>NC_060138.1:328126075-330933575 GCF_021461385.2 Schistocerca piceifrons | reverse complement strand
TTCCGTATCCATTCGCTAACTGCTAGTCCGTTCAATCACAGAATCTCTTGCCGAGGGCGCAGAGAGAGAGAGAGCTGTCAGCGATATTTACACAGTCTATAGCGCTGCCAAAAAAAAAAGTCTACTTACAACGGGAACTATTAGTCCTAGAGAAAAAATAAGTAGTTACTTTTTTGTGGGAAATTTAATGCACCGCGAATCATTTCCTCTAGAAAGTGCGGTTTTCGAGTTGATCAAAGAAAATTTTAAGTAAGTGACACTTAAAAGCCGCTTCCTCCCACGCTCACACCCCACTAATGGGGATTTTTAGTATGGTGTTCACGACGATTCCTGCTATCGCTGCACACAGATTTGCGACCACATAATTTTTTCCCCCTAATTTTCCTTCACTGACTGGACTACGTGGCAGGAACGCTGGCGCGATTCGGCGTGCGAGACCACGTGTACACGATAATACAGAGCTGAGCAGATCACTTCAGAAGGAAGCCGGATGGATGGATCCGACCGCACGCCTGAGCAGCCGCGACCTAGTCGGCAGTCGATAAGTACAGCGGAAGTACGGCAGTCCGCAGCTCGTGGTCGTGCGGTAGCGTTCTCGCTTTCCGCGCCCGGGTTCCCGGGTTCGATTGCCGGCGGGGTCAGGGATTTTCTGTGCCTCGTGATGACTGGGTGTTGTGTGATGTCCTTAGGTTAGTTGGGTTTAAGTAGTTCTAAGTTCTGGGGGACTGATGACCATAGATGTTAAGTCCCATAGTGCTCAGAGCTATTTGAAGTACGGCACGGCCAGTGAAGTTCAAGTTGTTGTTAACTGTCTCTCTTAGATGATGTGCACTGTGCCTGTAGGAGAGAGTACATAGTGTTACTGTTGTGTGCGTAGGTTTTTAGTCTGTGCTAGTCTCACTATTTATTAATGCTTGGTTGTTAAGCTTTTTGTTATAAATTTCTACTGTTTCCGACAACATGACTGTAATCATTTTGTAATAGTATTCAGTGAAGCGAGTTATTTGTCGTGCTTGTTGCCAGGTGATCTAACTGAGGTAAAACCTTTGGCATAATTTGTGATACCTTTGATGTAGTATTCTTGTTACAACCGTTCTGGTTTCTTTCGGAATGACTGAGCTATGATGCTTGCGTATTCTGGTTACTCTGTAAGAATCAGCATGGGTTTCGAAAAAGACGATTGTGTGAAACCCAGCTCGCGCTATTCGTCCACGAGACTCAGAGGGCCATAGACACGGGTTCCCAGGTAGATGCCGAACAAAGTAAGAGCATATGGACTATCAGACCAATTGTGTGATTGGATTGAAGAGTTCCTAGATAACAGAACGCAGCATGTCATTCTCAATGGAGAGAAGTCTTCCGAAGTAAGAGTGATTTCAGATGTGCCGCAGGGGAGTGTCGTAGGACCGTTGCTATTCACAATATACATAAATGACCTTGTGGATGACATCGGAAGTTCACTGAGGCTTCATGCGGATGATGCTGTGGTATATCGAGACGTTGTAACAATGGAAAATTGTACTGAAATGCAGGAGGATCTGCAGCGAATTGACGCATGGTGCAGGGAATGGCAATTGAATCTCAATGTAGACAAGTTTAATGTGCTGCGAATACATAGAAAGATAGATCCCTTATCATTTAGCCACAATATAGCTGGTCAGCAACTGGAAGCAGTTAATTCCATAAATTATCTGGGAGTACGCATTAGGAGTGATTTAAAATGGAATGATCATATAAAGTTGATCGTCGGTAAAGCAGATGCCAGACTGAGATTCATTGGAAGAATCCTAAGGAAATGCAATCCGAAAACAAAGGAAGTGGGTTACAGCACGTTTGTTCGCCCACTGCTTGAATACTGCTCAGCAGTGTGGTATCCATACCAGATAGGGTTGATAGAAGAGATAGAGAAGATCCAACGGAGAGCAGCGCGCTTCGTTACAGGATCATTTAGTAATCGCGAAAGCGTCACGGAGATGATAGATAAACTGCAGTGGAAGACTCTGCAGGAGAGAAGCTCAGTAGCTCGGTACGGGCTTTTGTTGAAGTTTCGAGAACATACCTTCACCGAAGAGTCAAGCAGTATATTGCTCCCTCCTACGTATATCTCGCGAAGAGACCATGAGGATAAAATCAGAGAGATTAGAGCCCACACAGAGGCATACCGACAATCCTTCTTCCCACGAACAATACGAGACTGGAATAGAAGGGAGAACCGATAGAGGTACTCAAGGTACCCTCCGCCACACACCGTCAGGTAGCTTGCGGAATATGGATGTAGATGTAGATGTTGTTGCCATAATCCCACTTTGAGTAAAAGGCCTAAAACTATTTCGAGAAGTATTTGAACATGTTTTCTCATCTTGTAATTTTGAAGTGTCACAGTATTCTTCATTTTAAAATTACCTTATTTCGTGGGTATCCCGAGTGTAATTGAATTACGCTATTTGTTTTCATATTATGCTTGATCTCCTCGAGGCCTGTTACTTCATGTTAAATTTGAATTAAATTATTGTAATAGTTTTTCTGTCCGGCCTTGATTTAAAGGGTATCAGTATGTTACTGAATATGAGTTATAGTATTTTAACACAGTGCTCGTATAAGTTGTTTAGGCTGATTTTAGTGTCAAATTTTTCGGTGTGTTGCTAAATGAAACTTGAAAACTATGATCACGCACAGATCAACCCGGCCCTACCGCTCCCTACTACGTCACATATACAGGGTGGTCCATTGATCCTGACCGGGCTAAATATCTCACGAAATAAGCGTCAAACGAGAAAACTACAAAGAACGAAGCTCGTCTAGCTTGAAGGGGGAGACCAGATGGCGCTATGGATGGCCCGCTAGATGGCTCTGCCATAGGTCAAATGGATATCAACTGCGTTTTTTTAAAATAGGAACCCCCATTTTTTATTACGTACAGAAATGTGAATGTTTTAGTTGGATCACTTTTTTCGCTTTGTGACAGATGGCGCTGTAATAGGCACAAACATATGGCTCACAATGTTAGACGAACAATTGGTAACAGGTAGGTTTTTTAAATTAAAATACAGAACGTAGGTACGTTTGAACATTTTATTTCGGTTGGTCCAATTTGATACATGTACCTTTATGAACTTATCATTCTGAGAACGCATGCTGTTACAGCGTGATTACCTGTAAATACCACATTAATGCAATAAAGGCTCAAAATGATGTCCGTCAACCTCAATGCATTTGGCAATACGTGTAACGACATTCCTCTCAACAGTGAGTAGTTCGCCTTCCGTAATTTTCGCACATGCACTGACAATGCGCTGACGCATGTTGTCAGGCGTTGCCGGTGGATCAAGATGGCAAATATCCTTCAACTTTCCCCACAGAAATAAATCCGGGGACGTCAGATCCGGTGAACGTGCGGGCCATGGTATGGTGCTTTGACGGCCATTCCACTTGTCATGAAATATGCTATTCAATACCGCTTCAACCACACGCAAGCTATGTGCCGGACATCCATCTTGTTGGAAGTACGTCGCCATTCTGTCAGGCAGTGAAACATCTTGTAGTAACACCGGTAGAACATTACGTAGGAAATCAACATATATTGCACCATTTAGATTGCCATCGATAAAATGGGGGCCACTTATCCTTCCTCCCATAATGCCGCATCATACATTAACTCTCTAAGGCCGCTGATGTTCCACTTGTCGCAGCCATCGTGGATTTTCCGTTGCCCAATAGTGCATATTATGCCGGTTTACGTTACCGCTGTTGGTGAATGACGCTTCGTCGCTAAATAGAACGCGTGCAAAAAATCTGTCATCGTCCTGTAATTTCTCTTGTGCCCAGTGGCAGAACTCTACACGACGTTCAAAGTCGTCGCCATGCAATTCCTGGTGCATGTTTTTGAGATTCCCGATTCTCGCGCAATTTGTCTGCTACTGATGTGCGGATTAGCCGCGACAGCAGCTAAAACACCTACTTGGGCATCATAATTTGTTGCAGGTCGTGGTTGACGTTTCACATGTGGCTGAACACTTCCTGTTTCCTTAAATAACGTAACTATCCGGCGAACGGTCTGGACACTTGGATGATGTCGTCCAGGATACCGAGCAGCATACATAGCACACGCCCGTTGCGCATTTTGATCACAAGAGCCATACATCAACACGATATCGACCTTTTCCGCAGTTTGTAAACGGTCCATTTTAACACGGTAATGTATCACGAAGCAAATACCGTAATCACTGGTGGAATGTTACGTGATACCACGTACTTATACGTTTGCGACTATTACAGCGCCATCTATCACAAAGCGAAAAAAGAGGTCCAACTAAAACATTCATATTTCTTTACGTACTACACGAATATGTAGTAAAAATGGGGATTCCTATTTTAAAAAACGCAGTTGAAATCCGTTTGACCTATGGCAGCGCCATCTAGCGGGCCATCCATAGCGCCATCTGGTTTCCCCCTTCAAGCTAGACAAGTTTCGTTCTCTGTAGTTTTTTCGTTTGACGCTTATTTCATGAGATATTTGGCCCGGTCACTATCAATGGACCACCCTGTGTATCAATCAATTTTATCTTCTCTTCCAGTAACATTTTCGGTGTTTTCTCTTCGTAAGATGTCGCAAGTTTGTTGTCTTCTCCCGTTTTTATATTTTAAAGCAAATGGACCATTGTGCTTGTCTGCTAGCGCTCTTCGTAAAATACTTCGAAACAATTCTCATTCTGCGATACAAATGACGTCTGAGGACGACAGCGAGAAATTGCCGTACGGGCCAGGTGTGTGCAATACTTGGACATTGCAAGTACGCGCCTACTGTCTAATACACAATGCCACACGGCAACACGCACATTAAGTTTCCTTTATTTCACGTCTATGGTCAATTTTATGTCACCAAGACTATCGGTTTCGATCTATAATGACCATTTTCAGATCTGCAGCAAAACATGGGAAAAACACAAATACAACTAGCAGATTGTCTACAGCTTAAAACAATAAAATAGACCATGATAAAAAGTAATACTGACACAGCATGTGCATTTGTGCGCTTTAAATATGATGACGAATATCTGTTTTATAAAAACATGTCCTAATATACTGGAGCCATAGCGCCATCGTCAAATGGTAATCACAATGTCATCATCGAACATAAATAAATAATAGTAAACACAAGAGTCATCTTGTCAGCAGCACTACTGTTCAAAACATACTGCCGTACAGTAGCCACAAAATGTTTGTATTGCATATTTTTCAGTGGTAACTGTACGATGTAAAACAGAGGGGGATACAATCAGTCAAGTCTGAAATGGGCTTAAAAGGTGTTACAGTAATAAAAAGTAAAGAAATAAAACGCGACAGAAGTTAGATTGTTAAAAAGGAAAAAGAGACAGGAATTGACATACACTCAAGTGTTGATCATAGATAATGACATAAATAATAAACAGCTTTTAGAGTCCATAGAATAATATAAAAATTATAAAAAAGGTCTCTAAAGAAGCCCAACGAATGAAAATAGACTGCCGCACATAATCAGCGCCCTTGTTGGCGCAAACGCCAGAACGCTGCATAGGAGAGAAGTGATTAAAGGAACGTGACCCCTCGTACCCTGTGGCACGCCTTTCCAGGAAAAGAATGATAAAACTCTGTACCAACGCATGAGTAAGATTATCTAATTCCTGAAGTATGTTATATAAACAGTGAAGGAACAAGAAAACACAAGCGTTATGCGCGCAACGTGAGAAAACGAGGTAAATATGTAACGCACTCCAATACTAGGTAAAACTATCGGCAGGATATATAAAACAGAGGCGTTTATCTGTAATAATCCAATATTTAAAAGCAATCGAACTTTTATGGATAAACATTATTCGTTTTTAAAAAGAGTTTTAATTAAAAATCAATAATTTTAGCCCTCTTGGCATGGTAAATTTATTTTTTTAGTAGTAAAGAATGAAAAAACCTGCTACAGCAGACAAGGGGACCCTCCATGCCTTAATCACGGATTTTGATGCGCTTCAAATATGTTGTAGAGGCACTTACCCTCAGTACCTGGCTATGAGGGGTTTTTAGCGACGGGCCTTGGCTTTTGAGAAAATCGATTTTGAAGTTCATTGCGCGCTTTGTATAACCGTAACATTACATATTTTCCGAGCAAGTCAGCGTAGCGCAGCGGTAGAAGCCCAGATCATCTTACGTGATCTGGAGTAAAGGATCACGGCTACCGCGCTGGAGGTACCGTGTTCGAATCCTGTTCCCATATTTTTCTATGTATGCAAGAACCGTCCGGAAAATTTGGTCCTAACGTTCAAAAACGAGTAGACGAATTAACTGGGAAATACAGAAATGTAGTCGTGTTCTGCACGAAGTCCGGGAAGTTCACGAAACTGGTGTACGAAGAATTTTTGCGCTCTGTAATTCTTCCGACGTGGAACAGAATTTTTTTTGTACGTTGTCGATTCGTGGGGAGGACTAACCGACTCAACTTTGCCAGCCCTGCGATGTTTATTTTTACCGAAGGGTGAAAATCTTCACGAAAATTATTCAGAATGCTCCCGACTTGATGAAAGACAGTAGAGAGATCGCTTCTAGGGAAGATTTGATAAAATTACATTTGCTAATCCTACATGAATTCAGCGCACCTAATTTTGAAAGCATGATTAGACACGCAAGGCTCGCATCGAAATTAACGGATGAAACAGATATGTTTTTGAATGCAAAAGAATTTTGTTTCCCAGTATCGCTCATGAAGAAACCGTGCGCCTGCAAGACGGTTTCTTTCATAAAATGCGCGTGGTGCTGCGAAAATTTGTGCTCTGTTGTTTCTCTGATAAGTATCACCCACAATATTGTTCTGGTATATCAAGCAATGTTGCCTATGAAAAATAATATTATATGACAGAAATAATCAATTGCTGAATACATCTGTATAATGTCGCACACCTTACACTGGTTGTTGATAGCGCGGTAGCCATGAACCTTTACCGCAGCGCTACGCTTACTTGCTGGGTATACACGTAATGTTACGGCTATACAAGACGCACAATGAATTTCAAAATCGATTTTCTCAAAAGCCAAGGTCCGTCGCTAAAAAACCGGATAGCCTGGTACTCAGGGTAAGTATCTCTACAACATATTTGAAGCGCATCAAAATCTGATATTTACAATATGGAGGGTCCCCATGTGAGACTAAACTGGAAAATGGAAATGAAGTCCCATGCTTCTTGACAGAGAATAGGGGAACGATGCGGCAGGCCGGCACCGCCGTAATAGGAAAGGTCCTAATGCAGGTGGTTTGCCGTTGTCTTCCTCAGACCGCAATGGGGATGAATGATGATGATGAACACGACACAACCCAGTCACCTCGGGGCAGGTAAAATTCCATAACCCCGCCGGGAAACGAACCCGGGACCCCGTACTCGGTAAACGAGAGCGCTACTGCGAGACCACAAGCGGCGGACTAGGGTCAACCTCAATTCGGAAAATACCGGTTACTCAGTACGAAAATACCGGTACCGCATCGGTTTTAGCTGGTCGGTTTTTCCCATCCTTACCTCAACCTCCTGGACTTTCCTGTCTGGGGAAATCTCAAAAGTGAAGTGTCTAGCACCCAAGTTGATACAACTGAACATCTGCAACAGCAAATCGTTCAATGCTGACAAGATTTACGAGAGAATCTGGGGGTGTTTGGAGGAATCAGTAGCGTAAGTGAGGGAATACTTCGTTAACAGGTAAGAGTGTACAATAGCGACAGTAAAAATCGACTAGTTAAAACTGATGACGGTATTTCAGTCTCGCATGACATTTTCCGGCATTCGTTTAATCTCGGTTATAACATGTTTATGTTTTATTAATAACTTGGTGAAAAACTTGTATATCGATTTGTCATAGCAGGTGTTGTCATCATTTTGACTTTTAAATAAAACGTTTTTAAAAATTAGCAATGTTTATCAGTAACATTCCATTACTACAAAATGTTGGATTGTTGTAGAAAATGGGAAAAGCGTTCAGAACAATTTTAATAAAATGCCAGCAATAAACAAATGACATAAGAATCCGTACAACATTGCTGAGACAATGTGCTTGTTTTCCTTTTTCTACCCAGAAGCTGTGATCCTTTCGTTTTTTAGAAGCAGAGTAGAACTAGTATGCCAGGCTTACTATTGTAGTCTAAAAATATTTATCGTTGGTAAGACCTTTTGTGGCCACAGAAGGATTGATATAGTCTTTTAATGATATTTCTGATTAAAAAGGAGTCCATTTACGGATCAGTACCTTATAGAACGAGTTTTATGAGCAGACTGGATCATAAATATCGGCCAATGCATTAATTCAATACTGAAATTTTGACTTCTCAATAATTATTCCAGATATATGTTCCATTTTGGCTAATATCTAAATTGTTCATCTGAATTTTGTACAGAGGAGTTTTTGTTTTGTCATCAATAAACCAGTTGTACTAAGGTTCTGTTAATAAATAAATAAATAAATAAATTTGACTACAAAATCGGGTTTCATTAGAAATAATTAAAGAAGAAGAACACTGTAAATTTTTAACAAAAGCTCATTACTTGTCTGCCACTGAAATCTGGTTTCGCAGGACAGAGCGGATTACATTGTGGAAAGGGGCCAAGGTCAATTACTGTTAGTTACACAAGAACACAAATAAATTTATTCCTCAAACCAATGCACAGGTTTCTCTTTAAAACAAAAAAGATCAATTCACGACTGATGGCCCAAGTAACTTCTCCAGAATAAGTTTAAATGATTGCTTTTAAAACACTAGCATTTAGAGCAACGGCTGAAGGCCTTACTTAAGTAAAATTACAATATATTCTCAGCTAAAAGCCGAAATGATAGCTCAGATCAGCTAAGGAAATTCTTTAATAGCCAAGCATTTACAAATTCTGGCGAAAGGCCATATTAGGGAAAATTCAAGTTAATTCTTCAGCTGAAAGCCAAATTAAAAAAAAAATTCTTTACATAATAAAAGAGACTTTAAAGATAAGCTTTACACAGTACAACAGAAAAACATCTTAAGAAAACTTGAAGTATCTTATCGGCTGAAGACCCAAACAATTACTCAAGAATAATTAAAGACAACATTAAGATAAACATTTACAAAACACGGCTGAAGGCCTAAATACAGAGCAACAAGAATTTTAAATGAAACATGGCTGAAGGCCTAATCTTTAAGTTGTTACGAAGTTCAGCTGAAGGACAAAAACAGACAATATTAATACATGGCTGAAGGCCTGGCACAGTACATGTGACCAAATAAAATGACAATCGCAAACAACAAACAGTGGTGCTCAGAAGTGTTCCAAGGGTCGGCGTGGGGAGGAACCTCTAACCACAGTGTAGGTGAGACAGACAGCCAAGCATAACACTAAACAATCGGGTTGCAGCACAACCTACGGACGGCTGTCGAACCAACCATCCACCTAATCAATTCCCTTTCACCCGACGACAACCAAAAGTATCAGTGAAGACGAGGATCGCAGCAGGATTATGTCTTAATAATGGGCGTATAAACACAGTCAAGGGACAATAAACACTCGAAAGAGAACAACACCAAGCTGTCGAACAACACGCCGTGCCGGACAGCATCAACACGGCAAGGAAAACACACTGCCACAAAACTATACTAACGACCAAGGCAGGTAACAAGAACGTTAACGGCCACACGGCAGAAGATACCGTTGGCGCACTTCACTAATAAATTATAATCATTTCAAAGATTAAACACCATACAGGACGGCTTAAAAATTATGCCGACTCCAACACACCATCACGTTGCTGTTAGCGGGGACTGCCCAGGATGCAAAAACCAGCAATCAACGAAGAGATGTCACACTGGTTATGCTTTCATGACAGGTTCACTGATTACTCAACTCCAGTATGCAGATGCGGTGGTCGACTAACTTCGCAGCTAGTGCCACACAGCTCCGACTGCGAGTGCACGCCGCCAGCGGCCCTGGCCTGATAACACGCCGCAGAGACTTCCTCGCTGCTCCGCCGCAACCGACCAATTGCCCGCACACACACACCATGACGCGGAAATATAACTGCCCCACCAAAGAAGTTACAGCAGTACTAGTGTCCATAAATGCTGCTGCTGTCACTCACAGAAGCAAGTGAGCAACTCGTTCAGATAGTAATTGAGGGAGGAATAAGATGCCACTCGATGGTGACAAAATACCCAAAAGGAAAAACGGCATTAACGTGAGCCGACCACGGCTCAGCCATTTCTATGAAATAATAGGAGAAATGAAATTAAGGTAATAGTAAGAAATTAAAAAATAGCAAGGAGCTGATCTGCTGTCTGTGTCTACATAGTACGCCTTTATCTCTTTGTAACCATTGAAAAAGGATGACATAAGACGAAAAATAGTTCTCCAACCTCAGTTTTCACCCTTTAGCATTGAATTCGTAATGCCAGAGCAGCTGTAGGATCCTCGACTACAACATGAGTTTTGAACAGAATTTAAAAAAAATAAAATCAGTAGGAAAATACTCGTGATTTTTTTGTAGTATTTAGTCTGTCACTTCTTTTTGAGAAAAACAGTGAACAGTATATAGACTAAGTTTTCTTCTATTCGCCAACTTTATTTGCTGTTTTGATTCTAGGCATCTTTAAATGTATAATGCAAGAGTCTGAAGGAGTCTTAGAATATTTCAGTCTTTGGTTGATGTCTACGTTTATTACTAAAAATATCAGCAATAAAAAAACAGAAAATGGCTGTTTCAGAAACCAGTTACTTTCAGCAGTTTTAACAGACAGGTTAAGCTGTAGATGGAAAAAAACTACAACAACCGAAAACCAGTTGTTTCAGTGACAACTTTCAATACAGTAAACAATTACATTTATACTGTACTCCTCCTTCAAGAGATATTCAAGGGGGTATCGGTTTTTCAGAAATATTATTTTCTTGATCTACACAATTTAATCTGTTGTGTGTGAATTTTATCGTGATAGCAGCTTTAGAAATGTCTTTAAATTGTTAAACTGATTAATTTTGCACTGGTGGCCACTCCTGCACCTTTTCCAACATTTGTGAAACTGCTTGCTTCAGTGTAATTTTTGTCAGTGTGAAGTCTATTTTTTCTGTATCTTTGGCTGACATCTATATCTCTGGCTGACGTCTATATCTCTGCCTGAAAACTTTCTTGCATCTGGTTTATTTACGTTTTGACAATATTAACACTTCGATGACCTCAGCAGTTTCGTCCCTTAGGAATTCACACACAATATTAACACACATTAGTAGGTGGAAGGTTGAATTCGCAAACCTTTAAGTGGAAGTCAAGATTTATGCATGACGGGTGGTGGAAAACTGTGTTTAGGAAACGGAGTTTTCATGGAAATCGGCTTACCAACAAAAAAGAGGAAGCAGCTCGAAATTAAGAACAAAAGCTCTCAGGTTCAGCATCGAAACTTGGGGCAGGAAGACTGTACAAGTGCGTGAATAATGTTGATATGGATACCACTGGATTCAGACATATTGATTTAGAACTTCTCTGCCAGGCTATAAAGTTTTCATGTTCATGTGTTAGCTGTAAAAATACCGAATGCATGATTGCTTGTGAAGAAAGAAGAGTGGGTGTAGCTTGTGACTTAAATTAAATTGTAATTCGTGTGGCCATAAACTTTCATTTGCCCCCTCCAAAAAAGCCCACAGCTCGTGGTCTCGCGGCAGCGTTCTCGCTTCCCCATCACGGGGTCCCGGGTTCGATTCCCGGCGGGGTCAGGGATTTTCACGTGCCCCGAGATGGCTGGGTGTGGTTGTGTCGTCTTCATCATGATAATTCAGACCCAATACGACCTGAGGAAGGCAACGGCAACGGCAACGGCAAACCACCTCCACTGGGACCTTGCCTGGTACGACGGTGCCGGTCTCCCGCATCGTTCCCCTACGCTCTGTCAAGAAGCATGGGACTTCATTTCCATTTCTCCAAAAAAACTGACACTGGTACTTATGAAAGCAATTTTAGATTAACATAAGCTCTGAGATGCCTTGGACAGGGCATGAAGGAGGTAATTTATTGTGTGGTTTTCTGAACATGCCTCCACCTTGTGCAAGGTTTGAAGAAATAAATACAGAACTGTCTGATGCTATACGCGATACTCCCAAAGTTTCTATGAAGAAAACAGTAGAGGAATTGGTGAAAATAAACCACAAAGAAATAGATTCTGGGGTAGATACTCATGACAGTGAATCTCCTACAAATGTTACTGACCTGTGTGTGCCTGTAGACGGGACCTGGATGAAAAGGGGTCACACATCTCTGTATGGAGTTGCATCTGTTATTGGTATTCACTCAGGTAAAGTTTTAGATGTAGAAATTGTGTCTAAATACTGGCACCAGCGCGCAACAAGTAAAATGTCCAGCAATGAAGACAGTGAGAAACAGTGACAAGAAAAGCGTGCAGTAACACACACTAAAAATTATAGTGGCTCAAGTGGTGGAATCGAGGCTGCTGCAATTGTGAGGATGTTCTCCATATCTGAGGTCCAGTATGGTGTTACTTATACTAAATACCTTGGTGATAGGTACTCCTCTTCATTAAAAACTGTAGATAAAAATCCGTACAATACAACAATAGAAAAGTTGGAATGTGTTGGCCACATCCAAAAGAGTCTTGGTGTTAAGCTTCGTCGCTTGCTGAAAGAGAAGGAAGGTGAAGTATTTGATGACGGAAAACCACTAGGAGGAAAAGAAAGGGTTACTGTGAAAGAAATTTATTCTCTTCAGTTATTTTATGAGAAAGCTATCAGGGAAAAAAACATATAATCTAGAGGCAATGAGGCGTGCTGTGTGGGCAATTTTTTTCCACAAACTGTTCTTTGACCAAAATGCAAAATTTGTGTCCGAAAGACGATTGGTGGACGTCCAACAACGGAACTGAGACGTATTCACATAAACGCTCATTACCAGAACCTGTTATGAATGCAATTAAGCCCACATTCAGGTTTCTTCCAAACCCTGATTTATTGAGGAAGTGTCTTCACGGAAAGACACAAAATGCAAATGAAAGCCTCAATAATTTAATTTGGATTACATGTTCAAATAGAGCATTCTGTGGACTTGAAGTACTCAAAATAGATGTCTATGATGCAGTTTTATGTTACAATAACAGAAATAGTGGCAGAATTGAAGAGCTGAAGAGAGTTTGGAATAGATGCTGGTGTGTTTACAACAAAAGCATTTTACACTATCGATGAGAACAGGATTAAGAAAGCTAACAGATCAGTGTCTTGCGTGCAAATACAGGCCAGGCAGATTCGAAGAGGAGAGAAGAGAAACCTGGAGGATGAAGAGTATCAGAGGATTTTAAAATTGAGGTAAGCTTATTACATGTAGAAGTGTGAGAAGAAAATCTTTGAAACTTATTTTCTCTGTTACACATTTTATACGTTATAGAAGCCTTTTCTCAAAAAGTACATGCGATAATGCTTTGAAATTTTCAGGAACTGCTAGCAACGTGTTGCTATCTCCCTGGAACTAAAAAATGCAAGATCCCGCAATTACGTTCTGATTTTTAGATGATTGTACGTAAAAGAAAACGTTAATTTTCGATGTGCAAAATTAAAAACTCTGTTAATGATACAGTTTCTACCATAAAGTACCGAGCGAGGTGGCGCAGTGGTTAGACACTGGACTCGCATTCGGGAGGACGACGGTTCAATCCCGCGTCCTGCCATCCTGATTTAGGTTTTCCGTGATTTCCCTAAATCGCTCCAGACAAATGCCGGGATGGTTCCTTTGAAAGGGCACGGCCGACTTCCTTACCCATCCTTCCCTAATCCGATGAGACCGATGACCTCGCTGTCTGGTCTCCTTCCCCAAACAACCCAACCCAACCCAACCGCCAGCCAGTCTACCATAAATTAATAACTGTAGTTCAGTGGCCTTATAACCTCCTCAGGACACTACAATAAAATTTTCAGATCAATTGCATAATTAGAATTTGGGTTATGGTGTTTTATAAAAAAGACAATAAAAGCATTAAAAATTCAAGTTTCTGGCAAAATATTAATACTGCAAATTTTATTATATTTTTCTGTTAAAACACAGCTCTTTTGCTTTGCACTTGCAAAAGTTTAGATTTGTACATTAATAAATATGGTTGTAATGATTTTTTAAATAAATTTTTACATTTTCCGTTACATCCCCCCCTAATGCCATTATCAAGGAAATATATTCTTGAAAAACACTTAGGCATCTCGTTAGCAAGAAAATCTGACTCTAAACCATCCATCAGAATTCTCGATCCCTCCTCTCCTCCTTGCACTTTATCATTGCAGAAAACCTTGTATCGATATCTTGAGCCGTTTACGAAACATTACATTATTTGTAGCATTCCATGTAGCAAACGATCTCTTCGAGAAACATTTAATGTTAATGAACAGATTATTACATATTAATCAACAGTTAACGTTCGGAACAGCCTCATTACCACAGGCCAACATCGATGCTACACGAACTGACGTCTGGAATTCGTCGTTCCAGTCGCGCGAGTTAATTTGGGAAGAATTCTTTATTGTAGTAGCTGTGGCTGCCAAGAGCTGCCCTGATGTTAACGCCAGGCTTTCGTTCGCAGGAAATATCAATCCGTAAGCTGCGCCTACACACTGTTCAATTAATGTTATATTGGTGTCAAGGATATACCAGATATCTTCCACGTTTTCGAGATGATTTTCCGAAAAATGCTTTACCTTGTTAAAACTTATAAACGGTTTCTTTACGTGATTCAGTTTTACTTATGAGAGAGAGGCATTAACGTAGGATTACAGGATCAAGATACTGTTTCGAGGGGTAAGTACACAATGGAACAGGAGGAATTTCGTGTGCTTGATTTCAATGATTTATCCGAGTTGGTGCCAGGATGAGATATTTGACCATTTTCAAAAGGAGTAAATATGTTATCTGCTTAGGATTGGTACCGACTGAAAGCCCTGTTTTTAACGAAGTACAGTAGAAAAAATTCAATTTTGCAATGAACAGGAAAGGAAAAAGACATATCAGGCCTGAAATACTTTATATGCCTTTAATAGAGTGCTTTACGGAAATCATAGCAAATGGAATTTCAAAAAGTACTCATATTGCTAACTTGATACGTAATTACTGTGAAAATAACAATCATGAAAAGTAAGTAACAGAAAAGTTATAACACCTAGTAAAATTTATCAGGTGTACTTAATGACTTAGAGAAGACTGCAAAAATTCAGAACATTTAATTTCTGGCATTCCAGCATAATTTGCAGGCGTTAACTCCCTTCCGTTCTTCTGCATCCGAACCCGAGAATATCAGTAGGTAATTGAATCCATAACACATATTTCGCAAATAGGACATTCATTGGTTGGAATTACTACTATCATGTTTATGTCTTGGACTAGGCAATCATGTTCCGTTGTTAATCGAAAGTTGACTACTGCTTCGTTCCTCGGTTTATTCCTAAATATACCCCAACATTCTTAAGTGTTTTCCTAAATTTTACCCATTTGATTTACTTGTCAAGTCTGTTATAGGGTATTCCATAATTGTGTTCCTAATTAATTTCTTAAGTGAATAGGCTTCTTGTATATATATATATATATATATATATATATATATATATATATATATATATATAGGTCAGAGGTCTGATTCCCGTGGATTCCTACATATGACGGTATCCATTGAAAAAATATTTATTTATTTCTCTCCATGATATACTTTAAGATGTTTCTTTCAGTTGTGGCTGCTGTTTCTGTGAAGTGACGTATTGAGATTGCTAAACTGTGAACACAACAAACCTGCTACGAAACGAGTTGTTTCTCATTGAAACATCTCTATCTCAACCGTTAATTTAAATTAACTCTACAAAAGCAAAGGAAATATTAAACTGTATGATTATCTGCTGATGTGTACGACTATAATATGCAGTGAGATTAAGCACTACCAAGTACAATAATGTCTTTTTGTGTAGAAGAATCGGTTCCATCATTTCATTTCAGGTGACGAATTATCGATGGAGTTAACAGGGAGCAAGTACGAGGGTTGGAACTTTAATAGTGGCAACTATTTATTTACAGCTCGTATAAAATAGATAAGTATTTCAAAGCTTTCCTGACCTTCAGAGTAGTCACCAGCATTGTGTATAGTCCGTTGCCAGCGATCTGGAAGTCTTAGGATACTCTTAGCAGTGCCAGTTGTATTGACAGTTCGAGCGGCGCGGTCTATTGCCCGACGAATTTGTAGTAGTTCTGAAGCGAATGCCGTGAAGTGTTTCCTTCAGTTTAGAAATGGAGCTGAACTCACGAGGGCTTAAGTCAGGGGAGAGTAGTAGATGGTATTCCACTTAGCAGCCCCATCAGTCAAACAAATCAGTAATAGCTTGCACTGTACGTGCTTGAGCATTGTCCTGCAAAATGATGGTCAGGTCCTGCAGAAAGTGTCATCACTTCTGTCTCTATGCCGTTCATTTTTGGAGCACAACCTACGACCAGCTTAGAGACAGAAGTGATGACACTTTCTGCAGGATCTGTCCATCATTTTGCAGGACAATGCTCAAGCACGTACAGTGCAAGCTGTTACTGATTTGTTTGACTAATGGGGCTGCTAAGTGCTACACCACCTACTGCACTCCTCTGGCTTAAGGCCTAATGAGTTCAACTCGATTTCTAAACTGAAGGAAACACTTCACAGCATTCGGTTTAAAAATTTGTCGGGAAATAGACCGTGTCGCTCGAACTGTCAACACAAGTGGCACTGCTAAGAGTATCCTACGACTTCAACATCGCTGGCAATGAGTTATACTCAATGTTGGTGACTACTTGGAAGGTCAGTAAAACTTTGAAACATGCATCTATTTTGTACAAGCTGTAAATAAATAGTTGCCACTATTAAAGTTCCAACCCTCGTGATTACACTAAACTGCCAAAATTCACGGGAAGGCAATTGACAACGTGATGTTTGTAGCACGTCGCTCCTTCGTAAGCCCGCAAAACTGCTGCAACACGTCGAGGCGTGGGCTTTGGGAGATGTTGGAATCATTCTGGAGGGATGTTGAAACATGCATTCTGCACTGCTGCGCACTACTGTTTTGTGTTATTGCTATTGGTACCATCGAGCGTAAACAGCTATCAACAGCATTTCATAACTTCCCTATTGTGTTAAGAGCAGGGGATCTGGGAAGCCAAACAAAGTCGTGAGTTCACTGGAGATTTCAACACGCCACCTACATGCAACTAAAGTACGCTGAGATGCCGCATTCTTCTGCTGAAACTCGGAATCCTCATCAGTGTACTGCACACATCAAAAAAAGTTTTGCATCACCCTAGTTCCCAGAACTCACAATACAGACGTTGATTGTGGTTACTGCATCACAGACACAGTCCCTTTGACTGTTCAGAGATGTCACTAAACCCGCCCAAAGATGTAAACAACCACGCATGAGTAGCGCCTGTTAGACGGAGGGGGTCCGACAGCCGATCAGTTCAAGTCATTCCATCACGAAGGAGGTACACGATTCAGATTGTCTGTAGTTCAACCCTCCTAGACGGTCAATACCGCGGTTCGATCGCATCCGCATTGTTACTTTATGCCAGGAAGGGCTCTCGACAAGGGAAGTGTTCAGACGTCTCGGAGTGAACCAAAGCGATGTTATTCGGACATGAAGGACATACAGAGAGAGACAGGAGCTGTCGATGACATGCCTCGTTCAGGCAGCCCAAGGGCTACTACTGCAGACGACGACCGCTACGTACGGATTATGGCTCGTAGCAACCCTGTCAGCAACGCCACCATGTTGAATAATGCTTTTCGTGCAGCCACAAGACGTCGTGTTATGACTCAAACTGTGCGCTACAGGCTGCATGATGCGCAACTTCACTACCGATGTCCATTGCGAGGTCCATTTCTGCAACCACGACATCATGCAGCGCAGAACAGACGGGCCCAACAACATGCCGAATGGACCGCTCATGATTGACATCACATTTTCTTCACTGATGAGTGTCGCATATGCCTTCAGCCTGATAATCGTCGCAGACGTGTTTGCTGGCAACCCGGTCAGGGTGAACGCCTTAGACACTGTCCAGCGAGTGCAGCAAGGTGGAGGTTCCCTGCTCTTTTGGGGTGGCATTATGTGGGGCCGAAGTACACCGCTGGTGGTCATGGAAGGCGCCGTAACGGCTGTACGATACGTGAATGCCATCCTTCGGCCGATAGTGCAACCATATCGGCAGCATTTGGCAAGGTATTCGTCTTCATGGACGACAATTCGCGCCCGCCATCGTGCACATCTTGTGAATGACTTTCTTCAGGATAACTTCATCGCTCTACTACGGTGGCCAGTATGTTCTCCAGACATGAACCCTATCGAACATGCCTGGGGTAGATTGAAAAGGGCTGTTTATGAACGACGAGACCCACCAACCACTCTGAGGGATCCACGCCGAATCGCCGTTGAGGAGTGGGATAATCTGGACCAAGAGTTTCTGATGAACTTGTGGATAGTATGTCACGACGAATACAGGCATGCATCAGTGCAAGAGGACGTGCTACTGGGTATTAGAGGTACCGGTGTGTACAGCAATCCGGACCACAGCCTCTGAAGGTCTCGCTGTATGGTGGTACAACATGCAATGTGTGGTTTTCATGACCAATAAAAAGGGCAGAAATGATATTTATGTTGATCTCTATTCCAATTTTCTGTACAGGTTCCGGAACTCTCGGAACCGAGTTGATGCAAAACTTTTTTGATGTCTGTATGATTTCAGAAATCGAGGCATATGGTCCGCAAGAATGTCAGGAAAACGCTAGGCCGTGCAGCATAATTACGACCATGTGAATGAATCAAACTCAAACTCATTAACAAGCAAGATCCACAGCCCCATGCGCCATGATACACTACTGGCCATTAAAATTGCTACACCACGAAGATGACGTGCTACAGACGCTAAATTTAACCGACCGGAAGAAGATGCTGTGATATGCAAATGATTAGCTTTTCAGAGCATTCACACAAGGTTGGCGCCGGTGGCGACACCTACAACGTGCTGACATGAGGAAAGCTTCCAACCGATTTCTCATACACAAACAGCAGTTGACCGGTGTTGCCTGGTGAAACCTTGTTGTGATGCCTCGTGTAAGGAGGAGGAATGCGTACCATCACGTTTCCGACTTTGATAAACTTCGAATTGTAGCCTATCGCGATTGCGGTTTCTCGTATCCCGACACTGCTGCTCACGTTGGTCGAAATCCCATGACTGTCAGGAGAATATGGAATCGGTGGGTTCAGGAGGGTAATACGGAAAGCCGTGCTGGATCCCAACGGCTTCGCATCATTAGGAGTCGAGATGACAGGCATCTTGTCCGCATGGCTATAACGGATCGTGCAGCCACGACTCGATCCCTGAGTCAACATATGGGGACGTTTGCAAGACATCAACATTCTGCACGAACAGTTCGTCGACGTTTGCAGCAGCATGGACTATCAGTTCGGAGACCATGGCTGCGGTTGCATCACAGACAGGAGCGCCTGCGATGGTGTACTCAACGACGAACCTGGGTGCACGAATGGCAATACGTCATTTTTTCGCATGAATCCAGGATCTGTTTACAGCATCATGATGGTAGCATCCGTGTTTGGCGACATCGCGGGGAACGCACATTGGAAGCGTGTATTCGTCATCGCCATACTGGCGTATCACCTGGCGTGATGGTATGGGGTGCTATTGGTTACACGTCTCGGTCACCTCTTGTTCGCATTGACGGCACTTTGAACTGTGGACGTTACCTTTCAGATGTGTTACGACCCGGGGCTCTACCCTTCATTAGATCCCTGCGAAACCTTACATTTCAGCAGGATAATGCACGACCGCATGTTGCAGGTCCTGTACGGGCCTTTCTGGATACAGAAAATGTTCGACTGCTGCCCTGGCCAGCACATTCTCCAGATCTCTCACTAACTGAAAACGTCTGGTCAATGGTGGCCGAGCAACTGGCTCGTCACAATACGCCAGTCACTACTCTTGATGAACTGTGGTATCGTGTTGAGGCTACATGGGCAGCTGTACCTGTCCACGCCATGCAAGCTCTGTTTGACTCAATGCCCAGGCGTATCAAGGCCGTTATTACGGCCAGAGGTGGTTGTTCTGGGTACTGAATTCTCAGGATCTATGCACCAAAATCGCGTGAAAATGTAATCACGTGTCAGTTCTAGTATAATATATTTGTCCAATGAATACCCGTTTATCATCTGCATTTCTTCTTGGTGTAACAATTTCAATGGCCAGTAGTGTAATAACGTCAGAACTAGTCAATATAATGCAGAACGTTGTACTTCGTAATTCAGCCAATCAGAGCAGGGGACATAATTCTTTCTGGTTAGAAATGACGTCTGGTGTTCCCCATGGCTGAATCTTAGGCCCACTATTGTTTCTTATATATGTAAACTGTCTTCTGTCTAACATATAACAAGCAGAATTAGTTTTTTTGCAGAAGACACTAGTATTTCCATCAATCGAAACATACATACAGTAACAGAAGAAGTGATAAACAATGTTCTAAAAAGTGACATTGACTGGTGTTCTGGAAATGGTCTGACCTTCCATTTTAAAAAATACAATATATTCAATTACTACACCAATGATAAGTATAACACATGGTGAGAAAATAAATAGGATGAGAACTTCAAATCCTTACGTGTCGATATTCATGAGAGCTTAAAATTAAAAAAGATCACTTACTCGAACTCCTAAAACAACTTAATTCAACCACATTTGCTCTTAGAATCATTGAAAATCTTGGGGAGAGACAAATCAGTAAGTTGACATATCTTCCTTCAATAACGCCGTGTGGAATAATGTTCTGGGGTAGTTCATCCTTAAAAAAAACGTCTTCATCGTTCAAAAACTAGCTCTAAGAATAATACATGGTGCTCGTCCACAATCATCTTGTAGACATCTGTTTGAATTGGGTATTATGACTACAGCTTCACAGTATATTTACTCCCTCATGAAGTTCTTTGTAAATAATCCACTACTGTTCAAATGGAATAATGATTTACATAATTACAATACCAGAAGGAAAAATTGGGCTTTATTAATCCGCATTAAGGTTGTGTTTAGCACAAAATAAGGTGCACAATGCTGTAGCTGAAATTCTTAATCACTTAGTCAATGATATAAAATGTCTGACTCACAGAGAAGTAAAATTTGAAAACAAACTGAAAAGGTTCGTCCTCGACAACTTGTTCCATTCCGTAGAAGAATTTCTATTATTTTGATGTGTAAAAGGTAGTGGGTAGGATTTACTAACTCACATCGCTATACTCTTACAACTCTTCAGTATGCAGCCATAATGACGCAATAATTTACAATGTGAGTGTAAGATTACTAATTCCACATCATTGCAATTTATCGTGGAAATTGATCCATGGAGCTGGAGTGTAAGCCGAAGGCCGAAATACATACACCTGCCAAAATCTGCATCCAAAAGCATAAAAGCTAAACATAACAAATGAAGGGTAGTGAACTAGTAAAATTAAAAAGTAAAACATTTAAAACATCAAACTACCAAATCTGTAGCCAATAGCAGAAGAGTCCTAAAGTAACAATTGACAGGTTGTAAACTAGTTAAATTAGATGGTAGTGCATTTGAAATAGTAAAAAAATTTAAAACGTTTCAAGACATTAAAATTTAAAAGATAAATATAAGTTTTCACAGTAATTGCCCACCTGATGTTATTGGAATAAAAGAGATACATAGCCCGTATTAAGGGGGCACGGCGGGGCTATGAAATAGGAGCAGAAAACTACCTCAGAAACAGTCTGTTGAAAGCACTGTACAAAGTTATTCAGGTGATTTTCATGCTACATTCTGCATTTGAAAATCTCAATCTCTTCCAAAAAGTTTAAAGTTGAGCCCTTATCATAGACGTGAAGTACGGAAAGATTCTCCTGAATACTCCCTAATTTATGAATATTTAACGCTAAGTGCATAGACATTGGTGATTTAGGCTTATTACGATAGATGATTGCCTATCAGTTGTTAGGGCATGCACATGACGTCCTACTACTGGTAGGTAGCCTATTGTTCAATCATTTCACATGTTTTTCAGTTTCTTAGTGCCAATCTTTAATTTTATAAAAAATTGTTAATTGCTTAACGGAGTAGATTACAATTGTTGGTTTACTTCAGATTTCAGGTACACCCTGAAACTGTGGGAGTCAATAGCTATTTCTGTCGTGTAAAACTTCTGCCAGCAGAGTATTTTACAACTGTGGCGGATTTGTTTATCATGAACGTGTTGCAGATCCGTTGTGGATGTCCCATAAATAAAAAACTATGCTACTCGATGCCTAGTAGGCATGTTGAGATCTATTTTACGTATCTGAATCTACACAGTAAATTACTCAACTGTTGTGCTAATATAAAATTTAATAAGAAATGTTTGGTACATAAGGTAATCCTCAAATACATAAAAGCTGTTTTAGACACTCCAAGAAACAACAACCATTGTACGCTAACAGTCTGACGTTTTGGTGTTTGTGTTAAGAAATCAATAAATTATACAACAAGAAAAGTTATGTTAATAGCCATGTCTATTTAGCACATCTGCAATTAGTAGCGGTACTTAACTCTAATATTTATGATGGCGTTATGTCACATATTATATGTTTGATGACTCAGTCAAAATAAAGTATTGGCAGTAGGCTGGAACAGAAGATTCAGTGTCTGATGGCATGGTTGGCTATTAAAGATACGCTACAAGGTGAGACTCCTCCTAGGTCTACACTTAGTTTATTCCCTTGATTGCAGAGCCGTACAGATATACATTTTACCTGAACAGGGGTAAATATCTTAAATAAAGGACTCTCATTTAACAGCAATGAGCAATTTTCAAAGAAAAAAGTAGAGTGTCTTATTGCTCATACTACAGTGGCATTAGATTTGTCTGAAGCTCTGCCGGTTCAGAACAACAAGGTGCCTATTATTATAGGGCAAATAAAAAATTGGGTAATCATCATAATGTCATTAAGAGTATTGATAAAAAAATTGGCAGCTAATGGAGCACTTACAGTACGCTTGGATAAGGGGAAAACCACCGTTGATCCATCTCAAGCTGAATATGAGGGAAAATCTAAGTAATTTCAAGCAATTGGTTTCGTAGGTAGCTACTTTAACTTCTTTCGATGCCGGGAGCATGACAAGTATCCCCATACATGAGGTAGTGGACTTCACTGACAATAACGTACGTACTTTTAGTAATTTAGAGGAAGACTATATTAAAGATTTTATAAAGTTACTCACTCTGCTGTTGAAATACAAAGATTTCAAGTTTGGGGAGGAATAATGGCAGCAGAATGCCGGTATTGCAATGAATTTTCCATTAGCCACTGCATTAGCCAGCGTTTACGTGGAACACGTAGTGGAATTTTTTTTATTAACACCCGAAGTCCAAGGGTAAAATAGAAGGTATATCGGTGACGTAACTGTCGTTTATGATGGGCAAGAGACCAGCCTTTAGATTTGCATAACGCCCTGTGTAACCACGCACCTGCAATTAAATTTACTGTGGAGTTCCCACGAGATGGTGGTTCACCATATTTGGATCTGTTACTAACTTTGCATAACGAGAGAATTGAGTTTAACATTCTCCGAAAACCAGTCACCAAGGATATATTGACACCTAGCACCTCCATGCACATCACAGTCCATAAATTCGCAGCCTTTAGATGTATGCTTCATAGGTTACACGAAGTCCCACTTAAAGGGGGGGGGAAAGGGGCACAATAAAATTTTTCAGCTTTCGACGACGATATTCTACCACGATCGTGGAAGACACCGACAAACGCTTTGTAAAAAAGGGTAGGACAAATGGACTTTCAGACAGCATACTCATTGCACAGGATGCATGAGAGATGTGTGTTAGAATTCTCTATTGTGGTATTATCTCGGAGTAAGTGGGAAAGTGTTTGAGGGATTTCAGTATTATTCCTGATTTCTTTGTTCCTCATAATAATCGCCAACGTTTTATTCGCCATCAGTACAGGGAACCTAAATCGTATACCAAAACAGGCATTTACTGTGTTAAGCCTCCGCAATGTGACTGCCACTACGTTGGACAAACTGGCAGATCTTTTCAGATTATATTTAAAGAGCACTGTAACGTTAACAAGCCCAAATCAGCAGTGTCTATGACTTAGCGTTAAATAATCATAAATTAAGAAAATTTAGGAGAATCTTTCCGTCCTTCAGCCTATGATAAGGGCACAACTTTAAACTTTTTGGAAGAGATCGAGATTTTCAAATGTAGACTGAAGAATTCTGACACTGGACTTAACGAACAAATTGAGCGTGAGCATAAAAATCTCCTGAGTAGCTTTGTACAGTGCTTTCAACAGACAGTTTCGGAAGTAGCTTACTGTCTTTTCTGCTTCTATTTCATAACCTCGCCATGCCCCCTTAATTTGCGCTGTGTATCTCTTTTATTTCAATAACATCAGATGATCGAGTACTGTAAAAACTTATTAACTGAACAAACAATGTTTTTCGCCTTGTTTCACCTGTTTTATTACGTTTACTGCCAATTTTCACGTACGTTACATGGACTTACAGCCCGAAACCTAGTTTATGCTGTAAGCATAAGCAATTTGTCAAACAAAGAAAAAAACAGTGTTTGTTTAGTTAATTTACAACGTTTTACCAAGAGCACACAGTTCATTGAATTAAAAGTAAAAACATTTAGTAATCATTAAAAAAAATTTATTTGTTGAAAGTTTTAAAAACTATTTAATCTTTCGACGTATTAAATGGTTTCACTAGTTTACAACCTGTCGTTTATTATGTTTGAACTCTTCTGCTAATGGATGTAGATTTGACATTTTTATGTTTTAAATGTTTTACCTTTTAGACGGAAGAGCCAAATAGACTGATACGCCTGCGTAACATCGTATAGGGCCCCCGTGAGCACTCAGAAGTGCCGCAACACGACGTGGCATGGACTCGACTAATGTCTGAAGTAGTGCTGGAGGGAATTTACACCATGAATCCAGCAGGGCTGTCCATAAATCCGTAATAGTACGAGGAGGTGGAGATCTCTTTTGAACAGCGCGTTGTAAGTCATCCCAGATATGGTCAATAATGTTCATGTCTGGGGAGTTTGGTGTCCAGCGGAGTGTTCCTGGAGCCAATCTGTAATACTTCTGGACGTATGGGGTGTCGCACGGTCCTGTTGGCATTGCTCAAGTCTGACGGAATGCACAATGGACATGAATGGATGCATGTGATCAGACAGGATGCTTACGTACGTGTCACCTATCAGACAGGTATCTATACTCATCAGGGGCCCCATATCACTCCAGCTGCACACGCCCCACACAATTACAGAGCCTCCACCAACTCGAACAGTCCCCTGCTGACATGCGGGGCGCATTGATTCATGATGTTCTCTCCATACCCGTCCACTCCCATCCGCTCGATACAATTTGAAACGAGTCTCGTCCGACGAGGCAAAATGTTTCCTGTCATTGCTAGTCCAATGTCGGTGTTGACGGGCCCAGACGAGGCGTAAAGTTTTGTGTCGTGCTGTCATCGAGGATACACGAGTGGGCCTTCGGCTCCGAAATCCCATATCGATGATGTTTCGTTGAATGGTTCGCGGCCAGCCGTTGTGACCGAGCGGTTCTAGGCGCTTCAGTTCGGAACCGCGCTGCTACTACTGTCGCAGGTTCGAATCCTGCCTCGGGCGTGGGTGCGTGTGATGTACTTAGGCTAGTTAGGTTTAAGTAGTTCTAAGTCTAGAGGACTGATGACCTCAGATGTTAAGTCCCATAGTGCTTAGAGCCATTTGAATGGTTCGCACGCTGACACTTGCCGATGACCAAGCATTCAAATTTGTAGCTGTTTGCGGAAGGGTTGCACTTCTGTCACGTTTAACGAATCTCTTCAGTCGTCGTTGGTCCCGTTCTTGCAGGATCCTTTCCCGTCTGGACCGATGTCGGAAATATGATGTTTTGCCGGATTCCTGATATTCACGATACACTCGTGAAATGGATGTACGGGAAATCACCACTTCATCGCTACCGCGGAGATGCTGTGTCCCGTCGGCCGGGGTGGCCGAGTGGTTCTAGGCGCTACAGTCTTCAACCGCGCGACCGCTACGGTCGCAGGTTCGAATCCTGCTTCGGCATGGATGTGTGTGATGTCCTTAGGTTAGTTAGGTTTAAGTAGTTCTACGTTCTAGGGTACTGATGACCTCAGCAGTTAAGTCCCATAGTGCTCAGAGCCATTTGAACCATTTTTTGCTGTGTCCCATCGTACGTGCGCCGACTATAACACCGTGTTGAAATTCACTTAAATCTTGATAACCTGCCGTTGTAGGACCAGTAGCCGATATAACAACTGCGCCAGACACTTGTTGTCTTATATAGGCGTTGCCGTCCGCAGCGCCGTATACTGCCTGTTTACATGTCTCTGTATTTGAATATGCATGCCTATACCTATTTCTTTGGTGCTTCAGTGTAATTTTACTTGTTCAGAAACTGTTATTTGTTATGTTTGGCCTTTGTGATACTGGATGCAGACTTTGGCAGTTGTATGTATTTAGACCTTTGACTTATGCTATTATTTATGTTAGCTTTCCACGCCGTGTGTGTGTTGGTTCGTTGCACTTACTTTATCAGTTGCTGCTGTTTCTAATTTGTTTGTTAAGGCTAACGTCTTTCGTAATAGACCGCCTTTACTTTCGTTTATTACCAATATTTTTTTCGGAATTCGTACGTACATATATCTTAGTTCCTCTCAATGCCGTGTTATACGCCTCCTTCACTGTGTTTGTCACGAATACGGCTTCAGCGTTATTGCTCAGGCCGCTTGCAGTAGGCGCATATGTCACACAGGCACGGTTTATCAGCCTTCGGTAAATGTTGGGCTCGAATGTAGGCTTTTCGCGTGGTTTGTCATATCATGTTGTAACCTGACTTACGCTTTCTGCAGCGCCGGGTCGTAATTTAGTTTATCTTAGGTTTAGCGAGTGACTTCCACCTAATGTCCTATGGTGGTCTTTACTGTTATAGACCGCATGCGTTCCCGGCGGCAATTTTTGGACGAAAGGAATTTTCCTAGGCCGCGATTCAAAGTCGGAGTTCTTTGCAGCACAATTTGGTATGTTATTTGACGGTCCACCTAAAAAATGGTTCAAATGGCTCTGAGCACTATGGGACTTAACTTCTGAGGTCATCAGTCTCCTAGAGCGTACAACTACTTAAACCTAACTAACCTAAGAACATCACACACATCCATGCCCGCGGCAGGATTCGAACCTGCGACCGTAGCGGTCGCGCGGTTCCAGACTGTAGCGCCTAGAACCTCAACGTCACTCCGGCTGGCGAAGGTCCACCTATGATAGAACTTTGCCTATTAGTTGTTTGAGCATGGACATGATGTCCTATTGTTGCTAGGTAGGATATTATTCAATCATTTTATCTGTTTTAAGTTTCTAAATGTCAATCTTTAATTTTTTTAAATTTATTAATTGGTTAATGGAGTGGGTTATTACTGCTGTTTTGCTGCAGATATCAGGTACACCTGATAATGGAGCTAAGAACCCGAAACCGTGGAAGAGTATAGCGACTTCTGTCGAGCAAGACTTGGGCCAGTAAAGCATTTTACAACTGTGGCGGATTTGTTTACCGTGAACATATTTCTGGAATACACTGGCCTGCCCAGAGTCCTGATATGAATCCAATGGAACGCCTTGGGGGTGATTCAAATGGTTCAAATGGCTCTGAGCACTATGGGACTT
This sequence comes from Schistocerca piceifrons, assembly GCF_021461385.2. Lineage (NCBI taxonomy): Eukaryota > Metazoa > Arthropoda > Insecta > Orthoptera > Acrididae > Schistocerca > Schistocerca piceifrons. The sequence continues at coordinate 330,905,793 of NC_060138.1, read as the reverse complement.
AACTTCTGAGGTCATCAGTCCCCTAGAACTTAGAACTACTTAAACCTAACTAACCTAAGGCCATCACACACATCCATGCCCGAGGCAGGATTCGAACCTGCGACCGTAGCGGTCGCGCGGTTCCAGACTGTAGCGCCTAGAACCGCTCGGCCACTCCGGCCGGCCTTGGGGGTTAGTTAGACAGTCGACTGCGCTCCAGATCCCAGCGCACGTCATCACTGCCTTCTCTAGTTCAACTGCTTAGGAGGAATATGATGCCATTCCCCCACAGACATTTACACGCGTCACTGAAAGATTCCATAGGTAGAGTACAACCACTCATAAAGGCGAACGGTGTACAAAGCCTGTATTAACGTCCACTAATAGGTGTCCGGGTACTTTTGACCAGCTAGTACTGATCTTGCACCTGTCGAGCAACCGTTCCTACGAGCAAAGCTGCCAACATTCAAAGTCAAGAGGAACCGCAAACAGCACATGTCGCGACACGTGAGTGCAAGAAATGGCCGTTGGCGCTGACAGGAAAAGCTGTCCTCAACATTAACTTGCACACAGGCGGTACGGAGTATAATGACAGATAATGGCGCTCACGTCAAGGAAAACAAAAACTCTAGTCTGGTGCAAACTAGAAGTAGGTCATTGTTGTTGTGGTCTTCAGTCCAGAGACTGGTTTGATGCATCTCTCCATGCTACTCTATCCTGTGCAAGCTTCTTCATCTCCCAGTATAACTGCAACCTACATCCTTCTGAATCTGCTTAGTGTATTCATCTCTTGGTCTCCCTCTACGATTTTTACCCTCCACACTGCCCTCCAATGCTAAATTTGTGATTCCCTGATGCCTCAGAACATGTCCTACCAACCGGTCCCTTCTTCTTGTCAAGTTGTGCCACAAACTCCTCTTCTCCCCAATTCTATTCAATACCTCCTCATTAGTTATATGATCTACCGATCTAATCTTGAGCATTCTTCTGTAACACCACATTTCGAAAGCTTCTATTCTTTTCTTGTCCAAACTATTTATCGTCCATGTTTCGCTTCCATACATGGCTACACTCCATACAAATACTTTCAGAAACGACTTCCTGACACTTAAATCTATACTCGATTTTAACAAATTTCTCTTCTTCAGAAACGCTTTCCTTGCCATTGTCAGTCTACATTTTATATCCTCTCTACTTCGACCATCATCAGTTATTTTGCTCCCCAAATAGGAAAACTCCTTTACTACTTTAAGTGTCTCATTTCCTAATCTAATTCCCTCAGAATCACCCGATTTAATTCGACCACATTCCATTATCCTCGTTTTGTTTTTGTTGTTGTTCATCTTATATCCTCCTTTCAAGACACTGTCCATTCCGTTCAACTACTCTTCCAAGTCCTTTGCTGTCTCTGACAGAATTACAATGTTATCGGCGAACCTCAAAGTTTTTATTTCTTCAAATGGCTCTGAGCACTATGGGACTTAACAGCTGTGGTCATCAGTCCCCTAGAACTTAGAACTACTTAAACCTAACTAACCTTAGGACATCACACACATCCATGCCCGAGGCAGGATTCGAACCTGCGACCGTAGCAGTCGCGCGGTTCCGGACTGCGCGCCTAGAACCGCGAGACCACCGCGGCCGGCTTTTATTTCTTCTCCATGGAATTTAATACCTACTCCGAATTTTTCTATTGTTTCCTTTACTGCTTGCTCAATATACAGATTGAATAACATCAGGGAGAGGCTACAACCCTGTCTCACTCCCGTCCCAACCACTGCTTCCCTTTCATGCCCCTCGACTCTTATAACTGCCATCTGGTTTCTGTACAGATTGTAAATAGCCTTTTGCTCCCTGTATTTCACCCCTGCCACTTTCAGAATTTGAAAGAGAGTATTCCAGTCAACATTGTCAAAAGCTTTCTCCAAGTCTACAAATGCTAGAAACGTAGGTTTATCTTTCCTTAATCTTTATTCTAAAATAAGTCGTAAGGTCAGTATTGCCTCACGTGTTCCAATATTTCTACGGAATCCAAACTGATCTTCCCCGAGATCGGCCTCCACCAGTATTTCCATTCGTCTGCAAAGAATTCGCGTCAGTATTTTGCAGCTGTGACTTATTAAACTGATAGTTCGGTAATTTTCACATCTGTCAACACCTGCTTTCTTTGGGATTGGAATTATTATATTCTTCTTGAAGTCTGAGGGTATTTCGCCTGTCTCATACATCTTTCTCACCATATGGTAGAGTTTTGTCAGGACTGGCTCTCCCAAGGCCGTCAGTAGTTCTAATGGAATGTAGTCTACTCCCGGGGCCTTGTTTCGACTCAGGTCTTTCAGTGCTCTGTCAAATTCTTCACGCAGTACCGTATCTCCCATTTCATCTTCATCTACATCCTCTTCCATTTCTATAAAATTGTCCTCAAGTACATCACCCTTGTATAGACCCTCTATATACTCCTTACACCTTTCTGCTTTCCCTTCTTTGCTTAGAACTGGGTTTCCATCTGAGCTCTTGATATTTATAAAAGTGGCTCTCTTTTTTCCAAAGGTCTCTTTAATTTTCCTGTAGGCAGTAGGCAGTATCTATCTTGCTCCTAGTGAGATATGCCTCTACATCCTTACATTTGTCCTCTAGCCATCCCTGATCAGCCATTTTGCGCTTTCTGTCGATCTCATTTTTGAGATGTTTGTATTCCTTTTGCCTGTTTCATTTTACTACATTTTTATATTTTCTCCTTTCATCAATTAAATTCAATATTTCTTCTGTTCCCAATGATTTCTACTATCCCTCGTCTTTTTACCTACTTGATCCTCTGCTGCCTTCAGAAGTAGATCAGCTGACAAACTGTGTGCAAAGTGTCTGATCTCTGCAATTTACGTTATTCTCTACACTGCATCGCAACACTATGAACGTCTGCTGCATTCGGCGCTTAAAACCATTGCCTCTATGAAACAAATACGGGGTGTTCAGAAAGTCTCTCCGCAGTGCCGTATGATTGTTAGCCGCGCACGCCGTATGCCGCAGTGAATATACCGAAATGAAACTCAGTGAAATGCAAGTTATTAATTTATTGAATATTCATTTTTACTTCCAAATTTTTCACATTAAATGTTGAAAGTTCCCCCCCCCCCTCCCCCTGTTGTTGAATAGACAATTCAATTCGGCTATCATGTTTCCAAACACAAGCTGTAACATTTCTTCTGTAACAGAAGCAGTCAAAGTAGATACTGCAGTTTTCAATTCATCGTTGGATCTTGGACGGTTTTTTAGACTGGTGCTTTCACTGCATCCCAGAAGAAAAAGTCAGGTGGTGTTTGGTCAGGCGATCGTGGAGGCCAAAGTCCCTGTGAAATTTTGCGATCAGCAAAAACATCAGCAAGCAGTGACATTGAAACGCGAGCTGTGTGTGCGGTTGCACCATCTTGTTGAAAACAACGGTTCAGTATTTCACTTAACACGAGTTCTCCTATGAATGGGTATAAAATATCACTGCAGTATCGTTGTGCGTTTATTGTTCCGTTGAAAAATATGGGACCCACAATCCGACGTCTAGAAATTGCAATCCAAACTCCTATTTTCACAGAATGAAGTGGTTCCTCATGAATACACAATGGATTTGCAGTACTGCACATATGAGAATTTTGCGAGTTCATGTACCCGGATAAATGAAACCACAAGTCATCAGTGTAAAACGTTTCATTAAGAATATCCCTTCCATTTTGTTGAACGAAATCTTTGAACCATTGACAATGATGCAGTCTCTTACTATGATCAGCGTTTTTCAGTTCTTGCACGCCTGTCACTTTGTATGGGAAAAGTTATAATTTTTTCTTTACAGCTGTGTGGGCCGTTCCAACACTAACATCGATTTCCTGGGCGAGTTTTCTTACTGACTTGTTCGGACTCATGGACATTTTATCGGAAATATCGAGTAGTTTATCCTCGCTACAACGACCTCGGTACATCTGTCACCGAACCCGTACTTCGAAATTTGTTAATCAAATCTCGCACAGTATCATGATGTGGGCGTGTTGTCTCCGGGAAAAATGAATGAAATATTTGACGAACTGAAATCGTGTGTTTACCGCCAGCTTTGAACACTTGTTCGACTAAAAGCACACGTTCTTCAATGGTTAGCATTTTAACAGTGACGAAAACGAAATAAACAAGCAAAAGAACTAAACTTAAACGTTCACGTCAACACGTAACGACACACACCAACGATACTACTGACGCTGGCTGAGATAAAGGAAGGAGTGGAATGTTGTGAGAGTCCACTTAAAGGGAAGTAACCCAGGCAGGCGAACAATTATGCGGCATGCGAGGCTAACAATCATAAGGCACTGCGGAGAGACTTTTTGGACACCCGCTATTTTCATATGGGATATCAACCAGGTCCGAATTTGAAACGATGACTTTTTCATTGAACACAGATTCTTATCCTGGACTGAGATCACCTACAGACCGTTCGCACGTCATCTCATAAACTGTGAGCACTGAGTTACGATCAGAACTGTAGCGATCTCCAGTACAACGAAATATCAAACTAGAGCAAATGCAAATATTGGTACTTTGCCCTTAAATGGAGAGAAATGTGAAACAGTACACTTCATGTAACCTAAAAGTGTGGTTGCCCGTAACTGTTGCGTCACAACTTAAATCGTTTCATGCAAATATACAGTATGTAGGAACTAAAGTAGAAACTTCTCGTAGATTCTGCTGTAGGTAAACGGCAAGTTTCTATATGCCTGTAAAGTACTGGCAATCTGCACCCTATCTTAGAAATAGATTTTTTATAAAATATCGTACTGGAATAGTGAGTGAAATAATATGTTGAGCTAAGAGGCGATATCTAACGCATTCCAACAAGAGCAGCGTCAGTATTCACAGGCTTCTTTGACTGGGGAATAAAATATGAGACATGCAACAAAAATATGCATTGGAATACACTTAACGTTAACGATACACGCCTACCTGTTCTCGGAAATTTACGAAGAAAATTCCAAGAGCCCGTTTACAAAACAAAATCTACGAACATTGTTGCACCTCATAGCACTGCTCCCGTACGGACCGTGAGCGTAACACTGAACTAATAACAACTCGAAGAAAGGGCATATAAGCATTCATCCTTTCCACGCATCGTCCGTATATGGCATAGGAGGAAACCTTGATATATTGTAACGTCGAACAGATACTCTGGCACGAATTACATGGTGATTTGCGGAGTGACGGCATAGGAGGAAACCTTAATATACAGGGTGTCCCAAAAATATGACCCAATTTTAAATAGAATTATTTATTAGGAAGAAGGGCTTAACATCAACAAATTGCACACTAAATTACGCAGAAAAGACAAGTTTATAAAAATCCATCATAAATGTTCAATACGTCCTCCATTGGCTGCACGGACGACATCTAGCCGATAGCCGAATTCATCCCAAACTGAGGGTAACGTGTCTTCTGTTACTGAAGGTACAGCAGCAGATATTCAGGTTTTTAGTTCATCAATGTCACGAGGTAAGGGAGGAACGTAAACACATTGCTTAACATATACCCACAGGAAGAAATCACATGGTGTTAAGTCAGGGGACCTAGGAGGCCAAGAGTGTAAAGCCCGGTCTCGCGGTCCTGTACGCCTTATCCAACGTTGAGGCACGTTGGCATTGAGGAAACAGCGCACGTTGTTGTGCCAGTGGGGTGGTTCTACATCTTGCTGATAAATGAAATTATCAGAGTCAGGTTGAGGGAATAACCAGTTCCGTAGCATTGCAAGATGTGATTGTCCTGTTACAGTTTCTTCCTCAAAAAAGTAGGGTCCATAAACCTTGCTTTGCGAAACGGTACAAAAAACATTCACATTTGGTGAATCACGTTCGTGTTCAGTTGTTTCTGAGGATTTTCGAGCCCCCATATACGCACATTATAACGGTGAATCTTACCGCTAATATGGAAAGTTGCCTCATCGCTGAATATCAACCGTGACATAAAAGTGTCATCTTCCATATCCAACCTCCGAGTCAGCGCTCGTAGCGACGTCCAGCAGAATTTTTTTCTGAAACTCTAGACCATGCCGATTACATCTAGCGCTGTTTCAGTTACCTAGTGACATTTGTCTCAGTATTATTACAAGTTAAAATCGGGTCATTCTTTTTGGGACAACCTGTATTGTAACGTAGAACATATCTGGCACGAATTACGTGGTGATTTACTGAGTGTGTATGTAAAAAGAGACGCTCTGCTTTCCATATCCATATGGATTAGATATCTGATGACCGCGTTGTAATATAATGTGCTTTTAGGTAATGCCATTGAAATATGCGTCGCTTTTCAGCGGCTATAGCGAGTGTCCGCGTCAATGTATTGCGAGAGAATGAACGCTGTTAGAGCGAGGCACACCCCTGCTTCCGCCGGACTGACCGCTCCGCTGACGTACGCGAGGCGAATGTCAGTTTTGTGCCGGCGGAAACAGCCGATCGCAGCTTCGGCTATCTTCGGGGCGGCAGGGCGCGGCGAGCGGCCAGGCTGAACATTTTAAGTCGGCTGTTTTGGCGCGAATAGCGGCACTCCGTGTGAGGCACGTGGAGGCGGCAACAGTCTAGAGCGCGGCTGCGTGTGCGTGTGTGCTGGAGAGCTCCTGTTACAGCCCCGCTGCGGTCCCCAGCCGCATCATCTTGCACCGAGGTAAGTACCTTCAGTCACACGTCTGCAGGGATTTCGCCTGAGACACTTCCCACTCCCGCTGTTCCTTTGACATGTACTCGAGCCACTGTGCCTTCTTTTTATATGGTGTGCGCTTGCGATAGGAAAGGTGAGTTAACTATTTAACGCTCCGTAGCGCAAGACACCGTACCTACAATAGTTTTGTTTTGTTACTGCATGTTGTTGTATTTTGCACAGAACGGAGCATTCTATGAAGCTCTCTAGTCACCAGTTTCATCTACTTTATTTTATTTTCTATGTTTTGACATTACGAAGAGCCACAATTATTGCGCATGGTTATTCAATATGTGCAACTGTAGTATATATGACGATCGACGTCTACTTGTACACAGTTTTGTGCACTGAAAATCAGAACCTGCTGTTGTTATGTAGACTTTTTGCATGACAATATGCTCATTTAGGCCCAGTCTGGATGCAATGTTGTATCAAGCCTTAAATGTTGCGAATGATATTTCGTCAATACATAAAATAAGTCGCTATAGGCGGTGATCTTCTTACAGGTTGGATCAGGGACGACAACAGCTTTGCTATTAATTTCGCGTCTGTATTTGTTAAGTGTCGCCGGTAGTATTGTAGTGAAAGTATTTCAAGGAAAGAAAGGAAATTAATAGTTGGATGACTCAGCTCTGTTGGAGAGGGCTGTGGAAAGGAATTCACCGTTGTCATGTTGAAGGATTCGATCTGATGTTCGCCATAAGTGACTAAGGTGGACTACGAAAAAAAAAAAAAAACATTCTGGATGCCCGAACGGGCCTTTGAACACCGTACTTGCCGAATACGATTCCATTGTCTTCATCGCTGCTGAAATATGTCAAGAAAGTTGCAGACAAGCGTTAGTGAAAAATGTAGTACCCATTTGGCCAGTATATGGGTTTAAATTATTCATTTGACACGTTGCCGTCCGCTTATTCGCATGTGACGAGGATTAGAAACTACTTGTAAAAAATTTGCAGTATCTGGTCACCTTTGGTTAATTTCTGCCGTTACTCCTATTGTTCTGTTGATCTGCTTGTCGCGTTTGGAATACATCGTGGGAAAACTCCGGGAAAACTTCTCGCAATTATCGTTGCAGACAGCGCGTGACGCTACCGGAAACGCCGTTTTCGGCGTGACTGTTATGCAACCGGTGGGCCACACCTGCGTTACGTACAGCATATCAATTAGATCGCGCGTTCATATTTCAATAATTTTTGAAGAAAATTCTGAACTTCTCTTTACTTTCGCGTTATCATTCAATACAGGATAATATTTGATGGCAGTATTGCTTCCTTCTGGCGGGCAACACATGGGCATTTTTCAGTAAACGAATACTGTTAACATTCTCCTCGCATTTTTCTTCGTTCTTCCCGCTAATTTCGCGAAATAATATCAGCCTCTGAAAGGCAACGATTTCGTTTTACATTACGAGATGCGATATCAAAAGAAATAAACGAACTTTACAAACGTTTTGAACATTATTCCCCTCCTTCGTTGTTATGTGAACTCTTTTTCAGTTGGATTAATATACACAGTGATTGATCGCATTGGATCCGCGCACACAGCAACAGTTAAGGGTAGTGTTCATCTTTTGGATTTTCAGCTCTTGCATTTTTTTTTTTCGTGTTTGCAGGTTAAATTATTGGAGATAGGTTCCTCCTTTTATGTAAAACACTGTTTTTTCTTGTTACCAAAAAATGTCTCGGCACCTCTGTGCTATCATTAGTGCGTGTTGTTTATTGAATAACTTGATTTTAGACAACAACATCGTGTACACCGCGTTTTGTGAAGTGCCAAAACGTTTGTAAAACCGAAATTACACTAAGCACACTTCATATGTGTTTGTGCAGTGACCTCAGAACGCTAAAGAAGGATCATTCAAAACGAAACATGACAAGCTATCATTATAGGGCCCATACAAGTGGTCCTGCAAAACCACATAATGAAATATCAAGTTGTTCGAACTGTTCCAATTATTAGGTCTTTCTTCCGTTCCATACCTGTATGGAACTCGAGAAAAATGTTTGCTTGAAAGCATCAGTGCGGATGGTAAGTAGCTTAATCTCGTCTTCACGCTCTATATGACCGCAACACGCAGGGGGTTGTTTATCATTTAAAGTTGGTTAAAGAGTCTCCCAGTTCATTTCTTCAGCATCTATGTGACACACTCCCACGGATCAAACAAGCCTGTGACCACTCGCCGGTATGTGTGGCCGAGCGGTTCTAGGCGCTTCACTCTGAAACCGCACGACCGCTACGGTCGCAGGTTCGAATCCTGCCTCGAGCATGGATGTATGTGATGTCCTTAGGTTAGGTTAGGTTAGGTGTAAGTAGTTCTAAGTTCTAGGGGACTGATGACCTCAGATGTTAAGTCCCATAGTACTCAGAGCCATTTGAACCATTTGTGACCATTCATGCTGCCGTTCTTTGTATGTGTTCAACATCCTTGCCAGTGTTATTTACTACGGGATCCGTACACTTGCAAATATTGTAGAATGGTGAAGGTTAATTCTTACAAAGAAGAAAACAGCAACCAGCCACTATTAATACTGCTATTTATTTAGGTAAATAGCGCCGTTACCGGTTTCGAACTGGCAAGTTCATCATCAGACGGTTGTTCACATGATTTTCAAGATACACTTTACATTATCGTCCGTTTTCGATTTTTATTGTTCCACTGTGGCGAAGTATTTTTGGTGTGTTGTTACCGTCGAAAATTGCTCGCGATTTTGTTGCGAAGTTGCAGGATTGAATTTTTCGAATATTCCAAAATATATCCAGCACTTATGTAATTTGTACATCACCATATTGTGCAAAGCACCCCCCCCCCCTCCCCCTCCACACACACACACACACACACACACACACACACACACACACACACACACACACACACCAAAAAGAATTTGCACATGTCAGTTTAAAACAAAATAGCATTCTAGGATGGGTTGCACGAGTACTTTGTATACAATCTCCTTTGTAGACTGATTGCATTTCCCTACTATTCTACCACTAAACCTAAGTCTGCTACCCGCTTTACCCTCGATTGAGCACACACAATCGTTCCATTTCATGTTCCTGCAAACTTTGATTTCATGGGAATAACTGTGCCCATGACCATGACGTAATCCAGGACAGAAAGGAGGTCAGTATCGATCTTAATATCATCAGAATTTTATTGCTGATCTAGTTTTCTGCTAATAACACAGCTATCATCAGTGCGTTATAGGTAGACAGATAGACCAAATAAACTCAGCATACTTATATCACAATATAACTTAGTCATGTACAAGCATCAGTCAAACTCAGTTTGAGAGCCACTATGTATTTTCAGCTTCAATTTTCTGAGTTTCGTAACTTGAAAGAGTGTCCCCAGTCTATATTGCGGCAACCGATTTACATAACACGAATGTTTTTGGATTTTTCAAATTTCCCTCTTTATTGCTTGATTTTATCCATAACACGCAACGTCCGTGACAAAGGTTTAACTCTGTAAACATAGATTCAAAAGAACAAAATTAATGCACCATTTACTTTGCTGTGCAAAGCACGAAGCATTCGAATCTGTTATTCCGAGTCTCAAGAGCTGTGGGATTTGCATCTGAATGAACGTGACTTCTAAACGCGTTATTCTGTCGTATGCTCTCCATCTGCTGACTGCAATCTAAGAGCACTCGGAAGAAACCCAACACTACAAAAATTTTAGTTACGCTAAAACAAATGTTGATTCCACAGCACTTGAGAATCGAAATACATTTCTAAAATGTAGTGGAAACCATAAAAATAAAAAAGTGTCGTAATAGGTGTGCTAATTTTATTTTTTCGCATGATGAGCCAAAACGTAGCGGCTCAATGCTTAATAGGTATTGATCCACTTTTGGATCGCGCGAGACGGTGCAGTGGTTAGCACACTGGACTCACATTCGGGAAAACGACGGTTCAAACCCGCGTCCGGCAATCCTGATTTAGGTTTCCTGTGAATTCTCTAAATCGCTTCCGGTAAATGCTGAGACGGTTCCTTTGAAAGGGCACGGCCGACTTCCTTCGCTATCCTTCCCTAATCCGATGTACCGACCGTTGACCTCGCTATTTAATCCCCTTTCCCAAGTCAACCAATCAACCAATACACTTTTGAAACACAGTACAGCAGCGATTATGCATCGCACGGGTTCAGCGGGTCTTTGGTAGATTACCGGATGTGTGGCACGAGATGTGTACGCACAGGTCGCGCAGTCCCTGTAAATTTCGGGCCCGTGGTTTCAGGACGCGGGGTTGGTACCCATTAGCGTCCCATATATGTGCCATCGGGTTCAGATTAGGCAAATTTGGTGGGAAAATATACACGTGAGCTCCTGTCATACTCCTCAAACAACTGTAGCACGATTCTGACCTTGTGACACGAAAAATGTCATCGCCGTCGAAGAACACACCGAACACATAGCGAACCGCGTTCTCAGCTCTAGTACTCACACGGTCCACAGGTTTCACGGTGCACCTACCACAGGTCTCGTTAAGCCCCGGTGAATGTCGCCATAACATAAAACAGCGACATACGGGGTCCCGGGTTCGAGTCCCGGCGGGGTCAGGGATTTTCACCTGCCTCGAGATGACTGGGTGCTTGTGTTGTCCTCATCATTTCATCATCATCATGAAAGTGGCGAGATTGGGCTGAGCAAAGGTTCGAAATTTGTACGGGCGCTGATAACCGCGCAGTTGAGCGCCCCACGAACCAAACGTCATCATTATCATCAATACAGCGACATATTTGATAATCAACCAAAGACGCGCTGGACCAAAGAACCGGCGAGACTTGTCGCAACCAGCACATAATACTGTTCCATCCGGCCTGCGTCCATGGTACGGTGCGTATTTCACGCAGTTGATTCGTCTGGATGACGGCCTATCCGGACGCGACAACCGACCTGTTGTGGAGAGATACGCGACTCGTCCGACCGGATGTTTCCAATGATCCATGGTCCAATCTCGAAGATCCTGTGCCCACTGCGGTCGTAACTGGCTATGTCGTTAGGTCAGTGTAGGGGGTTGGGTTGGGTTGTTTGGGGAAGGAGACCAGACAGCGAGGTCATCGGTCTCATCGGATTAGGGAAGGACTGGGAAGGAAGTCGGCCGTGCCCTTTCAAAGGAACCATCCCGGGATTTGCCTGGAGCGATTTAGGGAAATCACGGAAAACATAAATCAGGATGGCCGGACGCGGGATTGAACCGTAGTCCTCCCGAATAGGTCAGTGTAGGAACATGTAGGAGTCCTCTGCTACACTGTTCCCTCGAGGATGAGCTTCGAGACGCTTACGCCTGCACCAGCATAGCACTCTGATGTCAGCTCTGCCATAGATCGCCGCCTGTCCTGCTTCAGACCTCTGACGTCTGCATTCTATGATGAGGTGTGGGAGTCCAACAGCTTGTCGCCTACACGTGCTTTCACCGTCCTTCAACCACTTTGCGTAGACGCTAACGGCAGCAGCACGAGAACAGGCGACCAGCTTCGCCCTTTCCGAATAGCCGTTCCCACGCGCCGGCCATAACAATCCTACCGTGAAGTTCATCGTTTGCAGCCGTATTACGTTGACTTCTTGCCGTGATATTCCTGCTGATAACCATTCAGCTATGTTACCTGTAGATGGCTGAATGGTTATCAGTGGAAATATCGTAACAAGAAGTCGACGTAATCCGGCTGCAATCCCAAGGCTTCATAGTATTTACGCCGGAAAAATTCGAAGAATCACTATCTCATCTTTGTCAAAGTCGCTTATATCAGTGAATTTCTCATATCGGCCTGTATCGTCGATAGAACAAAGCGTTTTTCGTCCGTGCTGCAGTCTCCTATTCAACGCCCCCTCCTCCCTCTCCCGCCGCCCCCCTCCCAGGACAGAAGTAGTGTGGTTCAAATGGTTCAGATGGCTCTGAGCACTATGGTACTTAACATCTGTGGTCATCAGTCCTCTAGAACTTAGAACTACTTAAACCTAACTAACCTAAGGACATCACACACATCCATGCCCGAGGCAGGATTCGAACCTTCGACCGTAGCGGTCATGCGGTTTCCAGACTGAAGCGCCTAGAACCGCACGTCCACACCGGCCGGCCAGAAGTAGTGTGCCCAATCTGCGTACGTATAGGATACGTTCTGTGTACAAGTACGAAAAAGTGTTCCAAATGTTTGCATCGCACGTAACTGACAAGAGGAGGCCACGACGTTTGGAACGAGGATTTACTGTAAACTTCGTACTCTTGTAGTGCTCCATGAGGACAACAAACTGTGTAAGCAATAGCGCGTACTTCTCAAGCGTTATTGAAAAAATCGCAAAATAATTTCGGTCGTCAAATGTATATACCTGTGCGTGGCCATAATTACCATGAAGCGGCGGCACCCAAGCGGTTGTGGTAGGGTAGCTCAGCGTGTTCGGTCAGAGGGTTAGCTACCCTTTGTAATAAAGAAACGGAGCTAACGGGTCAACGAACAACAAACTGAACGCGTGTCATCGGACGTCCACCCTGAACAAATTCAACGAACAATATAGAACGAAATGAAATAAAAAAACAACAAAAAATGTGGTTAGCGTTGAAGCCCCGTAGTCGCTGCATCGACTTCCGTTCGTTAGTTTTTTTTTTATTTTCAACACAGTCATTTTCGTTACTATTTATATTACAATTGATATAATGTGAAAAATACGTGTAATCGTATGAACTTTTGTTAAATTTACAATGTTATTTGACAGTCTACAAATGTTTATTAGCAAAAATAATATAATATTCATAACTATCGACTAGTAAACGACCAAACGCATAAAGTGATACTGAAAATGTATGCTTGTCCGTGTCTACAAAATTGTTCGTATTTATCTGAAATAGAACGAGAAATTGCTTCTTGTAATGACGCTATTAAAATACACTCGATACTGCATGATCAATTATCGGGGCCGATTTTTAAGCAAATACTGCTTTATGCATGGTTTGCTTCCAAATTATCCGCTGAAAGAGATTTTTGAAAATGTTAACGAGGTTTGTTTTTCCACAGAAAACGTCAAAAGACCTTGCGTATGCGGAAGCATAGCATTTATTCAATGCAGCTTGTGACATTTAACTTTATGTTTTCCACTTTTTTTTTACGAAAAATACCATCCTGCAACTTGTACTCGTAATGTCGAAAGCGACGATTAGTTGTACATCTTCGAAAGCCGTCTGTACCGGTCAAAACTTGGAGGTAACAAGTCGTTTCGGGCTCCTTCGAGGTATAATGGATTTCTCAAATCACAGACAAGCATACATTTTCAGTATCACTTTATGCATTTCGTCGTGTACTAGTCGCTAGTTATGAAAATTATATTATTTTTGATAATAAAAATTTGTAGACTGCCAAATGACATTGTAAATTTAATAAAAGTTCATTAGACGTATTTTTCCCATTATATCAATTGTAATATAAATAGTAAAGGAAATGACTGTGTTGAAAATAAAAAAACACTGACGAACGGGAATCGATCCAGCGATTACGGGGCTTGAACGCTAACCACCTTTTTTTTTATGGTTCGTTGAATTTCGTCGTAGCGGACGTCAGATGACATCCTTTGAAGTTCGTTGTTGATCCTTTCGCTCAGTTTTTTTTTAATGACAGAGGCCAGCCAGCTCTCTGACACTTCATGGTAAAAATGGCCACGCACAGGTACATAGTTGACGACCGAAATTATATTGTGATTTTCTCAATAACGTTTGAGAAGTACGCGCTACTGCTTACACATTTTGTTGTCCTCAGGGAGTACTACGAGTGTACGAAGTTTGCAATAAATCCGCGTTCCAAACGTCGTGGCCTCCCCTTGTGAGTCGGAACATGAGAAGTATCCCGGTATTCACATATTGTTATGTGGAAACCCGCCTAAAAACCACAGCCAAATTCGTCTGTGTTCTGCTTACATACTTTTCTTACAATGCCATGTGGCCGCAGCGCTATCGCTCGACGTTCTCGCGGTGGGCAGTGGTCATAATGGTTTGGTTCATCTACAGTACGTACATTCCCTCTCCACACTATAGAATGTAGCTGAAGAGGTCTATCTTTAGTCTCTTATGCAGTGATGACAAACATGGTGATAAGCTCTTCCAGAGGCGAAGCACTGGCGCAGAATCTGCCCAGTGGTTCACAGTTCTGCTTTGGAGTCTAGCGTCAAATATACATAACAGGACAACTAGTAGCACCTGAAGAATGTGATTGGACCATTCGTGTAAATATTGTGTACAAAGCGGAAACGATAACTCTGCTGTATACTCGGTAGCACACTCTTTAACTTTGGCTCATATGTTTGATACCTGAAGGCGTTATTTGATAACGTAAGAAACACCCTGAGGTCATTTTGAGACCCCAGCGCAATGCATGCAATGCTGATGTACTCCTGCAGTCAACGGATCTGCAGTTTTTAATGTTTTGAACAGGCTAACTCGTTACTTTCTGCTGTAAGACATGGTCAGCTCCAGGGAATTTGCCGCCCCGTGCGAAAATTTCAAGCAATGTCTCCCCTCCCCCTCCCTGCATTTTCAGGCACAGTCCAGCCTTTTTCACAATGTCCTCATCTGTGACGTTTTACTTTCATACAGGGTGTTTCAAAAATGACCGGTATGTTTGAAACGGCAATAAAAACTAAACGAGCAGCGATAGAAATACACCGTTTGTTGCAATATGCTTGGGACAACAGTACATTTTCAGGCAGACAAACTTTCGAAATTACAGTAGTTACAATTTTCAACAACAGATGGCGCTGCAAGTGATGTGAAAGATATAGAAGACAACGCAGTCTGTGGGTGCGCCATTCTGTACGTCGTCTTTCTGCTGTAAGCGTGTGCTGTTCACAACGTGCAAGTGTGCTGTAGACAACATGGTTTATTCCTTAGAACAGAGGATTTTTCTGGTGTTGGAATTCCACCGCCTAGAACACAGTGTCGTTGCAACAAGACGAAGTTTTCAACAGAGGTTTAATGTAACCAAAGGACCGAAAAGTGATACAATAAAGGATCTGCTTGAAAAATTTCAACGGACTGGGAACGTGACGGATGAACGTGCTGGAAAGGTAGGGCGACCGCGTACGGCAACCACAGAGGGCAACGCACAGCTAGTGCAGCAGGTGATCCAACAGCGGCCTCGGGTTTCCGTTCGCCGTGTTGCAGCTGCGGTCCAAATGACGCCAACGTCCACATATCGTCTCATGCGCCAGAGTTTACACCTCTATCCATACAAAATTCAAACGCGGCAACCCCACAGCGCCACTACCATTGCTGCACGAGAGACATTCGCTAACGATATAGTGCACAGGATTGATGACGGCGATATGCATGTGGGCAGCATTTGGTTTACTGACGAAGCTTATTTTTACCTGGACGGCTTCGTCAATAAACAGAACTGGCGCATATGGGGAACCGAAAAGCCCCACGTTGCAGTCCCATCGTCCCTGCATCCTCAAAAAGTACTGGTCTGGGCCGCCATTTCTTCCAAAGGAATCATTGGCCCATTTTTCAGATCCGAAACGATTACTGCATCACGCTATCTGGACATTCTTCGTGAATTTGTGGCGATACAAACTGCCTTAGACGACACTGCGAACACCTCGTGGTTTATGCAAGATGGTGCCCGGCCACATCGCACGGCCGACGTCTTTAATTTCCTGAATGAATATTTCGATGATCGTGTGATTGCTTTGGGCTATCGGAAACATACAGGAGGCGGCGTGGATTGGCCTCCCTATTCGCCAGACATGAACCCCTGTGACTTCTTTCTGTGGGGACACTTGAAAGACCAGGTGTACCGCCAGAATCCAGAAACAATTGAACAGCTGAAGCAGTACATCTCATCTGCATGTGAAGCCATTCCGCCAGACACGTTGTCAAAGGTTTCGTGTAATTTCATTCAGAGAATACGCCATATTATTGCTACGCATGGTGGATATGTGGAAAATATCGTACTATGCAGTTTCCCAGACCGCAGCGCCATCTGTTGTTGAAAATTGTAACTACTGTAATTTCGAAAGTTTGTCTGCCTGAAAATGTACTGTTGTCCCAAGCATATTGCAACAAACGGTGTATTTCTATCGCTGCTCGTTTAGTTTTTATTGCCGTTTCAAATATACCGGTCATTTTTGAAACACCCTGTACATACTCCACTTATTCCTACGTCTTTTTGAAGTAAATATGTCATCAAGGGTAGAACCAAATATGGGGCACCAGTCAGTGAAAAGTGAAACGTTTGCGGTGTAACACATTTTGAGTTATAACGCCGGCCGGGGTGGCCGAGCGGTTCTAGGCGCTACAGACAGGAATCGCGCGACAGCTACGGTAGCAGGTTCGAATCCTGCCTCGGGCATGGATGTGTGTGATGTCCTTAGGTTAGTTAGGTTTAAGTAGTTCTAAGTTGTAGGGGACTGATGACCTCAGACGTTCAGTCCCATAGTGCTCAGAGACATTTGAACCATTTTTTGTGTTATAACTCCAAAATTAATTGTGTCAACCAAAATTAAGTTATGTGAGTCGCAGAGTACGCAAGTAAAATCTGTTTACTTTTCGTCGCTCCCTGAGCAGAGGAGAGCGTGTGGTGCGAGGCTTGTCGCAACCTGCACAGCTGTATCGGCGGTATCGGTGGCGCTTCTGCTGTACCAAGTGGAAAGTAATAGGACAGCGAGCGTTACATATAAACGTTTTGTTTGTTGAAAAAAAAAGTATATAAATCGCCAGGGCCTGTTCAGTGTGCCCGCAGTACATATGCTGGGATATCGAGATGACCAACTTTCCGACATGCCACGACCTCTATTTATGTCTCAGATCATGCAGCTTTGAAAGCACCTTTATTTATTGTAGCGTAAAGTAATCTAAATCACAGTTAAAGTTGCTAGAATGCATACAGTGAGAAATACGATAAAACTGGAGAGTTTACATTTCGTGCAATGCAGCTTAGTTGTTTCAGCTGCAAAGTACGATTTGATAGGTTTTATTTCCATACGATCTTAATGTTAATAGCCGGCCGAAGTGGCCATGCGGTTAAAGGCGCTGCAGTCTGGAACCGCAAGACCGCTACGGTTGCAGGTTCGAATCCTGCCTCGGGCATGGATGTTTGTGATGTCCTTAGGTTAGTTAGGTTTAACTAGTTCTAAGTTCTAGGGGACTAATGACCTCAGCAGTTGAGTCCCATAGTGCTCAGAGCCATTTGAACCATTTTTTTTTAATGTTAATATCTACCGATTATGACTTCAACAGCGAAAAACAAAAGGGAATGAGGGAAAACTTAAAAGAAGTTATAGAAAAATCAGAAAAAAATTATTTACAGGAGTGTTGCAAGAAATAGAGCAATATAAATGGTGTTAGCGGGATAGTTGCTATCTGTGGGCCACCTAAAGCAGATGTGCAATAGAATCCTCGGATATTGTAATAAATGTTTTGTTTCCTGTGTAACTTGATAATTGTCTTCTGCATTTCACTACAGTAGCCACAGAAATTGTAAATGCTCACTATTAATGAAATAGTTGAAAAATAAAAGCATGTGTCGTCGGCCCAATCAAGGAGACCAGCTTACATCCAGCGCTCTGGCAGTTATTAACATACCAGCACTTCACGTTTGCCGTGGCTTGTCTCTCGCTTACATTAACCTGTGATCTTGCAGTGTTATCTAGACAAATGCAATCCGAAAATTTTATCACTCTGCATCAATTATTTTTTTTCATCAGTGTATTTATTAAAAAGTATTTTTCTCAGAAATACCGCTGGAGGTGTTCAAGGTTGCTGTATGGGATCTGTTATGCCATCGTATGCTGACATTAATCTTTATTTTTTGTTTATGCAGCTTTTCACTTCTGTAGAGTCTTCAAAGCTCGCTTAGGTACGTTTCAATGTTGTATAGGCGCGGGGTAGAAACTGAGTTGGCAAAATTGCCATTAGCAAGCTTTGTCATTTTGAAAGACGCACCCAGGCTGTTTCACAATACCGTAGACAATTTCCAGTAAAGGCACTACTGTTGTTGTTGTGGTCTTCAGTCCTGAGACTGGTTTGATGCAGCTCTCCATGCTACTCTATCCTGTGCAAGCCTCTTCATCTCCCAGTACCTACTGCAGCCTACATCCTGCTGAATCTGCTTAGTGTATTCATCTCTTGGTCTCCCTCTACGATTTTTACCCTCCACGCTGCCCTCCAGTACTAAATTGGTGATCCCTTGATGCCTCGGAACATGTCCTACCAACCGATCCCTTCTTCTAGTCAAGTTGTGCCACAAACTCCTCTTCTCCCCAATTCTATTCAATACCTCCTCATTAGTTATGTGATCTCCCCATCTAATCTTCAGCATTCACCTGTAGCACCACATTTCGAAAGCTCCTATTCTCTTCTTGTCTAAACTATCTATCGTTCATGTTTCACTTCCATACATGGCTACACTCCATACAAATACTTTCAGAAACGACTTCCTGACACTTAAATCCATACTCGATGTTAACAAATTTCTCTTCTTCAGAAACGCTTTCCTTGCCATTGCCAGTCTACATTTTATATCCTCTCTACTTCGACCATCATCAGTTATTTTGCTCCCGAAATAGCAAAACTCCTTTACTACTTTAAGTGTCTCATTTCCTAATTTAATTCCCTCAGCATCACCCGACTTAATTCGACTACATTCCATTATCCTCGTTTTGCTTTTGTTGATGTTCATCTTGTATCCTCCTTTCAAGACACTGTCCATTCCGCTCAACTGCTCTTCCAAGTCCTTTGCTGTCTCTGACAGATTTACAATCTCACCGGCGAACCTCAAAGTTTTTATTTCTTCTCCGTGGATTTGAATTCCTACTCCGAATTTTTCTTTTGTTTCCTTTACTGCTTACTCAATTTACATGTTGAATAGACTTACATAAATGAAGCAGGGTGAGAATAAATTGGAACTATCAGTTTAATAAGTCACAGCTGCAAAATACTAACGCGAATTCTTTACAGACAAATGGAAAAACTGCTAGAAGCCGACCTCGGGGAAGATCAGCTTCCAATCGGCTTTCTGTACAAATTGTAAATAGCCTTTCGCTCCCTGTATTTTACCCCTGCCACCTTCAGAATTTGAAAGAGAGTATTCCAGTCAACATTGTCAAAAGCTTTCTCTATGTCTACAAATGCTAGAAAAGTAGGTTTGCCTTTCCTTAATCTTCCTTCTAAGACAAGTCGTATGGTCAGTATTGCCTCACGTGTTCCAACATATCTACGGAATCCAAAATGATCTTCCCCGAGGTCGGCTTCTACCAGTTTTTCCATTCGTCTGTAAGGAATTCGCATTAGTATTTTGAAGCTGTTACTTATTAAACTGATAGTTCCAACTTATTCTCACCCTGCTTCATTTATGTAAGTCTTTTATTGTCTTATTTCACTCATCGTTTTGGACATTATTGAAACTTAGCAGGACGGTGGCACGGTTTGGCCTCCACCCCCTCCCCTTGCCACCCCCTACCTACCCCGTTTCGCTACAGTAGGTGCTGCTGCGCAGCTAGCAAAGTCAGCGCAGGTGGGAGGCTCGTGGTGTGGTTAACAATGGAGGCGGCCGTCAGCAGCAGACACAGGTGCGATCAGCGCAGCCGAGTCAGCGCCAGCCAGGCAGCGAGCGGTCCCACGGCAGCCTCGCAGCTGAAATTCCACGCTTCCGCCGCGCTGGCGCCGCCGTAAGCTCGCGGCAGGTGCCTTCCCTGGCTGTGGCAATCGCACGCACCTGCATCTCCCAACCAGCCCGTTGCACTGCCGCAGCCGCTGCTGCTGCCTGCCCACCCTAACCAGTGTTGCTTTTTTGTTCCGCAGAGGATTTAAGGTTACTGTTCCAAAAGACTAAAACTTTTTCTGTCTACGACTAGGATTGTAAAACTACCGTATGCATCCGTACACTACCATTAGCAAGCGTCGAATAGGGTAGTTTTCCTAGTCGCTTTGGACTGGTAAGGTCGTATCCGCGTTACCTGTACGTTAGGCCGGCCGGTGTAGCCGTGCGGTTCTAGGCGCTTCAGTCTGGAACCGCGCGACCGTTACGGTCGCAGGTTCGAATCCTGCCTCGGACATGGATGTGTGTGATGTCCTTAGGGTCCGCAGCTCGTGGTCGTGCGGTAGCGTACTCGCTTCCCACGCCCGGGTTCCCGGGTTTGATTCCCGGCGGGGTCAGGGATTTTCTCTGCCTCGTGATGACTGGGTGTGGTGTGGTGTCCTTAGGTTAGTTAGGTTTACGTAGTTCTAAGTTCTAGGGGACTGATGACCATAGATGTTAAGTCCCATAGTGCTCAGAGCCATTTGAACCATTTTTTTGATGTCCTTAGGTTAGTTAGGTTTAAGCAGTTCTAAGTTCTAGGGGACTGATGACCTCAGATGTTAAGTCCCATAGTGCTCAGAGCCATTTGGACCATTTTGTACGTTAGGTGTACTGCATACCTATCGGCTGTTACCTCATAACGATCACTTTCTTTCCGTATGCTATCAATGTGTCACTAGATTACCCTAAAAACCGGAAGCAGTGGACAGCCTAGAAACTGAGTGGGATATATATATATATATATATATATATATTAAGGGGCTGGGAAACCTACATGGCATTTTTCTATATAGTAGTCTTGTCTGTTACTTAACAATAAAAAAAAATGTTCAAATGTTTATGAAATCTTATCAGACTTAACTGCTAAGGTGATCAGTCCCTAAGCTTACACAATACTTAACCTAAATTATCCTAAGGACAAACACACTCACTCATGCCCGAGAGAGGACTCGAACCTCCGCCGGGACCAGCCGCATAGTCCATGAGTGCAGCGCCTTAGACCACTCGGCACTTCTACATCTCCATACATACTCCGCAATCCACCATACGGTGCGTGGCGGAGGGTACCTCGTACCACAACTAGCATCTTCTCTCCCTGTTCCACTCCCAAACAGAACGAGGGAAAAATGACTGTCTATATGCCTCTGTACGAGCCCCAATCTCTCTTATCTTATCTTTGTGGTCTTTCCGCGAAATGTAAGCAGGCGGCAGTAAAATTGTACTGCAGTCAGCCTCAAATGCTGGTTCTCTAAATTTACTCAGTAGCGATTCACGAAAAGAACGCTTCCTTTCCTCTAGAGGCTCCCAACCGAATTCCTGAAGCATTTCCGTAACACTCGCGTGATGATCAAACCTAACAGTAACAAATCTAGCAGCCCGCCTCTGAATTGCTTCTATGTCCTCCCTCAATCCGACCTGATAGGGATCCCAAACGCTCGAGCAGTACTCAAGAATAGGTCGTATTAGTGTTTTATAAGCAGTCTCCTTTACAGATGAACCACATCTTCCCAAAATTCTACGAATGAACTGAAGACGACTATCCGCCTTCCCCACAACTGCCATTACATGCTTGTTTCACTTCATATCGCTCTGCAATGTTACGCCCAAATATTTAATCGACGTGACTGTGTCAAGCGCTACACTATTAATGGAGTATTCAAACATTACGGGATTCTTTTTCCTATTCATCTAAATGGTTCAAATGGCTCTGAGCACTATGGGACTTAACATCTGTGGTCATCAGTCCCCTAGAACTTAGAACTACTTAAACCTAACTAACCTAAGGACATCACACACATCCATGCCCGAGGCAGGATTCGAACCTGCGACCGTAGCAGTCTCGCGGTTCCGGACTGAGCGCCTAGAACCGCTAGACCACCCCGGCCGGCTCCTATTCATCTGCATTAATTTACATTTATCTATATTTAGAGTTACTTGCCTTTCTTTACACCAATCACAAATCCTGTCCAAGTCATCTTGTATCCTCCTACAGTCACTCAACGACGACACCTTCCCGTACACCACAGCATCATCAGCAAACAGCCGCACATTGCTATCCACCCTATCCAAAATATCATTTATGTAGATAGAAAACAACAGCGGACCTACCACACTTCCTTGGGGCACTCCAGATGATACCTTCACCTCCGATGAACACTCACTATCGAGGACAACGTACTGGCTTCTATTACTTCGAGCCACTCACATATTTGGGAACCAATCCCATATGCTCGTACCTTAGTTAGGAGTCTGCAGTGGGGCACCGAGTCAAACGCTTTCCGAAAGTCAAGGAAAATGGCATCTGTCTCATACCCTTCACCCATGGTTCGCAAGATATCATGTGAAAAAAGGGCGAGTTGCGTTTCACAGGAGCGATGCTTTCTAAAGCCGTGCTGATGCATGGACAGCAACTTCTCTGTCTCAAGGAAATTCATTATATTCCAACTGAGAATATGTTCGAGAATCCTGCAACAAACCGATGTTAAGGACTTAACAATATACGGTATTTATAACAAAACTGAAATTGTCAAAGTTGAATTCAGGTTTTATTCGAAAATTGTTGATTTGCAACGTAAAACAGAGGGATGCTGTAGCAAAAATAAAGAAAACATTACGGATTTTTCATACAGAGCTAGAAAACGCAATTTCGTTAACAAAAGGGTAAAAAAAGCCGCAAAACAAAAATATATCAAACGTCACTTCAATACTTCATTGAACTTATATAGAATATATTTCTGTCATTCATAAACAGCTTTCCCATTAATCAATAATAACAGGAAACTCTTGCCTTTGCCGGCCGGGGTGGCCGAGCTGTTCTAGGCGCTACAGCCTGGAACAGCGCGACCGCTACGGTCGCAGGCTCGAATCCTGCCTCGGGCTTGGATGTGTGTGATGTCCTTAGGTTAGTTAGGTTTAAGTAGTTCTACGTTCTAGGGTACTGATGACCTCGGAAGTTAAGTCCCATAGTGCTCAGAGCCATTTGAACCATCTCTTGCGTTTGATCATCATGACGAACATGCTACTCAGTATAAAATAACAACAATAATTATGTACATATTTTTTTTATTTTTGTACATGTAAACTATTCTTGCATCAAAAGTAATTGCTTTGGGTACATAAAAGCGCAGAAGTTATGCGATCAACTAAATTTTATTACTTGTAAAAGGCGATTTATATTCTTTAAGGCTATAAAATATACAATGGACTAACACTGAGTGACGTGGGTTCTAATTATACGCAAAACAAACAAAAACACATAAAACAAACGGAAGTCGTCTGTTCCCATTTTTTCTCTTACACATCCACTTATGTTTCTTTCCCCATCAATACTATCAATACCACAGGTAACCCTACCATTTACTATGTCTTTTATGTAGTTTACCAAAGCTACCGAACTGTACTTTTGGTAGAGTGGAACTCTGTCTACGAAACTCGTCAGTTGGCAGCTTTAGCCACACACATTGTTTTATATTTCAAGATCGCAGTAAATTTGTAAGGCGCAGGATTTTGAGGAACAAATCAGTCCTCGCGTGATTACAGAGTTTTCCGTGACATCATCCATGACATTTATATCTACATCAGAACTCTGCAAGTCACCTGGCGGTGTGTGGCAGAAGCTAAAGAAATACCACATGGCTTACAGATCGTAGATTTAGTGACTCTTAATAACCTCCATGAGTCCTCACAGTAGATGTTCTTGTTGATCGTAAACTGCTGAAAAATCTAGAAAGAATTGCAAAAATCTGTGGTTTGCTTAAGAATGACGATCATTAAGTTGAGGTACATACACAGCTCAAAAGAATTAGGGGAACATGACCCTGGGAGTCAGTCATACTCTATTCGCTGTAGTTGAGGATTGAATATTCTACCAAATTATACCCTTATCTTTCAGAAATGAGCTACACAACGAAACATTATTACATCCTCGTTCTTATACATAACAAGAACTGAAGTCACTAACAGGTGTGGAAAACAAAGTGGAAACAGTCAAAAAAATGGCTCTGAGCACTCTGGGACTTAACTTCTCAGGTCATCAGTCCCCTAGAACGTCGAACTACTTAAACCTAACTAACCTATGGACAACACACACATCCATGCCCGAGGCAGGATTCGAACCTGCGACCGTAGAGGTCGCGCGGTTCCAGACTGTAGCACTTAGAAGCGCTCGGCCACTCCGGCCGGCGGAAACAGTCATTCGTCCCGTATTCTTGGGTGTTTTTGATTGGACTTCGAGAGCTGGAATAATACGTGTGCTCTCCGAGAGCGTTTATCATTATCTGACTCCTACGTGTCATGTTCCGGACATCAGTCTGTGGTATCCACTCCCATTTTTCAATGAGAGCCATTGAGAGTTCTTTGGGGGTCTGTGGTGGAACGGGACCACCACGAAGACGTCTGTCAGGCATGTCTCACACATGCTGGATGGGGTTTAGGTCGGCACTCACTACTGGCTCTTCCATTGCTTTAATGTCCAGGCTTCAAAGACATCCCTGGTGCCTCCCCCCACATCGACCCTGGAATTTTCATAGTTGAGAATGAATTAAGGGCCACGACCATATGCAGCAGGCACCACATGGTCCAACAGGATCTGTTCGATGTAATGCCTGGTTGCTAGGCGCCCATGGACAACGACCAGATTCGTACGGCTGTCAAAACTGGTGCCTACCTATACCAACACATAACCTCGGCCGAATATGTCGACTCCCTGGACAATATTCGGTAGGTATCGCTTACCCACATGAACACATGTCAGAGCAAATCTAGACTCGTCTGTGAATCAATTGTTAAAAAAACAGTCTTAATCGCATTTATTGTTATTATACCGCCAACCGGTTTCAACCCGACGTTGAGGTCATCTTCTGGGCGTTTACACCATTGGTCGACTGCTGGTGGTGTCACTCCTGTCTGATAGTTTCCTGCTGCTATGTAGACACGAGTGACACCACTAGCAGTCGACCAATGGTGTAAACGCCCAGAAGATGACCCCAACGTCGGGTTGAAACCGGTTGACGGTATAATAATAATAAATGCGATTAAGACTGTTCATGAATAATTGATTAATCATACAAATCGCTGCTTCATCTCCACAACCATGTTGTCCAAAAACCGTCTGTGAATGATACGTTTCTCCAGTGACAACTGCCAGGGGGAACAGCAGAACTGTAGGCGAGCTGCGAGTTGCCGTGTCAAGCGGGGCACTCGAATAGTACGTCTGGGTTGAAAGGTGATTTCTCGTAACCTATTTCTTAGAGTCTGATCGAACACAGCGGCTCCAGTGGCTCTTCTGAGATCGTCTTGCAGTGCTCTTGCGGTAGCCGTACGATGCCGCAACGCTGAG
The DNA here is from genome assembly GCF_021461385.2 of Schistocerca piceifrons. Taxonomy (NCBI): domain Eukaryota; kingdom Metazoa; phylum Arthropoda; class Insecta; order Orthoptera; family Acrididae; genus Schistocerca; species Schistocerca piceifrons. Next base: position 330,879,970 of record NC_060138.1, on the reverse strand, counting down.
ATGGTCAGATATAGGTCTTCACGTGGGGCTGTAAAACGTCAACGACATTGTCGAACTCGCTTTGTGCACCGGCCTGCCTTCCTGTAGCGTGTCCAAAACCTCTGGAAGACAGCTGTTGAGATATTGGCATATGCAGCAACGCGACGGAGAATCCGTACTTCTTGGGTGAAACAGACTGCATTTGCAACTTGCACTGCATTAAAATGTCCCGTTACATGTGCTTGGTTGTATATAACGTCCACAAATGGGAGCTGCCGCCAGTGTACCTCACTAGCGAACATCGGGCCACCGGTAATAACTTCCTTGTGAGGGGTCACTTGATACTGACAACAGAGCACGACTGATGGCGAATGACTTTAGTTGTTACATACATTGAAAGCGAAGATCTAAAGCAGTGCAACAATTCCACAGGTACCGCCTATATCAAAATAGACCCAACGTATCGGACATTCATACACGTTTTCCCTTTATTCTTTTGAGAAGCTTACGTTTAACAATACACAGGTAACTGCTCCCTATTTTTTTCTACGTCCTTCTGTTCCTGAGTGTCATCCAACTATCATACTTCTCTAGTCTCAGACTGTACCTCTGAAAAGGCGATGGAAGCTACTTTTATTTCTGGAACGGTCCATTTCAGCCAGAAACTCTTGAAGGCTTGTTGTGTGTGTGTGTGTGTGTGTGTGTGTGTGTGTGTGTGTGTGTGTGCGTGTGCGTGCGTGCGTGAAAGAGTGTATCGTCGATGATTTTCTCAATATGTGTTGCAACATACCATACCGCCACCCTGGTATCTCATATTGTAGTGTAATAATCGACAGTCAACATATCTGACATGGCGAACAGACTTTTGAGTCTATTTTGAATACAGAATTTTGGAATTTTAACAGCAATTTATAGAAAGAGGATCACCATCCGCCTTGCAGCGATTTCAATCTCGATGCTAGGTTTGTGGAGACGCGTCTTCTCGAGACCGTGGACTCTTAGTACGCAGCTGTCAGTTTATTTCCGCCGATATTTATCTCACTGCAAATTTTTGAGGCACGACACTACGCAGCTGTTAGTCAGCGCACGTTTCCGACGATATCTTATTGAGCGTTGACTTTGTAAGCGCTGAGTCAACACAGAGCAGATTATGTCCCAACTGACAGCTGAATCAATGTTACGTCACAGCAGGCAAGTGTGTCCGCATATGTTCGGTCTCTCACACTGATGGCGACTCAATTGATGTATCCCGTTCTTTGGAGAAGATGTCTGAGGAGAAGAACTGATAAATATTGTAAGACACTTTGACAAAAAAGAAATATGGATCTTCCAAGAATGAAGTGTACATGAAATATTGTGTGTTAGGTAGAATACAAATTACTGATAAAATACCAGTTTTCCTTTGCACAGTCCGACATGTGCAAAGCTTTGTAATATAGTATATATTACACATTGATATGTGGTTCTGAGTAGACAAGACGGGTTGCTGACGCAACTACTTAGACCCGAAGACGATCCTGACTGATCGAAACAAGTAATCGATAAATGAGCTTTATCTTCATTTTTGCAATAAGTGACAAATGAAACCGCGCTGCCGTTAAGTAGTTGGTATTTCCGTGAACATTGATATTTTCATGAACACAGTATCTTTTTGTAGAGAGGTATTCGTCGGTGTCCAGTTTAGACTGAACGAGAATGAAGCTGAAAATCAGAAATTGTCTCAAGTGATTTAAGAAAAAGAAACTGAAACTTTAAAGAGATGGGCAGACACGTGTTTAGATCCCCGTTTCATCCCGAGTAAGTGAAGCCATTAACATTGGTCAGCAGTGCTCCGTAGCAATCTTCTTATATTCCAGACAAGCAGAACATTTGCTTTTCGTTGTAGAAAATTGAGAAAAGAGAGTGACTCAATATGACAAACTTCCATCAGCGACAGGTTATTCTATTGCTGAGTGTTCGGAATCAGTTATTAGTGACTCTTAAATTTATTAGGTGTAGTGAGGGGAACAGTGATCCAGACCGATACCGGTAAATACGACTCATGAGAATATATCCGAACCAAAAAGTAATAGTGGAGGAAGACCAAACTTCATTGATTTGATTCGTAGAGAACTGAAGAACTGAATGCCATAAAGTTAACTCAAGCAAGTGACTTCAGAGTTCGGTAAGAACGTCGAAAAACCGATTTTTGAATTTACCTTTCGATTCACACGCAGAGCACCGGCAATAGGACGACAGACTCTAAACATCTGATCTGCTCCAAAAACGCAGAACATTCGTCAAGGACAATTGTTCCCTTTGTCTCCATAAACAAGTTAGGTTTCTATGTAGCTAGTACTACCCGAAACATAACGCGTCAGACTTCCTGCCTCCTGCCTTCAGTAACAGCGATGGCTCGGGGTGGGGTCCAGCATGTTACTTTTCCAGTTCTGGTACTTTCCAAGGACGCATTTGGTCCATGACGTATGTGACTTTTGGATGCTTCGTGTCGTACAAGCGTTGTTCCTTGACAAGTAAAATTGTTTCCTAAGATTACAGCCTCTGAATCAAACAACAAGCTCTACACAGGCAACTTTCGAAGAAAGAACGTCTATAATTAGAGAATCCTGGCCCGTCTGCCTCTTCATTCATCAGACTCGAACATTGGTATATGCTGTCTGTTTTAGAGCAGAGAATCAGATGCAGATGTTCCTTTAATCATTGCTGCTGCAACCACGAATGGAATGAAATTCTTCTAATCATGTCGCTAGTTGTTTGCATCCATCCATGAGCTAATAGTATTCGACCTGTATTCCAAACGTGGGCTGAAGACGTGTAAAATGCTGAGACAATTTTCGATTGCATTTTGATGATATGCAGCAAGAGTAGACGTCGCACTTTCGTAACGCTGCGTCTCCTTTTCCAGGGTCATTTTTCTCGAACAGCGGTCGCGAGTAGTCTGAGTTGTTGAACAGTGAGTTCTCAAGCGACGGTATTTTCGCAGCATCTCGTCGTATGAGACTTTTCCTCGTACACTGGGTACATATCACCAAATTACGCGGGCAGACATCGGTATGTATTCAACTGAAGTCGGATACACAATCGATGTACGTTATTCACATGCTAATAAATGACGAGCAGGCAAAGATACATGCGCATTGTCTTGGCCAGTGGCCTCTTCACATTCAACAAACCCATTCAACAAACGTAACCCTCCGTGAAAGCTTTTGTGAAAATCGAAGAAGGAATGCTAATGTTATACGGACTTTGCACACAATTTGTTATTTTACATATGTTCTAGATTGTTACTTGCGTCCATTTATGAGCTAGCGACTATACTTCTGATGTGCTGAATCGAGGATACCTAACTACTAGCGTGTAATTCCCCCTTTGGCCATAATGACATCGCCGACGCGCCGTGGCATGGTCCAGGACACACCAGAAGCGTTTCGTGCCTGATTCACCGACGCCCACAATTTGTCGGAACTGTCTCCAAGACGCGCATCTCACTCGTTGACATCCAGATGTGCTCAAATGAACTGGGGCAGCGACATGTGTATGACACTGCCTCAACAATTCCTACACAAATACGAGCGACTGAGAGATAAATTGTCTTGTTGAAGATACTCGTTGCCTGAAGGACATGCACATGAGCATAGAGTAAGTCCTGTATCATCCACCGATGAGAGAAAATAGTAGGTGTATTAGGGGCCTCATTTCATCCCAACCAGTCGACGCCCACAAGCAAATACCTCCATCATCTGCCGAAGGGGTCCTTGCTGGGAAACGAAGTTCATCACATTATGTAGTTTACAGCATACTTGTAAATTACACAGTCCAGTCATATTAATGTGGCCTTGTCCGACGTCCACGTGCTGTGACCGCACACAGACGCCAGGTGGCAGCAGTAGCAGTGCAAGGTATATAAAGTGTGAAGGGAAAACGCCAAAAACGTTGTTTTCATTGTCGTAATGCAGATACGGAGCGATTTACCTGATATCGAAAAGGGCGTGATCATTGGCTTTCGGGCCAAGGGTGGAAGCATTTCTGAAACTGCTACGTTCATAAACTGTTTGCGTCCCACTGTGGTCAAAGTATACCGTGCATGACGAAACAGCGCTATACAAAATACACCTCCCGTCCCCCATGCGGATCCTCTACTACCTGATTCCTTTCCCCCATCTGCTCGCCGGCCGGGGTGGCCGAGCGGTTCTAGCCACTACAGTCTGGATCCGCGCGACCACAACCTGCCTCTGGCATGGACGTGTGTGATGTCCTTAGGTTAGTTAGGTTTAAGTAGTTCTAAGTTCTAGGGAACTGAGGACCTCAGAAGTTAAGTCCCATAGTGCTCAGAGCCATTTGAACCAACCCATCTGCTCCTCTTCCTCGAACATATCCGCATCCTCTACACCTCTCACTGCCTTGATCCCCCTCATCCCCTGGTTGCTCCTCTCCTCTCCAACCCCCGCCCTCTGCTGCGCCTTCACCATTGTCCCCCCTACCCTTCACTTCTACACACTTCATCTCCTTTCCCAAGGTGGCTTCCATCGACTCCCCCTCCCGGATGATGCCCTCTCTCACTCCATTTATCCCTCCTATCAACTCTGATCCTCACCTCCCCCTCTTTTCCTCTGTCCTTCCCCGGGCTCCCTCTTCCTCCCCTTTCATTCTGTTTTTTTTTTCCACCTACCCTCTCTTGCCTCCCTTCTCTACCCCGAGTCCTTTTTCCTCTCCCTTCCACTGCCTTTCCCCCTCCTTCTCGCGTCTGCCCACCCCTTTTCTATATTCCCTCCTTCCATCGGCTCCCTCTTTTTTTTTCTTTTCCTCTCCTCCCCCTCCCCCTTTTCCCCCTCATAGGTCCGGGCTCTCCCCCCTCCCATCTGCTGCCGTGTCACCTGTATAGTGCTGTTATAAATGAGTGTTCAATGTTGTGCGTCCCCTGTCAGTGTCGCGAACAGCCACCATACTTTCACTAGTTGTGTTTTTATCTCGTGGGAACAGAAATCAGACTGTCGCCGTGTTTTTTTTAATTGTGCATGTCTCCTTCCCGTGTGCCTTCATCCGCATCGTCAACACCATGTTTGTATTTTAAGTTCCGCAACCTTCCGCCATTTTACTGTTATTATCAAAGTCACCATTTTATCGCCTTTTTTATATTGTTTGTTCTCTCACCATTGTTTTGTTTAACTTTCTCTCGGCTGTAGAGCAGCGTATTAAGCTGCCATCAGCCCGCCCCTCCCCAGGTGGAGGGAATCGGAAATCAATAAAGAAAAAAAAACTATGCAAAACCGGCGCCAAGGCAACTGTGGGGCACCACGGGCCGTTGAGATGATAGTTGAAGAGACAACATCGCGGCTACAGATAACCTGCGAAAAACAATTATAGATTTTGGCCTCTGATACATCGTGTATACGGATGGCGTTAACCCTCTCAGCATCAACTAAAGCTTGAAGACGATACACTGAAGCACCGAAACTGGTAGCCATACAATAAAAGACATCTTAAGGACGGCTGAAGGTGTTTCATTTTCCTACGTATGGGCTGCAGATGTCAGGGGAGAACAACGGCTGTGGAGACGTGTAGGGACGAATAAACGTGCAACTATTGAGTGGCTGACCGCCCAGATGAACCAAGAGACTACCAACACTGTCTCCTCAACGGTCGTTCAGCGATCGTTGCTGCATGGTTCATGAACCCTTACTGATTGCTGTTCATCGATGATGCAGACTGGAATTTGGATGCCCCAGTACCGCAATTGGACGTCCACTGCGTGGTGATAAGTGATCTTTTCAGATGGATCACGTTTTATGTTCCATTGGATAGATGGCTGTTGGTACGTACGGCGTAAAACGTCTGAAAATAAAGAGTCCAGGCCGGAGGAGGAAGCGTTATAGCCTGGAGAATGTTTTTGTGGCATTCCGTTGGTGAACAGGTCATTCTGGAAGGCACAATGGATCAACAAAGTATGCATCTATCGTTGTGGACCTTGAGCACCCCTACATACAGTTTGTTTTTCCTCAGCTGGATAGTATCTAGCAGCAGGACAATGCAACGTGTCACACAGCTCGCAGGGTACGTGCATGGTTTGGAGAGCACCAGAACTAAAAAAAAACGAAACAAAACTCCTACCAAACAGGCAATGAAGGCCCATAGGTACCGACCGATCGCCGTCTCATTTTCAGCCCACAGGCGTCATTGGATGCCGATAGGGAGGGGCATGTGGTCAGCACACCACTCTCCCAGCCGTATGTCAGTTTCCGAGACTGGAGCCGCTACTTCTCAATCAAGTAGCTCGTCAGTTTGCCTCACAAGGGCTGAGTGCACCCCGCTTGCCAACAGCACTAGGCAGACCGGCTGGTCACCCATCCAAGTGCTAGCCCAGCCCGACAGCGCTTAACTTCGGTGATTTGACGGGAACCGGTGTTACCACTTCGGCAAGGCCGTTGGCCCGAGCACCAGAACGAGTTTCAAAAATAGTTCAAATGCCTCTGAGCACTATGCGACTTAACTTCTGAGGTCATCAGCCGCCTAGAACTTAGAAATAATTAAACCTAACTAACCTAAGGACATCACACACATCCATGCCCGAGGCAGGATTCGAACCTGCGACCGTAGCGGTCGCTTGGTTCCAGACTGTAGCGCCTAGAACCGCACGGCCACTCCGGCCGGCCCAAAACGAGTTTACCATGCTCCCCTAGCCACTAACCTCCCCGGGTTTATACCCAACTGAGAATCTGTGGGACCACCTCAATCGTGCAGTTCGCAACAAGTATCGTCAACCGAGAAACCTGACGGAGCTGGTCACGGCACAGGAGTCGCCGTGGCTCCACATCCCTGTCGGAACCCTCCAGAACTTCACTGACTCTCTTTCTGCACGTCTCGCAGCAGTGTGCGCGGAAAAAGTTATCCTGCAACTCAGCACTCTCCGCATTAAAAAACATTGTCACAAAGGAAAGGAATGATAACTGACAGATAGATATCATAGGACTGGCCGGGGATCGAACCTGATGTCTTATGATCAATAATCAGGCACTGCAACCAAGAAAGTAATTAATTCCTTGTGCTTTCTGTTAGGGTACCTTCTTGGTCATTGAGCATAATGTGAAATTAACTTTTAAAGTCGTCTCGCATGTTGGGTTGAATTGTTTTTAAACTAAATGCTGCTCCTATTACATTCAGCCACCGGGCTACGCTATCCCTCTGCTATAATCCATGATAGTCGATGGCGATAGCTGTCACTAGATCGTTATGTGAATCAGGCAGTTGCCGTTTGCCTCAGAGATGGTGTTCAGTGTACATTCGTGACATTGTGGCCAGTGACAAGACCAGTGGCTGCACGAAATCGGAGGGATTGAACATCGAATATTCTCGTCTTGGTAACAAACAAATACTCATATCGCAGTTCTTGCGGCCAGCATCAGGCTTGAAGACTTCCGTAGTCATGTTATACGCCGACTTATTCCAATCGACCTAAAGAGAGGGGTATTCTGTCTCAAAATTATATTTAACTTAATTCCTCACGAGTATACTTTATGTTCCTGAAACAAAGTTATAAGTTGGTGGGGAATGCATGTTAATGAAGGTCGTAACCAGATATAATTTGGTGCTTAGAGTGTGTACTTTCATCTAGTAACCCACATCTGTATCGTGCATCCGCAGGCTTAAAGCTACATAAGATATTAATGTTTACTCCTAGTGTGACATAACTCGTCTCGAGATAAGAACTCATGCGTAATTCCCAAGTGTGCTCCAGCGTTTTACACACTTTACATCAAGCATATCGTGACGTGAGAAACTTCCGTACCACTGACATCGGGTGTAGACTTAGGGTCGAGTATTTTCGCAGATTCCTCTAGAATTTAAGGCGAAAATCAGAGAGGCTTCCACAAATCAGTCTAAATAAATATTTAATGTCTCAGCCAAAAAATATATTGTAACTGAATACAAATAAAAGTCAGGTTAACAATACCCCAATAACGCATCGATCTTGAGTAACCTGTCCTCTCCCAATACAAAGGGAAAGGAATAGGAAGAACAAAAGTTAGCGGTATGTAACACGTTACGCAAAGAAGAACGGAACTGGAATGAAGTTCCAGGGACTGCGAAAGCACTAGGAGGTATAAAAACTACCGTGTAGAAGGATATTTGAAACTGAAGATGTACAGTTGCAATAAAATACTTATGTTATTCAACTGAACTCGTCAACGAAGTGCTTGGTTCATTTCCCATTGTGTTCCAGTCACGGCTATTGAACTATGGGAAACTCCTCAACGAACAAGTCTGGGATGGTATTGGTTCTACTTAAACGCACAGTTTCGATTGCTCCTGGAATGTTTCTTTCAACATGTTTCAGTATTGAAAAACATCACTTTTCTTACCAATTTAATCCAAGAACATTCCTAAAAGCGGTCGTATGCGTTTTGAAACTGAACAAGAGAGCGTCTAGAGTATTTCATAACGTAAAATTTCTATACGAAGGGAGCAATAAAATCATTATATATCACAGCCATTACTAAGTGTTTGAGGAGACAGAGAATGATTGAGACAATATCTTATACTTTCTATATTGTTCATTGTGTCTAATGCGTAATGCATTAACTATTATAACCTCACATTTAATAATTTAAAAAGGCTTGCATTCCATTTGATCATATTATTGCGAAACAGTCTTGAGTTTTTCTGTGTTTCAGGAAGACGAAATGGTAGGGCTTCAGTCTTTCAATTATTGTTTATCGGACATTTCAGATTTGTGAGGTGTACAACAGAGATATTGGTACATCTTATTAAGTATCTACAATGCCGTTGGCAATAAGAACCAGGAATCATCGGAAAACAAATGAGTCCGAGTCTGTGTTAGTATGGGTGAAAGGTGCTCTTAATTGTAGCAAGATTAAAGTTGTTGGTAATGTGACACATTATTATAAAATTTTTCATTAGGGATCTGGCGAAATTTAAAAATGAAAGGGAGAAAGAATTAACAGGATCTAGTATCCGAAAACATCACTGACGGATCTCAAGAGTGTTCTGTTTGCTCACTGTAATGAGTATCGCCACAGACAAGACACTCTAGGGTGTGAAAGTTGTTACTGTTTGACAGGTGAAGCGAAACTAACGCTTCCAGCGGTGTGAGATCAGGTACTTACACCCGTTTAAAGATAATGTTTGTTTGTAATTATTTTCCACTTAATTAACAAAATAGTTATATATTTGTGTTTCATGCATTCGTAAGTTACCAAGAAGTAAGAATTATCGTGAAATACGAGTAAAAACAGCCGAATCACACTGATTCAGTGACATAAGCTGCAACTCATTACATGAAGAAATACTTGCGAATATGCCAGCTTATTCCACTGCAAGCAAGGAATATAAACACATTTCATGCATGAGAAGCACATATTTCTGTTGTTATCTCTTGTTATTACCATAGGTACTTTCCTTGACACTTAAAAATTGTTTATGGAGTCCAATGATTCGCCCTTTCTTATATTTCATTCGACTTCCTAATACTCGAATATTTTTGTAAACGTAATTACTTTTGTTTCAAAAGCGAACGTGTTGAAGATCCTTGCCCTTTGGGGCCCAGATTTAGCAAAAGTTGTTTATCCTGTGTTGGGAAACAGTTTTATTGCTTTTGATTATTTATTATTACGTCTATGCGGTTTTCTCCTTTGCTGCAGTTGTGGTGGCTTATTTGGTATGTTAAACAATGTGCGTATTATATTCCATATAAGCTAGGTGTCCTTCGTTCCACATTCACTGATTTGGCTGAAAGTATAGCGAACAAAACTCCGCTTTATTGGATAGATATACGACGTCTTTCTGTAAAACGTCATCAGTTCTTCTGGTATTTATCAATAGGTTTTTATTATGAAACGAAAACGATATTACTCAACAAATGTCTGTGCGTTACGAGTGAATCGTAAATAAACAATCCCGCAATGCACCGTTTCGTATTTCCCAGCGTCCTTAGGAAATTAAATAATCACAAATGTGGTGTAATTTTTTAGTTATTGTCGATTTTTATATCACTACATACGCTCCCTGTTGTAAAAACTATATTACAAATCAATATAAACGTTATTATTCGCACTCACCCGATATGATATTCAGAAGTGTCGGTTGCTGGCCGCATGGGGCGCTGCTATCGCTGGGCGTAACAAAAACTAGTGTCGCGACTTATTTTAGAATGTGGTATCACATTAACGAGCCTTTCCTATAACTTCACAAGATTATTCAGATTTAAGAAAAACTGTTTAAATCCTGCAGGATTCGCTGATCTTCAGTACAATCTAGGAAATATGCAAACTGATCATCTGTGCGCAGCGTCCATATGATATTAGCATTCCTTCGTCAAGTTTCACAAACATCGCACGAAGGCGTCAGATTTTGTTGTGTAAGATGGTACGAAGAGAGTTTTGAATCTTTCCCTGCTCGTCATTTGTTAATCTGTGAATAACATAGATACATTGTGCGTCTGAATGTAGTCGAATTTACTACGTGATACCTGTCCGCGCAATTTAGAGCTGTGTACCTAGATTATGAGGAAAGGTCTCGTGCTACGAGTTGCCAGAAAAGTATTGTAGCCAGTGAATTTCGTAGTCAATAACTTAGACTGCTTGCGACCGCAGTTCCAGAAAAATGACCGAGTAAACTTTCAAGAGACGCCGGAAGTGCCCGATCTTCTGTGCTGCCCATTGTCCAAATGTAAGCGAAAATCTTTTTTATCATTCTACACAGGGACAAGAAATCTTTTATAATATATTAATCATTAGTTTCTTTTTTTGTATTATGTTATTTCTGTGAGCTTCTCTACTAAATCATAAGTGTATCAATCCAATTTACGAAAATGTGGAAGGCAAAAAACATTCTGCCATCTTGTAAAGGATGAAAAAGAATTTATTTCTACAATAGCTCTAAGGAATCAGTTTTTAGTGGAAAAGTGGCAATTTTTTCGCACACTGTAAATTGAAAATCTTAGTCAACATTGATTATTTAAGCTACAGATCAATATTACTAGATTCGTGGCGTTCTAAAATGTTACGAACTTGAGATACTTATTTTGTGACAGAACTTTTAAAAGGTGGTGATTAGTGTCCTGTAGAAGCAGTCGAGTAGTAAACTACGTCCGTTTGCATCCACTTTCAATGTTCTGTTCGTTCCATAGCGCTGTCGAAGCAATGAATGGTTTTCCTACTGATAATTGACTGCTCATTTACATGGGCGCTTGTCCCCACCCGTTCTTTCTGCGTGTCTGTCATGACATCTCCTTTTGATTTGAGGCTGTACAAATGGGGAAAGAATATTATGTTTTTGGAAACTGCCCTATACGCCATTTCACCGTGAATCGTGAAGCTACATTCATTGTGCTCATGCTTTACATTATTTGAAAGCTGTGTACCTGTGGCTATCCAAGAGTTCGCCAAAATACACGTGAACAACATGAAACGCTAGATAGGAAGTATTATCCCAGTAACATGTTTCATTCATGTTTCGCTCATCTCATTTTATTGTAAAACGCTCATTAACCCAAAATTGTAAAATTACGATTGCAGTTACTACCAATTCACAGTTCCCCCAATCTGGTATTGTCACTATAGGGTGTAAAACAGGATATTTTGTACTTATTCTGTATTGAAGAATCATTGGAGATCTTATTATCCTAACTAGTGCATAAACTTTAATTATGACTTCCTTTGAATAAAATATGGAGTAGCAAAATTTGCGATGGTTTAGTAACAATGTAACATTTTGCTCCCTTTAGGGTTCTACGGTTAAACGACACCATAACCAGGCACCTGGTAAATATCACATTTTTGGAGAGATGGAAATGTTACTTTTCTTTAAGGAAGGAGGAGGGAATACAAAGATTTAAAGTCCTGTCGGCTTTGAGGTCGTTGGAGACGGGACCGGAAAAATACTAGGAGGTATAGAGACTATCGTTCAAACGGATATTTGAAACTAAAGGCATACAATTGCATGAAGTACCTAAAAGATTCAATTGGACGCGTCAACGAAGTGCATTTTTCTTCTTCCATTGCGTTCCACTCACTTATATATGGCTCTTGAAGTACGGGAAACTCCTCAGCGAAGAAACGTTCTGTGCGCCACTTCTCTGTGAATCGTGTAAGCTACATTCAGTGTGCTCACGCATTAAATTATCTGAAAGCTGTGTACCTATAGCTATTTGAGCGTTCATCAAAATCCATATGAACGAAATAGAACACTCCGTAGGAAATATTATCTCAGGAATATGTTTCATTCGTGTCTGGCTCACCTTATTTTATTTCTAATCCTAGATTACTAAACCCTCGTAAAACTTAAGATTTCTGCTGGCACCAACTCGTGGTTCCCGCCAATCTAGTATTGTCAGTGGAGGGTGTAAAACAGGACATTTTGTACTTATTTTGTATGTGACATACCACTGGAGACCTTATAACCGTAACTAACTAGTGTGTAAACCATAGATCGTGACTTCCTTCGAATAAAATATGAAGTAGTAAACTTTGTGATGGTTTAGTAACAATGTAACATTTTCAATCCTTTAGTATTTTAAGGTTAAGCGATACCCCATCCAGGTACCTAATAAATAACAGATTTCTGATGAGATGGAAATGTTATTTTTCTTTAAGGAAAGAGGAAGGAATACAAATATTAAAATTCTCGTAGGCGTTAAGGTCATTAAAGGCAGGACACAAGCTCGGAATGGGAAAGGATAGTGAAGGGAAACGACCGTGTTATTTGCAAACAAATTTTTCCAACATTTGCCTTAAAACACATTTATGGAACGATAGAAAGCTAAGTCTAGGTGTCCAGATTGGAATATGAACCTCCGTCCTTGCGAAAACGAGTCCATTGTCTTACAACAGCATCACGTCGCTCGGTCCGTTATTAAGATATTTTTTGATGCCGCACTAAGAGTTCTTAAAAAATCAGACCTCAAAATTTTCCAGGTTTTCTGTGGTTTTAGTTTTCCTTTGCATTCGATGTTCTCTTTTTTACTTTCACTCCACTAAAACAATGGTTGGATATCCATACTTACATTATGATTCTTACGTGCCTCAAAACTGGAAGAATTTGTAATGATTTATTATGCCAAGGACCAAGGACTCGGGAATGAGAAGATCACGTAGCTGTTGTTTATCTGCATTGCAGAATGTATACTATATCCTTCAATAAATGAAAAGGAGATACCTCCACAGAAAACTTCACTAGTGAAACGATATCAGAGCAGAAAAACTTGTGCGCAGAATAGCAGAACTGAAGCAGAAAGGACTCACTACTCTATTACATAAAACTTCTATAATGTACATATCATCTTAAGCGATTGCAGGACCGACGTAACAAATACAAAAAATACGAGTGCAAATCAGAAAGCCTTTACCCCTATATTTTACTAGCCAAAGTAAGGTAAATATAGGTAATGACAAATATACAACATATTCTACGTACTTTACACTATTTTTCTACATAATCCCCATGCCGACTCACACATTTGTCCCATCGAAGCTATGAATTTGAGACGTCCCTGCTGTAGAATTCGTCCGACTGACTATGGAACCACCGTCGGACTGCTGTCTTGGCTTTATCGTCACTTTTGAATCGCTGACGAGAGAAGGTGGAATGTAAGACCGAGTATGTGGTGCTCATACTGTTTAGAACCGTGACTTACTCCTCACTCAAAAGAAGAAACTTTAATCAGAAGGCGGGAGCCAATGTGTGAGATCACTTTAGGAGTTCCCGTTGACACTGTGGAAAACTTTGTTTTATCAGTGCTGTAGACATTGTGCTTTAAACAGATACTTCAGTCTGAGTTTTTCAAATGTTTTATAATATTTCCCTACATTAAATCTATTGAAGGCCTCGAGTCGAACTACTGCCATTGCCATTGACTGAGTCAGTATTCTCATGTTTCGAAAACACATTATGAAATCTTTTCCAGCGGCTTTCTTATCCTTACTGAACCGATAGCTCAATGCTAGTTTTTCTGCACACGAAAAACACAAGTTTTCCAAAGTCTTTATTTGTTATCTCGAATGCTTTTTTTGTCCAGATCAATTACATACCGTCTCAGCACTTCTGTTTGACGATCGGTAACTGTCTTTAAATCTGTCTACGTTTCGAGGATACCCCTAAAACAAAAGTTTTATCCCTAAATTTAAAGATGTATTATTTTTTGAGGCATCTCTTTAAAAAATTTCTACAACGATAGCCTTCTTACGACTTCCCCGTTGAGGCCACATCCTTATTACAAACAACTCCGTAGTGTTGGGTCCGGTAGGTTTTGTTTATTTCCTGCTGCATTTACACTGGAGGTTTTATCTCTTACTTCATTAATAGTTGCATTGATTCCTTCCTTATCCCAGGTTCCCGTGTCACTTTTTCTGGTAAAATTTCTTGGCATTATGTTTACAAAGCATACAGCATTGATGGATGGACAGCCATACATTAGGATTTAAATTAAAAAAAAAAAAAAAAAATGCATCCACAGTCCAGTTTCAAAATCAAATATTAAATAACGGCAAAAGCTATTAACATAAAATGTCTTCTCGAAAATTCCTCGGGTAAGATGACGAACTAGCAAACGTCGTCATCTTACCCGACGCCGCCATTTCGGTTTTAAACTTTATTATTATTAGACTAGTTTATCGTCGACCACCTACACCAAACATTGTTCAAAAAAGGTTCAAAATGGCCATCATTCCCCTAGAACTTAGAACTACTTAAACCTAACTAACCTAAGGACATCACACACATCCATGCCCGAGGCAGGATTCGGACCTGCGACCGTAGCGGTCGCGCGGTTCCAGACTGTAGCGCCTAGAACCGCTCGGCCACTCCGGCCAGCACCATACATTGTTCTTTAAATTACAAATTGTACTTTGAGAATAGTTTATGGAAGAGCATAAACAGCTTACCACAGTCGAGTAATTTCTTACGCCGCGAACTGCGAAGTTCAAAAATTACAAATGCACATAAATAACACACACCTTTGTTGTTACTGTTCGCAAAGCAATCAGTCCCGAAGTTCCGTACGGCGAACTTCGCATCGCAACGCTCGAGTCTCAGAAACTGCTTGTAGAGGTGCTGCTAATCCAAGAATGCGTCTGAGAAATACTGTGTTCGTCATCTTCGTCACTTTACCCCACTTTCCCCTTCAAGAATTCAATCAACGTCGTTACATGTAACTTATGGTGTAAGTGTCTCCTGTATATCGCCGTCGATACGAGTCTTTGTTATTTCCATCGAAAGACGGTTGTGCTCTATTTTATATGCATTGTACATTTTAATATCATTCTGATTAAAGTAAAGAACCAGATTATTCCTCGATAGATCCTCTAATAAAATACTTAAGTTGGGCGCCATTGAAACAGGCTTGTTCTTTGAACTGACACATTTTTTACTAACTTGATGGAAACATCACGAGTGTATAACTCAAAGCAAACCCTAAGAATGAGGAAAGCCTTGTTCATCACCGGTCAGCCGTGTGAGATGCCACTCTTTCCTAACCTCTATGGAAATAAACGCAGCGAAACGTTTTAACTCATCCTGCAGCTGCAATAGACGAGCTTCGCCTCCCATTTCGATAGTTGATGGTACCTGCTCTAAGATGTTTCAGATAAAGTCAGCATTTAGCAAATGGGGAGCGGAACGTGAAAGTTAGGGAATCTTATTAACACTCACATTCCAGCTAGTATTCAGCCTGTTGAGAAGCGTGCGTTATACTGTTTCATAATGGCACTACCTTCGCCGTGAAGAGATATCATATTGATCAATTCTGCTCGAGCTTCTTTTTCTGTAACAAAGTCC
Source organism: Schistocerca piceifrons (assembly GCF_021461385.2). Taxonomy (NCBI): domain Eukaryota; kingdom Metazoa; phylum Arthropoda; class Insecta; order Orthoptera; family Acrididae; genus Schistocerca; species Schistocerca piceifrons. The sequence continues at coordinate 330,864,205 of NC_060138.1, read as the reverse complement.
AAGAAATGAAAGGTCAGTGTCACAGCTAATGTCATTATAATATCTGACGGTTACAGGACAAAACACACATATTTAAAAGCTGGAAATTAAACTAAATACTTAAGGTTACAAGTAATAATAACTTAATTTGGAAGATCACATAAATAACGTTGTGGGGAAAGCAAACTAATGACTGCCAAGACTGTAAAGAACACTTAGAAAATACAACAGGTCTACGAAAGAGAAGGCTACGCTTGTTCACTTTCTGGAGTACTGCTGTGCAGTATGGGATCCACACCAGGTAGGATTGACGAAGGACATCGATAAAGTTCAAAGAAGTGCAACTCGTTTCGTATCAGCGCGAAACAGTCAAGATATGATACGGTACACGAACTGGGGTGGTAATAATTAAAACAAAGGCGTTCGTCGTTGCAGCAGGATCTCATGAAACTTCAGTCCCCATACTTCTTCTGAGAATGTAAAAAAAATTTGTTGGCCCCCACCTACGTAGAGAGGAATGATCATCAGAATAGAATAAGAGCCGGCCGCGGTGGTCTCGCGGTTCTAGGCGCGCAATCCGGAACCGCGCGGCTGCTACGGTCGCAGGTTCGAATCCTGCCTCGGGCATGGATGTGTGTGATGTCCTTAGGTTAGTTAGGTTTAAGTGGTTCTAAGTTCTAGGGGACTGATGACCATAGCTGTTAAGTCCCATAGTGCTTAGAGCCATTTGAACCATTTGAATAGAATAAGAGCAATCAGAGCGCTCACAGAAAGTTTCAAGTGTTCATTTTACCTAAGCGGTGTTCGAGAGTGCAAATAGATTGAATGTGGTTCAGTGAACCCTCTTCCAGACACTTAGCCGTGAATTACAGAGTAATATGTAGATGTACATGTAGACTTGTGGTACCAGCTGGGTGAATTTACTGTAATGACATTTTTTAATTCATGTAACCACAGTCTGCGCAATGATAGAGAAAAGCAATACGTCCCCATTTCGCATCAAACTGAGACACTTTTTCTACAGCTGGGGACCTGAGGTGTATGGTACAAACGGCGCTGTTACTTATGTTCAGAATTATTTACTAACTGCTGCCACTAATGGTTCAAATGGTTCAAATGGCTCTGAGCACTATGAGTCTTATCATCTGAGGTCATCAGTCCCCTAGACTTAGAACTACTTAAACCTAACTAACCTAAGGACATCACATACATCCATGCCCGAGGCAGGATTCGAACTTGCAACCGTAGCAGCAGCGCGGTTCCGGACTGAAGCGCCTAGAATCGCTCGGCCACAACGGCCGGCTGCCACTGTTGCTTTCAATACTAAAGTAAATAATAATTTTAAAATTACCGTTCTGTGACTTATAACTACAGGAAAAATGCCTGTTTTAGTAAAAAAAGCTCATTTCCTGTTTTAGTAAAAGTGGCATTAGTAACAATTAAATTAATATGTTTACTGACTTGACTACAAGCTGACTAGAGACTTCACCCCATCGACGCAAAAAAGAAAAAGTTACTGCTCCCACGACTGAGATAGCGGAATTCGAATCAACAACTGCCCGTCCGGACTTGAGTTTTCCGTAATCGTCCCAAGCCACGTTAGTTGAATGCTTGGATGTTTCCTTTTGTAAGCCCACTGTCGCTATAGTAACTCAAGCTTATCCGATTAGGTGTTGTCCCTAACGAGATAGTCGGTAAACCCTAACTTCGCTTCCTTCTATTTCTTCGGGTATCATAAGAGCTTATAATTTATGTGTATGCTTATATTTTGAGTTAACTGTTCTTCATATTCTTTGTTCTTCGTTACCGATTGTTGCAACAAAAATAAATCAACAAAAAATTAGCTGTATCACTCAGGTGGCTACTTCTTACCGATTAGAGTTAACAGTTTGTAATTACACTGGTAATGCACACAGTTCGTTCACGAATAAATAATATTCACGTGCAAGCACGTGCGACTGTTCCTTGCCTGAGTAGTAGAATCCGGAAGACCCAACACAGGGTAAAGAAATCGAATCTCCAGCGTGACTAAGCTTACTTTTTCCGTAATGGCACTTCCTTTGCTCTTGCAGAGCTTCAGTCGTGCTGTTTTTACTGCATTTACCGCGAAACTAGTGGCACTGAAATTGCCTTCGCAACGCCAGAAAGGGATTACTCTCCGCCACAGCCAATGTCCACTCCTCTCTTTGCATACCTGTGTTATCCGTAACGTCCCGAAGTTTAGCGGCAAGGACAATCGAAACTATACTGGGCGATTTCGTGTCATACATTGAAACTATTGTAACTCTACCAACTTCCGTTCGTTTACACTGATTTACCCTACTTGCTTCTTTGTTTCTCTCCCTTTATTCTCGCGATGGTAAATCAAAGATTCTCTCTGACCTAGCGAGGTGTTACAATGGTTGAGGTCCTGGCCTTGCATTCGAAGGAAGTGTCGTTCAATTGCCATATGATCATCCAAATTTTATTTACATTACATAATGCGACTGACAGGATAGCTCCTTTAAAAGGGCCACGACCGTTGACTGTCCTATCCTTGACCAATTCCAGACGATAACCCCTAAACTACCATCTTTCTTCTTTTCTAGTCCTGTACATTAACTGCGATAGGTTAGGGTCACGCAGTCGGTGCCGTGGCATCCAGTTGAAACACTTTGACCAGGCCATTGAGCAACACGAAATTATTATTATCATGCTTTTAAATACCGGTAAATTTACGACGTGCTCACACGCACAGCGGTCCAGCTTGAGAGACAGGGAGGTTAGCCAGACCCAGATCGAATCCTTGCAGGTGTTAATGACCGTGGGCTGGTACACCAGCCAGCCTGAGCGTGGCTTTTAGGCGGTTTCACACCTTCATGTAGGCAAATGCTGGGGTTATCCCCAAATTCCGCCTTAGGCAGTAGGGTACACATCAGTTAAAATACTGTAACACACAGAACAACGTTTACAAGTACCGCAGGCAGATGGTACACACGCCTCCCCTGCCTCAAGTGACGTTGACGACTGTGGTGTGGGAAGGACGTCCGGCCCGTAGTTGTAAAACTACCGTAGGTTACCGTAGACTACCATAAGTAAGTGTAGACTAAAGTAGTTTTTCTAGTAGCTTTGGTCAGTTAAGGTCATACCCACGTTACCTCTATGTTAGTTGTGTTGCGTACCTATCGGACATTACTTCATAACGATCGCTGTCTTTAGGTATGTGATGAGTGTCTTACTAGATTCCCCTAAAAATCGTAAGCGGTCAACCGCCTCGAAATTGAGTGAAGATATATAAAGGACCAGATAATCTACATAACATTTTTGTTTTACATAGTTATCCTGCTGTCTGTTACTTAAGAATTAACGGTATTTATAACAAAACTAAAATTGTCAATGTTTAATTCACATTTTTTTAGAAAATTGTTGTTTTGCGACGGGAAGCAGAGGAATGTTGTAGTAAAAATAAAGAAAACAATACAGATTTATCATATAGCGCTAGAAAACGTAATTTTCTTAACAAAAAAGTAAAATAAATTTCAAAACAAAAGTACACCAAACATCGCTTCAGTACTTCGACGAAATTATATAAAACATGTTTCTGTTGTCCATAAACAACTTTCGCCTTTGTCAATAATAACAGGAAGCTCTTACCTTTCGTCATGAAGACGAAAGTTCTACTGAGTACAAAATAACAACAATAATTACACACATATTTTTATATTTGTACATGCAAATTTTGGTTGCACCACAAGTAACTGCTTTGATTACATAATAGCGCTAAAGTTACACAATGAACTAACTTTCATTACTTATAAAATGCTATTTATATTCCTTAAGGATATAGCTGGTCGCAGGTTCGAATCCTGCCTCGGGCATGGATGTGTGCGATGTCCTTAGGTTAGTTAGGTTTAAGTAGTTCTAAGTTCTAGGGGGGGTGATGACCTCAGATGTTGAGTCCCATAGTGCTCAGAGCCATTTGATTTGATATGGAATACGCAGTGGACTAACACTGAATGGTGTGTGGTTCTAATTATGTCCAACACAAAGAAACAAAACGAAGAGAAGTTATCGGCTCCCATTTTCTCTCTTACGCATCTGTTTACATTTCTTTCCCTGCCAATTCTGCCGGTAATCCAACCATTTACTACGCCATTCATGTAATGTAGCAAATCTCTAATTTGGCCACAAAGTCAAACAATAAAATAAAATATGCCTAAACCCGAAAAAGCGAATCCTGTCCTAGACGGGATACATGCTGGGGAAAAGAAAGAAAGACTAATAAATTTATAGGTTTGCAGTTTGACAAAGTTTTAATACTCTTCATTTAGAGCTAGTTACCAGTATATAAGAGGCATTTCGAACAGAATGTATTTCTCCAATTTAACCATGATTTCCTAAAATATCAGTCATGCGGAACCCAACTGCTGCTTTTCTGACATGACATCCTGAAATCCGTGTATCAACGCAGTCAGGTAGAAACAGTATTTTTCAATATCCGAAAAGCATATGACTAAATACAACATCTACACTTATTTTCAAAATTTAGGATCGTATGGCGTATCAAGAGAAGTTTTCGACTGAACTGAGGATTATTTGGTAAGGAGAACGCAGCACGTTATCTTGGGTGGAGAGCCATAGACAAATGTAGAAGTAACGTCAAGCGTGCCTCAGGGAAGTATATTGGGACCCTTGCTGTTCAAGTTGCCTATTAATGACACTGTGGACAATATTAATGGTAACCTCAGACTTTTCGCAGATAATGCAGTTGGCTATAATAAAGTACCGTCTGAAAAAGCAGACAGATCTAGATACAGTTGTTGAGGCTTATGTGGCCACTTGCTGACAAATTGCCTGTTGGCTGCTGTCTCGGTTTCTTCGGCCGACTTTTATTTGGTTATTTTTCTGATGTTTCACCAGCAGTGGAGGATGAAGCTTTGATAATTCCGGTGACTCGTGCTGGCAAAACGCCAGAAAAATTGTCAAAGAAACGTCGGCCAAACAACCCGTGACAGAAGCCAACAGGCAATTTGTTAGATCTAGATAAGATTTAAAACTGCTTCAAAGATTGGCAACTTACTTTACAGGTTTAGAAAAGTAAAATTGTGCACTTCACAGAACGAAAAAATGTAGTATCGTATGATTGTTACATCAATGAGTCACAGTTGGAATTGGCAACTGTCACAAATACCTGGGTGTAACTCCCTTGCATGAAATGGAACGATCAGATAGGCTCTGTCTTGAGTAAAGCAAGTAGCAGACTTCGGCTGATTGTTAGAATACTAGAGAATGCAATCAATCTGCAAAGGAAATTGCTTGCGAAACACTCCTTTCATCAATTTCAATAATATTGCTCAAGTGTCCATACCAAACGGTACCAACAAGGGCTTCTGAATCTATTAATGAAAGGGTGACACGCATGGTCACAGGTTTGTTTGACGCGTAGGAGTGGGCCACAGTGATGCCGGAAAACTTAACTGACAGACGCTTGAAAATGGACACAAGCTATCCCGCAGGGATCATAAAGACAAGATTGGACAGATTACAGCACACTCGGAGACAGTTAAGCACTCATTTTTCTCTCACATCTTTCGCGAGTGGATCAAGAAAAATCCGTCAAAAAAAGGTGTAGTAGGAAGTACCATCTGCTAAGCATTTCAGTGTTTAAAGAGTGCAGATGTAGATGTAAATATCTGCATAAGGTTTATATACCCCTTAAAAACTGTATTTGTGTCTTACAACACCGGCTGTCAAAACTTCCACTTGGGCAACCACCTCATGTGAGAAGCCCTAGATTGCAACCAGTATTACTCTGTACTTCATTAATATATAATACGCCCAGGCTTTTTCCCTGGAGCACAACAGAAATTACTTCTTTGTCTGTGGATAACACAGTGACCAGAATAACGTGCTGCTCTCTCCCTCGGCAAGTACACTACTGGCCATTAAAATTGCTACACCAAGATTCTACAGATGATAAACGGGTATCCATTGGACAAATATATTATACTAGAACTGACATGTGATTACATTTTCCTGAGAAATCCGTACCCAGAACAACCACCTCTGGCCGTAATAACGGCCTTGATACGCCTGGGCATTGAGTCAAACAGAGCTTGGATGGCGTGTACAGGCACAGTTGCCCATGCAGCTTCAATACGATACCACTGTTCATCAAGGGTAGTGACTGGCGTATTGTGACGAGCCACTTGCTCGGTCACCATTGACCAGACGTTTCCAATTGGTGAGAAGTCTGGAGAATGTGCTGGCCAGGGCAGCAGTCGATCATTTTCTGTAACCAGAAAGGCCCATACAGGACCTGCAACATGCGGTCGTGCATTATCCTGCTGAAATGTAGGGTTTCGTAGGGATCGAATAAAGGGTAGAGCCACGGGTCGTAACACATCTGAAATGTAACGTCCACTGTTCAAAGTGCCGTCAATGAGAACAAGAGGTGACCGAGACGTGTAACCAATAGCACCCCATACCATCACGCCGGGTGATACGCCAGTATGGCGATGACGAATACACGCTTCCAATGTGCGTACATCGCGATGTCGCCAAACACGGCTGCGACCATCATGATGCCGTAAACAGAACCTGGATTCATCCAAAAAAATGACGTTTTGCCATTCATGCACCCAGGTTCGTCGTTGAGTACACCATCGCAGGCGCTCCTGTCTGTGATGCAGCGTCAAGGGTAACCGCAGCCATGGTCTCCGATCTGATAGTCCATGCTGCTGCAAACGTCGTCGAACTGTTCGTGCAGATGGTTGTCGTCTTGCAAACGTGCCCATCTGTTGACTCAGGGATCGAGAAGTGGCTGCACGATTTGTTACAGCCATGCGGATAAGATGCCTGTCATCTCGACTGCTAGTGATACGAGGCCGTTGGGATCCAGCACGGCGTTCCGTATTACTCTCCTGAACCCACCGATTTCATATTCTGCTAACAGTCATTGGATATCGACCAACGCGAGCAGCAATGTCGCGATACAATAAACGGCAATTGCGATAGGCTACAATGCGACCTTTATCAAAGTTGGAAACGTGATGGTACGCATTTCTCCTCCTTACACGAGGCATCACAACGTTTCACCAGGCAACGCCGGTCAACTGCTGTTTGTGTATGAGAAATCGGTTGGAAACTTTCCTCGTGTCAGCACGTTGTAGGTGTCGCCACCGGCGCCAACCTTGTGTGAATGCTCTGAAAAGCTAGTCATTTGCATATTACAGCATCTTCTTCCTGTCGGTTAAATTTCGCGTCTGTAGCACGTCATCTTCGTGGTGTAGCAATTTTTATGGCCAGTAGTGTACTTATTGCATTCGACACCACATTTGGCGACTTGCGCCTCGGAGATGGGGATGAAATGATGATGAGTACAACATAACACCCAGTCCCTGAACGGACAAAATCTCCTGCCCGACCTGGGAATCGACCCGGGCCCCTTGGCTTAGCATTCCACCGCGCTGACCACTCAGCTAACGGGGCCGGAATTGCGAGTCTTAAAACCAAGAGAAAGTCTTATCGAAAATCCCCTTGCTAGCTATTCTCCTTAGCGTGAACTGGTATGGCAGTGCATTAGAAACTCGTAGATATTAGACCGGCATCAGCTTTGTTACAAAGACTTGATACTTTGATGTTATGTTCACGAATAAAGGGTGGCTAATAACGCACAATATTGGGAAAATCATAGTTATTGATCGGATAATCAAACATTTTTTATGTGGTTCAATACAAGCTACAGAAGCCCTTAGGTCGCCCTGTTGCGTGATGAACTGCGTTCCCTGGCGCTTAGCACGCAAGACGCCAGATCCCCCCGCCCCAATAGGAATTGTCCCTGTGTTACATCATCATCTGTTGCGTCGCAGTACGGAGGCTGGAGTTCTTTCTCGGATCAAAGAAGCCGCGCTGAGTCTGCTAATGACCGGAATTCCGCCGCTTAAACTGAAATCGGACGCCGCCCACCCCACTTCTTGTAGAGGGACAGTCCAGAGGAAAAACAACCAGCCTCCAGTGTACACTCCCAATAGTTTTTTGTTAATGTTGCATATCCGGTATGTGATTTAATGTCATCAGTACAGCTTGCTTTGTTTTCTTGACTGAATATCTAATATGTCTTGACGCGGTCAGTAACTGCACATGGTTTGAAAGCCAAAATCGAGCAATTCAAAAAACGCACGGTATCCCGTAAAGCTTTGACCAGATCGGTATCGAATTTTAAGGTCTGTTATATTAAAGGGCTGTTGAACAGCTGTGGGAAAAGATATCTACATAAGCCTTGCCCATTATTTACTACGCAGGGACAATAAGAAAAGAAAGATAAGTCTCGTTGGTGACAAGATCATTAGAGAAGAAGCATTATCTCGAACTGGACAAGAATGGACTCTTCAAAAAGGAACTATCCCGGTATTCACCCCAAGTAATTTACGAAAGTGCGTCAGCTGTATTCGTCATTACCGGATGTAGGCTTCGTCTCGTGATCTAATAATGTGGCACCATAGATGTGCAAACAGGCATCTATATTCCTTTTTAACGTAAATTGTGACCTACTGATCTGTAGCGTAGTCCGAGACCTACGTTATGTTTAAAAGTGACAGTAAGGTTGCGAGATGGCGAAGCGCTTCATTTATTCCACGGAAACCGTGCAATAAGTTGAAACTGGATGTCAGGACGGGGCTTCGAGCCCTGTTTCCCTGAATGCGCTTTCAACGTCTTGACCTCTCCAGCCCTGTCTCGGTGTTACGGAAAGTACGCGACGAACATAAACTGTTTGCGGCTGTCTTGTAATAACTGGGACGTTCAGATATTACAGACACAGTTGCAAGTTTGTTGTAGAGGTATAGTGAGAACCACTCTGATTTCCACATTATAGATGACTTGTAAGAGATGGAGCACCACTGAATGTCACGATTTATTAGCAACGATCGACAGATAGTAGAGTAGTTTGTTATTTGATATCTTTCGTCAAGTTTGTCTCCACTTGGTGTCGAAAAACTCTGCCAGTAATCAGAATATGATATACTCGGTTCACTTAATGCGTTGCACTGCAGTTAAACTTGACTTTCGTAATTGGTCGTAGATCGACAACCACCCGAAACAGTGTGTGACTCTAGGGTGGGGAGAATATCAGATTTCCCCGCAGAAACGAAAATAAAAGTGACGCGCTCTGTGGAAGAAGTGCTACAAATGCGTCTGCGATATAAAGTGTGTTTTGTTGGGGACTCTTTCCCGCACATCGGAACGCAGTGAAAGCGGCAAGATATGAAGTCCTCCACATCCGAGCAACAATCACCGTACTGCGTATAACATGTCCCTCATGTACTAAAATCAAAAATAGCTACCTCAGAGCAACCGAGAAAGGAACATACTCCAATGAAAATCTCCTAAAATAGGAATACACAATACTGTATAACTACGTAATTGCCTCACCCAGAACAGCCTCGAGGACCTCATGTCAGCAACTTCTAATGCAACTGATGTGGCACTTGGACTAAGCTAGTCTAACTAATCAGATGCGTTCTCGGGCTTGCGTCCGGGTAGCTGCGTCGAAAATCCGTGACGTTTCGATGAGTGCCATTCTAATCATCTTCTGGCGAAGATGATGAGAAGATGATGATGAGAACGACACTCATCGAAACGTCGCGGATTTTCGACGCAGCTACCCGGATGGAAGCCCGAGAAGAATTCATTAGCAATATACACCGGGAAAACCTACATTCACATAATCAGATATGTTCTGTACATTTTTACTTTTCTTTTTCCTGTTGTTTGTTGGATTGGCATAAGTGTCGTAACTATACTTAAATACTTATGGGTAAATCTTTTACTTCTTTTTTCACTTTTAATTCGTAATATGATGGTCTTGACTGGAACATGAAAAAAATCTCAAATCTCTTCTCACTGTCACAGGCAAAGACACAATTCGTGAATGGAACAGGGAAGGGGGGATCAGATAGTGGTACAATAAGTACCCTCCGCCACACACCGTAAGGTGGCTCGCGGAGTATAGATGTAGATGTAGATGTAGATGTAGATTTGATAATGAAAGTTCTTCAGAGGAATGGTTAAGCTGTAAGCTCGGCACCGGCTGACCACCGTGTGACCATCAGCCGATAGGCGTCGCTGGCGGGGTGGAGGGGGGGGGGGGGGGGGGGGGGGGGAGGATGGGGAGTAAGGTCAGCACAAAGCTCTCCTGGTATTTGTCAGTTTTCATGACCTGAGTCGCTACTTCTCACTCAAGTAGCTACTCAATTGGCCTCACAAGGACTGAGTGCACAACGCCTGCCGACAGCTTTCGTCAGACCTGGATAGTCACTCATTCAAGTGCTAGCCAAGCCCGACAGAACTTAACTTCGGTGATATGCGGGGAACCCGTGTTACCACTGCGGTAAGGCCGTTGGCTTAAGCTTGGTGGCCCACTTGATGTTTTTCAACAGAAATAGGTCATACACTATCCGTAGATTGGACAAGTCCTTGGTAGCTTTCCGGGTGTATGTCGCACCAGATATGTACGCACAGGTCACACAATCCCCGTAAATTATGGGCCGAAGGATTCTGGGTGCGGAGGTGGCGCCCAATACCGTCCCACGTGTGTTTCATTGGGTTCGTATTATGTGAAACTGGTGGCAAATATGCACATGATCTCACTGACATGCTCTTCAAACGACTTTAGCACGATTGTAAAACTGAGACATGGACAGTTACCCTACAGGAAAATGCCTTCGCCGTTGGAGAACACATTGGGCACTTAAAGCGACGCGTGTGGTCCGCAATAGATTAGATTACATGAGATTTACTTTCATTCCGATTGATCCGTAGTGAGGAGGTCCTCCAGGATGTAGAACATGTCAGAAAAACAAGAATACATGACAAATATTTACAACTAAAACAAATAAGCTAATGTACCATTCCACAGGTACCAAGTGGAATGATCGTCATTTTTTAATGAACACTATATGAAAGAGTCATTTTACAAATACTAATGCACTGAATTTAAAATAAAAAAAGTTTTGTATTTATTTCTAAGGTAATAAACATGTAATACAACTACTATAATACTTATTTACAATGGACACATTACTGCACTGAAATGGTGCAGAAGTTAGACTGTACACACACACACACACACACACACACACACATATATATATATATATATATATATATATATATATATATATATACAATGAACACACTACTGCACTGAAATTGTGCAGAAGTTATATAAATCAGTTGGTTTTACTGAGAAATTCATCAATGGAGTAGGAGTTGTCCACCAATAAATCCTTTAGGCTTCTCTTAAACTGAATTTCATTGGTTGTTAAGCTTTTTATGGCTGCTGGCAAGTTATTGAAAATGTGTGTTCCTGAATAATGCACACCTTTTTGTACAAGACTAAGTGACTTCAGATCCTTGTGAAGATTATTCTTATTTCTAGTACTGATTCCATGAATTGAGCAGTTGGTTTGAAAAAGTGATTTATTTTTAATGACAAATTTCATTAAGGAATAAATGTATTGGGAAGCAGTAGTTAGTATCCCTAGTTCCCTAAACAGGCTTCTGCAGGATGTTCTTGAGTTCACACCACATATAACTCTTACTGCACGTTTTTGTGCCCGGAAAACATTAGCTTGGCTTGATGAATTACCCCAAAAAATAATCCCATATGACATTATGGAATGAAAGTAAGCATAGTATGCCAGCTTTTTCATTTTTATATCCCCTATGTCTGGCACAATTCGCATTGCACATAGAGATTTGTTAAGACGCTTCAGCAGTTCTGTGGTGTGCTCCTACTAGTTGAATTTATCATCAAGCTGTAATCCCAAGAATTTAACACTGTCCACTTCTTCTATCTTCTTGTCATCGTATGTTAGACATATACTTGTGGAACACCCCTTACAAGTTCTGAACTGCATGTAGCGTGTTTTTTCAAAGTTTAGTGACAAAGAATTGGCTAAGAACCAGTGATTAATGTCCACAAATATTTTATTAGCTGATCTTCCTAAGAATACACTTGATTTTCTATTTATTGCAATGTTTGTATCATCGGCAAACAAAAATAACTTGGCATCTGGTAATGTTACCGATGAAAGGTCATTGATATATACAAGAAAAAGTAAGGGCCCCAAAATGGAACCTTGTGGGACCCCACATGTAATTAGTTCCCAGTTGGATGATGCCTGATAGCTTGATACATGTCTCTTTCATAATAACACCCTTTTTTTCCTGCCAGAGATATAAGATATGAACCATTTTGCAGCATTTCCTGTTACACTATAATATTCTAATTTACTTAAAAGGATATTGTGATTTACACAGTCAAATGCCTTTGACAGATCACAAAATATACCAGTTGCCTGCAATTTTTTGTCTAATGAATTAAGCCCATTTTCACTGTAAGTGTAGATAGCCTTCTCAATATCAGAACCCTTTAGAAATTCAAATTGTGACTTCGACAGTATGTTATTTGAGATAATATGATTATAAAGCCGACTGTAAGTTACTTTTTCTAAAATTTTTGAGAATGCTGCCAACAGTGAAATTGGACGGAAATTTGATGCTATTTCTGTATCTCCCTTCTTAAACAGTGGCTTAACTTCAGCATATTTCAACCATTCAGGAAACATTCCACTGATAAACGACTGGTTACACAGATAGCATAATATGTTACTTAGCTCAGAATCACATTCTTTAATTAACTTTGTTGATATTTCGTCATACCCACTAGATGTTTTTGATATTAAAGATTTTATGAAGGACATTATTTCTGCTGGGGTAGTGCTGCAAAGTTCGCAGGAGAGCTTCTGTAAAGTTTTGAAGGTAGGAGGCGAGGTCTGGCAGAAGTAAAGCTGTGAGGACGGGGCGTGAGTCGTGCTTGGGTAGCTCATTTGGCAGAGCACTTGCCCGCGAAAGGAAAAGGTCCCAAGTTCGAGTCTCGGTCCGGCACACAGTTTTAATCTGCCAGGAAGTTTCGTATCAGCGCACACTCCGCTGCAGATTGAAAATCTCATTCAGGAATGACACTGTTCTGATATTTCTCAAAAACACAAATTTCTAGTCTAGTGTCTCACTCGGTATCTTCATCCCCTGCATCATACCCAAGCAGTTTTCTGACTCTCTTGCACCAGATCGTGGATAGGCCGACCATATCGTTAGTAGCATCTGTTTCATACCCACGACGGACCATACTGAGACCAAAATTGCTTTAATGAACTTTCCATTACCCCTTCCCCATGCGTCCCTCTACTTACTTTTGCAAGTATTTATTGCTTTATCCAACATATTGTCGCTCATGTGGGTTCCATTTGGACATTTATTACCTTCTCGCGAAATCATCATCTCTGTCATACCCAGGTAGTTATCACTCCATCCGTACGCCAGATCGCAGGCAGAAGTTATTATTTGGGTCGCAGTATGTAATACCTTCCTAGGGCCCCGTAACGCACTACTAGCTTTGTTCATGAACGATCGCCGTTTCATGATGTGTGACAGAGGTCCAGGCATCTCGCCTGACCACTCGAGATGTGTAGAATACCAGTGCTGACTTCTAATCATGCCACGTAACATGTTCAGTGACTGATCATTTGTCATGTTTTTATCTTGTCATGTTTTTATTGTCTCATTCCAGATAGTTATGCAATTTTCGTAATCACTAGCTTATCTGTAGCTCACACTCGATTGTGATAAATAACATGTAATAACCAACCATTCACATTATAACTTCCTCTACTAAAGTTTCCTGGGAACGTGCTGGTGTGTTTATGAAATATATACAAATCTTCTTAAAATGTCAATTCAGCAATTACAGTAAGGTCCTGCACCTTGCGAGTAAGACAAGGGTGAGACGAAACATAGCGTGTTTAATAATTTAGAGGATTACGTTGTAGCTTAAGTTCCATCAGAGACTGAAAGAACTATCTAGAGGAGCATTTGAATGAAAACGGGTTCATAAATGGTGTGACTGTTTAGAACAGATAAAAATACGGGGCGAATAAGCATTTAATTCAATGATGAAAGAGGAATGCCATGATTAGGGCATTGAACTCGCTTTCGCGAATAGCTAAATTCTGTCGCCATCTGTCCATCCATGTTTCCCGTGGTTTCCTTGAATGTCTAAAGGCGAACACGGAAATGGGTATTCTTAAAATTACACGACTGATATTGTGCCTCATCTTTAACTGCATCCACATATACATCTACATACATACTCCGCTATCTACCATACGGTGCATGGCTGAGGATACCATTGCTACTCATTCCCTTGTTCCATGCGCAAATGGAGCAAGGGAAAAACGATTGTTAATATTAAACCCTAACTTCCCTTCCTTCTGCCGGCCGCAGTGGCCGAGCGGTTCTTTGCGCTTCAGTCCGGAACGGCGTCACTGCTACGGTCGCAGGTTCGAACCCTGTCTCGGGTATGGATGTGTGTGATGTCGTTAGGTTAGTTAGGTTTCAGTAGTTCTAAGTTCTAGGGGACTGATGACCTCACATGTTAAGTCCCATAGTGCTCAGAGCCATTTGAACTTCCCTTCCTTCTCTCTCCTACTGCTTCATCCGACACACACACACACACACGCAAACACACACACACACGCACGCACACGCACGGCTTATTATTTTTACAGTATTTTCACGCTCTTTCGAAACTTTGGAAACGTCATTTTCCGCGCATTGCGAGAGAAAAGTCCGCGACCAAAGAATATAACGGCAGTGAATCAGCGCTCCTGAAATGTATGACATTATTTCCGCTCGCGAGCGATGTACGCAACCTTTAGCGCCGGCGTGGGGAGCATAGCTGAAACCGGATCTCGGGCTTTGGCCAAGCGGCGCCCGATCAATAAACTGTTTGTTCTTTTTCTTCCTTACTCGAGGCTAAAGAGTGCACGACAGGGAAGTTATTAAGAGATAATTAGGAGGAGGAGCACAGCAACTACCCGTACCTCTACCTGCCGCAGGCGAAATTTACCTGTGGGTCAGACTCGTGCAGTATTGTCTAATACGGGGTTGGCTCTGCTATTTTCTTTACGGTATCATTTACTGTCTCGGGCGCAGCTATGAAACATTTCCTGCAAGTGACCGAGCAGTCTTCCTGGAAAGCTGTGTTTAAGTGTCGGTATTGATATACCTTAGCCACTTGGCACCGTACAAGTTTCATGTTACGGTAGGATCAACTGAGCGCCTTAAATGTTCACATTTTCCGAGAACTGACAACAGGCGTAGTGTGTATGTGAGAGAGAGCGCGCATGTACATGTGCGTGTGCACGAGCTCATTGCTATTATATAATCTATCTCCGGCATTCCAGGTGGAAGTTATTCTTAACAGAATGACATCGAAGTGATGTAATAGGAGCCGTGACTCATGTCAGTTGTATCATAGATTGAAAGCTTTCCTGCTGACACAATGGGAAGCCCCCGATGTCATCGGTGGCGATGAGACGAGAACCATCAACGCATTGTCCTTTGCTAGCTAGCTGTTTGACTACAGATACTCCACTTTCAATACAACGTTAATGACGGGAGCACTTTGACGTTCCACAAACCACACATTCAGAACAAACTGGTCACCGCATTTTGATCTTTAAGCCATCAGATCTCGACTTTTTTCAAAGTCACTTGAACCAACATTTGATTATTCTTCGGAAGAAGTCTACCGAAGTATTTCCCTGTATCCCAGTCACATGTTATTATATTCCATGCCATACACGTGACGTAAGGGTTCACATTCTCACGTCAGACGGTTCGTCATATTGCATCAGCTGAACTAAACTCACCACTCACCGGACAACATGTTAGTCACCCTCTTAAAAGAGCACATTGGTCGCATTGGATCGCTGTAGTTGTAAAACTGGTACCAGAGGGTCATGTGACCCCCCCATCCCAAACCTGACGTAAGTTATGGCAGTGAAGTGGTATTGACAGTATGATGTGTTGGTTCAAATGGCTCTGAGCACTATGGGACTTAACATCTGAGGTCATCAGTCCCCTAGAACTTAAAACTACTTAAACCTAACTAACCTAAGGACATCACACACATCCATGCCCGAGGCAGGATTCGAACCGGCGACCATAGCGGTCGCGCGGCTCCAGACTGAAGCGCCTAGAACCGCTCGGCCACTCCGCACTGCAGTATGATGTGTTGAAGCGTAGGCCTTGATAGAATGGCAGAAAGGAGCTGTCGTGTTTGAACGTGCCCATGACAACAGGTGGAATAAAGTTACGCAACTTCTTCGTGTATCAATGCGAACTGTCCAACATGCCTACAAGGAATGGTGTACCACTCGGATGCATGTAACGCGGCGTAAAAACAGTGGTCGCAAAAAATCCTAACCGACAGGGATCGGAGAAGAGTGACATGCCTTGTCAATGGCAGTTGGTTTCCAGTCCGATGGAAATTGTTTTTTGGCGTCTGGTATCTCACAAAAGACCCTTGTTGTGACCCTTGCTTGGCGGCACGTGAAGCTGCACGTCTTCGATGGGCCAAACAACACACAAACTGAATAGCAACTGACTTCAGGTGTGTAGTGTGCTCTGACGAGTCGCGATTTTGCCTCTTTTAAAATGAAACGAGGTGTCGAGTGTACCGAGGTCCCAATGAGGCATTTAGCTCTCAATGTGTAGAGGGTGTAGTTCAGGCTGATGATGTTTTAGGTCATATTTTTCGTAGCATGACTTAGGCCTTCTCATTAATTTCTGTTGCAGTGCAGTGTCCCAGACGTTGCGTTGACGATCAACAGCCGTATTCAATTAAGAATGAATTAGCAAACTGCGATTATAGTTCCGCATCAGCTATAGAATATTTCAGAACAAATGAAAATTTGTGGCAGACCGGGACCTGAACCCAGATTTTCCGCTAGGCGCGAGCGGTTGCCTTAACTACTTCGGCTGTCCGAGCACGCTTCCAGGAAGCAGATAGTCCGTGCAGTGTCTCAGACACTGCACTACGGTATTTCATGCCATAGCAAGGCAATGAAGGGAGAAAGCAGTGTCTCACCCTGTGTTGGAACCACAGTAATACAGTGCGAGCACTAGGGAGAGTAGACACCAGGATAAATGGAGATTTGGGCCGCTCCTGGGAACGTGCTCAGGCAGCCGCTGCCGTTGAGGCGTAAAAGCGGGAGCTCCAAGTCCGGGTCGTGGTCCGGCACAACTTTTCATTTGTTCTGAAACACTCTACGGGTGATGCGTAACTACACTCTTTATTTAGTTTTCCTTGAATATTTATTTCAATATTCTCGGCGACGAAGTGTTTTCCTTTCGTCTACATCTTCACGATGAATATTCTGTGATTACTGCTGTATTCCAAAACAATGACAAAAGTGTTCGCAGTGCTGTAAACAGACATTCTTCGTTTTACGTGTACTCAGGCACCCTATAGCACAAACAGGACTGCTCAGACACCCTATCCCATAGATAGTATTCAGATCTATTTGGAACAGACGTAGCAATAAACATCCCTACCAGTTGGTAGCTATATGGGATGTAATCAACGAATGGCTTCAGATGGGTATGTCGTACATGAAGAAACTTGTGAACTCTCTTATTTGCTGCACTGAGGCAATTGTCAAGGATAGTTGCGCTGTTTGTTACACGGTATTACCGTGATCTCTCATGGCGATGACTAATTTTTCGTCCGGCGTGCTTATACAGAATGAAAATGCGGTCGTGCTACTCCACAGGGCATGTCACTTCCAAGAGGCTAATCTTTTCCGTATAGCGGAAACAAGCATTGTTACTCATTTGTTAAAGATTCTTTTGGAAGAAAGTTAGGTAAACATCTGGGCGTTCACGCTATTTACTCATCTTTATACACTGGTACATAATTGATAGGGGAGAGATAGAATTCCATATCCGTCGTTTGTTGTGCACTCATGTCGGCTTCACGTAAGAAGTGAAGATCACTGACTAGCAGTGGGGCTCAGCGTCACCCACGTCAGTGCTATTGGACTTCACTTATCAGTAGAAATCTGCTGTTGGCCATATTTCCAAGAACAAGTCGAAGGCGGAAGCAATCACTCACGTACACTGCTGAGCATTAAAATTGCAACACCATGAAGACAGGACGCAGCAGACTTCAAACTGGAATGAAGTGTGCTGTAATCTCGGATAGGCAAACGATTAGCGTTTCAGCGCAGCAGCACATGGCCATCTACATTCAATATACCAGGAAAGATTAGCAGTGACTTGTATTTGAATGTTAGCTGTCGGCTAGAAGATAGCGTTGTGCTTCTTCTAAGAGGATAAAACGGCGGTTTGGAATTCGATAGCGGTAGGATCGGGACCTGTCTACGCTGCACAACAAATTGAAGGATAACTTCTTGGAAAACCCGTAATGGTCTCCTATTGCTCAAACGTGCCTACAACCTTCCTCAACAATGGTGGAAAAGCGTGATGACCTGAGACATCACCCTCGGCTTAGCGACGCTTCAGACGACAGTGTCAGCCCATCCGAAAAACTACCAGAGCTCAGAAGTTCACGTGAAGTGTAAGGTGGGTTAATGATGTCACACTGGCGCCAAATTTCACCACAATTCTGCGAACGCCGCCTTTAACGTGTGACATGATGGGAACGCCGTCACAACCCTTTCCCTTGTACACTTCTAACCCCATCTTTCGAAGCCTCTGCGATTGTGCGATTGACGCCCAGTGTTTGAACCACGTGGTGGTTTTTTTTAATGGCAGACGAAACCATTCCAAATACACCGCCGCTTAGAATCAATTCGAAAAGTCCTCAGGAGGTGGCACAAAGGTCAGTGAAACCTCACCTTCCCTTGGGGCGTTGATCTACATCTACATCTGCATACATACTCCGCAATCCACCATATGGTGCGTGGCGGAGGGTACCTCGAACCACAACTAGCATCTTCTCTCCCTGTTCCACTCCCAAACAGAACGAGGGAAAAATGACTGCCTATATGCCTTTGTACGAGCCCTAATTCTCTTATCTTTGTGGTCTTTCCGCGAAATATAAGTTGGCGGCAGTGAAATTGTACTGCAGTCAGCCTCAAATGCTGGTTCTCTAAATTTCCTCAGTAGCGATTCACGAAAAGAACGCCTCCTTTCCTCTAGAGCCTCCCACCGGAGTTCCTGAAGCATTTCCGTAACACTCGCGTGATGATCAAACCTACCAGTAACAAATCTAGCAGCCCGACTCTGAATTGCTTCTACGTCCTCCCTTAATCCGACCTGATAGGGATCCCAAACGCTCGAGCAGTACTCAAGAATAGGTCGTATTAGTGTTTTATAAGCGGTCTCCTTCACAGATGAACTACATCTTCCCAAAATTCTACCAATGAACCGAAGACGACTATCCGCCTTCCCCACAACTGTCATTACATGCTTGTCACACTTCATATCGCTCTGCAATATTACGCCCAAATATTTAATCGACATGACTGCGTCAAGCGCTACATTATTAATGGAGTATTCAAACATTACGGGATTCTTTTTCCTATTCATCTGCATTAATTTACATTTATCTATATTTAGAGTTAGCTGCCATTCCTTACACCAATCACAAATCCTGTCCAAGTCATCTTGTATCCTCCTACAGTCACTCAACGACGACACCTTCCTGTACACCACAGCATCATCAGCAAACAGCCGCACATTGCTATCCACCCTATCCAAGAGATCATTTATGTAGATAGAAACCAACAGCGGACCTACCACACTTCCATGGGGCACTTCAGACGATACCCTCACCTCCGATGAACACTCACCATCGAGGACAACGTACTGGGTTCTATTACTTAAGAAGTCTTCGAGCCACTCACATATTTGGGAACCAATCCCATATGCTCGTATGCTCGTTTGATCCCAAACATTTCACAGTCAAAAACGACAGTTTACATTTAGATGAGCAACAAAAGGCGTTCTTGAGAATTTTGACACTGCTGACAACCCCAGGACCATTTCAACTTTCTGTAGCGACATCGTGGGGCTGTTATCACACTGAACGCGAGCTATCCTTTTTGGAGGGTTTCACGATCGTTATTTTCCCTCTGTTACACAAGGTGGTGCCACTAGGGCACGTTCAAAACCTTTCGACGAAATCTGAATGACTTTCGAATGCTTTTTCAACCCTCCTGTGTTGCGCCCTCCTGTTGCGTGGTCACAGAGGGCTGCAATGTGTGAATGTTGCACCGCTCATACATGTGTGAGTGAAACAGCATATGATTCGTCTAAAAATCTCCCCCTCCCCAAAGTTCGGCAATACGCCCGATGCCACACGCACATTTTCATTGTGCACTTTAAAAATGTGCCTGTACGTAGACTTCAATACCCATTATCAGAGCAGCGCTTCGCTACAGATCTAGCGCCTGTGGGCAGGCAGCCCCTTCGAAGGGATGTCGAAGGGGTTTTCATCCCTCAGCCTCCACAGCAACTGTGAGGCGCCACACAGTGAGTAGGTGTGGAAGTCTCTGTACATCTTTAAAGTGTGCAACAAAGATGTATAAGTGACACCGAGGGTGTTGCCAAACTGGGGTTCTTATAGGGACACGCTACTACTCAAACATGTGTGGTTGTTGTACCCGTCTGCAATCACAAAAGAGCGTGATACAGGAGGGCTGAAAAAGCATGAAGACCCTTTGTTGCTTCCAATCACGTTCAGATTTTGTCGAATGCTTTTGGACGTACCCAAGTAGTACCACCTCGTATAGCAGAGCAAAAATTTCCATCGCATTACACTGGAAGAGGGTGAGAACACGTTCAATGGGGCTACAGCCCTACGATGATCTTAGAGAAGGGTTGAATCGTCCTGGTGGTGTCAGCAGAGTCTAATGCTGTCAAGAACGTCTTGCTGTTGATCATCGCCCTGTAAACTGTCGTTTTGGCCCAAGAGGAGGGCTGGTTTCGTTGACATCCTTTATGCCACCTCATGCGGACTTTTCGAGTCGATTCTGAACGGAGGTGTGTCTGAAATGTTTTCCTCGGCGACCCAAAAGAAAACCGCGCGACTGAAACAATGTGCATCGCGATTCTGATCTCTATCGCAGAGGCGTCAAAAGAAAGGGCGAGATGTGTGTAAGGGGTGGAGTTGTGACGGCGTTCCTACCGTGTGACAGGTCCACGGTGGCGTTGGGCAGAATTGTGGTGAAATTTGGGGCCAATGTGACATAATTAACACACCTTATACCTCACATCAACTTCTGGGCTCTGGCCTTTTTTTTTTTCACCTGTGCCGACAACTTGTTCGAAGCATCGTCGAGCCCTAGGATGACGTCGCTTGTCGTCATCTTTTTTACCATTACAGAGAAAGGTTGTAGGCGTCTTTGAGACAAATTTCAAACTTGTGTGTTGCAATGAGACACAGTTACGGGGTTTCAAAAAAGTGGTCCTGTAAGTGCGTTGTGTAGCGTACATTGTGATTTATCGTCCTGCGATATTGCTCATGTTGGTCGGAACCCCATGACTGTCATGTCATTAAAATCGCTGAGATCAGGAGGACCATATTCGACGCTCAGAGACCCCGTGAGACTAGCGCCAGAGAGGACAAACGTATTGTTTGCTCGATCATGTAGGAGCATACAGCTGTGTCATGTACCTGGAGCCAGGAAAGGTTTTATTTGCAGTAAGACAAGTACCCACATGAACATTCCGACGACGTCTGGAGCACCATGGAGTGTCAGTACGGCGACCATTGTTGTGGCTTCCCGTGACGCGGCAGCAGAGAGAGGCATGGCGACAGGTGTGCACCCAACGACAACATTGGATATAGGAGTTGTACCACGTCGTGTAAAGGAATGTGTCCTAGTTCTGCGTTCAGCATCACGAAGGACGGCTCCAAGGAGAACGAAGCTTGCCAGATTGCATTTGCCACCGCCATGTGACCCTGCCATCTGCCGTGGTGGTACGTGGAACTGTTGGGTACAGAACATGGTCGCCTCTTGTTCGCATAGCCCCTAATTTAGACAGCAACCGTTGCGTTATTAATATGTTAAAGCAGGTGACTACGTCCTGTCTTCAAGGCTTCTGTGACATTATCTTTCAACAAGATGACGCAAGACCGTATTTGCCCGTTCTGTATTGATTTCCGTCGATACATAGGGTGTTCGACTGTTGTCCTGCCTAGCATGTTCTCCATATCTCTCACCCATTGAAGACGTCTGGTCATGGGTAGGCAAAAGTCTGTCACGTCACTACTTGCCAGGTACTACGATTGTTGAACTTTGACATACAGTTGAAGCCTGGACGGAAGTAGCTTTATCTATCATCCAAACTGAATTCAACACGATACCCAGTTGGGTCAAAGCCACTGTTGTTGCCAGTTGTATACTAAATTTTGCGCCCTGTACACTCACAGATCACCTACAAAATTAAATGCATTCTTCATGCTGTAGCGCGTGCTTACAATAATTAAAATTTAGATAAATGCTATCCTCATCCATTGTTACAATTTAGTGGCGAGCAGTGTTATTTTAATGCTTCAAGCATAATGTTTCCCTGCACTGACTCCTAAATATCCCCTCCCGCTTACTCGCTACTGAACACCGTGTTTGCAGCCAATAGCAGTGGATTAGGGTAACAAATTTTGATGGATCCTAATTCGTTGCAAAAACCTCTTCACACCAGCTACGGTCATAAGAATAAAGATTATCTTGACAACTTTATCTTCACTGTATAGTTGATCATAGTGTCACATTGTTGTACGGAGACGGAGAAATGTTCGACTTTCTCGTGGTGGCGTTGGTCCTCATTTCACTTGCGTCGGACAGCAACATCTCCTGTTGGACATGAAGCGAACAGAACGGGAATTATATTCGCCGGATCAGAGTCTCTCGAGTATTCTACGGACTGGGATCATTACCAAGTCGGACTAACGGGAGAGATATAGAGATGATTCAAAGAAGTGTTGCGCGCTTTGTCACGGATGCTTCGTCATCGTGAGTCTGTCCCAGAAACTGTCAACAAACTACACTGGGAAATGCTACAAGAAAGGCTTTGCGTATGGCAGAGAACCTTTCTCAGAAAATTCCACAAGCTCGCATTTCTGTACGAGCTCAAGAAAGGTAACACTTCGGCCAAGATATGCCACATCGCGTGTAATGACCCAGCTGTAAAATCAGAGATATTTGGACCCTTATGGAAAGGCGGTGACAGTCCTTCTTACCGTGTAGCGGTCGCAAACAGAACAGGAAGAGAGGACAGTGATTCGTGCATACGATGTACCCTTCGATACACAGCACACGGTACAGAGTTCAAATGTCGGTCGTAAAAGCATGCGCAAGTCGAGGAGTCGTGTTGTGTAGAGGTTGGCACCACTTCAAAACCTACGGCACCTGTGCACGCGCTGATGGATATCGTGCTCCGCTATGGACATGCTATGTACTGACCTATCGGCGGACATAGGTAATGACCTTAGTCGTAGCACGATACTGTTAAGGGCATCGCTCTTGTTTTATTGTTGACATGTGTCTGTCTACGATGTGATATTCATGCCGTATTCTATAATATCTGGTAAATAAAATCGAAATCTTTCATAGATCTCCGTATAGCCTTTTGACGGTAGAATGGTGTGCAAGTGAAGATGATATGATGTGCAGTGGCAGTAGTTAATGTCCCAGGTTACTCAGTAGTAAACGGTATCATTCAGTCGATTATGTCCACGATGTGCGCTTCTAGTAGATTACTCAACATTAAACATTGATTTTCGTCATTCTATGCGAACGATGGCGGGCGTTTTGCTATTGTATTTTTTAGTATGTGTGACGTAAGGGAAAACCATGCAGAAGTATGGATAACAGGTGCATCATAGGCGCAATTGCAGATGTACTCCGAAGTTGAAGAACGCGGGAAAGTAAGACTCCTGTGGACAAAAAGTCCAAATTGCACACAGATTCACTGTGAAATTCTGGCGGAATATAGCTTCGAACCGTAGTGAAATGATACCAATAATTTGACCAAGACCACACAGACGTGGGTGATGCTGATCGGGAATTACAGAAGGAAGATCTTACCTGCACCGTGAGTTTTCCATCTTTCCGGCAAAATAAAAGAACATCTCTGGAGGAAAGAGGTTTTTCAACGATAACGGCGTTCATACAGCGGTTGTCCAATGATTTCTTGACCAAAGATCAGATTTCTATCGTCGATGAGCCATACAGTTGCTAAAATGTCCCGACCACTGTTTACAAAGACTTTGTAACTATGTTTAAAAATAGTATTATATATCTGCGTTACTTTGAAACGTAGTGTAGAAGTCAATGAGCGTTACTTGGTAAGCCGTAATAATGCGTAATTTACTTTAAGAAGTCCCCTTACACACAACTGGCAATTAAAATTGCTACACCAAGAAGAAATGCAGATGATAAACGGGTATTCATTGGACAAATATATTATACTAGAACTGACATGTGATTACATTTTCTCGCGATTTCGGTGCATAGATCTTGAGAAATCAGTGCCCAGAACAACCACCTCTGGCCACAGTAACGGCCTTGATACGCCTGGGCATTGAGTCAAACAGAGCTTGGATGGCGTGTATAGGTACAGCTGCCCATGCAGCTACAACACGATACCACAGTTCATCAAGAGTAGTGACTGGCGTATTGTGACGAGCCACTTGCTCGGCCACCATCGACCAGACGTTTTCAGTTGGTGAGAGATCTGGAGAATGTGCTGGCCAGGGCAGCAGTCGAACATTTTCTGTATCCAGAAAGGCCCGTACAGGACCTGCAACATTCGGTCGTGCGTTATCCTGCTGAAATGTAGGGTTCCGCAGGAATCGAATGAGGGGTAGAGCCACGGGTCTGAACACATTTGAAATGTAATGTCCACTGTTCAAAGTGCCGTCAGTGCGAACAAGAGGTGACCGAGATGTGTAACCAATGGCACCCCATACCATCACGCCGGGTGATACGCCAGTATGACGATGATGAATACACGCTTCCAATGTGCGTTCACCTCGATGACGCCAAACACGGATGCGACCATCATGATGCTGTAAACAGAATCTAGATTCATCCGAAAAAATGACGTTTTGCCATTCGTGCATCCAGTTTCGTCGTTGAGTACACCATCGCAGGTGCTCCTGTCTGTGAAGCAGCATCAAGAGTAACCGCAGCCATGGTCTCCGAGCTGATAGTCCATGCTGCTGCAAACGTCGTCGAACTGTTCGTGCAGATGGTTGTTGTCTTGCAAACGTTCCATCTGTTGACTCAGCGATCGATACGTGGCTGCACGATCCGTTACAGCCATGCGGATAAGATGCCTGTCATCTGGACTGCTAGTGATACGAGGCCGTTGGGATCCAGCACGGCGTTCCGTATTACTCTCCTGAACCCACCGATTCCATATTCTGCTAACAGTGATTGGATCTCGACCAACGCGAGCAGCAATGTCGCGATACGATAAACGGCAATTGCGATAGGCTACAATCCGACCTTTATCAAAGTCGGAAACGTGATGGTAAGCATTTCTCCTCTTACACGAGGCATCACAACAACGTTTCACCAGGCAACGCCGGTCAATTGCTGTTTGTGTATGAGAAATCGGTTGGAAACTATCCTCATGTCAGCACGTTGTAGGTGTCGCCACCGGCGCCAACCTTGTGTGTATGCTCTGAAAAGCTAACCATTTGCATGGTCGTTTTGGTGGTCTAGGTGTTATGGTGTGTGGAGCCATTATGTTGTATGGCAGTACTGACCTCCAAATCTCTGAACACGGTACTTACACTATTCAACATTATTGTGACAGCTGTACTCTTTCAGCATGTGCGTGTTCTTGGGGATGCATTCGGCCCTGACGTAATTTTTAGCGATGACAGTGCACGACTGTATCAAACATCACAGGGGGAGGAGCTCCTGGAATGAGAAGATATTCGGCGAATAGACTGGGCTGCACGTTCTTCCAACTTAAATCCCATCGAACACATGTAGAACGCCTTGTGGAAACGCATTCTAGCACGTCCACGTACACCAATGACCATCCAATAGTTGCCAACCGCGCTGGTGGAGGAACGGAACGCCCTTCCACAAGAACTCATTACCATCCGTGTGGCCAGCATGGGAGAACGTTGCATAGCATGCATTGCCATTCCTGGTGATCACACGTTCTATAAAGAACCATGTTCAGGGTTTTGCAATGTCCACAGGACCATCATAAATCGTGGTGATTTCAGTGAAATTGCCCGCAGATCATGGTCTCGCGGTCGCGTTCTCGCTTCCCGAGCACGGGGTCCCGGGTTCGATTCCCGGCGGGTTCAGGGATTTTCACCTGCCTCGAGATGACTGGGTGTTTGTGTTGTCCACATCATTTCATCATCATTCATGAAAGTGGAGAGATTGGACTGAGCAAAGGTTGGGAATTTGTACGGGCGCTGATAACCGCGCAGTTGAGCGCCCCACAAACCAATCAATCATCATCATCAGTGAAATTATTCTCTTTGACTAAAAGTGCCAGTTCTGTTCGTCTCATTGCCTACTTCTTTAAGTTGGCGTCTTTACCACGCGCAGTCCATCTTTCGTCGAACTATGTTACATGGCAATGACATATCACGCGAAAGTAACTTTCGTACCTAAATTTTGC
The DNA here is from genome assembly GCF_021461385.2 of Schistocerca piceifrons. Classification (NCBI taxonomy): domain Eukaryota; kingdom Metazoa; phylum Arthropoda; class Insecta; order Orthoptera; family Acrididae; genus Schistocerca; species Schistocerca piceifrons. The sequence goes on along the minus strand of NC_060138.1, from coordinate 330,837,715 downwards.
ACACCGGTACGTATGGCAGCTGGCCAAGCTTGAGCAAACTGTTCTACCTCCACGATGCAGTTCGCTATTTGACCTCTGTGCCTGTCCGCTGGCTGGCTGTCTACGGCGTAGTGAAGCTACGTGGGAGCCGCAGACGGCGGTGGGTGATGTAAGGTTGGGCAGCACGGCCGTCTCCCACGCACCGCCCAGGCTGTGCCGCGGCCCCAGCCTCACCGTACCGGTTTCTGAAACGCCGGCCTTCCTTATCGCGGTGACATCAGCGCGTTACAGATACGCCGCTAGTCCCAAACCGGCTCATAACCATTGACTGTAACAAAAAAAAAGAGGTTTTCGCACAAAGGAGATACGCGAAAGGGCTTGCTGGAAACTGACTCACCGATACCGGTATATCGGGAAACGGATAGCAACCCATCTGTTTCCTGTGACTGGTGATAAGATATGTGACATTACCTCGTGAATTGCTGAAATTAGCATCTGCTCTGATGTGAGAGCCAAAAACACTCAGCAAAATTTACATCCTAATCACATCTGCTTTATCTCTCGCAGCGAACGTCCCATGTTTGTGAACAAGAGTGCATATTACCTCTGTTTATCTGAACAATGAATGAATCGAAGGACAGAATTACAAACTAGTCTCCCCCAAGTACGTCTGCTGCTCCGTCTTAGGCATATTCTAACATAATGATAGGAGAAGTGATTCTTCGGATTCAGTAGAACAGCACTGGTATGAAACGCCGGTCGCTGTTTTCACCATGATATTTTGCAAATAACAGACGAAAGTGAAGTAGTTCCGTCTGTCTATAAGGGGACTCTAAAAGTAAATTACACATTATTACGGCAAACCAAGTAACGTTCATTGACTGCTACACTACGTTTCAAAGTAACGCAGATATAGAATACTATTTTTAAACATAGTTACCAAGTATCTGTAAACAGTGGTCGGAACATTTTACCAATTGTTTGGCTCATCGACGATAGAAATCCGATCTTTGGTCAAGAAGCCACTGGAGAACCGCTGTATGTACGCCGTTATCGTTGAACAATTTTTTCTTCCAGAGATGTTCTTTTATTTTGCCACTTATATTTTACATGAATGATGAGGAAAACATAAACACCCAGTCACCTCGGGGCAGGTGAAAATCCCTGACCCTGCCGGGAATCGAACCCGGAACCCCGTGCTCGGGAAGCGAGAACGAGACCGTGAGACCACAAGCTGCGGACATTACCTTAAGAGTATTTTTGCATTCCAACTTTGTAATTTTTCTTTTTTTTTTTGCTTTTTTGCAATTTTATTTCTTTGGTACTCTATAACTGTTGTTGGCTGTACGGTCCTTGTAACCCAAAGTCAAAACAAAGAAATAAAATAAAAAATAACCTCGGCAATAGCCAGGGGAGAGCAGCTATCCCTGATGGAGACACGACGCATCGACCGACGGTCGGTTGGTTACCTAGTCAGTCCTGTAGTGAAGGCAATCGAGAATGAAGCTCCTTACATCCTAATCGCATGAGAGGCAAAGCATGAACTTGTTAAGAACTTCATCATCCATGGGAGGGACAAGTGTTCTCCGTTCAAGTTCCGCTCGACAGTTAGTCAGTTCTGTACTCGCATCTGATATTGTCGGTTACCATCATCTTTATACTATGGAGTATTCGATAACATCGTGTAACACTCGGTTCTTCTCCCTGGTCTCATTTTGGATTTTCTTTCTTTGTTCTTGGCCTGTTGACATCGCTGTGGCGAAAGTTTCCGCTTTGCAGCTTGTTGTGGCATACGTTGCTTTGTGTTTATCCCAAACCGTGCCTCGTCCGCCGTCAGTCAACCGTGTTTAACTCGACTACTGCTTGGTTTCGTGTTCTCTTCCGCAGGTGGCTCTTCCGCTTTGCGGCTTGGCCCCTTCCTCGAGTTCCGACGCGCGCGCTGATATCCGGGTACTCGCGGGTATAGCAGTTTCCTTCCGTCTATCCGATATAATTTTCACAACAGAAACGTAACTGTAAGTGGAAACATAACTTTTAAGTTTGGAGTCCACAATACGTTTCTTTTAAGTTTTTCCAACGCTGAGCACATTTTTTGTAGTACCGCACCTTAACTCTCTGTTGCCTGACTTTTCTATAGGAAACCAATTTCAGTGAAAAAACGTCTGGGGATAGGGTCTGACACAAAAAATACTATGTAACAGGTTGAACATAGAAATTTTGATTTAGTCAATATTTTAAGTTTGTCACCATACGGCAACACACCGAAAATATTGATTACTTATTAAACTGTCAGTTACAGAGACATGGAAACGTAATCTGTGCTATCATCAAGCATAATTTTATATACATTAAAAATCTAACTAGATGTCATCTAACCTATGTATGTATGTTAACCGGGGACCTAGAAACGACGGAGAGGCTCCGTCCCCGCCACAGTCGCAGTGGTCCACAACCCCACGACGATTACTGTAGTCCACTTCACCCTTTCGCCACCCCACACCGAAACCACGGTTATTGTGCGGTTCGCCCCCGGTGGAACCCCCCCCCCCTTCCCCCCCGCCCTTCCCCCCCCCCCTTCCCCCCCCCCCCAGGTAACGTCTCACACCAGACGAGTGTAACCCCTATGTTTGCGTGGTAGAGTAATGGTGGTGTTGCGTACGTGGAGAACTTGTTTGCGCAGCAATCACCGACATAGTGTAACTGAGGCGGAATGAGAGGAACCAGCACGCATTCGACGGGGCACATGGAAAACCGCCTAAAAACCATCCACAGACTGGCCGGTTCACCAGACCTCGACACACATCCGCCGGGCGAATTCGTGCCGGGGACCAGGCGCTCCTTCCCGCCCGGAAAGCCGTTCGTTAGACCGCACGGCCAACCGGGCGGGCGCGACCTAACCTAAGTAGCAGAAATAACTCACTCTTTCCGCTGCTTTCGCTTGTCTTACGTACATCCGACCTTCAGCAAAGATTATCGATTTTGAAATGTTTCTGCCAACATAATGACGCTAAAAGTCCAGCTCGATCCAGCAAAACTGTGTGAGTTGCCAGACGGCAACATCACGCATATACACTGAACAGCCAAAACACTCTGACCACAGCTCACCGCGACACTGGGTGACGCCTGATGGCGTTGCAGGCACGTGATGCTGTAAAGGAAGTACAAAAGGCGAGCAGGGATGGATGGAGGATCACCCTGGCCAAAATTTGGGCTGCAAATGGGGAAATCCATTGCGATAAGTGTCTTTGACGAAGGGTAGATTATTATTACGCAGAGCCTGTGTACGAGTATCTCGAAAACAGCGAAGCTGGTTGAATATTCACTACTGTTGTGAGCATCTATGGAAAGAGATGGAAGGACAGTGATACTGCCACTGGGCACTAAATAGTTAAGACGTCCACTACTCTTCAAACAACATGGCGTTTGGAGGTTTGGTGCTCCGTAAAGTACAAGGTGCATTCAAGTTCTAAGGCCTCTGATTTTCTTTCTCCGGACTGGAAAGAGATAGAAACATGCGCATTGTTTTAAAATGAGGCCACGTTCATTGTCAATACATCCCAGAGATGGCAGCACCGTACGGCAGATGGAATTTTACCGCCAGCGGCGAGAATGAGAACTGTTTTAAATACTTAAAATGGCGACGTTTTCCTTACTTGAACAGCGTGCAGTCATTCATTTTCTGAATTTGCGTGGTGTGAAACCAATTGAAATTCATCGACAGTTGAAGGAGACATGTGTTGATGGAGTTACGGATGTGTCGAAAGTGCGTTCGTGGGTGCGACAGTTTAATGAAGGCAGAACATCATGTGACAACAAACCGAAACAACCTTGGGCCCGCACAAGCCGGTCTGACGACATGATCGAGAAAGTGGAGAGAATTGTTTTGAGGGATCGCCAAATGACTGTTGAACAGATCGCCTCCAGAGTTGGCATTTCCGTGGGTTCTGTGCACACAATCCTGCATGACGACCTGAAAATGCGAAAAGTGTCATCCAGGTGGGTGCCACGAATGCTGACGGACGACCACATGGCTGCCCGTGTGGCATGTTGCCAAGCAATGTTGACACGCAATGACAGCATGAATGGGACTTTCTTTTCGTCGCTTGTGATAATGGATGAGACGTGGATGCCATTTTTCAATCCAGAAACAAAGCGCCAGTCAGCTCAATGGAAGCACACAGATTCACTGCCACCAAAAAATTTTTGGGTAACCGCCAGTGCTGAAAAAATGATGGTGTCCATGTTCTGGGACAGCGAGGGCGTAATCCTTATCCATTGCGTTCCAAAGGGCACTACGGTAACAGGTGCATCCTACGAAAATGTTTTGAAGAACAAATTCCTTCCTGCATGCAACAAAAAAGTCCGGGAAGGGCTGTGCGTGTGCTGTTTCACAAAGACAACGCACCCGCACATCGAGTTAACGTTAAGCAACAGTTTCTTTGTGATAACAACTTTGAAGTGATTCCTCATGGTCCCTACTCACCCGACCTGGCTCCTGGTGACTTTTGGCTTTTTCCAACAATGAAAGACACTCTCCGTGGCCGCACATTCACCAGCCGTGCTGCTATTGCCTCAACAATTTTCCAGTGGTCAAAACAGACTCCTAAAGAAGCCTTCGCCGCTGCCATGGAATCATGGCGTCAGCGTTGTGAAAAATGTGTACGTCTGCAGGGCGATTACGTCGAGAAGTAACGCCAGTTTCATCGATTTCGGGTGAGTAGTTAATTAGAAAACAAATCGGAGGCCTTAGAACTTGAATGCACCTCGTAGGATAGATGGTGATCTGTGGCATCTCTTCTGAAAGAACAAATGCTCGTGCACGCACAACTGTTTGGAGCACGCTGTTTGTCCAACGACATCGACAATTACGACTGCAGTGGTCATTGGACAATCTGAATTCGACCGGGGATCATTGGAAACGTGTCGGCTCTTCGGATGAATCATGTTTCTTGCTAAATCAGGTCGACGGTCATCTCCACAAACGCCGTCATCGACTTGAACGTCTGCTCGAAACATGCACGGGTGCAGGCTGATTGGAACAGTATTATGCTATGGAAAACGTTCTCCTGCGCTTCCATGGGACCTGTGGCTGTAACTGGAGACATCATTTCAACTGCAGACCACCTGCTCCTTTCCAGCTTGATGTCTTTCCTGAAAGCGATGTAATCTTTACGCAGTATAATTATCCGTGTCTCGAAGCCAGAACCGTGCTACAGTGATTTGAAGAACATGATAGTGAAATCACATTGGTGCGATGGCCACGAGATTCACCTGATGTGAATCAGGTGGAACCAGTATGGGTCGATGTTGGAGGCTTTCACCACGTATACAAATCAGCCCCCGTTTATTTACGGGAATTACGTGACTTGTGTGTGGACATCTGATGCTACATATCTAGACAAACCTACTAATAAATTGTAGAATCGATGGAATGCAGAATTGGTGCTGTATTGCGTTCCATAGATGGGCCAACAAGTTGTTAGATTGGTGATCATAATTGAGTTTCCGACTTGCAACGTCATTGTAAGTCTTCCATATTATCTCAATTTGTATCTTTCACAGTGAATATTCTGAAGATGCTCACGTCCATTTGAAGAGCGAAACAAGTCAACAAAACATATGAAGTGCGACTTGTGGCTGTATACGAAGACTTATGGTTCAAATAGCTCTGAGCACTATGGGACTTAACATCTGAGGTCATCAGTTCCCTAGAACTTAGAACTACTTAAACCTAACTAACCTAAGGACATCACACACATCCATGCCCAAGGCAGGATTCGGACCTGCGACCGTAGCAGTCGCGCGGTTCTGGAATGAAGCGCCTAGAACTGCTCGGCCACCGCGGCCGGCTTACAAAGACTTAGTTTTAACAGTCGCTCCCCTTGCAGGGCAATGCCTGTTCTTGGTAAAGGTGATCATAATGTTTTGGCTCGTCAATGTATGAGTGGTTTCCTTAACGTTGTAAGTAAATTTAGAATGTGTTGCCAAATCCAGTAGAAAGTCAGTTTTTTAGAGCAGCAAAATCTGTCTGAAAGCTGAAAACGTCGAAAGCTGGTGGTGGTGGTGGTGGTGGTGGTGGTGGTGGTGGTGGTGGTGGGGGGGGGGGGGAAGAAGCACTAAAAATTCTGTGGCCTAATACACCGCCGTCTGTAACTACTGTCCTGGTTGTGCTGCACATCGAATCGTCAAAAATAACGAAATTAACGTTATGTCCCACGAAAATGTGAAGCAATTGGTTATGTTTTTAATATGCGTAACGATTTATAACACAGGACAGGATCAGCAGCTGTTTCAGATTTTTCGTTGGCCATGCATTATCTGCGTGCAAGTATCGTCCGTGGATGGCTGCATAGAAATGCAAAAATATTGAGACATAAATTTCCGTTTCAATTACTGTGTGGTAATTCTCTTAAAAAGTGTTACAGAACAAAAAATTATCCATAAACAAGAGAAAGAACGAAGCATCATCTGAAAATAGCCTTAATAGTAAGCTTCTATAGGCTGACAAATAGTTTAATTTCTTGGGTATATTACGTGCCAACATGAAGTGGGACGTGCACATGAAATCGGTGCTAATTGTGAGAAAGACGAGCTGAAGATGATGATTTGTTGGGACGGTTTTGGCAAAGCTAAGCATATCCGCTAAGAAAACCGCATATAACACTGATTCCATGTATATAGAGTATTGCTTCTGCATTTGGAATTCGTAACGAGTAGGCGTGATACCAGATATCGAAAGAATTCAGAGACGAACTGCTGTGAACGGAAGCAGATCGGTATAGTCTAAACGATAGTGTAACATGGATGCTCAGACAATGGAATCGTTGGAGGATACGGAACGTTACGCTCACGAAACTCTGGTAACTATGTATTAGAGAAACACGAGCAAGCACTGTACTGTCCCCATTCCTTATCTTGCGTAGGTACCACGAGAATAAGATAAGTATGTCGCATGTAGTCGTTCTTTCTTTTCCTTTTCCTTTTCTTTTTCTTCTTCCATGCAAACCCGAACAGAACGGGAAAGGAATTAGGTAATACTGGCGAGCGTTACGCTCTGCCATGAATGGAACTGGCGGAGTAGATTTGTAAACTACGTTATATTATCATCTGCTGTTTTCTTTTCCTCTTTAATTTCATTCGTTGAGCATTTGCGTGTTCTCATTTCATATCGCTCCAGCCACCTTATCATTAGTGTTCCTAATTCTTTTTCTCTAGTTATTTCACAGTAAAAAGAAAAAGATTCGTATGCCATTGTTGGGTGGAAGACCCCAAGGGGTAGGCAGGTTTTCGTTCTTCGTGCATAATGCAACTATTCCTTCGCGAATTATGAGAGTCTTGTCTAAAGTATACGTGTATTTGTTAGGCGAGGGTGACTGACGAATTCACGTGGTGTTGAACGTCGTTTTTGTGTTACTAATGACGATCAGTGAGAGAAGGGAGAGGAAAAAACCAGGTGCCTGCACATAGCCTATTCTTCTCGTATAGCACTATGGGGGCGGCCGAGCTTAACGTCCTCATCCAGTGCACATGTCCTAAGTCCACGAGGCACTGCGGAGAGACTTAGAATGTAATACAGGACATTGCGGCAAAGTCTGGTAATCAGGAACTTTGCACCCCTCCAACTCTGCTCCGCTCGCCGTCCAAATACTCGCAGTGAAAATTTCTTCCAGTATCTAGAGGCATGGATTGTCTGATGTGATAGAAGAGGTAGTGGAGGTCGGTATGGAAGACACAGGTAATCCAGTATTATGTCGAACAATCGTAGATACTATTCCTTCGGAATTTCTACAAATTTGGAGGAAGTGGCGACGTATCGACTATTCAGTTTGGTGTGTAGTATCAGTGAGGCTGGAAGATGTACCATAGAACTTTGAGAAAAATATTAGCCACTCAATACCGAAGTCAGCAAAGGCAAATAAGTGCGAAAATTATCGTAGCTATAATCAGCTTAACAGCTCATGCATCGAAGTTGCTAACGATAATAATATGCAGAGGAAATTGAGGATCTGTTAGATAACGATTATTTTGGCTGTAGGAAGGAAAATGTGCCAGAGAGGCAGTTCTGAGGTTGTGTTTGATAATGGAACCAAGACTAAAGACGTATTAAGACAACTTCAAAAGATTTTTCAACATACAAAAACCGCTCGACAATGCACAGTGGTGCAAGATATTCCAAATTTCAGGAAAATGGGAGCAAGGTATAGGGAAAGACGGTTAATATGCTGCTGTTGTTATGGTCTTCAGTCCTGAGACTGGTTTGATGCACAATACGTACGAAAACCGGAAGGGAACAATAAAAGTGAAAGACCAAGAACAACACTATGTGATCAGAAGTATCCCATATCAGCGACCACAGTAGTCGTTATACATCGTGACAGAGCAGAATGAGGCGCTCCTCGGAACTTACGGACTTCGAACGTGGCCACGTGATTGGGCGTTACTTGTGTCGTACGTCTGTATGCGAGATTTCCACACTCCTAAACATCCCTAGGTCCACTGTTTCTGATGTGATAGTGAAGTGGAAACGTGAAGGGACACGTAGAGCACAAATGCGTACAGGTCGACCTCGTCCGTTGACTGACAGAGACCGCCGACAGCTGAAAGAGGGTCGTAATGTGTAATAGGCAGACATCTATCCAGACCATCTCACAGGAATTCCAAACTGCATGAGGATTCATTGCAAGTACTATGACAGTAGGCGGGAGGTGAGAAAACTTGGATTTCATGGTCAAACGGCTCCTTATAAGCCGTACATCACGCCGGTAAATGCCAAACGACGCCTCGCTTGGTGTAAGGCGCGTAAACATTGGACGATTGAAGAGTCGAAAAACGTTGTGTGAAGTGACGAACCACGGTACACAATGTGGCGATCCGATTTCAGGGTGTGGGTATGCCGAATGCCCGGTAAACGTCATCTGCCAGAGTGGGTAGTGCCAACAGTGAAATTCGGAGACAGTGGTGTTATGGTGTGGTCATGTTTTTCATGGAAGGGGCTTGCACCCCCTGTTTTGCATGGCACTATCACAGCACGGGCCTATATTGATGTTTCAAGCACCTTCTTGCTTCCCACTGTTGAAGAGCAATTCGGGGAAGGCTATTACATCTTTCAACACGATCGAGCACCTGTTCATAACGCACGGCCTGTGGCGGAGTGGTACACGACAATAACATCCCTGTAATGAACTGGCCTGCACAGTGTCCTGACCTAAATACTATAGAACACCTTTGAGGTGTTTTGGAACGCTGACTTCGTGCCAGGCCTCTCCGTTCATCGATACCTCTCTTCAGTGCAGCATTTCGTGAAGAATGGGCTGCCATTTCCCAAGAAACCTCATTGAACGTATGCCTGCGAGAATGGAAGCAGTCATCAATGCTAAGGGTGGACCAACACCATATTCAATTCCAACATTACCGATGGAGGGCGCCACAAACTTGTAAGTCACTTTCAGTAAGGTGTCCGGATACTTTTGATCACATAGTGTAAGTGCTCGGATTAAAAATTTTGTAAGACATGGATGAAATGCTTCGCCGCTCCCGTTCTAAGCATCGAAAAAGCAGTCACAGAAATAGGGGTTCAGGAGTGACATTAAAATTCAGGGTGAAATTATATCAGTGATCAGACTAGCTTATGACATTGCTCTCCTCGGTGAAAGTGAAGAGTTATAGGACGTAGTGAATGGAATGCGCAGTCCAGTGTGTGCAGAATAAGGAGTGAGGATAAAATGAGGAAAGAACAAAGTAATGAGGCGTAGTTAAAGGGAAATTAGCGATGAACTGAAATCAAAATTGGTGACCACAAAGTAGATGAAGTGAAGGATCTCTTCTATCATGAAATCAAAATTACACATGACGGGCAAAGAAAACAGGACACAAAAAGCAGACTTGCAAGTGCAAACAGAGCGTTTCTGGTCAAAAGTAGTCTAGTAGTATCACACATCGTTGTTAATTTGAGGAATAATTTTTTGAGTATTTACTTTGGGAGCACTGAACTGTAGGGAAGTGAATCATGAGACTGGGGGAAAACCGGGACAGAAGAACTTCGAAGTGTTTGAGATGTAGTGCTACAGAAGGATGTCGAAAGTTAGATGGACTGCTCACATAAAGAATGAGAAGGTTTTCCTTATAGTCGAGGAGGAAAGGAATATCTGGAGAACGCTGACGAGCAGAAGTAACAGGGTGAGAGGACCTGTATTAAGACATTATGGAATTACTTTCATGTTAATTGAAGAAGCTGAACAGAGTAAAAACTGTAGAAGAGGGAGACTGGAATACACCCAGCAAACAAGTGAGAACGTTGGATACCAGTGCTACTTCGGAACGAAGAGGTTGGCACAGAAGAGGAAGTCTTGTCAGGTCGCATCAAACCAGTCAAAAGACTGATAGCCCGAAAAAGGGGTCAGGATTCGAAACGGCTACCTCGCGCTCGCAGTGGCGACTACAGAGACGAATAATTCACAATGACAGGCTATGTTTTTGCTTCTTGTGACTAAAGTATTAATATCATTATTCATCGATTCAGCCGCCTCTGGGCTACGGTTACATGATCTGAGTTCTGCCACATACTCTTCTTTCCTGGCAGCTGTCTTTTGTTCCCTTTCACGGCTCATCTTTCTGCGGCACGTATTGTCCAGTTTCTCCTTCGTCATTATTTAGACAAATCGCTCATTCCCGCTACTTTGGCTCTGAAAATATTTGTGTTGGTTGTATTTTCTCACCACTTTCTGGTTTCATTTCTGTAATATATTATCTTGTAATGAAGCTTCTTACGCAACTCCCTACGCCGTGACCGCTCCCTTCATTCGCAGTGCATGAAGTCTACGCTATGAGTTCTCTGTGTCATCTTCTGCATCTGTTACATACACTGCGAATAGCGTCATATTTTTCCACGCGATGAACCAGTTCCCATTCACACGACACGGAGTTGGCCGTTATGTTCTGCTTGAACAGCACAAGACTCACATTTTTTGTTACATATTGAGATGATTAGCGTTAGAACAAGGAAGAGAAGCCATTATCCAAGACAAGTATGTTTTGTTACGTAGACCGCATCTACTCGGACAGACTTGAAACTGCACATTTTCCGCAGAAACAGGCCCTTACAGTTGTAATCCTTCGGGTTAGCCGTTGGCTAAGCTTGGTCCGTCGCTGAAACCTACTAGAGATGCAAACCGCTCTCCGAAGATTAAGGATGCATCCGCCAAACGCACATGCGTTCAGCATACAGCAAGAGTGGTCACCGATTCGGCTCACGATCCTTGCTCTGGCCCGCGTACCACAGTGCTCAGTGAGACTGCACATTTGGCCCAACGCCATACCACGCTGTCTGAGCAAGGAGAAGGGTAATCGGCGAACGCGCCTTAGATATGATAATGCAATCGTACTGCACACGACTTGTTTTAATTTTCTTGGTTTGATATTTCTCAACAACGTAGATCACAAACAAAACAAATTTCAGTATTAATTAATTAATTAATTTTGGCACGCTGAAAATATAATATAATTTTTATCTGGCATGCACACAAACGGAGACTTGGTCCACGAGTCTCTTTTTTTTTTTTTTTTTTTTTTTTTTTTTTTTTTTTTTAAGCCATCTTCGAAGATGAAGCAAACCTTACACTTACTTTCCTCCCCTGCCCTGTCAATGGCAGCCTACAAGTAGCTGCTATTACCGTTTTGTGTGCAACATAGAGCTGCCCTATATTACTTCTATCTGACACATTTTGATCCTATTGGCCAAGAGAGTCTCATTAATCTTATCACATAAATCCCCTGCCCTATTATCCTTTGTGGAGACTTTAATTCACGCCATGTTCTATGGAACTCTCCTACCACATGCCGCTCAGGGTCGAGTTACGGAGGGCCTCTTTTTATCAGGAAACTTCTTTTGAACATTGGTCACAGGATGCCATAGGGTCCATCTCCGCCATCGGCTTTTCCTTTCATTGTCCAACCCTCGCACACACTGCTCAGTGAAAAGTGGTTCACGATCTACGTTTCAGGTCGGGTGATCGACATGCCAATCTGGATACTGTATGGCCAGCTTGCTGTATTAAGACATACAGCACCCAGGAATTGGTGGATCACTGCAACAGCACGGTCCACCAAGCCATTGATTCATCAGTGACAAAGTTTTCAGAAAAATTTAGGAGACAACTTGTTCCCCAGTGGAGTGAGGAGTGCCCCTGCCGAAAGCACATCATCGCTGCGGCGGTTCAAATACATTCAGTTGGAAAACGCGCGCCCTTTCGGTTCGCGAGATTTCTACTACAGTCCCTGAACCCCACAAATCTTTCCACAACATCGTCGATTGCATGGGAAACCACCAGGAAGATTTCAAGCATAGGTGCAATACTATGGAATCGTGCTATGTTGACGAATGGCATTCTCCAGACCAGCAAAGGAGACATTGCCCAGACTGCGTTGAAGCACTTTGTTTGCATAGCTACAATCGTTAACCAGGATTCAGTTTTCTGTCAACATCGAACGATCTTCATTTCTGTTAACTAAGAAGTATACAGTCGTTTGGTCTCAATATGGGACCTGGAGTTGGCCTTGATGTATCACGCAATATATCACCTGGTCAAGATGTCCGTCCCCAATAGCTGAGTGGCTGCCTGCACGATAGCTCAGTGTGTTCGGTCAGAGAGCTGGTTCGCCTCTGTAATAAAAGAAACTGAGTGGAACGATCAGCAAACGAACTTGACCGGATGTCATGTGACGCCCACAACGACCAAACACAACGATCAACGAAAAAAAAAGTGGTCAGCGAGACAGAATGTCAATCCTAAGGGCCCGGGTTCGATTCCCGGCTGGGCCGGAGATTTTTTCCGCTCAGGGACTGGGTGTTGTGTTGTCCTAATCATGATTATTTCATCCCCATCGACGCACAACCCGCCGAAGTGGCGTCAAATCGGAAGACTTGCACCCGGCGAATACTCTACCCGACGGGTGGCCCTAGTCACACGACATTTGCATTTATTTACTTGGTTACGATTGCATTCAGTGCAGTATTTTGTGGCATCTCAATGGAAACTCTAAAAGAACCTCCCTCGTTATCTTTAGTTAGATTCCCTGTCTTGCGCGAAGAAACTGTTTTAATGCACTTCTTCAAACCGGGGAAGGATCGTACATGTCAGAGTAGTTATCACTTGGATTTCGGCTTTTACCTTGTGTCAATTCATCAGAGCTAGTGGAACAAATCCTATGATCTTCTCAGTTGTTATGGAATGACCCGTGCTTACTCTTCTTGGACAATGTTGTTGTTCTCATCAGCACTCGCTTTGGCAGCATTGCACTATGACCAGCTGTCTGTGCGATCTGTCTGTAGGGTATCGCATGATCTTCATGTCATTGATGCGACCATTTTTATAGGGCCTCGCGGCATGATGTGTTGCCATCTCCACCTGAAAAGCTCCATTAACGTTAGACAACGCTAGTAACCGTAATATACGAACACGCTTTTTCACCACTGTATCTTTTTTCCGTAGTAATAATACGCTTGCATAAGGATGAAATGATCATCTACATATCCGACGGGCATGAAAATACTGAAGTACAATCTTGGTAGCGTTTGGCGAAGGAATTCACCATTTCTGTCATTGTAGAAAACATGTAATCGTTCAAAATTTTCAATAAAGTCATAATAACTGGTTCTTCGTATGACACTATGAATAAAAATACGATTTCTTCATTTTTAATTGTCTAGGTAGATCAGGCTGTTATAGTAATGATCCGTAGCAGAGTCATGGACTTTTCAGCCAAATACCAAGAGAGCCGTGGGAGAGTGGTTCGTAAGAAGTCACAGTTGGGAGTATTTTGAAGGAATTTCCAGTTCCAGAATTTGCCTTACAACCAAGGGAAACCTCCCTAAAACGCTGGTCAGAGCCTGGGGTCGGGAACTAGTTTTAATTTAATTTGAGGACAATATGCCCCAGACATAAGATGACATGATAGTGAATTTGTTTATAAATGTACACAGTGAAATCGATGATTTGCTCGACGTATGCAATGTACCACCGAGCGAGGTGGCGCAGTGGTTAGCACACTGGACTCGCATTCGGGAGTACGACGGTTCAATCCCCGCGTCCGGCCCTCCTGATTTAGGTTTTCCGTGATTTCCCTAAATCGCTTCAGGCAAAGTTCGGGATGGTCCCTTTCACAGGGCACGGTCGATGACCTCGCTGTTTGGTCTCTTCCCCCAAATCAATCCAATCCAATCTAATGTACCTAAATCACCTATGATGATGATGATACAAAGGGGGAGTACTTTGCAGTAACGTCGCAAGTACAGTGTCAGTTTAATTTCGAGGGGAATAATGTAGACATTGCTGAGGTCGCTTCCGGACACTTGTTAGCAGCACTCGCATCGCGTGGCGCCAGCTGTTGGACATGTGGTCGCTATTCCACACGCACACGCGCAACGCTCGGCTCCCCTTCCATCGCATCATGAGACCACGCGACCGCATGATGTCACGCTTGCTACTTGATACGGCCAGCCCCGAGAGTGTCGTCGCGGCTACACACGCATGTCGTGCTGTCCGCGGGCAGACGGGATACCAGCCACTGGTATCAACTGCGCAGTGGCGGCAGTGTCTCGTTTGTTTTGTCTCATCGACAGCGGGCAAATAGAATACATGCTTAATTGGTCAAATCGTGAAAAATGAGAAAGAGATCGTATCTTTGTCTTGTGGAAGTCTATTTTGCCTGAAATAGTTCGTTTTTCAGTGCTATCGGTAGATGAGGATGGTATGAGCAGAATTTGAAAAGTCTGTCCCAAAAATCACACCCGTTGCTTTTGTACTGCACCATTGATCCCTTCGTTTTTGTTCGGCAGTCGCGGTGTGCGGAACAAACTTTGCACACACTTTTTTCTTCTTGAAAACATTCTGTAGAATGTCTTGCGCACTTGATTTAGAGATGTTGCACCATTGTGATTTATTGCACAGCAGTGTTGACACATAACGACCGCACGTGCGCTACTTTACACTACCTGATCACAACTGACTCGTTGAATGCACATCTGTTTTTTCACAGCTGTTAGTTGCTTTTTTACGACAGCAATAAAATAAGTCTCGGAACATTTTCGTTGAACGGTGTCAGATTTACACTAGAAACTTTTTATCTATCCAGATATAGAAGCAACTATTGTTTGAAGTGGAATGTGCGGGGATTCATAATTTGTTAACATTCACAGAGGAAAGCTTTCCAAAAACGTCTAACGTAGAGCTTTCCATTGTACTTTCCTGGAAAGGGCTATCACGGCTACAGATTTCGGTCTCACGTTTGCCCGAAATGTTTTTACGAGAACAGTTATATATATATATATATATATATATATATATATATATATATATATATATATATGTAACCTTAGACCCGGTCGTTTCACTACCTAGGTTCTCTGTCTCAAATTGATATGTCATCCTGAAACTTTTAATCGTCATCATGGAAACATTCGGACATGTGGTGTGTTAAAGTAACGTTATGTAACTCTCTGTGACTGCTCGAGGACAATGTAGTCCTAGGCGTGTCCACAAAGCTCCCTTCATTATATCAGGAAATTATTACGAAAAGTGGGACTTGCACATGTTGAACGAGTGGTGCAAGCACCGGCAACTAATTCTCAAAATAAAATTTTAAAAAAGGGAATTCAGTGAGAAAAAATAATTCAAACGACCTAATACTGAATCATTACCGAACAGTCATTGTAAATAGTCACAATCCTGCGATATCTTGTGTATCGATCCGGAGCTATTTAACTTACAACCGTCATATAACTCTACTTGTGGGGAATACATTCCATAGACTGAGATGCATAGGAAGATTAAAAAGTAAATATAATTAATTAGTTGAAAAAAATTCAGTCACTAAGCTCAGCCATCATTTTCATGGATAAAATGAATGTTAAGTCATCCACGGAACACACATCCGACCGATTCTTGAGCATTGTTAATCAGTATGGGTCGCTTAACGAATTGGATTACAGAAAGAGATAGAGAATATTTAAAGAAAATCTGTACGATTTTTCTCAAACGTTTGATCTTGCGAAAGTTTAACAGAAATTCTAAACAATCTTCAAGCATGACGCTACATGAAAGACGTAAGTTACAGAAAGATTTACTGTTAAAGTCTGAGAATATACATTTCACTGCTAGTCAAGAAACACACCAGTTTCTCCCACATGATCTCTTGTAACGATTTATGATAAAGTCTATCTCACATGGAGTCGCACGGACAATTGATCTTGATGCAAAGAAGATGCGGTGTATAAATACCCCGTCCAGCCATCCAGCTTTAAGTGTTCTTTTGCTTTCTAGAATCGCTCAAGGCAAGTTTTGAGTGGTTCCTTTCGAAATACATCTATTTCCTTCCCTATTCTTGTCTATTCCGATTTATTTTCTATCTTTCAACAACCTCGGGTCGTTGACCGTGATCTTCCATAGTTTTTTATCTTTCCATTCCGCGCACGAATGAACCTGGAAGAGTATAATATGATACTGCAACACTACATGCCGTCCACCATACAGTGCACGGTTGCTTGCGGATACCTGATGTGCGTATAGATGAATATACCTATTCATCCATGCAGGTACGCGATAGATTGCAGTGAATGTCTTTGAAGTCAATATGTGTGTCGGTCGCAGTACTTAACATAGTAAACATCCGACACCAAACCAAACGACATTTCCGCTTCAAAACTCGCATAGGAACAGTAACCTGGTCTGTCTCTGGACGAATGACCGGTACAGTGATGATGAAACTGTTCCTCCAAACTCTATGAATTGTGAAAGTTGCCAAGTTTCTACATCTACCCCAGTCTGCTGAACAGTACACAAGAAGCTGTCGACTGAGCGTTTTGTACCCCACTTCTTTCTCCCACTGAATCTCAATCCGGCATCTGTTTTTCCTGCTATTTATTTTTTTGTGCTCATTACACTTTAGGTTCTCCTGATGGCTGTTCACACGTGTTTTGCGGTAGTTACTTTTTCCAATGATTTTTCGCCTGTAGTGTGATCGAAGTGTAGTGGATTTCTTCGCCTATTTGTGCGCAGTACGTTACATGCATTTACGTTCGGGATCAGTTGTCAATCCTTCCACCAACCGTCGACCCTCTGCAGGTCTTCCTATATGTCGCTACAGTCTACCTACAGACGAGACCATCGTACAGGTATAGCCTCACGGAGCTTTCACCGTTGGTAGTGTCTAGCTTGAGAGAGTCTCGCCGTTCAAATGTCGGGGGCGTAACGTTGCAAAACGATATGTGAAATGGAACGAGCGTGTGAGGACAGCGGAGGCGAATGACCCACTTCGGTTTATTGCAAGAATTTTGGGAAACGGATTCATCTACAAAGGAGAGACCATGTAGGACGCTAATGCGACCTATTCTTGAGTATTGCTCGAGTGTTTGGGATCCGTACCATGTCGGTTTAAAGAAGGACATCAGAGCAATTAAGAGGAGGGCTGCTAGATTTGTTACCAGTGGATTCGAACAACACGCAAGTGTTATGGAGATGCTTCGCGAACACAAATGGGAATTTCTGGAGGAAAAGTTACGTTCTTTTCGAGGAACACTGCTGACAAAATTTACAGAACTGGCATTTGAAGATGACAGCAGAACGATTCTATTGCTGCCAACATACATTTACACTTAAGGACCTCGAAGAAAAGATACGAGAAATTATGGCTCATACGGAGTCGTTTTTCCCTCGCTCTATTTGCGAGTGGAACAAGAAAGGAAATGACTTGCACTGATACAGGATACCCTCTGGCAGCACCGTGCGGTAACTGGCGGAGTGTCTATGTGAATGTAAATGTAGACCCGTTAGGTCGTTAATATACAAGCAACCCTCTAACACTTCTTTGGGGTGCGTCGAATTACCTTTACACGTGTCGAACTTGATCCGTTAAGAACGGCGTGTTGAGACCTATCTGCAAGAAAGTGACAAATCTGGTCCGATGCACGATAAGCTCGTATTTTGTTCACTAAACGACCGTGCGGAACTATAGCGAATAGTTTTTGGAAATCAAGAAACACGGCATCAGGCGAGCGTCTCTGTCCGCGGTGTTCTGGATGTCATGGATGCAGAGAGCGACCTCAGTTTCGTAAGTTACGGTCAATTTGTAAATTTCCCCAGTAGAGCATGGCTGTCACACGCTGTCTGCCCCACGTTCAAGTTTCTGGACGGCAATAGCTTGTCACTGAATACCGGCGTTCTTGCCGAGGTTAACAGCCTGTGGGCAGCTGCAACAGCCGAGAAATGCGATACCGTCAGTAGACGAGTTGGCAGCCCGAGTTCTCTGTGCTCGCCTGTATTCTTCCGTGCTAAGAAGAGCGACTGCGTCCTAAATTAAGATGATTCTACGCCAATGAACAGTATGTTAAATGAGAGGATGTTCCATGACCTTAAATTCGTCTGTCGGATGCGAGGAAATGTGCCAGAGAGAAAGGCCGCCTCTCTCTCTCTCTGTCTCTGTCTCTGTCTGTGTGTGTGTGTGTGTGTGTGTGTGTGTGTGTGTGTGTGTGTGTGACAGGCAACAAAACTAACCCTGCTGCTCTGTTCGAGTCTGTATGACCCGAAATGGTTATAAATTGGGTTTCTCATTATTTAAATCCTAATATAACTTCATAAAATTTTGTGACTTTGTCTGGAAATGCATAAGAAATAAGTGTAAAAAAATATTTTAAGTAGTTTGGTCATAAAGCTAAATAGTGCTGTATGTAACTTACGTTCGGGCCAAAGCAATCCGACAAAATGTTATTACTCTAGCGCAAATATTTCTTAGTTTTCTTTTATACTTTATATAATGATTTTCATTCGTTCAACGTACACAGAACAATCAACAAAACCTCTCCCTTTACAACAATGCGCTGGTGTCTTTTTTTTTCCAAGAAACTGTTTGCACCTTTCAGTCGGTTGAAGATTTATTGTTTCTGCCGGTTTGAACTGTAACATCTTGGCAATTAGATCATTGATTAATGTTGGGTTGGAAGAATTAGTATATTCCTCAACAGATGAAGAAACGCTATCCAAGCTTCAAGGTCATGTAAGTTATGCTTGTGAAAGCAACGTGTTGTGATGACAGTGACGGTAGTCCACAGCGTGTACAAAATAGTAAACAGCCTTTTCTTTCTAAAAATAGTGATATAGAATGGCAGATACCCCCAACAGCACAACAAAGCCGTCTATTTGCTTCTAATGTCTCCAAGAGTTCTCCACGAGTTACCACGTACGTAGAGAACAAGAGATGCAAAATGTTAATTAGAGGTAATATTTTGTAAAGTGCTTCAAAATGAAATAAATGTCAAATGTTGAGGGGCGAAATATTCTTGGATGATAGTCACTAGGAGCAGAGCATATTGCAGTAACAAAGCGTTTCCCAAAAACAGAAATTGCTCTTAGAATGGACAGGTGCATCCAAAATTCTGAAGGAGTGGCAAGTGTGTCAGAATTGGTGACAACAAGAAAACCTACTAAACTTGCATACTGTAAATTGTGCCAAGAAATCAATGGCATTAAAACATATTGTTCAAAAAATGTAACAAAAATGTTTGCGAAACATGACACTTACTTGTGTCCAAACTGCAATGAGGCAGATTAAAAGTTAGAAAATTAATTTTAATGCTTTCAAGAATTACAGCCTTTCTTGATAACTATTATTTCATATTTACGATTTTGTCCATATTTATGTGACTTCTCGAGCCCAAACTGCAAGCAGTAAAGTAATTAGGAAAATAAAATGGCTCTGAGCACTATGGGACTTAACATCTGAGGTCATCAGTCCCCTAGAACTTAGAACTACTTAAACCTAACTAACCTAAGGACATCACACACATCCATGCCCGAGGCAGGATTCGAACCTGCGACCGTAGCGGTCGCGCGGTTCCAGACTGTAGCGCCTTTAAACGCGCGGCCACACCGGCCGGCTAGGAAAATAAGCTTTCTGAGAAGGAAGCGTTATTGACAACTGTCTGTTTCAATTTACGCTAGATGAACATTAAAATAATACATTTTCTTAAGTGTTCTGTATTATTATTATTACTATTATTATTATTATTATTATTAGTAGTAGTAGTAGTATCTTTGCTGTTATCATTATAAGAAATTTTTAAAATAAATTTCTGGGTATTTTTATTGTTATTATTATTATTATTTTCAACAACAATTTGCGATATATTGATGTCAAGAGCTAAACGAAAAATATGTGTTATTGCAAGGTTTTTTTGTATTTTATTCTCGGGTCATATTGACCAGGACAGTACATTTGTATAGTAAAAGTGAACAGAACAGCAAGGTTAAAAAGTTGCAAGGTTCGGTACTGTTATTTGTAGTAGAATCTTTGATAAAACATTATCTATGAATAGCCTGAAGGTATATGAAACGCAGACGTTGCGCCGCAAGCTAAAGTAGTCGCTAGAGATCAGATATGAGCTCTGTATACTTGCATTAAACTAAATCTCTGAAATTTGGTATTCTCGGCACACTCTGGACACTGTGGATCTCAGAATAATGAATTCCCTAACGATTTCCGAAATGGAATGCCCCATACGCCTAGCTCCAGCTACCATTCTGCATTCGAAGTCTCTTAATTCCCGTACATACCTGCATACGTACAGGGATGGACAAAAATATATAAACACCACAACCATACCTAATACGGTGTAGGAAAACCATTGCCATTTAAAACAGCTTCCAGTCGTCTGGGAATGGATGAATACAGGTTCTGTATGGTTTTCATGGGAATATTAGAATATTCTTCCTGCCAAGTTGTGGCAGGTTCAGGTAACGGCGGTGGAGGTGGCTACAGATTACGCATCCCTCTTTCCAAAGTAGACGACAAAGGCTCAGTAATATTGAGATCTGGTGACCATGTCGTAGAAAAGTTTCATGGTTGCAGAATCTCTGCGCGCGATTCGATATCCCAGATAGTACCACAATGACAGTAGATAGTATCACAATGACAATAACAGCTGGGAATTGCGGAAATTTGCTTCTTATACAAGCTGTTTCACAGAGGAAGACCGCACTGCAGTTCCTTCTCTAAATCCTCGCACAAACGAAAAAATGGCTGACATCGAAATAAGTGTCCAAGGAATAGAAAAGCAACTGGAATCACTCAATAGAGGAAAGTCCACTGGACCTGACGGGATACCAATTCGATTCTACACAGAGTACGCAAAAGAACTTGCCCCCCTTCTAACAGCCGTGTACCGCAAGTCTCTAGAGGAACGGAGGGTTCCAAATGATTGGAAAAGAGCACAGATAGTCCCAGTCTTCAAGAAGGGTCGTCGAGCAGATGCGCAAAACTATAGACCTATATCTCTTACGTCGATCTCTTGTAGAATTTTAGAACATGTTTTTTGCTCGTGTATCATGTCATTTCTGGAAACCCAGAATCTACTATGTAGGAATCAACATGGATTCCGGAAACAGCGATCGTGTGAGACCCAACTCGCCTTATTTGTTCATGAGACCCAGAAAATATTAGATACAGGCTCCCAGGTAGATGCTATTTTTCTTGACTTCCGGAAGGCGTTCGATACAGTTCCGCACTGTCGCCTGATAAACAAAGTAAGAGCCTACGGAATATCAGACCAGCTGTGTGGCTGGATTGAAGAGTTTTTAGCAAACAGAACACAGCATGTTGTTATCAATGGAGAGACGTCTACAGACGTTAAAGTAACCTCTGGTGTGCCACAGGGGAGTGTTATGGGACCATTGCTTTTCACAATATATATAAATGACTTAGTAGATAGTGTCGGAAGTTCCATGCGGCTTTTCGCGGATGATGCTGTAGTATACAGAGAAGTAGCAGCATTAGAAAATTGTAGCGAAATGCAGGAAGATCTGCAGCGGATAGGCACTTGGTGCAGGGAGTGGCAACTGACCCTTAACATAGACAAATGTAATGTATTGCGAATATATAGAAAGAAGGATCCTTTATTGTATGATTATATGATAGCGGAACAAACACTGGTAGCAGTTACTTCTGTAAAATATCTGGGAGTATGCGTGCGGAACGATTTGAAGTGGAATGATCATATAAAATTAATTGTTGGTAAGGCGGGTACCAGGTTGAGATTCATTGGGAGAGTGCTTAGAAAATGTAGTCCATCAACAAAGGAGGTGGCTTACAAAACACTCGTTCGACCTATACTTGAGTATTGCTCATCAGTGTGGGATCCGTACCAGATCGGTCTGACGGAGGAGATAGAGAAGATCCAAAGAAGAGCGGCGCTTTTCGTCACAGGGTTATTTGGTAACCGTGATAGCGTTACGGAGATGTTTAACAAACTCAAGTGGCAGACTCTGCAAGAGAGGCGCTCTGCAGCGCGGTGTAGCTTGCTCGCCAGGTTTCGAGAGGGTGCGTTTCTGGATGAGGTATCGAATATATTGCTTCCCCCTACTTATGCCTCCCGAGGAGATCACGAATGTAAAATTAGAGAGATTAGAGCGCGCACGGAGGCTTTCAGACAGTCGTTCTTCCCGCGAACCATACGCGACTGGAACAGGAAAGGGAGGTAATGACAGTGGCACATAAAGTGCCCTCCGCCACACACCGTTGGGTGGTTTGCGGAGTATCAATGTAGATGTAGATGTAGATACATTTGTCTGACCACATAAAACCAATAAGTTTTGCTGCAAGTAACCTTTTCTGATTAATACTCATCCACACTGTGTTTCGAGAAGACATAATTATATCTACAGGTGGACAAAAATTCGTTTATGTTGCGAGCACTCTGTCTTTATATTTTGGAATTTCTTGCCTCAGGTTCTTTATATAGATCTGGGACTGCGAAATGTATGGCTCTTCACATTCTTTAGTAAGTCTTACATTTTTTACTGTTATCAACACCATCACACAAGTGAATCATTCCTGATGCCTTCTGTAGCGCTCTTATATTCTGGGTTTCCCATTGTAGTCATTTCCGAACAGACATGGAATTTGGTGAACTTTTCCTTCATCTCTGTTTAAACAGTATAAGTAAATTTCAACTGGGGAAAATTTGTTGCTTCTGATTAAAGTCTATTTTACATATGCTTTTCTTCAGTCACGTTAAGTAATATAGCTTTCCAGTTAGCTGAATCATTTTCTTGTACCGTCAATCGCTTTATTATTTTGCAGGGTTTTGTTCTCGTTCTCGCTGCTCCCGTGACTTCCGTTCTTTTTTATTTACACAGGATGGCCCAAAAACTGAAAACAAAGTCAGAATTGATAGAAGGTGACAATTGTTGCGCTTTATGTGTGTCCGGAAGAGCTACTGTAACTCGCAGGTGTAGTGGCGCTGTATGTCGCGATAATCGCTGTTAGTGGCAGGAGACATCTGTTGACGTTGGGAGCATCAACACCACGCATTATTACATGAGCTTACGGACATTCTTTTAACATAGTGAGATAGGACTTAAGCCTCTTTCCAACGTTATTCAAACTCTGCATTGAGCAAGCGGCAGGGGAAAGAAAGGAGAAATTTAGAAAGGGAATTAAAATTAAGGAAGATGAAATAAAAACTTTTAGGTTTGCTGATGATATTATAACTGTGTTAGAAATGGCACAGGGCTTGGGAGAGTAGCTGAACGGAATGGTTAGTGTATTGAAAAGAGTTTGCAAGATTAACATCAACAAAAGTAATACAGGGACGATGGAATGAATGTAGTTGAATTAAATCAGGCGACGTTGAGGAAATTAGATTAGGATCTGAAACACTGAAAGCAACAGATGAGTTTCGTTATTTGGCGGCGAAGGAAATGAGGATGGCGGAAGTAGAGAAGGTATAAAATGCAGAATGGTAATAGCAAGGAAAGCGTTCTGACAAAGAGAGATTTCTTAAATATTGACTGTATATTTAAGTGTTATCTAGTCTTTTCTGAAGATATTTATCTGGAGTGTAGCCATGTATCGAAGTGGAACGTGGTCGATAAGCAGTTTAAATAATAGGAGAATAGAAACTTTTGAAATGTAGTAATATGGAAGAAATCTGAAGATTAGGTGCGTGCATCGCGTAACTAATGGTGAAGTAATGAACAGAACTGGAGAGAGATGAAATTTGTGGCATAATGTGAGTGAAAGAAAGGACCGATTGATAGGACACATTGTTAGACACCAAGGAAGTTTGGGCGGTAAAAATTGTAGAGAGCGACAAATACGCCAGGTTCAAGTGCATGTAGATTGCAGTAGTTATTTGGAGATGAAGAGGCTTGCACAAGGCAGAGTAGCGAGGAGAGCTACATCAAACCAGTTTTCGGATTGACGACGACGACGACGACAACAACAACAACAACAACAACAACAACAACAGCTGGTCACATTGGGTATCTCACAATCAGCACACATGACCCTTTTTATTGCCATTGAAATTTTAAAATTGCCATACAGCCACGCGTCATGTCTACATTTCATTATACGTGACTCATTCCCCTAATAACTTGATTAACTACTGTTGCCCGGGTGTTCAAGGATGGGGAAAGTAATCGGCTACGGAATATTTTAATGAACCATCCCAGCACTCGCTCGAAATGTTGCAGAGGTACCATATAAAATATAAATCTAGACGGTCAGACCGGGATTTGAACCTCGGTAACTCCGACTACGAATCATTTGCCTTAATCACTCCACTTCCTCACTCCAAGCACGCATGTCCGAATAATTAAATGTCATGGCCATCGAGAAACATCTTGAGGAGGAAATATGTAAGTAGCAATAACAAGGATATTAACTGTGTATTAAAATACATACCTTCAATTATTTTCCCGCATTATTGGCCCAGTTGCTGAGACATTGATTGTGCTACTCATGCCATAGTGTGGAGCCAGGTTTCGTATACCCTTGTAGCAGAAGCTGCCAACTGTGATGATAACCAAGTGCAGTTTGTTCTACTTAGTCATCATCTTGTTAACTCAAGTGTCATCTCTCTAATAACCGCATCGGCCATTTCCAGCAATGTCGAGGTCACTTCTGACGGCTGGACATTCCGTTGTTCTTCGTGAACATTCTCATGCCTCTAATTGAATATGCGCGTCCATTACTAACAATTGAACAATTGCTTCACTCATCGTACCCTCCAATAAACCTCACAGGTTAACAGTGACAGTCTGCTGAATAATGTTTCGCACAGTCTGCTGAATAATGTTTCGCACAGTCAAGGAAATGAATCAGAACGAGTCTCGCAAGCGACAGTTTTCAAACCCAGCTCACAAACTAAATACAAATGTCTTATTATGGAGAACAGGAACGATTTATTTCCTTTTAGTATTACTTATGTCCTGTCAGCTGATGGATATTAGATTTTGCGAAATTTTTCAATATTTAAAAAGCAGAAATGTCACTCATTTGAGATGAAACCTAGCATAATTAAAGTTTGAGAACTAATTTTAATAGTTCGCGATCGAAGTGTGGGTTTAACGATAAATGAAGTTTTACTTTCATTGCAAACACTTGCATTGTTCCTCCGCCATCTTAAGAGCGTCGTGTGCCCAGCTTAACTGTTAGAAATGAGTATGATCATTGCATTCGGTATGTGGCGGTCGCTGTAAATGTGTTGCTCACGATGACGAAGAGAGATGGTAATGCCTTAAATCTGGCTCCGACTTGCGTCTTGCTCCTCTTGAACAGCACCAAGGAGGTTTCCGAACTTAGCGTCTGTATTTGACACGCGCAACATCGACAATGTCACATATTCTAACTATTCGAATCCCCGAAGAGAGGACTTCAGTTTAATCCAGGACAGTGGTGCATAGCCAGATTATCAAGATCTCGAAAGCACCACTGCCGCTGCTTCCCATGTCGACTAAATACTCAAAACGGAAGTTTATTTCACCGACAGAATTGTAATCGGTTGTTTGTGGGTCGAGAACCAGCGCACTAGCGTATGTTAGTGACTTTCCTGGATATACAAAATCATGACAGACGGCAGCTTTAGGATTGGCTCATGACCGCATTTTCGTAAGACGTCCAATTACGTGCAGTATTTAACATATTTCAGTCTCCTAGCGGCACTCTAAGTATCAAATATACCTTTTTTTCGGACATACATGGCTGGAAGGAAGCTTGTTGCGAAACCTTGCAGAAGCAACAGTTCTACGCCGTTGGGCCTTGTGGGCTTAGGCCACTAATGGCTGCGTATGCACTGCAATACTCATGAGAGCTATACATTACTCTCGCAGCGAATGCAACACGATGAGCCAAGTGACACACGTGAACTTACCGTTGTAAGCCACGCCCTTTGCACAACACGTGAGGCTAACGGCTAAAAAACTAGGAGGTACAGTAAGATAAACTGGTATTGCAGTCGTGAAACGATCGTATTTAAAACTCACATCAGCCACGTTAACACACACAACTCAGTTTCGTGCGTCCGTATCGATTTCTTGCGAATATGATTGACAAGAAGCACAGGGACAAGACGGTGTGATTCGTCACGAATTTGTTCAGCCGGGAAAAGCGTGTTGAGTGAATGATTTAATGGGATACACTCAAGAACGGTGTTTTACAGCACAGAAAGGCAGTTCGTTGCTGTATATTCTTGGAAACGGCGGCTGTGTTTCGTAACATAGCAATGCTTTCAAGTGAAGCGATGACTATAATCTTTCCTCTGTTGTCTTCTTGTGACTAAATTTTCTTCAGCTTCAAGTATAAAATAATCATAAGGTTGAGTGTCATATCATGATGTACTAACGAGCGAGGTGATGCGTTGGCAAAGACGCTGGGCTCGCCTCTGGGAGAAGAGCAGCGCAGATTTCCCCTTTCCTCCTTCCCCCCTCCAGACCATCCAGATTTAGATTTTCCGTGTTTTCGAAAATCATTTGAGGTGAATGTTAGCACGGTTCCTTTGAAAAGGCCGTGGTCGATTTCCCTTTCCAATCTTTGTCCAGAGTGTTGCATCTCCAGTCGAAACTCGACTTCAAATCATAAATTTTCTTCTTCGTTTTATTGATGTACTTAAGAGCTAATTTAATTTTTCATTACTGGGACACTATTCTCTGAAAAATACTATAGTTTTCTGATAAATTTCCGTAGAAATTTGTACCTCCATATTGAATTTACATAATTTCGCCTTTGCGGTCATCTCGCAAGGTGTAGTTGGAAGAAATATGCTGCTCGAGCAGACGATATTCCTTTAGAACTACTGATAGCCTTGGGAGAGCTAGCCATGACAAAATTCTTCCATCCTGGTATGCAATATGTATGAGGCGTGCGAAATACCCTCAGACTTCAAGAAGAATTTAATAATTCCAATTCCAAATAAAGCAGTTACTGGCAGGTGTGAAAATTACTGAACTATCAGTTTAATAAGTCAAGGCTGCAAAATACGAACCAGAATTCTGTACAGAAGAATGAAGAAGCTGACAAAAGTCGATCTCGGGGAAGATTAACTTGGATTCCGGAGAAATGTAAGAACACATGAGGCAATACTGATCCTACACCTTATCTTATAAGAAAGGTTAAGGAAAGGCAAACCTACGTTTATACCATTTGTAGACTTAGAGAAATCTTTTCACAATGTTGATTGGAATATTCTTTTTGAAATTCTCAAGGTCTCGGGGGTAAAACGCAGGGACCTAAAGCTATTTACAACTTGTACAGAAACGAGACGGCAGTTATTAGAGTCGAGGGACATGAAAGAGAAGCAGTGGTTGAGAAGAGTGTGAGACAGGGTTGTAGCCTATCCCCGATGTTGTTCAATCTGTATATTGAACAGGCAGTAATGGAAACCAAACAAAAATTTGTAGCATTGATTACAGTTCAGCGAAAAGAAATGAAAACCTTGAGATTTGCCAATGACACTGTAATTCTGTCAGAGACAGCAAAGGACTTCGAAGAGCAGTTGAACGGAATGTACATTGTCTTGAAAGGAGGATATAAGATGAACATAAACAAAAGCAAAGCAAGGATAATGGAATGTAGTCGTATTAAATGGGGTGATTCTAAGGGAATTAGATTAAGGAACGAGACACTGAAAGTAGTAGATGAGTTTTGCTATTTTGGCGGCACAATAACGGATGATGGTGTAAGTAGAGAGGATGTAAAATGTAGACTGGTATCGCAAGGAAAGCATTTCTGAAGAAGAGAAATTTGTTGAAGTCGAATATAGATTTAAGAGTTAGGAAGTCTTTTCTGAAAGAATTTGTCTGGATTGTAGCCATGTAGGGAAGTGAAACATGGACGATAAACAGTTTAGACAAAAGAGAATATAAGCTTTCGAAACATGATACTACAGAAGAATTTTGAAGATGAGATGGGTAGATCACGTAAGTAATGATCAGGTACTGAATAGAATTTGGGAGACAAATTTGTGGCACAACTTGATCAAATGAAGGGATCAGTTGATAGGACACATTCTGAAAAAAATGGCTCGGAGCA
This sequence comes from Schistocerca piceifrons, assembly GCF_021461385.2. NCBI lineage: Eukaryota > Metazoa > Arthropoda > Insecta > Orthoptera > Acrididae > Schistocerca > Schistocerca piceifrons. The sequence goes on along the minus strand of NC_060138.1, from coordinate 330,809,380 downwards.
CTATGGGACTTAACATCTATGGTCATCAGTCCCCTAGAACTTAGAACTACTTAAACCTAACTAACCTAAGGACATCACACAACACCCAGTCATCACGAGGACTAATTTAGTGTTAGAGGGATGTGTGGGGGCGGGGGGGGGGGGGGGGGGGGTAAAAATCGTAGAGGGAAGGTAAAAAAGATAAATACAGTAAGCAGATTCACAAGGAGGTAGGTTGGAGTAATTATTTGGAGACGAAGAGGCCCGTACAGTGTATAGCAACATGGAGAGCTGCATCAAACCATTCTTAGGACAGAAGACCACAACGACAGCAGCACATATATAAAGCAGACCGCATATAGAACACTAGGGAGACCCATTCGTGAATTCTGCCCGAGTGTTGGGAATCTTCGCCGGGCAGGATTGAAAAAATTCAAAGGCGTGCTGATAAATTTGTTGTTAGTATGTTCGATCAACACGCAAGTAATTACGGAGATGTTTCGTTAACTCAAATCGGTATCCCTGAAGGGAAGACGATGACGTTCTTTTCGCGGAACATTACTGACAAAATTTAGAGGAGCGGCATTTAAAACTGACTGCAGAACGATTCTACTGCATCCAACGCACATTTCGCATAAGGGCCACGAAGATATGGTAAGAGAAATTAGGGCTCCTACGGAGGCACGCAGGCAGTCGTTTTTCCTTCGCTCTATTTGGGAGTGGAAGAGGAAAGGATATGACTAGTAGTGGTACAATGTACCCTCGGCCACGCACCATACGGTAGGTTGCGCAGTATGTATGTAGATGCAAATGTAGAACTGTCAGCGCAGCTCTTCGGTCATACGCGGAAAGATATTCAAAGGACGACGTCTTAGCAACGTAACATCAGGTTTGCGCAAGGGGAAAAAGCACGGATCTGCGACGTTGAAGAACGCTTTTGGAATTTGTAGCTTCCAGTTCAAGAATAAATGTACGTGCACTCTGCACGCAGTTTATGTCGAGCGTATAAGTGTTTGGCACGTTGAGTACCACATTCGTTCCAACTAATCTAACCAGTTTCAACCAGGACAATAATTCTCGCCATGGTTCCTATATTAACGTGTGCACTTTCAACTTTTCCCGAACTCGTGTGGTGTTCATTGATGAGTCATGTTTTACAAGGGACGACATTTTTTACTCACTGCACATGGGTTGTTGAAAATACACGCACTATTCCTTATCTGATAAGATTTCGAGTAAATATTTGGGCCACAGTCGTCTGATGCCACTTTATTGGACCACACATCTTACCAACTTGAACAGTTCACGGCATTTGACCTTCATGAAGGATGTGTTGCCTAAATTCCCTAAGAGCATTCCCTTGCAACTGCACTCTAGTATGTGGTACCAGCTCTATGCTGCTCTAGCGCACTTCGGCCTCCTGTCCTGAATTTATCTCAGACATCTTCAAGCAGAGTATAGTCGGAAATGGATTTTCAGTTTTCTAATCTGCGTGCTCAAGGCCTCACTCTCCTAACTTTATCCTGTTGGGGTACGCTTGTATAAAAGTCCTTGCGTGTTGAACACGGGTAGGAACAATATGTGAGCTTACTGAGCATATCTTTACAACATTTGGAAGAGGGAGCACGTTGATCGTTATTTTGAACGTTTGTGGAGAATTATTATTGCCCTCTACGCTCCGAAGGCACAGATCACATTTTTTGTTTGATTGCAATCGCCTTCAAAAGTTCTCAGAGTACAAGCGCTCAGGTATCTCTTTAGCTTACCCAGTACGTAGAAATTTTATAGCAAGAACTGAAAAGCAAACATTCTGACAGTCTTGAAAAAACTGTATTTCATAGAATGAGATTTTAACTCTGCAGCGGAGTGTGCGCTGATACGCTGATATGAAACTTCCTAGTAGATTAAAACTGTGTATCGGACCGACACTTGAACTCGGGACCTTTGCCTTTCGCGGGTAAGTGCTCTACCATCTGAGCTACCCAAGCACGACTCACGCCCCGTCCTCACAGCTCACAGCAGTTACTGGCAGAAGTAAAGCTATGAAGACGGGGTGTGAGTCGTGCTTGAGTAGGTCAGGTGGTAGAGCACTTGCCCGCGAAAGGCAAAGGCCCCGAGTTCGAGTCTCGGTCCGGCACACAGTTTTAATCTGCAAGGAAGTTTCACCGTATTTTGTGTTTGTGGCCGTAAATTTCGGGTTGAGAATTGTCTAAAATCTCACCCTCTTCAACCTCCGCCCCAAATTTTGAAGTACTCGTTTATTAAGGCCCCATGATGTCTGTTACTAATTCAAATCCTGGTCTTGGAGATTCGAGATCATTTAGACACATCCTTAAAGAAACACCATGCACAATCTTGGCAACTTCCGGTACAGCACGTGGCAAAGAATAGGAGTAAAATTTAGCAATTTTCGTGATTAGTAGTAATGAAATGAAGAAGAGACCAACAGTTAAAGGATATAGCAGGCAAAGAATAACATTGTAAGGCGCCATACCCTCTTAAAGTTTCTTCTGTGCAAAATAGTTTCGAAAAATGCGCCTAGTTTATTTTACGGTGCACTACTGTTGTGGACATTTAACACTTTTGCTCGCTGACTGGCCTGATTAGCATTTTGGCGGTGAAACAGGATCTCCCACGCAACAACCGACCCCTGCAGGCCCGAGATAAGCTATATCAGGCTGTGTGTAGATTGCAGTGCAGTGTCAGCCACTACCACCTACTACCGCCCGTTTGACAGCTGTACGTTGCCCTGTCTTAACAACTCTTCCACTTTTTTTTTTTTTTCATTCGAGCCACACAGCAGTGCGCAAGCTAGCAGGATACAAAGACATCGACTGAAATGAAACTATTCTGGAGATGTTAGTAAATCGAACGCGAAACACACTGGTGTGCAAAACTTAAGGAGGAAAGTATCTTTCGGATGATATGTCACTGCCAAGTAACATAGTTCGATGAAACTTTGGACCATAAATAGGAAGAGCTGCTACAGTATAGTACACGAGGTAACTGAAAGATATAAGCAGTGAGGCGACCAGAAATGACACTTTTATTCAAAGGCAAGAATTACATCGAAGTCACTGCGATTTATGATGGTCCTCTTGACATTACAAACTGCGCCCTCTACAGAGTCGTGCCGATATGCAAGTAGAAGTACGAGGGAATATCGGAAAGTAACACACAATAATTTTATTACCAAAAAGATTAATAGGTAACAAAACAAAAAAAATCACAAATTAACTTAGATCTGTTCCCTACTTTCTCCATAGTCACCAACGTTCCCAATACGTATGTCTCATCGTGTTACCAGTTTCAATATGCCCTGTCAGTAGAAGTCCGTTTGATTGGAGTATAGTCATCCCCGGACTGCTGATTTCATTCTGCATCTGTCGCCAAACGTTAATCGGCCATGAATTTCTTCATGGGACCAAACAGATGAAAGTCCGGTGGTGCAAGGTCCTGTCTGTATGGTGGATGCCGGAGCACCTCCCGCCCAAATTTGCTAATGTTCTCACGAACGGGGGCAGCAACATTGGGCGATCATTGTTATTGTTGTTGTGGTCTTCAGTCCAGAGACTGGTTTGATACAGCTCTCCATGCTACTCTATGCTGTGCAAGCTTCTTCATCTCCCAGTACCTACTGCAAACTACATCCTTCTGAATCTGCTTGGTGTATTCATCTCATGGTCTCCCTCTACGATTTGTACCCTCCACGCTGCCCTCCAATACTAAATTGGTGATCCCTTGATGCCTCAGAACATGTCTTACCGACTGATCCCTTATTCTAGTCAAGTTGTGCCACGAACTTCTCGTCTCACCAATCCTATTCAATACCTCCTCATTAGTTATATGATCTACCCATCTAATCTTCAGCATTCTTTTGTAGCACCACATTTCGAAAGATTCTATTCTCTTCCTGTCCAAACTATTTATCGTCCACGTTTCACTTCCATACATGGCTCCACACCATACAAATACTTTCAGAAACGACTTCCTGACACTTAAATCTATACTCGATGTTAACAAATTTCTCTTCTTCAGATACGCTTTCCTTGCCATTGCCAGTCTACATTTTATATCCTCTCTACTTCAACCATCATCAATTATTTTGTTCCCCAAATAGCAAAACTCCTTTACTACTTTAAGTGTCTCATTTCCTAATCTAATTCCCTCAGCATCACCCGACTTAATTCGACTACATTCCATTATCCTCGTTTTGTTGATGTTCATCTTATATCCTCCTTTCAAGACACTGTCCATTCCGTTCAACTGCTCTTCCAAGTCCTTTGCTGTCTCTGACAGAATTACAATGTCATTGGCGAACCTCAAAGCTTTTTATTTCTTCTCCATGGATTTTAATACCTACTCCGAATTTTTCTTTTGTTTCCTTTACTGCTTGCTCAATATACAGATTGAATAACATCGGGGATAGGCTACAACCCTGTCTCACTCCCTTCCCAACCACTGCTTCCCTTTCATGCCGCTCGACTTTTATAACTGCTATCTGGTTTCTGTACAAATTGTAAGTAGCCTTTCGCTCCCTGTATTTTACCCCTGCCGCCTTTTTTGAAAGAGTATTTCACTCAACATTTTCAAATGATTTCTCTATGTCTACAAATGCTAGAAACGTAGGTTTGCCTTTCCTTAATCTATTTTCTAAGATAAGTCGTAGGGTCAGTATTGCCTCACGTGTTCCAACATTTCTACGGAATCGAAACTGATCTTGCCCGAGGTCGACTTCTACCAGTTTTTCCATTCGTCTGTAAATAATTCGTGTTAGTATTTTGCAGCAGTGACTTATTAAACTGACAGTTCGGTAATTTTCACATCTGTCAAAACCTGCTTTCTTTGACAAATTTCTCACAAACGGGGGCAGCAAATTGAGGCGATTATTATCATGAAGTAATCTGTTAATAGAGTGGGCGATCACCACGAATGGCAATGCATCCTCTGCAACGTGGTCCCATGCTGGTCTCAGGGTAGGTAAGGAGTTCTTGTGGTAGGGCGTTCCTTTCCCCCACTAGCGACGTTGACAACCGCTGGACGACCGTCGGTGCATGTGGACGCAGTGCGACACGTCTATCCAACGCGACCCACATGTGGTTTATGGGATTTAACTCGTGGACCGAGCAGGTTAGTCCATTCCCTGAATATCCTCTATTTCCAGGAGCTTCTCCACATGCGCAGTTCGGTACGGCTCGCATTGTCATTCATAAGGATGAAGTCAGGGCCGATGTAGTCTTGCAAAGATGCACATTGGGAACAAGTAGTGTGTTACAATAACGTTGACTATAGAATGTACCTTATTCAAGGATTTGGAGGCCAATACGCCCATGCGACACAGCGTACGTAACACCTGAACTAGCAAAACAGTCATGTTCGACAGTGTTCCTCGCTGCATTGCGTGTTTTTTGCTCTCGCCGTACGGTTACGCCCAGCATTGTCGAAAATGATCTGTTTGGTTGTCCAGCTATGATGGTGAGGCTAGGGATAATGTTGCATCATAATGATGCGTTTTCTGCTATATTAGCAAGTCCTTTGCCTCTCCATTTTATGCGATCCATTGCTTCCCTCTTAAGGCTGCTGTATGTTGTACCGTCCCTCACGTCATCCAGGATCTGAAAACTCTTCCTTCCTCGCGTGCTTTTCCCTACTGCATAACCTAAAGCTGTTTTTATCAGCCCGTCATTCTTTCTTAATATATGCCCAATCCAATTTCTTTTTCTTCTTTTTATTACATCTAGTAACTGTCTTTTCTCTCCCACTCTAACAGTTGCATGGGCATACTGATTTCCAAATCTTCGAACATGGTACAGTCAGCGGTAAACATTATTGTGACTCTGTACTGCTTCCCCATGCGCGTCTTTCAGGGGTGAAGTCGGCGGTGACTTGATTTTTATGAATGAAAACGCGCGACCACGCCGAACTGCCCAGGTGGAGTAGTTCTTGGAATAAGAGAATATTCGGCAAATGGACTGATCTGCTCGTTTCCCGACTTAAATCCCATCTAGCACGTGTGGGATGCTTTGGGCAGAGGTACTGCAGCGAGTTCATATGCACCAATGACCGTCCAGTAGTTGTCAACCGCACTACTGGAGGAACAGAACGCCCTATCACAAGAACTCATCACCCTTGTGGAGAGGATGGGAGTACGTTCCAGAGAATACATTGCTTTCTGTAGTGATCACGCACCTTCTAAAGAACCATGTCTCGCTTTTAGTAGTGTCCAGAGGTCCATTACGAAACGTGGTGACATCAGTGTAATTACACTACTGGCCATTAAAATTGCTACACTAACAAGGGAACCTCCCCATCGCACCCCCCTCAGATTTGGTTATAAGTTGGCACAGTGGATAGGTATTGAAAACTGAACACAGATCAATCGAGAAAACAGGAAGATGTTGTGTGGAACTGTGAAAAAATAAGCAAAATATACATACTGAGTAGCCCATGCGCAAGATAGGCAACATTAAGGAGTGTCTGAGCCCACGAACGCCGTGGTCCCGTGGTTAGCGTGAGCAGCTGCGGAACACGAGATCCGTGGTTCAAGTCTTCCCTCGAGTGACTACTTTATTTATTTTCGCAAAGTTATGATCTGTCCGTTAGTTCACTGATGTCTCTGTTCACTGTAATAAGTTTAGTGTCTGTGTTTTGCGACCGCACCGCAAAACCGTGCGATTAGTAGACGAAAGGACGTGCCTCTCCAGTGGGAACCGAAAACATTTGATCGCAAGGTCGTAGGTCAACCGATTCCTCCACAGGAAAACACGTCTGATATATTCTATACGACACTGGTGACGGCATGTGCGTCACATGACAGGAATATGTTGTCGAATGGCGAATGCGTAAAAAGATTCTTCTACCTTGCCCGATATAGGATTTCTTGTGGATGTGATAATCACTCCCAAAAAAGTGATGAAAACGTAACGGACGGACAGATAATAGTTGTCTGAAAATAAAAAATTAAAATTTTTCACTCGAGGGAAGACTTGAACCAAGGACTTCTGGTTCCTCAACTGCTCACGCTAACCACGGGGCCACGGTTCTTTCCTCAACTTCTCACGCTAACCACGGGGCCACGGTTCTCCTGCACTCAGACACTCCTTGATGTTGTCTATCTTGCTCCTGGACTACTCAGTTTGTATATTTTGCTTATTTTTTCATAGTTCCACACAACTTCTTCCTGTTTTCTTGATTGATCTGTGTTCATTTTTTCAAGGCCTATCCACTGTGCAACTTATAACTAAATCTGAGGGGGGTGCGATGGGGAGGTTCCCTTGTAAGAAGAAATGCAGATGATAAACCGGTATTCATTGGACAAATATATTTTGCATAGATCCTGAGAAACCAGTACCTAGAACAACCACCTCTGGCCGTAATAACGGCCTTGATACGCCTGGGCATTGAGTCAAACAGAGCTTGGACGGCGTGTACAGGCACAGTTGCCCATGCAGCTTCAACACGATACCACAGTTCATCAAGAGTAGTGACTGGCGTATTGTGACGAGCCAGTTGCTCGGCCACCATTCACCAGACGTTTTCAATTGCTGAGAGATGTGTAGAATTTGCTGGCCAGGACAGCAGTCGAACATTTTCTGTATCCAGAAAGGCCCGTACAGGACCTGCAACATGCGGTCGTGCATTATCCTGCTGAAATGTAGGGTTTCGCAGGGATCGTACGAAGGGTGGAGCCACGGATCGTAACACATCTGAAATGTAACGTCCACTGTTCAAAGTGCCGTCAATGCGAACAAGAGGTGACCGAGACGTGTAACCAATGGCATCCCATACCAGCGCGCCGGGTGATACGCCAGTATGGCGATGACGAATACACGCTTCCAATGTGCGTTCACCGCGATGTCGCCAAACACGGATGCGACCATCATGATGCTGTAAACTGAACCTGTATTCATCTGAAAAAATGACGTTTTGCCATTCGTGCACCCAGGTTCGTCGTTGAGTACACCGTCGCGTGCGCTCCTGTCTGTGATGCAGCGTCAAGGGTAACCACAGCTATGGTCTCAGAGATAATAGTCCTTGCTGCTGCAAACGTCGTCGAACTGTTCGTGCAGATGGTTGTTGTCTTGCAAACGTCCCCATCTGTTGACTCAGGGATCGAGACGTGGCTGCACGATCCGTTACAGTCATGCGGATAAGATGCCTGTCATCTGGACTGCTAGTGATACGAGGCCGTTGGGATCCAGCACGGCGTTCCTTATTACCCTCTTGAACCCACCGATTCCATATTCTGCTAACAGTCATTGGATCTCGACCAACGCGAACAGCAATGTCGCGATACGATAAACCGCAATCGCGGCAGGCTACAATCCGACCTTTACCAAAGTCCGAAACGTGATAGTACGCATTTCTCGTCCTTAAACGAGGCATCACAACAATGTTTCACCAGGCAACGCCTGCCAACTGCTGTTTGTGTATGAGAAATCGTTTGGAAGCTTTCCTCATGTCAGCACGTTGTAGGTGTCGCCACCGGCGCCAACCTTGTGTGAATGCTCTGAAAAGCTAATCGTTTGCATATCACAGCATCTTCTTCCTGTCGGTTAAATTTCTCGCCTGTAGCCCGTCATCTTCGTGGTGTAGCAATTTTAATGGCCAACAGTGTATTATCTTTGAATGGAAGGTCATTTCTGTGCGACCCGCCGCGTATTTCTTTGTTACCTTCTGCAGTACACTGTCGTAGTTCTTTCTTCGTATGGTCCAGATTTCATCTAGCCATGTTACTTGGCAGTGCACGTCATGCGAAAGTTACTTTCGTCCTTGAGTTTTGCTCTTCAGTGTACTTTGTTCGCGATGTCACGTGCCCGCATCGCTATCAAGCAGCATCCAGAGTTTCGACAGTCAGTGACTATAATGTTCTGGCACATTGATGTAGGTCATTTCGCAGGATTACACTATAACAAAGCAGACTGCAAACGTCGCCTAAGCGTTCGTAATTCACGCGGATTACTATGTGAGTAGACTTGGAGTTAACTTAGAATTATAATGATTCGAATATGTTTGCAGAAAGTACTTCTGCTGTAATGAATTGGCGTTCACCATATTCGCATGAAGTTGGCAGTTTAGTCGGTAGAAGTTTCTTCGGATCGTGGTGAACAGAGATGGATGTACATGGCTGGACTTGCTAGGCAGTTGCCATATCAAGCCGTTGAAACGCTGACTGCTTTTTGAGGGGAGATCGCTGCGCTGTTCATAGAATTCTGCGCCTCAGCTGGCTTGCTTCCCGTCATGGATAGAAAACCAGTCACCTGAACCGTAACGAACCAGCTTCCAGCTCTTGGCTGAAAGCTGCTATTAAAGCAGCATCCGACCAAGTTCAGCCGAAGAAATCCGTCCCTTAGTGGAGATCATAATATTTAAATTCCGAGAAACGGAAATCTCTTAATTTTATATGCCAAGGAAGTTGTAACTTTGAGAACAGTTGTTTGACAACTTATGACCGTATATTGTAACACTACATTTAGACTCCGAGGTAATAATATAATAATCTACATCTACGTATATGCTCTGCTAGCCACCAAGCGGAGTGTGGCGGAGGGCACAATTCTCGCCAAAGTCATATTCCCCCCACCCCCACCCTCTGTTCCACTCGCGGATAGCGCGAGGGAGGAACGACTGTCTGAACGCCTCAGTATGAGCTCTTACTTCCCTTGTCTTTGAATTATGACCATTACGCGATTTGAAAGTTGGTGGTAATAATATATGCTCTACATCCTCGGTGAAGATTGGATTTCGGAATTTAGAGAGCAGCCCCTTCTGTTTAGCGCGTCGTCTATCTGCAAGTGTGTCCCACTTCAAACTTTCTATGAGATTTGTAACGCTCTCGCGATGGTTAAATGTACCAGTCACGAATCTTGCCGCTCTTCTTTGAACCTTCTCAATCTTTTGAATCAGACCCAACTGGTAAGGGTCCCATACAGACGAACAGTACTCTAAGACTGGACGAACTAACTTTGTTGAAGGACTGCATCGCTTCAGGATTCTACCAATAAACCGCAATCTAGAGTTTGCCTTACCCGTTACTTGTGTAATCTGATCATTCCATTTGAGATCATTTCGAATAGTCACACCCAGATACTTGACTGACGTTACCGCTTCCAAAGACTGATCATTTATTTTGTACTCTTACATTAATGGGGATTTTCGTCTTGTTATACGCAGTAGATTACACTTACTAATATTGAGAGATAACTGCCAGTCATTACGCCACGCATTTATTTTCTGCAAATCCTCATTGATTTGTTCACAACTTTCGTGTGGTACTACTTTCCTGTAGACTACATCATCATCGGCAAACAGTCTAATACTGCTGTCAATACCATCAACCAGATTGTTTATGTAAATCTATTGTGTGTTCTCTCCACATATCTTAAACCAATGGACAGATTTCACCCAAACTTGGTACACTTACCCCTTACTGTCAGGCAAAGATAGCTGTAGGGATAAGAACCACCTACCTGTAACAATTCAGGACATATGAAGTCATAAACTAAGAGACGCGTGAAAGACTGCCGCATCGTTTATTACGTTTAAATTTATTACGTCTGTGCTACTATCTGTATTCGCAACAAAATTCGCCGCCTTTATCCACCTATGAAATTACCTACACAAATGCTTCATTGTACAACACATAGTCCAAGAAGTATGACGTCATAATTTGTTGAGATGCATGAAAAAACGCCGCATCATGCATGAAGTTTTGATTCATTTATTCCTGGCTACCAAGACACTCCTACAGTAGTGTCAGCTTAAGGAAATCTCTGACAGCACGTAACGCTTTTGACAGCAGACAACTGCGTAGCGCAAACGGCTGTAGCCGAAAACAATAGCCGTATATGGAGCTACGAAGGGGCGTTGCCATAGAGACGTTTACAAAATCGCCTTGTAGACACGTGAAGCAGCTGTACTTATACATTTGCACGCTACACATTTCCTTGCGCGACTGTTTCATAATTTCAAAGCCGGCCGGTGTGGCCGGGCGGTTCTAGGCGCTTCAGACTGGAACCGCGCGACCGCTGCGGTCGCAGATTCGAATCCTGCCTCGGGCATGGATGTGTGTGATGTCCTTAGGTTAGTTAGGTTTAAGTAGGTCTAAGTTCTAGGGTACTGATGACCTCAGATGTCCCATAGTGCTCAGAGCCATTTGAACCATAATTTCAAAGGTGTTTTCACGAATGCATGCAAATTAATTCTTTTCGATATTACACTACAAACACAGTTCATTTTTTGTTTCTTTTTCCAACAGAAATTTGGCAAAGTGAATACCCGTGCAATGCTGGGTTTGTCAACTAGTAAATGAATAAACAGTGGGGTCTCTAGATTGTCACCGTTGCTAACTAATAGTAAGCAACTTTAGTTCGCCTCAGTTTACAATGCATTTTCTGGGGTCTGAAATACATATGCTTCTATATGCAACATTTTTCGTTAAATTCCCTACTACTCTTATGTAGTAGATACGCTGTCAAGACAACTCGTGGTTATAGAAGCCAGCGGTCACCAGAATGTTTGCAATCTACGTAACGTAATATTGTCAATACTTGTAAACGAAATGTTTATGCATTTCAGGCAACTGAAGTTGCTCATAATAAGGGAAAGTGAAAGGTGAATGGCGGAATGTAAATATTTTTATTGAGTTACACAAAGACGTAACTACAAAATACGTTTCTGCAGTGAATTTGTCACTTGACGGTAGATATTACTTTCCATAAGCGACCACTATCAACAAAATCATTAAAAATGGTATACATAAAATATTATCAAGTATAGCCACACAGTTGGGCAGTTTTATGATTGTTTTCCACATCAGAATTTATACAACTGGACAAAAACTAAAATCATGCAGTGTTAATTAACATTGCCAAACGTGGAAAGTATAGTTATGCGTGGTCTTCTAGCAAATAAAACATGTTTTGTGCTCTTGAAATCTGTGTTTGAGACAGTGAGTTTCATTGATTATAGCTGACCATCGGAATGTATTTCACTGACTATGAATTACGAAATCATGATTGACGCTTATACTGCATAGGAAACGCTGCGCTTCGTTTCTGTGGAGATTGATCTTTGCTGACGCGCAGTGTAGCCGCGTGGTGTAAGGCGCCTTGCCACGGTTCGCGTGACTCCCACCGTCGGAGGTTCGAGTCCTCCCTCGGGCATGGGTGTGTGTGTTGTCCTTAGCTTAAGTTGGTGTAAGTTAGGTTAAGTAATGTGTAAGACTAGGGACCGATGACCTCAGCAGTTTGGTCCCATAGGATCTTACTACCACCACCACCACCACCACCACCACCACCACCACCACCACTCATCTTTGCTATTCGGACACCAATAATGATGTGTATAGCACCAGCTATATTAGTGTTGAAGATAGGAGCCTGAAGTTAGCGGTAAACTAAGTCATCAACTCAGTTAAGCTCTTGTAATAGCCAATAAATCTTGCTGAAAAATGCTCAGTTCGTGTTTAAACGCAACTCATAACCCACTGTTAGTTTTCACTGGTGATTTAAACGTCAGCTATTCTGCTCAAGGATTTATGCAGTGCCTCCTACTGCAAATATACCAAGTCTACAGATAACACGCTTTTCATGTGTTGGGGCGACGCAAGAATGAATACATTCTGACAGACGTGAAGGCAACGTCCTCCTACATAATATTCTTTTACGTTTTTCTTTGGCTATATTTTGTGACATATTGTCTTGACGGTCATCGTTAATTTGCAAAATCTATTGCTGTGGCTATGTAGTGTTGTGGAATTGAGAAAACAAACTGGAATGATCCTAAACGAACGTAGAAAACTAAACACATATTGTGCGTTATAACTGATCGATAAGGCCTCTAATTAAAAAGAATGTTAAAAGATATTCTCGGTGTTTTGCCGCGTCACATTTGATAGAGAAATTAGGATTTTGATTGCGTCTTCAGTTGTCATCTTCACAAACTGTCTTCACTCACTGGGACCTCCGTAGAGGAGTTTTCACTCTCTTTTGTGTTGCTGAAGTTCTCAACACTTCTGTTTTCCTCATATTCGTTGTGCGGTCTTCAAGTTTCCTTTGATATGTACACTGTGAAGGTGTCTTCGCTGCTTACGAATTTTTTATTTTATTCTTGTGACACGGTCGTTTGTGTAGGCAGCAGTCGTAGCAACGTTGTGTGGACGCTTTGGCGTATTTTGCTGATTATCACTCAGTTCAGCATCGCGTTCTCCCGTAAAAAGTGCTGACAACCGTTCTGAACCGGAACCTTACCTTAGTCTTCTTGCTTCTTGCTTCCCATGGAGGTTCGTCTACGGAAAAGCTCTGGGAACGGGTGGAACGGTTTCTCGCTCTTCGTAGTGTTGAAATGTGTGTTTCCGCGAGGTAAAGATACACGGTAGCGGCGTATTAGAGATGAGCGCGCCCTCTGCAGAGTGACGCCGTTAAACAGCGGCAAGTACAAGCGCGAGGGAATATCAGAAAGTGACGCACAATACTTTTATCACCAAAAAGATTTATAGGTTGTTGTTGTTGTTGTGGTCTACAGTCCTGAGACTGGTTTGATGCAGCTCTCCATGCTACTCTATCCTGTGCAAACTTCATTTCCCAGTACCTACTGCAACCTACATCCTTCTGAATCTGTTTAGTGTATTCATCTCTTGGTCTCCCTCTATGATTTTTACCCTCCACGCTGCCCTCCAAAACAAAATTGGTGATCCCTTGATGCCTCAGAACATGTCCTACCAACCGATCCCTTCTTCTAGTCAAGTTGTGCCACGAACTTCTCGTCTCCCCAATCCTATTCAATACCTCCTCATTAGTTATATGATCTACCCATCTAATCTTCAGCATTCTTTTGTAGCACCACATTTCGAAAGATTCTATTCTCTTCTTGTCCAAACTATTTATCGTCCATGTTTCACTTCCATACAAATACTTTCGGAAACGACTTCCTGACACTTAAATCTATACTCGATGTTAACAAATTTCTCTTCTTCAGATACGCTTTCCTTGTCATTGCCAGTCTACATTTTATATCCTCTCTACTTCAACCATCATCAATTATTTTGTTCCCCAAATAGCAAAACTCCTTTACTACTTTAAGTGTCTCATTTCCTAATCTAATTCCCTCAGCATCACCCGACTTAATTCGACTACATTCCATTATCCTCGTTTTGTTGATGTTCATCTTATATCCTCATTTCAAGACACTGTCCATTCCGTTCAACTGCTCTTCCAAGTCCTTTGCTGTCTCTGACAGAATTACAATGTCATTGGCGAACCTCAAAGCTTTTTATTTCTTCTCCATGGATTTTAATACCTACTCCAAATTTTTCTTTTGTTTCCTTTACTGCTTGCTCAATATACAGATTGAATAAAATCGGGGATAGGCTACAACCCTGTCTCACTCCCTTCCCAACCACTGCTTCCCTTTCATGCCGCTCGACTTTTATAACTGCTATCTGGTTTCTGTACAAATTGTAAGTAGCCTTTCGTTCCCTGTATTTTACCCCTGCCACATTCAGAATTTGAAAGAGAGTATTCCAGTCAACATTGTCAAAAGATTTCTCTAAGTCTACAAATGCTAGAAATGTAGGTTTGCCTTTCCTTAATCTAGCTTCTAAGATAAATCGTAGGGTCAGTATTGCCTCTCGTGTTCCAATATTTCTACGGAATCCAAACTGATCTTCCCCGAGGTCGGTTTTTCCATTCATCTGTAAAGAATTCGTGTTAGTATTTTGCATCCGTGACTTATTAAACTGATTGTTCGGTAATTTTCACATCTGTCAGCACCTGCTTTCTTTGGGATTGGAGTTATTATATTCTTCTTGGGAACAAAACAAAAAACCACAAATGTACTTACATCTTTTATCTACTTTTCTACACAGTCAATAACGTCCCCGATTTATAGTGGTCCTCTGGCGTCCTCTGCAGAGAGGTGCCGATATGCGGCGGCAAGTAGAAGAACGGGGAAAGATCAGAAAGTAACGCACGTTAATTTTACTACCACCAAGATTAATAAGTACCAAAACAAAAAAATCGCTTAGATCTTTTCCCTACTTTCTACACTTTCACCAATGTCCGCACTACATATCTCCCATCGTGGTACCAGTTTCAATAAACTCTGTTCATAAAAGTCCGTTTAGTTGGAATATAGCCATCCGCGGACTGCTGCTTATGCTTTCGCACCTGTCTCAAAGCGTTGGCTGGTTAGGAATTTCTTCGTGGAACCGAACAGATGAATGTCTGGCGGTGCAAGGACCGAACTGTATGCTGGGGAACCTCTCGCTCAAGTTTGGCAGCTTTCTCACGAACGGGAGCAGCAACATGAAGGCAAGCATTGTGATGAAGAAATGTAACACTATCAGCATTAATGTTGAGGCGTTCGTCACAAAGAGCACGACGCAACTTAATCGAAGTCTTAATTTAGACTGCAGCATTCACAGTGGTCCCGTGTTCAGCAAAGTCCACCCCATAACACAACATGCATATCCCAGAACAATATCACAACCCACTTTCTTAACAGACTCAGTCAGTTCGAATTTTTTTCATTCTGAGGAACTAGTGTGTTTCCACTCCACAGAGGCCTACTCGGTTTCGGGTGTGCAGTGATACGCCCGCTAGAAGCAAATTGCATGCCTATGGAGTAAAGTCACAGTTGTGATACTGGACTCGTGACTGCCTGTCAGAAAGAAAACAGTTCGTAATAACTGAATGGAAGACTTCGAGAAAAACGTAAGTGATATCTGGGCTTTCCCAAAGAAGTGTTGTAGGCTGTCTGCTGTTTCTAGTCTGTATAAATGATTCGGGGGACAATGTGAACGACCTTCTTAGATTGTTTGCAAATAATGCTGCTGTTTACCGAGTAGTAAGGTCCTCAGAAGTTCAGTACGAATTACGAAATGAACTGTATGGTGCAAACAATAAAAAACTGTGAGGTCGTTCACATGAATGTAAAAAAGAATACGTTCAAGTTTTTTACACGACAAAAAATACAAATTTAAAGGCTGTCAATACAACTGAATATCTTGGGATTACAATTTCGAGCAACTTAAATTGGAACCATCAAACAGAAAACGGTGTGGAGAAGGCGAACCAAAAAATGTGTTTTATCGGCAGAACCCTTGACAGACATAACAAATCTGCTCCAGAGGCTACGCTACGCTTGTCCGTCCTTTTCTGGAGTACTGTGCATGGTATGGAACCCTTACCTACAGAATTGACAAAAGATATAAAAAAAGTTCAAAGTATTGCAGATAGTTTAGTATTATCGCGAAATGAGGAAGAGATTGTCACGGATATGATACACAAGCTCGGGTGGCAATGGCAATAGATAAAACAAAGGCACTTTTCGTTGTAGCGAGATCTGCTCACAAAATTTCAGTTACCAACTTGCTCCTCCGAATGCAAAAATGTTTCTTTGACCTACATAGTGAGAAATGACTATGGTAGTAAAATACGTTAAATCAGAGCTCACACGGAAAGATTTAGGTGTTACGAGGGGCTACCAATAAGTAGTGCAACACATGTTTTATGGCCAATTTCGGCTGTAAAAATGTAGAATTTGTTGTGGAACATCGTGGAATATTCCCGTTTCAGTCTCTATAGTTGCATGAAGCTCCGATAGCTGGTGGCGCTATACATAGCCTTCAAAATGGCGTCTGTAACGAAGATACATTCGTTGAGTTTCTTTTGGCAAAAACCACAGCATTGCAGATATTTCCGGGCGCTTGCAGAATGTCTACGGAGACTTCGCAGTGAGCAAAATCACGATGAGTCATTGGGCGAGGCTTCTGTCATCATCGCAATAAGGCAGCGCAAGCCTGTCCGATCTCCCGCGTACCGGCCGGCCGCACGAAGTTGTGCAATGTTGGAACGCCCAGACACTCTCATTCAGGTTGATAGACGGATCACAATTTAACACCTCGCCCCCCCCCCCCCCCACCCCCAACTGAACGTCTCTGTTGGTAGAGCCGACACACTCGTCCTCCAGACGGAGTATTCAAAGATACTGGATTCTTCGCCGTCTGACAGAAGACCACAAAGAGCATAGACTGTTGGAATTGCTTGCGATTTACGAGGCTGATCGTGACACTATTTTGTCGAACATCGTCACAGGCAAAATGGGTTCATCATTTCGAACCAGAAACAAAACGGCAATACATGGAGTCGCACCACACCACCTCTCCTCCGAACAAAACAGTCGACGGCGCACCCTCAGCCGGCAAAGCTATGGCGACGGTTTTCTGTGACTGCGAAGGAGTTATTCTGTTTAATGTCCTCTCTCATGTTGCAACAGTCACCTCGGAAATGTATTGTGCTACCCTCAGGAAACTGAAAAAACAACTTCAGCCTGCTCAACGCCACAACAGTACAAACGAACTTCTCCTTCTCCTTGACAACGAAAGACCTCACACAAGTCTGCGCGCCTGAGAGCATAACTTCATTGGGCTGTTCTTTCTTATCCACCTACAGCCCGCATCTCTCACCTTCCGACTTCCATCTGCTTGTCCCTATGAAGCATGCACTCAGCGGGGAGCAGTACGTGGATGATGCGGAGGTTATTAGTGCAGCAAGACGTCGGCTCTGACGTCGACCAGTAGATCTACATCTACGTGATTACTCTGCTATTCACAATAAAGTGCCTGGCACAGGGTTCAATGAACCACCTTCAAGCTGTCTCTCTACCGTTCCGCTCTCGAATGGCACGCGGGAAAAACGAGCACTTAAATTTTTCCGTGCGAGCCCTGATTTCTCTTATTTTATCGTGATGATCATTTCTTCCTGTGTAGGTGGGTGCCAACAGAATGTTTTCGTACTCTGAGGAGAAAACTGGTGATTGAAATTGCATGAGAAGATCCCGTCGCAACGAAAAACGCCTTTGTTTTAATGACTGCTACTCCAATTCACGTATCATGTCTGTGGCACTATCTCCCCTATTTCGCGATAATACAAAACGAGCTGCCCTTCTTTGTATTTTTTCGATGTCATCCGTCAGTCCCACCTGATGCGGATACTACACCGCACAGCAATACTCCAGAATAGGGTGGACAAGCGTGGTGTAAGCAGTCTCTTTAGTAGACCTGTGGCACCTTCTAAGTGTTCTGCCAATGAATCGCAGTCTGTGGTTTGCTCTACCCACAATATTATCTATGTGATTGTTCCAATTTAGGTTATTTGTAATTGTAATCCATAAGTATTTAGTTGAATTTACAGCCTTCAGATTTGTGTGCCTTATCGCGTAATAGAAATTTAGCTGATTTCTTTTAGTACTCTTGTGAATAACTTCACACTTTTCCTTATTCAGGGCCAATTGCCAATTTCCACACCATATAGATATCTTATCTAAATCATTTTGCAAGTCGTTTTGATCATCTGATGACTTTACAAGACGATAAATGACAGCATCATCTGCAGACAATCTAAGACAGCTACTCAAATTGTCTCCTATGACGTTAATATAGATCGGGAACGATAGAGGGCCTATAACACTTCCTTGGGGAACGCTGGATATTACTTCTGTTTTACTCGATGACTTTATTACTACGAACTGTGATCTTTCTGGCAGGAAATCACGAATCCATGCGGGCATAAAGGCCCTACCAGTTAAGGGGGCATAAGGCCGTTACATTGTACGGAGATTATGTAGAAAAATAGAATTTTGTAGCCAAAAGAGTGGGGAATAACATGGTAAATTGCAATCCTAAATAAGAAAAAAAGTGTTGCATTACTTATTGAATGCGTTTCGTAATTATGCCCACAAGCTATTCGAGACGGGAACGGTCGAGAAATTGTCTGAAAGTGGTCCTGTGGGCTCTGTGCCAAGCACTTTGGTGTGAATTGCAGAGTAGTGATGAAGGTGAAGAAAATTAAGCATGACGGGAGAAAAAAGATGATATAAGAACCTGGGTAGCATAGGCAAAAAGAGCATTTCTCCCTAAAAGGAGTTTTCTAATAGAAAGCAGAGGCAGAGGCAGAATGTAAATTCGGAGCATGGCATTCTGTGGAAGTGACACTTGAACTGTGACAGAACCTTAAAACAAGATAACTAAGCCTTTAAAGTTTGTTGTTATAGAAGGATGCTGAAAATTAAATAGACTTAAAGGATAAGAAATGAGGAAGATCTCTGCAGAATCGGTGAGGAAACGAATTTGTCGAGAACTCTGGCTGGAAGAAAGGACATCATGAAAGGGATGTGTGTTACGACGTCAAGGAACAATTTCCATAGCAATAGAGGGAGATGTAGACAGCAAAAATGGCAGGATCACTCGAGATTGGAATATACGCAGAAAATAATTTAGATCTTTGGGAGATGGTGCTGCCCTGAGAGGAAGAGGTGGTTCTATAGAGGAATTCGTTGCGGATACCCAAAGAAACAAAAAAATCTGATCTCAAGAGCTTCCTTGATAACAATATCCAGTAAGTCGGTGCGTGGTACAGGATGTTTGTCTCACCGAACATCGTTCTGTGGTTGTTTGCGACATTGTGTACGGCAACTACTGATGTGGAAAAAATTGCCGTGTCCTTTCAAAGAAACAGTCCTGGAATTTGCCTTAAGCGGTTTGGACAAATCACTGAACGCTGAAAGAGAAATGGCTGGACGAGTTTTGAATCGCCGTCCGCCCTCCAGTGTCTCACCACTACGCCACCTCACTTGATAAATTGCCTTTGAATTTGGCGGTACGTGGGCCGAGTCAGTTCAGTGACTTATTTAGGTCATGGTTGTCGGTACCCGTGTGGCGATCATCCTTGTAGCAGCGGATGATTTCTGGTGTCCCCTCTGTTGTCTTTTACATACCTAGTGCTGACTGCACTGTTACAGTCCCTCTGCAGATATTAATGTTTCACAGTGCAGATCTAGTTTCGCTCTTGGTCTTATTTCGGCGTGGGGACATAAAAAGTAAGAAAAAATCGGACAGAGAACGGATATGAAGAGGAGGGAACATGAGGCGGTGTAACAGACGATAACCGCGTAGCGAACTGCCGACTCAGCGTGCTGCCAGGCGTCCGCGTGGGAAACTTCTTGAGCCGCCTTCACGTGTGCTGCTGGCACCGGACGCTCGTCTCGCCGTCTAGCTTTGCCTCGCTCTGCTAGCTCACAAGAAGGCCGCGCTTACTCGTCACCCCACATTACGTCCAAATTTATGGCATATTCAGGGCTTGGTCAGAAATAAGTGACAGAAGCGAGAGCTTTGAAAAAGTAACATTTTTAGCGCGGGTGGAACGAGGCATGAGTGATTTATATTAGCGTAGCTTAGCGACGTCAATGGCCTAGCCGCAGTGGTAACAACAGTTCCCATCAGATTTCCGAAGTTCAGCGCTGTTGGGCTTGGCTAGCACTTAGATGGGTGACCGTCCGAGACTGTCGAGCGCTATTAGCGAGCGGCGTGCACGCAGCCCTTGTGAGACCAATGGAGGACCTACACTACTGGCCATTAAAATTGCTACACCACGAAGATGACGTGCTACAGACGCGAAATTTAACCGAGAGGAAGAAGATGCTGTGATATGCAAACGATTAGCTTTTCAGAGCATTCACACAAGGTTGGCGCCGGTGCCGACACCTACAACGTGCTGACATGAGGAAAGTTTCCAACCTATATCTCATACACAAACAACAGTTGACGGGCGTTGCCTGGTGAAACGTGCTTGTGATGCCTCGTGTAAGGAGAAGAAATGCGTACCATCGCGTTTCCGACTTTGATAATGTCGGATTGTAGCCTATCGCAACTGCGGTTTATCGTATCGAGACATTGCTGCTCGCGTTGGTCGAGATCCAATGACTGTTAGCAGAATATGGAATCGGTGGGTTCAGGAGGGTAATACGGAACGCCGTACTGGATCCCAACGGCCTCATATCATTAGCAGACGAGATGACAGGCATCTTATCCGCATGGCTGTAACGGATCGTGCAGCCACGTCTCGATCCATGAGTCAACAGATGGGGACGTTTGCAAGACAACAACCATCTGCACGAACAGTTCGACGACGTTTGCAGCAGCATGGACTATCAGCTGGGAGACGATGGCTGCGGTTACCCTTGACGCTGCATCACAGACAGGACCGCCTGCGATGGTGTACTCAACGACGAACCTGGGTGTACAAATGGCAAAACGTCATTTTTTCGGATGAATCCAGGTTCTGTTTACAGCATCATGATGGTCGCATCTGTGTTTGGCGACATCGCGGTGAACGCACATGGGAAACGTGTATTCGTCATCGCCATACCGGCGTATCACCCGGCGTGATGGTATGGGGTGCCATTGGTTAGACGTCTCGGTCACCTCTTGTTCTCATTGACGGCACTTTGAACAGTGGACGTTACATTTCAGATGTGTTATGACCCGTGGCTATACCCTTCATTCGATCCCTGCGAAACTCTACATTTCAGCAGGATAATGCACGACCGCATGTTGCAGGTCCTGTATGGGCCTTTCTGGATACAGAAAATGTTCGACTGCTGCCCTGGCCAGCACATTCTCCAGATCTCTCACCAAATGAAAACGTCTGGTCAATGGTGGCCGAGCAAGTGGCTCGTCACAATACGCCAGTCACTATTCTTGATGAACTGTGGTATCATCTTGAAACTGCAGGGGGCAGCTGTACCTGTAGACGCCATCCAAGCTCTGTTTGACTCAATGCCCAGGCGTATCAAGGCAGTTATTACGGCCAGAGGTGGTTGTTGTGGGTACCGATTTCTCAGGATCTATGCACCCAAATTGCGTGAAAATGTAATCACATATCACTTTTAGTATAACATATTTGTCCAATAATACCCGTTTATCGTCTGCATTTCTTCTTGGTGTAGCAATTTTAATGGCCAGTAGTGTACTTTATTGAGAAGTGGCGGCTCCGTTCACGAGAGATGACAACGGTCGGGAGAGCGGTGTGCTCACCACATGACCCTCCGTATCTTCATCCATTGACGCCTGTCGGCTGAGTATGACACGGCGATCGGTCACCACCGTGGGCCCTTCCGAGGCTGTTCGGAAGGAGCTTAATTTTAATTTCAAGGCTGCAGCGGAAAGAGTACTGAACGGTATCAAAAGTCTGTTGGGTTGGGTCGGTATGCGCAATCTTTTATTATCAAGCTTTACCTTACTTACACTGCAAATAAACCGAAATTGTGCTTGATGCATATACTTTATTAATTAACATTTTCATAAATGGCATGAAAGTGAAAGACAAAGGAAGATTTGGAGTTGCAAATAAATTTCCAAGAAAGCATTGCACTTACAGCATTCACGAGCACAATGTAGCCCTGTGATGCCTATTCTTGATCAACAGCCTTCAAAACTGTTCTTACCTCATCAGAGAGAAAAGATATCTCATTACGAGAAAACTGCATCGTCATTTCGCTGTACATCGCCAACTAGCCTCGCCAGTATTTGGCAAATGATGCGTGGAGCGTGGTTTGCTGCCAAACTGTGCGGTGACAGAACATTTTATGAATGTAAACCAACTCTGTCTTTCAATAGAGGCTTTAAAACAACCATAAATTATAAAAATGCGAGGGGTATAACGTCTGCAGTATGCCGAGAAAATTACTGCTTCCCCTGTTCTTACGATGTATATCACCCCAGCACGTGCAAATCATCAACCGCAAAATAATAAAATAGCTATCTTACATACAAAGTTCACGTGTACGCTTACAACCCCTTCCTGGAAATTTATTTACAATCTCAAACTTTCATTTGCCTTTACTTTTCATGCATTTAATGAAAATGTTAATAAATGCAATATGTGCTTTGGTACAGTGTAATTAACGTAAATATTGAAAATAAACAAAGCTGCCGCACTCGGACTCGACCCCACGATCCGCGTATCGTCCTGCACTCTTTCCGTTGCACCAACCGTCGCCTGGAAACAACGCTAACATGAATGGCTTGTGCTTCGCCCGACCTGCACCAAAACCGCTATTTTCTTTTCTAAACGCTCGACAATCTGTCACTTCTGTCACTTTCATTTCAGGCCAGACCTTTCATATATCATTCACCTGAACGAAATCGGTAATGACGAGTGGCAGTCTCCTTGTCACGTTCACATCGTGTCAACCAATCCGCTCTGTTACACTGACGCTGCATTTGTCTCGACGAACCCTTTCAGCTTTTCATAGCGTAATTAATAGCCCATTAAGTTTCGGGCATGCAGCCACGCAAATTCCAACTCGTCCACTGACACTTCGGTTGCGTATTTTCCGACGTCTTGGCTAACCCCGAGGAAGGCCGGACGATACGTGGCCTAAACATCAGTGGACGAGTTGGAGTTTGCGCGGCTGCATGTTTCAAAATTGATGGATTATGTATTCGCTTCAATCCTACACCTGCTAGTACCTTTTTCTGGTGTACTTCACATTTCCGTCGCGACGTAGTGTTTAGCAGGTTAATTCTCTCTTTACCTCTTTTTGGTCTAGATGAAGTGCTGAGAGAGCTCGCTAAAGTTAAGAGAAGAAGTGGAATGTGAGCCCAGAGTAGTTATGTTGCAGATTTAGACTTTACTGGTTACTTCTGCCTACATTCACAAAACTTTGGAGACATGAAGGACCACTGAAATCATGACATATTAAAATGATGATCTGTCCCAAAACGGGTGAAACAACAGAGGTCCTTGGAACCAGAATACAAAAATGACGTATTTAAGAATTTCATGAAATGTATATAAGCAGTAACAACTATAGAAAAACCAAGATCAGAATATTCAGTGCATATGTGAAATATTTTCCGTTACAAGAGTGTGAAAATGGTAATATATTTCATGCCAATTCAGAACGATAGTATTCGTTGCTCCAAAGGATCTCCAATGTCTGTTGGCCAAAGTCAATGAAGTCAAATGAAGAACTATGGAAGACTCCCGTGCAAAGACAAGTTAATACAGAAATAATGTAGAGATCTGCTGTAACAGAATAGAAATGTTTTGGGTCAGGTTTCATATGAAGAGAACGCAAAATTCGTAGTGGAAAGCTATATTCGTCTCATGTTACCCGGAATCCTCAGAATTAGAGCTATCGTTATTTTAAATCTATATTAATGACATGTCTTCCATACTCTCATACTGCAATTATTATCTTTATGTGGATCACTTCAGCCCTATCCCAGCGACAGACAAAGAAGTCAAACGGCAGCTATAAATTCCGTTAATGAAGATGTCCGCTCTACATAATATTAGCCCAACAAAATCGAACTCAGACCGTACTCTTCTAAACCCTTGCCTATCCTCGTAGTCCATCAACATCTTATCAGTTCATATCTGCGCGATTCCTTGCACACGTCATTCTGAAAAGGATGTAAATCCCTCTCATTTCCTCAGTCAAATATTTTTGTGCAATAGTGGATCATCACTTAAAGTGGAGTGAAAGTGCTTCATTATCATTCATATAACAAACCCCCATTGTATAGGTGCCGCTACAGATTCCCCAGTTTCAAAAATAGCTTATCGCTTGAAATAGTCAACAGAAGCTCTACTTCTCACCTATTCCATATTACACATGTTTTTATTTATTGGCTCCTTTTCTATTATTGTGTGTTTTCTTCTTGTCTTTGTAAGCTTTGGTTATATTATAGCTATTACAAGTAACACAGTTATTATTAATTAAACAGTTATATTACTCTCGCGTGTGTCTTTGTCGCTTGAAAGTCGTAAGGTGTTGGTATGGTCTAAGAGAGGGTATGCAGACAATAATCTTAGCAGGACAGACAAACCAATAAATAAATGTAGAGGAATTAGGACATACACAAAGAAAATTAAATGGCGATTCTGAGAGGGAAGTCTAGGACTAGTGAACCTGGTAGAATGAAACAGAATGGACCAAGAGGCACAGAGAGACGCGCCATTGACGAGGAATTCTCAAACGAAGAAAATAACTGGAAGACATAAACAGCTAGGCAAAAATTTAGATATTTCATGTGTGCTGTAAACAGGAGTTGGTCGTGGTCGTGGTCGTGTTAACGCGATATGGGCTGGATCCGTCATTACGGAACTCTCAGTTCTTTTCCGCCTTATTTCAGTGAGCAAGAAGTGAGGCAGTGGAAGGACCAAATGGAAAAATCGTGTGTGATCGCTTCCAGTTCCTGCATCTGGCTTACAGGCAAAGGAAGCCTCCCGAAAACTTCTGTTCGGAACAGTGGCATTTAGGCCTTTACTTTACTGCCGGGACAAACTTGTCGCATCCGAAGATATTCTTGTTATTCAAGTGTCGTGGTGGTCATATCGTAATTGGTCTGTTGACGACCTCTTGCGTCTACTCCCAACTATAAAAGTGAGTAGTTGTAATGACTTCCATAATGTTGCACTTAATTAGCTTAAATTCATCAGTGTGTCAGCTCCAGTTATCTATTTTACGAGCTATTGCCAAATATTTCAGTATCAGTTGCAGTAATGCTGAAAGACGTCACTTTACCATTTATAGAAGGTTACCACATCGGTAGAAAATTGCTTATCTGATGCTTGTACTGCGCTCTGCACAGGCCGTCTCTAATTACGTAGAATACAGTTTTGCTTTACGGATGGTGATGAACCTTCAAGGGAACTGCTGGTATTTGTCACAAGCAATCTAGCAGAAATGCCATTGCAACTTGTCAGTTACTAGAGAAAAAATTTACAGTGAAGCGACTTTCTAAAGATGAACTTTGATAAATCGCTCAGAGTAACGTTGCGTTAAGCTATCAAACCAGTCGAAGTCCTGAATTTGGAAAAAAAGCAAAAAGTTCGTAAGACGTAGCTGCAAATCTAACGACTGATACCTGTGCAACTGCTAACGAAACGTAAATCTGTCACACTAGTGCTTAGAGGTTAATACGCAGATAATATCTCACTCACTTGTATCGACAACTTGTTCCAGCGATGGGACACCTTCCATTTTGAACTGAGATAACTATTTTCGCTGTGGCTGCATCATCAGTGTAGTACTGCTCCGAACTTGCTAACATGTGTGCAATATTTTTGAAAAAAATGTTGTTTTTGGTTCCTGGGTCGGTAGCTATGACACACACTTTCATAGCGAAGTTCACTAAAGCACGCGATGGCTGCGTCATTCTCAACCCAGAGATAAGCGTTTCGAATATGTTGACGGGAGAAATTTACATCACTAGTTCACTATGTGATCAGAAGTATCCGGACATCTAGTTGAAAATGACTGACAAGTTCGTGGCGCTCTCCATCGGTAATGTTGGAAATCAGTATGGTGTTGGCCCACTCTTAGCCCTGATGACAGCTTCTACTTTCGCAGGCACACGTTCAATCAGGTGCTGGGAGGTTTCTTGGGGAATGGCAGCCCATTCTTCACAGAGAGCTGCACTGAGGAGAGGTATCGATGTCGGTCGGTGAGGCCTGGCACGAAGTCGGTTTTCCAAAACATCCGAAAGGTGTTCTATAGGATTCAGGTCAGGACTCTGTGCACGCCAGTTCATTATAGGGGTTTATTGTCGTGTAACCACTCCGCCACAGGCCGCGCATTAAGTACAGGTGCTCGATCGTGTTGAAAGTTGCAATAGCCATCTCCGAATTGCTCTTCAACAGTGGGAAGCAAGAAGGTGCTTGAAACATCAACGTAGGCCCGTGCTGTGATAGTGCCACGCAAAACAACAAGGGGTACAACCCTCCTCCATGAAAAACCCGACCACAAAATAACACCACCGCCTCCGAATTTTATTGTTGGCACTACGCAAGCTGGTAGATGACGTTTACCGGGCATTAGCCATACCCACACCCTGCCATCGGATCGCCACATTGTGTACCGTGGTTCGTCACTCCACACAACGTTTTTCCACTATTGAATCGTCCAATGTTTACGCTCCTTACACCAAGCGAGGCGTCGTTTGGCGTTCACTGGCGTGATGTGTGGCTTATGAGCAGCCACACGACCATGAAACTCAAGTTTTCTCACCTCCCCAAGCTATCATAGTACTTGCAGTGGATCCTGATGAGGTCTCGAATTCCTGTGTGATGGTCTGGATACATGTCTGCCAATTACACATTACGACCCTCTGTCAGTCAACAGACGACGTCGGCCTGTATGCTTTTGTGCTGTACATGTCACTTCATGTTTCCACTTCACTATCACATCGGAAACAGTGGACCTAGGGATGTTTAGGAGTGTGGAAACCTAGCGTACAGATGTATGACACAAGTGACACCCAATCACCTGACCACGGCCGCGCGGGGTAGCCGCGCGGTCTGGGCGTCTTGTCACGGTTCGCGCGGCTACCCCTGTCGGACGTTAGAGTCCTCCCTCAGGGGCGGCCGGAGTGGCCGTGCGGTTCTAGGCGCTACAGTCTGGCACTGCGAGACCGCTACGGCCGCAGGTTCGAATCCTGCCTCGGGCATGGATGTGTGTGATGTCCTTAGGTTAGTTAGGTTTAAGTAGTTCTAAGTTCTAGGGGACTGATGACCTCAGAAGTTGTGTCCCATAGTGCTCAGAGCCATTTTGAACCTCCCTCGGGCATGGGTGTGTGTGTTGTCCTTAGCGTAAGTTAGTTTAAGTTAGCTTAAGTAGTGCGTAAGCTAAGGGACCGATGACGCCAGCAGTTTGATCCCATAAGATCGTAGCACGTTCGAAGTCCGTGAGTTCCACGGAGCGTCCCATTCTGCTCTCTCACGATGTCTAATGACTATTGAGGTCGCTGATATGGAGTACCTGGCAGTAGGTGGCAGCACAATACACACAAAACGTATATTTTGAGGGTTGTCTGCATACTTTTGATCACATAGTGTATTTGGCCTGAGCAAATGAGCAGTAGTGGCTTCAAATCTTGACACAAGAATGCGCTAGAATGTTAAGGGTTAAATCCCAGATCTATCTTGATAGTGGGCCATCTATCAGATGGAGACATTGAGCTGGACGATCCTCTTGAAGCTATTTGGTTAGTGTCAGGCTATGAGCGAGAATGGGATTTCATCCTCTTTCTTTCACTCCACAGTAATCCGTAACAACAAAATCACAACATGCAGTGGAAAAGAGCTCTCTGGAATCATTCGTAATACACTTGGTGTCTGTCCTAAGAGTATTCAGGCTTATTTTCTCTTATGTTTCGGTGTTTACGCAATGTGTAGATGGAGTCGGTCCAAACAAATGCTGCTGATTACATGTTTCATACGACGCCCATTGTCGACAGAAAGCGTCGGTTTGTTTTCCAATACTAACAAAGTGATTTTTACATCGGAGTTTTATGTGCCCATTCGATAGAGCGGTCACAGATAAGTTTTGCGCGACATTCGTTTTATCGATATGTATTAAGAGCGACAGTAAAACACGAAGAATAATGAATACTCCAGTAGCGACTGAGTAGCGCACCTGCTAGGCTGTAGCAGACTGCGCGGGACAGGGCGGCGTATGAGCCTGTGCTGGAGTACTTGTTATTCCTCTTGTTTTCCTGTCCCTGTTAATACATATCGAAAAAACGAATGTCGCACTGTACTAATTTGTAATTGTTCTATCGAATGGGAACGTAAAACTCTGCTTTAAAAATCATTTTGTTTGAAATGGGGAAACAAACCGACGCCTTCCGTTGGCGTCGCTTGAAACACATGATGAGTGTTATTTTTTTGGGCTGACTCAAGCTATACTCTGCAAACATGAAATTGCAAATATCTGCCGTAGCACCAGAGAAAATGCGCCGGACGACTCCAGGCTGCGGTCACAATGGCACACTGACAAGAGGATTCCGTCGACGGCCGACCGGCCGACATCGGCCGAAGACGGACGATGTTTTCAAATTAGTACGCCAGAAAGTGCGTGATCACAGTGCGGCCGATCTCATCGCCGGAACTTACAGACTTCTAACTTCAGCCAAATCAGCCGACGTTCTCACATACTAACCGTGGACTCTGAGAAACTTGTAAATCTAGTCCAAGAAAGAGGGAGTTTATGGCATCTCAAGGATGAGAAATCTCATAATCGGGATGTAACTCGGAATCTATGCAGTGAAATCGCAGCTTTATTGAAAACCACAAGTAGGCAAAATGTTTTATCAGAAATTTTAGGCGTAAATTAGAAACTCAAGAAATAATTTGTTGGTGTGAGAGGGGTAGCGCTTAAAAGTTACTGCAGTGGATCTTAGCTGAGTTGTGATACGAGGGCATTTCTCCTCTGAATGCGAAAATATTTTGTTGACACCGACCTACATAGGGCGGAACGATCACCACGATAAAATAAGGGAAATCAGAGCTCGTACGGAAAGATATAGGTGTTCATTCTTTCCACGCGCTATACGAGATTGGAATAATAGAGAATTGTGAAGGTGGTTCGATGAACCCTCTGCCTTGCACTTAAATGTGATATGTAGAGTATCCATGTAGACGTAGATGTAGATTAGCTTTCTACGAATTATAGTTACTGCTTACTGGCGTTTTTGAGCCAGTAGGGTGGTGATTCTATTATATGAGGTGATTTACAAATGTCTTGTATATGTTTCCACTTTTCAATGGTTTAGGTGTTTAGAGTACCTTAGTCTAAAATTTATGTTTGTCTTTCACATGTATGCTGAAATACAATCACTGAATGTTAATTGACAGTGGCGGCTGCTGTGTAACAGCACAAGAGGACGTGAACACCCTAACTTTAAAAAATGGCTCTGAGCACTATGGGACTCAACTGCTGTGGTCATAAGTCCCCTAGAACTTAGAACTACTTAAACCTAACTAACCTAAGGACAACACACACATCCATGCCCGAGGCAGGATTCGAACCTGCGACCGTAGCGGTCGTGCGGTTCCAGACTGTAGCGCCTTTAACCGCTCGGTCACTCCGGCCGGCCACCCTAACTTTCGACAACTTGCGGTTTTATTGGTTATTTTTCTTTGAATGCTTTTAATCGTAATACAGATGCTGCAGACTGAAAGATACGGTAGTTAAATCTAAGGCGCTACTGTTCCTCTAGACTTCGAGAAACTTAGGGGGTTGGGATTGTTTTAAGGAAGGAGACCAGACAGCGAGGTCATCGGTCTCATCGGATTAGGGAAGGACGGGGAAGGAAGTTGGCCGTGCCCTTTCAAAGGAACCATCCCGGCATTTGCCTGGAGCAATTTAGGGAAATCACAGAAAACCTAAATCAGGATGGCCGAACGTGGGACTGAACCGTCGTCCTCCCGAATGCGTGTCCAGTGTCTAACCACTGCCCCACCCCGCTCGGTGAGAAACTTGGCATCAGGCTCGTGAGCACATCTACAGTTGTGCAAGTTTTAAGGAGCTTTCGCGCAGGCGTAACTCGTGTGACATAAGTGCCTTAACGGGCCAAATACACACGAATTTGATAAAACAACATGCACGGTTCACAATGTGCACAGACAGGCCTTGCCACTCAATAGAAGTTTACGTTAGTGCGGCCAGGTGGAGGTACAATGCGGCGGACTTGTATCCCCATTGGCTCGGCATAAATGTCGCTGGATGATAGCCCACTCCTCAGATATGCTAATTCACTCACTAATATGCTGTAATAGATCGGACGCCAGTACGTATTAAAGTTATACTGACAGTAAACCTATTTTGTGCTTTTCTGATTGAGCTGTAGTATATTAAGTTATGAAGTTTATCATACAGTAATCCATCATTTGAAGCGCTGACAAGGGAAACTTCGCATTGCACCCCCCCTCCCCCTCCTCGGCCCCTCCCAGATTTAGTGGTAATATGGTCCAGTGAACAACAACTGAATACAGATCAAGCATGGCGACAGGAAGAAGCTGTTATGAACTGTGAAAAAAAAATCGAAATAGAAACAGCGACCGGTCCAAGCTTAGCAAGTACAACATCGAGTGTATTTACATAGCCATGATGTCGCTGTTATTAGCCGGCTCGGTAGCTCAGTGTGTTCGGTCAGAGGGTTGGCCGGCACGGTAGCTCAGCGTGTTCGGTCAGAGGGTTAGGTGCCCTTTGTGCTAAAAATACTGAGTGAAGGTTCAACGACAAACTTGAGCGAGCGTCATGCGACCTTCACCCCCAACAAATGCAACGAACAATAGCGAGCAAATAGAGATCAACAAGAAAAAAAAGAGAGTTAGCTACCCCCTGTAACAAAACATACTGAGTGAATGAAGCAACGATGAAATTGAGCGGGTGTCATGGGACATCCTCCCCAAACAAATACAACGAACAGTAACGAACAAAGTGAGATAAGAAAAGAAAGCGGATGAGCATTGTTCGAAACTCTTTTGTGCCAATTTTTTACTTATTTCTTTCTTTCTCAGAATTATCAACTATCCGTCCTGTCACTGAAATGTTTGTTCTCTGTCTGTAGCCCTGACAATTGTCGTACTATATATTGGTTATAGAACAAGAGTCACGTGGCAAGAGTACATTACTTCGTAAGTAAATGTGATGAATAGCGAGAGCAGGCGAGATACCACATAAATATGTGAACAATCTTACAAAAAGAAATTCAAGCGTCCAAACTTTCTTAACGCAACGCAACTTCAAAAACGTTAAAAACATATTGTGAGACTGTTGCGTTCATTTGTTGCAGCTTATGTGACGAACTATCATATTTTCATCATTTCCTTGGGAGTGATCACTTTCAATTCATACGACCACCTAAATCGGGCAAGGAGGCATATCCCACTCACTTACCTGGCGTACAAATTAGTTACGTTGATAAGAGATTCGTATCATATGACACGCATACTGTCACTAATACCTTCTATGACCCACCAGACGTGGTTTGCGGTGGAGGATTCGGTTGGCTTGTCGCCTTGACATCAAACATTTGCGGTTCCCATTCGAAAGCCACTTCCTTTCGGCCGCTAATAGAGTAGGTGTGCAGGATCAACTTTCATTATAGGTCTCTTCCTTACACCTCGCTGTTGCAAACGGTCGTTTCACCACGACGCAGACATAAATTTGAATACAACGAACAGACACGTCAGTGACCGGAAGGACAGTTCATAATTTTGTGAAAAAATAAAAGTGGCACAACGGGCTTTGAACACAGGCTCGTCCGCTGTGTAGTCCAACTCGGTCGCCGCTTAACTACGACGCCATGGCTCTGCATCTGTTCTCGATGTTGTACTTCTTGAGCCTGGACCGTTCACTGTTTCTATTTTGCTTTTTTATCACAATTCAGTACACCTTCCTTTTTTCATGCTTGATCTGTGTTCAGTTTTTAACGGGATATCTACTCGGCCCTCTTACCACTAAATGTGAAGAGGGTGCGATGAGGTTTCCCTTGTGAGAATCATAAGAGCATAAAGCACATCGTCGTCGATTGTGAGACTGTAGCATTTATTCACGCTTCTGAAATCTGTTTAACCTTATGATGAGTCATTTTTATCTGTGCTATAGGCCCACGCTGTATATATCAAAATTAACGAAAAGCTGCATCACTGGTTTCTCTAATATTCTAAATGTGAGATCGACAGCGGTGTGCTTCAGGCCCTTTTGGATCTCAGCGCCTCATTTGCATTCTAATCAACTAACCATGTTGGTAGGCATTACTACTTGGGTTCAGACATTTCCACAAATGACGCTTTGTGTTTGGTGTTGGTTGTTTATTGTGCAAGAATCGGCTTTCGGTGCAGTGTAAACATGAACTATGTTGTAACTACTTTAAATGCTAACAGAGAAGTAAAGCTGTGAGGTGGGATCGTGCATCGTGCTTGGGTAGCTCGGTCGGTAGTGCACTTGCCCGCGAAAGGCAAAGGTCCCTAGTTCGAGTCTCGGTCCGGCACACAGCTTTAAGCTGTCAGGAAGTTTCATATCGGCGCACACTCCGCTGCAGAGGGAAAATGTCCTTGTGGGAACAGAATAGTAAATTGCCAGGAAAAGTTAGCCGCAAAGGAACTAAGGGCTCCGAGAACAGATCCTTTGAGAGAGTGACGAAATCAAATAAGCATGACTACAAGCGAACATGTAACAAGATAGTCTACAGTTAGCACAAGTTGCGTGGGTGCAGCGTAAGAATATCTGATTTTCAGCCCGGAAGTAAATTCGTGAACTAATACATCTTTAGGCATATTGTACATTTGTCCCAAAAAATGGTTAAGCACGAAAACTCCCCTTTACACAAAAATGCGAAATGGAGAGTTGCGAAAGTTTACACGTTATTTCGTTATTGCCCTAAACTGAACTTAATTATGTACAAAACAACAAAATTCCACAAAAACAATTCTTTCTTTTGTCAGATAAGTTATACGTATTATTATTATTATTATTATTATTATTACTGTTATTATTATTGGCAGTGGCTGTACTATAAACTTATTGAGAAGCGTAACCGTTATACAGCAGATGCTATTAATTTCACATTCTCAAATTTTTCCGAATTAAAAATTTGTCAACTCCCAGAACATATACTCACGTGACGATAACTACTGCTTACTGGTGTTTTTATGCCAGTAGGATGCTGATTCTATTATATGAAGTGATTTTCAGATGTGTTGTATATGTTTCCACTTTTCAGTGCTTTAGGTGTTCAGAGTATCATGCTCTAAAATTTATGTTTGTATTTCACATGTATGCTGAAAGACAGTCATTGAATGTTAATTGACATAGTCTGTTTTACTGAATTTATTTGAATTGTGCAGAGTGTTTGTAATCTCGCGTTTCATGCACCAATGATTATATCGAGAATGTAATAGAACGTTTCTCTCTCTATCTGATACATCCGTAAAATTTTAGTACTTTCAGCATTGCAGCCCAGTCAGCAATCGTGATAATCTAATATATAAGAAACTATCAGCCTCGATTGCGGTTATGAAACCAACCTTTACCTAGGTTTCAGCCCAAGTAATTGAACCTTCTTCAGAAGATAAACCTAATTCTATAGGGCTTAAGATCCGGCGAGGCCTCGTCTCCATGGATGCCGTGCTGTGGGCCTCGGAAGCTCACGTGAAACTAAGTAGACATGGATGACGCGGTGCATATCAACATGACGGGGAACACTGCGCATGTCGAACTGAGACCATGACTGTCAAAGATGAAATATAGAATGGTTGAAACTCTGAAACATAAAGCTCTGCACGGGGCGAGGGGCTCGCCGGAGCTTAAGTCGTGGTGGTGACTTAGTACCTATGTACCGCATTTTTAAAATGTGACTACGACTATTCAGGCTGTTTTAGTTTTATTTCTAGACCATGCCCTCGTAGACATATTATAGAATCAGGTTTATCTTCTGAAGAAGGCTCGATTACTTGGGCTGAAACCTAGATAAAGGTTGGTTTCATTACCGCAATCGAGGCTGATAGTTTCTTATATATCCTTAAAATTTGTTTTGTTATTTCATAAAATGAGGAAAGATTATGCAGTATTTGCCACTTTCTTTCGCGACAAATAGAGCCCATTCACATGCATTCGGCGTCCTTTTAATCGCGGAAGAAGCAATTCAGTACTTCTGTTCAAGCATACAGAGGCGTTGTGACATCCATTCTGCCCAAGGAAGTCACACAATACTCTAACATCCTTGATCAAATAGATTCTTACCTAATCTGACCTAACCTCCTTGATCCCGCCAAAAACTGGTAAAGAAGATCGGACGCACTATGACCAAGTTGCCGGCCGATGTTATCGGGCGGCCTCTGCTGATTTCGTCTGCGACCGTTGTCGGTGCCACTCTGAATACACGACAGACATCCCGTCTACACACAGACTTAATATCAGGTCGGAGGAGCAATAGCAAATCACCTCTGCGAAGACCTCGCTGAGAACACCAATGCTTACTGGATGAATAAGTTGTTGGCTGACTTAAATGATTACGTACGGGACATAACGATCACAAGCTGGTTGTATGATAGGTTGCCGGAAATTTTCTTCAGTGTCTTTACGGAACTTCTTTACGACGTTCCCTTGGAACTGCAGGCAGTAGCAAGACGGCATTTGACATATAAAATATATTCCAATACGAACAACCATCAGCTGTATAAGACAAAAATCTGTGCCGCACCGGGACTCGAACCCAGATTTCCAGCTTTAAGCGAGCGGTCGTCTTTTTTTCATAAGTGCCGGAGAGAAGGGTCGGGGGCAAAGAGGGCAGGGATCGTCTTCCGAGGCCTGGCCTCAATGTACCGTTCCCGCCCTCCCAGCGTCAAGGAAAGGAAAGGGGTTCGATAGGATCTAGGGAACTTTATTGGATCAAATTCACTTATATCTATTTATTTAGTTTTATATTATATGCATATATATTTAACGGGATCCTACTACCGCCACCAGAAGCTTCCGAGTCGTCTTAGCGTAATGAATGTAAGGGGGACTTCCTCTAAACCGGTTTGCTCTGAGGATCAATCGTGTGCCGTGACTCATTTTTATGTGTACCTGAGGCTTCCCCATGACAAGACCTACCGTAAAGCAGAACACAAACAAACTATAGTACCCCCAACGCCCCAATGGGCAGGAGGATCCTCGAATAATGCGCCTAAATAGTTCGATAGTCGTGTGCGGTACAATGCACGGTGGCGGAACGCCTCATGAGTCGTCACGTAGACCCACAAGTCCAGAGCGTTTTCGGGAGCGGCTTACAAAATTTAATACAGCACCGTGCCCTTCAGCCACTTGACGGCGTTCGTTCTTGTAGTGGGTAAATAAGTGGTATATGGGTGCAGGAGTTTGTCCAGCGTGACAGACTCTGGCTGTCGTCGCAACAGGAGCACCAGCATACGTTGTACAAGACCCCAACATCTGCCTGCCACAGCACATGTCAGGCGGTGCGCATCCGAATCGGCTACGGCTCAGTACGGACACGAAGGGTCGTCGGTGAGATGGATGGATTAAACGCTGTGGCTGTCCGTGCTCGACTCACAGCTAGACCCAAACTTACGTATCTCTTCGTTCCTGTATCACAACATGTACTCGTACACAGTTATGTAATTCGCGTTCAGGGGAGGACATTTTTAATTGAAAGACGCTGCCTGTTGTCGGCGTATCGGCGCGTAAATACGATATTGCGGTGTCTGTGTTGTAAAGAAGTACATTGCAATGTTTATTCGGACACGCATTCGCCTGGCTCAGCGTGTCTGCAGAGCTCCGTGGCTACAGTGGCAATGCAAACTTCCTCTTCCTATTCTTTCTCTCTGGCGCTACCGGTACGTTAAGGTTATTGTTTAATTAACACTGGTAGAAACAGACGGGCAGTTTATCGAATAATGTCTACAACCTTCAGAGACGATAACAGGGAGCGCGGAATTTTACAAAGAGCCAGAGTAAACATTTTCATCTACGTCTACGCCGGGCGCTGCCTTACTCTGAGTGGCGGATGGTATTTTTGTACTCCCTTCTTCCTCTTTCCATTGGCGAGTTGTGCGTAGATGGAACGTTTGTCGCTAAGCCTCCGTATGAGGTCTAATTTCTCTGATTTTATTCGTGTTGGTAGTTTCGTGAGACGGCATGCTGGCGGATGATACAGGAACAAAGTGCCGCAGTCCATTGATGAACTGTAATATAGTGGTGTATTCGTTTCCTGTGTTTGAATGAGAACAACACTGCAGGTTGTCATGCTGAGTAAGTGGAAGTGTACGGTAATAAAGCATCATCACACTCTCGTAATTTAATCAATAAACCTTTCCGTGATGCACGACACCTCTCTTGCAGCATCTGCCACTGTGGTCTCCGCAATGATCCGTCGTTATTCGTAAGCATTTTCTTAGTAGCTCGGTACTCCCTTATTCAGCCACAGAATGCGGATCTTCACAACAGGAATGAAACGTCTCACGGTGCAGTAGACACTACTTTGGTCATTGATGCCCACGTGATCAAGAAGAAAAACGTTCACCATACCGCAATTTGAAGCTTGCAAAATTTTGAAATGTTTTTATTTACAGTAGAAGGAATAAGAGAGGAAGTTAAGGAAACGTCCTCTCTATTGTAAACATTAGCTTAGCTACCAAATTGGATTCAGTGACAGAATGCGTCCGTTTGGGAAAGAGCCGAGGGACCTGGTAGGTAAGAACTACCAATAATTTTAAGGAGAACCGTCTCGAACAGACGCTCGTCTCCCTGTCGATTTAACTGCTGTACTCTTGTTTCTTCCTGTTCAGAGAATGCTGTTGTTCCGCAACTGTAATTCAGTTAATTAGTAGCCGGTCCAGTTACTAATATGATCCTTAACTAAGTCTGTTACGTTTCGGCTTTCAATTCCCGGCCGTTTTCAAGTGGAGCTGAAACCTGTGTTGTGGTGAAGCAACGTCAAATGATCATGATCATTTAACTTAGCTTCACCATAGCGCAATATTCAGATCAACTTGAAAATGACACGGAAAGGCCGAAAGCGGACGTGGACTTAGGTAAAGATTATATTAGCAACCAGAGCGGGTATAAATTAATAACTGTAGTATTACGAGTTAAAGAACAGAAAACAGCAACGAAAATAAAGCAAATTACAGACACAGCCGGTGGCTTCTGTACCCTTCTGCCAGATTTGAGCTACTGCCATCAGCTCAGATACTATAGCTCGTGGAGGCGTGGATTGTATTATTTCTCTCCGTGGTGTAGATTCATCAATCATTACTATAATTAATTACCATAACTAAAAACTGTCTTCGGCAATACTTCATTAATTAACAGTAGGTTTCATTTTCGCAACTGTGCTATTTTCTCCAATAGCAAATACTTTCTAGAGGTACTACAGATTCCCCACCAACCTTTTTTTTCGCGCCGGCTGGAACTTAATCATATTTTACATATGGTATCTTATTGTTGTTGAATGACACAGAGGCCGCTAAACCAATGAATCAGAACTTGGTTTTGTGATGTGTCGGCTTCTTCAACTCTGCTATTTCATGGCGCAGTAAAAAAATTATACCCGTATCGTAAAATGAATAACATCGAGCAACAGAACGTATATTGATTTACAAAAATTAATGTTTTTGATCTATGAATGCTATACAACACTTTCATTCACTTTTGAATATCTGTGCTTGTAATACGGAAATGTGAACAACAACCTTACACTATCATAAGAAGCGTATTTTTTTCTTCAAACACTAGTGACATTGTCATAAGGGTTGCATGGGTTTTTCAACAGGTGTAAAAGTCGTCACGTGAGCACATACTCAGTGGTTGAGATCTTCCCGCCAAATTCAATTTGCATGACTGAATTTGTAACAAACGAAAGACGCGTTGCGTGACGGTAGTTGTCAATCAGTTAAAGTGGTAAAGTGGAGGCGTAACTGCTGAGCTAATTTCAGTTCTCTGTGGAAATGACGGCTCTATTATTGTGTGGACGAGAGAGAGATACAAAGAGAGTGCCAAGTGTGACGATATTATATTGGCCAAAATGTAAATCTCCGCAAAACATGTCCGTCCACCAGTTGCTTCAGCTAATTCCTGTGTCGCAGAAGAAGAGTTAGCTGATCTTTTTCTCATAAACTGATGCATAATCTTGTCGTTGTTAATTCTACGTAGACGTTCTCGTTACGTGTGGTTGTGTCTAAAATATGCAGGCATATACCTGAAAGTTTCGTCGCCGGTTTACTTTCTGTGTTTTCAGTACACACCCATTTAGCCCAGATCGTTTTCGTGACTTTGGTGATTACATTTATTATTTCCGTTGTGAAAGAAGACCGCATCCAGTACCGGTATTATATGTATGTTTAATTCTTATTTCTTGTTGCACTGTTTTGGAACAATTTACAGTACTGTAGCTCATTAACAAAGTAGACACCGTGCTTTTCTACCGGCTACTCAATAATTGATTTTTATTCTTTGAATGACATCTGTGTAATTTTTATTTTTGCAGTGACATACAAACCGGAAGATGGCCCACGCAAATGATACAAGCTTTATACCAGACCTCCCATCAGGACCATTAGATGATTACAGGAAGAAAGCATCATTTGACTGGAAAAAGATGAAGTTGGTATTTGAAAAACCAGATGTACTGAAACTGAAGGTAGATGGAAAGAATTGCTTTCTTAATAAATACCTTTCATTTTGATATTTGCATCCATCTTTGTGTAATCAACTTCTCTGTTTCTTAGTTTTGCATTTTGTTATCAATCAGTGCTTCTTCATAGAGTGCATTGAATATTTGTGGTATCCAGAAATTTTAATGAGGATCCACCAACAATGTTCTGCCTGTAGCATATAAGAAACTTGTAAAATTTATGCAGGAGATAGATGTAGTAAAGGAAATTCAGGAATAGTCTGCACACTGAGGAGCACTTGCTTATGTATATCCTGTAACAGAAACAGATGACTGTGGAGGAGTGGGGAGGTTCGATGCATTTTAGAAATTCTAGTGTTAGACAAACTATTAGATCATATCAAAAGTTGGAGGGAATAATTAAAATGTGCTTTAAGTTGTTAAGAGCATATCTAGAAAGTTTGTCAGGTAACCAAAACACTCTGAAAATAATAGAAGCACTGCGGTATTTGTTTTTTGTAACACATTGTAGAAATAAAGTTTAATATATTGCTGCAAAAATTGGTTAATGTTAAGTTGGAAGTAGAAAGAAAGAAAAATACTGGAACATGGCTAACAGACTGGTACTATTGATCTGAAAGCCTTGAAGGGTAGTGTGGTCTGGAGAAAACTGTGTATTCGGCAAAATTAGATAACTATAGTGAAATTTGACAAAATATATTTTTTTCTCTCTAGGCTTCTGAGGTCAGTAGAGCCACAACACACTAATAAAAAGTATCTCATATATGATGAATGATAGGTATGAGTACTGCAGATGATAAAACTCTGTTGTTTATTATGAAATATTAACATGAATTAATTTCAGAGTGATGCACACACAGTTTTTGCTTATCCCATATGAAGTATTGTACGGTAACCATGATCTAAAATATGAGAGAAGTACGGACAGAATTACAATGCCACTAGCAAACCTCAGAGATTTTTTTATTTCTTCTCCCTGAATGTCAGTGCACTCACAAGATCACTACAATTGATATCAATCGTAGTGACAGCATGCACATATACTGCTCTGGAATTTTCACCAGTTATAACCAAATTTTTATGATATGAAGATTGGAATCAAAGCAGATAATCTGAATTATAATTTGCAATCAAGGCCAATAGAATTAGTATTAATATTCCGAAAATCTTTATGTCAAACGATGGAAAATCCAGGATGGAATGTAACAATATTATGAGAAGGAGAGTTGCTACTCACCGTATAGTGGAGATGCTGAGTTGCAGATAGGCACAACAAAACGACTCTCCTCTCACAATTATAGCTTTTGGCCGTTAAGGCCTTTGTCAACACCACACACACACACACACACACACACACACACACACGCACTTGCGCGCGCGCACACACACACACACGCACTCACACACACACACACACACACACACACACACACACACACACACACACACACACACACACACACAACGCAACCTGCTTGTGTGTGTGTGTGTGTGTTTTGACGAAGGCCTTAATGGCCAAAAGCTATAATTGTGAGTGTCTTTAAGTTGTGTCTATCTCTAACTCAGCATCTCCGCTATATGGTGAATAGCAACTTTCCTTGTCATAATATTGTTAAAATATTTATTTTACATTTTTAAGGTGCATTGTGATTTCTTTTGGTAGCTCAGCTGACATGTCACCTTAATTTCATTTCTTGCGATACCTATTGTGTCATGACAAGCCTAACTTCAACTGTGACTTAGATTCCTATTGTGCTCTTTGTGAGAGAAGCTGCTCTGTGTAGTAATATATCCACAAGAGGTATCAGGTCCAGCGAATGAAGTGGCAATGCTAGCAAATAATGTGGCCATGCTAGGAGAGCCATCTTAATGTAGCCACTGACATGGTAATTGGTTCCAGAAGAAATCATGGACTTAATTATTGTTGTGTTTGGTACACCTTCTTATTTGAAATGTTATGTATTGTACTTTGTCATGAATTTTTAAACTCTGTCTTGCTTATTTGTTAAATAAAAAGAATGGACCACAAAATTTGCTCATGCTTAAGCCACAAATAGGATTCCATTTCTATCTCCCACAAAATTTTTCTATAGATTACCATGGATTTTCACTGTCTTAAATAAGATAATGATATGTACTCACTTTGCCACTTCAGTAAAATGTTAATTCATCATGAAGATTGTGTACAATAAAATTGTTGTCTTCATTCAACCACCTGATTTAAGCTGTAAACATTTTGTCAGTACGCTTGATTCTGAAAAAAAAACTTTGTCTTTCGTGTATCATCATCTGAGACTTTTGGATAACTGATGATTTTTTTATGGTCTACTAAATTGCTGGTATCTACAAAACACTTGGGCCATTAATAAGTAGTAGGTTTAATGGGAGGTTCTTTACCATACAGGGCACAAAACTTTTTGTATGGTTGTTGCAGCATTTTGCTCTTTGAACCTAAACACAAAGTAAGCACAATTGGGCCACGTGAAAACAGGTGGTGTTTTTTTTTTAAAAAAAAGCTACTTTTGATAGCCTTGTACCAGTTGATGAGATCATACTGCCACTGGTGTGAAGATCAATGTATGATCAGTCTCTGCAGCATCCATTGTCTTGCATCCCATAGTGGAGGTCGATACTAGAAACCCCCAATGGAATATTGCCTAGTAAAGAATTTTTGTGATCAAAACAAGTTTTTTTATTGCTTTTATTTTTGCTGTATTCATCTCCCCCCCTCCTTCCCCATCTGCAACACCATCTCTTCGCCCTTTATTCTGAAGCTGTTGTACCCATTGCTTAGTATAAATTACACTTGCATTCCTTCAGCTTCAGAAGTTTTCGAAGCTTTCACAGCCTTTCTTTCAGCCCCTGTACTTTCATATTGTACATAGCAAACATCTGCCATCCTTCGCTTTACCTGCTGGCTAGAATTTTCATCCTTGTTACGTTAGACAACCACCCATTACTTAGGTTATCAGTTATTGTGGGTGAATGGAGGAGGATTGAAATATTACATTTACCAGGTGTCTGCACACCTATCATAGTTCATAAGAAAAGATGCTAAGTAAACATGTTTGAAACTAAGGTTCTCATAAATCATAAGTGTGAAATAATCTTTTCTGAAGTGTGCATGCAGTTACATGAATTTCTTACAAAGAAAATGAATAATTGTATGCTTTATCAAATCTCTATACACATTTGCAGATGAAAGTATGGGAAACTCTCAATTCTGATGCCCTTTTTCAACATTTAACTACTACTCCAAGTGCTGAAGAACAAAAACATAGAGCAGCTCTCCAGTTGTCAAAGCTGCACCAGTACCGATTTTATACTGATGAGATACTCAGCGCCAATTACCGTAATAAGGTAAGTTTTTCTTACATTAGTTTTTATTTATAACTGTTTTGTACATG
The DNA here is from genome assembly GCF_021461385.2 of Schistocerca piceifrons. Classification (NCBI taxonomy): domain Eukaryota; kingdom Metazoa; phylum Arthropoda; class Insecta; order Orthoptera; family Acrididae; genus Schistocerca; species Schistocerca piceifrons. The sequence continues at coordinate 330,767,221 of NC_060138.1, read as the reverse complement.
GTTATTTGGCTCTCCTGTACAAATATGCACAACTTATGTTAATACATAACTAAATAATCACAGAACAAGCCACAGTTCTCAGAAACCAGAACTAGATGGTGGTAGATAAATTATACCAGAAAGTTCGTAAGACCTTACAAAGTCATCAGCACAGCAATAAATGGTCCTTATAGCAATCTGTAGTCCAGTGCAGTAGCAGACAGCCAGTTTCCAATTGTGCACCACAAGGATGATGCATACAGTCTTCAGTCAGCAAATGTTATGACTGTGGAGCTCCCAGCCATTGCCCATTGCTTATAAAGGCATTCATGCTTCTAGGTGGCAGGACCTGATGATTTGCTGCCTATCCTGAGTTGCCAAGCCCCATAACTTCTTGGACTAATTAACTTAGATTTCCCAACTGTGCCTCATTTATTACAATTTTTTAAAAATATATGCTCATTGTTGCAATTTTATTGCACGGGACAGTAGATAACGGTTAAACTTTTGACAAGAGCATTGTTTTGGAAACCTGTACACCACAAGGATTACTTTGGATGTAACCTATGATAAAGATGACAACAAAAGGGCAATTCACTGGCAGGTACCATGGCTGACACCTTCGTTAATCATGTAGAATTATAATTTTTCAAAAACAATCCACAGATCACGAATAAGATTTTATAATATAAGTGGTATGTTGATGACTTTGTTGTTAAATGAAGGTTCCAGAGATGAGGTAGACTCACTAACATTTTAAATAACATTCATCCTGATCTTGGTTTTACAGAACAACATGAAAACAGCAAAAGCATTAACTTTTCAGGTCTAAGAATTTCATATCGCAGTGGTAAACATTGTTTTGCCATTTACAGGAGGCAGACTGCTAGTGATGTAATTATTAATGCTCCTCATGTCATCCTTCTGAATACAAAAAAGCATTTTTCAAATCTATGATTCACGGAATACTAAAATTACCTCTGGAACCAGATGCAATCCAAAAAGAAATAAACATTTTAAAGCAGATTGCCAAAGCCAACTGTTTTAACCCCACTGAAGTTGATTATTTCTTTCATAAACTGCAACACTCTTGCTACTCCCAACAGCAAATTTACAAAAATGACATACATGGGCCTAATTTCTGACAAAACAAATAAACTGTCAAAGAACACAAATTTGACAGTAGTCTTAATTACTAATAACCTTCTGCCAAGTGGGCTGAGACATACAATTGGAACTGCAATAATGCCTATCTTAATCCCGGTGTTCGTAAAATATTACATAAAAATTGCAACAAACAGTACATTGGCCAGACAGATAGGAACTTCACTACTTGTTATGAGGAACACACTTCATCTACATCTTGTAATAAATCAGTACTTGGCTGACAACTAACAAATCACAATCACTCAGGAGGATCTGTAACGACTAATTTAAAAAACCTTCACAATGCACCTACAGGACTGCTACTTCACACATTAGAAGAGAGAGAAATTTATGCTCACTACAAAATTAAAACCTCATCCATACTCAATGAGCAACTAGACTTCACATAAAGATATTTCTGTGATCTTTTTGAAGACTTATAGTATATTCCTGCTCTTCCGTTCCCTTTTTATTCTTTTGCTTTTTATGGAATGTCTTCATGATTGTAATTAACTTTTTGCACTTCATTCTAAACTCTTGGATGCTTAGGTATTTATGCTTTTTACTCAGAATTATCTAATAGATCCAGTTTGTGGCAGTGTCTCACTTCATAATGATTGTGCGCTAGGCTAACTAAAGAATGCGCGCTCTCTCTCTCTCTTCAGTTCATATTTATTCCTCTTTTATTTCTCCAAATAATAATTGTAACTTCATCCTTATTGATATTTTTCTCTGACTGTAAAAAACTACAGTCACAGTATCATTTAGTTTTTGACTGCTTATGCAATTGTTTTACATTTATGACTATTTAGATGGGTCCATGATGTATTACATCTTAGTGTTGTAACCTATATTTCTGTGCATCAGACATTTTGTATGCCTATTTTATGTAATGACTGCAAACAACTATGTCCACAGTTTTTTGTACTTCAGTTTTCTTATATTCATTGTTTTGTCTTTGACTACCTTGATGGGTAAATGAGACTTTGTGCCATATTTATTTTAATGTAACTTGCATTTTTTTCTTTTTTAATGTTTTAGGTATCCTACTTTATTTGTTATTAATGTTAGTTACATGGTTAATTTCACCTGGGGGATTTGACACATATTACGACCATCGTCTTACTTGCTTAGCAGTAGTTGGTAACAAATAGTCAATGTCACAGCTTTGAAATCAGCCCTGTGAAATGAGCACATCACCTCCATGCCACTTTGATCTAAATAAAGGTGTCAGTCAAGCAGTATTCTCACTGGAATTACAATCTAAGAGCAATATGCAATCACTTGCATGCATTTCTACATGTCAACCTGCATGACAGTACGTGTGTGACTTCCAGCCACTGTTAGAGCTCTGAGATCCTCTTCTGCTGGATGGCACATATCGGTATGACCATGACGTCTGCCTCGGAACCTTTAGCGACACCTAACTGCCATCTTTGCTGCCATACAGTGTCAGAGTTCACGATAAATGCCCACAGAAGGCTATCAATGTTCTCACAACAAATTATAATTGGATATCTCTGTTTTATCACAAATTGATGTAATGCTGATGATACAGTTGCTGAAAGGTTCAAAGAAAACTCGAGTTTGATTTCAAATACGTACGCGACTCATACGATAATAGTTGGTGACTTTAATTTACCCTCGATATGTTGGCGAAAATACATGTTTAATTCCGGAGGTACGCATAAAATATCATCGCTTTCTCTGAAAACTATTTCGAGTAGTTAGTTCATGAGCCCACGCGAATAGTAAACAGTTGTGAAAACACACTTGACCTCTTAGCAACAAATAATCCTGAGTTAATAACGAGCATCAAAACCGATTCAGGTATTAGTAAACACAGGGTTGTCGTAGCAAGATTGAATATTGTAATCCCCAAATCCTCGAAAAATAAGCGAAAAATATAACTATTCAAAAAAGCAGATAAAAATTCACTTGTCGACTTCCTGAGAGACAACTCCACTCATTTCCAAATTAATAATCTAAGTGTAGACCAGATGTGGCTTAACCCTTAACTACTATCGACCGTATCTCAGACCACTACTAATTTTTGTGTCGAGATATTTCTCACACCCCTGCAAAGCCAAATGGACTCTTGCGTGTACCTTCCTATTGGCTGTCAAGCTACACGTGCCAGCATTCTTGCATTGTTGCTGCTCTTTGTTTCGTAATTATTAGCCTTGAGAAGTCTCGCAGACATACCATAGTGTTTGCGTGCCGTGTTTTTATTGCGTGCTACTGTTTCTCCATGGCGGCGAAAGCTGGGCCTTCCGTGCAACATGTGTTATGTGAGACAGATGTCTTCACTTGCAAGATGAGCCTCGGGACACCAAAAGAAGAATTCGGAAATCGAAAAAAGTATACCTTTTGCCCTCCTCGTCTGAAGAGGAAAACGAGGTATCCATGTCAACAGTGTGGTGTTCAGATTTGTTTGGAGTGTTCCAGGAAGGTCTGCGTGAAGTGTTTGCAGGTGGAAATTGACTAAAGTATGATTCAGTGGCACATGAGAACAAGTATTTAGTTTTTTACTTGTAATTTTAGAAGTAAAATGTGGCAAAGTTTCTCCATTCATAGACTTATGGACTGAAACATTCGCTCTGCATCGCAAAGAGAGTTATAAACTGAAAGCTGAATTCGCACACAATTTATCGTAAGTCATGTAGGATTTTTCCACCTAGTTATATTGCCAATTTGTAATATAATCCCTCTGATGAAAATCTGTGAGTAGAGAGCTAACTATTTGCTGTTATTTATGTAACTCATAAAATAAAAATATACTCCAGATTTTGCTTTGTTTTAATTGTCGGAGTGTTTAAAATGTAGTAGTGCTTAAAGAAAATCAAATTTCTACAAAGGCCACCTCTAAGAAGTGTAATGAATCACTGGAAGTCAAGAAACTATATATGTTCTGCAAAATTCTGGTTTGATATATAAAATAGAAAAATGCTGTCTGTGAGACCCCTCCATAGTAATTGTGTTCCTGTGAATGACCATAGTAGTTAAGGGTTAATTTCAAAGAAATAGTATCGGCAGCAATTGAGAGATTTATACCAAATAAATTACCAAACAACGGAGCTGATCCTCCTTGGTACACAAAACGGGTTAGAACACTGTTGCAGAAAAAACAAAACAAACATGTCAAATTTAAACAGACGCAAAATACCCAAGATTGGTGATCTTTACAGAAGCTCAAAATTTAGCGCGGTTTTCAATGGGAGATGCTTATCACAGTTTCCACAATGAAACTTTCTCGAAACCTGGCAGAAAATCCATAGAGATTCTGGTCATATGTGAAATATGTTAACAGCAAGAAACAATTGATGCCTTCTCTGCGCGATAGCAATGGAGATACTATTGAAGGCAGTGCTGCCAAAGCAGAGTTACTAAACACAGCCTTCCAAAATGCCTTCACAACAGACGACGAAGTAAATATTCCAGAATTCGAATCGAGAACAGCTGTCAACATGAGTAATGTAGGAGTAAATATCCTCGTAGTAGTGAAGCAACTTAATCACTTAATAAACGCAAGTCTTCTGGTCCAGACTGTATACCAATTAGGTTCCTTTTGGAGTATGCTGATGCATTAGCTCCATACTTAACGATCATATACAACCGTTCGCTCAACGAAAGATGCATACCCAAAGACTGGAAAGTTACAGAGGTCACATGAATATTCAAGAAAGGTAGTAGGAGTAATCCACTAAATTACAGGCCCATATCGTTAACGTCGATATGCTGCGGGATTTTGGAACATATATTGTGTTAGAATATTATGAATTACCTTGAAGAAAACAGTCTATTGACACACAGTCTACATGGGTTTAGTAAACATCGTTCCTGTGAAACACAACTAGCTCTTTATTCACATGAAGTGTTGAGTGCTATTGACAAGGGATTTCAGATCGATGCTGTATTTCTGGATTTCCGAAAGACTTTTGATCTGTACCACACAAGCGGCTCGTTGTGAAATTGCGTGCTTACGGAATATCGTCTCAGTTATGTGACTGGATTTGTGATTTCCTGTCAGAGAGGTCACAGTTCATAGTAATTGACAGAAAGTCATCGAGTAAAACAGAAGTGATTTCTGACGTTCCCCAAGGTAGTGTTATAGGCCCTTTGCTGTTCCTTATCTATATAAATGATTTGGAAGACAATCTGAGCAGCTGTCTTTGGTTGTTTGCAGATGACGCTGTCGTTTATCGACTATTTAGAAAAAATATCTGAATGGTGTGAAAAGTGGCAGTTGCCCCTAAAAATTAAAGTGTGAGGTCATCCACATGAGTGCTAAAAGGAACTCGTTAAACTTCGGTTACACTATAAATCAGTCTAATCTAAAAGCCGTAAATTCAACTAAATACCTAGGTATTACAATTACGAACAACTTAAACTGGAAGGAACACATAGAAAATGTTGTGGGGAAGGCTAACCAAAGACTGTGTTTTATTGGCAGGACACTTAGAAAATGTAACAGACCTACTAAGGAGACTGCCTACACTACGCTTGTGCATCCTCTTTTAGAATACTGCTGCGCGGTGTGGGATCCTTACCAGCTAGGACTGACGGAGTACATCGAAAAAGTTCAAAGAAAGGCAGTTAAAGAGGGGAGAGAGTGTTACAGAAATGATACTGGATTTGGGCTTGACATCATTGAAAGAAAGGCGCTTTTCGTTGCGGTGGAATCTTCTCACGAAATTCCAGTCACCAACTTTCTCCTCTGAATGCGAAAATATTTTGTTGACACCGACCTACATAGAGAAGAACGATCACCAGATAAAATAAGGGAAATCAGAACTCGTACGGAAAGATACAGGTGTTCATTCTTTCCGCGCACTAAACAAGATTGGAATAATAGAGAATTGTGAAGGTGGTTCGATGGACCCTCTGCCAGGCACTTAAATGTAATTTGCAGAGTATCCGTGTAGATGTAGATGTAGATGCTGTGTGTAGCAGTTACTTTATATAATATAAGGCACATATTTTTTCATGTGTTGTTAGCTTTCATGTGACCCTTTTACATATACTTTATTGTAAAAACCGTTTGACACCTTGTACACCTGATTGGCTATCATTGATGTAATCAGTGTGCAGAGGGTGGAGCATTGCGTATTTAAGCAGCAGCTGTATCACTCTCCTTAGCAGTTGGCATTTGTGGATGTGTAGTGCCTGCTCCATTCACAGTCACCATCTACATCACGGGTATAAGTTCTTCTTTTAGTTTTTGTTACATGTTAAGATGTCCCTCTAATTCTGTTGTATGTAAATATTTAAGTGTGGGCCTGAAGATGGTCTAAAACAGCCCGAAACTGGAAACCTTGTATTAAAAAAAAAAGTTTATTGTGGTTGTGACTGTTTATATTCAATTTTAATTGTAAGTAAACTGCTGTACTCCAGAGAAACATGTTCTCAAAAATTACTACAACAAATAAATTTTAATCTCTCTAGGGTTCCATTGAAGAACTTTCCGATCTGAGTATATTGGATAGAAATCCTATGAGCAGTATGCGTAGTACATCATATTCCCTTAAATATACATATTACTCCTAAATTGTAACTGATTACTCTTGTATCCGATGTACTCGAATCTAAAGATAATTCAATGGAATTGAAACCAGCCATTATTTTGGGAACGTGAATGTGAAATTTAGACAAAAAATACAATTTGTTGGGCAGCTGTTGATCGACGAGTTTAAAAAAAATAGTATGTCAGTTTTTGCATTATTATGGCAAATTTCTGTACCTTTTGTCTTGGATATGATATGATGAGATGCAGTGCTGTGTCCAGCCTCATCTCTTCCAGGTGTCTCTCAGGTAAGAGAGTGCTGCCGCCTGTCTAGTTGGATATGACAACTGAATTCTTACATAAATTTATCTGAATTCTTACATAAATTTATCTGGCCTGGGCCAAGTGGTGCAAGATATTATTTTTGCCCCCACCAATTGAAGACCTTGTGGTGTAGCAAGCCATGACAATTTTGCTTCCCCTCTTGTTTTGCCATCTGCCTCCTTATAGTATTTTTAATTTTTTTTTATTACTATTGACATAAGTGAGTATAATCTCTATTTCCATAAGAGAAAAAGGTTGGCTGTCAGTTTACAAGAATGTAACACCAGATCTAATTTTGTGCTTAGTTTTATGTATGTAATTGGTTTTCTAATTTATTTCGACTATTCCTAGTTAGCAACCTTTGTTATAGGTTGAAGTCAGTGATGTTTCATAAGTTAAATTCTATTGTTGATGTATAAACAAATATACATTCTGTACTAATTATAACATTTGGAGGAACAACTAATAGTATTTCTAAAGGATCTGTTTAACTCTATTTGAAAGCATGTTAGCAAAGCCAGCCCTCAATTACCTACTTTAATCACCAAAAAGATTTATAGGTTGCTGTTGTTGTTGTTGTTGTTGTTGATGTGGTCTTCAGTCCTGAGACTGGTTTGATGCAGCTCTCCATGCTACTCTATCCTGTGCAAGCTTCTTCATCTCCCAGTACTTACTGCAACCTACATCCTTCTGAATCTGCATAGTGTATTCATCTCCTGGTCTCTCTCTACGATTTTTACTCTCCACGCTGCCCACCAATGCTAAATTTGTGATCCCTTTATGCCTCAGAACATGCCCTACCTCTCGGTCCCTTCTTCTTGTCAAGTTGTGCCACAAACTCCTCTTCTCCCCTATTCTATTCAATACCTCCTCATCAGTTACGTGATCTACCCATCTAATCTTCAGCATTCTTCTGTAGCACCACATTTCGAAATCTTCTATTCTCTTCTTGTCCAAACTATTTATCATCCATGTTTCACTTCCATACATGGCTACACTCCATACAAATACTTTCAGAAACCACTTCCTGACACTTAAATCTATACTCGATGTTAACAAATTCCTCTTCTTCTGAAACGCTTTCCTTGCCATTGCCATTCTACATTTTATATCCTCTCTACTTCGACCATCATCAGTTATTTTGCTCCCCAAATAACAAAACTCCTTTACTACTTTAAGCGTCTCATTTCGTAATCTAATTCCCTCAGCATCACCCGACTTAATTCGACTACATTCCATTATCCTCGTTCTGCTTTTGTTGATGTTTGTCTTATATCCTCCTTTCAAGACACTGTCCATTCCGTTCAACTGCTCTTCCAAGTCCTTTGCTGCCTCTGACAGAATTAGAATGTCATCAGCGAACCTCAAAGTTTATATTTCTTCTCCATGGATTTTAATACCTACTCCGAATTTTTCTTTTGTTTCCTTTACTACTTGCTCAGTATACAGATTGAATAACATCGGAGAGAGGCTACAACCCTGTCTCACTCTCTTCCCAACCGCTGCTTCCCTTTCATGTCCCTCGACTCTTATAACTGCCATCTGGTTTCTGTACAAATTGTAAATAGCTTTTTGCTCCCAGTATTTTATCCCTGCCACCTTTAGAATTTGAAAGAGAGTATTCCAGTCAAAATTGTCAAAAGCTTTCTCTAGGTCTACAAATGCTAGAAACATAGGTTTGCCTTCCTCAATCTTTCTTCTAAGATAAGGCGTAAGGTCAGTATTGCCTCACGTGTTCCAACATTTCTACGGAATCCAAACTGATCTTCCGCGAGGTCAGCTTCTACCAGTTTTTCCATTCGTCTGTAAAGAATTTGCGTTAGTATTTTGCAGCTGTGACTTATTAAACTGATAGTTCGGTAATTTTCACATCTGTCAACACCTGCCTTCTTTGGGGTTGGAAATATAATATTCTTCTTGAAGTCTGAGGGTATTTCGCCTATCTCATACATCTTGCTCACCAGATGGTAGAGTTTTGTCATGACTGGCTCTCCCAAGGCCGTCAGCAGTTCCAATGGAATGTTGTCTACTCCCGGGGCCTTGTTTCGACTCAGGTCTTTCAGTGCTCTGTCAAACTCTTCACGCAGTATTGTATCTCCCATTTCATCTTCATCTACATCCTCTTCCATTTCCATAATATTGTCCTCAAGTTCATTGCCCTTGTATAGACCCTCTATATACTCCTTCCACCTTTCTGCTTTCCCTTCTTTGCTTAGAACTGGTTTTCCATCTGAGCTCTTGATATTCATACAAGTGGTTCTCTTTTCTCCAAAGGTCTCTTTAATTTTCCTGTTGGCAGTATCTATCTTACCCCTAGTGATATATGTCTCTACATCCTTACATTTGTCCTCTAGCCATCCCTGCTTAGCCATCTTGCACTTCCTGTCGATCTCATTTTTGAGATGTTTGTATTCCTTTTTGCCTGCTTCATTTACTGCATTTTTATATTTTCTCCTTTCATCAATTAAATTCAATATTTCTTCTGTTACCCAAGGATTGCTACTAGCCTTCGTCTTTTTACCTACTTGATCCTCTGCTGCCTTCACTGCTTCATCCCTCAGAGCTACCCATTCTTCTTCTACTGTATTTCTTTCCTCCATTCCTGTCAATTGTTCCCTTATGCTCTCCCTCAAACTCTCTACAACTTCTGGTTTAGTCCTTAATTTCCCACCTTTCTGCAGTTTCTTCAGTTTTAATCTACAGTTCATAACCAATAGATTGTGGTCAGAGTCCACATCTGCCCCTGGAAATGCCTTACAATTTAAAACATGGTTCCTAAATCTCTGTCTTACCATTATATAATCTATCTGATAACTTTTAGTATCTCCAGGGCTCTTCCACGTATACAACCTTCTTTCATGATTCTTGAACCAAATGTTAGCTATGATTAATTTATGCTCTGTGCAAAATTCTACCAGACGGCTTCCTCTTTCATTTCTTACCCCCAATCCATATTCACCTACTACGTCTCCTTCTCTCCCATTTCCTACTCTCTAATTCCAGTCACCCATGACTATTAAATTTTTGTCTCCCTTCACTACCTGAATAATTTCTTTTATCTCATCGTACATTTCATCAATTTCTTCATCATCTGCAGAGCTAGTTGACATATAAACTTGTACTAATGTAGTAGGCATGGGCTTCGTGTCTATCTTCCAAAGGAATTACCAGTTTTGTCAAAAGTATTGTTTGCGTAACTATATATGTAAATTTCATGATTTAAACAAATAATTCAGCTTAACCCTTTTAGTAGAAGAAATTGTTAAAAAGACAGAATTTTTTGATGTATTTGATTAATTTAATGAGTTTAGTTTTAATTGTAATATTTGTAAATTAAACGTCGAACAGTGTGAAGTGCCTATTATTGTGATTATAAAAGGGCCCAATTTTTGGTCATGAGTTAGTCAGTCCACAGCTGAGTTTCAGGTGAGGAACCTGTGTTGATTGGAACAACAAGAACGTATCAGCTTAAACAGTGAAATAAGTGTTACAACAATAGGCCATGTGTTAAAGCAGTAACAGTGTCTGTTCCATACATACTTTTCTATTCCTCAAGAACTGTGAACTTCGTGGTTAGGTTTTTACAGCTCGTAGATGTTCAATAGCAAACTATTGTAGCAGTATGTGGATGTTCGCCTGCTAACTATTTATGAGGCTTATGGAAAGTTAAATGATAGTGCATTGGGCATATAACTGTGTAATATTTGGGGGGTTTTGAACAGTGAAAGTAAAAGACTGTGTAACGCAACTGTGCAACGGTCAGCTACATCATTTACAGTAGACAGTAGTTGCATTTCCACAACCCATTTTTCAGCCAGAGCAGCAGCACAATATGTCAACACCGAGAACAATCAACAAAGAAATAAAGAAAGCAGGGTGAGCACTGGCACAACCGTGTAAGGGTTTTGGGAGCAATTTCCACAGTGCAGTGCAAGGCAAACCTTAAATCACTTAATGAAAGCATGTCTTCCCATCCAAATTTCATATTATCAGGTTTTTTCTGAGTATGCCGAAATAATAGCTTCCCAGTTAGCAGTCATATATGAGTGAGTGCTTGCTCAATAAAAGATCTGTACCTTAAGACTGGAAAGTTGCACAGGTCCCATAGTACTCAAGAAAGGAAATAGGAGTAATCCAGTGAATTGTAGACCCAGATTACTAACATCAGTTTGCAGCAGGATCGTAGAAGATACATGTGTTCAAACCTTATGAATTAATTACAAGAAAATGATCTACTGACAAAGTCTTTTATGGATTCAGAAAAAAGTGCTATCAAAAGGGGATCTCAAATTGATTCAGTATTTTTAGATTTTCAAAAAACTTTTGACACTGTTCCTCACAAGCAACTTCAAATCAAATTACGTGCCTGTGAGTATTGTGTCAGTTGTGTGACTGGATTCATGATTTTCTGTCAGAAAGGTCACAGTAATTTAATAACTAATGGAAAGTCATTGAGTAAAACAGAAGTGATAAGTGGCATTCCACAAGGCAGTGTTGTAGGCCCTCTGCTGTTTCTGATCTGTATAAATGTTTTAGGAGACATTCTGAGCAGCTGTCCTAAATTTTTCAGAGTTGATGCTGTCATTTCGCTTTTAGTAAAGTAATCAGAAGATCAAAAGCAATTAATTTAGACAAGATATCTGTATGACATGAAAAGCCTGCCCAGATGGCTTCACTGTTAAAAGTGCCAGTTTCGGGACGAGGTGGTGCGTCGGTCCTGGTTCGAATCCACACACCAGATTAACAAAAAGAGTCGATGTGCCAGCCAGCCAGCATGTGGTTTTTAGGTGGTTTTCTTGATCCCACTAGGTAAATGCCAGGATAGCTCCTAAGTCTCACAACAGATACACAATTCCCAAACACATAGAAAATTTTCAATCTTTTTCACATGAATAACACTGCACACGGGCAGTTGGGGTACACTATTATGTCCTGGGAGGAGATTGAAGGGGGTTCTGACAAAAAAATTATGTTGCCACCTTTTAAATTAAACATGCCAAATCCATAAATAAGCATGCCAACCCTGCACCGATGTGGGACAAAGGCACAATAAAAAGAAGAAGAACCGTATGCTGTGGAAAGCGACAATTTACCCTAAATAATGAAAACTGTGAGGTCATTCACATCAGTACTCAAAGGTATCCATTCAATTTCAGTTGCAAAATAAATTACAGAAATCAGAAGGCTGTCAATTTCACTAAATACCTAGGGATGGCAATTATGAACATCTTAAATTTGAACCATCACATATGAAATTTTGTGGGAAGGGTGAACCAGAGATTGCATTTTATTGCCAGAACATTTAGAAAATGTGACAGATCCACTAAAGATACTGTCTACACTTTGCTTGTCTAATCTTTGTTAGTGTGCTGCTGTGCAATATGGAATCCTTACTATGTAGGTTTGTCAGAGGAAATCAAAAAAGTTGAAAGAAAGGCAGCTCATGTTGTATTATCACAAAATAGAGGAGCGATGTATTATCACAAAATAGAGGAGCGAGTGTAATGGATACGATGGACGAGTTGGAGTGGCAGTCATTAAAATAAAGGCATTTTTCATTGCAGCCAGATCTTTTCACACAATCTCAAACAACAATGTTTTCCTCCAAATCCGAAAATATATTATTAATGCTTGACATAGGGGAAAATGATCATTATAATAAAATAAGAGAAATCAGAGCTTGCATGGAAATATTTAAGTGTTCATTTTTTCAACATACTGCTAGAAACTGAAACAGTAGAGAAGTTGTGTGAAAGTGGTTCGATGAACGCCCTGTTAGGCTCTTTCTGAAGAAAATCAGTTGTTTTATTTAGGCTTGTTTGAAGGAGAGGAAGGGGGGGGGAGGGAGGGGTGGAAGAGAAAAACGTAACAGAAACCCCTTCGCTCTCAGCTAGTTCATCATACAATCGCATGTTAGTAACATACTGCGTACTGAGGACAGGAATGGTGACAGATTTCTGGGTACGTTTTTACATTTTCATTATATTGTATGCTTTCATTTTGTCGCAGTGATTGAGAAGGTTTGAGAGAGAGAGAGAGAGAGAGAGAGAGAGAGAGAGAGAGAGAGTTGGAAGAAGGTTCACACTGAGCAAATTTCAGGCAATTTCCATCAGATTAGTGTCCTTGCCATTTGTGGCTCAAGTGGGATAAATTACAATAGTTTAGACAGATGAGCAATGAGTGGGAGATGGGGAGTTCTTTCTTCGTAAATATTAGTAATAATAAAATTGTATGACTGTACACGCAGGATTGTAATATAGTCTACAAAGTGCAAATTATGAAAGCTAGCTTCCCACAGTTTGTTTTGTGTTGTATTTATAATTGGATGATTTTTTATTTTTCAGACTCGATCTATCATGACAATCAATGAAGCAACAGCAGCTTTAAGTACTGATTTATCTGTGAAATTTGCCGCAGGAGTTGCACTCTGCTCAAACACCATATTAACACTGGGGACCGAAAGACACCTTCATTTCTTCAAAGCAGTTTGGAATGGTGAGGTATGATTCATTTTATATGCTAATTATCTATCGTATAGAAAATATTATGTGTGGAGTAATTAAAGTCAAGGTTTACTTTCAGCTGATGGATGAAATGTGGAGACATTTGTCAGTATCCTTAAAGAAGTACCTATTCAGATGTAAATGCTCACAGGCCACATAGGGAGAGTCACATTGTGTATTGTGGTTTGTAATGTTTCTCGTATGGTGTTGATGAGGCTATGAAACCTGTAGCATTATATCTGTTCGCAAGAAAAATAATTTTTGAAAGCTATCTGAGAATATTGTTGTCACTAAGTGCAGAAATTTACAGCTACAAGATTGTGCAGTGCAAATGCACAAAATTTGGCAGTAAAATGCACATGTTCGCAAATCAAAATGTGTTGTGTCACAGAGGTCTTTTAATGTTCTGAATGCCAGGTGACACATTAAATAAACTATCTCAGTATTACCAAAAATGAATCCTCTTAAATTATATTGATTTGGATTTTGATCCAAAGAGTTAGAAAGATTGAAGCTACTGGAACTGTGCACAATTTTTTGCCTTAATTGCAGTTTCATTGCTTAGTTTTTCCATATTCAAACTAGAAAGAATTGTGCTTGGTTTCTTTACTTGAGACAAAGACCTGTCCTGCACAAATGAGTAACAGTTATTTTCTTTGTTGTAATTCTTTTTGAAATTCAAACCCTGAACCAATATGAAAGACACACATTCATTTTAGGACCAAAATATTGGGAAAGTTCATTTAGTAGGCACGATTTTAAATGAGAGCAAAGAAGTTTGTACAGTGTTAAAGATTTGGGTTATCAGTGAGGAACAGGGTGCTAAGAAAACTGTGTGATGTTACCACCTCTGTAAATAAATTGAGTGATAAAGAGACATAGGGAGATGTAGAGATCAAACTGCACAGCCCTTTAGATACCACTAACTCGTAGGAGGTATACTGTATGAACAGCCTCTAACAGCACTGCAGTATGTAGGTGAAAAGCAATGTCAAACAATGTAGCTCAAGCTCGTAATACTACAGTAAGCTATACTGACTAGACCTTGCTCACACTCAACTACATAATCTGTGTGACTTGAAGTAATCACCTTACGAACACAACAATGTCACATAAGATTTGATGTTCAGCTTCTCTTGCTATAAATCCCACTACAGCTCGTTACGACAACACTATGTGCAAAAGGATCGACACACTAACACTTTTTGTGGTATGATAGGTTCAGTGGCAGCTACCTGGATATTAATTATGACAACACCTCTGGCTACCAGGATTCACTAAGTCCGAAATATAAACTGCCACCAATGCTAGTATAAGTCAGCAGAAAAATATTAAATTCAAGAGTTTACAGTTAGCAGGAATGATGTATTTACCTTACCAAAAACAGCAACCTGTAGTGAAGCTTACTCTGTGTACTCTGACAATACAACTAAACACTTTCTTGACAGTGTAGGTACCAGAAATGACAGCTTTCATTTACAACTGATGAATACTTCTTATAGATCCATTGCCTCTTGTAGTTGCTCCTCTTTTAAAGCTTCAATGAATAATCGTATATACAAGCAATCATTGTGAACGTTGTAAATTTTTATGTAAATTGGAGAATACATTCAAAAGGCAAAGATATAATTTAATATTGTTAATCTTTTTTTTTGTCAATCAACGATAACCTCTATAAGTAGGACCTTGCCACACCAATTTCCTTAACTCTATTGAAATTTTATCATATTAAACCATGTCATCAATCTCAACCTTTCAGATTTAATTGTAATAACTTTTCATTTATAATTAACCGGTTTTCAATAAAATGTAAACTTGCTGTTCCTGTCTAAATAAAGATTAATTACCTTTCTTTTCATTGCAAGCTATTAACCAAACAATACTATTCCTTCTCTTTAATTTCTTTGAATGTTGCTTTTACCAATATTCCAGTCTGTTACTTTATTGGCCTTTAGATTTACTTTGTTATGAAAAGATATATTCAAGATAAGAGTTTGGTTGTTTACAGGTACAAGTCAGTATTTTATTTTACGAATGCGGGTGCTCTATTCCAAACCCCAAAAAGCGGAAATTCAATAAAAAGAAGTGAAACAAAAAACCTAAATATCACTGCCACTTTTCAACTACATGAACTTAAAATAATCAAACAAAACTCAACACTTGAGATGTTTTCTCCTGCAACCTACTAATCTTTAAAACTCTAAACCCAGCCCTCAATGATATCTTTTAGGGAAAATTTGTGTGTTCTCTAATAAATGGTTCTTGATTTGTCATTTACGAGCTATCAAATTCTCAGCAAAATTCCAAGTGTTCCTCAATAAATAACTATTACATAGGACAACCATTTTTCTTAATGTAGACTACACATTCAGTGCATACAACGAGATTTCTGGAGTTTACTATGTTACGATGCTCACGCTGAAGTCATACAATAAATCCTAACCAAATATTGCTAAGCCACTATTCCTCAGTGCTTGTGTACACTTGCACAACCACAATAATGCAATACAGTGCTACTATCCCTTAGCGTGTGCTTTAATCCTCAACCACAAAATAACCAAACAACTATATGTGAACACGTCTCTTTACATACACCAGCCAACGGAAAATCTCCCAAAAATATTGAAATATGGTTTGCCTACAAATGCGTGGCTATTAGGCAGCACAATGCACCATTAATAGTACATAAGAGAAACTAATCTCGCACTTCAATAAATTAGAGCTTTTCCTATACCTGGCGAGTCTATACTCTGCCAAAATTGCTGAAATAATCATTTTCTTCCCAAACTGATAATCTTCTCAAAATACCTTTCTAAATGATTTAGAACTGCTTTGAAAACACTTGAGTTCTATCCCCATTGCAGACTAATTCATGTATCATATGTGTGAGCCAATCTCATCATACTCGTGAGATGATCTCTCTCGAGGCTCAGTACTCGAACAATACTCGGATACTACTATTGAGATTTTAAAAGGACAAACAAAGAACCATTCTATGTGAACAAACATATAATGATAATTCTCTCTTTAACAATAAATGTTTTTTCTCAGCAGTCGCCGGCAAATGTTCGTTGCGGCCAGCTGCCCCGTGGTTGTTATCTTTGTCGCATGCTGCGATTCAGCAATCAGCTGGGCCTAGCAGACTCGCTGACTTGACACGGCACAGCTTTTCTTGATGATCAGGTGTCACTTATTTATAACATTTTAACACAAAAATATAAGAAAACTGTATAATCAACTTAACAAACTCTTCATTCTTGTAGCACATAAAAATCGAAAATAAGTTGAGGCGATACAGACAAGTGATGCACTTTTTTCAGACTGAAGACGGTTTGATGCATTACAAGATGTAGCAGAGAATGGTATGAGGATTAGGCAGGGTATAGGGATAGATAGAGGGTAAGAAATAAGGGTTAGGTAACTGGTTTGTGGACATCTGAGTAGGAGGGGACCAAGTAAAACAGTTTGTAGGTGTTGGGGCTGCAGATCAATGAGGACAAGTGTTCTTGTCCCTGATTCCAGTTGCAGAAATGCCATCAATGAATCTTGGCTATATGATATGATTTTTTTATGTTTGTTGCCAAGCAAACAGTCCTGTAAGTTTCAGTGAACAGATTTATACAGACATATGAGGAGGCCATGCAAATGTCCATGGATTTATCTTAGATTTGTTTGTAGATCTGCCATTTGCAAAGGAAGATACCAGTATTTGTGTTGATATTAACAAACTTCACTGTCATTGTCTCATGCAGGAGAAGAAAGTTTATCAGTTAGTTAGATGCTTAACTTCTTGCCCTCTTTCTTTTATTTTAGATTTCTTGGTTAAGTGTGTTCTGCCCCATCCGGCCACTGAAGCCCTAACTTCCACTGCTATGTGCTGGGCATGCCACAGTGCTGTAGAAGCACAGTGCATGTGTGCATTTTAGTCCTGAATGATTTTATTTGCCATGAATTGTCAGCACCGATTGTAGAGCAAAAAACCAGTTGAATTAATTGTTGTTTTCTAATTATTTATAAGTCTCAATGCTTATTTATGAAGGTATCTTGGTGGAGCACACTCTTTCAGAATATTTGACACAAAGGTCAACCCCAGAGTCGATGCACGTGTATCTTTAAACATAACCTGTCTTATCTAACCCACTCATTTCCTCATGGCTACTTCTCTTTGCTGTTGTTGATGGAATGATGCCTGTTCACTCTTCGTATTTCAGGCTGTCAAGAAGATTTTAAATACTGTTACATATCTTTTACATACGGTCACTCATGCAATTCTTACAATATTGTGATTGATATTTTATTTTGACTGCTGAAGCCATGGCTGCAGTTGTGCAGTCATCAATAGGTGGCAGGAGGAGTGAAATGCTTATTACACCTGCAGCTGCATTTAATACTGGGGACACTCCAATGCATAGGCAGGTTGTCTCACTGGTAGCAGCCATGAAACAATTTCCTTGAAATTAATTACTTTGCTCACAATAATGAGGGGGGCTGAAGAAGTATTGGACTATGGTAACAATTAAACACAGAATCTGTGCATAAATACAATTCCCCACGTGCGATAGTTTGAAAAAATATGAAGTGGCATGATCAAATAGGCTCAGTCATAGTAGAGAAGGTAGCAGGCTTCGCTTCATTGGGAGGATACGGTGAAAATGCAGTCACAAAATACTTGTACAATCCACCCCAGATTATTGCACAGCTGTGTGGTACTCAAACCAAGTAAGACTAGCAGAGGATGTTGAAGTCAGCACAAATGGTCACTGGTTTGATTGACCGTAGGAGAGCATCATGGTGATGCTGAAAAACCTGAATCAACAGGCTCTTGAAGATAGATAGTAACCATTCCACAGAAGCCTACATACAAAGTTCAGAGAGCTACTTTTTAAGTGAGAAGGGTTGCCATATGTTCTGAAAATCAGGGAGATCAGGAAATTTCAAACCTGTCTGGGAAATATCAGGGAAATTTGAAGAAAAAAAAAAACACTGGAAATATCTCTTTTTTGTCTCAGTAAATGAAACGGTTTATTTACTGAGACGTTTTGCATCGTCACTGAGCTGAGCGCATGCGCTGCCTCCCTACTGCTCGTTACTACTGCATCTCCCCTTCCTACCACTCCCTTCTGCTCCCAGTCAGTGCTGCCACCACTTGTCACTGCTAGCTTAATAGCTGCGGATGAGAGGCAGGGAGGTGTGAAGAGTGGTTTGTTTGGATCTGATTCTCATACAGTGGTTGCAGTGGCTGGAGACGGTGGTTGCAGGTGCATGATTCATGTCTGAGTGATTGTGTGAATGTGTGCGTGCTCTTGTTTTCTGACAAAGGCTATGGTGAAAAATTTCGTTGTAGGAGTGTGATTATCCTCTCTATGTGCCTGTCTGTGGCTCAGCAATCATCTTTACAGTGAGTTGCTACTTGTCCTCATTATTCTTGATTCTCAATATTAGCACAAGTTATCTGTAGCATGGATTGATCGCCGCAGTTCCATTTCAACAACATGCTGTCTGTGACTTCTGTATAGCTAATAACACTAGTGGATTTCCGTGACAGGCCAAAATCACAGGCTATTTCTGTGGGTATTCCTAACAGATTGGGCCTTCCAATCTGAAGCCCTTCGTTTCCTACTAATGTGTAGGTCCTGCCCATCAGATCTAGTTTCACCGACCTGCCCACAGGCTGGATCTGTTTGTGTGTGGTGTAATGCAGTCGATTTTTATGGTTTGTCCATGGACCCAGGAGTGCAGTGCTTCTCGACTTGTCAGAGGTGTTGCAATGTGTGGTGTTTTAGAGACATTTTATTTATTCTAGTACATTTTGGCACTATGAAAGTAGTTTATATATTAGAAAGTATAGACAATAAGAAGAAGAAAATTGTGGCAGTCGTTGGCAGTTTGTATGCTGTGTATTCAAATATTTTGTGAAAGAAAAATCACAGAATACCTGTAAAGTAATAGATGTGACACAGTGGGTAATAACCATCAATAATGAACATTGTAGAACCAACATTTTATTGGCGGTCACATATATTGTTGCTCTACACAACTCTTCCCTGCCTTATACACTTCTTACAAGAGGCCTATTTTTTTCTGATGTTATTTCTGAAATCAGTGAAGATATTTTGAATCTGTTTTATGACTCCACAGAAATGCGAATTCCATCACCAAATGTGTTTTGTTTTATTGAAATAAAATAACATCAATGGTCTTAATGAAACATATACCATTTGGCTTGCTTTTTCCATCTAAAAACAGTTCATTAAAAATGATGCTGATGTTAGTACTTAAGATTTTTGCTCACGTTAGGAAACGCTGTTACAAGTTTTATTTACATATTTCCTCATTTGGCACTATTGTTTCTTTCATCGTAGCTGCAGTGACGGATTGTCAACTTACGTCTTTACTTACCCTTGAGACTTCAAAATTTGTTAAGGGAAAATATTAAAAGATGTCTGGAAATCAGGGAAATGTCGGGGATTTTCACTTGGGAATACTTGTGACAACACTGGTGAGGAGCCTAGGAGTATTCTACAGTTCACTATGTATCAATCCCATCAGGTCTGTGAAGAGAAGATTTACAGTGTGCACAGAGGCTTTTAACCACTCATTCTTAAGACTCTCCATACACACGTGGAACAACAAGCAGCCCAGTCAAGTTCCAGTCAGAGCTAGCTGCTGGTGATAGCTGTCATGTGTACATGAGGTATGCGTGCTTTTGTGTGTGTGTGTGTGTGTGTGTGTGTGTGTGTGTGTGTGTCTTTTCTTTGCTGAAGAAGGCTTTAGCTGAAAATTATTATGTGTAATAGCCTTTTTGTTGATAGTGTCTGTAACTGAGTGGGTCATCTTTACTGCAAGTAGCAATCTGATATTGTTAATAAGTTGAGAATATGTATTATATTAACATTTTCAGGAAAATACTTCATGTCGGCAAAACTGTTTGTAATTTTGATTAGTCAGAATAAGTTAAAAATAAAATTTTCTCAAGGAACCTCTTAGAAAAAGGGGGGGGGGGGGGGGGGACGGCAACTTATATTCATGGTTGTCTTATACTCGGGTAAATATCGTATTTCATATGAAAGCTTTGTCCATTCTTCTTCAATAATCCCTGTTGTTGGGGCACTTTTCTATGAGCAGCGAGCTGCACAACCATGGAAGGAAATAGCACATTATTACTGGATGGGTATAGCACCTCCCATTAATTGGCTAACTCGTATAAAAACTGATTCCTATGAAAGACAGGAGGACAATTGCCATTCACTATAAAGATGACACATTGTAAAGACTGTTGATATTTGAGCCTGGACATTCCATTGTTTAAATACAGAAGGACGCCTTTTGTTTATCAAGGTTTCGTCGCTCATATATGCTACAGTTTATTCCCAGTTTCATTAAGCAATCAAATGTAAATCTCATTAACATTTCAAATTATTTAAAAGTAAAAGAGACAACTCACCAAGGGCAGAAGTGCTGCACCATTGATAGGTACACAAACAAATAAGTGTTAACATATCTTAAAACTGAAAATATATGGATATATATTTGTAATTGTGTAGGTAATTCAGTATAAATGCTTGTAATTATGTATATAATTAAGTATAAATATCTGTGACTGAGCATGCAATAAAGTATGCCAAACATATGTTAAAACTTGTATGTTTAACGTCTTTCAATGTATAAGCCATAAAGCCTATTCCGTTATGTTAATGGTCAATAACAAATATAAAGATGAACATAAGTTATGGAGCTTGGCTAGCTTGTGGAAGGCATTTCCTTTTTCTAGCTGTAGGAAGAATGCGCGCACGCTCTCTCTCTCTCTCTCTCTCTCTCTCTCTCTCTCTCACACACACACACACACACACACACACACACACACACACACACACACACACACACTTCCTATGGCTAGACAAAGGAAGTGCATTGCAAAAGCTGATGAAGCTCCGTACCTTTTGTTTGAGTTCCTATCAACAATGCAGTGCTTTTGCCTTTCAGTAAATAATTCATAATTTTAAACCAGACCTTTCCGTACATCATTAACATTTCAGTTATCGACAGTGGCAGTATGTGATGTGCTGTGAATATGCCGTTTTGCAGACACCAAAGCATTGTGCAACTTGGCATTTTTCACTTTTAAAAATCATTGCCATAGATAAAAGTAACAGTAACTGAGGGAAAACTTTCTAGTACATACATTTACTTTTAATTTAGGATGTTATTCACTAGTACGTTTCTAAATGACCAGAATAGTGTATAATTGCATATAAATATATTCCATTGATGTGAATTACTAATTTTAGCATACAGGGAAAATTGTTCAGATTGAAAGAACATACAGAAAATTTATGATAGTAAGAACTTAATCTATCACAACATATATAAAATTATATAATTGGAGTACTGCAGTAAATAAAAGTTAACTTGCCTAAAAATGTGTGTGTTATGGAGGGGAACATCGGTTTCAAAGAGATAGCTGGTGAATGCTGAATTCTAAATTCCATATAGCATGAATACATTTCAATCAGAATGGCAGCAGCAAGAATTTTTGTTCATTCTTGGAAGCAGACTTCAGTGTATTGTCAACCAATGAAGACTTTTAAGTTAACTAACACAGAGATGAAACTGATGCTAATAGTGCATTCCCAAGATGAAAGATGATATCCATGAAATTGTTAAATGGCTGATTAAAGCAAGTGTACGAATCTGCTCCCAGACTGTAAAACATTTCTGCTAGTGAAAGTAGTTCTGGTGCATTAATATGTTCCGATTCTACGTCATCCTCCCTACAGCATTACCGTGGCCATCCAAACTCCTTTTTCTCTTTCCTACTATGTTCCAACTTGACATAGCATAATTTCAGTACTGCTACAAAAACATTGCACTGTTAATGTGTGTACTCTTGACAGAGCCCACAGTTAATAGCCACTAAAGGAGTTGTGATACATAGCTGAACTGGTTCTAGCAGATGACAAATACTTCATATTGTTCTTTTGAAAATCACTGAATTTGTGTAAACATACTGCTAATTAAACAAATTTTCTAGTGTTATTGTTGTTTTCCAAATGTACCTTCTGATTTCTGTAGCGAGGCAAGGAAAACGGAAGCTTGTGGACGAGGACTCAGTGGTGGCTTGAATCACAGAGCCATCTGTAGCACAAAGCTAGTGAATGCATACAAAATCTAAAGAATTTTTTAAATTTTATTTCTATGATTACAGTGCAGTTGTTTGCATAATACTCATTCTCTCTGTCTTTGCCATGGTTTTCCATTTTGTTTTGTCATTTCTAATGAATATTGCTTCCATAAGATGGAGGTGTGTGTGTGTGTGTGTGTGTGTGTGTGTGTGTGTGTGTGTGTGTGTGTGTGTGTGTGTGTGTGTGTGCGCGCGCGCTCTTGCCAAACATTATTCTTGTTACAGCCGTTTACTTATTTTCTGACCTTTCTGTTTGTAATAAGAGCGTTTCTGCAATGTAACTTCTATTAACTGTTATTGTCATCTTATCAATAACACCGTACTGAAATATTAATGTTAAATAAGTAAAAAAAAAATTGTTTCCCTTCGTTTCTATGCTTCATTGTCTGTCCAACAGATTTTGAGCTGCCTTGCATTGACAGAGGTTGAACATGGAAGCAATACAAAAAAAATGAGGACAACTGCAACATATGATCCTTCCACTCAAGAATTTGTAATTCATACCCCTGATTTTCGTGCAGCAAAGTGCTGGGCTGGAAATTTAGGTAAGAAAGAATTGCCTGATTTCTGTCTACACATTCTTCATTACTTAAGAATTCATAATTCAATGTATCACATGAGCTAACTGGAAAGTAAACTGTTTAGGGTAAAATAAAATATTGGAATTGTTAAAGAAAATTTTTTACTAAATGGACTACTTTGTATTATATTTCTGCATAATCGCTATTCAGATTTAAGCATTTATCATAGGTCTCAGTTAATTGACAATTTCCGTTTGTGTTAAAGTCTGCTGTCAGAGACACCAGCCAGACTCTTATACTGCCGTAAGCTTCTTTGTCACAATCAAGGCCACTTTTCCATGTCCGTAAAGTACAGTGGAAGTTACAGGGCTTCAAGTTTAGCTGGATATTCTAAAACATCTTTCTTCACCTGACAATAGTTTGCCAGGATGAGATTGTTGTCCATAAATGTAGTAAAAATAGTTCATAAATGGTACCAATTACTTTGGCTGGCTTGTCTTGGTTTTTATATTAAAAGCAGGTTGATTCTGGTTTATTGATGAGATTTTATGACCTCAATCACAGACTATTGTTTGGTCTCCACATTGGCACACAATTGTATTCAGAAAGCCTGTTTCTCCTGTACCGTAATGGAAAAGAGATTATAGAAAACCAGTAATCTGTTGAGTTTTATGGTTCTTGGACAGTTTTGGATTCCAACTAGCCCAGAACTTGGGGCACTATAGACTTATGCTAAATACTGAAGGAATTTGTCTGTTTTCATTAATTTTCTCAACCTAATTGTTGTTGATTACAGAGGGTCAGCTATGGCATTTTGGTTTCTACACATGTTTTATGACAGATAATTGTCAACAACATAGAAGTGTTTTGCTACTGAAATTCATATCTCACATTTGACAGAATTTTCAGCAGTACTCATTTTGAAGAGAGGCTGTAGGCAAACGAAAAGCAGTATGACCTTTCTACTGCTGTAGCTCCAAGTCACTAATCTTCTGCATGAGTCTTTATAGTAACTGTTCCATTTACTTCACTACTTCCTATATACCTGAAAATGATGATTACTCTCTGGGTAGTCCTCGTATGAGAAAATTAAAGTTTTGAAACTTTATGTCATAAGTAATAGGGGAACAAACCTAGGTTTCAACTCGTTGTGCAGGTTGAAAAGCTGCACAGTTTACATTTTCAATGTTAAATACAATGTTAATTAATCACAGAGATTGAAGTATGACACTGTTAAACCCCTCTATAAGAAGGATGATGGGAGATTCGTCAATAACTGCTGACCTGTTTCTCTACTGACACCATTTCCCAAAATTTTTGAGAAGGTCATGTATCCCACACGAGCAACAGTAAGGCCACCAGTAAAATACAGTTTGGATCTCAGAAGAGTTGCTCAACTGAGAATGCCATTTTCACATTTAGTCACCAGATTTTACAACAAATTGGCACTGTCTGTCTAACATACAACAAGCAGAATTTGTTGTGTTTGCAGATAACACTAGTTTTGTAATCAATCAAAACATACATATAGCAACTGAAGAAATGGTAAATAAAGTTCATAAAGGTATTATTGAGTGGTTTTCTGTGAATGGCCTAATATCAGTTTCAAAAATACACAAAATATTCTGCTCTGCACATTTAGAAATGCTACACCAATGTGTGTAATACAGGATGAAGAAATCAGTGGAAACATCAAAAATTTTTGGTGTCCACATTAACGAGAATTTAAATGGGAGAAAACACTTTTTGGAACTTTTAAAACAACTTTGTTCAGCCACATTTGCACTTCAAATCATTGGAAATTTGGGGAGAGACAAATCTGTAAGCTGACATGCTCTGCATATTTTCATTCCATAATGTCATGTGAAACAATGTTTTAGGATAATTCAGCTTTAAGAAAGAAAGTGTTCATCGCTCACAAACATTGCCATAAGAATAATATTTGGTGCTCACATGTGGTCATCTTGCAGACACCTGTTTAAGGAGTTAAGCATTTTGACTACTGCTTCATGGTAAATTGTTCCTTTTGAACTGCAGCTACTTACAACAAACTTTTTGCTGTCCACAACATCCTAATCCATCGCTATGCAACTCCCAGTCCCAACCCCACTGCCTTGCCTCAGGGATCATATTTCTGTGGAAGACGCATGTGCAAGACCTGCCCAACCTCACCCACCCAGCACTTCATATGAAAGCAGCCGTGTCACATAAAAGCCTTGCTGCAGTCATTGTTCAGCTTTTGATATTGGTATGACTACCTGCCAGCTGTCCACCAGGATGAATGGCCACTGCCAAACTATGACCAAGAGTAGAGTGGACCAACCTGTGGTACAACATGCAGGTGCACACAACATGCTTGATTGAAATGGCTGCTTTACCCTGACCATTGGGATCCTCCCCCACCAGCACCAGCTTTTCTGAACTGTGCAGGTGGTAATCATTATCCTCACAATACAGCCTCCACTCCTGAAATCATACTATCCTCAACCTATGGTAACATACTGTCTTCACACTATCTACCCAACTGTTTTGACCTATCATCTTCTCACAATTCATGTCCCTTCACCCTCATTGTGCACTGCTCTGCCAGTGCACCCACCATTGGTCTCTTGTCCTTCCCTGCTACTCTGTCAGCCCCCCTCCCCACCACCACCACCACCATCACCACCACCACAGCCTCCCAACTCTGCACTTGGCAGCCTTGTCCTGCCATTTCTAGTCCTTGCGTGCTCTACCCGCAGAACTGATTCCTCTTTCCCCACCTGCATCCTGCTAGCTGTTCCCTTCCACTCCCCACTCCAAATTGTTGCTCCCATTTGATGCATTTCAGTTGCATTCTGGTTGGAGCAGCAGCTGGAGATAGTGCTCATGTGTGTGTGAGGTGTGCTCACATGAGTGAATACATGTGTGTTTTCCTTTTCTGAAGAAGACTTTGGCCTACGCTCATATGTAGCAGTATTTTTGTTGTGCCTGTGTAGAGCTCAACACGTCACCTCCATGGGGAGTAGCACTTTACACTTTTAATTAATATTGTTGATATTACAATGCAGACTTTCCATTGTGCGAGACTGCTGGAAGGAATGAATGAAAGCCTGAGCTACTTTGTATAACTAATTTGCCAACCATGAGAAACAGTAATAATATGATGGAACGTAATAGTTACACAGGCTAACACACAAGTAATTTTTGATAGTTGTTTACTTTAGGCTGATCTTCCTTTGATTATTGAAGCTCTCATGTTTATATGGCACAGTATTATCAGAGCTGTATTAAAATGTAAGAAGTCTCTTGTGTAAAATTTCCTTTCACTATTTTGGATTCATTTATGAAATTGTTAAAGCTGTAATGTTTTAAACTCATGCGTGTTCTGATTATGACCTTTTTATATTGTGAACACAGGAAAGACATGCACGCATGCAGTCCTATTTGCACAACTTGTCACTGCTGATGGTGTCTGCCATGGTCTTCATGCTTTCATGGTGCCCATCCGGAATCCCAAGACACTGATGCCATACACAGGCATCATAGTTGGTGACATGGGAGAGAAGATTGGTCTCAATGGAATTGATAATGGGTAGGTTGCCGGAAGCCCTACAGACCACACTTATATTCAGGGGCTCTGTAATATGACTCTTGTTAAACTGTAGATCTGAAGCTTCTATACCTGTCCAGATCAGATTTTTGTTGATTCATTGCATTTTGATTCATTTAAATAATATTTTCCCTAATCTGTCAATCATACCCTTTCTAGGTTCATCATTTTCCAGAATTACAGAATTCCAAGAGAAAATCTACTAAACAGAGTTAGTGATGTAACACCAGAAGGAGAGTATGAAACGTTTTTCACAAACCCACAGCAACTATTAGGTGAGGTTCAACTGTTTTCATCTTCAAGTGCTCTCCTGCAAACTACAGAGGGATGTAATGAGTTTATTCAATAATTGTGCAAGCAGGTAACTGGCTAATCTGATAATGTTAAATTTCACAAAAAAAGTAATTACCTATTTGCTAAGTAGTCAGTTTGATTTCCACTGCAGCCTAATGAAGTCAAGTTAGGAAATTTGCTTAAAATTAAATAAATTGTTCACAAATTATCATAACAGGTTATGTTCTACAAAAAATATTGTAGTTTCATATTTAGCTGCAGTGGTCTCTATATTACTTGGTCTTTTATTGTTACATAATTGAATTCATGTTAGTTTTTCGCTGTGTACAGTTTCTTCCACCATTTTGCTTTAGTTTATGAAACTTTTTTAATCCTATAAAACCTGAATTATGTTAGGCTAGTAACTTTTAACAGAATTACATTACATTTATGTGTAAATCCCAGATGTTTTCTTTTTCATTGAGACAAAAGGAGCAATGAAGCAAGATCAGGACTGAAACTTCCTGGCAGATTAAAACTGTGTGCCCGACCAAGACTCAAACTCGGGACCTTTGCCTTTCGCAGGCAAGTGCTCTACCATCTGAGCTACCGAAGCACGACTCACGCCCGGTACTCACAGCTTTACTTCTGCCAGTATCTCGTCTCCTACCTTCCAAACTTTACAGAAGATCCTTTCTTTCAGGAGTGCTAGTTCTGCAAAGTTCGCAGAAGAGCTTCTGTAAAGTTTGGAAGGTAGGAGACGAGATACTGGCAGAAGTAAAGCTGTGAGTACCGGGCGTGAGTCGTGCTTCGGTAGCTCAGATGGTAGAGCACTTGCCCGCGAAAGGCAAAGGTCTCGAGTTCGAGTCTCGGTCGGACACACAGTTTTAATCTGCCAGGAAGTTTCATATCAGCGCACACTCTGCTGCAGAGTGAAAATCTCATTCTGGAAAGATCAGGACTGCTTTCTTTACTGAAATTTCCTTTCTGGGTTTTAAACTGTGATATCCTTGTGGCAGTTTAGTTATCATATTCGTCAGTTTTTTGTTTCCCATGGTCCACATTTCTTGTTTGCTTAAACTGAAATATTAGCTAAAAACAAAATTTTGAAATGTGTTCTAATCTGCAGAAAAATAAACATTTTCAGTCTTAATGACTTTGTCACGTAAGAAATGTCAGGAAGCAATATGTTTCAGTGGTGGGTGTCTTCAGTGGCTGTCAGATGGCCTGACTGATATCCATTGCTATTGAGGATGAAAGATAGGGAAGTGGTGTGTTCCATAGGTTGTAGCTGTTAAGCTAATTACTGGCTGTGCAAGCTTACATTAACTATATATGTTTCACAAAGTATGACGTGTTTTGAAATTATTTCCATCTTCAGAAATCCAACTGCAAAGGTGGCACAAGGACAAGCATTACTAGATGTGTGCATAACAAGAGAGACTGTGATAATGTGTTGCTTTTGGTAGCTTGGTAGTCATTCATCAGTTTTAATTTTTTTCCTGTAGTCTACATTTTTTTGTGGAACTTGTGTTCCATCTGTGATGTCCTCCTCACCAATGGTACATTAAAGCTTAAGAGATGGTCTCCAATTTTTTTGGAAATGTTTACTATGAAATGCGTAGTTCATGATTTAAAATTAAAGAATGGTGGTTACTGCTAGGTAGCCTGTCATCTCATGTTACGCACACAACTGATAACACACCTTTCCTTCTGTCACCTTTGCAATTGTATTTCTGAAGATGGAAATAATTCCAAAACACGTCACACCTACATTGTGATCAATAAAGTCATTCTTTGCCTGCTGCATGACTATTATACAAGCTATCCAGCTTAACTACAGATCTAGGCATATTTGCAAGAAAGGTCACCATCCTTCCACATAACTTTATGCCACAATTTTATTATATACTTTTCTGTCACATGCCAGCACTAGTTTAGCAGAGGTGGTTTTCCTTTTATGAACTGTAACATCTGCCCTCTCTGAACTGTGTATGAGGTGCCCCTGTCAGCAGTGGTTGTTACAGTGTCAGTGTACCGGACAGAGCAAAGTGTTTGGTTAATGATTTATAATTAAAGAATGGGGGTTACTGTATAAGGAACTCTTAGGAAGCAATGAGGTTTCTGTGTTATTTTTCCAACATTTTTTGATTAAAGACCCAAATGGCTCACTGGTAAAAGGACAGATTAAGTGATTACATGATCTCTGGCATTGCATGCAGCTACTATAGCCAAATACTGACAGTCATCTCCTCATAACTGACCACAGGTGCTCAAGAGTTGCTGTGGAAATCAACAATCTTATTATAAACAATGTAATTTCTTAATACACTCCTCAAAGAATTAGGGGAACATGACTTTGGGCATCTGCCATACTCAATTGAGCAATAATTATTGAGGACTGGGTATGTTACGAAATTATACCTTTACCTTTCACAAATGAAGTGCACAACGAAACATTATTACATCCTTGTTCATTTACATAACAAGAACTGAAATGTTTGACAGGTGCTGAAAACAATGTGCAAACCATCATTCATTCATACTGTCCTGGGTGCTTTCCGTTGGACCTGGAGAGCTTCAGTAATGTGTATGTTCTCCATGAGCCTTTATCACTGCCTTACCCATATGTGGTATGCTCCATATAAATCTGTGGAGGTCACTGTGTGGTATCCATTCACATTCTTCAGTGAGTGTTCTTGGAAAGTCTTCAATGAACAGGAAGACCACAAACAAGTCTGTAAACCATCTCCCATCATGGTTTAGATCAGGAGTTTCCACTGACCAGTCCATTGCTTCAATATCCTGGCTTTGCAGGACAACCCTGGTGATGCCCGCCTCATGGGCCCTGGCATTATCACACATAAGAAGGAACTCGGGGCCACCAACACATGCAGCAGCCACCATGCATTCCAACAGGATCTGTTTAATGTAATGATAGACAGTAAGAGGGACTATAGAACGTGAAGAGCACTCAGTCATCAGAGACACACTGAGAACCCCAGATTCATTACTATCATAAATTTGAAATGCCATCCTGGTCTTACATTTCAGCAGGACAATCCCAACCACAAATGGCTTCTTGTCTTGTGCTTGCCAAAGCCTGCCCTTGCCAGGAAGGTTGCTGTACATCTCCCCAATTGAGAATGTGTGGAGCGTTATGGGCAGGGTCCTCCAACAAGCTAGAGATTTGGACAAGTTAACTTGCCAGTTGGAAAGAAGTTGTCATGATATCCCTCAGGAAGACATCCAACAACTCTTATCAGTCAGTGACAAGCCAAATAAGTGCTTGCACGAGGGCCTGAGGTGGAGCAATACATTATTGACTTCCTCAGTTTGTGAAGCTTTTTCTCTTGAATAAGTCATTCAATCTTTCTGTAATAGTAATCATTTGTTAGTCTGAACATCTACCAATTTCTGTCCAATGTGGATAATTCTTCCATGGTGACTTCCCCCCTCCCCCTTGATTACAAACACGTTTTTGTTATTTCATGTTTGCTCCATTATTTTCCCCCCCTGAAATGTCATGCTTGGTCCTGCAGGTATTGTTTCTTTTCAAATGTAGATTGTTTTGGGAAGTGTTATGTCTAAGCCCTACTATGTTTGTCTTAGTTGTCATGGTGCTAGTAAATGAACGAATCCTTTCAGTATCGAAAACACAATTGGGTGTGAAAGCTTACTCTTCAGTTCTTATTGAACTAGTGTCCTGCATATTCTTCTCCCCCCCCCCCCCATATATATATATATATATATATATATATATATATATATATATATATATATATAGAAGGAAACATTCCACGTGGAAAATATAAAACAAAGATGATGTGACTTACCATACGAAAGCGCTGGCAGGTCGATAGAAACACAAACAGACACATACATACACACAAAATTCAAGCTTTCACAACAAACTGTTGCCTCATCAGGAAAGAGGGAAGGAGAGGGAAAGATGAAAGGAAGTGGGTTTTAAGGGAGAGGGTAAGGAGTCATTCCAATCCCGGGAGCGGAAAGACTTACCTTAGGGGGAAAAAAGGACGGGTATACACTCTCGCTCGCGCGCGCGCGCGCACACACACATATCCATCCACACATATACAGACACAAGCAGACATTTGTCTTTAAATATGTCTGCTTGTGTCTGTATATGTGTGTGTGTGTGTGTGTGCGAGCGTATACCCGTCCTTTTTTTCCCCCTAAGGTAAGTCTTTCCGCTCCCGGGATTGGAATGACTCCTTACCCTCTCCCTTAAAACCCACATCCTTTCGTCTTTCCCTCTCCTTCCCTCTTTCCTGATGAGGCAACAGTTTGTTGCGAAAGCTTGAATTTTGTGTGTATGTTTGTGTCTGTTTGTGTGTCTGTCGACCTGCCAGCACTTTCATTTGGTAAGTCACATCATCTTTGTTTATATATATACACACACACACACACACACACACACACACACACACACACACACACTAGGAATCAAATCAGCTATTTCTGAGAGGGGCTTCACTAAACAAGCATCTTCATCTGGAGAGCGACATGTTGTCTCTGACTTAGTCACAGGCGAGACGCAAGTTTGGCCATATTCATATTAAACTAATGTGTACTGTGCACATACCTGGTTAAAATGTATTCTAATCAGCACATGGTGGAGATGCACTTGATGTATGGACTAACAAATTGCAAAGCGTTGAAGCCAGGCATTTGTACAAAAAGTAAGACCGTTCGAAGAATACGTGAATGGCTTGTGGAAAGAGGTTCTTTTGAGAAAAAGTTATTTCATTGTGGAAGACAAAATAATGTTAGAACACATGATTTAGATGATCGAGTACTTCATCATATTGAAGACAATAATGGCAGCTGTACCAGAGAAATAGCAGAAACTGAGGCTGTGAATCGTGGGATAGTGTGAGAAGTGTTACAAGAGCGACTGATTTATCCACACTAACTTCAAAGAGAGTAAGGTCATATTGAAGCAGATTTGCCATCAAGAAAAACTTTTTGTACTCAGTTACTGGGGATGTGCTGTTACTGGGGATGTGCTTTCAGAAATAACCCTTCTGTCTGCCATAATATCCACTGATGAAGCAAATTTCATAAGTATTGGAGTGCATACTCTATACAACACTCATATATGGGTGAATGAGAATCCCTTTGCAGTTTTGGAAACAAGACAACAACAACAGTTTACCATTAATGTATGGGCTGGCATAATTAGAGAGAGATTAATTGGATCTTTGATTTTCTGTGAAAAACTGACTGGATCATCATACACTGAATTTTTAATGGTACAATTAAATGTTTTGCTGGAAGATGTTCCACTACACTTGTGGTTCATACATGATTCAGCATCATCTCATTTTGTTCTGCAAGCAAGAACAATTGTAAATCAGCATTTCCCAATTAAATGGATAGGTCACAGGGCAACAATATTTTTGCCTGCTCAATGTCCTGATCTTGAGGGGCATTTAAAGAACATTGTGTACTAAAGATTATTGCGAATGTTGACATTGTTCGCATATATGTTCAGGAAGGATTTCAGCAGATACAACTGAGCGAGTAAGACAGGCCATGATGCAGCATTTAGAAACATGTTAGATATCCCTTCTGCCTAATTGCTGCCATTGTTCACCAGTGTGCAAAGCTTTTTTCTGAAGATTTGACAGGAGTAAGATTACAATAAACTTTATAGTTTACTTATCTTTTCTTGTAGTTGTTCTTGTCTAGGGGTCGATTGTTGAAGCTGAAATTCTCACATTTTATGTTCTCACGGTTCAATTGATCTCAATAATTTTGAAGACTGTCGTTGCGGATTTTTTGTTTTTACATTAATTTATTTTGGCGCATTTTAGTATATCACACAGTCTTATGAATTTTCCCATTAACAAATCCGAAATTACATTGTTCAGCAAAAATACAAAAATACGTCCGATCACATCAGAGGCGTGTTTACTACTCCCTCACTCTGCGGAAATAACAATATTCCATAGGGTTTACAATTTTTCTTGGCAAATGAATTTCTATTAAGTTTGATTATTATTTCATAAATGAATCCAGAAGTAAATATAGTAAACAGTACTAGACTGCATAATTAATAATTGAAATTTTAAGTGTGCCAAATATTTCATAATTTCAAATGTTTCTAAAAAAAAAAAGGCAATTTTAACTGTACATTCAGAGCTAGTATCATATCGATTGTAACAACGAAAATAAAGTAATTCCTTTACATAAATTTTAGCTTGTACTATAACATATTGTGTATAAAATTACATAAAATTTTTCAGAAAAACAGCTGAGATAATATTGACTTGTTCAAAATTGGAAAAATGTTACTGATATCGACTACTACTGTTGAGGAAAAGTAATGCTAGAGGAGGATGTCCCTTTACAAGAGCTGATGGTAGACATCTTGAGCATTTGATTTAGCCATCAGAAGACAACATTTTGAAAGAAAATACCTATAGACCCAAGCTGAAAATCTGAAAACAAGAAGACGTAAATATGCAACAACAAAAAAAGTGTCTGTAATTAACAAAGTGTGCACACACGCGCGCGCGCACACACACACACACACACACACACACACACACACACACTCTCTTTTTTGCTTCATTTTTAAGTTCTCTGTCCCCAAGTTTAGCCACATATTAGTTATCATATTGTAATAAGATTCACTATTAATTATTTTGATTTTGACGTCACGAATGACCATGCTACAGCTTATGCAACGTACTGGTTGCGTTATTCTATCTTCATAGGTTGATAACAATGAAACTGATGGTGATAACTAATTTTCTGAATTATATGTTTCTAATGTTCACCACAGTAAGCTTCATTGTTTGGTGAAGTACCATCATTCAATGGAAGTTCATAGTTTTGTAATATTGCAGGTGCATCTTTAGAAAACCTGTCTGCAGGACGAGTTGGTATAATGCAAGAAAGTGCAAATACACTGTGTCACTCTGTCTGTATTGCTGTAAGATACTCGGCAATAAGAAAGCAGTTTGGCCCTGATGAAAATGAGGAACTTCCTATCCTGGAGTACCAGTTGCAGGTTTGTTTGATTCACTGCCAAATTACCTTACTCTTTAGAAAATTTGTACATTTGTGTGTGGAGGTGGACAGTGAGACACAACAAGTAGAGACAGTTGTATAATAATGAAAAAGTATATGTTTCTTGCTTAGGTAAAGCTTGTCAATATTTTCAAGGTAATCTCCAGTAGAATTACAAAGGTAAGCCATGTATGCAGAAAGAAGTTGTATGCATGGAAAGTGCTTGTCATCATATTTCAGAATGATATGAATTCTAAATTTTGCAAAGTAACTGAATGTTGGCACTTGCTGACATGTCCTTATAGTCGCTCCACTGTTCCAGAATTTATCATTAATTGTACACACAGTACGTGTGTGTGTGTGGGGGGGGGGGGGGGGGGGGGGCGTGCGTGCGTGTGTGCGTGCGTGCGTGCGTGGGTGGGTGTGTTCGGGGAAAGAGAGGCGTGTGCGGGGGGGAATCTGTGGGTGTCATATAGCTTAAAAATGGATTTGTCTGAAATCTACCAGTGTTTTCAATCTTTCTTATGTCCCTTTCAATTCCCTAAACAAACACAGCATCCTGGAGCTTATCCAGTCGCCATCTTCACCACATCCGACTCAGGAAGTTTCGAAACCTCCAGCCTATCCACTAAATGAAAATATCATTCTGACATGTAGTAGGTGTGGATAAAAGTGACTAAAAGTTATCACTTCTAGTCTGTTTTAAAAAGTGGAAAATATTTTCAGCCCGGTGCATCCACAGAAAAACACAATGCTCTGAGTTTTTATATATAATACCTAAAAGTAAAGTTTTGAAAGGGAAGGGGAGGGGAGGGGAGGGAGGGTGGAGGCAGGAAACTAGTATGATAGTGACTTAGAGTTATGAAAGTGCTGATGCATGCAATTTTCTTTTTCAGCAGTGGGCATTTGGACGCATGTTCAACTTATGATCAAAGGAACATTTTTGGTTCTTCGTTTCTGAGAGATTATTGTTTGCTGAGTGGTGTACATTAATTTGGTTGTGTGTTATTATTCAATTACAAACACTAATTAAGACCTGAGATTATTAGTGTGTTTATAATAATTGAAAATACTTTATATAAAAAGCTCACTTACTATTTACAGACTCTGTTCTTTTTCAGCAATGGCGTTTGTTGCCCTATGTGTCGGCTGCCTGCGCACTGAAAGTATTTGTTTCGTCTTTCACTGATCAGTATTTGGACTGTGTTGAAGAAAGTAACTCAGGAGGAAAACTTAGGAGACTTGTAAGTAACGCATACTCTAGGAAATTATAATTATGTAATTTAATGTTGCAGGAAGAGACTCCAGAAGTGTGGAAAGATATTAAAGGATAACAAGGAAAACTGTAACTGTGAGAGGAGGAGATACCAGCCAATTCT
This sequence comes from Schistocerca piceifrons, assembly GCF_021461385.2. Classification (NCBI taxonomy): domain Eukaryota; kingdom Metazoa; phylum Arthropoda; class Insecta; order Orthoptera; family Acrididae; genus Schistocerca; species Schistocerca piceifrons. Next base: position 330,731,779 of record NC_060138.1, on the reverse strand, counting down.
CATGAGATATAGAATGACATATATTGTTGGAAAGTGTTGAAATTTAGGGTCTCAGACTATTAAGATTATGTCAACAGAATGTTATTTGATAGATAAAAAAAACTACTTGCCAAGTGACAGTAGGAGAACAACCACACACAAAAATGTTTAACTTATTCAAGCTTCCAGAGCCATTGGCTCCTCCTTCCTGCAGAAGAGTTGAAGGGGAAGGAAGAGGAGTGAAGGAAAAGGACTGAACCCCTTTTCCTAAACCCCTCCAGTCCTTTTCCTTCACCTCTCTTCCTCCCCCTTCAAAAACTGTCAAAAAATGATTATTTTCATTGTTAGATTATGTTAACAGATTGATGAGGTCATTTCCAGAGTGGACGCCAAAAGGGGGAAGACTAGCTTCTGATAATTCATGATAGATTTTTCTCAAAAATCATAGTAGGACTCATACTGTACATAATTTGAGTTCCATGTTACGGAAATTAAACATTCTGTTCAGTTTTCACTTGATAATGATAATGATGATGATGATGATGTTACTTTAAAAGATCTTGAAAACAAAGAATTGTGGAGTGTTTTCCTGCGTAAAGTGCTCCAGTATTTCCTGGGTTTCCCTGGCATGGCTGTGTTTATATAATCACTGAGAATGTATTGCAAACATAATTAATTTACAGATAGGTTGTAAGGGAGGCTGACTTATGCTGTTGTTAGCTTATACAGTTTTATGCTTTATTACCTCCAAATTCTGTGCAGAACGCACCTTATAATTATTTGGATAATAGATTTGAAAATATGAGGTGGCTGTTTACATTCCATTTTTAAATGGTTAATCGACTGGAAATTAAGCCTGAGTGAGGTTAACTAAACTAAAAGTGTCTGGTTTTCTGTTAACTATCATAATCCTGTGAGTTCTTCTCAACAAGCTTTAGAAATTTAATCGAAGTGAGTGATGACATCAAATATATCATGAACAGCCATTTTAACATTGCTTGCCTACAGCAAGTCTTTTGATATGGTTGATTTCAGTATGTAACTTACTAAAATAAAATAGCTGAATTTTTCAAATAGTGCAATACTGTAATTCAACAGCATCTCAGAAACAAATGTCGACAAGTCATCTGTGGGTCAGAGAAATCATTATGGAAAAGTTTACTCTGGAGTCCTCCAGGGTTCTGTCCTTGGGCCATTGCTTTTCTCATTGTATATAAATGATATTTCATTTGTGCTTCACCCTTGTAACTACCACTTTTACACTGATGATAGCCAGTTGTACAAAAGTGCCACCCCTAAGAATGTAACTGCTGCTATGTCAGGTATTAATGATGATCTTTGTTCAGTGTCACAATGGGCACAACTCCTGGGTCTTAAAGTAAGAAGTTACAGGTCACCCTCATATCTCACTTAAAATTGATCAGTGGACTTTTTGTGAAACAATCCATCCAACACTTGGGAGGAATAAACTATTGCAGCTTGCAGGAAAAATCTCTCTTCTGCCTACATGCAATCCAAAAATTTAGAAAATTATTTCCACCTCAAACTAAACAAAAATCAGCACAATCTTAAGACTTCTCTAAGCTTTACTACTGTGATGTAGTTCAACACAGAATAAAGAGTGAACGCTTGCATAAGATGTGTGTGCAACATTTGGTTGTTTGTTCATATCAGTTCTTTGTACAGTCAGTTAGGATGGATGCAACCGGATGGGCAATGTGATCTTCACACACTGTTTACCTCATAGGTTTCTTAGTCACTAGTGTCATCAGTACTTCTCACATATCAAGAATCTATGGGTGCAACCACATGATGCCTTTTTTCTGTTCAACTTTGCACATGCTCCGATGTTTCCTACAGTGCAACTATGCCTGTGCAAATGGAGAAAGCACACTGAAATTTATAGATGATTACACACAAAGAAAAGTCATACTGAATGGCATTTCTAAAGATAATTTAAATAAAAATTTGAAATGTGATGCCCAGAGCATCAAGTATAGTCTCTGATCATATCAAATCAAAAGAGGAGCAGCAGCCTACAAACATAGAGGAGGGAGGAGATTAGTGTTTAACGTCCCGTCGACAATGAAGTCATTAGAGATGGAGCATAAGCTCAGGAAGGATGGAGAAGAAAATTGGCTGTACCCTTTCAAAGGTACAATTTGCCTTAAGTGAATGTAGAGAAATTACAGAAAACCTAAATCTGGATGGCCAGACATGGGATTGAACCTTCATCTTCCCGAATGCGAGTCCAGTGTGGTAATCACTGTGCTACCTCACTTTGTTGTGAACTTTTGAAAAGTGAATACAAAAACTATACAAATATTGATATTATGGTAACTTAATAGCACAACAATTTAGGAGCCTAATATCTGAGCAACAGAAAAGATGAGTAGGTGGAGCCCCTTAACAAATTACTGGAAATTAAAATGAAGGATACTGGTGACGCAAAAAAAAAAAAAAAAAAAAGGAAGTTGTGTAAAGACCTTACAAAGTAAAATTCAAATGATGTACTGAAAATCAGGTAGCTGTCGCAGAACATTTGAAACCTCTCTTAAGTATTTCTCAGTTTCAGGAATAATCACACTGAAATGCATTGCTTTAAGAAGCTTGCCACCTAACAAAATTTTATTGCCAGCCTTATCACTGCAGATTACCAAGCATAAAATCTTCAATCTCATTGTACCCTCCTCATGAAACCTGCAAACAAACTGTCACCTGTCATCACAATAAATGCAACACAACTTCCAAGCAAAGAAATGGGTGTGTATCAGACAGCTAACACAGTAAGACAGTATGTGGACATGAGAACACACATTTGTGCATGTTCTTTCTGCTAATTTTTGAACATGTGCTTTTGTTCCTGTGTATCAGCGATTTCACACGTCATACAGACAGAGCCCTAAAAAAAAAAAAAAAAAAAAAAAAAAAGTCAGCAGTCGTAGCACGAATTTGGCTGTCACCCCTTTCATTTCCAAATCTTCTGTCACAATTCACCACCAGGTCACTCCCATCAGCTCCATAATTCTTCAATGGTCCGTTGTCGATCTTCATTGATGATTGCATGAATGTTTCCAACATTTTTATGTATTCAGGCCATAGAAGGGCGACCAGAACAAGGTTTGTTGTCAACCGATATTTTGCCATTTTTGAAATGGGAAAACTACTCAAACACTAGAGTTTTCCGCATAGCATTGTCCGTATACTCAGCTTACCAGTTCTCGAATGTTCAATCTTTGTGCTCCTAGCAGCAAAATGTGGTACTACAAAAGCTCGGCCCACCAAAAAATTAGTTTGGTTTCTTTTGGGTACCCCCTTGCATATCATTATTTCATGTGCCACACAAATTGTAAAGTTAACTCGCTGAGGAAGTCCGGTTAGATGTAAGAGATCATCTGAAGGCCCTAATCTTGCCAGGTGAAAGAAATGTATCAATAAATATGAAATGTGATGTGCAAGAATTGATATCGCATAGTTCTGGTGGCTTATTTTCAAACTAAAATAACAATAGTGTTACCTCAAGATGTTCCAAATGTAGAGTGAACACGTCTAACTGAAGAATTTCTCAATGCGTGGAATGTGATGTCAGTTTGTTATCTGTTCTTCATAAAAGATGCACATGCTCGGCATGCATGTACTGGACGGCAGCAGCATGCAAATTCGTACTCAATTGCAACATCAAATGACCAACTATGGCAGCTAGTATGAATAGTGCAGCACAGCACAAATAAGTAGCATTTCTTCTTCACAAAGCATCAGCCAACAATAAAATTGCTTAATATGAGACCATACAAGGTGTGACAATAAAGTAATGAGACTGATTTTCTTTGCAAGATGTGGCAACCCTGTAGGCTTGCGTAGGCACAATATCTTTGACTTTGGTCTATAAGCTGCTTCTAGTCCAAGCAGCACATCGATGCAACTGCTCAGTCGTGAGTTGTGCTGTAATAAGTTAGCATGTGTTTGTGTCTCTCGTCACGGAAATGGAGCCGCATAATATTGCTCAATGGTATGCCATTTCTTTCTGTGTTAAATTGGGCGAAAATGCGACGACAACTTACGGTACGCTTCAGAAGGCTTTTGGAGAGGTAAAGTCAAGAGCTCAAGTTTTTCGTTGGCGTAAAAAGTTTAGTGAAGGCAGAACAAATGTTGAAGATGAAGACCGCAGTGGACGACCATCAACCTTACAGACGGATGTCAACTTGGCCAGGGTGCATGTACTTGTACAATCTGATTATCCATGAAAATGATTGCAGAAGAACTGAATATCAATCAAGAAATGGTTCGTCTAATAATAACTGAAGATCTTGGTATGAGAAAGATTTGTGCAAAAATTGTCCCCAAAAATCTCACATCACAACAGTGAGAAACATGGAAAAATGTGGCAGCCGATCTGTTAGAACAAACGGAAATCAATCCAGAATTGTTGAGCCGTGTTATCACTGGTGATGAAAGTTGTTTTTTTTTTTTCAGTATGATCCAGAGACAAAACGCCAAAGTTCACAATGGTGCTCAAAGGGATCATCCAGACCACAAAAAGCTCGCATGTCAAAGTCAAAAGTGAAATGCATGCTGGATTCCAAGGGAATTGTTCATAAAGAGTGGGTGCCTCCGGACAAACATTTAACTAATATTACTCCAAAGAAATTTTAGAAAGATTTCGTAAAAGTGTTCTTTGTGTCCGTGCCAACATTGCTGATAATTGGATTTGGCATCATGATAATGCGCCATCCCATACTGCTCTGACAGTACAGCAATTTTTAACCTCAAAACAAATTTCAGTGCTACCACAGCCACCTTATTCATCAGATATCGCTCTGTGCGACTTTTTTCTATTTCCAAAAGTCAAAACGGAAGTCAAGGGACACCATTTTCAAACAACACAAGATGTCCAAAAAGCTGTGACAAGGGTCTTGGAGGATATTGCAGAAGATGAGTTCCAGAAATGATACCATCAATGGCAGAAGCACTGGAAAAAGTGTGTGGAATCAGAAGGGAACTACTGTGAAGGAGACAACACTAAACTTGACTAAAACAGTAAACAACTTTTTTTTTTTCCTTTTTTTTTTTTCTTCACATCAGTCTCATTACTTTATTGTCGCACCTCGTAGTTTCTCCCTGTGTATACAGTGTTCAAATAAATTATGAGATTATAGCTGAGTGACATCATCAACAACCACCAATGTTTCGACAGGACCACACCCTACCATTTTCAAGGAAAAACTGCAGCAAGTAAGCGCTGTGCAAATCAATTTAAAACCTTGGTTTTCAGAGGAACTCCATAAAAATAGCACACACACACACACACACACACACACACACACACACACACACGCACGGTAAACACTAGTGCCATCACAGACCAAAGATGACTGACATCAGAAGTTAACGATAGTGAAATTAATCAGTGGGTGAGGTAGCATTAACTCTCTCCCTCTATTTTTCAACAAGTGAGAGCGCAGGATTCCATACAGAGTTTAAACAAAAACCGCCGTCTCTATTTATAAGGTTGGTTGCTAATTTAATTCAAACATCTTCCTTAATAATGCTATTGATAACTTTTGATGTTGGTCATCTTTGGTGTGTGATGGGACTAGTGTTTACGTAGTGTGTGAGTGAATGTGTGTTTTATCTCTTATCTTTGTGGAGGTCCTCTAAAAATCAAGATTTTAAATTGAATTGCACAGTGCTTACTTGCTGCAGTTTTGCCTTGAAAATGGCAGGGTGTGCTCATGTCAATGACGTCACCTGGCTGCATTCCTGTAAGTTATTTGAACAAGATTGTTTGAATTAAAAAAACATTATAAATTATTTGTTTCATCCTTATGTAAATGCTCATGGGACATGCGCCTTTGTTAAAAGGGGGGAGGGGGGGAATGCATCAGTCAGGAATTGAATCCTGGCCACCCACATGGTAGGTGAGCATTCTACAACAAAGCCACACAGAGCATCAAAAAAGTGACATTACTTTAGGATATCAAAGATGCTCGGAAAACTTCAAAGTCAATTTTGTTGATGATTATAAGAGTTGCATCGAACTACTTTGGGATATTGATCTTTCTGAAAGTCACTTACCATATGTGTGAAACAGTACAAAAATCCAGTTGCTGTGTGGTCTACTTGTTAGAAGTTAGGAGCTGTCGGTACAAGATTTATGCTATGGTTTATAGTAATGGAAACCTCCCTGACATGTATAGTGTAACTCTGTTTACCATGGAACAAATAATTTTGCCATAAGTCCATTTCATCAAAGCCACTTCTTCCTCTCAGTACTGTTGCTTCATAAATTGGACAGTTTTTGGAACTCCAAAGAGATTCTGTTAAAAAGATGACAACACAGAAAAATATAATAGAAATAATACATTACTTAAGTTGTAGAATATGAAATCGGCCGTATCTTATGCAGATATGTACTAAATATCTTACTTTTCACTGAATACTGTTAAGTAGCATGTAAAAAATGTTTCAGAATGCAATGGTGTCGGAGATCCATGCTATGGTCTCTGCTTCCAAACCTCTTATTACATGGACGTGTGCCTATGCATTGCAGGAATGCCGTGAAGCATGTGGTGGAAATGGATATTTAAAAGGTATATTCAGTGGCTGTTAAAATTACCATAATTGAAAATCTAATTAATGTAGTCACCATCAGATTAAGTGATTTACTGTGTATATTCCAATTTAATGTTGCAAATGGAGCTTTATCACCTACATTTATACTCTGCAAACCACTGTGAAGTGTGTGGTGCTTATGGCTTTTTCCCATTCCATTCATGTATGGATCACGAGAAGAATGACTGCCTAAATTCCTCGCTGCATGCTGTAATTAGACTAGTATTGTCTTCATGACCCCTAAGGGGACAATACGTAGAAGGTTGTAGTATGTTTCTAGATTCATCACTTAACCTAGGTTTCAGAAACTTTGTAAGTAGGTTTTCACGGGATAATTTTTGTCTGTCTTCAAGCATCTGTCAGTTCAGTTCTTTCAGCATCTTTGTAACATTCTCACATAAATCAAACAAACGTGTGACCATTCTCTTTACTGGTATCTTTTCAGTATATCCTTTTGCTCCTATTAGCTTTGAGTCCTACTCACTTGAGCAATATTCGAAGATGGTTTGCATTAGTGTTTTATATGCTGTCTCCTTTGCAGACAGATTGTGTTTCACTAGTATTCTAGCAATGAGAAGCAGTCTGGCACCTGCTTTAGCCACATCTGAGACCAAGACTATGTGATCATTACATTTCATTTTCCCTACAAATTGTTACACCCTGGTGTTTATATGAGTTCATCGATTCCAACTGCGAGTAATTTATATTGTACTCATAGTATACTACATGTTTTCATTTTATGAAGTGCACAGTTTTACATTTCTGAACATTTAAATAAGTTGCCAATTTTTGCACCACTCTAAAACCTTATCAAGACCTGACTGAATATTTGTGCAGCTTCTTTCTTACAGTACTCCATATAGGTAACTGTAACATTTGCGAAAAGTCTGGGGTTACTGTTACTGTTCTCTGCAAGGTAATTAATGTACAGCAAGGGTTGCGACACACTTTTCTGGTGCTCACCCAAAGTTACTTCTTCAACTGTCGATGAGTCTCCATCCAAAATAACTTGCTGTCTCTTCCTTACCAAAAAATCTTCAGTCCAGTCAAAAATTTCACTGGATACCCCATATGACTGTATTTTTAATAATAAGTGTAGATATATTTTGTCAAATGTTTTTCGTAAATTGAGGAATACTGCATCTACCTCTCTTTGCCATGATCCATGGCTTTCAATATGTCATGTGAGAAAAGCGTGTGTTCTGTTTCACTTCATATTTGTTTTTGGAATCTATGCTGATTGGCATGTAGGAGGTCATTCTGTTAGAAATACTTCATTACATTTGAGCTCACTGAAACTTTTTTGAATTGCAGACAATGTATGACGTGAAGTTTTGTGGCTCAGTCAGCACAAAGTCAATATTGGGTCAATTTAAAAAATACTGGCTAATTCATCCATATTCTCGTCAATATATTTTAAAAATTTGATACCTGCATTGATTATTTCAAGGTGTTTAAATTGCTTCGAACAATAGTATATTTATTAAGCAGGATTAATAATTTTATGAATGATCTTTTGCCATACATTTGACATTAGCACATGTAAAAAATTTTCTTCATTCCAGCATCAGGACTTGGAGAGCTAAGAAATAATCATGATGCAAAAGTGACCTATGAAGGTGATAATAATGTATTATTACAACAGACAAGTAATTGGTTATTAAGGCAGTGGAGGCAAGTCCAAGAAAATATTTCGTCTCCAGAAGTTGCATCGCCTCTTAAATCAGCATATTTCTTGTTACATGCGAAAGATATATTAAGTAAACAGTTCACTGGCTCCTGCTTGGATGATGTTCTGAGGCATACATGTAAGTTATGGTTTTCATACAAATGTGGTGTAAGCTGAAGTGATATTTCTTAGTATGTTAGTAAGATCACTCACTTGTCTGGCAAGTTTGGCTCACTTTCTTCTTTCAAAACAAATATGAGAATTTATTCTTTAACTTTTTAATAAGATCCATTTTGAGGGAGATTGGTGGTGGTGGTGGTGGTGGTGGTGGTGGTGGTGGTCTGCTAGTACTATTACTGTTACAACTAAAACTACTTTCAGAGATATTTCAACTGTTTAATTGTTAGCTCATCTGTATTTGCAGTTGTGTTTAGTCCCTGTGTAGATAAATAGTCCGCTTGCTCACAACTTCTCTGTTACTTAACAATTCTGCAAACATACAAACCTTGTGTCCTATAGACATGTAGTTAAAGTTCTAAAGAACAGGTTATGGTCAATATAGTTGCCTCTTCCATATACTTATGTAACTGTCATTAGTATGTAAATATAGTATGGAAAGTTCTGGCAAGAATTTAGGAGTAAAGCTCACAACTCGCAGAATAGTAGAAGCATTGACCTGTTGACAGGTACACAAAAAAGAATGAAAACTTCAGTAGCTTTTGGGCAGTCATTTTTAAATTTTTTTTTTTTTTTAAGATGTAGTAGACATGTACTCTTGTTCAAAAAAGCTAATGAAGTTACCGTTCTTCTTTGTGTTCCTACCAACAACTCAATACTTCTGTTGTCATATGATTTCATGAGGGCTGTAAACCTTTGGCAAAATTAAAATTATTTAATTTTATCAAAAAGATCACTGCACATGTGGAATTATGTTTTTAACATTCAGCATAGCAAAATTTATAGAACATTGATATTTTAATATGAGAATTCATTATGTGCTTTCAAATTTTTGTTTACAGTTGTGAAAGAGAGTTTCCAGTGGCTGATATGCTGGCTCCTGAATGTGACAGAACATAGGTATCAGACATACTTGAAGAACTGTGAAAATAATTTTACTGCAAGGAATAATGTACAAGTTTATTTTGCAAGGACATTGTCTGTTGTATATGCTCAGGTATGACTACTACTACTACTACTACTACTACTACTACTGTGGTTACGCTACTACTATGGTTACAACTTAAATGCTACCTCATTGAGGTAATTCTTTTGTGTGTCACAAAATATTTTGTTGCAATATTGTGAAAAGGTAAGTTGCTACACACCATATAGCGGAGATGCTGAGTCACAGATAGACACAACAAAAAGACTGTCACAAATAATAGCTTTTGACCAATAAGGCCTTCCTCAGAATTAGATGGCAAACACGCACATATACAAATGCAACTCACGCACACACGACTGCAGTCTCAGGCAACTGAGGCCATGCCAACTTTACCTTCTCTGAAGCTTGTTCGTATTGTCATGGGTACCATGGAAGTCCTTTGAGTATTTAAATTTGATAAATACTCTCCTCTCAGTTGATTAAAGCATATGTATAAAACACAGTTTTTAATGTCATAGGGTGCATAATCACACTTTCACCCATTTTGATCAACGTTGCATATCCTGAATCAAATTTTCCCACTATTTCAGTATTGTAAATGTGTAAAAGGAAGGAATATTTTTGTAAATGTCCTGTCAACGAGATCATAAGAGACTGTGCCCAAGCTCAGAGTGAGGAATGAATTCAATAAAGTCCTTTTCAAAGGAACCATAATGGCATTTGCCTTAAGTAATTTAGGAGAATCATGGAAAATTTAAATTGGAATAGCCAGATGTGTATTTGAACCACTGCCATCATGAATGTGGATCCAGTGTTCCACCATTCTACTGTCTTTTCCTGTGGGCACTATAGAGGTGGCACTAGTTGTTCAAATGGGGATCAGCGTAGTTTGAATATCACATGTCAAATACCTAGCTATTAACCGAGGTACCTAAATTCTGAACAATAGAGTTTAAGTATAGTATTTTTAAGTCAGAACTTACCCTGAAAAAGAACAGTCTTATATTAGCAACAATACAGCACCTAGAGAACTGTTTTAACAGGAAATGACAGCATGTAATATTTTTAACTTCATGATTATGATTTTATAATGCTCACCTTTTGAATGATTATGTACAAAAGACATCAGAGATACTTCAAGAAAATTTCGTTAACAGGCTGTTACATATTCCTAAGAATCAGATTATTTAATGCTAAGGAGAGCAAAAATTTTGATGCATATCTCCCCCCACCCCACCTTTTCCCCCCTCCCAAAAAAAGAATTGAGACAATGAAAAATTATCAGTATAAAATCTATGATTTCAGCCTGTCAGTCATGCGGGGGGGAGGAACAGAACATTCATTGTGCCTGAAACCATGTTTTTATGCAATTGGAAGAAGTAATTGTCCACAAAATAACTATTTATTAATCCTTGCTACTCGCTGTAAAGATGACGCGCTGAGTTGCAGACAGGCAGATTGAAAAAATTCTTACATATTAGCTTTTGACCAAATCATTCTTCAGAAAAGGAAATGCACACACATTCATTCATTCACACAAGCAAGCACACAGGACTGACATCTCTGGCTGCTCGGACAGGAATGCTGGTCCGAGCTGCTGCAGATGGTGGTCATGTGAGCATGAGGTGTGTGCTTGCTTGCATGCATGAATGGGTGCATTTGTTCTTCTCTGAAGAATGCTTTGGCTGAAAGCTAATGCGTAAGAGTCTTTTTGTTGTTCCTGTCTGTACCTCATCGTGTCGCCTTTACGGTGAGTAACAGTCTGTCTTTTTGTATATTGTTGATATTCCAACCTGGAGTTGCCATTGTCTGATTATGTATTATTCCCATTCATTTACAAAAAACACCTCTCTTAACTATGGTGACCTAGGTGGTTGTTGCTTTATTTATTTATTTATTATTATACAATTAATTTACACTGTGTTTTCAGGATCTGTCAGTTTGTATATTGGGCACATTGTTCGAACTAAAATGAAACAAAGAAAATAAAGGCGTAATTGATGTAGAGATTGGTTCTGACAAACATAATTTTTTGGACATGTTCCTGTTGTCTGTATAAATGTGATACAGTCCAATCTGAGATCTGGTTGTTCCAGCCTATTGTAGGAGGTGTACAGTGTAATAGGAAATCTGATCCACAGTTTTGCAGTGCTTTGACAGAAATGAAGGTCATGTTAAATTCAAAAAGTCTTAAGGTCAGCAGGATAAAACTCTGAACCTTTGGATTTATATTCTTGCCCCTCATTAGTTAACTACACTTACAGTCAGTATGAGTAACCAGAATGTGGATCAATCCTTATTGTTTCAAAGAGCCAGTAAATGTCAATAAAAACTGAAGGAAAAATCAAACATTATTCCACACAGTGACAATGAAACACCTGTAACCCCATATTGCTCCACTTCTCATCAAAGCAAGACAACTTAAAACAAATTAAACATAAGAAAGTGCCAAATAAAAGCATGTATCACATATTCAAATTACTTTCAAGAAATAGCAAAGCATTTAATAAGCAAGTTGTAGAAGAAGTTACTTGCCGACAGTGGCCATGTACAGAAATAAAGTTAGAAGTCCGTGGGGGTTGACTAAGTGTACAGGAAAACTGAAGGAATTAAAAAAGAGGAGAGAATAGAAGGTAATAGAAAATGCAAAGAAAAGATGAAAATTAAATAGCAAATGAAGGCTAAAAACTAGGTTGGGGCACACCAAATGTAGAGCAATCTCGAGGTGAAGACTGATGGCTTGAAGGAGTGGAATGTTTGTTTGAGATGTTTCTTGTTTTGAATTTAATGCCCCCAAAATTTGTGAGGAAAGGGTAACTCACAATTTAAAACTCATTGATGATAGCCTGAAATAAGAACTAGTCACTTATGAGACAGCAGGAGAATGCTTACTTAACTATAAGCTCTAACAAATAAATATTTGAAATATTGTCAGACCAGAGGCACAAAGCTAGATAATATGAATGGTTCTTGACTCCGAATAGAATGTTGCCCTACTTTGGAGGAGAACAGTTATTTGCAGCGGCACACTCAAAAGGGAAATAGACATTAATGTTTTTAATTTAAAGTTTAAAATTAAAATCAAGAGAAATGTGAGTAGAGAAATGTTAAAAACAGAGTGAAGTCTGTTTATCGAAAAAAAGTAAATGTGTTTACAAATCCTAGATTATCAGGCACATCAGCTGCAGTAACTTCCTCATCATTGGATCTGCAATGTTGAAAAAAATGTTTTTGCTTTTAATGTCTGTCTGTTCCCTTGCTTTTTCCTGTGTCCCTCTGTGCTCACAAACTAACTTTTCAATTTTTTTCCCAACTATTTCAGCACATAGTAAGCAGACCACCAATCTTCAACCTTCAGTATTTTTAATATTCATTGTTCAGTTAAAGGGAAAACATGAAAAATGAAACAGTATAGGGATGAAAAGTCTCACGACACCCTGATTTAAGAGAAATACACAATAGTCAGAAGTAATTTTTCTCTTTCATTTACGATATTAAAGTGTATCAATAAAACATGATTTCTTATTTTGTGGATGAATAATTTTGGTAATTAAATTCAAAATAGGAGTACATTTGAATTCCACAAGTACACTTAATTGAAATGCCATTAATTAATTTACTTATTGTTTTATTTTCAGAATAATGTGTTGGTCTACTTCTGGCAAAAGTGTAATGATCTGAATGTAGAAGAACAGCTGAAACCTGCTCTAATTAGAATGTACCTGTTGTATGGTCTCTGGTGCCTGGAAAAACATTTAGTTATTCTGTATGAAGGTAATATCAGCGGCTCAGTAATTTTAGCTTGAATGTTGTAAATGGTATTCTAAATTTTTATCATAAATATTTAGCTGTTCTTGTAAAGAACATGTTTATTCATAGAGTGCTCTTGCATGGGCAAGTCTGTGTGCCCAGCCCCCTCCCCTTCTTCCCATACACTCAAAACACTCGAGAGAAGAGAAGAGAAAGAGAAAGAGAAAGGGAAGAGAAGGCCTGTTTGCTACCTTCTATGTATCTACAGTATTCAGTATCAGTATAAATGTATGGTTCTTATGACAATAATAGTACAATGTCTGTAGCATACTATCAAATTTATTATGACAGTAATAGATACATATAAGACATAAGCAATGATGAGGGAATTACATAGTTTCTCTTTCATGACACAAGTAACAAAATAAGATGTTTGCATTCCTTGAGTAGAAATTGGTATAAAGACACTCACTGTCCTGTTGTGTTATTGCATTGTTAGCACTTTGTCCAACCTCCATTCTCCCTAATTACCTTAAAAATACTCTTCAGCACTGCTTTGGTTAGGGTATATAGGTCTTGCAGTGAAACTGTCACCTGCTCTTCTTGTGTCACACTTTTCAGCTCGCTTGTGGCCTCATATTGCCTTCAATTGTGATAAATCTGCCTTGCAAGTATTCTCCAAAGGTTTTCCATGGGATTCAGATCCGGGCTATGTGCAGGCCAGGGGAAGACATCAATATCTTTATCTTCAAACTATTTTTGGTTGTAGCAGAAACATGCACAGATGCATTATTTTGTTGAAACATTGTACTTTTGTTCCCTAGGTCCTCACATATTCTAATCAGTTCTGTGTCTAGCATCTCACTGTACATGTAAGAGTTGATTGTAGTGTTCAGCCAAGTGATGCATGATTTACTTTTAGCACACAAGGCTGCCCAAATCATAACACTTCCACCACCAAAATTTCTGTTCATTCTTATCTGCCGCTCTGTTCTCAGATCATGCCAATAATAATGAACTCCATTTGGCCCGTCTAAATTAAACTTCTTCACATCACTGAAGATTGCTTTATTCCATTCTGAATTCCGTGACATGTTTTTCAGCAAACACTAATCTGGCCTGTTTATGTTTGTGTGTTAGAGCAGGTTTCTGCATTTGTTTTTTGAATGCAAGATGTTTGTCATTTGACAAAATTTGCTGTACACATCTGGCAGCTACTGACAGCTGTGAATCAGCAACAAGTTGAGAGGGATAACAGTTTGTGGCCCTTGCTTTGCACAAAAAGAACTGTTTCAATGCCTCAAATAATTTTCAACTTAGCCCTTATTTTACAGTCTGTCCATATTGTGCATGCATCCTAACAAAAGTATAAACCACTGTGCTCGAACAGTTCAGCTTCTTGGCAATTTGACAATTAGTGTGTCCCATTTCCATGTATGCACCAGTTTTTGCTTTTTTGTCTCATGATAATTGTTTTCCATGTGCCATTGTCACAATCATGGTTTATATACACAACACACTATCACTTACAGGGTGTTTCAAAAATGACCGGTATATTTCAAACGGCAATAAAAACTAAACGAGCAGCGATAGAAATACACCGTTTGTTGCAATATGCTTGGGACAACAGTACATTTTCAGGCAGACAAACTTTCGAAATTACAGTAGTTACAATTTTCAACAACAGATGGCGCTGCAAGTGATGTGAAAGATATAGAAGACAATGCAGTCTGTGGGTGCGCCATTCTGTACGTCGTCTTTCTGCTGTAAGCGTGTGCTGTTCACAACGTGCAAGTGTGCTGTAGACAACATGGTTTATTCCTTAGAACAGAGGATTTTTCTGGTGTTGGAATTCCACCGCCTAGAACACAGTGTTGTTGCAACAAGACGAAGTTTTCAACGGAGGTTTAATGTAACCAAAGGACCGAAAAGCGATACAATAAATGATCTGTTTGAAAAATTTCAACGGACTGGGAACGTGCTGGATGAACGTGCTGGAAAGGTAGGGCGACCGCGTATGGCAACCACAGAGGGCAACGCGCAGCTAGTGCAGCAGGTGATCCAACAGCGGCCTCGGGTTTCCGTTCGCCGTGTTGCAGCTGCGGTCCAAATGACGCCAACGTCCACGTATCGTCTCGTGCGCCAGAGTTTACACCTCTATCCATACAAAATTCAAACGCGGCAACCCCTCAGCGCCGCTACCATTGCTGCACGAGAGACATTCGCTAACGATATAGTGCACAGGATTGATGACGGCGATATGCATGTGGGCAGCATTTGGTTTACTGACGAAGCTTATTTTTACCTGGACGGCTTCATCAATAAACAGAACTGGCGCATATGGGGAACCGAAAAGCCCCATGTTGCAGTCCCATCGTCCCTGCATCCTCAAAAAGTACTGGTCTGGGCCGCCATTTCTTCCAAAGGAATCATTGGCCCATTTTTCAGATCCGAAACGATTACTGCATCACGCTATCTGGACATTCTTCGTGAATTTGTGGCGGTACAAACTGCCTTAGACGACACTGCGAACACCTCGTGGTTTATGCAAGATGGTGCCCGGCCACATCGCACGGCCGACGTCTTTAATTTCCTGAATGAATATTTCGATGATCGTGTGATTGCTTTGGGCTATCCGAAACATACAGGAGGCGGCGTGGATTGGCCTCCCTATTCGCCAGACATGAACCCCTGTGACTTCTTTCTGTGGGGACACTTGAAAGACCAGGTGTACCGCCAGAATCCAGAAACAATTGAACAGCTGAAGCAGTACATCTCATCTGCATGTGAAGCCATTCCGCCAGACACGTTGTCAAAGGTTTCGGGTAATTTCATTCAGAGACCACGCCATATTATTGCTATGCATGGTGGATATGTGGAAAATATCGTACTATAGAGTTTCCCAGACCGCAGCGCCATCTGTTGTTGAAAATTGTAACTACTGTAACTTCAAAAGTTTGTCTGCCTGAAAATGTACTGTTGTCCCAAGCATATTGCAACAAACGGTGTATTTCTATCACTGTTCGTTTAGTTTTTATTGCCGTTTCAAATATACCGGTCATTTTTGAAACACCCTGTATGTTTTCTGTTTCCTATACACAGGGGAGGCAGATACACACACATTAACAGTACAAAGACGATTGTCTTTATACTGAGTTCTACCATCTACCACATGAATCGCTGATGTCTTATTATATACTGTACTGCTGACATCAAATGTGATACCATTTGGCTGCATTTGTCAGTATATTGCATCTCGTACTATTGCATACACACTGTGCACAACTATTTCAGTCAACAGTGATATAAATGTGCAACACTTCATATTGCTCAGTGGTGTAGTGGTGTTATATGATACTATGTAATTCTCAATCTTTGTAGAGATGAAAAGGAACATAAAATAGGATTTAAATGTCTTTCATTGTTGCCTTTAGCAGGCATGAAAATGATGTTTTCCTTAACTTATAAAATTCAGTAAAGAGAGTGTCCTTATCATTCACCATATTTGTGGCTGAGGTTAGCTCTCATAGACTTCACAGCACAGTCACTTTCCTCACTTGAACAATTTTGTTGGTTGTTTCACTCATGTTGTGTAGTCTTAAGTTTCTTCATATTTTTGGTTTTCTTTTCTTCCAGTTATCTAAATTTCTTGCACTTTTCTAGATTTCTCATAATCTCTAAGCACAGAATAATTTTCATTGTCGGCCATGTTGTCAACACTTAAATGTGATTGCAAGCACACACTGTTGGCTACCACTAGCTGATGTAATGGTACTAGTTGATTTAGCTCCCTCTCACATTGTAAAACTGTGATTACAAAATCTTTCTTTTGTACAGTGGGAGAGTATAAGTGGATAATAATTGTTAATATCTTGTGGGATGATAAATATATAATAACAGTATCTAAACATGTCAGTAACTCATTTTTTCAACAGTCTGTTGGTTAGCTCCCTCTTGCATTATAGTGCACTAATAATCTCTATAGCTCGCCATTGTGGATACAATAAATATTTCTTTTGCATGTAGTTAGAATCAGATGTTATTCATATCACTCCACCAACATTCCAACAGCTACATTTCTCAACAACATAGATCACAAAAAAGACAAATTATCACTATTATGTAATTATCTTGTGGTTCACTGAATACATAAAATTTATATCTGGCACAGATTGTCAGAAACTGATGGATACACACAGTTCCATAGATTTTTGTCACTTGAAAAGCCATGTAATTGTGACTTATTCAGGTACATAATCAGAAAGCAAAAAAAGAACCTATCACATACATGTTGATCAAAACATTGGTATTAATTTTGAAGTCTCCCAAGGATAATTTCATAGAACTCCTGGACAGTTTTAATGCAAAATAATTTGTTGCTTAAAAACAAAATATGTTGCAAATTGATCAATTCATTTGCAAATGCAAAGGACCACTTCCAAGCAAAATAGCAAATGTTCGACAACAACTTAAGAACAGATGGAAGACTGACAGTGTCTTGAAAACTTTTAGAAAACTGTTCCTGTAATTCTTTCAGTGCTGGAATGAATTCTTCAAAATACACATTTTCTTTAATACCAGACATCTTAGGGAAGTGGACAATGTTCTTAGTGTTACGTTGTCCCTTCCACAATGTGATTTTAAATTCTTCAACTTTTTGCATCTAGTCAGAAATAAGTTGCTTCTTCCCCCTTCAATGTCTTACTGAGGAGCATTCAAGTGTGCAGTCAATTCTACTAAAAGCACGAGGTCTGTAATCCAGTCCATGTCTTCTAATTTTGGTTCCCACTTTTTTTCCCCCCAGATATTCAACCATAGCAATCTTACACCGAAAAATCATTCAAGGCTTGCCCCTGAATTTAATTGGTGCACTTCACAATAATATACGTTTCCATATGCGTCATTCAGTTCCATCAGAAACTGTTGGAACTGACTGTGTAATAACCCACGTGATTTCAGGAAATTTACTTCATACCATCAGTTTAATCACTTGCTCCATGTCTGCTAATTACACCCAAAATGCTTCTTGATGTACAAATTAATCAATCCCATACAAATCATCATCTGTTGATTGTTGAACTTTTTGCTGTTTCATCGTCAACTGAATCTTTAATTCTTTTTGTATGGTGTTGTAAAAGCATTCTATAGCATACTTGCGATGCCTACCATTTATGTGGCTCCGTAATAGGCAGTGAGAACCATTCGTTTTTAAAGGCTTGTGATGGGAAGTAACATAAACTTCCTTTTTTCGAGTGCATGTCCCATCACAACAGCCCCTAGGTCTTTATACCACAAGCAAATAGTGAGGGATAAGCAGCACGTTCACCATGATTCAGCATAACTGAAAAAAGTTATGCTGACCAATAAATGCTGGGATAATGTGTGTCACATCATATTTAAATGAAATGTCGTGCTGAACAAAGAAGGACTGAACATAGCCGAGATTGACTTAATGAAGCCAAGATGTGCCAAGTGGTGACAAGACTGTCTGAGCCTCACTCTGCATGTATGCAATTTTGCACACTGTGGCCATCCATGTCCCAAGGTGATTTCACAACTAAACATCACACTCTACAAAGTTCTGAAGAAGTGTTCAAACTATTCTTTTTCTCAGATTTTCGTCTCAGTTGTTATCTACCAGAGTTTATATTGGTATTTGCTTGGAGGCAGTTATTAAATAAAGTTGTTTGGCTGGTGCCATTTTTTAAAATTTGGAGCAAAATGCTTTAGTCATTAAACTTAATTCATTATTACTTTTGTTGTTGGCTGCAGGAGAATGGATTGTAACCCATTTTAAACTTGTATTTCTTCTTGCTGTTACATATATTTTTGTTTTAGTTTTCATTAAGGCATTTCAATTGTAGAGAGCACATGGTAAATAAGTGTGGCTTCTTCTTTTGAAAGGTGGTTATGCACAAGGACCAAAAGTGGCAACTCTTGTGAAAGAAGCTATCCTCCACCTGTGCCACCAACTTAAGGATGATGCTGTGGCCATTGTTGATGCTCTGGCCCCACCAGATTATATCCTTAACTCTGTTCTTGGAAAGTCAGATGGGAAGGTATGGAACTGTGTTTTATAAATCCATTATGAATATTATTGTTCTTGGAAAGTCTGGTGGCAAAGCATGGAATTATTTATATATTCATTATGAATGTTATAAAACAGGAAAAACTTTGTGGTGTTAGAGTGTCCTCTGTGTCAAAAGCAGCAGTGTCTGAAATAGTTTGATATTGTGTGTTACAGGTGTATGATAATCTCCAGACAACGTTTTTCCACAGTAATGGAGCAATGGGAAGACCATATTGGTGGAATGAAGTTGTGCCAAAGCAAATATCAAAATTATAATGAAAGTTATTCTCGTGCCATAAGAATGTTTTCATTATTGTGAAATCATTATGCTCATATTTATTGTTGTTTCATAAAAATTGTCATTATCTTACCTGATCTCATGCTGTATAATATTTTCAATACTGTATTTTAAATGTATATATTTATTTGGAATTGCTGTTTATAGTTACCAAATATTTGTCTTTATACCAGTTGTTCTTAAAAGATTCTACATCATCATTTGTTCTTTTGTATTCATTTCAAGCACAAGACTCACTAAATATAATATTATAACCATTGGTGAAGCTCTTGTTCTTTCTCAATCAGGGTTTTTACTGTTTACATACTCTGCAGTGAGGAGAGAGAAAGTGTTATGTCATAGCATTGTAGCTTGTGTGTCGTAGTTGTACGCCATGTCTCATTCTCATACAGATCATGGAGATTGATAGATATGAATTTTGTGTTGTCAGAAAGTCATTTCTTGTTATTCAGGCATTCAGTCATGAGCAAAATAAAGGGGCAATATAACAAATAATGTACTGCTATATGAAGTTATTCACCAGCGTGTTTTATTGTAGGCAGTATATCATTACAGAATTCCAATTTTAGTGTCCGCCCCTGGTACCTGAGTGGTCGGCGCGACAGAATGTCATGCTTAACGGCCCAGGTTCAATTCCAGGCTGGGTTGGAGATTTTCTCCACTCAGGGACTGGGTTTTGTGTTGTCGTTATCATCATCCTTTCATCCCCATCGACACGCAAGTCGCCGAAGTGGCGTCAACTTGAAAGACTTGCATGAGACGAACGGTCTACCCGACGGGAGGCCCTAGCCACATTGCATTTCCATATTCCAATTGTAGTGCTCTTACTGCCGAAGTTATTTTTATTTCAGTCACAAGGATCAACTTGCACATGACCATGAGCTTAAGTCATTCACTTCATATTCATAAAGCACCTTTTAAATTTTTTTGTAGTCCTAAGAAAAGCAGTTTCACTGCTCATTTGACTGGGGTTTCAACCATATGCCATAGTTCCTAATGTTTTTTATTGATACAGTCGACCTTTGTTATATTGAAATTGGATAAACCAAAAAGTCTGTTAAATCATTCTAACTCTTCAGTCTCTGTCAAATTACACTGAAAAATCTACAGCTTAAATCAAATTTCGGATAATTGATACTACAAAGTAAAATTTAGTACCCCCATCACATATTCCATCTCTTGTCATCTAAATCGAATAATTATGTACATGTGTAGTGCTGTGCACTTTGGTATTTTCCGTTAAGCATTTCACGTAATTTTTCTCGATAATATACCATACTGCAATTTCTCAACAGCGGCCCAATTGCATGCTTGCTGCTCACGTGTCACTGCCACAGCCAAAGAGAAGGATTGGTCAGCAGACGGTGCACACATAGTACTAAAACAAAAGCTGCAAATTCTACAAATGATCAACAATGGAGAGAAGACTAAAACGCAGGTTGCACAAGACTTCGGAAGCTGAAGTCCACTCTCTCATTGATGATAAATTCAAGTCTGACAAGCTGTTCATTTAGCAAGTGCATGAGGCCAGCCAAATATGAGGAGGTTGTGGATTCTATGTTTGAGTGGTTCCAGTACATGCACTCAAAGAAACGGCTGAAATGGTCTAAAAAAAGAAAGGAAATTTCTAGGTTTGTGTGTTATAAGAACTTGCTATGGCATTTTCAGGAGAGACCTAAAACTCATTGATTCAAACTTGATTATACCAAATTGGCTATTGTTCAGTCCATCGAAATTCGGTTAAATATTTCAAGGTTGTTCGAATATCTATATGCCTCTCCTGCTCAATTAGTAGTCAAGAAATTGTTCATCATAACCTTTTTTTTTTTTTTTTTTTTTTTTTTTCATTTTGATCGTTAGATTGTTGATGTACAGAATTCTGTTCAGTTTTTGACAGGTTTATCGATTTCCTTACACAATGATATTCAATATTAGTTGCTGTTTTTGGTCTGTCAACCCTTAGATTATTCTTCTAAATGAGTTATCTGTGAGACAAGTTACCAATAGGAAAATATGCTGTGACCTACAGTCTGCTTCCCAAATACTTAATGTAAATCACTGAGTTTTGAGTGCCACCTCCGCATGTATACTGGGAATTTTGATATTTGCTCTCTTCTTCTTCTTGTTTTCAATCATCATCAAAGGCACTTACAGACCCCACTTCACTGTCATATCTCAAATACTGTGTCAGCTACAGGGACATGCCTAACTTAGATTTGATCATTCCTTCCAATACTTTCAACATGTGTTTTACTTCTTTACATTATGTATTATCCTTATAAGAGTATGAAGGATCATGCCATCCACTTATACTATCATTTAGAGTCAATCACTTGCATGTTCCACGGGTCATAACTATAATCTCTTACTATGATGTTAGAATTACTGTTTATATTTATTAAATATTTTTCTTTATATTGAACATTTTTAAAACTTACATCAAGTAGTTTACAAATGTAATGCAGCGTGCATACACAATTACGTACATGAAAATTCTTTTATGGAGTCGTAACAGTTTTCAAAGCAGACTAGATATGATTTCCATTAGTGCTTGAAGTTAATTTTATTTGAACATGGATTGTCTGCTTTTAGTGTGCTGTCACCGTACCATTATGCTATCCAGGCACATGTGCTGTGATTAAATTCTCAGTGTCAATGTTCCCTCGTAAAAGCTGAACACAGTATGCAGAGATTTCTCTCATCACAGGAATAGCACTGCTACAGAGAAATGCAGGTAGAAGACCTTGGCTGATTCCACCTCACAAAGTATTTTTGTGTGTGTGTTTGTGTTTCAGAGTGAAGTGCAGAACTTGGTGGAATGATATGATGGACATGGAGTAAGCGAACACTGCAATGCAGACACCCAATTCTAAGAGTGCTGTTGTGGTGTTTCATCTAAATACTGGTTTGATGCAGACCTCCGTACTATTCTATTGTGTGCAAGCCTCTTTCATCTCTTCAAAAGCAGCCTACAGCCATTTGAACCTTTTTACTGTGGTCAAGCCTTGATCTCCCTTATCAGTCAAGTTCAGCCGTAAACTTTGTTTTCCCCCTATTAGATTCAGTACCACCTCATTAAATATGCAGTCCTTCCACATAATCTTCTGTAACACCACATTTCAAAAGGATCTATTTTCTTCTTATCTGGACTGTTTATAATCCATCTTTCACTTCCACACAAGGGTACACTCCAGTGAAATAACTTCAGAAAAGACTACATAACACTTCACTTTTTATTCAATGTTAGTAAATTACTCTTTTTGAGAAACGCTTTTCTTGGTATTGCCAGCCAACGTTTTATATAATCTCTACATCAGCCACCAAATACCAAAACTCATCTACTAACTTTTAGTGTCTCATTTCCTAATCTACTACATTCCATTACCATTGTTGATGGTTATATTTTCAAGACTACCTATTCCATTTGACTGGATCTTCCAAGTCCTTTGGTGTCTGGTACAGAATTACAATTTCATCAGCTAAGTGCTAAGTTTTTATTTCTTCCCACTGAACCTGTTTTCTCAATGTACAGTGTAAAGACTCCAACAGTCTTGTAGTGAATTTTTGAGTATGTCAATCAGAATCCCACATGTTGTGACCATGCCACTCAAAACTGCAAAATATAGAGCACTGCTTATACAGAGGTGAAGACTACAACCAGACAAAATATTAAGATTAAAAGGATTTAAAGAAGCAAGCAGAATGTACAGCAACAGCCTTATAATAGTGACCGTTACATAGAACAAACAATTTAAATAACCACAAAAAAAACTGAAGTTTCTATTTAGGGCAATTATGATAGCAGTGCAGTGCTATAGTGTTGCAGTATTAATACAGGGTGACAATTATTGAACTACATGGGAAAAAACGTAAATTAGGTACAAAGTACGGCGTGCGCACACTTTATCCAATGTGTAAACATCACTACAGATATTTGGATTTAGGTTGACATGTTTGATATTCCTGCCATCATTGGTGATGATGTGACGCAGACGAAAAGCGAAATTCTGCATGACCCGCTGAAGTGAAGTGTCGGAACATCGATGCTGTTGATGACCACCTGAATGGCCGTTTTCAGTTCGGCAATGGTTTGGGGTTATTGCTGTACACCTTGTCTTTAATATAGTCCCACAAAAAGGAGTCATATGTGTTCATATCCGGAGAATATTGCGGCCAATCAAGGCTCATGCCAATGGCTCTGTGTACCCTAGAGCCAGAATGCGGTCCCCAAAGTGCTCCTCCAGGACATGAAACACTCTTGCTTCGATGAGGTCAAGCTCCGTCTACCATGAACCACATCTTGTTGAAATCAGGGTCACTTTGGATAATGGGGATGAAATCCTCTCCCTGAACCTTCACATACCATTCAGTAGTCACCGTGCCATCAAGGAATGTTGCACCGATTATTCCGTGACTGGACATTCACACCACAGTCACCCGCTGAGGGTGAAGGGACTTCCTGATCATAAAATGCGGATTCTCAGACCCCCAAATGTGCCAGTTTTGCTTACTGACAAACCCATCCAGATGAAAGTAGGTTTCATCACTAAACCAAACCATCCAGCACATGCTAATTCCCATTATGCCCTGCGGCCAACCCTGCAGTTTGCACATTCTACTGCAAATCGTTCACAAGTTATGACTGTTTTATTATATGTAGTTCAATAATTGTCACCTTTAACTGTGCAACATAAAAGTTATGATGGCTACATCTGATAAATAACAGTGTTATTTATCAACAAAGACAGCTAGTTGTGTTTGACCATGCAGAATTAATTTAATACAAAGAAATCTGGCTTAGCCACAGTAATAAACATGATGTTTACAGGCAAATGTGCAAGAATAAACAAGTTCAAATGGCTCTGAGCACTATGGGACTTAACTGCTGAGGTCATCAGTCCCCTACAACTTAGTACTACTTAAACCTAACAACATCACACACATCCATGCCCGAGGCAGGATTCAAACCTGTGTCCGTGGCCATCGCGCGGTTCCAGACCGTAGCGCATAGAACCACTTGGCCAGTCCGGCCGGCAATAAACAAGTCTTCACAACAAAGTATTGAGGATACTGCATTGAAAATAATTACTTTGTTTAAACTCAGTTATCTCTAAGAAGATAAATTATCAACTGCGACATATGTTTCAAAGTTAACATCAAGTGTAAATTAAACTGAGAAGAGTGACTGCGAATACGTCTCCCCACTGCCACCACCCAAAGTACCTCAACAATGGTTGGCAGCATTCAGTGAGATCCCTCCCACCATCACAAGCAGTTACAGCAGCCAACATAGAAAACGGACCACTATCCTTTGGGTCACATACAACTGTACTGACAAGTAAAATTTGTCAAGCAACTATTGCAGAAGTTAACTAAGAAAATTTATAGAATATGAAATATCCCGCTGCAGATATTTATCAGTATTAATTAAACATTTTGCTATTTATAGATTGTAAACATTTTGCTAAGCAAATTTGGCTCTCGGACAGCCGCATAATGATGGAAGTATTCGTGAAAATTAATGCAACAGTTTGACTAATTAACTGAACAAATAAATTGCAGATCTTTAAAAATAGATATCAGATTTATTAAAATGGAGGAGAAAGTGTTCAGTTTCACATTTCAAAACAGTGGTAGGATGGATCATTCAGAACACAGATTAGCAGCCCCATCAGTCAAACAAATCAGTAACAGCTTGCACTGTACATGCTTGAGCATTGTCCTACAAAATGATGGTCAGGTCCTACAGAAAGTGTCAGCACTTCTGTCTCTAAGTTGGTCGTAGGTTGTGTTCCAAAAATGAACAGCTTAGAGACAGTTGTGCAGGTAATAACAACACAATTTCAGGATGCACTGAACAAACTCACTACTACAGGATGCTGGATGAACAATGCCGTGCCGCTCGGGCCAGTGCCAGGTTCTCAAAGAAGACAGATTCGTTGCTGGCCAGCCACTCGTCTCCCTTCCACTCCACCATTGCATTTCCAAATCCAGTCACATGTGACTAGTTTGCTGGTCAATCGATGCATGTCCGAGGATGCATGTCTGACTTGCACTTGGATTTACATCCATCACTATCATGAGTGATGCAGGTTCAAGGAACCACTTCCATCTGGTCCTACCCATCTCTACAAACTAAATGGCAAATTACAACTTATAATACTATTAAAGCAAAGCAGGGCGAGTTAGTTAAAAAAATAGCGACTTGTGGAAAAGGAACTACTAGAAATGAAAACTACCTTACAGAAAATTACAAACGAGAATATGGAGAACAGTATTGGTATTGATAATGAACTGGAGCCAAGACTCCACAAGTTAGAAATATGAAAAGGAGCTTACAGAAAACAAGATACACAGACAGAATAAACGTATGTTGAAAGACAATTTGGTTTCATCATACACATTGCCAGTGGGAGGAACTATGATACTGAATAATATTGAACATTTTAATAATAATATCCAAGTAACCCATATTAGTAATAGCTCATTAAACTTTGAATAAACAGGTTAGAAAGAAAGAAAAGAGTGTGATGGTGAGACAACTAGAATTAAGTTACATTACAGTTCTGGTGAGGACTTAACAGTTACATAAAGCAAAAGTCTAAATCATAAATTTCCCAAGTTTAGACCATATGGTGACATACATTCTGTTTTATTTTTAAAAGCTCTTAAAGGTTTTGCATCCAAACACTTGGACTGACCACAATGAAATCATCCAAATTTACATTGTATACATTGAACAACTCAAAACACTTGACATATGAAAGTTGCATTCCAACAGTCTCCTTTTTTGTCTAATAATAGTCAGTGAACTTTTTGAATTATTGTGAATCCCAAGCCACAGAGTGATGTCAGCTTCTACCTATTTTTCCATTTGTAACCTCCTCTAATCACAAATGACCATGATCACATGAACCTAATCAGATCAGAAGATTAAAGCAACTGCTTTTTAAATAATGAGATTAGCTGGGAAGTGTACAAACATGTAGCATTTACAAACAACTTATTTCCCTTTATTCTTAGACAAATTTTGAGTAAGCGTTATAAAATAGTGCAAATCTCTCATGATGACAGTGGAAATTGCCATGAAATTTTGAGCATCTCACAGTGAATCAGTTAAGTTATTTCTGAATTTGGTTGCCACTCCCCTTGGACAAACAGTTGGTTATCAGAGCAGCAATTATTACATAACTCATCTGAACAAACGATTGCTAACAAAAACAATGCAATTAGTTTACTAATAACAAAGAGAAGTAGTAATAGCTTGGTGGAGGAAAATTAAAAACATGTTATAGTACTGATTAAATGATAAGCTCTATCTAAATCGATGAACCAAAACATGGCCACTTGTTTAACAGTGTTTTGTTTCACTTTTCATACAGTATGTGACATTCATCTGCTTTATTTCTTCGTTGATAGTCCTCAGTTTCGACATACTGCATTATTATACAGGCTGAAAAATGGGGAGGGTGGAAGTTCAATACTGACTACTGTAAATAATGTAGCCGACAGTTGCGTTTCACAGTTCATTACTTTCAGTTCACCCCCCCCCCCCCCCCCCGATATTACACAGTTATATGGCCAGTTCACTATCGGTTAACTTTTTATAAGCCTCATTAATAGTTTGTGAGCAAACATCAGCATACTGCTACAATAGTTTGCTGTTGAACATATCTATGAGCTGTAAATACCTAACCACACAGTTCACTATTTCTCAGATGGCCTATTTATGTTACACTAATTCCACTGTTTAGTTGATGCATTATTGTTACACTAACTGATACAGACTTCCTGTCTGAAAATCGGTTATAGACTGACTGTCTCGGAACCAAAAATGAGGCCTTTATATATCCACACAATAATAGGCACTCAAACTATACATTTTTCGATGTTTAGGTTACAAAAATTACAATTCCACCCACATTGCTCTAGGCAACTATGTTTAAAGTTTTATTTTATTAATGTTAGAAGAGGCTGTACCATGCGACACTTCTATAGGTCGGTAGTTATCTCAATATATTGACTGCACTGAGCACAAACACTTCTATCATACCACAATTAATATTAAGACCTAGTATTCAAGATGGTTTTTACTGCATGTTGCCTCTGATGCTGCACCAAATTATACTGGTTTCACACATGAGCTGGTTACTTCAGATATTAATTACAGTTTTTAGATAATCTGCACCTTCTCCTCCGCATATGCTGACACCTTTCATTTTCTGTTTGCCTTACAGAAATTCTTTAGCCACGACACCAATTTACTTCATTTCATTCTTCCATCCTCTTATGATTCCATTACTTATTGCTAACATAATACAATATATATACCTAACCCTGGAGAAACCTTTTCTAAAATATTCTTATAATAAAGTATCCTGCTGTACAAAATCACATGAAAGTCGAAGATAGAATATTTCTGATTCACACAGCTAGGACAGGGGAAGAGTGTGACTGGCTCAGGAAACACAAAAAATGAGACAGACAGCTGGGGTAAGGATTATTGTTACATAATGAATCCAACACAGAATGTTGAACCCCCTACTTGCTGTATGTGCAAGAAATTAGTCCCACATATTACATCAATGCTGAGATTTTGAATCACCAAGAAATTGCTCTCCAACAGCTGTCCTGCCAATTCCACAGGTAATAGTACCTCTCGTTTCACACTCTTTGATAACTTACCAGTAACACCAATAATTCTTATTCCAGAAACATGCACACTACTATACCCTAAGTGTTCTTAATATATTCAAAAAATGACTGTGAAATGCCATTCAAATCACTACCACTGTCCAGTAAACACTTAACATGTATACCTTGTACACTTGCTGTTATTACACACTTCCTTTCCCCTGGAAAAACTATCATCCTGCTTACCAAAATAATCATCAGACACAGTTAAATGACTGACAGCATGGTCCTCTTCCTCATTACCATTCTCAAACTCTAACTCTTCATTAGGCCTAATATTATTCTCCTTTATTCATTCTTTACTTAACACATTGCCATCATTATCAATTACAAGTTCAAATACCTCATCCTCACCACTACTGGATTTATCAGTGCTATCATCATTACAACTACTGTCAGAATCAGACCCACTGTCACTTTCATTGTCCTCAGATACTTGGCTAATTAGTTGATTCTTGTTGCCAGTATTAGACCACAGAGCAAAACACCTGAATTCTGTATGTTCTTTTAAAAGTTTACCATCCACCTTGACACTTTGGACATCCTGAGCAACAGCAACACACACTGTTTCATCACTTAATTTTGTTATAACAACTTCCTCTTCTCTTTTTACAAGATACACATTGCTACACACACCATCATTCAACATCTCACTAGAATTAGAATTTACACTTGTCTTACTACTATAATTTACATTACCCTTACCTGTGATTACAGAACATTTATATACTTGTGGCTCTTCATCACTGCCTGCTCTAGTGCGAGCCAAAACTTGAGCATTACCTAGTTTAAATGGTTTGATCCAAAATTACCATCTTTATTTCTGTTACTTGAATTTCTCCATCCATTTCCGTGCCCTTTCTGGCAATCCTCCACCCAACCATTCCTTGAATTTTTACTATAATTAGTCCTGTTCATCCTATTTACCTGAAATTCTCTCCCTGATTGATTGTTGTCATCAAAATTCCTCCTTAGATGTAATGTGTTGTTTGTCCCAGTCGACTGTATCCATCTGCATGCTGATTGGCTGCTCCTTTACTCAATGGCTGCTTCCGTAGAACCTGCTCTCTGATTGGATGCTGTCATACTTTGGCCATCAAGCCCAAGCGCTGATTGGTTGTCGAACCTCCTTCGTTAAAATCACTGTATTGTACACTGTTCTAGAGTTCACTGTTCAAAGTTTGTGAGTCCTAGTTTATTGTGTACAAATACAATAGTCCTCACCTGAAAGGGCACCATATGTGATGTTTGCCTGCTTTATTTCTTCGTTGATAGCCCTCGGTGTTGATGTACTGCATTGTTATGCTGGCTGAGAAATGGAGGGTGGAAGTTCAACACTGACTACTGTAAATAATGTAGCCAGCAGTTGCACAGTTGCGTATCACAGTTCTTTACTTTCAGTTTGCAACCCCCAAAATTATCTAGTTATATGGTCAGCTCACTATTGGTTGACTTTTTATGAGCCTGATTATTAGTTTGCAGGCAAACAGCAGCATACTGCTACAATAGTTTGCTGTTGAACATGTATGAGCAGTAAATACCTAACCACATACTTCAGTATTTCTCAAATAAATTGAACAGACAATGTCATTGTTTTAACACATGTCCTGTTACACTAATTCCACTGTTCATTTGATGCATTATTGTTGCACTAGCTGATACAGACTTCCCATCTGAAAATCGGCTGTGGACTGACTGTTTCGTGACCAAAAATTGGTCCTTTGTATATCGTCACAATAATAGGCACTGAAACTATACATTGTTCAATGTTTAAGTTACAGAAATTGCAATTAAAACTTAACTCATGCAATTAACTTACTAAAAGTTCCTCCTTTTTAACAGTTCCTTCTATCACAAGCTTTAGGTCGAATTATTTGTTTAAATAATGAAATTAACAGATATAGTTATGCAAAACAATGCTTTTGACAAAGCTGATGATTATTCTGGAATTAATTAAGGGCTGGCTTTTCTAATATGTTTTCGAATGGAGCCAAATAAATACTTAAAGAATCCTAGTAGTTCTTCTTCCAAATGTTTATAATTAGTACAGAATTTATATTTGTTTAAGTCAACAATAGAATATATGTCATGAAGCAATTACTTATTTCATCATATAACAAAAGATATTAATTAGGAATGCTCAAAATAAATTACAAAATTTATTACATACACCAAATAAGCACAAAATTAGATCTGGTGCTATATTTCTTAAGACTGAGGGCCAACCTTACTCTTTTATGAAAACACAGATTATACTCATGTTTGTTAATGGTAATTAGTCAAAAATGAAAATAAAATGAATTTAGGGAGGCCGGTGGCAAAACAGTAGAGGAAGTAGAGAGATCCCAGCTTGCTTTGTCACAAGTACAACAGAGATTTAGCTTGGTATGGATTTTACAAGCCCTTGATAGGGTTCCAGAAGTATGTGGCACCACACATCTACGCACAGGTCAAGCAATTCCTACAAATTAGGAGATGGTGGTTTACAAGCACACAGCTGGCACCTGGTATGTGTTCCAGTGGG
Organism: Schistocerca piceifrons; assembly: GCF_021461385.2. Classification (NCBI taxonomy): domain Eukaryota; kingdom Metazoa; phylum Arthropoda; class Insecta; order Orthoptera; family Acrididae; genus Schistocerca; species Schistocerca piceifrons. The sequence continues at coordinate 330,701,078 of NC_060138.1, read as the reverse complement.
GTGCAGAACAGGCACATTTGCTGGCCAGTACATCCATGTGAGTTCACTATAATTCCCCTCAAACCACTGTAGCATGATTCTGACCTTGCAGCCTGGACAGTTGCCCTGCTAGAAGACATCACCACCACTGTAGGGGGAGATTTCAAGCATGAAGCAAGGCAGGTGGTCTGCAATAGTGTTTACATAGTGCACTGCTGTCATGATGCCTTCAATTACCACCATAGATCCCATGGAATCCCCATCTCAATCTAGCCCATAGCATTATTCGGCCCTCACCAGCCTGCATCTGTGGTGCGGTTCATGTTCCATGCACCCATTCGCTTGGATGATGGTGTGTAAGGACCAATCAAGCAACCTGGTGTAACAAGAAATGCGATTCATTTGACAGGTGACATATTTCTATTGATCCCCAGTGAAAACTCAATGATGCTGTGCACACAGTCATCATAACCAACAATCGTTGGGTTAGTACAGGAACACATAGGGGTCATGTAATGTGGAGCTCCATTTTCAACAACAGCGTCTGAATAGTGTGCTCTGAAACACTTGTGCCTGCACCAGCCTTGTTCTCTGTCATCAGATTTGTCACAGAATGCTGCCTATCCTGGATTACACACTATGGGATCATCTGAACTCTACATTTTCTGACGACATGTGGTTGTCATTCAATACCATACAGCCTACTTGTTATTTCACCATCCTTCAACCACTTTCCATAGGTGCTTTCAGCAGTAGTATGCCAACAGGAGACCGGCTTTGCTCTTCCAGACATTCTTGTTTCAAGCAGCAGTGCCACAACAAAGTGCCCTTTATCAAAACTGCTTGTATCGGTGGCTTTCCACATTTGTGGTTTGTATCTTCATTATAATGACTTCCCATTCATCTGTTTTCCACTTACATTCTTTCCGTACTGTGTTGCATGCCTGCAACACCAGCAGGAGACATTCAACCTCGTGGTGGGCAGTGGTCACAATCTTTTGGCTTGTCAGTTTATGTTAGAATCAAATCTGTTAGAATCAAAACTGCATTACTTTGTAATAACATGTACCTACAGAGGTAAAACTTAACAATTTCCCCATGTCGGCTCCCAATTTCCCTCTTACATATTCATTTATGTTTCTATCCCTATCACTACTGCCGGTAATCCTACCACTTGTTATGTCATATGTGTAGTGTACCAAAACTACTGAGCCATATTTCTGGCAGAATGCAACTCTAGATGTTACTGAAAAATTTAGATCATTTTGCAGCAAAACAAAACTTGCATAACTTTTGAAATATGTTCGATTAATTAGCAAATTATATATTTGTGAACACCACTTGATTATTTTACAACAGGAAAGATGTAGGATCCTAGTCTAGGTAACAATGACTGACATAAATGACAAGATCAGGGAGTTAGGATTTTCACGAGTTGTGTTTTTATTCATTTTTCAATGAAATTCATTGGATATCCCTTGCGAAAGTTTTAACTACTATAATATGAAAAATATTACATGTTGTCTACGCTGTTGAGATAAGTGTGTTGGCATCTGTGACAGTGGCCCAATTCTTATAGGAACGCACTGATTAATTGCAGAGGATTATGTGGCAAAACTTTGATGTTATTTGGAACTTAATTCATTTCTCCACACACATTGCTCCCACTGTCTTATAAAACATGATTTGGCCTCACTTTGAGAAATTTCTGGTTTTGTTAAATACAAACATCCTCTCCATATTGTCACTGGTACCGAGTGCTGAGTGCATGCACTGTGATATTACAAGGCAATGTCCAGAGATGTTCCTACCACCACAGTTTACTGTCTGACAAATATAACACCACCGAACTTCCCCAAACATTTCCCTACTGACAGTGGCACAGTATAATAATAATTAATATAAAATTACAAGTGGTAAAATCATTTTACAAAATGCATATTAATTACAAAAAGTATACTTTGTTTTACTCACAGTTGAAATTTCAAAGTTACAGAAAAAACTGATATATTTGTTGGTACAAAATTAGATAATATTTAAGATAAATATTGAAGGAAAAAATACATCTGTGTTATAGTATTACACATTCTGCTAGTAATACATGTCATTATTTTTCAACCATGACTTATTAAATTGATGGTTTGATAATATTCACACCTGTCAGCACCTGGCTTCAATGGAATTGGAATTATTACATTCTTCATGAAGATGGAGGGTGCATACCAGGTGGAAAAGCTTTGTCATACAATATTGCACTGTTGTTCAGAAGTATGATGCAATGTTCCTTTGGAGATGCATGCATGTCTTTCCATTATACGCCAGATGGTTGTCCATATTCACAACAGTGAATTCATGAGATTTTTTTATGCCTGGCTCTCTCAAGCATCTCAGTAATTATGAGGAAATGTCATCTGCTCTAGGGGGATTGCTTCAGCTTGGGTCTTTCAGTGTCCTGTCATTTTTTTATTATTATTATATTGCCTTTTCATTTCCATCTGCTTCTTCTTCTCTTTGCACAATACTGTCTTCATTTTCACTTCTCTTGTATATACCTTCTATACATTCCTTCTATTTTCCCCCTTTTTGCTTAGTTCTGGCTTGCCAACTGAGCTCGATATTCATACAGCAGCTTCTCTTTTCTCCAAATGATTTAATTTTCTTACATGTGACATGTTTCTCCTATTCATGAATGCTTATACAGCTTTGGATTTACTTTCCAGCCAGTTCCACATTGGCATTATGCACACATTACCAATTTCATTTTTCAGATATCAGGACTCCCTTTTGCCTGCTCTATTTGCTGAATTTTTATATTTTTCTTTCTTCCAATTAAATTTGATACATCATGTGCTTTCCAAATACTTCTACTGGGTATTTTCCTTTTGTCCATTTAATCCTCCGATGCCTTCATTATTTCATTTCTCAATGCTACCCATACCTCTTCTATAGTGTTCTTTTCCTCTGTTCACTCATTTATTGCCTGATGCTCCAATTGCAACTCTCAATAATCTCAGATTCTTTCAATTTCTGCAGTCCTTAAATTTCGACCTTTCAGCAGTTTCTTCAGTTTTAGTCTGCAACTCTAACCAATAAATTAAAGTCAGAGTCCATATCTGCCCCTGGAAATGTTTTTCAGTTTAAAATGTGGCTTCAACATCTCTGTCTTACAGTTATTTGATCTATCTAAAAGCTTCCATTAGATCCTGGCTCCTCCAAGTATACAACCTTCTTTCATGATTTTTAGACTGTACATTTAGCACAGAGCACAATTTAATCAATACTACCAAGTGGCTTTCACTTTTGTTTCTTTCCCCCAGCCCATGTTTTCCTGTTTTTTTCCTCCTCGCCCTTTTCATACTGCTGAATTCCCTTTACCAACACTGATTACTGAACATTATATATCCTTTAACTATGTGATAATTTCTTTTACTGCTTCTTCATCATCATCATCATCATCATCATCATCATCTGCAGAACTAACAGGCATATAAATTTGTTCTATGGTGGTGAATGTTGGGTTTGTACATTTGACAGCACAAAAATTGACTGGTGGAAATTGCAGCCAGAGTTAGTCCACTACAGCATTGGTGTCAATGAAATGCAACATGTCATATTTGTCTGTCTGCCTTCGGAACATGTAGAGAAGGAAATGTTGCTTTAAAAATTACATGAAACTGATCTTGTCAGTGTTTCAGATGCATTCCAAGAAGGCACTAAATCTTTTCTGCAGTTCGAATACACTGGTGGCACAAAATCTTTTCTCCAAATACAAACTGTTGGTATGTTGTCTATAGATAAAGTTCATGTTAACTGAATAGATGTAAGTTCATAAATGGTACTTCAGCTGAATACATAACATGTATGCTTTATATGTAAAGTGTGTCATGTTCAGATCCATGTGAATTTCTTCCCCTCCACTGCCATGAGAGACATTCTTATGGTTCAATTTTTTGTTGTCTGTGAAGCCCTACAGTGTATTATATGACACACATTTTCATGTTGTGCATCTAATTTCTCACAGAAGATGCAACAGAATTTGGGCTGTAAATCAATGGGAGTCACTTCTGCTGGAGAACGATTTCCCTGGAGTCAAGAGCTTAAATAGCCAATAACAATAAACAAGCAAGGTCAAATACCTGCACCACACAGTTTTCTGTCTACGGTAGTCTCATGATTCATGCACCATACATTATCTTCAATAGGTTGTTCATGATCACATCACTGCGCTTGTAGAGGAAGGGAATTTGATGGTGCCAGAGGCTGGGACATTCCTCTGTGTGTTGTATCTAGACAAGACAGCCTTGGCACAATGAGAGGAAGCCGAAAGGCACGCGCTTAAACTCACGCAGGCTGGCGTGAGGTTTGAAACAGGATACGTAATGAATGCTATAAAGAAAAGTACGTAGCTTCTGGAATACTTAACTTTAATCCACAATTGTAGAACATCGCTCTTGATGATACATGTTATAACCACAATATATATAGCAAAGGATTATGGCGCCTTGCTAGGTCGTAGCAATTGTAGCTGAAGGCTATGCTAACTATCGTCTCAGCAAATGAGAGCGTATTTGTCAGTGAACCATTGCTATGAACGTCAGCTGTACAACTGGGGCGAGTCCAGTATGTCTCTCTAGACCTGCCGTGTGGTGGCGCTCGGTCTGCTATAACTGACAGTGGCGACACGCGGGTCCGGCGTATACTAATGGACTGCGGCCAATTTAAGGGCTACCACCTAGCAAGTGTGGTGTCTGGCGGTGACACCACACTGTGCAATAATGAATAAAATGTTATTGAGATACTGGAAATACAGTAGTTAAGTAGAAATGTAACTTTGGCATGTAACACAACCTGTCCAGGATAATCAACTTGTAAATATGCTATGGCAAAATCCTTTTTAACACATTGCAGTTGAAACAAACTACTGCATTTCCTGCGCCAGTGGATACAGTTTAACACTGGTTTCGGCAAACTGGACTACTTAGCAAATGTGCAGCCATCAAGGAGATGCTCTGTGATTATCATCAACTCTACCAATTAGTGTTTGCCAAGGGTTATGTCAATTGTGACTGGCAGAACATATCTTCCAATGCATCAGTATTGTCCTCAGAAAAATGTACAGCCAGTGATGAAATGGACAATGCAAGAAAACTGGACTGACCTGATGCCAAGAACTCGAGTTCATCTTTGGAATATCACTCTAGCTGCCTGGAAGGAGATAGCAGAAAATGAAAGATTCATCACCCAACTCACATACTCTCACCCTTGCAGATTTCAGGCAGGATATTAAGTGGTAAAGAAGCCACACACCTTAATAAGAACCTTGAACTGTTCATTCTATTAATTTCCTGTTTTCTACAGATTAATTAAAATTAATAGAGTGACACAAAAAATTGCAGTATGTCAGATATGAGCCAAAACCTTGTCACTGGGTAGTTGCCTACAAATCGTTACAAATGCATTAAGCTGTAGGTACCGGCATTGATATACTTCTTTCCGCTCTCGCTTCCTTTACTAGGTCTGCAATGCTACAAATGATGCAACACAGTTTTCTTTGGCATTTTTAGAGGGTGTGGCCCTATGCTAAGTGTCGAAAAGGTGTTCATCCTTCTACTACACTCAGAATTCCAAGTGTTCTTTAATTTTATGAGCAGACCTTTAAACCCCTTAATGTGACTGGCTCCTGCATAATATGGCAGGTAATTCAAATTTCAGCCATAACTATTTTCTTGTGCTATCAAGTGTACCTATCTTGGCTATGATAATGCAGCCACTATGCTGTTCACAGCAGCTTACCTGCATTCCTATGGTCTTATTAGTAGACCACTTCTGCGGTACCACTGCTTGATTTTGTGTTAATAACCATGTACTCATCTAATCAGAAATCCTGCACTTTCCTTATTTTCACTGTAACATTGCTAGTCTCAAACAACAAGTAAAAAGTTAATGCAAAATTCTAATTATATATTGCATTTTTCTCATCAACTAAATAAGGAGTTCTGCAAATCATAGTTTTAGAACAGGTCACTTACTTTTATAATGGTTATTCGTCACAGAAAATGTGAAGGTGATGGTAATCGTTGTTGCTGTTTGCTGTTGGTACTTTCATGAAGTTATAATGAAAATATGTTTTATAGTAATGAGGAAAGTGTTAAACACAGTTTGTTTCATTATATCCTTTTCTTTTCCTCTCAATTCTCCCGCATCCAGCCATCCTGATTTAGGTTTTCCGTGATTTCCCTAAATCGCTCCAGGCAAATGCCGGGATGGTTCCTTTGAAAGGGCACGGCTGACTTCCTTACCCGTCCTTCCCTAATGCGATGAGACCGATGACCTCGCTGTCTGGTCTCCTTCCCCGAACAACCCAACCAACCTCTCAATTCAACATTTTGTAAAATATAAATTGAAAACTGTTGCTTCCAAAACATGCAAATGTCTACTAAATTACTTAATTATTTTGATTACTAACATTTACACAGAATGAGATTTTCATTTGCAGCGGAATGTGCACTGTTATGAAACTTCCTGGCAGATTAAAACTATGTGCTGGACCGAGACTCGAACTCGGGACCTTTGCCTTTCGCAGGCAAGTGCTCTACCAACTGAGCTACCCAAGCACGACTCACGCCCCATCCTCACAGCTTTACTTCCACCAGTACCTCGTCTTCTACCTTTCAAACCTGGTAGAACACTTGCCCGCGAAAGGCAAAGGTCCCAAGTTCGAGTCTCGGTCTGCACACAGTTTTAATCCGCCAGGAAGTTTCAACATTTACACATCTTCCAACTCTAAAGTCACAACTTTTTTCAATGTACTTTGTACATTATGGCTTATATTACTAAATAGCCTCCATGCCTATTTTCTGGAACTTTCTAAATGATAACTTCATAGAAAAAGTAACTGTGATGCTTGATAGAGTTATTACTCTTTTAAATTGGCCATTTTTACTTTAAGCAAATAAAAACTTGTAAACACAAACAATGGAAACTCCAAGTAGGAACATGAGCAATGTAGGAAAAGACAGACTGCCACTTACTGTAAATATAACACTCTAAGCTGCAGCCAGGCACAATTAAAACACACTTATACACACACTTTTGGCCACAGCCTTCATCAGAAAAAATAAACACACATCATTCATTCATGCAAACAAGCACACCTCACACACGTGACTGCCAACTCCATCAGCTACAGCTAGAATGCAACTATCACACGGGATAGAAGCAGCAGTCTGGTGGGCCTGGGCCAGGGCCAGGGGCCCTCAGGCCGGAGGTCTGAGGGAGCCGGGGAGCCAAGGCCAGGGATGGGGAGGGGTGGCAGTGTACAGGTGGGAGAAGAGAGGAGAGGTGTCTGGTAAAGTGTGCAGGGATTATAATGCCAGCAGGTGCACTGTCAGGAGGTTGTGGGGCAGGGAGGTGAGGAAAACAGAGAGAAAATGTAGTCTACTTTGCTTTTGGCTGCAGTTTGGTGATGGCTGTTTATCCTGGTGTACAGCTGGTTGGTAGTCATATCAATATAAAAAGCTGTACAAAGGTTTTAATTGTAATTTCTGTATTTTAAACATCATACAATGTACAGTTTCAGTGCCTATTATTGTGAGAATATACAAAGGCCCAATTTTTGATCCCGAGACAGTCATTCCGCAGCCAATTTTCAGACGGGAAGTCTGTATCAAATAGGGCATGGGTTAAAACAATGACAGTGTCTGTTCAATTTATTTAAGAAAAAGTGTCACACATACCTTATTATTCTGCAAGAACTGTGAACTGTGTAGTTAGGTTTTTACTGCTCACAGATGTTCAACAGCAAACTATTGTAGCAGTATACTGACATTTGCCTGCAAACCTATTAATTTGGGGGATGCGAACAGTGAAAGTAAAGAATTGTGAAACGCAACTGTCAGCTACCTCATTACCTCCTTTATATTAGTCAATGTTGAACTTCCTGAACTTCCACCCCCCCCCCCCCCCCCCCCATTTTGCAGCCAGTATAACAAAGCAGAACGTCTACACCGAGGACTATCAAGACTATCAATGAAGAAATAAAGCAAGCAGACATCATGTGTCAGAGCTACACATCAACAACTTCTGCTGACCAGTGAGCTCAAGGCACAGCTGAAATGCCCGTACCAAAGTGACAGTAAACCAAAAATCACACAAGATTCAGAACAGCCACAAATCTAGTAGTTCAGAGCAGCAGTCAGAGCTGATCATCAAGAACTCCATATAATGCACTAAAGTATTTTATAGATGAGGAATTAGTCAATACTAGAAAGACATCTGAAATAAAAGCTGTAGAGCTGCAGAAAATTTCACAATGAGGGGTAGAACATAGTTTTATTGTCAGTAGAGTAGTGGAACTTGAGAAGGACAATGAAAGATTAATGTATGAAATGAGGAGATGGAAAAATAGATCCTATGCCAATATGTCTCAATTGTAGGAGTGCCAAAAGCAAACAAGTTATACAAGCTGTACCTTTTATTCACCAAATCCAAAGACATGGAGGCGACAAAGCAGAGATTCACAGAATCATCATTTTGGTTGACCAAAGAAATTGATGGTATTAAGTTTACAGTTGCATGATTTAATAGTGGAACTGGGCTCACAAGTCATCAGCAGACCTCTAAACCTCACCACATACCACAAAAGACCTGCTGCTTTCGCAAGTATGTATGTAACCATAGCCAATCTGAAAGTTTGTAGCAAGATAGTGTCACGGGCAATGGGAGGTCCTTCAGTCAGTGACTAAAACCTTACATACTTGATTCTGACTGAGACAGTTGTAAACATAGTGATATTAATAAGAAGAGTACCCAACTTAATATAAAATCTTACAAAGCCTGTATTTAGACCTCCATCATACTATTGCAGGGAAACTGACATTGATGAGATGGCACAAAAAATCACAATAGCAATTCACTGAGTACAAATAATGGCAAATCTCCTCAAGTGGCTCAGTCCTAGAGGTCCAAAGGCATTATGGACTAATGCTCTGCAAAAACAGAGGAGCAAATCAAAATTCTACCAAAAAGGAACAGTGCCAAACAGCTTGAGTCAACTATGAGTTTACAGTGATACTAAAATTAAAAATATGAAGAACTACTGAAGCACAGAGAGAAGCAACAATGTGAATATTTTGCTAAAGAACACCTTAACTACAGTGTCCAGGAGACACAAAATAAATTGGTGGCAGAAAGATGAGGTCCTATGCAGGTTTGCACACTGTGGAAGAAAGGAGATGGTACCATAATGAAGAGAGAGGATAATTTAGTAGAAGTTTTATTGGAAATTATCCTTGTCAACAACAATGAAAGCATCTAAAAGAGTAGATGAATTTTCAAAATGTTAATGCCTCTCTAGTAATTTTTTTTGCTGAAGCAGAGGAAGATTCCATGGTCAAAGAGGCACCGTGAGATAGTCTTTCCATGCCTTACACAATTAAATGATAATGTCTATTTCAGTGACACTTCCAAATGTTTGAAAGAAAGCCCAGGTCATAATACTGAAGAAGTGAGAGCATGCACATCTCACAATAGTGAAGTCATATGGTGAGTAGGCTTTTCAACATGATGGGACATCTTCATGGAAAACTTGAGTGCATGCAAAATGACGGTATCTCAAGAGTGAAGCTCACCATGAGAATTTTGATTGATATTGGGTACGCATTGACAGGTTATAATGGCCTGCATTATTCTCTTGACTAAGGTGCACCAAATGGCCAAGAGCCCTCTATAATTGGTTTAGGAATTACTGCTGTGGCAGAAGAGCCATCTAACTTTGCTCCACAAAACAGTTTATGAAAGAACTAATTATTTGATGCCCATGTGGCTTCGTTTGCAGTACCATGTTTTGAAAACTGCCCTTGACATGCTGCTGGAATAGATAGGAACCATGAGAAAGGCAAGAGGTTCCATTGCATATGCAGATGATGCACTACAAGTGATACACACACCTTCTACACTCTTCAAAATCACTGTACAGCAAATCAACTCCAGGTGGCCACATATAGGGCAATTTATCTAGTGCTTAAATGGATGCTTCTAAGAAGCAGAAATTGTACAATAAATGTAAATGAACAGCTAAAAATAAGAGGCGGCTAGATATTTAGGGTTTCTATTAGAAGAGAGAGAGAAACTTTCTCTTACCACGTCCAAATTATCTGCTAAAAAAGATTTTACATAATTAAAGTAACAAAGGTAAGACAGTAGAGGTTTGTTAAAAAGTAGCAGGATATATCACAAGTCCATTCTGGCAGCTACAGTAGGCTCATGGGCTGCAAATGGTGAAATATGTACACGCTCTGTTATGTATGCAAGAAAAGTGCGACTCTTCGTTTTACAGAGGTATACAGGACTACACTAGCTGTGGTCCACTTAGTTCCAAAAAAGAGACACATCCAAACAGTGAAGGAAATCACAGGACACTTGAGACAGCTAAACAAGAAATTAAAGCACAGTTCCTGCTAGAACAGACAGCTTTATCATAGACCTTTTGCGCCAAAAATGTAGTTAAAAAATACTACTAACTATTTGGCTGGGTACAGACCATATTCAAGCTATATGAAAAGAATACAGTGAAGACGTAGCAATTCATTTGAGTGTCCTTGTGAATGAACTATGGATCTTGTTATTCATGTGGTATGGGTGTGTAATAATCAGCGGCAACAGATGATGATAGGAATTTCTTCCATTATCAGAGTGTCTCAATAATATTGAGAGAAGAAAGGCTGTGGCCCAAATTTTGGATAATAAATAAGGTTTCCTTGAAGGAATTAGAAATATACATAAAAATAGTTGGAACAGCCACAGCAGAAACCCAGGCAGCTGTGTTAAAGAATTGGTCACTGCAACATGAACAAAAGCATGAGAAGATGAAACGGCTATGGAACTAATGTAATAATACGAGGGCCGTTCAGAAAGTAACCTCCGGTTGATTTAAAAAAATACACCAAGTTAAATAAAAATATTTTAATATATACATCTTACAACTACATCTTTGCACTATTTTTCTACATAGTCTCCATAGCGATTGAGGCACTTATCGTATCTCTTCACAAGCTTTGAAATTCCTTCTGCATAAAAATCACCCGCTTGTGCCTGGAGCCAGCCTGTGACCGCATCTTTGAGCTCTTCGTCGTCATCAAACCGCTGTGACCCGAGCCATTTCTTCAAATGCATGAAGAGGTGATAATCACTTGGCGCCAGGTCTGGGCTGTAAGGTGGATGGTTGATAACGTCCCACTTGAAGGACTCAAGAAGGGCCGTTGTTCTGCGAGCAGAGTGAGGATGGGCGTTATCATGCAAAAAAACGATACCGGAAGTCAGCATACCACGGCGTTTGTTCTGTATAGCCCGTCGTAACTTTTTTATTGTTTCACAGTACACGTCTTGATTAATGGTCGTACCACGTTCCATGAATTCAACCAACAACACCCCTTTGGCATCCCAAAACACCGTTGCCATCAGTTTTCTGGCAGAAAAATCTTGCGAGGCTTTTCTTGGTTTGGTAGGCGAATTTGAATGTGCCCACATCTTTGATTGTTCTTTTGTCTCAGGGTTCACGTACTTAATCCAGGTTTCATCACCGGTCACGATTCTGTTTAACAATGGTTCTCCTTCGTCCTCATAACGTGACAGAAAGTCTAATGCAGAGGCCATTCTTTGAGTTTTGTGGTGGTCGGTAAGAATTTTGGGCACCCATCGTGCACAGAACTTACGATAACCCGATCTTGCTGTCACTATCTCATACAAGAGAGTCTTAGAAATCTGTGGAAAACCAGTAGACAACTCCGACATTGAGAAACGTCGATTTTCACGAACTTTTGCATCAACTGTCTGAACGAGTTCGTCAGTCACCAATGATGGTCTACCACTCCTCTCTTCATCATGAACGTTTTCTCATCCACTTTTAAATAAACGTACCCATTCACAGACAACTCCTTCACTCATAACTCTTGGTCCGTACACGGCACAAAGCTCACGATGAATAGCTGCTGCAGAATATCCTTTGGCTGTAAAAAACCTTATGACAGCACGCACTTCACATTTGGCGGGGTTTTCTATTGCAGCACACATTTCAAACTGCCACAAAAACTAAACTAGCGCAGGTACGACGTTCACTCGACCACGGCTTGATGCCGACTGACCTGTTGAGTGCGTGAACGCACAGATGGCGTCGCCACTCCCCCCACAACCCGCACTGTGACCAATCGGAGGTTACTTTCTGAACCGCCCTCGTAGAACAACAGCAACAAGAACGAGAAAAGTGTGGTCATGGGGTGTGGCCTGTAGTGTTTCATGCATAACCTTAAGAAGCATCAGGCAAGGCAGAGTACAAGAACAGAGAAAAGGAAATAAAAATCGAGAATAAATGAGTGAAAATGGCCTTCCTGTTCCTTTTGTACTAAAACATGGGGAGAGATGGTCATTTAAGCTTATTAATTTATATTCATTGTATATATGTATCAGAAATAATTAAACTTGAAGCCACAGTGTAAACTCTCTGGACTCAGGTTGCTTCCTGAGAATCAGAAGGTAAGATTTCTGGATAATATACAGTTAGTCACATATTGTTGTAAATTTAATTATGTAATTAGAACACTATGGTGTGCAAGAGGATCTAGATTGCAGACCATTCTAAGCTATGCAGCATAACACTATGGTATGTAAAGCATGTTGTGGTAATAAATAAATTAAAAAGAAAAATGTAAAGCTTCCTCTCAAAGGAGTAGTAGGCAAGGATAAAATTGAATACGGAAGGAGGTAGTGAGTTTAGAGTCAACAGAATGTTGGGAGAGGTAGTGGTCTATGGTGGAATTGCTCTGTCTTTGGGAATGTTAGTATACCAGGAGATAGCATCAACAGTGACGTGTAGGAAGCCAAGTGGTAATGGGTTATGGGTGGAGGAGAGGCAGTGAAGGAAGTGGTTGGACTTAAGACAATGGATAAGAGCTGTTCATCAGCTATGGCAGAAATTATTTCCTTGAGAGCACAGTAACCTCCTTAATGAGGTGTCTGGTGTGGTTAGATTTGCAGATTTTAGAGTGAAGGTAGAGATTAAGACGTATGTGATGAGTAATTGCCATGTGGAACCAGATGAAGTCAGGAGAACTATAAATGGAGGTTGTGATGGGCTTCTGAGATGGGATCACTATAGAAGGACTTATGTATGTACAAGAGTGATAGTTGACAGGGACCTTTTGTCAGGTAATCACTGTCATTCTTCACTACAGTGGTGGAGTCTTCATCAACAGGGAGAATAATCAAGACAGTGTCTATTTGAAGACAGTGGATGACTGTTCTTTTTTCTACCAAGATGTGCTGCTGGATGAGCCTTAGGAATATAAAGGTGATCCAATGCAATGCTGGAGGCAAGGAATTCCTGGAACATAACCCTGGAGTTTTTGGGTGGTTGGACAGAGGTATGAACTGAAAGAGGCATGGTTCAATGTTCATTTTTGTTAGGTAGTAGGAAAGTGCTTCCACTTTAGGGAGCAAGCAAGGAAAATAGTTTTTTAACAAGCTTGTAATGGTTGAATTTTGATGTGATGCTGTAGGTCTTTGGGTTCTGTGGGATTTTGGGAAATGTGACAGATGGAAAAGATTAGCAAGGCAAGGTCTGGGTGGAATTAGAAGCTAGTGTGGGAAGGGAGTGGGGTTGGCATAAATCTTTTAGGTTAATGGCACCCTAATACCTCATCCTATACAAGCAGCACATGGACTTACATTTGAATGACCTCTCAAATCAATAAACAGCAAAGAAAGAGGTACACTACGCACTTTCATCATTTCTGCAACTAAACATAATATATGGCAACTTGCTACATTCTCACAGAACATTGACACTCTGCACTGAACATTAAGAGGATTACTTGAGTTCAAACTATACCCATAGCAATGCTGTTCTATTGAGTAACACTTTTCTTACCTGTTTTCCTAGAGTAACTGAGATAACTATTGAAATTTTATAAAAATCAACATTTGAGAAAGAAATATGCTACAGGTAGTTAAGATTTTTCATGCAGCATTTTGAGTCTATTGCATGCTAAACAAACAATAGTGTACTACATACATGCTAAAGTGGTGTAACATGGCAGACAGAGAGATAAAAGAAATCAGCCACTAAATATAATTCAGAAATCTTTCTGTTGGTTACAGTATCATTAGAGGTAACATAAAAAAACAAACAAACAAAGTGCTCCGTAATCAACCCTCAGTCCTTGAGGATCATATGGCACCAACTGGTCACTGTGTCAAGTCATCTGTTTTCCACCCACTCCCAGCTTTCCAAATCTTTGAGCAGCTCCGCAGTTGGTCTCACAAGCCAGAGTGCAGCTGGTTCCAGTTGTTCCACCAAGGAAAATTCCCTGGTAGTACCAGGAATTGAAGCTGGGTCCTCTACATGGTAACAGTCATAGTAACCACTCACACACAGAGGTGCAGTACAAGTCCACATGAAGTAAGAATGGGAAGGAAATTTGTTTTACGTTTTTAAAAGGAAGTATCTCAGAATACCACAGAAAATCAGAATCAAAAAGGCCAGACATGGGTCTAAACCCCACTTCTCCTGGCTGTGGGCCCAACCAGCTAAACACTGTGCTACCTAGCTTGTAAAATCCATTTCAATAACAAGAAAATTTTTGATAAAGTCAACAATTACACACACTTGATTATTTTGAAAAGTACAAAAAATTATGCAATGAAGTAAGCATAAAAATGAAATACGTGTGCACCTCCACAAAGCCTGCTGTGCAATATGAACCAGATATATACGCAACAGAGGTTATAGTGTATCTACATTTCAATGAGTTCTCTGTCCACAGATCTTAAAAAATAAACCATAAAATGCAATAAATTTTTAGTCTTTATCAATTCTGACCACTGGTGTCCAGGGAATATTATGCAATATAAAGCAATAATTGGCATTAAGACGTAGAAAATTGATGTTTAAATATAGCTCATTCAATAACAATGAAAATTACAGTATTTTTCTTATACCTGGAGCTATCTTTGCAACAGTACCATAAAAAATAAAATGTGATGTGTTCATAAGTTACTAACAAAAATTAGGAACTGAGCTCTTCATGGCAACCCAAATATAACAGTACATTAGATGATGATGATGATGATGACAATGATGTCGATGATGATGATGTAAAAATGATGACATAAACAATAATCAGATATTCTGGAGGCTATCACTCCATGAAGATGAATGCTTAGCAGCACTTATGCACTCTTTAAAGTTCAGAAAATATGCACTGAGGCACTATGGATTCTTCTGCAGGTGAATGGTTCGCCCTACCTTAATTTTTGTGCACTGTGCGTTTTATGTATGATACGTTTAAAAGATCATACCAAACAATAGTGTAATTATTTTCTGTATTATAAATATAAAAAGTGGACATAGGAATAACATAGAAATAATCATATGGACCAAATGGCGCAACAAAGGGAACACACACAGCGAAATGAACAAATAAAAAAGGGTAAAGCAAATATGATACAATTATAGAAAAATATGTATTTTATTTACTGTACTTATGTTTTCCACATGTTTTAAGAAATTTTATGTTCTTACTCAGTCCCTATAACATTTTAATCACATTATTTCATCTCTTAAACAGTCTTTTACATTTAAGTTCTTCTTTCCAAAATTTTAAGAGCAGGCTAGTTTTCCCTTTGTGTGGTCCAGCATCAGTCTGTCTTAGCTCCAAGACAGACTGTATGTAATTGTGGTTCCAGTACACATTTATAGATTACAGATGTAAAAAAAAGTAACACAACCTAAATCATTGATCTTAGTGACATGACCTCTTTGTATGCCCTCTGGTCCTCCAACATTTTCAGAAACACTTTGTACTTTCTTTGGTGGTATCTGAAAGAAAGAAAAAGAACGTTGCACATCAAATAAGACTGGTATATTCAAAACGGAATCAACACACAGATATTATTTTGCTGAAAGTTATTAGGATATTATGAAAGTGACAAACACTTTCACCTTAATGTAAAATCAAATTGTTTGTCAGTGTTAGCAATATTTAAGGACAGTACTGAAAGTTGTATGCTATGAAGTAAAAATTATAAGAACTTATCAGCATCAGAATTTAGCCTCTACAATATGGAAACCTCACTTATAAAATGCAGTGCTATGGGAGTTCACATTTATTTGACTGAAAACCTGCAAGGAATAATACTTTTGAAAGACAGATGTTGAAATTTTGTTGCTTTTATAAATACATTTTATAATTTTGTGAAAGTTTATCCCCAGTGGTCCTTTCAAGGGAAAAAAAACGCCATTCAGAAAGAGTGACTCAGGAGCCAGGTACTTCATTATTTATATCTTAAATGTCTGTATTTGTCCTGTTTGATGTTAATTATACAGTTACACAATTCATGAAAATTGCAACACCAAGAAGGAATAACACAAATGTAAAGGAACATTACAGGATCTTTAGAGCAGTGCACCAGTAATAAGCAGTTATGGCTGTACAGATATTGTGTGCACATATGGCAGCACTGGTCCTTGATGTAACTGAAGCATCAAATTAATTTACTGAACTGCTGTTGAATGAAGTGAAAATAAAAAGTAAATATCAGTATACCTCTTCAGCATCAAAGGGCACAATGTCAGCATGTGAACGAGTTTAAACAAGGAAGAATGACTAGGTTTCATGAAATTGTTGGTGGTCTTACCCTGAGATTTCATCTTATGTTGGAGATGTGTGAGTTAGTTATTCAAAGAGGGTTGTACATGGGCATATACTTGGCTATAAAAAATTTGACCACAGTGTAGGATGATTGCCACCTTGTCTGCATTATGGCAACAGACCATATAATTTCAGTCACAGTGTTGGCTTGGCTCTGGAGCATTGAAATGTGGTTGACCATCCTATGTCATGGTTGATGGTCCTCTGCTGACAACTGACGTGCCATTGTGTAAGCAACTGTGTCAACTTTAATTCCCTGATACCACAAAGACAGCAATGGATACATGAACATTTTTCTCAAAATGCTGAGTCATATAATGTAGTGATGTAGTGATTCCAGGTGAGTCCCATTTCAACCTATCCTGTAATGATGGCTGTATATGTGTGATGCTCCCCACGCGATAGGACAGCCCGCATTGCTAATTGGATTTATGTTTGTGGCACTATTTTATGTAACATGGGATCCCAATTCCTACATTATGATGAAAGTCAAACAATTACAGCTACATCAAAGAAGTTTTAGGGCCCAAGATACTGTCCTCTTTCAGGAAAACTAGTTGCCATGTTTCAGCAGAACAACATCCACCAGCATGTGTTGAGAAATGTGCAATTATTTTTTAAGGAATGACAAGTACTACTGTCGCCCTAACCTTCACATTTATCTGACATATCATTCATTGAAAATATCTGCTATCTGCAATTTGATTCATTGACAACTTGTTAACCAACCTTGATGTTCCAACTTTTATTTTGAAAATAAGTGGAGGGAAATTCCCCAACTTAAGACAGAGCCCTTTGATTCCATACCAGGATGGTTAAAGGCTCCAATCACAGTACATGGTGGCTTTAAATAGTGCTGAATTCACAGAATCCGAGTTCGTGTTTTCAATCACACATACCCACTATACCAAACAGCTTTCTTTTTCTTTTTTAACCAATGTAGTTAACACACTACACTAAAGCGGACATGAGGTTACTTCTTCACAAGCAGCATATCAATGCATACCATATATTGCATAGCCATTATATGCAAAAATGGTATGACCAGAATGCTGGCAGTTAAGACATCTCAGAAATTAAGATACGGAGGACCACAGCTCCAGGCAGATGATAACTTCTGTAACATATTCAGGGAATACCACTCTTGAACATTCACACAAATGCTGCAGTCTTCTGAAGCTGACCACTTACTTCCCTCGCAATGTCTTTAATGCTGGAGATACCAGCCAACTCCCATTATGGTGCAATTCGTCTCTATCAAGATGCAAGAAACCCTTTCATGCTACAACCAATACCTTCACAATAAATCTGTCATGGACATTATAACCTCAGAGATATTTAGCATTTAAAATCATAGCAGATTGAAGGAAGGTTGTGATTTCTGTAAGTAATGTCCCATTCCTTAGTCTTTGGACAAACTTTGTAACATGAGAACTACTTAATCTTACAATTCACTTTCATGTGAACTGCTCTCTTATATATTTGTTTGATTGAGAGTTCAAGTATGTTTGTAAACTGAAGTGCAAGTAGGCTAAGTGCTCACTCTGTCTACCCAGCTACATCGCAAGAAACACCTAGAGGCTGTTGCATAAGCTTATACCGGCCCTTTTGCAGCAAGCACAGATGGGCCCAGAGTGTTTACTTCCCCCTCAATTCTTTAACATCATGTGGACCACAGAAATTAATAAGTGATACAACTAATGCAAGAAATGCACAAGTACACAATCAGTGCTATCACAACACTGCACTGCCAGATGGGACACTGATTATTACTCATCCTATATGGTAGTTGTAGCTATTTTCCAGGGAACACCACTGTCCCCACCTGCAAGTGCTGCTTGCTCTTCAATTTACATGCTGCTCAAACGCCCATTCAAAATGCTAGTGTTTGAAGGGAACTGATAGTCACCATTTCATTCTCATAATTAGCTATGGATATATAAGTTGACTCAAGAGAGCTACCTGTAACAGAGCTAGCCTAATACCCTTTACCATACTTGTTATCTGGGCAGTTAAGCTAGTACCCAAACTCTTAGTGACACAATGTTCCACTATAATGCCTTACATTGCTTACAACTATAAAATACTGGTAGAACTTAGTAAGCCCCAGCTTGCGAAGATTAGTTTTACCAAATCTGAAATTAATTACTTAAGACAGAGCCCCCCAAGATACTCTCCTTTTAGCACCACCTAAGAGGCACCAATAGGTTAAGGGATGCTAGAGTCACAGAGAGTACTGCCTCTTGCAAATGTGCAGGTTGGGGATGTAGAGCTACCTCAGATTGTTAAAAGAAGCCTCACACATTTGTTGCACCATGTGGCTGAACGATTTCCTGCTAAGATATGATGTATGCAGTTGCCTGAAGGAAGGACAGAAATTGGAGTTCTAAAACCTTCCTGATGCAGGGCTTGCTGGCGATAATTCCCTTTGAATGCCAAGTTAAAGTCATATCTTTTACCCATACGTGTCCCAAATACCATCACTTGGCATTAGCTCACTATGACACTAAAAAATACAGGATCACAGATGCTACTCACCCCAGCAGAATCTAACAAACATGTGGGTATCAATGTAGAACATGCTGAAGCAGAACTTATTCTTAAATACTACCTTTTGCCACTCAGCAGGGCAATGACAGTATTCAAAAACTTGCTTTGGTCTGAGGCATTTGTGGCTTATGGACTACAGGATCTGCCACAATTGCACCAATCAGGTCTACAGCACACTGTGCTGCAAAGTTCAAGAATGAGATTGATAAAATACCATAACATATTAATAGCTCAGTGGAAACGAAAAAGTGCCAGAGCAGTTACACAAAGAAAGATGAATGGATGTCACATGGTGTGAGGTCAGCATGACTATAGGCCAAATGGGGCTGGGCCTGCAATATGAAGCAGTTTAAGTAATGGGAAAAGACAGTGTTTGTCAATCATTGAGCAGTTACAGTGCACAGTGGCCGTGTTCTTCATTGCAGGACAATTATTAGTGATTGGTTGTCTTAATAAACTTAAACAAAACAAAAAATATGAGAATAGAAGATTATTTTCTGAATACAGCATCACCTTGCTAAAGAAAACTTTGGGTCAAGAATCTTGGGAATCAGTTTATAGAGAAAGGGGAGTTGACAGCAAATGGGAAGTATTTGTAAAAATTTTAACTAGACATATTGATATAACTATCCCAGCAAAGAAGATCAATGTAAATAAAAATAAACCTCCAGTAGTCAAACGTGTCAAACTGGATGAAAAAACGAAAAGACTCAAAGAAGGAATGGAGTATATGTATAAGATACACAGAGAAACCAGTCTTGATTCATATAAAGAGGATTATAAAAAATATAAATATGAGTATCGCAAGGAAGTAAGGAGAAGGAAAGTAGAACATATTAGTAAACAGATCCGAAATTCTGACTGTGTCTCAAAATCGTGCTGGGCAGTAGTTAATGATATGAGGAACACTGATTCAAAAACTAAAATTAATAATATAGAGTTAAGTATGCATAATGATAATTTTTCTGATCCTTATATAGTTAGCAATATATTTAATGATTACTTTATAGATGCTATTGAAAATGATACTTGCATGAAACAGGACAAGCAGTTTAAATATGATAAGGAAAAGGAACGGGACTCTTGTAAGCTACCTACAGTAACCATCAAGGACGTAACGCAGCTAACTGACAGCCTAAAAAATAAAAGACCAGCTAGATGGGATGAATTTTCTCCTTTTCTACTGAAAAAATGCAAGGGTGAGTTAGCCAGACCATTAGTCCGTCTAATAAATTGTGTACTTGAAGAAGGTGTGTTTCCGAAGAAACTGAAACTTGCTATAGTTAAACCTTTATATAAAAAAGGGGAAAGAAAACAACCACAGAACTACAGTCCAGTTGCCTTAACCTCAGTGTTTGGTAAATTAATTGAAAAATAATGCTAGAAATCTTAATTGAGCACTATAATATGAATAACTTAATAGGAGATTTCCAACACGGCTTTAGAAGTGGTTGGAGCACCATTTCTGCAGCAGTACAGTTTGTACACTGTCTGATGGAGAAAATAAATGAGGGTTATGAAACGCAGGAGTGGTTTTATATCTTTCCAAAGCATTTGACAGAGTCCATCATGGCGCTCTTTTAAGTAAAGTTGCTTGCAATGGTGTCAGTGAGAAACTGTTGCTTTTAATAGAATCTTACCTTAAAGATAGACAACAATGCACAGAAGTTGTGTATGATAACGGAGAGGTAATCGAAAAAAGAAGATCAAGGATAAGAAATATAAATTTTGGTGTGCCACAAGGCTCTATCTTGGGCCCCCTCTTGTTTATTTGCTACGTGAATGATTTCCTGAAAGTATTAGACACCAGTCTTCGTATTAATATGTATGCTGATGACACCTCTGGGGTTTGCTGGGCACGTAGTAATGATGACCTAAATTCAATGGTACAGAATTTTGTTGAAAAAGCCCAAACACATTTTGAAAAAGAAAACCTGAGGGTCAATATTAACAAAATTAATTTAATTTATTTTAAGACAAGTAGTTCAAATAAAAATACTGTTGTAAATGAGGACATTCAGGAAAATACCTGTTCAGAATGTAAATTTCTGGGAATATATATAGATGACAGACTTTCATGGAATCAGCAAATAGATCATGTCTGTGGTAAAATAACATCTAGTCTGTATTTACTAAGGAGATTAGTTCAATATTTAGATATCGAAGCAATAAAAATAGCATATTTTGGGTTGGTGTATCCCCATCTATCTTATGGAATTGTATTGTGGGGTGGGTGTAGCCAATACAATATAGAAAGGGTATTTGTATTGCAGAAAAGAGTAATAAGAACTATAGCAAAAGTATGACCCAGAACTTCATGTAAAAACCTGTTTATTAAGTTTAATATTACGACTATCTATGCAGTGTATATGTTTCAATCAATACTATTAGTGAAAAAAGACAAAAAAGTGACAAACAGGAATATGGAAATCCATGATTACAATACAAGACAAAAATCAGACTTTCATATGGTGAGCAGATGATTGAATCTAACAACAAATACCCCATTCATTAAGGGAGCAATATTTTATAATTCTCTGCCAAACAACCTGAAACAGCTTTCTGGTAGAACTTTTAAAAACAAGTTAAAAAAATGGCTTATATTGAAGTGCCCATACAGTATGGTGCTCACATGATTTGAGCTCAGGAATGCTATGTTAAATATACTTAAATGATATTTTACTTAATAGCATGTAATCTATTTATATTGTGTATCAATAATCTAAATGTAATTATTATAACATTGCCCATGCATGTTAAATACATGTTTCGAGCTGTAAGATAAATAAATAAATAAATAAATATGTATGGTCCAGAGACAACACTTGGATGACTTCACACAGGGAAAATTCATCTGGAAACTTGAAGGAGAATGAAGTGTTATGAGTGAAGACCAGGCATTTGGTATTGCTCACAGCATTGATTCGAGTGCATCGAGAGCATTCCAAAACACTGCATGGGAGCATGTTAGACAGCATACACTCCCATTCATGATGAAAACACTTGCTATGAACAACCAGGGAACTGTCGTAAATCACGGTGACTTCAGTGTAATTATTGTCTTTGAATAAAAGTATCATTTCTGATCATTGTACTGTAGTAGTTCTTTCTATGTATGGTCCATGTTTCATTGAGCTGTATTACATGGAACTGACACATCTTGCAATGGTTAGTTTTGTCCTTAAGTTTTGCATGTCATTGTGTATTGTACCAGCTCATCTTCTCAGACTAATTCATACCAGCACTGAGACCACACTGTGAAAAATGATGTACAGTCTGTCACAGTGAGGCAGACAAGATGTCAAACATCTCACATTGTGGTCACATGTTATTGTGTAACCGTGCTTCTATCTACTGTTGATAAAATCTTCTCAGGAAGACAGCCGAGTCAATGCATCATTTCTGGCAACATTTCAGCAACTTTCTCAATTGCCATCTTTGTCTGAAGATGGCAAGTAAGAAACTTGCTGAAACATTGTTGGAGAACAACGCACTGACTCGGCTGTCAACCTGAGAAGATTTTATTATCAGCATTCACCGAGAAAGCCTGCCATCTCAAATATGTTTATATCTGCTGGTTTCATAAACACATCATTGCCATAGAAGCATTCCATCTAATGAGATAAAATGTAAGAACATACCAAAATTATTTCCTGCAGACCAGTCATTCAGTCACATTCAGATGTGGCATTGTGCTCTTTGTTATCAATGAGTCATTGTTGCACTTGCTTTTATGTTTCCACTTCAAAGATTCTTTTTTAGTGCTCCACTTGGTGTAATACTGATGTTTTCAGTGGTGCAGAAGGGGAGAGGGTGCTTGCTACTGAGGCCTTACCTATATGGAAGTTTGGTCACTTATTGTGGTACACCGTTCTACGTGTTCTCTGAGTTGAGATTCATTCAGGCTATTTTTCCATGGAGTAGCATATTCCATTAATCTTAATGTAGAACAGTGTTTGACCTGTATCAATCTCACTGCTAAGAAAAACACTACAGTATAAACAGGAAGAGAAATTTATAAGCCAGATTTCCACACTATGGTTATTATGATGGTTCTTATGTAGCAAAAAATTTGCCCTATTGGCTTGTAGCTTTAATATTTGTGGAAACTGTCACATATATCATAAAGTTTACATAGTTATGTTTGAACTAGTGCTATTTCAAAATTTGTTTATGCATTATTTTAAGAAGGGATTTGAAGGTGGTCAATAGTTCTGTAGAAAAAGTAAAACTTGTATAGCCACTGGTAAACACTGTCTAACTTTGTCACCACTGGTGTGTGTTTAATTGAAATTACTTGTGAAATATAAGCCCCTAATGTTCCAACAACAGCATCAATGAGGTGTGAAAGATGTAAGAAGCACCTGAATATCAACAGCCAAAACAAATTACAAGTGAAGTGTTACCACACACACAGAGCAAGAAACAGATGTCAAATCTTGAGCTTTCAGAATTTTTGAATCAATTCTTACATTAAGAGAAAAAAGCTAAGAGAAGTACATGTAGGTACTGAAAGACAGAGAGAAAGACAGAGAGAAAGAGGGTAATGAATGCTCTTTGTATCATTAAAGATTAAGGCTAGAAATAATTAATGAAATATGTGCATTTGTACAAGACTGAGCTGTGCATGCAGAGTTTTGTTCACTGTTGGCCCAAAGATAGCAAAAATTTGGCAGTCAAGATAATTAGACTTGTGTAGCTTGGTAAGAAGTTATGGTACTGACAGAGGACCTATTGATATTTCATTACTGGGAGGTACGGTAATTCAGGTGATGCCAGAGTGACAACACTCGGCATAACCCAGTACTATCACATAAAGAAATGAGAGCTCATTTTTATTTCATGTTTTTATTCTTGGTAGATTGTAACTTCAGTACTGAAACTACGTACTGCTTGCAGCTCAACAGTCATGTACTTTAAACTCCTAGTTGGGGTTTGCTAGTAGTTTGTTGGTTGGTCTCCAACTGTTTGTGTCAGGATATTCTTTTATATATTATATAGCTCTGCATGAGGGACTGTGCTTGTATTGTAGGCTGCAAGAGGAATTGGTTGCTGTCCAGAAACAGAAGGAAGTTGCATTGGTCACAGTCAAGACTTCAGACTGCTGCTTGGGCTGCTGGGATGTTTAAGCATTATTTTGAGAAGGTATTTGCAGTGAAAACTGTGGTACTGCTGGAAACCCTGATATCACTAAACCTTCTGATGCACATGATCTGGTCAGTTAATTTACACTTGAGATTGACTGACAGACAATGGTGGGTTTATGTGTATCTTGGCAGATGATGATTGTAGGTAGAGGACACAGGCCCGTCCTCTTACACTTAGGCAACAGATATGAGATGTTGCTCACTGTTGACAGCACACCAGAGCCTGCATTGGCTGGCATTATGATACTGCAGACAATGATCCATGCTTCCACCCTATATCCAAAGCTAACTGTTGGGACAGTTGCTGATAATCATGCAAAGTTGAGTGTTAGGCAGGACTGGAACACCTACAGAAAACAACAATCAGGCTGGGAAGGAGACTCAGCAAGCACTTAATATATTTGCTCATGGCCTCATCCAATATGTGCAAGTGACTCCTCTAGAGGCTTATGGACACAATGGGTGCAATTCACATCAGCAGTAGATCATGTAGACACAATTGACACCTGCCACTGGAGTTCTGTACCCATGCTCAGATACTTTAAGAGTCTGGCTGAAATGGTGAAGACAGTTAGCCTTGGATATAGGGTAGAAGCGCAGGTCATTATCTACTGTATCATCCTGTGTATCAATCCTCCAGTTTGGAGCTGGAGGGTTTTTAGGTTAGACTCGATGACGAAATATTTGCTATAATTAGAGAAAGGAAATATCAGTCATGTTAATCAAAGATGAGAACAGTCAACCTTACATATCAGAAATTGAAAATGTTGACGTGGTGTTTGTTAACTGTAATAATTAATGTACTAAAAGTAATGATGTCCACATAGTACAATAATAGAAAGCTGGCTGAAATTGGAAGTGTATAGCAATGAAATCATAACATCAAACTGGAATATGTATCAGAAGAATAGGCTAGATGTCAATTGTGAAAGAAATGTTATTACAACACGAACTAAATACTTTGTAGTGATGTTACTGCAGATTCCAAATGTAAAATAATATAGGTGAATGTAAGCATCACAGGTGAACCGAACATGGCAGTTTGATGCCTTTTACACAATCCCCTCAGGACCTATAATGATAACACTACAGAGAAAATTTGGATAATATCACAAATAACTCTCCTGGTTATGCAGTTGTAATAGGGAGGCCATCAACTTGTCAGGTACAGAACTGGAGACACACACAATTAAAACTGCTGCTAGGGACAGGGATTCATGGGAGATAGTTTTGAACCATTTTCCTAAAAATTAGTTTGAGTAGTAAACTAAAGAACTGTGTTTTAGGCTGCCATCTTAGCTCTGCTAGTGGCTAACAGACCAAAGCTATTTGAATTAGTTACCATAGTTGAGGGAATCAGTGATAATACAGCTCTTAGAGCATCAATGACTACATGACTATGTTTGGTTTGTGGGGCACTCAACTACATGGTCATCAGCACCCATACAAAGTCTCAATTTTTACACAGTCCATTTTCTTTTCACAATCCAGTCTAGTCACTCTCACAAATGATGATGATGTTGTTGTGGTCTTCAGTCCTGAGACTGGTTTGATGCAGCTCTCCATGCTACTCTATCCTGTGCAAGCTTTTTCATCTCCCAGTGCCTACTGCAACCTACATCCTTCTGAATCTGCTTAGTGTATTCATCTCTTGGTCTCCTTCTACGATTTTTACCCTCCAGGCTGCCCTCCAATACTAAATTGGTGATCCCTTGATGCCTCAGAACATGTCCTACCAACCGATCCCTTCTTCTGGTCAAGTTGTGCCACAAACTTCTCTTCTCCCCAATCCTATTCAATACTTCCTCATTAGTTATGTGATCTACCCATCTAATCTTCAGCATTCTTCTGTAGCACCACATTTCGAAAGCTTCTATTCTCTTCAAATGATGATGATGATGATGAAATAATAAGGACAACACAAACACCCAGCCCTGGGCAGAAAAGACCCCACCCTGGCTGGGAAATGAACCTGGGTTCCCCTGATCTCAATGACTACATGTGTTAAAAGAAACATTAAAGAAAGTAAGATGATTTTTTTGTTCAGAAAGTGTGAGAGCAAACAGGCAGTAGAGTACGTGAGAAGTCAACAGCAAACATTAGTCTTTGGGATCTAATCTGTGATGTATCAATTGATAAAATTCTAGAGTACTGAAAAATATACTTTAGACATTTACATACTTAGGAAGGTTGTGAGGGATTGAAAAGACCTAAAGCAGTTCAATGGCTGAGTTTGGAACTTGCTATAGAATCACAGAGCACTTCATTGCAGATTAAAATGAAGAAAGCCTCTTCATAAACAAACAAGCTAAATTAAGTCAAAATGAGCATAAGGAGAACTTGCAAGAAGCATTCAATAAATTCAGAAGTACAGTTCTGTCAGTAAAAGGATCACAGTTATCTATCCAGTCACACTGTCATACCAAACTAGAAACTAACAGAGA
The DNA here is from genome assembly GCF_021461385.2 of Schistocerca piceifrons. Taxonomy (NCBI): domain Eukaryota; kingdom Metazoa; phylum Arthropoda; class Insecta; order Orthoptera; family Acrididae; genus Schistocerca; species Schistocerca piceifrons. The sequence goes on along the minus strand of NC_060138.1, from coordinate 330,674,255 downwards.
GAGAAAGCTGAAATTCAGAATCTGATCTTCCAAAATTATTTCACTGTGGAAGATAGTAATATCATTCATTCTTCAAACCCCATAAATGCCATGGACATATTGAAATAAGTGATTGTGGAGTAGAAAATCAACAAAAACCATTCAACAGAAAACAGGCATCACCACATGACAAAAACAAGGGAAGCACCCAGAACGGAAAGAGAAAATGAAATGGAGCTTTATGGGCTAAGAGAATATGAGTTGTTATTTCATTGATCATAAAACTGAGTCAAGTTTACAAAGACCTTGGCAGTATAAGCCTACTCATCATACTGACAGTGCACACCCCATGGCCTGGATGAATACACTGATTTACTTGGGAAGGATGTCATATAGCAGGTGTATCCCCTCCTGAGGCAAGATGGCCCACAACTGCTGCAACTGGTCGTCGATATCCTGGATACTGGCACCAGCATGAAATTTATGTCGAAGCTGGTCTCACACATGTTTTGCCAGGCACACATATGGGGATCTTGCTGGAAATGAGAGTACATCAGTATCATGCAGATAGTTCATAGAGAGATGTGCCGTGAGTGGACAGGTACTAGTCTGTTGAAAAATGGCAACACGATACTGTCACCTGAAAGGTAATGCACGAGGGTGCATGATGTCCATGACATACTGTTGCACCATCAGAGTTCTCTCAATCACTACCAACCACAATCTGGTCATACCCGATAGCTCATCACACCATGATGCTAGAAGTAATACCAATGTGCCTCTCCGCGACATTGGAAGAATAGGAGTTCTCCACCATACTCAACTTACCAAAGATGGTCATCTGGGTCAGTGCAGAACAACAATTTATCGCTGAACACAGAGTAGTACCGTTTGTCAGCAGTCCATGCTTCCCAGTCATGGCAGAACTCTAAATACAGCTGTTTGTTTTGTGATATTAACAGCAGCATACACATGGGACAGTAATTATCTAATCCAGCTCCTGTCTGTCTCTGACCAATGCTCTGAGGTGACACAGACTGTTTTGCAGGGAGTCCATTGCTTGTTCTCAGATTGCAGGTGCAGTTGTGAAGAAGTTATAATGTCCTTGATGCACAATACGGCTTGCTTGTGAGGGTCTAATTTGGTCAACTGGAACCTTGAAGATTAGTATGCCTGTCCTCATGTTCCCATGCAGTTCAGGATTGGGCCACTGTCATGTCTGTGTGGAATCCTGCCCACTCACGTAATATAGGTTGCCTAGGAAACTGTTTTCTCAGATAGCTAGACAACATACAATCAAATCATATTAATGGAGTTTATTACAGTAATTGAATTGACAATAATTAACTTGTGTATGTACAAGGTGGGCTGTGATCAATTGGCAACATGCAAATAATCAGTGTCATTCAATAGATACAATTTCCAAGCAAGCTCAAGCTCATAATTCATGGCTCTTCTAGTGCCTGTCTTCAAGCCAGTATTGTATTGCAGCCACGGCTAGGTGGTGTGTTGCTTTTATTCTCTTCGTGTAGATGCCGCTACAGTTACGGTGTCCTCCTAATCAGCATGCTATTGGCTGACATCATCTCACAGCCCTCTCTGCTGTATCATTTTTGATTTTTGTACTGGCATTTGTCGTTATGCTGGAACATTCCCTCCCTCCCTCTCCCCCCCCCCCCCCCAAAGCAACACAATGTTGTCATGTGGGGAGCATGAAAATGGTAGGGGAGGCAGGAGCATGGGCACAGTGCCGAACTAGAAGCTGTGGCTGCAGGGGACGTCAAACTTCAGGTCATACCCCGCCATCCGGCTTTTGCACTGGCAGAAACGTCCCCCAGAAAACAACCAGAATGGTATGCATCCACCTCCTGATGCCATGAACCAGATGAAGCAGGTGGCAACTGCTGTGGTGTGGGTGGGTGCAGCTCCATTGGTAGGATGAGAGGAGGCTGAAAAGGCGAAGGCTCCATCTCCATGGGATCATCCCGTGGTGTCGTGATGGCAGCCTCTGGCTGCTGCTGTAGCCACACTGTTCTCTGGACCCATGAATATGGAGGAAGAGACACTGAAAGATCATTGTCCACATGACAGTGCTGAACTTGATTGTGATGTCAGCACTGCAAGACATCTAGACCTGACGTAAAATACATGCAAGCACCAAGTTGACAGACAATCTCGTCTCGTGCCCTATAAACAACAATATCATGTGGTTTGATGCAATACTTGTGGCCTTCCTTCAGTGCTGGATGCTGAGGAGGGTGGAGTATATGGAGCAGTGTCTCATGGTGGCAGCTGTGAAGCATTTCCATTGGCGATCTTGTGGATGTTAACATATGAGGTGAGAAAGAGTTGCAATGCTTGATCCCTGGTATGTGTGGAGTGAAGATTGGCTATCTGCTACTTGAAGGTTCTGACAAAACGTTCCACTTTGCCATTTGACTGTGGATGGAACAGTGCATTAGTTTCATGCTGTACGCCATTGCATTCACAGAATGTTTCAAATTCATTTGACATGAAGTGAGGCCTGTTTCCTTACACTATTATTCGAGGAAAAAATAGAGGACAATACCTGAATTGTGCTATGTGACATTGTCATGTTCATTGGCACAGAAAATGTAAACTTGCTATACGAGTCAACCACAATCAACAAACAAGTGTTCCATAATGGTCCTGGAAAGTCTATGTGCATATGTTGCCATGGTGCCTGCGACTTAGGCCAAGCAGAGAATTTTTGTGGCAGAGCAGACTGATTTTCCACACATGCATGACACTGTTACATCATCTGTTCCATTTGCGTGTCCATACCCTGCCTTGTACGGTGCTGATGCACTAATTGTTTTGTACGAACAATCCCCCAGGGTCCTTGGTGAAGTAACAGCAACACTTCATTTTGCAAAGCTTTAGGGATCAACACATGTGACTGTCCACTGTCATTTTGAACAAGAATCACACCTTTATTTACAGTGTGGCTATTCCGATGTGCAAAGCATTGGCACACTACAGAGTTCTTGAGGCTATGCAAGGAACAACGCCAAAATGTGTGAATGTATGTTAGCAAAATGTTCAAATCTCAATCAGCTTCTGTGGCTTGTACAATTTTCCTACAGTTCATCGGAAAAGATTGAAGCAATTCAGAATCCTGAGCATTGATGTGACAACAAGATGCAGCAGAAGCATCAGAGTCTGTATCAGGGCCAATCGGAAGACATGAAAGAGCAGCCGCATTACCATGTTGAACTGTTGGACAGTACATAATCTCGTATTGGTACTGAGACAATAACAAAACCCAGCTTTGCAAATTTTGGTCTGTTCATACAGAAACCGGTTTTATTGGATGAAATAAGTGCTGCAAAGGCTTGTGATCCATTACTAAGTAGAATTTTCTGCCATACAAATAGTTGCGGAATTTGGTGACACCATAAACAATAGCCAAAGCCTCTTTCTCAACTTGTGAATAGCTACACTGAGCTTTGGACAACACTGTTGATGCAAAAGCAATAGCCCTGTCTTTATCACAAATTCTGTGTGAAAGCACTGCATCGATTCTGTACGAGGAAGCATCAACTTGCAATACAACTGTTTGTCAGGATCAAAGCGAACTAAGCATCGATCACTGAGCAATGCATCTTTAATGTTTTGAAAAGCTACTTGGCACTCATCTGTCCAAACAAAGGGGTCATTCTTTTGATGCAAGCAATGCAATGGAGCCGCTATTTGTGCAGCATTCAGAATGAACTTAATGTAATAGTTCACTTTCCCTAAGACTGACTGCAATTCTGTGACATTGTGAGGAACTGGAAAATCTCAAATGTCTAACAAATTCAACTGAAGAGAATGTACACCCTGACTGTTTAGGACATGACCAAGATACTGCAACTCAGGTTTAAGAAACTCTCACTTGTCCACTGCACACTTTAGTCCTGCATCAGATAACACACGAAATAAAGCACATAAATTTGAAATGTGTTCTTCAGGTGCATTATTTGCTATGTCAATACCTTACAAGTAATTTAAACAGTTTTGCGCTTGTGCAGTTAGCTGTTCCAAATACCACTGGAAAATGGCGGGTGCGGAAGCACTGCCAAAAGGCAAACGCAAATATTTAAACAAACCCAAATGAGCATTTACTACACACACTTTTTGAGATTCTTCATCAAGTGGTATTTGAAAATACGCATCGTGCAAATCACTTTTTGAAATTTTTAGCCTTGCCTAAACCTTCAGAAAAGAGTTCCAGGAATTCTTTTAGCAAGCTAACAACACTTCTTTTGCATGGAATGCAGACACTGACAACACATTGTCCTGAATCTTAAAGCCAAACAAATCAAAAGAATATATTCTCACAATTAAATGATTGTAGCATTGTAAAAGTCACTGTTCACATATGCGAGTCATACGTGGCAGGCAATGTACATTTTCCAAGAATGGGAATGTCTTGTCCTTTATAGGCCATCAGTTTCATGCTAGTTTTAGACAGGCACAGGAAGCCTAACAGTTCATATGTGTGATGATTTAGCAATGTGACAGAGGCACCCACGCAACTGAAATTTCATACATTTACCTCAAAGAAATAGATGAGCAGAAAGTTTTTTGGACAGGCATATCACTGAAGAAACTGCATGCTTGCTAGTTTTGTTAATGCCTGTTGCAGACTTCTTATATACTGCATTAATGACATGGGCCTTGTGACTAGATGTTTGTGAGTGGGCCAAATTCTTATGTTTGTTCCATTGCAAACATACAGATTGTACATGTCCTTTCCTACCACAAGCGTAACACTGAGCTTGTGAGCTTGTGGGGTGGGGCAGTCTTGGCGTTTGTGCCATGAACAACAGGGCAAGACTTAATTCTGTTTGCCTGTGTAGCCACCTGTTTAGTGAACTGCTTATGCAACCTGAAGCATTATTTACTCGGTGTGGCGAGTGCAAGGTGCCACTGAATGGGCCAGTTGCAAACAAGTGACTCAACCCAACAAATAGCTGGCTGTTCAAATTTATCGGTTGACAGGGCACTTGAACTGTACTGATCTAGTATTTGCAGTACCTGCTGAAATGATGGATCAGACTGTTGCAAAATCTGATCTTCGAGTTTGACATCAGGTACATTGTACATAATCCCATCATACAACATAACACCTGAATATAAAGCCCCACAAGCAGATTTGAATTTGCTTTTCCTTGTCATACCTAGCAAATCTATTACCCACTCAAGATAAGTTTGTTCTGGCCATTTTTGTACAATTAAATAATCACTTGTTGGTCATAATAGTTAGTGAGTGAACCTACAACCTGTTCATAAGAAAGTTCACTTGGAGTGGCGTTAGGAGATAACTTCTGAGTTAATCGGAACACTGCACTTCGTAATGTGGATTATATATAGGGAAGTTTCACAGTGCCTGGTATGTTGTGAGCAAGTATGTGTGCTTCAAACTGTTTCAACCACGCAAGCCATTCCTCTACTTGTTCACAAAACTTGTGGAAAGGTGGTATAGCAGCTGTAGTAGGTGGTGCTTGTTCCATCAGGTGTGCAGCATTGGCCAGTAGCTGCTGCACCTCGTTGAGAAGGTTAGATATTTTCTGTGGTGCATCTAATGCTTGCAGATGTAGTGCCTGAGCAGTGGGTGGTGTAGGCAGGGTGAGCATGTTGGAAGAGACAAATGAACAAAACAGACAAGGCAAGCAAGAAAAATAAGTACAAAATCAAAGAAAATTTCTGCAACACCCACTGAAAATGCTGATTAGCAAAAGAGAATGCTAAATCAAGTAAATGCCCCTGCAAAGAAGAGACAAGAGAGAATTAAGGCGCCAACAAAACAAAAGAAAATTTCCTGGCCATGAGGTGCGGTGTTGGTATGTGGATCCTCATCAGCAATGTGGAATCCTGCCCATTCATGTAATATGGGTGCCTTGGAAGCTGTTTTCTCAGATAGATAGAAAACATACAAGCAAATCATATTAATGGAGTTTATTACAGTAATTGAACTGACAATACTTAACTTGTGCATGTACAAGGTGGGTCACAATCTATTGGCGACATGCAAATAATCAATGTCCTTTGATAGATATGATTTCCATGCACACTAATCACACAAGTTCATAAGTCACAGCTCTACTAGTGCCCATCTTCTGGTGTGGCCACAGCTACATGACACGTCACTTTTATTCTCTTTGTATAGATGCCACCCCAGTCATGGTGTCCTTCTAGTCAGCGTGCTATTGGCTGACATCGTCTCACAGCCCTCTTCTGCTGTATCACTCTTGATCTTCGTGCCACCACTTGTTACACTGGAACGATCTGAATGCCCCAAAAATCTGGATATCACACAATTCAACCAACTGAGCAAATGGAGACCCACAACAAGGCCCCTTTCAAACTCTTTTAGGTTCTTATAACACTGCCTCACTTGAGTGCATAGCATCTCCATGTCCTTGACAGTGATTTCTCAATATCCGTCACTGTTCATCCTCCTTATGTGTCCTATCATGCCTGGTAAGAACACTCAACATGAAAAACTGTAGCACACTCTGATGATGTTCTATCTGTCACAGATAACTGCAACTCCACTCATTTACACATTCACTGACATCTGACCATGTCTTTTGACTGCAACCCCTTTTTGTCAGGCAGTGAATTTTTGCAATTCTGAACAGATCATACAAAATAAATTGCTGCCCCTTCTAGCAGAAATCATTTGTAGGTTACAGAAACAATAAAGAGATCCAAACAATTAGTGATTCATGTATTCAAGAACTGTCATTGCAGAGATCCACATAATTGTAGGCCTATATAACTGACTAATATTTGCTATGTAGTTCTAAAATATGTTTTGCTCACTTGGAGCATGAAAATCTCTTCTAAAAGAATCAGTATTGATTCCACAGACATCACTAATTCATTCACTTCTAATGGTTGGGATTCAAAGTCATTTAATATTTCTTAAAAGACATCATAGTCACCGTTGACTGCATAAAATATTTATTGTAACCATTGCAATTTAGGCCTTATGGCCATTTTCAAGTAACACTGCAGAATGTAACTTTGCAGTGTTACTTGAAAATAGCCATAAGGCCGAAATTGCAATAGTAACAATAAATATTTTATACAGTCTATGGCGACTATGATGTCTTTTAAGAAATCACTAATTCAGTTTGCTCCATTCATTCAAGAAATTTTGAGGGTCATAGATCTGACACACAGGTCGATGTAATGCTATTTGATTCCTTCACAGCATTCATACTGTTCTGTGCTGTTGTCTAGTGAGTAATATATGAGTTAATAGGATGCGTCATGTTTCAACATTCCCTAACAGATAGAATTAAAAATTAATTCTTAAAGGGACAGTAACACAAGAAGTAACAGTAATTTTTGGAATAGTCACAAGGGAGTTCACTGTACATATGAACGATTTGGTGGATAATGTCAGAAGTGCTAGAAAACTGTAGTAAAATGCAGTAAGACTTGCAGGCAAATGACATTTTGTATGGGGACTGGCAGTTGACCATCAGTGTAAATAAATGGAACATTATTGCACATAAACAGGTTGAGAAATTCATTACTATTTGATCACACTACTTGCGACAAATCACTGGAAACTGTATCTAGGAGTATCCATCTACAGTGACCTAAAGTGGAATGACCATATAAAACTCGTTGCAGGAAAAGAAATGCAAGGCTAAGATTCATATGAAGAAACTTAAAGAAATGGAATTAATTCACAAAAGAAGAGGCTTATTAAATACTCAATTGTCTATTCCTTGAGTTTTGATCATCAGTTGGGGGATCGTCACCAGGTAGGAGAAAAGAGGGGCAAATTGCATCACATTGATTCAGTAAGTGGAAGAGTACAGTGGAGAGGGTGATGAAATTCCAGTCACAAATGCTACAAGGGAGGCATGTGCCTCCCTGGGACATTCTTAGTATGTACATTCCACAAAGAATCAGGCAATATATAACTTCCTCCCACACATATCTTGAAAAATTACTATGACAGGAAAATAAGAGAGGCTCTTTATACAATTGGTCTTCCAACACATCCCACATGCACACATGAGGAGGGAAAATGATCATGGTTAAACTACCCTCCACTAAAAATTGTAAAGCAGATTGCAGAATGTAAATGTAGATGTAGATAGTACATGTCACATAAAAATCTGTCTTCATTGATGCACCCTAGCACCAGAAACAACTTAAGAGCTGCCACTGCTGAGAGAGAGAGAGAGAGAGAGAGAGAGAGAGAGAGAGAGAGAGAGAGGAGAGGTTTTGGCATTGTAAAATAACAACTCAAATTCATTAATTAAAATTTCTGGGCTGAATTGCCATGGTCCATATATAAAACTACTTCTCTTTCCCGATGTTTTGTTGCCTACTGCGGGCAACATCTTCTGAGGTGAGTCGGTGACTGGCTGCTAGGCACTGGTGGTCCCGCTTATATAGAGCGCTTAGATGGCGCCACCACTCGTCACGTGCTTTCGACTTTAAAACTATCTCTGTCTAGTGCCATCTCTCTTGATTACAGGTAATTGATTGTCACTTCATTGGTACAAAGCGATCACCATATCTTGTCTACTTTTAATCCTTCTTCTTTTCTATTAAAATTATTTCCATGCTTGTAGATCTCTATAGCTTCTTTATACATGTGGGTATAATAATGTGAGGTCCTAGCTATCACATTTGTCTGACTAAATTTTATTTCGTGATCACCGTCTTTGAAAATGTGTTCCGCTACAGCCATTTGCGAACAGCTTTCAAGAAAAATGGGTACACTGACAAGGAAATAGATCGAGCACTCCACCCTAGAAGAAAAGTGTTCGAAAATACATGACAACAACAACCGTTGGCTGGAAAAGTTTTTCTTCCATTTATTCATAACATCACAGACCGTATTGGTAAAGTTTTGGCCAAGTTTCAAGTGGAGACAATCTTTCGACCTACCAAGAAAATTAGTGAAAGTTTAAGATCGGTGAAAGAAGCACGACACCCCTTAGCTACCCCAGGTGTGTATAAAATTCCGTGTAACTGTGGCATGGTTTATATTGGAACAACTGCAAGGAGCGTTAATACACGCCTAACGGAACACAAAAGGAACTGTAGATTTGGACAGATTGACAAATCAGCTGTAGCAGAAGACATTTTCAAAGATGGTGATCATGAAATAAAATTTAGTGAGACAAACATGATAGGTAGGACCTCACATTATTATACCCGCATGTATAGAGAAGCTATAGAGATCCACAAGCACGGAAATAATTTTAATAGAAAAGAACAAGTATTAAAACCAGACAAGATATGACAGTCGACTTTGTACCAATGAAGTGACAATCAATTACCTGTAATCGAGAGAGATGGCACTAGCCAGAGATAGTTTTAAAGTCAAAAGCATGTGATGAGCGGTGGCGCCATCTAAGTGCTCTATATAAGTGGGCCACCAGCGGCTAGCAGCCAGTCGCCAACTCATCTCACAAGATGTTGGCCGCAGTTAGCAACGAAACGTCAGGAAGGAGAAGAAGTTTAATATATGGACCACTGCAATTCAGCCCGGAAGTTTTAATTAATGAAGACGCCAGCCATAAAAGGTTACATGTTATGATTACAACTCAAACTGCTATGGGAATTGTGCTTTCCAATAACCACAATCCATCTTAAGGTCTCAGGGACTATGGAACTCATTGCTAGCCAAACATGGCTGAAAGAGTTCGGAACTGTTCTGTACACAGCACAATATCAGTGATCCACTAACTCTATGTTTGCTGTGTAATGTAGTCAAGTAACTTTACTGTTTTACACTGCACCACATACAATATTTTGTCTCTGTTTATTTCAAGGTATTAAGAGACTGTATGGGCTATGCCAAATTTATGAAAAGACTGTTTTTGTCCTCAAGGACTAGTGTAACTGTCAGAATAATGTTTTCATATGGGAATCCATCTGAATAACAACAAAGCCACTGATTGGAACAGTCTGATTGCACATAAGATCTCATGCAATTATCATCTCATTGCAAGGCAGTACTTTTGCCTACAGATTGACACATATACAAAGACTATATGGCATTTGTTGCTGCTTTAGGTTCATAATAAGGGGGCAGGTTATACTGTTTGGAGTTTTATTCAAAAATGCGAAGGAGTATATCATCAAACAATAGTGAAAGAAACAACAATGATACTATCTTGTAAGGGAAAAAATGCCATGTATTTAAAACAATGTGCTGCTTATCAGATATATTACCTTTTCAGACACTGCTGTGAAGTATGACTGATAAATACAGAATAAGGATTTACAAAATCTTATGAAGAGAATAAAATTGCCTGGTATGGACACTACATGATGAAATGCACAGTCGAAATACTACCAAATTTGTAGCAAATGATCGTATGGACCAGAACAGCAGAAGATTCCAGTGTGAGGTCTGTTGCTATCACAGATGTGTACTTTCATATGCAATATATAAAATGTGGGAGTACAAAGTACAGTTTGATGGGTATGAAGGATCTTTATGGTAAGCATCAAGAGGTACAGAATGAAATGTGCAGTATTACACTTATTAACATATAGAGCATCAATTCCAGTTCTTTTATCATATTGAAATTTTCTCAAGATCTCGTTATGTTTTTATACATTGTTCTTCAAATACCATCTATAGAACATGAGTTCACTACCAACATCTCCAGTCAAGTTATTAACACTTGACATGTGCAATAGTGAACCCACCACACTATTCTGATACACATCTAAAATTTCTTATGATGACTTTCCAATCAAGATGACTTTCCTTATGAGTAAATGTATCGATATCTGTAGGAGTTAAAGGAAAGAATTTAACAACATTCATCAAAACCCCAGTTATGAAAATAAAGGCATTGTATTAGTGTTGGACGTCATCCACAGTATTATAAGTGAAGTATGTGAATACAGTTTAGAAAACACAGTACTTCTAAATACATATGGTGGACACTAAATTTTTTAATACATGCTACATATGCCAAAGCTGCAATGAAAAATGGCAAAGCGGTAGGTACAGATACGATACCAGGAGAAATATTAAAATGCTTGAACCAAGATGGACTAAGAGAAATAATGAGGTTATGTAATAAAAATATATCACAGTGGTGAAGTAATGAGGACTTTCTGAAAACAGTTATGATTCCACAGCCGAAAAAACATGCAATGGGCACAGGACAGTCAGCCTCATTTCACATGCAGCCAAAGTGATGTTAAGAATAATTAATAAGAGACTTGAAAAAGTAATGGAGGAGAATATTGGCAAGGAGCAGTTTGTCTTTAGACAGAATACAGGCACCAGAGATGCAATAGGGCTCCTACGAATCTTGGGAGGAAGGTTTATTGAAAAAGGAAGAGACCTATTTATGTGCTTCATCGATCTAGAAAAGGCATTTGACAATGTGGTTTGGGACAAGTTGGTGACTATAATGAGGAAAAAGAGAGTGGACTGGAAAAGCAGAAGACTTGTAAACTCATTATATCTTAATCAAAAAGCCTCAGTTAAAGTGAGAGGAGAAAGTATAAACTAGATCAGACTAGGAAAAGGAGTAAGACAAGGATGCTGTCTATCACTTACCCTTTTCAGCCTCTACTTGGAAAATATGATTGACCAATGCTCATTAGATGACAAAGGAGTAGAAACTGGAGGAAGAAGAGTAGGGTGTTTGAGGTTTGCTGACGACATGGTCCTTCTAGCCACAGGGGAAAAAGAATTACAGGATTTGGTGGACACCATTGAAGCTAACCGAAAAAATTATGGAATGAAAATGAACACAAAGAAAACAAAAGTATTTGCACTAGGAGAAAATAAAGAAATAAAAATTATACTGAGTGGAGAAATATTAGAACAGGTTCAAAATTTTAAGTATCTTGGATGCGGGATAGACACTGACTGGAGGTGCACCACAGAAATTAAAACAAGGAAAGCAATGGCAAAAGAGGCATATTATACGAAAAGGAGAAGATTCTGCAGCAGTCTCAACAGAGAACTCAGGAAGAGACTCAAAAAATGTCTTGTATGGAGTGTTCTTCTGTATGGCACTGAAATGTGGACTTTGAGGAAGAAAGACAGAGAAAGGCTGGAGGTTTTTGAGATGTGGACATGGCAGAGGATGGAAAGAATAAGTTGTATGGACAGAGTAAAAATGAAGAGGTACTGAGAAGAGTGGGAGAGAAATGACAGTTACTAGATGTAATAAAAAGAAGAAAAAGGAATTGGATTGGGAATATTTTAAGAAAGAATGATGGACTGATAAAAACAGTTTTAGAAGGTTATGTAGAAGGGAAAAGGAAGTGAGGAAGGAAGAGATTTCAGATACTGGATGACGTGATGGATGGTACAACATACAGCAGCCTTAAGAAGGAAGCAATGGATGGCAGAAAATGGAGAGGCAAAGGACCTGCTAATATAGCAGAAAACTGATGATGATGATGATGATGACATATGAACTGCAAAGTTATTACCCTGTTGTTATAGTTTTAACATTTTTCTCACTGAAACATACCTGTGCTCTAAATCTCTTGGTTTCAATACTTCTGCTGGTCCACTCATTGCTTTAGCAGCTGTTGTAATTTCTGGATACACTCCTGCAGCACATGCCCCCAGAATAGCAGCACCTAACATCACTGACTCAGGTTCCTTGGGAAGCAATACCGGCAAGCCCGCTACATCCGCTTGTGTCTGCACAAACAGCTTGTTGCGACTCAGTCCTCCGCAGATTACTATGGATTGTATGTCTGAATGACCAGCCAGTCTCATTTCCTGGAGAATGTGTAATGTTCCATACTGCAACAACATGAAATTCCAAGTGAATTTTTATTGTCTTTATATAATCTATCGTGGTGGTTGCTTAATTTCACATTTAAATTTTTATTAGAATTATTGCTAGAAAGTGAAAGACAGGGTACATTAATTAACTAGCTTACAGTAACGATTTAATTTTCAACATTAGTAAAATTTTCTGTCACATTGCACAATATTCCAATTTTACAAATATAACTCAAAAACAAAAGTGGCAGAATGTACCAATGGACAAACACTGACATTTGGGGAGGAATGTATTATGACAATATTTCTCTAAGCAGTTAGCACCTGACACAAGTTCCAGTTAACATGTGAGTCACTGCACTAAGGCTGAGCACGAATTATCTTCAGTAAAATATCTATCAATTCTAATACTGATACAAAAGAACTGCAGTGATATTTGTGGGCAATGCTACTAAACAATATTCCCGTTTGTAATGACATAGACCATCTTTGCTTTAATTACTTTTGCTTTTGAAGGCTTTTTTTTTTCATTAGTATGTCCCCACACCACTATTTGGTCATTTATGCACATCCAACAAAGACCTAGGGGTGTCAGATACCTAGAAACAAACTTTTAAACATGAAGTTGAAGGAAAATAGAATTAATTATTGCGAAACATAAACCGAGACTGGAGAGAATAATTGATCTGTTATGTATGATTGTACAGATACAAGCTTTTAAGCTACTGATTACCACACACACAATCTCACACGAACCTGCATCCACAGTGATATTGTGGTGGGGGTTTAAAAGGGTGTGGCAAATGGCAGAGGGTAATATGTATGGGGCAATGAGATACTGAAAAGATAATCAGAAACAAGAGACGGGGGAGAGGTAGTCATCAGTGGCACTTACAAAGTAAGGACTGCTGTAAAAGGTGGCAAGCGCGCGCATGCGCACGCGCACATGTGTTCTGGTTTCTTATTTATCTCTGGTTTCTTATTTATCTCAGTCTTATCTTAGATAAAAAAAGGAAAGAAATCTGTATACATTGTAACAGAAACTTTAAGTTATTTGCATTTTCTCAAAATTGCAAATAGTGTATACGAAATTATAAAGTAAAAGCTTTCATAAATTCATGTACAATTCATTTTACACAAATATCCATCCCTAGACTTGCCCCTATGGATCAGTTATCATCAAACCTCTTACCAACCAACCTAGCAATCCTGAATACTATGGATCTGACACTAATATTTGCTGTTTTCTATTATTTTTGTATCATTCACTCACACCACCACTACCCCTATCACATCACTAGGGGCTAAAATGTTATCAGAACTGTCATCAATCAGCCTACCAATCCTGAAAATTTGGAGATTTGACACTAATGTAAATTCTTTTCGATTATTTGTACATGCTACACTCTAATCATTTCTACTCTCACTTGCAGTGGTGAAATGTCATTGAGGTTGTCACCAATCAGCCTAGCAAAATAAGAAACTGTGGATTTGACACTAATATTGTCCACTTTCTGTTATTTTTACATATCACCTCCTTTGCAGCATGCGACCCCATGCATAGTATTCTTTTCCTATAAAGTAAATCATGTACTAAGTCTGGTTGAAATTTTTTCAGGTATCTGTCTCTTTCAGCTCCTCTTCCCCCCTCATTCTGCCCATCTTCTCCTCTGCCTTTCTCTGTCCATCTCCTCCTTCCCTTTCTCCTATCCACCTACTATGTCACCCCCCCCCCTTTCTCCTATGAGGGGTAGGTGAGTCTTACCCCTGCAGTACTTCTTTACAGACAAGGAGTGCTTTTTGTATCATGTTTGGCTGAAATTGATCCATTGTTTCTGGGGGAGATGTGTAAAAAAAAACACACATAAATTTGTGACTGTATGAAGAGAGTCTTATTTTCCAATTATTTTTCACCTCGCTTCAGTTATTTCTAATGTGGTACAGGAACAGATAATATTTTTGGATAAAAATATCAAGTACAGATTAATTTTTTCACTGCCTTACTTAGTTATTTTCAGTGACAAATCTTCCATAACTTATATACAAACTACAAAAGCCACTGAGAACATTCAATTGACTGATGAATTGCTGGTAACTTACCGACAGAGCTTGAATTGTTGCAAGATACAGTGTAGCCAGGTTTTCTTCATCCACAGATAGAGTGAGGCCTGATATCTAATCATAAAAAAGAAATACATGGTAATTAGACAAAGAAACACAGTAAAGAGCCATCACTAAAAAACTGTAAATTTTCATTAAGGAAAGATCTGATGAATAAAATAGTTTCATGCAATTGGTTCACAAACACTGGCTCCAACTCTTTAACAGTATTCTAAACTACCATTTGAAACTGCAGAAAAAATCATTTACATTTAAAAACAAGTAAAAGAGGACTTGCTTTCTGTTAAGAAAAAATATTCAGTCCACCCAAAAATTTTGTATATTTTGTCTGTATTAACCATAATTCATCCATAAATCCAAAGTGTGCACAACAGAGCATGCAATAAACAAATAATGCCATAATGCTTGTTAACATTTAACATGAAATGTCATAGTCGATCTGTTATGAATTAATGAAAATTGAAGAAAAAAAACCAATTATGCATGCATTCAGAGTTAGTGGTAAGCTTCTAGAATTTATCACATTGTTTAAGTGCTAAGGTGTAATACCACAAAGCAATAAGAGATATACACAAACACTTAAAAACAGTAGCAAAGAAAGTAAATGAAAGATTTAAATTTGATGGGAGATTCTAGGAAACTACAGCATTTCTGTTAAGGGAACTGTATACAAAATTTTAATGTTAACAGTTCTAAAGTACTGATCCAGTGTTTGAAATGTACTGACTTCTTGTCTTATGGATCCTTAACAGCCTGTTAATAGTGTGGCAAGTCATGTGGTCTTTATCATCTTGCTGTACAATTTGTGTTGCTACTGGTGGCCCAGTATATGATTCCTTGACTAATATCTATGGGTAGGGAATTGAATCATTGATATTTACATAAACAAGACTGAGGACATTACTATCTTTTGGATGAATCCTACTTCAGAGCTATAGAAAAACACACACACACACACACACACACACACACACACACACACACACACCTATAATATAAAACCTCAATACACTGGAATGGGACAACAGTTAAACTTGGATAAGAGGTGATAAGGGGGAAAGAAGGCAGAAAGCATGTGGGAGGTTTGGGAAAGGTCGGCTGATGGCTGGGAATGAGGTGTAGTAAGTGCACAGTATAGGAATGTGGCATTGGTAAGCTCATTCTGGGCACAGGCGTAAGGAGTTAATAAGGATGAGGAGGCAGAAAACAGGAAGGAGGAGACTGTGGAGAGTAGGACGTGAATGCACAATGAGGGAACTTACGACTGCAAGGCAGGGGTGGAGGTGGGAGTAGGACAGGAGCTAATTGAGATTGAGAAAGAAGAATTACAGGATTGAGGAATGTGTTGCAAGGATTATTCCTATGACAGAGACAGAATAGCAGCTTAAATCACTTAATAAATGCAAGGCCTCTAGTCCAGATTGTATACCAGTTGGACTCCTTTCAGAATACGCTGATATAATAGCTCCGTATTTAGCAGTTATATACAACCCCTTGTGCACATAAAGATCTGTACCTAAAGACTAGAAAATTGCTCAAGTCACACCAATAACCAAAAAGGGAAGTAGGAGTGATCCACTGAACTACATGCCCATATCACTAACATTGATTTTCAGTACTGTTTTGGAACATATACTGTATTTGAACATTATGAAGAAGAAAATTTATTGACACATAATTAGCATGGATTTAGAAAATACTGTTCTTGTGAAACACAACTAGTTCTTTATACTCATGAAGTAATGAGTGCCATTGACAGGGGATGGCAAATTGATTCCATATTTTTAAATTTCCAGAAGGCTTTTGACATCATCCCTCAAAAATGTCTTCAAAGCAAATTGCGTGCCTATGGAATATCACCTCAGTTGTGCGACTGGATTTGTGGTTTCCTGTCAGAAAGGTCACAGTTCATAGTAATAGACGGAAAGTCATCAAGTAAAACAGAAGTAATATCCAGCATTTCCGAAGGTAGTGTTATGGGACCTCTATTGTTCTTGATCTATATTAATGACATAGGAGATAATCTGATTAGCCATCTTCGATTGATTGCAGATGATGCTGTCATTTACCTTCTTGTAAAGTCATCGGATGACCAAAGCAAATTGCAAAATGATTTAGATATGATATCTGTACAGTGCAAAAAGTGGCAATTGACCCTAAATAAAGAGAAGTGTGAAGTTATTCACATGAGTACTAAAAGAAATCCACAAAATTTCAATTATGCGATAAGTCACAAAAATCTAAAGGCTTTAAATTCAACTAAATACTTAGGGATTATAATTACAAATAACCTAACTTGGAACGATCACATAGACAATGCTGTGGGTAGAGCAAACCAAAGATTGCGATTCATTAGCAGAACACTTAGAAGGTGCAACAGGTCTACTAAAACCACACTTGTCCACCCTATTCTGGAGTATTGCTGTGTGATGTGGGACCTGCTTCAAGTGGGACTGACAGATGACATCAAAAAAGTACAAAGAAGGGCAGCTTGTTTTGTATTATCACAAAATATGGGAGGTAGTGCCACAGACATGATATGTGAATTGGAGTGGCAATTATTACAACAAAGGCATGTTTCATTGCAGTGGGATCTTCTCATGAAATTTCAATCACCAGTTTTCTCCCCTGATTACAAAAACATTCTGCCGACACCCAACTACATGGGGGAAAATGATCATAACGATAAAATAAGAGAAATCAGGGCTCACAGAGAGAAATTTAAGTGCTCGTTTTTCCCATGCACCATTCAAGAGTGGAACAGTAGAGAGACAGCTTGAAGATGGTTCATTGAACCCTCTGCCAGGCACTTTATTGTGAATAGCAGAGAAATCATGTAGATGTAGATGTAGATTCATCTGAAAGCCAGAAATATTCTCAATCTTATTCATGTGACTACAGTTGATTCAGCACTAGACCATTCAGTGAGATGTTATCTTTACTCCTACCATTATTTGCATTCCAACAAGAACATTTGTTATTTATCCTACATTTAAAATTTTGTGCATTACACACTCAGTGGATTTTGTCAGTCTATACTTCTGAAGAACAGGTTTCCAATGATATAATGACAGGACATTCTCTCTCACAGTATTACAACATACATCAATTTCTACTTACAACTGTAGGATCTTCTGCATAACTTGGATATTTTCTCATTAATTAGGAGATACTTGTGGATTCCATCTTGGACTACTTAGCATTTTTTATTTACCTGACAAGTTACCTAATTCATATTATTATACATATGGCATACTTCAAAAACAAAGAAGAGCTAAGGAACAGACAGATCACATCATCTTAAAGATGAGTTCTGTCTGTTAAATAGAACACTGTTTAAATGTGTGTCATTAGTGTAATTTAAACAGTTAAATGAAAACTACTGGTTCTGAGTGAGGATGAGTAAACAATATAATATAATTTTTATCTCTTCCTGAAAACATGTGCGCATGCACTAACACACATGCAAGTCATGTCCACCAAGTACTCTCTTACTCTACAACAGAAATTAAACATAATTTCATTCGAGGGTAACTTTCTAATACACAGAACAGCATACAAATAACTGATCTGGCAAACACAGAGCACAATATTCTCACAAACAAATCCTAAACACAGTATGAGTCAAGGTTCAGAATAAATTTGCATCAAAATTAGACATATGTAGAAATATTAAAATATTATGCACTGTTAGTAATAGAACCTGCATCTACTGTCAGTGGTCGTGAATCATGCAAAATATGCAGACATTTGTGTGTAGTGTACTACTATTAGATAACCCAACTATTTCTGAACTAAAACCACTTTCAACAGTTCATTTGCCCAGTTTGTGGGTTCTTTCTGATTGTGTTATAAGTGTGTTATTGTTTCAAAATCTCTCTGCTTTATGCACCTTTCAATTGACACACACAATTAAAATGCTATACAGACATGAGCCTACCAAATTGTTTTAGATGTTTGACTTCTGAACAATCTTCTGACTCTCACTGCTGCATCTTTCTGCCATTTGTAACTAGGAGAAAGCATATAAATAACACAAATTAGTGAATGACCTGAGATACCTTGCCTTAAATCCATGTATCGTAACACTGAAACAGAAATTATGAAAACTTCATAACAGAACAAATAAGATAAGTCACATTGAGCTACTGAGTGTGTTAGGGTACCAATATGATTTGGAGTAAAAGGAGTGGGTGAGAATTATAACTGAAGTAACTAGGCAGTAGTTTCTAAAGTTTATTGATACAGTAAAGAAACTAAAGATGGGTTAAAATGATAAAACTGATTGGTAATCAATTAAATGAATATTATCTTTGACTACAAAGAGATCACAAAAGTTGTGGGATCACAGTTGTTGTACAGAAAAATTATAACAAGGGATAATTAGTTGCATGGGTTAGTGTGGACTAAACTATGGAAATTATTAGCTAGAAATTTGTGTAGAAAATGAACAGTGGGGACAAGCAATCAGCTGCAGAAATATAACTACAGAGAGACTACAAGTGAGATAAGATTAGGTATGATTTAGATTAAGAAAATATATTGGACATGAAAGTGGGATGCCTAACAACACCAATGCTAATTTGTCAGTTACCTTTCTTCCAGTAAAGTAACTGCTATTTGGCAATAAGAGCAAGAAAACATAATACAAAGTAATGCATAAAATTTACTTATAAAACTCATTTCATTGCTGTCATCAATGTAGTGTTGACAGTAGCAAATTTACTGTGAGCACCACTTTCACTTGAACTACCTTGGAAAGTGTATATGGATGATCTTAAAATTTCATTATTGTGAATCTCACCAACTATAACTTCATCTGCTCATTGATCATCATGCTGTTCTCTATCAATTCTGGCATGAGCTACCTCCTCTTTGCATTAGAAAATGAGAAACATTTTTGACAAATCAACAAATTTTTACTCCCATGTATAATATGTACATATCATCTCTCTTTACAACAGTCACCATGAAAATCTCGGGAAAGTAAATTCAAATTCCTGTTTTACCTAACATGCACTTCTGCCTTCTATTATAGCAATCTCAAATCACTTAGAGAAGGCTCCATTATATGTATCCTTGGTAAGGTTGTTTAGGAACATTTCTGGGGAGAGGGAGGGTGAGGGTGAGAGAGGGTGTGTGTGCTTCGAAGAAGAAAAAGAATGAACATATGATAAAATTGAAGTTGTAATGCTGGCATTGGTGTGCTTGTCCCCTGAAGTTTCATCTACTTTGTGAAGGTCCATATCATTGTGATGGAACAAGATTATATACAGACTTGTCAATTGCCTGCTTTTTCTGCATTCTTTTGAAAGGAAGAAAAACCTCATCATACCAATCAGCAGTTATTGTATCTTACCTGCTTCAAATCTGATTGTGATCATGTGTTCACTTTTAATGAATAATTTGAATATTGCTCTTTTGGACACATTACTTGGTCTGTTCTTATTTGCTGGCCAAACATTATTGTGGGGCATCTGGGCACAATGCAGCCTCTTCAACAATAAGTCCAGTGAGTACAAGTATTTTTGGTCATCATTTGCAATACTGATATCAATTTTGGCCTGCTGGAACCACCATTATTGAGCATTTATTAACAGAATTCCATGTCGTTCTTGAAACTTTAAAGTGATTCTCATATTTACTGGGAAATTGATTTCTTTCCTCCAATTTCTGTGTGTCAATGATTTATTCAAGGAACCATCCTGGTCCAGCTTTCCAACATTTTCATTTTCATATGAATCTAGGGGGTGTCCAAAGGCAGTCATGCATACGATCTTGTACCATCACACCATCATTATTGCAGACTGAACAGTTAAAATAAATTCAGGAACTCCGATTTCAGAAATTTAAGCAACCTACTTACACTCAATATCAGATGCAAAGTGAGTCCCTTCTCTTTTCAAAAGAGAAAGAACATTCTTTCCACTTCTGGAGAAGGCTGTTTTGCTAAGCAACCATTCCAGTAAAGAATATCCTTGATGTAACATCCTGGCTAATGTCTACTACTTGGCACTAGCATAACTGCAGTTGTGCTCTGATTATATACATCACTGAATATTGGCTTTATAACACATAATGCATTTAAATATTAATATGTGCAAACACAATAACCATATATATCAAAGAAAACAAAAAACATTAAAAAAAGGACAGAACAGAAATGACAAACACAGAAGTGCCCTTATGAGCAATTCAATTAGAGGTAGTTGCTGCATTAGAGAGATCTTGTCACTGTGGTTCAAGAAATAATGCACCACGTCATGTGAATGGGATGTCATCAGACCTTGTACTGGCCAACAATGCTAAAGTTGAGGATGCAAGGGTAAGATGCAAAATTTGAGCTCATTTGATTACGATCAGATTGCGAATGCCCAATGAATTCAAAATTCTTCAACGTCACACATGACCTAGGCTTTTCATATGCTTCTGTGAGATATTGGTTCAGGGCAAGCCAATGGCACTAAAGACAACTGCCATGGTCAACAATGTGTTGTTGAGAGAGTACTGTTGACTTTAGTGAATTATGACAACTGACAAAGAGGCCACAGTGCAAGAAATCACAAATCAATCCAACAATGACTAATGAAACATGCATAGAAAAACGAAATCTAAGCACCAAGCAGCAGCAGGAGATAACACACATAAAGTAAATGGAATTGCACAAGTTTTTGGTTACAGTTACAGAAAAGTCCACGGAATCCTGGGTCACGGGAGATTTACTGAACAGGATGGGTAGGAAAGACTCTTCCTTCTCATCCTATCCAGTAAGTCTCCCCTAAGTCAGGGTTCTGGAGACTTTTCCACAGTTCTCACCATTTCCTAAACCTCATCAGTAATTTGCTTCATCCCTCTTCCTTTCCCTTCAACCATTCTTCCAGAAGAAGGTATCACTGGCTCCAAACGCTTGAGCATTTCCGTATCTTTTATGTGTGTTTTCTCCTCCTGCCACTTGCTAAGCAGATTTTTCTTAACTATCCGTATTACATTGTGGCTTCAAAAATTAATTATTTTCATTGATACAGCAACACTGAATAACAGTAACAGTCAAGCACTCATACCATCCAAAATCATCTGCTTGCTATGAAAAAAAAAAAAAAAAAAAATGGCATTGGTATAGGAGCACGGAAGTTGGGCTCCAAAGAATTCAAAAATTCACCTGAATTGATGAGTCATTGTACACATTGGAAAATGCCAACAGCAGGGTACAAGTACTTCAAAAACTACATGAGGTGACACATACTACTTACCAACAGGGTACAATTCTGGCAGGTAGTGGAAATAGATTCAGGTAGCAGTCGTTTAAATGAGATCAAATGGGGACTCTGCTATGTCTGCCATTGTCTCTCACTAGTGACTGACACAGTAGCCTGTTGTCCAACCATATGTACCTGTTTGATTGTCTGTAGCACCACCACCAAAACAAGGCATCACTTTACTGTTCCAAAATTGTGTTAGAATCATTTGAGAAATACTCTATGTAAAGATCAGTCTTTTTGAACAAATCTGAGAAATTGCCCAGTGCTTTTGCTGTCTCACAGAGTCAACACCAGAAGCCTCCTAACCACCATAATGGCAAAATGAGTGCTACAGGGCAGGATACTAGTTAGATGTGTATAACTAATTTGCTCATATGTATGCGTTCACCCGTGTGTGTGTGTCATCAATCTCCTGATACACTGATTATGACTTTAGAATACCATTGACTCAAATTAATCAGCACTGTAGAAAATCAATGAGAAATATAAATCAGATATGAGGAAGAACCACAAGCAAACTATCCCTGAAAATTAGCAGGTCAGTGTTTCTAGGCAGCTTAATTAACCAATCAGTATACAACATTCCCCCAGCTGTACAACAGTGACTTTATATCATAGAGTGTCAATATACATGTGTTAGAAGCAGAAATACAACATCAATGATCATGTACTTACATGATGCAATAATTAACAATTAATACTATTAAAAATACATTAGACAGTTCAAGGCAAGTCATGCATATAGTTGTCTCTTTTAAATTCAGCATCCTTAAAGTGTCAGGAGAAGTACATTCCAATTGTCAGAATCTCTTTTCTTTGCAGTCTGTCCATTGTTTGTTCACAGGCATCAAGGAATAGAGTAAGAAAATGCAAAATCAGTAGCTGGAACTGGCATATTTCCAAAAGCTGTATTGGCTGGCTCATATGAAAAATCTCATTTACCTGTGGAAGTTAATTACTACAAAAGCAGCAAGTTGAATTATTTTCTCAGGATTGTAATGTGAGGTCCATAAAAGCCATTTATACAAATCTTATAATAATGGATACTGATTCCATATAGCTCGATTGGTCCTCTAATTACTTTCTGAATGAGTTCATTTAAGGTCAAATAATGGCTAGTAAAATCATACTTTGTGAAAGAAATCGTGTGCAAATAAATGTTTGGGTTGACACTTCTGTTATTGTGGAAGGATATCAAATAACAGTTAGCAATGAGTTTCATTCCAGAAGTCTATGAACAGCCACATAAAAGACAATGCATTTGCAAAGACACATATCTAATATGTTATGCAAATTCAATTATAATAATAAACAGCACACCATTAGAATCACAGAAGCCATTCAAGTGCACATTTTTGTCATCTCATTGTAAATTACATCAGTTATCACATTCCAACAAAAATTAAAAACAGTCTAAGACATGACATATTCTTCCAAGGTTTTTATCCACATTATCCACAATATTTTGGATACAAGACTTCAAGTAAGTCAACTGATGAGTACAGCAGGTCCTGATGCTAAAAACCCAGAGATGACTGAATATCTTTGCCTGACTGCAACAGCAGAATGCATATATTCCACAGATTTAATAGATAAATATTGATTGCAGTATGAATTACTCCTACAATCTCACTTGATGTTAGCAATATTTTAGACAGTCATATGCTAAGACACTTTTCAGACATAATAATCTAGGTAAATGGAAACCTGTTACTGATTTATTGCAGCAGCACATCATAAAAGTAGCTAAGAGCTACAGCTGCAGGTCTAAACTGATTCATTTTGTTATGCAAAGCAATGATTAACAATGAATTCTATCTGTAGAACAAGAGTGCTTTAATGAGTGTGACAAAATTGTGCACTATCTGCACGATTCATGCCAATAACCAAAGCTCCTCTGCTTAAATACTTAGTCTTTCATAAATAAAGTTCTATGGTTATTACACGAAGACGAGCAAATACATACAATTCACTGACATGCTTACACCACATGAAATGCAGTAAGGTGACTGCACTAGATGTTCAAAAGGTATTAGCTGCTATATTCTGAAGTTACACTTCCACTGCTGACGTCCTTGCTGCCAATATCTTGAAATCCTGGTAGGCAATAAATAGGTTACCCAATGTGTAGCAACAATGCCAACAAATATTTCTTAACAATTACTCATACACAAAAGCCCAAAGCACAAAAGCAAATATGCAGGCAATTAATTGTTAATAAGGGAAGAAACAAATGCTTTATACTTAAGTCATCTACATGCAGGACAAAGGAGAGGCAACATTCAATCAAAATGTTACGTGCTAAACAAGAATCTATCCACATCTGCTTCAACATCTGACATGCTCCTACCACCAGAAAACTGTTGTGTTATTTTCTACCCACAAGTCCCACTGGACTAACACTCAACTATACAACAAAATACTATTTCATTACAAATTATGTAACTGAATAAATGCTCCATCTAGTATGTTCTTTCTGAAACACATTTTAATTAATATTATCAAGGCAAAATTTATTTGGAATGATGTTTTATATCTCAGCACTCATCATTTGTAAAATCTCACAAGTCCATCAACAGTAACAACAATGTGTTCCTCCAAGAGAAAAGAAATAGGATGCATCAAACAACACTGACAGTTATTATTTTGTCTGGGACAGAAAATCTCAGTTTTCAAGAGTTGGAGGACAACAGAAGGATGGGGATGGGGAAGAAGATCAGTTTCAAAGGAGCCATCCTGTCATTTGCATCAAGTGATTTATAGAAAACACTCTAAATTTTGATTTTCAGCTTCATTGTGGATAGTACATTACTGATGCAAATATTGATGCATGTCATGAAATAATTGCACCTGTATGGTTGATATTTCAATAAAATATAGATTTGTACAATGTATTCTGATTCTTCATAGCACACTCACTCCCCCTACTAACTCACTGACTTGAATATTTGGATATTTACAGGGAGCCCATAATAACACCTGCTTTGAAAATGTTTATAAATCTGACACATAATATAATAACTTACCTAGTTTATGAAAATCTTTACAAAAGATTTTGAAAACAGCCACTGACAGAGGGGCAAACACGTATCTGCTTTTTTTCAGATTACATTTCCAAAAATACTTTTTGTGCCAGTTTTATTGTTGTAACCCCTTGAACAAAGATGGATCAACACTCAGCAAACAATGCACTGAGCATTAACCATACATGCAGAAAAGTTAAAGTACAAAGATGAGGTAATTTGGTGTTCTTAGTCTGGCTGGCAATTAGTAAGTTTCTGTGGTTTGATTACTGACTATATCAGTCCAAACATAAACATTTCATCTGTGTTCATTACTTTAATCACATATGAACAAAGATTTTTGTCTGCCAAATGACCAGAAGAAACAAGGAGTTGCCATTCTCCAACTTAAATGCTCCATGGCATCCACAAGTTATGTTTTCAGATAGGGTTTTCCTGTTGTAAAATGATCACCACACAATACACTAAGTTCTATTATTCTTGTTTTGATACAGACTGTGTTTTCCAAAACTTTATAACTGAGAATTAAAAATTAAGGATTTTTATACAGTTGATATTATTTTTAGCTTGAACAACTTCACAAAAAATATCAGATAAACTGAAAAAATTAGATTCTTCAGAGTCGCAAACATGTCACACTTACAAAAATGGAGCAAGTGGACTACTGGGTATTATTGAGAGACATGACGTACACTGAAGTTCCCTGGCAAGACTGATTTGCAGATACTGAATTACAAAATACAATGCACAAATGCAAGAACATGTTAACTTTGTGATGATACCAGCTTGAATAATGTCTCTGCACAGGTAACACACAAAGCTGTGTGCAATATCTGGGTGGACTCGAGAGAAGTTAGTTTATTTTAGAACCCTGTACTGTGTGGATGTCTTGTATGTTGGTAGATGAGCAATAATGTAGTGCTGTCATATCAACATGTCCTGTCCATTATTGGTATGATCTCTGCACGTAATAGGGAAAGTTATCACATTAGTGATCTGTGACAATCACATTTCATTCTGTATTGTGATAATACACAGTAGCAATTCAGCCATCTTTCTTCGGTTACACCACATCATCAGCTCGTCGAGACGACACCTCATGGATTGCACGAGTGATATGCATCAGCGCTGTAATCAGCATAATAACTGTGAACCTAAGCTTGAACACGAGCTGAACATAACTGAGGGTGTTGCTTCTCAAAACAACACCTGCTCCGGCACACCAAAACAATGGCCAACCATCAAACAATCTACTGCTGGACTGTTGGAATTTTATATCAGTTCACAATTCAGTAGGACAAGTCGAATTAAATATGACCAACAACATGACTACCATGTCAACTGCATTACTTGCATCATAAACACTATTAGAAAATACAATTGCCATGTATAGTGGAGTGCAACAGGCCATGCACTACCCGGACACAATTACCAGACTTGGAAACATGCCACAAGTATTCCACGGTACTTTCGTCAATTATACCTTTTGCACGACGTCATCAGTGAAACCATAATTCAGTCATTCATCACTTCAGAGACTCAGCACACAACCCAAGCTGCTGCCGTTCCACCCAGAACAATGCACTTGGCATGAGAGACTTTGATCCAGAGAATAAGTGTTCCACAATACTTTGTCAGTTATACCTTTTGCACGACAGCACCAATGCAACCACAGTTTGGTCATACTTCACTTCAGAGACTTGGCACATAACCCAAGCTGCCACTGGTCCAGCCAGAACAACAAAATCGACATAACACACTTTGATCCAGAGAACATCCATGTGAAGCTTGTAGACAATGATTTGATAATGGACACCTGCCGTTACAATCATGTGATAGATAACGGTCTGGTAGCTCAACAGTTCACACACATATCGGTTACCTACTTATGTTGATTACATTGCTATATCTTCACATTTATCAGCAGATGGTGTACTCACTATAATAGCCCTGAGGGAACCATAATGACAGTTACCGCACAGGCAGTTTCAGATTTTCCTATTGATGTACCATCCCAAGTGCCCCAGTCTGCACCACAGTCTGCACTGTGAATAGTAGAACAGCTGACACAGTGATCTCCCCAACATTTGGCACCATATCATCTATACAGCACAAGTGCTGCAGGCCAGTCTATGATAGGAAATAGTCCAACCATGTGCTGCTTTGCAGCATGCTATAGTGGGGTCTATGGTGGAGTTGGTTACTTTCATCACACTGATAAGTGCTCTAACTGGATCCTGCTCAGAAGCAAGCCACAGCACAGCTGGTCAAGAGCATCTGTGGAAACCCAACTGCTCAACAATATCCACCGAGCACTGCTCCTCCTGGTGCACTGCACTATGCAGGGAGAGGGGCTCTATGGAGACACCAACATGACTAATGCCTGTGAACAGAGAACACATGTGGCTGAGTGCAAAATCTGGGTGAACCCCAAAGAAGCTAGTTCATTGTAACATAGTGCCTTGTGGATGTCTAATATGGCAGATGATGAGCAATAATGCAGTGTTGTCACATCACTGTCTTGTCTCCATTATTGGTATGATCCCTGTACCTAATACCGAAAGCTACCACAACTTCATTGCAGTACATTTCACTTCTGATTTCGTAACATAAACTCTCTCACTGTTACACTCTTTGCTACTGACTTTCATATAGGCTTTGAGTTGTTGGATCTTCATACTAAGTTCTGCCATGCTCCTAGCAAGTTCCAACAATGGAGCAGACAGAAAGCATAATAATGGAAATGTGACAGACATTGTCCAACATTGGAGTTGGAGCAGAAAATCGTAATGTCAGATGCAGTCCGATAGTGGATTGGAAAGGGTTAACAGTCTACCCACAGTGCATAATAACACGATATCAAACAATGAAAATGGTACAACAGTTTTAAGACAAAGCACAATATGAATAATCTGGCCCTGAATTGTTCTCTATCTTAAATGGCTTGAAGAATTATTTCAAAAGGAATCAATCTTGAAAATCAGTAAAACAAGTATAAAATAGTTTCAACTAAACCACCAACTTGAATGAGTGCAACGGAATGTTGTGTCTGGTGATGGTACAGAACACTGGATGATATAACTGCCTTCATTGTTGTAATGTTAGACAGGCATCTGTCTGGTGAGCATCTCACTGACATTTATGCCAATAATTTAAAAAACCTGTGGGGACACAAGCTCTATGAACTTCTGTCCCCAAGAACATTGCTGCAAAAACAGTATCTCTGGACCTTGGGCAGTGTGTTCTGAGATGCCAAGTGTTTAAGTTGTATCCATGCATATAATGTGTATAGATAAATACTGTGTATGTAAATCGGTAATGCTGATAGTCATTACACATCATTAACATTATGTTCTTCACCCAAATCCTACAAACTTGTCTATTCAATAAGCACAGTGACAAGGTTTGAATGTACCAAAGGGAAATTAAATTTAGGAAATAACAAATTATGACAAACTAATAAATTATGAGACAGAATTTCTGGCCAATATAAACCTCCAGAATATTAAATGTATAGTTACCACTGACTGACACACATAAAAGTAAAAGGGACACTGCAGCTTACTTTCAGAACTAATAGCTCCTTCACCAGAGAGAGGAGGAGGATATGTTGGTGAAAACTAAAAAGGAGGGTGCAGGCCACACAGATCCTGGGATGAGAAAGACCTACTCAACATAACCCTCTCTCCTCCCTCATGAAGGATCTACAGAATAATTAAACTTTCACTACTAGCTTTCTGGAAAACTATTTACTGTATTGGTAAACAACTTTATAAGAATGGTGTTTAGATTGTACTCTGCATAATTTGTGTTGTTAGTAGTGCTAGTGTCATGAACTGTCATTAGGTGCCACTACTGCTATGGAGATGTAGGGTAGAAACACCAACATCAGTGTGCATTACAGTTGCAGTCAACATGGGTCTCAACAAGGTGAGCAGGGCTTTAGCTGTAAAGCTGTTTCATCAAAACAACAGGAACAGTGCTGCTGCTCTTCACAAATATCTATGCATTAGAGGAATACGCAGAAATCCTCTTTCGGCACTGGGGTTGAAGAACGTGATTCGGAAGTTCAAATTAACTGGTGAGTTCTGAATTGCTCCTTGGAAATGCCGATAGTCATTTGCACCACAAACTGTTGAAGAAGTCACTATTGCAATGGCTGAGAATGCTGGACACAATGTGTGATCTTCAAACAGGGCACAACGTGTGTCATGACAGCTGAACATTCCATAGTCCAATGTTCAAAAAATGCTGTGAACAATTGTGAAATGTTCTCTCTTGTACAGCTCCAGGCTATGATGGATACAGATGGTCATCACACTGAGCAATGTTTGTAATCTGTAATGTAAACAAGCTATGCAATTAACAAATGTTGCCCTCTCATGTGGAAATTAAAATGTGTTTCTTTCCATGATTTATTCATCATTTCTCTTCCACATGTTTCCAAAAAGTTTCATTGTCCTACAGTCACTCATTTTCATGAGGGCTGTCTCAAGTAGCAAAAGTTTAATTACAACAACCCTATACCAGTTCTGAAAGCTGGAAAGTGTGTCTTTATATATGTGCTTATACTGTACATGTCTATCAGCAGTACTACACATTTTGCCTTCTGAAAATAAGTAATGGCCAGCATTTCTGTCCCATAATTCACAAGATCTGAATTATGACCAAATGTGAATAATGTGTTCTGCAGTAGTGTGTCCGTACCTCACATGTGCGTGTCCTGTAATTAAGCATACATAGTATTTATCCTTTCAAAATAAAAAGCAATTAGGGTTCTGTGCAACACAGAGTGATTTTCAAGATTAAAAAAATCACTTACACTGCCATCAATACATGTTTTCTTCTTCTTTTTTTTTTTTTTTTTTTAAATTGTACAAAGTCTATTTTGTCAATCTGTTATCCCAGGACCTATTATTTTGCAAAGGATCTTGTGCGCAGCTTGTCACAAAGTGTTTCGTGAACATTAGTATGTAACATATACTTAGAAGTGTAAGAGCAAATCAGGCTACTTCAATGAGCGAGCAGCCAGCCTTCTTCTAGTCTTCTCAAGACAACTTGAGAAAGTAGTTTATAACGGAATATTGATTCATTCCAACAACTGTTGCAGTTTAGGCTGTGTAAAGGCTTCTCTGTAAGATAAAGTGATATATAATGTCTCAAACTGTTGGAATTTTCTGAATCTGGCCTTGACTGTATAAATAATAAACTGCTACCAGAGAAATAAAATCATAGGAATCAAACTAAATTCACAGCACGGAAACATACATATGGAGTCCTGCACATTCAATATATGACCCACTCCTGTTCTCAATCAGCGACTGGAAAATTCTAGAAAGACTGTCATGTTTGCAGGTAATACAAGCACATCAATAAAAGGCCAAAATAATGGAACAGGCTTACAACTGATACACAGTAAGCTGTTTAACTTTCAATCTTACAACAACTCATAATGTGCAGTTCCAGATAAATAACCTGCAGTTCCAGAAACAGATATCACTAGACACACACATTACATGAAACTCTGAGTATGAAATTCCAAGATGTTCACATGGCTAATAAAATGACATGACACCAATACAAAGTTAAGTTAACTAGAAAGCTTTGTTCTGCATGTTTTGCACTTAAAAATTTATCTCATTTTTTTTTTACTTGTAAACAAGAGTGGTAGCATGCTTTGAATACTTCCACCCAATACTGTCCTATTCCATAACACTCTACAGCAACACAGCTAATGTCAAAATAATCTTCATTCTATAGAAGCATTCAGTAACAATATTATTTAACTGAACATCTTGCAGAAGCTTTATCAGAGAACTTGGGAGTCTTACACTGAAGTGCCACATCATTTACTCCATAATTATATTTTCAGTTAACAACAAAAGTGACTCCTCCCCCCCATGAACCATGGACCTTGCCGTTGGTGGGGAGGCTTGCATGTCTCAGCGATACAGATGGCCATACCGTAGGTGCAACCGTAACGGAGGGGTATCTGTTGAGAGGCCAGACAAACGTGTGGTTCCTGAAGAGGGGCAGCTGACTTTTCAGTAGTTGCAGGGGCAACAGTCAGGATGATTAACTGATCTGTCCTTGTAACACTAATCAAAACGGCCTTGCTGTGCTGGTACTGCAAATGGCTGAAAGCAAGGGGAAACTAGGGCCGTAATTTTTACCAAGGGCATGCAGCTATACTGTATGGTTAAATGATGATGGCGTCCTCTTGTGTAAAATATTCCGGAGGTAAAATAGTCCCCCATTCGGATCTCCAGGCAGGGACTACTCAGGAGGACGTCATTATCAGGAGAAAGAGAACTGGCATTCTATAGATCTGAGCATGGAATGTCAGATCCCTTAATCAGGCAGGTAGGTTAGAAAATTTAAAAAGGGAAATGGATAGATTAAAGTTAGATATAGTGGGAAATAGTGAAGTTCGGTGGCAGGAGGAACAATACTTTTGGTCAGGTGAATACAGGGTTATAAATACAAAATCAAATAGGGGTAATGCAGGAGTAGGTTTAATAATGAATAAAAAAATAGGAGTGTGGGTATGCTACTACAGACAGCATAGTGAACACATTATTGTGGCCAAGATAGACACAAAGCCCATGCCTACTACAGTAGTACAAGTTTATATGCCAACTAGCTCTGCAGATGATGAATAGATTGATGAAATGTATGATGAGATAAAAGAAATTATTCAGGTAGTGAAGGGAGACAAAAATTTAATAGTCATGGGTGACTGGAATTCAAGAGTAGGAAAAGGGAGAGAAGGAAACATAGTAGGTGAATATGGATTAAGGATAAGAAATGAAAGAGGAAGCCATCTGGTAAAACTTTCCACAGAGCATAACTTAATCATAGCTAACACTTGGTTCAAGAATCATAAAAGAAGGTTGTATACATGGAAGAATCCTGGAGATACTAGAAGGTATCAGATAGATTATATAATGGTAAGACACAGATTTTGGAACCAGGCTTTAAATTGTAAGACATTTCCAGGGGCTGGTATGGACTCTGACCACAATATATTGATTATGAACTGTAGATTAAAACTGAAGAAACTGCAAAAAGGTGGGAATTTAAAGAGATGGGACCTGGATAAATTGACTAAACCAGAGGTTGTACAGAGTTTCAGGGAGAGCATATGGGAACAATTGACAGGAATGGGGGGAAAGAAATACAGTAGAAGAATAGTGGGTAGCTCTGAGGGATGAAATAGTCAAGTCAGCAGAGGATCAAGTTGGTAAAAAGACAAGGGCTAGTAGAATTCCTTGGGTAACAGAAGAAATACTGAACTTAATTGATGAAAGGAGAAAATATAAAAATGCAGTAAATGAAGCAGGCAAAAAGGAATACAAACGTCTCAAAAATGAGATCAACAGGAAGTGCCAAATGGCTCAGCAGGGATGGCTAGAGGACAAATGTAAGGATGTAGAGACATATACCACTAGGGATAAGATAGATACTGCCTATAGGAAAACTAAAGAGACCTTTGGAGAAAAGAGAACCACTTGTATGAATATCAAGAGCTCAGATGGAAACCCAGTTCTAAGCAAAGAAAGGAAAGCAAAAAGGTGGAAGGAGTATATATAGGGTTCTATACAAGGCCGATGTACTTGAGGACAATATTATGGAAATGGAAGAGGATGTAGAAGAAGATGAAATGGGAGATACAATACTGCATGAAGAGTTTGACAGAGCACTGAAAGACCTGGGTCGAAACAAGGCCCCGGGAGTACACAACATTCCATTAGAACTACTGACGGTCTTGTGAGAGCCAGTCCTGACAAAACTCTACCATCTGGTGAGCAAGATATATGAGACAGGTGAAATACCCTCAGATTTCAAGAATAATATAATAATTCCAATCCCAAAGAAAGCAGGTGTTGGCAGAAGTGAAAATTACTGAACTATCAGTTTAATAAGTCACAGCTGCAAAACACTACCATGAATTCTTTTCAGATGAATGGAAATACTTGTAGAAGCCGACCTCGGCAAAGATCAGTTTGGATTCCGTAGAAATATTGGAACACGTGAGGCAATACTGACCTTACAACTTTACTTAGAAGAAACATTAAGGAAAGGCAAACCTATGTTTCTAGCATTTGTAGACTTAGAGAAAGCTTCTGACAATGTTGACTGGAATACTCTCTTTCAAATTCTGAAGGTGGCAGGGGTAAAATACAGGGAGCAAAAGGTTATTTACAATTTGTACAGAAACCAGATGGCAGTAATAAGCGTCAAGGAGCATGAAAGGGAAGCAGTGGTTGGGACGGGAGTGAGACAGGGTTGTAGCCTCTCCCCGGTGTTATTCAATCTGTATATTGAGCAAGCAGTAAAGGATACAAAAGAAAAATTCGTAGTATGAATTAAAATCCATAGACAAGAAATAAAAACTTTGAGGTTCGCCAATGACATTGTAATTCTGTCAGAGACAGCAAAGGACTTTCAAGAGCAATGGAATGGAATGGACAGTGTCTTGAAAGGAGGATATAAGATGAACATCAACAAAAGCAAAACGAGGATAATGGAAAGTAGTCAAATTAAGTCGGGTGATGCTGAGGGAATTAAACCAGGAAATGAGAGACTTAAAGTAGTGAAGGAGTTTTGCTATTTCGGGAGCAAAATAACTGGTGATGGTCGAAGTAGAGAAGATATGAAATGTAGACTGGCAATGGCAAGGAAAGCGTTTCTGAAGAAGAGCAATTTGTTAATATCGAGTATAGATTTAAGTGTCAGGAAGTCGTTTCTGAAAGTATTTGTATGGAGTGTAGTCATGTATGGAAGTGAAACATGGACGATAAATAGTTTGGACAAGAAAAGAATAGAAGCTTTCGAAATGTGGCGCTACAGAAGAATGCTG
Organism: Schistocerca piceifrons; assembly: GCF_021461385.2. Classification (NCBI taxonomy): domain Eukaryota; kingdom Metazoa; phylum Arthropoda; class Insecta; order Orthoptera; family Acrididae; genus Schistocerca; species Schistocerca piceifrons. The sequence goes on along the minus strand of NC_060138.1, from coordinate 330,640,244 downwards.
AAGATTACATGGGTAGATGACATAACTAATGAGGAGGTATTGAACAGAATTGGGGATAAGAGGAGTTTGTGGGTCACCTTGACAAGAAGAACAGACTGGTTGGTAGGACATGTTCTGAGGCATCAAGGGATCACAAATTTAGCATTGGAGGGCAGCATGGAGGGTAAAAATCATAAATAAATACACTAAGCATATTCAGAAGGATGTAGGATGCAGTAAGTACTGGGAGATGATGAAGCTTGCACAGGATAGGGTAGCATGGAGAGCTGCATCAAACCAGTCTCAGGACTGAAGACCACAACAACAACAACAAAAGTGAATTTAGGATGAACTGTGAAATTCACAACCACAATATTAGAAGTAAAAATAATTTCCACACAGGCTAGGCATTCACATTTATGCTTCAGAATGAAAGTTTATACTCTGCTGCAAATGTCTATAACAGACTGCAGGCAGACATAAGGTAAGAAATTTGACAGGTTTTGATACTCAAAACTAATGCAAAAGATACTTCCACTATAATTTAACAGAATATTTGTACTCTGGGATGCAAGTTTTGGTTAACACCAATGTTTGCATTAAATAAGCTTTCATTTCTCCCGTATAATGAGAGTTGACAATATTCTGTGTGAAGCTACATACACATATACTTTGAATTATTAGGTGAAAATGCAGCTGAGTATTGTAAGAGGATGAACACTGTCTTTAATCAAAGCTGCTAATTTTCTGTTAATGTATATACTAAATTAATCTAGAAGGAGTTACCATGACTATCAGTGTGAATAGATTAGCATTAGCAGTAATTGGCCGCTAGTGTACATTACAGATGTAGTCTATAGTGGCCATTTCCATCAACTGATAAATAATTAAACTAGTTAAACAACCCTGAAGGATCTCATTCATGGTGAAATAAATGGAATACAGTGCACATGAATATCACATAACACAAAATTGTCATTACATGGCACTGCTGCGTGTGAAAAGAAAATGATTCTGCTCTTGGGAGGAAGACTGTACTTTTAAGACACAGCTTTTTTGAAAATACTTTGATTATTTTTTGTGCTGGCAAATGCCTTTGCCAGCATACCAGGTGGCACTAGGAAACACTGTATAGCAGGTGCTGTACTAGGTGGACCTATGTCAAGAGAAGACCAAGACACACCCCCAGGCTATGTGCCGATAATGCCCCCTGGATTGCATGCATTAAGGCTGCTGCCGCCGACTGAGCAAGCTCAATCACTCAGACTCTCCACTTCAGTACCTCAGTATGTCACATTGGGACTCAGCTCACATTGCACCTCAATATGTCGCACTGTGCTCTAGTCTTCTACAGTGATAGTCATCACCTCGCATCTTAGCTAGCTGTGAGGGAATGTTAGCCATTGTGTATAGCTGTGATATGGACACAGACACGATTCAAGTATTAGTAATGTTAACCACCAAACTTCAGATTGGACGTCATTGACGTTAAGTACTCAATTGCTTCCTGTGATAAAGTGGATTCTAACCATGCATGCATTTTGCGTTGTAGTGAGAGGAAACTGGCTACCCACCTATCATACAACTCTCTCCACATCCAGCCATAAACCACAAAACATTACAGGTGGGCAGAGCCACAACAAGTGTCAACAAGTCTGAGCAACATGTTTTGTTTGCTTTTTGTGTGTTCTATGTTGCTGCAGGGGAACTGTCATTACAGAAATTCTATTTGCTCATTTGTTCTTGTTGTTGTGTATATTACAGGAGGGGAGCTGCAGAATTAATCTGTTTCTCTTTTCAGGGGCTTTGCACATTGCTTTTCTATTTATCTTTTCACATTTTGCTGTAATTTGTTAGTGTCTGAATGGCTACCCCCCACCACCTTCACCCCCTCGCCCCTCTGCCTCAGCCATGGACTGCTCCTGCTTTGGAACTAAATCAGATTTTTCAGTTTCAGAGTCAGCAAATCACCACATTGCTGTCTACTGTATAGCAATTGCTTGCTACACAAGTTGAGTCAGCTGCCCACCTGGCTAACCAACTGATCCAACGAGTGCCACTGAACAACTTTCCACCATTTCGGCACTTTGGTGAAAAAGAACTGGAATGGCTCTAATGTCTCACCCAGTTACAGGCCCACTGTTGAAAGTCCATCAAATTAAAGATACTGTGAAATCTCATTATTTCCTGTCCGTCGCGGCAAGGCATGTTTTTCACTTAATTCAAAAATTCTTCTCTATGTCATCTCCCTACACACTCTGCTATTTTAAGTAGTACGAGCATTAAGTCAGTATTACGAACAGCAGATTAAGGTTGCAGCAGCCAGGTTTCAGTTCTTTCACTGTAAGAAAAAGCTGGAGCAGACATATCATCAGTGGTATACCAACTTACAGGGGGTCTCACTAAGAAATGTAAATTCAAGTGTAGTTGGGCCAACTCAGACTCTCCACTTCAGTACCTCAGTACGCCGCACTGGGACTCAACTCACATTGCACCTCAATACAATGTACTGTGCTCTAGTTTTCCACAGTGATAGTCATCGCCTCACACCCTAGCTAGTTGTGAGGGAACATTAGTCATTGTATATAGCTGTGATATGGACACAGACAAGATTCTAGAATTAGTACTTTTAACCATCGAACTTCAGATTGGATATAATTGAAGTTAAGTACTCGATTGGTTCCTGCAATAAAGTGGATTTAAACCACATGGGCATTTTGTGTTGCAGTGAGTGGAAACCAGCCACCCACTTATCATACCACCCTCTCCTCATCAAGCCAGGAACCACAGAACATTACAGGAGGGCACAGCTAAAACATATGCTTCAGTAGTTTTTTTCGGCACTAATATGAAGGCAGCAGTCATGTAGAAGCTTGCAAGACTTGTTAACTGGCATAAACAATCTGTTCTCTGATTTGGAAACTATCAGACAGAGCGATGCAATGTTGTGCAACAGATAGCAGCTGCATTAATAGCAGCTGACAGTGACTCACAGGCTGCCCAAGTAAAAAGGACAAACTTGCCTCTGAAATGATAGTTTTTAAGTTTTGAATGCTCATTGTCTCCACCCATATAAGGAAATGTGTGTACACACAGCATAACTTCAACAGAAGATTCGATGAGAAGTTTTCTTTTTAAGACATCACAAACACCTTGCAAATTGAGACAGTTGGCAAACTAAAAATCTTTGATAGCTTGTGATCTACTGAAAGACATATTCTTGGGTAATGAACTGAGTTCATAATTCCATTTTAATGAACAACATCTTAATGGTTGATGAAAGGAGGCTAGATCAACTGTTGAAGTATTTATGAAAACTATACTGTATCATCAACTCAACTGAATAACCAAAAATACTCCTGTCAATCATAATTAGAAAATCTCAAAAACTGGATGTCATGTATTGTTTAGTGTGGATATAGAGACTGCTAACTGCTATCCAACATGTGGTTCCCCCCAAATCCTTGTAAGGAGAGTGAGACTGGAAAGTAATTTGCACCTGATGTCTTTACAAAGTCCATTATAGTTTGGTGAGGATTAAGCTCTTTTAGTGCCTGTAGTTTGTTTTGTTTTAATGGCTGTTACAGTATAGTCATTAGTTCACCTTCAAAGTGCCATATACTATATATTTTGAAAAACCACTGCAATGTTTAGTTCATATACTGTGTTAGTTTCAGATGTATACCAACAAAACTGATGGTGTTGATGATTCTATTCTTGCACATACAAGAATATGTCCAAATCATTATCTAGCCATATTGGTATAGATTTTCTGATGGTTGCCATACTCTATTTGAAACTGAATGCCAGGGATAGTTTCTCCAATAATCACACTTGTCAGTCTGTAAATATTTTCATATTGACCCAGCATTCTACTTATGTGACCTGAATGATGGTAGGCTATTAGACTCTAATACAAAGGAAGGGAAGGGCGGGGGGTGAAATACAGAGATGTAGATATTGTTTTAGTCTTCCTCATTTCTTTGGCTAAATGATTGCCTGTTTTAAACAAGTAAAAAAAGTGTAACTATATTGACAGTTAACTCATTTTACTTAGTTTTTACTGTTACGTTATTATTTGTGTGTGGGCATGTATTACAACCATCTCTTTCCAGTACACCTGTGTAATCTTTTAAAGTTTAGAAATCTCTAATTTACACCACAACAAAGTCTGAGGCTGCAAGTGTAATGAGACAATGTTAGGTGGGAACCTTTATTGTCATTCTTTTCAGAGCAAAGAATACATGACAAGCTGTCCATCTACATTTGCATAAATTGTTGACTTAGTAAATCAAATTCTACCAATTTTGGAATGACATCTGTGGATGCCATCATCTGCCAAATTTTGGTCAGCTTACTTAGTTCTGAGCATTTGCAAGATCACTTGAGTGAGCTCACATTATATTCAATAACTGGCTCACATAATGTGAATGTGTCGTGACACAGGAGAATGAAATCAAATCAAATCAAACTCTTTTATCCAACTGAAAAACTGTAGTTTATTCAATCTAAGTTCAAGTAAGAGCCAATAATGCAAACATTGCAGCTGCCTCATGTGAGAGGTATGGTACTGCAGTATGGATTTAATGGTCTATAATCAAGACTTCAGAACAATTTGAGTTCACCAAGGCAATAACGCAAAATTATTCATATTAAAATTTTCAGAGGAGCCGTCTATGTGACAATACTAAGCCAACTAAAAGTGAAATACTAACCATTCCTTGAAGAGATGGGTCTGCCAAAGGAGAGCGATTACCATGAAAATCAGGCCACATGTGCACATTGCATGTTAGCATAGCTACTGATTTCAGTTCTTGCTTCTGGGCCATTTTCTCCAGCAGATTGTTTAAATATTCTTGTACATGCCTAGAAACAACACAGTTAAGCAACTGCTGAAGACTATGGAAGAAAAGTCACTTAAATGCTATACAAAGTAATACCACAATGAGCTACAGACATTGTTTCAATTATTTTTTTTCTTTTTTCTGTCATCAATATAAAGCATAAACTTCCTATCACCAAACATGTGTATAAATAGATCCACTTACACATACTGCATAACGCAGCCATTTGAAGAAGGTGGTTGTTAAAATGCTGGCATACTCAAGTAAATCATATACAAGTTCAGGGGATTCATTAACTTATTCACATGGTATTGTCTTATTTCATATTTTAATATAACACCATTATCACACACCACAAGGCCAACAGCTGTGATGCATTCGCTAACTCTATCATCATTTCAAGAGTAATGAAGGTCAAACCCATATCTGGTCATCAAGATTTAGGTTCTCAATAGTATATCTGAAGCACTTCAAGAGACTGCTGGAACAGTTGCTTGAACAATTGATTACTAATTTCCTTCTTTGTACTTACTGAACTGAATTGGCGCAGAGTCATTACACTGATGGAACATTAACCACCGCCACTATCATCAGCATCATTACTATTTCTACTACTACTACGTCTACTACTACTACTGATTAATAACAATAATAATAGCTCTCATTCTGTCTTGAGATGCTCATTCAACTGATTCATTAACATATTCACACTGTACTGCCCAGGTGGAAGCAGTAGAAAGGAAACTATTCAGTCAAATGTAAAGTGTTGGGTAGTACAGGTAACAAGTTTACTACTACTACTAATAATAATAATAATAATTATTATTATTATTATTATTATTATTATTATTATTATTATTATTATTATTATTATTATTATTATTTCTTTCTTGTCTCAGACGTTATGTCTGGTTAAAAATGGAAGGTGACACGGACCTTGATCAAGCGTGACTTCCTTTTAACTGTACGGTATATGTTACATTGCATTTAGGAACTTTCAGGTAATTGAACAAGTGTCAATAATTACAGATTTCTGTAGTTGTATATATAAGTTTGGATGTAGCTGTATTGCATTGATGTACTGGTGGATACTGTGTGGTATGACTCCTGTAGTTGATAGTATAATTGGTATAATGTCAACTTTATCCTGATGCCACATGTCCTTGACTTCCTCAGCCAGTTGGATGTATTTTTCAATTTTTTCTCTTGTTTTCTTTTGTATATTTGTTGTATTGGGTATGGATATTTCGATTAGTTGTGTTAATTTCTTCTTTTTATTGGTGAGTATGATGTCAGGTTTGTTATGTGGTGTTGTTTTATCTGTTATAATGGTTCTGTTCCAGTATAATTTGTATTCATCATTCTCCAGTACATTTTGTGGTGCATACTTGTATGTGGGAACATGTTGTTTTATAAGTTTATGTTATAAGGCAAGCTGTTGATGTATTATTTTTGCTACATTGTCATGTCTTCTGGGGTATTCTGTATTTGCTAGTATTGTACATCCACTTGTGATGTGATCTACTGTTTCTATTTATTGTTTGCAAAGTCTGCATTTATCTGTTGTGGTATTGTGATCTTTAATAATATGCCTGCTGTAATATCTGGTGTTTATTGTTTGATCCTGTATTGCAATCATGAATCCTTCCGTCTCACTGTATATACTGCCTTTTCTTAGCCATGTGTTGGATGCGTCTTGATCGATGTGTGGCTGTGTTAGATGATATGGGTGCTTGCCATGTAGTGTTTTCTTTTTCCAATTTACTTTCTTCGTATCTGTTGATGTTATGTGATCTAAAGGGTTGTAGAAGTGGTTATGAAATTGCAATGGTGTAGCCGATGTATTTATATGAGTGATTGCTTTGTGTATTTTGCTAGTTTCTGCTCATTCTATAAAGAATTTTCTTAAATTGTCTACCTGTCCATAATGTAGGTTTTTTATGTCGATAAATCCCCTTCCTCCTTCCTTTCTGCTTAATGTGAATCTTTCAGTTGCTGAATGTATGTGATGTATTCTATATTTGTGGCATTGTGATCGTGTAAGTGTATTGAGTGCTTCTAGGTCTGTGTTACTCCATTTCACTACTCCAAATGAGTAGGTCAATATTGGTATAGCATAAGTATTTATAGCTTTTGTCTAGTTTCTTGCTGTCAATTCTGTTTTCAGTATTTTTGTTAGTCTTTGTCTATATTTTTCTTTTAGTTCTCCTTTAATACACTCCTGGAAATTGAAATAAGAACACCGTGAATTCATTGTCCCAGGAAGGGGAAACTTTATTGACACATTCCTGGGGTCAGATACATCACATGATCACACTGACAGAACCACAGGCACATAGACACAGGCAACAGAGCATGCACAATGTCGGCACTAGTACAGTGTATATCCACCTTTCGCAGCAATGCAGGCTGCTATTCTCCCATGGAGACGATCGTAGAGATGCTGGATGTAGTCCTGTGGAACGGCTTGCCATGCCATTTCCACCTGGTGCCTCAGTTGGACCAGCGTTCGTGCTGGACGTGCAGACCGCGTGAGACGACGCTTCATCCAGTCCCAAACATGCTCAATGGGGGGACAGATCCGGAGATCTTGCTGGCCAGGGTAGTTGACTTACACCTTCTAGAGCATGTTGGGTGGCACGGGATACATGCGGACGTGCATTGTCCTGTTGGAACAGCAAGTTCCCTTGCCGGTCTAGGAATGGTAGAACGATGGGTTCGATGACGGTTTGGATGTACCGTGCACTATTCAGTGTCCCCTCGACGATCACCAGTGGTGTACGGCCAGTGTAGGAGATCGCTCCCCACACCATGATGCCGGGTGTTAGCCCTGTGTGCCTCGGTCGTATGCAGTCCTGATTGTGGCGCTCACCTGCACGGCGCCAAACACGCATACGACCATCATTGGCACCAAGGCAGAAGCGACTCTCATCGCTGAAGACTACACGTCTCCATTCGTCCCTCCATTCACGCCTGTCGTGACACCACTGGAGGCGGGCTGCACGATGTTGGGGCATGAGCGGAAGACGGCCTAACGGTGTGCGGGACCGTAGCCCAGCTTCATGGAGACGGTTGCGAATGGTCCTCGCCGATACCCCAGGAGCAACAGTGTCCCTAATTTGCTGGGAAGTGGCGGTGCGGTCCCCTACGGCACTGCGTAGGATCCTACGGTCTTGGCGTGCATCCGTGCGTCGCTGCGGTCCGGTCCCAGGTCGACGGGCACGTGCACCTTCCGCCGACCACTGGCGACAACATCGATGTACTGTGGAGACCTCACGCCCCACGTGTTGAGCAATTCGGCGGTATGTCCACCCGGCCTCCCGCATGCCCACTATACGCCCTCGCTCAAAGTCCGTCAACTGCACATACGGTTCACGTCCACGCTGTCGCGGCATGCTACCAGTGTTAAAGACTGCGATGGAGCTCCGTATGCCACGGCAAACCGGCTGACACTGACGGCGGCGGTGCACAAATGCTGCGCAGCTAGCGCCATTCGACGGCCAACACCGCGGTTCCTGGGGTGTCCGCTGTGCCGTGCGTGTGATCATTGCTTGTACAGCCCTCTCGCAGTGTCCGGAGCCAGTATGGTGGGTCTGACACACCGGTGTCAATGTGTTTTTTTTTCCATTTCCAGGAGTGTATTTGTATTATCTATTCCTATTTTTTGTCTGTATCCCAGATATTTATAGGCATCTGTTTTTTCCATTGCTTCTATGCAGTCGCTGTGGTTATCCAATATGTAATCTTCTTGTTTAGTGTGTTTTCCCTTGACTATGCTATTTTTCTTACATTTGTCTGTTCCAAAAGCCATATTTATATCATTGCTGAATACTTCTGTTATCTTTAGTAATTGGTTGAGTTGTTGATTTGTTGCTGCCAGTAGTTTTAGATCATCCATGTATAGCAGATGTGTGATTTTGTGTGGGTATGTTCCAGTAATATTGTATCCATAATTTGTATTATTTACCATGTTGGATAGTGGGTTCAGAGCAAGGCAGAACCAGAAAGGACTTAATGAGTCTCCTTGGTATATTCCACGCTTAATCTGTATTGGCTGTGATGTGATATTATTTGAATTTGTTTGGATATTAAGTGTGGTTTTCCAATTTTTCATTACTATGTTTAGGAACAGTATCAATTTAGGATCTACTTTATATATTTCCAATATTTGTAGTAACCATGAGTGGGGTACACTATCAAAAGCTTTTTGGTAATCAATGTATGCATAGTGTAGCGACCTTTGTTTAGTTTTAGCTTGATATGTCACCTCTGCATCTATTATCAGTTGCTCTTTACATCCTCGTGCTCCTTTGCAACAGCCTTTTTGTTCTTCATTTATAATTTTGTTCTGTGTTGTATGTGTCATTAATTTCTGTGTAATGACTGAAGTTAATATTTTGTATATTGTTGGTAGGCATGTTATGGGGCGATATTTAGCTGGGTTTGCTGTGTCTGCTTGATCTTTAGGTTTCAGATAAGTTATTCCATGTGTAAGTGTATCAGGGAATGTGTATGGGTCTGCAATGTAACTGTTAAATAATTTAGTTAGATGTGAATGTGTTGAGGTGAATTTCTTTAGCCAGAAATTTGCTATTTTATCTTTTCCAGGGGCTTTCCAATTGTGAGTAGAATTAATTGCTTGGGTGACTTCATGTTGCAAAATTATCACTTCAGGCATTTGTGGTATCATCTTGTACGTATCTGTTTCTGCTTGTATCCACCGTGCATGCCTGTTATGTTGTACCGGGTTTGACCATATGTTGTTATTATTATTATTATTATTATTATTATTATTATTATTATTATTTCCATTATTATCATTACTATTATTATTATACACTTAGGACCAGCAAAATTGCAACATCATCATTATTATTATTATTGTTATTATTATTATTATTATTATTATTATTAAGAAATAAATGCAGTTAAACAATTATGCATGATGCTTTTATATACTTACATAATTACAATGAAATAAGAAACACAGAAAAGAAGCACTTGTATTCCAAATTGAAAATATATGAAAAAAATAATATTACATACAATTGCTATCAGCAATCAAAGATCAAGAGTATATCATTTAAAAATACCTTGGGATAGGGAAAACTGACTCTGCAGGTCCAATAATTGTATCTGCTTAAATGCTGATAAATACAGGGAGTGGCAAAAATAACTGACCCATTTCAAGGCTAAATAAAATCAAAACGAAGTCTACGACAACTTTTATTCCATTCTCATCTTATATACATGAAATGCAATTTTAGTTACTGTAATTACTTCTTTGTAAATTTAACGTAAGTTATACGAGTGCTGTTGTTGCATACTCACTGATGAAGGCATTCATTACACAATTTCAGAATGTAATTGTTTGGTGAACACATGTGAGGAGTAGTGAAATGGAGAGGGGGCAAGCATTGGAGAAGAAGTAATATGCCAATTTCACTCACCAACATGAGCTGGAATGGCGAGCACCACACTTCCATTGTTGAAATTATAAAAGACAATGGATCTCTGACTGCTAAAAAGACAGATTTCTGAGTGCACTTTCGAATTGGTCGACAAGACGCCATACCTGTTTGAAACATGATATTGCTAAGGTTCAACTTTTGCAATACTGGATCTGTACTGAAACAAATACAATCTGGGTGGCCTCAGACCACCAGAATCACTGAACATGTAGCAACAGTAAGAGCGTCTACCGGGTGTAGAAGCATGAAACTGGAATTTTGCTGCAATAATTACATGTCTGTTGTTTGAAACTGACAAGCAATATTTTATTCAAAATAATATCCATTGCTATTTATACATTTCTCTCACCTCACCAGCAGGTTATGAATGTCATGTCAAAAAAACAGTTCTTGTTTTGAAGCGAACCAGTCAGAAAGCCATTTTTGTACATTTTCATACAAACTGAAGCATTGTTCAGAGGGAGCGTGTCCCAGTGAAGCATACAGATGATGATAATAATGATAATAATAATAATAATAATAATAATAATAATAAGCATAGAGAATAAGCTGCATGCCCTAGTATTTCTCAACTGAACACCTCAATCGTTTCCCTGACCTGTTTTTCTACGCGTAAATGGTGCGTTATCATGGAGCAATATGACTTTACATTGCCTTTTTACATATTCCGGTCATTTTTCATGTAATCCTTAATTTAAATCAATCACTTACTGTTAGTAGTAATCAATGTTAATGGTTTCAGCAGGTTTTAAGAGCTCATAATAGACAACAATCTTCTGATCCCACCAAACACAGATCATTGTCTTCTTTCCAAAGAGATTTGGTCTTGCAATGGATGTTGATGGCTTGCCTGGATTAACCCATGATTTATGATGCTTAGAATGCTGAAAATATATCCATTTTTCATCACCTGTCACTATTCAATGGAGAAATGACTTTCTTTTGTATCTGGCGAGCAGCATTTCACAAGTGGTTTTTCGATTTAGTTGCTGTCTTTCATTCAGTTCATGCAGAACCCATTTTCCCACTTTCTGCACCTTTCCCATAGCTTTCAAATGAAGAGAAATGGCTTTCTGCATCTCTTTCAATTGTTCTGCGATTTCCTGTTGAGTTTGAGTATCATCTTCATCCAATAAGGCCTGCAATATGACTTTTTCGGTGGCTTCCTATGCTAGTCATTTCTCATGTCAAAATCACCACTTTTTAATTTTTTGAACCACTCAAAACATTGTTTTTTTTCCCAGGAGCATGTTTGGGAAAGCTTCAACAAATATTTTCTTCAAATGATAACAGAAAACAAATGCTGTCTGCAAATCATAGTTCATATGCACAAAACTCAGCATGTTTACAGGTTTCAAACATAAACCAGCGTAAGGAACTTGGGTTACTGTGTATCGACATTCGTCATCAGCCATTACAGGAAGCATATGGTGTCACAGACGCAGTCTCATGAGCCCTACACTCATGGCTAGCACCATCTATAGGGAAATTCCAGTTTCATACTTCTACACCTGGTATACAATAGTCTCCATGCTGCCTGGCAAACCAACAGATTGCTGCACTTTGACTTTTGGGCAGCAGTGTGAAAACACAGAACAAATACACAGACTGACAGGAACTGGCTGCCATTCCACAGGAAATGATCAGCCAAGTGATGGACAACTTTAGTGAGTGCCTTCATCATTTTGTATGCAACAACGGCACGCAGTTGAGGAACATTATTTTTTTAAAAGTAGTAATTACTGTAACTAAAATGGTATTTCATGTACTTTCAGATGAGAATGAAATTGAACTTGTTATATACTTTGACTGTAATTTATTTAGCCATGAAATGTGTGAGCTATTTTTGCCTCACCATGTATACACAAAATTTATACAGCATATGTGCTTCATAATTTTGAATGATCATTGAACAGTTTAAACCTGCCTGTGCAATCTCTGTCTTGCCCATTTGATTATTGTTTGATTTAGACGTGTGTGTTTCATTATTGTTTAAGATGGTTGCCAACCACTATGTTACTGTGCTATGTCATGTCTGTGCTTAGGGATATCAAAGCAAAAGACAGGGGTGTTATCACTCAAAGATAAAATAGGAGGAACTGGTCATAAGGTAGCTAATAAGTATGGTGTAGGTACTTCTGTGATAAGAGAACTTTTGAAAGACGCTTTCTGTTGTTTGTTTTTACAGAAACAATCTACTGGGCAACTGATACCTGGTCCTTTGCTCTGTGAAAAGGCACTACAGTGCAATAAAAATAGGTGCAAGTAACAGACTGTTGTACAGACTGAAATCTCATCATGGAATTCATGAATTAGAAATGCAAGGTGAAAAAATTTCAGCTGATGCTGATGCAGAACATTCTTTTAACGATGGTTTTATAATAAAATTGGACGAAAATGACTATGACATGGACTTCATTTACAATGCTGATGAAATTGCATCAAATTGGAAATCATTACCATCAAAATTGTTAGCTTCTTGGTGAGTAAGTTCATGACATAAAATGCATGAACAGCAAGTAATAATATTAGTTTGCGCAAATGCTGCCGAGAACCATTAAATGCCTTCACGTATCACCGTAAAATCAAAAATCGCACATGCTTCAAAAATATCAGGGTGCCTTAAATTTACAAAAGCTAAAAAAAGCTCATGGATGAACACTGAAACATTCATTGATTGGTATGACAACACTTTTATCCATGAAGTAGAAACGAAAATAATAACAATAATAAATAAATAAAACAAAATTGCTTAAACAAGGAAAGGTCTTACTTTCACTGGACAATGCACCAACTGCTGAACTGTTGGGATACAGAATGTTTTCCATAAAATTTTGCCTCCTAATTTGTCATAGATCGAAGTGTTATTTAAACACTAAAATGATGTAATAGACAACAACTTTTATGTAGATTGCTATCTGTTGTTGAAGATAGTGTAGAAGTCCATTTGCCATTTTTCAAGCTAATGAATTTGAAGGAGTGTTGTTACAGGATTGAGATGCACGAGCTTTGATTAAATGGAAGACTCTGATCAAATGCCTGGAACAGAATACTAAAACAGAAACATGAAAACTCAATAATGATATGTATGATTTGGTTTTGGAGGATATAAATGAGCTAATGACAAACATACTAATATACCAGAAATGAAATGCCAATGTTATGAAAGAGCAGCTCACTTTTAACAGTAACAATAAAGGTTTTTAGATCATGTCAGATGACAAAATTGTAGAAAACATACTGCAGGCAAACAAACAGCAGGAAGTGCAAAAAGGTGAAACAGAAGAAAACATAAATGTATAAAATGATGCAGACCATCTCACGCAGAAGCATCTCAGACCCTGGAAATAGCTGTCACATGGTTCAAAAAACAGTGGGTGATAACAAATATTTTAAAAAATTAAACTCCAGTGACTGTCTTGTGTGGTTTTTGTCAGGTATTTCATGATTAAGGTTGAAGTATCTTAGTAATTTTAAGAAAATATATATGTATATACAAAAATATGTCTTCAGTCTCTTAATAAAAATTGATTTGTGTTGATTTTAATAAGTTTAAATTGTTTTTTATTGTTTTGAATAAACACCTAGCACCATGGATTAACACTAGAAAGATAACCATATGACAGCATACAGGTGGTGTAGGTTATCTTTCTAGAGTTAATATTACAAAAATCTCTTTTCTTCATACACTTCATTACATAATTTTTTCATTATCTGAATGACCTACAACAACAATTAGGGCAGGTAATTGTGTCTCCCTTGTAACTGAACTTCCCACTGACATGTATCAGAATATGACAATAATATCAAATAGGAAATACTTTCCTGGTGTCCTACAATATATTTTTTATGTTAAAAATGTTCAAGACCAAGTAAATAACATTTTTTTCTGAATATCAGGAACAGATATCATTGAAAAAATTCTGAGTTTATAGTAATTGTTTCCAGTTACTGCTGAGCACATTCAACAACAGACTCTTTCCTCATTCGAATCCTCAACATTTTTGAGTATTAGTCTGTATTTATTTTGAAGATTAAATGACATATTCTAAAGACAGTATATGCAATTTACATCAAATTATTAAGGGTAAAAAAATGACACTCACACTGTCTCTCCAATTTTCTCTTTGATAGCATCTGTGGCCGGGTGTGTATCAATAATGTGATCAATAAGTTTTCCAGTTGCACTCTGTCCCCCTTCATTCAACCACAGTCCAGGCACCATGGCACTGAAATATGGGCCCCAAACACCAGGAACGAAGTAGGGTAATTTGCTGACAGCCATGTGGCAAGTTGAAGTACCACAAATCAGACCTACATGTAAGAGAAAATGGTCAATTTTTACACATAGGAGAGATGTTTCAATATCTATCTTCACAATCATGCAGAGCACAGGATTACTGAAAAAAATTAATAGATTATTCACAGTTAAAGGTGCAACACCATGAAAGTAGCATGCAACAAATATCAAAGTAGCATGAACTGAACCCCATGTTTGTATTGCAAATGATTAGCATTTCAGTGCAACCTCAGAAAGTCAGTAGGAGTAACACCATCTACATTCTGTGTATAAGGAAAGATGATTCAGTGGATTTCTCATTCAGAACTTGCATTTGAATGTTAGCTGTTTGTGAGATAATGATGTTATGCCTTGTGTAAGAAAAGGAAATGTCTGAAAGTGGCAGGACTGTGACCAAGTGAGAATGAGGTTTATCATTCTACGATATTGCTGCACATGTTGGTTGGGATCCCATGACTGTCATGCGAATATGGAATTTATGATTTCTGGAGGGTCATAATTAATACCACACAGGATCTCAGCAGCCTCATGCAACTAGCACCCAAGAGGACAGACACACTATTTACTCACTAAACCATACAGGATAATAGTCATGTCATATACCTTCAGTCAGAGAAGGGGGCAGACTGCAGCAAGACATGAACTGAAACAGGCAGAGAAACAATGTCTGGAGAGCTATGGACTACCTGCATGGTGACCATTGTTACACTATCCACTGAGACAGCAACAGAGAGAGTCTGGCAGACACTGGTGATTCCAATGACAGCGCCGAATACATGTGGTATGATATCACATTTCCACATGAGCCCCAATTCTACTTACTGCACTAATCTGTGTATGGAGTCTCTGAAGAGAATGAATGATGCCAGATTGTATTTGTCTTTATCATGTGGCTCTAGCACCTTGCTCATATAGCCAGTAATTTGGACAACAGCTGTTAAATTTCTGATATTTCACAGTCAGTGGCTGTATCTTATCTTCAAAGTCTCCATTATGTTACCTTTCAACAAGATAACACAAGACCACATGTTGCTCAAGTTGTCCTGTCATACCTCAGTACAGATGCTGTTTGACTGTTGCCCTGCTCAACATATTATCCAGGTCTCTCACCCACTGAAAACATATGGTAATGAGTTGCCAAGAGCCTGGCATACCACCAATCACCAGCTGCTATGACTGATTAACTCTCGCATAGCACAGCAGCAGCATGGAATGACACAACTGTATATGTCAGATAAGCTCTGTTCAAACTCACTGCTCTGCTGGGTTAGAGGCACTGTTGTTGCCTGAGATGGAATGTCTGTGTACCAGACTTCCCATCCTCCAAAAATGTAGTTATTTAATATGTATTCTGTATATGCACAATAAATAGAATTTTATTATTTGCTGTCCTCTCTGGTGTTACCAATATCATACATGAGGATCTTTTACATTTTTCTACATAGTGCTGCAAGTTGTGCTTCATGCTGTGTGGCATAATGGTTAACATCACTGGCAGGCATTCTGCAGGTCACCAGTTCAAACCCAGCCACCAGCAATTATTTATTAGTCTTCTTCACTTCTGCAAGATTTTCCAAATTTCCTAAGCTTGTAATGTTTGTATATTCTGGAATATTCTATGTTTAACTAGAAGCACTCTCCATCCAAGAGTTCAGTTCTATTCTGACTATATGATGGTGGTCATAACAAATGTCCTTTCTGCAGTAGCCACCAGAAAGATTGCGGGAGGTGCACATCGGCACGGCACGTGATGGACAGTAGTTGCCGCAAGTAAAGTTCCGCCCACCAGAGGGCACGCGAGAATTCGGCCACACCCTCTGCTGGTGGAAGCAGCACGGGCCATGCCTAGCCAGTTCACATCGGGCATGCCTAGCAGACAGTTCCCGGTCTACACTAGGTGAAGTGCGACGGAAACGGACTCGTGTTACTACACTTTCAGTGCCCACTGTTGTACTTCACTGATAACCTTCCTTTCAGATTTTGACTTGGTTGCAATTACGGCATGACACTGTTTAATGGAGTTGCCAGAAACTTCAAGATACCTACATCACTTTGGCTCCAATTAGGTAGCAAAAGCCATGGCCTACAGAAACAGCACATCATTCCCAAGGTTTGTATATTCAAAAAACAAATGAATTCCAAAACAGCAACAAGGCAGCTGCACATCAGGCTTCGATAAGTGTTTTCTGGAGACACCAGTCAGAACCTGACAAAATGGCTGAAAGCATTTAACTGAGTCCCCAAATACAATAGGTGGCATGATTTGATGTGTTTGGCAAATGTGTAGTTTCACTTGACAGCACAGTCCAGCACAGTGGCTTGAGAGCAATGAAGAGAAGCTCAACAGCTGAGATAAATTCTAGGCCAAACTGAAGAGAACATTTGGCAACAGTCACCAGTAAGCCTGCTTAATGGAAGAACAACTGAAGAACAGGACCAAAGATCATGGAGAAACAACACAATTCTACATACAGAATGTTTTGTAACTATTCCACTATATGAATCTGAATAAGACAGATGATTGGTTGGTTGACTGGGGTTGAAGGGACCAAACAGCAAGGTCATCAGTCCCTTGTTTCAAGGGTGGTCCATTCGGATGGATTGACATCTCCGAAGAGTCATGACGACAAAAGGTAAAAGGATAAAAAATGTAAAAGTGCAGTCATGTTGTCAATGGTGAAAACGAAAGGAGGGAAGTCAGCTAGTGGGCAGCCCCAAGACTATGCTAGAGGCAGGAAATATCCCAACTCTGATGCAGTACAGGCAAGACCACCTGCTATTCAAAAACGTTCAACCACTAGAATGTAAAAATGCATATTGTAAAAGGAGACTAACCAAATCTAAAAAGTGATAAAAACTGAGTAAAAGGGAGAGAAAAGAGGATCTTGGCCAGGGAAGGGAGTCAGGAATCTCCGAACAACAGCTTACAGTGGGAGACACCCCAACTCTCACCGCCCTGCCCATACTCCAGAGGGAGATTTTAAACCCTTGAACTGAAAATAAAAACTACTTTCATGGAGGAAACAGAGAACCATCTGGGAATCTTCTGCCAATATTAAAGGTAAAGTGTGGGGAAGTCCATACTTAGTACGTAGAGCCAAAAGAAGGGGGCATTCCACCAAAATAGGGGCTACTGACTGGAGAGCCCAACAACCACAAAAGTGGGTGGCTCATTACACAAAAGAAAGCCATGGTCAGCCTGGTATGGCTGATGCGGAGACGACACAGGGTGGTCAAGTCCTTTCGAGAGAGGTGGAAGGAAGAATGCCATGGGACAGGTGTCACCTTAATCCGATGAAGTTTATTAGACATGGAGGTAGCCTCCCAAGAGTTGGCCCATGATTGAGCGAAGTGGGATTTGATATGAAGCCGTAAATCCGCTGCAGGAGGGGTTACAGGGAAGGGGGGGTAAGTGACTGCTCCCCCACTCAAATGGTCAGCAAGCTCATTACCTGGGATACTCACATGGCCAGGGGCCCAAAGGAAGTCAACAGAACAAGCAGCATGAAGAAGATCAGTGAGACGGTCATGGATGGCCGAGACCAAGGGATGACTGGAAAAACACTGGTCAATAGCACTGAAGGCCACTCATTGAGCCCGTAAATAACAAAACGTGACTGAGTTGGGACTATTTAATAAAGGCAAGGGCCTAGGAAATTGCTATCAGTTCCACAGTAAACACCCTGCATGATGGTGGACCTGATCCAGGAGGCACAGTGCGGAAGGAGCAGCCAAATCATAAACTTGACAACCATAGTCGAAGTGAGACAGCACTAAAGCCCGATAAAAGAGGAGAAGAGTGGAACGATCCGCATTCCAAGAGGTGTGGGCAAGGAAGCAAAGGACATTGAGTTTACAGAAACATCCTATCTTCAGAAGTCTGATATGAGGCAGCCAAGTGAGCTTGTTGTTGGAAAGAAGACACAGGAAATGAAACTGTGGGACAACAGGTAATCGTTGTGCATTGAGGTAGAGCTCCGGATCAGGGTGGACCGGTATGATGACAAAAGTGGACCACCCACAGTTTTAAAGGAGAGAACTGAAACCCGAGGGAAGAAACAAAGCATTCCCAACACACCTGTTTGTTTCATTTGATTAAGTAGAGGGCTTTGGCGCGAAGGCGTGTAAAGGTAATAAGATTGGCAGTGAATGGGTGCCTCTTAAGGTGTTGCAAAGCTCGACGGCAATCATGGATGGCAATGGCAATGGCCGTACTCCACCACGGGACTTGCCGGCCATGAAATGGCCCAAATGAGAATGGGATTGCAAGGCTAGCAGTGCGAACAATTGCATCAGACATGTCATGTACGACGTCATCAATACAACCCAACAAAGCGGGAGAAAAAACAACCTGTGCAGGATATAGAGGCCAACTGGCACATTGGAAAGACCAACAAGGTAACCTGTCCATCGGGGAGTGGGAAGGGAGTGACAGAATCAACAAAGGTCATCGTGTGGCAACCAGTGTAATGAAGGGAGGAGGGAGGGAGAAGAAAGAGAAAGATCAATGGCAGAAAAGGTACCATGACTGGCGCTGAAATGGGTAAGGGAGCCATCATTAAGACGGCACAAGTCATGGTCTGCAAGAAACTGGTCTATGAGAAGATCCCGACTAGATGGAAATGCACTGCCCCACAAGGGATGATGAGCATTAAAATCCCTGAGAAGGAGGAAGGAAGGAGGAAGCTGTAGAAGAAGGGCAGTTAAGGCTGCAGGTGTAAGAGTCCTGTCAGGAGGGAGATAAGGATTGCAAACTGTGACCCCAGAGTCCAGGTGGACCCTAACAGCAACCGCTTCCAATGTAATCTGAAGAGGAATCCACATGCTAGCAATGTCTGTATGGACCAACATACAAATGCTACCAGAGGCCCACAGATGGCCGACCCAATTTCGACAGTAAGCACGAAATTCACAGAGGGTTGATATGTGATCATCAGTAAAATGAGATTCCTGTAGAACCACACAAGCTTCAGAGTAAAACGAAATAAGGGATTTCAACTCCGGAAGGTGACGTTAATATCCATTACAATTCCATTGGATAACCACAGAATGATGATTCAAATGGGGGGTGAACAGGCTAAAGTCAGTCATGCCGCCAGGTCACCATCCATCACCGACAAGGAGGGGGTGACATCCATGAACAGCAGGTCAGAGTCAGGTTGCAAAGGTGGGGACGGGACCTCTGTTTCTTCTTCTTTTCTGTTTGAGATCGAGGAGAGCTGTGCTGCAAAAGGGAGTCAGCAGCAGAAAGATCTGGAAAAGAAAGAGAGCGGGCGACCTGGGAGCCCACAGGCCGTGGTTCTTGTGGTCGTCATGTGGCAGCAGACCATGGGCCTGGAAGGCACCAGGAAGCAGGGGGGGGGGGGGGGGGGGGTCCTGGGAGGGGCACTCTTGACCGGCAGATGCCACTTCTCCAGCTAGGGAGGGGGAGCAACGCCCAGACAAAAGGGTGTGGGAACTGCAGGGGAGGGGGGAGGAGAGGGGTTCGGAACTGAGGTAAGGAAGGGGGAGGAAGGTGTGAAGATGTAACTAAAGCATAACCTAAAGCATAACTAGACGTCACTGACACAGGATGAAGATGTGCATAATTCTTACGAGCCTAACTGTAGGTTAGATGATCAAGGGACTTATACTCCTGTATCTTCTTTTCCTTCTTATAAGCCAGGCAATCCGGTAAACATGGAGAATGATTGCCATGACAATTAACACACATAGGAGGGGGGGGGGGGGGGGGGGGACAGGAACTCCCCTCATGGAGTGAACATCCACAGTCACCACAGAGAGGGGTCTGCAAACAGTGGGAAGACATGTGTCTAAAATGCAAGCACTTAAAACATCTCATAAGTGGTGGGATGTACGGCTTCATGTCACATAGATAAACCATAATCTTGACCTTCTCAGGGAGGGTATCCCCTTCAAAGGCCAGGATAAAGGCACCAGTATCAATGCGATTGTTCTCCGGGCCCTTCTGAACATGCCAAATGAAGTGAACACCCTGCCGTCCTAGATTGTCCCGAAGTTCCTTATCACAGGCATGAAGGGCCGCAGACTTGGCAGCTGAAGCAGTTTTGATCAACAACGAACCTGACTGCACCTTGCTCAGAGAGTCCACTTCGCCAAACATGTCTTCAATGTGTACCACAAAAAATAAGGTTTGGTATTGGTGAAAGCAAACCAGATAGTGGGGGAAAGGTTTTGCCCCTAGCCGATGAGCCTGACCCTCCTCCCAAGAGGTAGCCATGGAAGGGAAGGCCAAAGGGGGAGAAGAAGCAGCACTAAAAGAATCATTTCCATTCAAAGCGGTGGCCGTAGAAGAATGGCCAGAGTTCTGGACCCACATGTGTTTTATTTACATAGTGTTTGCTCTGATACGACCAACTCTGATCAGGGGCTCTCCCCACAGGCACCACCCAGCCACAGCACAGGCCATCTGGCACAGCGGCCATTGCTGGGAGTTCCAATGATCCAGGATGACAAGCAACCACTCCTAGGCTTACAGGTATCAGAAGTGTGATCCCTGTGTTTTCAGGAGCTCAACCAAAAGGGTACATAGTGACCCCACCACATGGGCTGGCTACCATGCTGGCTATGGACCCTAGCATCAGACAATGATGTGAAGGAAAAGATGGAAGGAACTAGGAGGGCACACGCCAGAGACACTAGGTAAGGTGCTCTTCCCCAAATCGCTCACACTATGGAATAGAAATTTAGTAATGGAGGTCAAACCCTAGAAGGAGACCAGAGAATGCCAAAAGGATGAGGTAATTACTCAACAACATCAAATCGCAAAGCCAACATAACAAGGATAGCGAGGCCAACATAAACAATGACACCAAGAGAGGGAGAGTAGAGGGTGGAGGGGAAGGAGCAAGGACAGGAAAGGAGGGGAAGGGAAAGGAAATGCAGCCCAGGAAAGAAGGAAGGCTGCAATAGCTCAGGGTCCCGTGCTCGCCACACACATACCCATGAAAGGAAGTGAGCCCCCTGAGGGGGAATATGACAGAAGCTGGCAAAATCTCACACTTGATGAAAGCAGTTGCAGAAGACATGTATCAAGCTCTTCTGCTAAAGGATGTCACAACAGTCAAGGAATTCATCAAGTGGTGTCAGCATATTGAGGAAATGCAACAGAAACAAGTTGAATGAAAGAAGTACGACTGACTCCAGAATGTGGTCCCTATGGCAGTTGTGGAATACAGTTGCAACTTTGCCTCTCTCATACACCATGTAGTGAGAGAAAAGATACAGCAGTTTATGACAGCCAGAAATGTCAGACCAAGAACACAAGAGATAGCATCCAAGAATGTCAACTCTACGCATCTGGAGGTAATAGATAATATAGAAGAAGAGCTGTACTGATCTTTAGCACCCTCTCTACCTCCAGTCAAAAGTGCCATGAAGAATGGACTATCAACTTAGGCTTACACCACACCCATTAACTGACCACCCAGCTTCCAACCAATGGAGGTACCACTGTCACCAACACCAAGTATAATGCACTGCAAATGAATTTGTAGGAGAAAGGACAACACACAGGTAATTTTCCACTGTGGACACCCTGGACATGTTGTACACTATCACAGAGAAAAAATACAACTGGTTGATAGCTATTATGCTGCCATAAGAACCCTATTCACACATTTCAACTGCAAATGATTATATTTGACTTCTTGTACAAGGCCCAATACTGTATCCCAGACGAGATCACTTCACAACATGCCATACCTGTTCCCCATTGCCATACAGACGTATGAGCCATCCACCTACCCACTGAATTCAGGAACACTACATGAGGCAATCATCCATGGAGGCGAGGCCACCACAGATAAAAACCCTCCACGGAAGACAGTTACCAAGATGTTGGGAAATCTCATTAAGAACCTTTTCAGACACTAGTCAACTCGGAGTTCTTTCTCTGTAATTTTAAACGCTCAACATCACCAGGTAAAGAAGACTGTGTTCTGTTGTATGATAGTGATTATGCTGAAGATCACACAGAAAATACATCCAGCCAACATGAAAATGTATTGCAAGCATAACTACCAATGACAGAAAACATACCTTCGAGTTTGTTGTTTTAACAGAATGTAGTCATGATCTTATTCTCAGATGGGGCTTCTTGCAGGTATTGCAAGCAGTCATAAGAGTTTGGATCATCAGAGCTCCAGATTGACAAAGTATTCCAACAATCACAAATAACAAAGATTACTCTGAGCAGCTGTTTATCACTGAAGATGTCTTTACTCACTGCCATCAATTAGATGAGTTCTAGTCACCAATCTAGATGCTCAGTTAAACTGTGATGCTTTTGTCAATTGTAAAAAGCTTCTCAGCCTCACAAAAGAAACCACTAATAATCATACGCATTACAGGTGGTCAATGACAATTTTGGGTCAGTCACAACTCATATGTAGAGGTAGGAATAGCCAAACCAGTCCAGGATGGGCAGCTCAGAGTCCTTGATTAAGAACTATGCTCTAATATAGATGATACAGTGGAGAAAGTTACTACTGATCTGATCCGATCCGATCCGATCCGATCTGACCATGGGAAAATGTCCAAAAGTGTTATCCATTCTTCCCCAGTTTTCAGATGTCTTCAAATCCAGAGTGGAGAAAAGTTAGACCAAGCAGCAAATGGTGAAAAACCATGTCAATACTGAAGAGCATCTACCAGTTAGTCAGTGCATATATAGGATGTCACCAGTTGAATGACACATAATTTGGGAGGAAGTGGAGCACATAACACAAGATGACATCATTATACCTTCAAGGAATTCTTGGTCATGGCACATGGCATTTGTGTGTCGACTACTGATGATTGAACAAACTCACAAAAGAAGTGTCTTCCCATTGCTGTGAATTGCTAATACACTAGAGTGTTTGAAAGGAATGAGGTATTTCTCAACTATGGAAAAGTGAACAGGCTATTGCTAAATCCAGGTTGATAGGGCTCTTCTGTAAAAGCCTGCCTTCATAACACCCAACCTCTGTGAGTTCAGAGGTATGTGATTCTGACAGTAATGCTCCAATCACCTTTGAGTGCATGATGGACAATCTGCTTTAATACATTAAGTGGAAAACATGTCCCAGTTATATGAATGAGAGTGTCATTTTTTCTAAGTCACTTGAAGAACATATAAGCCACCTGACAACCAAGTTGATGTGTGTTCAGACTGCGGACCTCAACCTGAATTCTAAAATGTGCCTCTTCATTGACCAAAATAAGCCTTTACACACCCAGTTAATGGCAATGGAGTCCATCCTCATCCAGAGAAAATAAGAGCAGTAACAGATTATGTGACTCTTCAGCACATTTGTAATGTGAAAAATTTTCTCAGAATGTGCTCATACTACCTGTGGCCCACAAAGGATTTCTGTACCAAGGCACTTCCCCTGCAAGAATCATTGCATGGATATACCAAATTCTCCTGGAATGGTACACAAGAAAGATCTTTCCATGTTGTTAAGGAGACAGAAACATCTCTTGCCCTAGCAATGTATTATGAGAATGTCAAGACAGAAGTTCACACCAAATGCTAGCAGTTATAGGACAGGTCCTATTTTAGAACAAATTCAGGAAGGTGCTGAAAATGTGACTAATTATGCTTCCAGAGCACTCTACAACTGAGAAAGAGTGCCTTGCAGATATTTGTATCAGCAACAAGTTCTGGCTGTATTTATTTGGCAAACTGTTCACTGTTATGTCAGACTGTCATTTTCTATGCAGGCTGATTAGTTTGAAGGATCCGTCAGGTCGACTGGTGAGATGAGCACTGAGGCTTTGAAAGTGTGACATGATAGTGTTATACAAAATCAGATGCTAACCCAAGGATGTTGACTGCCTTTCAATGAATCCTTTGGTGGATGACAGCTGCATGGATGAAATCTCAGTTGCTGCTGCACTGAAAGGCATTGCTGCTGGGCAGAGGGAAGATCTAGCATTGCTGAAAGATATAGAAGTCTTGATGAATGGAAAGCCCAACCAAAAGAGAAATCCAATTAATAAATGGAACATTCCATAAGATGAACAATGATCTGATGGGGCAGAAATGAGTGCTCACCATCCAAGCTCATCTACAGCCAGCTATATTGAAGCTTTTCCATGATGTTCCACCATCTAGTTACCTGGGATTCATTAAGAATCTTGACAGAATCATATACATATATCATTGGCCAAATCTCTACCAATATGTTAAGGACACTATGTGAGCCACTGTAATGAATGCAAGTGACAGATCCACTAACCACAATTACCTCCTGAGCATCTGGTGCCAATTCTGCCTACAGCAGCATTATTTCACTAAATTGTAATTGACCCCTTAGCGAGATCTTAAAGTAAAAAGCAAGAACTGATGGACAATAATCCGCACTGACTATCTCACAAGTTATGCTGTCATCAAAGATGTGCTGACTGCTGAAAGTCCAGACACTGCACTTGTAGAAGACACCATTTTGAAACATAACAATATTATGAAAAGGATAGTTGCTACTCACCATATAGTAGAGATGCTGAGTTGCCACTGACAAATGATGGCCAAGAAACAGCTGGAACACCCTGCTGCTGAGAATGCCGCCCAACATGACATTCTTCATTTTAATGACTGCTTCACAGCCTGTGCCATGTGGATCCTTCCCACCAACACCAGATTTTCTGAACTGTGCAGATGGGAACTCTCCCTGTAATATAACGTACTTTCCCATAAACCTCCTGGCCTCAATTTTCTTTTGTCATTGTCCTTACCCATCTAGACCCTTCCCTGTTCCTATTCCAGCACTACACAGCCCTCTACTTCATCAATGCAGTGCACCCAGCCTTTTTACCTCTCTCCTTCTCCTCTTCCACTACCCCCCCCCCCCCCCCCTTCCACCGTCCTCTGTCTAACCTCCCAACTGCACCTAGCTGCCCTACCCTCTCCCACACCTCATCCTTGCTCACTCCACAACCAGCACTTTACCGTCCACCACCCCTGCCTTGCTATCCCTCCCCCTCCCCACCCCATCCTCCTCCTAACCCCCACCACCTGGTTGCCTCTCTCTCATCATGTGCTGCTGCTCACAGTATCGCTTCAGCTACCAGAGACTGTGGTCGTGTGTGTGTGTGTGTGTGTGTGTGTGTGTGTGTGTGTGTGTGTGAGCACACACATGTGCATGCATTTTTGTTTATATGTTTTCGACAAAGGCCTTGTTAGCTGAGAGCTCACCTTCCGACAGTCTTTTTGCTGTACCTATCTGCAACTCAGCATCTCCGCTATATGGTTAGTAGTAATTATCCTTTTCATAGTACTGTTACATTCCATCCTCAACTTTTCATTTTGAAACATGGTGCACCCTGTATCATGATCTCTGTTCATGTGAAACTTTTCCACTTTGATTAGATTACATTCAATCTTCATTCCATAGACCCAAAAACAAGATTATTCTCATGGGTGTGGAACATGTCTGAAAGTATAACATAAAAAACAATAAAATTTGAATATAAGACACATTTCCCTAATTGAGACTAGTATCAGAGGTGATTTCCCATTGTGACATCACACACAGCATGACAGCTGCCTACCAACCACGGATGAATGGCCTCGCAGAATGCTTCAATAAGATAATCTCTCAATATACGTTGATGTTGAAAAGAAATTCAATACAATACTGTCTGTTGTGACATTTGCATACTACACAGTGAGACACACACTAAGACTTCACACTATTTTTTCTGATCCAAGGTCACGAGGCTGAAATAACAATGGGTAAATTGTTCCCATTTCAATAGGAAGATACTCAGGATGACTATGTAAAACATCTCATCACCAGTACCAAAGGAGGAAGAAAGCTGGCTTGTATACAGACCCTGGATGCCCAGGAAAAAGATTGAGAGCACTACAACCACAAGCACTAACCAGTGAGATATAGCTCAGGGCATCTGGTATGAATTTTTATACCTATGTGAAAATTGAGACTATTGAAAATGTTACTATTGTCAGACATCAAATGTGAAGTTGAGGATTATGACCCTTCATCAAGAACACAAAAGCACAGAGACATCATCCATGTCCTCTGTCCTCTGTGTGAAGTCCTACTACAGTCAAGAGGTGCAGACAGATGATAGGGAATTCTTGTTCAAGGAAACTGAAGACCCACTCGAGGGTCATGAAGCTTTGGTGGGAGTAGCTGACCTCTGATGCCCATCACAGCGAAGAGGATGTGACAACACCACCAAAAGTGAGGATCTGACAGCACTGTCATACAGAGGATACTTGACAAGATCTAGATCCATGGTTCTGTAGTCAGATGCAATGTGAACTTCTGAAACAGTAGGTCACAGTTTCTCCAGGAAATGAAGCAATGCTACAAGCTGTGCTGCATGCAGTGTGAAGTAACAGTTAGCACCACTTGTTCGCATACTGCAGGTCTTCAGTTCCAACCACCAGCAATTATTTGTTATTTTGTATTCATAATTACTGGAAGGTTCTTGAAATTTCTTATTTTTGTAAAGTTTATATATCCTGGACTATTCAATGTTTGTATAAATAACAGCATTCTCTATCAAGCAGTTCAGCTCTAATCTGGCTGTGTGCTGATATTCATAATAAATAAGCTTTCAGTACTAAACATGATACATCACTGATAAACCTACTTTCAGATTTGAACTCAACTGTGGTTATGATGTGACAGTGCTGCTACTTGGTCCCTTCATCCAAGGAAACCATTCCAACTGCCAATACTATCCACCTGCCTTGTTACTGCTGAATGTTTGTTCTCACTTTCCTTTTTCTGTTGCCCACACATGTGCAAGTCACATGGGATTAATTCACAGTTGTAAGAAGACTGTTCAATAGGTGTCCAGAGAATTCATAAGGAACATACTCAGTAAGGGGCACATGCTGCCGCCCCCCCAAACCCCTCCCCCCACTTGTCTGAAGAAAATGTTTCCTAATTCCTAACTGAACTCACATTTTGTCCTCATCAGACAGACACATGTATCAATTCAAATCATTTTTAATAATGCCAGAACATGCAATGGATACTGACTGCTGCACCAGAGACATTTGTCATGTAATCTCTCACCTGTTTCATTATCCACATGAAACAGTCACACAAACTGTGCACCGCCACCCCAAATCCCCCCACGCACAGACCTTGGTACACTCACTCACTGGTTAAATCTGCTGCACATGGCAGTCCATTGCCATGATAGATCAGAATTTTGGAAATGATTTTTTGGCATTCTTCCCAACTGTAGACAGATTTGCAGAGGTGTGCTTTATTTCTCATTCTTCACTCATAAAGAGAAAATCAATGAGAAACAGTTTTTTTTTCAGTCCCAAAATAGAGTTTATACAAATTTCCCTGTTGGTGAAATAAAAAGGTATGGATTGAAGATCACAGCTTAATGTGCAGTCAGTGATGTGGTTATTAAAGACAGAACACAAGCTCTGGGTGAAGGAAATTGACTGTTGTTATAATAGGAATCATCATGGCAGCTGCTTTAATAAATTTTAGAAAATCCAGAGTTATAACCATTGAGTCACATTGGTCTATGTTGCTGGATGAACCTTAACTGGGATTCTCCCTATCTACTCTGAATTTAATTCTTTTTTCTTTGGCTTATAGTAATAGAGTTATGTCTAGAGAGAGGTTACAATTTGTCATAAAAATTTCTCTCCTTCTTCCACAAACTGTTTCAAATGCCACTAACAGATGCCTAAACAAATATTTATGTCTACATCACTTACGTAGCATCTACCTTGCTGACACATTATGATATGCCTACAAAATTATGTGAACAATCCTACTAGTTTAGCTTAACCACATCAAGATGTCAAGAAGTGATTATTTCACATCCTTTTGTATAAGTTTAAATGGAGGTGAATCTCTATGTATCTCCCCTCAACACCACACTACTTCATGCTATACTCATTTTCATGGCACTGAAGTCCAACTTAAATTTGAATGAACTTCATAAATTGAATTTATGGCTGTTAGTAATATGGAACATGACCATATAGGAAAAGCTACACTGTAAGTGAAAAACAGCAATAGGCAGAGACAGAGGTGAAGTCACAGAAATATGACAATAAATACTAGTCTTCCTTAACACAAGAAAAATAGAAAATTCATCACACTGAAAGATGAAAGTTACAGCTTTCATGAAACTTCCTGGCAGGTTGAAACTGTGTGCCAGACCAAGATTCAAAATCAGGACCTTTGCCCTCCACAGGCAAGTGCTCTGCCAACTGTAAACCTAGTGAGCTTAAAAAATAAAAATGTTGAGTTGTTCTTATGGAAACTAATCTAGTGATTAGCTTGAATTTAAGAAAACATTTGTAAGTAATTAATGTTCTGTAAACTGTGGATATGATTTAAAAGTATTTCAGGAGGCAGTAGACTCTGTTCAATTCCCTCAGAAGAAATATTTTGCGTCACATACCTAACCTGGTGTGAAAGTCTTGAGAAACACCATCAGCTGAACAACCAATCATGCCTAGACCTCCAGCGTGAGCATCAATCATGGATGTACCAACTGCAGTGCCTGGCAGTAGACCCAGATCAGCAGCTGCTCTGCGCGACAGTCCATTTCCACTAGGAGCACCAGGTGGTTTTACTTCTGACCCAATTTTTCTCCAGTTATCAGTTATTAGATCATCCAGTCCAATTTCAGTGAAATACTGGCTACTCCAACTTCCCACTCCATCAGCCTGTACTTGATATGTCCATTTACACACAAGTGAACAAAGTGACCTGTAGAGCATGTTAAGAATTGTATGATTATATGATTCAGAATATACTAGATACAGAACCTATAAATAAGTAAAACAACATCAGCATAAAGTTTAGCCACTTTTACACAACCAGTATCATTATTGCACAGGCTTATGGCATTTTTCACTTAAAACCAAAGCAAGAATCTCAATTAAAAGGTAAATCAGCATTTTTATTAATAATAAATGCACAATAAATGGAGATTAAAGTGTGGGGAATTTTGGAACAAAGAATGATTTTAGTGTATACATAATAAGAAGTTTTAAGTCTCTGTAAGACACACTATTTGTTCACTTTATCTTCTGAAATAAGATATATAGCTCGAGGTTTTCAGGCAAACATTGCATGTCCTGGATACAATCAGTTTCCCTCTGACTAATAGTAGCACCAGCAATGAATTAAGAGTGGACATTGATGCAGATCAATGGGACGTCTGTGAGTATAAAGATAGATCTGTATTTTCTTAGTCAAAAGATCACAAAGTTCACACTTGCTCTTCATATTGTAGTTGCTCAAGTCATGAGACCAAAAGTCATTCACCTCTCATAGTGTGCCTTCATTGTCAAGAGCAGTCTTGTGAAAGTAAAAAAAAAAATCAATCAAAAACTTCCATGTGCTGAACAAATCCAGCAAATTCATCTGACCCTTATCTTTCATCTTACTCCTCATACGGCAGCAGTGTACTTTAATTACACAGGGCTTTATACACACATTTTTGGGTCACAGAACAAAAAAGCATCTAAGAACTCTAGTATGAAATTTTAAATTAAAAACAATTTTACTTGAACTGCTACTAACAACCTAACAGTTTAAAAATCTCAACCTTCTACTTCTCCATCTATACTTTGAAAACCACTGTGAAGTGCTTGGCAGGAGGTATTGGCCATTTTATCACTAGAGCTGCTTCCCATTTCATTCACATATAGATGGTGAGGAGAATGAGTGGTTAAACTCTTCTGTGCACACACTAATAAGCCTAATAAGCAATACATAAGGGATTGTAGAATATTTCTAGATGCAACCACAACACTGTGGTAAAAAAGGCATCAAAACGCAAATACAATATTCAATATAGTTAATAATTTTATGCCTAATTTTGTTTATCCATTTACAAGTAGTTTCAAATGGTTGAAGCATGAACTTTAACTAAGACAATATTATGAAAAGCATACTTGCTACTCACCATATAGCGGAGATGCTGACATGCAAAAAAGACTGTCATAAAATAAGCTTTCAACCAACAAGGCCTTTGTCAAAAATAGATGACACACACACACACACACACTCTCTCTCTCTCTCTCTCTCTCTCTCTCTCTCTCTCTCTCTCTCTCTCTCCCCCCCCCCTCCCCCCCTCTCTCTCTCTCTCTCTCCCCCTCCCCCCCCCCCCTCTCTCTCTCTCTCTCTCTCTCTCTCTCTCTCTCTCTCTCTCTTTTCAGCTGCAAGAGACTGTGGTCATGTGCATGCAAGTTGCGTTAGAGAGAGAGAGAGAGAGAGAGAGAGAGAGAGAGAGTGAGTGTGTGTGTGTGTGTGTGTGTGTGTGTGTGTGTGTGTGTGTGTGTGTGTGTTTGACAAAGGCCCTGTTGGCCGAAACAGTCTTTTTTTTGTGCCTATCTGTAACTCAGGATCTTCACTATATGATGAGCAGCAACTATTCTTTCCATAATATTGTTACATGTCAACCTGGATTTTCCATTGTTTGAACTTCAACTAAGGATATTTTGAATAACAACTGAGATATCAATGACCATGATGAGGCATACAAATCAGCTTCTTAGTTCACTCACCATATAAATATAGTAAACTGGTCCACATAGTTAGATGTTGAAGTACGTACCACCGATTTAATTAGTAGCTCTTGGCCACCGATGGTGGACAGAGCAGCACTTGGCTGTATTAGGGTTAGCACAAACTGTATCAAGGTCAGTAGTTTCCTGATCATCAATGCAGTAATCCAGCCAAATACTTCTAATAACTTCAAAAAATTTTTAAGTGGTTCATGAAAGGGATAAAGAATATTCAGCAGAACCTGAGCTCAGTATGAGTGCTTAGGGTGCAAAGCACACATTGGATATAGATAGGTTTCCAGATTTCGTGCAAATTTCAGAGATCTCATATCTGACTTAGTTTCACTTTGGGAGCCATTCAGACTTTATTTCTTTCACTTCAGTTGCATTAGATGTCTTTAAATCTGAAATATTGCTTTTCTTTTCTTTCTACAGTATTAAGAGTGATTTCGAGTTGCAAAATTTATATAACCACACACAATTACTGATTTATATGAATAATCTCATGTTTGAACTATGATTATGTTGAAAGGTATCACAAACATTTATTTATCTTCAGAGCCTGCCTATCTAGATTGCTTTTTGCCACTTTGGCTACTTCTATACAAATAACAGATGAAGAAACTTTTGTCAAGTTATTATCATTGTTCCAGTGAAAATTATTTATAAATCACACTATTCCTTACAAACTTATATTAACTTTGAATACCTGACAAAAAATGTGGAGTTTGCATGGGTGTGAGATCAACCCTAAAATGAAAAAACGCCCACACGTCATCATTTAATAGTTGCAAAAGCACAAATAGAAATGTCTTTACCTGATTTTTGGGAAGAAATGATTGAGTGTTTACTACTGATAACTGTAGTCACTGTTGGCTACTTACATGAGTAACCTACATTGCAGTTGATGTGCTTTTACAAGTATATTTGCAGTTCCAATATTTCATTATTACAGTGTTCACTTGTCTTTGTGTCAACATATTAATGTTTTGCATAATTTCTTCACAGTAATAGTGTCAAAATGGTAGGCAGTAACAGGCACTTATGCAGCCTTTCTTCCTCATGGTGTGGTGTACACCTCATCACTTTAATTTTTCTGAGTCATTTTCCACCTCCAAATAAGTATCTACTACAGTCCTTTTCATGGGTTGCTTAGCTACAGGTTTAGCATATTACATGACAATGGGGTACATGCAAAATATGAAAACATTGTGAAAAACATAGAGTTGAACTTTTATGAAAATAAAGCCTGCTTCGATACACACTGGAAGGATGGGCATATTGAAAGTCAGTGCAAATGGCCGTGTCTTCACCATTAATGCCTTTTATAATGTTAAGCATGTACATCAAATCACCAGTTTCATAGTCTTCCTTTAATTCACTGACATTTGACCTGTGCATGCCATGGACACTATGCTATAATTAAAAGACATTGTGCAGCTCCATCACTTTCCAAGTCCTCTTACATCCTGAAGCATCATATCCTGACATAATGTGACATTTCATAACACTAAAATCTCATTTATGAAGCATCTCACAGACTTCAAAGTCCTGCTATCATATATAACACTATCTGTTTATACAAAGATGGCAACTTTTCCCATGTACTTTCTTCTATTTGACGGTTGACACCTATTGTGTTATATGTATCTTACCTCTGTTATACTAGTGTGTTAAACTTGCTAATTTTTCTTGCCTAGTTAAGAGCTAACACTATGACACACAACAATAATCTATTGTTGCAGCATATACTTAACTTTTAGTCTTTGATAAATAGCAGTGCAGTTACACAAAAATAAGAAATAGGCAAGGATGTGTAACTTGCAGATACTGAGGCAGCAGCAGCTTTCATGTTAATTTAACTGTGTTCATTTTCATTTACACAAACCAAACACAATATTGGGGGGGTTATGGAGTCAAAGTTTTAATTATCACTTAAAAAATAAAGCTTTGTAATTAATTTTTTTGTATGTCTACACGAACATGTCTCCAGTTCTGGTATACAATGAAATCCTCATGCAAAGTTACCATAAGATGCTGCCAGAGGAGCCATAACAAAATGATACAGCCCTGCAGTAAAGTCGAGTATGATGTGGTAATTTGTTTCCTGAATTCACATGTGAACATTTTAGGTTAGGTTTTACCATGACTGTTATTGACATCAAATGAAACAACAAGTTTACTGTTACCAGTCACTGTTTGTTTATCTCCATGAGGTGTTTCAAAGGTTTAAGCCTCCATCATCAGGTGGATTTACACAAGTATGATGTGCTCATGCATATTTGTGTGTGTGTGTGTGTGTGTGTGTGTGTGTGTGTGTGTGTGTGTGTGTGTTACAATTTTTTGGAGGAACTTATGGCACTGTCTAGTGGAGAAACAAAATGCTGTTTCAGTAAATTCATCTTCAGAAAGTGGTAATTGGATAGCTCTATTGATCAAGTTCCAGTATACTGCCATTTTGTGGGCTGTGGGGTGACAGGAGGAATTGCAGATTGTAGTATGTGTTGTCATAGACTTGTGATAAATATCACACTGATGTCTGCTATTCTTTACTCTAAGGTAAGGTCTACTATAGGAACAGATCATTATTCAAACTCAACAAAATGCTC
Source organism: Schistocerca piceifrons (assembly GCF_021461385.2). Lineage (NCBI taxonomy): Eukaryota > Metazoa > Arthropoda > Insecta > Orthoptera > Acrididae > Schistocerca > Schistocerca piceifrons. The sequence goes on along the minus strand of NC_060138.1, from coordinate 330,606,501 downwards.
TTCAGAATTCTCAAAGAAGCAAACACCTTCAATAATAAGAGAACACACAGCAGAGTTCACACATGTCAAAAACATAGAAGTTCCTGATGGAACCACACTTGCTTCATTTGACATACAAAACCTTTATTCCTCTATGCCAGTAGGTGCCATACCACAGATAATTTATGCCAACCTACAAAAGCACAAAAAAAATCCCTTCAACTCACATTACTGAACTAATGGACCTACTCAAATTCACACTTACACTCAACTATTTCAAATTTAACAATAAAATCTGCAAACAAACACATGGCCTGGCAATGGGCTCAAACCTTTCCAGATTGTTAGCTGAAATATTTACAAGTAATTAAGAAGACAAAATCCTGAATTCCAGTCACCACCTCCTCAAAAATATCATATACTACTATAGATATGTAGATGATACCACTATTTTAATTAATGGCACAAAAGATGAACAACCCTCATGAAAACATAAAATTATATTATGAGAACAAAAGTTGCTACTCACTATTTAGCAGAGATGGTGAGTCGCAGATAGGCACAACAAAAAGACACTCACAATTATAGCTTTCAGCCATTAAGACCTTCATCAACAATAGACACACACACACACACACACACACACACACACACACACAACTGCAGTCTCAGGCAACTGAAACCACACACAGTTGTCACAAGGATCAAAGTAGAGAATAACTATATATGTGGGTAGCAGGTCTGAGGGTGGAAAGTGTGAAGAAGGGGGATAGCACACATGACTGGATGAGATGGAATTAGTGGGTGTGAACTGGGATAGAATGGAGAAAGTGTGGGAGGTGGGGAACGGGTTCGTAGGTTGAGATACAAGATCCTGTAGCACCAGAAAGGTGTGGGAGTTAACACACAAAAATATGAGAAATGACACTGGGAAAGTGATCAATCTGAAAGTATAGGAATAATTATATCAGCAGGAGTAATGTGGGACATAAGATGCTGCACCAACAATCAGTGTGGTCTTGTAGCCGTCTGTTGTGCACAGCCGAGATGGTTGATACAGTGTGACTCGTAAGTAGAGCGTGGAGTGCGACATTGAGTATAGTGATGCAAATGAAAATAGTAACAAAGGAAAACAGCACTGGATCAGGAAAAAATCAAACAATGGAAAATCCATGATGGAATGTAACAATATTATGAGAAGGAAAGTTGCTACTCACCATATAGCAGAGAGGCTGACTCGCCGATAGGCATACCAAAAAGACTCTCACAATTAAAGCCTTTGGCCATTAAGGTCTTCATCAATAATAGACACACACACACACACACACACACACACACACACATATACACAGTCGATTTCAACAGTTAAGACTGTCATCTTCTGATCTTCAAAAAAACTTGTTATATGTCCTGTTCATTACGACTAACACACTTGCCATGTTGACATTATAGTGGTTAGTATGTAGCACATTCCACTTAGGTTTGTTAACAATAAAAACAGGTTTGTCACAAATAAAAACAACAGTTATAAAGCACCTTGTGTAACTAGTGGTGTCCACACACAACAGTCCACTGATACTTGTTACATTTGAAACTGCATAACAGTGCACATTTGTGCATGGGTTTAAATTTACATGACAAATTAAATATGTCATGGAGCAACACATTTAGAAGTACACAGTTCAACTTACAGTGTGAGTAAACAACTCCGAATAACAAAAACTGAAATGGTAGACCACCTCTTCGTGTGAAAAACTGGGAAGTGCAAGAGAAGTGGAGACCCTGATGCTCAAACACCAGCTTAATGCAACCAAGTAATAGTGGAAAAAGTGAAAATCTGTGATGGAGCAGTTTTCAACCTCTTGAATGACAACAAAGATCACAGACCACTGGCTTCTGTGACTACTCACACACATTCAAAATGCATGTTGAATGGCAGGCAGAGTCAGTGAAAATATTGCAACTGTGGCAGACTAACTGAGATGACTTCTTCAGCCATCTAATCATAAAGCTAAAGTCCTGTGCCCATCACTGTGATCCCAAGACAGAAAAAATGAAGAGCCACCCCTCACTGGGCAAGGTGGTGCTGTTTGTGTTTAAGTACAGCCATGGTGTGCTCATAACAGATTACTCTCGTAAGGGGCATCCCACTGCAGGAGTATCCTGCTGAAACCTCCTGATGATGTTGATGATGGGCTATCAAGACAAAGCATCACAGTAAGCTGTTCAAGGGGCTGATTTTGGTCGATGACAATACTCCAGCACATTCTGCTGCCTCCTCTTACCCTCTGCCCCTGCCTCCATTCCACAAATTCTCATGGCATAGCACCCGAGGACTTCCTCCTATTTCCTCTGATGAAAATATTGTGTAACCAGTACACAGCAGGCATTTACAGAATGACAATGATCTAATTTTGATGGTAGAATACTTGCTGAATGGCCAAAATGCAAGCTCCTATGTTCGTGGTCTCTGCAATCACATTCATGATTGGGCAAAATGTACCACATTTTAAGTTGAAGGGCTAACACCACCACCAAGTTCCAGGGCTGCAGTTTGATTTTTTTAGGTGATAATTAAAATTTTATAAGCACTCTTCAAATAACTGTATGCTGTTGATACAGTATAAAGAATTAGTTTCCTAGCCACTACTGCTCTTTGTTAGTGTACACCATAACTCATTTTTTGGAAAGTTCTTCCTCAAGATCCAAGGAACATGGACAAAGAAACCCAAATCCCAATTATTAAAAGGTAAATTTTGTGTAATAATTTTACTTATTTTTATCTCTCTACAGTTTTTTGTTTTTGAATTATTACCGAGATTCTGAATCTGTTGCTTTCCAAGTTAGGAAGTCAGGTAAGTCAAAGAAATATCCTGCCTTATCCCAACACTGACTCTTTAAATTTTTCTTGAGCCAGAGAAGTTTCGGTGTCTCCATTTCCAATGATATTTTTCCACCAACATAATTTAAGACTGGGTTCTTCAGACTGTTTATTAAATCTGCTTCTTCAATTGCACGATGATCCATCCACAAAATAATATTCTGTTCATTATTGCCTGAAATAAAACAACAAAAATTCCTGTATGCACAATCAACAAAGATAAATATTATCCTAGTTTTATTGCAATAATATACAGGGTGATTCCATGATGATGTAACAAATTTTCAGGGATGATGGGGAAGGGTAAATGTATCGATTTGAGGTAAGAGATTCTGATCCAGGAGCACTCGTTTCGAAAGTTATAAGCAAAAACTGTTCCCATACCTCCAACAGTAGAATACGTGATACTCCTGTTGTTAAGATTGTTGGGTAAGCAACTTTCAGAGGTGGACCAAAATAAGGAAAAAAGTCTAGTGAGCATGTACTCTAAAATTCATACCTTAAGAGCTATGAGTGTATGTCCATCTTTGCTACTGTGAAATACATCTCTTCTACTAAACAAGTGCTCAAAGGTCTCAAGGTATGAATTTTACAGCCCAAGCTTACTGGATATTTTTCTCTTCTTCTCTGAAAGTTGCCCACCATACAATCTCAGCAACAACAGTACCGGTACACATATTCAGTTGTCAGAGATATCAGAACAATTTTCCGCTATAAGTTTCAACACCATAATTACTGGACCAGTGTCCCTCACTTCAAATTCATACATTTGCCCTTCTCATTCATCCCTGAAAGGTTGTATCATCATCACAGAATCACCCTGTATACCAAAGTATTATTTTATAATTATTTTATTCACAATAGATTTGAAAATCCAGTGATGTTTTATGGAATTTATATTAAAGAAACAACCAACCACTGTCTCCTACAGCTTTATCAAATAAAACATTTTGGATGAAGTCCAAAATAATTTTGTATCACTGTAATTAAAAGAAAATAATAGTGGTTGCAGATATTTATTCAATATCAATTCTGTAGATTTACAACTGCCACAACATCATTTTCTTTTAATTGAATGAAGATAAAAAAAATTTAAATTTTAGTTGTTGATAACAATATAACTAAAAATGATAGCACAACTCAAGTAATACAAAAAAATTATTTATGAGAAAATGTGAAAATAAAGCAGACAATAACACTCAATGGTTTTAAAAAAGTGAACTTCAAAATGAAGTTGCTCAGTTTTAGAAAAAGGTGCCCTAATTTAGAAGGTTCTAAAACCTTTATGGTTCGTTTATTTTTCTAGAAGCATTTATAAAGCATTCACAGTACCTTGTATATCTTTTCAGAGGAAGGTATAACAAGTGATTTTTTTACTGCTATATCAATAGCCTTACCCTACATTTCTTACTTTTAATTTTTTTCCTTTTATTCCCAAAAAATTAATGCAAAAAAATGTTCAAATGTGTGTGAAATCTTATGAGACTTAACTGCTAAGGTCATCAGTCCCTAAGCTTACACACCACTTAACCTAAATTATCCGAAGGACAAACACACACACCCATGCCCGAGGGAGGACTCGAACCTCCGCCGGGACCAGCCGAAATTAATGCAATTTCTGAAAGTTTAGTGTTATTGTTCATTTCTTCATGAGTTTTCATCAAATTGCATTCTTATTCCATAACCCACTGTCTACCACACTGAAGACCATTTTCTTTGTTAAATTTCAATGTTCCTCTAACACTAAGGTCAGCTCAACAAAAAAACTGTTGAAGGAACCATACATCACATATCTTGGGAGACACAGGCAAACTGAATTTGTAGATTACAATGTGCAGGCAGCAACCTGCCTGAAGGGCTTTGGGGATATTTTATTGAGAACTCTAGACTGGAAAATTTTATCTCTCTCCAGCCACGAGTTGTCTGGTGAAGTAACCATGGGAGAATGATCACATTGGATTCTGGTAGATGGGAAAAGAGTGGTGGATCCATAGAGGATCCTCTATCTATGACTATCTCCAACTGAAAAATGCACCTTCTTGCTGCACTTTCCTGATCCACTCTGTGTCTTAGCCGAGATGGCCCTTTCAGTCCGTTGGTGGCATGTCCATGTTTCCCTGATGCGCACTTTGTACCCTGAGTACTGACTTATAGTGTGCTTTTACCTACGGTGAATCATTGCCTGTTATTCATTAAAAAAAGAAATACCCTCCTTGGATACCCACACCTTATTCCTACCCTCAGTGCCTGTTCAACAGTTGAAAGTGGTTACACATGGATTAGAGGAGGAGGAGGAGGAGGAGGAGATTGGTGTTTAACATCCAATCAACAATGAGATCATTAGAGATGGAGCACAAGCTCAGATTAGGAAAAGATGGGGAAAGAAATCATACAGATCCTTTCAAAGGAACCATCCCAGCATTTGCCTGAAGCGATTTAGGGAAATCATGGGAAACCTAAATCAGGAAAGCCAGATATGAGTTTAAACCGTCGTCCTGCCGAATGCGAGGCCAATGTGTTAACTACTGTGCCATTTTCCTCAGTCATGGATTGAAGTGAAGAATATGAAATAAAGAAGGTTTTCACAGTCTGCAAAGATTTTTGAAAATTTTATACAATGTTAAGAGTAATTAATATTTAAAAAGTATTAATACTAGGCAAAAAATTTATAAAGAGCAATGGAAAGTTAGATTGTTAGATCCTTTAGATGACAGAGCCATGAGAGATTCCTCAAAATTTTAAAATTTCTCAGCTTTAGGTTACTTGTCACAATTTTTTACCAAATAAAATGATGGTATCATGATAAAAATAACTGTAAACTTTCTGAATACAGTAGTGAGTTTACTCACATTAGGAATGAGTATCTTACATAGTTTTTCAAAGGATTGTAATTATAATTATTAGAACTGCATCATAGCAATGAATGTGTAAAATAACTATTAAAAACATTAATAACAATAAGGCTATCAGACACCACAGAAGTAACAGAGTTTTGCAAGATGCAAAAGGGCTATGATTGTAAACTTTTGGCTGGATGGCCCCTCCTACAACATTGAAGAACATCTTCATAGAAATCTTTAAAAAAGAAGAGTTAAGTTTAACAACCTGCTTATGATGAGATCATCAGAGATGGAGCATAGGCTTGGATTAAGGAAGGAACTCAGCCATGCCCTTTCAAATTAATTTCAGCTTTCACATTAAGTGATTTCTCTAATTCACAGGAAATCTTAATCTGGATGGTTGGACAGTTCTCCCAAACATGAGTCCTATGTCTAATCACTGCAACAACTCATATGTTTTAAAAAGTAATGTATAATGTTACACATAACTAATATTATCTCTGTAACACTGTTTTATAACTTAAAGTCATTGCACTATATTTCACTTAAATAAAATGCACATTCTTGACTCCTTTCCATATGCAGAACTCCATTCCACAGGATCTACAAAATATGACTGACTTAATGAAAAAAAGAAATTCCAAATTTTTGAGAGGTCATTCATATTTTACATGAGAATGGACATTTAGCACAACAGTATTCACCAGTTAATTTTCTCAAATAAATAAATACCTGTTGGGCTTACTGAAAGTGGATTTCCTGTTTTGTCAAGGACAACTAAAGAACATGTAGCATCAAATCCAATTCCTTTAACAGCTGCTGGTTCTATGTCTTGTGTGACAGCCTGAAAAATACAGGTGATAAATTCTCACAGTTACATTCATGGTGGGAGCAAAAGACTCTTAATACTAGAACACAAATATATATTATGTTAAAAAGGAAAAGCTATAGCATTAAATAGAAACAATCCTTAAACGTCAAATAGTAGTTCGAAGAATACTATTGAAACTAATATAACAACAAGTTTCACTTATTCATACAGAAATTAATGGTACTTATTGAAATTATTGCACAAAATGAAATCTGTAGAACACAAATATTAGGTGTATGCTCATCATATGAGAAATGGGTTCCTGTGCAACTTCTTCTTCTTTTCCATAGCATTTACAGCATCTAGTACAGGGACTGCTTTTTCAGGATAAGGCAATTACTATTTTATTACTTAACTCTGAGGCAGGATGCCCTTCCTGGTGCCACAGTCATCAAGTTAACCCAAGGGAAAGAAGTGGAGAGTCCCAACTGTTTGAGACTCTTGTAAATTTTGTTTTGTTTGTTTGCTTATTTTAACTGTTTTTGTGTCATATTCTCTGATGCAAAATTTGGGGACCAGCCTAGCATTTGCCTAAATGAGCATGGGAAATCTTCATCAGAATGTTTAAACTAGACAAGAGACAAATTATGCATGTCTGCTTTGTTGCTCTATGATTTTTATTTTCCAATGGATATTCTGAACAGCAGCTCCCTTTTCCTTCTTTTAAAGATATGTTGAGCAAAGTTGTCACATGCATATCTCTTCTCTCCACCCTCTCCCTCTCCCTCTCCGTGTGTGTGTGTGTGTGTGTGTGTGTGTAGGAAGGGGGGGCACACATGTTGTAAATTTTAAAGTGTAATCATGTTTGCTTCTTTTCAGCCAAACAACTTGCAATTTCTAACTAAATCTATCTTTAATTTATAATAACAATATAATAGAGGGAAACATTCCACGTGGGAAAAATATATCTAAAAACAAAGATGATGTGACTTACCAAACGAAAGTGCTGGCAGGTCGACATACACACAAAATTCAAGCTTTCGCAACAAACGGTTGCTTCATCAGGAAAGAGGGAAGGAGAGGGAAAGATGAAAGGATGTGGGTTTTAAGGGAGAGGGTAAGGAGTCATTCCAATCCCGGGAGCGGAAAGACTTACCTTAGGGGGACAAAAGGACAGGTATACACACTCACACACACACATATCCATCCGCACATACACAGACACAAGCATACATTTTAATAACTACATTTCTTTACAATCATAAAAATCTCACTGTCATTAAGGATATTTGTCCTTAATCATTTTTATTCCTGTTCTGTTATTTTTCCCGCACGCTGTTCGGGAGTGGAATGGTAGAGAGATAGTATGATTGTGGTTCCATGAACCCTCTGCCAAGCACTTAAATGTGAATTGCAGAGTAATCATGTAGATGTAGACCATAAAACACAGAGCAGCTACAAAATCCATTGCATGCAATTAATCATCTATATCCCTTACAGAACACAGTTTTAAATTAGTGAACACATCTGGCATTTTATTCACTTAGATCTCTTCATAAATCAAAACTTTAAAGATGGGGAATGAGTCAAAGAATACACAAATCAAGTGAAGCAAATGTTAAGAACTGACTTAATAATTGGATTGGATTTATGGTTTTAACAGGACCACACTACAAGGTCATCAGTCCCTCTAGCCTATATGCATCAAGGTGGAAAGCAGCTCAGATAGGTAGGACAGAAGACAAATTCTGATGAACCCAATTGTAGCTGAGAATTCATAAAAACAAGAGACAGAAGCAAGTAGAAGGGAGAGAGATGGAAGAAGGTAATCTGGGTGAGTTGTTCTACCCAGAAAGCTCCTGAAGGCCCTTGGGACATGTTATGTGATGGGAGAGGCACCTCTCTACATACGAATGGTGTCTCCTCTCCCTCCATTAGCACAAGAAAAGTAGCAATACAGACAAGTTGGTGAAATTTCAGGAAAGAGAACAATGATGACAAGACAGTAAACCAACAACAGATGTAAAAGAATAAGAAGAATTAAAAAGGTGGGCAGGGTAGAAGCCAGGCCACACCAAAGAGCAAGGCAGCCATGGGCCCCTGTATCACAGCAGACAATAGGGGCCCCTCCAATCTCTCAAGCAACAGATGGGGCCAATGTGCCCTAACTCACAGAAAGGAGTACAAACCACCTTCATGGGTATCACGTAAAACCAGATCAGCTACTCTGGCATTGCCTATTAGCACCACAGGCAGCATGTCAGCAAGTTAAAGGTCTCACTGGAAGGTGGCCAAATTAAGGCAGTCCAGAGTCCAGTAGGATGAGGGCCACCATCAGACACACACCCACTGACTGTGGGGTGGATCCTCACATCATAGCATGTGGCTACAAGTCAGCCAAGCATGGTCAATGTGAAGGCAACAGAATGATGGACTCTCTGTGAGAAGCTTGAAAGGAAGACTGCCACATGGTCATTTTTCCCTTTACCACTTGCAGTTTGTGTGTTGAAACCATGGCACACCAACCCATGTTCCAACAATTGATGACATAGAGCTTAGAGTCAACTGAAGGTCCAGTTCCATTATCCTCACCTCCTACCATCCTGGTAGCCAACTTGGCCAACCATTCAGCATGTTTGTTACTTGGGATCCCACCATGGTGTGGGGACCAGACAAAGTGACTGACCATCCAGGTTGCTGGAGGTCAGAAAAAGAGATCCTGGATAGTCACAACCAATGGGTTTCGAGGGTAGCACTCATTGATAACCTGAAGACTACTCAGGGAGTCACTGCCAATTAAGAACATCTTGCTGGTGCTGCAACAAATGTGACTGATGGCTCAAGCGATGGCCACCAGTTCTGCCTTAAATATGTTGCATCTGTTTGGCAGGGAGCACAGGGAGCATAGTTCACTGCACCTTGCTTGTGTGTATGCAAAACTGTTTTGTACTGCGACCATGGAGCCATCAGCTTGTACCACTTCTGAACCCAGAAATACAACAAGGGCAGCCAGGAATAGGTGGCAAAAAACTATGGAGTCAACAGAGGGGTTTCATCCAAAGGGTAGGTCAAGACAGATCCAAGGACAGGGCACACACCATGGAATGTATGTGATGGTTACCAAAAGAGGTGACAGCAGTGGAAACCTGAGTACAGACCAGAGATGTTGTATGTGAACTGCAATCATGACTCCAATCATGACTCCCACAGGGGAGTGTGCCGAGCCCAAATTTTTTCACTGTACTGCGCATTACGTCAGTGTCAAGAAACTCTGCTCAGTCTGTGAGTGTTCTTAATGTGTTGAAACAAGTAAGTTTTGTATTCCATCAAATTTATTCATTCTGCTTGACATTGATAGCACCAAACTGTGCTGTGTGTGAAAACTATAATCAGAAGGGTAAAGAGAGTTATATTGACAACAATAAGTTTCCCAAAGATCCTGAAACTTGTTCATGGTGGGTTCAACCCTTTAGAAGAAGTGATAGCATTAACGTTAGAAGTGCTGTTATCTATATCATACATTTTAAAGAAGATTATTATTTATGGGATCTCCAAGATGTGTTAATGAAACTTCAGCCAAAGATGTTAAAACTGACTGCATTTTCTACATTGCACCTTACTGAGGGCACTTCTGCTGCTTCATCTTCTATCCAACAAAGAAATGACAGAAGGAAAGATTGTGAAATATGTAAACATGCACTTATCACACTAGCTACACTGTCACACACAAAAAAGGATCAAAGTGCAGAAACAGAAAAAGGCAGTATTGAAGATGAAACAAAGAGACTTGATAACAGAATATCACTACTGATAGGGAAAAATCAGCATTTAATAGCTGAAAACAATACACAGAGAGTGAGAAACAAATTACTGGCTCACGCATTAAGCAGACAGAGGAAGCCTTTGTTATTGACAATGTGCTATAATGACTCAAACACACCCAAATTTAGAAAAAATATTTACGGATACACGAAGTAAATGACTCACGAAATCCAAGAAGAGCACCCACTGGAGTCAGGAAGATATAAGCAAAGCCTTTCTTCTACTCTCTCTGTGCAGAAAAATGTGTACTTGCTTGAGAAACATAATGGATATACCATTACTGGGATTTTCCACATTCAAAGAAGGATATCTAATTATTTTTGCTGTGTTACTGTTATTTTGACTGATGTGTTGTACTTGATGAGCAAGCAAGCAAGAAGCTTAAGTGAAGCACAGAGGCTGTGTGTGTGTGTGTGTGTGTGTGTGTGTGTGTGTGTGTGTGTGTGTGGTAAACTTTGATGAAATGAATGCGGACAGTCACAAATGCTACGACCATAAAACTGACACAATTTACAGAGCACACAGTAAGGTACAGGTTGTTATGGAATGTGGTTTATGTGGAACCTGTAAGCACCCTTTACATTATAATTTTGATACTGTGATGAATCAGGATTTACTGATCAGTATCATCAAAGGGGGACAGAAAGTGGGATTTGTCATAGTTGGTATTGTATCTGATTCTGGGGGGAGGGAAGGGGGGGGGGGATGGCAGGGGAGAAAGGGGAACTGGCAAAGTGTGAAAGGAATTTCACATTGACTACACAAACAAGCGCTTCATAAATCTAAATGATGAAATTAAATGTATTTGGGTATTTGGTGATATACCACATATGGTGAAACTTTTGAGAAATCACTTTTTGTATGATGGTCTTTCATTAGGCAACAGAAAAGCAATAACAGAATGTTCAGTTGAGCAGCTATCATTGGAAGATAAAGGGGAACTAAAACCGTACCCTAAACTTACTGCTCTTCATCTGACAGTTTCTGGAAGAGAGTGACAGCACGTTTACCTTGCTTGTCAACTCTTTTACAACACTGTATCAGAGGTAATTTCTTTTAAAATGCCTGAAGAAAAGGACATGGCAGAATTCTTCATGTTGGTAAAGAATACTTTTAATATTATGAATTCGAGGGTACCTATCATCAAACGACCAATTTTAAGTGCTTTTGGATTGTGTGCGGAGAGACTAGAGGAAGTTCTTCAAAGATTCTACACCATCTGTGAAAAAATAAGATCAGGAAATCATAAAACTTTACTTCCTTTTCAAAAGGGATTATACGTCTTGATACAGTAACTGCTGGGTTGTTTTTCTGATTTAAAACATGGCTACAATGTGAAGTATATATTGACCTCAAGGTTCAACCAAGAATGCCTTGAAAACTTATTTTCCCAGACAAGAGAAACTGGCAAGGTGTAGGACCATCCCTTGCCAGTGGAATTCAAAAGCTATTTGCATATCTTAGTTATGAACAAAAGTATTGCAGACATCCAGTCACGCAGTTCTTCACCAGCTGCAGTGGAAGCTGATACAAACTATCTGACTTCCAAGTTGTTCACAGGACTTGTGCTGGACACTGTGGAAGTGTTATCAACAACAGAGGGTGAGCAACAAATGAGGAACATTACAATAGATGATTTTATTGTTTCACATTTGACAGAGGCTTGAGTGTTCCCTAGAAGGTCTCCATTACATCGTTGGTATATTGCTTCCAAATGCGCGTCTTTAGACAAATCATTTGGTCATCCTGGTGTCAAAAGATCCGAAAAGTTGAGGGTGGATCGAGAAACTGTCTCGTGGTGGTTTAATCGACCCTTCAGATGAGTGGTATGAGCTTGTTAAGCAGTTTAGAGGTGATATTTTTAAATTTTTAGGACAGAAGTCCATTTAAAGATGCCAATGTGATTAGAAACCCAGTGAGACTTTTAATTGGGAAGTTTCGAACTATTTCTCAAGAGCTCATCACAGTGCATGCTAAAACCAGAACCTTCATCCAGATAAGGTGCATCAACACATCAGCAAAGGCACAGAGGGCTAAACAGCAGTGGCAGAAATCAGAATACAGATAGAGAGCTTCTATGCCAGATTGGATTAAGGTATTCAAACTCTTCTTAAAATTGATGAAAGTGAGCCAATTAACCCTCTAGCTTCTGTATCATCATGTGTAGTAAAGTGTCAAGTAATTGAACTGACAGCATTTCTTTACTATTTAATATCTGCACAAAAAGTGTGCTACACACTACTGCCGACTATGACACACAATATATGTTTAGTAAATTGAAAGCTTTCGTGATTGCTGTGTTTCCAGTACAACTGAAAATTGTACAGTATATAAAAACAGACTGAAGGATGCTAGGTTGGAAGTTATCTAATAGAAAATATTGAATAACAGAATATACAGACAGGGGGAGCCACAAATCTATAGTTTTACTTTTGTCATTACCAGAAAGACAATATAAGAGTTTCATAGCCATACTAAGTAGTAACATTAAGCTTCTATCGAACCCATAACTCATTGTAATGCCCTTCGATCTTTGTAAATAAATGTTAGTTTAAAGGGAATAGTGCCATAAACGAACATGAGAATACTTCTCATGCTACTAATAGTGACATCATGCGGAAGCACCCAGTCACTGGTGAATGCATTGGTCTAACCCTCTATGTAGTAACCTCAGCGACTCCAGTCCTAGGCCACTGAGTGGGAGGTGAATCTCTCTGCCATGGGAAAGGACATAGTAGTTCAGATACTCTGGAGAGTAATTAATGTATATCGCTTAGCTGAACAGCAGTTGTTGGGAGCTGATCTGTAGTAGGCCATTCACAAGGCAGGTCCAAAAGGCATCTGTCGCAAGTCCAGTCTCACAGTGGTACATAGGGTCCAGCATTGGCAATGCTGAAAGTGATGCTGAACCATATGCTAGACTCCCATAATCAAGATGGGACAGGATGAGAGCTGCATAAAGCTGCAAAAGTGAAGAGCAATTTGCACCCACGGTGGTGTTACTGTGGCAGCAAAGCATATTAAGGTGCAACCAGCCCATTTTCTTATGTTGGCAAAGCCGGGGAAGCTATGTCAACCAGACATTGAAAATTGGTCCAAAAAGCAGGAAGATTCCTCCACATTAAGCAACAATTGTTGTTGAGGAAGAGTTCTGGTTTGACAACAAAAGTGCGTGACCTACCTTGGTGGCCAAAAACAGGAAGCCACGTATAAGAGCCCAGCCCAAGGCTGTGTCTTTCATATGGCACCCTGCAATTGGTGTTTAGCAACACCCACAGTGGAGAAGCAACAGTAAATGCAGAAAGTGTCAGCATGAGGAAGGTGACACTGTACACTCCACTGCTGTAGCTAGGTCACTGATACAAACTAGAAAACGGAGCACTATCAACATAGAGCCTGTTGGGACCCCATTCTCTTTTATGCATGGTGCTGTGGGAAGCACAAAGTTGAACCCAGAAAATATGATGTGACAAGAAGTTCTGAGCAAACATTGAGTGATAATGCCATGTGCTGTCATAAACCTTTTGCAAGGTGAAGAAGACAGCAATAAGGTATTGACACAGGGAAAAAGTGGACCAGATAGCAGACTCCAGGTAGACTAAGCTGTCAGCAGTGGAGTGGTCTTGGTAAAAACTGTCCTGGGACAGACTCAGAGACTCAAGGTACTAACACAGATGACAGCTCACCACATGTTTGAGAAACTTGCAAAGAGCATTAGTCGGTCTAATTGGGTGATATCTGTTCATCACAATGGGGTGTTTACCCAGTTTCAGTACCAGGATGATCATACCTTACCGCCATCAAAATGGAAACTCACCCCCACTTCAGATATGGCTGAAAATGGCAAGAACATCATGCTGCACTCCACTGACACATGTCTGAGGATTTGGCTGTGGGTGCAGTCTGGCCCTGAACCATGTCAAGACAAAGAGCTAGAGAACTGAAGCATTCTCACTTGGGGCATTAAATGGCTTCAGGTGATGTGTAGTGAAAGGTAAATGAATTTGATCCACCCATTGTTTAAGGGCTGATAATTCTCTTGAGCATAATGGAGATCAAAATGTTCAGCAACAGTATCTGGGTCAGTGTAGACAACACCATTCAGGGAGACACTAGAGGACTGGCATCCATAGAGGCACTGCACATTTGCCCAAACCTTTGTAGGAAGGGTACGTGGTCCAAAGCTAGTAAGATACCATTCCCATGATTCTTGTTTCTGTCATTTTATGAAATGGAGGACCTGGGCATGTAACCATTTAAAGGCGATGAGGTACTCCATCACTAGACATTGGTTATGACACTGGAGATCACACTTGCAATCTCTAATGGCCATGGTGATTTTTGAAGAGCACCAAGATACTGTCTTCAAAAGGGAGAATCACGAGGAATAGAGGAATGCTAAGTCTGCTGCCAATAGAATGGCTTTCACTGTGCTCTGGACATATGCATCGGTCTCCCCCACATGGTGGGGTGTTAAGGGGGTGACAAAGGAAAGGGCCTCCCAGTCAGCATTGTTAAGTGTCTCTATGGGTCGATGCCCAGGTGAGTGATGCTATCGCACAGGTCATCATGGAATCTCCAGTGTATGAAGGAGTGAAGACCAGGATTGCAAATGGAAAGATCAATGGCCTAATGACATCCATATGCCATACTGAAGTGTGTGGGGGTGCTTGCATTCAAGAGATGGAGATTGAAATCTGAGAGCAAAGATTCGATAGCTGCACTGTGGCCAATGGTTATAGTTCCACCCCTAAAGGGTACTGGTTACTGAAGTCATCCAAAATGAGGAAGGGCTGAGGGAGCCAATAAATCAGTACAGAAAACACGTTCTGAGACATTTCGCCATTGGGAGAGATGCACAAATTACAAATGGTAAAATCCAAAGATGTCCTCACACAAACAGCCACAGCCTCCAAAGTCATATCATGTAGCACATGTTCACTGTAGACAGAGTTCAGAATTTATATGCAAACTCCACCCAACACTCTGTCATAGCTTGATTAAAAGATAGGGGTTTGCAATTCTGGGAACCAGGTTTTCTGGATGGCAATACAGAAAACAGGGGAAATTCATGAGACATCGTAGCATACACAGGTGGTGAAGAAAACCACTTGTTCCATTGGAGAATCATTCTATTGGTATCTTGTTGGGGTGTGAAGGAACCAAAGAGGCAGGTAATGCCCCAGAGTATCCTCCTGCCACCAGTTGCAAGGATAAAGCATCAATGCACATCAGTTCTGAAGCAGGTTATAATAAGGATACAGTGTCAGAGGGGCCACCAGGAACTCTGCCGCAGGTACAGAATCAGAACATGTGGCTTCCAGTGACATGGGGACCACCAGAATTTCCTTCATCTGGGAGGTCTTCGTTTTATCCCTCTTCTCCTTGGATGATTTCAAAGTTTGTGACAGCTTGTCTGCCCTTGTTCCATGGACAGGCAAGGAACACAAAGCCCTATGATCAGTAATCTGAAGCTCCTTCAGCCAATGGCTGTTACCTGGTTGCAGAACAGCCGAATCCTGGGAGGGGAGTGTCCAAAGTGACCCCTTCATGGTGAGAGACACCACAGGATGGTGATGTTTCTCTGGCTGATGGTTGAGGATTGACATTCCTGGTGGGTGAGGAGTCAATACTCCCAAAGTGGGTGTGGAGGAAACAGTAGGAGGGTGGGCCCCATCTACCAGGGGAGCAATTGTAATGGAGCAGACACAAGGACTGGATGTAGAATGCACAAAGGGTGAGGGTATTCTATCACCTGAGAGGATGATGCAAATGATCATATTTCTTCTTGGCCACCAGAGATATGAGAATCAGTCAAGAATCTTGGTATTTTCTCTTCTCTTTGGTAGACAGTACATTATGATGAACGGGGGGAATGGTGCACTCTGCAGTTGACACAGGCAGAGTGAGGGGCACAAAGAGTGTTTGTGCGCAACTGAAGTCCACAGTCACTAAAGGTAGGGGTGACACTACAATTCAAAGAAATGTGCCCAAATCTCATGCATCTGAAGCATTGTATGGGAAGTGGAATGTAAGGTTTCACATTGCACTGATACACCATCACCTCGACCTCATCCGCCCCTGGTAGCCGAGTAGTCAGCACGACGGAATGTCATCCCTAACGGTGCGGGCTCCATTCCCGGCTGGGTCAGAAATTTTCTTCGCTCAGGGACTGGGTGTTGTGTTGTCCTTATCCTCATCATTTCATCCCCATCAACACCCAAGTTGCCGAAGTGGCGTCAACTCGAAAGACTTCACCAGGCGAATGGTGTATCCGACAGGAGGCCATAGCTACATGTTATTTCCATTTTACCTCGACCTTTTCAGGCAATGAGCACTTCATAGACCAAGAGGAAGGCCTGAGTATCATCCATATTGTCATTTGTCTCTTCTGGAAACAGTGGGCAAAATATACACCCCATTTCTACATACTGGCATGTAGCTCACCATCAGTTTGTAAAAGGAGGTTGTGGTGGAAGGATTATACCCTGCACCATATAGTGTGTGTTATGGAAGGGGTGGGGGGAGTGAATGGGTGATAATTACAGGAATGTCACACAGCATGTCATAGGTGAGCAGCACCCAAAACTGAGCAGGGGATGCTGTTTTAATCACAACTGAACCCCCTTTGATTTTGGAAATCATTGCCACTTCCCCAAAACTGTTTCTAAGGCGTCCAACAAAGAATAAAGATTAATGGCTTTGTGGCCAAAAATGAATCCCTGTCAATCCTAGAGCAAAATAAGTAATGTGGAGAGTATTTTCCCCCTTGCTGCTTAGCCCTACATTCCTCCACAGCACAGCCAAATAAGGTAACATTATGGGGTCATCTCTTTCCACATTCTAGTAATCCTTTCCCCCACAAGAGACTGCTGAGACCATGCGACCACCAGAAACAGAAAATCTGAGCCACTTCATTTGCAGGTCATCTGTCTTGGTGCCAACCATTCCAAACAGGGGCTCTTCCCTATAGGTGCCCCTCAGCCACGACAATGGCTACGTGGTCTGGTAATTGCTGCTCAGAATCCTGGTGCCCCAGACATGATGGGCATATAATCCTCGGCTTATAAGGGGAGTTTTCACTGCAGGAAACAATAGTGAAATCCCTGCAGGGTCAGGGACCTACCACTGTGCAGATACTTGACGACCCCCCCTCCCCCTCCTTTGGGGTTGCTACCATGTTGGGTTTTGTGTGTACTAATTTTGTCAGGAGGGAATGGTGCAAAGAGAGAAAGGCACAAAAGTTGTAATTTAGATCATGCTGGGCAACCTTTCACTCATGATACACATGCACTTCCATAAAATTTGGAAGAGGAACGGTAGGTCAAACCCAACAATGGGGACCATGTGGTGAAGGATGGAAAGTTGTATGAAGCGACGGAAGAGAAAAAGGAGGATTATCCAAAATCATAAACCAAATCCAAGCATGGTTGGCACCATGAAGATCATTAAATAAAAAGGCAGAGGAGAAAAGGAATAGTAATAAGGATGGACTTGCAGACCAGAAGGTGAAGTAGCACTGCAAGGGCTAGAGACCCATTTTGGCGAAACATATACTGAGATGTGAGCCCCCTGGTGGACTTAACAATTAACTATTGTGGAAGAGCCATACTATTATGGCTTACTCTGACAAAATTTGACACAGAAAATTTATGAAGTAGGCTGTTACTTTCAAACGACCTGCTCAGTTTTTATCTCATACTGTTAACTTCATGCATGTAATGTTTTTCAAGACTTGAGGTTTTATTTACACATTCAAAAACAAAGGAGGGAAGATGGTCAAAGTTACCGTCAACAACAATATCTTTAAGACAAAGCTAAAGTTGATTCTGAACTAGAATGGCAAAGTAATTTAGTTAACAGCATTTCAGAGAAATTTCCTTTGGATTAGTGGAAATAAAAAAAAAAAGAAAAAAAAATAAAAAAAAAAATTCTGAGTCCAGGTGACTGGGCAGTGGTATTGTCCCTCCCGAATATGAGCCCAGTGCCTTACCCACCATGCCACATTGCTCACTTATACTTTCAAGATTTTGGCACTGCAGCCAACATCAACGCCATTTGCTACGGCTGCTGTATTGAGGAAATAAAAGCTAGCTTTTAATTTTAAAATTTGGCAGTATCTTATACAATTTCCAAAGGCAAATGCTTTAAACAGCATTTGAGACTCAAATTACAAGTTTTTACTTCTATATCCTTGATTAGAATTTTTTCTCATTCTTGCTGAGGATTTTTGGAGGACACTCAACAGTAAGAATTTAGTCAAGCACATTGTTAGATATTACGTTTACCCCATTGATGCCATCATAAGAGCTTCTGGTCATACTGAAACCACAAATCACCAAAAATACCTCCAATTTCCCATTCCCTCATTACGTAGACTGGTAGCCTGTGGACAATGCCTCTGCAATGACAAGCAGTCCCTCTCTAAACTTTCTGAGAGTCAAGTAAAAGTCTTTGTAGATAGACATTACTCTTTTGTGCTTTATCTCCACACTACCCAAGTGCTAGACTTACTAGTTAGCTACAGATCACAACTCTATCACTGAAAACTGAAGGAAGATTGGGTTTAATGTCTCGTCAACACCGAGACCATTAAAAATGAAGCACAGGGCCTATGCGTGTCAAGGAAGAGGAAGGAATTGGCCATACCTTTTCAGAGGAAGCATCCCGGCATTTGCCTACAGCAATTTAGGGAAATTGTGGGAAACCTAAATCTGGATGGCCAGACATGGGTTCGAACCCTTATTCTCACAAATGCAAGTCCAGTGTGCTAAACAAAATCTGGAACAACTAAACTCCATTGTCGACAAGGGCTTTAACTATTTCTCAAGATATCCTGAAACAGAGCACCACAATCATCTTATCCCAGTGAAATACCCAGGTTGTATGACTTGTCCACAATCCTTCCACCACTTCCTAAACCAGCCATAACTTGTACTTCACCTGTCACAAGCATTACCTCCTATGAAAGCAACCTAGTTACCTATAAACTTTGCTGCAACAGCTACATAGTGTTCTACTAAGGCTTGGACACAGAATAATGATCTTTCCTGATGAATGGCCACCATCAAACTGTGACCAAAGGACCAAGTAAATTAACTATTTGTGGAGCATGCTGCTTACTGTAATGGTGATGATTTCAACAGCTGTTTCACAACTGGTGTCATTGGATTCTCTGCCACATCAGCTTTTATGGCCTGAGCAGGTGGGGCAACACATCCTTCTTAGCCAAAACCCTCCACCCACCCAGAGCACCAACACTGCCAGCATGTCCTCCCCCTGCAGCTACACCCTCTACTGTTTCCAATCTCTCACACACTTATATCTTCTATCCCCCTTTATCTCCTTCACACACTATATATCCTCGGCATTCCCCCTACACTATTTTCCGATTATTCCTCCTAGTATCGTCCTACTCTGCATCCCTATGTAGGTGCCAGACATGCATGCATGTTGCACATTGGTACATTCTTCCCTATCCCACTTACCTGCAATTAAGTTTTCACTCCTTGTGCATGTCAACGCCACATATACCAACAAGATCATTATCCACAAAATCAGGCTGCAACATGCTCTCTCTCTCTCTCTCTCTCTCTCTCTCTCTCTCTCTCTCTCTCTCTCTCTAAAACCTGCAATGGTCTCTACAATTCACTCACATTTGAATCTTTGAAGGACTTAGTGCCAGCCCCTGATCACTGAGCAGTGTTCTTCATTTCAAAATTGAAATGACTATATTTGATGTTGGTCTGATGACTGGCACAGATGCATCAGCAGCTTGGTCTCTTGTATTTGTAATATGATCTGCCCATTCATGAATTCTACTCTAGTGTTCAGAAACATCAAGTTGGATTAATGGTCCTCTTTGCCTTGACGGACATCCATTTCTACTGCTTGCTGACACACTGCTCAGTCTGACAAATATACCCACAGCATTATGTAGTCACCAGAGAGCAAGTCATATACCATTTCTAACTGAGTACTGTCTACGAGAACAGAGAATGAGAGATGAGAATGATTCTATAGTAGGGTTGAAGTGCATGTTCTGCCCAGTGTCCAGAAGGTAATTTTCTCCTCATGATAAAAGGTAGCTCAGCCCCTCAGAGGAGCAATAAATGATATGTGAGATGATGCAATAAGGAGTATCACAGTCCAGACATCAGGAGATACCACGTAGAGTGAGGTAACTGAAGGCACATGCACTGTTAATATTGCTAATTGGTCAGAAGTAGTGCAGTTGTACTTGTCCTTAATCACAATAGCTAACACTCCCCTCTGCCTCTCTCTGACCTCACTGAAATCCTCTCTGCAACTGCCTAACACAGAGGTCTTAGGAACACTGGCACACACTTCCTGGAGACAAAGGTGCGAGGACCTTACATGCTT
The DNA here is from genome assembly GCF_021461385.2 of Schistocerca piceifrons. Taxonomy (NCBI): domain Eukaryota; kingdom Metazoa; phylum Arthropoda; class Insecta; order Orthoptera; family Acrididae; genus Schistocerca; species Schistocerca piceifrons. The sequence continues at coordinate 330,585,785 of NC_060138.1, read as the reverse complement.
GTTCTTCCACATGCATCCCTAACCAATTTATAGTACATTTACGATGGCAGGCCATCATAGTCTCTTCTTCTCTTTCCTAAGCTGTCAAATGAGATGGAAAATTGGTGGAAGTGGAACTTTACCTGTGGTACTCTCTGGTATTCTCATAAAGGTATCTACTACCACGTAGTACAGAAAGTTCACAGAAGATAATGAACACACAGTGTGACTGCTTCAAATCTCTTCTTTTCGCTTATTACCATCATTCCTTGTGTATTTTTCTTTGATGCAGAGGACAGTGAAGCTCCATAATGGGTGCACTTCTTTTGTTCTGTTCATCTATTAGTTGGGAAACAGCACAAATTTTAATAACATCAACCACTATCTGTTGCCATTACTCGTTCTGATATGAAGTTGCTTTTATGTTTATACACAGTAGGCCCTATACTTTTGCAGCTGTATATGCAAACAGAGCTGTTTCTAAATATTGTCACATGATACCAACATCAGCTTTGACGGAAATCAGCTTCATTTTTGAGTGCAGCATATGGTCTTAAATGTGTTTTCCCTTCAGGGTACAATATGCAAGCCTACCCTCAATTTTTTGAATGTACTATTCCTTAACAAAGATTGAAGATTCTCCATTCTAAATTGAATGGTTCCAAGAACAATTGATGCAGAATTGAAAAGTGAGTATTTGGTTTGTGTGCAAGCAAAATGCATCTGCCACATGTAATCTGGCCTTTACGCCTCATGATGATGTGGCTTATTCATTAGTACATAAAGTAATGCAAAAGTTGTGCCTTACAAAAATTAAACAGGTGTCTTTTCAGTGGTTTTCCAGAAAATGCTTTTAATCTTGATTTTATATCAATTGCCTAAACAAAGGCATTCAACGCTCAGTGTCAACAGAAAACACACTAGTTCTCATTACTAAAAATAAAAATTGTTTAGGTAGCAATTTATGAGCATAATCAATCCATCAGCATGAAAACTGAAAGTTTTGTTGTGGAACATTTCCACCAATTTATGTAAATTCTGTAGCCTAGCCTAATGCTGTTACATAATCATCATTTTCATAATTTTCTTTGGGTCTTTGTCCCACATCAATGCGGAGTTGGCCTTGTTACTATGGATTTGGTGATGTAAGTGTCAGAGGGTGGCCGGATGCCCTTTCTGTCGCCACCCCGTACCCTCCGGGATGGAATTTAGTGTACTCCAGCTGTCCGTTTCCAGTGTAAGCCATGAGACAGTGCGAAAGTTTTCAAATGCCTGCGAGTCGTGTAACTAAGGCGAGATGTGGAGACCAGCTCAGTATTCACCTAGTGGGATGTGGAAAACCACCTAAAAACCACATCCAGGCTGGCCTCGTTGTTAATTCACCAGGCAGATTCGATCCAGAGCTGATGTATCTGCCCAAGTCCAGGAAGCAGTGCACTAGCGCCATCGGCTAACCTGGTGGGTTAATGCTGTTACGTAATACAATGATATTATTAATATTTCAACTTGTGTAAATGCGAAGCAAGTTTAGATATATATGAAGGAATTGAACCCTGATTTTTTTCTGCCTTCCACATCTAGTCTCAGTTCAAAACATCAGAGTTAGAAGCAAATGGACTATACCTCTCAGAAAATTGTTAAACATTAGTGTGTCAGATCTTTCAAATGAAAATTTATCAAAGATTGACACCTGACTTGTCATCATTTCTTTTCTTTTTTTTTCTTTTTCTTTTTTCCCCTTCTCACATCATACATGAAACTAATTTTGCATTAATTTCCACCATCATTCCACAAATAAATTAATCATTCTTACTGTTGGGCTGTAACCAACATTGCCTTCAACGCTAAGTTTTATAAAATGAAGTACAGCTTAGAAAAAGAGAAGTCTGTGATTGGTAATTAGGGATGCACTGCACTGTGTTGAAAAAAGGAGGAATTATTCATATATTAAATACAGATAAGAACTGGAATACTAACGACAAGCATTTATTTTTTGTAAAGGCTGTTAACGCCACCAAAGTTCTTTTTGTAAGAACAATCAAGATGACAGAGAACTGAAATTGAGGGAAGTAAAGTAAAAGCAGAATGCTGAACTCCGTTTTCAAAAGTTCGTTTACAATGGAAAATCCAGGATTATTACCCTAGTTTAATTCCTGCACCACTGGTAAGATGGGTGGCGTAGATATTAGTTGCAGTGGTGTTGACAAACAGTAGGATTGCTACAACTGAACAAAGCTTCAGGATTCAATGGTATATCTACCAGTTTCTACACTGAATCTGTGAGTGAGTTATCCCCTCTTTTAACCATACTGGTCTTGTGAGGATCATACTGCAAATAACTACAATAATAGGACGAGCAACACTCATAACACCTGCAGAAGTAATGTTCACCATAACATCGTTAAAATAAAAAAGTTCTAGTGGTTATGATAATATATCAACAAAGTTTATAAAAACTGTGCCTCTGATTGATTGATTAATTGAGAGAGGTTATGGAACCAAACAGCGAGGTCATCAGTCCTGCAATTCTGAAGTTAGTCATAGAAGAAATACGGTCTGCTAAAAGTGGACAGAACCAGTCAGGGGAGTCAAATTATAAAATACGGACGAGTAAAGACACACAGTAAAAGGCATAAAAGATTAACTAAATCTAAAAACTGAAAGAAGGGGGCGGTGTTTCTGTGGGTGAGTGGTCATGGGGTCCCAGACCAAGAAGACCAGAAAAGAGGTCCCAACTACAACCACCCTGCCCCTGCTCCAAGATTAAAGTAGAACCTTATATCTGAAATAAAAACCATTTTCAAGGAGGAAACTGAGTACCCATTCAACCATCCGTGAGTTGTCCGCAAACTTTAACGTTAAGGAATTGGGAGGACTATACTTAGCATGAAGAGCCAAAAGGAGGGGACATTCCACTAATATGTGGGATACCGCCAGTCTGGCTCCACAACCGCATTATGTAGGAGGAAACAATGAGTGAGCCATGACCAATGCATAGATGGCATAAAACAACATCTTTGCCAGTAGCTTCTTGTACTGGGTCCATGTTTACAAATTTACCAATTTTGGTCATTTCACAAATAACTATTCCTAGAGATTGCCAAACTGTAATAGACCCCTTGATTGTGCGGAGTTTATTACTATGAGGAGCAGTGCACAAAATGTCGTTCCATTTTTGGGCAAAGAGAGATTTGACATAGATCCGCATATCTGCAGCTGGAATCGTGAAAGGGAATGGGTGGTATCTGCTTCTCTAGCCAAATGGTCAGCCAGTTCATTCCCTGTGATGCCCACATGACTTGGGACCCAGAGAAAGACAACTGAACAGGTGGCACTGCCAAGGGCAGAGAGAATATCATGAATATCAGAAACCAATGGGTCGCGAGAGTAGTGTTGGTTGATAGCCACCAGGCTGTTCATTGAGTCTGAACCAATTAAAACAATGTGGAGGGAGGTCTGAGAAACAAAATGGAGGGTTCTGTGAATGGCTAGAAGGTCTGCTGTGAACACACTACATGATCCCGGCAATAAATGGTGTTGTAAGTCAGTAAGAGACATGAAAGCATATCCCACCTTATCAATTGTCTTAGAAACATCAGTGTAAAAGATGGTAGCACCCTGGAATTCTGAAAGGATGGCACAAACAAGACACTGGAAAACCATAGGAGTGACAGAGATCTTAGGACCCTGGAATAGATCGGTCCTAATCTGTGAACTAGGCACCATCCAAGGGGTGGGGGGGGGGGGGGGGAGGGGTATGAGAGGAAAGACATGGGGTGCATTCCAGTGAGTGGAGATGGAGATCACGACAGAGGGAAATGAGACTCATGCCAACTGGCAATCCCACCTCTAGGCTGGTGTCAGGAGGGAGACATCTCCCATTGGCAAAGAGCGCAGGGTACACGGGATGGTCAGGGAATTGGTGAATGGCGATTGCATAAGAAACCAGGAGTTGGCTCCGTCGTATGTGTAGAGGGGGAATCCCCTCTTCTGTGACGAGACTATCAATGGGACTAGTGCGAAAGGCACTAATAGCCAGACGCACCCCACAATGGTGAACAGGGTCAAGCAGTTTCAAAGTGGAAGGAGCTATCATAATCTAGTCTGGATAAGACCACAACATGGTGAACATACATGGACTGGTATGGTCTACACCCCAAATGTGTAGGCCATAAGGCAGAGAGCATTAAGCTTCTGCATACATGTAGTCTTTAGGTGGCGAATGTGGGGCAGCCAGGTCAGCATGTAATCAAAAATAAGGTCCAAGAAATGGGACTGTGGTACAACATCACGGAGCTGGTTGCCTAAATAAAGTTCTGGATTGGGGTGTACAGTGGGTTGACAATAAAAATGCACAACCCGCATTTTGGAGGGGGAAAACTGGAAGCCATGGGAGTTAGCCCATGTAGAGACCCATCGGATGGCACCTTGGAGCCGGCACTCAACAGATGCTACTGAGTGCAAGCTGCACCAGATGCAGAAATTGTCAATGTACAATGCCGGGGTAACCAGGGGCCCAACAGAGGCCACAAGCCCATTGATGGCAATGAGGAAGAGTGTGACACTTAGCACAGAACCCTGTGGGATACCGTTCTCCTGAATCCAAGGGATGCTGAGTGGAGAGCCAACTCGAACCCAGAGTAGCCAGTGAGATAAAGACTCAGAAGGGGACCATGGACGCCCCATTCAAAGAGGGTAACTAAAATGTGATGGCGCCAAACCATGTCATATGCCTCACGTAGGTCAAAGATGACCACAACAGGGTGACAGTGGTGAGTAAAAGCCTGTCAGATGTCTGTTTACAATGTAAGTAAATTGTCATTTGGAGATCATCCTGCCCAGAAGCCACACTGATATGGGGACAAAAGGCCCCGAGATTTGAGTGCCCAACATAATCTGAAGCTAACCATCCTCTCAAGCAGTTTACAAAGTACATTTGTCAGACTAATTGGGCAGTAGTTGTCGAGAGACAGTGGGTTCTTCCTGGGATTAAGGAAGTGGATAACTATACAGTCTCACCATTGTGATGGAAAAGCACCAGTGAGCCAAATGTGGTTGAAGATCCTGATGAGATGTTGCATCTGGGGAATATCCAAGTGTTGGATCACCTGGTTATGGATGGAATCTGGACCTAGGGGCCATGTCTTGTGAAGAGTTAAGAGTCTGCAAGAATTCCCATCGAGTGAAGGGTTCATTATAGGCTCAGTATGGTGTGGGATGAAACAGAGGTAGGTCCGTTCAACTCTGTGTTTCTGCCAGAGAAAGGTAGCAGAAGAGGATGCCAATGCCGCAAAGTGTGTTGCAAGGTTTTCTGCAAGGACCATTGGATCAATGCACAGAGCAACTTGGAGGTTAAGACCCTGGACAGCTGACTGTCACTGGTGGCCCAGAAGGCTACGGAGCTTGTACCAAATCTGCGATGAAGAGGCATACGTCCCCAGGGAGGAAACATAGCACTCCCAGTATTCCTTTTTACTTTGCTTAATAAAGTAACGAGTCTTAGCAAGGAGATGCTTAAAAGCAAGCAGGTTGGTCTGTGAAGGGCATCACTTAAATCACTGCAACAACCGTCAGCAGTCCTGGACAGTGACAGCGACTGCGACATTCTTGGTTCACCACAGGACTGATCTATGACAAGGGGGATGACAGTGTCAGCAGCATGAAGAATACTGGCAGAGATGCCTTGCATGACCGCATCAATGGAATTTGAGAGGCAGGTGTCGAAGTGCGCAGCAGGCATATATAAAGGCCAATTGGCCCTGCGGAATGCCCAACGTGGGGACCTGTCTGCCTGGTGGCAGCAGGGGAACGACAGAATCACTGGAAAGTGGTTACTTTCACAAAGGTCATCAAGGGATGACCAATGTAAGGAAGCCACAAGGGCAGGAGAGGATATCATGAGATCAATAGCACTAAAGGTGCCATGAGCGGCACTAAAGTGGGTAGGGGAACCACCATAGAGGAGAACAAATCGAGGCCCATAGTAAAATGGTCAATCAGGAGACCCCTACCCGTTGAAGTGACTCTCCCCCACAGTGGGTGGTGAACACTGGAGTCCCCAAGGGGGAGAAAAGGGAGTGAGAGTTGCTGGATTAAGGTAGACAGAGCAATGTAAGGAAGTGACCTACCTGGAGGGACGTAGACATTGCAAGTGGTGACTGCCGGAGTCGTTTGCACTTGAACCACTATTGTTCCAGGTTGGTACGTAGGGGGCTCATCACTAATGACATTGGAACAAACCAAGGTGCAGACCTCACCAGATGCTACCCCAGGGCCGGCACAATAATGACAGAATACCCGATAACCACAAAATGTTGGAGAGTAGGACAGGAGGAGATAAAATATTGCATTCCCAGTAGGTGAGGATAGTATCCGTTGCAATTCCAATGGATGTTTGTGTGGTGAGAGGTTGGACACAAAGAAGCCAGGAAGAGGTCACGTCACTCAGTCAGCAGTCGTCACCGGCAAGGGTGGAGTAACGTCCATGAATAAGATGTCAGACTCTGGTTGCAAGAGGGGAGACGGCAGCTCTGGAGGCACAGGGGAGACCTTGTCTTGGGATTTACGTTTCTTCACTTTCAGAGGTGGAGGAGGGCAGGGCACAGAGGCAGTGCACTTGTTAGCTAGATCTGGAACCGAAAGAGAGCGGGCGACCTTGGGGCGCACAGATGGCGCGTCTCATGGCTAAGTGGTGATAGGAGTCTTCCGGCCTGAGAGACGCTGGGGAGAGGGGTCCTGGGAGGGAGCCTGATCACTGGCAGGTGTCGAAGAAGGGGGGCACTTCTTCAAAATGTAGGGGAAGGGGAGGGGTAAGGAATAGGTAGGAGGAGGAAGTGAAGTTACAGTGGTAAAAGTTGTTGAACAAAATGAACGCCATGACACTTCAGATTAGCCTGGAGTTCCTCATCAGTTTGCAGGATATGGTCCCTATGAAAAATCACTCCCTAGACCATATTCAGAGATTGGCGAGGAGTAATAAACACTGGGACATTGCCAAGATGATCACAGGCACGAAGAGCTGCAGACTGGGTGGCAGGAGGAGCTTTGATCAACAGGGAGCCCGACCACATCTTAGTAAAAGACTCCACTTCACCAAACTTGTCCTCAATATTTTTCACAAAAAACAATGGCTTTGTGGCGGGGAATGTGTCCCCATCCATCCTAGTACAGACGAGGTAACGGGGAAAGTGTTTCATCCCAAGACGGCGAGCCTGGCCCTCCTCCCATTGTGTAGCCAGCAAAGGGATGGTTGCTGGGTCATATGAAGCAGCATTCAATGATCCTTCACCATTCAAAGAGACAGCTGTTTGAGAACGGCCAGATTTTTGCAGCTCGATACGCTTCACGTGCCAAGTATCTGCCCTTATAGCACCCACTCCGACCAGGGGCTCTCCCCACAGGTGCCCCCCAGTCACAGCAAGGAACCGCCTGGCATGACAGCCATTGCCGGGAGTTCCGATGCTCCAAGAAGATAAGCAACCACTCCTTGGCATACATGGGGAGGGAAAAGCTCAGGTACCAGTAGCGTGGTCCCTGTGTTGTCAGGGGACTCAGCCATATGGGTATATAACAGCCCCACCACAATGACTGGCTACACGTGCTGGTGACTTAGCATGGTGGAAGGGGGTTACAGTGGGGAAGGGAGAGGGGAAGGAAGGGGGGAGAGGAAGCCACACTGTAGATGCTAGGGAGGGAGTTCTTCCCCAAATGGCTCACACTAAAAACAGGAAATTTTGATATGGGGGTCAAACCTCATGCAAGGACCTAAAAACCAAAAAGGATGAAAGAACAGGCAGAAGGCACAAAATTGCAAGCAATACAGGAAACCAGGTGGATAGTCAGGTCAATATAATTCAGAACACCGATGCAATCACTCGGGGCCCCATGTGTGCCATGCACAAACACACAAAAGAACCATGAGCCCTCTGGGGTAAGTGTGCCTCTGACTTTAATCACATTGTGTAACCACTCTTTTATCAGTGGAACATTTCCTGAGTGGTCGAAATATGCTGAAGTTAACCTTTGTATAAGAAAGGAGATAAAGAAACACTATCAAACTTCCATTCAATTTCATTTTTGTCCACATTCTCAAAAATTTTAGAAAAGGTAATGTAAACCTGACTTCTTAATCACCAGACCACAAATAAAATATTATCCAAATCACAATTTGGATTTCTAAAGGGTTCCAATATTGAGAAGGCTATCTACACATACAGTGAGAATTTACTTCATTCATTAGACAATAAATTACAGCCTACTGTCACATTTTGTGATCTCACAAAGGTTTTCAACTGTGAAAATCAACCTTTTAAGTAAATTAGAATATTATGGTGCAACAGGAAATGTTGCAAAATAGTTCATATCCTATATCTCTGACAGAAAACGAAGTGTGTCAATATGAAAAAGACCTGTACTAAGCTATCAGGCATCATCCAACTAGGAACCAACAACATGTGGCATCCCCCAAGTTTTTATCTTAGGGTCCTTACCTTTTCTTGTGTATATCAATTACCTTCCATCAGTAGCATCATCAGATGCCAAGTGTGTTTTGTTTGCAGATGATACAAACATCACAATAAATAGTAAATCAAGTATAGCCTTAGAACAGTTGACTGATGAAATTTTTATGGACATTAATAAATGGTTCCTACCCAATTCTCTACCACTAAACCTTGGGAAAATATACTATCTGCAGTTCAGACTTGCAGAAGGTTACTTGCCAGTGTATGCCTAAAATACAACAACAAGCAGACACAAGAAGTTGACAATGTTAAATTCTTAGGACTACAATTTGATGATTAATAACTGGGAGGAGCATACCATAGTGCTGCTGAAGCGCCTAAACAAATCTTGATTTGCTAAGAAAATATTGTCAGACATGGGTGACAAAAAAGCTACCATACTATGCTAACTTTCATTCTGTAATCTCATATGAGATTATCTTTTTAGGTTACTCATAAAGCCAGCTAAAGTTTTCTGAACCCCAAAAATGTGCATTACAAATTATTTGTGGTGCTCGCTCAAGAATATTTTGCAGAAGGCCGTTTAAATAACTGGGGATACTAACTACTGCATGCCAGTATATTTATTCCTTAGTGAAATTTGTCATTAATATATATCTTTTTTTTCAAACCAACAGCTCAGTTCAGGGAATCAGTACTAATAATAACTTTCACAAAGATTTAAAGTCATTTACTTTGGTTCAAAAAGGTGTCCACTATTCAGCAACAAACATTTCCAATAACATGCTAGTAGCCATAATAAGTTTAACTAACAATAAAGTTAAGTTTGAGAAGAGTCTAAATGATTTATTGGTGGCCAACTCCTTTTACTCCATTGGCAAATTTCTTAGCAAGACCAATTGATGTGCGTGTATCATTAGTAATAACACATAATTTAAGTATTCCATACAATCTGATTTCTTTGCACATTTTGTGCAGTAATGTGATCACTGGAAATAATAAGTGCTGTAAATAACAAGTGCTGTAAAGTATTTTTTATTTAATTTTTTTTTCATTTGATGATTTGTGGCTACAATAGTCTAAGAATTATTATATGCAGCGAAGTGTACTGAACACTCAATATTTAGTGCTGCTAAGATTGGCATCTTGCTTTAAATGTTCAGAAATGTGAAATTAAGCACGCCACAAAATGAAAAAATGATATCCTTTGACTTCAGTATCAATTAGTCACAACTGGATTCAGTCAGTTTATACAAACAGCTGGGTGCAACAATTTGTAGGTATATCACATAAGCTCATACAGTGCAATTAGAGTACTAAAGAGATTGCTTAGAAAACATTCACACCACACATCCTAGAATATTCCTCAAATGTGTGGTACCCATACTAAATCTCACTGATATGGGATATTGAACACATACAAACAAAGGCAGCAGGAAGGGTCACAGGTTTGTTTGACTCCTGGGAGAGTGCTGGGGAGATTCTGGAAAAACTGAACGGACAGGTGCTTGAAGGTAGACACAAATTATGCCATGAAAGCTTACTCACAGCAGTTTTATGTGAGGAACCTAGGAACATACTATAATGCCCTACATAACACTCCTATAAGGATTACAAAGACGAGATTAGGTCTATTATAATGCACACACAGGCTTCCCAATCTTGATACACAAATGTAATTGGAAGCAGCTCTAATAAGTGGCATAATGGAAAGTACCCTCTCCCGTGCACTTCACAGTGGTGTGCAGAGTATAATATTATATTATTCAGAGAAGAATTTCAATAGACTAGTGAACAAAAATTTCTGAGCACTCTAAATTCCAATTAGTAACAAAATTTACTGTTGAACACCAAGATGTAGATGTGGTCAAGCTTCTTCACTGAATATTTACAAATCTTCTTGTGATTCACATTACTATTTTGGTATTCACATTTTATAATACAATATACTGATATTTCTATTAGTAAAAATAAAAAGGAGTGCGGTATTTAATGACATGTTCCGTAACCATGTGCAACAGACACCAGGTCCAATGGAATAAACCAGATAATTTATACTGTAGATTACATGGTGGAATACCATTCTCAAGTTTTAAATCATTAAAGTCATGTATCACCCTTCCAAATAATTTGCTTGCATTTTCCAATCTCATTCAGTTGTTTATATATCTTGTTAATAGCTTCCATTATCTGTATTAATGAGGAATTTATTAATATTTCTAATAAATATAAGTTTTGAATGAGTATGACCTCAATTTTTCACTTTGGCTATAAAAATATTATGAACTATTTCTCAGCTGTGTTTACAAAATTATTTTTGATACCATCTAAAGTCCTCCAGTTTCTCATTGCTGTGCTGCACATAACAAAATCAAACAAAGGAAACTCCAGGGGGAAAACTAACAATATTATGAAAAGGATAGATTGCGACTCATCACACATCAGAGATGTTAAATTGCAGACAGGCACAACAAAGACTACTAAACACACAATCTTTCGGCCACAAGGCCTTCTTCGGACATAGGTGCCATTCATGTGGACAGACAGCTTGTTGGTAGTCAGTAATGCCCCACGTAGAATGAAGCACAGGGGCTGTAGTTGGCTTATAGGTTGCATGTGGGGCGTGACTACCAACAGGCTGTCTGTCTGCATGAATTTGCCACTGACAAACTGTGGCCAAGAACCAGCTGGACCACCCAGTTGCTGAGCATACTGCTCATCACATCATTCTTCTTTTTAACGACTGCTTCACTACCTGTGCCATCAGACTCCTTACAAGCAACACCAGTTTTTCTGAACTCTGCACTTTGGAATTCTCCCTGCAATTTATCCTACATTCCTGTAACCTCCTGGCCTCAACCTTCATTAGTCATTGTCTTTCACCTACCTATCCCTTCCCTATCTCCACTCCAAAGCCTTCTATTCCACAAGCACACCCACAGTCTTTTTGCTTCTCTCATTTTCAGCCCCCTGACTACACCTAGCTGTCCTACCCTCCCTCCACCTTGCCCCTGTATGTTCACACAAACAGCACATTACCCTCTTCCACCTGTACCATACTGTCCCTTGCCCTTCCTGCCCCAGCCTCCTCCTTACCCCACCACCCAGACTGCCTCTTGCATCATGTGCAGTTGCTAGCAGTCTGCCTCGGCAGCCAGAGACAGTGGTCATATTTGTGTGAGCTGCATTTGTGTGTGTGTGTGTGTGTGTGTGTGTGTGTGTGTGTGTGTGTGTGTGTGTGTGTGTGTGTGTGTGTGTGTGTGGAGTCTATCTCAGCAGAAGACCTTCTGGATGACAGCTTATGTGCTTAGAAGTTTCTCTTGTGTGCCTGTCTGTGGCTCAGCATCTCTGCTATATGGTAAGTAGCAATCCACCCTTTTCATAATACTGACATAAGAAAATCATCTGCACAAAGCTTTATTTTAGAAGTAATTTTACTGCAGATAATATTTTCATGAACACTGAAAAGACAATGAGATGTACCGATAGAGATCAAATGTACCTTTCTCAAGTACAGGCAGTATTTCCTCGCTACAAACAGATTATGTCTTACACTCACAAAGACACATACATGCAGTTTCAGGACAAACAAAAACAATCTGCTGGTACATACACTGATGAGACAAAACATTATGATCATTGACAACTGTGAGATTGATCACCTGGGGACACTGTTGCCATGTGGCGAGGTAAGGAAAGTATATAAGCAGAGCAGACAAAGAAACATGGATATCATTCTACGGATAATACAGCCTGCAAAGGTAGAAACCTGCTGACATAAGTGAATTTGAAAGAAGAAAGATTTTTTACAGCCTAGAATCTGGGAACAAGCATCTTTGAAACTGCAAAGCCGGCCAGCTGTGCTATTCTTATGAGCACTTATGGAGGACAGTGAAACCCCAAGTAGGCAAGAAGGTGTTGGACATCCATACTTCACAACAGAATGTGGACGCCAAAGGCTTGCCCACTCTGTACAACAGGAAAGGAGACGATCTGTGGTAGACCTGACAACAGTATACACTTACAGTGTTGGCACAAGTGTTCCAGAGCATACTGTTCAGCACACATTTTTGAACACGGGCCTTTGCAACAGACGTCCCTACTTGTTCACATATTGACCCTACAATGTCAATTGCAATTGCAGTGGACACAGGAGCATCAAAAGTTAAGCATGATTCACTGGAAAATGTCACCTGATTGGATGAATCACATATTTTGCTACTACAGGACAATAGTCAAGTGCAATATGCAGTTATTCAGGTGAACAGCTCCCCAAAACGTGCAAAGTGCCACAGGCACAGTTCGTTGGTGGCGGTATTACATATTACATTCATCTGGGCTTCCATAGATCCTGTGGTACGTAGTGACTTCAGAGAGTAAGTTACACATATTGTCTTATGCTTAAGACCTAGCACAACAAGAATAGTGCACTGTCAGAAGAGAGTAAATGTTACGGGTTTCCTGCAAAAACATTTTTGCTGCAATACAGATAACAGGTGCATCACAGCATGTGCTTGAAATGGCATGGCAATCAGCAATGTACTCCATGTTGAAGTACATGGAAACAGTACGATTCTTGTGGGCAAAACATCTAAATTGCACACATACTCACCATGAAATTCTGGCAGTATATGAACCAAGTGCAATGTTTTGCATCAAACAGTAGAAAAACGGGTATGTCAACAATGTGACCAACACCCCACAGATTTGGATGATGCTGATCAGGAAGTCCATGTCTTGCACCATGCATTTTTTATGTTTTTGTGTTTTTGGCAAGCTGAAAGAACATCGGGGGCAGGGGGGGGGGGGGGGAAGGGGGGAGGGGGACATTCACACAGCTGTTCTCTAATGGCTCCATGACTAAGGAGGGGGATTTCTATCACCAAAGAATTAAATGGGGATAGAATGTTCTGATCACTGTTTACAGAGATTTGGTGACTACCTAGTTGAAAAATAGTGTCATATGTCTGTATCACTTTGAAGTGTATTGCAGCATTCGATAAAAGTTAGTTGGCCTGCCATAACAATGTATAATGTACTTTCTGAACTCCGTTCATATTAATCAAAGGCACTAATAACGGATGTGAACTACAAGAACATTATTACAGATCACATACGGTATATAATGTCTCCCCCAACATCAATGTTGGGACAACTGTCCATGTCACAAAGCCAGAATCATGCTGTAGTGGTTGGAGGAGCATCATGTCTTGGCCACCAAATCTGCCTGATCTGAACATGACTGAACACATCCGGGATGCTATCAAGTGCCAGCTCTGCTCCCATAAAGCACCAGTCCATAATTTACGGGAATTGTGTGAGTTGTGGATAGACATCTGATGCCACAAACCTCCAGAAACCTATTAAGGATTTGTCAAATCCATCCCACACAAGGCTGCTACTGTATGGCATCCCAAAGACAGACCAAACTACTATAAAGATGGTAGTCCTAATGTTTTGGATAATTAGTCTACATTAATGGTCATATGTTAAATTAAATACTGTATATGCATAACTATCTGGGGGCCAGTTGGATAACAAACATGAAGTGTACAAACAGGTAAAAAAATCAAGAACCGCTCCTCAGCAAGTTTTGTGCTTAGAACTTATTCTCACTGGGTTAATTTGAAGAAAAGGGTTTTAGTTTATTTTGCACAGTTAACCCTACTGTTGTCCTTGGGTCAATATGACCCAACAATAAAATTCTTTTTCTATTATTAACTTAAATGTAATTTCCGATGCGTGTAAATTTATATATTTGTTTCTTTTAATGTCTACTTTTTTTTAAAGCTGAAATTGTTACAGTTATGTTCCTTGCGTCATAATGACACAATTGCTTTTAATACTCATCCTGCATTAATTTAATCGAGTTTCATGTTCCACTATATCCAAATTTATGTACATATCAGTGTACACAACAAAAGAGGTCACTGCTTGTTTTTGCAATAATAGATAGTACATTGTTGAAGATGTAATTACTGGAGAGTGAGAAATCGGTTACACCCGACTGATTAAGGAAAGATGTTATTTATATTTTCAGTTCTTGCAGTAGATAGTGGTGTATGATAGTCATGGCAAAATACTGCGTAACTGAAAGTGAACTAGAAGCAATAGGCAATGCATCTGATGATTGGGAGGATATTTCAGAAGGAGAAAACCATACTAGTGAAGACAGCATTCACCCTTTGTCAGAATCAGAAGATTGTGCTTCTGACAATGGGATTACTAGTGACAATTTGAAAAATGTAGTAGTAGTTCAGTAGAAAAATAAGAACATCAGTTGGGGTTTGATAGCATTTCCACATCACGAAAGAGCATACAGTGCACACATAATGAAAGAAACACCCGGTTCAATCACATACGCTACGTCCAGTGTAAGTGACATAAAAGCTGGTTTTTAAGTCATTATGAACAAAAGTCTCTGCCTTATTGTGTTGCAAAAGACTACTGTTGAGGGCTGAAGAGCATACTGTGACAAATGGGGAGATCTAGATGAAATTACATAATAAGCATGTATTGGTGTACAGGGTGATTCAAAAAGAATACCACAACTTTAGGAATTTAAAACTCTGCAACGACAAAAGGCAGAGCTAAGCACTATCTGTCGGCGAATTAAGGGAGCTATAAAGTTTCATTTGGTTGTACATTTGTTCGCTTGAGGCGCTGTTGCAGCTGATAAGATTAAAAGAATCGATTTCTGTGATTTTATCCTTGCTCAAATGGAAACAGATGAATCTTTCGTTTCAAAGATTGTGTTTAGTGATGAAGCAACTTTCCACACTAACGGGAAAGTCAACCGTCACAATGTCTGTATATGGGGCACTGAGAATCCGCGGGAAACAACTCAGTATGAACGTGACTCGCCTAAGGTGAACGTTTTCTGTGCCATTTCAGCCAATAAAGTTTTTGGTCCCTTTTTCTTCGAAGGTGCTACTGTAACTGGACTACAGTATCTGGAGATGTTAGAGAATTGGCTGCTCCCTCAGCTCGAACAAGAAGCACAACAATTCATATTTCAGCAGGATGGAGCGCCACCACATTGGCACTTATATGTCCGTAACTACCTGAACGTCAACTACCCGAGGCGATGGATCGGCCGCCAGGCAGCACTTCATCACTGGCCTCCCCCTGCGATTTTTTCTTATGGGGGTATGTTAAGGATATGGTGTTTCGGCCACCTCTCCCAGCCACCATTGATGATTTGAAACGAGAAATAACAGCAGCTATCCAAACTGTTACGCCTGATATGCTACAGAGAGTGTGGAACGAGTTGGAGTATCGGGTTGATATTGCTCGAGTGTCTGGAGGGGGCCATATTGAACATCTCTGAACTTGTTTTTGAGTGAAAGAAAACCTTTTTAAATACTCTTAGTAATGATGTATAACAGAAGGATATATTATGTTTCTTTCATTAAATACACATTTTTGAAGTTGTGGTATTCTTTTTGAATCACCCTGTATTATCATTTGCTAGTGTTCATAAATTGTATGGTGAATCAACAAGCAGCTTATGGTATCCAAAATCAGGTAGAGCAATGTTTTCTGGTACAATGTCACTAAAGATGTTCTTCCACATCTGTTGAGTGTTATGCTTTGATGATAAGCCTGATCGACAGGTGCAAAGAGCTAATGACAAACTTATGGAAAAAATATGAGGAAATACTCAAAAAATTATATAATTCTGGATCAACTATAAAAGTTGATAAGCAACTGATGGTTTCAGAGGCAACTATCCACTCAAACAGTATATTCCAATCAAATTTGCCAAGTATGGGACAAAGACATGGATAGATAGAGGTACTGGAGAACCGATAGAGGTACTCAAAGTACCCTCCGCCACACACCGCCAGGTAGCTTGCAAAGTATGGATGTAGATGTACTGTGTGACTGATGCTAGTTCATATGCTCTGAAAACACAAATCTACACAGGAAAACCACCTTGCGTATCATATGAGAAAACCAAGGTTTTCGCATTGTCGTGGATCTGACATATGATCTAAGAGGACAGAGTGTTTTATGATGTTGGGTACAGTTACAATAAAACAAGACTGCCTACGTCATCACACAAGGACATTCACAGTTCAGAATTCTATTTCATGAAAGATATCACAATAGTATCACACAATCCAAAGAAAAACAGGAATGGCGTACTGCTGAGAACAATGCATAGTGATAATTAAATAAGCAACAGAGAAGATAAAAAATCGAAATGATGTTAGACTATAATGCCACAAGCTGGCCAGAATGGCCGAGCGGTTCTAGGTGCTACAGTCTGGAACCGCGTGACCACTACGGTCGCAGATTCGAATCCTGCCTCGGGCATGGATGTGTGTGATGTCCTTAGGTTAGTTAGGTCTAAGTAGTTCTAAGTTCTAGGGGACTGATGACCTCAGAAGTTAAGTCCCATAGTGCTCAGAGCCATTTGAACCATGTAATGCCACGAAACATGCAGCTGGTATGCTTGACAAGCTAATTGCCACATACACATTCAAGCTGGGAAAAAAACAATCATTGACCTGTAATAGTATTTTATAATATGCTTGACACTACTACATACAATATATCTGTACTGGGGGGGGGGGGGGGGAGGGGAATCTTTGTCACAAAAGAATATCCCTCCAGGAACTAAGAAGGCTTCTCATTACTCCATACATTGAAGCCAGAAAACAGCTGCCATTAAATGCAACATCCATTGCTTTTGTGAGTAAAATACAAACAGGGGACCAGGCTTGATATCAAGCTATAGCAGCTCCAAGAAAAGCTGCAACTGTGCCAGATGTAAATTTTGATCTAGTTGTGACAATAAGACTCCTTTTGTGTGTTCAAATCATGGGAAACATGTTTTTAAAGGTCATGTTGCATATTATTGCCCAAACTGTAGAAGTAATGTATTTTTTAGATGTTTTGTGTTCAGAAGCAGCTTGCCCATTGTTACATTTTTGCATTTTGATCAATGTTTTAAAACCAAAGGAAATAAATATATTGGCCTTTATTTATATTTTGATGTCTACATCTGCATCTACATTTATACTCCACAAGCCACCCAACAATGTGGGGTGGAGGGCACTTTACGTGCCACTTTTTACATTAGCTCCCTTTCCTATTCCAGTCGCCTATGGTTCGCAGGAAGAACGACTGCCGGAAAGCCTCCATGCGCACTCGAATCTCTTTAATTTTACATTCATGATCTCCTCAGAAGGTATAAGTAGGGGGAAGCAATATATTCAACACCTCATCCAGAAACGCACCCTCTAGAAACCTGGACAGCAAGCTACACCGCAATGCAGAGCACCTCTCTTGCAGAGTCTGCCACTTGAGTTTGCTAAACATCTCCGTAATGCTATCACGCTTACCAAATAACCCTGTGATGAAACGTGCCGCTCTTCTTTGGATCTTCTCTATCTCCTCTGTCAACGTGACATGGTACGGATCCCACACTGATGAGCAATACTCAAGTATAGGTCGAGAGTTTTGTAAGCCACCTCCTTTGTTGATGGACTACATTTTCTAAGGACTCTCCCAAAGAATCTCAACCTGACACCCGCCTTACCGACAATTAATTTTATATGATCACTCCACTTCAAATCGTTCCATACGCATACTCCCAGATATTTTACAGAAGTAACTGTTACCAGTGTTTGTTCCGCTATCATATAATCATACAATAAAGGATCCTCCTTTCTATGTATTCGCAATACATTACATTTGTCTATGTTAAGGGTCAGTTGCCACTCCCTGCACCAAGTGCCTATCCGCTGCAGATCTTCCTGCATTTCGCTGCAATTTTTTAATGCTGCAACTTCTCCGTATACTACAGCATCATCCGTGAAAAGCCGCATGAAACTTCTGACACTATCTACTATATGTCTACTAGGTCATTTATATAAATTGTGAAAAGCAATGGTCCCATAACACTCCCCTGTGGCACGCCAGAGGTTACTTTAACGTCTGTAGACGTCTCTCCATTGAGAACAACATGCTGTGTTCTGTTTGCTAAAAACTCTTCAATCCAGTCACACAGCTGGTCTGATATTCCGTAGGCTCTTACTTTGTTTATCAGGCGACGGTGCGGAACTGTATCGAACGCCTTCCGGAAGTCAAGGAAAATGGCGTCTACCTGGGAGCCTGTATCTAACATTTTCTGGGTCTCATGAACAAATAAAGTGAGTTGGGTCTCACACGATCGCTGTTTCCGGAATCCATGTCGATTCCTACAGAGTAGATTCTGGGTTTCCAGAAATGACATGACACGCGAGCAAAAAACATGTTCTAAAATTCTACAACAGATCAATGTCACAGATATAGGCCTATAGTTTTGCACATCTGCTCGACGACCCTTCTTGAAAACTGGAACTACCTGTGGTCTTTTCCAATCATTTCATTTGGAGCCTTCCATTCCTCTAGAGACTTGTGGTACACGGCTGTTAGAAGGGGGTCGAGTTTTTTCACGTACTCTGTGTAGAATCGAATTGGTATCCCGTCAGGCCCAGTGGACTTTCCTCTGTTGAGCGACTTCAGTTGCTTTTCTATTCCTTGGACACTTATTTCAATGTTAGCCATTTTTTCATTCATGCGAGGATTTAGATAAGGAACTGCAGTGCGGTCTTCCTCTGTGAAACAGCTTTGGAAAAAGCTGTGTGTCTGTCTGTTGGAAATAATTTTATCCACTATTATTTGATTGTTGTTTGAACAGCATTATAAAGAAATGAATACACTGATTTGTTTATAATTTTACAAAATCTTCTGCATGTTTAAAAGAGTGATATCTACATTTATTTGCTTGAATTTTGATCAAAACTGGTGTTACATTACATAATAATGCTTTACCTGGGCTGAAAAAGAATTAAATTATATTATATTTCATGTAATAATATTTCCTTAACGTAATCTGCTTGAGTTTTGCAGCATTGGGTCATTATGACCCAAAGTACCAAGAGTTCATACTATTTTTCAGGTGGACAGTATGGTTGATTCCCACCTATTTTGTGACATGGCCTTCTGGTGAAATTCATCTAAAGTTCATAAAGTACAGGGTGTTTACAAATGAATATTGGGGCTTTAATGCTTTATGATATTTATTTCATTAAACTTACTACAGTTATAAATGATATGTCAAATAAAAGAGTAACTCAAACAGTTGTTTGGCACCAGTATGCATGCACAGCACACAGTGTTTCTGCCGCAATCCGCTAGACCCAAGCGCTAGATAGGCCACAAGGGGGCTCTATGACAGAGTTTGCTTTGAATGGCCTCCAGGTTCACCCGACCTACGGCCATGCGATTTTTTCCTTTGGGGCTTCATCAAGGATCATGTGCACGTGCCTCCGCTACCAGCAGACCTCCCTGAATTAAGAAACTGGATTGAAGCAGCTGTTGCTACAATCACTGAAGACACACTTATCAATGTTTGGGAAGAAATTGGCTATAGACTTGATGTGTGCCGTGTGACAAATGGCGCTCACATTGAACATTTATAAGGTTCTTGGTAAAACTGTTTGAGTTGCTCTTTCATTTGACATATCATTTATAACTATAAGTTTAATATAATAAATGTTGTTGTTGTTGTGGTCTGCAGTCCTGAGACTGGTTTGATGCAGCTCTCCATGCTACTCTATCCTGTGCAAGCTTCTTCATCTCCCAGTACCTACCGCAACCTACATCCTTCTGAATCTGCTTAGTGTATTCATCTCTTGGTCTCCCTCTACTATTTTTACCCTCCACGCTGCCCTCCAATACTAATTTGGTGATCCCTTGATGCCTCAGAACATGTCCTACCAACCGTTCCCTTCTTCTGGTCAAGTTGTGCCACAAACTTCTCTTCTCCCCAATCCTATTCAATACTTCCTCATTAGTTATGTGATCTACCCATGTAATCTTCAGCATTCTTCTGTAGCACCACATTTCGAAAGCTTCTATTCTCTCCTTGTCCAAACTATTTATCGTCCATGTTTCACTTCCATACATGGCTACACTCCATACAATTAAAGCATTAAAACCCCAATATTCATTTATAAACACCCTGTATATATTCAGTAAAATTAAGCCTTAAGAACCTTTTGTAAACAAAATGGTAGGGACCTTGACAAAGATCTTCACTCACATTCGTGTACAAATACTCATGAATGGTATTTTTTGTTGTTGATAAATATTAGTTTAATAGGCACTGTGTTTTACACAATCACGTTTTAAGACAAAAGTACTTTCCATTTAGACTTTGTCTACTTGTAAAGCATTAAAAGTGCTCCTATATTCAGTTCTTTGCTAAGCTCTGATTAGACAAATAAAGAAGTTAGTAATTAACAGTAAAATTAAAAATACCCATTAATTAGACACTCCCATAATTTATCTGATCATGTAAATTCAAAGCCTGAAATTTTTCTGTTCTTACATAATTCAGATACCTCTCATTCTGTGATTAATAACAGAGTGGTCAGTTGAATATTAAAATATGAGATTATGTATCAGATAAACACAGCTGTTTAACACAACTGAGAAAGCAACAGTTCTTTTCAAAGTAGCACATTTTGTGATAAATTGTCTACATTAAATTTAGCTTGAATAAACACAAGACATTAATGACAGTTTTACAACAATTAAGCCAGTTTCTAATACACCCATCTTTTGACTACGACACACTTGGACTCATTCCACATTATTAAATGCTCTGCTTAGAACAGGAGTTACAGAACATAACAAATGAATACATTCCTGTAGTCTGATTGCATTCGCTACACCAAGCACCGTTTATTTGATCACAGTCTCATCTGTTCTAGATCCAAGACTGTTGCTGAGATTAATTCTTTTCACAGACCTTAAAAAATTCTGAAGTTATAGGGTATTCTTACTTGTCTGCAAAAATACCACCACCCATGATTAGCATATGTAAGGTCTCTGAAAACAATGTTTTTGCTCTCCTGAAACTCTACATAATTTCTTTTCCATTACAATTTTTGCTATGATTATGCATTTACCTGTTAATTGTGGACATTAAGTATTTAGGCCTGATTCAGTTTTATTCTTCACATGGCCCCAGTTAGGAATGGACTATTATGTTTATCATGCTTTTCTTTTATTCAATCTCTGCTTACATGACCTTTTTTGATTTTTTCTTCTCCCAGGAAATGTCACCTGGCATGGCAAAGCACTAAAAATAGGTAAGTGTTATCCTGCAGCACACTAAAATCTCCAACTTAAAAGTGTGCACTAGGTGTACAGGCAATACACTAAATTTAAAATACCTATCACACCTCATTCTTCAGCTAATATAGAGAGCTGATCCTTACTATACTTTACTGCTGACATCTCAGCAAATACTTGAGTAAAACATAGTACATTAAAATGTTGCGTACTGAAATAGGACTACAGCCACCATCGTGGTGACAATGTTCTTACACCCAGTATGATACCACAGTGGTAGCATGTGGTCTATGTCTCTGCTATGTTGCTTTTTTTTACATGTTAAAACAGGCACTGCAATAGAAAATCCTGCCACTTGTGGAGGAGCGTTCTGTAGTTACATTTTTGTTGGAAAAAAACTGCAAACCAACTGAAATTTATCACGACCTATCTGATGTGTATGGAAAAGGAGTCGTGAGTTAAAGTGAGTGCGGCAGTGGTGCACTGATTTTAAAAAGTAGCCTATCAACGTGCATGGTGAGGACTGCACTGGTAGGCCTAGCCTTATGACTGACAAACTACTGATAAGAATCAATGACAAAATTTGTGAAAATTGTCATTTCACAGTTGCAAAATTTTGTGCTAAGTGGATTCCCAAAATCCTAATGGAAGACCTCAAAGAACAGAGACTGGCTGCAGCATTGACCTTCCTCAAAGATTACAAAAAAAATGATAACAGAGCTATTGATTGTATCACAACTGTGGATGAGACTTGTCTGAAGTATATCAATTGTGTAATAAAAAAGCAGTCAATGGAACGGGGATGCACAAATTCTCCCAGGAAACAGGGAAGTGTTTGCAAACACTATTAGCAAGAAAGATCACAGCTAGTGTGTTTTAGGACTCTAGCAGAATGATTCTTGTTGATTTCCTTGAATGTGGCACAACTGTTAACTCAGAGAGATATTGTCAAACACTGACAAAGTTAAGGTGGGCGATACGAAACAAACAGTGGGAAAACTCAGAATTTTTTTATCGCAATGCACGTCCACACACAGACAATTATGCCAGAGATCTCCTAGAGGGTTCTGGATGGGAGTTGTTTGATCATCCACCATACAACCCACATCTGGTGTTGAGTTACTAGCTCTTCCCAGCATAATATGCAAAAAACTGGTGATTTCTCAAACTGGGGAACAATCAAGAATGGGGTGCTGCAAGGTTCAGTCTGGGGTCCTCTGCTGTTCTTAATATACATTAATGACCTGCCATTCTATATTTATGAAGAAGCAAAACTGGTACTTTTTGCCAATGATACAAGTATAGCTATCACACCCAACAGACAAGAATTAACTGGTGAAATTGTAAACAATGTTTTTCAGAAAATCATTAAGTGGTTCTCTGCAAATTGGGCTCTCATTAAACTTTGACAAAACACAGTATATACAGTTCCACACAGTAAGTGGAGTGACACCATTAATAAATATAGACTTTGATCAGAAATCGGTAGCTAAGGTAGAATATTACAAATTTCTAGGTGTATGCATTGATGAGGGGTTGAACTGGAAAAAACACACTGAGGATCTGCTGAAACGTTTGAGTGCAGTTACTTATGCTATTAGGGTCATTGCAAATTTTGGTGATATACATCTGAGTAAATTAGCTTACCACGCCTATTTTCATTCTCTGCTTTCGTATGGCATCATATTCTGGGGTAACTCATCATTGAGTAAAAGAGTGTTCATTGCACAAAAGCATG
Source organism: Schistocerca piceifrons (assembly GCF_021461385.2). Taxonomy (NCBI): domain Eukaryota; kingdom Metazoa; phylum Arthropoda; class Insecta; order Orthoptera; family Acrididae; genus Schistocerca; species Schistocerca piceifrons. The sequence goes on along the minus strand of NC_060138.1, from coordinate 330,562,469 downwards.
TAATCAGAATAATTGCTGGAGCTCATCCAAGATCATCCTGCAGACACTTATTTAAAGAGCTAGAGATCTTCACTGTAGCCTCACAATATAAATATTCACTTATGAAATTTGTTATTAACAGTCCGAACGAATTCAAAAGTAATAGCAGTGTACATGGCTACAACACTAGGAGAAAGGATGATCTTCACTACTCAAGGTTAAATCTAACTTTGGCTCAGAAGGGGGTAAATTATGCTGCCACAAAAGTCTTTGGTCACTTACCTAATAGCATCAAAATTCTGACAGATAGCCATATAGTATTTAAAAGGAAATTAAAAGAATTTCTTAATGGCAACTCCTTCTACTCATTAGATGAATTTTTGGATATAACAAGTGGGCAATTTCCCCAACCTCCACAAAAAATTAAAAATATTAAGTGTCATGTAATATTTTATGTAATGTAATATCTTGTATAGACACCTTTTATTAACCTGACACGTTCCACATCATTACAAAGTGCCATATTCATGATCTATGGAACAAGTACTAATCTAATTGTTTGCTTCACAATGCTTTAATACTAATGCCAAACTGTGTGCCAGTACGAACAGTAACTGCAATCACAGACAGCAGATTTCTACAGAGATGGTATTGAAAAACCTGTGCCACCAAATGATAAGTGCCTCAGATTGGCAATTTTGTAGAAAAATAGCTTAAGACTGTATCTTTAAAACGTATATGATAAAATCTGGTTTTTTCTATATTGTTAATTTTTTAATTCAAAACATCTGTTATCTTCTGGATAGCCCTTGTATATGTACAACATTACTTGCTACTTTTGGCAAGCAGTAAACTGTAATCAAAATTTCAGTCACAATACCTACTACAATACTGTATTGCAATAGCATGCTATATAGTGTCCTAGCATATGCTGACAGGATGTGGAAACAATTTGTTCCAACCTGAAGTCATGCGACTTCTGCCATTACTCCATTCCCAGGAAAGTATCCAGTCATATTGTGCGAGTAGTACACACATCCTGTGAGCTCCGAACAGTTGGATCACCTTGCCTAAAGAGAAATCAATTGGTCAGAGAACAATGCCCTCTATGAAGTCATTTTAGTGTTACTTCGATTCATTTGCACGATCACGGAGATGTATGAAACATAAGGAAGATTGTTGTACTTGATAAAACTTACTGTCTCTCTTTTTACCACTCTTCCTCCTACCAATGTACAGCTCCACAGTTCACATGGGGATAGTACAGATTTTTTCAGTTTGCCCCTGAGAAACATCCTTGGCTACAATATTATTTTCCTGGTCTCTCTGGGTTGCTGTGTGTCCCTTATTGATCAGACTGTGACTTATTTTCCTTGATTTTGCAGGAGGAGAAGGGACTCATGAGCCATCTGCATCATTTTATCTCCAGCAAACACCTATTAAATAGACACCTTGAGGTGTTCGGTATTCTGCTGGATATCAGTGTTGTTCATCCACAATATTTCGAAAATGTCTCTCATTATCTTCATTAGGTGTGACATGAGACTGTCCATCGAGTGGAATGAGTCCAGTAATTATACCTATGGTCTTCCCCCTTGATGGAGCAGGAAGGCCATAAGTAAAAATAATTGAGCTGAACGGGTCCATTAGCTTCACCAATGCCCTCCCCCTCCATCAAGGGGGAAAACTGTAGGTACAAATAATGGACGCATTCCACTCAATGAGCAGTCTCAGGTAGCATTTGATGAAGATAATTAGTCACACTGTTAAAATATTGTGCAAGAATGATACGCAGCAGAATACCTGACCCATCAAGATGCCAACGGATCACTGGGAAAGTCTGACAAATTACATCTGTTGAATTGTTTGAAGGCACCTAGGGAAACAGATGAGACAGTTCTCCTTGCAGGAGAGCTTCTGTAAAATTTGGAACGTAGGAGACCAGATACTGGCAGAAGTAAAGCTGTGAGGACCGGGCGAGAGTCGTGCTTCGGTAGCTCAGATGGTAGAGTACTTGCCTGCGAAAGGAAAAGGTCCCGAGTTCGAGTCTCGGTCGGGCACACAGTTCTAATCTGCCAGGAAGTTTCAAATTTCATGTGCTTATCAATGATGAGAACTTTCTGCCTGAAATGAACTGGTGGTTTCCCAGCCTCAGTCCCACATATCCCCAACACCCTTTCGGTCAGTTTGATTTACTTATGGTGGGCCACATGAAGTGCCTTCTAGCAGGACAACCAAACAGACCTATAATCAGACTGGTATTATCGATAATATACTATTGCTGGCTATTACGAAGTTTCACAATTAAAACACTGTTGCAGGTCACCAATCTCGTGTTTTATTTTCTGAGAGTAAGTCACCAACACAATATCTAAAATAGACGAGTACAATAACAAAGCAAGATGACATCTATATAAGTCCCTAATGTGAAGTTGTCCAAGAATATTACTCATTCAAGAAGTATTGAAAGCGTTCTGAAGGTTGAAGACAGTATTTACTGCATGATGCCCTTGTAGGAAAGCAAGTTGTACAACTGCATTCAGCAATGCAGCTTATTAATAGTGGAACGATACCTTCAGAAGCCACACTACAGCACTAATTGTATTGTAAGATACATACAAAATTTCATCCACTCAAAAGTATTTCCCCACACATGCTGTGGGCACAGCATTACAATAACTTCCACCTCTCTAACATAGGCAGAATACACAGTTATCTCTTGGTACACTGTAACAGCCATTGTTGTTTGTATATGGAAGAAAAGTTGTCTGTTGTATGCTTCATCCAGAGATAAAGTTATTAATTTAGCTCCACCCACACAAAGGTTGTACCATGCGTAAGTTATAAACCCTGAGCACAAAAGTGAACATTTTGATGTTCCTCTGTAAAATAGGATATGTCATATTGGAAAGGTTTTATAATATATTTCTGCCAAGATAAGAATACTCCAAAAGTTCTAGCTGCTTGCCTCGAGCAGACATACATGTCACTGTGCTTCATTGAGGAACTGACTCGGCACTTGACACCAACAGCAGTATGGCCTGAGGGCTTGAATTCTTTCAGTGGACACCGGGATTTTGTTTTTTGTCTGCTTAGAGATACGAATTTCTGGTCTGTGGTATTCCACTGCTTGCAATCTTTGTTGGTGGTATGGAAATCAGTGATTTAACTGTACCTACACTGCTGCATGCACATTTTGCAAGTGCTAACTTTTGTACTGGCTGCAGCTGTTGGGAGCCAGACATATTTTTTTCAAACAAGTTGATTTCAGCACACATACAAATGGTCAAATTGGAATGCGAGTAGTTGATGAAACAAATTTTCAACTTCACAAAATATTTGTCGGATAACCTCAATCTCTTTGATTCTCTTTTCTTCTAAGAAAGCTGGACAGTCAAGACTGCATATAGAATATTACCGAATATTACCCCTTATAGTCCCCACAGCACAAAAGCTATTTCCAACTATTGTGCTTGGCCATTGAATGCAGGCTTTCATGGCATGTACTTGCATCATTGCTGACACTTGTTTTATGGATATTAATCCATTGTCAAAGGCACAATTCTCCGCCTAACATTTCGTCTTATAATGGTGGAGACATCACCAGAGGCTGTAACAACTTACAAAACATTTACAATCGCAGAAATGCTCAGCGAGCTGAACTTTTTATACATACCCACGCAATGGTCAGAATGTAAGGTCGTCAGAACACTGTCTAAGATTGTGGAGTTGTGCCGATATATGTTATGGAGCTTGTAGTGGGAAAGGGTTTGTCCTATATTATTTAGGACTAAGTCCCACAGCTTGTCTAATTTCAGTCCATCCTCTTATGTTACAGTTGTTTTTGTGCTTTTGAATTTCTATGGCCTATCTGTACGTCCTGGCATCAGGGATTAGATCTTGATAAAACCATAGTATCAGAGAAACTAATTTGATGGTTCCTCAGTCCCAGTGCATGATGTGCTGCTGTAGATTTATCTGAGTTACCAAGATGACAATTGCCCTTTTATCCGTTAAGGGGTGTTATTACTTCTTTGTGCAGTTTCTATGTACAGTAGACTGCAAGTGCACGGGATAAGTATAAACAGTTCAGACTGCAGAGCTTTTTTGAGATTTTCACTGCTTTCTGAATCATTATAGCCGCTGATCATGACTCCAGTGTTCGAAGGTGCAGAGAATTACATCTTGGATCAAGGTCTAATACCCATAAAACAAAATCAGTGATTTATGAGCTTCTTTGGTCATTTATCACATGATGCAGGTAATATTGGTGTGCTCTTAGCGCTAACAGTAAAAATGGAACACACTAATGATGTATAACCTCACCTCAAAAAAATACAGAAGGATGGAAAATTAGGAATTAACTCCATTGACAATTATTAGAAAGAGCCCAAGCCTGAAGAGGGAGAGGGTAGTAAAGAAAATCAGCTGTATTCCTTTTAAAAGAACAAGTCCATGGCCCTTACAAAACAAAACAATGAAAAAACATTTCCATGGTCACATTGACAGGAATCCCACTTCCCCCAAATGTACCTTAAACACCTCACCACTTCAGTCACTGGTTCACCTTAAGGCAAATAAACCCTGTTGCTTATGCTTGGGCAATAATAGAGAACTGAAAGACTACGAACCTGGTTAGCTTGTCAGATTATGTTCTCCCCCATAACATCCTTAAAGAATTTTATAGTGCGCACCACCTCATAACATGGTCCATTCTGAACTATAGTGCACATCCAAGTCCATCTGTTGACAGCTTAGATTTAGCCTTCTATTGCACACCTTGTCATGAGTAATAATGGACAGTGATGACTGCTCTCCTAGACATGGTTCTATGCTTTCCATATGCACATCTTGTAAGGACTGACAACATGGACTGAATCTCCCCTCCCACTTTTCTCTTCCACCACCATACAAAAGAGCATCTGTACTTATCTCCCTAGCTCTTTCCCTGTTTAACAGTAAATATCTGCAAGGTAAGCCAGTATCCCCATTTCCTGGGAATAGTGTCCTATCACTGTATCAAACAGAGGTTGATGGTGCTTGTCTCGGAATTGCTGTTACAGGAAAATAGTGACAATGTGTCCCTGTTTGAGAGCACTGGGTACACCTGGTCTTAATTCAAACATCTTCATTAAGTGTTACAAGAGGAAGAAAAATACTAATGAAATAGAACTGTTGGATCAGTTTGTCATATTGATTTGTATACGCTGGACTACAGCACCACACTTCCGATGGACCACTCTTCATTTGTATTTATCCACAAATTTTATTAGTAGGCCAAGAGATCACTATAATCTAGTGCAACTCACCAATACCAGTTATACATCCAATACAATAACAAAAATCCATAAACAGGCAGAGGAGCCTCCCCCAAATGTTTAAGGTACAATATAGAACCACTTTTAGGCATATTGTTACTGCTGTTCACTTGAGGTGGGGGGAGGGGGAGGGCAATACTACCTTAACCAGTATGTAATATGTTGTGGAACTAAACGTGATAATATGCTTATCTATTTATCAATGAACACCAACTTCCTCTTATCACTTCCTCAAAGGAATATGTCAACAAAAGTTACTGTACGATTACGGTAAGACGTAATTGATAAACACCTGTCTCAAGACAGTGATATGTCTATTCATTGATAAGAACGTCCTTTATTTACACTGAGACTGTCAACATTAATCCCGCATCGGAGGTTGAATGAATTCATCAAACAATAATTTGAAAGACTTGGAATATTAACATAATTCTCTGAAACTGAAAAATAGCTTGCTGTAATCGTAATTTACACATTCTGAAGTGAAAAAAAAGTGAGTACAGTAGCCAACCTAAAGCAAGCGACAGAGGACCATCGGGTTTTTAACAAAATTTAAGGAATGATTAAAGCAAAACAAAAATCAGAATGAACAAGGAAGCTTTCATCGACACTGTTGAAAATACTGAAAATGAAATGTGGAAAACAACAGTACTCGAGTTTAAGAATGAAAAGCACTTCTGGTCCCCCTACGCTCAGCAAGATGCATTGTGTTAAGTGCTGCAAGTGCAATCGGCTTGGACAGTAACATCCAACTGAACAGGGTATTGCCAAATGACGGTCTGAAATAAAATGTAGATTATTTCTCTAAGACGGCCTTCCTTTGGCCTATCAGTTTCGAACGAAGCCCCTACGGTTACACTTCATAATTAAAAACCTACACGCCACTTAAGTAATATATACGGTGAAGCTACCCAAAGCAAAGACGAACGACGTACTACGGAACTACACAGCCAAATATCGCTCTCATCGAGATAAACATAACGACGTACCTTTACAACATGGCAACATACCGACCATATGTCATCCGATGACTGCTCAAAGAAATCTTTCTTTGGTGTCCACGTTTTAATAGGTTTCGTACTAACATTAAGAAGTTTTCCTTGCTCGCTGACTAGGGCAGCTCTAACGCTTCCCGTTCCCACGTCAACGCCCACAAACAAATTTTCATGGCCCATCACTGTATCGACTGCAAAAAAAAGAGGCAAAAGCCCAAGTTTATCTTTACTAGACGAAACGTTAAGATCAACTACTGAAAATATATGCTGCCGCGTCAGACCTACTTCCGTTACTGTATCCCTCCTTCACCATGTCAATGGTAAACGTATTGCATAATCGTGCTTTTAACAGCGGCTCTCAAAACCAAGGCTTTCGCCCTTCTTAACCTTGAAATAATCGCCGAAGTCAATGGTCACGAGATCTATTGCGAAACACCTACACTAACTCAAGCAGACGAATATCACGATGGAACTTTCCATGTTTAGAGCGCTCTTCGTCCACTCCTCAACTTTACACCAAATTAGCGCCTCTTATACTTGTGAACTGAGATATAATATTTTACGGCATTTTTGTTTGAGGGAACCTAAAGTCATAGATTTCCTGTACATGTGGTATTCTGTCTTGCAGAAAGGCATTCGTCAACACTTTGTATTCCCAGGCTGCGCGCAGCGCTCGAGGATTCGAGGAACTAGAAAACAGGAATCTAGCAATATGCGCATCACGTCGTCTGCGCTCTAACCAAGCGACCAATGAAAAGTCAGAACTGGAAGACCAATCAAAAAGCGCTATGTTTCACCAGCGTGCAGATTTGTATTTTAAACATGAGCTTTGTATTCTCGCCTTACTTTTGCATGTTTGAAGAACACAGCAAATTCAGGATTGTTAGTTTCAGTGATAACATGGTGGACGAAAAAAAGAGTTAAATAACTTGAGTGAGTGGATATCGGAAATCGCAACATACTTGCAGGAAACACAGCCAAATATTTCTAAAAACGAAGAATATAAACGTCATTTAAGCAGTACTCTATGATTCCTGCCTAACCAAACCCTCTGAAATCGTAATATGTTCGGAAACAAACACCAAATATTTATGACCAGCGAGGAAAGTACCCTAAACTGGAATCCTACCCCCGCCCCCACACCCTCCTTCAAAGCAGCCCCGGGCACTCTTGGCTCGGAATTGTCTTAAATCGTAGCAGAACTAAGTGTAAATAGCAGTTTCGGCTTCTACCACTCACTAGCGAGGTGCAAAAGGTGCCTGCTCCACTTGTTATAGTAGTTCCGCTTCTACCACTCATTAGCGAGGTGCGAAAGCTGCCTGCCCCACTTGTTACTTACCAGCTTACCCTCAGAATTCGCACATTATTCCCTTCATAACTTACGTTTTAGAGATCATCAGATCGTATTGTACAGGAGGCATATCAATTTTTGCTTTATGATGTACATAGTTACATAATTTTCTAACACTAATTTTACCACCAAAGATTTATGTTGTATACAATAATATTATTAAATTGTTTCTCTCATGATCTACCAGTACTTAATGCCTAAATTTTCCAGACAACAATCACACTGTTTAAATGATCATTTCATCATTCATAAATTCCTCAGCTGAGTAGTATCGTTTTCCCAGAAACCATGTAGTCATCACTTCAATGAACCATCTCCATGTTCAGTACATTTCTACCCTTGAATTTATTGTAGACTACCATTCTCATGTACTTAGGCGTCTGCTGGAACAGTTTTAAGTAACGTGTTGGAAGTATGAAATTTTCTTTGTGTCTAATGTTGTACGTATGTTTGAGATGGCTTAATTCAGTTACGTCTGAGTTACTGTGTAAAAAGATTAGTATAATCTCAAAGATGTGCAATGCAGGGATAGATAATATTTTACACTCTTGAATAGACGGCGGCAGAATATTCTAGGGGAGGGGGGGCAGCACACATTATTCTGACCTTTTTTTTCAGCAGCCAGATTCTGTTTATGTAGTAACTAAATAACTTTTATATGATTGCCAGTTTAGATTATTGTCCAACTTTATGGTGAAGAGTTTGATGGGCTGAGATTCTTCTGTAACTTGATTTTTATGTATGATACTGATGTCACCGACTTTGGATTGTTTGGTTCTAAATTGAGTTATCATGGTCTTTGAAATACTAAGTAACCATGTATCTCTGTTGTTTAGTGTGTTTATTACAGCATCCAGAATTTCTCTCACATTTTATTTTTCAACAAGTAGAGAAGTATCATCAGTAAATGTGACTGGTTGGCACTGGTATTGAGATGTAAACCATTTATTTAAGAAAGAAACAAGATTGGGCCTTGAAGGACTCCTTACAAACTCGTATCCCTCTGAGATGCACAATTTATGGTAATAGATGTTATGATTACCCTTTGTTTCCTGTTTGTCAGATAAGGATTTTGTTTGATACTGTACCTGTCTAGTTTTTGAAGCAGCATGAAGTGATTCACTTATCATAATGCCTTGGCAAGGTCGCAGAAGATACCTGTCTCTTTATTGCCTTTTCCCTATGACGAGATGATTTTTTTCAATGAATTCATTAACTGCATTCATTGTACTTTTCCCCTTCAGGAACCCATACTTGTTTTTGAAAATAATATCACATTTCATGATAAAATTTGTTATATAGACTGCAGCTATTTTTTTTTCCAAATGCACCGAGCGAGGTGGCGCAATGGTTAGCACACTGCACTCGCATTCGGGAGGACGACGGTTCAATCCCGTCTCCAGCCATCCTGATTTAGGTTTTCCGTAATTTCCCTAAATCGTTTCAGGCAAATGTTGGGATGATTCCTTTGAAAGGGCACGGCCGATTTCCTTCCCCATCCTTCCCTAACCCGAGCTTGCGCCCTGTCTCTAATGACCTCGTTGTCGACGGGACGTTAAACACCACTAACCTAACCTTTTTTCCAAATACTTTGGATAACACTGGGAGGGTACCGATAGGACGCTAATTTCCTGATTCTTTTTTGTGTGGTGATTATATCTCCTGATTCTTACTGTATTTTACGAACTATAAGACGCTACAGACAATAAGACACACCTTAATTTTTAAGCAATTTTTTAAATACAATTTTTACCATTTTTATTATTGGATTGCAAAGTCAGACCAAAAATAGTTCTTAGTTTAGAAAATCTAACCGTTCTTTAAAATCCCTGAAAATCGTCATCTGAACTTTCTTCTCCTTCTTCCTCTTCATCATCATCATTGTGCGTCTCATATGTAAGATGGTCTTCACTACCATTGAGAATGTTACTTACGCCACACTTCTCGAAAGCTTTAACAATAATGACTTCTCTCACTCTAGACCATGACTATTTTATCCACTGACACACTTGTTTGATTGTAGTTAGCCTTAAAGCTCCCTTCTTCGTGAATTCATGTTGGGTTTCATCCACCATACATTTTTTTCCATTGCTCTCTCATATACACATTAAATGGTTTAGTTCACGAGATATCAATAGATTGCAATTGTGAAGTAAGTCCCTCTGGAATAACAGCAAGCTCTACAGGGTGATTCAAAAAGATTTGTGTTATTCTACAAGTAAAAATAAAGAAAAAAGTTCATATAAACATAGGTCCGCAAATGTTTTGTTATGGCTAATAAAAGATTTTGCCTGAATTTTAGCAACTTCGTTAATACAAAGCCATCGCAAAACTGTATGAGATTAAAGTAAAGCACGATTTCCATTTATTTTGTTGTTATCGATCTGCTAAATTTAATAAAACATGTCCCAGACGTGTATCTGCAGTAGTTTTCCAGAACATCCAGAGAAGCAAGGATGTAATTTCGTAAAATTTTTAATTTATTAACTATTTGGCCCAATTTGTTTTTTTTTTTAAATTCCTGACAATTGTACGAAGTTTTCAACAGAAGTTGTAGAGAATTTAATTTTGGAAGAATGATGGTAATAACGTAAACAGAAACTGTATGAATGTGTCAGATGATCTGCTTTTATTAATACCATGGAACACGTGAAGTCATGTTACACTGGAAAATACAAAGCTCAGTGCTAAGTACGTTGTACAATGTACATACAATTTCACAATACATTCACAATAAATGTTCAAAAATGTCTCCACAGAGTTCAACGCATTTATCTTCACGTGTATGTTCAGATTTTGTTGCTCATTTCAGTTTCACAGGGTTGTTCTTAATTTCGCTTATTGCATTCATAATGCGCGCAAGTAATGTCTCACATGTATTGCTTTGTCCTCATAAACTATGTCATTCGTCCATTCCCATACACAAAAATCCATTTGTGTTAAATCAAGCGATCTGAGTGGCCACAGACGTGTAGCACATGACCAATTCATTTCTGGGGAATTGTTCACTTAAATGTGTAGTAACGATGTTAGTGAAATGTGGAGGTCCACCGTCTTGTTGAAAATACATTTGCAGTTGCGTAGCAAGTGAAACATCTTCGAACAAGTGGGGCATTTCTTCTTGAAGGAATTGTAAGTACGTTTCGCCAATTAGACGTCCTGGGAAAATAAATGGTCCAATAAAATGTGTGTTGATTATACCACACCACACATTTATGCTAAATCGTTGCTGTAAATCGCGTTGCATTGTTGCATGTGGGTTTACTTCAGACCATATGTGCTCATTATGTAAACTGTTTATACCATCCTGAGTAAACTGTGTCTCATCAGTAAATAAAATGTATTTGTGTAACTGCCGATTAGTGTTTAACCAGTTGCACAACTCCAAGTGAAGGGCAGGATCTCCTGGATGTAAATGATGCACTTTTTGTTTATGGTAAGGATACAGATAATTGTACTCCAGTGTGCCCCCATAGCTTAGATTGCGAAATGCCTAATTTTTGAGAGATACGTCGTGTACATACCCGGGCTATGTTGAACAGCAGCCATAATATCCTCGTCATTGTCTTTAAGTATCGAGCGTTAGTACTGATTATGAACGCTAGGTAGAGAACCCGTCTTCCATAACATTTGAAACACTCTGCTAATGGTTCGTGCATTCAGAATCCTCCGAGTTGGATAACGTATGCAATATTCGTTAACTGCAGCTGTAGCATTACCATCACATTTGCCATAAATAAACAACTTATTGGCGTATCCCTCTGTCATACATTTGAAAGGCATCGCTATTTCACAAATAATCTACAAACTACAACAGTTACTAAGTGGTTTCAGTTAAATACACTGTTGTTATTATGTTTTTTCACTGAACAGTACAGAAAACTAACTCGTTTCAAGGTTAGGAAACGACTGAAACATCTCACTAACGCTTGCCAACAATGACAAACGTTTCTACATGGAAAGTAAACAAATTTACTTGTATAATAATCTTTGCTTCTCCGGATGTTCTGGAAAACTACTGCAGATACACGTCTGGGACATGTTCTATTAGATTCACCAGACAAATAACAACAAAATAAATGGAAATCGTGCCTTACTTTAACCTTGTACAGTTTTGCGATGGCTTCATATTAGCAAAGTTGCTAACTTTCAGGCAAAATCTTTTATTAGCCATAACTCCATAACTGAATATTGCAGACCTATGTTTATTTGAACTTTTTGCTTTAGTTTTACTTGTGGAATAACACATTAAAATAGTTGCATATCTTCGTGAGCCATCATGTATATCTCCCTCTCTCGTTTTCTCTTTCACAGAATGTTTAAAATGACAACTAAACTGACCCAGCACAAGAAGAGAACTCTTCTTCAATGAAGCAACTTTCCTTCTATATCTACATCTATATTCCGCAAGCCACCATATGGTACGTGACGGAGGGTACCATGTACCTCTCTACTTGTCACATTCTTTCCTATTCCACTCGCAAACAGAGAGGAGGAAAAACGACTGTCTATATGCCTCTGTATGAGCCCTAATTTCTCGTATCTTATCTTGGTGGTCCTTACGTGCAATATATGTTGGCGGCAGTAGAATCGTTTGGCAGTTGTCTTCATTTTCTAGTTCACTAATTTTTCTCAATAGTGTTTCTCAAAAAGAACATTGCCTTCCCTCCAGGGATCCCCATTTGAGTTCCCGAACCATCTCTGCAACATTTCCCTCTTGTTCGAACCTACCAGTAATAAATATAGCAGCCCACCTCTGAACTGCTTAGATGCCTTCCATCAACCTGACCTGGAAAGAATCACAACCACTCAAGCATTACTCAGGAATAGGTCACACAGGCATCATATATGCGGCCTCCTTTATCTGGCCTCTTTTCTAAAATTCTCCCAATAAACCAAAGTCGACCATTCGCCTTCCCTACCACAGTTGTCACATGCTCATTCCATTTCATATCTCTTTACAACTTTGTACCCAGATATGAACACTGTATCCAAACATTACAGCTTTGAGCTTTCTATTCATCTGCATTAACTTACATTTTTCTACATTTAGAGCAGGCTGCCATTCATCACACCAACTGGAAATTTTATCTAAATCGTTTTGTATCTTCTTACAGTCACCCAACTTTGACACCTTATAGTACACCATGGCATCATCAGCAAACAACTGCAGATTGCTGCTGACTCTGTCGCCAAATCATTTATGTATATAGAGAACAACAGCGGTCCTATCACACTTGCTCGGGCACTCCTGACAATACCCTTGTTTCTGATGAACACTCGCCTTCTAGGACAACATACTCGGTTCTATTATTTAAGAAGTCTTCGAGTTCCTCACAAATATGTGAACTTATTTTCATATGCTCGTACCTTCGTTAACAGCCTGCAATGGAGCACAATGGCAAATGCTTTCCAGAAATCTATAAATATGGACCCTGCCTGTTGCCCTTCATCCATAGTTCTCAGTATATCAATTGAGAAAAGGGCAAGCTGAGTTTCTCACGAGCGTGAAATCATGCCGATTCTTGGACATAATCTTCTCAGTCTTAAGAAAGTTTACTGTATTCGAACTGAGAATATGTTCAAGGAGTCTGAGCCAAACAGAGAGGAGGGGTACTGGTCTGCAACTTTGTAGATTCGTTTTTCTACCCTTGCGATATAGTGGAATCACCTGCGCCTTTTCCCAGTTGCTTGGGATTTTGTGCTGCATGAGAGAATCACGATAAATGCAAGCTAGGTAAGGGGCCAATACTGTAGAGCACTCTTTGTGAAATCTAACTGGGATTCCATCCAGACCTGGTGTTTTATTTGCTTTCAAATCTTTCAGTTGTTTCTCTATGCCAGGGATACTTACTTACTTACTTACTTACTCCCTGGCGCTACAGCTCATATTGGACCTTGACCTCCTGGACAATTTCCACCCACTCTTCTCTGGTATCTGCTTTGACTCTCCATCTTCTAACTCCCATTCTTCTTAACTCCTCCACCACGTTGTCTAGCCATCTGGTCCTTGCCCTGCCCCTTATTCGGCACCCACCTAGTTTTCCTATGAAAATTTTTTGATTATGCTGCTCTCCACCATTCTTTCTACATGTCCCAACCAACATAGTATATTACTCTTTATTTGTGTCATGATACCCGGTTTGTTGTACAATTCTCTGATCTCCTTATTTTTTCTCACTCGCCAAAACCCCCTATCATTCACTGGCCCAAAGATTTTCCTAAGCATATTCCTTTCCCATCTCTGCAATAGCTCCTCATCATTTTGCATCATTATCCAAGTACCTGAAATGTTCAAATGCATGTGAATTCCTTTTTTTTTTTTTGGTCATCAGTCTACTGACTGGTTTGATGCGGCGCGCCACGAATTCCTTTCCTGTGCTAACCTCTTCATCTCAGAGTAGCACTTGCAACCTACGTCCTCAATTATTTGGTTGACTTATTCCAATCTCTGTCTTCCTCTACAGTTCTTGCCCTCTACAGCTCCCTCTAGTACCATGAAAGTCATTCCCTCATGTCTTAGCAGATGTCCTATCATCCTGTCCCTCCTCCTTATCAGTGTTTTCCACATATTCCTTTCCTCTCCGATTCTGCGTAGAACCTCCTCATTCCTTACCCTATCAGTCCACATAAGGGACCAAACTGCTAAGGTCAATGGTCCCTAGACTTACACATTACTTTAAGTTAGGCTAAGTACAACACACACACACACACACACACACACACACACACACATGCCCAAGGGACGACTCGAACCTTCGCCAGAAGAGGCTGTGCAATCCCTGGCATGGCTCCTCAAACCACACGGCCATTCCGTGCGGCAAGTACCCGAATCATACATCACCACAGGTCTCAGTACTGTATAATACACCGTCAGCTTCAGATTCCTACTAAAACGTCTTACTTTAAATACTTAATTTGTGCGAAATAGCTCCTGTTACCAGCTGTAATCCTTGTATGTATTTCTTTTCTCATATCATTATTCTCAGTTACCAGTGACCCAAAATATTTATAGCTCTTAGAGCGTTCAAAATCTTTCCCATTGAAAGTCGTGCTTCTTTCTCTTTCACTATACCTTTTCCTAGCTGTTAACATATACTTGGTCTTTGATTGATTAATTGTCAGCCCCATCTCCAGTCCATATCTTTCTAATTTTTCAAACTTTTCTTCAGATCCTGTTTCCTCCTGGATAACAAATCAATATTATTTGCATATGCAAGATACCGTGTCACTCTATTTAATAGTGTTCCCCCAGGGTTGCTGTTTTGTGTCTTTCGCATTATTCTCTACAAGGCGACATTAAACAGAATAATGGAGAGCAAATCATCCTGTCGCAATCCTTGGTTAATTTCAAATGCCTTTGATAAAGTCCCCTCAACCTTTACTTTACATACTGTTCTCCGAGTCATCTGGAACAGTCTTATTAGTTTGTTGGGTACTCTTGCGTCTTGTATTGCCTTCCAGAGTTGATCCCTTTTGATACTATCATAGGCTTATTTGAAAGCAATGAACAGCTGGTGGACATAGATATTATATTCAAAACACTTTTCAAGGACCTGTCTGATGGTGAAAATCTGATCTGTTGTGGATCTAATAGTTCTGAAACCACACTGATGGTCTCCTAGATACTATTCTACATATGTACTGAGTAGCCCCACCATGATTTTTTCTAATACTTTATTACAGCGCCAGGGATGCTTATTACTGTAGCATCCATATGGGAGTTTGTCTGATGGTCAAATGGTAGTATGTTTGTCCTTCTCTCCCACACTCTGTTAATCCATAATTTCACACCATCTTCGTCCATCTAATCCTTGGCATGTTTGGCACTGGCATTGTTTTGCACTTGAAAAAGGTTATTGGATTAAGTTTTGTAATGTCAGTACAACATGAAAGGACAACATTGTAGTGCATATTTTGGTGTCCACTTGTTTTTATAGTTACAGTTTTAGCATCTTTCATGGCAACAGTTCTGTTACTCGGCACATCAAATTTCAGAGAAGTTTCGTCCATATTCGCTATTTGGGTTTGTTCCACACTGAGTTTCTTTCGATGATGATATGGATGATGGAAATATGATCTTTCCTCTTCATACTCCTGTGGCGTTTTCTGAGATATTTTGATTTTGGTTCACATACAAAGTCCATGGTGCTTCATAAACCTGTAGCACCAACCAACACCTCCCTTAATGTCTGTTAAGTTTCGCTGTAGCACTAGCTTACATGTTGCATGGGGGCTTAATTAAATAATGAGAATAATTTTTTTTATTTTTGGTAGCTGTATGTCCGATTACGCTGTGTCTCGTAAACGGTTGGCCCTGACTAGTTTTTGTACGCAATCTGACTGCATAGAACAACAACAAAGAATGAAAGAAAATTTCCGTTAACACAATTAATTAATTAAGTCCCCAGCAACTGTAAAACCTACGAAACCAAAGCACAAGTATAACTGTTCTGTGTGTGGAAGTATGACTCAACATACACATCTGGCACGGTTCTTCTTCAATTAGGCAAGAAATTTTAAATATCATTTATACTGAAGTAATTAAAAAATAGAAATACTATAATTGCGTAAGGAAAGCAGAATTACACTCTAATACAAGAACACAAGCCACATGCTTTGTTGACTGAACCTGTAATGCTGCATTATTTAAGACATTGAGATAATAAAAAGAAAAGGAAAAATTTTTTTTCTTTTACCTTCATATATTGACGAAAATCACTCTAATCATTACAATATATCTCCACACCGACTCGCTGCTACCACATCTCAACAAGAACTTTTCAGTATCTCATCTCAGCAAGCACTTTTCACTCGCACATCTCAACAAGCACTGACTACTACGAGTTCTCCCCAAGCACTTTTCACTAGCACATCTCAACAAGCACTGACTACCACGAGTTCTCCCCAAGCACTGCCTGTGGAGGCGGCTGAATAATACTCTTTGGCGCAATCTCTGGCGCAGTGGCTCAGTGTAGCCACCTTTCATATGCCCCTCCTCCACAGGCCAGAATTTGATGGTATTTTTGCCAGCATTGGTGGTGAAAATACCACCAAATTCGTCCACAAAATACAGACAAAAATAAAAGATAATATTAATACGTAAATATCACATAATTAGTTAAAATTTTGGCTTTGCACTGACCTTTCAATAACCTAATATATGAAATACAGTAAGCAATACAAATTCTTTCATACATGTGACTTTACATAATAGTTTACACAATACACAAAAAATCGGTTTATACAAATGTTCACATAAAATGCTTTCAATGACTAGTTCCAGCAGTAGCACCCAGCAATGGTCAACAGGTGCAGACACCAACAAGTGACATCATTCAGTTGAAGCAGTCCATCAGTGGCACCCAGCAATGTTGAACAGGTGCAGACACCAACAAGTGACATTATTTCAGTAGAAGCAGTTCATCAGTGGCACCCAGTAATGTTGAACAGGTACACACAGCAACAAGTCACATTTCTCAGCAGAAGCAGTTCCATTAGTGGCACCCAGCAATGTTGAACAGGTGCAGAAACCAACAATTGACTTCTTTCAGTAGAAGCAGTCCATCAGTTGCACCTAGCAATGATGAGCAGGTCCAGATAGCAGTCCATAATATTCACTATCACTGATCACACTGTTCATCAGAGTTTATAAGCAGAAATTAAACATGTCCTAGTGGCCCCAATCATGTAGAAAAAGTACAAGTAACAGTCCATAATATTCACTATCACTAATCACACAGTTCATCAGCAGAAATTAAACATTTCTAAGTGGCACCCATTATGTTGAAAAAGTGCAGGTAACAGTCCATAATATTCACCATCACTAATCAGACAGTTCAGGCATGAACAATAGTTTGTATCCACATACAAATGCTTTTACACTAAACATACAAATCATAACAAACACACCAATGATGTCAGATAATTGTCATATTAACTATTACAAATACACAAACATCAGTAAACCTATAATATTTATGGGTGTCAGTGCAAGCCACTACAAACAAGTAAGATAATATTTAGGAGATAGGTCGGTACCAATTTGGGATTGGGAAAGGAAAACACACAAAACACACTCACTCGTCTTTCATCCACATTAAGTACTACTGTGTAATTGAATAGTGTTAACTGTGTAAATGCAATTCTGTCAAAATTTGATGTTCATCATGTGTATCAAGTAGTAGTGGCAGCAATGTATAACAGTCAATAATAGTTAGTCAACGTCATAGTCATCATGTCAAGACCAATGTTTGCCAAGCCAGATCAAAATGTACGGTTGCTGAACAACTGTCAGTGTGCCAAGATATGCAAATACTTCCTCTCTCCAAAAAAAAGTATATACTGCTTAGTGATTTAACAAAGTGTGTGTGTAGACTATCTTCCTTCTACTTGAGTGTTCTAGTCTGCCATCTTCATCCTCCTTGTTCCATATAGACCAACAAAAAAATATGCACCTCACTTACTTTACCTCTTATACACCGAAACTCCAATAATCATCAGCATCACATAATCTCAATACTTCAATAATACCTCTTACGTCGATACATATAAATCTTATCATCAATATCATTTACCTTACCTCTTGTCCACAAATACTCCAATAATCATCAACTTCATATAATCTCAATACCTCAATAATACCTCTTCAATATGTCGATACATATAAACCTTATTACCAATATCATTTCACTTCCATAACAACTCTTTCCTCTAGTCAGTCTCCTCGAACAAGTACAGATAAAATCCTAATGCAAACCTCATCATCCCATACAATCCGAAGACACATTGTCAACAAACAACCTCTGTGTAATCCATCTGACCCAAATCTTCTACTCATTATTAATTATAAACAAAAGAAATGCATACATGACCTGTAACAGACTTAGTTCGAATAACTCTCAGTAATTAAGTACGATTACGGAGTGTGAATGATCATAATATTTCACAGTGTGTACACCACTTCAAGAATTATGGCAAACAGAAGCAAACATGTGGAGTATTTCTTGTGTCAAGTGTCACTTCCTATTTCAATTGCTCACGAAAAATGCGGTGTAATAACTGTCAATGGTCTAAACCTAGTTTTGGTATGTCATGTCGTTAGCTTCCTTCCTATTAGCATAAATTTATACAGATTCCATAAAACCTCCAGCTCATGTGACTTTATGAAGTTTCTTGTACTAATGTCGTTTGTCGAATTATAGCAGTTCATTTTCTTATCTTAAAAATATAAGGCACTAAGCGTAAGCAAAACAAGCAATAGCGAGTAAATATACCAGTAGTGAACAGAATGTCAACAAGTGGATGCAGCACAATTCTTACAACGAGGCTCTGCCAAGTGAACAATCTATAATTAATACAATAGTGTGACCTAAACTCTCTGTTCGTACACAGTACATCAGCATTTCTATATACCAAATTAAAGAGTAGTTATGACAACAAAACAGAAATGTGTAAATATGCAATCCATAAGCAAGGCAGCAAATATGTTATATAACATAATAAACAGGTCATTAGCATCATATCAGCATAAGCAAATAAATGTTCATATGTAATCTTAATAAGTAAACATGAAGGCGCAAGCAGATAAATCAAAAAGTATAACTTACATACCTAACCACATCAGCACAATTAATCAGGTGACAATTATAATTTAAATAAATAAGCACAGCAGGCATATAATAAAAAAAATATGACATCAATGAAAAAGCAGTGCAGCCAAGCGATGCATAATATATACAAACAACAACCCTGTTCACTAATAAAACATTGACAAAAATCAGCAAATGTACGCAAGCACGTCGCTTCACAAGTAAATTCATAGAACATGAAATTAGCACAAAGTATGAATCACGTAATTGCGAGCAGCAAATTACGTCTAAAGTACGTACCTAAGTGGAAATATGTTACCTGAAAAATAAACTCAGTTAATAGTTACCTTTTTTAGTTTATTAGTTTCTTCTTCGAAATTACATTCTTCCTGAAAATTTCTCGATAACAAGTCGTCTTAACGTCGGAGACACACAGAATTTACCTGAAGTTCTCAAATATTTTATAGAACCCTATCGTGAAAAATACTGAATGTTAATAACATAATTCATCAAGTCACTATAGCTTTATACTGAATTTAATCAGAGAAATTAAACTGTGTATTTGTTAACGGCTGTCAGTGCATTCGCACTGAGCGCTCGATCAGCTGTAGGTGCGTGACGTAGGAAGTAATTGTTTGCGGTCAACGACTGCCTTGTGCGGCGCGCAGACTTGACTGTTGCTTTGAGTATGTGCCGCCGCCAAAACACAGGGCGGTATCCTTGTACTCTCTGCGTGTTTACATGTAGCTGTTAGTTTCTCACAAGTATGTCATTCCACAAAAATTTTAGCGTTTGATATATGATGTATTCCCTTGGAGCGTCGTGATTTAAGAGTTTCTACTTCAACAGTGTTATCATGAATAATTTTGCGAATTCTATATGGACCGTTATAAAGCAGAAAAAATTTGCGACACAAGCCTTTTCCTTTGTGAGACAAACGATGAGACTTAATTAATACCTTCTGACCAACTGACAAGATTTTTAAACGACCAGGATGTTTAGCTGATTTCTCTTTTCTAGCAGCCGCAGATGCAATATTTTGCAGAGCCATGTTCACAACTTCAGAATGCCGCAGTTTCCGTGAAGGCGGAAAAGGAACGATTTCAGATATGCGATTTGTCGGTGCTTTATTTTTTAATATCAGTATAGGCGGTAAAAAAGTTGAATCATTAGAGAGTTCATTCAGAATGTTTTGAAAAATATGAAGATACTGATCCCACGTTCTGTGATTCTGATGACAATAAAGACGACACAATTTATTGATTTCCTTCATCCATCTCTCTGAAGCGTTAGATTGCGGGTGAAAAAGTGAAATGAAAATTGGTTTAATTTTACGACGCCGTAGAGTACAAAGCCAAATTTTAGAACGAAACTGTGATCCATTATCTGATATAACCTTATCAACATGACCAACTTCTTTAAGAAAATGTTTGATGAAAGCGTTAGATACTGAACGAGCTGTTGCTTTGCGTAAAGGTGTAAAACACACATATTTTGATGTCAACTCCACTGCTACGAAAATGTACGCAAAACCATTAGTAGAACGAACCACTGGACTGAACCGATCGACTGCAGCCATGTCCTTTAATTTCGCTGGAATGATAGGAAACAACGGTGCTCTGTGAGAAATTGTTGGTGGCTTAGCCTTTTGACATAATTTGCATTTTTGCCAGAACAGATCGAATACGTTTTTCCATATTACTGAAGTAGCAATTTTCCCGTAATTTATGAAAGCATTTTCTGGGACCAAAGTGTGCATAACTGAAATGCGTATACCAAATCAGCTTATTAACCCACTCATCAGGAATACAGACTAACCAAACAGAGCTGTCGAGCGATTTTCGTTTAAAAAGATCTATCCAGATAGTTCGCAAAAACGAGGTGTGGCCAAATTGTCCAATCTAACAAAGCGTCTAAGAAAATTACAGACACCAAGGAAACTACGAACATCACGTTTTGTGGTAGGAACAGCATAGTTACGAATAGCGTCTAATTTCTCTGGATCAGGAAGAATACCCTCTGTAGAAATAATGTGACCGAGAAATTTCACCTGAGAACGACCAAATTCAGATTTTTCCAAGTTCACTGTAATGCCAACTCTTGCAAAAATACGTAATAATGAATCCAAAATTTTGTTGTGCTCACTCCAAGAATGTTTAGCAATAAGAATATCGTCAACATATGAAGTAATATTGTCACGAGGATAAACAGGTAAAATTTCGATTAAGCTACGAATGAATGCTGATGAAGATACAGTAAGTCCAAACGGTAATTTCCGAAATCACTTTTAGGTAAAATCGTCATATCAGGTTATTCTTTACCGATTCTCTAGATAGATTGATAGTCGAAGAGTTGGTTTGACAGATGCAAAGAATAGTAAAAGAGTAGGCAGCGGTGCAGAAAACTAAAAGGGAAATAGCACCACTACAGCTCGGGGCCCTATGCACGCTACGGCACATATTCACTTAGTGTAGTGAATCCCCTGAGGACTTTAATAGCCGCACATAATTTTCAGTTTGTGTCTTAGTGGCCAATTCGGTGGGAGTGCGTACATAAATTGATCTAACCATGAACATGGATGTATGTCATTCTTAGAATTGCGGAAGATCTTAAATTTCCGAACAGTCAAAAAGTGTTTATAGTCAAAGTTTTCGCCTCGTGGCGACAAAGACCTACCGCGTCTGTCCCAGTCCCAATGTTGATTATTGTCAAGTTCGCGCGCCTGGCGCCCTCTTGTTGCATCCCGTAAACGAAACAAATTACTTACTTCAAACCCCTCTGCTACCTGTGATTCTAAATTTCTTCTGTTATCTTTTCCTACGATTTCGCCTTCAATTTGTTTGACTTGCTTTCGTAATGCCTCAACTTCCCTTTTAACGCATTCATTAAATTTTCCCTGATTTTCAACATGCTTATTTATTTTCTGGTACTCTTCAGTTTCCGCAAATGGTAATGGAGCTGTATCATCCGAATCTCTGTCCCCATTTAAACTAAGACTTGTCAATTTATCTGAAATCTCCTCATCTCTTTCCAATAAGTTTACGCCTTCCGTAAGTGTCGCAACTCGGGTTTCGGTATTGTCACATTTAGTAGTTGACTGTTCACACTGTTGTGTTAAGTCATTTGGTACGGATTCCTCGATTCTTTCAAATATTTCTTCCTTATCGTGTGCACGTTGTAAATTTAACTCTGAAAATTTTTGTACTATCACACGATCTTTTTCTTCCTGTTCCTCTTGTCTAATTTCTGTTGAAATTAAACTATTATTGTCAGCATTCAAAATCGGCTGTACTTCTTCTCTACTTTCTTTGTTTGATTCATCTTTCATGTTTTTTAAACACGTCCCTATTCGTGAGTCTAACCGTGTTGTCATTGCTTTCATCTCAGTTCTAATTGTTCCTAACTCTGTTTTAAATTCAGATCGTAACTGTGATCCCACATTTAATATAGCACTCATCAACTGCTCCATAGTAACTGTTTCAAAATTCTTTTCACCCCTAACATTTCCCACGAAACCAGTTTCCTTCGTCATAGCTGCAAAGCTATCTGAGTTCGATACTATTCCAGAATCTTCTGTCGTTAATCTCGGATTCTGAAAATTTTTTGATTGTGAAAAATTTTGAAATGGTTCCGGACTATTTTCCCGACTTATTACATTGTTTTCCACTTCATTATCAATCATACTGTTTTCCTCTGTTGGCGAGTTCACCATGTTAACAATTTCGTCATTCTCACTATCCATCAAAATTTCCGTTAACACAATTAATTAATTAAGTCCCCAGCAACTATAAAACCTACGAAACCAAAGCACAAGTATAACTGTTCTGTGTGTGGAAGTATGACTCAACATACACATCTGGCACGGTTCTTCTTCAATTAGGCAAGAAATTTTAAATATCATTTATACTGAAGTAATTAAAAAATAGAAATACCATAATTGCGTAAGGAAAGCAGAATTACACTCTAATACAAGAACACAAGCCACATGCTTTGTTGACTGAACCTGTAATGCTGCATTATTTAAGACACTGAGATAATAAAAAGAAAAGGAAAAATTTTTTTTCTTTTACCTTCATATATTGACGAAAATCACTCTAATCATTACAATATATCTCCACACCGACTCGCTACTACCACATCTCAACAAGAACTTTTCAGTATCTCATCTCAGCAAGCACTTTTCACTCACACATCTCAACAAGCACTGACTACTACGAGTTCTCCCCAAGCACTTTTCACTAGCACATCTCAACAAGCACTGACTACCACGAGTTCTCCCCAAGCACTGCCTGTGGAGGCGGCTGAATAATACTCTTTGGCGCAATCTCTGGCGCAGTGGCTCAGTGTAGCCACCTTTCAATGTGTGTATTTGAAATATTTTTGTATTAATTCCAATGCTCTTTTGGCAGTATCTGTGAATTCATTTCATACATCATCTTCTAGCTTTGGCTATTTTCCATTCAGTCCTCTACTTGCACATTTAGATTTCCCCATTTCTTTCAGTTCTTCTTTACTAGCCCACCTATTACTAATGGGTTTTTCTGTTGGTGGAGGGTCAAAATACTGCCCAGCTGCTCTGTTTTCATGTTATTCTGCATATGCTATTACTTTTTGTTTATAGCGCACATCATATGAATACCTTTCATTTTTCCCAACACCAAATTAGATGCTAACAAAATATTGTACTGTTACTGATAGCATAAATCATTTTCAGTCCAAGTTCATTGGACCATAGACTGTAATGACGCATCATAGGCTAGAAAGCTTTCTGGGTTTGTGATGGTGGAACAGGAAGAAAATAGTGTTAGCAAACATGTGAATCTCCACAACTTATGATTGTTGCATTGGTGTACTACTGTTGCCAGTTGAATCCAATGTTTCCCATGGCATCAAATATATGTCCATTTTTAAACTGGCAAGAATTTTAAATCAAATATTGGACATTTTCATGTTAATCTCGAGTAAAAGACGCAAATTAATTTTGGAGCAAATTTTTCTAAGAAATAAGTGCATCTTATAGTCTGTAAAATATGTTAAGTACATGAGAGAAGTTGGCTTGCTCGTATGACAGATTGATTATCAAAGATAGAGTGTGTGCTATTTTATCATATGGATATTTAATTACTTTAGTGGATATTTGATCCCACTCTGCAACGTTTTTGTTTTATAAGGACGAAATAGCATCTTTGGATGAGAGTTTACTAAATGCTACAAAGGGGTGACTATCCTTCTCCAGGCCAAGGAAATGTACACTGCTTTGAAAAGTAATCATATCAACATTAGGTTTTGCTAGATTTATGAGAAATTTATTAAAGCACTGGTATATTTACAGTCTTGTAAACTGACATATGGCTGGGAGAGTGGAGCGCTTACCACATGCCCCTCCATATCCACATCCAGTGATGCTTGCAGGCTGAAGATGACATGGCAGCCAGTCGCTACTGTTGGGCCTTCATGGCCTGTTCAGGCAGAGTTTAGTTTAGTTTTAGCGATATATTTGAACAGGGTTCAAAACAGTGTTGTCATTCAGTATCATTTTTGAAATTTTCTGTTAGTTAACTCCTATATCTAATTTGTATTTAATAAGGCACCATTATGCCTTAGACTAAAATAATCTTGTCATCTAACATTCTTTATGCAGTTTTAATAACACTTTCAAATACAACTTTGTAACTCTTACATAGTTGATAAGGTTTTGTCTACAGGAGAAGTTTTTCTATTGTCCTACTGTTTCGTTATTTCAGATATATGTTGGCAGGTAAGCCCTTCAACAGATATGTGTTCTTCAACAGTACAGTTTAAGTTTAATGGTAATAATTGAACCGTTTGATTTAGAAGTTTGGTTTAAATATTATCCTGTGACAAATTAACATAGGCTTCAGTCACATAAATATATTAAACATAGTTGAAAAAACGGTCAAAATTTCTTGCAAGTAAGAACACAAATAACATTACTGGTTTCAGTATCTGTTACAAAGGCAAAGATGAAAAAAAAATGTGTACACCAGGATGTGAACCTATTGTCTTCAACACAGTAACATTCCCCCATTAAACACATGGTCATGCTGAATGCTAGAGCTGTAGAACAATGTTATCATCATCTTAAGATCGCCTGAAGACTTTTACCACTGATTTGCCGTTAACTGATATTTAATTACAAGAAATACTACTGAGGGTGACATGTTTGTGATAAATATTAAATACCCCAAAAGCAACTTTAGTAAGAAAAGGAATATAAAAGAATGTGAGTGAAACATGGCGCATTTCGATTCCAGTCCTGATGTTTCTTTGGTTGTTTCTTTAGAGCTCAGATGTCATGATCTGGATACTGATAGACCCTATGTCGTTTCTGTTCTTGCATATTTTGAGTAATGTCACAGATAATCATTTACAGTTGTTGCCAGTTTAACAAAAACGTCTCTCTCGAGATTGACTGTACATTTGCTGATTGTTTAATGTTCATGTCGTCGAGGCAAATCCCCTATTACTTTCACCATAGCTGACTTTAGAATAGACTATTTTTCACTGTATACAGGAGTTGTAGCACCGTAACTGCAGCAACACTTAAAATCACATCTGAATTTTGTGACACTTCGCATCTAAAGGCCCATTGACATTAGACATCAGTAGAATGGAAAGCAATATTAGTTGATGTCACAATAAAATGGTGAAATGTTCACACTAGACATGATGTAATTTTATTTACAGCAGTACCAAATGTTGCAAATGAGGTGATGAGGTACCACCTGTAGTACAAAAAGTCAGAATATAGTATCAGAATTAAGGAACTAGCAACGATGAAGAATGGTTATCCTGCTGCAGTCTAGCTATGATGAAGACTGTTAACCCCACTATCCCTTTCCCTGGGTGTTGTGGTTATGTATGCACATGCTACTTGGATTTTCCTACAGTGCTATGGATCAGAATGAAATTTTCACTCTGCAGTGAAGTGTGCACTGATATGAAATTTCCTTCCTATATAAAAACGAATGACTCGAGAAGAAAGTGAGATATTCTTCTGCTCTCAGTTTTAAATGTAATTTCGATATTTTATCTACATTTCATTCGTTGCAATATATGAACTAAAATGAAACATTTTCAAAGTTCATGCAATGCATTTTTTCCCTCTGCAAAACCTTTAAAATTTCGCTCAGTTATGTTGATGCAGCACAGGAACTATAGCATATAACGAAAAAAAAATCAGTTATTTATTGAGTGAGGATATCAGACTTTGAGATATGCAAAAATCAAATTTTTCACCTAGTAGTTCCCAAAAAATCGGATAAGTATCTCATATCATCCGGAATGCCATCTCTCAGAACAGGCACCAGCATTTGGCTAGCAGTGCAGCCATAACAAAAGTCACCAAGGTATGGAATGCAAAGAGCACATCAGTAGCACCGATAGATTAAGAGCCAAATCAAACTCCATACAGGATGTTGTTATCCAATCAGAGGTCATTGCAATAAACTGAGCCATGACAACCTCAAATTACAAAAATAAAGCAGCTTGAGACATATTCAACAATGTTGGATGTAGTAAGAATAGTTTGTGGTGACCATAGACATAATGTCTGTGTTGATGGCAACACTATTGACTCTCTTAGCAAACACCAAGGACCTCTCGTTTCGCAGCTGCTCACGCTAACCACGGGACCATGGCGCTCCTGAACTCATATACTTCTTTATGTTGCTTGTCTTGCGCATGGACTACTCAGTTTGTATATTTTGCTTATTTTTTTCATAGTTCCAAACAACTTCTTCCTGTTTTCTCGATTGATCTGTGTTCAGTTTTTCAAGGCCTATCCACTGTGCCAACTAAATCTGAGGGGGGTGCGATTGGGAGGTTCCCTTGTCAGACTTGACATCTGGCGTTTTGGAACTTACAGTTGCGCTGCAAAAGATATTGTAGCATCAAATTTTCTCTTCATTTTCTCCTTCTGCTGATTTAAATCTGAAGGCTCAGTGTTTTCTCTGATAAGTTCAACCAGTGTGCTCTCTTTCTCTCTTATTGATTCCGCTCCCTCATAAGTATGTAATTTACTTTCATGGACGTCATTATTAACATTACTAAAGTTATTGACATTTGCTGAACTGAATTGCTGTCTTGTATTGTATAGACAGAATGAAAATGTTTACACATGTTCTGTCTGATACTTGAATCTACACATGAACATGTATATTGGTGTGTGCAGGCTTAACATTCAATACAAATGAATTTTCACTTGCAATAATGCAAATGTTTCTGAATTAAGAAAGAGACATCCACCTCAGAAGCAAGCAATACAAGCTAGCCTTTCCCTTCTTCAATTATGTGTTCGTGAACCACCTCTGCACTTAAGCTGTGCTATGTGCGAATATCCTGGAGATTGCCTGTAAGTTTTCCCATTGTCAGAAGAAGGAGCCTGGCATGTAATTTGTCTGAAGCTCATTAATGCATGAATGGATCTGTCTAGATGTTTCACATTTGTACCACACAAATATGTGTATTTTGTTGGTCGTTTCATTCTTTCAATATGCGCGTTTGTGTTGGTGACACTGTTGATTCTATAACAGTATGCCCAGCACCTGGTGTTTTTAGATTAATGTTCTTGGAGATACAGCTGTAACGGAATGTGAAATCGGTAGCTCCAGTGGTGAAATAAATTTGTACACACATGCTACAATGTCTCCTTCTTGCATTAGCTCACAAGTTTCAGCTTGTCTTTGATTTGGTTTTAGTACCTCGTGTATGTTTCTTCCATGCCCAGTCACTGTGCCTTGAGCAATACAGTCTTCTCACAGATTCTTCCATCTGTGAAAGCCAAAACGACTCAGCTAAATCTGACATAAATACCTGATGACGTATTTTTCATAGTTTAATCGTTGTTTCATAAAAAAATAATGATAGCACCTCTTGATCAGACATCTTTGAAATAAGAAAAGACAAGGATAACCTTGCCTCATGTTGTCAAGCACAACAACTGTAATTAACTCAAAACTATAACCATCAATCGCACGACTTCCATCGATGCAAATACATTTGCTGCCATATTTTCGAAATTTGCGTTCATCACGTTTACATGCGACACATCTTCCGAAAGACGAAATCCGGATTTCAGAAATCTTTTACCAGCTCCCAAAACCGAATTTTGTAAACCGATTTCCCAATACCGCTTCTGGGCGGACATGTAAACACTTCAGAATCAATTCTGGAAATCCATTTCTAGTTGCCGGTTTTTCAATTCGAGAATCAATTTTCACTCCATGTAAATGCAACCGGTTTTGAATCGTGCTTGGGATTTCCGTCTTGTTTTCAGAATATACGGTTACTGTGCAGTGAAAGAGAAGCAGAAATACTAGATGAGCATGAAGCCGTCTAACTGTAATATTTAAGTGAAGAGAAACAACGAGTATGTTGACTCATGCAACAACTGGATCAGCTGTTTTCCAGAGGCATATTTAACTGGGCTGCAAATTCGCTTAAGATGTGTCACATGTAAATGTGGTGTACATGTTCAGGTTTGATACGGATCTGCTAGCACAGTTAAATATGGCGCCTAGAAAACAGCTGATACAGTTTCTGGTTTAGTCAGCGCAACCCCTATTTCTCTTCAATTATACCAGGTGTAAATGGCTTCAGTCTAATATTTCAATTTGTCCTACCCTGTAAAAAAACCCACTCTTTCCATATCAGCCAAAATTTTTTAGAAACAAGATGAAATTTGACAACCCTATCATGTTTCAAAACTGCTTGTGTTTACATGGCAGCGAAAATCGATTGCTGAACTGGAAAAACAGCAACTAAAAGTGAATTTCCAGAATCGATTTTCAAGCGATTATGTCACCATCCAGAAGCGGTGTATTGAAATCAGTTTAGGAAATCTGGTTTTGGGAGCTCCATGTACATGGGGAGTTGTCCACCCAGAAGCAGTATGTTGTTGTTGTAGTCTTCAGTCCTGAGACTGGTTTGATGCAGCTCTCCATGCTACTCTATCATGTGCAAGCTTCTTCATCTCCCAGTACCTACTGCAACCTACATCCTTCTGAATCTGCTTAGTGTATTCATCTCTTGGTCTCCCCCTACGATTTTTACCCTCCACACTGCCCTCCAATACTAAATTGGTGATCCCTTGATGCCTCAGAACATGTCCTACCAACCGATCCCTTCTTCTGGTCAAGTTGTGCCACAAACTCCTCTTCTCCCCAATCCTATTCAGTACCTCCTCATTAGTTATGTGATCTACCCATCTAATCTTCAGCATTCTTCTGTAGCACCACTTTTCGAAAGCTTCTATTCTCTTCTTGTCCAAACTATTTACCGTCCATGTTTCACTTCCATACATGGCTACACTCCATACAAATACTTTCAGAAATGACTTCCTGACACTTAAATCTATACTCGATGTTAACAATTTTCTCTTCTTCAGAAACACTTTCCTTGCCATTGCCAGTCTACATTTTATATCCTCTCTACTTCGACCATCATCAGTTATTTTGCTCCCCAAATAGCAAAACTCCTTTACTACTTTAAGTGTCTCATTTCCTAATCTAATACCCTCAACATCACCCGACTTAATTCGACTACATTCCATTATCCTCGTTTTGCTTTTGTTGATGTTCATCTTATATCCTCCCTTCAAGACACCATCCATTCCGTTCAACTGCTCTTCCAAGTCCTTTGCTGTCTCTGACAGAATTACAATGTCATCGGTGAACCTCAAAGTTTTTATTTCTTCTCCATGGATTTTAATACCTATTCCGAATTTTTCTTTTCTTTCCTTTACTGCTTGCTCAATATACAGATTGAATAACATCGGGGAGAGGCTACAACACTGTCTTACTCCCTTCCCAACCACTGCTTCCCTTTCATGTCCCTCGACTCTTATAACTGCCATCTGGTTTCTGTACAAATTGTAAATAGCCTTTCGCTCCCAGTATTTTACCCCTGCCACCTTTAGAATTTGAAAGAGAGTATTCCAGTCAACATTGTCAAAAGCTTTCTCTAAGTCTACAAATGCTAGAAACGTAGGTTTGCCTTTCCTTAATCTTTCTTCTAAGATAAGTCGTAAGGTCAGTATTGCCTCACGTGTTCCAGTGTTTCCACGGAATCCAAACTGATCTTCCCCGAGGTCGGCTTCTACTAGTTTTTCCATTCGTCTGTAAAGAATTCGTGTTAGTATTTTGCAGCTGTGGCTTATTAAACTGATTGTTCGGTAATTCTCACATCTATCAACACCTGCTTTCTTTGGGATTGGAATTATTATATTCTTCTTGAAGTCTGAGGGTATTTCGCCTGCTTCATACATCTTCCTCACCAGATGGTAGAGTTTTGTCAGGACTGGCTCTCCCAAGGCCGTCAGTAGTTCCAATGGAATGTTGTCTACTCCGGGGGCCTTGTTTCGTCTCAGGTCTTTCAGTGCTCTGTCAAACTCTTCACGCAGTATCGTATCTCCCATTTCATCTTCATCTACATCCTCTTCCATTTCCATAATTTTGTCCTCAAGTACATCACCCATGTATAGACCCTCTATATACTCCTTCCACCTTTCTGCCTTCCCTTCTTTGCTTAGAACTGGGTTTCCATCTGAGCTCTGGATATTCGTACAAGTGGTTCTATTTTCTCCAAAGGTCTCTTTAATTTTCCTGTAGGCAGTATCTATCTTACCCCTAGTGAGATAAGCCTCTACATCCTTACATTTGTCCTCTATCCATCCCTGCTTAGCCATTTTGCACTTCCTGTCGATCTCATTTTTGAGACGTTTGTATTCCTTTTTGCCTGCTTCATTTACTGCATTTTTAATTTTCTCCTTTCATCAATTAAATTCAATATTTCTTCTGTTACCCAAGGATTTCTACTAGCCCTTGTCTTTTTACCTACTTGATCCTCTGCTGCCTTCACTACTTCATCCCTCAAAGCTACCCGTTCTTCTTCTACTGTGTTTCTTTCCCCCATTCCTGTCAATTGTTCCCTTATGCTCTCCCTGAAACTCTGTACAACCTCTCCTTAAATTCCCACCTTTTTGCAGTTTCTTCAGTTTTAATCTACAGGTCATAACCAATAGATTGTGGTCAGAGTCCACATCTGCCCCTGGAAATGTCTTACAATTTAAAAATCTGGTTCCTAAATCTCTGTCTTACCATTATATAATCTATCTGATACCTTTTAGTATCTCCAGGGTTCTTCCATGTATACAACCTTCTTTCATGATTCTTAAACCAAGTATTAGCTATTATTAAGTTGTGCTCTGTGCAAAATTCTACCAGGCGGCTTCCTCTTTCATTTCTTAGCCCCAATCCATATTCACCTACTACGTTTCCTTCTCTCCCTTTTCCTACTACCGAATTCCAGTCACCCATGACTATTAAATTTTCGTCACCCTTCACTATCTGAATAATTTCTTTTATTTCATCATACATTTCTTCAATTTCTTCGTCATCTGCAGAGCTAGTTGGCATATAAACTTGTACTAGTGTAGTAGGTGTGGGCTTCGTATCTATCTTGGCCACAATAATGCGTTCACTAAGCTGTTTGTAGTAGCTTACCCCCGTTCCTATTTTCCTATTCATTATTAAACCTACTCCTGCATTACCCCTATTTGACTTTGTGTTTATAACCCTGTAGTCACCTGACCAGAAGTCTTGTTCCTCCTGCCACCGAACTTCACTAATTCCCACTATATCTAACTTTAACCTATCCATTTCCCTTTTCAAATTTTCTAACCTACCTGCCCGATTAAGGGATCTGACATTCCACGCTCCGATCCGTAGAACGCCAGTTTTCTTTCTACTGATAACGACATCGTCTTGAGTAGTCCCCGCCCGGAGATCCGAATGGAGGACTATTTTACCTCTGGAATATTTTACCCAAGAGGACGCCATCATCATTTAATCGTACAGTAAAGCTGCATGCCCTCGGGAAAAATTACGGCCGTAGTTTCCCCTTGCTTTCAGCTGTTCGCAGTACCAGCACAGCAAGGCCGTTTTGGTTATTGTTACAAGGCCAGATCAGTCAATCATCTAGACTGTTGCCCTTGCAACTACTGAAAAGGCTGCTGCCCCTCTTCAGGAACCACACGTTTGTCTGGTTTCTCAACAGGTACCCCTCTGTTGTGGTTGTACCTACGGTACAGCTATCTGTATCGCTGAGGCACGCAAGCCTCCCCACCAACGGCAAGGTCCATGGTTCATGGGGGGGGGGGGGGAGAAGCAGTATAGGGACATTGATTTACAAAATCTGCTTTTGGGAGCCCCAAGAAACAGGGTGATTGTTCATAATTATGAGTACAAAGTCTTCTCAGAAGTGGATGATGTTTACTTGTGATAATACTAATAAATAAATAATAAGATTGTAGAATAATACACAGGGGTTATCACTAGCATAGACTCATTTATCCACGTTTTTACACTGGTGACGTCCTCTTTACGTCTTGTGACCTCGTAATGTAAAACATTACACTGCTCAAGGCTGTATAAATCTTTTTTAAAGCAAATGGATATGCTCTAGCTTTGAATCACATAAAGTGTTGAGTACTGCATGGAATGGATTCTGTTTGCGATGTCAACAGCCGATGTGTTTCTTTCATCACCTTCTTCTGTCAAACCTAAATGTCTAATAACAATTTGGTTTCCCACAACAGCAACCAGGTATTTTACTTTGCAGCCGCCATCTCCAGCTCCGATTACTTCAATTCCAAAAGGACAGTACCTCCTATCGTGTTACTTCCTTTAATTTTCATGTGGCGTTTGCCTTACTTTTACATACATTTTGCCCTGTATGATGACATACAAAGACATTTTGTGTGACATTTTCCGAAGTATAATATGACCCATACTTTTCGACCCACACGGTCAACATGTTTCTCTCAGTCTTCTCCTACCAGTAACCGAATTCCTTGACAGATGCCAATGTTGACATCTGGTGATGCGATTGACAAAGCATGTTTCATTGACATGTGGTCATAATAGCATTTCTTTGAAAGGATTGAAATATTGCACAAGGATATTTCAGTATTATAGAACTATTTTATGATGCATTTTCGTTTCTTTTGTGGCACTATAAATTTTGCTCATGGTTGAACTTTTTGCTACATAAACTACACAAATATTTTGCAACACTTTTGTGCTTTTAATATTGGAGGACATCACTAACTTTCCCAGATGTGCCTGTGATATGTGTATCCTCAGATTCCTGTTATAGTTATAGCTTCTTCCACACTCTGAACATGTATAATTCAATTCTTAAATTTTAATATTTCTGGTGTTACTGTCCTAGTTGAAGAAGGAGATAATCTTCATACTTACACAGTAGCTCAAAAATTTTACATGAAGACGACAAAAACTACAAACTTGATAGATGTTCAACAGACCACATGGAGTTATAGACTACTATAGGTTCAGCTACTCACTGAAGACTGCATCTTTTGCATCTGCTACCTATTGCAGCTTCAGCTCTTTCCGTGAGATGTCAGTTCTAGTACTGCAGTTGCAGCCCAGGCTCTAGACAAAGGTCAGTATCTTTAAACTCTAGTTTCTCAAAAAGAATATAGATGCTTATATATTGTAGGTTAGAGAAACATAAAATTGTGATTACAGTACCACATGGGTTCCAAAAGGCAAATCTACAGAAACCGCTACTTCAGGTTTCACAGATTAGGCAAAAGATAATTGTTACCTGCTTTGTCTAAAGCATTTGACACAATCACCCACAAAACAATAACTGAAAAACTTGAAAGCTATGTCATATGTGGATATACAATTAGAGTCATGCATCACGCCACATTTACCTGCCAGAGCCCAGATGTGGCCGACTGCTCCATCCTGTTGCCCACACCATGGGTAGTAGAGCCCAACTGTACTGGCAATGGAGTGCATGGGCCACTATGCAGCTTCAAGGCCCACGGCTAGGCATGTACCCACCTGAGCCCGGGTGTCAACAAGGCTCAGTGTAACCAGGAAACAGGCAGCGATTGGAAGATGCTGTGCTCATGTGGAAAGTGCTTTCTGAATCATATGTATTCCTTTGATAATCGTGAAGATCTTATGTTTTAGGAACAGGGATTTCTTGATCATTTACAAAGGGATATAACACGTAGTGTAAAATGGTGGATGTAACACAGAAAAGTACTTACTGTGACACGGAACTAATAGAATTCAAAGAAAGTGGTTTAATAACCCTCATGATTTTTAAATTTTTTACATTTCACCTCTACCATATCAAAAGGGCCAGTGAAGATTTCGCACAATGGGTAGCTCTAGTATGCAATATTAAAGTATTTTACACTAGTCTGTTAATCTAAATGTTTTCATTGAAGAACTGACTGGGTCAACACTTTCTTGGAATTAGTTGAGGAGGATCTACATGCTTTGCAAGTGACATAACTATGAAGTCAGGAACTACCAAAGGTAAAGTCAGTTTGAAATTACTTTCACTGTGAAGTTTGTTTCTTGATTTACCTTTTATACACATGTAAGAAGGAAAGGCCGTTTTGTACATTTATGTGGAGGAGACAGGAAATAAACTCGTTACTGCTTTATCTGATAGCATTGGAAACTCTGTCTTTAAGCTTAACCAGAACTTATCAGTGACAAAGATTTATTTCCTGTGACTTAGTCACTGAAAGTTTCGAGTAGCTACTCATTTCAGTTTACACTTCAAGTAGAGTCCAAAATTATTGTCTTTTCCATGCGATTTCGAATCCAGTTGATGTTACTTGATAGAGCAGAGAAATAGTGTTTGAAATTTTTCTAAATCTTCAAATTTTCCTTAATTTTATTCTTGACATTTTCGTCGGGAAAAAAGATTAATTTCTACTAGGAAATTGTGAAGCATATCAAAGTACTCAATTTGGTTGAAATTCAGACAGATTTTCCTAATGGCAAGGCTTTTAATGAACGACTCGTATGGCCTTGCACATTACACAGACTGTTGTTTTGTCTGTGGAGTAACAAACTCCAATTGTTGATTTTTTAACAAAATTTCTGTCAAATAAGCTACAATTGGAAGCCAGACTTTGCGTAGGGAAAGCTGTACCTGGTGAGAAAAAGGCAAACGTAGTAAAACATGAGAACAGTTCTGGTGAGATATAACCGTCTTACATCCATGTTAATCACTAAGGTACATCCTTGTTAGCCAATTAAAAATTTTAAATGGTTTGGTTAGTATTACAGATATTCGCTAGTTAGTAGGATGCCCATTAATACAATTAACTATTTTCACTGCCTCTTAAGGTAAAGAGAGTTTTCACATGGACATAAAAATAAATTTATTTAATAATGACAATCAATGGTGGAGATTTGAGTAACCATAATGTTGCTGATGTTTCAGCCATCTGTTATTTTAATATAAGACTGGAAGTTAAGTACTGTGTAGGTAAATACTGCGTGAGTGGAAAATTGCTTGAAAATGTGCAACAGAGTTTCCATTTTGCACGTGCAGCAGGGTGATGCCTGGCGGGTGCCCCACTTTACGAGCTGCCAAGCCCCATGGGCACCAGGGTGGACTCGGGCTCTGGTGGGGCAGCAGACGGCCCAGCAGGGCCCAATGTGGCTCGAGTGGCTGACGGGGCTCGGCTAGTTGAGGCTCGCCCAGCAATTGAGGCTAAGGCCTAGGGTGGGCCCCGCAGGTTCAGTGCATGCCTCTCTATCCAATGCAATGGATTAAGTCACATTACTAACTGAAAGCTGTAGGTGACTGTATAATATGGATGTAGATCTGGAAACAGTGGTATTAGGTATGATGCAACTCAAGAATCTGTACTTGGTCTACTTTTGTTCATTTTATTTATAAACCGTATTGAAGTCACTGAGAAGGATGAAAAAATATTGTATGCTAATGACATGACATTACTTAACGTAGAAGTAAATCTGGAAAGAAGTGCATTTATTTCAACAAATAACACTACAGTGACTCAGATGAAATGACTTACTTACAAATCTAAAAATGATTATTTTCATCATCTTCATAAATAGAAGAAGTGTCTCTACAAAATTTTTCGGAATCATATATAACAATTATTTCCAACGAAGACAACTTATAGATAATGTCTGCTGTATGTTAACCATTGGAGTATTTAAATTGACCACTGTAATATTTATTATGAGAGACTTTGCACATTATCCTAACAAACAACAACCATATGCAGCGTTTCATGGTCATTTTGAACAATACTTACATTTTGGAATTAGTGTTTAGGAAAACTTTAACAGCTATAAAATAAGAAGGATTTTTACATTGCAAAAAAGGCCATTACAACCATCCTCCTCAAAACATTTGACTCCTGTAGATCTATTTTCCACAATGTAATAATATTGACATTTCCATCTATGTACATACAGAGAGATATAATTTCTTAAATCAAAGGGAATACTTTACTAAGAAAAGCAGATTTCACTGATATGATGCAAGAAGTAATGGACAGCTGAAAAGTATACAGCAAAGAAACCGACAGCTGCTGAAAAACGTTGTCAGTAAACAAGATGTACAACTGGTAAAGCATCTCCCTGGGAGTCTACAGGTGATTATGAACTAAAAGTCTTTCTAGAAATTCTAAAACATTATGTAATAGTAACTGAATTTTAGTGTAGAGGTGTCTGTGTACAAATAACGAAGAATGTTATTAACACGAGAATGTATGTATTATAATCATTTTAATACAATGAATGCACCATAAGTTTTTGCAGTCTGTTTCCGTAGCTCAGTGGGTAGCATGTCTGGCTGCTGTGTGAAGGACCTAGTTTGATTTCTGGTAATGCAAAGGATTTTTGCTTGGTGGGACGACTTGAAAAGTGTGCACTCAGATACATCATACTTATTGAGGTGTTATTTAACTAAGAAGTACTGGCTCCAACATCAAGAAAGCCAACGATGTTTCAGTGAGTTGTATGCTGACCCAATGCCCCTCTATACTGCATCCAAAGAGACACCATTAGTAGAGGATGACATGGCAACTGGTCAGTTCCAGTAGGTGTGTCTGGTCCAGAGTGAGGAGCTATGATTTTGTATGTCTGTTCTGTAATCGTTTTAGTTGAAAAGTATGTAAGTAACTTTAAGACCTAAATATTAATTTAGAGAAAATTGCTTGCAATATTAATATCGTTATTGGCAATTTGATGCTTTACATTGCAGTATGATGTTTTATATTGTAATATATAGGCTAAATACTATAAGATCTTAGATTAAGTTGACATGTACTATTTTACAACTACACACTCTGTACATAATGCAATCAAATAGGACCATATCAAATTAATCAGGCAATCAAACAGTATTTATTAGGCAATACAAAGAGCTTGTTTCCTACAGGGCAAATAATATCAGAAACTAATGTATTTTTTGCCTTTAATGGCGCTGTCTTTACTATTTGAAAAAGGTTATGTAATGATAATTGCTTCATCAGTTAATGTTCTTAACACACAGTGTAGGCATGAGCTCTGTTCAGTTATTGTAAAACTGAAATAGAAAATTCGTGTCATGGTGGAACATTTGCTATGTGTCACGAAATCAAAGCTCAATAATAAAGGCGCAATAGTGCGAAATCAACTGCTATAACATATTTAAGCAAAGAGAAAGTGGGCCAGCTTCTGATGTTATCAGATGGCGAGACCATTCTCCCCCACAAATTTTAACGTAAAAATTTCTCCCTGAGAAACCTTTACCTTGAAATCCCTTTGTGTTCTGCTGATCTGGCGTCCATCAACTGTTGATTGTGGTCCACTTGTCTGCTTTTACCCATGACGTAACTGTGTATGTTGTGTGACCTCACGGTGACACAGCATATATGAATTGGATTGAGTTTACAGATGATGTGATAGACTATATCGTGGCGCTCTCTAGAATGGGATGTTTATGTTTCTAAACTGTTAGTGAGCTGTGTTAGTAATTCATTAGACTTCTCCAGTGCTGTATGTGGTTATAATATTAGAAGAACTGTGACAGTGTGTTAGGGAGTAATCTTGATGTTGTCTGGCCAATGGATTCGATCTTGTGTTTGGAGTTATTAGGGCCATGTGTTGCTTAATGTTGGAGTTTTAATTTCATATTTCGTTTTTTATTAGTTACACAAATACCAACTAAGTTTACCAGCAGGTCCTTCACGCAGCAATGGGGAAATGATATGTTGATTACCATTACATTCCTTCTGTTATTTGGCCTCATTGCTAAGTACATGATGTATCACATGTGTAGAGAAGAAATAAGACTGACCAAAGCAGCTGCATCTCGGACCAGGGACCAGTATATTTGGCATCGTCGATGGACTAATGTATGGAAGTCTATGTGGACTTGCTACTGGTTCTATAATTTTAGGTTGATGATTTGTGAGATATTATTACTGACCTATTATTTTTGCTATAGCTAAGCTATTGACGTTTACGCCCACAATATTAGCATTAGCGAATGTATTCTGTTAGACTGCTTCTCGTTTCGTAGGAAAGTATGTTTAGCATTCATTAAACATAGGGGAAAGGTGATGAGGGTGGGGGTTATAGTTGGTGAGATTGCATTCAGGAAGCAAAAGTTTTGGAGGGGTAAGAGCACAGTCGTTACATGGGTTGTGGGGCTGTTGTTTCAGAGGCTTGGTGTTACAACATGATTTTTTGTGTGTTGGAGTGATGAGCAATATGGATATTAGTTGATTTGATTGAGAAGTATATAGAGGAGTGCACAACTATTGTGTCAGAGTAATTTTCTTTGTATAGGCGTTTAGGAAGTAAAGGGTATCAGCATTTAGTCATGAGCTATAGCGGCGACTTTAAGGATTATTGTATTAGGAATTGTACCAATACAATATAGGGGTATTGGGGGTCGTTAAATCTGTGTTAGGGAGGCAGAAGAGGTGATCTTCCACCTTGAAGTCTGATTTAGATGAGTACTGTCGGAGGGAGAGTGTACCCGATGATTTTTGTCCATTTCAAAGTTTTTTGGAGGTTACCGGGTAAAATGTATAGCCTTAATGTTGTTAAATGTATATGTTCTGGGGGAAGGGGGACGGGGAGGGAAGAGGCGGCGACGACTTTTCTAGAACATGCAGCAGGTTATGGGTTGGGAGTTTGGGAATGTCTAATATTACTTTTTTTATTGTTCTGACTGTTGTTATTTGTAACACGTTTTCATTACATCACATTCCTGTCTGACTGTTCAATACGAATTTTGTAATTGATTTAAAATTAACTCCTTGATGGGCTAGAGACTTGAAACTTTCAAAGAAATTCAGAACTGGACGACAATGCAGTATTAACTCACTTTATTATCTGGTGTGTGGCTTAGGATACTTTGCTTTCCTGTCTGTCTGTCTATCTATCTGCTCAGTACAAATTTTGCAATTGATTTTAAACTAATTTCCTGATGAGCTACGGACTTGAAACTTTCAACACAGCTCAGAACTGGAAGACACTGCAACATTAAGTCGCTTCAATCTCTGGTGTGTGGGAGAGGCTACATTGCCTTCTGTCTGGTTGGTACCAATTTTTTAATTGATTTTAAATTAATTTCACAGGCAGTAACAGACCTGGTACTTTTAGCATAGCTCAGAATTGAATTGTCTGGTTTGCGTCGTAAAGTATTTTGTGTACCACTGTTATCTGCCTATCCTCATTTTCCAGTCCCAAAAGTTTTGTGGTAACAATGATCACTGGTAAGCCTCCATGCGACCTAGATTGTCTTTAATTTTTACTGAAACAGATTTTTCGTGTGCTATATGTAACAGGAAACAATTTATTGGTTGAGCCAGATGAAGAGAAACTGAAATAAACCTGAAATTTATGACATTTCTGTTTAACTCTCATCAAAATGTATGCAAAATTTCACACACATAAGATTGAAAAGCAGAAAATAAATACTAAAAAAAATCTTTTTAATATACCATGTTTTGTAAAATGACTAAAAAGTATCAAATAATTTCTTCTAGCCCTATTCAGATTCGTAAACCCTTACAGACAGTGCTGAATATTTGTGCTTCCGAGTTTTTAATAACTATGACAGCACTTGCAAAACTTAAAATGTAAAATGTGGGATGCAAGCGCTACATAACATTCTTGAGTGTAGAGAGAAGCTGTCATTGAGAAAAATCACATAACAGTTCCTTTTATTTGAAGGGCATTAGAGTTGTCGGTGGCTGAGGTGAGCTATTCCTGTATCAATTATCTATTGCATGCACCCCACATCTTTCATTATATTTTTTAGAAGTATTCTCACAGCTATTATAAATTATTGAAAACGAATCTTCTGTACTGTCTTTAATGGGCTTGTAATCCGAATTGGGTTGGGAGAAATTATTTTATACACTTTATTCCATTTAAAAAAGTGTTGTAATTTGTTTAAGTAATTAGTTTTGTTAGTTACATTTATGTTAGGATATTACGATTGGTGTGGGTATTGGCTGATGGGTGAGTGGTGCTTTGGGAGTTTGGGCCCGGTAGGTATGGATGATATTTATGAATTTTTTGACTGTGTGTATTTGTGTTCAATGTTATTATTTATTTTGTTACAATATGTATGTTCATGTGTATATTGTGCGCTTCTTGTATATTGTAGTTGGTGGTAAAAAAAATGGAAATGTCGTGTGGCTAGGGCCTCCCGTCGGGTAGACCGTTCGCCTGGTGCAGGTCTTTCGATTTGACGCCACTTCGGCGACCTGCGCGTCGATGGGGATGAAATGATGATGATTAGGACAACACAACACCCAGTCCCTGAGCGGATAAAATCTCCGACCCAGCTGGGAATCGAACCCGGGCCCTTAGGATTGACAGTCTGTCACGCTGACCACTCAGCTACCGGGGCGGACGTAGTTGGTGGTGATGTACGTTCTTATTAATTTTTGGTAACTGTGCTGCACTGTGATTTGTATGAATTATGGTAACTGTTTTTTCTGTGTCGTTCAGATTATGTTTTTGATATTAGTTATATGAACAAGTTTTTGTTTTGTGGTAGTGCCAACTTTGTTTTAGTGACAAAGATCAAGTGAAGTGTTAGATACCAGATTCGTTTAGTTGCATGTGGCACTGTAGTATAGATGAGATTTTTGAGCTATGCAGGTCAACTGAAATTTCTGGTACTGTGTTTTGCAGCTGTGTGTGGGTTTGTGATGTTGACTTTCTTTGAGCTATATAGGTCAAGTGAAATTTTGGATAGCAGGTTTTGGAATTGTTTGTGGTATTGTGGACTTCCTCTTCCGAGCTTCTGTAAGTCAAGTAGAATTTCCAATACCAGATTTTTTTATATGGTTACCTTATTTGTGGTTTTGTAAATAGCTGAGAGTTTCATCTGCTTGATTTTTCATTCGTATTTATTTTGGTATATCTTCATTTTTAGGACTGCCATACATTTAGTTTGTCCATAGCCAAAACCATCTAATCCTCCAGATGTCCCATTAGTTTCATAGTACTTCTAGAACTAAATATTTTTCTTACTACTTGTGTCAATTTGTGTTTTATGATGAGTGACGTCATGGTCGCCATACTGTAGAAGCTTTAAATACAGGTGTCAGTCACCTTAATAACATCATGGATCAAAGCTGACAGATGGTACAGCAATCTTTGTTTTTCAATTTTTTTTCTTACCTATCAAATAATGTCAGAAACTAAAGTGTTTTTGTTGTTCAATAGGGTTTACACTTTCACTTAAAAAAGGTTATTTAGTGGAAACTGCTTCATCACTTAACATTGTATAAGCACAACTCTGTTTAGTTACTGTGAAACCTAAAACGTTTTCCGCTTTCTTGCGAAATAACGTCAATGAAAAAAATACATTTCTTCGTGGAACGTCTGCAATCTGTTCCGAAATCAAAGCAAAATAATGAAATTAAGACTAATCAGACACAAAAGCACAAAATCCACTGCTGTATCAAAAATAAAAAGGGCTGCTATACGTTAACTTCTGATGTTAGAAGAATGCACCACACCAATCTCAACGCCAAAATTTTTATCCTGAGTAACCTTGACCTTGACGTCTCATTACATCTTACTCGATTCTGTTGTGTTGAAGTCTTGTGTGAATCTCATAATTTCAAATGCATTATAGAATTTTTTGACATTCCACTTTGTCACATTCTGTATCATCAAGCACGCATCGTCATCATTAGGATCCGCGACACTGACATGGCTATCTGTAATGCTGTGCCCCAGAGGTGCGCCATTTCCTCCCACACTGCTGCCCATTCACTGCAGATTGCTTGTTGTACCATGTAGTTATACCCCTGCACTCTGCATTTGCATTGGGAACTAAATCTTCCTCAAAGGATTTGGTGAAACTGTTTGGTTGACAAGAGTGACAACTTTATATCCTAACATCTCATATGCTTGACAATGGGCTGGTTATTATTCCATTGTCAGTCACAGTTATTATCATGTGTTCAATTTCTTGTGTATTTGTGTACTTGCAAGGCACAATCTTGTGCTTAGTAACAGTGTAGTACAGATTTACGCTGTCTGTATCGCCGCTGCCGTTTGTTTTGATTTGAACAGCCAGCAGCCATTGTAAAGAGCTCAGTCAGATGCTGACTTATGTACAAGTAGCTCCAGGAAAGTAAATCGTTTGCATGTTCATTTTACAAGCTTCTACGTTGCATTGTTTTACTAATTTAAATTTGTCCGGTACTTTTGTTACTTAATCGTAACTTTCTCACGTGTTTGTGTAGTGAGTTTTCCACCATCTTTAGTATGGATAGGGGCTATGAAT
The DNA here is from genome assembly GCF_021461385.2 of Schistocerca piceifrons. Classification (NCBI taxonomy): domain Eukaryota; kingdom Metazoa; phylum Arthropoda; class Insecta; order Orthoptera; family Acrididae; genus Schistocerca; species Schistocerca piceifrons. The sequence goes on along the minus strand of NC_060138.1, from coordinate 330,519,583 downwards.
GCAGTGCTCAGATGCGAGCTGAGTTAGTTAACCCTCTTCCAAAGGTCCAGGCAGTGCAGTCTTTGGCAATGCAGTTCATATGCATCACTATGAGGGGCCAGAGAGGAGATCCAAGGGATGTCCAGCACATCTCATGAGTCCCCCAGTTAGTTCACTACAATGGTCAGCCTAGTTACTGTTTGTGTTTAGATTGACTTTTTGCCTCTGATCAAGAAGAAAATCGTTTCAAGGTGTGGTGAGCAGAGAAAGACTTTCCAGGGGACAGATCTAAAGGTCTCACCTGTTTGTCTGACAAACTAGTTTCAGGCGCTGATGCAGTCATTTACCCTGTTTCACTGGACGCTTCTCAGTTTGCAAGACCTGGGCATCCAAACAGGGTGGAGTTATTGGTAGCTTGGAGCTAAAATGTTAGGCATGTGATGGAGCTTCTTAAAGATGTGGCTGCCAGGGAGCAGAAAAAGTGTAGTGTGCTCTATGTGTGTATTTTGGGGGGGAGTCAAACCAGATATAGAGCAGTTCCTTTCAGATGCCATGAAGAGCACTGGGTGCAGCCAACTGTAGATGGTGCTCGTATCAGTACTAATGATACGTGTTGCTTTGGTTCACAAGAGAATATCTCTGGTTTTCAGTAGCTACATGGAAAGACAGCTAGTCTTGCTTGTGAAATGAAGGCGAAGCTCATTACCTGTTGCATCATCGACAGGACCGATTGGGGACTTTTGGGGACTTTTGGAAGGTGGATGGAGATCTGATTCAGAGGCTCAGATGGTTATGCGACCGTGTAGGCGGAAGTTTCCTCGACCCTTGCCATAGGGTTGTGAAATTTTGGGTTGCACTTGATAGGTCAGATGTCTATTACACACAGGAAGCAGGTGCATAGGTGGTGGGGGCTGTTTGGAGTGGACTTGGTGGTTTTGTAGGTTACAGGACCTCATGAAATTACAAACAAGTCTTCAGGCACAGGTGAAATACATGATGATGGTAGGTCCAGAAGCCAACAGTATTATAGCTCGTTATTGTTGGGAAAGAACCAGAGTTCCAAACTCTAATATAAAGCACTGAAGCTTGTAAGGTCTCACTGTGTTATTAAATATTGCCCTGATTAATATACCCTCTAGTAACATGTATCTTATTTTAAGAACTCATTAACAAGCGAATACTACTTTACAAAATAGGTTGATTTGTGAACATAAATGAACATTTAAATTGACTCAACAAAGAATTTACCAACAGATCATCCAAGAAACATGCAACAATTTCAAGAATGTCTAAATGAATGAGGAAGTGATTCGTTTAGTTCACCCTTGGTTCAGATGTCCCACGTGAAGCGAGACTAAATACCTTACAGTATGAAGTATGTTAACTCTACCCACTTGTAATGGCTCTGTACAAACCTAAATTTGTAGCAATGAATTAATAACCTAAGTTGCACAGTGCAGTACACCTCACTATAACGTCTATTTCATAACAAGATAATGCACATAGCAAATCTCATGGTAAGTTTGCATATCAACCTGCTTTGCAAGGAATAAGTCAGCACAAAGCTGACATGCGAATCCGAGCAGCAATCATCAGCCATGCTCTCTTTCTGTATAAACCAGACCCAAACTAGACATCTTTGTTCCATTTGAATGCAGATCATGCATCACCAGTGAGACCAATCTGAACTCCTATTGGATGAGACATTCCTCCCAAAGTACCAATCTTTGCTGAGAGAAGACTCTCTTCATCTCAGACATAAACTACTGGGCACAGAAATGCAATGTGCTCACAAAATAGGAAACGCAAATAATAATAAAAAGCTGAAAGTTGGTATATATGACAAACAATTGTCATGCTTAAATCGTCATTTGTACTGAAACTGGCTAAACTAGACAAAGTTTTTACTAAAGGGCTAGCATGTTCAGAAAAGATAGATTAAATACAGCTGGTGGTAATATATTTGTTGCTATTAGAAGAAGTTTATCTTGTAGTGAAATTTAAGTGGATAGTTGCTGTGAATTAATAGTACAGATTATACTGAACATGTAGAATGAATCGATGAACCCTACAACTCGATGATATAGTTATTGAAAGCTCCAAAGAAAACCTGATCCCAATTCGAGTAGGTATCTTATTCATACATTTATAGTTGGTGTTGACTTCAATCTACAATCAATATTTTGGCAAAATACATATATAAAGATGCTGGTAGGCATAAAACATTGTCAAAAAATGTTCCAAAAACCTTCTTCAAAAACTGTTTTGAGAAGTTACTCGAATTGTAAGTGTTTGCGTTAATATAGTTGTTCCCTTAGCGACAAATAACCATGAGTGTCATAATGATACAAGGAGAAGTGACAGCATTATTATTATATTAAAACAGAATACCATTAATAAACAAAAATTTGCTTGATAGCTTAAGAGCCAGTCACCATTGGTTCCAAACTGTGAAAACATAGACCAGATGTGACTTCTATATAGAGATATAGTACTGATGGCAACTGAGAGATCTATACCACCAAATTAAGAGAGTTACCACAGTTCCCATATGACTCACAGAGGAGGCAGGACATTGTTGCAGAAGCATCGAGAAACCATGTCAGATTTTAAAAGAACACAAATTTGGCGATGTTGCAAGAAGATCTAAATTTGATACTAACTTCGATGATAAATGCCTTTATAATTTCCAAGACGAAACTCTATGTTGAAATCTGGCAGAGAATCGGAAAGTGTTGCTGGTTGTATGAAAAGTACATCAGTGAAGCGATCAATACCTTCACTGTGCGGTACCAATAGTAATCTTAACAATGACAGTGCTACTAAAACAGACTTACTGAACACTGTTCACGAAATTTCTTCACCAAAGGAAATGAAGAAAATAACCCAGAATTCAGATTAAGAACAGCTGCCAGTATGAGTAACTTACAAATACATATGTTCAGTGTGTCGAAGAAAGTTAAATTACTTAATAAAAGCAAGTCTTTCGGTTTAGATTGTATACCAGTTAGGTTCCTTTCAGAGCATGCTGATGTAATAGCTTCATATTTAGCAACCATAGACAATCACGCCTTTGACGAAAGATAAATGCCTATGGACTGGAAAGTTCCACAGATGACACCAATACATAATAAAGGGAATATAAATAGTCTTCTGAATTACAGACCCATATCAGTGTCTTTGTTTTGCAGTACGCTTCTGGAGTGTATAGTGTGAGTAGTGTGGCAGTGGTGCCCTGGATGTACCCACTCAATTTTTTTTTTCTGTGTTACATCAAACACAAGATGTCATCAAGATGGTAGTGGAGGGAAATTTAAAAATTCAAATTGGTTGCAACAAAAAATTTAAAAATCCAAGATGGCAATTGCAGCAAATTTTAATATAATACACAACATAGCAGTGGGCGAAAATTTAAAGCTCCAAAATCATGTGATCGGAAATTTAAAAGTCCAAGGTGTCAATGGTAGGAAACTAAAAAATTCAGGATGGCAGTGGTGCGAAATTTAAAAAATACAATATGGTGCAGTTAGGAATTTTTTTTTAAAAAAATAGCATCAATTAAAATGAAAAACTAATCACAGTCATAATATTTTAATGAACATTAAAACGAAACAAAGATGGTACTGATAGGAAATTTTATTAAAAACGTTTTTTAACATTGATCAAAATGAAACAGCCAATCACAGGACAATATTTTACAAGGAATTATAATGAAACAGGCAGTCAGTATGCGGCCTCTACATTCAAAAGCATTGAATTATTTATCACATTTCTACCATATTCCCTCCACGTAAATTACATAACTTACCCTTGAGGGAGGAAGTAATGGATTTTGGTCCAAAAAATCGATTTTTCAAAAATACTATTTTATTAATCTACACAGTTTAATCTATGTTGTGTGTGAATTTTATCATGATAGCAGCTTTAGAAATGCCTTTAAATTGTTAAACTAACTCTGCACTGATGGTCACTCCCACCTTTTCTGAAGCAGTCTTAGGATAAAATTAGAGACTGAAAGATCTCCTCGCACTGTCTTTGACCAACCTGCCCTGCAGCACCGTTATCGATTTAATCTGTGGCTTACCAGAAGTAGACCACTGCATTCCACATCTCATGAATGTATGGAGCTTGCAGAGTCCGCACTCATCAAAGTGAACAGGAGTGCTCCAGATGAGCTCATGTCGGGGGGGGGGGGGGGGGGTTAGCACTCCTTATCGGTGTAGAGTAGTAGAAAGTGTTGTGATGTAATAGCAGACTGTTAAGAAGAACAAGAAACGTTTTTTTTTATACATGATGGAGTTCCAGATGGATGGAGTTCAACGCAGTTCACGTAAATCAACTATGCTATCAATTTCAAAGTACTGTTCTAGTGTCTGGGATGAGTTCCAGAAGGGTATTGGTAAGAGAAAACACAAAGACACACGCTCCTAAGCCTACACCGTTCTTCACTTAAAACAGACTAAAGTTAGATCACTTCAGTTTCTGACCTATTAGTCATGTGGAATGCAGCGCTATTAATATTCAAATGTAAGATATATTTCTGGGGTGGACGGTTCTCAGGACTTGGTGCTCCCGCTGGTGGACCCAACGTCGAACATAGAACACATCTTCGGACGTAACACGTGGTTGGTTCAACTGCGAGCCCTATCCCAGATGTGACATGTGGTGGATCTGATACTGAACATCGCTCTGGTTATGAAATGCGCGGTAGATCCACAGTCGAACGCTTGCTCGGGTCTACTGCGGTTCTGGGAGCTATCCACGACGCATGCATATACACAGACATACAGAAGACAGACAAAACGCACTGCAAATGAAGAATATGTGGGTGGAGTCGACTGGATGCAATCGACTACAGTACTATACTATGCCGCCCGATCAGAAAAATAGTGCATTTGTGCTAGGTTTTGGGAGCTTACTACATTTACAAGCAATTTTAGAATACGGAACGAGAGGTTATGTCATGATAGCATGGATAGAAGTGACATAAAATCGATAAAATTACGAAAATGACGGAAAATGCGTATAAATTGGGGGAAAATACTCCGAAATGCGGCGAAATTGAGGAAGTTCTTGTGTGACTTTCTTCTGGCACAGAACAAATCTTGTACATGGGAAAGATTATGCGACAGTAAGGGGAATCTGAGAAAACGTTGACATGGAAGCGCCAGGAACCAGGGAAACAATCACTTTTTTTCCATTGAGATCGTTATTTCTATTGAGGTAACAGTGATATCCCCGAGTTGACTCACTACTCTATTTGACGCTTTCCAGGAAAAAAAAGTGAACGATCTGACTCTAAATTTACGTGAATTTGCATTGAAGGATGACAGAGAGTGGATGGAGTGATCAGTTGAGATGGAGCTGCAACGAGGTACTATTTAATTGGATGACTGATGATGCATTCTAGAGAGGAAGGGAGAAGTTGCTGCAGGTCATTTGACCATTTTTTCCTGCCGTTCTGTCAGGATGCATCACACATGTGGCATAGCCTGCATTTGATATATATACACCCCGTGTTCTGTATGTGACTTAGAGCACTGTCTACTTGTGATCATTAACAGCAAACCTCTCAGTCATCAGAGGAGTTCCGTCTCATGTGTGATGAAATGCGACTATCCTGTTTTGACACATTCCTCTACAAGAACGACGATTTATGTGACGTACTCCAATCCCCTGTTACATCTTTGGCATAAAATCGATACTTCAGATTCATAACTAAGGTGATTCTATGCTAGCGACAGGTGTTTGTAAGGCACTACAATCCCCGTGTATACATCCGCTTGACAGATGTCCTGTTTACAGAGTTAGCGGCGGCATGACATGTAATTTCACATGTCTAACGCCTCTGCTATGCATTTATCTGTTTCTTCGTAAGAGGTATTCTCTGTTACTAACGATCATTTTATGAAGAACTGATGTGAGCATAGTACAATTTCCAAACCATGATCAGATGTGAACGGTGAACGCTACACATTTCTGGAAAGCTGCATTGTGCATGTATCACACTGAATAGATATTTTAAGGAAGTAGTTTTTTTCATTTTAAAGTTTGTTACCACAGTTTATCGTAGAAGAAACCTGCAAGAAGGATGTATGTCATGCACTGGAAGTATATTTCTTACATTGGAATATTAATAGCACTACAATCCACATGACTAAGAGGTCAGAAACTGAAGCGATCTAACATTATAGCCTGTTTTAAGTGCAGAACCGTATAGGCTTATATGTGTGTGTCTTTATGTTCTCCCTTACCAATATCCTCCTGGAACTAATCCCAGACATTAGAACAATACCTTAAAATTGATAGCGTAGTTGATTTACGTAAACTGCTTTGAACTCCATCTATCTGAAGCTGCATCATGCATAAAAATACCGTTTCTTGTTCTTCTTAACCGTCTTCTATTACATCTCAACACTTTCAAATCTGCTGCTATCCACTGACAAGGGTTGCTTATCTCCTCAACATGCATGCATTTGGAGGACTCATGTGCACTTGGATGGGCAAGGACTTGGCAAGATCCATTCATTAATTAGATGCAGAATGTAGCGGTCTACTTCTGGTCAGCTGCAGTTTAAATTGGTAACAGTGCTGCAGGGAAGGTCGGTCAAAGACAGTGACAGTAGATCTTTCAGTCTCTAATTTTATCCTAAGACTTCGAGAATGCCCTCTGACTCCCATCCGCATAGAGACAGATCGTAAATTATGAACTATGCTCGAGGTGCTAGAAATATATAGATCACTGTCGGGTATATTTCGATGATTTATATGGTCTAGCATTAACAATGAATTGATGTCCTGCACGGTTATCTATCTACATTTGCAATGATACTCGAAAAGTAGAGAAGGGTGGTTTAGCAATGATACTGAAATTGGAAAACATGATGACACATCATTGGTCTGTGTCGAAAGTACTGTAAAGCTGCTAAAACTGCTTGCATTATCAACTCTGATGCTTATTATTACAGTACATCGACGGTGTCTTTTCCAGCTCATCCGTCCACTGGTATGCTATTGGTCACCACACAATGATTGACTGACATCGCTCGTTTGAGATGGAGAAAGAGTTTTGGTGGAGGGGCAACACCTTCTGGGGATGGCTAGCACCGAAACAGTGATCGTCGAGATGACTGCAATATGACGAATCAGTCGAAACTGAACATAGAATCATCAGCTATCCCATCACTGTGATAGATGAGTTTAAATGTAGAGATTGTCAATCACCTTTGGACAGCAGTTTGGAAACGCTCCACAGCGCCCCTAAACTCTTCCATTTTCCTTATGTTGTAACTGTCTTTTATTTAAAATCATCCAGTGTGTGGCGTGCTATTATAGTAGCAGTAACAACATGATTTACACTGTGTGACGTCTAGTTTTCTGTGAGAGGCAATAGATCAGAATGTGTTAATGTCAGTTTAGAACCTGACACAGACCTCAAAGTCGTGGTGGAAAAAACAAAACGTATGGCAGTTTACAAAGCGTGTTACAGCAGAAAAAAAAAACAGTGACACAGGGTCACAGGGATCGTCTCTTGCGACTTATAATGTAGTTTGTGTTATAGGGTCATCCTTCTACAGTACAGGCAATGCAACATTACAGTCGTCTGTACAATAGATGAATACATGTATACTTAATAGGACCGTCACATGTGTTCGATGTTGGCAGGCAGACAGTATTTGTTTTCTACATATGGGAGGAATGATGTGCAGTAAAAGTCTTGTTAAGTTTTTTATTGGGTGAAGTTAGTCTAGCTTTTATAGTTCGTAATTTTTAGCTGTTGGATGGTACAGAATAACGATGACAGTATGTGGGGGTGATAGACGTGAATGTGTCCTGAGGGACGCTGATCTGCTTTGGACGCATCACAATGCAGTACCAAAATCCTCACCCTTCTCCCAGTTCCTGTACTCTCTTTTATACTACCTCATGTCGCAGGAGCAGGCTTCGTTTGGCACTGACCTTACACATCATACACTATTGCCGGAGCTAGGACAGCATGTTCCCATTTCCACCAAATGGTCAAAACACGGTCTTGTCGCACTAACTCAGGTCACTCTGTTTCTAAATGGGTTGCAGAAGATATAGCTCTCTCCGACTTCTATTTAGTTTCGACTTAAATTGGAACGATCACATATGCAAAGCTACAGAAATGGCAGCTGTTGCAAGAGGCATAGGAGCTATCTAAAATTTTACTGTAGCAGATAGGTTCGAAAAGGGTGACTGGTTTCGAGATGTGAGAGTGTCAGAAATATGACTCACAAGTGGCTGTTATCATTAAAAGACTTCTCCATAGGATACAACGCAGGTATGTAGCTGAATAGAAAGACTTTATTCCAAATCGCAGACAGCATTTCCACTGGGAAGCATAGCACTAGAGATCTGAAAAGCCTGTACACATTTCTTATAACTTCAATCAGCACAGCATCTACTCTTTGTGATCATTCTCAATCAACCATCGCCTATAACTCAGTGGAAATACCTCAGAAGCTCTGCTATGTCATAGAGACAGAATGTGTTACAAATACTGAAGGAATATCTGGCTGCAAATACTGGCTTCACATGGCGTTCCTTAGCCAAATCACTTTCTAAATTTGGTGATTTTATTACGAACTTAAAGCGTCAGCTACGCATAACTGCACTGTTGGTCTGATAATATACACTCTGGCGATCACCGTCTATTTTCAATGTCCCGGTATTTGTCTGGAAAAACCACTCCATTCGGAGGTAAAGCAATACCTCGATTTATAAAGCTGGTATAGCTTTTTAACATGGATACGTGTGAGCACCTGTAGATCAAGACCGCTTGTGTCAGTAACTACAGTAATTGTTGCGATCGTGTTTTTTGTAACATCTGGCGGCTTGTAAGACGATTACGCCTCTCTTCCTAAGAAACAGTGGTGCCACTCGCAGGAAAGCGTATGAGACATGTCTACCCATCGCTGATTTTCGTTCAGTATTGTTTCGTATCGGCAGCAATCAGTTATTGGCGAAGTATTATACTTAGTAGTAGAGGATGCATGATAGGTTCGCCTTGAGCATATGGCTTATGAAGTATGTGTGTGTGTGTTCCAACATGTGCAAGTATAATGACTATGTCGAATCGTAAGAACAGTACTGATTTGACGTGGAATACTATGATAGGAAATGGAAAAGTAGGTAAGGCATAAGAATGGTGCAGATAATTCTATTTCCAGGGCCACAGTTCTCAGCAAGGTGTATTAACGATACTTCACTCATTATCGAATTTCGTCGAATTGAGACCGCGATCGCAATATTTTATTGTAAGTACAGTGATAAAACATGTATGCAGCTGGTTCCCTAGGGCGATTCTGTCTGGGGGTGTGTGGCGTGTGGGTGCGGTGGCTTGTGAGGGGAATGATTCATGTTTCTGGTTTATGGCAGGAGCTGTCCAAATGGAAAGGCCTGTTGGGATGCAGGAATGTACCTCACCTAATCGTGTCGACCTCTAGCTGGCTCAATAGCGAATTAGTACTCATTATGTGTTGGACAGCCTTCGTGATCACGTGTGTTCTCGGTGAAAATTTGAGAAGATTAAGTATCTACGTGTGTTTCGCTGAACCATTACTGCCTCCCATGTAAATTGTACAGTTGACTGCTTCTGCACATTTCTCATCTTTATTTGGTTGAGACAATATCGATTGTGGTGTGTGTTGTGTGCACCTAGCAGGTGAAGGACGGGTGGAAGACACGTTTGCTGATTCTCTAGACATGAGAAACAATTTAGTTGACTTTGTCAGTTGTAAGGATGATTCAGAATATGTTATATAATCGACATCGTCATTCGCGAGTGGAAACATCAGTTTCATCAATTTTTTTCTTTTTTTTTAGGCTTCACTTAAAGGTTTCACAGACGAGAGAAGTTTCTAGTTACTCATTGGTTTACAGCATGTTCCACCTCGCTAAAGTTTCGAGTTTCTAGAGAAATAATTACCAGTCTTGTCTTCGGAATTATACTGCACAAGCGATACTGCTATACAAGCGATATTGCTATGTACTTGACATCGAGAAGTATCGCAAAAATTGTATGATATTCTCGCAAACCATGTGAAATTACATGTGTTCTTGTAATCCTAGAGTCTGGAGATGGGTGTACAAAGCAAGCAGGATGGGCCAGAAACGGTAATGCTTTTGTGCCGAGGGGAATTGATCACGACTTTTACAACAGTTCGGAGAGTGACTTTTGTCCACTGAAGGCGCTCTGGTCATGCTTCGGGGGCAGATGACTTGCGTCGTCGGCAGCGGTAGATGTCCACCTGACCTCGTGGGAAATATCTAGTACTGCAGGGAGTATTTATGGTGCAAGTGCTTATGCTGTCTGTTACGTGGTATATGTATATCTGAAAGGCAATAGCTATATGATTGATATAAAAGGGGCGATTTTGTATGGTGCAGGATACGAATTGTATATTCACTACATCGACACATTACGTGGTGATATATTTCTGGGTTGGAGATCGGTTTCACGCTGTAATATTCAAACTTTCATCCTCAGTGGCAGAGCAGTTTAATTGAGCAAGTGTCTTTCTGTATTTGACCTTCTGCAGACTACTATTGCAGGGATTAACTGTCAGTGCAATATGGCGATCTGTGCAAAATAGTTTTGCTGGTGAAAGTCTCGTCTACGGAAAAAAATGGAGGACAGTGCTCCCGAACTAGCAGCAGCAGCAGTTTTGCAGGTAAATTCAGTAAGAGCCAGTCAGAATGTTCATTCATTCACAAGACATACTTTGTGCTACGACATAGCGTCTACATAGCGGTGAGAACCTTCACCGTTTCTGAAATATAAGCAGGACATTACGATTTCCAGGAGGGGTAGCAGAGTGTGTGTCGTTAGCACCATCAGCAAGAATGTATTCGGTGTTATTCTGAGCTATATTCGTAAACAGGCTGAGACACCACGAATGCTCCGACTACAACAACGAAAGCGATCGTTAAATATTTCTATGACACTTTACGATTTCCATGAGGAGCTTACATGTGATGGACAGGCTCTGCCGTTAGGAGCATCAGGAAGAAGGCATTCTGTATTATTCTCTACTATTTTCGTCAACAGTTCCTAAAAGCATTGCAGAAGATTCCTATAGCGCGTCCAGAGGGAGGCCTTTTAGCAGCGCGTGCATGAGTCACAATGCAGACACCTCTCGCTTGGCAATTAGGCCTACACTGGACTGGTAAGTACATGTGGTGGCTGGGCGTCTAGCATATAACGTTAGGATCACTAGGGAGAATGCACCCTGTGCTATTCTGGGAAGCATTGCAACAGAGTTCTATAGCACATTCAGAAGGAGACTTGTCTCTTATTTACATAGACATGTGGTGTTAGTATAACACTCAAAGAATTCTAAGTGTATAACCGAAAACAGAGACGAGTTTCACCTGCCGGCTGCGGACGGCAGCAACGTGAGATAATTGGCTCGTGCCCACGTGTTCGTCTCTCCGGCGCTGGCTTGTGACCGGCTGGCCCTGGAAAGAGCGTATGCGGTGTCAGGGCGTCACCATGTGCGTGCGTTGGAGCCTCTCTAGAGAACAGTTCGCTGATTCGTCGCGGTCGAATTTCTTAATGATAGTTCGGAAGTGTTTCTTATGTGCAATGGATGTTTATGCAGTGCATTATTTTCGGCTGTTTAAGCGCTGTGAGTGTGTTGGCAGAGCTTTAAATATGCATTATTTTTTGACAGTTTCACGAGTAGTGGGCGTGTCTGCTGCCTTATTTTCTGAACAGGTCTGTAGGGTCCACAATGAATTACTTCGACAGTTTACAATTAGTGAGAGTGTTTGCAGAGCTTTTTACATGCATTATTTTAGCAATTTACGAGTTGTTTGCGTGTCCGTACTTCAATGTACTGCATTACTTGGATAATTTACGAGTAGTTTTCAGGTCTGTATGCTGTGTACTGCATTGTTTCGACAGTGTACAATTAGTGCATTTTACATGCTGAACTTCGATAATAGAGGAGTTGTTTGCGTATCTGCAAGTCAGTGCACTGTATTATTTCGGTGATTTACAGGTAGTTTGCCGGTCTGTAGCCTATGTAGTGTGACACCAAGCACGTCAGAGCGAATGTTTTGTATCAGTGTAATAAATGAACTGTGTGAAATCCATCACGAAATAAACTGTTCCAAAATAAATAAGGTACAGTCCTTCCTATCCAGCAGCCCAGAACGGGCTGAGTCCTTTTCCTGCCAATTCCAAGGAAGAGGTGGAGATTGGATGACTCAGGTTAGTGGAGATACCCCAAGTGACCTTTTTCCACCAAAATTTGAGCTTCCCTCCATGACGTCATTGTGGTGTTGGCACATCTATCTCCGCCATCTTGAAAAAATTTGGCAACATCGCATAGTGGGGTCATATGAAGTTTATACCAGTACTTCGGACAGTTAGTTGAGTTCCCGTTTTGCCACGGGATGCAGTAGATCATCCAAGGTAGATAATATTGCTAACAGTTTGCCTGTATTGGTAAGTCTACTGCTGAGAGTTGTCACGGTTAGCTCGTTCCATTATTTGTACACCTTAGGAAATTTAGTACTGTTCCCAACTGTAAGGATCCAGCTGTTATAATCTGATTAATTAACCTGCAAAAGCAGCTACTTGGATTAGGGAGGTCGCCTATTTGACCTAGGAGCTGGTGCAGTAAGCTGCGTATTTCTGAGGCTGGATAATTCCTATGGAAGTTAGTTTATTTGGACTTTAGGGGGTCCTACAGTTCTGCAAAAGTGAGTTAGTGAATCTGCTGGCCGACTTTGAGGTGATAGAGTTAGTGCGTTTTTGGTTTTTGTTGGTTTTAGGATTATATTCGTTTCCGAGCGGAGTTCTCGATGTAATTCATGTTTTGTTTGGCAGCCGCTAACGATTCATAGACTGGGAACTGTGTCTTATTTTCCTACTGTATGCAGCGTGTTATGTGAGACTTGCGACCTAACTTAAAGTGTAAAAAAGGGAATTGAAGGTCAGAAGAGCTGGAACCACATTATGAGGCAATGTGCAATTATTTTAAGGCTGCTTACGAGGGTCACGACAAGTGACTTCCAAGATTTATTTGAAGTAGCATGACTGCTTATTGTCAACGCCATAAGTGATTGAGTTTTTAATTACCATTCAATAGTAGTATTTAAAGTGACAGTGACAAGTAGGTTTTTTTCTTAATTCTGTTCGAGAGAACATAGTTTTCTTGTCACTCGATCACACATGCATTCGGAAAGTTTATTGGGAACTGGATTTTACTAATGATTCACAAAAGAAGTGAGCCAAGACTGGCTAAAGAAAACAAGATTTAAAAATTTGTCTTCTAATTTCGTAGTGTGAGCGTGTAGGTTTGGATACGAAAAATTGCTTGTGAGAGCGTCTGATGTCTAACAGGATTTTGAACCAAAGGTATTTGTTATTCTTTGTGTTATGTCATGTGAATTCATGTTAATTTAAAAGGTAAAAACTTGAAAGTTATTAAAAGAGGTCACATTTATTAGAAAGCAACTCCTAAGTGGAGATAAAAAATTTAAAGAAAATTGTTGTTAATATTTCAGTAATAAGAATTCTAGATCAGATATGCTACTTACGTAATAGTGGTATCTGAGTGAGAAAGTTTATCATATCTTTGAGTCAATAAAAGAAAAGACATGTGTTTATGCTAAATAACAAGACTTGAGAAATAATTACATACAAAAGGTATTAATGAATAAACTGACAATCCTTTAACATTTTGCTGGATTAATTAAACTGAATTATGTTGAATCATCATAGTGTGGAGGTACGAATTTGCATTAAGTGTAGTGGTTTTCTGTTGAGAATAGGTGTGCTTTACCAATTAATAGGCTTGTTGAGAGTCTTTGTAAATAAAAGAATTGCCATTAAAGCAGTAGTTTGGATAATACTGGGTGTATGTATGTCAAATAAATGCGCGAGAAGTGTCATTCCTGTAATTTGCTCAATAATAACACTACCAACATGGAGTTGCAGCTTAAGATAATCTAGCTAGAGAGATAATGTTTGACATAGAGTGCACGACATAGTAACATACCCATTTCACTCTGACATAGTTCAAAGGGGAAAATTCCGATTTCAATGGGCTGAACCAGTAATTACCATGAAAGATTTTATATGGAAAATTATGTCCGTAGATCACAAGAATACAGGTTTACATGGGAAATTGATATTTCCAGAGCGACAGTCGACATGAGGAGGTATTTCCGATACTTCGCCCATTGTCAAATGCCACCAGACTGGCACTGCAATTATAATTTTAAATATAGTTGTGATGATAAATATGTGGCTGGTTTTCAAGGACGACTCTGCTTGGTGCTGGGGCACGTAGCCAGTGGTCAGAACGAGTCTACATTTCCAGCTAAGATGTGAGCTGCTGCAGGGCCTCCCAAAATGCGCACGTGGGATACAAGAGTGTAGTTAACCTGTGTCTCCCTCTGCATGGGTGAATAGCGAACTAATATTACATTTCATTAATACTCGTTCTGTAGATCATCAATACGACATTTTGTAATGATGTAGAATGTATCAGTTTAACATAAGTGTCTTCATTACACAATATATTTTGTTTAAAATTACAGTTACTACTTCATATCTATAAATGCGCTTATTGAGTAGAAAGAGTTGTCATTCGGAAATGCTTTTAATTTGTTTTTAAATGTTGGTTGTCTAGCATTCAGACTTTTAATGCTATTTGAGAAATTACCAAAGATTTTTTTGGCAGCATAATTCACCTGTTTCTGTGCCAGAGTCAGATTTAACCTAGAATAGTGAAGATTGTCCTTTCTACCGATGTTGTAGCTATGCACTTTGCTATTATTTTTGAAATGGTTTTGGTTATTAATAACAAATTTCATAAGTGAATATATGTATTGCGAAGAAACTGTGAACATCCTTAAATAAATATCTGTCTCTTTTTGGCGATTTGAAGATACAGTGACTATCCCGAGTTCCTGCAGGGTGAACTTGTGTGGGCTCCAGCAATTATTCTGATTACACGGTTTTAAGCAATGAACAACTAACCCGATTATCATGAGTAGCTGAGCCCAACCATGTCTACAGATCCTCAATACATCTCTTCTAATTCAATTTATTATCAATGCACACACCCACAAATTTTGATATTTTCTGCCTTAACAGCAGACTTCTGATCAAAGTCTATATTTCTCAGTGGTGTGATGCCATTTTCTATACAGATTTGTATTTGCTGTGTTTTCACAAAATTTTGTGAGAGTTCTTTTGCAGAGTACCACATAATAATTTTCTGAAAGACATTGGTTACAATTTCCTCACCTAATTCTTGTTTGTTGGGTGTGATTACTATACTTGTATCGTCAGCAAAAACAATTGACTTTGCATATTCATGAATATGGAGTGACGAATCATTAATATATATTAACAACAATAAGGGACCAAAGACTGACCCCTGTGGGCCACCATTCTTGATACTTCCCCGGTTAGAGGACTCTGCTGCTTTTTGAAGATTATTTGTACTGTTAATTTCAACATTCTGCATTATTCCAGTTAAATATGAATTAAATCATTTGTGCACTGTCCCCTCATACCACAACACTTAAGCTTATCTAGAAGAATTTAATGATTCACAAAGTCAAAAGCCTTTGAAAGATCACAAAATATCCCTATGGGTAATGTCCAGTTACTCAGAGCATTTAATATTTGATCAGTGAAAGCATTTATAGCATTTCTGAAAGCCAAATGACATTCTCTTTTTAGTTCACTTTTACAAATATGTGAAGTTACTCTTGCATACATTACGTTTTGAAGAATTTTGGATAAAGCTATTGGAAATGAGATTGGGTGATAGTTGTTAGTGTCAGATCCATCCCCTTTTTTATTCATATCGAAGGTACTGTGAACATCACGAGTTCCTTAATAAATGTCTGCAAGGTGATCTTGGGTGGGCTCCAGAAATTATTCTGATTACACGCTTTTGAGCAATTCATCCTTTTCCCTTAACGATGAATTATCCGAAAATATGATGCCATATAAAAGCAGTGAATGAAAATAGGCATAGTATGCTAATTTACTGATATATTTACTACCAAAATTTGGTGATTACTGTAGCATGTTTCAGCCTGTCTGGAAAAATTCCCAGTTTACGTGAGCTACTACATATGCAGCTGAGAATCCTACTTATCTTATGAGAACAAACTTTTAGAACTCTGTTGGAAAGGCATCAGTTCTGTGTGACCTCTCACTTTGAAGTGAATTTATTATTTTCGTAATTTCAGCAGAAGAGGTGGTTTGAATTTCAGTTTCATCAAATTATACAAATATTGGCTCTTCTATATACACCCTTGCATTTTTTAATCTGTAGCTAGTCCAATTTTCTCTACAACTCTCAAAAAATAACCAATAAAATGTTTTCCACTTATGAATTTTTGTTAATAAACTGTTTGCTGAGTATGATAGAAAAACAATCTTCATGTGCTATTCATTGTTATGTTTCGCTTTTTAACAATATTCCAAATTGTTTTGATTTTATTGTCAGAGTTGCTAATGTTAGACATACTGCACCTACTTCTGCACTTTTTAAGAGCTATTGTGAATACAGTGCAGTACTTTTTATAGTGTTTGGCTGTTTCAGGATCATTACTCCTTCTAGCTATACGATACAGTTCCTTTTTCTGTTGACACAATACTTTCACCCCTTTAGTAAGCCATGGCTTTTTAGATCATACCTTACTGTTTTTTTAGGGAAACTGTTTTCAAATATACTCACAAAGACATTATGAAATAGGTTAAATTTTATAGTCTGCAGCTCGTGGTCGTGCGGTAGCGTTCTCGCTTCCCACGCCCGGATTCGATTCCCGGTGGGGTCAGGGATTTTCTCTGCCTCGTGATAACTGGGTGTTGTGTGATGTCCTTAGGTTAGTTAGGTTTAAGTAGTTCTAAGTTCTAGGGGACTGATGACCATAGCTGTTTAGTCCCGTAGTGCTCAGAGCCATTTGAACCATTTTTTTAAAAATTTATATTAGCATCAGGTTCCCTGCACACATCACCCCAGTCTTACTGTTCCAAGCTTTTCCTAAAATTTGCAATTGTTAACTCGTTAACTGAAAGCACAATTTTGGGGGACTGTTGTCAGCCCTGGCGAAGACTGCACACACTTGAAAATTGAGCTCCTGAAGATAGGTAAATAATTCTATAATACCAATCAAATAAGTTAATACTACACTGTAAGGACGTTAATTATAGCCTATTTCATATTATCTGTTGAAAGTTTCACTCGTTACGTTTCAAAGTGTTTCTTGAACAAAAAAGAAAAAAGAAAAGCAATAACCAAAGACCAGTTTCCATGCACTTTAGACATAGGTTTACATACAAATTTAAGATGTTTACATAAGTATTAAATTAAGAATTTAGGTTGTTTTCCTTACACATATAGTTAGTAGTGCTGTATCTATACTGGAAATTAAAGGTTTTAAGTTCTATCTTTTATTTCTTTTCAAAACACGTAATGTTCATATTGTGCATACATGATTATAGGCCTAATTTTTCGGATATAAAACGTTGAGCTTTCACATTATTTTAAGTGTATCAAGTTACTATATTAATAGTATACACTTAAATTAGTACTCCACATAACTTTTGTGACTCTTGTGATGTGTACTACTGTCATTATCTAGATATATTTCGTAAAAATATTGTAAAAAACCGTGAACAAGAAGTGTTTGAGGTTCCATAGAAAAGTCAGTTCTGGGGTTCTATGCAGCTGTTGTGACAGATGGTTAAATTGGGGGAATGTAGTGGCATGGGAATTGGGGAAGTAAATGAGTCTCCTCCATGGTTTTGCAGGGTATGTTCAAGGTATGGGAAAATAGCTGAACAGGAAGGGAAGATTAGCTCTCTTAAGGTTGAACTGGATAATTATAGGGTTGGAACTGATGAGGTTACGACGACGACGACTGGTGGGAAGTGGTAGCAAGGAACAGGGCCACACAAAGAGAACAATATCTGACAGTTTCATCATTGGCACAAACAATAAATTTACCTTGTTACCTCAGTTAACTAAGGAACAGACTCAGCTAGATGTAAGTGGTGTTAATAGTCAGAAAACTTTCACCAGGAAACCATTGTCTTTTTAAAAAATAGAAAGTAGGAGGAAAGTTCTGTTGTTACGTAGTAGCCATGGAAAAGCTGTGGGCCAGATCTTGAAAGAAAAATTACGTGACACGTACCAGGTCACAAGCTCTTTCAAGCCTAGTGCATGCCTAAGCCAAGTGATAGCGGATGTAGGATCATTGTGGAAGGGATTTACAAAGCGCAATCATGTTGTGATAGTGTGCGGATTGATAGGGATCAGGATTACAATATTGTGTATGACCCAGTAAAAATAGCATCTGCAGTGAACCATGCAAATGTTGGCTTGGTTCCTGCTTTCATGCAATGTGATTGGCCCCCATTGAACAGCTCTGGCAGGAGGATCGATATACGAGCTAGATCAGCTGCTTCGGGCAAATACTTTGTCAGGCATAGGTTTTGGTTCCTGTTGATGCTATTGGTAGGGGGGACTTCACAAGGCATGACCTGCATCTCAATAGGAAAGAGAAAGGTTAATTGGCTGGAATAATAGCAGAATCTTTAAGGGGGAGGAAGAGCACTGAAATTCGTGGGAGTACCTCTTTTTTAGGTTAAGATCAGTGTCAAATGATTTAACTTTTAATGAAAACAAGCTTAATGAGAAGCTCAGATAGGCAGGTACTAGACATGTGAAAATATCACAAGATTCTCATAAAAGTACAGTGAAAAATAATGTTCGTATGTCACAAGATTCTCATTAAACCTTTGTGAAAATTAATGTTACTATATTGCATCAGAATATCAGGGGACTAAAAACAAGGTAGATGAACTTCTTGTTAGTTTAGAAGATTTAGAAAGTGAGGGAGGAATAGATGCACTATGCCTGTCTGAACATCACATGGTCACAGATATCGAAACGCTAAATGTCGATGGATATAAGCTTTCAGCAGATATAATTAGAGACACTATGGAGAGAGAAGAGTTGCCATATATGTTAAAATTTACCACAGTGTGAAAGATTTAGAAACTAAAGAATTTTGTGTTGAGCAACATATAGTAATGTGTGTTTGCGTTTAAATTAAATAATGGTACTTTTATAACTGTAGCTGTGTATTGGCCCCAAATGGGACATTTTCAGCTATTTTTGAACAACTTGGATTCTTTGTTGGCCATGTTTCAGACAGAGGGAAGCAAATTATTGTTTATGGGGATTTCAATGTAGATTTTCTGAAAGAGTCCGATAGGTGGCACAGGAAAGCAGTGCACTGATAGATAATGTTGTTATAGCAAAAGATAAATATAATCAAATGAAAACTCTACCTGTTAAGAATGGTCTGTCTGATCATGATGCACAGCTAGGTACAGTATATGACATAGCTCCATACAGCATACGCAGTATGTGTTGGACAGCCTTCATGGTTAGGGGTGTTCTGTGTATTCTCGGATTTTGATGTAGAAATTTGAGAAAATTCAATATGGCAACTCTTTGCTCTTGTCGGTTATTGCCCCTCCCTCCCCCCATGTAAATTGACCAGTTGACCGCTCGGTGGCCTTGGTAACGCTTTCTTTGGCCTCTGAGCGTCTGGTATGGACGTAAATGTGCATGCAAGTGCCAGCTTGGCTGATGCGTGTGCTGGCCACTCCCGACTGGTGTGCGAAAATGCGATGTCCTGTCTGGTACGTCCGCAGCTCTTTGGCAGACGAAGGATGGTGTGTGGCTTCGTTATCGCAATGTGTGCTATCAGAGAGATTTTTTCGTCAGGTATGTCTAGTGCAGTGGTTTCCAACCTTCCTGAGACCATTGCCCTTGAATGAAATCAGATATTAGTTAGAATCACACCCTCCCCCCACCATGACCAAAATTAATGCTTAACTAAACTTTAGAATGAAAAATAATTTTTGTTCATTTTGAAAGACAGAAGGTAAATGAGATTTAATTATTGTGGGTGTTTCAGTAAACTACAAACTGATGAATCAGTGGGAGAGTTGGTACTAGCCATTTCTAACAAGACTTTTTTTACAGAATGATGAAGTAGGTCTCAGTCCATCGCTAATGCTACCTGCAATTCCTTCTCAGGAAAGAAAGCTAAGTACCCACACTGACAGTTACTTGTTACAAAACACACTTCCGCTCCACCATTCCTCTCCACAGCAACAGTTGCTTCAACTGCATCCTACACCTTCATTTGAAATCAACCAGATTAAAATGTGTGCACTATACTTATGCCCATTTGTAAATCACTTGATTGCTAGACTCCTTGCCTCTGAACTTTCACAAACTGGAAGACTTCAGGCTGTCAACAATTTGTGTCTGATCACTGCAAGTACAACTAGAAAAAAAAAAACAACAGCAACCACTATTACTACCACCAAGACCACCACCACCACCACTACTACTACTACTACTACTACTACTACTACTACTACTACCACCAGTACTACTAATAATAAATAGCTATAATAATAATAATAATAATAATAATAATAATAATAATAATAATAATGAGTAGACACTACAATAGCGTAGTAACCATTATATAGTTACTTTCCTGCTGTGCTGTCAATTGGTTCAGTTACTATTCCCAAGTGAAAGTGAAGCAGTTACTGATCTACTGCTGGAACTATGTACCACTCAGAGAATGTATTTTTGTGACATATTTCAACATATGTGATGTATATGTCTCAATAGACTCATGGTATAAAGTACTAAGAAGGTGTGTAGTTGGTGGACTAAGTGAGGGTGACGTTCATTCATTCGTTTCACTAATGGTAGCCTCACCACTCTGTATCATGCATTATTGCTAAGAGTTGAAAAATGTAATTATTGTTAATTTGTGTAATTATTATTACAGTCACGAAATATGAAAAACAGTAATCCTCATTTAAAAGTCATTTAGTTTTGTGGCTGAAATACAATAAAATGTGTTCTTGCCTCCCAGAAAATTATACTTCATCGATAAGGTAGTAATCACTCCCAGGTTGGGAACACTGCCCTCCAGAAAGGTAGTAGCTGCTACATAGTTAATATTGCATGGTGCTGTCACTTAGTTCGTTCATTGTTGTGAAGTGAATAAGAAACTAATTTATGGTGTATTGCAGGAACTATAAGTGGTATTCAAATGAAAACTAGCCAGATGGAAAAAGTAAATAAACTGTTTATTGTTTCTAAAGAAATCACAAGAATACACGTATCCCACTGTTAATATTAAATGCGCAAACTGAGTTGACACTCGGCGCATTGGCTGAAGGGGGCAAGTGTCAATGGTAAATGCTTTTATGGTCGCACCTACCAGCCACCACTTCGAGTGTCAACTTAGTTTGCCCAAATAGGATTTTCTCCCACTGTGAGACAGGATGGTCACTGCCTTCATGGAAAAATGTTTGCAGTTTCCTTCAGAACAACGATTGTACCCAGGTGTGTACTTCTTTGCCTGAAGCAAATCGATGGTCATGGATGTCTTTCGTCAGGCCATCAAAAATAAGGACATCGAATGGGCAGAGAACAGGGCTCCTGGAGAATGTGTAAGAGCTTTCCAGCCAAGCTTCAGCAGCGTAGTCGAAACAACAGCACCCCAGCTCTGGGAAAGTCACAATAACCTTTATCTTTGACTGCAAGGGCCACCCACTGCTCATTCACTTACTGCAACAAGGCACCACAATTAATGCACAGTGGTAAGTGGGCACTTTGCAAAAACTGAAGCTTCCCATCCCATCAAGTCCAAACGCCCAGGACTATTGACGGGCAACATAATTCTGTTGCAGTTTAATGCCCGCCCATACGTTGCTAAGGTTATTTCGACTACGCAGCAGAAACTACACCGGAAAGCCCTTGCATATCCTTCATACAGTCCCGATCTCTCTCTATGCGTTTTCCGCATTTTTGAAGCCCTAAAAAGAAGACATTCATGGACAATGATTTGCTTCAAATGAAGAGGGTCACATCTGGATGCAATTGTGGTTCCATAGGAAACCACAAACATTTTTGTATGAAAGCATTGACCATCTTGTCTCACATAGAGATAATGTTTGAAGTGACAAACAGTTTACTTATGTTTTTGCCACCTGTCTCGTTTTCATTTGATTGCCCCTTTTACTTAAAACACAAAGAAGTCATTTTTGTGAGATATTTAAGCACATGTGGTGCAATGCACCTGTCTCATGGATGGATGGCACAAAGTATGTGTATAAGGGGTCATCTACGTGTGGAAGATGTTGTTCAAACATTAATTTCACAAGCTGTAACGTGTACCACATCGTCATGCATTAACGTTAGCACAGTAGAGTCTCGATATTTCGAGGTAAATGGGACCAGGGCCACTTTGAACTATTTAAAATCGGCTATCGAAATTTATGCTGGAAAAGAAATAAAACGTTTGTTATAAGAATAAACCATATGAACAAAACCTCATTTGTTTCTTTTCTTTTTCATTTTTTTTTTCAAACTCGGATTTATTTCTAATTTTAGGTAGAGAGAGCCTTCAGAGCACTTCTTTAAAGCAAACTGTTCCAATATAAGTCGGTTCTTTGGCCAGTCACCAACAGTAACTTCGTCGACACCATTTTCGAGAGCAATTTTTTTTTATTGTTTCTCATTTGTCAAGTCGTTTCAATGCTTCAAACTTGACATTCAAATGCACAAATTTACTTTCCATTGTTGCAACAGTCATTTTTAGGTGTACGAGCAAAATAGTCAACAAAGAAAACTAAACACAACACTGTATTTTACCGATAATGTCAAATATAAAACACCACTTTCAACAAAATGTGTGCGTATGTAAGCAACTAAAAATTGGTAGAAGTGTATGTATGGGGTCATTGAACAGGTGTTCTGCCATGAGTGGCAGTGGTAGCAGATGGAGGCTCGATATGCTGTACAGCAGTTTATTTTATTTTATTTTTGTTTACAAGGATTGGATAAATGGGACACTTGTAATACTAAGAATCTTAATGTCGAGACTCTATTGCACTTGAAAAAAATGTTATTATTGGTTATATGTTATCAGTATTACAGTCATAGAAAATAGCGATGGAAGTAATGATCTTTTAAAAATAATTTACTCTCATTAATTTTTTTACCCCTAGGTAACGACATTTTACCCCTTAGGGGGTAATTACCCCCATGTTGGGAACCACTGGTCTACCAGAGACGTTGTAGTGGAGGTGGGTACCTCTGTTCTCAAATGTCGATGAGTAAAAGACCTTGGATATATTTTGTGCTACGCTCTATTTGTGGTGTAAATTGATTGCTTCATCTGTATAATATTTGCATGTGATTCTCAGACGCTGAAAATATATTTTACTATCGAAAAGGCTCATTGTATGGTGTGGGTGAATGTTTTGAGCAGTCTGACTCCTGTAATCTGCTAAACAATTAATTTGATAGCGTTGTTCAACTGGACTGTTTTATATCGCAACTGCGCTAGCTTTCCCTTTGTCCCCTGCATTAGCCAATCGAAACACAGTGGTCTGAGGAGGGATGACAACCTCTATCTTCGTGTTTCGAGATGTTGGCTCACGCACAAGCAGGAGCTAATCACTTGAGGTGGGAATTCCCCAACAAAGGATGCTGCCACGAACAAAGAGGACTGCGGCTGGGGGGTGACCTGGCTTCCAAGCAGTCACAAGAAACGTAGCTTGCATTCGCTGTCATAGGCAGTGGAGCTCTCTGGGAGCTCAGTAAGGATTGTATAATTTCAATATTAATTGACAGTCTCTGTACCGTCAACATACTAATACCAGGAGATCAGCACTTAAAAACAGATCACTGGTGGTTCCTCATGGTGTGGTGTGGTGTCACAAACCTGAGCATACTGTGGCTTCCAGCAGACAGATAGAGCGTGCCTCTTAGCCAGCTTGGAGCACTGCAGTGGACACCAACAGTGTTGTAGCCCAGTGGACAGCATGTGTGCTTGTGTGAAGAAGCGATCAACTTGTTTAAATATGCATCTCGAAGTGGGTGGGTAATGACTGGAAAAACTGTCTAGATTTCAATACCACAACTCAGCTGAAGTGGTGCAGGGAGGAAAAATGCAAAAGCAGCGCAGTAGGTTAAAGGGAGCTGTCGAGAGGATTTCTGGATATCGCAGTTAAACTGTAAGTAATGCAGGAAGGAATGGAGGCCAGGGATGGGAGAAAAATGGTGAGGATTTCTCAGAAGGATGGATTATCATAAATCAAGGGGAGGGTATAGGATGGTAGCGCAATTGAACTGTGAATGGTGCAGAGAGGAAGGCTGCTAAAAGGATTTCTCAGAAGGATAGAAGTGGATCATAAATCAAGGGGAGGGGATGGGTTGGGCGGGCTTTTTGTGGTCCAGGGAGGAAGACTGTAAGCAGGATCAAAGAGTTTCTCAGAAGAATGGAAGGGGGACATAAATTAATTAATCCCCTAGTGGTCATAAATCAATCAAGTTTGCCCCTGAATGTATGCATGCCTCTCATTGTATGCAATCTGCACTAACGAAACGCCTCAGAATTTTGCTCCTGAATATATGTGCGTATGCAAAACGCACTAACAAAACACTCCAGAAACCCCCTTGTCCTACTACCCACATCTGCCCCTGGAAATGTCTTACAGTTTAAGGTCTGGTTCCAACATCTCTTTCTTGTCATTATATAATCAATCTGAAACCTTCTGGTCTCTCCATGTGTCTTTCACATCTGCAGCCTTCTTTCATTATTGTTAAATGTAGCATTAGCCATGATTAAACTATTTTCAGTACAAAATTCTACCAGGTGCATAATCAAAAACTATTTTTTATTCTCTTCCTTTTCCAACTAATGAGTTTCTGTCTCAATTCACAATTATATTTTCCACCCCCTGAACTATCTGAATAATTTATTTTATATCATATTTAATAAGATAATCTGAACTACGAGGGCGGTTCAGAAAGTAACCTCCGATTGGTCACAGTGCGGGTTGTGGGGGGAGTAGCGACGCCATCTGTGCGTTCACGCACTCAACAGGTCAGTCGGCATCAAGCCGTGGTCGAGTGAACGTCGTACCTGCGCTAGTTTAGTTTTTGTGGCAGTTTGAAATGTGTGCTGCAATAGAAAACCCCGCCAAATGTGAAGTGCGTGCTGTCATAAGGTTTTTTTTACAGCCAAAGGATATTCTGCAGCAGCTATTCATCGTGAGCTTTGTGCCGTGTACGGACCAAGAGTTATGAGTGAAGGAGTTGTCCGTGAATGGGTACGTTTATTTAAAAGTGGACGTGAAAACGTTCATGATGAAGAGAGGATTGGTAGACCATCATTGGTGACTGACGAACTCGTTCAGACAGTTGATGCAAAAGTTCGTGAAAATCGACGTTTCTCAATGTCGGAGTTATCTACTGGTTTTCCACAGATTTCTAAGACTCTCTTGTACGAGATAGTGACAGCAAGATTGGGTTACCGTAAGTTCTGTGCACAATGGGTGCCCAAAATTCTTACCGACCACCACAAAACTCAAAGAATGGCCTCTGCATTAGACTTTCTGTCACGTTATGAGGACGAAGGAGAACCATTGTTAAACAGAATCGTGACCGGTGACAAAACCTGGATTAAGTACGTGAACCCTGAGACAAAAGAACAATCAAAGATGTGGGCACATTCAAATTCGCCTACCAAACCAAGAAAAGCCTCGCAAGATTTTTCTGCAAGAAAACTGATGGCAACGGTGTTTTGGGATACCAGAGGGGTGTTGTTGGTTGAATTCATGGAACGTGGTACGACCATTAATCAAGACGTGTACTGTGAAACAATAAAAAAGTTACGACGGGCTATACAGAACAAACGCCGTGGTATGCTGACTTCCGGTATCGTTTTTTTGCACGATAACGCCCGTCCTCACTCTGCTCGCAGAACAACGGCCCTTCTTGAGTCCTTCAAGTGGGACGTTATCAACCATCCACCTTACAGCCCAGACCTGGCGCCAAGTGATTATCACCTCTTCATGCATTTGAAGAAATGGCTCGGGTCACAGCGGTTTGATGACGACGAAGAGCTCAAAGATGCGGTCACAGGCTGGCTCCAGGCACAAGCAGGTGATTTTTATGCAGAAGGAATTTCAAAGCTTGTGAAGAGATACGATAAGTGCCTCAATCGCTATGGAGACTATGTAGAAAAATAGTGCAAAGATGTAGTTGTAAGATGTATATATTAAAATATTTTTATTTAACTTGGTGTATTTTTTTAAATCAACCGGAGGTTACTTTCTGAACGGCCCTCGTATTATGCTGTGGTCTAAAGGAATTCACATTTAAACTCAGCGTTTCGTCCTCGTTTGTGGAGGGCATTTCCAAGGGGGATTGTAACTTCTTCGAGTATCCGATTCACATGCTGGCTCGCCACTGACCGCAATAAAACTCCGTTTATGCGTATTCTCGCGCTGCGGCGTGATACCACATGGTTTGAATGCTCAAGAGCAATTGATTGCCAAAACATTTGAGAGGAAATGTTGGGTTTAAATCTGAAATCCATTCGACCACAGGATAATGGCGCGAAATATTTCATTAAATGTGACATTTCTGGATGTGAAAGTTTACATTTCTTTTATATCATCATACAGTTCTTCAATCTCATCATTTAAACTAGTTGGCATATTCGATTGCGCTAATGTGGAGAGTGTTGGCTACAATAATGGATACACTATGCTGTTCATATTAGCTTACCTGCATTCCCATTTTCATATTTATTATTAGACTTATGTCTGCTTTACCCCTTTTTTATTTTATAGTTATAACCCTGCCATTGAATTTGACTAATCCCCACCATATCTAATTTTAATCTATCTGTTTGCGTTTTTAAATTTCCTAACCAACCTGAACAAATTAGGGAAATAACATTCCATGCTCTGAGCTGTACATTATCTGTTTTGTTTTTCCTGAAGATGATATCCTCCTGAGCAGTCGCCATCTGGAGATCCAAATGGGGGATTATTTTATTTCCAGAATATTTTACCCAAAAGGATGATATCATCATTTAACCATACAGCAGAGCTGCATGCTGTGGAGAAAACGGTTCTCAGGTGTGTTATTCTTGAGATTATGGACTGTTTGTTTATTTGAGATTTTGTTACTAATAACCTAGTGGAGTTGATGCCCAAGTATTTCACCCCAGATGACTTTGTTTTACTCTTAAATTGTGTGGAGGTGGTGAATATGATTCAATCTAGTCACTATATTTTGTAAGTTACGCACAGTTCATTACTAATCCTGTAAAAACTGTAGAGATAGATTGTACATTTGTTCACTTATCCCTGCAATCGTCCAAAACCAAGTTATTACTCGTGAAAATCTGGTAACATGACTCTAAGTACAATGTAAACATAACCGCATAGTTTGACAGCTCTTACATTCAGTTTAGCTTCGCTGCGAAGCTTAGAGCAATAATGAACAAGTTGCTTTAATTCTATGGTGGGCGACGCGGTTTATGCGTGCGACTGTATCAAATATTATGGTATGCCAACTCACTTTGGAGATAACACTCCGCTCGCATTTGTATAACTTCCCTCCAAAAGACACAGAAGGTGTCCAATATCACCTCGACAGAAACTGATGGTTTGCCTATGGTATGTCTTGATGGACCGTTTTAGTGTACTTGAATTATGTTTACTTATACTTCTGCTACCTGCTGCTTGTCGTTAATTTATTATGAATATTATTTTAAACTTTTCCTTGCCGCATTAACTTTACTCCCGGATTTTGTTCCCGCTTTGCCGCTGGAAAAATCGTGAGTGAAGCACATTGAACAAGATATGTATCGTTTATTTTTGAAATGTATTCCTGCAGTGTATTAAAAAAATAATTTAACTTAGTATTGTCTTCCTGTACATACACTCCTGGAAATTGAAATAAGAACACCGTGAATTCATTGTCCCAGGAAGGGGAAACTTTATTGACACATTCCTGGGGTCAGATACATCACATGATCACACTGACAGAACCACAGGCACATAGACACAGGCAACAGAGTATGCACAATGTCGGCACTAGTACAGTGTATATCCACCTTTCGCAGCAATGCAGGCTGCTATTCTCCCATGGAGACGATCGTAGAGATGCTGGATGTAGTCCTGTGGAACGGCTTGCCATGCCATTTCCACCTGGCGCCTCAGTTGGACCAGCTTTCGTGCTGGACGTGCAGACCGCGTGAGACGACGCTTCATCCAGTCCCAAACATGCTCAATGGGGGACAGATCCGAAGACCTTGCTGGCCAGGGTAGTTGACTTACACCTTCTAGAGCACGTTGGGCGGCACGGGATACATGCGGACGTGCATTGTCCTGTTGGAACAGCAAGTTCCCTTGCCGGTCTAGGAATGGTAGAACGATGGGTTCGATGACGGTTTGGATGTACCGTGCACTATTCAGTGTCCCCTCGACGATCACCAGTGGTGTACGGCCAGTGTAGGAGATCGCTCCCCACACCATGATGCCGGGTGTTGGCCCTGTGTGCCTCGGTCGTATGCAGTCCTGATTGTGGCGCTCACCTGCACGGCGCCAAACACGCATACGACCATCATTAGCACCAAGGCAGAAGCGACTCTCATCGCTGAAGACGACACGTCTCCATTCGTCCCTCCATTCACGCCTGTCGCGACACCACTGGAGGCGGGCTGCACGATGTTGGGGCGTGAGCGGAAGACGGCCTAACGGTGTGCGGGACCGTAGCCCAGCTTCATGGAGACGGTTGCGAATGGTCCTCGCCGATACCCCAGGAGCAACAGTGTCCCTAATTTGCTGGGAAGTGGCGGTGCGGTCCCCTACGGCACTGCGTAGGATCCTACGGTCTTGGCGTGCATCCGTGCGTCGCTGCGGTCCGGTCCCAGGTCGACGGGCACGTGCACCTTCCGCCGACCACTGGCGACAACATCGATGTACTGTGGAGACCTCACGCCCCACGTGTTGAGCAATTCGGCGGTACGTCCACCCGGCCTCCCGCATGCCCACTATACGCCCTCGCTCAAAGTCCGTCAACTCCACATACGGTTCACGTCCACGCTGTCGCGGCATGCTACCAGTGTTAAAGACTGCAATGGAGCTCCGTATGCCACGGCAAACTGGCTGACACTGACGGCGGCGGTGCACAAATGCTGCGCAGCTAGCGCCATTCGACGGCCAACACCGCGGTTCCTGGTGTGTCCGCTGTGCCGTGCGTGTGATCATTGCTTGTACAGCCCTCTTGCAGTGTCCGGAGCAAGTATGGTGGGTCTGACACACCGGTGTCAATGTGTTCTTTTTTCCATTTCCAGGAGTGTATTAAGATCTTTTCGCAATATTAGTCAGGGGGGAATTTTTTCATATTAGTTCACACTGTCTACTTAATGTAACAGGGCTGGCGAAGTAGGCTAGACCATGGCCCATCAAAACATTCTTCTCAAGAAACACTGACATGATACTAACTAGACGTGACGTGTCGATGACGTTTCATTAATGACGTGTGTGAATGCCAACATTTGAACTACAGAGGAGTATCTTTTAATGTGACGGACGTGATGGTGACGTCCAGTCAAGTATGAATCCACCTTAACACTCCCTCAATGTATATCGGTGCTCAACAATCGTTCTTGATATCACTCTCTGTCGTATCCTGCCTACGATTTACCTAGTTGTCATTCATATCACAGTTAATATAACAAATGCAGATAAAATAAACAAAAGAATTTTAAGTCTTTCCATATTGTGAGTTAACGAGCTTTTCTCTCTCATTTTAGTATATGGCCGAAAGAGTCAGCCTTCAGGAATTGTGAAACGAGCCCTGTGGTCCAGGACTGGGTGCCACAAAGAGTGTAGATTCACTGCAGGATGGGAAAACTCACAGACATCTTTTGTCTATTGCAGCCTAAATGCTGTCGTGTGCGAGTGAGACAGACAAGGTCTACGTCATAGGGAAACCCAGTAGAAGCCATTTGTGGCCAAGGAGGCGTAGCAGTGTTAAATATGGCGGATCTAAGATCGGCCATAAAGGGAAACATTTATGAAAACTATTTAATTATCTAGTAATGCAGGGAATGAAGCCACAGTAATTTTAATCTGCCATTCTCTATAAGTGTTCATGGTGATCCCAATAAGACATGAATATTGATAATATCTATAACAGTTTAGGATTTACTGTTAAAGTGAAATTAACAAGTTTAGTAACAAGGACGTGAATGCTAAAACCTGAACGCTTTGGTCATATAGAAGCGCATCATTAAAATGACAAACATTGTAAAAATCAACTCTGTAACTCTGTTTAAAAGCTGTAGTAAATTTAAAGTATCAGTGTTTTCAGTTAAGCATCAGGTCATCATTTCCTCCACACAAAACAAGTTGAAAGACGATAGCATGACACCTTATTGAATCATTAGGTAACAGAATATTTGTTGTAAAGTTTAGTACATAGTAGTTACTTTTGTTCTTTATTTATTTATCAGAAAGCACATTGGTGCAAGGCTACTGGCCATGACATTCAAAGTTAAGAAGGAAATTGTATTGGTTTTATGTAAAAGAATTTAACAATGGATATTATTGTTACTTTATTTAGGATGTGAAAGTGGTCAAGCTTTGGTTATTTAAATATGTTAAAATGTAAAACAATGTAGAATAAGCTGTAGCCACTCACATGCACGGCTTCAGGAAATGGAACTGCCCTAGTCCGTTGAGCGAGGATATTTGGCGTGCGGGAAACGCGGCCGGGGACGGGCAGAGGGACAGTGCTGGTCCAGACGCGAAAGGGTACAATTCGGATTGTGACGCGAAAGCATACTGTCGGTCTTTAGGCAGCTAAGAAGAGAAACGACTTAGAAAATTTCGCGTTGTGTGGTATCACGCGACTAAGTCTCTGAGTGGTGAGCAGCCGCGCGCCTGATGTGAACTCTAACTTTCCGCGTAGATAACTTGTATTTCGCGGTGAGATTGTGAATGATCGAACTGTGTCAAATGGATATGCGCTCTAGTGTAACAGTAACTCTAAATACGACCACTTTCGCTATTAGTTTGCTTTCTGAATAAACGTTATTCTAACCAAATCGCAAGTGTATGGCCTACATGCTTTGTGGATCGTTAATTTAGTTCTCGATATTATTATTACTGTTATTATATGCTATATTAACTTTGTATTTCCCAAACCTGCCATCAGGCAGACAATTTAACAAAAGGGTCACAAGTGTCTTATTGAGGGCGGTTCAACCCCTAGACGAGTTTGAGCCAAGACATTTCGACGAAGAGGAACCGCATGTGAGCCCGAATGTTCAAATAATAAAGAGAAAACATATTTATCCATTAAAGACAAAGAAATAAAGTGGAGTTACATTTTAACATTATTACCAATCTCAGCTGTGCTGCAGTGCACTTAGATGTTCTACAGAAATTCCATGACACACCGGAAACCGGACATTTAGGGTTTATTAAGACATATGACAGAATCTGCAAGAGATTTTTCTTGCCAGGTATATTTAGGAGTGTCCATCACTATGTGTCGTACTGTCGAGAGTGCCAAAGGAGAAAGGCGGCAGTTCCCCAGAAACCACCTGGCTGACTCATACCAATTCCACCAGCTGAAACGCCTTCCCAGTGTGTTGGGATTGAACTCCTCGGACGGTTTCCAAAGACTGCTAGTGGCAATAGATGGGTTATTGTTTGCACTGATTATCTTACACGCTATGCCTTTACAAAAGCCGTGAAAACAGCTGAAGCATTCGAGGTAGCCAAATTCACCGTGGAAGACATTGTATTAAAACATAGTGCCCCAAGGTCGTTAATTACGTATCGAGGGAAAGTTTTTCAATCGATTCTTGTGACAGAGATAAACCGTCAGTGCAACTTTACTCATCACATGGAGACTGCCTACCACCTGCAAACTAACTGGCTTACTGAACACCTTAATAAGACCTTGGCCGACATGCTATCAATGTTCGTCAATGTTGAGAAGAGCAACTGGGATGAGGTGCTACCTTTCGTGACGTTTGCGTACAACACCGCCAGTCAAGACACCACAGGTTTTACGCCATTTTTCCTGGTGCATGGGCGTGAGGTGACTGAGACGATGGACACTGTGTTTCCGTTACATCCTGATGACGTGGGCGACGACTACATCGGTCAGGTGTTAACCAGACCTGAGGAAGCTCGGCAGTTAGCTCAACTCCGCACGATGCAGGCTCAAGAAAACAATCGCCAAAAGTATGACACAAACCACTGCCGTGTTGTCTGCCAGCCTGGTGAACTCGTCTGGATCTTCACTCCTGTTTGGAAGGTTGCCTTCTCTGAGAAGCTCCTCAGGGGCTACTTTGAACCTTATAATGTTATAAAACAGTGGCTGATGTTACTTCTGAAGTTGAAGATTTCGACCCCAACACAAGACGACGAAATATCAGAGATATGGTCCACATCCTTCGAATGAAGCCCTACAAGGATCCTGCAACCCAGGGTAAATTCGAAGCTCCAGCGACAGGTAACAAGCGGAAAGGTGACGAAGAGCATAGCGGCAAAGGAAGTTCTAAGAAGATCACCGCCAGGGCAAACATCAATCATCTGGAGTTAGAGTATGCAGGACCGATGACTCGTTCCCGGACTAGGAGGACGTAACACCGAGGTGCTGTTCTGTTACAGAGGGAGTACTGTCGCAGTAGGAGCTGGGTAGCACAGTCACCATGGTGTAGTGGTTGCATGGAGGGTTGTGAGTTCAAAACGCACTTTCACTGTAAAATTTTAATTTCTATATTTGGTTCGAGTACATTCTAGAAGTATCCACAAATGTCAAGAATCATTGTACTGGAATGTTCTGTAGTTGTATGTATACTATATACCATATGTGTTCTGGCTGGAGGCAGTTCGCTACGTGCTCTTGTATGTGCAAGTGCTGAATAAACCTTCGTTACGTGAAGTTACTGTTCGTCATTCATCTAATTATACCTTCTTCTACGTGACAATATATGTATTACATTTTATATATCCCCCCACCCCCTTCGCCACTGTTCAGCACCAGGGGGTGTTGTGACTGAATTTATTAGACTGTGGTTGAGGTATCTATCTAGATACTGTTGCATCAGATTACTAACTAATGACTTCACATACCACAGTGGTAGTATGTCATGGGTCACAGTTGGCAGGCAGTATTGAAGCCCACAGTTGATCAAAGAGATCTATATGGAAACATGTGCCTAAATTCAAGCAATTTTGTGTCATAACAAAAAGTGTTTGTTGCTTTACTACAGAATTGACTGACACGCTGTAAAAATTTATCATGAACTAAAGGATCTTCCTCCCAAAACAATCGATTAGGATTAGACCGAGTGCTCATAATCGAACTTTGATTTACAAGAAAAGCAGACGATTCAATAGAATGACATCACAGCCTATATCATGAAACGGACAGCACATGCCCACAATATCGAATTTATCTGGTTTTTCTGTTTCAAATATATGACTATGCTGTTACACAAATTGTTGTTGTTCTTGTGGTCTTCAGTCCTGAGACTGGTTTGATGCAGCTCTCCATGCTACCCTATCCTGTGCAAGCTTCTTCATCTCCCAGTACTTACTGCATCCTACATCCTTCTAAATCTGCTTAGTGTATTCATCTCTTGGTCTCCCTCTACGATTTTTACCCTCCACGCTCCCCTCCAATGCTAAATTAAAGAAATTAGCCCAACGTAAGTACCTCTTCATGACACTTTGCTTGGTATTTTTCCAGAAATAATATGCCTTTTACTAGAATTATAACCATAATTACACTTTTGTGGTACCCTACTTACTTATGAAAACTAATTTTCTTTCCTTTGACGTATTTCCACTAGAATCTGTACAAAAAAACTGCTCACCATTGCAGTTAATAGTAAATAAAAGTGTAAGAACAGGGTAAATATGTGTCATATCGCACTTTCGGCCTTAGCACAAGATATAAGCAAGTAGCAGTATAAGAAAGTCACATAGCAATACCATTTTGCTTACAGCGTTGTTATTTGTACTACACACGCAAACAAAGTTACACTCTGTGCAGTGGCTGATGGGATCAACTGTAAAGCCATTTCCCATTTACAGTCACTCCCATCAGCCACAGTGTTTAATGTTAACTTCGTTTGTTCAAATATTGCACTATGCTTACTACATATATATTCCTGTTCTATAGACATGGAATGCGTCATCAAACAACTGACTGATGTCATGTGACCATTGGAAGCCGTCTGACAAACAGTATAAACAACAGCGCCACAATTCTAACGGAAGCCGTTCACACAGTTGGTGTCAGCAATCATGACGAGAATCGTGACAGCATTCCAGATATGGCAGGGGCAAATTTAGGTAGTGAAGATAGGAAGAGAACAGAAGGTGAGGCATGAATGACTTTGTTGGCTACCAAACCAGCAGAAGGAACATGATTACAGAAAACTAAAACTGGACAGTGAGGCACGACTCACTTGGCTAACTATCAAATCAGGAGAAAAAACATGATTACAGAGAACTAAATGTAGAAAGTTGTAACACCAAAGGGATGACTTGTAGAACAAAAAGCACAAACGAACAACCGATACACATTTAGCTCTATTTGCACAGTCATTTCAAATTTACTCCCACTGTCGTTACCGCCAGTCAATTCCCAGATGGAAACATCCTACTGGCATGACAGTCATGAAAGTTTACTTACTGGTCTCATTTCGTTTCCTCCACCACTGCCAACAACTTCAGCTTCTGTCACTGTGAGGAACTGTTCTCGGTGTGTTTTCATTCATTATATGTGCAGATCTTTAATTGTTTGTTTGTATGTGTAAATAGTAGATAGCCAAAAAATTGACTTTGCCTTCTGTTATGTAAATTAAGCTCTTTATAATGAATAAATTTTCGTAACAAAATGTTGTTATACTTTGTGCTAGGTACCTCATTCTAGCCTTCACCAATTATTTTAATCACTTATTATATCAAATTGATTTAGCGTCATTTTCAGTAACATATATGTACTACAGAAGTAGTAGAGTATGGCCTTGCTGATGTTCATAATATTGCAGAGCTGTCCCCCCGTAAAGTGATAATCAACTTTTGCTGAAGTCAGGCAATGAAACATAGCTGCTACCTGTAAATGATCACTAATGTAGCAGCTACATGTAACTGATCATTTATAGCCCTTAAATTTAAATCAGTAATGATATTATCCTGTTCTGTGACCTGCTGCTTTGTCTCTTTTTTTCACAACATTCCATACAGACTTAAGTCTGTTTAAGGAATTACAGATTTCTGTCAGAATGTATATGTTCTTTGGTTTTTAATAACTTTTTTAGTATTTTTGAGTACTACAATGAAATACAAATAGAAACATTATTTGCGCCTTTGGAGATTTGAAGTGACTCTTGAACTAATAATATTTCATATAAACTCAATGATGTTCTTATTAGCACAATTGAGAATAATGACTCAGTTCTTCACAGTGGCAGTACACAAAACTTTATATTTACACTTCTCAGAATCCTGATGAAGTTTCCAAATAAAAACAAAGCGAAATTAGTACAAAAACATTACTTTCACGTGTGAGTCTTTAAGTGTATTGTAAATTCCAACCAGAATTTTTCAAAAAACATCTGAAACTGTGCTTGTAGGAATGTGGTGCTGAGTGTCTCCTGCTTCCAACTCTCTAATTATTACCTGTAAAACAACACTTGGAGAGGGTTAGTCTGACATTTCACATATTATGTCTGTCTTCTCATAGAAAAAGATACATAGCTCAAAAGGAATTAAAAATTAATTTTAAGCATTCGAAACTTCACACAGCTTCCTTTGCTTTACGTTGTCTAACAAGCAAATTTCCACATGAGACTTAGTTCCATCATAACTTCTCTGAAAACACAACAGACAGCTCTAGACAGACTGCAGCTCTGACAGTATAGGACTGGTTATGGTTCCAGTTCAATGGTTCATCCAAATCACAATCATTAAATACTGTCATATGTTATTTATACCTTGCAAAAATTTAAAATGATTCGAACTGAAAAAATTCTGTAACCTATGACACCACTTCCGATTTTCTGAAGAAACCTTTCCAGCTTTCTGTTGTGGTTGAAATCGCTTGCAAACAAACTTTTAATCTAACTGACTGCCAGAACACTGACAACCCCATATAATTTAACTAACAAGAAATGATATTAAACAGCTGTGTAGAGCATCATTGATCAGTAGGTGGATCAAAGTATCTTGTGAGAGGAAAATGGAAGTGGATCTGTTGAAAAGGACAAGTACAGATCCTGCAATAGTGGCACAATACAAAAATTAACACAAAATTACAAAAATAAGTTATTAAAAATTCAAAGGACATACAAATTCTGCCAGAAATCAGTAATTCTGCCGACATGCTTAAATCTTTATGGAATGTTGTGATATGAGAGACAGGGTATCAGGTCAAAGAATAGGATAAAATCACTACTGATTAAAATTTAAGGCCTGTAAACGATCAGCTAAATGTAGCAGCTATAACCATTTATAAGTAACAGCTATGTTCAACAATAATTTCATACATGTAGCAGCAAGTATCAGAACAAGTTGATGAAGAGAAAAATCAAAGAACGATTTTGAAAAGGGAATCTCATAAAATACAGTCATATGGCTGTCTCACATTTCTTCTTCAATAAGAACTGAGAAAATTGTGTGTTCTATCATAAATAAGAACTCATACACATTTGATGGTGCTTCACACAGATTATTGATAAGTTGTGCCCATATAACAAGTACTCTCTTTCCTCAAATATGGAATGCATCACTAACTCAGCGTTTGTTCCCAGACAGATCGAAATATACTGTTGTTAAATTCATTTATAAGGAAGGTGATTGGAGGGATGTTAATAACTACTGTTACATTTCACTACTTCTATAATTTTCCAAATATCTATAAAAATGAGGTACTCTGGAATAGTGTTCCATTTGAGTAACAATAATATCCTTAATAAGGCACAGCTTGGACTTATGAAGAGTTGCTCAACTGAGAAAGTGATTTATACATTTTCTTAAAAAATGTTACCAGCATCAAATAACAGAATAGAATTGGTTGGTATTTGGTATGACTTATTTCAGGCATTTTACAATGCAGATCACAATCTTCTTAAATAAAGTTTCATGTGACTGACAGTATAGCAAACCAATGTACAATGTCATATCGAAACATAAACAAGGAAATTCTTCTGGCTGGAAATAAATCATCTATGGAGTTTCAAAACCTCTGTCATCGGTCAAGCATCATGTCTTGCATATGAAAACGACCTTCCATCTAATATACAACAATCAGAATTCCTCCTTTTTTTGCAGTTTACATTGTAATCATTCCAAAGCTACATGCAGGAACAGGAAAGATTGTAAATAATGTTTTTGAAAGTATTATACAGCTTATTTTTATGGAGATCTCACTCTCAATTTTAAGAAGATACTACATGTTCCATTCTGTACATCTAGAAGTATCATGGCAATGATATCTGAATTCATGGTGAGGAAATAATACTAGACTGGAAACTTCAATACGTTTTCCCGTCTCTATCAAAGAGAATTTAGAGTTGAACTCCTAAAAAACTCAGGACTGTGACATTTCCACTTTGAATCAATCCAAATATTGAGTAGAGACAAATGAGTTAGCTACAGTATTTTGCGTATTTTCATTCAGTAGTGGTATATGGAATAATGTTCTGAGTTATCTCATATTTAAGGAAGGCAGTTTTCAGTATTCAAAAATATACTATAAGAATAATATGTCATTCTCACCATGATCATCTTGTAGACATCTGTTTAACACATCAGGCATTTTGACTGCAGGCTAGTAAGATGAAAAATAAAACTTGAAACTAAGAAAGAAAGAATGACATACATTTTGTATGAGTCCCCCCAGATGGAATTACAGTTAAAAAACAAACAGATCTAAGGCTCTGGAGACTGAAGTAATTGCAGATTTAAATATGAGAAATTATACTCTTAGAAAATATCATACTTGAAACTGAGGCTATTGTTACATTTGCGTAGACCACAAAACAAATTTCCAGAGCAAACAAACAGGACTAATGCTATGGAAAGGTCATCTCACATCCGTCAAGACGTCTGGCAGTCTTTTTACGAAAACCAGGAAATTTTACTGTAGACGTTTGCAGATTTCTTCAGTAATGTATAAATTTATCCTAAGGAAACAAACACTGAAATAATAGCGTATGAAAAGATAGCATTCCAGGCTCTTAAAATGATGTAATAACAACAAAATTAATAAAATCAGGAGACAGGTAGTGAAATCAAAACTTGCACATATACTCAGAGAATGTTTGTGTATGAGAATAATATCAGATAGTTGGAGCAATTGTACTTCAAAATGGAGGATGTAGGGAAGATAATAAGCTGATAGTTCCACCATTTCTTTGGCTGTGGTATACAAGATAGTCACAAAACTCCTATTAACATAATAAAATATAATTCTCAAATGTTCAAATGTGTGTGAGATAGTATGGGACTTAACTGCTAAGGTCATCAGTCCCTAAGCTTACAAACTGCTTAACATAAATTATCCTAAGGACAAACACACACACTTATGCCCAAGTGAGGACTTGAACCTCCACTGGGACCAGCTGCACAGTCCATGACTGTAGTGCCTGAGACTGCTCAGCTAATCCTGCGCAGAAAAATATAATTCTAAAATATAATTTGGCCACTAATTAATATGTGAACATACAGTTTGAAAAATATGGTGCAAATGTTTCACTGTGTACCAGGTAAAGTACACAGTGAATCAGGTATGATTTTTTTACGTTATTAATATTTGAATAGCTTCATTTGTACATTAATATGTATGTTAAATACAATACAAACATTAAGATACAATAAGTTATACTCAATACCAAGCCTACCAGCATTGTTGTTGTGTTGTTGTGGTCTTCAGTCCTGAGACTGGTTTGATGCAGCTCTCCATGCTACTCTATCCTGTGCAAGCTTCTTCATCTCCCAGTACCTACTGCAACCTACATCCTTCTGAATCTGCTTAGTGTATTCATCTCTTGGTCTCCCTCTATGATTTTTACCCTCCACGCTGCCCTCCAGTACTAAATTGGTGATCCCTTGATGCCTCAGAACATGTCCTACCAACCGATCCCTTCTTCTAGTCAAGTTGTGCCACAAACTTCTCTTCTCCCCAATCCTATTCAATACTTCCTCATTAGTTATGTGATCTGCCCATCTAATCTTCAGCATTCTTCTGTAGCACCACATTTCGAAAGTTTCTATTCTCTTCTTGTCCAAACTATTTACCGTCCATGTTTCACTTCCATACATGGCTACACTCTATACAAATACTTTCAGAAATGACTTCCTGACACTTAAATCTATACTCGAAGTTAACAAATTTCTCTTCTTCAGAAACGCTTTCCTTGCCCTTGCCAGTCTACATTTTATATCCTCTCTGCTTCGACCATCATCAGTTATTTTGCTCCCCAAATAGCAAAACTCCTTTACTATTTTAAGTGTCTCATTTCCTAATCTAATACCCTCAACATCACCCGACTTAATTCGACTACATTCCATTATCCTCGTTTTGCTTTTGTTGAAGTTCATCTTATATCCTCCCTTCAAGACACTGTCCATTCCATTCAACTGCTCTTCCAAGTCCTTTGCTGTTGATTGCACATATAACATGTTTTTACACTCACCTAGTAGCCATAGGCAACACTGGAGGCAAAATCATTGCAGTGAACTTATATATCAAACAAGCTATGTCTTCTGCTTTTGGAAACACACAACATTTTTTCCAAGGGAATGAAACCTCACATTCATCATCACCATCTATTGGTTTAAACACTTTAGCTACTAAAAATATATAATCTGAAAATTTTATCCAGCTATAGCCACCAATCATAAACTTCCAGCTAAAATTAAGAATGTCTAGTGATGAACTCTCCAATGGCTCATCAGATGACATGTCATCTTTATTGCTTTGGTTATCACTTTCGCCTAAAGCTCTTTTACTTTCATGTTGCTTAGTTTTCTAGTTGTTGGTTCTCTTCTCACTTATTTTTCTCTTTTCTTCTAGCATTATTCTTTACCGTAAAGCTTTCTTTTCAATAGCCACTTTCTCTGGCGTTTCAGTGAGTCCCTTTGGGTGTCCAGTTGTTTTTCTAGGAGGAGCTTTTGGGAAACCATAAAGCTGTTTTGGTGAGATATATGATTCGCATAGGAACTGTTATCAGAGCATAAACTTCAGCTGGCGGCCTCATCATTTTGCAGATTATTTTCCAAAGTGTTTGGAGGAGTTCTACTGAATGAGGCACACCATCAGAATTTGCAGTCTGGTCTGAAACTGCAGTCATAAGGACATCCAACTCATCAGAGATGTTGACGTTA
The DNA here is from genome assembly GCF_021461385.2 of Schistocerca piceifrons. Classification (NCBI taxonomy): domain Eukaryota; kingdom Metazoa; phylum Arthropoda; class Insecta; order Orthoptera; family Acrididae; genus Schistocerca; species Schistocerca piceifrons. The sequence continues at coordinate 330,479,259 of NC_060138.1, read as the reverse complement.
AGTGGATAAATTCTACATTTTATAAACCCAGAAGTTACATTTTTTGGTGCCACTGTCTCAAGAAAACTTTTACCAATGTATTCTGCTACCTGGTACATTGTCATAGGCTTGAATTTCTCAGCATCGATAAGTCTACACAGTTTCACTGTCTACTGTATACAAGTACTTCACTGTGTACCAAATACACCATCAACTAAAACATTAGATAAGATGCATAACCTACATACCTATTACATCTAAAACTGCACAATATATTGCTAAATAAGTGTATTTGATCACAAGAGAGTTTGCACATACCTCCTTACCAGCACATGTGCAGATCATGTAAGTTGATATTTGACAGCTATGGCATCCACGATACACATTTATTTCTTTCATTATGTTTTTTTAAAATCACGTTATTACTAGAATATGTATGCTCTTTTGAGTTCCGCACTTCTTGATCAAATTCATTCATGCCTTTGGTACCCAGTAACAGTCAAAAAGTAACCTTGCAAAGGGTTACTTACGAATTTACAGAGAAAAAGAGAAAAGCAACAGATTTCGACAACCACTTGGTATGTTTAACCTTGGAAACATAAGTAGAAGTTTCTCTTGGAAGCCTTACTCATCATTCACACAGTCTCATGCAATTTCGATAATTTTGGAGCCCAAAAGAGAGACATTTGTGGTCTTCGATTTGCTTCAGATGAGGAAGTGCACACGTGGGTACAATCATGATTGCATAAACAACCGATAACGATTTTCCTTGAAGTCATCGACTGTCTTGTCTCACAATGGGATAAATGTATTGACAGTTATAGTCATTGTCATTTGACTGCCTCTTATGGAATATACAACTGTGTGCTGTAATTTAGACATGTTAATCACACTACCGAAATTTTAATATTCGTAAATCAGTGAATGATTTATGAACAGTTAAATGGCATAGTACTTTGTATCTCATGCACTACAGATAATTCAATTTTAGGGAATGTGCTGGTGCACTGCTTCATATACCATCAGCGTCGATGGCCAATCGTTTCGTTATGTGACTGATCAGATGAATAACTAATATTTGGTCAAAATAAAAACGTTTGGCATAGCCTACCACAATTTACCTGAAAGGAATCATTTATCATATTTCTTTCATTTATTAACCATCCAACTTTTATTATAATTAATTCACAAAACTTGCTGAACTTAAATAATTATAGACAGTAGGATTTCATATGATAGAAATATTGTAGAAGAAGTTTAGCTTCTGTCCAGCAGCCATTGTTCAGCTTGATGCAATGGCAATAGCAGACAACTATTTAAAATTGAATTGTACACTTGCACAAGCTGAGTTGCAGTTGGTTTGTCTCTTTTGGGTAAGACAATTACGTATAAAACTGTACTGTTGCAGGTGACTAAGGAGAATCTCTTTTAGATTCCTCATGCTAATGAGTGGTAATGGGCAATGGATTAATGACCTATACAAACAGGAGAAACTTGGATGCTACTCGTGAAAACTGATTAGGATGGTGATCATGAAGCTACTTCATGAATAGGAGGTAAAACATTGTCCAATCTTACAATGTTTCAGCATGTAATGATGCTGAACTGCTCTTGTGCATTCAGCTGGCGACCTTGTCCACATGGTGGAATACTATATATATAATGTCATATGAACATGTGTCCATGTTGCCACAGTAAATGGTATTGATGATTTCCTCTGACCAAGTGCTGTTTGTTCCTATGTGTGGCAGGTTATGTGAGTGACACAGTGTACTACAAGCAGTAGAATGGTCCACCGTTCACGTCAGGAACATGCCAAGATGGTGTCTCTCTACAGTTGAGAGGCAGCATGGCTATACCAAAACAACTATTCTCACAGATACAACATTTCAAGCCATTTTTGGGCGTTGGTGTGTTCATGACCCTTTCAAACAGACGAAGGTGTAGGGTGGTGGCGGAATGTGCATACGCCAGGTTTGAAACACCGAGTTCTGCAGGATACTGAGACAAATCTTGGTATGAGCTACAAGCATGTGACCTGCCAAAGTACAATTATCGATGTGGCAATCTGTGATGTGATGTGTGAATGTGTGCATTGCATCCCATGGAGGCCACTTTGAACATCCATTGTGATGTGGATGCGATGCAGCTCTGTACTATGTTCAGGGGTGGTATGTTGTCATTGGTGGCAAACTGCCCATTTCTGGACTCATGCCCAGAGGAACTTTTTTCCTCCATTTCCAGCCAGGAATCCATCTCTTGAGATTGACGGTTTTATTAATGTTCACCTTCTGGATAATATAACATTTTAATGTGTTTATGTGTGTGTTCTGAAATATTTTAAGATGTATTTGCAGATAGCTCTAAACTTAATATCAGATATAAATTTTAATGCTTGCCTCTGTATCCTCTACGTTGAGAAGCCATAAAAACTATATCCACAACTTATTAGTGTATGGAAGTGGCAATAAAAAGTATGTGTGCATGTGTACACACATTCACAATGGTCTGCAAAACATAAGGATGAAAGTAACTTTTGCATGATGATGACTGCCAAACAACAGAGCTTGAATAAACTTGCGATACATATGGATAGAACTGCTACAGTACAGTAAAGCTGAATGAAAGAAATATGCCAGTATTGAGATGAAAAGAAATGAGACTTTCATTCAAAGGCAATAATTACACTGGAATCACTGTGATTCATAATGGACCCATGAACTTTACACAACATGGGACATGGTTCTTAATAAGGTATGTGATCACCACAGATGGGATGGCAGGCTCTGCAACATGCTCTCATGCTGGCCACAATCTTGGTGAGGAGTTATTGTGATAGGGAAATTCATTCATTCACCTGTAGCTTAGTGACCTATGGATGGTCGTTGATGCATGTTGATATGCTGCAGCACATTTCCATATCGCAGAACACATTTGCTCAGTGCGATTTAAGTCTGGGGAATGGGCAGGCCTGTCCATTCGCCAAATATCTTCTCATTCCAAGAGCTCCTACACCTGCTCTGTTCGATGTAGTAGAGCATTGTCATCCATAACATAATATGAAGTCAGTGCTGGATGCACCCTCAAAAAGATGCATGTACAGTGTCACAGTAATGTTGATCTGTGTGTACCATATTAAAAGATTTGGAGGCCAGTATCCCCATGCAACATTATGTCTCCTTCACCATAGCACCTGGACTGCCAGAACGATTATGTTCAAAATGTTCGTAGATGCAATACATGTTCCCACCTCCTGCTATATGAGGGTAGATCTAGAATCACCACTCTGATTGATGGTGCTCTCATCCTAGGATGCAACCTAGCTCTTTGTTGGTCTAGACCCTACGCTCCTGACACCATCACAAATGGTAACACCGATGTGTGGGTGTCAACAGGACACAATGAACTGCTCATTGGGCTAAGAGACCACTACAATCCTGTTACCATGCAACTGTGGAATGTGACATTACATACCTTGCAGCTCCATTAAAATTGTTGCAATTGTAGCCAATGTTTGATGTGGATCCCTTATTGATTGTTACACAGTGTAGCAGTCATCTCTTGCTGTAGTTGACTGTGATTGACCACCTTCTATTCTCTGGGCAGCAGTGCCTGTGGTTTACGAGAATGCCCATGCAAGTGAAACAATGCTCTGAGCAGTACTAGGCTCCTGGGCTACACTCATCATACTTTGTCCTTCTTCCACTTATCGGTTGATTCTTACCCATGTGAAATCATCTAGATGTTTTCTATGCACCATGTTGCAATGAAGAACACAACCTTAGTACACCATAATTGGTAGCCGATTGATACACACTGTCTTTTCTCATTTCTTCAACTGCCTCATGTTGTGGGACTAACCTAATTTATCTCTATAGTCACGCTGACCTCTAGTCAATTTTCTGTGCATGACTGGAAGACCTATCTAGTGTGCTCCCAAGCTTTCATTCAGTTCCAATGAGTAGTTAATGTGTTGCATTACTTTATCTATGTTGTCCATGAGTTTTGCAGAGTTGTGTATATACAAGAGCGACATTTCATAAATTCTCCATACAATAAATCATGGTTCAATTTTTTTTAATTTCAAGAAATGACTTTACAAGCCCTCAACGTAATCTCCACTCTTCTCAATCACAGTTAACCAGCATTTCAACAATTTTGCCATCATTTAGGACGCCATCTTTGTTGATCGTTTGATTACTTGGGTCACTGTATCAGAAGCCTTCTCAATTATTTGAAAGTGTTCCTTCCAAGCGGTTTCTTGAGTTGGGAAACAAGTCAAAATCTGTTGGACACATGGCAGCAGGGCTGCTTCGAGAACATCACTGCTCACAAACGACACATCATTTGTCACTCCTGCCCCCCTCCCTTCATGTTTCCTCAAAAGCGACATATAATTTGATGTGCCTGCTTTCCTTCCCTCACTCATATTAGTTGTCATTCCTTGTGCTCTTGGTATGGCCTTTAAAATAAATCTCAGTATTTAGAACAAGGAAAGGAGTTGTTTTTGCTAATAATTATGATTCACACTATGTACAAGTTTTCCATTGTTGTGCCTTTGGTGCCCCTTTCAACCTTGCACATCATATGGCCGCATGTGTTGCTTGAGATTTATGTCTGCCCATCATATCAGAATTCTAGGGTGGATTTGGAAGGATTTGCGACCAATAACTCTCCAAACCTCTCTGTACTGATTGGACAATATGTGGTCATGCATTGTCATGCAGGATGAACATTCCAGCTGCAAAGCTGTTGGATGTTGTTTGGTGAATCTTTGGTCACAAGATATCTCACAGAAAATCTGTGTAGTATCAACCTGTGACAGTGGTTTTCTGGGAAACACTATCTTTTGCTACCACTCAGTTCTTGTCATGAACTGTAATCGTTATCAGCTTGATATGGAAGGTTTATAACGGAAGTATTTTCTCAATGAGAGTCAGGGTGTTTCCACTGGTTGGACTATACTTCTATTCCAGCTAAAAATCTCGAATCCATGCTCCATCCATGGCACCAGTCCTGTTTAAAAACTGATCTTCTTCTGTCTCATAGTGATGAAATAGTTATTGCAGGATTCTCTTGAAATTTGCTGTTTGCTCTTAACTCAAATTATAAGAAACCCATATTGCAGTGAGCTTTAAGTTCTGTAGCTTCTCGATTATGATTCTGAGCACCCAGGAGGCAGATTTGTTGATTTGAGCTGCAATTACTTCACATGTTTTGTGTCGACCCTTTAGCAAAATGCTGTCAATAATGAAGGCAGATGTATAGTCTGTTGGTGTTACAAGATACTCAGTCCTTGTGTTGAGTTCAATACTTGGACAGCATTGGTGAAAACAGGAAGCCCATAGGGACACTGTGTTTTGATCCACTACAATATCCATATAAACTAGAACATTGTGAGCTTCTGTATATAGGTTCCCCATAAACTTACAGTTGTGATGTAACGCCACTGGTCACTGCATGGTCATTTTTCCCTCCATTTCAAATCGGAAAATCTCACCCAAAACACAGATTATTGTAACATTGAAAACACATGGTAGTAGCTGAAAGTCTGACTAGCAACTTACACTTGGCACATACTAATTGTTTGACTGTTATGGATGCACAAGTTTCTGTAGTGAAGTTTGGAAATGGTAAGCATATGTATATTAATGTCTTTTGCTGTTTTCAGTATAGCACTTCTACAAAGGTCTGAAGGCTCACTCACTCACTCTCACTCTGTGTTTAGGCCACAAGTGGCCCATCAGGACCATCCGATCGCCATGTCATCCTCAGCTGAGGGTGTGGACAGGAGGGGCGTGTGGTCAGCACACTGTTCTCCCGGTCGTTATGATGGTTTTCTTTGACCGGAGCCGCTACTATTCGGGCGAGTGGCTCCTCATATGGCATCATGAGGCTGAGTGCACCCTGAAAAACGGGAACAGCGCATGGTCACCCATCACAGTGCCGGCCATGCCCGACAGCACTTACCTTTGGTGATCTGATGCGAACTGGTGTATCCACTGCAGCAAGGCCGTAGCCCACAAAGATTTGAAGCGCTTAATAATAATACAGAAATTATTCAGAAGTGTAAATATATATACAATTAATGACCTATCAGATCACATTAAACATTGTGTGAATTATATCATAAGGCTGAATTAAAAACTTTCTTCTGGACAACTCTTTCTGCTGTTTGAAGAATATCTTCATCGAAACACTTAATATCTGTGCTTTTGGTTATTCTACATATAATATTAATGCTCCTCTCGAAGAGATCCATGAAATACTGCCAATACAACGTACTGGAGGCAGTCGAATAGTGCTAATCGATAGTTTTTCAACGCTATTGGTGTCACAAAACTAACCAAATTATTATTTTTAGTGACATGGAAAAAACTGGCGTCATTAAAGTTAGACCAACGGAATGTGGGTGTTATCAAATAGAATTTCGGCTATGAGTGACCTCACTTTTTTGAAAGTGAAAAATCTGGCTTAAAATGGTGAAACGAGAGAATTATATTCTGAATATGGTACATAACTGAGTTTTTCTAGCTACTTTCTTTGTAACGTAAGTATATTTGTCATGAATTACTTAAATTTGGAGAGTATTAGCTATTTTGTAGCAATGGATGTGATGTAAACTGTTTCTGTAGTTTCAGAACAAAAAATGATCTAGGCTTTAGAATGCCTGGATAGAGAAGACTGTTACACTGTGGATAAATAAAAATATAAATCTTTAAAGAATTTTCATTAAATAATCTTTTTAACTGTGGAAAAATCAAATTTTTGGAACAGAAAAATACAGTTTTTTAAGTTTGTATGGTACTTTGAAAGGAAAAAAACACAATAGGCAAGGTAAAAATTCTCAGTGCATTGCTTTCTAAATATTGTTTGATGTATTTGTATGCAAACATTTTGTCTAGCAGGAAACTGTTGATGTTTTGAATAGTCTGGACGACATGCCTACTGTTGTTACATTTAGGAGCAGTTTACCATATGAACTTTGTCAATAACAGTTATTATGAATTTTTTATGTACATTCATGAACTACTGTATACTGTTGCTAGTTTCTTAAAGGTCGATTCACACCTGATGGAATGGAAGAGTACAGAACAAGTTGTCAATACGTTCTACAGCGCATTTCAAATAACAATATTTACACAGGTCATCCACAGATAATGAGACAAGATGGAACAGGATGTCAAGCTCAAGTGTTGCTGGAAGGAACTTTTGACACTGACGTTGGTGGGGTGGGAATCATGTCGTCGTCTGTTAAGATCGGAAGTTAATCTATTTTCGCCATGTTCACTCATGTCATAGTACAGGATTTAGTTGTTATGATTCTTGTTAGATTGTATTATTTTGGTTCATTTTTGTGACAAACTGCTAATGTTCCTTGATGATTTGGATAGTTTCTCCACTTAATGCTTTTCCAACAGAGTCCAAACATCTGAAAGCGAAAAATTATTTATGTTTTACAATGAGACATCTGGATTCAGCTGGAGGGTCATAGGCTCTTAAGGCTAAGTGAAGTAACGCTGTGCTGATGATTCCTCTGATTTGAACTCTACACTATTCGACGTTGATGTTGCCTTAACTTCTGATCCGATTCGTTAACTTTAAAGCCGTGTTCACACAGGAAACTAATTTGACGCCACAGCTTGTGGCCTTCTGTAGCGGCAGTGTGAGTCTGTCGTTCAACAGGACGTCACAAATTCTACGTAGGTGCATGGCTTTCAGTGAGGCGTCAACTGAAAACATATGGGTAGGCATTAATGTTACAGTGACGCTATGGTATTAGAGCTATGTCAAAAGTTAAACGCTTGAAAGTGAACCTAAACGTTTTACTCGAAAATATATATTCCTGCAGGGATAAATCAGGGGCCACAAACGCATTTAAAATGAAATAACACGCAAAGACGAAAATGCTGTCAGCCGTTGCGAAGTAACCAATAGCTGGCATGTAAATATCATCTGCAGAGACGACTGTCTTGCACGCACGCACGCACGCACGTACACGCACACGCACACATACACACACACACACACACACACACACACACACACACAAACACACTGCTTCAGAAATTATACATAGGTTTTCGCAGCTCCAGAAGTTGCGTAAGGGTACCTGCCGACCACTGTTTTTTACTTTTTCGGTAATAAAATGAAAACACACTGAAATCGAATGGAACACACTAGCAATTACTCCACGAGGACAGCAACAGAATGCTCGTGTTTTGAAATATAACCACCAGAGACCAGTGGTGGAAGAAAAGTGGTGTAACGATGCATAACGGAATTGAAAGTTTTATATGGCATGCCAAAAGTTACATCTCTTAAGTTGTGCCATTTAAAACTGGGAGTACACTAATGTAACTGCGGTATGACGCTAGCGTGTGTACCTTGTTCTTAAGTTCAAAAATGGCCCTAGAACTTAGAACTACTTAAACCTAACCAACTTAAGGACATCACACACATCCATGCCCGACGCAGGATTCGAACCTGCGACCGTAGCGGTCGCGCGGTTCCCGACTGAAGCGCCTAGAACCGCTCGGTCACACCGGCCGGCTGCTCTTAAGTAATCGACCTTAATGGAAGATGCGGAAGCAGTGTTTTACGAATTTCAAAAGTTTCACTGAGTTTCTGAAATTTGGGTATCTATTTTTTACGTAGTTGTTTCGAAATGATCTTGTCATTTAATTCTAGGAAACGAACAGTTATCTCTGTAGCGATGCTGTGGGGCCATTTTTATAGTCAAAGACTACATTGTAAACTTTTATTAATGATAAATAAATTACAAGTAACAGCGATGTAATTTTATGAAGTAACTTACAAAGATTTTTTGTTACTATAATTTACAGCTGTGATGTAGTGTTTGATTTTATGAGCGTCCTTTCTAGAGTGTTTTCATATTAGTATTTCATGCTGCCTAGTAAATCAAGAATGAAGTTTTCGTTTACAAGTTATTTCTCATAGTTTACTAAAAATTCATATCATGGGTCTTGATGCTACATGTAAAACATCTTTGGTGGACGTCTCATGTTCATTATTAGTGTCATCTTTGAAACACCGTAAAGTTGGCAACGCCAGATTTCCTTTCTGATGTAGGAGCCTAGCGTGTGGAAGGATCTCCATATTTCTGTTGCTGTTTGGCTCCACGTGGCTGCAATTTAAGGAGGTACAGTTCATTATATCATTTCATCATGGGATTTGTGAAAGTAGTGAAGAATAAGCAGTACTTTAAACGTTATCAAGTGAAGTTTAAAAGGCGTCGCGAGGGAAAGACTGATTACCGCGCTAGGCTTCGCCTTACAACTCAGGTGAAGAACAAGTACAACACGCCGAAATATCGCCTGATCGTTCGTTTTTCCAACAGAGATATTACCTGTCAAGTGGCATATTCAAGAATCGAAGGTGATATGATTCTTTGTTCTGCATACAGCCACGAATTGCCAGAGTATGGAGTTAAAGTTGGGCTGACCAACTATGCAGCTGCTTACTGCACCGGCCTACTTCTAGCTAGAAGATTGCTAAAGAAACTTGGTTTGGATCAACTTTATGTCGGCTGCACAGAAGTTACCGGAGAGGAATACAACGTTGAAGCGGTGGAAGATGGGCCGGGCGCATTTCGATGTTACTTAGATGTGGGGTTAATCCGCACAACTACTGGAGCTCGTGTGTTTGGTGCTATGAAGGGAGCTGTGGACGGTGGTTTGAATATACCTCACAGCACCAAAAGATTCCCAGGTTACAACCCCGAGGATAAGGAATTTGATGCTGAGATTCATCGAAAACACATCTTTGGCCTGCATGTGGCTGATTACATGCGACAGCTGGCGGAAGAAGATGATGAGGCGTACAAGAGACAATTTTCCCAATATATCAAACTGGGCATTGATCCAGATAGTATTGAGGGAATATATAAAACGGCGCATGCAAATATCCGTGCTAATCCAGATCGAAAGAAGAAAGAAAAAGATGCTGCAGCTATTACCAAGAAGAGGTGGGGCCGTGCCAAGCTGTCCCTTGCTGAGAGGAAGAACAGGATCGCCCAGAAGAAGGAGTCGTTCAAGAAGAAGCTGGAGGCGGGTGAAGTTGCAGAATAAGTTTTTTGTATTGTAAAATTTGAGATCAGGCAAGGAAATAAATTGTAAAACCGTATGTTTTGTATATTTATTAGGCGAGTTTTGTCATTAGCCTTGTGAATAATACCTGATCTCACATGTCAGTTGTTAAGTATCAATATATATTTTATGATATTCATTGTTTTTATCATTTTTCAGCTCGGTTAATGTGAAAGCTCGCCTTCATTCCTTCCAACCACTGCTCTTCCCATTATTTTTCCTATATGAATTCTGAAAGTTACAGGCTAATCATATGGTTCCTGATACTTCATTGCATCAGTCTTCAGAGCTACCCAGAGCCACTGAAAAGGTGAGACCATTATAAACTTATTATTTTTGGAATTTAAATGTGCAATCTGTGGTACATAGCTACAAAAAACACTTTTTATGGTCATTGTAGAACGTTTGGCATTCTGGTGTGCTGATATGCAAGTGTGCTGTGTAAGTTTACCTTTGTGGTGACATTGTTGTAAGCATTATCCAGGTCCGGTTATGACATTTAAGTTCATGTTACTGTCAACTTTGTTTGGTATTACTATATGGTTTGCATCTTTCAGTTGCTATGGAATGTCTTCAGGCTCATTTTCAGCACGTTTACTTTTGTTACTTAAAAGCTTTAATGGCAGATAGTGTATACATAATTCACCAATGAAAGCTGGTACAAAGCTTTTTTGCATCTGTTATCAATTGGAATTAAAATTATAGTTTCCACTATTGAGTGAAGTGCACATACACAATAAAATAATGAATTTAGGATGTCACATTGGATTGAGGTAAGAATTCAGCTTTGTAAGCATGTTCTTAGGTGTCTCACACTCTAAATTTTTTGTTCTGTTGACATGAGGTGTCACTTCTGTATTGCAGCTTAGAAATTATTTGGATTTTGGAGAGACAACTGGTAAGATTACAGAAAAATTGTGATTGTTTCTGTGAAGATTATGGGGAAAAAGCTAATTGTAGTTTTACTTGGTAAGTTGTTTGGTTTGGATGCTGACACAAGCAGTTATTAAACGTTCCATGAACTTCAGAAATGCAAGAATAGAATATTTATTCATATTTTGTGCTGCAAAAATGCTGATAGTATGACATTCTCAATTATCACAAATGAATATAAACTGGCCTAAGATAACCATTCTCTTGCATGGATTAGTTCAAAGTTCAGTTGGTGTATTGCTTAGACTTATTTCCTTGAGTGCAATGGCTTGTAAGACATGCAGATTTAGTATGCTGCTTGTTTGTATTTGCAAGGAATGTGCACCTAAGTATCGTTCTTGCATTGCACAGTTAATATTTCTGAAGATACATAGGCCTGCTCTCTTCAAATTACACAGACTTGCTTGATACTTTGATTTGTCATTTTATAATTTTCCTTAGCTGTTAAAGTTTTTTAGCATTATTTTGCCTTGGCGGCAGCAGCAGCAGTGTGTGGGGTACTGAAGAACATTCATAAATTTCTTTGTGCAAGTAGGTTTCACACAGATTTGTAATGGAATGTTATCTGGGATACAAAAATGTTTCTTGGCATGCTATTTTTGCAATGCCTAAACCCGCAAGTGTGAAACAGTATTCCATAACAAAACACACAAATAATAGAATTCGTCTGAAAACACTGAGAACGCAATTGGAATTATTACAGTAAATGGTGAATCAGATAGGCTTTGTTACTGTATTTAGTTTCAAGTTTTATTTTTGTTCCATAGATTACTGACATGCCTGAGCCAGTTTGACACAGTTTATACAGTAAATATATTTGACAATCTCACTAAACTAGCAGTAAAACATTCCTTACACATTTCTGTGATTTAAAATTTATACCTGACACCATGGTACTTGAAGTTAATAACACAAAATTTATTTTGTTCTGTAATGTAGCAGTATATTGCACAGTAAGGAATACAAATAATTCAGTGTTTGAGTTTTTTGTATTTTGTGTATAGTTGCTGTTAAATTAGGTTTCACAATTTATGTAAAATTCATGCAGTACTTAATGTACAAAACTGCACTTATCATATGAAGTTAAATATGGTAATGAGAGTTATGTCTGAATGTAAAATAGTGGTGGAAACAATTATCAAATAGAATGCTGGCACAGTGTATGAATGCAGGAAAGCTAGTAGTGTTTGTGATCTGCGCATCTGCTTTAATGCTTGTTTTTGTGGGGGTTTCAGATGTCATTTTGTTTGGTATGGAAGCTGTGTCCTAATGAAAATATGTAGAAGTGCTAAAACACTACGTTATTGTACATTTGACTGGTTATTTGCAAAAACACCTGTTTCAAGGTTGGGTGTTAATCATTGAGATGTGGTGGAAGATGTTAGCTGTTCCAATCGAGTGTCTGCTGCCCACTCTCTAGAATTCAAACTGCTTTACAATTGTTATTTTGAAAGCTGATCCTGTTGGAGCAGAAAATCAAACTGTACTTGAAATCTGAAAAAGTTTCCAGACAAAACTAGCTTAGTAAGGGGTTGCAATTATTTTAATAAAAGTAATTAAAAGGGCTTAAAGGATATGGCTTTACAGTAGCCACACCAACAAACAGCATGGTGTTTTATCCTGGGATGGTTACTGGTAAGTAGCCCAAGCATATGTTCACCTATAGTGAAGGGTCTCCATATGGATTGTTTGCATCTTAAGCTGTTACGGTTGTCAGCATGTAAATGCTCAGTAATAGAACGGTGGTAGGCTGCAGGTGCCAGATCCAGTGGAGCAGAGCTGTTACGGTATTTTGGAATATTGGCAGCACTGGATGCGGTGTGTAAATACACAGTAGCAACAGTAGGCACATGTATTGTAGCAGTATGGTGAAGTTACTGTTTTGTATTTTGGCACCCAAAATAAATCTTTTTGTTTTACATAATCTCCCTTTGTCTAAAAGACAGTTGTGTTGGCTGGCACTGTCCTTTTCTAGATTCACAGTTCGATAATGAACTTACTCTGCTAACATCCGTAATTGATCACTACGGTACAGTGGCAAGTAATAGTGCTTTACAATCCATATTGTTTACTTTAAATTTGTATGTGTGTGTGTGTGTGTGTGTGTGTGTGTGTGTGTGTGTGTGTGTGTGTGTCATAATGCTGCAGGTTTTTGTTTTATCCATGATGCAGGGCTGTGGTGCTCCTCAGCAGTTGCAACTGTCTCATGATAACTGTTGTATAGTTTGGTGGTTTATAGACATTTTATTTGTTCTTTGGCAGTTAAAAAGTATGATGGACAGTAAGAAAGAAAATTCACTCGCAGTTTTTACACTCTTTTAATATATTTATCAAAAGAAATCACACGATGCCTGTAAAATAAGATATAACACAGTGGGTAAAACAGACAATGAACTAATAGAACAAAAATTTTGTAGGTTACCTACAGTGTTGCTTTACACAATTCACCACCTTACACACTTCTTTTACAAGGCCTACTTTTTTTCTGAGGTTATTACTGAAATCAGTGAAGGTATTTTAAATCTGTCTTGCAACTCCAAGGAAGTATGTTTTTTATCAAATGTTTCATTTTATTTAAATAAAATCAGTGATGTTTCTTAATCTAAAAACAATTACTGAAGATGTTAGTACACAAGACTTTTTTCTCACATCAGGAAATACCATCTGCTTGCAAATTTTTTTTTAGATATTTCCTGATTTGCACTATTGTTTGTTGGACTGTAGCTCCAAATATAGATTGTCAGTGTCTTAACTTACTCTTGATGTCAAAATTTGTCAGGGAAAAATGCTAAAACTTCTGTAAATCGGGGAATTTCACTTTGTGAAACTTACAGCAACCTGCATTCACAATAGCTAGTGTCAAAGGCACCTCTACTTATAGACTAGTTCATTGTATTTCAGTGTTCAGAGGTTGCCATGCACAAATAATCAAGCAAGGCAAATGTACTCGTACCAAGCTAAAATTACTTATGTAGGAACTGCAGTTTGAAGAGTCCAATTGCTTTTCATAAAGTCCAAAATCAAGAGGTGAGGCTCAGCTGTGCTATTTCTGAAGTGGCATGCTTCGAAATCTGTGTGTACTGTGTACTAGCCCTAATACGTATGCAAGCCATTTCAGAATAAAACTCCTGTCATGGCACAGTTGTGATGGATAGCATCAGGCTCTGGTAATAGCTGATTTATTTCTATAGTTTGCTGTCATTACATTTGTTGTAGTTTTATGATGTAAATGTAATTTTACAACTGCCATGGTGTGCCAAATGACATAACTCATCATCCAGAAGTGGGGACAGTATCTACATATGTAGATATTTGGTTGCGCACATAATCCAGTCTGTTGCTGCTGTTTCCATTTTTGTGCCATATCTTAGTTTGTCAGGTGAAAGGAATATGAGAAATTTTGTTCCTACCAAGGTGTTATTCTAAACTTTCTTTTGTTAACCCTGGTGGGCCATTGGGAGCATCAGATTCCACTTGTCTGATTTAATGCATAATGGTGTTGTGGTATGTCACTATGGTATGGTTTTGGTTTGTGTTATTGTGTTGTTTAAGGGTGCCCGCTGGTGGTGGATGTGGACGTGTTGAGTTTGTGTGGTATTGTGTTCATTTGAGCTTTGATTATCTCTCTGGTAACGTGGATTTGAGTATGGGTAATATGCGCTGTTGGAAATGGTTGCTTTTTGTGGTTCCTTTTGTTTTGTATTTTTGTTAGTGTGCATGTGCGCGTGCCGACCTACATTAATTTGTCAGAGGCTTTTGTTGGTATGTAATTTTTATTTTTTTATTCTGTAGTAATCATGAAGGTTTATTTAATATTTATGGTATTTCAATTGTGATCTAGAGAATGTGGTTTTTTTACTTGGCGTTTTATGTGGTGTTTTGTGAGTCACATTGGTGTGAGAAGTCTGTGGTTGTGGTTTCTCGTGGTTTGCCAGGAGGTATGGAGAGCTGTTTGAACTATATAGTCAAGGGAAATGTGAGATTCTACTTTTCGGAGTAGTTGTTTTTTTTATTCATGGGCTTCATTTGAGCTGTATAGGACAAGGGAAATTTGAGATTCCTGTTGGTTTTGGGGCTGTAGTGTTGACATAAGTTGAGATTTTTAAACATTTGTCTTAGAATGGTGAGGTGTTTCGTATTTTTATATGTAGGTGGTCCACACTCTAAACCCTGAATTCCCCAGTTGTCCCGATTGTTAGTGAGATGCCCTTCCTTCCTTCCTTCTATCTTGTCTGTATTTGTTGGTCTGTGTGTGTGTGTGTGTGTGTGTGTGTGTGTGTGTGTGTGTGTGTGTGTGTGTGTGTGTGTGTGTGTGTGTGTACTGACAGTGTCATTTTGTATCCACTGGAAGTAGTTTCTGCCATATTGATGTCATTAGTTGAAGCAGCCAGGTGGAACTGGATGCTTACCTAATGCCTTAACCCTCTGCTTACCAGAAAATGTGTATAGTGTTGCTCCCCAGTCAGGGTTCTCAGGTCCATGTTGCATAAATTGACACTATTTTGACTACTTGCAATGTGAATGACTTTTGAGGTATAAATAATTTTACAATATTATGAGAAGGAAAGCTGCTAATCACCATATAGCAGAGACACTGAGTTGCAGATAGGCACAACAAAAAATCTCACAATTATAGCTTTAAAGCAATAAGGCCTGAAACACCGCATACAGTCTCGGGCAACTGAAACAGTGTGGTTCCGGGTGCCTGCTATATGGCGAGTAGCAACTTTCCTTCTCATTCTGTTACATTCCGTCCTGGATTTTCCATTGTAAAATAATTTTATTTGTCTAAAGTTTACATTTTAAGAAAAACAATTTTTTTACTGTTATTGGTGGCTTTTATTCTTCTTGCAAATTTGTGCGGGATGTACAGATAATAGCAGATTGTTCAGAGTGTACAGGTTTGGTGCACTTATAACTTATAATTTGACTTTGGTCATCATTTCCTAATAAAGATGCACATCTTCTCATTTTATAAGCTAGTAGTTTTACTGCTCTTCGTGGATTCAGTGCTACTAATGAAGTCATTGACTCCTTTACCCCTGTTAGTTGCTTTCCGAAATTGATAGTCAGTCTTATTCTTTTATTTGTAGCAAGCCACATCCAAATTATGTAGGCATTCATTGCACTTAAGTAAATCAGGTTTCTCTAAGACTGTAGCATCACATCTGATCCATGGTGCCAGTGCCACCCTTAGTGTCATTGTATGTCCTAAATTCAGGCTTCTTCACTTCTAACGATACTGTTGGTTGGTCACGAAGAGAGCTAAGGATGGCAACAGCTTTGTATTTCTTACGAACATAAGAAGCTGTCATCATGCTTTGTTGAAAGCAAAGTAATCTAGAGAATGCCCTTTAAGTATAATGAAATTGGCAGGCAGTTCACCTTTTTTTCGGATAGTACTGACTAGCAAGAGATATAAGAAAAATCACTGATATTACGTCCAGACTTTCAAAGTTGTCACCTGGATTTTCACTACCTTGTCACAAAGTTGCACCGCTCTGGTTTCTTCCTCGTTCCCCAAATACACTTTCATCTTCTGGCAAGTAGCTTGTTGCATTGTCACAAATTGCCCAGAACTTCATTCTGTATCTACCAGGTATTGTCGAAGTGGACAGCAACCTTGAAATGTGACCAAACTGTTCATTCGTTCACCAACTTGGACTGTAGGCATCCCTGAAGGTAATTTCCCACATCTCAAATCTGACTGGTTCTAATGTCAGTTGACCTATGTTCCCATTGGGCTGCTACACTTTCAAAGCGCAACGCCCTCTGAATAACATGGAAGAGGTTGCAAGACAAGTTCATAGAACTGTGGTTGGAATCCTCAACACTCAGAATCTTACTGACATTCTCATTTTTTGACTTGTAAACTAGTCAGAGTCAGAACATGAAGAAACTTCCCGTTTCTTGCATGTCTACATCCAACCTAGTCCTCGTAAATGATTATACCTTCCTTGTTGGCACGCGCGCCCACCCACCCACCCACCCACACCCACGCGCGCTCACCCACACAATTTAAATGAGGGTACATGAAAGAACAGCATAAAACAAGATTTTACATTATCACTGTTCTAATTGGATAACTTGTAGATCCCTGGTCTTCTTTCAATACATCCTTTTTGCTCTGATTACCAGAAATTCCAGCTTGAGGAGCTGTAGCCCACATTTCATTTGATTGTGAGAATGTCACACTCAACAGAATTTGCTCTAAATTGTGATTAGGTTCTTAATGATCATAACCTTTGTGTAGTTCAGATTTTTCAGTGACATCTACCTGATCATCAATGGGGGTTAATCACTGGGCATTTTGAGAATCAGAAAACTGCTCTGGCAGTTCCCTTATCTCCTCTCTTCTCTGCAATGTTTTCAGATTGTGGGAAAACTGCACCAAAATAAATGTGCTTATCACAAGGACTGTTGAACACTGAAAGAATAACAGTGAGAGTCAACGTTGGCAAATGATGTAATATGCAGCATAGACTGAAATCTTGTTGAAAAAGGCTTCTTACTACACCAGCCTGTGAGGCCTGTGCAGGAGGAATGTCCACAAACACTTGACCAGTCATAGGTAAATTCTTATTGATGTCCTAAATTGACTAACTTGACAAATTAGAAGTCATAAAATTTCATTAGAATTAAATGTAATAGTTACTAATAGGGAAGATGTTGAAGACCACAGGCTGACCTGTGAGGCCCGATGCTAGGTAAAGAGCCAGTGTTCGGTTAATTGCGGATGGCAGATATTAATTGTTCATAACTATTCTTTTCATTAAGATTAAATTGATCTTAGATTATTTTGTACCTTGTACCCTTTTGTTATTTTGTATCGCTTCTATATGGATTGTATGGAAGGTGCAGTAGTGGGAGGGAACCATTAACATTTAGTATTCCCTTGATTGGAACAGCCTCCAAATGGCTGCTAGTTTGACATGACACAAAAATGAACTTCACTAAATAAAACAGGTCTTAGCTCGTAGTAGTGAAATACTGAGCTAAATGCAAACTGCCGATTACTTACAAGATATTTAGTCCCAAATTTGAAATAGGACTGTAGATTTTGACACATACTACCATAAACACATGGTATATAAAAAGTTGAATGTTTGCCACAAATCTGAAATGGCCAGACGTACAGTGGCGGCAAACAACCTCCCATCATTTCTGAATAAGCTAAGAATCTAACTTTCAATGTACTGCCACAGAACTCCACATTATCAGAAGCCACAGAGGTAGACATGAATAATCACTCAGATTTTTAAAAGGGATTAACATTTAAAACAGTGGATTGCAGTTATCCTTCGCATGGGTGGCGACTAATCAGTTAGGTCATGTGAGGGCAAATTGCAGCAAATGGTCAGAGTACTCGGAAATCCCAAGCAATTAGATGGACTGCATGCAATTCGCACTTGCAGTATGGCTGCCTGGCTGGTAAGCAGCAATGTATGGCAGTGACCTGTGTCTAGTTATTAAGAATGGTTGTGCAGTTTTTAGTTTAACTATTCTCATGTTAAGATCTTCGTTGGAATTTATAATTGTTCAGTGACCACGAGCTACTCTGAAAAATGAGGTAGAAGCTACAGTTGCTATTTGTTGTTGTTGTGGTCTTCAGTCCTGAGACTGGTTTGATGCAGCTCTCCATGCTACTCTATCCTGTGCAAGCTTTTTCGTCTCCCAGTACCTACTGCAACCTACATCCTTCTGAATCTGCTTAGTTGCTATTTATATTAAGAAATAATAAATCCTCCAAATTTGTGGCAATTAGCATTATGAATCTTGTGCTATAGAAGTAGAATTGATAAGTTCATAGTAAGTCATGGTGCAATGGGCTCATCATGATTTTTGATTTATTTATAGGATGATTGTAGTATTAAGTCTTTTAACTAATAAACAGGTTGACTTATGTAGTGTAATATGAAGAGGGCATTTAAATTGAAATGTTCAGGATGGGTATGTTACACAGCTATACTCAAATCCCTTGTCGTTTCACATAATCTCTGCCCCCTCATAAAATTTATAGACTTATAATAATCAGTAGTTCTGCTATTGACATCTATACACACATTGAAATTGCAAACAGTGTAAAAACTTGCAGTTAAACTATGACTAATAAATGAAGGGAATTGTCTTTGCAAGCTGAAAGTTGCAAACCCACTTGGCATCAGTGTATTCTGTAAAATAATGCAGTTCCAATAAATGTTACAAAAGTTTAAGTGTTTTTCAAATATTTGTGGGATTCAGAAATTTTTGCTAAAGATGGCAGTTCATTTTCCATAGCAAAACTTCTCAACACAGTGGCATTAGTAATACAGATTGGAATTGCTTGGCAGATCACTCGGGTGTTCTGTCAAATGACAGATTGCAGGCCACAAATCACATGTGGTCCATCACTCATGTATGGGGCCCTTACACTATATCTCACCTGGGAGTGAGGACACTTTGGTTGGCTTACCTATTTTTATATCTTACAAGTACACACTGAACCACTTGATGCTATGTGCACAACTGTCATGAAATCACTTGCGCTGTGTTTTCCGTAGTCACCACTGTACTTGCGTACTGTAAAGCCACTGCATGTTTTCGATACAACGGGGGATAAAGTGCAGTAATAGTGTGGACAGGCAGTAGTTACTGGAAAAGGATCTGAGCCTCAGAAATGTCGAACATTAGTAACTCTGGCCAAATAAAATATCGTTTCCTTCACGTAGTCAAATGTAATTGTGGAGTGGAAAAAGAATGACAAAAATCTTATATAGTTTCTGTGATTCACAAAGAGTGGAGATATTTTATCAGATTAAGAGAAGATAAGTTTTAATCAAATGTCAACTAAACTGAAAATTAATTGAATTTTTTAAGTGAACATTACATTCCAAGAGTCCTGAACTGATGGGAGAACCCTCTGATGGGTATTTGGATTTGAACAGAATTGTGTAGTGGCTTCATGAGATCCTCTTTAAAGGACATGTTGCATCAGAGTTAACAGTATTTCTGCAGGAGTTCTGCCACCACCTGAGGATAGTTATTTTGTCTATTTTGTCACCTAAAAATCCATGAATAACTTCCTTGAAGGCTTCCCAAGCTTGCTTTTCTTTCCTCTTCAAAACTCTGTCAAACACAGGAACCTTCACAAGTTTACAAATTTGTGGCCCAACAAAATACCTTCCTTAAACTTTGCATTATTCAATGCAGGAAATACGCCCCTTAAGTTTTTAAAGGCCTGTCCTTGGTTCATTGCCCTGACAAGATTTTTCAACAACTCCAGCTTTGTATGTGGGAATGGAAGAATATCTTCGAGTCCATGAGAGACTCAGCAATGACTCCTTGCTAGGATTAAGATTTCTTTCAGGCAAGTGTGCTTAAATATGTTTTTCTATACCTACTGTCCCATACAAAAAGCCAGAAGTACTTAGTGTAGCCTAGGAACATTCCTATGAGAACAATGACTTAGATGATCACTTGCCTTCCATGTGTGTTCACAGTATTTGATTGAGTGAAAGAGGGCTCTCATGTTTGCATAGGTCTCCTTCATATGAACTGCATAACCAACAGGAGTAAAAGGAAAACTGTTGCTGTTGTGAAGTAACCCAGGTTTCAGACTAGCCTTGAGGAGTCTGTGGATATTCCACAGGATTGTGGTTCAGATTCAAAGATTTCATCAAACCATTAATATTGCAGGAAACTGAGATCGTTTTTCTTCTTAAAATGGGACCAGATTCCTCCAATGCCATTGAGACCCTGGCATGAGAAAATTACATTGCTGTAATCTAGACCCTAAAAGTTCTGCTTTTTCCTTTGACGAATGAGCCTCGAATCAGATGATTACTTAATTTTGACAGTGTGCTTTATCATCTTTTTGCTCAAAATTGGTCATATGATACGTAAAGCTCCTTGGGTTGAACAGTTATCTTCAGTTTTCATGAGTTTTGGGGTGGAGCACCAAGTGATAAAAGTATGTGAATGTGGAACAGGTTGAATTGCAGATGGAAGATCTGGATATTGAATTGTTCTGTCTTTGTAATTGACAGTCTTGCCTTGACAGGTGGAATCAAGTAGAAGTACGTCATCTATATGAATTGTAGGCTCTTGCCAAACCATGGGTATAGCTAAAGCCATAGATAATTTTATTTTTCCACCATTCTTGAATTATAACAGTAAAAGAGTTGCAACGAGTGTGGAGCCCATGACTTACATGGGTCCACTATCTACATGCCTAAATAATGCCAGTAGGCAGTCTTCACAAGGTGTCAGGTTGTTTCTGTGATGAAAACGTTATTCATTTGCTGAATTTACACTTTCTTATGGCAGTTTCTTAAAGTTCACACTTTAAGACTCAATTTCAAAAATTCTGCAAGAATTACAACAAACAATCTTTCACTTGTAGCAACAGTATGTATGTTCATAACCTACAAACAACTGAGGAACATTTTTTATGGAAATTGACAGGTGTGCTAATTTCAAAAGCAAAACTTTTCCTCATACAAAAAATGTAGGCTCTAAAAAGAAATGAACTGTTACTTTATCATCGAACCAAGAGCTAATCAGTTATTATTATGGTTATTTATACTCAGCAAGTGGAAATACATTGATATATTTTCAGCCTGAAATATTTTTCTTGTTGGCCATAGTAATTAGAAAACAGTAACTGAAGATGGTGTTCGCTGAAATGCATTAAATTTGTTACAGCTGCCTAACAGGTCTGTTAATAGCAGTAACATTGAATATGTTGGTGGTATTAATTTTATTCTTTTATTCAGAGTATTGATTTCATGCTCGGATGAGCCATAAATAGCTAGTCTCATACAACAAAAATAATACATCCAAAATGTATTGCTTGTTAGCCATGTGACTTGCACATATATGAAGTCAAGAATATAACTAAGAAAATTAAAATTAGACCTAAATTGGTACAGAACAAGCACACAGTTTTTGAACTTGACATTACGATTGATGCATCGACTGTTATGAGGCCACTGACAGAGCAGCAGTTCATTCCAAGATATACTCTACTGAACTAGTGTGGTCCCAGCAGGCACACTTCTGTGGTGAGTGATGGCCTTGTGGCTGTCAGTGCGTTAATGAAAGGTAAATTCATCATGTCCACTTTCTAATGATGATACACCCCCCCCCCCCCCCCCCCCCCCCCAAGGCCCTATGAGTTATCGTTAACTACCCTGTATTTAGTGCCTTGGTGGCACATTGTATTCCCTTCATCCTGCAAGTTCATGCAATTTATGCATGATTTGAATAATGGGTATCAGGCAATTTCCTTTTACTTATATGTTGGTGACTGAATGCCGCCGCGCGGGTATAGCCGAGCGGTCTAGGGTGCTGCAGTCAGGGACTGTGCGGCTGGTCCCGGCGGAGGTTCGAATCCTCCCTCGGGCATGGGTGTGTATGTTTTTCCTTAGGATAATTTAGGTTAAGTAGTGTGTAAACTTAGGGACTGATGACCAGTTAAGTCCCATAAGATTTCACACACATTTGAACATCCTCCCCCAGAATGCCCATGATCCAAAGATTTTTCAAGCTCTGTTGTGTCCAGACTGATATTGAGCAGTGTTTAAGTAATTGTAAGTCAAATGTCAGCATAAAATTAAATCCATGTACATAATCAAGGTTTAGGCTTACACACAAGTAACAAAATTATGGAAGAAGTTCGGAAAAGATGTCTGTAAATATGACAAAAATTTTAGGTGCTTGTATGGGAGGTGTGTACTATTTAACCCCCTTAAGATGTTTACCCCTAATGGAATGATACAGTTAAAAGTAAAATGCTGGCATGGCTTCTATAAAACTTGTTGATTACTTTTCTCAATTGAAAATTACAGAAAGTGAGATGGAGCATGACATGTAGGAAGAGACTGCACTCTAGTTATGCCTGTCCTCATACTAATTTACAAACACATCAGTGATCCGTGCAATGACAGTGCTTTCTAAATTTGTTTGATGCAGGAGGACCTAAATGGATGTGACATTCCTAATGAAACTGTAGCATATCTTATGATCTGTTGGTTACACAGTAAAGTTCATACTGAAGTCTCCTTGCATGTGCCAGTGTCAGCCTTGAGGCTCTGCCAGAGCAGGCATCAAATGTAATGCTTAGCTGTGTCCAAACATGGTCTTGTGGAAGTCTGTGTGTTAAAAGATATCTAAAGGAATATTCATCTGAGAAAATAGTAAAATTATTAGATGGGATGTAAGTTCTTAGTAATTTTTATAGGTATGCTTAAAAGTACAAGCAAATATCCTAGCTTTCACAACTATTATTTTCTGGGATAGGTAAGAGGAAAATGTTGTAGAAAGTTAGGAAGGAGGCCAGGATGAGAAGTCCCTGTTTAAATGAGGGAAGACAGAGAGCATGGCTGTATCAGTTAGGGTGGCAATAATTGAGCTTCCAGCCAGCTGCATTGGTTAAGTGGTGATTTGTACTCGAGTGATTAATGTGAAAAGGTTGCCAATGTGATTATGGTCATGCGACGCGAATTAACATGCTTAGAATGCGGAATGATGGTTGGAGCTATATGCTTGGGACATTCCAGTTTGGAAATCTTGGGGAATTCAGTATTCCTAGATTCACAGTGCAAAGACTGTGCCAGGAATACCGAATTTCAGGCATTACAACTTGCCGTGGACAATGCAGTGGCTGACAGCCTTCTCTTAATGACCAAGAGCAGCATTGTTTTTGTAGAATTATCAGTGCTAACAGACAAGCAAGACTGAGTGGAATAACCACACTAATCAATGTGGGACATACGACAAATGTATCCATTATGACAGTGCAGTGAAATTTGGTGTTAACGGGCTACAGTAGCAGATGACTGGCACAAGTGCCTTTTGCTAACAGCACATCACCTACAGTGCCCCTCCTGAGCCCGTGACCTTTTTGGTTGTATCCTAAATCACTAGAAAACTATTTACTGGTCAGATGAGTCCCAAATTCAGTTGGTAAGAGCTGAAGGTAGGGTTTGTGTGTGGTGCAGACCTGATGGAGCTGTGGACTCAAGTTAACAAGCCGCTGTGCGAGCTTGTGGTGGCTCTGTAATGATGTGAGCTGTGTTTGCATGGAACGGACTGGGTCCTCTAGTCCAAATGAACCGATCATTGACTGGTAATGGTTATGTTCGGCCACATGGAGACCATTTGCAACCATTGAACAATGGAGTTTTTATGGATGATGTTGCACCATGTCACTGGACCGCAATTGTTTGCAGTTGGTTTGAAGAACACTGGGAAGCTCGAGCAAATGGTTTGGTCACCCAGATTGTCCAACAAGAATCCCATCAGGATTAATCGAACAGTCAGTTCTGCATGAAATCCTGCACCAGCAACAATTTTGGAATTATGGGTAGTTATAGAGGCAGCATGACACAGTATTTCTGCAGGGGACTTCCAACAGCTTGATGACCCCATCCTACATTCAGTTGCTGCACTATGGTGAGCAAAAGGAGTTCAGACACAATGTTAGGTGGTATCATATAATTTTAGTTACCTCACTGTATAACTCCAGCATGTGTGATCAGAGATATCTGCACTGCTGCAGAAAATAAATTCAAAGTCACTTACTATTCAGCAATTTTAAAATTGACGTAGATCGCATCAACCATTAGCCCATACAGGCAGTCCATAAAGTGGGTTATGGAGATCGCTTTACCACCTCCATACAGACACGTGTCAGAAACACTAGCTACAAGATCTTACTCAATGGACACTTCAGCAAAGTTGCTTCTATTGGTCAATCTGAGGCAAGGATGTCTGCTGTCAATGCCAATGTGTGTTATTGTCACTGAATCATTATTGGTTGACATAGAGGATCAAGAGGAATGTTCAGTATGGGTCATTGGCTTTGACAAGCAATGGAATGTAAGTGGCTGCTGTGATGTCATAGTTTTTAGTGTATATTCAGTTTTGTTGTTAGTAGGTGAAGCCAATGAATATAAAACAAAAAAATAACCTTGTTTTGACAGACCAAGCTGTATTTTTGCACATTGAAAAATTCACCACTAAAATCAGTTTATAGTTGCAGTGTTGTTCAGGCTGTTTGTTACCCGTTTCTGACATCACTCCTCAAAGCTGATGATATGTGTTGAATATTCCTGTTTATCTGACATGGCATCACAGATACAAGGTCTAATGCCCCATAACATGAAAATGTGTTGCATAAAGTACATAAATGGCATCTGCATAACTGTCTTGTCACTTGAAGACGTCACAAAGTCAACAGACGTTCTTAGGGGCTTCACAACAGCAACATGTGCCAAGCTCAAGACAAAGAAAACCACTGTTAAACTTTGGATATGGCTAAAATGTTACTGACACTATGAACTGGTGCAAAACTATCAAACTGCATAAATCACCTGGTCTCTGCCTACATGCAATTCCAGGTGGAATGATAACCTACAATTGGAGAGAAATGCCAAACAAGAGGTGTTTTGAAAATTCATTCTGAGAGGGAGCTACTCTTTAAAAGTGAAGACGATAGATGTAACAATAGCAAGTAAACTTTTGGTACATGGACTGAATAGTGCATATCCCAGACTCACTGGCCAACAATGTCCAATGCGCCTTTTACTAGCTCTTGTGGGATGGCAAAATGTTAAAAATAAAATTCGGTGTTCTGACACTACTGTTTGCAAAGGGAGGCATTAATCTTGTATGAGATATATGTGCCATTAATAGCATAAAAAAGAAAAAAAAGTAAGGAAGCAAGTTCTAAGCCTAATCCAAAATTTAGTATTCAAACATAAGCTGAAAAGTACCTTGTCACCAATGAATATAGCAGCACATCGGGCAGTATTATCGTGAGGTAAGTTATAAAACAGCAAAGTGGGTACCCCAAAATTACTTTCCAACACAGACATGTACAATATCCTGACAACAGACCACTGTAACCGAATTGAAGAAAAATGTGTGCAACTGAAAAGAATGTCGGCTGAACAAAAAACGTACTTAACATTCACCACATGTTGGCTGTCAAATCCAAATGTTACATCGTCATCAATGGCAGATTTGTGATCAATGATAAACTCCACATCTTAGGCCAATGACTGCGTTATACTGACATCAAAAAAAGTTGTGAATCACCCCAGTTCCCAGAACTCCTGAAGATAGATGTTGACTGTTGATATTGTATCACAGACACAGTCCCTTTGACTGTTCAGATATGTCTCTAAATACGCCCAAAGATGTAAATAACCATTTATGAGCAGTGCCTGTTAGACGGAGGGCGTCCGACAGCCGATCAGTTCCAGTCATTCCACCAGGAAGGAGGTACATGGTTCAAGCATGCCCAGACATCATTACCGTGGTTTGATTGCATCTGCATTGTTACTTTGTGCCAGGAAGGTCTCCCAACAAGGGAAGTGTCCAGGCATCTCGGAGTGAACCAAAGTGATGTTGTTCTGACGTGGAGGAGATACAGAGAGACAGGAACTGTTGATGACATGTCTTGCTCAGGCTGCCCAAGGGCTACTACTGCAGTGAATGACTGCTGCCTATGGATTATGGCTCAGAGGGACCCTGACAGCAATGCCACCATGTTGAATAATGCTTTTTGTGCAGCCACAGGATGTCGTTAATGACTCAACATCACACACATCGATGCCCGAGGCAAGGCTCGAACCTGCGACCGTCGCAGTTGTGCGATTCCAGACTGAAGCGCCTAGAGCCGCTCGGCCACAGCGGCCGGCTTCCGAATTGCAACAAGAGGCAGAAGATGCTTGGGACAGTCTTTCGCAGGATGCCATTCGGCACCTTTATGATCAAACTGTGTTCAATACGTTGCATGCACAACTTCAGTCCCGACGTCCATGGCGAGGTCCATCTTTGCAACAATGACACCATGCAGTGCAGTACAAATGCCCCAACAGCATGCCGAATGGACCACTCAGGACAGGCATCACTTTCTCTTCACCAATGATTGTTGCATATGCCTTCAACCAAACGAACGTTGGAGACATGTTTGGAGGCAGCCCGGTCAGGCTGAATGCCTTAGACACACTGTCCAGTGAGTGCAGCAAGGTGAGGTTCCCTGCTGTTTTGGGGTGGCATTGTGTGGGGCCGGTGTATGCTGCTGGTGGTCATGGTAGGTGCTGTAATGTCTGTACGGTACGTGAATGCCATTCTCTGACTGATAGCATGCTGGTGAGGCATTCGTCTTCATGGACGACAATTTGCGTTCCCATCATACACATCTTGTGAATGACTTCCATCAGGATAATGACATCGCTCAACTAGAGTGGCCAGCACGTTCTCCGGAGATGAACCATATCGGACATGCCTGGGAGAGATTGAAAAGGGCTGTTTCTGGACGACTTCACTCACCAACCAACCACTCTGAGGGAACTACGCTGAATTGCCGTTGAGGAGTGGGACAATCTGGACCAACATTGCCTCATTGAGCTAGTGGATAGTATTCCACAATAAATACAGGCATGCATCAATGCAAGAGGACGTGCTACTGGGTATTAGAGGTACTGGTGCGTACAGCAATCTGGACCACCACCTCTGGAGGTCTCACTGTTTGATGTTACAACATGCAATGTGTGGTTTTCATGAGCAGTAAAAAGGGTGGAAATGATATTTATGTTGATCTCTATTCCAATTTTCTGTACAATTTTCGGAACCGAGGTGATGCAAAACTTTTTGTGATGTGTGTATGTAGAAATGTTGATACATTACTTGACAGATTTACTTGTTGACAAACAGGTGATCATGGAATTTCCCCTGTCAGAAACTGGCAGAGATCGACACAACAACCCCTGTGAATGTAGGTATAAACAAACTGATACAACTGGAAAGACTCATGTACCTGAGAACAAAGTAGAAATCTGTAACCTGGGTGCTTGTGTATGTTGCAGCATCTATCACGCATCACTGAGCAGCTACATACTATGTCTGTTACTCTAGTGGCATTCAGCCAGAAGCTGTGAGAAAAGGGGTTAATGAACAGTGGACACTACCAGCATGGGACAAGTTGAGAATTTGTGTCTGATGGGAAGCTTGTCAAGGTGGTCGAGGCAGTTAAGGCAGCCATTCACAGAAGTGGGAAATCCATGTAAGATGATGACAATGATGACAACAAGGGTTCTAAGGATCTAAGAGTTGAGGGACACGAAAGGGAAGCAGTGGTTGAGAAAGGAGAGAGACAGGGTTGTAGCTTATCTCCGATGTTATTCAAGCTGTATATTGAGCAAACAGTGTAGGAAACAAAAGAAAAAATTGGATTAGAAATTAAAATCCATGGAGAATAAATAAAAATTTCGAGGTGTGCTGACAACATTGTAACTCTGTCAGAGACAGCAAAGGACCAGGAAGAGCAGTTGAATGGAATGGACAGTGTCTTGAAAGGAGGATATAATATGAACACCAACAAAACCAAAAATGTGGATAATTAAATATAATCGGACTAAATCGGGTGATGCTGAAGGAATTGTTGTTGTTGTTGTGGTCTTCAGTCCTGAGACTGGTTTGATGCAGCTCTCCATGCTACTCTATCCCGTGCAAGATTTTTCATCTCCCAGTACCTACTGCAACCTACATCCTTCTGAATCTGCTTAGTGTATTCATCTCTTGGTCTCCCTCTATGATTTTTACCCTCCACGCTGCCCTCCAGTACTAAATTGGTGATCCCTTGATGCCTCAGAACATGTCCTACCAACCGATCCCTTCTTCTAGTCAAGTTGTGCCACAAACTTCTCTTCTCCCCAATCCTATTCAATACTTCCTCATTAGTTATCTGAAGGAATTAGATTAGGAAAAGAGACACTAAAAGTAGTATATGAGTTTTGCTATTTGGGAGACAAAATAACAGATTACGGTCAAAGTAGAGAGGATATAAAATACGATGGCAAGGAAAGTGTTTCTGAAGAAGAGAAATTTGTTAACATCAATTACAAATTTAAGTGTCAGGAAGAATTTTCTGAAATTATTTGTATGGAGTGTAACCATGGACATAGTTTAGACAAGAAGAGAATAGAAGCTTTCAAAATGTGCTGCTACAGAAGAATGCTGAAGATTAGATGGACAGATCACGTAACTAATGAGGAGGTACTGAATAGAAATGGGGAGAAGAGGAATTTGTGGCACAACTTGACTAGAAGAAGGGATCGGTTGGTTGGACATGTTCTGAGGCACCAAGGGATCATCAATTTTGCACTGGAGGGAAGTGCGGAGGATAAAAATTGTAGAGGGAGACCAAGGCACGAATACACTAAACAGATTCAGAAGGATGTAGGTTGCAGTAGTTACCTGGAGATGAAGAAGCTTGCACAGGATGTAGTAGCATGGAGAGCTGCATCAAACCAGTCTCGGGACTGAAGATAAAAACAACAAGGATTTACTGCAACTCAGTTTGGACAGAAGGAATCAGGTCATTAGGAACAAGTTTTTACTGTTGATGTGTCAGATTGCTAACAATCCCCTTGTGCCATGTTCTTCTTACAGTCAAGCTTTAGTCTGCAGGGCATAGGATGATAGAGTGGATCAATATCTCTGGTCATTGATAGTGTAGGGCTCTGCATAATTAAAGTTTCGGTGATATTTTTAAGGAAGGACTGAGAGACAATGCTGGAAGTGAGGATGATTTTGGAGAAGGATAGGTAGAGTTCAGTGCTCATTCTGTTGATTGCAAGTTGGGATTGAACGATGAGGCGGTTAAGTTGTGGGATGGAAGGGTAAGCCTAGGAAAAGATTAAATGTCTTTGGATTGGAGAGGGATCAGGGCTGAATGTGGGCCATGATTGTGAAGTGTTTGTATTTGATTATGACTCTGGCCTCACCTTCCATATTGTTTTCCTCCTAGCTTTACAACAGGTGGGCCCCTCTCATCCTGGGGTCTGAGTGACCTGCCCTTCCTTTCTAATTTTCTTTAACTTATGCCTCTTTTTCTATCTGAGATAGGGACTGGTAGTTCTAAAAGCTAGAATAGTTTCTTGTACTTCTCAGTCAGCATAATATTAAATCCTCCTGACAGATTAAAACTGTGTGCTGGACATGCGGAAACTCAGGACCTTTGCCTTTCGTGAGGAAGTGCTCTACTTACTGAGCTACCCAGGTACGACTCACAAGCCATCTTCAAAACCTTACTTCCGCCAGTACCTCATAAGATGAGATAAGGTAATATGTTATGCTGGCAGAAGTAAGGCTGTGAGGACTGGTTA
Organism: Schistocerca piceifrons; assembly: GCF_021461385.2. NCBI lineage: Eukaryota > Metazoa > Arthropoda > Insecta > Orthoptera > Acrididae > Schistocerca > Schistocerca piceifrons. Next base: position 330,449,081 of record NC_060138.1, on the reverse strand, counting down.
TGAGTTGTGCTTGGCTAGCTCAGTAGGTACAGCACTTGCCCACAAAAAGCAAATGTGTGAGTGGAAGTGTCAGTCTGGCACACAGTTTTAATCTGCCAGGAAGTTTCATATCAGCACACATGCCATTGCGGAGTGAAAATTTTGTTCTGGAAACATAATATTGCATCCTGAAGATAAGCAGTTGCCTGCCACTCTGTTTCCTAATTTTATAGTTTTCATCTATATTTAATTTTATCCACACTTATTACATCTTCTAATTACTTGTCAGTTGTTACTACATGGGTATTGGTCTGCTGATTCCTTTTGATTTCCTATGAATGACGGCATGAAACTGATTTCACCTCATTCTCTTTTTCTGATGTCTTACCTCTAGTTGAAGGCACTTTCTCACTTTCATTTAGAAAAGGTGTAGATTGAGTATGTCAAATCTTCCTCAGTATTTTCCTAATGTCAAAATTGGTCACAGGAGAACCTGGTTCGTTAAAGGGGAGATGAGCCATCCCACATGCATTCCTCCTGAGAGAATGTGATTGAAGATAAAACTGTGTAATATTACAAGGCTTGATATTCCAACATCCCTGAGGGGATGTAATTCAACTGTTGTGATTTTGCCATAATGTAGTCTGTCACACGTTTAAGACTTATAATTTGCTTAGAAAGATAAAGTCAATTGCTTGAATATGTGCAGTACAGTCTTGTACAATAGATGTGAGGTATGTTTTAAATCATCATTTGTTAGCTGAACAAACAAAGAGATTACTGCTGTTTTATCAGAGCTGTACAGATGCAAAAATAACACATGTTCCAAGTATTATCTGTGACTAACAAATTTGATAGAAAATCATTATCTGTGAGTGACCTGCTACCTATATTAAATAAAGCCAATTTGGTGATCCTGTTATTTAAATAAACTTGTGAATTATTGAAACATATCATATCTAACTCAGCCACAGAACTAATTTATAATTACAAAAATTGTGGCAGTGTATGATATTTGTTACATTCCCTATAAAAATGGGAGGAGAAGGGGATGTATAACTATGTACTAGTTTTCATTGTCTATATGGGTATCAAGGAAACACTGTCAGAGGAAACTGTGGGGCATAGTGGGCATTTTTCCTAACCTACTATTTGAGAAAGAACTCCTGGTACATGGCTGTGTGCCAGGTACAAATGGGTCCAATTGTCTCTTACTTGAAAAAAAAAAAAAAATTGGGGGTAGGGGGGGGGGGGGTGGGGGGGTGGAGGGGGGGGCTCCTGATCTTAGAACTTTTATAATTGCACATTGTGGACAAGTGATCAAAGTGTTCTATGCTGAAGACTTGCCATGTGCTGTATCTCTCCTGACACTGGTTCAGGAATTTGTCTTATTTCTGGATTATGCTAAAAATCTAACTCAGATATCTGTATTCTGTATTTTTAACTTTGCCAATACTAATCATATCCCAGATACAGAAACAAGTTGGATAATAAGTGTTTAATTTAGTTGAATTTCGAGTGGCCATTCACTGACACACCAGTGGTAAATACAGAATAACTTGCCCCACAGTTAATAGTTAGTGCTACACTTGGTCTTGATGTTACTGTAGTCCTTAAATGATGGAGGACCTTAACAAGAAGCTTTTGTGGAAAGAATTACATACAATTACTGTTATGGTTATAAAGATTTAGATTTTTAGTGAATGAATTTAAAGTTTGTTGTACAGTTTATGAAAAGGATAATTGCTACTCAGTGTATAGCAGAGATGCTGAGTCGCAGGTAGGCACAACAACAAAAAAAAAAAAAAGACTGTCAGAAAATGAGTTTTCAGCCAACAAAGCCTTAGTCAGAAATAGAAAACACACACACACACACACACACACACACACACACGACTGTAGCCCCTGGCTGCTGAAGCCACAATGCAGAGCAGCTGCACGTGATGGGAGACACCACTGGATTTGGGGGGGGGGGGGGAGGAGGCTGGAGTGAGGATGGGCAGTCATACCAGGGTAGGGATGGGGGATGATAAAGTGCTACTGGTGGGAGAATATAGGAATGAGTTGGAGAGAGGGTAGGGCAGCTAGATGCAGTCTGAAGGTTAGACGAAGGGCAGTGGGGGAGATTGGTGAGAAGAAGACAGGTAAGAAGACTGAGGTCATGTTGGTGAAGTAGAGTACTGTGCAGTGCTGGAATGGGAACAGGGGAGGGTCAAAGGGTAAGGACAAAGACCAACAAAGGTTGAGCACAGGAGGGTTATAGGTATGTAGGATATATTGCAGGGAGAGTTCCCACCAGCACAATTCAGAAAAGCTGGTGTTGGTGGGTAGGATCCAGATGATACAGGCTGTGAAGCAGTCATTGAAATGAATGTTGTGTTCTTGGCCAAAGTTTGTCGGTGGCCATTCATGTGGACAGACAGCTTGTTAGTTGTCATGCACATGTAGAATGCAGCCCAGTGTTTGCAGCTTAATTTGTAGATCACATGCCTGGTTTCACAGGTATCCCTGACTTTGATGGGATAGGTGATGTTAGTGACAGGACTGGAGTAGGTGGTGTTGGGGGGATGTATGGGACAGGACTCACATCTAGGTCTATTACAGGAATATGAGCGATGAGGCAATTGGTTGGGAGCAGGGGTTGTGTAGGGGTGGACAAGTGTAGGTTCAGTGGGTGGAGGAATACCACTGTGGGAGAGATGGGAAGGATAGTGGGTAGGACATTCACCATTTCAGGGCACGATGAGACAAAGTCAAAGCCCTGGCAGAGAATATAATTCAGTTGCTCCAGTCCTGGGTGGTACTGTTCCCTGGAATTTTTGTACAAGGTTGGGAGGGTAATAACGGTCTGTGAAGGCCTCAGTGAGACCTTCACTGTATTTTGAGAGGGACTGCACATTACTACAGATGCGGTGGCCCTGTTGGCTAGTCTGTATGAAAGGGACTTCTTGGCATGGAATTGGTGACTGCTGTTGAAGTGGAGGTATTATTGCTGGTGGTTGGTCGGTTTGATGTGGACAGAGGTATTGATGTAGCCATCTTTAAGGTGGAGGTCAGCGTTGAGGAAGATGGCTCGTTGGGTTGAGTATGACCAGGTGAAGCGAATGGGGGAGAAGGTGTTGAGGTTTTGGAGGAATGTGGATAGGGTGCCCTCACTCTCCATCTAGATCATGTAGATGTCATCAGTGAATCTGAACCAGATGAGGGGTTTGGGATTCTGGGTGTTTAGGAAGGGTTTCTCTAGATGGCCCATGAATAGGTTGACATAGGATGGTGCCATGTGAGTGCCCATAGCCATACCCTGGATCTTTTTACATGTAATATGTTCAAAGAAGAAATAATTGTAAGTGAGGCTATAGTTGGTCATGATGATTAGGGAGGAGGTTGTAGCTTTATAATCCATCTAGCATTGGGAAAGGTAGTGTTCAATAGTAGTAAGGTCATTGACATTAGGGTTAGTGTGTCTTCTATATAGGAGGGTAGGTTGCAGGTAACAGGCTGAAGGTGTTGGTCTACGAGAGCAGAGATTCTCTCGGGGGGAGGGGAGGGGGGCAGTAACCAGCCACAATGGGGTGTCCTGGACGGTTGGATTTATGGACTTTAGAAAGCATGTAGAAGCTAGGTGTGCAGGCAGTGACAGGGGTGAGGAGAGAGATGGACTCCTGCAAGAGGTTCTGGGATGGGCTTGCTGGATATCTGGAATGGGATAACTGTGGCAGAGCCTGTAGGTGGATGAATCAGACAGCTGGTGGAGTCCTTCTGCCAGGTAATCCGTGTTGTTGAAAACAGCAGTAATACAGCCGTTGTCAGCAGATAGGATTATAAGGTTGGAACCAGTTTTTAGCTGGTGGATTGCTGTTCTTTCCAAGGATGTAAGGTTAGTTTGCATGTTGAGGGATTTGGGGAATGACATTGAGGCAAGGTTCGAGGTTAAGAAATTCTGGATTTTTAGCAGGAGGTGATTTGGGGGCAGTGGGGATGGATCACAGTTGGATGGAGGAGTGAACTGAGTCAGGCAGGGTTCAAAATTGGTCTGTGGTTGAGTCTGATTGGTAGAGTTGTTGGGCGTTTCCACTGTAAGGACCAGAAGAAGAAGAGAAGGTCTTTAACAAGTCCTGCTTGATTTTTCTTTTTTACAGTTAGCTATTTTAACACTAGAAACAAAAATGATGCACATCAAAAGTGTCAGTGCATCTATGATGAACGGCAGCAATGTTGCTGCTAGCATATAATCACATAAACCCATTATAATTAAATTCCAAGTGTTTCTTACTTTTGAAATGGTCACAGTAATGTAACTCGAGTTCTTATTATGAAAACTGTGCAACCTTCATATTTTGAGAAGACAGTGGACCAATAAAATTCAGAGTATACACTTATCACATGATATGTGTTCCTGGAGATGTGGGCAGCACTATACTATGTTCTGCCGCAGAGTGAAACTAAATTGTGAATTTGCTGCAACTTAAAACATGTAGTATGATGAAACTTCGATAGTCATATCATTTTTTCTATCAAAAAGAAATACAAAAGTGTAAGCAGCATACATCACTGAGTGAGTTGTCACTTTGGTTAGCCCAAAGGTCTTGCATGGAAGACAAACAGGATTTGGATCGCTCTCTGAGTTTGTTTTTCCAGGGTTACCAGCTGATATGAATACTAGGATGAAAACAGCATGGTCAATTTCCCAATTTCCTACCCCAACCCTGTGTCCCCCCCCCCCCCCCCCCCGCCCCCCCCACCCGAGCTCCCACCTATCTGTAATGAAATCATTGTAAGTGAGACTCTAAATCCATATCTTCCCACCCCTCCGTCCCCCTTTTTTGGTGTGGGAGTGTGGTTGACATCAGCTCCAGTTTTATCAAAAAATCCAAACAGCGTAGAAATGGTGTTGTCTGTTTTTATTAGCACTTGAGAACATTGTAGCCAACATTTTACATTTTTTGTATTTCCACAAAATTTGCTTTCATACTGCAGTATCTCTTCTGGAAATCTGAAGGCCACTATTTGATCCTGAAAACATACACTAATGATATATCGACAACGACTACAGTCTTTATGCAACAATGTTTCTTCTCAAAATCACAGGCTGTTAAGATGACGTCTGTTGCTGGGGGGAAAGTTCGTATCTGTTTGTACCTCATTTCACAAAGTGTATTAACAAAAATCTCATGCTGTTCAAAAGAAGTAATTTTATTATAAATCTTTTTTTGTGTGACTGTAAACCCAATTTGCACTGGATTTCATTGTTGATAATGACACAACGAGTGATATGGTAAGTGGAAAAAGTTATGTAGGAAGATTGGGCACTATAACAACATTTGTCAAATCTTATTTGGGAAGATAACACATGCTCTTCACTGCAAAAGGTTATTGTATTACAGTCAGAGCAGTGCAGAAGTGTGAAATACTAACTGCAACTGGATGTGTTCAAAAACCTTGCAATGAAATTAAAAAAAAAAAAAAATTGCATGCACTAGACACCTGTGTACTAAATTACAAGTTATTTGTGTAGTGAAACTTTAGAGAAGCATTACCAAGAATGAATAAAATTAGGAGGCTGCTGATTGGAAGAGGAAAACCTCTTTTGATTGTTGTTGTTGTTGTTGATGATGATGTGGTGGTCTTCAGTCCAGAGACTGGTTTTATGCAGCTCTCCATGCTGCTCTATCCTGTGCAAGTTTCTTCATCTCCAAGTAACTACCACACCATACATTCTTCTGAATCTGCTTAGTGTATTCATCTCTTGGTCTCCATCTATGAGTTTTACCCTCCACACTGCCCTTCAGTACTAACTTGGTGATCCCTTCATGCCTCAGAACATGTCCTACCAACCGATCCCTTCTTCTAATCAAGTCATGCCACAAATTCCTCTTCTCGCCAATTCTATTCAGTACCTCCTCATTAATTATGCGATCTACCCATATAATCCTCAGCATTCTTCTGTAGCACCACATTTCGAAAGCTTCTATTCTCTTCTTGTCCAAACTATTTATCATCCATGTTTCACATCCATACATGGCTACACTCCATAAAAATACTTTTAGAAAAGACTTCCTGACAATTAAATCAATACTTGATGTTAATAAATTTCTCTTCATCAGAAACACTTTTCTTGCTATTGTCAGTCTATATTTTATATCCTCTCTACTTCAACCATCATCAGTTATTTTGCTCCCTAAATAGAAAAACTCATCAACTACTTTAAGTGTCCCATTTCCTAATCTAATTCCCTCAGCATCAACTAATTTGATTAGACAGCATTCCATTAACCCCGTTTTGCTTTTGTTGATGTTCATCTTATATCCTCCTCTCAGGACACTATTGATTCCGTTCAACTGCTCTTCCACGTCCTTTGCTGTCTCTGACAGAATTACAATGTCATCGGCAAACCTCAGAGTTTTGATTTCTTCTCCATGAATTTTAATTTCTACTCCAAATTTTTCTTTTGTTTCCTTTACTGCTTGCTCAACATATAGATTGAGTAGCATCGAGGATAGGCTACAACCCTGTCTCTCACCCTTCCCAACCACTGCTTCCCTTTCATTCCCATTCTAAACTTAAAACTGCCATCTGGTTTCTGTACAAATTGTAAATAATCCTTCGCTCCCTGTATTTGTATGTTGCAAAAGAGGTCAAAACATACTTGGAAACATTAAAATGGGAAGTCCTAACCCACCCGCCGTATTCTCCAGACATTGCTCCCTCTGTCTATCATCTGTTTAGGTCAATGGCACATGGCCTGGCTGACCAACACTCCGATGTCATGAAGAAGTCACAAATTGGATCAATTCATAGATTGATTCAAAAGATGAACAATTTTTTCAACGTGGGGTTCCTACACTGCCCGAAAGGTGGGAGAAAGTAGTGGCCAGTGATGGAAAATACTTTGAATGATACATATGTAACCAATTTGTTTCATTAAAGCCTCAAATTTTGGGGAAAAAATGGCGGAAGCAAAGTTGTACACCTTGTGTAATGTATCTGAAGCCTCCCAGTGTTTCCAGATCCTTTCCACATATACAACCTTCTTTCATGGTTCTTCAATCAAGTGTTAGCTATGAAGTTATGCTTTGTGCAAAATTCTACCAGGCGGCTTCCTCTTTCATTCCTTACCCCCATTTCATATTCACCAAGTACTTTTCCTTCTCTTCCTTTTCCTACTATCGAATTCCAGTCCCCCATGACTATTACATTTTCATCTCCCTTCACTATCTGAATAATTTCTTTTATCTGATTATACATTTCTTCAATCTCTTATATGTTCAGTATGCTGTTTGTAGTAGCTTACCAGCACTACTATTTTTTAATCATTATTAAACCTTCTCCTGCATTACCCCTGTTTGATTTTTTTATTTATAGGCCTGTATTCACCCTACCAGAAGTCTTGTTTCTCCTGCCTCCGAACCTGCATGCCCTCGGGAAAAATTACACCTGTTTCCCCTCGCGTTCAGCCGTTCACTGCACCAGCACAGTCAGGCCATTTTGGGTAATGTTACAAGGCCAGATCAGTCAATCATCCAAACTGTTGCCACTGTAACCACTGTAAAGGCTGCTGTCCCTCTTCAGGAACCACACATTTGTCGGGCCTCTCAACAGATACCCCTTCTTTGTGGTTGCATCTACAATACGGCTATCTGTATCACTGAGGCACGCAAGCCTGCCTACCAACACAAAGGTCCAAGGTTCATGTGGTCGATTATAGCTCATTAAATGAAAGCTGTCCTGTGAGAAAATTTGTTGTTCTTGGCAGGGAGGTCAAGTGGGCGGAATCAATATGTTGTAACCAAAGTGATGTGGGACTATGTTGTTCCATGTCTTAAACTGTACGAAATGCAAAATAATGTATGAAATGCGACACCTATCATTATTGTAAACTTTGGTTAATGTCAATAAACTGCTGCATTTAATGCAGCAGTGGTTGATTTTTTATTGCAGCAGTAATGATAATTTAGTGAGGCAGTTACTCCACACTGAGCAGGGTTTCTGTTGGCACAAAGTCAGCAGTAAAACAGGCAACCTATAACACGACTCATTCCACATCCCTGAAGGCTTTCCTTCATTATGGGATTTATGGACCCCTATTATATGACTGGATCAATTAACCTTTACTTTTTGGATAGAGTTTCATTTTAGTTTTTTGGCACTTTTACTTTGCAGTTTAAAATGTAAGTGCTTTGAAACTGAAACAATACTTCCTCATATACACTATCTGATCAAAAGTATCTGGAATCTGCTGTGTATTGTGGAACTGACCCCGAGATACCACGAGAGGCAGACTCCCTTGTGTAAAAACAGGTAGGGAGTATTGTGTGTCAGTAGAGAAGCAATAACAGCAGAATGGGTCAGTCAGAAGAGCTCAGTGACTTCGAACGTGGTGTAGTCATTGGATGACATCTAAGTAATAAATCCATAGAGGACATTTCAATGCATCTAATTCTGCCGTAGTTGACTGTTGGTGATATCATTGTGAAATGGAAATGTGGAGCTACAACCATAGCTAAATCAACGTGATGTCGAATAAAAAATGATTTGGGAGGCCTAATTTTGTTGTTATATACATTTTGTTTGGGGAGCACTGTGCTAAGATGTTCCATGTAGTGTGAGTGCACACCTTCTTGGATTCAGTTTATCTCAAATGATGGTCCATTCCTAGTTTTGGATTTGTTATGCATTCCTTTCTCAATACTCTCTCCATTTCATAATATCATACCACATTCTTCATTTTGTTCATCTGAACTTCCTTTATATTTCATATTTTATGTAATGCATACGCTGAGGTGACAATAGTCATGGGGTACTTCCTAATATGACATTGGTCCGCCTTTTGCCCAGCAGAGTGCACCAGTCTGTTGTGACGTAGGTGCAACAAGTCACTGAAAGTCTCATGCAGAAATATTGAGACGTGTGGGTGAACTGGGTGGACAAATCATTCGTTCGAATTGTTCAGCGTGTTTTCTAAACCAATCATTAACAATTGTGACATGGTTCATTGTCATCCATAAAAATTCTATCATTGTTTGGGAACATGAAGTCCATGAATGACTGCAAATGGTCTCCAAGTAGCTGTAAATAACCAATCCCAGTCAATGATCAGTTCAGCTGGACCACCAGAGAACCCTATCCATTCCATGTAAATGTAGCCCACACCATTGTTGAGCCTCCACCAGGTTGCACAGTGTGTTGTTGACAACTTGGGTCCATGGCTTCCTGGGGTCTGTGCCATACTTGAATCCCACCATCAGCTCTTTACCAACTGAAATTGGAGACTCAGCTCACCAGGTCACAGTTTTCCAGTCGTCTTTTGTCCAACCAATATGGTCATGAGCCCTGGAGAGGTGCTGCATGCAATGCTTTGCTGTTAGCAAAGGCACTAGCATTGTTTGTCTGCTGCCATAGTCCATTAATGCCAAATTTTGCTGTACCATCCTGATGGATATGTTCGTCATATGTCTCTCATTGATTTATGTGGTTATTTTATGCAATGTTGCTTGTCTGTTTGCACAGACAACTCTACAAAAACCATGCTGCTCTTGGTTGTTAAGTGAAGGTCATCAGCCAGTGCATTGTCCATGGTAAGAGGTAATGCCTGAAATTTGGTATTTGTGGCGCACTCTTGACACAATGGACCTTGGAATACTGAATTCCCTAAAGATTTCCAAAATAGTATGCCCCATGCATCTAGCTTCAATTACCATTCCACTTTCAAAGCTTCTTAATTCCCGTCATGTGATCGTAATCACATTAGAAACTTTTTCACATGAATCACCTGAGAATAAGTGACAGTTCTGTCAATTCCCTACCCTTTTATATCTTGTGTATGCAATGCTACCGCCGTCTGTATATGTGCATATTCCTATCCCATTACTTTTGTCACCTCAGTGTATGTAATGTTTAAAATTAAATTTTTGTTGGGAATGAAGAAAGATGAATAAAAGATAACATTTATTATATGTTTGTTAATTAATTACTTTGTTTCTTCATCTTTTTCCAAGTGGCAAGCGAGGGGGTGTGGGGGTCTGGGGGAGGCTGAGTTAGTTATGATCTGACAAGCTGAGACAAATGTACATTCTCACATGCTGCCATACCTCAATTTTTGACAGAGTACATTTTTCCTTTATTGCATATTTTCATTCCAATAACTTCACTATACAATCTGAGATACTTTCAAGAGACATGATTACATGAAACAAAAAGCTTATTGTACATCTGACACTTTTCCTTATGCTTTCAACTGAATTTGTCTGCCTCCACAGTTGAGCAGTCAGCATATCTGCTGCCCAGTATGGGCAGATGGGCTGGAGTGGGTTACACTCAGTCTCATGATGTCAGTTGAGGAGCTACTTGAATGAGAAGTGGTGGCTTCAAGGTCTGGAAAGCTGACAGAGGCCAGGAGAGCTGTGTGCCGACACCGTGCCCCCTCATATCGCATCTGAATGGCGCCATATGGCAGAGGGTGACATGGCAGATGGTCAACATAGCACAGATCTCTGACCCTGAATGTTGAACTGATTTATTACTACTACTACTACTACTGCTATTATTATTATTATTTGTCACATCAGACTGGTGGTATGAGACAATTCAGCTTTTTCTTGTAACACAGTCATACAGACAATACATTCTCTGTTTGCCTATCTTCAAGTATTACCACTCTTTCTCATATAATTATTACAGTCCTCTCTCTCTCTCTCTCTCTGCTGTAAAATCAGAAGAAAGTCCTAGGCTGGCTCTCACATAGTAGTTGTCAAGGAAGAATGTGGCACATTTCCAGAGAAATAGGTTTAATTGATTAATAGCACTGCCGGATTCCGCCTCAGTGTATTTTACTCTAAATTTATTTGTCGATGCTGTGTGTACCACAAAATCAGTTTTATGCTTGCACGAGATGTAGAGTTTTATTCCAAGATGGCTTTGATTGTTTCACGCATGTATTTTTCTCATAAGATATGAAGGACTTGTTAGATAATTTTCATACAGTCAGTGAAGAATTTCACTTCATTAAGAAATAAATTGAACTTTTTATACTTTCAGAAAAAAATGCTGCTTACAAAATACAAGCTGATATCATTGCATGGCATTTGTTGGCCAAGTATTTCATGCTGTAACAGATGTCAGCAGCCTAGCATTCCTGAATTTGTATATGAGAATGGTTTACCATGAAGAGATCAACACAAAAGAAGCTGCACAACTTGCCTGGAATTGTGCTTCTCCATCATATGAAATGCCAATCTGAAATGTTTAACTTGTCTGTTCTTGTGCTTACAGTAGCATCTTACTACAAAAATCTAATACTTTTTCTCTAACTTTATTGATAATAGAAGCATAATACAGGGTGTTTATAAATGAATATCGGGGTTTTAACGCTTTATAATATTTATTACATTAAACTTACAGTTATAAATGATATTCCAAATGAAAGAGCAACTCAAACAGTTTTACCAAGAACCTTATAAATGTTCAATGTGAGAACAATTTGTCACATGGCACACATCAAGTCTATAGCCCAAGCGCTGGATAGGCCACAAGGGACCCAATGACAGGCCTTGCTTTGCATGGCCTCCACATTCACCCGACCTAATGCCATGCAATTTTTTCCTTTGGGGCTTCATCAACGATCATGTGTACGTGCCTACGCTACCAGCAGACCTCCCTGAATTAAGAAACTGCATTGAAGCAGCTGCTGCTACAATCACTGAAGACACAGTTATCAATGTTTGGGAAGAACTCGGCTATAGACTTGATGTGTGCTGTGTGACAAATGGTGCTCACATTGAACATTTATAAGGTTCTTGGTAAAACTATTTGAGTTGCTCTTTCATCTGACATATCATTTTTAAGTTTAATGTATTAAATATTATAAAGTGTTAAAACCCTGATATTCATTATAAACACCCTGTACTTTTATTTCAGCATATGTTTTACCTACAAAACACTTACAAAAAGTAAAAAAGTTATCTGTCACTTAAGCATTTCTTTTCTAATGTTTGAAAACTTGGATTTCTTCTCCAACAGGTATTTTCAAATCTTATGAATAATCTTCTTGTTTCTGACTCAGAGTTCAGTCTCTCAAACTTTGTCACTGAATGAAAACACAAAACAAGATAGTAATTGAAGACCAGAAAATGAATTATCCTTTTTGCCCTGAAAAGGTACAAAAGATTTAATTGACATGAGGTTCCTGAGCGCTCTCTTATTCACCTCATTTGAAAGATGCCATAGAGAGCTATAAAGAAAAAAGAAGTTACACTAAAAGTAAGTGCTTAGGAAAGCACAAAAAATGGTTCATTATGGATTAGGGCCTGAGAGGGGCATCTAATTAAAACAAGACAACATTTAGCTATGATCAAGCTCTCTGCTCATTCTTATCCTATTGAGCCAGTACTTCATCTCATCCATGGGGCAAATACTATTCTTCATGGAAGAATATTCTATTACTTACAAAAGTAGATAGTAGTGCCTTGAATTTACCAAGTGATGAAATGGTATGTAACAGTGGTGGGAGAGGGGACAGAAAAAAAAATAAAATAAAAAAATAGACAGGTCAGACAATGAAAGACACAGACAACTAAAATGGAGTGAAGCAAGGAATTATCATTCATTTTATCATATACATGATACAGGAATTGTCATACATAGAGAGAGAGAGAGAGAGAGAGAGAGAGAGAGAGAGAGAGAGAGAGAGCACGATTTATATTTTTAACAATTAAGGGAAATAACATTTTGTTAGTTACACTTTACATATTTTGTCTTCTTTTTACATGAAAGATGAGAAAAAAATATGTTTATTCAAAGAAAAATCCATTAAGGGGAATAACATTTTCTTAATTACACTTTAATATTTTTCTTAATTAAACTTCATATTTTTGTCTTCTACACTACTGGCCATTAAAATTGCTACACCAAGAAGAAATGCAGATGGTAAACGGGTATTCATTGGACAAATATGTTATACTAGAACTGACGTGTGATTACATTTTCACACAATTTGGGTACATAGATCCTGAGAAACCAGTACCCAGAACAACCACCTCTGGCCGTAATAACGGCCTTGATACGCCTGGGAATTGAGTCAAACAGAGCTTGGATGTCGTGTACAGGTACAGCTGCCCATGCAGCTTCAACACGATACCGCAGTTCATCAAGAGTAGTGACTGTTGTATTGTGACAAGCCAGTTGCTTGGCCACCATTGACCAGACGTTTTCAATTGGTGAGAGACCTGGAGAATGTGCTGGCCAGGGCAGCAGTAGACATTTTCTGTAACCAGAAAGGTCCGTACAGGACCTGAAACATGGGGTAGTGCATTATCCTGCTGAAATGTAGGGTTTCGCAGGGATTGAATGAAGGGTATAGCACGGGTCATAACACATCTGAAATATAACGTCTACTGTTCAAAGTGCCATCACTGCGAACAAGAGGTGACTGAGGAGTGTAACCAATGGCACCCCATACCATCACGCTGGGTGATATGCCAGTATGGCGATGACGAATACATGCTTTCAATGTGCATTCACCGCAATGTCACCAAACATGGATGCAACCATAATGATGCTGTAAACAGAACCAGGATTCATCTGAAAAAATGACGTTTTGCCATTCGTGCACCCAGGTTCGTCATTGAGTACACCATTGCGGGCACTCCTGTCTGTGATGCAGCGTCAAGGGTAACCACAGCCATGGTCTCCGAGCTGATAGACCGTGCTACTGCAAACATCATCGAACTGTTTGTGCAGATGGTTGTTCTCTTGCAAACGTCCCCATCTGTTGACTCAGGGATCGAGACGTGGCTGCACGACCCGTTACAGCCAAGCGGATAAGATGCCTGTCATCTCAACTGCTAGTGATTTGAGGCCGTTGGGATCCAGCATGGCATTCTGTATTACCCTCCTGAACCCACAGATTCCATATTCTGCTAACTGTCATTGGATCTCGAACAACGCGAACAGCAATGTCGTCATAAAATAGACCGCAATCGCGATAGGCTACAATCTGACCTTTATCAAAGTCGGAAACGTGATGGTAACGCATTTCTCCTCCTTACACGAGGCATCACAACAATGTTTCACCAGGCATTGCCAGTCAACTGGTATTTGTTTATGAGAAATTGGTTAGAACTTTCCTCATGTCAGCACGTTGTAGGTGTTGCCACCGGCGCCAGCCTTGTGTGAATGCTCTGAAAAGCTAATCATTTGCATATTGTAGCATCTTCTTCCTATTGGTTAAATTTCACATCTGTAGCACATCATCTTCGTGGTGTAGCAATTTTAATGGCCAGTAGTGTATTTACATGCAAGTTGGAAAAAAACGAATGATTATGCAGAAAAATCAAAAGATGTGCACTATCTGCTTAGATAGCAAAGAAATTCATCAACATTATAGAAACTCTGACCTAATAGTGGTCTCTTTAATTCTTTTTTAAATATATGTAAGTTTTGTGTGCTTTTTATTTCTTTTGGTAAGGTATTGAACATTATTTTGGGTAGATACATCACACTATTTTGGTACAGGGATTTTGAATGTATTTTTCTATGGAAATTGTACCTGTTTCCGGTCTGATAATCATGTACTTCACTGTTTAGAGAAGAGAATTCTTGATTTGACTTTAGGAAACATACTGATTCATAGATGAACAAACTAGGGAGGGTCAAAATTTTCAACTCCTTAAAGAGTTCTCTACATGGATCTCTGTAGGCAACACCCTTCAGAATATGAATAGCTCTCTTTTGGAGCTTAAAACAAGTTTTTGCGAAACCTGTATTCCCCCAAAATATAATACCATATCTTAGATTACTATGAATGTAAGAGTAGTAGGTACATAGTACTGTTTCAAAATTGCAGTCTTCTTTAAGATTTCTTAATATAGAACAGTATTTACTAAGTTTTTTATTCAATAGTTCAACATGTTTTTCCCATCTCAAGTTATTGGCCAGCCATACACCTAAAAATTTTGTAGAAGAAGTTTGTTCTATCAGACATTTCCCAATCTCTACTCTTATGTTATTTTTTTACTTTGTTCCTTATTTGCCTAAAGTTCATCCAAGTGATTTTTTTGTCATTTATAATTAAGTAATTGTCCTTGAACCATTCAGCTGCCTCATTCATTGTT
The DNA here is from genome assembly GCF_021461385.2 of Schistocerca piceifrons. Taxonomy (NCBI): domain Eukaryota; kingdom Metazoa; phylum Arthropoda; class Insecta; order Orthoptera; family Acrididae; genus Schistocerca; species Schistocerca piceifrons. Next base: position 330,433,995 of record NC_060138.1, on the reverse strand, counting down.
GAAGCTATTTTTTCTTGTAGGTCAGCTTCACTAACTCCCTTAATAAAAAGGCTCATATCATCTGTGAAAAGTGCTGATTCTGCTCTTGTTAGATGGTTAGGAAAATCATTAATAAAAACTAAGAAGAGCAGAGGGCCTAGAACAGAACCCTGGGTACACCACAGTTGACTTTCACATACATTGAGTTATATTTTGTGCCATTATGTGTTATTTCAACACTTTTATATCTGTTGCACAGATACGATTGAAACCAGCTGTATGCTTTTCCACGTACTCCATAGCAATACAGTTTCTCTAGCAAAATATCATGGCTGATGAGGTCAAATGCCCTGGATAGATCTAAAAATATTCCACAGTTTAAGTCCTTGTTATCCATTGCAGTTAAAACCTGTTCCAAGAAGTGATATACAACTGTTTCTGTAGACTTGTTTTTCCTGAATCCATTCTGTGCATTGGTTAGAATTTGGGATTTGTTTAGGAAACTCAGCAGTCTCTCATACATAATCCTCTCAATTACTTTAGCAAAACCTCGAAGTTGTGACAATGGTCTATAATTTTGTATGTTATATGGGCAGTTTTATTTATAAAGTGGCTTTACTATTGATTTTTTAAGTGCAGAAGGGAATTCACCAGTTTTAAATGATGTATTAATAATATCAACTAGTTCAATTATTATTTTGTTTGCACAATATTTTATGACCTTATCAGGAATACCATCACATCCACAGGACATTTTATTTTTCAGTTTATTAATTGCATTTCTTACTTCTGAATGTGTAACTGGATACAAAAACATTGTCTTTTCATTTGTCGGAACTTTTGACTTACTACCTTTTGAGTTCCCCAGGTTCTTGATAAGATTTTGAGCACTGTTAATGTAGTAGTCATTGAACATATTGGCAACACATCGAGGGTCTTCAACAACTTTTCCTCCCTTTTATATTATAAGATTATCGTTTGTCACTTTGGATTTACCAATGTTATGGTTTATGACCTTCCAAACTGATTTCGTTTTATTGCTGCCTTTTCTGATAATTAAATCATTCTTCAGTTTTTTTGCTGCATGAATAACTTTTCTGTACACTTTTCTGTAGCATGTAAGATATGGTTTTAAAGCTGCATTACAATTTGAATGCCAACCCAGATTTGTAAGAGTACCTGCAGATTTCTTAATTCCAAACAGTTAACCATGAATTAGATTTGAGAGAGATTTTTACTTTTTTGAGGGGGAATGTTGTTGTTGTTGTGGTCTTCAGTCCTGAGACTGGTTTGATGCAGCTCTCCATGCTAATCTATCCTGTGCAAGCTCTTCATCTCCCAGTACCTACTGCAACCTACATCCTTCTGAATCTGCTTAGTGTATTCATCTCTTGGTCTCCCTCTACGATTTTTACCCTCCACGCTGCCCTCCAATAGTGAATTGGTGATCCCTTGATGCATCAACACATGTCCTACCAACCAATTCCTTCTTCTAGTCAAGTTGTGCCACAAACTTCTCTTCTCCCAAATCCTATTCAATACTTCCTCATTAGTTATGTGATCTACCCATCTAATCTTCAGCATTCTTCTATAGCACCACAGTTCAAAACCTTCTATTCTCTTCTTGTCCAATCTATTCATCGTCCATGTTTCACTTCCATACATGGCTACACTCCATACAAATACTTTCAGAAATGACTTCCTGACACTTAAATCTATACTCAATGTTAACAAATTTCTCTTCTTCAGAAACGCTTTCCTTGCCATTGCCAGTCTACATTTTATATCCTCTCGACTTCAACCATCATCAGTTATTTTGCTCCCCAAATAGCAATTGAGGGGGAAAGTGACATCAAAACAGTATTTAAAATCAGAGAAAAATGACTCATATTTAGAGTCTTCAGTTTTGTTTGGGTCTCTGTACCATTCAACACTATGCAACATGCTATGAAAATTCCAAAAGCTAATTTCATTAATATATCTTGTTTCTATATAGGGGAAGAACACAGGTGGCACGTGTGGTGAGACAGGCACCGAGGTCATGGCTGTCATAGAGCATGTCTGCAATAGGGTATTGTGTGTTGCCGGTATCGATCCTCTGTCTATGCCTATTCATCCTGACTGATGACTGGGTGGTAGTCTTGCCTACATAAAAGGCCGAACAGTGTTTACATCACAGTTGTTATATGACGTGTCGTTTCACATGTGACTCTCCCTTTGATGGTATATGTTTTGCCAATTGCAGAGCTGGTATAGGTGGTGGTAGAAGGATGCATAGTACAAGTCTTGCAGTGGGAACAGTCACAGGGGCTCCTACCCCTGTCACCATTAGTTTCTAGGAACTCCGCAGGTGGGAACTAGTGGAACAACATGTCCTTGGTTCTTTCCACCCACCTTGCTTTAATTTATGTTAATTCCTTCTGTCTCAGCATTTATTCGCAGTAACTAGTCCTTTCTTCGCTAAATTTTAGGTTTCTACGTCTTTCATTTTCTGCCCTTTGTATTTTTTGCCACTTGATGAAATGTGTTTTGCAGTAACCCCCCCGAAAACATTTTTCATCAGCGGTATGCACCAGCTGATGCTGGGGTACATTGTTTAAGTGTCGTCTGCAACTCTCTTGTGTATTGGAACTTTTTAAGCAGTTCATTCATCAGGAGAAAATGACAAATAGGAAGTAGGTGTGAATAAAGAAGGACGTGCAGATACTAAAGGCTGATGAAGTACATGGGAACCATCAATCATGGGAAATACAAAATACAAGTGTGGAGCATAATATAACAACACATGGTAGTCTGATGGAACAACACATTGTAATATCTCAGATACCTGTGTACCAGCACTATTATGAGGATTATGCATAAAATTTTAGTTCACCTCAAAAAGGAAAAGTTATGTAATTAAACATTTGTGTGTTTACGGGTATATGTCGGCAGTCCTGGTATGCATTGAAATCTTCAGATGAAGTAGTGTAGCATATTACTAGAGGAGTTAAAACAACATGGCACAGCCAAGTGGAGTATTATGCCGCAATTCCTTTTTGGCAACAGTGAATATGTTGCAGCAGTGTTACGCCAATTTAGGCTTCATCTAAAGGTTCAGGATGTTGAGCAGCAACTTCACATTTCAGTTTGCATCACAATGACGTTGGTTCCAAACATATTATTTCGTTTATGGAAGCTTGTTATAGTGTCCTTAAAAAATAAATGTTGATAAGAATGGGAGAAAAAACTGTTTATTGTCTTTTTGGAGTAACTCTCCGGGCACTTACCTGAAGTGATTTAAGGAACTGATGCAATAATCAGATCTGGATAGAGTGATGAGATTTAAAGCCCACTGCTTCCAAATACAAGTTCACAATCTTAACTACTCAGACACCCCCTCCACTCACTCCTTTGGCATACAGAACATTAGTACCATTTGTGATGCTTGATGACATGTGGTACAAGTTGAACAATATCTCTCCATATTGTGGCTCAAGCGTCACTTGCTATAAGGCGTTCTGTTACAGACAAATGGCCTCTGGTGTCAGTAAATTCTTTGATGTGTGTCCTTTATTGTAGAGCATTCTTCATGAGTTCAGTTGGGTTTAAACCTGGTGCCACTGTAGACAGGTTGTAGCTTCATGTTGTTGCAAGTCCACAAGACCGGTCCTGTGTGGCTAAGCATTATAATCCATCTGACTGTACCTAAGTCCTTATACACAATGAAAAAGGCATGTGCACCATTACGGGGGATGTAACCCCCAGACTGCAGTCATCTAAATAATCTTACGGGGGGGGGGGGGGGACATTGACATTCATCTTCCTCTCATGATGATATGAGCATTGCTTTTTAGCATATAGATGCTGTGAGAGTGAGACTATTTTGATTGTAAAACATAGTCACTGACAGAGACAATACATGTTTTTGAATTTGTTAACACATTAATGATACTTTGGGCCTACATGTTGTTCAGACATGCTCGTGATCTGTGCTCTGTATTTATGTGTGTTTATTGAGTGTTAAATAAGTATCATTTTCATCACTATATGCATAGTTGTCATAGTGGATTGAAATTCCCAAATAGGTGACCCCATGAAGAGGACGAATACCAAGCAGACTGTTAAGTGCAAAGTAACAATGCCGGCAACAACAGATAGTATTCTACCTGGACAATCAAATAGTGATAAGTATGGTGCAAATAATGATCTCCACACTTAACTGGCTCCAAATGGTGGGAGTGTGTTTGATGCTTCCTACGAACATTTCACCCTCTGCTAACTGTACCTCATGTGTGCCATGCTACAAAATCGAGTTGCCACCATATATTACTGCTTCTGGCGTTTTCAGTGACAATATGTAATTCATGCTTACCATCAATTCTTTGGACACACATACATTAATTTTGGTGTCAGATACTATCATACCCCTAACACACTACATCAATGTAAATATCAACGTCTAAAAGATGATATTTTGCACAAAGTGTATGAATCTCCATATCAGCTTATTCAACAAGTTCTGTACAATGAAGTATTGGTGATAAATCTGCTTTTGACTTTTGACACCATTTATATGCTCTTGTTATTGAAGCTGAAGCAGCAGAAACAACTCTGCACCAGGTTTGGTCTTAGTCAATGGCCATTTCCTGTAAAAACTGCTGTGGTTTCTAATGATAAATACGACATGGCTTCACAGCTGGATAGTGCCAGTAAGGTATACCAAGTGTTTCAAAATGACAAAACAGATATTGTGCTGTAATCCTGCAGTGGCATCACAATGGTGACTTCATCCGCTTCTACTTTCTGAGCAAGTATGCATACTGTAGCATTTGATGGATGCACTCAAGTGGCAGCTGATGGAAGCAGAAAGTAAAAGAAGGAATCATCCCACTTGGGAGGGCACTGATCCACAGCAGTTTCGCACACCACAATGTAAACCAACAGCAATGGAAGCAGGCACCACACTCGTGCTGGTGTCATACCTGTTTCAGCACACGGGCCAGAAAGTGAATTGCCTCTTGTGTTCACCCAGTGGTCACAGGAACTTGAAAAACTGTTCATCTGTCACTGCACATGTCACTAGTGGTAACAACAGAAACAATTTCAACACAAATGTCACTACTTCTTGACAGTCAACTGGCAATTATGGCTCACGTAACCCACATCTCTTCATGTCAAACACTGGAAGTGTGAGCACTAGTGGCTTTCCTGCACCACAGATTAGGACATTATACAGGAAAGACGTACATGTACCACATACACAGCTAGTGGATTCCAGTTCTAACATCAGTATCTTAACAGCTATACAGCGCAAGCAAACATAGACAATCACATGATTCAAGCACATGACTTATGCAGAGCAGATAGGAATTGTTGACTTGGGTTTCCAATGATCAGTAAAGTGGACTTTGTGTTGGCAGGTGTTACTAAACCCATACCAGAATCTGATTTCTTACAACACCATGGTGTCGAAGTAAACATATGTTCTGTGCAGTTACAAGCAGGAAGTGAAAGAGTTAAAGGACAGTATGGTAGTGAGATTATTTTGGCTGTAAAACATAGTCATTGACAGAGATAATACATATGACTGAGTTTGGTAACTGATGTTCAGCACTTTTTGGATATACTTATTGCTCAGACATGCTCCTGATCCATGCTCTGTATTTATATATATTTATCAAGTGTTACATAAATCTCGTTTGTTCATTTGCATCACTATAAGCATAGTTTTTAATGTGGATCAACATTCCCTCAGTGCCTTTACACAAAATTGGCATGTTTTTAATATTCCCAAGAACATGCCAGTTGGCTTGTCTGTGAACGGGCTGCTACCCCACGCTCCTTATACAGCTACCCACAATAAGCATGTGACTTCGGTACCATTGTGCAATAGAAATGTGTCTAGCAGGTCACTGAGCAAACAAAGTGACCTTCCAAAGCTGATGATACACCATTTGATTGGAGAAGTATGGGTAGGAGGTTGCTACAACACCTCCAGTCAGAGCAGTGGTGTGCTGATTGGATGTCTTTTTGAACTTGAGGTGAGATCAAGATCTTGTCACTGCCTTGTAACATGTTGTCAATTTGCCATTCTGTCAGTGAATAAGTCCTCTCTTCTGGAATCTTTTACAAAATTGTGAAATAATGCTATGATTAACATTCAATAGAGGTGGGGCTCTCCAGTCACATATCAGAATGAGATTTGGAGAACAAATACAGATACTACCCTTCTCTACTAATATTAAGATACCATGCCAGGTAAAAATTTGTTTAACAGTATGAGAGTTTAGTCCATTGTCTTGCAGATCCATGATATAGCATCAGAATTAAGTTCACTGCAAGTTATAAAAGGTATCTGAGTTTTTAAGCTTTCCCGCTGTACATCATGGTGTGACTAATTTCTGTGGACAGTAAAGTGACATGATCATAGATGAGCCACTTGGTAATTTATCCTTATTCATACTTTTTCATACATTTTGGCAGACTGTGAAATGCATGTCACAGCATACTTCCCACTGTACAGTTATTAGGCCTTTTACCTGTTCCATTCACGTTTGGAGCACAGGAAGAATGACTGTGTGAATCCTTCCATGTGTGGTGTGATAGTCTAATTGTGTCAAGGGATGTAATACACACATCAGAAAAAGTTTTGCATCACCTCGGTTTCGAGAGTTCCGGAACCTGTACAGAAAATTGGAATAGAAATCAACATAAACACCATTTCCGCTCTTTTTATTGCTCATGAAAACCACACTTTGCATGTTGTACCACCATACAGCAAGACCTTCAGAGGTGTTGGTCCAGATTACTGTACACACCGGTACCTCTAATATTGGGTAGCAAGTCCTCTTTCATTGATGCATGCCTGTATTCGTCATGGCATACTATCCACTAATTCATCAAGGCACTGTTGGTCCAGATTGTCCCAATCCTCAACGGCGATTCGGTGTAGAGCCCTCAGAGTGGTTGGTGGCTCACGTCGTCCATAAACAGCCCTTTTCAATCTATCCCAGGCATGTTCAATAGGGTTCATGTCTGGAGAACATGTTGGCAATTCTAGTCAAGCGATGTTGTTATCCTGAAGGAAGTCATTTACAAGATGTGCGTGATGGGTGTACAAATTGTTGTCCGTGAAGACGAATGCCTCGCCAATGTGCTGCCGATATGGTTGCACTATTGGTCAGAGGATGGCATTCATGTATCGCACAGCTGTTATAGTGCTTTCCATGACCACCAGTGACGTACATCGGCCCCACGTAATGCCACCTCAAAACAGCAAGGAACCTCCACCTTGCTGCACTTGCTGGACAGTGTGCCTAAGCCGTTCAGGCTGACCGGGTTGCCTCCAAACACGTCTCCGACGATTGCTTGGTTGAAGGCATATGCGACACTCATTGGTGAAGAGAACATGATGCCTATCCTGAGCTGTCCATTCAGCATGTTATTGGGCCCACCTGTACCACATGCACGGTGTCGTGGTTGCAAAGATGGACCTCGCCAGGGACATCGGGAGTGAAGTTGCACATCATGCAGCCTATTGCGCACAATTTGAGTCATAACACGACGTCCTGCAGCTGCACCAAAAGTATTATTCAACATGGTGGCGTTGTTGTCAGGGTCCCTCTGAGCCATAATCCGTAGGTAGCGGTCATCCACTGCAGTAGTAGCCCTTGGGTGGCCTGAGCAAGGCATGTCATCAACAGTTCCTGTCTCCCTGTATCTCCTCCATGTCAGAACAGGTTTGGTTCACTCCGAGATGCCTGGACACTTCCCTTGTTGAGAGCCCTTCCTGGCACAAAGTAACAATGCAGACACGATTGAACCATGGTACTGACCATCTAGGCATGGTTGAACTACAGACAACATGAGCCATGTTCCTCCTTCCTGGTGGAATGACTGGAACTGATCGGCTGTCGAAACCCTTCCATCTAATAGGTGCTGCTCGTGCATGATTGTTTACATCTTTGGGTAGGTGTAGTGACATCTCTGAACAGTCAAAGAGACTGTGACTGTGGTACAATATCCATAGTCAATGTCCATCTTCAGGAATTCTTGGAACTGGGGTCATGCAAAACTTTCTTTGATGTGTGTATATTCCTAAATTCAACACTTAAAGCTGGATCTTGAAACATTGTAAGTAGATCTTCCCGGGATAGTTAGTATCTATCTTCAAGTGTCTGCCAGTCCAGTTTCTTCAGCCTGTCTGTGACGCTCTCCCATGGACCAAACGAATCTGTGACCATTTACACTGTCCTTCTTTGCATACGTTCCGTATACCCAATCAGTATCTACTCATGCCATGAGCTTGAATGGTGGTTATAGTATACATGTAGTATACTTGTATACTGTAGTTCCTTGAGTAAAACATGATACTTTTCTCATCAGTCTGGTCTTCTTGAATTACATTACATTTGAAGTTAGTCGTGGATCATGTCTTTGTAATTTCCAGAATTAGTCAATTATTGGTATACCTTGCAGGAAGCAGGCTTTCACAGCTGTCTCTCATTGGTAGTATGTAATGTGGAAGGATTTTAAGTCCCATTGATGGATTGGAAAATTTGTATGATGCTGTCTCGAATGAGTGGTTTGACATTTGGATCCAGTTGCTTTTGGTAGCTTAATTTATTAAACTTTGTATGAATCATTACTCTGAGCATTATTCTGAGCTAGAGTATTGTTGCTAATGTGTTTCAGACTGCTTTGCAGTAGGTTGTACCATCTCCTGTGAAACCAGTATTATTGGGTGTTGACAACTGGACACAGTAGAAATAGCAACTGCTCATATAAGAACTGACAACAGCTGTGCTGTGGACATCTTATAAACACCAAGAACAACATTTAAAATGTTTAAAATCCAAACCAGTATTCAGGTGTAGAATCCATTACAGTGGCATCTGATACAGATGACAGCAAACAAAGATCTTTAACAAATATTTACAAGCTGTGGAGCACCAAACATTTAAGAGAACAGCCTTGGTAGCTGCTGTGCTGTTATGGAGATAGCTGGTATCTCTTCTGAAGTTCATTCACAGTATTGGCTTGCAGGGAAATGCTCTCTTCCACCAATCTTGCTGTGCACTTGACTGTGACCTGTGGTGGCTATATTGCTAGAAACAGTTGTTGGCTTCATATGTCTGTTGCAACAGCTGGAATTTTCCTGCTGGTCATGAAAGTTGGAATGCTTCTTGTATGCACGATTTGTCTATAGCAAGATGCTTGCCATTGTACTTGGTATTTTTAATAAACTGATCAAAAAACCACATGACTTGCTGAGTTTGTGTATTTTTAATGGAAAAACTCTTTGTCAGGACTCTTTTCACCACAGAAAATCACCTTTGCAGGAGATAAAAATAAACATGTGTGCTCATTGCAGTACAGTAGAGCACAATTGTGAATCGGACAATGCAGCTTGTGTGTTCTGTACAATCTTTCAGCATCCCTCAAAGTGTCGTTTCAAGATTAGACCATGGCAAAAAGAGTTAGTGACATAAGAAATTGCCTGCTGAATTTGCATACACCACAGTGACATCATTCAGCTGCTATCATAGAGACAAAACACTGAAAACATGACTGGTAGTGGTTACCAGCAAGTCAACAACATGAGCTGATTATCACTACCTGCAAATTATTACTTATAGGAGCTCCAAGAAAAATGTCACTAAACTGTGTGTTGTGTAAGGACACCATGATCAATATGCTTTCCAGTGAGATATGTAGCAGAAGGTGCTGACTGGTGAGTTTTGTCATCTAGAACTTTCTGTAGTCTCTCACCTGTTCCAGCAGACAGGGCATTGTCATGTCATGACAACAGTGGGAGTTAGCAGCAAGTGTGCAAGGCCATAGTGGGGCAGCCTTAATCGAGTGAACATGTAATGAAACAGTTGTGAGGCAGAAGTACATGAATTGAATTATAAACTGTTTAGTAGCACATTGAGGAAAATATTTAGTTGGAATATGAATATTGAAGTACAGGAATTCAAAAACTTGTCAGTATCATCAAAGGAATGAGTGTGATACAATTAGGCATTGTTAGAAATTGAATAAATCAAGTTAAAGGGTGTATCTTTTAGTTCTGAAGAACTGATGAGGTCTTATGCTTAATTTTGTTGTAAATATTTACAGTTATGCTAAGTACTGTAAGGCTGCAGTAAGCCACTCACCCTATAGTCTGATAGCCAGCCACTAGGCTCACAGTCAACTCTCTTAAAATTATGGGGAGATAGCTTATAGCTGCCTTTTTGGAGGTAACAGGAAACACTGTGTCGATATAGACAGTACACAACCAATTCCACATGATCAATATGGGCTCTGGGCATTCATTTCCAACAACAATACACTCCCCACTCCCCAGCACTGCAGTGCACGAAGAATCAAGGGAGCACCTCAAATGGAATCTGGATCAACGGTTTCAAACTCTGAAACTTCCTGGCAGATTAAAACTGTGTGCCCGACCGAGACTCGGTCGGGCACACAGTTTTAATCTGCCAGGAAGTTTCATATCAGCGCACACTCCGCTGCAGAGTGAAAATCTCATTCTGGAAACAACCCCCAGGCTGTGGCTAAGCCATGTCTCCGCAGTATCCTTTCTTTCAGGAGTGCTAGTTCTGCAAGGTTCGCAGGAGAGCTTCTGTAAAGTTTGGAAGGTAGGAGACGAGGTACTGGCGGAAGTAAGGCTGTGAGTACCGGGCGTGAGTCGTGCTTCGGTAGCTCAGTTGGTAGAGCACTTGCCCGCGAAAGGCAAAGGTCCCGAGTTCGAGTCTCGGTCGGGCACACAGTTTTAATCTGCCAGGAAGTTTCATATCAGCGCACACTCTGCTGCAGAGTGAAAATCTCATTCTGGTTTCAAACTCTCTTTACTGATAAGTGCAGGATTTGTCTGACTCCTGATGATTGTCATAGGAGCCAAGATGCCGATGCGTATCTTCGACATGCAGTACCATGGGTTTGACAGAGAGGCATGTCAGTCATGTTTTGAGCTAGTATCGTGTACAAATGTTGGACACCTGCCATTGCTATCAAGAGTAATTTGAGGGTTGTGTGATATCTGTACAAGATCCTGCAGCATATAAGTCCTACACTAAAGGCAACATTTCAGCAATGGGTTCCTTAGTTAGGTTAGTGTTTTTTAACGTCCCGTCGACAACGAGGTCATTAGAGACGGAGCACAAGCTCGGGTTAGGGAAGGATGGAGAAGGAAATCGGCCGTGCCCTTTCAAAGGAACCATCCTGGCATTTGCCTGAAACGATTTAGGGAAATCATGGAAAACCTAAATCAGGATGGCTGGAGACGGGATTGAACCGCCGTCCTCCCGAATGTGAGTCCAGTGTGCTAACCACACGGGTTCCTCTTTCAAGACAATAATGGATGAGCACACCTCAGCACTTATATCATACCAGCAGCTTTCTAACTGCAGCCCAGGCACTGAGGAAAAAACTGGCATTTTGAGAGATTTCTGAAGTATTTGTTAAGCTGCATACATGACCTCAGCCGCAAGACCTTCCCTGCCATTGGACGTCCAGCCAGGCTGAGAATGTTGCCACATCTGGACTTCAAATCAGCAGCTGCTGAGTGTTAGCTTCCACCATGAGGCTGCCAATGCCCTGCCATCTCGATAGGACCACCAGCTTGAGACCCTGCCACAGTCAGTGTCACCAGGGACTGAGTTAACATCTTATCAGTCCGAGCCTCCAGAGCCAGTCAGCACAAGCCATCACCCTCCAGTAACCAGTCCGGGACTTGACCAGGGACAACACAGCCACCTACTGCTGGGCTGAGTATAGGGTCAGTTCAACCACTGTTGCAAGGACAGGGATGCCACTTTATGGACCAAACAATGCTCCCCTAGCAAGGTGCTAGGGGCTGCCTTTCCTGGCCTGGGTGCACTGTCTGACCACTGCCACCCACCTCCTGTAGATGCGGTACTTATGCCTGTCAAACTTGAAAGTCAATAAATTATTTGTCACCACTGGCTGCCTACATCTTCAGCACCTGCAGTCCACCTCCACCAGGAGGGAACCATTCACCCACACCAAGCTCACCTCCTTTGCAAGTGGTATCACCAATTACCACACTGTCCTCTACACACAGTGTTTAGGGTCCTCCAGTGGCAAATTTTGATATGACAGATATATACTTTCTTACAGATTGTCTTTATTTTGATTGTTTATCTGTCCTTATTCACATTTTTTTTTTAGTTTGACATGATTATTATTTCATTTCCTACGTCCCTTGTACCCCATATGCATTTGAAATATGCAGATGGTGCAAATATTTTTTTGAACCATTTACGAGAAGTGTTGCTAGCTTGAACTGAATGTGAACTGCTATAATCAGAACATTTCATTTGGCTCTTGCATTGTTTGCTCACATATTAAAACAGGTGTAAAAGAAATAGCTTATAGCAGGAATGTGTTGTCATCTGGCATCACATCCTGTGAATAACAACTGCATCCAGTTGTATAACTGGTTCAATTTCATCAACGGATGTGCTTTATCAACATTTTTTATGATTTTTTGACTATGAACTGTATGCTTGTATTCACTAACATGACATTTGTAGATGATGTCAGTCATGTTCCTGCCAGTACTGCAAATAACACTGTTATCCATGATCTGTGAGTTTGAGTCATAGTTTCCCAGTAATCATCGGGTGAAGGTTCCCTAAGTTCTTGTCCTTTCTACCATGAAAATTGTGAATGATCCTGTGTTGGTGACATGTTCATATACACTATCTGATCAAAATTATCTGGACACCACTTTGCAATGTAGAATTGAACATTATATGTCATGAGAGCCAGACACCTGTGAGGTAATGGGCAAGTTATGGTGCCCTGGAGATTCGGAGTTGGTGTGGCTGCGCTGGAGCCTCTCAGCCAGCTGCGGCTCATTGGCAGCCGCACAACGGCTGGACCACGTGGTCCATCGGCCACATGGTTGGGAATTCCATGGTGACGCTGTGTTGACGAAAGAGACGTGCCGGGAGTGCCAAAGATGGCAGACTTTGTGAAACAATAATGGCAGACATTTCACAGTTCATATAGAAATTAATAGTAGCCAGATGAATCATGATACCTCAAAAAGAAACATGTACATGACCATTATCTGCACCACAATTCTGATGATGCAATCAGTTTTTCAATATCTTTATTAGTGTAAAGTTTAGTACCTGACTGTAAATTATACAAGTAACACCCAGCAACGAATTTCCAAAATCTAAATGGTTCATCCGATTGCGTCAATCAACATGTCTTTAGAAAGCTATTAGTGTGAACCTAAATTGGTATAAATTACAGGCATGTAACTTGAATAGTAGTGAATTGGAAGTCAAAGTGGCCAATTACCATCAATCGTGTCAGGCCATAAGTACTCCACAGTTACACGGAAAAATGGTAGCAGCATGCTTATAAATATATTTATTCATCTGTGTCTTTGTTTATATCCGACATATACTAGTCATGAAGAAATTGGTCAAATATTTACTGTGTTTAGAAAGCGCAGATATATTAGGCTACTGGCCTACTTTTGCTTGCTATTCCTCTGATATATGTTTATTTAATTTGTTTATGTATTTAATAATGTATGTTAGAGCTTGTTTATTGTCCAGTAGTAGGAATATTTATTTAATTTCAAGTTATTTAAATGTAAATCCAGTATTTCGAATGTATTTCATTATGTTTGTGAATGTGCATTGGCTCGAAGACATGGTGGGAGCGCTCTAGCCAATCACAGCACTCGTGAATGGGTAGACTGGATGGAAGTGGGAGAAGAATATGAGAGAGGACACGGGGGAGTCCTGGACATGACAGCACGACGGACGCACGGTCGTGGCAGAGACTTGAGGAGTGTGGAGTGGTTTGTGCGTGGTCGCAGCAGATAGAAATACTTCGGAGTGCCGACTTGTGCACTTGTGAGATTTCCGTGGCTTCTACAGTGAAGATGTAGTGTGCATTTAGAAGTGAATATCTCGCAAGCTATGTTGTTCATAACTAATTACGTTCAGTAGGAATCTGTTGTTTCCCTGTTATTCACTTTTATTTAATTGCTGGACCATCGATACCAATAAATGTTTTGCAGAAATATACCACATTCTCAAAAGTACTTCTACTATCGTACTTATCATTTAAAGTTGCTAAGATAGTACCTATAGATTTTGTTTATTGCAATCTTTTATTTATAAATTTCTACTTTACATTCACGATTGCTGAGTGATAGGAACCTTCAACCGTTCGATTCTGTGTATATTCATATTGTATACTGTAGACTCAGCAGTATTTGGCTTGTAATGCGGCAACTACATATCCCAGCCCCTAGACAATGAAACCAGCCAAAACTATTAATATTTCAACTTTGAGTCTGAGGGTACGTAGTTGAGGGCCACCACATCACATCATTTCATTTCTATATAAGAAAGCCTGCACACCAGTATAAAAGTAGGTGGGTAGTACTGTGTCATTAGTAAAAAAGTAGTAACAGCAGAATGGGTCAATCAGGAGAGCTCAGTGACTTTGAAAGTGGACTAGTCTTTGGATGTTACTGGAGCAACAGATTCATCAGGGACATTTCAGGAGTGCGGGAAAAATGATTTCTTAAACAGCTCTGTCTGAGCTATAATGAGTCTAATCTTTTCTTCACGATCCCTACAGGAGCAATACATTAGGTGTCGTAGTGTATTCTCAGGTTCCTCACTTAGAGATGGATCTTGCAATTTTGTAAGTTGTTTTTCATGGGATGGTTTGCATCTCTTTTCAGATGTCTACTAGTATAGTTTTTTCATCACTTCTACAGTGCTCTCCCATGTGTCAAACGAATGTGGGACTATTTGTGCTGTTCTTCACATATATAAAATATTCTTTGTTATTCCTGTTTTGTGAGGAAACTCCTTTGTAAATGGGTATCATTCTCCTAGCACCATATACTGTCAGCTACTTTATCAACAATTGAGACTATGTGATCATTCCATTTCATGTCCCTACAAATCATTACACACAAGTATTTGCATGAGTTGACTGATTCCATTTGTGACCCACTGGTAGTGTAGTCATACAACACTACATTGTGTAGTCATACAACACTACATTTCTTCATTTTGTGAAGTGCATAATTTTTCATTTCTGAACATTTAAAGCAACATTTTGAAATCTTATCAAGATCAGACTGAATATTTGTGCATATTTTATCAGCTAGTACTTCATTGCAGATAACAGTATCATCTGTGAAAAGTTTGAGATTACAATTAATACCATCAAAAACATCATAATATACAACATGAACAGTAAGGGGCCCATCACAATTCACTGGGGCACACCTGAAGTTATTTCTGCATCTATCAATGACTCCCTACACAAGATAATGTGCTGTATCCTCCCTACCAATAAATCCTCAATCCAGTAATAAATTTTGCTTGATGTCCCATATGATCATACCTTTGCTAATAAGTGTAACTGTGATTATGAAGTATCCACCTGCTTTGATGCCTGGCTTTGAAGGGTGTCTTGTGAGAAAAGTGCAAATTGGGTTTCATGTGACCACTGTTTTCTGGTGGTTGGCACAGTGGGGGTCATTCTGTTCAAGGTGCCTCATTATATTTGAGATCAGAATATTTTTAAGTTTCTACAACAGATGAATTTTAAGGCTGTTGGACAGAAGCTTTGAGTTTTGTGGATCACTTCTGCTACCCTTCTTATAGACAGGTGTGAGTAGCACTTTCTTCCAAACAGCGACAACAGTTTTTTTGTGAAGGATCTACAGTATATTATGGTTAAAAAGGGCTAACTCAGTCACAAGTGTAGCAGTTCCACTGGGCTTTGAAGTTTTGTTCAATTTTAGCAATTTCAGCTGTTTCTTAATGTCCCTTACACTAATACCTATCACACTCATCACTGTTGTGGTGTGAGAATTGAATTAGGGCAATACTCTGCGATTTTCCTCTGAAAAGGAACATTTGAAAGCAGAGTTCAGCATTTCTGCTTTTGCATAGCTATCTTCAATTTTAGCAATTTCAGCTGTTTCTTAATGTCCCTTACACTAATACCTATCACACTCATCACTGTTGTGGTGTGAGAATTGAATTAGGGCAATACTCTGCGATTTTCCTCTGAAAAGGAACATTTGAAAGCAGAGTTCAGCATTTCTGCTTTTGCATAGCTATCTTCAATTTCAGTTCCCGTGTCATCCAAGTGTCTCAAAACTGCCTTTGGTACCACCAACAGTCCTTACAAATGACGAGAATTTTTGTGGGTTTTATGAGAGATCTTTCTTCCACTCTTGACAACTTGGCACAAGGGCCATATCTCTGTTGACAATGCAGATGCAAGTCCTGTGGCTTCATGAGTTGTAGTAAATATATGCTGATTATTTCCTACAGATAATTCAGTATTCATCTGATCACAAAGGAGCAGTTATCTGCACCTGTAGCGACAAAATGGAACCTTGCTTTTCATCCTGTAGTAAAATTCTGTTCTTTAATTGACATAATCAGATAATTTGTATGAGTGGATAAAATAAATGTTTCTAATTTTATTTTGATTTTATAAGGATTCCCAGTTGCTTGCATTATGTCTGTTGGGAGCATGTAGAAGACCTCTGGATCACAATGGAGAACACCACTGTGAACCCAAGATCAAGAAGTAAAAGTCTATGTGAAATTTATTTTTTGTTTGTCTTTTTCTTCACTCCTTGGTGATCTTCTCCTACACCCCTACACTGTTTCTTCTCTTATATACGTTTTTTAAGGATGCTATGGTCAATACATTTACCTGTGAGCTTGCTAGTGGCAGGCGCTTCTGGTGAATCACAGCTTTCAGAATTTCCTGTAGTCCCTGCCTTTACCTGCAGCACGTTGTTAAGTCTTGCTGACAATATGAGTCAGCGACAAGTATGCAAAGACAGTGGTGGGGGCAGAGTTGGTCAAAGGAACATCTGTTGAAGTAGTTGAGGGACAAGATTATGTGAAATTAAAGTAGCAAGTGATTAATAAAGCGTTGAGAGCTGTATTTAATTGAAATAGGAATGTTTGATCATCCATGGCTGGTTCAGAGTGGAATACATTTGTAATTTGTCAGTTTCAACAAAGTGAATGAATGTGATAAGTTTAGGCATGTTTCTGTTGTTGTTAAGTAAACTATGTTAAAGGACATCATCTTTTATTCCAGAAGAACCTTGCCATCTTTTATGATTAATTTTGTAGTAAATGAGAACAGATGTGTCAAGCACAGTTAGGCTACAGCTCAGCTTTCTATATGATTGTGGCTGTTGTAAGTCCCTCAGAGATCTGACAGCAAATCCTTAAGAATATGGTCAGTTCACTTAAAATTCCAAGGGAGAGCTTACACTTTGTGTACCAAGCCATGACACAATGTTCAGATTCAATAGTCAGAGAAAGGAGCTGAACTGAAGTACGCTAGATGACAGTGCACAAATGGCAGTGGTTACTGACAGTGAACACCGTCATCATGCAGAAAAGAAGGGAATTACAATAGTATGAGATGTCAGTATAACTACACTTCAACAATGGCAATGCAGTGAGCTGTTCTCTCAAGCCCCCTCATTGGATTGACCAGATATATATAGCAAATAGCTAACTGGGCAATTCAGGGACTACAAATGACCCCAGACGGTGGCTTAAAAATCTACAAATAAAAAAAATATTATCTATGAAATCTTATCCAAAACTACAGTACGTATGTTTTTTCAAATTTATACTTATATGAACTGGCCATACGAAAATCCCTATACAGAATATTTACTTACTGTGTATTGTACATTTACATAAAATATCTACAAGTTACTTTTAATAAAATTTATGCCTCTTCATCATAAGAGGTGTCCTTTTTGGGTTAAAAAAGGTTACATTCTAAGATACATATTACTTGATACAAGTCCTGTTGTGCTTCAAATAATAGATCCTCATGTGTTGTACAAAGATAATTTGCACTACACATTGCAGCTCACTTGTTAGAAAATTTCACTTGCTCGATGTTTAGTATTTTTCACAAGCACTTTCATACTTTCAATGAGCTTTTACAAATTTTCTCACAGAGTTGTCCACACCTTCAACAGGTCCAAGTAGCAGTTAGCAAGGAAATGCCCTGCGATCAGTTCCTTTGGAGGTGGTTGTCCTCCGCGACAGTACACGAAAAAATTAGACAAAATATCCTACTTTAGTACACTTACTTTTACTGCTAACTTAAGTCTAAGAAAAAAATGTTTAATGCTAATGCCACATGATAGTGAGTGCTTCATAAATATACACTAGACTCTCGCTAACTGTCTCTCAGTAGTCTGGCCTCTCAGTAGTTCAGCACACATCCAAAAATACATGCACAATGAATTATCGTGCACAATAGTGCTTAGGTAAACAATGCTTTATATACTGTATTTGAAACTGTAGCTTTCTTTACAGTTCATTATCATGTCTTCTAAAAGGAAACATGTTATGCTAGACCTCAAGCAGAAACTTGAAATTTTAGATAAGTTAAATCGAGGTTCTTTGCAGAAAGTCATTGCTGCTGAGTTCAGTGTTGGATGAGCAACTATTTAGGACATCAAAAAGAAAGATGTTATTCGACAGCATTCAACACAAATGGATAGTGAGTGGGGAAAACGGAAGGTTATGTAAAAGAGTGAGAATGAAGAACTGGACGTAGCTGTTTATAGATGGTTTATACAAAAATGTAGTAAAGGAATTCTAATCAGTGGCCCAATTATAGAGGAAAAAGCAGCCGCATTTAACAAACAACTTGGTGGTAGTAACTTGTTTGCTGTGAGCGAAGGTTGGCTATCAAACTGGAAAAAACGACATGGGATTCAGCAGCTGACGGTCACTGGGGAAAGTCGCTCAGCTAACAATAAGGATGCTGATGAGTTTGTAAGCAAGATATGGAAGATAATAGAGGAAAATTTAACTGCTGTTGCCTTTTATAATGCTGATGAAACAGGACTCCTTTAAAAGATGCTTCCTTCAGAAACATTAACTGCCAAGAATGAGAAGGAAGCTTGCAGTTAGAAGCAACATAAACAGCTTGCAACATTAATGGCGGGTCGTAATGCAAATGGGAGTCATAAACTACCGCTTATGGTGATTGGAAAATCTCAACATCCACATTGTTTTGAATACATTGACATAAATACTGTACCTGTACTCTACCAGTGCAGTATTGCACTCAGAAGAAAGCGTGGATGGACAGACAAATATTCTCTTGGTGGTTCCATGAAACGTTTGTACGAGAAGTGAGAAAAGAGCTAAAGAAGAAAAAGCTTCCACTGAAAGCTATCCTTATAATTGACAATCCTCCCAGTCATCCTTCAGATGTTTCTCTAAAGTCCAATGGTATACAAGCACTCTTTCTCCTACTCAATGTGACAGTCCAAATTCAGCCAAGGGAATTTTGGAATCAATTAAACTTCATTATCGACATTCACTTTTCATCTCCTTGCTGAACAAAAGTGAAAATGACTCGTTCGAGACTATGCTAAAGGCATAGAAAGCAATTAACGTATGTGATGTTGTTTTCCAAGCAGCTGAAGCATGGGATAAAGTGGAGAATGGTACCATAATGAGGAGCTGGAGAAAATTGTGGCCATCCATTGATGCCGAGTTGTATCCAGTAGTGAGTGACAATGATGAGCCAGTCAATTCAGAGTTATAAATTACTTTGCACACTGACATGTTCCACAACCTTCCAGGAGGAGAAGAAATTGGTGATGAAGATGTTACTAAGTGGCTGAGTGAGGAAAAGTGTGATACAGACCAAACTTTATCAGATGAAGAAACAGTCAAAAGCGTGCAAGAAAGTGATGATGAAAGTGATGAAGAAGAGGAAACATGAGGAGAGAGCGTGAAGATTTCTCACACTGCTGGTGCTGAAGCTGCTGGTGTCTTCTTGGAGTACATTATGCAACAACCAGGTACATGCAGTACCAATGTATGCATGTGATAAAGCATGCCACCATCACGTATCATCATTGAGACAGTTAAAAATTAGGGACATGTGTTACGACTGTATAATTATGTACAGTATACTCTCAAGGACTAAGTTTTATTTGAAAATTAATGTATTTTTGGATTTCATAAAGTATATCCTCTATGTTTTGAAATTGTATACTTCAGTTTAATAAAGTACAGTACCCTATATCCCCTATGTTTTCAAAATAAATAAAAAACGAAATAAATGAATAAAATAAATTTCAGACATTCAATAATCTGGCACTTCTGCTAATGCGGCACCCATATGTGCCAAGAATGCCAGGATTAGCAAGAGTCTAGTGTATATATATTACATAGTACTCATAACATTACAATAATTATCACTAAAATTGACTAAAGTACAAAAGATGGTGGACCAGAAATTTTTTTAAATGAGTACACATCACACTACAAAACATTACTCTTAGTCTAACTGTTTGAAAATGATTAAACTTCAGAGATTTGTGTCTCTTTTCCATTTGCAAAATAGCAAAAACTCAAGATGTGCAGTAGTATAGATTTACTAATCATTATGTGAGTCACCATTACATAGCTTAATTAGTACTCAAATCAAAATTAAGGGGATGGAAGTTGTACCAAATCATCACCCCACTTCTCTACTCCAACCTGAGCACTACTCTCATTCAATCAGAAAATTAACTCATCACAAAATGTTACCAAATGGTTGACCTGACCAAATATTCACATCACTCTTGCACCACAGTTATCAGTTAATCAGAAAACTTATTATTCTTCGTTCCAGTATTACCATTTTAAGCTCATAATTCCTCAGAACACAAATAGAAGTTTTTCAGATAATTTATAGGTCCAATGACACAGCATTATATGACTTGTACCTCACTAAAATATTGCTCTTTCAGTTAAGCTGTTGTTCCCAGCTGCAGCCATGAATTGCACAATATACACAGTACCCAATGTTGCCCAGTTCAAGAATAGATTCTCCATACAGTTACACCATATTTGTTTGTATACAGTTACCTTTTTCATTACTCAAGAATGTCTGTCAGCTCCATTATTTTACTTACCATTTTCACTTAGTTAACTAGTGGAGTGCATTCTGAAAAAGTATCCCAACTGCCGAGATAGGCTCCCTTACCATTAAGACCCTATCATTATTCCTTGTTTTATTATTTCATTATTGTTTAATTCTCTAATAAATAAATACCTGCTCTGCTTATCTAATGCAAAATTGATTCTACAGAAAAACACTCAACAGTAACAGATCCTTATGCTAAGGCAAACTTAACTCTCATTACAGATCAGACAAAATTATCACTCAGAAAAACTATTACTTCCCTGTATTCCATCAAATTGCTTGAGATTCTAGCCTGAAGGGTGATATGCATACAAACCTTGCTTATTCTTTCCACAAAAATTACTCCAGGCAACTATGTCTGAAGCTGGAATTCCTTAATGTTAGATAAGGCTGTACCATGACACTCTTCTATAGGTAGGTAGTTATCTCCATATACTGATTGCACTGACCACAAACACTTCTATTCTACCACAATTAATATCAAGATCTACTACCCAATATGGTTTTTTTTATGCATATTGCGTTTGCTGCTGCACCAAATTATACTAATTTCACACATGATCTGATTACTTAAGATGTTACTCCACATATGCTGACACCTTCCATTTTCTGTTTACCATACCTCTTTGTTTACCAGAAATTCTTTGATCATGGTACCAATTTACTTTCTTCCATCCTCTTATGACTCCATTACTTATAACTAACACAACATAATCTATCTATATATACACACAGATAACTCTAGAGAAACCTTTTCTACAATGTTTCTATACTAAAGTCTGCTGCTGCACATTTTGTAGACAGTAGAAGAATGCTTCTGATTCACTTATAAACTACAGATAGGATAGGAGAAGAGTTTGAGTGCCCCAGAAAACACGAAAAATGAGACAGACAGCTGGGGTAAGCATTATCGCCACATAACGAATCCAACACAGAATGTTGAACCCCCTACTTGCTATTTACTCAAGAAATTAGTCCCAAATATTACATCAATGCTGAGATTTTGAATTACCAAGAAATTGCACTCCAACAACTGTCCTGCCAATTTCACAGTTAATAGTACCTCTCGTGTCACACTCTGTGACAGCTTACTAGTAGCACCAATAATTTTTATTCCAGAAACATGCATCACTACTATACCCTCTGTGTTCTTAATAGATTCAAAAAATGCCTGTGAACTGCCATTCAAATCACTACCACTGTCCAGTAAACACTTAACATGTATACCTTGTACATTTGCTGTTATTACATGGTACCACACTTCCTTTTCACTTATTATGTGATCTTCTTCATACAACAAATCCTCATTAATCCTCCCCCTGGAAACACTATCATCCTGCTTGCCAACATAATTATCAGACACAGTTAAATGACAGACAGCATGGTCCTCTTCCTCATTACCACTCTCAAACTCTAACTCTTCATTAGGCCTAATATTATCCTCTATTATTCTTTCCTTACTTACCACATGGCCATCACTATCAATCATAAATTCAAATACCTCATCCTCATCACTACTGGATTCGTCACTGCTATCATCATTACAACTACTGTCAGAATCAGACCCACTGTCACTTTCTCTATGCTTTAGATTTTGTTCCTCTTCCACCTTTTTCTCCAGTTCAGTCAATTTTGAATCAACATTTTCACTTCATTCTTCCAGTTTTGCCTCTACCACTACTGCACACTTGGTTTCTACCTCTGTTTCCAAATAATTTTCAATCTGATCAATTTGGTTCTCAAGCTTAACCCTTTTTTCAGCACAAAATTTCCTGGCTGCTTTGACTTCACCCACACTGTTTTTCAGAAGCCTCCACCCTCCTACTATTGTCATCACAAAGTTTCTCACTCTCTTCTACACTTTTACTACTCAATATTAATTTCTCATTAGTATTATGTAATACTTTCTGTATACTATTTCCCAACTTATTAATGTCTTTTTTCTAGCTATATTACTCAAAATACTCATAATTTGCCTTAAAATCGCTTCCACTTTTCCGTTTGCCATAAAAATTTTCCCTCGCTGATTTTCGCTACCAGATTCCACCCCCTTAACCTTAGAGATCTTATCCACTTTAGTACTGTTTTCGTCCATTTCGCTCAAATCACCACACAATGTATATGATGGTTTAATCATTTCATCTGCAATAGGACTTTTATCCCCATCATTCAAAGTTACATTCATGTTTGATTTAGAATCACTGTCATCTACAGAACCAGACTCTGTTGTCCCTTGTCTCCCCTCACACTGTCTTGTTCATTAAGGCCACTAATTATGTATCACTTAATATGAAATGGCTTTTGCTATGAAATTACCTTGTTTTTTAATAACTCGTATGCTGCTTGGTGCTGCTACTGCTGCAGTTGTCATCTTGAATTGTCATCTGCTGCGAGTTGTAATTCTCTCAGCCAGGCATCTTGTTTATCTCGGTCAGCTGTGTCCACCTGAGTGCTGCTTGGCTGCTCCTGTACTCAATTACTGCTTCCATAGAACCCGCTTGCTGATTGGCTGTTGCATCGCTGCACTGTAAACCACTCTTGATATCATTGTTCAAATTTTGAGTCCTTGTTTATTGTGGCTATGTACAATATTCCTCACCCAGGGCACCATATATGATGGTTTTCCTTCTTTAATTCTTTGTTTGTTGTCCTCAGTGTCAACGTACTGGCTGAAAAAATAGGCAGTACAAGTGCTGTACTGTCTACTGTAAAAGATGTAGCCGACAGATACACATTTGTGTTTCACAGTTGTTTACTTTCACTTTTCACAACACCCCGTACACACATTTAATATGGCCAGTGCACTACTGTTTAACTTTCGATAAGCCTCATTAATAGTTTGCAGGCGAACATCCACATACTGCTACAACTGTTTACTGTTGAATATCTATGAGCAGTAAAAACATAACCACATAATTCACAGTTCTTTCAGAATAATCAGGTATGTATTGAACAGACACTGTCATTGTTTTAACACATGACCTAATAGTGTAACACTTTTTTCACATTTAAGTTGAAACATTGTTGTTGGTCTAATTGACACAGGTTTCTCGCCTGGAACTCAGGCATGGACTGACTGTCTCATGGCCAAACTCTGGGCCCTTATGTGTTCTCGCAATAATAGGTACTGAAACTTCACATTGTTTGATGTTAAATTAACTGAATACATTGAAAAATTCCATCTTTTTAACAGTTTCTTCTACTACAAGGGTTAAGCCGAATTATTTGTTTAAATCATGAAATTAACATATATAGTTAGGCAAACAATACTTTTGACAAAACTGTTAATTCCTTTCAATTAATGAAGGGCTGGTTTTGCTAACGTGTTTTTTAATACAGCCAAATAGATCCTTTAAGATTACTAGTATTTCATCTTCCAAATTTTTATAATTAGTACAGAATTCATATTTGTTTATATCTCAACAATAGAATTTATGTTATGAAACAATTACTGATTTTCTCCTCTAATGAAAGATACTAACTAGTAATAGTCAAAATCAATTACATACATAAGCACCAAATTAGTTGTGTTGTTATGTTCTTTAAAACTGAGGGCCAACCTTTCTCTTTTATGAAAATGCTGATTATACTCATGTATGTGTTAATGATAATTAGTCGAAAATGAAATTTTAGGAGGCAGATGGCAAAGCAAGAGAGGAAGTAAAATTATCACAATTTGCTTCGTCACATACTGAGAACATGAATACAGAGGTGAACAGCCAGTGTATCAGTTGTGCATCAACAATCAGCAGCACAAAGCGTGGAAAGATGGACAACAGGAAGACAGATGCAGCTACATGAGGAGGAAATTTCTGAGTCATGGTCAAGGCAGCAGTGGGTACAGAGCATCTCTCGAGTGGGCTTTCACCTGCACAAACAGGAGACAGTGCAATTGGTGGATAAAACAAGCTGTGAAGACAGCTGCAAGATCTGAGAGTCACAGCACAAAAACTTTAGATGTAACAAGAGATAATAATAGATCATGCTGAGAGGAGAAGAAATGCATAGAACCTTGCATGAAAACAGTACAGAGAGAAATGGAAACCAGGAAAACATAGATTAGTTTCAGCTGAGCCACACCCTGGAACTAATAGTGAGTGGCAGATTGTCATAAAAATTATAAAAACTGGAAGATACATTTCAGAAATGAAATAAAGGTAGAGATATAAAATTCAAGAATTAGTCTATAATAAGCAAATGACACAAAGCAATCAGTGTATAATAATGAAGAAATTGACAATACAGTGGTTAAGGTAAAAGACAACATCATGGGTGATAGTACAGTCCAATCAGTTAAAGTAGATGCTATGGTTAATAAGGAGATTATAACAGATTCAGAAGAAGAAAAATACTAAAGCAGATGATCCAGGAGTATCAGAAGACATAGTTTTAGAAGTATGAAGCACTTCTGATGATAGCCATTGAGCAAACTTGCATTATTATTTGAAATAGTGGCAGATGTGTGTGCAGAAAGCAGATGGGTGCTGCAACAAAGATATCAGATCTGTGGATGCTATTTCAATAGTGGCATTTGTCATACAAGAAGGGATGCTAAATGTTGCATGTTCAGAATCAGGTCTAGCAAATGTTTGTAAATTAAAGAATAGAAGAGTGTATTGAAAGTAAATCTCCACACTATGAAAAAGAAGTTTAAAATGGAAAAGGAAGGTAAAGAAGATTCATATGAAAAAAATAAAAGTTGAGAATACATGTTTGAAATAATGTGAAGTGACTAAAGTGAGAATTGAAGATTTGATTAAGGGAAAGGGCTTAACCCCAAAAATAAGTGGAAGATAACGACAACAAGGGAAGGAAGGAAATGCTGCAAAATTCACCAGTTTTGAGTGTAGTTTGTTTGGGACATATCTAGTAAAATGAGTTTGTATAATGATAATACAAACAAAAATTTGAATGCTGCTGTGAGGAAGACACAATGTCAAAAGAAGAAACAAACTGAGATGTGGATGTCAGAGGGTTGTATGGAAATATTCAGGACTCCCAAGTAGAAAGTGGAATAAAGAAGAGAAAGCACAAATGATTTCAAAGCAAGAACAGAATGAAGAAAAATAAAGACACCATGCAGTTGCCTTGAATGGCTGGTTCAATGAAGAAAATATTATTATAATTTGCTTTCATTTTTCATGCACTAGAGACCGGCATTAGATATGAACTGTGAAATACAGAATATGTTAGATTAGGCAGTAGCATTAATGCCCAGGTGAAGCAAGTTTTAAAAATCAATATGGTTTTGCAACAGGCAGATTTGTAGGAAGCATTTTGACCTGGTGTAGGCTAGGAATACTATGCAGTGATCGGACTGTGTCGATGTGCCAAAGAAGTAGGTTACTTTGTTTGTACTTGTAAGGTCAGTGGAAGTATATTAATTAAGTGCTGCATGTGCAGGTGCCAGAGTTACATGGATAGCTGCTGTTTGTCATATTTCAATTGTTCGTTGTAGACACCACATGACTGATGGAGGTGGCAGACCCACAGTGCATGGGCAGATGGACTAGTTGAGCTGATGCAACAGGACTTTGTGACATGTTGCATGTCCAGGAACCAGCATCATAATGGTTTGCAGCAGCTAAGCTGCGGGCTGAAATGACATTAGGCATGTGGAAGGTGCACAAGGGATGTATCAGCGGGTGGCCACAGATCAATAGAATTTATTAATGCTGCATTTATTAATGCTGAAACACATACATTCAAGCAGGGGGCAATGATCTCTCACTAATTCATCAACTACAATGGCCTACCAGTGCCATCTCACAGAATGCACCAACAGACAGGGCGTGCACGCTATCATTTATGACAGGATGTGGGCTCACACACAAAATTGCTGGCAAAGAGGCACAAGTGGGGTCGCTCGTTGAGTGAAGTGCTGTGCAATGGTCTCACTGCACTGGGCCAACACAAGCACCTGATGCCACACCATGGGCAGGCATGATGTTCAACACCACCATGGGTTCAGCAGGATGCAATGATATACCTGCTAAATCAATCCAAGACAAAGTTGTAAATTACTGTAAACCTGTAGTGTGTGACTCTAAAGGGTGATTATAATTAAAGATAAACTTTCAAACTGCTGTAGAAATAGCACCACTAGTCAGAATGACGTCAAGTTGCAATTGAATATTATTGGAAGAAGGGAGAAAACATATGGCAGAAGAAAAATAAATAGTTACAAAATGTTGCAATAGATCATAGATTAATAATGGTTGACTACAAATGACAAATGAATCATACAACAATGCCTAAGGAGTACGTTTGGCATGAAACAAACTGTGCTTCTAAGTGATACTGTTAGTTACGTAAGCCCATCCACCACGGCCAGATCATATCACATTGGATGGTAAAAATTGGTTTTTAATTCACCTGAGGCCAAAAACCACATAAAAAGCATCACTCATATCGGTTTTATTGTCCTGAAGCCTAAAAAAGCATCAATCACATTGGTTTTTAACTGTCCAGAGCCAAAAACTGCATACAAAGCATCAATCAAAATCAAATCAGATTATTAATTTCCATGTGACTGGCACAAAACATGTTCAAAATGCTGTTCCACAACTGATCATAGTGTTTATAGGGCACATTCAGAATAAGCTGTGCAATGCATGTCTTCAATTCATCGGAACACTGAGCACAACATCTTTCAAATAGCCCCACAGCCAGAAAGCCCCACAGCTAGGAGTCACAAGGATTAAGATCAGGTGATTGGGGTGGCCAGGCTGTAGGGGAATGGCAGCTGATAATTCTACCATCTCCATAATGGTGCTTTAGCAGCTGCTTGACTGGATTTGCAATGTGCGGAGGTGCGCCATCTTGCATAAAAATGATCCCACCCACACATCCATGCTGTTAGAGAGCTGGAATGATGTGGTTGTGCAAAAGACACTCATAGCACTTACCAGTGATGGTACAGGTAACAGGACTGTAAACACCTGTCTCTTCAAAAAAATATGGCCCTAGGATAAATGTTGTCATTAATCTGCACCACACCATGACCTTTTCAGGATGAAATGGTACTGGTTGATTTGCGTGTGGATTTTCCGTTGCCTATATTTGACAATTCTGTGTATTGACATATTCTGTCAGATGGAAGTGAGCTTCGTCTTTCCACAAAATCTTCCTCGGCCAATCATCATCCATTTCCATGCAAGCAAGAAATTCTAAAGCAAAGGTCTATCTTGCTGGCAGGTCAACAGGAAGCAACTTGTGCGCATGGGTGGCCTTGAATGGATAGCCATACCTTTTCCACCTACTCCGATAATATTTTGTTGCAATTTGACACCATTCTGACCAGTGGTGTTATTTCTACGTTGTTTTGAAAGTTTAATTATAGTCATCCTGTACATCTACACTGAGCAGACCAGTGTGAAGAGAGGCAGAGGGTATATCATATTGTACCAATTATTAAGGCTTTGTGTAGTAACAAAGGAATACACAAAACCAATCCAAGAAACACAAATATGGATTTATTCATAACCCTCTGAACATTAAGGGAAATAAGTCTCTTGTGATTCCACATGTAACAAGACACAGAACAACTGATATGAGTGATCCAAACTGGAAGAACACAAAAATCTGGGGTTAGTCAGCACTACTCTGTGTGTATATATGACCAGGCTGCCGATAGACTGTGTGCCAGAGACTACCATATGAACGCCTCCTACTTGCGGCCTCTAGTGGCTGGCCAGTGTTCATACAGTAAGTGTTTGATTTGAGTACACACACACACACACACACACACTCACACATGCACACTAGTAGCAGGGTAGAGCACACCTCTCCCTCATGCGAAGTGGGCACCCAGGAGACAGAGGAGATGCTGGAGGCCAACAAGAGATACATCCATCGAATCTGGAGCAGTAGCAAACTGTGTTGACAGCAGAGGGCAGGACAATGTGCTGGGTGGGCAATGGAGCATAGGGCTGGAACGTGCGGGGATGCTGGTATGCCCAGGAGTGGTGGGTACATGAGGTGCCTGAGGACAGCACCAGGAAGGAGGGTGCCATTGCCTTCTCTACATCATCATCAGCAGGCAGGGCCCAGTGCACAGGAGATGGGGCTGGACCCACTGGTGATGATGGGTAAGGTGATGATGGAAAGGGGACCAGTGGAGGCGGCCCAAGCAGAACATCAGGCTACAGAAACAGACCCAAGGACGGAGGCAATTGGATGCATGGTGCCGGGAAGCTGTAAACTTGGGACAACGCATGTGGAAGAGGCAGCCAATAGGATGGTGGCACCTCTACAGAAGGTGATAGTGGTTTCCAGGTGGAAAGCAGCAGGGTGGGCTGCAGTGATGGGCGCTTCACGAATGAAATGGTAGCTTCCGGCAGTGACCAGGGGAGCAAGATCCCTTCATTGGCATGCCACCAGCCCATTGGCCATTTGGATGTCACAAAGACGGCATCCCCAGCAGCAGGCAACAGTGGCTGTTATCCACTTGGGCCAACAACCAAACCTTCACATCCACACTGTCGATATAAGTGCGAACCAGCCAAAGGAACCAATTGTGGAAGGTGCAACACAGGTCTCAGAAGGTGGAGGAGTGTGCACAGCTGCCAGCTGTGAAGCAACTCAGCCGGCCTCCACTCCCCCACAGACATGAAGCAATAGGTGCTCAGAAAATAGAGTAGGGCATTATCCAGCGAAGAATCCACAAGAAACTTTTTCATTTGGGACTTGAATGTACACACTAATCATTCCACCTTGCCATTTGATTGAGGGTGGAATGGTGGAGCTGTAATGTGATGAATGCCTTGACAGGAACAAAACAGTTGAAGGTTGTGGGAAATGGTACTAGGGCCCATTATCGGAAACTAAGGTTCAGGGCAATCCCTCAGCAAAAACAGCCCTGAAAAGTGTACGAATTGTGACTTCAGCCGATGTAAGCATGCACTTGAGAATGTAAAGAGACTGGGAAAATGTGCCCACAACCAAGAGACAATAGGAATTCAAGAAGGAACCTGCAGAGTCTACATGAATGCATCCCCTGGGATGGAGCTGGCTCCTATGCATGAGCTCATAATAGTGAAACTCTCTACTGTGGCCTGTTTATCAATATCAAAATGGAAGCAAAGCAATTATTGATGATAAAAATCACGATCAGGAAGGCAGGACAAGGTGTCTGCATTGGCATGTTTAGGTAGAGGTCATTCCGAGCCAATGGCTTATTGGTGTGCAACAAGTCCATGTTGTGAGGCATCAGTCACCAGATTTATGTGCTGGTCAGGAGAGAACATAGCTAAACAAGGGGTCAAGAGTAGTATGGATTTCAACATTTGAAAAGCATATTCACTATCTGAGCTCCAGTGAAAAGGTACATTCTTGCACATGGAAAAATACATAGGTGTTGTAATATTTACATAGATTCATCACTTAAAGTTGGTTCTTGAAACTTACTAAGTAGGTTTTCATTGGATGGTTTGCCTTGTATCTTCAAGATTCAACCAGCTCAGTTTATTGAGCATCTTTGTGATGCCCTCCCATGGGTTGAACAAAACTGTGACCATTCATGTCACCCTTCTTTGTGTCCATTCCTTATTCACTGTCAGTCCTATTTTGTACAGATTCCAAGCACTTGAGCAAGATTCTAGGATGGGTCACATGAGTGTTTTGTACGTAGTCCCCTTTGTAGACTGATTGCAATTTCTTAGTATTCTACCAATCAACCACTATCTGCCATCTGCTTTGCCTGTAACTGAGCCTATGTGATAGTTCCATTTCATATACCTATATCCAGGTATTTGTATGGGTTGACTGATTTCAGTTGTAGAACATTGATATTATAGCCACAGGATACTATGTTTTTTTTAATTTTAGGACTTGCACAATTTTACATTTCTAAACATTTAAGGCAAGATGCAAATCTTTGCACCATTCTGAAATCTTGTCAGGAACTGACTGAATTTTGTGCAGTTTCTTTCAGGCAACATTTCGTTATAGATAACTGCATCAGTTTCAACGTCTGAGGTTACTGTTAATTTGTCTGAAAGGTCATTGGTATACAACATGAATAACAAAGCTCCCAACACACTTCCCTGTGGCAAACTCGAAGTCACTTCTACATCTGACAATGACTGTTCATCCGAGGTAACTTTCTGTGCCCTCCTTACCAAAATTTCCTCACTCCAGTCACAAATTTCACTTGATTCATCACATCATTGTACATTTGATAATATGCATAGATGTGGAACTAAATTAAATTCTTTTTGGGAATCAAAGAATACTGCATCTTCACACTGACCTTGGTCCATAGCTTTCAGTATGTCATGAGGAAAGTGCAAGTTGGGTTTCACACGATCAGTGATTTTGGAACAAATGGGCATGGAGGTGGTCATTATTTTTGAGCTACCTCATCATTTTTGTGCTCAGAATATGTTCTAAGATCCTGCAACAAATGGATGCCAAGAATATTAGGTGGTAGTTTTGTGGATCATTTCTGATACCCTTCCTTCTTGTAGTTGGGTGTGACCTATGCTTTTTTCCAATTATTTGGCACGGTTTTTTGTTTGAATGATATGTGGTACATTATAGTTAAAAGAGGGACTAACTCAGCCACAAATTCAGTATGCAATCTGATAGGAGTTCTGTTATGATGTGGAGCTTTCTTCAAAGTTAGTGATTCCAGCTATTTCTCAATACCAGTGACAGTGATGTCTATTTCACTCATCTTTTCAATGGTAGGGGAATTAAATTTTGGTGATGCTCCTGGACTTTCCTTTGTAAAGGAACATTTTAAATTGGAGTTAAGCATTTCTTCTTTGGCTTTTCTATGCTCATTTTCAGTTCTTGTCTCATCCATGAGTGACTAGACACTAACTTTGGCGCCACTAACAGCCTTTACATACACTCAGCATTTCTTTGGGTTTTGTGAAAGATATTTTGACAATATTTTACTACAGTAGGCATTGAAGGCTTCATATATAGCTCTTTTGATAGCTAAAGTCATTTCATTTAGCATCTCTCTACCTACAGCCTTCTGCTTTGTTTCACACCTATTATCTGTGTTTCTTTAGAAGTTTCTTTACAGAGAATAGTTTGGAATCTTGTTCCATTGAAAACTTTAATAAAGGCACAGGCATTTGGATGAGTGTTTCAATATTCAATGTCAGTCTTTGATCTAGATAGGATGTTTGTAAACGTCATGGGATTTTGTGATGTTATTTTTGCCAAAATTTGAATTTTGCAAAACAATTATGGTCGGGGATGTGAGGATACCAAGGTCAATGTCCTTAACTGTGAGCTCCCAAGCAGCAGGCACTAGATTCTAGAACTTTCTATAGTCTCCTGCCTGCCTTTTGTGGCAGGCAGTGCATTGTTGTGTCACACTGACAATATAAGGCAAAGGTGGTAGTGCGGTAGAGTTGGCTGAGCCAGAATTCAGATGGCATGGCTTGTAATGCAGCAGTAGCCTGTTGTGCCACTGGATGTTCAACCTTCTTCTTGGTCACAGTTTGGTGATGTTCATTCAATCTGATGAACAGTTCGTTGGTGGTCATGCCCACATAAAATGCTGTAAGGAAATTGCAACAGAACTGCTATATGACGTAGCTACTTTCACAGGTTTCCCTGCCTCTGATGGAATAAGATAAGCCTGTGACAGGATTGGAGTAGGATATGCAGGATAGGTGAATCTGGCAAGTCATGCACCTGGGTCTTCCACAGGGATATAATTCTTGTGGCAAGGGGTCGCAAATGGGAATGGGAACAGCATTGGGATGGACCAGAATATTGTATAGGTTGGGTGAGTGATGGAATAGCATTTCAAGTGGAGTGGGAAGGACTGTTGGGTAGGATGTCCCTCATTTCTGGGTATGATAGTAGATCACCAAAGCTCTGGCAAAAGATATGGGTCAACCATATCCTACAGCAGGCCTTGTTCTGATATTCAAACCAGCAACTGGAACAATTACAAATTATGGGAATAGAAAAGAAAGAACTGGGAAACAAGCAAGGAAATGATAAGAAAAAGACTGTAAGCGCTCACCTCTTAATTTTAAGTGAACTAGACCATGTTGCTAAGGATTTGCTATAGGACCTCTGAGGGAGAGACTTACGACCGCCATGATCACATAGAAAATTGAGCTGTAGCCTACCTATGCTTGACATGTCTGTTATCACTTACAACACAATTAATCATAAAAAATGGTTGTTTTTCTTAAATACAAGATGATGTTCTTTAATGTAGTTTCTTTAACTTCCTAGAACAGAAATGTGTCTAGCCATATCAAATTCATTCACTTTCATGGAACTTACAAATTACAAAATCATTCATTCTGAAAAAGCCATGGATGATTCTACATCCCTATTTCAATAAAATGCTCGTCTCAGTACACTATCAAACACTTTCTACCTTAATTTTGTGAATTCCGCCTATTGACACTTTACCCAATTGTTTCCCCTACCTCTGTCCTGTCAGCCTC
This sequence comes from Schistocerca piceifrons, assembly GCF_021461385.2. Classification (NCBI taxonomy): domain Eukaryota; kingdom Metazoa; phylum Arthropoda; class Insecta; order Orthoptera; family Acrididae; genus Schistocerca; species Schistocerca piceifrons. The sequence goes on along the minus strand of NC_060138.1, from coordinate 330,400,582 downwards.
TTCCAATACACGCCTCTGTGGTATCTTCATCATGTGTTGCAATTCATTTGCCCCGGTGTCTATATGTCACTTGCCTAACCCAGGCATTTGCCATCCTACCCTGCTGATTTCCTAGCCTGCCCACCTGCTGCCTTCCACTGAGTCACTAGCTGCCCATCCATAACCCCCTCCCCCCTTCCTTCCTGCTTTATGCCTCTCTCTGTCCCCATACTCATCCCATCTGACAACTCAACATCCAGCCGAATCCACCTGCCAAACTGCAATACAAGCATTTTAGATTTGCAGAGAGGATGAGTGAGTGTGTGTGTGTGTGTGTGTGTGTGTGTGTGTGTGTGTGTGTGTGTGTCCATCTGTCTGTCTGTCCTCCAGCTAATCAAAAGCTAGCAAACTTTTCATTATCCGTCATGTGAGGCTGTCAATGACATAATGCTTCTGCTATTTGGTGAGCTGTCTCCTTTTGCTTTTGAATTATTTACAAAATAGTTTTCCATGTTTGTATAATATCAGTGATAGCAAATTCTTCTGCTAGAGCTTAGCCAGTTTCCTGCTCAATTCCTGCCCAATCCAAACTTCACTAAAGACCTTGTCATAGATGAGACACTAAATTCTGATTTTCTAGCCTTCTTTAAAAATCTCTATGCCAAAAGCTTCCCCTCTTTTGTAAATCTCTGTTACAGTACAGTGTCTAATGATTTCATTGACAGTGATAAGTTATTTTCATAGTCAAAGAGGGAGATAAATGTTAAAAGTTGTACATATAGTGTGCAATAAGCTTACTCCTAACTTCTGAAACATGATTGTTACCCATTAACCATTTTTCAATTGGATTTTCAAAAAATATTGCCTTTAGGCCTTAAGAATTCATTATTTAGTGTTATCACAGATACAGTAATTAACAAAGATAATGGGAAATCTGTGATACTACCAGCTCAGAATGTTTCCAAGCTGATTATAAAAAAGGGAACATTGTGTGTCAGTAAACATAGACAGATTGAAAATTAATTGAGTCCTTGCTGTGTACATTATTTAACCAATGTTCATCAGGTACATTACTATCTTTTCCACTAACTGAGTCATGATATTTAGTGCTAATTAACTTGCAGGCTAATAGTCCTAATCTGTGATCTCTTTGTACAACAGAACACAATACAATCAGAGGTAGAATATTCTGTGCACAGTGCATTCCAAATGCTGGTGGCTGTCACTGTTCTTTGCTGATTTATTGTGCTTCTTGTCTAAAGATAATGCTGGTTTCCATTACTCTTCTATTGGTTATGTCTTTGTGGCCACCAATGTTATCATCCTCTTTCACAGTCTCAGATATGAGGTCCTTTTGTTGGTAATAGGAGTCCATCCCACCTCCCACCATCTTCCTCCCCCATCACTCTGAGAAAAAAATGTATGTCATACATGTGAGCTGGTATTTAACTTTCAGGAATACTGTTACAGCCCAATGTCTAGTTTGCATTACAAAGTCAGCTGCTTACTCAAACCTGACTAACAGTTCTCTACATAAACCACAGTAAGATTGATACAATACATAAATAAAAAAGAAACAGCCTGCCAGTCTAAATGTGAAAAGTGCCAGTATTTACTCCCTCCTTCTCCCCTCTCCCTTTTCATAATATGTCTATCCTGTCATGCATTGTTCTTCTGGTTACAAACACAAACGTGTGCTTTATTACAACTAGTATAACTGTTAAATCAAACAATGGAAAATCCAGGATGGAATGTAACAATATTGTGAAAAGGAAAGTTGTTGCTCACCATATAGTGGAGATGCTGAGTCGCAGATAGGCACAACAAGAAGACTGTCACAAATAAATAAACAGCTTTTGGAAAGTAAGGCCTTCATCAGAATTAGATGGCAAACACATACATACGCACTCACACAAATGCAACTCACTCACACATGACTGCAGTCTCAGGCAACCGTGGTCTCCAACACTGAGGCAATCTTCTTCAGTTTTTGCATTGGGTATTTTCTAGGGCACTTTTAGTATCCACTCCTGAATATTTCTCAAATTCTTCTGTATTCTTGCATGAGCTTCTTCTTTGAGTGGATTGTAACAATACAATTTTGATCAGAAATCCATTTTTTTTACAAAGTGCTACTAAAACCATTTTGCAGCACCCATACACTGCAGTTAGAGTACACTGATGAAGCAAACTAATGATTATTGGTTGAAATAAAAGTTACTCTGACTGTTCATAGCAATTAAAGGTCACCAAATCGTCAGAATAATAGTAATTGCCATTGGCTGTTGTTTTGGGGAAAAAAAAATGGACACACAGCTGTTTACTGCACCTTAATAGTGTAGTGATGTAGAACAAAGAAATGTTTGGGCATGATGCCTGTGGTGTGCCATCTTGATATTTTCCATGTTTATACCAAAATATTGGAGCAATATAATCTACTTTTTTCATAAAAATTTAAGGTGTGGTGTTTTCACATATTCAAGATCAAAAAGTTAAGGTCAATGACCTTGAATGTGAAAATTTGGAGAAACCCAACAAGTTGCATCTCAGCACAAAACTCTACTCGTTAGCTTTTCAGTGGTATAAATTTCATTGCTGTATCTAGGTTAGAACCAGAATTATAGTCATTGAGACAGACAAAGCAATTTTCAAATTTTACAGACCATAATTTTCTCACAACATGCCTCTGCAAATTGGTAGTTTTCCATTTCTTCCTTATCTGGATCACTGACTGCACCGAATATGAAAGAAATCTGAGTGGACCGGGTTGAGTGCTGCATTGAATTGACATGGAATTACCCACTGGCAAACACAACCAAATGACCACCCTCCTGCTTATTTTCAAATACAGGCTCGACCCTGAATAAGCTTTCTACAGTGGTCACTGGTTGTTCAAACCCAACAAATGACAGTGATGACATGAACAGCTAAAATCTACACTATCTATGAACAGTTACTAAAACGCAAGAGTATGCCTCTTAAATACATAGATGCAGAAGGAATTTAAGAATTAAATTACAAAATCACACAGAAACTAAATAAGTATAGTTAGGTGCAAGTAATATGATACACAAGCAAACTACTCTCCTGCTAATTTTTGAATGGAGGTTGTCTGCAAATAAAACTGATGGGGCATTTGTATTGATAGGTAACTCATTAATGAAGAATAAGAACAAAATAGGTCCTAGAAAAGAGACTTGGGGGACACCTTGTTATACTGCACACAGTTTTAATCTTCCAGGAAGTTTCATATCAGTATACATTAAACTGCAGAGAGAAAAATGCATTCTGGAAACATCCCCCCCCCCCCCCCCACCCCCCCCCCCCCCCCCGCCAGGCTGTGGCCAAGCCATGTCTCCACAATATCCTTCCTTCCAGTACTACTAGATCTGCAAGTTTCACATAAGAACTTTAAGAAGTTTGGAAGGTTAAATCAGCATTTCCTTTAAAATAAATGTTACTATAAAGTAGCATTTTCTACTAGTATCAGCTTAAAAAATAATCTTATTCATAATTTGAAACCAATGCATTCTCCCTTACAAAACTTAGGTGTCTATAGAATTAGCTGTGACACATGTCCAGCCCATTACATAGGACAAACAGGATGAGCAACAATATCATCCTCCTATCTCCTTTTTAACAATATAGCAGAGATGCTGAGTCGCAGCTAGGCACTACAAAAAGCCTGTCACAAATAAAGCTTTCAGCCATTAAGGTCTTCGTCACCTTTGTAAACAATAGATGAAACACACACACACACACACACACACACACACACACACACACACACACACACCATACAACTACAGTCTCAAGCAACTGAAACTGCAGTGCGAGCAGCAGCACCAGTGCACAATGGGAGTGGTGACTGGGTGGGGGTAAGGAGGAGACTGGGGCAAGAAGGGGGAGGGATAGTATGGTGGAGGTGGCAGACAGTGAAGTGCTGCATGTTAGATGAAGGGTAGGGGAGAGGTGGGAAAATGGGGGGGGGGGGGGGGGAGTAGTGGGAAAGGAGAGAAGTAAAGAGGCTGGGTATGATGGTGGAACGATGGCTGTGTAGTTCTGGAATCGGAACGGGGAAGGGGCTGGATGGGTGAGGACAGTGACTAATGAAGGTTGAGTCCAGGAGGGTTATGGGAATGTAGGATGTATTGCAGGGAAAGTTCTCACTTGTGCAATTCAGAAAGGCTAGTGTTGGTGGGAAGACTGTGAAGCAGTCATTGAAAGGAAGAATGTCATGTTTGGCAGTGCGTTCAGCAATAGGGTGGTCCACTTGTTTCTTGGCCACAGTTTTCGGTGGCCATTTTTGTGGACACCGTTTGTCAGTTGAAATTCATGCAGGCAGACAGCTTGTTAGTTGTCATGCCAACATAGAATGCAGCACAGTGGTTGCAGCTAAGCTTGCAGATCACGTGACTGGTTTCACAGGTAGCCCTGCCTTTGATGGCATAGGTGATGTTAGTGACTGGACTGGAGTAGGTGGTGGTGGCAGGATGTATGGGACAGATCTTGCAACTAGGCCTATTACAGGGCTATGAGCCATGAGGTAAGGGGTTGGGACCAGGGGTAGTGTAAGGATGGATGAATATATTGTGTAAGTTTGGCAGACGGTGGAATACCACTGTGGGATGGGTGGGAAGGATAGTGGGCAGGACATTTCTCATTTCAGGACACAACGGGAGGTAGTCGAAACCCTGATAGAGAATGTAATTCAGTTGCTCTGGTCATGGGTATAACTGAATTGTGAGAGGAATGCTTCTCTGTGGCCAGATGGTGAGAGTCCCACTGTATGCGCACAGAGCAGCATGTATTGTGCTACATCATGTAGCTGTAATTTTACCGACAATCACCAGCTTTATGTCAGTTCCAATGTCCACAATTTTAATGGTTTAAATATTATCTACTAATGAAGTATTTTATATGAAGAGAGCATTTTGCTCTTAAATCTGTTCATCTGTTACTACATGTAAGTACAGTCTGCTCATAAATCTGTTTGTTATAATAACCATCTATCCTTGATTTTTCTCTTTGTAAATAATTTCGTAATCTTTTTATATAATTGTCTGGATTTTTTGGATGAAGACTCTCATAGTTGGTGTTGAAACCAGGTTAAAGAAAAATACTGTTGCAAACGGTTGCTATCTCATAAAAATGTACATACATAGTTAACTTTCTGTACCCATACTCCTCTTAAGAACTGGAAAAAGAGGCATGTGAAAGAAATGGAGAAAGGGAAATGATACCCCAGCTGAAAGATAAGTTTCACTATTCAGACTGTATGTGTGAAAAAATGCAACTTTTGACAGTACTTCAAAAGAGATGGAGTATAAGGAAGACCATGAAAGAATTTTCCACTTCATTTTACATGGTTTGTGGCAGAACATGGTATGTTTTTTTTTTTTTAGTGTCACCAAATCCAAAGCCAGGTAAGACATTGTGTGAGAAAATTGCTCGAAGTGTGCATGATTTTTACTGTGATCATAGTGTGAGCTGTGTGATGCTAGGAAGGAAAGACTATGGGTCTGTGAAAGAAAACTGAATTAGAGTACTAGTGTTGCACCGTCATAAAAATTATATGCATATTTCAAAGAAAAATACCCATATGTAAATAATGGATTCTCACAATTTTGTGAGTTGCAGCCAAAGCACTGTGTTCTTGCCAATGTCAGTGGGACCTAGGCTTTTTACCTGTCTCACACCAGAATTTTAAGTAAATTGAAAAGAACTAATGAAATGAGAAGAATACACATTACCATAATACAAGCACTGTGCAGCATTTGTTATTCTGCACTACCGGTATGTTTCTTAGGAGCATGTCCCTGTTGTGCAACAGTGACAAGTCTGACTAAGTATCTATCGCAACTATTTGGTATGAACTGCAGTGACAAAATTACAACAGACAGGGTAGTTCTAGAAATTGTAACAAAATCAATAGACAGTTTCACTGAATTTTTGCATCAAGCTCCTATCACACTCTTTTATCGCCCAGCTGCAGTCGTAGTTCTTTAAATCATTAAAGAAGGATTCAGTGTAAGTGTATATTTTGTTTGTGATTTTGCAGAGAGTTATTCCTTCACCATGTATGTATGTATGTATGTATGTATTGCAGGGATTTCACTGGAATAATTCACATGTTATAATTCACCGATTTGTAATTTACTAGAGAGACGCAATTGCTAATGAAATACGCTATGTGTCGTATGTGGAAATATCTGACTGCCTTCAGCATGATACAGTGATTGTATATATTGTTTCAAGCACAATTTCATAAATTTCTTAAAATGTCACTTTCCAACTTCAAAGCATATTTTTACTTTCCAGATGCATATGTTGCCCAACACAAAATGAAACAGAAAGAATTTCATGAATTTGTCCTACCATCAGAAATATTTTTATGTTACAGCAGAATGATAGTTTTTACTACAGCACATGGTAAATGACCTAGCGATGGGATTGCAGGGAATGCAAAGAGATTAACCACACCTGCCAGTCTCAAGTGACCTCATGGAAACCATGTTTTGATATCACAACGGTTGTTTCAGTGGTCCAAGGAAAATATTTCCTCATGTGTCTTACACTTTACATTGGCTTTCCATCATGATAAATAGAATGCTAAGTTGAAGCAGCGTTTGGAGAATTCAAGTATGATTCCAGGCACCCAGAAGTGTCATTGGTTAAATCTGGTAACAAAGGTATAGTAAACTTTAGGGAGCAGAGGAGAGTCAGTGGTTGCCACAGCAAATGAAATGCTGTTAAAGACATGCATGGATTTGTTGCCTGTTTGTATGGTAGTCATTGGTGGATTGCATATTTGTTACAAACATATGAATACATAGATACATCCACATGGACCATCTCCATCATATGCATTTCCTGACAAACATGACACTTGCGTTATCAGAAGATGTGATATTCTCACAATGCTGGATCCAGTGACACCAACTGGAAGGACATACAAACTTTCTGCCTCAGATGTGGTGAACATTAACAGTTTAATTGGAGACCTGCAAGACAAAATTTTACCACACTTTATTACCTTTTCATTCAAGCTGCACTGTAAATGGTTCATAATACCACTACACTAATAAAACCCATATTTTTGTACAGCATTACTTATGATGACGCTTTTTAATAACTTGTGTTTTATATTTATGTGCTACCTTCTGCATTCTGATAGAGTACTGATGTTGACAAAATAAATTATGGGGCATGATGCCTTTGGTGTGCCATCTTAATATTTACCATATCTATAGAACACACTGTAGAAACTCAATAAAAAAATTGAAGTTAGGGTGTTTTGAGACATTCAAGGTCAAAGGCTAAGGTCAATGACCTCAAATGTGAAAATTCTTAAAAAACTGTCATGTTGCACAACAATGCAATGCTTTACTCCTCAGCTTTCCAATGATACAAGTTTCATTGCTGTACCTGGATTAGAAACAGAATTATAGTCATTTATGTTGAGACAGGTGCATGAAAATTTCACACAATTTCCTGTAACTTCATTCGTAACTATTATACACCTCTGTAAATTGTTAGTTTTTCATCTCTTATCTGGATCATTTGATGCACCAAATTTGAAAGAAATTGGAGATGATCACATTGAAAATGTCAGTGCGATGAACTGATGTGGAATTACCCTAGCACGGATTGAATTAGCATCAGTGGCAGGCTCAGTGCTTTTCTAGTAGCTTTAGTTTGGCTCCTTATCAAATGTGGCAGAGCAGATAATTGCCTAAAAGACAACAAGGCTCAATTTCATCTTTTTTATTTACCTGTTGTTTTCAGTTGAATCTTAGTAGTACAGTGGATGGGGAGTTGCATGCTGTGTGCAGTTGTAGGAGAAGCTGGCTACATCTTCCAGTGTAGTCAAAGTGGGGCACTTGCACTCACTGCAGAGTGAGGGGCAGGTTGTAATACATTTGTATTTGCCTGAGTCTGATAGTCAATGTGGAGACTGGTCTTATGGCCTCACCTATTCACCATGTGAGAGCACAAGTGGCAACTGATTCAACAGTGTCTGAGCAAGCACATGGTGAGGAAAGGTTCACTAGTTATTGGGAGCTCCAATGTTAGGTTCACTATGGAACCCCTTAAAAAATAGCATTTAGCATTCAGGACTGGAAAGAAATCCAATGTGCAATATATATGTGCCAGGGTACCTCATTTGAGATGTGGAAGAGGCCATACCTGCAGCTATAGAGGGTGTAGGGTGTGTTCATCTTCAAGTTGTGGCTCATGTTAACACAAATGATACCTTCATTTGGGTTCTGAGACCGTCCTCAGTACATACAGATGGGTGACAGAAGTGGTGAAGATTGGTGACTTCAATCATGGAAGGGAAGCAGAGCTCACAATTTGCAGTATTGTACCCAGAACTGATGGTTTAGCTTTGATTTGGATCTGAGTGGAGAATCTCAACCAGGGACAATGTCAATTCCATGACTGCCTTGGCTGCAGAATTCTGGACCTACATTATGGGTTGGGGAATCGTAGGACATTTTGTGATAGATCATGTGCATTACACAGAGGAAGCAGCTACTCGGATAGCAGAGTACTTGTGGAGTGCACATGGCTGTTTAGGCTAGGCTGTAATTTGAGGCACTCTGATGAATGCTCACCAGTTGATACATGGAGAGTGAAATCAGATTACATGCAAAATAGACACTTTGAAAGTCAAAACTTCAACAGTAAATTGCTGAATCAAGGTTGAAACCTTGATAAATCATGGAATCCGGCACTTGCTGTAATAAACTCAGAAAGACACTGTCACAGTGCAGCTCACAATAATATATCAATATGCCAACACAGATCGATTGCGGAGTCATAGATGTAACTCGTGCACTGTGCACGTCTCTGCTGCCAACCAACATCTCTGGCGCATTGCATCTGTGGCCGCATGCACAGTTGTGCGGTACACGAGTATAAAGGGACGAAGCGAGCACTGGAGCGGCAGTCTTGCAGCTCACTCTTAAGATGGCTGAATGTTATACAGCCGAAATATTAGAAGAAGAAGGAGAATTCTTGTGGCTGCACACCTGAAACTTAATGGAACAGTTTTTGCACCACCAAAACCTGGAGATTCACATGTTTTAATTATGTATGTCTTTTCCTGTATTGCTCAAGTACAGGAGTAGAGCTCAGTGGCTTGCCACTTAGGGGCAATGTATCGTAGCAAACCGGCTCCAAGATTAAGTATCACTCATAATCTCCCCCTCCTGTGTGCATTTGAATTTTTAGATGGTTTCTCACATCTCAGTATGTTAATACTGGGCTTGACGTGTTTTTCTTGTTGTGGATATATTTTAAGTAATTGATGCATTGTGCGATGCCAAGTCTTTACTTGTGCCTTGTAATGATGGTTACATTCTTTTCAGCATTGCCCAGTCACCATCTAGTTTTCTCTTGATGTTGTGATCCTGCAGTGCAGTGCCGCATAATTGACCACTTACTTCTTTTCTGATTGCAGAGGGACACAGGCTATAAGAGAGCTTCACCATTTAAACAACTCACTACGAAATCACAAAATATGGTTTCCATAGTTCTTTTGTATTCAAATAAGTTCTCAACTCAAAAAACTGATAATTAATGAACTTTTTCAGAAACATGTTCATACATGATGCTTTAGTGCTGGATCAAAACCATAAGTTTGTACTAAACTCGAGATAGCGTGACATTGAATATATATAACAACATTCATTTTTCTTTACTTCTTGGCCATTGTCATCAAGCCACTTTTTTCTTTGGCATCCACAGCACCCCAAAAGCATGACAGCAAAGTGCAAGTGATCCTCTACTTGCCAGCCAAAATTTTACATCCATTATCACTTTATGCACTGTGCCCAAATATTTCTTTCTCATATCTCTTCGAGTAGATTTCCCCACCATGTTATAGTTCTTGGTGGAGATTTTAATTTGCCAGATATAGACTGGGAGACTCAAACGTTCATAACGGGTGGCAGGGACAAAGAATCCAGTGAAATTTTTTTAAGTGCTTTATCTGAAAACTACCTTGAGCAGTTAAGCAGAGAACCGACTCGTGGCGATAACATATTAGACCTTCTGGTGACAAACAAACCTGAACTATTTGAAACAGTTAACACAGAACAGGGAATCAGCGATCATAAAGCGGTTACTGCATTGATGATTTAAGCCGTAAATAGAAATATTAAAAAAGCTAGGAAGATTTTTCTGTGTAGCAAAAGTGACAAAAAGCAGATTTCAGAGTACCTGACGGCTCAACACAAAAGTTTTGTCTCAAGTACAGATAGTGTTGAGGATCAGTGGACAAAGTTCAAAACCATCGTACAATATACGTTAGATGAGTATGTGCCAAGCAAGATCGTAAGACATGGAAAAGAGCCACCGTGGTACAACAGCCGAGTTAGAAAACTGCTGCGGAAGCAATGGGAACTTCACAGCAAACATAAACATAGCCAAAGCCTTGCAGACAAACAAAAATTACGCGAAGCGAAATGTAGTGTGAGGAGGGCTATGCGAGAGGCGTTCAATGAATTCAAAAGTAAAGTTCTATGTACTGACTTGGCAGAAAATCCTAAGAAATTTTGGTCTTAGGTCAAAGCGGTAGGTGGATCAAAACAAAATGTCCAGGCACTCTGTGACCAAAATGGTACTGAAACAGAGGATGACAGACTAAAGGCCGAAATACTAAATGTCTTTTTCCAAAGTTGTTTCACAGAGGAAGACTGCACTGTAGTTCCTTCTCTGGATTGTCGCACAGATGACAAAATGGTAGGTAACAAAATAGATGACAGAGAGATAGAGAAACAATTAAAATCGTTCAAAAGAGGAAAGGCCGCTGGACCTGATGGGATACCAGTTCGATTATACACAGAGTATGCGAAGGAACTTGCCCCCCTTCTTGCAGCAGTGTACCGTAGGTCTCTAGAAGAGCGTAGCATTCCAAAGGATTGGAAAAAGGGCACAGGTCACCCCCATTTTCAAGAAGGGACGTCGAACAGATGTGCAGAACTATAGACCTATATCTCTAACGTCGATCAGTTGTATAATTTTGGAACATGTATTATGTTCGAGTGTAATGACTTTTCTGGAGACTGGAAATATACTCTGTAGGAATCAGCATGGGTTTTGAAAAAGACGATCGTGTGAAACCCAGCTCGCACTATTCGTCCACGAGACTCAGAGGTCCATAGACACGGGTTTCCAGGTAGATGCTGTGTTTCTTGACTTCCGCAAGGCGTTCAATACCGTTCCCCACAGTCGTTTAATGAACAAAGTAAGAGCATATGGACTATCAGACCAATTGTGTGATTGGATTGAAGAGTTCCTAGATAGCAGAACGCAGCATGTCATTCTCAATGGAGAGAAGTCTTCCGAAGTAAGAGTGATTTCAGGTGTGCTGCAGGGGAGTGTCGTAGGACCGTTGCTGTTCACAATATACATAAATGACCTTGTGGATGACATCGGAAATTCACTGAGGCTTTTTGTGGATGCTGCTGTGGTATATCGAGAGGTTGTAACAATGGAAAATTGTACTGAAATGCAGGAGGATCTGCAGCGAATTGATGCATGGTGCAGGGAATGGCAATTGAATATCAATGTAGACAAGTGTAATGTGCTGCGAATACATAGAAAGAAAGATCCCTTATCATGTAGCTACAATATAGCAGGTCAGCAACTGGAAGCAGTTAATTCCATAAATTATCGGGGAGTACTCATTAGGAGTGATTTAAAATGGAATGATCATATAAAGTTGATTGTCGGTAAAGCAGATGCCTGACTGAGATTCATTGGAAGACTCCTAAGGAAATGCAATCAGAAAACCAAGGAAGTAGGTTACAGTATGCTTGTTCGCCCACTGCTTGAATACTGCTCAGCAGTGTGGGATCTGTACCAGATAGGGTTGATAGAAGAGATAGAGAAGATCCAACGGAGAGCAGCGTGCTTTGTTACAGGATCATTTAATAATCGCGAAAGCGTTAAGGAGATGATAGATAAACTCCAGTGGAAGACTCTGCAGGACAGACTCTCAGTAGCTTGGTACGGGCTTTTGTTGAAGTTTTGAGAACATACCTTCAATGAGGAGTAAAGCAGTAAATTGCTCCCTCCTACGTATATCTCACGAAGAGACTATGAGGATAAAATCAGAGAGATTAGAGCCCACACAAAGGCATACCGACAATCCTTCTTCCCATGAACAATACGAGACTGGAACAGAAGGGAGAACCGATAGAGGTACTCAAGGTACCCTCCGCCACACACCGTCAGGTGGCTTGCGGAGTATGGATGTAGATGTAGATGTAGACGCACATAAATTCCTACAAACCCTATGGATAGGGGATGCTTTTTACTGCTGCTGATTAAAGTCACATTTTTCATACACATCTTTCATCTATTTAGTGAAAGAGTAGTGAGACGTGTTGCTATGCTTTATAGCAACAGGTACAACTACACATTCCCCTACTAAGATGAAAGACTTCATGTAGACTAACTTACACAACTAGAGACAGCATGGCTTATCTTATAAGCAGTCCCATAAATTAATTTAACTTTTATATTCAGATCTCGTGTGTCCTAAATTCATTGCATTCCTTTCAATATCAAATTTATACATACAATAGTCATCAGTTTTCTTACATTAGACGCCATGGCTTAAAACCCATTTAGTTTTTTATCATGTAAAGATTTCTGTCTTTGTATTTCAGAAAGATATTTAATATTCTAAAATTAATGTTTAATTCCATGAGATACTAAATTTACCCCCACCATTTACCTTAAGGAGTTACATGTTGGCATTTCATCTTATCTTACTTTCCACGTTTACAAGTCTCAGAATTGTTCTTGTTCAATGTGTATTCAAGAAGCAAAAGTCTAAGGAATCGAGTCCTGGAAAGTCCATATGCCTTAACCATTTTCGAGAATTCTTCCCTATCTTCGTTTAGTTTACTTTCCTAGTTTTGTACTCTTATATTCGCTGCATTCTCATGTAACTCTCTGGACAGATACATTGAACATACTGTATTGCTTTCACAGGGTAGTCTGGTATCAGTTGCGTGGAAGCTGAATGCCCACCGGAGCAAATGGAGCTCAATGGGTGACAGAGGGCAGTGATGATGCAGTGCTGCACTCACCTAGAAAGTGTGTCACCATCTCACCACGTGGATACACTGACCAACAGTGTCCCTCATGGCTGGCATAAATACCACTACACCTAGACCGCTCTGTCAGTCATGTACCTTGTCTGATTGCATTTGTTACCATTTCCAGCATACAACTGACTATGCACTGATGACTTTGCTTTAGTATTGGTTTTCCTCTTTGGTCTCAATTTGGATTGTGGCCCATACTTGACCTGCTGACAGCATTGTGTCAAAAGTTTGTTGCACATCATTGTTCTGTGGATTGCTATTGACTTGCTCTTTTTGTGTTAGGTCTGCCAGTTGGTCACCTCTGTTGCTCGACTCTGGTGTGGGTTTCAGTCTGATCTGTAGGCAGTCTTCCCACCTTGCGTCATCATCATTTCTCTCATATTTTTCTGATGTGTGTACTGGTATTCAGCTACTCGCAGATATCAGAGTTGGTGACAAGGAAAAAAGAAGTTGTTTCATTGCATGAAAACTAAAAAGTTTCAAGTCATGGGTGATTCCTTTCAGTGACCACTCTTTCTGTCTTGGACATTGCCAGACACATTTTTTCTCCTCCAAAAATTGGAGCCTCTGTCTGACTCCATCTCACTCTCCTTTCAGGAGATATGTATTCCGCTGACTAATTATTATTCCCAGGAGTACCATGTGGTTGCCTCCAGGCTAGAATTTCATCAGTGTCATAAACAGCTGAGACAATCATATTGTTGTAGGTCACTGATCTGCAAGGACTCAGCTGAAAATGTGATTTCACTTGTGACAGTCAAGGCTGTAAGGCTTCCTGCACTGGCTCCTTGATTCGTGATGTGGTGGTTCACCTGGCACCTGACCTGGAAGTTTGCATGGCGAGGTTGAAACTGGATAACTCATATTTAGAAGACATCTTGTGCATCGCTTACTCATTCAAAATTGGCATGGCTGCAAGTGGCAGCAGTTCACATGCCACCACAAGGGCCACCCCAGCATCATAAACATAGAACAACCACTGGGTTGCAGCAACATAGTGATTCATATTTTTCCAATGTCTCTATGACTTCTGAGCTTCCAGTCACACCTCAACGACAGCTGCAGGAGCCACTCCCTTCATACCCACAGTGTTTTTGCTCTCACTCCTGTGCAGACTGTCCAGATCACAGGGGTCATGTACACACTGTGGCAAGGAAGGGCACCTCCAAGCAGTGTGTTGCAGTCACACAACCTGCCCCCCACCCATCACTGCGACCACACCAGGACATGGTACTTGCCCTGCATACAGTAGCCCCCAGAATGGAGATGGTGCAATTCCTCTTTGTCAGCAGCTTAGAAATATGTTACTTGGCTTTTGATGTTCTTTGTCATTGACCATCCGTCAGATACCAACATTTTTGGTCTCAACGCCTTCATTGAGTTTAAATTTTCTATCTTGACTAAAGTCAAGATGGTTTCCACAGCAGTCTCTTTTCAGGAACTGGATGACTTATGCACAAAATTTTTTCCTCTCTTTCAAACCAGATTTGGGATGTGCTTCAGACTTTCAGGCACATGCCACACTTCGGTTGGATGCCACACCTCATTTTTATCTCTTTGCTTGTGTCGGGATATCAAAGTGACCACTAATACTCAATTGCAGATAGAAACCTATCCTATTCCCTGGCAACAAGATCTCCTCACCAAACTGGCTGGGAGGCAGTATTTTTCCAAAATTTACCTCGATTATGTGTCCCTCCAGCTACCCTTAGATGAGGGATCTCAGAACATTGTCATCACTAACGCATCGTTTGGGTTGTATAAGTGCAACCAACCCCACCCCCCCCCCCCCCCCCTCCCCCCTTTGCCATTCCTCAGCTCCTGCAGTATTCCAGCGATTCTTGGAACAATTGATACAGTGTATTCCAGCTTGTGTCAATTACTTGGATGACCTTATTGTCACAGGATCCTACTGCCAGTAGCATTTGGAAAACCTCTGCACCCTGTTCATGACCCTGTGGAACATGGACTTGTGTTGTCATTTGGAGAAGTGCAGACTTTTTCAATGAGGAGTGGTGTACTTGGAGCATTGGCTCTCTCAAGAAGGAATCCAGCCTACTAATCGGCATGTTGTCAGCATCACTTCTTTATCCCACCCGACAAACTTAGCTGAATTACAAGCATTATTGGGTAAGCTTAACTATTATGCTGAATTCTTACCCCAGGTGGCTCATGTTACATAGCCTTCAATTGGGTGCATAAAAGAGGGGTCCCTTATACCTGGATCCCAACCTGCAACCAGGCTTTTGTCAAATGAAAACTGTGCTGACATCCACACACTGCCTCACAACTTTTTCTCCTGAACATCCATTGGTAGTGGCAGGTGATGTGTCCCATGACTGTATCCAAGCAATCTTGGTATGCAGGAATGGGGATGGTTGCGAACAGCCTACAGCATACTCTCAAGACCTCTTGAATAGTTGCTCTGCTCCAGTGCAGAGCAACTATTCCCAGATCAAAAAGAACGCATTGGCATTAGCACTTGCGGTCAATATATTCCATATCTACCTTTTTGGGATACAGCTCTGTCTAATTACATGTCTTAAGCCATTGGTGGCATTATCTGGGCCACATTCCAACTTTCCAGAACAAATAGTGCAACACCTCCAGTGCTGGGCATTGTTCATCAGTGCCTACAATTATACTATCCGGTACAATCTGGCAGCCCAGCATTCTAAGCTGACACATTCTCCCATCTACCAGCTGGTTCGCACCCTGATATCAACTAGCAGGAGGTCCTCTGCTTCCACATCAATGCTGAACGACAATGTACACTGAACAGGTTTCCCCTTACGGCCATATATGTTGCCACAGCAAAATGGTGGGACCCCATCCTATGACAAGTCCTTGCTGTGTAAACCATGGCTGGCCCCATTATCTCACTCAGTGGCTCACGACAGAGCTCTACCCTTAGAAACAGTTTTCTGACTGACTGTCAGTTGTGGATTATGTCATCCTTTCGGATACCAAGGCAGATGCACATCATATGGTCATTCCAGTGGAATTACATCACTGGATATTGAGTTTGCTTCACTACGGTGATTGGAGCATGTCCAACATGAAGATCCTGTCACATTGCCATTATACGGGCCTGGGATCAAGAGCAACGTTGAAAAGATGGTCCGTAGTTACATATCATGCGCCTGGCACCAGGTGGCACCTCCTGGTCCTTTGCCCTCTGGCCTACTGCTCACCTCCCTTGGGACTGCATCCATCTCAGTTTTGTAGACCCGTTCTTGGGTTCTATGTGGTTGCTCATTATGGATGCTTATTCTCCATTGCTGAGGCCACTTTCACTGCCTTAGCCCAAGTTTCAGCCATTGAAGGGTTGCCTCGCACAGTGGTCTCTAACAATGCCCAGCACTTCATGGCCTCTACCTTCAAGTACTTTCCATGTTGCCAATTGCATCAAACACATCTGTAGCCCTCCATTCCATCCATCCTCTGTGATGAAGCTGAATATCTGGTCATGACTTAAAAGCAGCAGTTGAAGAAGGTTAATGAATCCTCTCCCACTATGGCGCCCCTTGCTTTGTTTCTGTGCACTTATCACACCACACTGATTACCAATGATAGCCCCTGGAGCCCTTCCATGGTCGCCAGCATTGGACCTCACTTTATCTGCAGACACCATTGCCGTTGGGACCTCACTCATGTCTCTCCCAGTGTTACCCACTGGCAGTGTGGGCACACTCCTCTGGCATTGCTGAGGCTTGGGTGCCAGCAATGGTAGTGTACACCCATGGTGATGACTTATGCCTAACCAAACACAGAAGGGACTTGAGTGTAACTACCACAACCAAGCATCAGACACAAGAATCCCTCTGCAGCCCCATCTTCCACTGCCTTTGGGTGCCAGTGTGACACAATGGCCAGAACCCCAGGTGGCTACTGTGGACATCTCATTGTTGCCCCAACTCTCTCCTCTGGCTCCCTATGGCTCAGTGGTTCCCCTCAGCATGGCCATCTCCAGCACTGTACTGCTGGACACTGCCAACCCACAGAGACTGATCCTTCACCCGTACCTTCATTCCACCTTCCATGATGCCATCCATGGCGTTTCTGCCTGTGTGCTCAGGTTTTGGGGAGGGATCTGGTATCAGGATGCACAGAAGTTGAACATCTGCTGGAGCAAATGGACCTTAATGGACGATAGAGGGCAGTGTTGCCACAGTAGTGCACTCATCTAGAAAGTGCGCCACTGTCTTTCCACATGAATATGCTGGTCAATAGTGTCCATTGTGGGTGGCATAAATACCACCACACCTCAACTGCTCAGTCATTCATGTCCTTTGTCTGATTGTGTTCATTACTAATTCGACTGTACTACTGACTACTCATCGACGATTTCGCTTTGGCATTGGTTTACCTCTTTCATCTGTGGACCTTACTTGATCTGTTGACAGAGTTGTGTTTAAAGTTCATTGCCCTTTGTTGTTGCATAGATTGCTGTTGGCTTGCTCTTGTTGTGTGAGGTCTGCTGTTCGGTCTCTCCTGTTGCTCGACTCCAGCATGGGTTTGAGTTCCATCCATAGATGGTCTTCCCACCTTGCATTGTCATCGAACCTCTCATGTTTTTCTGACATGTGCACCAGTATGTGGCTACTCACAGATATAGCATAGATTTCATAGGTAAATGTACCATTAATATTAAATGATGGCATTTGTGCCCTTTCCTTGTATTTGTGTACTCTTAATTCTGCCTGCCCATTCAAATTGTCATTTACTATCTTAGTAAATTGCTCAGAATGTATATTTCTTAACAATGGCCATTTAAATAGCTTTAGCAGAGGCTCTCCAATAAAATTCTGGTTTAATACCTCAACAGGGGACAATCCTGTTGACATATGAGGTAATTTGTTCAAAATTACTCGGAACTCCAGAATCATCTGAACCCAAGTTTTATGTTTGACAGAGAAATATATTCCACATAAATGAGCAATTTCCTTCTCAATCTTCTCACATGGTTTTGAATGTGAGTGTTATTTCAATATACATACTTGTTTAACTACTTCCCTGTATGATACATAGTTGCTATCACCTTTAACTTTTTGACATGTCTCACATGTTCTAATTATTTTTCTTGTTTTTTGACTTAAGTTCTTAAAATAATAAAACTTGCTTATATGCTTAATCCAGGATGGAATGTAACACTATTAAGAAAAGGCAAGTTGCTACTCACCATAAAGCGGAGACCCTGAGTCGCAGGTAGGCACAAGGAAAACAGTGTCACACATAAAGGTTTCAGCCAGCATGGCCCTCGTCAAATACAGACGACAAAAACACACACGCACGCATGCGCACACACACACACACACACACACACACACACACACACACACACACACACACACACACACACATGACTGGCAACTGAAGCCACATTGTGAGCAACAGCACCAGTGTATGATGGGAGTGCTGACTGGGTGGGGGTAAGGAGGAGGCTGGGGCAGGGAGGGGGACACACACAGTGAAGAGGTGGAGAGAAGGTAGGGCAGCTATATGTAGCTGGGAGGTAGATGGGGGCAGGGGAGAGGTGGGAGGGGGAGGGGGAGGCAGAAAAGAAGACATAAAACGACTGGGTGCGGTGGTGGAATGATGGCTGTGTAGTGCTGGAATGGGGAAAGGGGAGGGACTGGATGGGTGAGGACAATGGCTAATGAAGGATGAGGCCAGGAGGGTTATGGGGACATAGGACATATTGCAGGGGAAGTTCCCACCTGCACAATTCAGAAAAGCTGGTGTTGGTGGGAAGGAATCATACGGCACAAGCTGTGAAGCAGTCATTGAAATGAAGGATGTAGTGTTGGGCAGCATGCTCAGCAACTGGGTGGTCCACTTAGTTTCTTGGCCACAGTTTTCGGTGGCCATTTTTGCGGACACACAGCTTGTTGGTTGTCATGACCACATAGAATGCAGCACAGTGGTTGCAGCTCAGCTTGTAGATCAAGTGATTGGTTTCACAGATAGCCCTGCCTTTGGTGGGATAGGTGATGTTTGTGACCAGACCGGAGTACATGGCAGTGGGAGGAGGTATGGGACAGGTCTTGCATCTGGGTCTGTTAATAGAGATATTAGCCATGAGGTAAGGGGTTAGGAGGAGGTGTTGTGTAGGGATGGACGAGTATATTGTGTAGGTTCAGTGGACGGCAGAATACCTTCAAATTGATCAGTCTCCCTGTGTCACTCTCCCGTATTTTCATGTTTTATTTCCTGCACCTTTCTCGTGCCACATGATCTTATATTACATCCTACAACCCCCCCCCCTCCCCCCCCCCCCCCCCACTCCACTCTTTCTCCATTCTATCCCAGTTCGCACCCACTAACTGAACCTCATACTGTCACATCTGCTGTCTTTCTTCTTCACAATTATCCACTCTCAGACCTGCTACCCTCTGTAATATGTATATTTTTTATTTATTACTTATATCTTTTCTTTGATCTCATTGCGACTTCACGCCAATTTTAGTGAGTTTTTGCCTTTCGCTATTGTCACTTCCCTTAGATTTCATCATGTTTCTCTCTTTTACATCCACTTCATCCTCATGATCTTTCCCACATATTTGGGTTTATTTTTGCAAATTTTTTTGGATGTAATTCTATGTAATTTTTCACATTTTTTCCACCAACATGGATCCTTGCTCCTTCCATCTGCATCAATACAGAAAAGTTTCCTTATCCCTAACCTGAACCCAGACCCACATACTGTTCTTGCATTGTTACTTGACTCATGGAATCCCCCCAAATCTCTTACCATCAAACTACCCACCTCCAGCTGCCACCCCTCCATCCACAATAACCTCCATCTGTTCAGATTCTGCCAATCCTTAGCCCTCACCAACATAGTCCTGCAAAACCATATCAACCAAGCCCAAGCCTCCTTGCAGTACCTTCTCTCCATCTGCAAAATTCTCCATCTATGCAATCTCAAATTTCTGGAACCCTTAAAACATACGGAAACTCTTGCCCTCTAGGAACTAGAGTAACCTGCACAATGCCACCTCAAAAAAACTCCAACCTCCCAACCTCCCCCACTGACAAACCTTTTCTCACAGACCTACTACATTTACCCCACCCTCCAAACTCACTCCCACTACCACATGGGATCCACAACCTAAACCATTCAGAAACATGTTCATGAACCTTTCCTCCAGAAGTCTTAGCCCCACAGTAATATCAGTGCTCTTCTTTTGCCCCACTCCCAAATTCAATCACGCAGGACTTGTTAAAGGCCTTCTCTCCTTCTCCAGGTCTCTACATAGAAAACACTTTTTCACTACGGACGCTACCAATCAGACTTAACCAAAGAGCAATGTTCAACCCTGCCTGATTCAGTTCACTCCTCCATCTAACCGTGATCCATTCCCACCCTCCCCCAAATTACACCCTGTTAGCTTTCCAGAATTTCTTAATCTCGAACCTTGCCTCACCATCATTCCCCAAATCGCTCAATATGCAAACCAACGTTACACCTGCAGAAAGAACTGCAGTCTACCATCTGAAAACTGATCCCAACCTTATAATACTACCTGCAGACAAAGGCTCCACCACTGTTGTTTTTAACCCCATGGATTACCTGGCAGAAGGACTCTGCCACCTGTCAGATACATCCACCTATGAACCTTGTGCCACAATGACACCATTCCAGAAATTCAGCAGGATCTCCAGTTACTCCTCAAATCCTTAGGCCCATCCCAGAACCTCTCCCCAGAGTCCATCTCTCTGCTCATTCCTATCATTCCCCGAACTCCTACCTTCTACATGCTTCCTAAAATTCATAAACCCAATCACCCAGGGCATTCCATTGTGGCTGGTTACTGTGCCGCCACTGAGAGGATCTCTGCTTTCATAGACAAACACCTTGAACCTATTACCCGGAACCTACCCTCCTATATAAAAGAATAAAAGATACCAATCATTTCCTCCACTGACTCTCCACAGTTCCTGTCCCTTTATTATATGGAACCCTGCTTGTCACTGTTGATGCCACCTCCCTTTACACTAACATCCCTAATGCTCATGGCCTTACCACTATTGAACACTACCTTTCCCAACACCCGACGGGTTCCATCCAACAACCTTGTCACTCTGACCAACTATATCCTCACCCACACTTACTTCTCCTTTGAAGGCTTTACCTACAAACAAATCTGGGGTACTACTTTAGGGCACCCAAATGTCACCATCCTATGCCAACCTATTCATGGGCTGTCTAGAGGAAATCTTCCTAATCACCCAGAATCCCAAACCCCTCATCTGGTTCAGATTCATTGATGACATCTTTGCGATGTGGATCAAGGGTGAAGACACACTACTCACATTCCTCCAGAATCTCAACAGCTTTCTTCTCCCCCATTTGCTTCACCTGGTCCTACTCAGCCCAACAAACCACCTTCCTAGATGTTGAGCTCCACCTCAAAGAAGGCTGCATCAGTACCTCTGTCCATATCAAATCTCCTAACTGCCAGCGATACCTCCGCTTCGATAGTTGCCACCCATTCCATACCAAGATGTTCCATCCATACAGCCTAGCCACCTGTGGTTGTTGCATCTCCAGTGCTGAGTGGTCACTCTTGAAATATACTGAGGGTCTCACTGAAGCCTTCACAGACCATAATTATCGTACCAACCTTGTACAAAAACAAATCTCCTGTGCCTTATCTTTCCAGTCTCCCACCTCTTCCTAAAGTCTCACCGTCTGGCCACAGAAGAGCATTCCCCTCATAACTCAGTACCACGAAGGACTGGAGCACACTGAATTACATTCTCCACCAGTGTTTTGACAACCTCCTGATGTGCCCTGAAATGAGAAATGTCCTGCCCACTATCCTTCCCACACCTCCCACAGTGGTATTCTGCCGTTCACCAAAGCTACACAGTATACTTGTCCATCCCTACACAACCCCTGCTCCCAACCCCTTACCACACGACTCATATGCCTATAATAGCCCTAGATGCAATACCTGACCCATACCTCCTCCCATCACCACCTACTCCACTCTGGTCACAATCACCACCTATCCTACCAAAGGCAGGGCTACCTGTGAAACCAGTTAGGTGATCTACAAGCTGAGCTGCAACAACTGTGTTGCATTCTATGTGGGCATGACAACCAACAAACTGTGTGTCCGCATAAATGGCCACCGACAAACTGTGGCCAAGAAACTAAGTGGACCACCCAGTTGCTGAGCATGCTGCCCAACACTACATCCTTCATTTCAATGACTGCTTCACAGCCTGTGCCATGTGATTCCTTCCCACCAACATCAGCTTTTCTGAACTGCACAAGTGTGAACTTTCCCTGCAAATATATTCTATGTTCCTATAACCCTCCTGGCCTCATCCTTCATTAGCCATTGTCCTCACCCATCCAGTCCCTTCCCTGTTCCCATTCCAGTACTACACAGCTATCATTCCTCCATTGCACCCACCCAGTCTTTCTACTCCTCCTTTTCTGCTACCCCCCCTCCCCCCCTTCCACCTCTCCCCTGCCCCCATCTAACCTCCTGACTACATATGGCTGCCCTGCCCTCTCTTCACCTCATCCCTGCGTGCTCCCCAGCAGCACTTCACTTTCCCCCTCCCTGCTCCAGCCGCCTTCTTACCCCAATCCAGTCACCACTCCCATTGTGCACTGATGCTGTTGCTCACAGTGTCACTTCAGCTGCCAGAGACTGCAGTCATGTGTGTGTGAATTGTGTTTGTGTGTGTGTGTGTGCATGTTCCCTGTTTTTGTTAAAGGCCTTGCTGCCCATAAGCTTTATTTGTGACACTGTTTTTGTTGTGCCTATCTGTGACTCAGCATCCCTGCTGTATGATGAGTAGCAACTTTCCTTTTCATACATCTTTGCTTTCCAAAATGTCCTTATCCTTTATGCATGGTTAATTCATTCTATAGGGTTTGTGGAATACATAGCTTCCATTGTTCATTATTATTACTTAACTTCCAAAATAATGTTTCTTCCTGTATTGTCTAAATACTTTATCTTCTACCAGCTGCAGTCTTTCTTCACTTTTTTGCAACATTTACTTAAAATATACAGCTGTTCTTACATCTTGTTTTGTTCTTAATGCTAACCTTCTTACCTCATCATTTGTACAACTTATTGTCAAGAAGTTATTACTAAATAATATTCATACCTAAAGGTAATCATGATAATGCATCTGGTACCACGTTTTCTGAACCCTTGTGTATTTAATTTGTGTTTGGTATTCCTGAAGGAATAATCTTATCTCATGTTAACAGAATCTTCCGTTGGTTTTTGGTAGTACAACATTATAATAAATGAAAAGCACCAGTTTGCTTTTGTTCTACAATATTACTTTTATTGTTAACTGGTTTTCGGCTTACAAGGCCATCTTGAGACATTTACTGAGTATTATTCTTTGGTGATAATACTCAGTAAACGTCTGAAGATGGCCTTGTAAGCCGAAAACCGGTTTAAGTAACATTGTAGAACAAAAGCAAACTGGTGCTTTTCATTTATTAATCCTCATATCGTTATGGTAATCTGTTTTGCAATAATGTACTTTCCACAAGGAAAAATAACACCTTATGATTCAAATATATTATGATTTGGACCTCCAAATGAGTCTATCAAACTTTTTTGTACTCCATACAATAGCTAATAACTCCTTTCCTGTTACTTTGAAATTTAGTTCATGTTTATAAAGACTTCTGCTGACAAACAATGTTGTCCTGTGATCTCCTAACTCAGGATTCCATTCACTCTGGAATAGTTCGCATGCGATACCATGTTCAAAAGCATCAGTTGCTAACTTAAAGGTTTCATGCATTACTGGATGTGACAAAATTGGTGCATTTAGCAATGCCTGCTTAATATTACAGAAACCTGTGGATGCTCCTTTTTCCCATATCCATTTTGATCTTTGTCTCAGTAATGACAACAAACTGGGATCATTCATGGGTTGGCTTTGTATATAGCAATTATAGAATCCGGTTAATCCCAGGAATGATCATAAGTGCTTTACATTTTGTGCTCCTGGACAGTCTCTGTTGGCCTCTATTCTTTTGGGATTTGGTCTTTTTTCCCTTTGTCCTTACTATATGTAATAGCAATTCCAGTTTTTCTACTCTGAAATGTGATTTTGCTAACTTAACTGTGATACACTTTTCCTGAAACTTTTCCATCATTTTAGTTAATAATACACAGTGTTCTTCCCATGTCCTGGGTACTATTAATATATTGTCTGCACAAATAATTAATTTTTGTAGGAATTCTTTACCTAGTGCCTCATCTACTGCTCATATGAACACTAATACTCAAATATTTAACTCAAAGGAAAACACTTTAAAGAGATAAGACTTTCCCCTAGGAACATGTAATCTGCCTGTTGCCCTTCATCCATGGTTTGCGGGACAAGCTGAGTTTCACACAGTATATAAATGATGTGACGAACAGGGAGAGTAACAGCAGTCTGCTGATGATACTGTATTGGTCAGAAAGTGTCATCATTGAGTGACTGTAGGAGGATACAAGATGACTTAGATTAAATTTTTAGTTGATGCGATGTAATGTTCGAATACAGGATGTCATGAGAGAAGGACAAAGCTGACAATGAGTTTTGCATGAGCAATGTTTTTGAAACCATGCTAATTTGTGGACAGAAACTTTTCCGTGTCAAGGAAATTTATTATATCTGAACTGAGGATATGTTCAAGAATTCTGCAGCATACCAATGTTAAGGATATCGGTCCTTAATTTTGTGGGTCCACTCTTTTACCTTTGGTATATACAAGAGCCACCTGCACTTTTTTCGTCACTTGGGTCTTAACACTGGGTGAGGGATTCATGATAAATGCAACCTAAGTAAGAGGCCAATGTGACAGTGTACTTTCTGTAAAACCAAATTGGGATTCCATCCAGACCTGGTAATTTATTTGTTTTCAACTCTTTCAGTTGCTTCTCTATGCCAGGGATTCCTGTGACTATGTCCTGCAAATGGCAATTTGTATGACAATCAAACAATTGTGTGTTTGTATGATTTCTCAAATGCAGGGCAAAATTTCAGCTATCCTTTTGCTATGTTCTGTTGCTACACCAGGCTGATCAGCAAGTGACTGGATAAAAGTGTTGACCCGCTTAGTGATTTTATGTTGGACCAAAAATTTATCTTAGGTTCTTGGTGAGATCTTTTGCTAAGGTACGACAATGGTAGTTACTGTACGCCTCCTGCAGTGATCGTTTTACAGATGCTTGAATCTCTACTAACTTTTGCCTGCTGTTATTTGTGCATTCTCTTTTGAACCAAGAGTGAAACAGCCTTTGCTTCCTCACCATTCTCCAAATTTTATTATTAATCCATGGTGGGTCTTTTCCATCCTCAATTCACTTACTCGGCACATACTTCTCTAGACTTTACAATCCGTTTCAACTTTATCCGTAATTCCTCTACGTCAATCATACTGGAACAAAATGATGTCCATTCATTCTCTTAGTGGGATTCTAACAACTGCTTATCTACTGTTTCTAGTAGAAACACTCTCCTAGCCATCTTGATTTATGTAGTAACTTTACGAGGGGCATTCAGAAAGTAAGCTCCGCTCGGTCGCGAAATGGAAACGACTATGAAAATCCGATAAAGCTTTGCACAGATGTGTTGGGTAGTGTCTCTAGTATAACCCCAATTAGCATCACGTCGCTCTTCTCATTTCTGAGCTCGCAGTGAGTGCGTAAAGATGTCTAGAAAATAGTGTCTGCCGCCAAGTACGAGGGCCTGGTGAGAAATTTCGCCTGAAGCTATGCAGCTAACATTACATAACTGTCGTGCTGTTTCGTCTTCACGACAATTCTCAGCCGCATTCTGCAGGGGCAATGAAGTTGCTCCTGCATCGTTTTCAAATGGAAATGTTAGATTACCCACAATACAGTCCGCAATTGTCTCCCCCCGAGTTTCATCTCTGGTCACATGAACCGCTGTCTTTGAAGACAACATTTTGACACAGACAACGAGGTGTAGGCCAGCGGCGGAAAGCACTGGCGGCTGCCTTCTATGATGAGGCTATTGAAAAGTTGGTACAACGCTATGACAAAAGTCTAAGTCAGAACGGCGACTACGTAGAGAAGTAGCTGAAAGGTGTAGCTAATTGTTACAAGTAAAACATTTCTGATGTTCACTGTGGTTTCAATTTGGCAATCAATCGGAGCTTACTTTCTGAACAGGCCTCGTACTAACCATCGTCACTGTGGTGTATCATGATTACAAATCCATGTCTCTATACTAACACCGTCAATAAGGTCAGGTCTGTTTGTAGCTACAAGGTCTAAAATATTTCCATTGTGTGTGGGCTCTTGAATTAGCTGCTCAAGATAGTTTTCAGAAAACATACTTGAATGGTGGGAATTTAAGGAGATGGGACCTGGATAAACTGACTAAACCAGAGGTTATACAGAGTTTCAGGGAGAGCATAAGGGAACAATTGACAGGAATGGGGGAAAGAAATACAGTAGAAGAAGAATGGGTAGCGTTGAGGGATGAAGTAGTGAAGGCAGCAGAGGATCAAGTAGGTAAAAAGACAAGGGCTAGTAGAACTCCTTGGGTAATAGAAAAAATATTGAATTTAATTGATGAAAGGAGAAAATATGAAAATGCAGTAAATGAAGCGGGCAAAAAGGAATACAAACACCTCAAAAATGAGATTGACAGGAAGTGCAAAATGGCTAAGCAGGGATGACTAGAGGACAAATGTAAGGGTGTAGAGGCTTATCTCACTAGGGGTAAGATAGATACTGCCTACAGAAAATTAAAGAGACCTTTGGAGAAAAGAGAACCACTTGTATGAATATCGAGAGCTCATATGGAAACCCAGTTCTAAGCAAAGAAGGGAAAGCAGAAAGGTGGAAGGAGTATATAGAGGGTCTATACAAGGCCGATGTACTTGAGGACAATATTATGGAAATGGAAGAGGGTGTAGATTAAGATGAAATGGGAGATATGATACTGCGTGAAGAGTTTGATAGAGCACTGAAAGATCTGAGTCAAAACAAGGCCCCGGAAGTAGACAACATTCCATTACAACTACTGATGCCTTGGGAGAGCCAGTCCTGATGAAACTCTACCATCTGGTGAGCAAGATGTATGAGACAGGCGAAATACCCTCAGACTTCAAGAAGAATATAATAATTCCAATCCCAAAGAAAGCAGGTATTGAAAGATGTGAAAATTACCGAACAATCAGTTTAATAAGCCACAGCTGCAAAATACTCATGCAAATTCTTTACAGACGAATGGAAAAACTAGTAGAAGCCAACCTTGGGGAAGATCAGTTTGGATTCCGTAGAAATATAGGAACACGTGAGGCAATACTGACCCTATGACTTATCTTAGAAGCTAGATTAAGGAAAGGCAAACCTATGTTTCTAGCATTTGTAGACACAGAGAAAGCATTTGACAATTTTGACTGGAATACTCTCTTTCAAATTCTGAAGGTGGCAGGGGTAAAATACAGGGAGCGAAAGGCTATTTACAATTTGTACAGAAACCAGATGGCAGTTATAAGAGTCGAGGGGCATGAAAGGGAAGCAGTGGTTGGGAAGGGAGTGAGACAGGGTTGTAGCCTATCCCCCATGTTATTCAGTATTTATATTGAGCAAGCAGTGAACAAAACAAAAGCAAAATTCGGAGTAGGTATTAAAATCCATGGAGAAGTAATAAAAACTTTGAGGTTTGCCGATGACATTGTAATTCTGTCAGAGACAGCAAAGGACTTGGAAGAGCAGTTGAACGGAATGGATAGTGTCTTGAAAGGAGGATATAAGATGAACATCAACAAAGCAAAACAAGGATAATGGACTGTAGTCGAATTAAGTCGGGTGATGCTGAGGGAATTAGATTAGGAAATGAGACACTTAAGGTAGTAAAGGAGTTTTGCTATTTGGGGAGCAAAATAACTGATGATGGTCGAAGTAGAGAGGATATAAAATGTAGACTGGCAAGGAAAGGAAAGCGTTTCTGAAGAAGAGAAATTTGTTAACATTGAATATAGATTTAAGTGTCAGGAAGTCATTTCTGAAAGTATTTGTCTGGAGTGTGGCCATGTATGGAAGTGAAACATGGACAATAAATAGTTTGGACAAAAAGAGAATAGAAGCTTTTGAAATGTGGTGCTACAGAAGAATGCTGAAGATTAGATGGGTAGATCATATAACTAATGAGGAGGTATTGGATAGGATTGGGGAGAAGAGAAGTTTGTGGCACAACTTGACTAGAAGAAGGGATCGTTTGGTAGGACATGTTCTGAGGCATCAAGGGATCGCCAGTTTAGTATTGGAAGGCAGTGTGGAGGGTAAAAGTCGTACAGGGAGACTAAGAGACGAATACACTAAACAGATTCAAAGGGATGTAGGTTGCAGTAGGTACTGGGAGATGAAGAAGCTTGCACAGGATAGAGTAGCATGGAGAGCTGCATCAAACCAGTCTGAGGACTGAAGACCACAACAACAACTTGAATGTAATTCACAAGCCTGCCTGTCCATGCCCCCCCTGCAGTGAGCCCATAGATGTCCCAATCTACATTCGGTACATTAAATTCACCTTGAAATAATACTGCATGATCTGCGTACTTCCACACTACTGAGTGTAAACTTTATTTGCCTGGCTCTAAAACTGTCATGGTAGAATACAGTGACCGATAAAAACACCCTACAATTAACTTGTATATCAATGAATACAAGCAACTCTTGAAAATATAAAGTAATTGGGTAGATATGAACATACTCACCAAGCAGTGGCAAGAGAACAGACATGTAAACAAACAGAAATCTGAAAACTTTCAGAGTCAGTGGCAGATGGGTTGAAGGGAAAGGAAGAGAGTGAAGGAAGAGGTCTGATGAGGTTTAGGAAATGGGGAGGGCTTGCAAAAGTCATCTCAGGTCAGGGGACAGTTACAAGATGGGATGAGAAGCCAAGACTAATTGTTGGGGACTGCACTGGATGAGATTTGAAAACCTGAGAGTTCAAAGGTGCAAGATAGGGCAATATGCAATACAAAGATTAATGACAAAACATTGTGCATGAGGTAAAAGGAGTTGAAAGCTCAGTGTGTTGTATGTATGAAAGGTGAGGGAAGGGAGAAATAGACAGGTCAGAAAACAAGAGATATGGAAAAGTAAAAGAAAGTGAAGAAAGGAATACTGAGGTCAAAGAAATTAATGTAAATTAAGGCTATGTGAATATCAGAAACCAAGGACATGTTTTAATGCCAGTTCCCACCAGCAGACTTCTGAGAAACTGGCATCTGGAGGAAGAATCTAGGTGGCATGTGTGGTGAAATGAGTGCCGAGGTCATGACTGTCTTGTTGTAGAGCATGCTCTGCAACAGGGTATTATGTGTGGCCAGTGTACATCCTCTGCCTATGCCCATTCATTCTAAATGATAAGTTGATGCTAGTCATGCCAAGGGAAAAAAGCTGAACAGTATTTACATAAGAGCTGATACACAGAGTCGTTTCAAAGGTGCCTCTCCTTTTGATAGTATATGTTTCACCAATTAACAGAATTGGTATAGGTGGTGGTAG
The DNA here is from genome assembly GCF_021461385.2 of Schistocerca piceifrons. Classification (NCBI taxonomy): domain Eukaryota; kingdom Metazoa; phylum Arthropoda; class Insecta; order Orthoptera; family Acrididae; genus Schistocerca; species Schistocerca piceifrons. The sequence continues at coordinate 330,370,935 of NC_060138.1, read as the reverse complement.
GACGGAGCAAGTCTTGCAGTGGGGTGGGTCACAGGGATAGGGGCCATAGGATAGGGATATGGCTGCAGAAGGAGAACAGGGTCTGACAAGGATACTGCATAAATTGGGAGGGTGACGAAAGGCTATTCTAGGTTTGGCAACATTATTTCAGGGCATAATTTTACAAAGTGGGTGATCAATATATTCAAGACCAGGATAATACTGAGTGACAAGAGATGTACTCCTAAATTGTTTTTCTGAAAGGATCAGCAGTACCAGGGTTGGGTGAGATGGCCTGGGAAATTTGCTTTTGAACTACGCTGGTGGGGTAATTATGTCCAGCTATGGCTGAAATAAGAATGGTGGTGCATCACTACAAAGAGTCTGCATCTGAAAAAAAATATGTTTGACTCGAATGCCAAGGCTGTATGGCGAGGAAATTTAACATGGGAAGGAAGGTAACTGTCAAAATATAAGTAGTGTTGTTTGGTAGCACGTTCGTTGTGAACAGAAGTGTGTAGCTGATCCTCAGAGAAGATTAGGTCAACATCAACGAAAATGGAATTGGATTCAAAATATGGCTATGTCAAATATAATTGGGAGAATGTATTTAGAGATTTGAAAAAAATTTAACACCTCAGCTTCACTGTGAGTTCATATGGCAAAGATATCATCAATGTATTTAAACCAAACAAGAGGCTGTGAAGTGATCCTGTTCCAAGTCCCATGCAGCTTTCCTTGATGTTGACTTCATCTTCACCATGGGTCATCTACATGCTTCTGTTCACATTAAACCTACTAACAAACAACAGTACCTACATTTTGACAGTTGCCTTCCTGTGCATGTTAAATGTTCCCTCCCATATAGCCCTGGCATTCAAGGGAAATATATTTGTTCACGCAGACTTTTTGCAGCAATACACCACCATTCTCACCTCTGCCTTCACTGGACATAATTATTCCACCAGCCTAGTTCAAAAGCAGATTTCGCAGGCCATCATATTCAATCCTGGTATTGCTAATCCTCCAAAACACAATTTAGGAGTGCACCTCTAGTCAGTATTATCCTGGTCTTGAATGTATTAATCAACTGATTCAGCAAGGCTGTGACTCCCTAAAACCTTGAGACATTCCATACGGTAAGTCTCCTGTGACCTGTGATTCTGGGTGACTCCCGAAATCCACCCCTTTTCCTAGACCTCTCCAGTCATTTCCTTTCACCCCTCCTCTTTCCCCTTCAATCCATCTGTCTTAAGAAGGAGCCACTGGCTCCAAAAGCTTGCCAATTACAACCATCTTTTATGCATGTGTTCTGCTGCCATTGGTGAGTAGTTGTTTTATCAGGCCAATTAAATAATTTTGTGAATAATTGTTTTCAAATTATTAATAAATTAATTTTGATCTCAGAGTTGAAAATTGTCCCAAGTTATGGCATTTGACTGTAGCTGATTATGAAACAAAAGGAAGATACATCATATAAACTCCTTTGGCTGAAGTGTGATATTGTCCCCCCCCCCCCCCTCTCCCCCCCCCCCTTCCTTTTCCAACCTCTATCCCTGCTGAAATCCTGGTTGTGGTGACAAACTTATCTGTAGCATAGCCCAATGTCTAGGTTAGTGCCAGTCTTTAAATGTTGCAGCCTTCCCCAGTATGGAAGTCACAAACCTCGCCTGGACTATAATGTGCAGTTCATGTGAGTTATCAAGTAGATAGCAAACAAAATTCATTGACACATAATGTATTCACAGTCATGAATGAAATTTATTTTGAAGCCTTAGCTGTACACCCTGAATGAGACAATGAGCTGAAGGTATTTCTTATTGATCTATCAGGCTTGCTGTTTCGGCATCTCCATGTACCATACTTGAATACTGACTCTTGTTCTGACATCTTGCTACACTTACTGCTTGATTATTTTAATATTGTGAATCTACTGAACAAACAAAGTCTGACCCAATTACTCCTACTTTAAATTTTCTGGATTTACAAAGTGATAAAATGTCACAAAACTGTCTTCTTGTTATGGTCATGACAACAGTTAGGCAACCAGACTTCATTTTCATTATGGTATTGTGCCAGATTCAATAACATAATGATTTCATGGTCGTAAGCAAAAACTTATTGGTGATAGAAATGCACATTCTCTCTAAGCAGCTAACACTTTAGAGTTCCTGCCACTGCCTGGTATCATAGATGTCCATCCAAATCTCTCCTACCCTGGCGATGGATGTCCTGCTACCCTCTGCCTTCTCATTCCATTTGGATAGGTGACTACTTCAGTCCTTATGTTTAGCTATAGTGTGTAACACTGCTCATCATAAAGTAAAAGTTGCAATATTCATTAATAAAAAAGAACATAAGGCTGCCAGTGAGGAAGTATGGTTTCAGGCTTTCACTATTCTAGGTGGTCACAGTTCTAAAGAGACATTTCATTCACTTACTTTTCAACTTCTTGCTGCTGAGTTCAGTGTGTTGACTCTTACAGCTTTCTTCCTGGTCTGTGATTGTAGCCAACAAAGCTTTTAGCAAAAATTTGTAACTGTGGTATCTATGATTTAATAATGTCTGTGGGGGCAATTTCTCAATTAAAAAGTCCCGCTTTGTGCACAAATATTTATGTTTAACTTTCACCGTGAAGTACTGAAGTAGAACAATGAACCATCACTACAAAGCTATGATCTGTTTTTCAAGATGACTGTCAAGGGCCTCATATACACAATGTAGAAAGTAGTAGCCATATTTGCCTCCAAGGTCCATCTAATTGCTGTATACAAGGTGATATGAGATGGAATAACTTTAATTTTTCTCAGAGTTTCAGAAAAGACAGCCTAGTGAGTCAATCTGTATGTGGCATCATCAGGTGTTGTGTGCAGTCTCCCTCAGCGAAAGTTGGTGCCCCACTGGCTGCTCTACTCATTCCACCTACCCTGGCCACCTTCTAGCCTTCGTACCAAAAACACCTTCTGCAGTATCAGTTCCAACTCTTTGCTTCCATCAAGAAATATTCTGATTGGTCACTTTTCGACCCATTCCTTACCTTTAAAACATTAATCCTTGCTTGTCTCATGTTCTTACAGAAATTTAGTATTTGACACCTTGCTAAAATAAATAGTTATCATTACCAAGAGTGTAAAGGTTTAGTACAGTAAGTACAGGTTCACAGTTTCAACTTGTCTCCCAGAGTTCCTGACACTGGCATATTTCTTGTTGGTTTTAGTGAAGCTTGCATCGTTATTTCTACATGTGCTATTAAGAAGACTTGAACATGTGCATCTTGCTGTTCCTTAGCAGTGTTTTCCAGTATTATGCAAGGAAGATTTTTGAAAAATTTAATTTCTGATGACAACTGAACTGTTATAATCTTAACACTAACAACACACTCATTCATAATAGTTTGTTTCTTGCCACATACTATTTTATTGCTATATAATTTGACACAAATGGTAGTGTGACAATGCAATTAGTCAACAAGGCATTGAAATGTTTGAATACTGAAAAAAGATTGTGAGAACTCTGTAAGTCAGTGTAGTGTCTGCCAACATGACACAAGGTGTACAAATTAGTAGTGAAAACAACCCATTTACACACTCACGAGATGTAGATTTATTTTTAAAGGTCTTGCTGAGCACACAAAGAATATCAACTAAAGCATAAGGGGGGCTGGAAGAAGGGGGGAGGCAAATGGTATGTTTGAATGTAAGGAAGAATGGAGGGATGTCAAATGATGTCACTTGTCAGGAAAAAATGGAGGAGTGGTATCAAATTATTAGTCATTTATGTGGAAAAAGGTCTTGAACCGGCCCTGTCCATAGTGACATAGTGGGCCATTGTCACTGTTAAAATGGCATACATATTTTCTGACTTCAGTTGACTGCTGCTCTTGTTGGAATCAATAAAGACTGTGTTCTATGAAAACTGGCTACACGTACTCAGCTTGTACTCTGTAAATGTTGCATCTAACAAAGTTGCAGTTAAGGAACCAGTCACTGCACTCCCACTTTGCTGCCATCATTTATTACTAAGAAATATTTATTACAGAGAAAGATAACATAATCAGATTTAGGGTATCAATTATATAAAAATGCTGACAAAATGCAATGTCTTTTTTGGACTTGCGTTGGTTATTACAGGGTTACAATTACTGAACTATATGGAAAAAAACATAAATTAGGTACAAACTCAACATGCACACACCTTATTCAACATGTAAATGTCACTACAGATATTCAGAATTAGGTTATGACATGTTCGATATACCTGCCACCATTGGCGACGATGTGGTGCAGACAAATAGCAAAATTCTGCATCATGCCCTGAAGTGTCGGAACATCACTGCTGTCGACGACCTCCTGAATGGCTGTTTTCAGCTCTCCAATGGTTTTAGGGTTATTGCTGTACACCTTGTCTTTATTATAGCCACACAAAAAGGAGTCACATGTGGCCCGAAGAATGCAGTGGCCAATTGAGGTCTATGCCAGACATCAAATGCTCTCCTGCTTCGATGGGTTCGAGCTCCGTCTTGCATGAACCGCATCCTGTTGAAATCAGGACCACTTTGGATAATGGGGATGAAATCATTTTCCAAAACCTTCAGTAGTCACTGTGCTATCAAGGAATATCGCACTGATTATTTCATGACTGGGCACTGCACATCGTGCAGTCCCCCATTCAGAGTGAAGAGACTTCTCAATCATGAAATGCAGATTTTCAGTCCCTCAAATGCATCAATTTTGCTTATTGATGAACCCATCCAAATGACAGTGGGCTTCATCACTAATCCAAACCGTCATGCACATACTAATTCCCATCATGCCCTATAGTCAACTGTGCAGTTTGAACATCCTCAAGCAAACTGTTCAGAAGTTATGATGATTTTATTTCATATAGTTTAATAATTGTCACCTTGTATGTGTCATTATCACACCATTTCTATGGAGAATATAAACTGTGAGGAATGGAAAACAGTTTACTCCACACAGCAAAATCATTAAATACTTGCAAGATATCATGGATGGGGAGAGGGAACTTGTTGTTTATAGTGTATGAATTAATAATTCAATCATCTGATATAACTTTATAAATAGACTTTCATTGAAATGACTGTTTATATAATGACAAAAATACAGTGCAAATGCAGTTGTAAACAAGAATTTTACAGATTTTATTTACAATACCACTGATACAAATTAGATTTCATAACTATTCCTAGGATTGAAGTATATATATATATATATATATATATATATATATGCAAAAACAAGATAGCAAATTCCCCAACTGTAAGGTGTTTCAGGTAAAGATATATCTCAAATGGTCACTTCAGTGATTGGCAGAAAGACAATATTATGAGAGAAACTAAACTACATTTTATATTGAGATCTTAATCATGTTCAAGTAACATGCATATACTTATACATATAGTAATTACTGAAATAAGTGTTATCAATCTCTCAATCACTAATCTGTATCTTAAATTGTATATTCAGTCATAACATGTTACAACAAAAATGGAAGCACGAACATTTTGAAACCCAATTCTTTGTGGATTTGTACTGTAATATTTGTGTATTCATGATGTTGTTCATGAGAACAATGCTTTGTTTATACAAATGTCAATCTAAGTATAAAGCTATTATAAATTGAGCTCTTCAGTGAAAGAAGTGTATTTCTTTTATGTTAATTGTCTTGTCTTATATACCTATAGTTAACATTAATAATAAGATTGTCTATTGTCAGTATAATGTACAGAGAAGCCATAACCTGCAAAATATTCATGCCTTTGATGATACTAAAATTCATCTTGCCATCATTTGACATCTCATAATACATGGAAAGGTTACTTCCCACAAATCTTTTGAAGTTTTAGTACGAAGTTAATTTTGTATGCTTAAATTTAGTATAGTTTTTCATAATGAGACTGAAGATGACAAATGTTCTTTCACAGGAGCTATAAAATTCTAAACTGTGAAACCAGAAATGAATGTCAGACAGATGGTGACAGTAATACATATTGGTTGTCCAATAGCCTCAGACCGGTAGTAGGTGTGATGGTGGCCGTACTGGTGGCCCGCTCCACGCCACACGGTCTTACTGAAGCCGCGCCCTGCAGCACTGGCACCCCTGCCGCCACGACCACTGCCTCTTGCATCAGCCAGAAGCAAGAGTGACATCCAAAAGCATAGCTGCCATATAGCCCACATCCTGCATAAATACATAAATATATATATCATGCTTCAATGCCTCACCACTTTTCTTTTGGGCAAATAAAAGTCAAAATTGCGAATAGAGGTTACAGAGAAAACATAAAATTTTTTATTTTGAATTTTTCTATTTTTTTTGTTACCAATGAAAAAGGTTTATTTTTGTATTTGAACTACCACTCATTAATTCAGGATTCATTACATAAAACCAGCCAGCTGCTGCTCCTGCAGGTATATAACTGGATGCTGTTTGCCTTCTGCACTGAAATTTATCAAAGAACAATCATTAACATGCCATAAGAATAGAGCCCTGTTTACACTGAACGTTGCTATATGTCTTACAACTAACAGAGTTCTTAGTTTCTTGAAGCTGTACAACAATATAATAGATGGATGGATTGGTGATTTTATAAATTGTGAAGAATTATTCCCACCAACAGAATCTTGACTGTTTTTAAATGCTTATCTGCAAATAAGAAACTATGCAGACGTGAAATTAATCAGAGACATGATTTAGATAATTGAATACAAAATGTAGGAATGATTATCACGAGATGGCTTCATCTGACAAGATTTTCACACATACCAGATGTGTAAACTTGATGCCATCACTAGTTTTGCTGCAGTCTTCAGTCTAAAGACTGGTTTGATGCAACTCTTCACACTAATCTATTCCTCCATTACCAAACTGACAATGCTTTATAGTCTTCTGTACATGGCTTTATTCCAGACAAATACCTTCATAAAAGGCTCGCTAACATGTCAATTAATAATCATATTGAGACAAGTTCTTCTGTCCATGTTTGGTTTCAAATACATTTGTTTCTGGAAGGTGTCTGCTGCCACAGCATTCCCAGTCATAAAATGCAAGGTAAATAACATTTTTACACTACATTTTATATGGTTGAAGATGACGAACTGTGAAAGGAAAACAACTGGAATGCAGAACATAAAAAAAGGAAAACCACAGCACGTGGTAACAAGTTATACACACAAAATTTTGTGTTTTCCAAATATGTAAATAATTTCTTAAAAAATTGAGTTAATATGTGTTCAAGTAGTAAAGAGCATTTTTCCTTTTGTTTAATAGATAGAAGCTAGACGCCCTCCGATAATGCTGAAACCTCACTTGGAATGTCCGGGGTAATGGAAGAAAAGAAAAAATTGTGTTTTGCTCAAAGCAGACTCCTTCCAAAAACAGATTTATTTAAATTAATGTTCAATCTTAACAAATTTCTAAGTTTTAAGAAATGATTTTCTCGCTGTTTTGAGGAAGTGTCGTGGATTTAAGGTGTCTTATTTCCACTTTTGTCTTACAATTTTTTGTCACATTTTTCTTACCACTTCATATCTCCCATCTCATCTTCATTTACTTCATCTTCCTATTCCGTAATACTGTCTTCAAGTTAATTTTTTTTGTTTACCCTTCTATATATTGCTTCCACCTTTCAGCTTTCCCTTCTTTGCTTAGTGCTGGGTCATCTACTGAGATACTAATATTCATTCAAATACTTCTCTCTTCTTCAAAGGTTTCTTCAATTATCCTATCTTTCCAATAGCTTCTGCAATTTTACTTTTCTCCTGTACCCACTCTTCCTTAACAAGTTTTCACTTTCTACCACTCTCAATTTTTGGACATCCTTATTCTTTTCAGCCTACTTCTTTTGCAGTTCTATATTTTCTCCTTTTGTTAATTAAATTCAATATCTCATTTGTTACCCAGGGATTTCTACTGGAGGAATTCACTATTCAGATACAAACTAAAATATAATTTATGATCTTGTGTCCATATAGTATTCGACAATTCATATAAGACCCTGAAAATACACTACCAGACATGAAACTGAAGTGCTTAGAAGAAATGGTCAGATGTCAATGTAACTTCATACAAATACATACCATTGGCAGGTAAATATTAGAGTGGCAATTCTCTGTAACGTGTAGTAAGACCAACAGAGTATTTAGTGTTGTTGGTGTTTAGTGTTGCTACTAGGCCTGGACAGAGTATATAAGGGGCATGAAAAGTATCCGATGTTTAGTGATTGCTGTGAAAGACACAGAGTTGCTGCCTGCTCATGTCAGACAAATTTATCAGCTCCTGAAAGAGTTTGAAAGGGACCTCATTGTGGGTCTCCCTTGGACAAATAGTTGAATTGTGCAGTATTCAGAATTTCAGGGCATTTGAATGTGATAATGGCCCCATGTGGAAATGTAGGGAAATGCAAAGGCAGGCATACTTGTCAAGTTTCTGGTTAATCATGTCTAACTACCGTAAGGGAAGATCACCATATTGTGCGCCAGGCACATTGTAACCCATTCAAAGCTTTGCCTGCCATCTGAGAACAAATTATGAACACCCTCGAACATTCTGTGTCATCTTGCATCATTGCTTGGAGACTAGAAGCAGCTGGACTAAGGAATTACTGCCCAATGTGTAGGCTGCCAACAACACCACAACACAAACACTTGCACTCGGAGTGGTGCCGTGGTTAGGAAGCATGGACTGCTAATGAATGACATCACATTGTGGTTCCGCACTACCCTAAATGAGGATCATAGGAAAGTATGGTGGTGACGTGGGTAAGGTCTCATTCTTCCAATGTTTTGGAGAGGCACTGTGGTGTTACTACTGGTCATGGTGTGGTGAGCCATCGGCTATGACTTACAGGTCAAGGCTGAGAGTGATTGAGGGAACTCTGATGGCACAGTGGTACGTCATGGACATCCTACATCCTCATGTGTTACCTCTCACGTGGCAGCATTGCTGTTTCAACAGGGCAATGCATGTCTACATATTGAATGTGTGTCTGTGAACTGTCTGCATGATGCTGAGGTATTCCTGTAGCCAATCCCCAGATATGTCCCCTGTAGAACACATGTAGAACCAGCTAAAGTGTCAACTATGTCCCAGTGCACTATCCAGGATATCAAGAACCAATTATGCATTTGTGGGCCAGCTTGCCTCAGAAGAGGATGCAACAGCTTTATGATACTGTTCCAGACAGAATCAGTACTTGCAGCCAAGCTGAGGGGATGAAACGTCACACTTGCAAGTGAGCTCATACTGCCGAGTTCTCTGTAAGTTTGATTTGATATTGCAAATCACTGAAATAACATCACCTACTCTCTAAGCCTGTAAAGTTTCATTTAATTTCCCTCTCCTCTTCTGAGTGCATTACTTTTTATTTCGGCAGTTGAAATTTAAAAAAAAAAAAAGCTTAAAGTAGGAAACTACTCATTATTGTTTTTTATTTATGTACTAGGTCTACAACTTTGCTTCCACCATTGTTTCTTGTTGTTCAAGACTTTATTGTGAAAAACTTACAAAAAATTATGATTCATAGTATTGCCCATTGCTGGCCACTACATTCTCCCATCTTTCGGATAGCATACGAATCACGTGGCGGAAGAACTGGGTGTCTTTTGTGGTGATCCATGAATTGATTCAATTTTGGACTTGTTCACATGTCTGGAAGTGCTGGTTAGCCAGACTGTATGCTGCTGATCAAAAAAGGTGGTAGTCAGAGAGAGCAATGTACGGAGAATACAGCACGAGGGATAGGACCTCTCATTTCAACGTTTTGATGTATATTTTGATGGGTTTTGCAACATGGGGTCGAGCACTGACCTGCTGCAAAATTACCTTTACATGTCTATCACTGTGTGTGGCCATTTGTGTTTCAGTGCTGGGCTCAAATGCATCAATTGCTTTCAGTAATGATGCCATGTGACTGTCTTCCATCTGTTTCAGTAGCTACGAAAATGTTCTGTCTTCCACCGCCTTTGACATCAAAATCACCATTCTTAAGGCATTGAAAACTATTCTCTGCATGTTCTTCCACTAATAGTTCCCTCACCATTGGTCTTACCCAGCATTTTAAGAGCCAAAGCCACAGATTTCTTCATGTTAAAGCATAAAATTAAAACTTCCCGCAAATGGTGAGAAATGGGTACGTAAGTTGATGTACTTAATCGAGAATAATCTTATAATGCAATTACAAATTGACTAATATTTCACATGGTATTGTAACCAGGACATTCAATGTATAAACAGGAACACTCTCTACCAAGGCCTACTGTTGAGCTCCATATGTACTTCCATGTGTCCTTAATAAACTGCTTTAAGTGTGAAGTGTTTGTTATTCTTGGCAAATGTGCTACTATAACTGGTACATTGTTCTGAATTTTATGTGATAGTTTATTGGGGATGCTGTATATCCCAGACACTGGACATTGCAATAGCACCAATAAGGCTTTGCAACAGTCATCTCCTTGAAGGATGGAAACCCAAATAAAAACAGGCCACATTTTCAAGGCACCAATGAACACAAGAGAATTGGTGATGCAGCTGCATGTCAGGCATCCATCAGTGTTTTTGGGATACTGTGGCGAGGATCCAATGCAATGGCTACAGGTATTTGTCAAAGTGTTGGAACAAATTTCAGGTGAAAATTAAGAAAATATTTGGAAACAACTGACAAGAATTCTGCACAGCTGATGTACGATGGAAAAACAGGGCTTCCAACAACTTGCCAGCTACCAAAGTCAGGAAATCTAAAAAAGAGACTCTCTATGGTGGTCACCACAGAAGAAACTTCTCCATGGACCACAGTTTCCAAGGTGTAAGGAAACAAGACTGACATCATCATTGATGACCATCCTGTCTAGGCTCTAGATGATTCTGGGGAATCATTTACTATGATATCAGATGCTTATCACCACCAACTGGAGAAGATTATGTTCTGAGAATCAAAGGCCATTTTGTTAAAGGTTGCAAATGTCAATTATTGCCAACCAATAGGAATCATGAGAATAGCAATCTATGATGAAAAAAGTCCACCAAATTTGTTGTTTGACCAGAAGGTAGCCAAAAATGTAATCCATGGATAGGGCTTCATGTTGGCACCACAAGCAGTCACAGACTGTGGAGCTCTAGGCTTATGAAGCTACTCCAATGAACTCACACAAAAATGATTGCTTTGAGTGATTGTCCATTGAAGACACAAATATTCAAACTTCCATCAATGAAATAAGTTTTAGTCAACAGACAGGACAGTCAGTTAAGCTATGAACTTGTAGTCAAGTGCAAAAAGTAATTCTCACAAAAGAAGTCTGTATATCCAGAGAGGAAGCTAGGAAGCAGAAGTGTCTACTAGGCCTGCACAGCCCACCCGGTACCGTAGACTTGACTGCCGAGCAAGACTCAACTCGCACTGCCCGGTCAGCAGGTCAAGCCGCATTGGGACCCGCTGGCCCTACGATGCTCAGCCAGAACCTGAGCCTGCCCAGGCACCCGTGCAGCTTGGCTGTTCATCAACTCGCACATGTGCAATGCATTTCACTGTTGCAGGTGCGAAACAAAATCTCTGTGATCCATTTGCAAGAAGTTTTTTACTTTGCACTGTATTTACTGACACGGTACCTCACCTCTGGTCTTATATTAAGATAACTGATGGCTGTTACATCACCAACAAGGTGGTTGCTCAGATCTCCACCATTGCTTGTAATTATTTTGTTAGGTGCATGTGAGAAACCTCTTTACCATAAATGCAATGAAAATAATTAATTTTATTAGTGGTCATGTCACCATCCTACTAATTAGTGAATTTTTGTACTACTAAGGTTGTAAATATTTAAAAGTTTTTATTGACTAAGACAGATGTAAGATGGTTATATCACAGTAAAATGTTTCTCATAATGTATGACATTTATCTTTTTCTCACCAGGTACACCTATGCCTAGGCAAAGTGTGGCTTCCGACTGTAGCTTATTTGACAGAAATTTGGTTAAAAATTCAACAGTTGAAATTTATTACTTCATGGACCAAACACAAGCATATTGTATATGCAAGACCATATGAATCATTCATTAAAAGCCTTGCAGTTTGGGGAATTTGTCTTAATTCCCAATCTGAGTGCTTCGATACCCTTCATGATTTCTTAGTAGAAATTCATCTTACTTCAGACGAAAATCTCAAGAATGAAATTAAGGAACATTTGAAGGGACTTGGGAAAATTTCAAACAGTACTTCCCTGCTCTATCTAGTGATAACAATATGATTAGCAATTGCTTGGAAAAGAGTATAATTTTGGAATCCACATGAAGTGTAAATTGAAACAAGCAGCTAGACGAAACTTCTAGTGGCTAAGTTACAGAAAATAAATCTTTGTCACTGATAAATTTTCAGTTATGCTTCAGGACAGAGTTACCAATACTATCAAATAAAGTGGTAACTAGTTTATTACCTGCCTCATCCACATATCTGTGTGGAAAGGCTCTTCCTTCTTACATGTATGTAAAAAATAAATCCAAAAACAAAACTTCATAGTGAAATTGATTTGAAACTGTTTTTACCTTCTGTGGCTCCTGATTTTAAAGTTATGTCACATACAAATCAGGTGGATCCTCCTCAACGAATTCCGATGGGAAGCTGAGCCAATCAGTTCCATAATGAAAACTTTTAGGTTAACAGAAAAAATCTAAAATACTTTTAATATATTACCCATTATCAAAAAGCTTCATGAGCCCTTTTGATGTGATACAGGTGAAACGTAAAGCATTATAAAGGCGCTAGGGCTATTAATTTGCTTTGAATTCAATTACTTCCCTGTTTAACTAAGTACTTTTTTGTATTACCTCCATCATCTTATATTATGCATTAATTTTCTTTGTAAATGGTTAAGAACGCCCTGTTCCTTACCACATCAAACCTTCATGATTCTAAAAGGAGTACAGACAATTCAGAAAGCACAATTCCACATTCAGCATGTGTGTGGCCAATGAGTCCCGCCTTCCCAACCCTGTCTGTTTCCTGGCTGCACCAAGACTTGTTGACACCTGGGCTCGGCTGGGTACCCGATGAGCTGCGGGCTTCAATGGCCCATTGCAGTCCATACACTATGTTGGTAGTACAGCTGAGCTCGACTACCCACGGTGCGGAGTGGTTGGCCACAGCTGGGCTCAGGTGGGTAAATGTGGCGCGACGCACAGCTCTGCTAGGAAGACCACATGACTTTGCATGAAACACTGTATCAACACTTGTGGTGTCATATGTCTCTCCATAGGAGTGTTGTGCCATGTGTCTCTCCATAGGAGTGATGTGTAACCTTACATATTCTTACTGATGAATGAGCCTTACAAATGAAGGAAGACCACATGACTGTGTGAAACACTGTATCAACACTTGTGACGTCACATGTCTCTCCATAGGAGTGACGTGTAACCGTACATATTCTTACTGATGAATGAGCCTTACAAATTAAAACCACAGAACAAGTTACTGTAGAGGAAAGCACATCTATTGTGGAATTTTTTTGTTTTTTTTTGTTTTTTTATGTAAAGAGCCATCCCAATGGACGACACATTTCTTCGAAATGGGACGTTGATCACAATATCTTTACGTGAGGAAGTATCTGCACACATGCAAATATAGATGATCCTAGCATTTCCAGCCTACTATGGGAAAGAACAAAGCCCTTGGAGATCACATATATTCTTGATAATAGTTATGAATTTATTCAGACAAATTGAATGTCAATGGAATGTCATTCAGATCATTTTGTTCTTTAGACTTATATGCAGAGGTTTCGTGTTGGATTTTATGGTTTCACAGAAGCCTGATGACGTTCATTTGATGTTGTAAATGTTAATGCACAATATATGGATTACATATATGAAAGATTTTTGTATATTTTTCCAGAAAAGTAGGAGTAGTAATGTTACATTTCCTTATAGAAATAATCAAGAATGGAGGAGGTGAAGTCTTTCACACTGCATTCAAGGCAAGGACTGACAGCAAAAACTTAAAGAAGAAACAATATTAAGACTTCATTGAACAATTCACTCCAATCAAATGAAGACATTACATTTGCCGTGCCTTAGTGCAATATGCAGTTCTAATTGTTTCTGAAGGAGAGGCAGAAACAAGTGATAAGAATGCTTACTAAACATAATTATTTGAGAACAACAAACAATTTTTAAGAGAAGAATTATTGTGAAATTATGTTGTTGCCCTTGACAACCAGATAAGTAATTGACTGACAAGAATTAATGCACATATCAATACACACACTAAAAACCAGATATTAATAAGAAATCTATTACTGATGAAAGATGGTTAAAACTGATGGCACCACTTATGACAAGGCAGATTATTAAAACTGCAAGTTGGAAGATTGGTGGCTGGTAGCTGTAACAGGAGACAATTTTTTTTGATCTGTGACTGATGACTATGCAGCAGCTATCAGAACAAGTGGTGGTTGCTCTACAACTTCATGGTGCCATCAAGATGCAGCAGCACAGCACATTCTGCCATGTGTGCAAAGCATGGCTCCAGTGGCATCAGATGGATGCAGCTACTTTATAAGGCCATAAGTGGGCCTCTGCCATAAGTGGGCCTCTGGGGTCTCAGTTGTCAAATGTTTTGTTACTTGTAACTACATCCAGAGTAATCTCATTGTTGTCACTCCATGACCTAGTAAGTAATAATTGTTTTGTAATCACGTATTTACTTGTATTCCTTGTTAAAATACAAATGGAAACAAGTGAGGGTAGGATTTTCATGTGTTCGGTCTCCTGTGATTTTCCTGCCATTTGGCTTTTTCATGGACGCTCTGCTCCAGTCACTCCTGCAAAAACAGCAGATGAATACAGCCATGTTGGAACAGTCATTGGCTATGTCAACCCAGGCTCTGCTGTCGGTTGTTCAGCTGCCACCATTCCAATCCTATAATGAATCCGTGGATTATTGGGATGCTTATGAGTAGCAGATTTATCAACATTTCATGGAATTCCAGATGGCTGACAGGGAGGTCTGTGAGATAATTTTCTTATCGTGGATACCCCTTGTATGTATCACTTATTGTGCCAGTTAGATCCTCTGCAAGAGCCAACATCACTTTTGATCAATGACATGTTTTGCATACTGCCCTCCTATCATCACAAGTCAGGGTGTAAATACCTTGGGACAGTTGGGAAATCAAGGAACAACATGGGAATTTCTTCATCAGAGAAAAATTCAGGGAAAACCCTGGAATTTTTTTGAATTCTGTGAATTTTTCATTGTTTTAGTTTTCAGTCAAATTTTTGTAATTTTGACTGGTAGGAACTGATACTCAAACAAAGAATTTCACTTTAGCCCACTGATGCAGAATAATACTGCAGCAATGCGAGAATAACACCAAAATAAAACTTCAGTTGTAAAGAAAAAGCACCATTTACAAAAACTAAACACTGCACACACAAGCATCTGCTGGCTGCAAAATCTGTCAAAGGCTTTAGGATGAAGACTATGCAATACTTCTTAATAATAAACTGCTTTTGATGGGTGTGATATTACAACTGTTTACATTTCTAACAGGTCACAGGAAAATATTGTAAATGGTGATTTGAGAAGTGTTACTTTCAAAGTAAATTTCCTTTCTTATGTTAAGTGTTGAGAAATTTCTTAAATCACGGATTGCTTGACTCTTATCAAAGCTTAACAATTTGAGGACCAGCCTCTTAGCAAAATTTTGGGTCCAGAAGAACAGCCATTTATGCTGCTGTTTAAAATTTTATTGGCAATTTGTGTTTAATATATCTTAAAGAGTAACAGCCACACAATAAAAAAGACCAAGCCAATGTTAGTTTTTTCATATTGGTATTTTGCACATAGCTGACTTTTCTTTTGAAAAGTTGAAGTGATTGACGGAACATGTACTCAGACATGTAACTCACAAAGTGTTCAGTGCACAACAGTGCTTGTCAGAAATGGAATATTCAGCTCTGCAATTTATGCAATGCTCTTAGGATCTTGTGTAACCATACCCTTGAAAAATCAGCAAAAAATTTTTGATGACCAGTGTTATATGTGAATGATTAGCTTTTCTTGTAGGTATATTGTATGTATAGTAATTTGAACCATTAACTTTTTCTATTTATGTGTTTATGCTACTTAAAAGTGATGTTGTTATCAGTGATTACATCAAATGTCCTATGCTGTGAATATCTGTTGTATTGGCTGGTGAGATCATGTGATGTGAGCTGTGATTGGCTGTCAAAAGCGAGTAGCACTGTGCTTCAGAAGTTGCTGTTCTGCATTTGGTGGAATTCAAGTTTATATTTTCTTAATACGAAAATATGCAGTGTATATGCTGCTGCACATCAAAGATCTTTCTAAAATGCATTGTTTTTGCTGGATTTTGTTTCCTAAAATATTGGGAAGTTCTAAACAGCTGTATAAAACCCTTACCATTGATAAGTTTTACAGCTCCAAGGGAAAGTATATTGTCTCTTAACATGAGAAAAAAATGTACTTTCACATGGGCTATAGTGGCTTTTCACCAGGAAAAAAGTGTATTTTTAACCAGAAAATCCAGGAGTTTTTTTCTTATCCATGTATACACCTTTCAAGTCTATGAATATGGCTGCTGTGCACTGAATTCTACCAATGTTGTAACAGCTGCGGCAGTTGTATCCAGCTGGTGTGGCCAAGCTTCACAGCCTCAGTCACAAGTGTTGATTTGTCATGGTTAAATCTCTGAGTTTTATGTGGATACCATGGTCTGAGATGCAGTCATTCATTTGGCCCCTGATAAGGAGGTGTGTCAACATACCCTCCAGTTTGAGGACCCAACAATAAAGCAAATTTTGAATTTTGCACAGTTGTTAGATCTTTTACACCACAGGCTGTCAATTAGAGACTTGGAGTGAGGTCACTGTTGTTACAATGTGCAGCTCCAGTGCATGGAGACTGGCGTGCTGGGGGAGGAAGAGGCTGCTGCAGGACACACAAGCCAACCGCACCAATGCAGGCAAACACATTGCTGGCATTAGCTCCAGCAAACACCATTTCTTTCATGCCTCTATTGTTTTGTACAGTATGAGTGGACAGCTCACCCCAAGCAGTGAGCCTCTTGCCATAAATGTAAAAAAAGTGGTGATGTGTCAATATCTCTACTCTCTCAAAAATCACTGCAGGTCTCAATGGACATCAATATTTGTACTGTTTTTTGTTGTGTTCGCCATTGTCTGCAGGCCAAAACAAACTTTTAATTGAAGTATGGTTGATGGATCAGCCATTATGCCCACAAGTTGACACATCCCTTTTCAACTCCCAGACATACACCAGGCTTAGGTCCCTAACATTTGCGTGCATTGAATGTCAGTTGGTAAGCTATAACAAACAGCATATTTCTATATTTCACTAGTTCACAGCCAACGCAGTTTCCAAGTTAATTACTTGTTCCATTACATAATTGGTGGTTACTGATGCAAGTACTGAAAATATGTTTGGGTTACTGGCTTTTGCTATTTTTGGTTTTTCTATTGCAGATGTGGTGCATATGATGTCAGACCAGGTGCCTTAACACAAATTGGATTCATCATGTTCTGAGTTTTTGGATCTGTATGTTGTGGGGTTAGGTTGTGCAAAAAATTTCATAGCACACATGACCCTCAAACCCTCCATCCACCCTCATTTTTTTTGGATGTGGCCAGTACCAGGAGCTTTATGTGACTAAGTCAAGATGGAGCTGGATCATTTAGTGTCATTGGGTGTGATTAAACCAATCTCCTCATGTGAATGAGCTACGCTCTTAGTGATTGTAAAGAAGCTGTTTGGTCACTTTGGCTCTATGGCAACTTCAAGATCATTATTAATCCACAGGCAGCCATAGACATGTACATACCTACCTCACCTGGGGCAATTGCTCATAAAGTTGACTGGGGCTCAATCGCTTCAACAAAAGTTGCCTAAGTGGAAAAATGTTTGGCCCTGAGTGAAGTAGGTGGAAAAGTGTGTAAATAATTTAGCACTAATTGCAATGACTTCACTTAACATCTGCAATAAGAGAGAAAACTACTGATGAAAGGGAAGAGTAAGAGTCATTTGTTTTATTTAAGTTGGATTGTATGACATGCAAAAAAAAAAAAAAAAAAAAAAAAAAAATGCGCCCTCATGGGAATCACATTCTTTGTGAATTTTGTAGACTGACACCTATAAGGTGTATTTCTTCATGTTTCATTTTCCATACAAGGATCCTCCTCTCCTACTATCCTGTATACTTTAATCACATTGTCTTCAACTATTTTTAACTATCGGAAAGGTATTAGTGATCAGGCTGGATAAGCAGGTAACATGGCACTTTTAGTGGTTGTAAAAGTGTACTCCACCCATTGTATTAAGAAGTGGAGAACTGCAGAGTTAGCTGTTATGTACCACTTCCTGTGTGAGAAATATCATTGTAGTCGCACTTACTTTGTGGGAACTTTTTCTTTTGTAAAAAGTGCTGGTGGTACTAAATACCTGAATAATTCAAAAGTAAAATATTTGTATTAATAAGACAGCTGATAGAATCAGAACTATTTACAAAAGAAAAATTTTCTACAATGTAAGTGTAGCTACAATGATATTCCTCACACACTGTAAGTGGCACATAACAGCTGACTCTGGAGTTATCCACTTCTTAATACAATGAGTGCAGTACACTTTTTTGTGTTATTAGACCCTGTTGGATCAGGCAAAACTTCTTGTTTCTTTTTCCTTTTTTTCCACACTGCTCTAATTTTTTCTGCATGGGCTCTCCATGTTGTTTTGACTTTCTTCGGAGCTTCGTTCTCTGACTTAACTTACCATGTGTCAACTTTCTGCTAAACTACCTTTATATCCAAAATATCTGAATAATTTATCTGAGCTTTTTGTAGGTCCTTTTCAACCTCTTGTATCCAGGGTATGTTTTAAGTCCTTCTGTGTATTTAAGAATTTGTGCGTACGTGAGAGACATAACTTTTTCTAATGTCTGCTGCAAGGTTGGACAATTTTTCAGTTGTTTGATGAGATTGTAGTCTATAGCCCTCTTCTGTTTTCTTTGGATGTAGCATCTTTTAAGATTTTACATTCTTCCTTTAATAAGTTTTCTAGGTAACCTTTTATGTGGACTGTCAGGGTTTCACTGGCATACAGGACTTCAGGTTTTAATACTGTATTATAGTGCCTAATTTTAGTGTTTTTGGACAAGCATTTTTTTATTGTACACCTTGTAGCTTCTTCTATAGGCTCTCTTTAGTTTTCAGAGGCAAATGTTCCATGCTGTTTTCTCTCATCCTGTAGGTTCAAGGACTTCACCTAAGTAATTTAAAATATTGGGCTCCACTGATATGACTGTATTTTGAAGTCGTTTTGGATGTCAGTTTTTGTGGCAACGAACTCAGACTTTAGGAAAGATATTCACAGACCAAATTTCTCTGCATGTTCTTTAAGGGTTTCAACCTGTTCGATTGCTGTTATCTCATCATGTGCTAGTAATGCTAAGTCATCAGCAAAAGCTACACATGAAATTCTCATGTCATTCTTGACTCACTTCATCTGTATAGGTTTCTAGCAGGTTTTGTTCTTAAATTCATTTTCCCATTTGCGGATGACCTTGTCCAGCATAAAGTTGAATAGAAGAGGAGACAGACCATTGACTTGTCAGATGCCAGTTTAGATCAGGAAGGGCTTGGATATTTCACCCATGAATTTCACCTTGGAGGTAGTATCAGTCAATGTTTCTTTGATGAGGTTAAGGATTTTTGGATCTAACCCTTGTTCTTCAAGGATATCTAAAAGTGCTTGTCGGTAACTGAGTTGTACGCCTTTTTAAGTCAAAAAATGTGCAAATTATTGGGCTGTTTCTGACTGCTTTGTATTTTAGCACGGTATTTAGATTGAAAATTTGTTCTGTGCAGGATCTACTAGGGCAAAACCCACCTTGGTATTCACTAATTTTGTTTTCCAGTTGCTCTTGTGCTCTTTGAAGAAGACAGGCTGATAGAACTTAGGATGCTGTGTCATAATACATGTTTTATGGGAGGAAATAGGGTAAACGCACCAAGGAAGTAGGGTCTACACATGCGCTAAGGTAGGGGAGGGATTTGGCACATAGGGACACCATCTCTGTAGAGTAAAGGAGGAATGAAATGTGTCTGAGGATATAGGTGGAAAAGATAAATTCAACAGAAATACAATATTTAATGTTTCGAGACTTGCTCCAATGTTGTGCAGATGGAAACTTTCCTTGTGAAAAGTGAAGAAAAATAATTGAGTGGAAATGATTAAAGAGAGTTTATGAAGAGTGTCTGAATTTTTGTAATACAAATAATAGATGTCTAAAAGACAAGGGTGTTACAAAATAAAAGTTTAAGATTTCAAAGTACTCAGAATGTAATTCCACCAACATAATTATTAAGACAAAACTGTAAAACTATTATAAATGGACAAGGCAGCCAGAATCTATTGTTTGCTCATGAAAATTGCATGTTTTAAAAATTCTGTCTTCTAATGTCATGAAAGGACATTACTACAACTTTACAGCAGAGCCATTAAAAGGCATTAAGAGAATGTTGCATACAAATGTAAAGGTCTTCAATAAAAGCAGAGCCATGGCTACTGTAGTATTGTTAATCATGCAAAATGAGAGGTGAATTACTTTGTTACAAGCTAGTGGTTATTAACTTTATAATGCATCAGTAATTAGAGACATTCATCAAAACAATTTGTTACCAATGTAAACTGATTGCAAAATGACAGAAGTCCTAAATATGAATTAAGAAAAGTAGCAATATTTACGGCCAAATCACTTGTCTAAGTGGGTAGGTATGTGGTGCTACATACTACTCAAGTGGAGTCATATGAATCTCTTCACATTCTTACTCAGAAACGAAAACCATGAAACAATCTATTGTCAAGGAGAGCATAACTATTATAAGGATTAGTTATTTTATTTACATGTGAAGAACCATGCGAAGGGATGATGCCTGTCTTCAAGATGGGAGATTCATCACAGCAACTTTGCTAGAGAAAGTATCTGTGCAAACATAAATATAGAGGCTCCTAGCATCAACAGCCTACTTCGGTGAAGCATGAAGTCCTCATAGAATGCATATATTCATGACAAGTCATGATGTTCACTAAAACAAATGAAATGTTAATGCATTGTCATTCAGATTCATTTGCTTTTTTGATAGACTTGCATGTAGAATAAATTATGTCCACACAAAGTGAGACACTACACATGGGGGCTCATCACCTATCAGTCAGTGTTCACAGAGGGTGTTTCTAGTAGAGTAATACATAATTCAGGATGTGGAGAAGATGCTGTGAGATGACATCATTTTGCCATCAGGAAGTCCATGGTCCTCCTCCACAGTCCTCATGAGAAAGATGGCAAATGATATTTCTGCTTCAATTAACAGTGGCTATACTAAATCACCATGAAGGATGAACACCCATCGCCATGAATTGTAGACACCTTGAAGTGTTGGAAGAGAGTAAAGGATTTCTCCACTATGTATATGCAGACTGGCAACTTGCAGATGGAGTGTGCAATTGGGCATTGCACATTTTTGGATGCATGATGTGTGATGTGTCTTTGCTACCTAAACTACATTGTTGTTTTCTCAAAGACAATTGAAGAGCATCTAAGCCACTAAAAATCTGTGCTGGAGTGTGTCCATGATGCAGATATTCATCTGAACCAGAAAAGGTACCTCACATCATGCAAAAAATATAAATCTTGGAGAAACTAACATAAATGAAATCTGTCCTGCTGCTGAAAATGTAACAGTGATAATATATTTTCCAACTTCTTAGCACATTGGTGAAGTAAGAGTTTTGCCCATAGTGTGTTCTTACAACAGGCACTTCAAAAAGCATTTCAGTTGCAACGCACAGCACAGAGATGTCAAATTCTCTTGGAACAATGAGCAAGTAAGCTCTTTCTGTATTCTTAATGATTTTCACCACCATATTTTCACAAGAACATTGATGTGGAACTACACATTGAAGCTAGCACTATGGGATGGATGCAACTGTAGGAAGCTGCTGAAAGAGTGGTTGCTTACTTCTCCATAGTGCTCTGCAAGTGCAAGAACAATTACTGTATAGATAAGAAACAGTGCTTCAAAATTCCAACCCTATTTAGAAAGCAGAACATTCAGTGTTGTGACTGACCATCATTGTTTACTCTGGCTAACAAGCTTGAACCATGAGGATGCCTGACAAGGTGGAGACTGAAGTTCCAGGAATATGATGTCACCATAGAATACAAAAAATGGAAGCAGACAAGGATGCCAACTACTTTTCATGGAATCCATTGTGGGAATATTACAGTGTTGGTGATATCCCAGTCATCACCACAGTAACAAACATTCCAGCTGAACAAAGGGAATTTTCAGCATTACTGAAGACCATAGTGGCCTTAGAGAAGGAAGAAGCTATCAAAGGTAAATTCAGATTAATGCACAGAACATTATATAAAAGGAATTGTGACCCAACGGTTCAGAAATGGTTGCTCATCATCTCAGCCGATTTATTACCATCCACACTGAAGTATTTTCTCAATGCTCTGACATCAGGTGGTCTGGGTTTTTCATAGATCCTCAACAAAATTGTAAGTACGAGGGCGGTTCAGAAAGTAACCTCCGATTGGTCACAGTGCAAGTTGTGGGGGGAGTAGCGACGCCATCTGTGCGTTCACGCACTCAACAGGTCAGTCGGCATCAAGCCGTGGTCGAGTGAACGTCGTACCTGCGCTAGTTTAGTTTTTGTGGCAGTTTGAAATGTGTGCTGCAATAGAAAACCCCGCCAAATGTGAAGTGCGTGCTGTCATAACGTTTTTTACAGCCAAAGGATATTCTGCAGCAGCTATTCATAGTGAGCTTTGTGCCGTGTACGGACCAAGAGTTATGAGTGAAGGAGTTGTCCGTGAATGGGTACGTTTATTTAAAAGTGGACGAGAAAACGTTCATGATGAAGAGAGGAGTGGTAGACCATCATTGGTGACTGACGAACTCGTTCAGACAGTTGATGCAAAAGTTCGTGAAAATCGACGTTTCTCAATGTCGGAGTTGTCCACTGGTTTTCCACAGATTTCTAAGACTCTCTTGTATGAGATAGTGACAGTACGATTGGGTTACCGTAAGTTCTGTGCACGATGGGTGCCCAAAATTCTTACCGACCACCACAAAACTCAAAGAATGGCCTCTGCATTAGACTTTCTGTCACGTTATGAGGACGAAGGAGAACCATTGTTAAACAGAATCGTGACCGGTGACGAAACCTGGATTAAGTACGTGAACCCTGAGACAAAAGAACAATCAAAGATGTGGGCACATTCAAATTCGCCTACCTAACCAAGAAAAGCCTCGCAAGATTTTTCTGCCAGAAAACTGATGGCAACGGTGTTTTGGGATGCCAAAGGGGTGTTGTTGGTTGAATTCATGGAACGTGGTACGACCATTAATCAAGACGTGTACTGTGAAACAATAAAAAAGTTACGATGGGCTATACAGAACAAACGCCGTGGTATGCTGACTTCCGGTATCGTTTTTTTGCACGATAACGCCCGTCCTCACTCTGCTCGCAGAACAACGGCCCTTCTTGAGTCCTTCAAGTGGGACGTTATCAACCGTCCACCTTACAGCCCAGACCTGGCGCCAAGTGATTATCACCTCTTCATGCATTTGAAGAAATGGCTTGGGTCACAGCGGTTTGATGACGACGAAGAGCTCAAAGATGCGGTCACAGGCTGGCTCCAGGCACAAGCGGGTGATTTTTACGCAGAAGGAATTTCAAAGCTTGTGAAGAGATACGATAAGTGCCTCAATCGCTATGGAGACTATGTAGAAAAATAGTGCAAAGATGTAGTTGTAAGATGTATACATTAAAATATTTTTATTTAACTTGGTGTATTTTTTTAAATCAACCGGAGGTTACTTTCTGAACGGCCCTCGTAGATATTATTGGGGAGGTCTCTACCGATCTGTCAAACTTTTATGTAAACAATTTTAAGGAATGTCAGTTATACATTTATTCATCAAGAATTGTCTCACAGTGATATAGGATTTGTCATGAAATAAGTGTGCTTTTATGCGGATAGGACTGATGGTCAGTTGTGGCATTGATAGAGGAACCATCCTGGCATTTACCTGAAATGAGTTAGGAAGACCACAGAAACCTCAGTCAGTATGGCCAGACAGAGAAAACTCAACCCACCCAAATATTGTGACATTGTCTTAACAACTGCACTGCCACATTTGGCTGGTCCCTAGAGTACAATGTTCTTTGATTTACACACAATTTATAAAACACAGTTCTGCATTTCATTGCTTTACACACTGAGGTCACCTCCTGGTGTCTCCCTGAGTACAGACATTCTGCAATGCAATTGCACTAACTCCAGTTTGTTTGAAAAAATGACTCCAGGCCTGTAAACATACGACTATGCCTCATGCATGTCTTCATGTCCTCCCCTCAGTCTGCATGAAAAATTAAGCCAGCATCTCCCAAATGATTGAAATACTGAACTCAGGAGAATGACAACATATCACTTATCACTTATCTTTGGACATGTTTTGCTGGTAAAAACATCACATTGTGATCATGTATTGTAATGTGTCAGTGTTATAGTTTTCTCTTTCACAATTAACCCCTACTCTGAGTCCTCTAAGTAATATTTAATTGTGTAGTAGGCATTACTTACAAAAGATGCCTAAACTTCCTTCTTTTTTTTTACCAGTCTTTCCCATCTCCTTGGGCAATTTATTACAAAAATTTATTCCTGACAAAAATTCTCCTTTGAATTTTTTATTTGTTTTTCCCTACTAAAATTATGCCCAAACTGGCTCTTATTTCATTATTATGTATAGAACTACTAGTGAAATACTTATTATTGTTTTTCCTGATATGCACAGCAGACTGGTACAGTTAAGATCCCCAGTTTTTAAATAGCTCCTTATAGTGAGTCCAGCTACACTTTCTAGTCTTATTCTTATGGCACTTTTCCGCAGTTTAAAAATTAAAATACAATTTGTACCTTCAAATCTCAAAGCTAAAATTGAATGTACACAAGGAGTAGCATGTATCAAGACATTGGCCATTCCTAACTGATGGTAGAACCTGAAGAGCATAAGATGCGGATTAAATCCTTTTTGCTAGTATCTTTGCGTATTCATTCCATGTTAACCGATAATCAATACTCATCCCTAAGAATTACGTGTTTGTTGCACAATCTATAGATTTATCCTCTATGCTTAATGCAACAAAATTGTTTTCCCTCTTTATGCTGAAGTGCAAGCATATTGTCTTCTTAATGTTTAATAATAATTTATTACAGTCCACCCCCGTAGCTGAGTGGTCAGCATCAATGGCTGCCATTCGGATGGGTAAATTACAGTTTTATTAGTGGTGGGTGTCATAAGACATCCTGTGAAACTTGACTAAATGCCTTCTCTGAAAACTATCTAGAACAGGTAGTTAGGAACCCCACTCATAATGGAAATATGTTGGATCTAATGGCAACACATAGACCTGACCTCTTTGAGGATGTTCACATTTAAACTCATATATCAATAAAGAACTTGAAACTTTCAGCACAGGGCAGGGGCATGTAGAGCAACAATAATCGACCATGCACTGCACCATATTTACCCAGTAGAACAGCTTGTAATGGAAGGGAACCTCTATAGCATACAGTCACTGTAAACAATCTTCTAAAGAACTGGAGATTGCTGCATAATAGGTGTAAAACAAAGCATAGGGCTATACACAGAGATGCTGAATGGAACACGTTTGGTTGCCGAGAGAGCAATGTGTGATACCTTCAATGAGTACCGTAGCAGAAAAATGTCAAATGATCTTTCACAGAATCCAAAGAAATTCACTCATATCTAAAGGCTGTTAGAGGCACCAAAGTTAGTGTCCATTCCCTAGCAAATGAGATAGGATCTGAAATTGAGGGTAGCACAGCAAAAGCTGAAATGCTTAACTTCATTTTCAAATGTTCCTTTACAAAGGAAAACCCAGAACAGTTGCCACAATTTAATCCTCATACCACTGAAAAGATGAATGAAATAAGTATTAGTGTCAGTGGTGTTGAGAAACACCTGAAATCGTTAAGTTGAACACAGCTCCACAGCCTGATGGAATGCCTGTCACATTCTATACTGAATTTCCAACTGAGTTAGTCCTTCTTCAACTGTAATCTATTGTAGATTCCTCAAACAGAAACCCTTGCCCAGTTTTTGGAAAAAGACACAGGTCACACCTGTCTACGAGAAGGGCAGTAGAAGTAATCCACAAAATTATCAGCCAATAACCATGACATCAATTTGTTGTAGAATCTTAGAACATATTCTGACCTCAAACGTAATGAGGTATCTTGAACAGAATAACCTCCTCAATGCCAACCAGCATGGATTTCAAAAACATTGAGCATGTGAAACCCAACTCACACTTTTCTCATATGACATACTGAAAGCTTTGTGTCAAGGCAACAAGGTGGATGCAGTATTTCTTTATTTCTGAAAATCATTTGACCCGGTCCCACACCTACACTTGCTGTCAAAAATTTGGTCATATGGGGTATCTAGTGAAATTTGTGACCGGATTGAGGATTTTTTGGTAAGGAGGACACTGTATGTTATCTTGGTTGGAGAATCATCATCAGATGTAGAGGTAACTTCGAGTGTGCCACAGGAAACTGTGTCAGGACCCTTACTGTTAATGTTCTATATTAATGATCTTGCAGACAATTTTAATAGTAAAATTAGGCTTTTTGCAGATGATGCAGTTATCTGTAATGAAGTACTACCTGAAAGAATCTGTATTGAGTCAGATCTTGATAAGATATCAACATGGTGCAGAGATTGGCAACTTGCTCTAAATGTTCAGAAATGTAAAATTTTGCACTTCACAAAATGAAAAAAATGTAGTATCCTATGACTATATCAGTGAGTCACTGTTGGAACTGGCTAACTCATACAAATACCTGGGTGTAACACTTTGCAGGGATATGAAATGAAATGATCACAGAGGTTCAGTCGTGGTAGACCTTGGTTTATTGGTAGAGTACTGGGAAAGTGCAATCAGTCTACAAAGGAGATTGCTTACAAATCACTCATGCAACTGTTTCTAGAATATCACTCAAGTGTATGGGACCCATACCAGGCAGCACTAACAGGTGATATTGAACGTATGCAGAGAATGGCAGCATGAATGGTCACAGGTTTGTTTAATCCGTGGGAGTGTGTCACAGAGATACTGATGGAACTGAGCTGGAAGACTCTTGAAGATGGAGATAAACCATTCCAAGAAAGCCTATTAACAAAGCTTCAAGAACTGGCTTTCAATTATTACTGTAGGACTAACTAGTACCCCTATATACCGCTCACATAGAGATCACGAGGATAAGATTAGAATAATTACTGTACTCACAGAAGTGTTCAAACAATCATTCTTCCCATGCTCCATACATGAATGGAACAGGAAGGAACCTTAATAGCAGGTACAACCGGATGTACCCTCTGCCATGCACCTCATGGTGGTTTGCAGAAAATAGATGTAAGTGTGGATGTAGATTTGGGTTTGATTCTTGCTACTGACAAGGATTTTTTGTCAGTGGAAGAACTAGTATGAGGTGCACTTAGCCTCATGATACCAATTGGGGAACTACTTAAATGAGAAGTAGAGGCTCCACAGTCTGGAAAGTGCTTCAGGTTATACTGAGGGTAGGGAAGAAGTGTGGAGGGGGGGAGGGGAAGTAGTGGAAAAGGAGAGAAATAAAAAGACTGGATGTGGTGGTGGAATGATGGCTGTGTAGTGCTGGCATGGGAACAGGGAAGAGGCTGGATGGGTGAGAACAATGACTAATGAAGGTTGAGTCCAGGAAGGTTACAGGATCATAGGATCTATTGCAGGGAAATTTCCCACCTGTGCAATTCAGAAAAGCTGATGTTGGCGGGAAGGATCCGTATGGCACAGGCTGTGGAGTTGTCACTGAAATGAAGAATATCATGTTTGTCAGTGTGCTCAGCAACAGGGTGGTCCACTTGTTTCTTGGCCACAGTTGGTTGTCATGCCTGCATAGAATGCAACACAGTGGCTGCAGCTTAGCTTGTAGACCACATGACTGGTTTCACAGGTAGCCTTGCCTTTGATGGGATAGGCGATGTTAGTGATTGGACTGGAGTAGGTGGTGGTGGAAGGATGTGTGGACAGGTCTTGCATCTAGGTCTATTACAGGGTATTAGCCATGAGGTAAGGGATTGGGAGCAGGGGTTGTGTAAGGATGGATGAGTATATTGTGTAGGTTCGGTGGACGGCGGTATACCACTGTTGGAGGGGTGGGAAGGATAATGGGCAGGACATTTCTCATTTCAGGGCATAATGAGAGGTAATCAAAACCCTGTTGGAGAATGTAATTCAGCTACTCCAGTCCTGGGTGGTACTGAGTTACGAGGGGAATGCTCCACTGTGACCAGATGATGGGACTTTGGGAGGTGGTGGGAGACCGGAAAGATAAGGCACGGGAGATTTGTTTTTGTACAAGGTTGGGAGGATAATTGTATATTATAATTATATTAATGGGTTTTTACACCCGTACGGAAGACCAGGCTTTGAACATACTTTTAAACAGGAGCGGGCGGGCGGAAAAATTGAAATGTCACTTCAGCTTAGACCAGATAAGAAGTAGCTTTGAGAGATCTCCTGTGAAGTTGAGTGGGATAATTCCATGAGGAGGCAAAAGCAAAGAAACATAGTCTATGTTCTTACCATGAAGCCTTATCATTATACTGAGGCATAAATTGACAATAGATGCTTCCAGTACAAAGAATATGAAGACCTGCCCAATGATTGTGTTACCTCAAAGTAAGTAACTCCAGTTAAATATCACAGATGACCATGAAGATGTAACAACATTACCAGAATGTGAGGATTCACCAACACCATACATAGGACTGCTGACTGGATCCAGATCCAGGAAGCTATAGTCAACTTCGAAATAGCAGGTCGCTGTTTTGTGAGGATGGGGAACAATGCTGTGTGTTGTTTGTCATGGTGTAGTGATTATAGATGCTGGCTGGTGTTGTGTGTCCCATTCCTACCGCCTGAAATTATTTATCATGACATTTGTGTTTGCTATAAGTTTCTGTAATATCATTATTTATGGATTATTGTAATTTATTAAAAAATGTGCTGTTATATAGTAAGTAACTCTGCTGAGCTCCATCTGTACTTTCATGTGTGCTTAATAAATGTACTTTCAGTGTGAATTGTTACTTCTTACAGATGACCCTGCTCCCATAATTGGTACTTGATAGCAAATTATTTGTGATAATATGAAGTGAATCTGTTAGTCCATAAGTGACATAAGTCCATTTTCTAAATTTTACAGACAGCAGAAAAACTGTATATATATAAAAACTGAGAATAAGTTACATCTTTGGAAGTTCCTGGCAGGTTGAACTTATGTGCCAAAATCATACTTGAACCTTTGCCTTGGACAAGTGCTCTACTGACTGAGCCATCCAGGCATGACTCACAATCCACCCTTACAGTTCACTTCTACCAGCACTTCCCCATCCTACTTTCTATGCTTCACAGAAGTTCTCCTGCATACCTTGTGGGTCTATCACTCCATGGAAAAAAGCCATATGGAGGAGATTATTTCCAGGATGAATTTTCACTCTGTAGCACACTGTGCACGCACTGAAACTTAGTGGCAAATCAAAACTATGAAAGGCAATGGCTCCAGGTTTGAGCTGTAGACAGAGACACAGTTTTAACCTGCCAGGAAGTTTCAAATGAGTGCCCACTCTGCTACAGAGTGGTAATTCATTCTAGATGCAAGTTCCATCTTTGTTTTATATACACATATTATACATGAAACACATCTTATACATAAAAATGCATTGGTGTGATCTAGCTCTAAATTTGGTTTCAACTCCGGTCTTTGAAAACAAAAATTTCAAATAAACTTATGTTGATTCTGTGCTAAATAAATAACGTTTAGATGAAACAAAAAGTTAAAATTAGAGGACAGTATTCTGCTGCTAAGCATATGTAAGCCAAAATATAACTTTATTTGTATTTTGCAGAACCTGTCCAGGTAGTTGAACAATCTGAAGTGCCTGCTTCTTGGATAAGGAGATGCACACTGACTTTGGATTGAAAATGATGAGGACCTGGGTACCAGTCCTCTGGAACAGGGTCCACTCAGCCTTGTGAGATCAAATGAGGATCTGTTTGAATAAAGTGGCAACAGCAACATAAGGATTCATCAACTAACAGGAATGGCTTGAGGGACTGTTGTGATGCTGATCACATCCTATGATCTTAGAACAGTCCTCATACTGGCTTGTACGCAGGAGTCGGTCAGTTGGAACAGGCCTAAGGCCTAATCCCTGAGTGGTATTTACCACTTAGGTGAATACTGGGCTGGTTCTCAGGGTCTGTCTCAGTTTCGAAAAAGATGTCACATTTGACCATGCAATATATACTAAACTCATCTGAACATGTGATAGCTTTAAAATGCCTTTGGGAATGGTGACCTCATCGTAATAGTAGCCTATAATTCCATGCAAATTTGAAG
This sequence comes from Schistocerca piceifrons, assembly GCF_021461385.2. Lineage (NCBI taxonomy): Eukaryota > Metazoa > Arthropoda > Insecta > Orthoptera > Acrididae > Schistocerca > Schistocerca piceifrons. The sequence continues at coordinate 330,340,367 of NC_060138.1, read as the reverse complement.
AAGTACCCTACCAATTCTGACCCAAAAATGACAGGATACAGGGATCGAATGCATGGATGGACTGTATTTTCCAGATGAAAGATAAACTTGGAAATGTACAAAATGCCTGACTTTTTTTAAACTTTTTATGGAAAAGTTGACACTGATAATACACCATACAAAGTTATATACTCAAACTTTGCTACACTAAGAGACAAATAATACAAAAATATTATGTCAGAGAGATAGATTTAAAAACGACATCCCCATCTGCAGTGTCATTGTGCATCCCCAAGTAGTGACAATGGAAAAGATGTATGAAAATCCTTTAGTATAGGTATGTAAATTCACATTCTCCAACTTTTTTTACTCAGAGAAACAGCCACAGAAAAGTAACATTAAGATTAGGGAAGCATTATGTTTTGAGTTTGCTGTGGCTTTTTGTAGCTGAAAGAGTTAGACACTAAGTATTAAATATCTTGTTGGCAATTACAAGTCCCTGGTGTTGTGAATATATTGAAATTCCATATGCCAGGAGTAAATTTAACTTTATGTTGGATGAAAATCATCTTTGCCAGCAAATCCTTGGCTAAAGAACATTTCTTGTAGTAATCTTCCACCAATTATCAAAACTATAGAATGTATAGGGATTTGAATTTCATCACTTGAAACTTATCAGTACTGTTTGAATAAGGCTTCATATAGTTCCAGACCATACACACAGTAATATGATCTTTCACATTTTCTCAGTATGACTGATTAATGATGTGCTTCTGGGAGTTCAGTTGAGATGTTTTCATTTTATGCACACTATTTCAATGACTGACCTAGTCATCTTCTTCAGATGCTGCGAGTTGTGCTGTTATGCATACCCACTGCCTGGTCTCTAACTGGACTGGTTGGAGTCTGGGCAGTGGGTGGCACCTGAAGAAGATTAATGGGTCAGTTGCTGAACTATTATGCATGAAATAGAAATACAACTTGGTTGAGCACTCAGAAGCATACCACACAGTAATATTTATTGAGTTTTTTCTTTGTAGTTCCAAAATCTCAATCACTGCAAGGGAAAGAATGACCTCTAATGGGAAAATAAGTGTCACAGGATGAACCAAATCAAGTCACTGTGTGGTTGCAGTTTTTCCCAGGACAACTGTCAGATAAAAGGAAAATATTTTTCACTTTAGGAGGTAGAGACTTATTTATGTATTTGAACAACATGAAACAAACCTCACTGATTCTTTTTCTGTGATTGTGCTTCATAATATATTAGGAACTCAAACCTGTCTGTCTAAGTTTTTGATACCATGGCAAATGGCCCTTAATTGATAAAACTAAAACCTGTCTAGAATGGGAATTTTTGGAAGTGGAAGTTTCTGCATAAAGTTAAATGTGATAACAATAGTGTCATCACATTATAAGTGCAATTCAGCAATGTGTATCCATTTCCCACAAAACTTTTTTGCTCTGCCTTTGTGAATGTGTAATTCTCATTCGGCTACATTCCTCATACAGAATGATAATGAAAGATCTATACATTGGTAACAAGATTTTCACATTTCAAATAGGCATCAACTTGAGCAAGATCAGCATCAGATTAATGTTTTCGTTACAATACTGCCAGAAATAAAACTCACATTCAAGTCTGGCTACAAGTGAAAGAGCATGGAAGCACTTTCTCCATACCTATTGCAGCTTATGACTTGGGAATGATTATGACTGGAAATGATCCATTATAATCATGAAACTAATAGCAAATTAATGACCTTACTGAATTATGGTTTTTCTCTTGCTTATTCCTGTGGAACAACTTCCCTATGTAACAGCTTTGGCAACTGTCAGTTTGCATCACAAAACTAAGAGCAGATTAATGACCTTACTGAATTATGGTTTTTCTCTTGCTTATCACTGTGGAACAACTTCCCTATGTAACAGCTTTGGCAACTGTCAATTTGCAATGCAATGATGCATAGGCTTTTTCTGTACAAGAAAAATGAGAAACTAAATTTAATGGTGAGAAAATGTAGAATATGTTTTTTGGCTATCAGGTTCTGATGAATGAAAATGGGATATGCAAAACAATTTTTATGTCAATCAGAGAAAAAATCTCCTTCATGCAAGTGGCTCCAAGAAATGAGGCGTGATCTAAAAGAAATGAGGACTGAAGAATACAGTTCTCTCAACAAAGATATGTTTTCAAAGGAGGTTTTAGATTCCAGTCTCCAGAGAAACCGAAAATGAACACTGGTGCAAACTGTTCACAAGTTCAGAAATAACGGAACTCTGGTTGAACAAAAAAATATTGCAAAAATTGGAAGTTAAATCAGAGGTAGCTATTTACATGGTCACAGATGGCTCAAATCAAATAAAAAGAATATACTGGAAATGAAAGGGGTAGTTAAACCAACCATGTTTAAAAAAGGCAGTTAGAGCATACCTCTTGAATAAAATATACTATACAGTAAACAAATGCTTAAATTACACGGACTAGGAATTGGAGAAAAATTCAAGGTTGTAAAAAAATTAAACTGTCTGTGATTCCACAAGATCGATACCAGTCTACAAAAAAGGAAACACACAAGACATTGGCAATTACAGACCAATTGCCCTATTGTCTGGTTTCTCAAAAATTTTAGAGAAGGTCTTCCACAAAAGACTTAAAGTCTTTATGGAGAAATATAAAATCCTACCCACAGCACAACACAGGTTTAGGAAGAAACACTCAACCAACAGTGCTATCTATGAACTCTTAAGTGAAATTTACCAGAAAAAGAACAGTGGTGAATATTCACTGGAGTATGTCTTGACTTGTCAAAAGCATTTGATGTTATAAATCATGAAGCACTCCTACAGAAATTAATTTAACTAGGCATCAGAGGCACAACTAATGGCTGGGTCAGCTCATACCTTTGCAGACAGAAACAAACAGTGGAAATACAACACACTGACTGCAACAAAATCACAAATCATTACTCAGATACCAAGGCCTGAAATGTGGTATTCCCCAAGGGTCTGTACTGGGGCAGTACTGTTCCTCGTATATATAAATGACCTACAAACAAACATACACCATCAAAATTCTTACCAGTTTACTGATGTTACAAGCTTAGACTTTACTTTATTTATTTAATTGTATGGCTAGGGCCCCCCATTGTGCAGGCTGTTCGCTAGGTGCTGGTATTTCAATTTGACACCACTTTGGTGACCTGCAGTCAATGAGGATGATAGGATGATGATGAGGACAGCACAACACCCAGTCCCTGGTCAGAGAAAATTCCCTGACCCAGCTGGGAATTGAACCTGGGCCCAGAGGACTGACAATCCGTCACACTGACCATCCAGCTACCGGGGGCAGACTTAGTCATTATTGCAAAATCAGAAAACCTACTACAAGAAAACATAACAAAGACAATGGATAGCATAGTAGAATGGTTCACATACAGTATGGTAATCATTAATGAAGGAAAAACTGCAGTAATCAGCTTCCATAATGTCAAGGAAGAGGTTCCATACACTATTAATTATGCAGTTGTCAAACAAAGCTGTAAATAGAGTTGACCTGACAAAGTTTCTTGAGCTCTGGATCCAGGGTAACATCAGGTGGGGAATTCATATTGACAACCTCAGCAAAAAGTTGAACACATCCTGTTATTTGATGAGGATCCTTAAAACTGCTGTAGCGAAGAGTGCCTAAAAAGGGTGTGCTACGAAAGTGTCCAATCAATCCTAAAGTATGGTGTCATTTTCTGGATAGCTTCACCAACAACATCAAGCCATTTAGAATCCAAAAAAGAATCATAAGAATCACAGAAGGTGCCAAACACAGAAAATCTTACAAGCCACTTTTCAGAAAACTGCAAATCCTTCCTCTTCCATGCCTTCATATATATGAAATCATAGTATTCATATATTTCTCAAAACTGAAGATGTGCACACTCATAACACAAGGCAGAAAATGTATCTCCATACGCACCATACAAAAACTAAACTCTGCCAAAATGGAGTTCTGCATCTTGCAAAAGATACTGAGGAAACTACCAAGTAATTAATATATAATCAGTAAACAACACAGCAGGGTTCAAAGCTGCAGCAAAGGCTTATCTAATTGATCACTGCTTCCACAGTCTGAAAGAATATTTTAATAAATAATAATGTGCCAGTATGACTAATAATGTACCAGTCTTAATCAAATAATGTACCAGGCTTATCCACTAAAACCATAGTATCATTGTAACCATTGAACAAATACAAATAACGTACCGATCATAAGTAGTGTAACTTTAAGACATTAATGATGTTAAAATGATAGAAACAACATTGTGTTAAATGATGTCCAACATCTAATGTACATTCTATGTACCAAAAAGGTCTCATGGACAAATAAATAAATAAACAAATTTACTGAACACAATACATATCAATGGAAAATGACATCAGATGAAAGGATGTATGTGATGTGACTGTAATGTGTGCAGTAACTGTGAATAAATAGTGTAATACTGGATTTGGAAATAGACCTATCAATAACTATATGAATTTTTAATTATGTTTTATTGTTTGTAAAGTGATCTGTGGATAAGCAAACAACCAGATAATGTAGCTGGAGCAATCTTGTGAAAACAAAGACCACTGTTGAGGCAATGAAAAAACCCCATATGAGCACTAGATTTATTGTTTTAATGACCAGGTGAATAGTTCATCTTCAAAACCCAATGCTGCAAAATGCAGTTTGTCCAACATAGTGTGTCAAGTGTGAGGATTAAAATCTGTCTGATGAACAGATCATCTTTAAATCTAATGTCTGCATGGTGTTTTCTTTCACTATACATCTTTTATTACAGTTGTGCAGATTATTCAATTTGCAGTTACTGATTTGTCAGGATAGTCATCAAAACATCAATACAATCATACTGAAAGAATTACAAGCAGTTATTTTTCTGGGTTATGGATAATTAATTAATAGTATTGTATCATCAGGCACAATTTTTATTTTCCAGTTCCCATCAACACATTTTGACGCTACAACTCCATTTTCAAGGACTGTATGGATATACTTGGCATTACAGGCACTTCAGTTTTTCACCTCCATTTGACCACATCTTCTGCACTGATGAAAAACTTCCATATTTGCACTTACATTTTGAAACTATTTAACATGTTTATTACAGTAGTATTGTAATGCAGTACATGAGAATGTAACACACAATATATACATCCATACAGTCCTTGAAAATGGAGTTGTAGCTACAAAATACATTGGACAGCAATTAGGAATAAAATTTGTGATTGGTGATGAAATGTTGTCAATTAATAATCCCTGACCTAAAGTTACAGTCACAGACAGCTCTGATTTAATGTCATTAATAACATAATTATTTTTCTGCTACATTTAACAGTACATTCTATGTAAGATGCAGCAGAAACATTAAAAAAGAAACTGCAAGAGCAAAACAGCTGATGCCAAATAAATTACTGCAGATAAAATAGGAAAAGCTAATGTCACAATAATTCATTTTCAAGAGTGAGAGGAGCATTACAAAAAGTTATTGAGCAAGAGCAGAAATGAGTACAAACAGGTAGTCTATCAACTGGAAGATGCAGATAATTTGGATGGGGGAACAGTGATGCAGAATGAAGTACAAAAATACTGCCAGATGGATGAAACAAATACTTAAGATCCAGATACATACCCATTAATTAAGTTAAATATGGACCAAGTATTTTATGGGAAATACTGGCATGCTTCTTCAATAAACTGATGATTAATGGTGAAGAGCTACCAGAGGATTTTAATATTCCTGTAATAAGTTTCATTTACAAAAAAGAGAACAGACAAGATTATGATAGTTATAGAAGCATCAGTATAAACAGCCCAACAGGCTAATAGGGAGATTGTTTGGTTAAATCTGAGCAAACAAATCAAAGTATTATTGCGGACATCAAATAAACAGAGAGCATTTGGAATATGCAGGTCATGTAGTGATAATACACTCCTGGAAATGAAAAAAAGAACACATTGACAACGGTGTGTCAGACCCACCATACTTGCTCCGGACACTGCGAGAGGGCTGTACAAGCAATGATCACACGCACGGCACAGCGGACACACCAGGAACCGTGGTGTTGGCCGTCAAATGGCGCTAGCTGCGCAGCATTTGTGCACCGCCGCCGTCAGTGTCAGCCAGTTTGCCGTGGCATACGGAGCTCCATCGCAGTCTTTAACACTGGTAGCATGCCGCGACAGCGTGGACGTGAACCGTATGTGCAGTTGACGGACTTTGAGCGAGGGCGTATAGTGGGCATGTGGGAGGCCGGGTGGACATACCGCCGAATTGCTCAACATGTGGGGCGTGAGGTCTCCACAGTACATCGATGTTGTCGCCAGTGGTCGGCGGAAGGTGCACGTGCCCGTCGACCTGGGACCGGACCGCAGCGACGCACGGATGCACGCCAAGACCGTAGGATCCTACGCAGTGCCGTAGGGGACCGCACCGCCACTTCCCAGCAAATTAGGGACACTGTTGGTCCTGGGGTATCGGCGAGGACCATTCGCAACCATCTCCATGAAGCTGGGCTATGGTCCCGCACACCGTTAGGCCGTCTTCCGCTCACGCCCCAACATTGCAGCCCGCCTCCAGTGGTGTCGCGACAGGCGTGAATGGAGGGACGAATGGAGATGTGTCGTCTTCAGCGATGAGAGTCGCTTCTGCCTTGGTGCCAATGATGGTCGTATGCGTGTTTGGCGCCGTGCAGGTGAGCGCCACAATCAGGTCTGCATACGACAGAGGCACACAGGGCCAACACCCAGCATCATGGTGTGGGGAGCGATCTCCTACACTGGCCGTACACCACTGGTGATCGTCGAGGGGACACTGAATAGTGCACGGTACATCCAAACCGTCATCGAACCCATCGTTCTACCATTCCTAGACCGGCAAGGGAACTTGCTGTTCCAACAGGACAATGCACGTCCGCATGTATCCCGTGCCACCCAACGTGCTCTAGAAGGTGTAAGTCAACTACCCTGGCCAGCAAGATCTCCGGATCTGTCCCCCATTGAGCATGTTTGGGACTGGATGAAGCGTCGTCTCACGCGGTCTGCACGTCCAGCACGAACGCTGGTCCAACTGAGGCGCCAGGTGGAAATGGCATGGCAAGCCGTTCCACAGGACTACATCCAGCATCTCTACGATCGTCTCCATGGGAGACTAGCAGCCTGCATTGCTGCGAAAGGTGGATATACACTGTACTAGTGCTGACATTGTGCATGCTCTGTTGCCTGTGTCTATGTGCCTGTGGTTCTGTCAGTGTGATCATGTGATGTATCTGACCCCAGGAATGTGTCAATAAAGTTTCCCCTTCCTGGGACAATGAATTCACGGTGTTCTTATTTCAATTTCCAGGAGTGTATACACTCCCTATGCCAGTTGTTGCAGAAAAGACCTGAAAGAAATTAGGAAACACATTTAGTGACCATTGATCTCCAAAAACCTTATGAAAATATCCCACTAGCCAAGCACTGGCTCCATTATTCATAAGAAGTATATAAAGATGTGCATGGAAGAATAAGGGTAGGATCTATCATCTCTAAATTGTTTAAAATAATTAAAGGATTGGAACAAGGCTGTTGTTTGTCTCCATATCTACAAATCGCTTCATAGAACTGGAAAAATAAATGCAGTAAAATGGGATTTCTGTTAGAAGACTACTGCGCATATATCCTTTTATTCACAGATGACCATATGGTGATCATGACTAATGAAGAAAATATCTCCGATATGGTGAGAAAATTAATAGAAGAATACAGCAATTGGGGACTGAAGTTGGACATCAAGAAGACAGAATACTTAACCATAGGAACATGATCTGTAGATCTTGAAATATCAGAGAATGTAACTGTGACATCTCTGGTGCACAGCACCCTCTTCAATTCTTATTTCTTTGAACTGCTTTTGTTCTATGTCTTCTCTCAGTACGCAACATGTGTTTTGCCATATTTGTCCGTTCTGTCTCAATGTTCAATAAATGTATATACGATACTTAGTGTGTGTTATTACCAACCAACCATACATGATAACCACAGTGAAAACCCCGACATTGTCGTCGTGTGATCGCGAGTTATTTTGTGCTCGTTTTCATCATTTACAAACTTCGTATGCCAGCCCACATTGTTTCCGTCACAATGGATCTAACAGTGTCTTTCAGTGCAAGTGTAACGGACCTCATTAACTTTGCTTGAGATCAAGAGTGGACAAGTATACCTACTCCGAATTTGGTTAAAAGTAAACAATTATTTATGCCCGGCTATGTCGGTGGCCACCTAACCTTACCCGGCACAACAAGGTCACCGCCTAGCGACACAGCACAACAACAGCCACACATGGACAGTGCACGCTGCCTGATGACAACGTCGACGACCTTCAACTTAAGGACTTGGTGGTTTATCCTTCATGTAAATTATTACCTTCAGGACAGTTCCAGAACTGCAACTGTCGTATCGTGGTTGCACCATGATCACCTTCTGCCCGCTTTCCTAATGGCGCTGGCCATTCTCCCCTCGCCGGTCACTGGGCTATCGCCCCCCCCCCCCCCCCTCCCCGCCTTGGCTGCACCACGACTCCCTTCCACCTGCTGTTGCAGTGACACCGACCATTACAACTGCGCCGTGTTCTTTGGCGGGCACATAGTTTGCACACACAGTGCTGACATCTGCACCCGCACACTCCACGCCATGTGCTGCATGCGGCAGAAGCGTTCTGCTCTGCTTGTACCGATCTCCGTCTGCTTGTGCTGCCTCAACTTGTGTTACCCGGCAGGTTTTCTAGGCTACCTGTTTTGGTTCCCCTTAGTGGATCAGCTCCTCGACATTCACGGTACTTCCGAAGACAGCATTTGTTTTGTCTGCCCGGCCCACTTCCATACCGCACCACTCCGCCAAACAGCCTACCTGCTGTGCTGGTTCCATGTTACCTACGGGGATGCACCTGCAACTGCTGTACATCTTGACTGACAAGCCATGTTTAGGTGCCGTGTCCCACCACATTCCTTCACAGCACCTATCGTCCGATGCTGCACCACTCGCTTCAGCACCGCAATGCCTCTATGCCACAGACATATCAACGGGCACCCGCTTTCTTGTCAAAACCGGCGCCGACATTAGTGTAATCCCAGCCAAGCATACTGCTGACACACTATCACCTTCTACCCTCACCTTGATCACTGCCAATCTTTCTCCTATTGTGATCCATGGCTCCATCAAGATGTTGCTTCACTTATCTCCGGTTCACACCTACCCTTCGACCTTCCACATTTCCAACGTGGATGAACCTGTGATTGGGTTGGATTTTCCACACCATTATGAACTTTCACCACACCTGCAGGCCGCCACACTCCATCACACGTCTGGCTCTATTGTTCTATGCTCACACGAGTTCGACATGACTCTGCTCTCTGCCTCCTTGGCTACACTTTCCACATGCATGTCCCTGGTTGAGCACGTCACTACACGGCTCTCTGACCTGTTGCACGTACACTCACAATTGACGAACTCTGCACCCAGAACAATGCCTTACACATCTGCATCACCTCAGCCTCCGTCTATCTGTAGATCCGCAACGAGGTGGTCCATCACACGCCTCTACAGTGTCTTCCCACCAATCTACTCCTGTGCCAAGTATTCCACTGCCTGCTGTTGTTTTCTCACAACCGCAGACGAATCTGCAAGACGTATCTGCATGCTCTGCTCCTACACTGCATCTCCCATCACCAACTTAAGCCGATGCCCTGTCTACGCTGCCCCAATTCACCAAGGTCAGTGAACCGATGTTGCCTGCAGATAGCTTCTTGACCCCTATTGCCGACCCTCCTATACGAGTATCAGCCAGCACTAATGGCACTTTTCATAGGATTTGCACCACCGATGGCCCAACTGTTCGTTATAAGGCCAGGTGCCTTAACGCTTCCAAACTTCTCCGTGCGAAGATCATTCAGGATCTGTTGCCTTTGGGCATCCTCCGCCCCTCCGATAGCAACTGGTCTTCACCTATTCACCTTGTTCCTAAAAAGGATGGCACCTTATGTGCAGGGACTACAGGTCCCTTAACGCTCGCACCATTATTGATAACTACCCCATTCCTCATATCCAGCATTCCACGCAATTATCACATGGTTCTAAGTTTTATCTCTGTTTTAGATTGTTCCAAGGTGTATCATCATATCCCTATGCATCCAACGGATATTCTGAAGGTGGCCATCATCACACCCTTCAGCCTACTTCAATACTGTTACATGCCTTATGGATTGAAAAATGCTGCGCAGACATCGCAGCGGTTCATTGATTCCATTTTGCTCCCTCTGCCATTTGCTTATGCTTACTTAGATGATATACTAATCTTTTCCTCCTCCACTGAGGAGCATCGAGCTCACCTCGACGCAGCCCGTTCAGCCGTCGCTGTTAACGGTGTGGTTCTCAACCATGATAAGTCTCAACTGTGTTCCACATCAGTTACCCTCCTAGGCCATACTGTTTCTGCCGACGGCCTCCGACCGATGAGTTCTCTTGTCGAAACGATACTTCATCTTCCTCTCCCTGAGGATTATGCTCAGCTTCGTCGTTTTCTGGGTATGGAAAACTTTTACTGCCGCCATATTCCTCAAACTGCCTCCGTCCAAATGGCCCTCACTGACGCTATCTCCTGCAAAAACGCCACGGGGAAATGGAACCAACCTTTGGCAACCTTAAAACTGCCGTCACCAAAGTCGTCACACTCGCCCACCCTGACCATGAGGCCCGTGTTTCGATCACGGCTGATGCCAGTGACTCAGCTGTGGGCGCTGTTTTACAACAGCACACCGCCGACTCCACTCCTCTGCTTCTTTTCCAAGAAACTGACTAAGAGCCAGTGTAAGTGGTTGGCTTTCGATCATGATCTCCTCACTGTGTACGAGGTAATTAAACATTTCTGTAGTGACCTCGAGGGGCGACCTTTCACGATCTACATAGATCACAAGCCACTTGTGGACGCTATTCGTAACCCAACTAAGGACCTTCCGCCGAGGCGTTTCCGCCATATGGACTACATCTGTCAGCACTCTTCTGACACGTGGTATATCCATGGTGCGGAGCATGTTGTGGCAGACTACATTTCCCACATCCGTGTGCTAACTGCATTGCTGAATCTTGAAGGGTTCAGCCCGACTTCAGGCGGAAGACGATGATATACAGCAAATAATATCAGATATCAGACAGCACGTCATCGGTCTCTGTCCAACCCCAAACCCTACACAGGTCGACGATCTCCGTCCTTTGTGACACCTCTATGGGCACTCTCCGTCCCCTGGTCTCTACCGCACTTCGTCATGGGGTCTTTACTGCTTCACATGGCTTGGCTCACTCTGGAATGCAAGCAATGACGCGCCTGGTTACTGAGCGCTTTGTCTGGCCTGGTGTGAAGCACGACTGCCGCACTTGGACCCATGCAGGCATCCCGTGTCAGCGCAGCAATGTCGGCAGGCAAGCTCAATCTCCATTGGGCAACTTTGACATCCCAAAGGGCCGCCTTCGGCATGTCCACATCGATGTCATTGGCCTCGTCCCCCCTTCCGAGGGTTACAGAGACATCTTATCGATCATCGACCGCGTGACCCGCTGGGTCAGGCGGTCCCTCTTATTGACATCACGGCCTAGACCATCACTCATCCTTTCGTCTCGGCGTGGGTTGCTTGTTTTGGCTGCACCCTGTCTCTCACGACTGATCAGGGATGACAGTCCTAGTCCGTCCTCTTTGCAAGACTGTGCGAACTCTGCAGTGTTGCCAAATTCCACACCACCGCTTACCACCCGCAGGCGATTGGCCTGGTCGAACGGTGGCACCGCACTCTCAAGGCCGCGCTTATGTGCCATGGTGCCTTATGGTCCGAAGCCCTCCCTTGGGTTCTGCTGGGCATTTGCTCGGCCCATAAAAAAGACTTGAACATATCGATCGCCGAGATTCTATACAGTGAACCCCTCCTCCTGCCCGCAGAGTTTGTGGTGGATTCACCATCAGCCGATACCGTGGATCTTCCTGCTCTGGTCGAATGGGTTCGTGTGTGCGTCGCATGCCTCCGCAACCCCCTTCCGCGCTGTGCTATACGTCGAGCACGTCACGTCTTCACTACCACTACACATGCGCTATCGAATGGGGAGACTCACGTAGTTTTGAATGTGACCGTACTGTACCAAGTATAAAGAAAATCGGGCGCAATACCCCGTCTACGACCAAGGTTCTCGGAGGGAAACAAAGAAAGGTTGGGGCTTAACGTCCCATCGACAATGACGTTATTAAAAATAGGAGGAAGACTTAAGGTGGATGAGAAAAGAATTTGGCTGCAGTCTTTTCAAAGTGACAGTCCTGCGATTCGCCTCATTCACAGAAAACGTAATTCTGGATGACTGGATAGGCTTTAAACCCACCTTTCCTGAATGCGAATCAGTTTCTTAACTATTGCGCCCCTTGAGCCGGCAAACGTTTTCAGTCTCTTTTTTTTCTGTGAGGCTAGAGTTCTCGTTTCAGATATTCCTAGTGCGAAATCCCCCTCCCACTCTTCGTGCTCCCTGGGATTTGGCTGAAAATTATCGACAGTTCTACAACGACCTGACCTGCCCACTTGGGTTAGCAAGGGGAAGAAGGTCGCATTAGTTTACCGACATCAAACGTTTTGTGTCGAAAGTGACGTACCATGTCATAGTTCAATAGCGTGTAACTAATCAGTCACGAGGTGACCAAGGTAACATAATAACAAGCACAGATCACACCAATACACAACACAATCATACAAGTAACATGTCATGTTCTTAGCAGAATCTTATGACTACTTATACGCATGTACTCGGGTAAAAAATTGTCGTCGAAATGGCACTGATGCAGTGTTTACCATGCTTTACTCTGGAAGAAATTACAGTCAAATCCAGCAAATAAACGAGGAGGGCCTCTGTACGTTGACATGTAAACTGTTAGGATTGTTCCACATTGATATGGTTTTCGTCGACCATCTGCAAACAAGAAAATAATAAATTGGTAGCATTTCAAACGTGGAGCTACAGTGGAATGTTAACAATAATTTTATCGGGCCAGTCAAGTCGGAAGCACCTGCTAGTAAACATTACATGTAGCGCTCTATCTTGTTGAACAAGGAGCTAAATAATTGTATGATCTCACAGGTTTGACAATCATTGGTTCATGATATAAATGATAGTGATTTCTGGGTGGTTTTTCCAAGCACCTGTTTAGACAAATACGGAACTCATGTACACCGTCACCTACGAAGTGTTACACATAAACATTTAAAACACGAACACACACATGACAAAATTTACACATTTCACAGTCAGATGATGAACACGCGATGCCTTCGTATCAAGTGCAGTACACAAGATGCTCTATTATCTTCGAGTAAACTGTGGTGACAAGAATAGTATCTGGTCACATTAGGACAAGAACTAAGGAAGAATAAGAACGCAAAGTGTACACGAAAAGGATAAAAAGTAAGTGTTACCATAAGAAGCTTCACGTTAGTGAAGCACCCGACAATAGTTATAGTTGAACGCACAGTAGGCAAGATATGTTATTTAACTGCGAAAGCTGTGTAAAGCTGTTTTAGAGTGACGCATTTATTTTGAGGGAGATCATGCCTCTAAAAAATTGGAAATGCAACAAGAGCTGTAAGTGCTTAACTTTTGGTGCAGAGACTGGCAGATGACTCTCAACGTAACCAAATACAACGCGGCTAAAACAATTATTCGATATTGTTTATTCACACCTTCGTAGACCAATCACTGAAAAGAGTCACATCCGTCCAGAGCGACAAGAGTTGAAACGGTCATATAAATGGTATGGAAGGCAAACGCTAGGCTGACATTAATTGGAAGAATTCTAGACAGATGTGAATCATTCACGAAGGAAATCGAATGCAAAAATCCAGTCGGCTCTACTGCAAACTATACTTCGTCAGTTCTGGCCATTCCTTAAGTTAGATTAATAAAACTGAAAGAGCAAGTCCTGTAATAGGTAAAACAAACTATCGAGTACATTGAATATAGTAGTAGGTACCATAAGATTTTGAGGGAATGTATTTATTACGCTTTTGAAGAACACAAGAGCGAATACAGGTGAAACTTACCGCATAGTCATACCTTCATCACAGCCATCAAAAATACTCACAAAGGGTGCTTTATCGAGGAATGGAAGAGAAAGCTGTAAGCGGACTAAGAGAGGAGCAGTAACGGCACTCGAGAAGAATTTTAACATTGCAATTGTCAAGAGAGAGATCAAATTTAGGGAAAGTAAGGAAACATACATTGTAAATTTGGAGAAGGTTTTTGATAGTGTGAAATAGAATAAGATGCTACCGGCTTTAGGCTTTGTCGCATTACCTACAGGGATACAAGACACCTCGGTACCATTATGTGGAACAATCTGGAGTTGTCACCATTAACGTAATGGTACAAGAGGCCTCAATCAGTATTGGGGTGGGGACGGCTTGCGTATTGTCACCACTGATATAAAATGTATGAAATGAAGAGGCAGTGAAGGAAATGAAGGTATATTTCGTTGTGGGAATTGTTTGTCACAGACAGAAAATCAGTATGATGCGGTTCGTTGATCACACAGCAGTGGTCGTCGACAGTAATCAGGAATTGTGTCGGGTGCAAAATAAATGGAACGTGTGATGACTGATGGATATAATATACACACAAACAAAAAAGAAACAAAGGTAATGGCGAACGCAGAGGATGCAGGATGATTAATGTTAAACTTGGATAGGAGACCGTTGAAGTGGTAAATAAATTTTGCTGTCTCTAAAGTAAAACAAATGAGTAAGTCTATGCAAGTAAGACGTAATAGTTAGGACTGCACAAGGAAAAAGGGCTCCCTGTAAAAATAAACAGCTATTAACGCACAGAAAAAAATTAGTTAGAAACTATGTTTTGAGCGTAGTTCTACATGGGTGTGAAACGTATACAACAGAGAAGAGAGAACTGAAACGATTAGAAGCATTTGAAATGTAAGGTTAAATGTTTTCGAGCAAAAGGACCCAATAAAGGACAAAATGACTCTAAGAGATAGAATAATTCGGCACATATTAGGAGATCAATCGGAACAGTAGCCGAAGTTACGATGGAAGGGAAGAACAGCCGAACCAACCCTAAATATAAGCATATAATGCAGGTCATTGACGATGCAGGATCCAGCGGTTACGCTGAAACGAAGAAGGTAGAAATGCCATACTCTCCAGAGAGATTAAGTGATTGAATATGTTCTTTTATTTTTTATATTTTTCGTCAACCAGTGGCAATCTCGAGACTAAAGGCACGCACTGTAAACGTCGATGGTTCACGTTGACAAGCGACAGGAGTGGAAGATACCAAAGGAATTTTAGGGTTGATTACTGGAACGACAGGAATACGGAATCAAGTCAGTCGAAAGAGTGATGGAATGTACATGTTTTAGCTGATGATTATCATGCCGAGAGAGCAGAAGACAGGAACAGAAGACAGGGGGTGGTTGAGTTGGTGGTGGTTTGATCGGTGGAGTCTGCATTGAAAATGACATGTCAACTTGGAGCATGCTTCTCAGCTGTTCTGATGCCACGAAAGAGAAGAGGCGTCAATGAGAAATAGGGAAGAGATTCGGGATAGCATGAAGTGACCGATGTACTGGCGCTCTCGGATGAAAATGGCCTATTAGGTCGCGGCGCGCCAGACATACATAATAGAAAGCGAGGTAGCGACACTTCGTCGTATGCTGTCGGTGCAAACTGATATGTGAATGGCAGTGTCATCTTACGCCCATTTTTCACGACCGACTTTCTGGTCAAAATCGAGTTGTCGAAGTGCGTGCACCTTATGTGTCTACACGTAAACCAGCAGCCAATCATGGCGCGAGTGTGTCTGTGACGTCAGTGACCTATGGATTGTGCCGAGTTTGGAGTTCTAAGTTTTCCAATATGCTGTACATTGCGCATGTGCAGAAACAAGAGGCCGTGACGGCATTGCTAATATCAGAATTTAACATATTATTGTCCAGTTCAGTCTATTATAAAAAAGGATTTTGTACTTTCGTGTCTTCTTAATCTTTATTGTGTGGCTTCATTTGTTTTTGTGACACACTGGAAAGGTTGCACGAGATGCTGGTATTTTTGCTACTGGTGTTCCGCCACACGAGACACGAAATATCTAAAAGCGAAAAGGTGGAATGGGTAGTCAAATGGAAACTAGAAAAATCCAAAAAAATATGTAAACTCTTTATTATATCAAAGTAATCGCAACAGCTGCTAATGCATTTATCTCACTGTGAGACAAGACTGTCGATGCCTTCATGGAAAAGGAATTGTGGTTGCCTACGGGGCCGTGGTTGTATCCAAGTGTGCATCTCTTCGTTCGAAGAAAATCGACAGCCACGAGTGTCTTTCTTCAGAGCTCCAAATATGTGGAAATCGCATGGGGAGAGATCGGGACTGTATGGAAGATGTGTAAGGACTTCCCAGCGGAACTACTGTAGCGTAGTCGAAACGACCTTGTAACATGTGAGCAGGCATTTAGTTGGCAGATTATTTCGACTACGATGCAGATGTCTTTACACATCCTCCATACAGTCCAGATCTCTCCCCCTGCGATTTCCACATTTTTGAAGAAAAATATTCGTTGCCATCGATTGGCCCCGGACGAAGAGGTACATGCTGCCTTGATACAATCGTAGTTTTGTAGCCAACCGCAAACATTTTTCCATGAAGGCGCTGACCACGTCTTTTCACAGTGGGACAAATGTATCAACGGTTATGTCGATTACTTTTGAAATAATAAACAGTTTACTTACTTGTTTCCTATCGGTCTCGTTTTCCTTTCACCATCTCTTGAGTTTACGTTTTACAGAGAGAAACCTACTCTAAGCGTAAGTACTAACATAAGTAGATAAACACGTTTTTATCAAAGTTACTGTAACAGTGAAGAAGTCAAAACTGCCTAACGTGAAAAATAATTTTGGGTGTTATTTGGTATTTAGCAATGAAAAAAGATACAAAGGATAAAGTAAAGGCCGGCCGCGGTGGCCAAGCGGTTCTGCTGGCACGGTAGGTCAGCGTGTTCGTTCAGATTGGTCTCTGTAATAAAAAACTGAGTGGAGGGATCAACAAACGAACTTGAACGGATGTCATGTGACGTTCGCAACGACCAAACACAACGATCAACAACGAACAAAATGCAAAAAAATGGTGAAAGATTAACTAAAAAACTGTAGCCGGCCGCGGTGGCCGAGCGGTCCTTGGCGCTGCAGTCCGGAACCGCTCGACTGCTACAGTCGCAGGTTCGAATCCTGCCCCGGGCATGCATGTGTGTGATCTCCTTAGGTTAGCTAGGTTTAAGTAGCTCTAAGTTCTAGGGGACTGATGATCTCCGATGTTAAGTCCCATAGTGCTCAGAGCCATTTGAACCATTTTTTTGATATTTACTGCGTTCTAGATATTGTTTGATGTGTCTGCAAGTATATATTTTCTCGAGTAAATAGATATTTATGTTTTGAAAAGTTTAGACAACACTTTTCCTATTTTTTTAGTACTCAGTAGTATAGAGAATTTACCAAACGACGTTTGAGAAGAACATCGACTGTGAAGTTTGCTTTGGTCGTTAATTATCATTACTTCTTCCTGCATTTTGTTACTATATTTCGACATTTTCGTAAAAAGGGTAGTCCCTCATAACCCCACTTTCACCGTTCAAGCGCCAAACTACACAATAGATAGCTCTCACAACACACGCAGTTATGGTGCTGACGTGTAAACGAAAACGACACTCGAGAGAGAGGCGACACTCAGTACACGAATAAATCGCCAGGGGCGCTGCATTAGACTCTGTTGCCTCGAGTACTAAGTTGGGACAAGAAAGTCGATCTTGTAAAAGGACCATTAAATTGGGCAGTGAGAATGGAGTGCACGGCGACAGACAAGTGTCGGCCTCAACTGCTGCAGTGCAAGGGAGTGCAGGTGGCCACTACGCTACGACAAGGAACAGGCGGTAACCTCATGGCAGGCGGGCCGTGGCGTCCACGGCTCTGAGGCTGGCGGTGGGGGCGGCGCGGCGTGCTGCTACCGGAGACCCTGGCGCCGGACTGTGCTGGAGCACGGCTCGCAGCCGCGCCAGCCTCCAGCGGCTATCGATCCAGCCGCCAAGCCAGCTCATCTCCGGCCTATTCCGTCGGGAAAACAGCGGAAACAAAAGGCGGAAAAAGTGGCGGTTGGACGCGGCGCGGCGGCCGACTGCGCGCTCCTCTGCCGGCCCAGATGCGGCGGGCGCCGGCCGACGGGCACCGTGCGTCGATACTGCCGCGGCCTGCGCCTGGGGGGGCAGCCAGCCCGCTACACCTGCTTCTCGCTCCGTTTCCTCGTCTCCGTTTCACCTTTCGACGTGAAAACGTCTAATCACTCGTCGCTCTAACTTCCTTGTGTGACACACTACCGTCAGGTTTGAACCGCTAATAACTGTGACATTAATAATGCTTAAGGAGTGGTTGAGTCTACAACAGACAGATCAAGTCTGTACCTACCTATACAATTCTTCCTAGCTTCCAGCCACGTCAATTCGGAATCCACGAGCTTTCGGCCGAGTACTCCTCTGCCACTGTCAGGTGGTGAATGTCTTTTGGTTGCTGCTATCGACCTCATACAGCCGCGCTGCCTTCTGTGACGTCACTGGTGCTCGCTCTGGCGCCATATAAGGTAACGTTTTCGTTGCGCGGCCGCCGCACCCGCTTCAGCCTTCCAATGGCCGGGTCCCAAGCCATGCTTAGTAGCCCATTCGACTAAGCCCATAAAATGGCGAATAAAGGAAAAATTCATGTAATCGCAAATTTTTGTACAATACTACGGGGAGTGTCAAGAACAACACACTAAAAATCCCCAACTGTGGGGTGTGAGCTTTCGGTGGGGAGGCGTTTAAAGGTCACATTTCTACGTTTTTCTTGAATAATCCGAAAACCGCAGATTTCAGAGAAAACGTTTCCCAGTACAAAATTAAACTACATTAAATTTGCTACAAAAAGGTTCCTATTTAATTTTTTCTCTAGAACTAAAATTTCCTGCGTTGCAAGGTACCGAAAAATAGCAAAAAGGTAGTGTTATAGGCCCTTTGCTGTTCCTTATCTATATAAACGATTTGGGAGACAATCTGAGCAGCCGTCTTCGGTTGTTTGCAGATGACGCTGTCGTTTGTCGACTAATAAAGTCACCAGAAGATCAAAACAAACTGTAAAACGATTTAGAAGAAATATCGGAATCGTGGGAAAACTGGCAGTTGACCTGAAATAACGAAAAGTATGAGGTCATCCACATGAGTGCTAAAAGGAACGTTTTAAACTTCGGTTACACGATAAATCAGTCTAATTTAAAAGCCATAAATTCAACTAAATACCTAGGTATTACAATTACGAACAATTTAAATTGGAAGAAACAGATAGAAAATGCTGTGGGAAAAGCTAACCAAAGACTGCGTTTTATAAACTTTCACCTCCGAATGCGAAAATATTTTGTTGATCCGACTTACATAGGGAGGGCCGATCACCAAGATAAAATAAGGAAAATCAGAGCTCGTACGGAAAGATATAGGCGTTCATTCTTTCCGCGCGCTATACGAGATTGGAATAATAGAGAATTGTGAAGGTGGTTCGATGAACCGTCTGCCAGGCACTTAAATGTGATTTGCAGAGTATCCATGTAGATGTAGATGTATTAAAATACTGTTTTAATGGTATAAAATTAATGTTATTGTTAAATGAAGTGGGTTAAGACTAAATATAAATGACTGTGCCATATCTAAGTACAGTAGAGCAGTATTGAGGGACACATTGTGTTCTGGCGATGTGACTGGCGGCAGTGGGAGGAAGCGGGGGTGGTGGGCAGAACTGTGAGGGAGGCCAGGTCGCCAGAATGACATCACTTACTTCCCTCCACGATAACTGCTCACACTTAGGTTTACATACAGAATAATCGACTCTACCCCCTCTAGCATTTCCTGTCCAGTTTCATATGTCAGTAAACAAAACAACTTCTCTGTGCTCGCTTTTAAATAGTAGAGTGATTTTTAGTTTATTAAGTGAGTAGTTATTATTAAGCAAGTATTTATTTCTGTGGTTTCTGTGATATTTTCATGCAAAATATGTTACTAAAAATAGTGGACGAGAACTCTAATCTGTGAGAATGATGTTGTCAATGGCCGATGCAGTATTGGTGAGAAAGGAATTCGTGGATTGGTAAATGCCAGTTATTTGAGAAAAGACTGGAAAGCTGAGAGTATCAGGAATGAAAAAATACGGTGTCATTCTTGTATCTTGAAGAAAAGAGTATACCACAATAAGTCAATTAAAAGGCTTCTAGGAGAGGCTGTTTCAGATGAACAGCTTTCAACGTTTGCTTTCAGTTGAAGCGAAATTTGACTTTAACGCTAGCTATCTGTTTTGTGCAAAAGCTACTGATGATGGATTTTTTGATGAACAGAAGTCAACAACCCAAAAATGGCGGCGAAAGGTTTACAGTATTCGATCCTTCAGTGGCGATAACACAATCAGGGTCCGTGCAGAGGAGAGGAAGGATGGATGGAGAGACACTATCTGAAGACTAGATGATCTTTTGAGGATCAACACGCTGCAGATGCAAGATATCACGAGGATTACTGTAAAAAAATTCTTTATGGGCTCAGCACCTAAACCTAGAAGAAGTGGACGCCCTGAGAGTGAATAAATTACTGTGTCAATGGAGGAAATATTCCACTGCATAAAGGGAAATGACGACTGCCAGTTCACCTCAGAAGAGTTGCTGGAGGAAGTTTCGGGAGTGTTACCTCCTATAAAGACAGTCAAGGACAGAATGAGTGGAAAATAGGAGTACCCTGTTGTTTTTAGCACAATCCGCACCAGAAAAACTTTTGTGTACTTTCGCAGTTCAGGTGAAAAAAATGGTATTCTTCGAAGTGCAAAGACAAGCGAGCAGAAAGGGAAAGAATTGTAAAAGCAGCTGCCACTATAATCATTGAAGATATTGAGTCAATGGCGTCTGGTAGTTCCGTTTTTTCAATTTGTGACAAATTATGTGGTGGGGCTGAGGAAACGGTACCTCATACACTCCGTGCCTTTACTGACTGCATTTCAGTGAAGAAAAGGGCAAAACAGAAAATTGAAAGGAAGCTTACATCTATATCCCACGCCTTCATTGCTGCCATTCGCCCACGATTATTCATATCATCTAGACTACATGCTGTCGCTCTCTTCATTCACAGGAACCTTGGATGAAAAAATCTGACTCGTCTGCTTGCTTGTTTAGGTTTCAGTGGAACATAATACGAAGCACAATAGCTGGAGTTACCCGCTGTCTACCACACTGAAGAGCCTGCCCCAAGTGGAACATTTTGTCAACATATATTCGACAATGTCGATTTCGATGTTGCACTGTGGACGGCTGGAATACTTTTCACAGCAAAGAGGGCATCAAGCGCAGCACCCCAGCGTCAGCTCTCCCATCTGAAGAAATACAGCAGCTTAAATCGGCTCCCTCTGCCACAGAAGTACGCCACCTAGGTGTTACGGAACTTCAGGTATTTGAACATCAGACACACAATGCATTACGGCATATTGTTGTCCATGACTTACATGATTAGCTGGGTTCCATCTGACATATTAACACCAATCATGCCAGGTATGATGTGGGTGTGTGGTAAGTGGCTCCATTTCCACGCAGTCGTATATGTACGAATCGTGTAGCATTACACGATCCGCAAGGCAATGACGATGATACAACTACTGATTTTAAAATGTGCCCATTCAAGACAAGATGTTATTTATAATGACTAATGTACATTTTCTGTTATTTCTAGGTTCAACGGGTATTAAACATTAATTTCACGCCATTAAAACACTATTTTTAATAACTTGCGATTTTTCATCCCTGCGACGCGGAAACTATTAGTTCTAGAGAAAAAATGAATAGGACCTTTTGTGGTAAATTTAATGTAGCTTAATTTTGTACCGGGAAACATTTTTGCTAGAAGCCGCGGTTATTCAGGAAAAACATAAAAAAGTGACCTTTAAAAGTCCCGCTCCTCCAATGCTCACACCCACAGGTGGGGATTTTTATTATGTTGTTCATAACATTCTCCCTACCATTGTACAAAAATTTGTGACTAGACAAATTTTCCCATTAATTTTCCTTGTTGACTAGATTTAGCTGCAGGCTGCCGTCTTAATTAAGGGTATTGTCACAAATTTTTTCCTCCATCGCTTCTTTTATGGCGCTATCCCAGAAACTATCAGTTTTTGTAGTAAAAGACGTCTCGTCAAATGCAATACGATGTCCGTTTTCAGGAGAATGCCCTGCTATAGATGATTTCTCAGGGTACCGAAGGCGAAATCCTCTCTCGCGTTACACACAGCGCTGTTTCCTAGCACGCACAGTCTGGCCGTCACAGAACTGTCCACACCCACACGGCATTTTACATACTCCTGACGTTCTGAGGCTTACTTCGTCTTTCACAGGCCTAATGAGATGCCGAATTTTTGTTGGAACCCTGAAGATAGAATCGATTTTATGCCTCTTTAGAAGCCGATTAATTTTTCTGTTACTGAGCCACAGAACGCAAAAACGCAAGCTTCTGCGACTTCTCCTCAGGGTCCTTCTGCTTCCTTGTTTTGGGAAAGATGGATTGTGAAATCTGGCGGTTGTTGTAGCTCGTTTCGTTCAATATTTTCCGTAAGTGGCTCAGTCCCTTCGCCAGGTTTTCAGCGTCTGAGACGGTTTCCGCTCGATGCACCAAGGTCCTCAGAACAGAACGTTTCTGCGACGAATGGTGATAGATGTTAGGGAGCAGATACCGGTCTGTGTGGGTGGTTTTCGGTAAACACTGTGGCTGATACTCGATTTCTTTATAGCAGACGAAGACGTCAAGGGCGGGCAAGGCAGCATCTGTCTCTGCTTCCATCTTAAACTTGATGTTGTCATGGATACGGCTGATGTGGTCCAAGAATTCTCTCCACTTTTCATGTCTATGACACCAGACGACGAAAGTGTCGTCCACGTAACGGGCAAAAGCAACTAGACCTTGGAGGAGCCGTGCATGCATTCGAAGAGACATCTGTTATTACGTGGACTAATAGTTTCTGGAGTAGGTTCTTAAAAGAAGAGATCGAGAAAAAAAAATTGTGACAACACTCTCAATAAAGACAGCGGTCTTTAGCTAGGCCACGGCTTGGGACCCGGCTATCGGAAGGCTGAAGCGGGGAGGAGAACGCGCAACGTAATTACCTTATATGGAGTTGGAGCGAGCACAAGTGACGTCACAGAAGGCAGCGCGGCTATATAAGGACGGTAGCAGCGACCAAACGACTTGACAATGGCGGAGGAGTACTAGGACCAAAGCTCGTGGATTTTAAACCACTTGATGCTGCTGGAAACTCGGGAGCATTTTATCAGCACATACCAAAAGGTTCAAATGGCTCTGAGCACCATGGGACTTAACAGCTGAGTTCATCAGTCCCCTAGAACTTAGAACTACTTAAACCTAACTAACCTAAGGACATCACACACACCCATGCCCGAGGCAGGATTCGAACCTGCAACCGTAGTGGTCGCGCGGTTCCGGACTGAAGCGCCTAGAACCGCTCGGTCACTCCGGCTGGCTCAGCACATATCGCCGTGAGACACTGCATTCGTACGTGTCTGTATGTGTTTGTCGCCCAATATTTGTTTTGCCTGTGGCCTCATTGTACCAGTGTAGGTTCATGTGCGTGATAGTTAACAGTCAGCTACGTGTAAAATTATACACTGTAGGAAAAAAAGCTACGCCTTGAAGGGCTGCGTTCAGTGGCACCTAGGGATAATATGTGCATACTGAGGGGTTATAGCATTAGTGATTCATTTTTTACAGCCATCGACGATCAGATGACGCTCAGGTAGCCTGTCCGAGCACCCACTGTGTTGACTTACAGGTAGTAACTATACTGAGTTTAGAGGTGAACAACAGTGTGTGCAGCATTCATTCTAGGGCACACCCATGCCCCACCGACGAGTATGCACTCCTGTTGAACAGATTCAGATATTTGAATGGATTCGCATTCTGGGCCTGCGAGAAGCCTGGTAAAATGTAAATGCCGTGTGGCTAGAGCCGCCCGTCGGTAGACCGTTCGCCTGGTGCAAGTCTTTCGAGTTGACGCCACTTTGGCTACTTGCGTGTCGATGGGGATGAAATGATGATATTAATGGCAACACAACACCTAGTACCGGGGCGGAGAAAATCTCCGACCCAGCCAGGAATCGAAACCGTGCCGTTAGGTATGACATTCCGTCACACTCACCACTCAGCTACCAGGGGCGGACAGAAGCCTGGTGGACATAACGGGTTATTGAACATGTTAGCAACATTGTATCGATGGTGTGCCGCTGCTTTCAGCAGCGGTATACATCTACATCTACATCTACATCTATACTCCGCAAGCCACCTGTGTGTGGCGGAGGGTACCTTGAGTACCTCTATCGGTTCTCCCTTCTATTCCAGTCTCGTATTGTTCGTGGAAAGAAGGATTGTCGGTATGCCTCTGTGTGGGCTCTAATCTCTCTGATTTTATCCTCATGGTCTCTTCGCGAGATATACGTAGGAGGGAGCAATATACTGCTTGACTCCTCGGTGAAGGTATGTTCTCGAAATTTGAACAAAAGCCCGTACCGAGCTACTGAGCGTCTCTCCTGCAGAGTCTTTCACTGCAGCCTATCTATCATCTCCGTAACGCTTTCGCGATTACTAAATGATCCTGTAACGAAGCGCGCTGCTCTCCGTTGGATATTCTCTATCTCTTCTATCAACCCGATCTGGTACGGATCCCACACTGCTGAGCAGTATTCAAGCAGTGGGCGAACAAGCGTTCTGTATCCTACTTCCTTTGTTTTCGGATTGCATTTCCTTAGGATTCTTCCAATGAATCTCAGTCTGGCATCTGCTTTACCGACGATCAACTTTATGTGATCATTTCATTTTAAATCACTCCTAATGCGTACTCCCAGATAATTTATGAATTAACTGCTTCCAGTTGCTGATCTGCTATATGGTAGCTAAATGATAAGGGATCTTTCTTTCTATGTATTCGCAGCACATTACACTTGTCTACATTGAGATTCAATTGACATTCTCTGCACCATGCGTCTATTCGCTGCAGATCCTCCTGCATTTCAGTACAATTTTCCATTGTTACAACCTCTCGATATACCACAGCATCATCCGCAAAAAGCCTCAGTGAACTTCCGACGTGATCCACAAGGTCATTTATGTATATTGTGGAACATTTCTGTATCTGAAGATCAGGATCTGGACGCCTGCATAGTACAGAAGCTCAACGAGATCGACACTCTGTGCGAGTAGCGGTGACTGACCGGACATAATGCACGGACGACATCCTGGCTCATGTGGCACCTGCTATTTCATCAGAGTCCATTAGGCCACCTGCCTACAGCAGGGCGAAGATCACGTGTGCCTCTGGCCAGGCTACCACAGACACTACGAAGCCGCGAATCACGGCTACTCTGGTGTCGTGAAAGAGTCAGCCGGGAGTTGAAAGGTGCTCTGTTGTCTTCAGTGGTAAGTGTAGGTTGTATCCGTACGCGAGTGATGGACATGCATGTACCGTGGACCTCGTGAGCGGCCTATTTCGGGTTGCATCCACCCACGACACACACGTCTCACCCCCATGCTTCTTGGTGTGGTGGGTCATTTGGTGTTTATGCAGGACAAGCTAACCAATGCTTGCTACATTCCAAAGCTTGTTACCCCTCTGCTACCTCCCCTTATTCGACAGGAAGGTAGCGAGCTTTTCAGCAGGGCAATATACGTCCTTGTAAGGCTGCGGCATTCTCATCGTGGGGTACAACAGTAATCATTGCCTGGACCTGAAGGGGAGGCGGAAGGAAGCATTAGCTGTGCACCTTGCAGAAAGTGCAAGAGGGGCCACAAGCACACATGAAAAAATCCCTGTGATTACTGGAGTCGAAGGGGCACATTTTTTTAGGTTAGAGTCAGATTACGACAGAGAGTACTGAAAGAAATTAGTGCAGTGCAAGACCATAATACATGTAACAGCTTCCAGCAAAATAAAATTAATTTGTTTCATCAGAACATTAAGGGGTTGAAATGCAATGTAGGTGAGCTTACAGTACGTCTAGAAGAAGGGGAAAATCCTGAAGTGATAGATGTTCTGTGCCCCTCTGGACATCATGTAACACATATAGCAAATGTTGAACGCAAATCAAAATCGAAGCAAACGCTTTTAACTAAGGCATCTGATGAGCCCACCGAATAGAGCCAGTTCCGCAGTGACTTGCGTCGTCCTATTACGGCAGCAAACATCCATTTCCGAAAAACAGAAAATCCTTGTTTTCAAAGTTTATCGTGAGAGTTGCCTCCATCAGTCTGTTCCTGCACAGTCAAAACTGCATCAAAATTATTTGGATTCAACTTACACTGACGCATTGCCCAGAATCCGAGGAGATACTGGGAAGTCTTATACATGGTCTTGTCTTGATGAAACGACTCACGTGTCTTGGCCAGCACACGGCAAATCTGATTGTTGGCAAGTTGGACCCAGATGCTCCATCCAGGGCTTATTTGATTTGTTCAAACAATTTCCAAAGACTAATCAGCAAACAATTGCATACTTTGTCAACAACAGGCCGAGGATGCTGTATCAAAACGGTGTGGATGAAAACAGACGCTTCTGGATTTCACACAAGCCGTTGCATAAATGGCTGCAGTGTTTCAGTTACATTGAGTATTCTATCCTTTGATGATGCATGTAATTTGCGTAGCACCTAGTATCAACCATACAGAAGAGCAAGTAAGGCTAGAATTCCCTAAGGCAAATAAATCAATCTCGACGGTAAAGAAAGTTTTTGTTAACGCACCATCAAGGAGACAGGTATTCAAATAACAACTCCCAGATGTGCCTTTGCCACCTGAACCTGTTATTACATGCTGGGGTACATGGTCAGTAGCAGCTGAATACTGCAGTAAGCATCTCCCAGCATCCATCAATCCAGTGGGACTTCGACATCTTGGCAAGAATTGTTTCCGAACTAGAAGGCCAAGGGAGCCCTATCTACGAGAACATTTCTTTCGTGAAGGAAGTTTAAGAGGAAATCAATGAAGCGCCTGGTGTAATGGGAGAGAAAGTGTTTTGGAGAAGATCACCGGGCTAAAGTACTTGGACGCACCTCTCCTCGTTGCAGTATTTCTGTCCAACATGTCCCGAAAGTGAAGAACGCCTCTGGCACGTCCGTTGATGCAGAACGTTCGTTTTCAGCATTTAAATTAATACTGACTGATGAGTGCCATAGTTTTTCTCTGGAAAACCTAAAACAGATCTTAGTTATTTACTGTAAAGCTAACTATGGTCGGAATGTTTGAAACCACTGGTATGCCAGGCACTTATTATATTACATACTACACGTATTGCTTAATACCGTATTTTTTTCTTGGAAAAACTATGAACATTTGCGATCAGTTTGAATATTACAGTGGTACAGTGGTATAATGTTTTCTTTGTTGTGCAGTTGCAAATATTTTCATTTTCCGTGTAGTTTACATTATGTTTTGTTTCTCTGCACAATACTTTTTAGAACGTATTTTAGGTTTTATATAGTCTACATGAGGTACTGAAAGCGTCTATTTTAGGCGCCTAAAATGCATTTTTTCGACCTAAAATTCAACAATCTACTGATAATCCACAAGTTGTAGTAACTTTAACAATCACTTTCTAAGTGTGGCTGCAAATATAGGATTAAATGGTTCAGACGCAAAAACAAGAGAATATAGTAAAAATGTCATTTCAAAACTTTAAGTAACTAGAAGTCGCACAAACATCGTTTACTGAAATTAATAGACTTCTAAAAATTCTGAAAAAGAAAAGCTCTTGTGGGATTGATGAAATTTCAGACAGAATTGAGAAAAAATTAAATAAAAATCAAATCAAATCAGTTCTAATAGTTGAAGCATATAGCATATGCCTCCTTGTGTTTTGAAACCTTTTTTAAAAAAAGTTTTACCAATTTGACTTTACATATGTGTTTTAAAGAATAACGAAACAATTGACTCACAAGCAGTGAACCTGGAATTTTTTATATTGTTTAAGTTTACTGTTAAATGTGGAAATAAATCGGACAGCAATCTAAATAATTTTACTTTGTTTTATTTTGTTATTTCTTTACAAATTTGAAGCTTTTCATTAGAGGCCATAGCTTCTTTCCTTTGAGTGTTATATATTACGTAGTTCATACAGAGGGCGCCATACAGCAGTCGATGTGTTCTCCGCAAAGCCTACCCTCATTATACTGTAGTCTTGAAAGAAAAGTGACAGAAGCCCGAACAACAGGGTACTGACGTACTAGTACATGCATTGATACGATGAACTGTTGATATGTAATCTAATGTATAAGCATATAGGTTATGCCACGAGTTGTAATTTTTTATGCTACCGCCTGACTTTGTGCTTCTTGTATTTTTTAGCATTGATAATGGCTATACACTAGCCGAAATCTTGATTTTCCGAATAAAACCAGCAAGAAAAGGACGACTGATTACTATGCTCTATCATCTGAAAGAATTGTGAACAGTTTTTCCAGCTTACTAAGGAATCTCCTTAGTGATATATACAATGTGTCACTGGCACATGGAATTTTTCTGGGCTGGTTAAAATTCTCAATTATTAAACCACTTCATAAGAAAGGTGATAAGGCAAACTTAAGTAGTTATTATCCAGCTTCCTTACTGACATCTTTTTCCAAATATTCGAAAAAGTAATGTATTCAAGAGTAGTCGCACATTTAAGGAGAAACAACGGATTTCAGAAAGCTTGTTCGACTCAGAATGCTATTTATACACTCACTCATCAAACGGTAACACATCGCCAGAAGGTAATTTCTGTCATCTTTCCAAGGCGTTTGATTCCACAGAGCATGACACTCTCTTAAAAAACTAAAGTTTTATGGAACTGGTGGCTTTACACACAGCCGGCTTGAATCATACTTAACGAACAGAATGCAAAATGTTGTGTTTAGTAATTCATACACGGACATAAATGTAGAAAATTTTAGTGACTGGGGAAAAAAACCAGAAAGGGAGTCGCACAGGGTTCAACTTTGGGTCCACACCTATTCCTTGTATATGTTCAAATGGCTCTGAGCAGTATGGGACTTAACTTCTGAGGTCATCAGTCCCCTAGAACTTAGAACTACTTAAACCTAACTAACCTAAGGACATCACACACATCCATGCCCGAAGCAGGATTCGAGCCTGCGACCGTAGCGGTCGCGCGGCTCCAGACTGTAGCACCTAGAACCGCTCGGCCACTACGGCTGGCCCTTGTATATGTAAATGACCTTCCATTCAACATTCAACGAGCAAAGTTGGTACTTTTTGCTGACGATACTAATGCTATAATAAAATGCATTAGAAAGAAACTAACAGAAGGATTGGTAAATGATATTTTCCAGAGAATTATTAAGTGGTTCTCTGAAAATGGTCTCTCCCTAAATTTCAAAAACAAAAACAAACCAACAAAACACACTACTTTCAGCTCCGTGCAACAAACAGAGGCATACCAACAACAGATGTAGCACATGAGCAGGAGTTTGTAAGTAGAGTAGAATGATCCAAATTTTTGAGAGTACATATTGATGAAAACTTGAACTGGAAGAAGCATATGACTGAGCTTTTCGAACAATTAAGTTCAGCTGCTTGTGCTCTTTGTATAATTGCTGATCTTGGAAACAAATGTATCAACTTCCTGGCATATTTTGCATATTTTCACTTTATTATATCGTACGAACAGAATGCAAAATGTTGTGCTGAATAATTCATACAGGGACATAAATGTAGAAAATTTTAGTGGGGAAAAAACCAGAAAGGGAGTCGCACAGGGTTCAACAATTAACAAGTGTTCGAACAATTAAGTTCAGCTGCTTTTGCTCTTTGTACAAGTGATGATCTTGGAAACAAACGTATCAACCTCCTGGCATATTTTGCATATTTTCACTTTGTTATATAATTTTCTGGGATTAATTATCATTTAGAAAGAAAATATTGATTGCACAAAACCGAGTATTGAGAATAATATGTTGTGGTTCACTCACGGACGTCATGTATGTGCTTATTCAAGGAGCCAGGTGTTTTATTTGCGTCTCCACAATACGTATATTTGCTAATCGTCATAAATAATCCATCACAATTTGAGAAGAGCTTACCTTCAACACTATAGTGAAAAATGACCCTTATTACCCTTTGTTAAAGCTGTCAGTGGCTCAGAGAGGAGTTCAATAGGCAGCAAAATAAGCTGTCTGACAAGTAGGGAGGAAAGTTTCAAATCTACTATAAAATCATTTCTCCTGGGCAGCTCATTCCTATTCCGTTGACGAATTTGTACTTAAAAAACTGGTAGCCACTAAAAAATGTAGTTAGGTGATTAGGACCAAAAATAATAATCGTTCAAATGATCAATGGAACATGTAACTAACAACTGTCCTGGGCACCAAGATCACCATATCTTTCGGTAACTCAGCACGTATGGGACACGATGAGGTGAGAACTTAACTCGTTGTCCAGCGCCTGAAAGAACCATTGCGGAATTGTGACGAAAGGTGTTAGATCTAGATGCCTGGGGACTCTATCGCAGGAAGCCATTCGGCATCTTTATGATCGTTTTCATGCTAGAATACACACCTGCGTCAGAGGGGGCGAGGCCATTTGAACCATTTGAACAAAATAATTAAAGCTGTCATCTCATACGACACGTTAATATGCTCGGAATTATAGACTACGCAAGTCAGAGGACAGATAGCGTCGAAAGGTATATAAAAAGGCCAAAAAGTACAGAGCAGAGCGACGACGAGTGCAACGGCAGCGTCGCAAAGAAAATGAAGAAACGGCGCGAAGCGATGACTTAGCTGGCCCAACTGGTTTACAGCGGCCTGTGACAGTCCCAAACTTCTGATACGTCGATTCTGTAACCATTATACTACTATGTGTAACCATTGTTTTAAAGAAATGGGTAATTAACACGAAACACTGGTTATGATTCTGTCCCGACGTTTTCACGAAAAATTATGGCGCGGGCGCAATGTGTAGACAGATTTTTTTTTTTAAATTGGCTTTTGGTATACAGACCACTGCAGCCAACAATTTATTACAAGACAACGACGGAGATTACCATACTTATTTCGGCTCTATAATTCTTTTTTACTTCATAAAACGACAGGCTGTTTTCTTATTCATTCCATAGTGTTGGGAGAATTGGGGACGGCAATCGCTAAACATTTTATCACGGAAAATAAAAATTATTTCATCTCTTTTTTGCGGTCGATTTCTAATCTCTAAACATCTTCAGACGCTTTTTGTTTGATAATCGATATATAAATCCACAAATTTTCCTGTCTTGCCCAGTAAATCGCAACATGTGTATCTCCATTGTTCGCTGAACAATTATAAAATTTTAACACAGCCTTGTCAATCAAACTGTACGTACAAGAAACACGTCCCGAATTCTGAATGCAAACTTTTAATATACTGGGCAGCGCATTATAGGTTGGACTATATCTAAAAATTACAACCTTGGATATATGCGAACGAGGTTTTTGGCAAACGATAGTAGGCAGTGGGGAACATGAATTTGACACATGAGCAATTCTTGTATCAACTCAGATATTGAAAAAGTATACCTTTTTAAACGGAATAATGAGCTTTTTTTTTAACGATATTCGAGGCTTGTTAAGAAGACTAGTACAATGATATAACATGATGTAAATGATGCGGTTGAAAAATTTCGTTAAAAAATTCTGAATAACGTGCTAAAATTGAAAGGCATGCCGGCCTTCCGATTGCTTACTTGTTACCGCAAAAAGCTGTTCATTTAAACCTGACAGAGTGCACACAGTTGAAATAGTTTTCCTCAACCATTTCTGACACGCTAGTAGTTAGCATACACTTTCATTTATAACAGTCATAGCTGGCAACGTAGCCTGTAGTTGTGGTCTTCAGTCTGAAGACTGGTCTGCTTCAGCTTTCCGCGCTAGTCTACCCTGCACAAGCTTTTAAATTTCCGAATAACTACTGCAGCCTAAATTCACTTGAACCTCCTTACTGAGTTCATAACTTGAACCTCCTTCCTGAGTTCATACCTTGGCTTCCCTGTACAATTTTTACCCTCCACACTTCCATCCAGTATCAAACTGACAAGTCCTTCATGCTTTAGACTGTTTCCTATCAATCTATCCCTTCTTATAATCAAATTGTGTCACATATTTATTTTATCCCCAATTCGAATCAGTATCCCCTTATTATTTACGCTCTCGACTCATCTAGTCTTCAGCAACTTTGTATAGCATCACATTTCGGAAGCTTCTATAATCTGTTTCTCTGAAATACTTACCGTACACGTTTCAGTTCCGCACAAGGCTACACTCCAGACAAACACCTTCAGAGAAGAATTCGTAACATTGAAATTTATATTCAATCAGGAAATAATTCCTAGCATTTAAATTTGTATTCGTTGTTAACAAATTCCTCGTTTTCAGATATCTTTTCTTGCTATAGCCAGTCTGCATTTTATATCCTCTCTACTCCGACCATCGTCAGTTATTTTGATGCTCAAATGGAAAAATTATCTGCTACTTTCAGTGCCACGTTTCGTAGTCTAATTTCCTCATCATCGTCTGATTTAATTCTGCTTCTTCCCATTACTTTTATTTTTACTTTTGTCGATGCTCTTCTTATAACATCTTTTCAAGACACTGTCCATTCCGTCCAATTACTCTTCCTAGCCCTTCTCTGTCTCTGACAGGTCGCGCCGCCTTGCCTGCCAATTGTAGCACATTCCTCGAATACTCTGGCGAAAAATTTCAGTGCCAACATTAACCACTGCTGTATCACTGTATTCGTCTTTTCGAGATCTTTCGAATGATCTTCCATTAAACATAGCATACTTACTTCTGTGTCTCCATTGATATAAGCAGGGCCGTATTTAGGCACCTGCAACATGTGCAACTGCACCCGGTGGCAAAAGTTTGGGGGCGGGAAAACGTTGCCATCGAAAAATTATTTTTTATGTATATTTTAATGTGGATATCATTAGCGTTAGTCATTCAATAATTTATTGGAAACGTGTTGACAAATATTTTTACCCGTCATTAAACTCGTATTTTATTGCTAGTCCATCTGTAAAACTTCCTTGAAAGAGTGCATTAATCTCGTAGGCTACGCTACGAGATAGCTCTCCACGTAATCCTGTAGCCTACGAGACCTCACGTGTAGCATGTTGTTCAGTTCATCTATCTATGGTTATGTTGACGTCATACACAACACAATACCGTTCCATGTGCTTCTCAACTTAAAATTAAGGTATGTAATTCGTATAAAAACTGGTCACAATGAAGTTGGTTCGTTGTATTTGATATGGTCAAAGTCCGTTCAGTTTCCAAGACTAAACATCGCTGTGGTGGTATGGTTGGATGATATAGGTTAAGGGATAGTTAACTCAAGTACTGCAAATCGACTCAAAGTTTCATGGTAAAAGCAAAAGTGAACTCTGTTGCTCTGAACATTCAGGTGGAGTTACGGGTCAAAACAGTAACAATGAACAGTAAAGGTATGGAAGTGGAAGCGAAACTAGAGCTATAAAAGGTAAACGTCATACAGAAGTTCTAGCTTCAGGAGTTCCAGAAAGTTATCGAGAATCTACAGGCTCCAAACCAGAGGATTTTCCTGTTCTCAGTAATGATCCATATCACTAGGTAATAAAAAACATGTCGATTTTTCTATGCCCTCGTGGCGATACGCTGACGGATCTCAGTGATTTTGCAGCAGAAAGCTGTTTCAGAGGGCTTTGGTGAATGGGAAATTGGTAAACCGTCAAATCTTGTATATTCCCCTACCCAAAGATCGTTGTTCTGTGCATGTCGTAAAGTATTCAGTGGTGCATTTAAGTTTGTAACATTTGGTTTCAACGATTAGAGCCATGATGGAATACGAATTGCAGGACATGAAAATTCTATCTCCAATAGAGAATGCTTGTCAGAATTGAATAACAGAGGAAACGAGATGGTTAGAACTAAAGAATGGTTGCCCATTCAAGATGAACATGAAGTTACACATCGCAGAAATGTACTCATAGAAGAAATGTCCTAAAATCAGTTATTTCTGACAGAGAGATGTTTGGCTATGTAAACAATGGGAATTTCTTGATGTGTTTAGAACTAATTGCGAAGTATTATTCTATTTTGGCTGATCATATAGCAAAGTTTGGTAATCCGCACGAGGAATTACTTTATACATGTCACCAGCAACTTATGAAGATTAATACATCTTATGAGAGGGGGGGGGGGGGAGGGGAAGGAGGGAGAAGCCGATAGTCAGTGACACAAAAATAACTAAATTATTTCTTCTAAATATTCTTCTGAATATTTTTCAGTCATTGAAGATTACGCAAGAGATCTATCCCGCAATAACCAGGTACACTATGTGATCAAAAGTATCCGGACATCTGGCTGAAAATGACTTACAAGTTCGTGGCGTCCTCTAACGGTAATGCTGGAATTCAATATGGTGTTGGCCCACCCTTAGCCTTGATGACAGCTTCCACTCAATCAGTTGCTGGAAGGTTTCTTGGGGAATGGCGCGGAGTCGGCGTCCTAAAACATCTCGAAGGTGTTCTATAGGATCCAGGTCTTGGCTCTGTGTAGGCCAGTCCATTATAGGTGTGTTATTGTCGCGTAATCACTCCGCCACAGGCCGTGCATTATGAACAGGTGCTCGATCGTGTCGAAAGATGCAGTCGCCATCCTCGAATTACTCTTCAACAGCGGGAAGTAAGAAGGTGCTTAAAACATCAATGTAGGCCTGTGCTGTGATAGTGCCACGCAAAACAACAAAGGGGTGCAAGCCCCCTCCGTGAAAAACACGACCACACCATAACACCACCGACTCCGAATTTTACTGTTAGCACTACACACGCTGCCAGATGGCGTTCACCCGGCATTCGCCATACCGACGCCTTGCCACTCGGATCGCCACATTGTGTACGGTGATTCGTCACTCCACACATAGTTTTTCCTCTGTTCAATCGTCCAATGTTTACGCTCCTTACACCAAGCGAGGCGTCGTTTGGCATTTCCTGCCGTGATGTGTGGCTAATGAGCAGCCACTCGACAATGAGTTTTCTCACCTCCCGCCTCACTGTCATAGTACTTGCAGTGAATCCTGATGCAGTTTTGAATTGCTGTGTGATGGTCTGGATAGATGTCGGCCTATTACACATTACGACTCTCTTCAACTGTCGGTGGTCTCTGTCAGTCAACAGCCGAGGTCGGCCTGTACGCTTTTGCACTGTACGTGTCCCTTCACGTTTCTACTTCACTTCACATCGGAAACATTGGACCTAGGGATGTTTAGGAGTGTGGAAATCTCGCTTACAAACGTATGACACAAGTGACACCCAATCACGTGACCACGTTCGAAGTCCGTGAGTTCCGCGTAGCGCCCCATTCTGCTCTCTCACGATGTCTATTGACTACTGAGGTCGCTGATACGGAGTAACTGGCAGTAGGTGACAGCACAATACACCTAATATTAAAAACGTATGTTTTTGGGGGTGTCTGGATACTTTTGACCACATATTGTAAGAACAATTATGAGGCACGTAACTTGGATGGACTCTCAGTCGAGAGATTCCTGTGTTTTATAAAAAACTACATGGAGTGAAACTTGACAAGTGCAGAGATCAGTTATAAAGTAACGCAGTCTATATCTCTGGTTTATATTCAGGCTTTCAGGCAAGACTCAAGGACTGAAACTCTAATTTTGTTCATTCCATGTTCGGTTCATTTGCTGAATC
This sequence comes from Schistocerca piceifrons, assembly GCF_021461385.2. Classification (NCBI taxonomy): domain Eukaryota; kingdom Metazoa; phylum Arthropoda; class Insecta; order Orthoptera; family Acrididae; genus Schistocerca; species Schistocerca piceifrons. Next base: position 330,304,455 of record NC_060138.1, on the reverse strand, counting down.
TAGTTGGCTCATGAGCTACACTGTTGGGATATGGTTTCTTGAGTTAATTCAAGGTTTATACAAGTTCTTTGCAGCTTCTACACGTAGATGGAACAGCTTGGCCACTTTTTTAACTCTCCGTTTATGACATTTTAGTCACTGTCTGAAAGCCGATGGTGTGTAGGTGAGGATGATTGTAAGAGTTTGAATGCAGATTGCAAAGCAATGTTTTCTGCATTAAGGACAATTTTATAAAATGAGAGTAGTAGGGTTAGATGCCAAGCCGAAGGCCTTCTTAGGCATGAAGTGGCACTGAAGTAGCTTTCATGACGTCAGTGTGGGGCTGTTTTTTGTAACAGTTCGGCAAGGCATTGGGAAAACTGCAGTCTGGAGATGTAGACATTTCTACTTCTGTTGTAATGTATGGCTCTCTTGCATTGTTCTTAGTTGAGCTTTAGGCACCTTTTTCAATTCACAAGCGTTCAACGTAAATGAAAGTTATGGAGATGAGGAATTCTGAATCAGTTCCATCTCTTTTCAGCTGATGAGAATCAAAAAAAGAAACGTCAGATTAGACGCAAGAGATTCTTTGATGAATCGCCTGACTGAAGAGAAGAGCCCAAGTATCCTGAAGAAGAAACAGCATCAGGTTGTGTTGAGATCAGGATGAAGAATGAAAATGTCGATTTCTAAGAATATTCAAACTCTTCAGGATGAGTTAGAGAAGAGAATTAGGGTCTACAGAGAAAACAACTTAAGATTTTCATTATGCTCAAATATCATCGGACTATAAGTTGTTCAAATTTATCAACGTCGCAGAAAAACACAGAACCATTTATAATTTTGACATACAGAACAACTTTGATGAAGAATGCGCCTACGCATTTTAAAAGCTACATGTTGCCTATTAAGAAAGGATATGGTGACAAGTAGTAATCTTTTCTAAAAAATGGTTCAAATGGCTCTGAGCACTATGGGACTTAACATCCGAGGTCATCATCTACATCTACATCTACATCTATACTCCGCGAGCCACCTTACGGTGTGTGGCGGAGGGTACTTATTGTACCACTATCTGATCCCCCCTTCCCTGTTCCATTCACGAATTGTGCGTGGGAAGAACGACTGCTTGTAAGTCTCCGTATTTGCTCTAATTTCTCGGATCTTTTCGTTGTGATCATTACGCGAGATATATGTGGGCGGTAGTAATATGTTGCCCATCTCTTCCCGGAATGTGCTCTCTCGTAATTTCGATAATAAACCTCTCCGTATTGCGTAACGCCTTTCTTGAAGTGTCCGCCACTGGAGCTTGTTCAGCATCTCCGTAACGCTCTCGCGCTGACTAAATGTCCCCATGACGAATCGCGCTGCTTTTCGCTGGATCATGTCTATCTCTTCTATTAATCCAACCTGGTAAGGGTCCCATACTGATGAGCAATACTCAAGAATCGGACGAACAAGCGTTTTGTAAGCTACTTCTTTCGTCGATGAGTCACATTTTCTTAGAATTCTTCCTATGAATCTCAACCTGGCGCCTGCTTTTCCCACTATTTGTTTTATGTGATCATTCCACTTCAGATCGCTCCGGATAGTAACTCCTAAGTATTTTACGGTCGTTACCGCTTCCAATGATTTACCACCTATGGCATAATCGTACTGGAATGGATTTCTACCCCTATGTATGCGCATTATATTACATTTATCTACGTTTAGGGAAAGCTGCCAGCTGTCGCACCATGCATTAATCCTCTGCAGGTCCTCCTGGAGTACGTACGAGTCTTCTGATGTTGCTACTTTCTTGTAGACAACCGTGTCATCTGCAAATAGCCTCACGGAGCTACCGATGTTGTCAACTAAGTCATTTATGTATATTGTAAACAATAAAGGTCCTATCACGCTTCCCTGCGGTACTCCCGAAATTACCTCTACATCTGCAGATTTTGAACCGTTAAGAATGACATGTTGTGTTCTTTCTTCTAGGAAATCCTGAATCCAATCACAAACCTGGTCCGATATTCCGTAAGCTCGTATTTATTTCACTAAACGTAAGTGCGGAACCGTATCAAATGCCTTCCTGAAGTCCTGGAATACGGCATCAATCTGCTCGCCAGTGTCTACGGCAGTGTGAATTTCTTGGGCAAATAGGGCGAGCTGAGTTTCACATGATCTCTGTTTGCGGAATCCATGTTGGTTATGATGAAGGAGATTTGTATTATCTAAGAACGTCATAATACGAGAACACAAAACATGTTCCATTATTCTACAACAGATTGACGTAAGCGAAATAGGCCTATAATTATTCGCATCTGATTTATGACCCTTCTTGAAAATGGGAACGACCTGCGCTTTCTTCCAGTCGCTAGGTACTTTACGTTCTTCCAGCGATCTACGATAAATTGCTGATAGAAAGGGGGCAAGTTCTTTAGCATAATCACTGTAGAATCTTAAGGGTATCTCGTCTGGTCCGGATGCTTTTCCGCTACTAAGTGATAGCAGTTGTTTTTCAATTCCGATATCGTTTATTTCAATATTTTCCATTTTGACGTCCGTGCGACGGCTGAAGTCAGGGACCGTGTTACGATTTTCCGCAGCGAAACAGTTTCGGAACACTGAATTCAGTATTTCTGCCTTTCTTCGGTCGTCCTCTGTTTCGGTGCCATCGTGGTCAACGAGTGACTGAATAGGGGATTTAGATCCGCTTACCGATTTTACATATGACCAAAACTTTTTAGGGTTCTTGTTTAGATTGTTTGCCAATGTTTTATGTTCGAATTCGTTGAATGCTTCTCTCATTGCTCTCTTTACGCTCTTTTTCGCTTCGTTCAGCTTTTCCTTATCAGCTATGATTCGACTACTCTTAAACCTATGATGAAGCTTTCTTTGTTTCCGTAGTACCTTTCGTACATGATTGTTATACCACGGTGGATCTTTCCCCTCGCTTTGGACCTTAGTCGGTACGAACTTATCTAAGGCGTACTGGACGATGTTTCTGAATTTTTTCCATTTTTGTTCCACATCCTCTTTCTCAGAAATGAACGTTTGATGGTGGTCACTCAGATATTCTGCGATTTGTGCCCTATCACTCTTGTTAAGCAAATATATTTTCCTTCCTTTCTTGGCATTTCTTATTACACTTGTAGTCATTGATGCAACCACTGACTTATGATCACTGATACCCTCTTCTACATTCACGGAGTCGAAAAGTTCCGGTCTATTTGTTGCTATGAGGTCTAAAACGTTAGCTTCACGAGTTGGTTCTCTAACTATCTGCTCGAAGTAATTCTCGGACAAGGCAGTCAGGATAATGTCACAAGAGTCTCTGTCCCTGGCTCCAGTTCTGATTGTGTGACTATCCCATTCTATACCTGGTAGATTGAAGTCTCCCCCTATTACAATAGTATGATCACGAAACTTCTTCACGACGTTCTGCAGGTTCTCTCTGAGGCGCTCAACTACTACGGTTGCTGATGCAGGTGGTCTATAGAAGCATCCGACTATCATATCTGACCCACCTTTGATACTTAACTTAACCCAGATTATTTCACATTCGCATTCGCTAATAACTTCACTGGATGTTATTGAATTCTTTACTGCTATAAATACTCCTCCACCATTGGCGTTTATCCTATCCTTGCGGTATATATTCCATTCTGTGTCTAGGATTTCGTTACTGTTCACTTCCGGTTTTAACCAACTTTCCGTTCCTAATACTATATGCGCACTATTTCCTTCAATAAGAGATACTAATTCAGGAACCTTGCCCTGGATACTCCTGCAGTTTACCAATATTACGTTGACTTTTCCTGTTTTTGGTCTCTGAGGACGGACGTTCTTTATCAACGATGATAATGTCCTCTCTGGTAAGCCGTCAGGTATTTTATCGTTTCGCCCAAGGGGGGGTCCCTCTAACCTAAAAAACCCCCGTGTGCAAGCCACACGTACTCTGCTACCCTAGTAGCTGCTTCCGGTGTGTAGTGCACGCCTGACCTGTCTAGGGGGGCCCTACAGTTCTCCACCCAATAACGGAGGTCGATGAATTTGCAACCATTATAGTCGCAGAGTCGTCTGAGCCTCTGGTTTAGACCCTCCACACGGCTCCAAACCAGAGGACCGCGATCGACTAGAACTTAGAACTACTTAAACCTAACTAACCTAAGGACATCACACACATCCATGGCCGAGGCAGGATTCGAACCTACGACCGTAGCGGTCACGCGATTCCAGACTGAAGCGCCTAGAACCGCACGGCCACTCCGGCCGGGAGTCCTCTTTTCTATTTCTCTGTAGAATGTTGGTTTAGAAAAAAATGGTGATGTTTATCCAAATGTGTACTGTAACAACGGAATGTCCTGCTGAAAGCTTTTCTGTTTAAAATGGATTATGAGCTATCCACGGTCAGCAAAGAATCAAGAACGAAAACTTCATCTTGGAGCACTGTCCATGGAATCAGGAATGACAGTGTCTGGATTCTGAGGAAGTGACAAATGAATTTGCAAATATGAAAGTGAGAAGGGAGCCATTTGTCTAAGTTCGCTAAAGTTTGGAACAGGTCAGTTAAATGTAATTATATCACGTATTTCAAACTGCCTAAATTTAAGTGAAGTAATTTTAGCATAGGGAGTTAAATAAACTGTGGAGATTTTCTTTATATTTTTACCATCTATTGCGCTCAAGTTTGATGTTTCTGTGGTAATTTTTCAGTAAAAGAGGCTGAACCGTAGTAATTATTTTATTATTTTTGAATATTTTATTTGCACATGTCCTACGTTGTAAATGTTATTTAAGTTCTCCAGCAAAGTTTAAAATTGACTACGCAGTTTTATTGTTGGTTGTTCGTGATGAATAGTAGTGCTGGAGGGCGTCACACACCCTGAATACCGCCCTGCATATAAGAAGAGTATTGCCCATAGAACATCCCTTTGCTTACTATCATTTGCTGAAAAGCTTATTTCAATATTTTGAACAGTTTACAAACAAAAGGATGCAAGTCTGAGGTGATTCACCTTGTATACAGGGTGTAACTACAAGATACGGCCAAACTTTCAGGAATTATTTCTCCCATATACAGAAATAAAATGTGTTAAATGGAAATGGGTCCGGGAACACTTTACTTCCATGTCTGTGCTTCTGGTCATAATCACATATCATGACAAATACACAGAAGCAGAACTTTTTCTTACGTGAAATGTTCATAGTACCCTGCTGATGACGCTCGGTTAGAATGTTCAGTATGTTGTAGTTGGCAGTTCGACCGCAAATGTTTGTTGACCAGTTCAACGAATATAATGCTGTGGTAGTGTAATGGTCAGCATATCTGCCTAGTAAACAAGAAGACCCGGGTTCGAGTCCCGCCCGAATCACAAATTTTAGCCGGCACGGTAACTCAGCGTGTTCGGTCAGAGGGTTAGCTGCCCTCTGTAATAAAAAAAAAACTGAGTTAATTGATCAACAACGAGCTTAAACGGATGTCTTACGACGTCCGCCCCGAGCAGATGCAATGAACAAAATCGAACAAAATGAGATTTAAAAAAAAAAAAAAAAAAAAAAAAAAAAACCCGGCATCAAGCACGTAGCTTCAACTGTTTGATGTTCATCATGGACTTGGTTTTCGGTGCACTGCAGTGGAATTGTATTTAGATGCGGAGTTGGCAGATTCTGCACGGATTAGCAGATGATGATAGCTGTGGTGTTCAAAGTTTGTATCGGGCGACATTTCGAGAATCCGGTTCCCCGACCGGAGAACGCTTGAATTAATTGATGATAGTCTTACGACCCCTGTACCCTGGTAGCTGAATGGTTTGCCGGCACGGTAGCTCAGCATGTTCGGTCAGAGAGCTGGTTGGCCTCTGTAACAAAAAGCTAGGTGGAAAAATCAACAAAACGAACTTGACCGAATGTCATGTGACGTCCGCAACGAAAAAAAAAAAAAAAAAGAGTGGGCAGCGCGGCAGAATGTCAATCCTTAGGGCCCGGGTTCGATTCCTGGACTGGGTGTTGTGTTGTCCTAATCATTATCATTTCACCCCCATCGACGCACAAGCCGCCAAAGTGGCGTCAAATTGAAAGACTTGCACCTGGCGAACGGTCTACCCGACGGGAGGCCCTAGTCTACATCTACATCTACATCTATACTCCGCGAGCCACCTTACGGTGTGTGGCGGAGGGTACTTATTGTACCACTATCTGATCCCCCCTTCCCTGTTCCATTCACGAATTGTGCGTGGGAAGAACGACTGCTTGTAAGTCTCCGTATTTGCTCTAATTTCTCGGATCTTTTCGTTGTGATCATTACGCGAGATATATGTGGGCGGTAGTAATATGTTGCCCATCTCTTCCCGGAATGTGCTCTCTCGTAATTTCGATAATAAACCTCTCCGTATTGCGTAACGCCTTTCTTGAAGTGTCCGCCACTGGAGCTTGTTCAGCATCTCCGTAACGCTCTCGCGCTGACTAAATGTCCCCATGACGAATCGCGCTGCTTTTCGCTGGATCATGTCTATCTCTTCTATTAATCCAACCTGGTAAGGGTCCCATACTGATGAGCAATACTCAAGAATCGGACGAATAAGCGTTTTGTAAGCTACTTCTTTCGTCGATGAGTCATATTTTCTTAGAATTCTTCCTATGAATCTCAACCTGGCGCCTGCTTTTCCCACTATTTGTTTTATGTGATCATTCCACTTCAGATCGCTCCGGATAGTAACTCCTAAGTATTTTACGGTCGTTACCGCTTCCAATGATTTACCACCTATGGCATAATCGTACTGGAATGGATTTCTGCCCCTATGTATGCGCATTATATCACATTTATCTACGTTTAGGGAAAGCTGCCAGCTGTCGCACCACGCATTAATCCTCTGCAGGTCCTCCTGGAGTACGTACGAGTCTTCTGATGTTGCTACTTTCTTGTAGACAACCGTGTCATCTGCAAATAGCCTCACGGAGCTACCGATGTTGTCAACTAAGTCATTTATGTATATTGTAAACAATAAAGGTCCTATCACGCTTCCCTGCGGTACTCCCGAAATTACCTCTACATCTGCAGATTTTGAACCGTTAAGAATGACATGTTGTGTTCTTTCTTCTAGGAAATCCTGAATCCAATCACAAACCTGGTCCGATATTCCGTAAGCTCGTATTTATTTCACTAAACGTAAGTGCGGAACCGTATCAAATGCCTTCCTGAAGTCCAGGAATACGGCATCAATCTGCTCGCCAGTGTCTACGGCACTGTGAATTTCTTGGGCAAATAGGGCGAGCTGAGTTTCACATGATCTCTGTTTGCGGAATCCATGTTGGTTATGATGAAGGAGATTTGTATTATCTAAGAACGTCATAATACGAGAACACAAAACATGTTCCATTATTCTACAACAGATTGACGTAAGCGAAATAGGCCTATAATTATTCGCATCTGATTTATGACCCTTCTTGAAAATGGGAACGACCTGCGCTTTCTTCCAGTCGCTAGGTACTTTACGTTCTTCCAGCGATCTACGATAAATTGCTGATAGAAAGGGGGCAAGTTCTTTAGCATAATCACTGTAGAATCTTAAGGGTATCTCGTCTGGTCCGGATGCTTTTCCGCTACTAAGTGATAGCAGTTGTTTTTCAATTCCGATATCGTTTATTTCAATATTTTCCATTTTGGCGTCCGTGCGACGGCTGAAGTCAGGGACCGTGTTACGATTTTCCGCAGTGAAACAGTTTCGGAACACTGAATTCAGTATTTCTGCCTTTCTTCGGTCGTCCTCTGTTTCGGTGCCATCGTGGTCAACGAGTGACTGAATAGGGGATTTAGATCCGCTTACCGATTTTACATATGACCAAAACTTTTTAGGGTTCTTGTTTAGATTGTTTGCCAATGTTTTATGTTCGAATTCGTTGAATGCTTCTCTCATTGCTCTCTTTACGCTCTTTTTCGCTTCGTTCAGCTTTTCCTTATCAGCTATGATTCGACTACTCTTAAACCTATGATGAAGCTTTCTTTGTTTCCGTAGTACCTTTCGTACATGATTGTTATACCACGGTGGATCTTTCCCCTCGCTTTGGACCTTAGTCGGTACGAACTTATCTAAGGCGTACTGGACGATGTTTATGAATTTTTTTCCATTTTTGTTCCACATCCTCTTCCTCAGAAATGAACGTTTGATGGTGGTCACTCAGATATTCTGCGATTTGTGCCCTATCACTCTTGTTAAGCAAATATATTTTCCTTCCTTTCTTGGCATTTCTTATTACACTTGTAGTCATTGATGCAACCACTGACTTATGATCACTGATACCCTCTTCTACATTCACGGAGTCGAAAAGTTCCGGTCTATTTGTTGCTATGAGGTCTAAAACGTTAGCTTCACGAGTTGGTTCTCTAACTATCTGCTCGAAGTAATTCTCGGACAAGGCAGTCAGGATAATGTCACAAGAGTCTCTGTCCCTGGCTCCAGTTCTGATTGTGTGACTATCCCATTCTATACCTGGTAGATTGAAGTCTCCCCCTATTACAATAGTATGATCACGAAACTTCTTTACGACGTTCTGCAGGTTCTCTCTGAGGCGCTCAACTACTACGGTTGCTGATGCAGGTGGTCTATAGAAGCATCCGACTATCATATCTGACCCACCTTTGATACTTAACTTAACCCAGATTATTTCACATTCGCATTCGCTAATAACTTCACTGGATATTATTGAATTCTTTACTGCTATAAATACTCCTCCACCATTGGCGTTTATCCTATCCTTGCGGTATATATTCCATTCTGTGTCTAGGATTTCGTTACTGTTCACTTCCGGTTTTAACCAACTTTCCGTTCCTAATACTATATGCGCACTATTTCCTTCAATAAGAGATACTAACTCAGGAACCTTGCCCTGGATACTCCTGCAGTTTACCAATATTACGTTAACTTTTCCTGTTTTTGGTCTCTGAGGACGGACGTTCTTTATCAACGATGATAATGTCCTCTCTGGTAAGCCGTCAGGTATTTTATCGTTTCGCCCAAGGGGGGGTCCCTCTAACCTAAAAAACCCCCGTGTGCACGCCACACGTACTCTGCTACCCTAGTAGCTGCTTCCGGTGTGTAGTGCACGCCTGACCTGTCTAGGGGGGCCCTACAGTTCTCCACCCAATAACGGAGGTCGATGAATTTGCAACCATTATAGTCGCAGAGTCGTCTGAGCCTCTGGTTTAGACCCTCCACACGGCTCCAAACCAGAGGACCGCGATCGACTCTGGGCACTATGCTGCAGATATTAAGCTCAGCTTGCACTCCGCGTGCGATGCTGGTTGTCTTCACCAAATCAGCCAGCCGCCGGAAGGAACCAAGGATGGCCTCAGAACCCAAGCGGCAGGCGTCAGTCGTTCCGACATGTGCTACTATCTGCAGCCGGTCACACCCAGTGCGTTCAATAGCTGCCGGAAGGGCCTCCTCCACATTACGGACGAGACCCCCCGGCAAGCACACCGAGTGCACACTGGCATTCTTCCCCGACCTACCCGCTATTTTCCTGAGGGGCTCCATAACCCGCCTAACGTTGGAGCTCCCTATAACTAATAGGCCCGCCCTCTGTGACTGTCGGGACCTTGCCGGAGAATCGGCCACTGGCCCAACAGGCGAGGCATCCTGTGGTGGCTCGGAAACGATGTCATCACCACTAGGAAGCACACCGTACCTGTTGGAAAGGGGTAAGGCAGCTGCCACGCGGCCAGATCCCACCTTCGCCTTTCGGCCAGGCACGCGCGAGCCCACAACTGTCCGCCATTCACCCTGGAGTGATGGCTGACCGGTAAGATGCTCACTGCCGGAAGACGCAGCGACATCAGGGGTTCCATGTAATTCCAAGGCCACCGAAGTAGGCATAGGTCTCACCACAGTTGCCCCAACGCCACTACGAGCCGACGCCTGCGCCTCGAGCTCGATGAGCCTAACAGACAAAGCCTCCACCTGCCCCCGAAGAGTGGCCAATTCTCCTTGCGTCCGCTCACAACAACCACAGTCCCTACACATGACTATGTTTACCCTACTCTATACGGTGACAAATTCCCAAGATAATCTTCGGATGAGCTACTCTGATAATCAAGAAACACTCACTGAAATACGAGACGCGAAAACTACGCTAGGTTTTCCCAGAAAAACTATTTAAAAGCTAAGCGCAGCAAATAAGTACAAAAACGCTTTATACAAACAGTACTCGCTGCTGCTGGTGCTCTCGCTCTGGCTGTCACAAGACAACTGCTGATTCAAGTGACTAGTGGCTAACGGCCGCGAAACAAACAAAAGACGGTTTTAGGGCGCTTTCTGTTCTAAACGATCAAGAAAACACTAAGAAATCTAACACGAAAACTACGTAAAGTTTTATCAAGAACTGTTAGTTACTATGCAGAGCAGATAAACACAAATAGAATCCCTTCCTTAGTGGAAGGTCGTAAACAAAATGCAAAATAAACGCTTTATACAAACAGTACTCGCTGCTGCTGGTGCTCTTGCTCTGGCTGTCACAAGACAATGTCATACGACATGTTATGTACGTATCGCCTTAGGAAGTATGAGCCTACTACTTGCGACTGGGGAGTGCTTCTGTATCCGTACTATGTGTAGAACCTGAGCTCTAACATAGAAATAAAATGTTTTCTGACCCTATTCCATACAACATACATTCTTCCTCTACGCCTGATAAATGTTTCCCGAAAGTCTGGGTGTATCTTTTTGTTACACCCTGTATGAGTTGGTAGTTATGATGACGTAGGAGAAGTAGAAAGTACACTCCTGGAAATTGAAATAAGAACACCGTGAATTCATTGTCCCAGGAAGGGGAAACTTTATTGACACATTCCTGGGGTCAGATACATCACATGATCACACTGACAGAACCACAGGCACATAGACACAGGCAACAGAGCATGCACAATGTCGGCACTAGTACAGTGTATATCCACCTTTCGCAGCAATGCAGGCTGCTATTCTCCCATGGAGACGATCGTAGAGATGCTGGATGTAGTGCTGTGGAACGGCTTGCCATGCCATTTCCACCTGGCGCCTCAGTTGGACCAGCGTTCGTGCTGGACGTGCAGACCGCGTGAGACGACGCTTCATCCAGTCCCAAACATGCTCAGTGGGGGACAGATCCGGAGATCTTGCTGGCCAGGGTAGTTGACTTACACCTTCTAGAGCACGTTGGGTGGCACGGGATACATGCGGACGTGCAATGTCCTGTTGGAACAGCAAGTTCCCTTGCCGGTCTAGGAATGGTAGAACGATGGGTTCGATGACGGTTTGGATGTACCATGCACTATTCAGTGTCCCCTCGACGATCACCAGTGGTGTACGGCCAGTGTAGGAGATCGCTCCCCACACCATGATGCCGGGTGTTGGCCCTGTGTGCCTCGGTCGTATGCAGTCCTGATTGTGGCGCTCACCTGCACGGCGCCAAACACGCATACGACCATCATTGGCACCAAGGCAGAAGCGACTCTCATCGCTGAAGACGACACGTCTCCATTCGTCCCTCCATTCACGCCTGTCGCGACACCACTGGAGGCGGGCTGCACGATGTTGGGGCGTGAGCGGAAGACGGCCTAACGGTGTGCGGGACCGTAGCCCAGCTTCATGGAGACGGTTGCGAATGGTCCTCGCCGATACCCCAGGAGCAACAGTGTCCCTAATTTGCTGGGAAGTGGCGGTGCGGTCCCCTACGGCACTGCGTAGGATCCTACGGTCTTGGCGTGCATCCGTGCGTCGCTGCGGTCCGGTCCCAGGTCGACGGGCACGTGCATCTTCCGCCGACCTCTGGCGACAACATCGATGTACTGTGGAGACCTCACGCCCCACGTGTTGAGCAATTCGGCCGTACGTCCACCCGGCCTCCCGCATGCCCACTATACGCCCTCGCTCAAAGTCCGTCAACTGCACATACGGTTCACGTCCACGCTGTCGCGGCATGCTACCAGTGTTAAAGACTGCGATGGAGCTCCGTATGCCACGGCAAACTGGCTGACACTGACGGCGGCGGTGCACAAATGCTGCGCAGCTAGCGCCATTTGACGGCCAACACCGCGGTTCCTGGTGTGTCCGCTGTGCCGTGCGTGTGATCATTGCTTGTACAGCCCTCTCGCAGTGTCCGGAGCAAGTATGGTGGGTCTGACACACCGGTGTCAATGTGTTCTTTTTTCCATTTCCAGGAGTGTAGATTAGAGTTTAAGGCCGGGTGAATGCTGAAGTGAATAGAGACGGAGGACAAGCTCGTACTGGACATGGCTAGTAAAGGAGACCGGCCGGTTTCTTTTTTTAAGGGAAACTGGATGGGAATTCAATTCCGCTCCTCCAGAATACCACTATTGGGCCTTAATCACTGCGCTATAACATTTGGTAATGTAAAAGCATCCAGTACTTTAAGCTTTCATAATTTAAGTAAAGTGTAAATAAGACGTTACGAAGTGAATTATCAATTACAAATAGGAATTTTAAGGTTAGTTCTTTCTTCCCTTTTTGAGAGAACGGAAGAAAAGAAGAACGAAACTACTGAAGAAGCCATATAAAATTAACTATAGTCCAGCTTTATATTGCTCTCCAGAGTTCAGTATTACAATGCGAATTGGATAATGTAATTTGAGAACCTATATTTAGATCCAACTGTTGGCAGTGATTTACGGTAAGTTGCTATCGTTAGGCCGGCTATATCGATGGGTCAGCTCGATGTCTCTGTGGATAATGACAGTAGGAGCATGCTACCGGTCATAAAGTGTACTCCGCGTTACCAAAGATTCGCCTTCTTAGTAGTTCGCAGTTCCACTAAGACACGAAACTACAATGAAAAACTGTAGGAATTGCACTGTGTTATTGTAATTGGCTAGTATTAATGATTGAAACGTGGTACTGTTATGGTACTACTGATTAAATTTCTACAGCACTCATTGGAAAATACGAGCAGAAAGATCATTTTGTCATATTCGCAATACTTACGTTCCGTGGACGGAGACGAGGTATTGTTTAAGCGACGCATTGCGAGTTGCCTTGAATGAGCCGCCTCGAATTTTGTCTAACGTGAGGCATAAGCAGGCCACTATGAACAAAATTTAAGTAATGGTTTTCATTGTCTTGTCTAATAGTTTATAAGCGTTTTCATAATCAGTCAAAAGAGTGTTTTACCTTCGAAGGTGACATTTCCTGTTTTAGCCACCCTGGTAACGAATATTCGATTTTAGATGCTAAAAAACTCCTAAAATACAAAAAACACGAAACGTATTGACACTTATTTAGATGCGCATAATATTTAACAGCCACCGGTATACACAATAGCTTATTCATGGAAACTGCTCGTCCCAATGAAGAAAACCAGTCGCCTTGACTGGGCCCATGACACATATTTTTATTTTTAAAATATTTCATTAACAGCGATTATTTATAACTTCTGTGTCTACTATAGTGAAATGCGAAGGATAAGGTTCAAGCTACACTGAAAGTAAAATACATATTGCAATATCCGAGGATTTTATTAACCATTTTCTTTAGGTGGTCCATTGATTTAAACCTTCACCTAGCTTCAAAAGCGATAATAAATAATCTTTTTGATCATGCCAACCAAACGGTGAATGCAAACACTGTGGTGGTTTAATTTAGATAAAAGGGTATAAAGTTTATAGCACAAAATTAACAATTACTGACTCTCAGCATTTAAAGATAATTTACAGGAAGTATTTGTGGAAGACGTTTACCAGGCGGATGCCACAGACACCCTTCCATACTGCTATTGTAAACTGTAATGCAATTTCTTTTTGAGAGAAGATAAAAAAAAACTTGGGATGAAAACAACTAGTTACAGTCACAGGTAAAGCAACCGTACAACACTCTTAACACGCATTATACAACATAAGAAACTTTAGATGTAAGAAGTTATTATAATGGAAAAGGACGTCGATAGCTACATGATTTGATAAGTTTCTTATTTAAGTAGTGAAGCAAAGGATAACAGATTGAAGATTCAAAATCTCTTTCTGTGGAGGGATTGAAAGTGAGTCGTTAAATAGAGTTGCATTAGTTTTAAAATGCGCAAACAGGAACACACTGTAGGGAACACAGAACTGTGTATAACGTTCCATCGACGAGGGGAGTAAATTGGCTGAGGTCTTGCTTCGGAGCCCGAGGATGAAGCGGCCCTGGCGTCCACAAGAAAGAAACGAAAAACAAACAAGGAAAAATTAAAATGGACGATATCTGTAAAATCAGTCAGTCAAATAAAGCCTTTTCTGAGTTGGTTTCGAAAATCATTCTTACGTACAGAGTCATTTAGCTAACTTTAGCTAGCAGACGTTGCTGTTTTCAGTGCTTTGATGCACTCGTAAACGAAAATAGACGTAACACGCAGAGAGCGAGATCACAAAAATGGTAAAAGTAGCTGAATTTTAAATCGTTTAAATTTAATGTTATGATATGTTCAATGAAGATGGTCTTTGCACACGACATTGAAAAAACATACGAATACCAGTTTGAAGCCATGCACATTTCGACTTCTATTGAAACAGTTACTCGTCAGTCATTGCTCCGAGAATCTTCTTAAAAATGAACACTTGACATTTTTTAGGACACATTAGGAGGTACACAATGGTGTAAGGGACCATGTTTGAATGGGGCTTACTGTTAGAAACTACTTACCACCGAAATGAAACACGGCATTAAACAATGGCGAATATAGTAGTTAGTCTATTGCTCACATGTACCATTTTATCAAAGCTGGCAGCGATAGGAATCAATATTTTGGCAAGTCGAATTCCAGCTACCTCTACCACTTCAGTTTTAGGGACAGGGGAAACGAAGAAAATGTGCGCGCCCGGTACTGGGATGGACGCTACGACTGTTGATAAAATATCGACATCTTTTACGAAAAGTTCGATATATGTCGGAGAAATTTCTTTCACCGATGTACTGACATCGAAATGGCAATACAGAGTGCCGATATTTTTTATCTTATATTATATTATTTTCGCAATTTTTGGTAAATATTTGAAATTGTTCTTTTGAAACTGTTAAATTTTGCTTTCACTGTGTGAAATAGTTTATTTCTTTTCGAGCTTTCTCTTGATAGATGGCACAAAGAAGATGTCCGAATGTACGATGGACGGGAGGGGGGGGGGGGGGTGGCGGTGTGAATGGAGTAAGATATCCGATGTGAAGAAATAGCATACCAACGTGTGAGGGAAACGCTGATGTAATCGGCGCTCCGCACTACCAACAGAAACTACAACATTTAAATTCACCACACAATTTTGATAGTACGACTGCTAGTTCGCTGGCGTTTGCAGAAATGAAAATACAGGGAAGTCGACATGAAGTGTTTTACACTAATCCGATATGTGACGAAACCGAAGAACTCATCGCACTCCCTTGTTGTTCCCACTGCTGGCAAAGTGGTTATCGTCAAGCATGCACGTGCACCGTTTTTCTTTCAGTTCTTTGCTCTAAGGGGGATAAGCAAGCTGCTAGCTTATTGATTGCAGAATATCTAGTAATAAATCAATAATTAAACGTACAGCTTTAAAAGTAGTAGTTTATTTACAATGTGTGGCCGATATTTTTTTTTTTTTTTTTTTTTTTTTTTTTGTCGGGACGTCGATATATTTTCCGGCGGTTTATCGTTAATTTTTTTCGTTATAGCGAGGGCCAATAGTGATGTTTTTTAAATATCGATATATCGGATTCCAGATATTGTTAAAAATACTAACAGTCCTAACTGGAGACACGAACTGCACTGGCACAAAGCCAGAGGCTGATCTACTTTATTGAAGTATACGTAAGCGGAAACAGTAGTTTCGAGTCGCATGCCGTTTCGTGTATGAAACACGTATAATTTAAAACGCAGATTAGTTTCAGACAAAATTATAGCGTAATGTTTGAAATTCATGCTCAGTAGTTAATAAATACTATCAAAATGTGACATGTGCATGGAAACCGTGCGTTGCAAGGCACCATGGTGACAAAGACTTGTCGAACAATGCCTATATGAGCGAATACACAGACCACATAGCACGGATATATAATTTGAGTTTTCCGACATTCCTGCAATTACAAAATTTATAAAATTCAGTCTTTTCCAACACAAACTGCATTAGGCAAACCTTGATAAACAGTCTGGAAGACTGTGTTCCAAAGTCAAATTACACTGAATGTGACAGCATTGTCGAAGATCTCCATAATCGTTAAATATGGGCCTCAGATGACTTACCTTCTGACTGTTACTGCATTTCACGGTTTTCTTGAAATTTTACTGACCAATGACGAACACGTCCACGTTGCTCGCCAGTCGCCTCGTATCAAACTAATGCCACAGTCTAATGCTAAGCAACTGCATAGGTCGCTGCAGAGACGACTGTATTGTTGAGAACCGCGTCACGTCACGGTACGTTGTTTACTCTTAGAGAATATGCGGAAAGTAGTCACCCCAAAATTAAGGAAACCATCCAGCGATAATGTTACTGGTGTAAATTGACAAGGACAACTGGGGCAATGCTCTCGAGGATAAGGTACTTCTAGAATCTTTTTTTTTATATAAAAAAAGGAAAAATGAGGGAAAAGTAAGATGGTAAGCATATGTGGAAATCAATCAAGGGAAATATTTCGCTATGATAAAATAATGAAAGACTGTTGTTGTTGAGTTCTTCAATCCAAATACTAGTTTGATGCAGCTATCGATGTTACTCTATCCTGTGCAAGACTATTCATCTATGAATAACTACTGCAACCTATATCCTTTTCAAACTGCTTGCTGTAATCATCTCTTCGTCCCCCTCTACAATTTTTACCCCCTACAATCCATCCAGTACTAAATTGCTGGTGAATTCACATTTCAGAAAAGTGTCCAATCAACCGGTACCTTCTTCCATTCAAATTGTACCATAGATTTGTTGTCCACTAAATTCTATTCACTGCCTCCTCGTGGTTACGTGATCTACCCATCCAGTCTTCAGCATTCGTTTGTAGCACTTCATTTCAAAAGCTTCTGCTCTCTTCTTGTCTAAACTGTATATCGTCCATGGTTCGCTTCTGCACATGGCTACAGTCCATACAAAAACCTTCATAAAACACCTCCTAACACTTTACAAATCTGTCTTCTTTCAGAAAAGCTTTTATTACCATTTCCAGTCCACATTTTATATCCTCTCCGGCTATCTTCTGTTATTTCACTGCTCAAATAACAAAACTCATCTACGGCTAGATCCTCGTTTCCTAATCTAATTCCCTCAGGATCATCTCATTTAATTCCACTAAAATCTATTATTCGTTGATATTTATAACAAATTCTCCTTTCAAGGCTCCGCCCATTCTGTTCAACTTCTCTCCCAAGTCTTTTACTGTCTCTTACAGAATTACAACGGCATCGGCAAACCTCGAAGTTTTTATTTCTTTTCCCTGGAATTTAATTCCTACTTCAAAATTTTTCCTTAGTTTTCTTTATTGCTTGCTCAACTTACAGATTGAATAACATCATGGAAAGGCTACCACCCTCTCTCACTCCCCTTCTCAACCACTGTTTTCCTTTCATGGCCCTCGACTCCTATATGTGCCGTCTGGTTTCTGTACAACTTGTAAATAGCCTTTCACTACCTGTATTTGACCCTCATTACCTTCATAATTTGAAAGAGTGCATGCCGGTGATCATTATGAAAAGCTTTCTCTAAGTCTACAGATACATAAACGAAGGTTTGCACTTCCTTAACATTTCCTTCTAAGGTAAGTCATAGGATCACTATTGCCTCGCGTGTTGCTACATTTCCTCGAAATCCAAACTGATCTTCTCCGAGATCGCCTTCTTCCAGTTCCTCCATTCCTCCGTAAAGAAATCTTGTCATTATTTTGCAGCCACGACTTGATAAACTAATAGTTCGGCAATTTTCACCTACTGAAAATACGGAATGAAAAGAAATTTATGTGAGCAAGTGTTACGGCCAAGTCTATGACGGAGCATCTGATGTGTTGGTAAATGTGCCAACACCTTGTAGATAGAGGCGGCCTAAATGCACGCTATCTAAGGCAGACGGGCGTGAATTCTGGAACAGGATAAGTAGTGAATGGTAGCAAGAAAAGTATGCAGCTCCTCGAATACTTAACTTTTAATTACCCTTGTTGTTTACAGCATTCTTGATGAGACATTTCATACGATAACTTTCAAACTATGTAAGGCTAATGGCGCCTTGCTAGGTCGTAGCCATGGACTTAGCTGAAGGCTATTCTAACTGTCTCTCTGCAATTGAGAGAAAGCTTCGTCAGTGTAGTCGCTAGCAAAGTCGTCGTACAACTGGGGCGAGTGCTAGCCCGTATCTCGAGACCTGCCTTGTGGTGGTGCTCGGTCTGCGATCTCACAGTGGCGACACGCGGGTCCGACATGTACTAAATGGACCGCGGCCGATTTAAGCTACCACCTAGCAAGTGTGGTGTCTGGCGGTGACACCACAGCATCCTTCGTGAGTAAGCAAAAAAGAATAAAGCCACAATTTTAAATTTTGTTCCTAATGGTGCCAGCAAAGTCTAAGAGCTTAATCAAGAAACAACACTGTACTCCGAGAAACTTAAGAACGTTTATAAATGTTTTGGTTGCAGCATGCTACGATGATAGGATTTAAAAAGTTGTTCCGAGAGTGCTTCCAGGGTAACTCTAAAGATACCAAATCAAATGCGTTGGGCTGGCAGATGAGAAATCAATACACTCATAAAAAAATAATCGTGCCTCATTGATGGCTGGGAGTCCGGGGAAGTTCGGCCGCCGCGTTGCAAGTCTTATTTCAGGTGAAGTCACATTGGGCGACTTGCGTATCGGTGTTGATGATAAGGAGAATACAACACCCAGTCTACGAGCGGAGGAAATCTCCAACGCTGCCGGGAAACGAAAGCGGGTCCGCTGCATGGTAGGCAAACACGTTACCACTCAGCTAAGCAGGTGGCCATATCTATTAATAGTGTTCTTCCGAGTGGTCTGCCGTGTTGTTTTTTCCATTTTATGCACAATATTTCGAAGACCGATCTGGCCGTCTTCTTTAGCTGCTGTGGAAACTCGCACACTGTTAATCAATCGCGCCGAGTAAACCAGAGAGAGAGATCGCGACCATCTATACCGGTGGTCGTCAAACTATTATGCTCAAGACTGATGCTCTGGGTCTCCATATCAAGTCACATACGTATCGATGTTATAATTAGTTGGTAACCTACATAAATTAGTATTTTTGAACCCCCCAATAGACTACCAACTAACTACAGTAAGGGATCGACCCCATTCGGAACAGTCCGTGTCGTCGGTTATGTGTTTCAGATTGCTGCCACCATCAGAGACCCCAAAGTTGTGACACTGTAATTGCTTGACGAAGTGTTGTTGCGTTTTCTGTGTTAGCAGACGATTACTTGAGCAATAACAGTAATTTTACTGATATTTAAATGTATTATGCAGTACAAGACACAGACATAAATATTTACTAAGTGTTTTGAATATCATTTTCCTCTACTCACTGAGTTGTAAACAACAGCCTTAATTTAATTTTGTAGTCCGTGTTATAAATATGTACCGCACTTGAAGAAGGGCATCTTTAATGCGCGTTCGGCATCCGTGTTAAAATTTATACCACAACGGCTGATCGTGACGAACTGAGTTGTCAGTTCAGGAAGACAAACAATAAAAAAGTCCCCCTTTCACATCCCCTACCCCCGCACTGGCCGCACAACTTACCTTCAGCCGTTGAGGAAAGTGGTCAACTTTACTTATTGTTAGATCACGGCTGAATTCACGACGTCAATTAAAATCAAGTACATCTTAAATTTTTTTTACTATAGAGTTGAGCCTCTATGGACTGCGTGGTAACAACCAATTTAATTTTAGTGTGTAGGTCTTGTTCTTGTTCCAGCTTTGACTTCCTTCCAGTATCTTCTGAGCCCACCAAGAAGTGCCTGTTTATGCTCTTCGGATAATGGTCCTCTCCGTCTTTTGGACGTTGATGCCATTTTAAAACCTTGGTAGCTGTTCAACAATCTTCTAAATTTGTTCCCGTCAGGAATTTCTCTCTCTGACATACCAATCTGCCTAAGATCTTTACCACATTCTTCGAACCATCTTGGTCTTGCTTTCTTAGATTGGATGAAACTCCATATTCTTTTTGTTAGTCGGTCACCGTCCATCTTAATATATTACTGTCTCTGTAAGTAGTTTTGTTTTTACTGAGGAAAACCGCTCTCTTAAGAAGCTCTTAACGTTAGTTGATCTACAAATGATATAAATATGTGTTTGTCTTTCTTCAATCTAACTACTAAATAAGACGTAGCGTCAGTATTGCCTCGTGTATTCCTACATTTCTTGGGAACCAAAAATGACCTTCCCTGATATCGGCTTCTACCAGTTTTTCCTTTCTCCTGTAAATAATTCGTGTCAATATTTTGGAACCATAATTTATTAAACTGATGGTTCGGTAGTATTTACAAGTGTCAACACTTGCCTGCTTTGAAATTGTAAGTTTCTTCCAGAGGTCGGACGGTCGCACATATCCTGCACACCAGGTGAATACTTTAGTCATGGCTGGCTTTCCTAAAGATCTCAAAACTCTGAAGAAATGTCGTCTACTCCAGGGGCCTTATTTCGACATGGGTCTCTCAGTGCTCTGTCAAATTCTTCTCGCAGTATCATATCTTCCATCTCATCTCCACCTACTTTCTCTTCTTTTTTTTAAAATATTGTCGTCAAGTTTGTTTCCCTCATTGAATGCTCTGTAGGTTCCTTCCACCGTCCACCTTTCTGTCCTTTGCTTAATACTGGGTTGTCATCTGATATCTTGATATAATTTCTCTTTTCTCCAAAGGTCTCTTTAATTTTCCTGCAGGTGGCATCTATTTTGCCCCCAGTCACGCAGAAGTCTACAGACTCGCATTTGTCCTTAGCCTTTCTTGCTTAGTCATTTTTCCAATTTCTTTCTTAATCTAATTTCTTAAACTTCTGTACTCCTTTCTTGTCTAATTCATTTGCTGCATTTATCATTTTCTCCTTTTAACAAGTAAATAAAATGTCTGTTCTGTTATGGATTGCTGTTAGGCCTTGTCGTTTTACCTATGTTATCATATGCTGCCTTCACTATTCCATCTCTCGAAGCTATCCATTCGTCTTCTATTATATTCATTTCCCGTGTTTCAGTCCAACGTTGCCTACTTATTGTCTAAAACTTTTAACAGCCTCTGGTTCTTTCAATTTATCCGGGTTCGATTAACTTAAATTCCTCCATTTTTGCATTTTCTTATTTTGATCTGCAGTTGTACCAATAAATTATCGTCATAGGGCACGTATGCTCCTGAAAATATCCTGCTGTTTAAAATTTGTTTTAGAAATCTCTCTTACATAATCAGCCTGAAACAACCCAGTGTCTCCATGTTTCTTTTGTGTATACAATCGTCTTTCATGATTTTTGAACCAAATATTAGCTATGATTAAATTATGCTCTGTGAAAAATTCTACCAGGCATCTTCCTCTTTCATTCCTTTCTCGCAGTCCATGTTCTCCGACTATTGTTCCTTTTCAAACATAAATTTTTCTCTCCTTTAACTACCTGAGTAATTTTTTTTACTTATCATACATTCTTTCAATCTCTTCTTCATCTGCGGACGTAACTGGCAAATGAACTTTTGCTGCTGTGGTGGGTGTTGGCTCTCCATTTATTTTGGCTATGATAAAGCTTTAACTATGCAAGTCACAGTAGCTACCCACGTAACCGTTTTATAATTAATTATTACGCCACTTCCTGCATTATGACTCTTTGATTCTGTGTACATAGCTCTG
Source organism: Schistocerca piceifrons (assembly GCF_021461385.2). Classification (NCBI taxonomy): domain Eukaryota; kingdom Metazoa; phylum Arthropoda; class Insecta; order Orthoptera; family Acrididae; genus Schistocerca; species Schistocerca piceifrons. The sequence continues at coordinate 330,282,684 of NC_060138.1, read as the reverse complement.
TACTGACGTGATCAGAAGTCACGTTCTGCCTGCCACTGCACTCCACTAGTTCCCACTATATTTAACTTCAAGCTGTACTTATCCTTTTTTAAATGCTCTAGCCTACTTACCCGATCCAGGGAGTTAAAATTCCACACTTCGACCCATACAACGCCAGTTTTGTTTTTTCAAATGACGACATCCTCCTCACATATCCTCACCCTGAGATCCAAACGGGGGTCTATTTTACGTTCGAAATATTTTACCCAAGAGGACGACATCGCCATTAAGTCGTACAATAGAGCAGCATGCATCGGGGAAAAAATCACTGGCTGTAGTTTCCACTTACTATCAGCCATTTGCAGAACCAGCGTAGCAAGGCCATGTTGACTAAATGTTATAAGGCCAGATTAGCCAATCAGACTGTCACCGCTGTAACTACTGAAAAGGCTGCTGCCGCTCTTCAGGAACCACGGGTTAGCCTGGCCTTTCCATAATACTCCTCTGTTCTGATTGCAGCTGTTCTGTTTCATTGATGCACAGAAGCCACCCCATCACGGCAAGGTTCGTTATTCATAGGGGGCTAAACATATAACAGACATGAATAAATGAAAAAAACCGATTTTTTAAAGGACGGATTTATATCGGACAAGTTATTAGAATATTGTTTATTTCATAACTGAAGTCTCGCTTGACATATCAGTTTCAATGTTATTAATAGTGATTCCCTTATAAAAAATAATATGTAGTAGCATTACCCAACTATACAGGGTGGTCTATTGATAGTGACCGGGCCAAATATCTCACGAAATAAGTGTCAAACGAAAAAACTACAAAGAAGAGATGGGGTATGGTTGGCCCGCTAGATGGCCCTGCCATAGGTCAAACGGATATCAACTGCGTTTTCTAAAATAGGAACCCCCATATTTATTACATATTCGTGTAGTACGTAAAGAAATATGAATGTTTCAGTTGGACCACTTTTTTCGCTTTGTGACAGATGGCGCTGTAATAGTCAAAAACGTATAAGTACGTGGTACCACGTAACATTCCGCCAGTGCGGACGGTATTTGCTTCGTTATACATTACCCGTGTTAAAATGGACCTTTTACTAATTGCGGAAAAGGTCGATATCGTGTTGATGTACGGCTATTGTGATCAAATGCCCAACGAGCGTGTGCTATGTATGCTGCTCGGTAACCTGGACGACATCATCCATGTGTCCGGACCGTTCGCCGGATAGTTACGTTATTTAAGGAAACAGGAAGTGTTCAGCCACATGTGGAATGTCAACCACGACCTGCAACAAATGATGATACCCAGGTAGGTGTTTTAGCTGCTGTCGCGGCTAATCCGCACATCAGTGGCAGACAAATTTCGCGAGAATCGGGAATCTCAAAAACGTCGGTGACGTTAAGGGACGATGACAGATTTCTTGCACGCGTTCTATTTAGCGACGAAGCGTTTCACCAACAGCAGTAATGTAAACCGGCATAATATGTACTATTGGGCAACGGAAAATCCACGATGGCTGCGACAAGTGGAACATCAGCGACCTTGACGGGTTAATGTATGGGTGCGGCATTATGGGAGGAAGGATAATTGGCCCCCCATTTTGTCGATGGCAATCTAAATGGTGCAACATATGCTGATTTTCTATGTAATGTTCTACCGATGTTACTACAAGATGTTTGACTGCATGACAGAATGGCGATGTACTTCCAACATGATGGATGTCCGACACATAGCTCGTGTGCGGTTGAAGCGGTATTGAATAACATGTTTCATGACTGGTGGATTGGTCGTCGAAGCACCATACCATGGCCCGCACGTTCACCGGATCTGACGTCCCCGGATTTCTTTCTGTGGGGAAAGTTGAAGGTTATTTGCTATCGTGATCCACCGACAACGCCTGACAACATGCGTCAGCGCATTGTCAATGCATGTGCGAACATTACGGAAAGCGAGCTACTCGCTGTTGAGAGGAATGTCGTTACATGTATTGCCAAATGGATTGAGGATGACGGACATAATTTTGAGCATTTATTGCGTTAATGTGGTATTTTCAGGTAATCACGCTGTAACAGCATGCGTTCTCAGAAATGATAAGTTCACAAAGGTACATGTATCACATTAGAACAACCGAAATAAAATGTTCAAACGTACCTACGTTCTGTATTTTAATTTAAAAAACCTACCTGTTACCAACTGTTCGTCTAAAATTGTGAGCCATATGTTTGTGTCTATTACAGCACCATCTATCACAAAGCGAAAAAAGTGGTCCAACTAAAACATTCATATTTCTTTACGTACTACACGAATATGTAATAAAAATGGGGGTTCTTATTTTAAAAAACGCAGTTGATATCCGTTTGACCAATGGGGGCGCCATCTAATGGGCCAACCATAGCGCCATCTGGTTTCCCCCTTCAAGCTAGACAAGTTTCGTTCTTTGTAGTTTTTTCGTTTGACGCATGTATCGTGAGATGTTTGCCCTGGTCACGATCAATGGACCACCCTGAACAAGTAGAACTAAGGAAATATTATCTGATTATGTAGCTCTCTTAGTCATTTTAGTTTTTTAAAGTTATAGTTATTAGAATTATGATTAAATACAATATTTTCTTTCAGACAGTAACTTGACAACTTCTCGATATTGATACTCTAATGACCACTCTATAGGAAAAGCCGTATTTGTCTGATAATTTAGTAGAGTTAAACAAAATAAACTATCCTGTCTCTGTTTTAAGATCAGTGGTTGCTTAAGTAACTTGCCACTGGAAAAGTTAGTGCTATTGTGTTTATTCCACTTCGTTTTCTATAACCAATTTTTTAAGGTCTTCAGTCGAAGTGTGATTCCACTAAGCACAAAAAAGAAAAAGACAGTTCTACACAGAGTAGTGCGAATACACCGAAACCTGTCAAAATTCAATACATTTCTTACTCCCGCTTTTGACTAGTGTTAATCTTCTTTTTTAAAGACACTGAAAGCATTACAAAAAGTAATACTATTTAACACGTTTTCATTACTTCTTATACAAGATGATGGTCTGGGATAGTAGTAGGAAGATGGCGCCGCGAGCACACTTTTGATGTCAAATTGATATGCAAATTAAATAAATTGATCAATTAATCACCCCTGCCCCACATACAAGCTGGCAGGAAAAAGGCAGGGGTGTAAGGTACTATCTTTATTCTTTTTGGTGGGAAATACGTTCAACCGATAAGATACTGGTGTTGGACAGATAGGTGTTTAAAAAGTATATTACCTGTAAGCATACAGTATCTATCGTTGTTTGACGTCAGAGTTCGTTACAGATGCCTGGTCAAAAACCATCCTGCCACCCAGGTAATCGAAGTCAATACACACTACCAGAAACTGATGGAAAAAATGTGTCACGGTTCTAATTACACTTCGAAATTGTGGTGAAGAAACCAGCACTCGTAATGAACGCGTCATAATCCAGGACGTGTACTGGGAGAAAATCGTCGTCCTAAAAGACTGCAGAGTGCAGAGGTGGTGGTATTTGAACATGCGTTCTTCTCGACGTACGATCACAAACTGCTGAAACCCAAGGCCTTCCCACTTCCCCTCCTCATCCACCCCTCTACAATGCTCCGCCAAGCAACTCGCGCCCCTGCTACCACCCTGCCACTGCCTGCACTCAGCTTTCAACCATCTGGCCACTGCCTAAGGCGACGCTCCCATGCCTGCACCTAGTCCACTAAACAATAAGAGATAAAAGGACAACCACCTTAAGTGCAACTTTTTTGTCTAAAATAAAGCGACAGAACGCCCACGCACAGCAGACACACCTTCGTTGCCACTCTCTTTGCGCTACTCGCAATACGTGGCATGCCTTCAGATGACGGTCCAGGACAACACAAATGGGAAATTAAATAACATAACTCCACCCATCTGGGGAACAGTCCAGCTCGTCTGCAAAACTCGTCTTTCCACCATCTAGCTGCCACCATAAGGCGACACTCCTACGCCAACACAGTAGGAGATGAAAGTACGACTGTCTCAAGTACAACTTGTTTTCGTCTAAAATACAGTGACAGAGCCCCCACACGCCCGCCACCCCCTCCCCCACCCACTCCAGACAGATAGCGCCTATGTCCGGCGACCGCCACAGCGGACACGCCCCCGCCCCCCGCCGCCCTCCCCCCTTCCTCTCCCCGACCCATCAACCGCAGCAACCCGCTGTTCGACGATGGAGAATAATTGTATTTTTGTATTTGACGCCAATGTATCTATAATCAAGCATCTATTAAAAAAAAGAAGCAAAATACATTTGCGACCATAATCAATGACCTCTTTCCACGAAAATAGGTTAAGTCCATTTTCTTTCAGTTTTATGAGCAAAATCGGTATAGTTTTTACGTTCGATTGTAATCGCATCTCATTATTTTGTGACGTCCAGCGAAGTGTACTGTTGTGGGCTGGCAGGAGAGCCAACCCACGAAGTTTAGAGGAAGCCGAAAGGCACGCGTTTAAGCTCACGCAGGCTGGCGTGAGGTTTGGAACAGGACAAGGAAATTAGAACTTAGAAAAACGGACGCAGATGGTGCAATACTTAACTTTAATCCATTAATGTTGAACGTAGCTCTTGTCTGTACATTATTCACAATATTAATAGCAACTGATAAAGGCGCCTTGCTAGGTCGTAGCAAACGACGTAGCTGAAGGCTATGCTAACTATCGTCTCGGCAAATGAGAGCGTATTTTGTCAGTGAACCATCGCTAGCAAAGTCGGTTGTACAACTGGGGCGAGTGCTAGGAAGTCTCTCTAGACCTACCGTGTGGCGGCGCTCGGTCTGCAATACAGATAGTGGCGACACGCGGGTCCGACGTATACTAACGGACCGCGGCCGATTTAAAGGCTACCACCTAGCAAGTGTGGTGTCTGGCGGTGACACCACATGTACCACCACCGATCACAAATGATCAGCAGAGTCATGCTCACCCTGTGTAAAAACAGGAAAAAAAACTTCGATTATTTTGATGCGAGAACTGCCGATCACCGCAGAATGTCCTCGTTATTTTGAAACCATCATCAGTGTAAAGAAAAAGCGAGAATTTAAACCTCAAAGATAAAATCCTTATTAAGCAATTTCTTCCAGTTTGTTGAACAAGTTACACGACCCGAGAGCATCTCTCGTGTTCAGTTTCTGTAAATAAACTGTCATGCACATGTGCATTACAATCGTTTCAGACACTCTTTCACGCCATTGGCGAACATGTCAGAAAAAGAAACACATTCATTTTACATCTGACAACAAGAAGCTATAATTCAACAGATCGTAGCTATTTTTTACACTATGACCGGGCTCCTTTTACCACTGCGATGCTATATCATACTAGCGTTTTCGAAACAAGTCGGGAGAGCCTGTCTCACCCTGTGTAGGTGGGAGATTGAAATTCCGTATCAACGAAAAAGAAAAAGAATCGCTTGTCAAGAATCATTCTGTCGTGCCCTAGACGTCTCTACCACCCGTCAGGAGGCACGTCATTGATATCAAATTGATAGGCTAATTAATTACATTGATCAATAGAGTCGCTTTGTATGGCGAGTAAATTTTTTTTTCAGCATTCAGGTTACACTCGCCAAGTAGGACAACTGGGAATCCATGGAGGGAACAGAATGTTCTTTTCGTGGAACACTATTGAGAAATGACATCTGAAGCTGACCTCAGAGGGATTCTACAACCCACAACATACATTTCGCGAAAGAACCGTACTATTTAAAAACACAATCATAACGCCTGTGTTACCATCACCCTGCATAAAAAGCGGTCTTGAGTCTACAGGCACACACGGTCGCTGATAGTGTTACACTTTCAGGCAGAAATGCAGTCCGAAATGCTGTCAGCAATTTGGAATCAAGTCTATCCATTCAACCATACATTTGCTTTGGATCCTGTACAGATGTCTTTTAATGATTACAGCCACTGGTGAATCATATTCTTGCCACTCTCGTATCTCGAAACGACTCACTTCCCCATTTTGTTTTCAACCTACCTGCTGAGAATCCCATACACCAAGAACTCCAGCGCTGTTTTAGACAGTCCCTCTGCATCTTGCAACTGCTTCTAAATCTGTTCCCCGCCCTCCCCACAACTTAGTCCATATGAAGGTCCCTATTTAAATCTGACCTGTACAGAAGTTGGAGAGCGCTATATCTCAGACCTTCTGCATCCAGTGGGGAAACAGGACGAGGTGAGTTAATTCGAGAGTAGCGCGTTTTGATCACTCTGTGGAAATGGGAACACGTTGTCATTGCTCCGCCAACCAGGTACAGTGTGTAAGGTCAGCGCCAAACGAAGCTTTGCCCTGCAACATGAGGTAGTAGGAGAGATAGTACAAGCAGTTATGGTGGTGTTTCTTGTTGGGAAAAGTAGGAATACTACACGTCATACATGGCATGGAGGAAGGATGAATATTTTGCAACACATTTCCAAACTACATACATTTAGTCCGAAGGAGATCTCTGTCTCTCAGGGTGCATTCATGCCTATCTCCCAAACGTATGAGGCGATTCTATTAAATATACAGGTATTGCTTCATTGGGGCAGGTGGTTCATGATCTAAGTCACTTCTACAGACTGGTGTAAAGTTTCATCACCTGTACTGTAGGATGAACATATCCAGCAGACTATCAATCACACGTGAGGGTTCCTGTATTGCTCTTTCATAAGTAGTTTAATACATTGTTATTTTCGGTTGTAACACACCCAATCAGTGTACACTGCCATACATTTTGTTTTTTCTACCATGACTTAGAAACCTATGTCAGCTGCTGCTATACCGACATTAACACGTTTCGATCCTCTGACTCTCACAGAAAACTGAACATCACATGGCATGAACTGTACAACTACCACACTACAGGCTGGTACAAATAAAACACAGACGTGATGTTTCTCATTGACACAAATGTGGAAGACATCCCAACATATGGAAACTGGAAGAGTTTGCGGTATTGTAGAGCGCTTCCAACAACTATTCGAAGGTGATTACCCGTACAGTTAATCTTATCTTCCCATCGAAAGGGCAGCGGATGTCTCGGTGCTCCGTTTCGAAAAGCATTGTTCCTTCAGTTTGCAGTCATGTACGTGATTACTGTTGTGGTGTTGTCCGTTGCCAGAAGGTGCTGTTCACAACATGCGTGAGGTAGCACTAATAAAAAGAGGTACTGTTATCTTATTGGTGAAAAAAAATTTAAAAAATGAAAATAAAAACATGTCTAGGGTATGACAGCATTTGTAAATAGGACGAGTCTGCAGCATGGGAGTGGGAACATGTTGTAGCTTCGCTACCCGTGTACGATGTGTAACGTCAGCATCAAATGAAGCCTGCTCCTGCAACACGACGATAGTATGAACAGTTACGGTGGTGTTTCTTGCTGGGAAAATTAGCAAGACTCAACATCGAAGCAGTTCTGCATCGCTCAGGATCCATCGGCGTCTATCACCCAAACATTCTATCATCGTTATTCTGTACCATCCAGCAGAGAAAAATTACGAACTATAAAAGGTCCGTTAATTTAATCTGATAGATTTTTACTACATCTCTCTCTTCCTATTTATCAAAAACGAATACCGTCTATGTGCCGGCATCGAGCATATGCTGCGATCCTATTAAATAGACAGGTATTTATCCATTGGAGCAGGTGGCCAGTGATCGACGTCGCTTGCACAGACTGGTGTAAAGTTTCATCGCCTGTACTGTACGAGAACCTTCTCCCACATGTTATCAGTCACAGGAGAGGGAACCGGATTCGTTGTTTGATACACCACTTTTTCTGCTGTAACACGCTTTGTACACTGACATACATTTTTTTTCCGCCACGACTTCAACGTCTGTGTCATATTCTAAACTGACATTAACATGTTTGGTCCATTGACTCCCTCCAGGAAACTACACATCACACGGTATAAATCACATTATGTGGTAATCAATACCGTACCTGGACTGTTGAGATGTAAAAGCCGCCATCGATGTCCTGTAGTAATAAACATCATAGCTGATATTGCTATCAATTTTAGCAATTTTATCGTGATTTCAACACCAACCAATGACGTGGCAGGATAGTTGCCAGTTTCTGTATCATCGCTAAACAGCCCCTCCACTGCTTTGTGAGTACCATCGCGAATGGAAGTAGATGACTGTGCAGTATGTTCATTCATTGATAATTCTCGAACATATACACCAAAGTATACCAGACAGCGACCTACATATCTCTAGCACTTCGATTATGGTGCGTAACTTACGATGTTTTTCTATGTGGATGGGAGTCACAGGGCATTCTCGTATTCGTAGGATAGAGTCAGAGACGGAAAGATGTCCTCGCATTTCTTTGACTAACGCTCCATGAAGTTGACTAGAAATAGACCGCTACATTCCACGTTTCGTGTAGGAACAGTGCGAACTGAGGCTGTAACTGCTCTCCCGCACCCATCCAAGAGCACAAGATTTCTCCAGATGTGCGAATGTCGAGGAGGTTAGCACCCATTGTCGCTGTGCAGTAGATATAAAACTGTTGTGATGATAAGAAACGGGTGGTTTTTATACATGATGGAGCTCCAGACAGACGGAGTTTGCTGCGTTTTACGTGAATTAACTGCGCTAGCAATTCTAAAGTATTGTCCTAGTGCCTGGGATCAGTACCAAGAAGGTATTGGTAAGAGAGAACATAAACACATTGACTCCTAAGGCTACAATGTTCTGCACTTAAAACAAGCTATAATATTAGATCGTTGCGGTTCAGATGGCTCTGAGCACTATGGGACTTAACTTCTGAGGTCATCAGTCCCCTAGAATTTAGAACTACTTAAACCTAACTAACCTAAGGACATCACATACATCCATGCCCGAGGCAGGATTCGAACCTGCGACCGTAGCGGTAGCGCAGTTCCGGACTGCAGCGCCTAGAACCGCTCGGCCACCCCGGCATGCAAGTACTTCCCCAATTTCCCTCATTTTGGCATATTTTCCTTCAATTTATATGTATTTTTGGCAATTCTATCGATTGTTTTATGTCACTTCTACCCATGCCATCATGACAGAATCTCTCGTTCGGTATTCTAAAATTGCTTGTAAATGTGATACAGCTGCCAACATCTAGCGCAAATGCACTATTTTTCTGATTGGGAGATAGATATGAATGCACCCTGACAGACATAGATCTCCTTCGGACTAAATGTATGTAGTTTGGAAATGTGTCGCAAAATCTTCATCCTTCCTCCATGCCATGTATGATGTGCAATATTCCCAAATTTTCCAACGAGAAACACCACCGTAACTGCTCGTACTGTCTCTCCCACTACTTCGTGTTGCAGGGCAAAGCTTCGTTTGGCGCTGACCGTACACACTTACATGATTGGCGGAGCAATGACAACGTGTTCCCATTTCCACAGAGTGATCAAAACGCGCTCCTCTCGAATTAACTCACCTCGTCCTGTTTCCCCACCGGATGCAGAAGGTCTGAGATATAGCGCTCTCCAACTTCTGTACACGTCAGATTTAAATAGGGACCTTCATATCGACTAAGTTGTGGGGAGGTCGGGGAGCAGATTTAGAAGCAGTTGCAAGATGCAGAGGGACTGTCTAAAAACAGCGCTGGAGTTCTTGGTGTATGGTAGGTTGGAAAAAAAAGGGGTGACTCGTTTTGAGATACGAGAGTGGCACGAATATGATTCACCAGTGGCTGTAATCATTAAAAGACGTCTCTACAGGATCCAACGCAAATGTATGGTTGAATGGATAGACTTGATTCCAAATTGCTGACAGAATTTCGGACTGCATTTCTGCCTGAAAGTGTAACACTATCAGCGACCGTGTGTGCCTGTAGACTCAAGACCGCTTTTTATGCAGGGTGATGGTAACACAGGCGTTATGATTGTGTTTTTAAATAGTACGGTTCTTTCGCGAAATGTGTGTTGTGGGTTGTAGAATCCCTCTGAGGTCAGCTTCAGATGTCATTTCTCAATAGTGTTCCACGAAAAGAACATTCTGTTCCCTCCATGGATTCCCAGTTGTCCTACTTGGCGAGTGTAACCTGAATGCTGAAAAAAAATTACTCGCCATACAAAGTGACTATATTCATCAATTTAATTAATTAGCCTATCAATTTGATATCAGTGACCTGCCTCCTGACGGGTGGAAGAGATGTCTAGGGCACGACAGAATGATTCTTGACAGGAGTTTCTTTTTTTTTTCGTTGAAGCGATATCTTTTAACGAAATTTCAATCTCCCACCTACACAGGGCGAGACAGGCTCTCCCGACTTGTTTCGAAAACGCTAGTATGATATAGCATCGCAGTGGTAAAAGGAGCCCAGTCATAGTGTACAAAACAGTTGCGTTCTCTTGAACTATAGCTTCTTGTTGTCACACGTGAAATGAATGTGTTTCTTTTTCTGACATGCGCGCCAATGGCGTGAAAGATTGTCTGAAATGTTTGTAATACACATGTGCATGACAGTTTATTTACAGACACAGAATGCGAGAGACGCTCTCGGTCATGTAATTTGTTCAACAAGCTGGAAGAAATTGCTTAATATAGATTTTTTTCTTTGGGGTTTAAATTCTCGCTTTTTCTTTACTCTGATGATGGTTCGAAATAACGAGGATATTCTGCGGTAATCGGTAGTTCTCGCATCAAAATAGTCGAAGTTTTTCTTTTTCCCGATTTTACACAAGGTGGGCATGTCTCTGCTGATCATTTGTGGTCGGTGGATGTCACAAAATAATGAGATGCGACTGCAGTCGAACGTAAAAACTGTAGCGATTTCGCTCATAAAACTAACAGAAAATGGACTTTACCTATTTTCGTGGAAAGAGGACATTTATTATAGTCGCAGTTGTTTATTGCTTTTTTTTAATAGATGCTTGATTATAGATGCATTGATGTCACATGCAATTGTTCTCCACCGCCGAAAGAGGAGCTGCTGCGGCCAAGGTGTTGGGGGGGGGGGGGGGGAGGGAGGCGGCGTGTGGGGTCTTTGTCGCTATATTTTAGACGAACAAGCTGTACTTGAGGCGGTCGTCTTTTCATCTCCTATTGTGTTGGCGTAGGAGCGGCACCTTAAGGTGTAGGCCAGATTGTGGAAAACTGAGTTTTGCACACCCTTTGGACCGTTCTCTGGATGCGTGGGGTTATTCTACTTAATTACATTTTTGTGTTGTCTAGGACCGTCGTTTGAGGACATGCTGCGTATCGCGAGAGGCACAAAGGGAGCGCAGTGGGGGCGCTTCTGCTGGGCGTGGGGGCTTTGTCACTAAATTTTAGAGAAACAATTTGCACTTGAGGTGGCTGTACTTTTATCTCCTATTGTTTAGTTGACCAGGTGCAGGCGTAGGAGTGTCGCCTTAAGGGGTGGCAGCCAGATGGTTGAAAGTTGAGTGCGGGCAGCGGCTTTAGTGGGTGGCAGCGGGGTCGCGAGACGCTCGGTGGAGCATCTTGGAAGGGGGGGATATGTAGGCGTGAGGAGAAGTGAGAAGGCCTTGGTTTTCGGCAGTTCGTGATTGTACATCGAGAAGAACGCATGTTCAAATTCCACCTCTCTGAACTCTGCAGTCTTTTAGGACGACGATTTTCCCGCAGTACATATGCTGCATTATGACCCATTCGTTACCAGTGCTGCTTTTTTCATGACAATTTCGAAGTGTAATTAGAACTGTGACACATTTTTTTCCATCAGTTTTGGTAGCGTGTATTGGCTTCGATTACTTTGGCTGCAGGGTCGTTTTTGAGCAGACATCTGTAGCGAACTCTGACGTCAAACAGCGATAGATCCTGTATGCTTACTCTTTTAACTCATCTCTGTCCAACACCTGCATCTCGTCAGCTGAATGTATTTCTCACCAAAAATAATGAAGATAGTAACTTACACTTCTGTCTTTTTCCCGACAGCGTATAGGTGTAGGGTAAAGTTTGAGTGTGTCTGTCGTTAATTTGGAGCGGTACTGCGAAATTTTTTCCTAGCAGGATATCACCGGTTATATGGTATCGTCAGTTTTTGAGCTGTATTGCGCTTTTATGCCGTCCTTGTGTAGCGCTATGCATATAGCTGTGTAATTAGGCCTGATATTTGTTATTAAGTAATTAGGATCGCTCATTGCGTCATTTTCCAGACCAAAAATAAATAAAGTACACTAACCTAACCTTCCTCTCCCGCATCTGGACTGTTTGCATGTGTTGGGGGTGAACGTGGGCTATCCATCCAGTAGAATCTGGAAGGAGCCCCATCCTGCTGAAAGATGAACAGAGTCCGATTGCGTTTGAGGCATCAGCCATTGCTTCAACATGTCCAAGTAGGAAGATCCAGTGACAGAGCTCTCGGCGAAGAAGAATGGCCAGAACAGTTTTCGACGTGACAAGGCACAAAAAACTACCTTTGAGAAATCGCGCTCAACTTCAATACTTTCGTACGGATGCCTTGTACCCTAGATTCGACATTTATGCCTATTCACTTTCCCATTAGTGTGAAAAGTGGCTTCGTCGCTAAAAATTAAGCGATCAACAATGCCATCCCCATACTCATTTAATTGTTGCAACTGCGAACAAAACTTGAAATGCTTGTCTTTGTCGTCGTCATTGAGCTTCTGCACTAGCTACAATTTGAATAGCTTCATAGACTGCTTCTGTCGCAGGACTTTCCACACTGTCATTGGAGCCATTTCGAGTTCACGGGATGCACGACGCATTGATTTCTTTGGACTCTTTTTGAATGTCACTTAAACGTGCTCCACATTCAATTCCCTCACACTGGGACGTCCGCTTCTCTTTGCCAGGCACAAGCAACCCGTCGTTGTTGTGCCAGTGGTAAACGGCCTTCCTTGTTGGTGGCTTCTTACCGTACTTGGTTCTAAACATCCGTTGAACAGCTGTAGCACACTTGTTTTTGTCGAACTCCAACACACAGAAAGCTCGATCCGCACCTGAACTCGCCATGTTTGCGACTAGTGCTGACTATCGGCAAATTACCAAACTACGCTGTGGCGGTATAGAGTTTGCAGTACCATCTTCTCTTTCCTGGTGTGTTCTTTGATTTAACCTGTGCACCTGAATGCACTTCATGTAGAGATTTGAGCAACGTGGTATATGGGCGAAGCAATGATCTACACTATTCTTCTGAACTACAACTGAGAACAATAGTAAAATGAAACAGCCATTTCGTGCTTCCTGTCGTGGCTTTGATAGCTAAAGGTATGTGACACATCAGCGCATCTCGTCATGAAGTGGCCTGAAACGTCTGTTTTAAATCTATGCTTCGTCAAACAAGGATGAAACACAGATAAGGACAATTTTTACTCTACAGTAATTAATTTTTTATATTTAATACAAAAATTACAAGTTGTACTAATGAATGACCACTGAAAAAACAATTTTCAAACAACTAAATATTTTATTGTGAAAGCGAAACTTCGATGTTGCAGCTACAAAAACACATTTGAGAAAGTAGAAATAGTAATGTCTTCTTTGGACAAACGATTTCATTTCTCACAGAACAGTCTTTTCATTTTTCTTACTTCTTACTTTGCGACACAAACATTTCTTCAGATTCCTTAAAGAATTCATTTTCCTTTCATTACTCAATTATCTCTTTTCTTCTTTCAGTTTCGGAGGTAACAGACATTCTATGGCAACAGATATTCTTTGCCGCTCGCAGAATCTCCCTCATCTAAAACAAAATAAAAACGGCATCCATGTACTGAAAGTGTCTACAATGGTACAAATAAACTATATCTAGTACTATAAAAATTGTTTCAAAGTAAGTGCTCAGCACTTGATTCAGGAAGAGAAATAACATTTCTCAGATAATTCTGCGAAAAATTTCGAAGTGACAAGTGTTATATGACAATACTTGTCTTTTCAAGAGGATTGAAATACTGTAAAAAAGTAAATTGTTCCACTAAGAAATAAATTTGCTTCATCATCTATGTCGATATAAGAGTTAAGAGGCTTGAACAAGTAACAAAATTTCGTGCAGAGCTCTACTGAGGTACTCCTACTCACTTGACAGAACGGCGAAAGGTGTAATCCCCCCCCTTCTCTCCCCCCCCCCCCCCAGTAAGACTACCTTCCGACAGTTTTTTTCCATGCAGATTTAGCAAATTTTGTGTGTGTTTAACGGCGGCACAAACAACTGACCATTGAGACGTGGCACAAGAACTGGGTGGGACAAGCGTTTGGCACAGTGATAAGCAGAGAAAATTTAGGCTTTTGGTGCTACATGTATCAAGAGTTTCATTCATGGTACAATAAAAACAAACTACGTAAAACATAAGTAGAGCCTACTTACAGTTGTCTTACAAGTTATGATTGAGCAATACAGCGGATGAACAATGACAGAGCATACGGCGAGTTCGTTCGTTCGTTTGGAAGGTAGGCAGACTGTGTTTGCCCCCTTTCGGTCGGCCGGCTATAACAGAATCAAGGCGTACGCCCTGCAGTCTCTCTCAAACGATTTTACAGAAACTATTCGGTAAAAAAAAAAAATCGTTTTTGCGTTGCTTAAAACTTTATGTATCAGCTTCACGACGATGTGCCCACAATTTCGTTAATGGTCATAGTTATTGTGATATTTACGTTACTGGCCATTAAAATTGCTACACCACGACGTGCTACAGACGCGAGATTTAACCGACAGGAAGAAGATGCTGTGATATGGAAATGATTACCTTTTCAGAGCATTAGCACAAGGCTGGCGCCGGTGGCGACACCTACAACGTCCTGACATGAGGAAAGTTTCCAACTGATTTCTCATACACAAACAGCAGTTGACCGCCGTTGCCTGGTGAAATGTTGTTGTGATGCCTCGTGTAAGGAGGAGAAATGCGTAACATCACGTTTCCGACTTTGATAATGGTCGGATTGTAGCCTATCGCGATTGCGGTTCATCGTATCGCGACATTGCTGCTCGTGTTGATCGAGATCCAATGACTGTTGACAGAATATCGAATCTGTGGGTTCAGGAGGGTAATACGGAACGCCGTGCTGGATCCCAACTCCCTAGTATCACTAGCAGTCGAGATAACACGCATCTTACCCGCATGGCTGTAACGGATCGTGCAGTCACGTCTCGATCCCTGAGTCAACAGATGGAGTGGTTTGCAAGACAACCACCATCTGCACGAACAGTTTGACGATGTTTGCAGCAGCATGGACTATCAGCTCGGAGACCATGGTTGCGGTTACCCTTGACGCTGCATCACAGACACGAGCGCCTGCAATGGTGTACTCAACGACGAACCCGGGTGCACGAATGGCAAAACGTCATTTTTTCGGATGAATCCAGGTTCTGTTTACATCATCATGATGGTCGCATCCGTGTTTGACGACATCGCGGTGAACGCACATTGGAAGCGTGTCTTCGTCATCGCCATACTGGCGTATCACCCGGCGTGATGGTATGGGGTGCCATTGGTTACACGTCTCGGTCACCTCTAGTTCGCATTGACGCCACTTTGAACAGTGGACGTTACATTTCAGATGTGTTACGACCTGGGGCTCTACCCTTTATTCGATCCCTGCGAAACTCTACATTTCAGCAGGATAATGCACGACCGCATGTTGCAGGTCCTGTACGGGCCTTTCTGGATACAGAAAATGTTCGACTGCTGCCCTGGCCAGCACGTTCTCCAGATCTCTCACCAATTGAAAACGTCTGGTCAATGGTGGCCGAGCAACTGGCTCGTCACAATACGCCAGTCACTACTCTTGATGAACTGTGGTATCGTGTTGAAGCCGCATGGGCAGCTGTACCTGTACACACCATCCAAGCTCTGTTTGACACAATGCCCAGGCGTATCAAGGCCGATATTACGGCCAGAGGTGGTTGTTCTGGGTACTGATTTCTCAGGATCTATGCACCCAAATTGCGTGAAAATGTAATGGCATGTCAGTTCTAGTATAGTATATTTGTCTAATGAATACCCTTTATCATCTGGATTTCTCACTTGCTGTAGCAATTTTAATGGCCAGTAGTGTACATGCAAGACACTGTGCAAAACTCGAAAAAAGTTTGCAATGAAAAATAGGGGTCTCTATGACTTTCCGTTTGATGCATATTACATAATATGTTGCTGCATATAAAATTTAGTTAACATATTGAATTTTACTTTATACTTGGGTGGACATCTCTATCTGTCACAAATCTCGAGAAAACTGATCGGATTTAACGCACTCATTTGCAGTGCGGATGATAGCGATGAAGCCAGAGTGGAATATCTTACAACATTCCCCATATTTCATAAGCGGTTTCAAATATCGCAAGGAAATTTTGGCAATTGATAGCACACCATATGGCTATTGCGCAAAACTTCATTATCTACGTCCGCTGCTCGTGGTCTAGTGGCTAGCGTTGCTGCCTCTGGATCACGGAGTCCTGGGCTCGATTCCCAGCCGGGCTTTAGAATCTCTGCCCGGGGACTGGATGTTTGTGTTGTCCTCATCATTTCATCATAATCATCATTCGTGATAGTTGCTAGATTGGACTGCGTTAAACATTGAACTGCGTAAAAATTGGGACTTTGTACAGGCGCTGATGACCGCGCAGTTGAGCGCCCCACAAACCAAACATAATCATCATTCATTATCTACTGTGGCATTCCACTAACTGCAGACTTTTTCGATCAAAGAATGTAATTTTTAAGGGCCATTGATAGCTGGTGAACCGAGAAATGCTATGGATTTGGAACAACATAAATGAAGACATTAAAAGTTTATTTTTATACTGAGGATGTGCTTTTTCATAAGCTATTACCTTACTTCTGCAAAATTCCTCATTTCATAAACTTAATAAACCACTGTTTCAGAATTTTCTCCCAGTTGTGTCTGCACAACACAATAGTGAGGTGAAACTGTGTAAACGTCTCTGTCTTTTGATAAAAGAAGCGAATTTTAACATGGCAACAAAAGGAATGGTTAGGTTTTACTCAAAATTCGTCACTCCTGACGCTTCTCTGAAAGTAATAAATGGTTAACAAATTAGGTGAATATAAAACACTGCTTTTGTTGAATTCTTTTTAGACTTACCAAAGCAGATGTGACAGTAGATCTCTTTGAGTGGTCACAATGCAAGTGTAGGCGTGTAGGGATTCCGCTTAATATTTACAAAAAATGTGAGCAGTTTAGAATGGCATTCCCCTCTAGCGGTCGGCATTTCCCCTACAGTGCCCGGCAGCAACCTCTGTCATTACCGCTCTCTCTACGAGTGCCTTGTCACCTGCGCATCTGCCGGCCACGCTACCCTATGCGCCACCTGCACCTCGGTTGAGCAGAGATGAACAGAGTGTAGCTGTCTATAGGCACATCGATTAACATTTCGGCAATATTATTAATCAGCTGCAGAAGGCTTATTCTCGATTTCTTTACTATTTACAACGCAGATTGTATCAACCAAAGACCCGCCAGGGTAGCCGAAGGCGCTAATGCGCTGCTTCCTGGACTCGGGTGGGCGCGCCGGCCCCAGATCGAATACGCCCGGCGGATTAACGACGAGGGCCGGTATGCCGGCCAGCATGGATGTGGATTTTAGGCGGTTTTCCACATCCCGCTAGGTGAATACCGGGCTGGTCCCCACGTTCCGCCTCAGTTACACCATTCACAGACATTTGGAAACGTTCGCACTATTTCATGACTTACACTAGACGTAAACAGCTGGGGTACACTACTTCCGTCCCAGGGGGTTCGAGGTGGCGTCAGGAAGGGCATCCGGCCACCCTCTGTAATTAACACTTCCAATGCCGTAATAACAGAGCCGACCCTGCGTTGGAGCGGGACAAAGGCCCCGAGAATGAAAGAAAGAAAGATTTTATCAACCAAAGCTTGGCAGCAGCGATAGCACTGGTTGCTGGGGCATGTACATTGGATATATTCTCCACGTTTTGTACTTCCTTCACCGTGGCGTCTCACTCCAATCCTTGGTCTTACAAAACAGGAAACGTACGATCAAGTGATATATTTGCTTCAGAATCCCTCCCCGATAGGGTTGCCATAATCCAAGGACGAAAATCAAGGACAAAATTCGGTGATTATAAAGATGTGGTTGAAACACGGACCGATATGCTGTGCAAGTGACCATTGGTTTGCATTTCAGTTGAATCCTCATCATTACTTTACAGAGTAATTATGAAGATGTGGTTGAAAACTGGAATCATCAATGTCCTTCCACGTTTCTGCAGGTCAGCCAAATCTTCAAAATTACCATAATTCAAACAGTAATTCTATCAGCAAAGGAGTTTTAATTAACATGGAAAATTAATCCAAGCATTAATCGTGTCTATAAAGGAGTGGTCGATGATGAAGAAAATGAATTGCAATTGACATTAAATAACTTTTTAGTTAAAGCATTGAACACACATTATTAACATGTACACAATCATGCTGCTACAATTGATATATATCTTTCACTTTATGCTTTAAACCAGTACGCTTCGCACAGCTGAATGTTAACTTTACACGACCAAAGAATATCAGATACCGACAGCAGAGACGTTGTACGCCAACAGCGGAAAACTGAAACAATCGCAAAGAATCGATTATTACACTGCTTCCACAGTCTGTTCTGAAAATAGCCGAGCGATTCTGAAGTGACACGGAATATCAGCACAGGTTTCAACGGCTATCGTCAAGTTTGCACGAGTTATGAAACACTTGATCGGAGGCCAGTGGCAAAACTTACGAAAAAATTTTTTTTACTTACTGGCCACTTTTTTCGCCGACATTTTCCTCTTTGTCCAGGACACCCGTCTTCGAGCATAAAATCGCGGGCTGTCCGTGAAATCCGCGACGTATGCTAACCCTACTCCCCGACCGTTGAGATCCAACAGTACAGTAGCCAAGTAGCAATAAGACTTCAATTATTGAACGTAAACGTGCTGTGCAGACAGCAGCTGTGTGAACAAAGTGCACTGTTGCCGTACAAACGATGTTAATGACAGACGTTTGCTCGGTAGTAGACATTTTAGACATTTCTTTATGATTCTAGTCGGACAAAATAACAGTGTTGAAGTCGGTCTGTGAGAACAGCATGAGTATACTGTCGCAGCTCGAAGAAAAGCTTCTCCTCGTAGACAAACACTGGAATATGATTGGTGGGAAACTCGCCTATCTTTCCTGGCTGATTTTCATACCGTCTTTTTACAATTGGGTTTTAAGTCCTTTCTCTGTCTGCGCCTTGGTCATCCCTTCAGTAAGGCCCTGTCTGTGTGTACTATCACAACGGTCATGGTTTAGCGATATGCACATATATGGATGGCGGTAGTACAAGAGGACAGTGCATTGGGGAGCTGTCATTTGTACTCAGGTGAACCATGTGAAAAAGTTTCCAACTTTAGGGAATTCAATATTCTGCGAACCACAATATCAAGAGAGTGCCGAGTATACCAAATTTCAGACCTTACTTCGCACCACGGACAACGCAGTGGACAATGGCGTTTGCATAGAGTTGTTACAGCTAAGAGGCAAACAACACTGCATGAAATAACAGCAAAAATCACTGTGGGACGTCTCTGTTAGGATAGTGTGGCGAAATTTGGCGTTAATAGGCTATGACAGCAGACGACCGACGCGAGTGCCTTTGCTGACAGCACGACATTGCCTGCAGCGCCTCTCCTGGGCTCGTGACCGTATCGGTTGGACCCTAGAAGACTGGAAAACGGTAGCCTGGTCAGAAGGGTCCTGATTGAAGCTGGTAAGACACGACGGTAGAGTTGGAGTGTGGCCTAAACCCCACGCAGCTAGGGATCCAGGTTGTCAACAAGGCACTTTTCAAGCTAGCTCCGTGATGGTAAGGGCTGCGTTTTTTGTGGACTGGACTGGGCCCCCTGGAACTGAACCGATCACTGACTGCAAATGGTTATTTTAGTCTATTTGGAGACCATTTGGAGCTATTCATGGACTTAATGTTCCCAAACATCGATGGAATTTTTATGGGTGACAGTACGCCTTATCACCAGGCTACAGTTGTTCACTATTGGTTTGAAGAACATTCTGGATAATTCTAATGAACGATTTGGCCACTCATATTGCCTGACGCGAATCCTCTCGACCATTTATGGGTCATAATCGACACATCATTTCGAGCACAAAATCCATGGAAGGCTACAGATGCTGCATGGCTCAGTATTTCTGTAGGGGAGTTCCAAAGACTTGTTGAGTCCATGCGACGTCGAGTTGCTGCACTATGCCGGGCAAAAGGAGATCCAACACGATGATAGGAGGCAGCCCATGAATTTTGTCACTTCCGTCTATTTACCGAAAACCTCTTTTCGGTATTTCGAGCCGTATGTCAGGAAGAGTAGTAGTTGGTACTTAGTGCCCATATATATACGTTCCTTAAAGCGCAAGAAAGCATGAACGGGGAAAGTCGCATGTAGTTTCACGCGGTACAAAGTATATGTCAGTACTGCATGGCGTCGAGTTCTGTCAGGAAACCGGGATTTCATCCTTTCTCTGTGGTCTATACAAAGAGAGTGAACAAGCCGAAAAATAGAAAATGGTCATGGTCGGTGGAAAAAAATGGATGACCTGACAGGAGGAGTAGAGAAGCTTGGCATTTCTTAGAAAAGAAATGGACCAATACCCATTTTGAATGCAATTACGGATGAGTAAGGTTGAGTTGTTTTGGGGGAGGAGACCAGACAGCGAGGTCATCGGTCTCATCGGATTAGGGAAAGACGAGGAAGTAAATGTACAGGTACAGCTGCTCATGCAGATTCAACGTGATACCACAGTTCATCAAGAATAGTGACTGGCGTATTGTGACGAGCCAGTTGCTCCGCCACCATTGACCAGACGTTTTCAGCTGGTGAGAGATCTGGAGAATGTGCTTGCCAGGGCAGCAGTCGAACATTTTCTGTATCCAGAAACATGCAGTCGTGCATTATCCTGCTGAAATGTAGGGTTTCGCAGGGATCGAATGAGGGGTAGAGCCACGACTCGTAACACATCTGAAAGGTAACGTCCACTGTTCAAAGTGCCGTCAATGCGAACAAGACGTGACCGAGACGTGTAACCAATGGCACCCCGTACCATCACGCCGGGTGATACGCCAGTACGGCGATGACGAATAGACGCTTCCAAAGTGCGTTCACCGCGATGTCGTCAAACACGGATGCGACCACCATGATGCTGTAAACAGAACCACGATTCATCCGAAAAAATGACGTTTTGCCATTCCTGCACCCAGGTTCGTGCACCATCACATGCGCTCCTGTCTGTGATGCAGCGCCAAGGGTAACCGCAACCATGGTCTCCAAGCTGATAGTCCATGCTGCTGAAAACGTCGTCGAACTGTTCGTGCAGATGGTGGTTGTCTTGCAAACGTCCCCATCTGTAGACTCAGGGATCGAGACGTGGCTGCACGATGCGTGACAGCCATGCGGATAAGATGCCTGTCATCTCGACTGCTAGTGATACGAGGCCGTTGGGATCCAGCACGGCGTTCCTTATTACCCTCCTGAACCCACCGATTGCACATTCTGCCAACAGTCATTGGATCTCGACCGCCGCGAGCAGCATTGTCGCGATACCATAAACCGCAATCGCGATAGGCTACAATCCGACCTTTTTCAAAGTCGGAAACGTGATGGTACGCATTTCTCCTCCTTACACGAGGCATCACAACAACGTTTCACCAGGTATCGCAACGTTGTAAGTGTCGCCACCGGTGCCACCCTAGTGTGAATGCTTTGAAAAGCTAATCTTTTGCATATCACAGCATCTTCTTCCTTTCGGTTAAATTTCGCGTCTGTAGCGCGTCATCTTCGTGGTGTAGCAATTTTAATGGCCAGTAGTGTAATAAATCATGGTACTTGGATGAGGAAAGCAGTTACTGCTTCCGAGAATATACCTGCTACTCTACGATTCCATGCCACTGGTGAATGCAAGTCTGTCAAAAAAGAATACAATGTAGAAAGCTCACTGCCAGCATTACTTCTCTTCGAAGACACAATGAATGTCTTCCGCGGTAATTCTGCGAGTATAGTTTTTCTTTTCTTTTTAATTTCTCCACTGCTGACTGTGGCCTACACTCCTTTAATGTGCTCCATTTTTCCCCTAAATACTGTGTCACGTCGTTTCCTGTTGTGATAATCTTCACTTCTGGCTTCGAAACGATAAGGCTTTAGTCCATATTTCTCGCAGGCTATCTTCATCGCTTAAAAGCGCAATTGTAAGTGAACGATTGGCTTCTGTCGGCAGCATTCGTGTGACGTGGTATGCTCTTTGATGCCCCGACGTTTGCCTTTGGTTCTGAGCAACATGCAACAGCAAGGTGGAGGTAGCGAGTCTAGGGCCTCTGCGTGGAAGGATTATCAAATGTATTTATCAATCCCGCTTGACTATGTCGGTATCTGGTAGAATGCTCATTTTAATTTCAAAGTGTTTGGATCGTATCGGTTGGACGCCGGTGACCAGGTACTTGAGTGAACAGATGCCACTCTCTTCACTTACCAGGGCGGGCAGTATGTCAACAGCCACCTCATGTTTGTGAATTCCCGCTACCGCTGCAAACCCTGCAATTTCGCCATCTCGTCTGAAAGGCACTCAAGGAAAGCCCCGCTAAAGCGCACTCGTAACCAAATCATAATTATATTAAGGTATGCTGGGAAGCAGGGCTGGTTAGCCACGAATAAAAATAACAGAAATGCAATAACCTTCAAAAGTAATTGAGAGACGGTTGCCCACTAATAAACCAGCAGTTAAAATAGCGGTGGACTGACGGTTACAGTGGCGTTTGGCACCTATTGTTTATGACGAGAGCACAAGAAAGGCAGTGGTATCAGGAGAACGCGTTCACTTACGTGCCTTGTGTGATATTTCCATCCGCATGTTAAACATAATCCTTCTCACAAATCACGTACTGACTACGAAGGGAAGCTTTACTCACGTTAGCCATTTCTAGAACTCCAGAAATCTATCTCAGGCCCTTTGTACTTGAACACAGTAACAACACGGAAAATTAATATGTGAATAACTTTCACTCGATTTGATCATTTTTGTACTGCCTCGCAGATCTTTCAATAATGATACTAAACTACACTCTTTCTCGTCTGCGGATAATAAACCCTAATAAAGGATCGGTGTTCAGTATTTTCATCACGCTACCAGCCGGTCACCTGCGTATTTAATCTTTCGAAGATACAACCATCAGAAATCTTGCAGGCGCTAAGTCACGTGCCGAAAGCACTTACCCATCCGCCTACCGTCGCTTTAATAACCATCACAGTTGGAAATGATACTTGTACCTGTGGTGTCACCGCCAGACACCACACTTGCTAGGTGGTAGCCTTTAAATCGGCCGCGGTCCGTTAGTATACGTCGGACACGCGTGTCGCCACTATCAGCCACACGACAGGTCTAGAGAGACTTCATAGCACTCGCCCCAGTTGTACAACCGACTTTGCTAGCGATGGTTCACTGACAAAATACGCTCTCATTTGCCGAGACGATAGTTTAGCATAGCCTTCAGCTACGTCATTTGCTACGACCCAGCAAGGCGCCATATTCAGTCACTATTGATATTGTGAATCATGTACCATCAAGAGCGACGTTCATCATTAATGGATTAAAGTGAAGTATTCCACCAGCTATGTCCGTTTTTCTAAATTCTAATTTCCTTGTCCTGTTCCAGACCTCACGCCAGCCTGTGTGAGCTAAAACGCGTGCATTTCGGCCTCCTCTAGTAACACGGTGTTGGCTCTCCTGCCAACCACAACATTGGCGACGAGGCAAAACCGCGTTCTTATCGATATTGCCCTGCTTTACTTGTGTAATGGCTTCGCCACAATCTCCAGATGTACTGTCCGAATTTTATCGCTTACAGAATCAGCAGACGCAGGCATTACTGGATGCCCTTGGACAGCTCGTCCAGGGTCAACGTGCAATGCAAAACGATGCGGCAGCCGCCGCTCCACTGCTAACGCAGTCACAACACGCAGTCACAACACACAGTTGCACCAACTTTTCGACCTTTTGATGCTGCACTGGAAAGCTGGATGAAGTGGTCACGCCAATTTGGATTCCATCTCGCCGCCTACAGAATTCAAGGTAATGAGCGGCAGCCTTTCTTGTTATCATCAGTTGGGGTGAACACATACAGTGTGATAGTCAAATTATTTCCCCGACACGACGTAGCAACTCTGTCCTACGAAGAAATTTTGTCTCCATTAGATGCATATTTCAAAGAATCAGTCAATGTAGTTGCCAAACAGTATACCTTCTTTCGTACAAAACGTACGGCAGGTCAGACTAATCGGGAGTGGGTTGCAACCTTGGAAGGCCTTACTAGGGATTGTGCTTTTGAGTGTCAATGTGGACTCCCTTATTCAGATACTATGGTACGTGATGCAATTGCACAGAACGTTTCTGATATTCGTATAAGGGAACAGATTTTGAAACTAGTCAGTCCCTCCCTTCAACAAGTGATGGACATATTGGATCAGCAGGACACACTTGACTTTGAAACTTCACCAGCCATGTGTAAGGTTAACTGGCCCGCCGGGCGAGCTGCACGGAGCAGTAAACAGCCCTCGCGCCCGGCCGCACCGCTGCTGCCAGGCTCTCAGCCACGTGTGCCCTGCCAGCAAGCAAATGCAGTGCTAAAATCCTGCCTGCAGTGCGCTACTAGACATTCGTGTGAGAATTGTCCATCACGCCAAGCTATTTGCTTTTATTGTAATAAAAAAGGACATATTCAGAGTGTTTGCCAGAAAAAGCTCAGATCAGAAGCTCAAAACCATTCCAGGCCCTTTGCTTCGCGCCGGAATCGGAATCGAACCAAGGATACTCAGGCTCGCGAAACTTCACCCATGGAAATTCATGTAGTTCATTCCACTCCACCCAGTGCCACTCTCTCTAACAGTGACTGTGTTCGTCCCACAAATAGTGTGCATTGACATCACCGGAACTCCCGTCAAGTCGCAAGTGATTTTGTACCAGTGTCAGTTCACGTTGCACGAGACAGTTGCTCTTGTCATCAGCAGGACAATAAACTTTTTGTGGACTTGGACATTAACGGCAAAGTGATACCATTCCAGCTCGATACCGGGGCTGCAGTTTCACTGATCAATCAAGGCACTTACAAACTGCTGGGCACACCTCCGTTGCGTGCCGCAAATGTTAAGTTAACTAGCTATTCAGGTCAAGAGATCCCTGTGTTAGGACAGTGCAGCCTTCTTGCAACATACAAAGGACAAACAAAACTTGTGTCATTTTACATCCTCCGTTCTTCTTCTGCAGTGAACTTCTTTGGATTCGATTTATTTCAGTTGTTTAACTTGTCTGTAGTAAATCAGGTCCTATCAGTGAACCAGACTGTGCCTTCTGACAGTGTTTCTCGTCTATGTGAAGAATTTGCAGACATTTTTGTACCGGGCCTTGGTTGCGCTAAGAACTATAAAGCACATTTGGAACTGAAAGTAAACGCGCAACCGAAATTTTTCAGAGAGCGCAATGTTCCCCACGCATTGCGTGATGAGGTCACAAAAACATTACACGATTTGGAATCACAAGGTGTAATTGAATGTGTGCAGGCTTCTCTCTGGGCATCACCGTTAGTAATTTTGCCAAAACCTTCGGGAAAATTGAGACTTTGTGTGGACTTCAAGGCAACAGTGAATCCACAACTAGTGATTGCAACTTTTCCTTTACCCCGCCCGGAAGATCCTTTTGACAAACTGTGCCCGGGTAAATATTTTTCGAAGTTGGACCTCGCAGATGCGTACTTGCAAATACCGGTGGACGAAGAATCCCAGCGCGTTTTGGTGATTAACACGCATCTTGTGTTGTATCAATTAAGACGACTGCCATTCGGGTGTGCATCCGCCCCTGCATTATTTCAGCAATATCTACAAACTATTTGTGCGTCGGTCCCTACTGCAGCAAACTATCTGGACGATATTGTGATCTCCGGAAAGACTGAAGAAGAACATTTAGCCCATCTCAGAACATTATTTCAGGTCTTGCGACAAAATGGTCTTCGCTTGCGGAAGGACAAATGTGTGTTTTTTGCTCATGACTTGCCATACCTGGGACATGTACTCAATGCCCAAGGCATACATCCCAGTCCCATGCACCTTCGTGCCATACAAGACTTGCCTTCGCTGCAGAATCTGAAGCAGCTACAGAGTGTGCTGGGAAAAATAAATTACTATAACAGATATGTGCCGTATGCCTCTTCCATTTCAGCTCTGCTTCATCGCTTACACCGTAAAGGTGTTCCGTTCATCTGGACGATGGAATGCGAACGCGCCTTTCACCAGTTGAGATCGGCGTTGCTTTCCAATACTTGCCTTACGCCATTCGATCCCCAGAAGCCCCTTTTGTTGATGATGGATGCATCGGATTTCGGGATCGGTGCTGTGCTTGCGCACAAAGATGGATCGCACGATCGCCCTATTGCCTTTGCGTCCAAATTGCTCTCGTCTGCGCAAAGAAATTACTCACAGATCGAGAAAGAAGCATTGTCTCTCGTATTTGGTGTTACAAAGTTTCATGATTTCATTGATGCGGAAACCGATGACGTGGTCGTATCGTTTTCGATTGATCTTCGTCGTGTAGCTACAGCCACAGCTGCCGACCCTGTCCTTGCTACCGTTCTGCGTTTTGATGTTACGCAATGGCCCTTGTCAAAGTCACGGATCGGGGACCCGTTGGTTCGCCGATTTTTTGCTCACAAGGAGAGACTTTTTGTTCGACGTGGTGTTTTGCTGTTGCGTTCTGATAATGATCAGTCCAGGGTCGTGGTCCCACGTTCGTTACAGTCCTCTGTCTTACAGCTTCTCCACCAAGGACATTGGGGTATAGTGAGAACGAAACAACTTGCTCGTCAGCACTGTACTTGGTTCGGAATCGATTCCGCGATTACGAACATGTGCTCTTCTTGCATGGTGTGTGCCGAACAACAATCAGCACCACCACGGAAATTCTTTGCATGGCCAAAAGACACTTTCCATTGGCAACGCTTACACATCGATTTTGCTGGTCCATTCTGGAATGCTCGATGGTTGATTGTGATAGATTCATTCAGTAATTTTCCTTTTGTTGTCCGGATGTCTTCCACGACGTCATCTGCCACCATCCAAGCGTTATCTGCTATCTTTTGCATGGAAGGTCTTCCACAGACTATTGTTTCCGACAATGGCCCACAATTCATGTCCGCAGAATTTCAGTCATTCTGCAAGGCCAATGGTATTCAACATCTGACGTCCGCGCCGTTTTCGCCACAGTCAAATGGTGCCGCTGAATGATTGGCCAGGACTTTCAAGTCACAGATGTTGAAGTTAAAAGAGTCGCATTCTCGGGAGGACGCGTTATTGCTCTTTTTGTCCTCGTATCGCTCTCAGCCCCGAGATGGTCGCTCGCCGGCTGAGTTGCTCCACGGTCGCCCTCATCGAACCTTGATGTCTTTGCTACACCCGCCGCGTCAGGTTCCTGCGCAGCGGCAGACACCTGCTTTTGCCCTGAGCGACGTTGTCTGCTACCGCCACTACCGAGGTTCACGGCGTTGTCTCGAAGGGCGCATTCTTCGCTGCCTCGGACGCGCTATGTATCTGGATTTGGGGGCTTCTGGTGAGGTGCGCCGGCATCTAAACCATCTGCGCCTCTGTCATCGCACGGGATCTGCCGCTCGCCGTCTGCTTTCAGCGACGGTGCCGTCCGGTCAGCGCCCTGGGGACCCATCTACTGGCTCGCCTCAGCCCCAGGTGTTACCGACGCTGCCTTCCATTTTGCCCCATGGCGACGCGCCGCCGCCGCCGCCTGTTCTCCCGCCGGCGACGCCCGCAGTGGACGCTTCGCTGCAACCGCCGGGCGCCTCCCTGGGTCACGAGCCGCCGATCGCTTCCCGGGACCAGTTGTACTCCGACATGGAACTCTTGCCCGCTACGGACCATGTGTCGTCTTCGCCCGTCGGGTGCCCCGGCCCGATGGAGGTCGACCCTTCGGCCCCTCCTGTCTCTCTACGGGCGCATACACCGCATGTTGGCGTGCACCCTGGAGCAGGTTTTCAGGCGTTTCCTAGCTTCCCGCGGTCCGAATGGCAGGGTGCGGGTGGCACAGCCTCGCCTGTTGTTAGGCTCCCCACCTCATCGCATACGTCAACATGGGGTCCTCCCCACGCCGGGCAGAAGCCTTATAACACGACCGTGCGCCGATTTGCGGGGGAGGAATGTGGTGTCACCGCCAGACACCACACTTGCTAGGTGGTAGCCTTTAAATCGGCCGCGTTCCGTTAGTATACGTCGGACCCGCTTGTCGCCACTGTCAGTGATTGCAGACCGAGCGCCGCCACACGGCAGGTCTAGAGAGACTTCCTAGCACTCGCCCCAGTTGTACAACCGACTTTGCTAGCGATGGTTCACTGACAAAATACGCTCTCATTTGCCGAGACGATAGTTTAGCATAGCCTTCAGCTACGTCATTTGCTACGACCTAGCAAGGCGCCATATTCAGTTACTATTGATATTGTGGATCATGTACCATCAAGAGCGACGTTCATCATTAATGGATTAAAGTTAAGTATTCCATCAGCTACGTCCATTTTTCTAAATTCTAATTTCCTTGTCCTGTTCCAGACCTCACGCCAGCCTGCGTGAGCTAAATCGCGTGCATTTCGGCCTCCTCTAGTAACACGGTGTTGGCTCTCCTGCCAACCACAACAGTACCCACATTCAGAGTCATTTTCTACTCGTGCACGTTACTGCGTGTAATATTTGAGGAATAGTCTCTCGTTGCTCAGATGGTGTATCGGACACTCGAAACAGTGCCTGAAAAGCGATAGTATTCGGAAAATACTATATTACATCTGAAATGAACATTTTTGCCTAGCGCGCATCTACGTGACCTGCCTCTCAGTCAGCCCACTAGCGACTTCTACTTTAGAACGCTCCAACACCTTTGCTGGTGCCCCTCCACTGAAAATACGCTTCCGCACTCGTGATCACAGCAGATGTAACCGCTTTTGGAACTGAATGAAAACGCACGAGTTGGATCAGGGAAATCTGATCGATTAGGTATTCTCCTCAATTACCTTCTTTAGGTCACAAATAAAATAAACAGTCCCTAATCTATAGGGTTAAGAACTCCTGGGACTATTTTATGTTTTTGTGCGATACCTCGATCTATTGTAAGCAGACCAGTACGAGGATTCCCCTTCGCCATAGCCGTTCTGCGCGATTTTAATCTGACGAGAAGGTCTACTACCTACGTGAAGATTCTTCTAGAACAATCGAGATATTTCTTGCGCTACTGCACAAACGACACGTACTGAGGTGACAAAAGTCATGGGATTCCTACTGATATTTTGTCGAACCTCCTTTTGCCTGGCGCAGTGCGACAACTCGAAGTGACATGTACTTAACAAGTTGTTGGAGGTCCCTTGCAGAAACACCGAGCCACGCTGCCTCTATAACCGTCCATAACTGCGAAATTATAGTCGATGCTGGATTTTGTGCACGAACTGATCTCTCGATTATGTTCCACAAACATTCGATGGGATTCATGTAGAGCGATTTGGTTGGCCAAACCATTCTCCCGAATTTCCAGAACGTTCTTCAAACCAATCGCCAACAGTTCTGGTCTATTGACAGGACACACTACCATTCACAAAAATTCGATCGTTGTTTGGAAACATGAAGTCCATGAATGGGTGCAAATAGTCGCCAAGTAGCCGAACATAGTCATTTCCAATCAATGATCGCCGGCCGGTGTGGCCGAGCGGTTCTAGACGCTTCAGTCTGGAACTGCGCAACCGCTACGGTCGCAGGTTCGAATCCTGCCTCGGGCATGGATGTGTGTGATGTTCTTAGGTTAGTTAGGTTTAAGTAGTTCTAAGTTCTAGGGGACTGATGACCTCAGCTGTTAAGTCTCATAGTGCTCAGAGCCATTTGAACCATTTTTTGAATCAATCAATGATCGGTTCAGTTGACCAGAGGATCCAGTTCATTCCATGTAACCACAGCTCGCACCATTATAGAGCCGCCACCGGCTTACTCCGTGTCCTGTCGACAACTTGGGTTCATAGCTTCGTGAGGTCTGCGCCACACGTGAAACCAACCATCAGCTCTTACCAACTGAAATCGGGAGTCATCTGACCAGGCCACAGTTTTTCAGTCGAATCAAACCGATATGGTCTCGAGCCCAGGAAAGGCGCTACAGGCGATGTCATGCTATTAGCACAGGCATTCGCGGCGGTCCTCTGCTTCCATACCCCATTAATGCCAGATTTCATAGCACTGTCCAAACGGATATATTCGTCGTACGTCCCATATTGATTTCTGCGGTCATTTCACGCAGTGTTGCTTGTCCGTTAGTACCGACAGCTCTACACATACGCTGCTCCTCTCCGTCGTTAATCGAAGGCCGTCGGCCTCTGCGTCGTCCGTGGTGAGAGGTGATGCCTCAAATTTGGTATTCTCGGCACGCTCATGACACTGCAAATCTCGGAATACTGAATTCCCTGACGATTTCCGAAATGGAATATCACGTGCATCTAGCTTCGCGTTGAGTCTGTTAGTTCCCGTCGTGCAGCCGTAATCACGTCGGAAAGCTTTTCACATGAATCACCTCAGTACAAAGGACAGCTCCACCAATGCACTACCCTTTCATACCTTGTGTACGCAATACTACCGCCATCTGCATATATGCATATCTCTAACCCACGTCTTCTGTCACCTCAGTGTATAACTTCCGGCTACTTCACTCTCGCCTTCCTACTCTAAGTGACTCGCTGGGTTAAATATGTAGGGTACGCACAGAAAGAAAGCGGGCCACTTGCACAGTGGATCCAAGTGCGAGGGGTCTGATCCCAGTGTATCTAATGAGGCAGCACAAAATGGCAGCCGGGTGCCACCGCCGATCGTTGCAGTCTCGTGGCTGCCGGTAAGCCAGAATGAACGAGACTATCTTTGATGTGAATCTTCAGGTTTTGGCGGCGCAAAGACTGTTCCATTAAGTTTCGGGTGTGCAGCCGCAAGAATTCTCCATCTTCTTCTAATATTTCGGGTGTATAACATTCAGCCATCTTCAGAGTGAGCAGCAAAACTACCGCTCCAGTGCTCGCTTCGTCCCTTTGTACTCGTGTACCGCGCAACTGCGAATGTGGCCACAGATGGAAATGCGCCAGAGACGTTGGTCGGCGGCAGAGACGTGCACAATGCGCGAGTTACATCTATGACTCCGCAGTCGATCTGTGTTGGCGTGTCGATATATTATTATGAGCTGCACTGACGGCGTCTTTGTGAGTTTATTACACAAAGTGCCGGATTCCATGACTTATCAAGGTTGAAACCACTCTCTCTATTAATAAATTGGTCGTCGAGCGAATCTCAATTGCCTCCTTCACTATCGAGTCCCAAAAAGATGATGTGGTTGCCAAAATTTCGGCGTGCTGTGCTAACGGAATCGAGGCGCACGCCATGGGATCTTCCCTAAACGATTTTACAGAAACTAATCAGAAAAAAATGATTTTCACATTAGTGATAGCTTCGTATATCATGTTCAAAGTGAAGTGGCTATCGTTTCGTTGATGGCCATACTTTTTATGATATTATCATTTAAGTAAGACGCTGCGCAGTATTAGAGAAGTTTGCAATGAAAAATATGGGTCGATTTTTCTTGAGACTTGCGAGGTGGTCTCTGTCTCCAATCTCGAGAAAATGTAATTTATGTAGCACTTCGACCACACGCGCGCAAGACTGAAATATTCATAACATACCTCTTATCTCCTAAACCGTTCAAAATATCGATACGAGATTTTGGCAGGTGATAATATGCGAAGAGGAAAGTATTTTACCAAACGGTTAACATACGGAACTTGCTTATTTACGTCGATATAGCCGAAGCTAAAGTTTTTATTCATTTTTTCAACCAATATTGTAATTTTTAAAAAGTCATCGATAGCAAGTGAAAAGAAAATTCGCTTGTATGAAAATAAACGTGAAAGTACTTTTGTTACAGCAAGCCGACACAATGATGTTACTTACTGTTTGTTTAATAAGACGCTCTGTTTCAAGATTCTGTCACAATAGCTACTGCAGGATGAGTTATGACAAAAAAAGAAAAATTGAACATGTCAAAAAGAGAAATGAAGGCATTCCTCATAACTTGTGAAGCGTCTTCAAAAGATAAATGGTTAACAATTCAGAGAAAAATACATCGCCAATTCTGTAGCCAGTTGTGCAGAATCCTGCTATGTTCTGCAACTCGTCAGAGTGTTCACAGCGTCAGAGTAACGAAAGAGTAATTAGGTTAGTTCTACTTTGCGGCAGAAGGGCATTATTGTTCTATAAGAAACAACGAATTTGGTGGTTGTGTATCTGTTGATGACAATGTTATAAAAACATGATCATCATTACCTTATGAATCACTGAAAACTATGCATTAAGTTTAAAATAGATTATAAAAATATATAATATATCTTTAAAACATTAGAAATAATTAAGGTGATGCTGCGAATT
Organism: Schistocerca piceifrons; assembly: GCF_021461385.2. Lineage (NCBI taxonomy): Eukaryota > Metazoa > Arthropoda > Insecta > Orthoptera > Acrididae > Schistocerca > Schistocerca piceifrons. Next base: position 330,250,233 of record NC_060138.1, on the reverse strand, counting down.
ATTTTCAGATTTCGAAGCTGAAATACAGGGAGAAAATCCTTTGGTAAGTGTCTGTTCCGGTTGTTCACTATTAAAAATACGATGGGTTACACGATTGCAGCAAAATTGGTACAGAATTGGCGACTTTTTTGTGTTTGAGTTATTAACCATTTCTCTTTCAAAAAAGTTTCATTAGTTATGAGGAACGGTTATATTTCTCTTGTTCACCGGTATAATTTTGCTTTTCGCCAACACAGCGTATAAATTGCAGAAACTCATCTTGCAGTAGCTATTGCGATAGAATCTTGAAACAGAGTGTCTTATTAAACAAACAATAAGTGACCAGAGTGGTCAATATCTTACAGAAAACCTCCTTGTGTCGGTTTGCTGTAACATAAGATGAGAAATTTCACGTTTATTTTCATACTAGCAAATTTTCTTTTCACTAGCTAAAAATTATAATACTGGTTGAAGAAAATAAAATGAAAACTGTAGCTTCGACTACATCTACGTACATAAGAAAGCTCCGTATGTTAAGCATATAACAAAATACTTTCATCTTTGCGTACAATCACCTGCCAAACTCTCGTATCGATATCTCGAACGGTTTAGGAAATGTGAGATATGTTATGAGATAGAAACCTCCTCCCAAGTCTAAAGAAAAATTCAGTATCTTAGCTAAACTGCATTCGGAGCAACATATGGTTTAATATGCACCAAGCGTGAAACCATAGCGAACCGTGTTTTTCATTGCAAACTTTGTCGAATTTCGCGCAGCGTCTGACTTGTGTGAGAGTATCACAATAACTATGGACGGTTCTCCATGAAGCTGATGTAGAAACCTATATGTAACGCAAAAAAAAAACAATTTTTTTATGAATAGTTTCTGTAAAACGGCCTTGCCGCAGTGGTAACACCGGTTCCCGTCAGATCACCGAAGTTAAACGCTGTCGGGCTGGGCCATCCGGTCTGCCGAGCGCTGTTGGCAAGCGGCGTGCACGCAGCCCTTGTGAGGCAAGCTGAGGAGCTACTTGATTGAGAAGTAGCGGCTCCGGTCTCGTAAACTGACATAAGGCCAGGAGAACGGTGTGCTGATCACATGCTCCTCCATATCTACATTCAGTGACGCATGTGGGCTGCGGATGACACGGCGACCGGTCGGTTCTGTTGGGCCTGTTCGGGCGGAGTTTAGTTTGTAGTTTCTGTAAAACCGTGTGAGAAAGACTATAAAGCTAACAGAGCGCTCATGACGTTCTACTTGTAATGGCTGTGCTACACCTTGACTAGCAGGCTAACCAGCGTTCTCCGTGTGGACTCATGTACACTACCGGGATGCAGGCTAACGGCTGTCTTTCGGTTCTTACACTAACGGAGTCGTCCGGTTGCCTAGTATTATTTCAATTGCTCCCTCTTACTTTAACTGGAGTTCAAAATAAATAGTTTATTTCACGTCCTCTTATGGATGGCGTGAAATATTTCTCTGTAAATTTTGTTTATGCCTCTATTTAGTATTATTATAACTAAATGTAAGTAGAAAGAAAACTGGATGAGGATACATTTATATATTGGTACGTAACGTATCTGCTACGTTACAGGGGCCTCTTATGCGCTACATGGAACGTGTGTGTAGTAGAGATGGGTCGTTAGCTAACTAACGGGTCCAACAGAACAGTTCACCAAGATGAACGGAACGAGCGAGGAACGAATTCTATGGAACGGTCTTTCATAGTTCACTTCTACATCTACATCTACATCCATACTCCGCAAGCCACCTGACGGTGTGTGGCGGAGGGTAACCTGAGTACCTCTATCGGTTCTCCCTTCTATTCCAGTCTCGTATTGTTCGTGGAAAGAAGGATTGTCGGCATGCTTCTGTGTGGGCTCTAATCTCTCTGATTTTATCCTCATGGTCTCTTCGCGAATTATACGTAGGAGGGAGCAATATACTGCTTGACTCTTCGGTGACGGTATGTTCTCGAAACTTTAACAAAAGCCCGTACCGAGCTACTGAGCGTCTCTCCTGCAGAGTCTTCCACTGGAGTTTATCTATCATCTCCGTAACGCTTTCGCGATTACTAAATGATCCTGTAACGAAGCGCGCTGCTCTCCGTTGGATCTTCTCTATCCCTTCTATCAACCCCATCTGGTACGGATCCCACACTGCTGAGCAGTATTCAAGCAGCGGGCGAACAAGCGTACTGTAACCTACTTCCTTTGTTTTCGGATTGCATTTCCTTAGGATTCTTCCAATGAATCTCAGTCTGGCATCTACTTTACCGACGATCAGCTTTATATGGTCATTCCATTTTAAATCACTCCTAATGCGTACTCGCAGATAATTTATGGAGTTAACTGCTTCCGGTTGCTGACCTGCTATTTCGTAGCTAAATGATAAGGGATCTATCTTTCTATGTATTCGCAGCACATTACACTTGTCTACATTGAAATTGAATTGCCATTCCCTGCACCATGCGTCAATTCGCTGCAGATCCTCCTGCATTTCAGTACAATTTTCCATTGTCACAACCTCTCGATACACCACAGCATCATCTGCAAAAAGCCTCAGTGAACGTCTGATGTCATCCACAAGGTCATTTATGTATATTGTGAATAGCAACGGTCCTACGACACTCCCCTGCGGCACACCTGAAATCACTCTTACTTCAGAAGACTTCTCTCCATTGAGAATGACATGCTGCGTTCTGTTATCTAGGAACCCTAGTCGCGGCTTTCTACTTATAGTTTCCGGGAACGGGAAACGGTCGGTCTCGTTCCCGCAACGGCACGTCGGCCGGTTTCGTTCCAGCCTCGGTCCCATTCCCGCCTGTCTCGGTCTCGGACGCGGCTGTCTACTTGTAGTTCCAGGGAACGGGAAATTGTCGGTCTCGTTCCCGAACGGCACATCGGCCGGTGTCGTTCCAGGTTCGGTCCGTTCCCATCTGTCTCGGTCTCGCTCGGCCGTACTCGTCATTCTTCGCGTGGCCACTCGTCGCCGTTCCACTGTCGACTCCTCATAGTTCAGTATCGAGTTGTTGTTGTTCATTTCATTCGCTTCGCACGCCCATTCTAGATCTGTTTGACACCTTTTTTGAACTCTGAACGTCTGGTTCTTTTCGTGTTCTATTCAGCGTCCACGATCGGTAATTAAAACGATTGAAACGTATTTTATAATTACGTAGACTACATAAAAATTACGTAGTGTGTAATACGTACATCTTTTAAGGTAATAAAACGGCGTATCAGCTTTCTTCAGTATTTCGATAAACAGCACAAGACATACTTGTAAAAAGGCAAGATTTTGTTGTTGTTACAAAATCAAAGGACGTCGGCACACGAGTGGCCGTTTTCCGTCTTTTTTTGATCCAAGGTAAAAGAGCATGCTCACTGTTATGGAAGGCAGACCGACTTACAACCGAATGAAGCCAGCGCTTCGTAATCGAGTGAATAATGTCACATTTTGTAAAGGGAATATGATAGCTCCTACAATATTATTTCAGTGGTACAGTGTGGCGCACGAAAAATCAGCCCCGAGTACTAGACTGCTCATTGTCGCTTACCAATCGTCATCTATTGTTTCGAAAATGTTTGCACTAGCTTATTTGTTATTTCTTCACTGCCTAATTATTACATGTTTATCTATTCTGCTCGTAGCGGTCAACAAAAAGCACTCTGTCTTCTGGCCACAAGTGGCCCATCGGGACCATCCGACCGCCGTGTCATCCTCAGCTCATGATGCGGATAGGAGGGGCGGTCAGCACACCGCACTCCCGGTCGTCATGATGGTTTTATTTGACCGGAGACGCTACTATTCGGTTGAGTAGCTCCTCAGTTGGCATCACGAGGCTGAGTGCACTCCGAAAAATGGCAACAGTACATGACAGCCCGGATGGTCACCCATCCAAGTGCCGGCCGCGCCCGACAGCGCTTCACTTCGGTGATCTGACGGGAACCGGTCTATCCACTGCGGCAAGGCCGTTGCCAGCGGTCAACAAATCCTGCGTAATTGGCGAGCAGTCTGTACTCGGGGCCGGTTTTTAGTGCGCCACCTTATATTATTTCACTGCGATCAGCCACATAACGCTACAGTTGGCTAAACGAGATGTTTTGCAGAATCACGAAAATTACAAATGTGTGAGAATTCTGTTATGAATAAACACTCTGTACTGCAGGGGGAGGCAAGTGCCCCCTCTTGGCGCCTTCCATCTTCAGTCACCTATGCTACTAATTTTTATAAGAACCATATACCAAGCACAATGAAAAGTGAACGAGTAAATATGAAGTTCCCAAAAAAGAGCGATGACCAGTGAACTAGTTCCCAAGAATGAACGACTTTGCCCATCTCTAGTGTACAGGCACACGTAGTTGTAGGTAGGTGGTTAAGGACCTGGTGTGCCGCTTCCACTTGTCGCGGCAGGTGCCGTCGCTGGCGACGCCCTGGCCGGGCGCGCAGGTGACGGGCCTGTCGGGTGCGTTGATGAAGCTGCGCAGCAGCGGCTCGAGGCTGGGGTCGGCGCGCAGCACGTCGCGCAGCGGCAGACGCAGCAGGCGGCGCAGCGTCATCAGCACGCGCGCGGGCAGCTGGCGCAGCAGGTGCGCGGCGCGCACGCTCAGCGTCTCGTAGACGGGCCGCCCCAGCGCCGCGCGCACCTCCGCCGGCCGGGCCACCAGCAGCCGCGCCGGACCGCGCAGCAGCGCCTCCAGTCGCGGCTCGCCCAGCGCCTCCAGCTCCGCCACCACGCCCTCGTCCAGCAGCGACTCCAGCGGCTTCTCCAGGATCCCCTCTACCTCCCTGTCCCTCTCTCTCGTCTCGAACACTACCGCTTCCTCCCGGTCGTTCTCCGAGCTGTTGACAACATTACGGCAATACGTCAGAGCTTCACATACTAAACAGTCATTAAAAATAAAGGATTCTGCACAACATTATCATAATAAAAGAAGCTCCAGTCCATTCGAAAAGACACTTTGCACTGGACTACGGACTACAGATGTACAGTCGTGGACAAAACGAGCGAGACCCCTCACCTTTTCGTTATGCTGATCCGCACAGCTTTGAAGTCTGCTACACAGCATAACAGGCAAGGCGATGAAGTGCTACCAACATACTATGCACAGGCGTGAAATTGACAAACTATCCGAACTTTCCAGAATGAGATATTCACTCTGCAGCGGAGTGTGCGCTGATATGAAACTTCCTGGCAGATTAAAACTGTGTGCCGGACCGAGACTCGAACTCGGGACCTTTGCCTTTCGCGGGCAAGTGCTCTACCAACTGAGCTACCCAAGCACGACTCACGCCCCGTCCTCACAGCTTTACTTCCGCCAGGTCCCGAGTTCGAGTCTCGGTCCGGCACACAGATTTAATCTGCCAGGAAGTTTCATATTAGCGCACACTCCGCTGCAGAGTGAAAATCTCAATCTGGAAACATCCCCCAGGCTGTGGCTAAGCCATGTCTTCGCAATATCCTTTCTTTCAGCAGTGCTAGTTCTGCAAGGTTCGCAGGAGAGCTTCTGTAAAGTTTGGAAAGTAGGAGGCGAGGTACTGGCGGAAGTAAAGCTGCGAGGACGGGGCGTGAGTCGTGGTTGGGTAGCTCAGTTGGTAGAGCACTTGCCCGCGAAAGGCAAAGGTCCCGTGTTCGAGTCTCGGTCCGGCACACAGTTTTAATCTGCCAAGAAGTTTCATATCCGAACTTTGTCAGACTGTTTTCAATCATGTGTAGGACTGTATTAATGCTGATTAGTGTGTTAAACACAACACGTAAATATGAGATATAAATGAAAGAAGAAACGTTAATTAGTATGAACTGTACTAATAAAAATGAATTTCAGCTTATCGAGATAACACAACTGTTCTAGTAAGACTAAGTACCCCAGATCGTTACGAATTAGCAAAATATTATACGCATTCGGCCGCGAAACGGTTTGTGTCAGACCAGTCATAGTGGATTACCGTTGCTGACCTACCATGAAAGTGCGCAAATTTAGCAATACGTAAAGATTCATAACGAAATTCACTTAAAAATCATTCAGTGCCACACGTAGGTCAATTCAATTATTGACAGAGGCGGAAAAAGGAAGGCAGTAACAAGTATGAAATTCTACAAGAGTTTCATATTGACATCCACAGGGCGCCAGTACAGAATCAATGTAGCAATAAAACGTATTGGGAGCGCGAGAATTTCTTAAAATTGCTTTACTGATAGTGTATCTGCCTCCATAGAGATTAGAACAGAAAAAAAACCAGACCTCCCTTGCATTAGCAAACACCTTTCACTATGCTAGTGGACAACCCAGGCAAACAGCCCTCTATTATTACCTCAGACATGCATAAGCCGGCAATTTCGGAATGAAAATAGCAAAATGATCTGCAGTTTCTGTTGCATAGAACTTTCTGGTCTCTAAAACATGAATTTTCTACGTTTATGTCATCGCTTATGTGACAATCATTCGGGATGTTTATCGAAATAACAAAATACTGTTATTAGCGAGTAACGGCAACGGGTTCCATACAACGCTGGTGACTACTTTGAAGGACAGTAACAAGTGCAAACATGTAACTCTTTTGTATCGATTGTGAATAAATAGTTGCCACTCTTTAAGTTCCAACCCTCGTACAGTCTGACAAAGTTTGGATAGTTCGTCAATTTCACGCCTGTGTATAGTATCTTGGTAGCACTTCGTCGCCTTGCCTGTTATACTATGTAGCAGACTTTAAAGCTGTGCGGATCAGCATAACGAAAAGGAGAGGGGTCTCGCTCGTTTTGTCCGCGGCTGTACAGTGTAACCCATAAGTCCGTTAAAATTTGAAAATTCAGTGTTTGCTTTTTTTCCATTATTGTTATTTCATCCCCCCTCGTCCCATGTAGGCTAGTGGGGGAGGGGGAGCTAGCAGCGGAACAAATAACCTGCTCTCCAGCCAGCAGAACTAAACGGTAATATAGATGCTAAAACAAAAAACAAGGAGACACGTGCACTACGAATTCAAAGTAATTTGAAAAGGTGACATGAATGGGAGAAGTGTAAATAATGAATTGTTTAAAAACAGTGATAAAAATGTGGACAGACAGAACAGTTAAAACACGTGAGCAATACTTGAACAACACTTAACACTTGAAAACCACTGAACAAGACAGAAGATTCACTGAGCATTAAAAATGGAGTACCGTGCACTTTCACTTTAACTGGAAAAGGACCTGCCCTGGGACAGTGGATTGTAAATGAAAAGAAGAATAGATAAGGAGGGAGATAGGGGAGTGCTGGTGATGAGGACTGGGCAATCGTAAGAGATGGTGACTAGACAGGGGTGGCTGCGGGGGTCAAGGAGAGTGTGGCAAATGGTCTTCAGAGCTGTAGATAGGAGAAGAAACGGGAATGGGGGGCGACAGGGAAGGGGAAAAGGGGATGTGGTAGGGAGCCCTGGGGGTGGATAAGGTAGGATGATTCAGTGTTCGTGGCTCAGGACTGGTGGGATGTGCAGGAAGAGGGACAGCACACTGGGACTGGAAAGGGGAGGGGACGCAGTAGGCTTGGTGGAGTTGAATTTGCTGATGGTGCACTGTGAGGAGAGGTGGGAATTTGAAGCAAGGCGATGAGCATGGCGATCGAGCATCTGATGGGGCTTAACATAGGACGGGCAGAGATAGCCAAGGCTGGGGAGGATCAGGGATTTGTACGCGTGAAGTACAGTGTAGCGGTTTCAATACTTCACAGAAAACTGTTGGTGGAGAGATAAAAATTCACACACATACTTTATATCACATGGAGTTTTATTGAAACCAAAACAAAGAGCACAAAACAACCAACAGATGACCCTTGGCGTGATACAGAAGCAATAAATAGCATAACAATTGAGGTTTATTATAGACGATGTTCTTAAAGCTATAGCAAATGGTCAACATGTCGGCTTCATCAGCAACACCTGTAGTCCAGCGCCAATGTTGTGAACAGCACTGTACAACAAATCAGTAGGACTGTGATAAACTGCCGTCATATGTTGTGTTTTAGCATCCCAAATGACAACTGTGGTAACCCCACAGCCATACTCGTAACCACACGGATTGGCGTCTGGGGTCTGGGAGGTCGAGCATGACAAGACGTGGCGGCTCAGCATGCGATCCTCACCAAATGATGTGTACAAGATATCTTTCACACGTATAGCGGCATGATGCATAAAAGTAGTACCTTTCAGCAGGTTTTTGTCAGACAGGGTAGGGATGATACGACTCAGTAACATATCTGCGTACTTCGCACCCGCCGCACTGACATTTTGTAGCTACACGATTCTCATGCCGCATGACTGACGTGTCGCTGTCCAGCACCAATTTTGCGCTTGTTTTTGTTTTCAATAAGATCCCATGTTATTTCAGACATGTGTGTCAAGTTTTACCTCTCTGCCTACGTTATTACGTGACGTAGCGCATTTTGGAATGTCAACAGACTTTATGGTCACACTGTAGATTACGTTGGAAGTTTGAAACAAAGTTGGCAGGACGGATTTTTCATTTTAAAATTCGTTCTACTGCTACATACCAAAGAAATGTTTCTTTCCTTTGATGAAAGCTATCGAATACAATGTATAATACTTAGATGTTCAAAAAAATGACTCTAAGCACTATGGGACTTAACATCTGAGGTCATCAGTCCCCTAAACTTAGAATACTTAAACGTGACTAACCTAAGGGCATCACACACATTCATGTCCGACGCAGGATTCGAACCTATGACTGTAGCAGCCGCGTGGTTCCAGACTGAAGTGCCTAGAACCGCTCGGCCAGCGTGGCCGGTTTTAGATCTTCAATTTGCTTTTAAATTATGCTGCTTTCAACTGACGAACGTATTTTTCTTGTTGTACATGGCTTTCGATAAGACGATAAGTACAAATTTCGAGAAACAGGCTAAGAGGCTGTGTTAGAAGTCTAACGAACTGGAAGACCACCTAAACTAAAAGAACGTAAGTTCTTGGGTATTTCTGACTCTATGCAGCAGAGCCCAGCAAGACCACTGCACAAGCCAACACGGGAAAAATATATTGGACTTGCAACAGCGCATAAAAACAGTTATCCAAAAAGTTAAATTTTTCTCGTATAGAGTAACATCAGTGCAAGAACTGAAAGGTGCAGATTACGAAAAGACAATCTGTCACTGCAAACGGTTTACGTATTTTATGGAGAGGAATACCTCTGATGTTCTTGATGCCACCTTCCCTAGAGACAAGGCGTGATTCCATAACTCTGGTCATGTTAACAACAAAACACACAATTATGATCAGCAGAGAATCCTCGTGCTGTGCTTGAAACGCCGTTGAATGATCAGAAAGTGGAGTGTGCTTAGCAATATTCAGATGGAGCATTACTGAATCTTTATTTTTGGAACTAACCGTAAACGGTAAAAGTTATTGTTTAATGATCCACGATGTCCTTAGCCATGTGTGTCAACAATTCATGGTTTCAACAAGATGCCGCTTCTGTGCCCACAGCTAACAGCACTTTGTGTATTCCAGAAGACTTTTGGGGAACATGTCATCTCAAAAAACACTCGTCCTCCAGACCTTACGACACGAGACCTTTTTTCTTTGGGAAGCAGTAAAATCTGGGCACTTATGCAGTTTAGCAGGTACGGAAAAAAATTTTCATTTTTTTTCAAAATTTGATCGATTATAGTCAAATTTGATACGCTGATTACGAATACGATATTTATTTTCGCCCCAGTCAATTATTTACATCAAAAAATTGTTTTAAATTTTTTTTAAATTTTTTTATTTTTCAATATTTTGTCGATATAGTGCATTCTGATGCGCTGATTTCGAATATAATATCCATTTTCATTTTCCATTGACCGTCGGCGATATCTTCTGCCCGATAAGCGCGGCGCTGCCGATGACGCAACATTGTGTAATACACTAACTAATCAGTATTTTCAAATCATAGGCGGCCGCTGCCGCGGCCGCATTCCAAAAAAAAAACTCCCAACCTAACCTCAAGTGGGCTACGCTACAGATCACTTTATTTATGAAAATACAAAGTACAATCACCAACAAACTTTACATATTCACCCACAAAGCTCTCCAAGCCAGATACATTTGGAATGAAAAATTTTTTCCGTACCTGCTAAACTGCATAAGTGCCAAAATCAGTACTGTATCACAATCCACGCACGGTTTGTGACTTTATAACTGACAAGGGGAGGCCGCCAATTGTGAAATTCAGATTCGATTCATACTGCGCATAATAAAAGCTCATGGCCAGAGGTGTAATGTGGCAAAGCACTAAGATGCACTTCTCAGCCGTTGTCGAGAAAATCGACAGTTAAAAGAAACCGTTGGGGTGAAATACTCTCTACGATTAACAGATTTCTACAGCGCCGTGGCGCAGCGGTAAGCGCTCGGGTTAGTAATGAGAAGGTCGCCGGATCGAATCTCACACCATGCAATTTTTTTTATTATTAGTTTTTTGTAATTCAAATATATATATATATATATATATATATATATATATAATGAATTGCTTATGCAATTCAATTGTACCGCCTCCATTTTTCCGTTTGTTTAACAGGGTGTACCAAAGTTTTCACGTCCGCACTGATTTTCGACGATGTTATAAGTTGCGCTAGGGACCGCATCTACCTTCTTTCGAAGTTAGCAGGCAACTACGCTGTTATGCGGCGGCTCGTTTCGGCCCATTCAACATCTGTCCTTCAAGTGTAACGAGCGAGTAACGGAGTTTATATTTCATACCTGCCACAGCAAATTTGTGTTCGTGGGGTCTCTATTCTAATTCGAGCGTTTGACTTACGCTATACGCATTCGTTTCGGATTATCGTTTCTACGTCTTCCGTTAACTATACGTGGTTAACATTATGAAGACAATTAATAACATTTGTGAAATACAACTTTGTTTGCGGAAAACATAATGATGTTCGTGTGTGTGTGTGTGTATATACATTTGAATTACAAAAAACAAATACTAAAAAAACTAAAGGTTGCATGGCGCGAGATTCGATCCGGCGACCTTCTCATTACGAACCCGAGCGCTTACCGCTGCGCCACGGCACTGTAGAAAACTGTTAATCGTAGAGAGTATTTCACCGCAACGGTTTCTTTTAACTGTCGATTTTCTCTACAACGGCTGAGAAGTGCATCTTGGTGCTTTGCCACATTACACCTCTGGCCATGAGCTTTTATTATGCGCAGTATGAATCCACTCTGAATTTCGGAATTGGCGGCCTCCCCTTGTGAGTATGTGAGAAGCATGTCACAATCACATAAGCAGAAAGTGTTTTTCAATAAAATTAGGCCAGTTATGGCTTTTATAGCTGGCTGCAAACATCACTTCCAACATATTCTGGAATTGCACAGTAACTTTCCCAACACACTGTACAACAATCAATGAGTTTTGCAAATTGCACTCTTTGGCATAGATGCGATAACTGACTCATTACTTACGGAGAAATGCACATAATTCCGTTAATGGTATATCGCGAGTTTTGCATTTAAGTAACAAAACGCACAAAATTCAAAAGGTTTCTAATGAAAAACAAGGGTAGCTATGTTTGTTACTTTGCTACATATTAGATCATACATTGTGCGTATAAAATTTAGCTAACCCATTGAATTTTTCTTTAAACTTGGGAGGAGATATATATGTACCTCCAGTCTCGATAAAATGGATTTTATGTAGCTGTTTCACTTGCACTTATGTGTGATAACTATACAACGTAGCCAGCCAGAGTGGCCGAGCGGTTCTAGGTGCTTCACTCTGGAACCGCGCGACCGCTACGGTCGCAGGTTCGAATCCTGCCTCGGACATGGATGTGTGTGATGTCCTTAGGTTAGTTGGGTTTAAGTAGTTCTAAGTTCTAGAGGACTGATGACCTCAGAAGTTAAGTCCCATAGTGCTCAGAGCCATTTGAACCATATACAACGTAAACGAAATATTCATTAATTTTAATTTTAATAACCAACAGCCTCAGTTGCACCGTTTACCTAGAATTTACCTAGGTTTCAGTCGGGATAACCCAACCTTCTTCAGAATAAAAGTAACTACCGTTTGTCCATAGTGGACATCGTCAAGCTAAAACTACAAATCCATAATTACCTTCAGACTGTAAAAACTTATCTGAAACTGCCTCGGCCCCACTTCAGGTGGGAAAAATGATACGATGCAAAGAGGTGAGTATTTTTCCATATAGTTAATACTTGCTTTTTTTTCAATACACCACGGTAATTTTTTCAGAATCACCAACAGGTAGTGAAAAGAGATTTTGCTAGTGTGAAAATAAACATGAAATTTGTTTACTTACGCTACTGCAAAATGACACAAAGATGTTTTTTCGTAAGCTGTCGACCTCTACTATTGCCAGTCGCTTGTTTAATGAGACTATTTCAGGACTGATCGCAGTAGCCATTCCATAGTTTAGTAAGGAAGGTGAGTTTTTGCGAGCTATACCGCGCTTTGGCAAAATACGCAAAATTAAACTTATTAACAAGAGAAATGTAGACGTTACTCGTAAGTCATGATGTTTCTTCAAAGAAAGAAGGGTAAACAGTTCAAATAAAAATAAATCGCCAATTCTGTTGCAGTTTTGGCTGGACTCCGTAACCCTTCATATTTTTAATATGAATAGAAACTGTTTGAGAAATGTGGAAATCAGAACCGGCCACGGTGAGCCAAACTTCAAGCAGGCTTGGTGTGCAGGCCGTGTGCGTGCCAGGGCTTGCCCTGTCTCGCTTTCGCTCGTTCCTTCGAAGAGATACTCTCCGTATAGCGCGACCTCTCATTTTGCACTGCGGCCCGGATCACACAATAAACAGATTGGCTGTCCTTAACGGTGCAACAGAAAACCGCATTAACAGTTTTTTCGTCGGACAACAGATGTCGCATGCTACGCTACGATGTTATTGGGCCTATACGTCTCATGGAATTGGAACCCTCAGAAGCCCCACGGCCCAGATCACAGGGTACATTTAACTGAATGCTGGATCGCTGCGAGTTCCGCAGCCGAAGGTCGCAGATTAGCTCTTGCAATTCTACAAACGAAATTTACTTCTACCGTAGGGATACTTCCTACAGTTATATGCGGAATAAATAAATGAATGAAACATTCCTCGCGATTTGGTGCTTGAATGAAGGCTGGCTGTATTGCCATAAAAACTGTCTGATAAACTGTTGGACATATGCAGTCGCTTAGTTTATAAACGTGTCTCCTTGACTTCGATGTCATATAGAAAATTCGACTACAGTTGTCTTAGTGATTTGCTTCCAGCTTTGTTCTTTACGGTTGTTGATCCATTGCCAATACGATCGTAGTGATTCTCTCTCATTCCTGCTTATTGGACGCTACCAACAGCACGAATAAATTTACCCGAATGTAAGTAATCAACCGTGAGTTGCAGTGCTCACAATTGTGGATGGCCCGCCGGAGTGGCCGAGCGGTTCTAGGCGCTTCAGTCCGGAACCACGCTGCTGCTGCGGCCGCAGGTTCGAATCCTGCCTCGGGCATGGATATGTGTGATGTCCTTAGGTCAGTTAGGTTTAAGTAGTTCTAAGTTCTAGGGGACTGATGACCTCAGAAGTTAAGTCCCATAGTGCTCAGAGCCATTTGAACCATTTGAATTGCAGATGGCGCAAGTACACAGGCACCCACTACTGATTTACTATTTTTTTAGATTTTTTTTTTAAATCCGACTGCTGAACATGTGCAACACAACTCACAGATTTTATTGCGTTAAATAAAAACATAGTTGGTGAGTAACAGGTGTAGAAGGCTCATTACAATCGCTAATCAAGTAAATGATCTGAACACGGTTCCTGCAGTAACTATAACTGGGATACCATTAGCTGTCATGTTCTGACACAACGGACATAGTCCTCTCTTTTGCGTAGTGGATGTATAGGGATTAGCTGAATTATAACGACAATGTATTGATACTGTAAACAAGCATAAGAAACAGTTTTGGCTTCCTTTGTAAATATTTCTTTGGGCATTATTAAAGGCAGATATATTTTGCAGTATTTTAACATTTACCTCCTCTTAGTTAAATGAGGTGGAGTGATGAAGGAAAGATAATGAAATCGATTAGTGCAGAGTAACAAATTTTTTATTTGTCACTATAAGAAAATATCCACAACCACATATTTTTCAGTATCTTGTGTTTTGAGAGAGTTTTACGAAACTTGTCTCTGAAAATAGTTCTGCAACCGTAATATAGTTTGCACTTAGCACGGTGATTTAAAATAAAAAGTGCTCTCCACATCCTTCATCATCCAGCAAGTGAAATTTTTCAGTTGTGAATTTCATGTAGGTAAGTACCCTAAACTTTATATTTCTCTTATAAATAAACTATAGAGAACAGGATGCGTGTGCCTGTAACGACGTCTCAATAACGTTGCTGAAATCAACAATTGGAGTTATGAGTGCTGTTGACGAGTCACACAAAGTGCCACTTACGTAACATATACTGAGAATAAATCATCCTCTCTTCTCTTGAAGATTATTGCCACACGTAAGTGTCTCGTTTCTTCGCAAGCATCCATACTTTTGGATGCATTTATGTGCTAAGTAGCCAGCAAAATATGCTACTGAACACTGTTTAGCAGAAAGGTCTTCCTGTGAGGAAGACAGATGTTCATCACCCTCGACGATGCTGTCTTTTCCATCCACAGAAGAACCAAGAGTGTTAGGGATTTCCGTGTTTCCGGAGCCCTCCAACTGCTAAGGTTCATACTCATCCAACTCACTGTTGTTCAGTAACAGTACGTTGGCAGTGTCACTTTCACAGTCTGAAGTGTCAGGTTTCATTAGCGAATTACTAATGCTGTTTCGGAACTAGCACCTTAACACACTAAGCGACGTTACAGGATGGCTGCATTACTACGATGCAATATATAGATGACATGCAATCGGTGGCTCCATCCACTACGAGGTAGCAAAGCAAATTAAAAGACAATTACCCCACTGGATAAACTTTCAAATAACATTAACGCAGAGGATAGATGAGTTGGAAGATGAGCTTACATATATTGTGCACAAGAAAATATTCAAACGAAACCGACATACACCTTCACAATTTCTACCAACTGAAGTACAGCACATCACACATACACAAGATGAACACAAACCAGAATCATCATCACATGGAAAACCCTACGGCACACGTAAATGTGAGCAGTACATCAAAACAGTCAAATCTATCTCAGGAGGCACTCTTCACCCCGGGAAAAAAGAACAAGGAACAGACAGGCACGTAGAACGTGAATCAATACACATCGAAACAATCAGGCCACAGACCAATACAAAACTCAGAACTGCCGGACAAAGTCTTATAAAAGTAGACAAATTAGATGAGAACAAATCTGAGGGAGAGGCATGTGACATTTGCAACGATGTGAACGTGCGTCTAAAACAACTTCCACTCCAAACATCAACAAAGACAACATAAAACATACAGTCAGTCCCACACAAATCACCAACATCGCCGACATCACACCAGCAAGCACCACCAACATCAGTGAAAAACGTGTGAAGGCAAAAAGCATTGAAAAAGCGTGTGACAAAACGAAATGTAACCGTGTGACATCCCAAAGGGGTCTTAAAATGTCTCCCAATCAGCGGCCAACACCAAGCCACCATCAGTCTAGTACCACCTCAGAGACAGCAACAGAAACCAGCACCAACAGCAAGCCAGCTGCACCTAATTATGATAATTTAGAATTTAACTTACTTTTAAATAGGCTAGAGAAAAAAAGATACTGCAGACATCGCAGTAACTGAGCAAACAGACAGAATCATCCTAAGGACAGAAAATAATCCTATGTCAGCAGAGCCGCTGCTCGACCTCATGCTCCAGGTCTGCCTGCGCAGGTCAGAATCATTCGACTTGGACAAAATATATATAGATCATGTAAGAGCACACGAACGGACATATTTCGATTACTCACAGATTGGCAGTAAATGTTTTGTACACGTAGAACACCCAGAACACATAGACAAAAAATGAATATCTTACAACATAATACAAAAAAAAAAAACAGTACGACAGTCAGCGCGGAAGTCCCTAAAATAGCACAAGACTTGCAGGCAGACATAATGTGCTTAAAAGAACCTTATAATAGAAATGAGCAACTGATGTGTCTGCTAAAACATGTTACCACAATAACAGGCTGCAATGGTTGTAAGACTGCAACAGTAATTCTAAATAGAACTTATAATTAAGGTAACATAGTTATGCAATAAACACTTGGTTACCATAGATTAGATTAGACTAGTACTTGTTCCATAGATCATGGATACTACACTTCGTAATGATATGGAACGTGTCAGGTTAATAAAAGGTGTCTATACAAGATATTATATAACACAAAATATTACATTACACTTAATATTTTTAATTTTTTTGGGGGGGGGGGTTGGGGAAATTACCCACTTACTACATCCAAAAACTCATCTAATGAGTAGAAAAAGTTGCCATTAAGAAATTCTTTTAATTTCCTTTTAAATGCTATATGGCTATTTGTCAGACTTTTGATGTTATTAGGTAAGTGACCAAAGACTTTTGTGGCAGCATAATTTACCCCCTTCTGAGCCAAAGTTAGATTTAACCTTGAGTAGTGAAGATCATCCTTTCTCCTAGTGTTGTAGCCATGTACACTGCTATTACTTTTGAATAAGTGAATATATATATATATATATATATATATATATATATATATATATATATATATATATATATATATTGTGAGGCTAAAGTGAAGATCTCTAGCTCTTTAAATAAGTGTCTGCAGGATAATCTTGGATGAGCTCGAGCAATTATTCTGATTACACGCTTTTGTGCAATGAACACTCTTTTACTCAATGTGATGCCATACGAAAGCAGAGAGTGAAAATAGGCGTGGTAAGCTAATTTACTGAGATGTATATCGCCAAAATTTGCAATGACTCTGATAGCATAAGTAGCTGAACTCAAACGTTTCAGCAGATCTTCAGTGTGTTTTTTCCAGTTCAACCCCTCATCAATGCATACACCTAGAAATTTTGAATATTCTACCTTAGCTACCGATTTCTGATCGAAGTCTATATTTATTAATGGTGTCATTCCATTTACTGTTTGGAACTGTATGTACTGTGTTTTGTCAAAGTTTAATGAGAGCCCATTTGCAGAGAACACGTACAGCACAAAATCGTACAGGCCGATCTCTTCTGTTGACTGACAGAGACCATTGACAGCTGGGTAGGGTCATAACGTGTAATAGCCAGACATCTATCCAGACCATTACACAGGAATTCCAAATGGCATCAGGATCCACTTCAAATACTAAGACAGTTAGGCAGCAGATGAGAAAACTTGGATTTCATGGTCGAGCGGCTGCTCATAAGCCACACATCATGTCGGTAAATGCCAAATGACGCCTTGCTTGGTGTAAGGAGCGTAAACATTGGACGACTGAACAGTGGAAAAACGTTGTGTTGAGTGACGAATCACGGTACACAATGTGGCGATTCGATGGCTGGGTTTGGGTATGAGGAATGCCCGATGAACTTCATCTGCCAGCGTGTATAATGCCAACAGTAAAATTCGGGGACAGTGGTGTTACGGTGTGGTCGTGTTTTTCATGGAGGGGGCTTGCACCCCTTGTTGTTTTGCGTGGCACTTTTACAGCACAGGTCTACATTGATGTTTCAAGCGCCTTCTTGCTTCCCACTGTTGAAGAGCATTTCGGGGTTGGCGATTGCATCTTTCAACACGCTCGAGTACCAGTTCATAACGTACGGCCTGTGGCGGAGTGGTTACCCGACAATAACATCCCTGTAATGGACTGGCCTGCAAAGAGTCCTGACCTGAATCCTACAGAACACCTTTGGGGTGTTTTGGAACGACGACTCCGTGCCAGGCCTCACCGACCGACATCGATACCTCTCCACAGTGCAGCACTCCGTGAGGAATGGACTGCCGTTCCCCAAGAAACCTTCCAGGAACTGACTGAACGTATGTCCACGATAGTGGAAGCTGCCATCAAGGCTAAAGGCGGGCCAACACCATACTGAATACCAGCATTACCGATGGAGGGCGGCACTAACTTGTAAGTCATTTTCAGCCAGGTGTCCGGATACTTTTGATCACATAGTGTACCTATTTCCCTGTTGCAATTAGTTTCCTTAGTCAAAAACACCGGGTAAAATAACCCTACCTCAATATTGAAGATTTAATCGTAGCTATAACTAGTGCTGTTATCGCGTGAAACCTATGTGACGATTATTATCGAAAAAAATACGCAGTGTCAGAAGAGTTCTCTCGTGTTCTCCTCCTACCAATCTAGTGTAGACGCTTGTCCACGGGTAGGAACGAATACTTGTGAACACTGGCGAATTGTCTATGAATGGTGCTTCGCTTGCGTCCGCTTCCACTCGCGTTCGATGCTTGGCACTAGTTCACTCCGGTTCGCTTTCGTTAGCTCTAGTATGCAACAGATTTAAGAAACAGAATTGAGATTATACCTGTATGACGATTTTACCTAGGCCGGGTGAACATAGTCGCAGCATACTTTTTAAATGAAATCATTGCCGCAGTTGGATTGTAAGTTCTTTTTTATTCGTTTGTTTCATCATCGCAGTTTCGCCTGTTAGCTATTTTCAAGTGTGAGGTGACAACTCAACTACTGCCCCATAATTTTTTTTTTCAAAAGTGATCACATTAACCTCCCCCCATGAACCATGGACCTTGCGGTTGGTGGGGAGGCTTGCGTGCCTCAGAGATACAGATAGCCGTACCGTAGGTGCAACAACAACGGAGGGATATCTGTTCAGAGGCCAGACAAACGTGTGGCTCCTGAAGAGGGGCAGCAGCTTTTTCAGTAGTTGCAAGGGCAACAGTCTGGATGATTGACTGACCTGGCCTTGTAACACTAACCAAAACGGCCTTGCTGTGCTGGTACTGCGAACGGCTGAAAGCAAGGGGAAACTACAGCCATAATTTTTCCCGAGGGCATGCAGCTTTACTGTATGGTGAATTGATGATGGCGTCCTCTTGGGTAAAACATTCCAGAGGTAAAAAAGTCCCCCATTCGGATCTCCGGGCGGGGACTACTCGAGAGGTTGTCGTTATCAGGAGAAAGAAAACTGGGGTTCTACGGATCGGAGCGTGGAATGTCAGATCCCTTAATCGGGCAGGTAGGTTAGAAAATTTAAAAAGGGAAATGGATAGGTTAAAGTTAGGTATAGTGGGAATTAGTGAAGTTCGGTGGCAGGAGGAACAAGACTTCTGGTCAGGTGAATACAGGGTTATATATACAAAATCAAATAGGGATAATGCAGGAGTAGGTTTAATAATGAATAAAAAAATTGGAGTGCGGGTAAGCTACTACAAACAGCATAGTGAACACCTTATTGTGGCCAAGATAGACACGAAGCCCACGCCTACAATACAAGTTTATACGCCAACTAGCTCTGCAGATGACGAAGAAATTTATGAAATGTATGATGAGATAAAAGAAATTATTCAGGTAGTGAAGGGAGATGAAAATTTAATAGTCATGGTTCACTGGAATTCGGTAGTAGGAAAAGGAAGTGAAGGAAACGTAGTAGGTGATTATGGATTGGGGGTAAGAAATGAAAGAGGAAGCCGCCTGGTAGAATTTTGCACAGACCACAACTTAATCATAGCTAACACTTGGTTCAATAATCATGACAGAAGGCTGTATACATGGAAGAAGCCTGGAGATACTAAAAGGTATCAGATAGTTTATATAATGGTAAGACAGAGATTTAGGAACCAGGTTTTAAATTGTAAGACATTTCCAGGGGCAGATTTGAACTCTGACCACAATCTATTGGTTATGAACTGTAGATTAAAACTGAAGAAACTGTAAAAAGGTGGGAATTTAAGGAGATGGGTCCTGGATAAACTGACTAAACCAGAGGTTGTACAGAGTTTCAGGGAGAGCATAAGGGAAAATTGACAGGAATGGAGGAAAGAAATACAGTAGAAGAAGAATAGGTAGCTTTGAGGGATGAAATAGTGAAGGCAGCAGAGGATCAAGTAGGTAAAAAGACGAGAACTAGTACAAATCCTTGGGTAACAGAAGAAATCTTGAATTTAATTGATGAAATTAGAAAATATAAAAATGCAGTAAATGAAATAGGCAAAAGGGAATACAAACGTCTCAAAAATGAGATCGACAGGAAGTGCAAAATGGCTAAGCAGGGATGGCTAGAGGACAAATGTCAGGACGTAGAGACTTATCTCACTAGGGGTAAGATAGATACAACCTACAGGAAAATTAAAGAGACCTTTGGAGAAAGGAGAAGCACTTGTATGAATATCAAGAGCTCGGATGGAAACCCAGTTCTAAGCAAAGAAGGGAAAGCAGAAAGGTGGAAGGAGTATACAGGGTGTTACAAAAAGGTACGGCCAAACTTTCAGGAAACATTCCTCACACACAAATAAAGAAAAGAAGTTATGTGGACATGTGCCGGAAACGCTTAATTTCCATGTTAGAGCTCATTTTAGTTTCGTCAGTATGTATTGTACTTCCTCGATTCACCGCCAGTTGGCTCAATTGAAGGAAGGTAATGTTGACTTCGGTGCTTGTGTTGACATGCGACTCATTGCTCTACAGTACTAGCATCAAGCACATCAGTACGTAGCATCAACAGGTTAGTGTTCATCACGAACGTGGTTTTGCAGACAGTGCAATGTTTACAAAGGCGGAGTTGGCAGATGCCCATTTGATGTATGGATTAGCACGGGGCAATAGCCGTGGCGCGGTACGTTTGTATCGAGACAGATTTCCAGAACGAACGTGTCCCGACAGGAAGACGTTCGAAGCAATTGATTGGGGTCTTAGGGAGCACGGAACATTCCAGCTTATGACTCGCGACTGGGGAAGACCTAGAACGACGAGGACACCTGCAATGGACGAGGCATTTCTTCGTGCAGTTGACGATAACCCTAATGTCAGTGTCAGAGAAGTTGCTGCTGTACAAGGTAACGTTGACCACGTCACTGTATGGAGAGTGCTACGGGAGAACCAATTGTTTCTGTAACATGTGCAGCGTGTGCAGGCACTATCAGCAGCTGATTTGCCTCCACGGGTACACTTCAGCGAACGGTTCATCCAACAATGAGTCAATCCTCATTTCAGTGCAAATGTTCTCTTTACGGATGAGGCTTCTTTCCAACGTGATCAAATTGTAAATTTTCACAATCAACATGTGTGGGCTGACGAGAATCCGCACGCAATTGTGCAATCACGTCATCAACACAGATTTTCTATGAACGTTTGGGCAGGTATTGTTGGTGATGTCTTGATTGGGCCCCGTGTTCTTCCACCTACGCTCAATGGAGCACGTTATCATGATTTCATACGGGATACTCTACCTGTGCTGCTAGAACATGTGCCTTTACAAGTACGACACAACATGTGGTTCATGCACGATGGAGCTCCTTCACATTTCAGTCGAAGTATTCGTACGCCTCTCAACAACAGATTCGGTGTCCGATGGATTGGTAGAGGCGGACCAGTTCCATGGCCTCCACGCTCTCCTGACCTCAACCCTCTTGACTTTCATTTATGGGGGCATTTGAAAGCTCTTGTCTACGCAAACCCGGTACCAAATGTAGAGACTCTTCGTGCTCGTATTGTGGACGGGTGTGATACAATACGCCATTCTCCAGAGCTGCATCAGCGCATCAGGGATTCCATGCCACGGAGGGTGGATGCAGGTATCCTCGCTAACGGAGGACATTTTGAACATTTCCTGTAACAAAGTGTTTGAAGTCACGCTGGTACGTTCTGTTGCTGTGTGTTTCCATTCCACGATTAATGTGATTTGAAGAGAAGTAATGAAATGAGCTCTAACATGGAAAGTAAGCGTTTCCGTGTGAGGAATGTTTCCTGAAAGTTTGGCCGTACCTTTTTGTAACACCCTGTATAGAACACACCCTGTATACAAGGGCGATGTACTTGAGGACAATATTATGGAAATGGAAGAGAACGTAGATGAAGATGAAATGGGAGATATGATAATGCGTGAAGAGTTTGACAGGCACTGAAAGACCTGAGTCGAAACAAGGCCCCGGGAGTAGACAACATTCTATTAGAACTACTGACAGCCTTGGGAGAGCCAGTCCTGGCAAAACTCTACCATCTGTTGAGCAAGACGTATGAGACAGGCGAAATACCCTCAGACTTCAGGAAGAATATAATAATTCCAATCCCAAAGAAAGTAGGTGTTGACAGATGTGAAAATCCATGGAGTAGAAATAAAAACTTTGAGGTTCACCGATGACATTGTAATTCTATGAGAGACAGCAAAGGACTGGAAGAGCTGTTGAACGGAATAGACAGAGTCTTGAAAGGAGGATATAAGGTGAACATCAACAAAAGCAAAACGAGGATAATGGAATGTAGTCGAATGAAGTCGGGTGATGCTGAGGAAATTAGATTACGAAATGAGACACTTAAAGTAGCAGATGAGTTTTGCTATTTGCGGAGGAAAATAACTAATGATGGTCGAAGTAGAGAGAATATAAAATGTAGACTGGCAATGGGAAGGAAAGCGTTTCTGAAGAAGAGAAATTTTGTAACATCGGGTAAGTGTCAGGAAGTCGTTTCTGGAAGTATTTGTATGGAGTGTAGCCATGCATGGAAGTGAAACATGGACGATAAATAGTTTGGACAAGAAGAGAATAGAAGTTTTCGAAATGTGGTGTTACAGAAGAATACTGAAGATTAGATGGGTAGATCTCATAACTAATGAGGAGGTTGTTTTTGTTGTTGTTGTGGTCTTCAGTCCTGAGACTGGTTTGATGTTTTTATTAAATTTTCGTCTCCCTTCACTACCTGAATAATTTCTTTTATCTCGTCATACATTTCATCAATTTCTTCATCATCTGCAGAGCTAGTTGGCATATAAACTTGTACTACTGTAGTAGGCATGGGCTTTGTGTCTATCTTGGCCACAATAATGCGTTCACTATGCTGTTTGTAGTAGCTAACCCGCATTCCTATTTTCCTATTCATTATTAAACCTACTCCTGCATTACCCCTATTTGATTTTGTGTTTATAACCCTGTAGTCACCTGACCAGAAGTCTCGTTCCTCCTGCCACCGAACTTCACTAATTCCCACTATATCTAACTTCAACCTATCCATTTCCATTTTTAAATTTTCTAACCTACCTGCCCGATTAAGGGATCTGACATTCCACGCTCCGATCCGCAGAATGCCAGTTTTCTTTCTCCTGATAACGACGTCCTCTTGAGTAGTCCCCGCCCGGAGATCCGAATGGGGGACTATTTTACCTCCGGAATATTTTACCCAAGAGGACGCCATCATCATTTAATCATACAGTAAAGCTGCATGTCCTCGGGAAAATTACGGCTGTAGTTTCCCCTTGCTTTCAGCCGTTCGCTGTACCAGCACAGCAAGGCCGTTTTGGTTAATGTTACAAGGCCAGATCAGTCAATCATCCAGACTGTTGCCCCTGCAACTACTGAAAAGGCTGCTGCCCCTCTTCAGGAACCACATGTTTGTCTGGCCTCTCAACAGATACCCCTCCGTTGTGGTTGCACCTACGGTACGACCATCTGTATCGCTGAGGCACGCAAGCCTCCCCACCAACGGCAGGGTCCATGGTTCATGGGGGGGTATTGAATAGAATTGAGGAGAAGAGAAATTTGTTGCACAACTCGTGTAGAAGAAGGGATCGGTTGGTAGGACGTGTTCTGAGGCATCAAGGGATCACCTAGATCATTTATGTAAATCAGGAACAGCAGAGGGCCTATGACACAACCTTGCCGAACGCCAGGTATTACTTCTGTTCTACTTGATGATTTACCGTCTATCACTACGAACTGTGACCTCTCTGAGAGGAAACCACGAATCCAGTCGCACAACTGAGACGATACTCCATATGCACGCAATTTGATTAATAGTCGCTTGTAAGAAACGGTATCAAAAGCCTTCTGGAAATCTAGGAATATGGAATCGATCTGAGATCCCTTGTCGACAGTGCTCATTACTTCATGGGAATAAAGAGCTAGCTGTGTTGCACAAGAACGATCTTTTCTGAATCCATGTTTCTTATGTATCAATAAGTCATTTTCTTCAAGGTGATTCATAATGTTCGAGTACAGTATATGCTCCAAAATCCTGCTGCAAATTGAGGTCAGTGATATGGGTCTGTAATTCAGTGAGTTACTCCTATTTCCTTTCTTGAATATTGGTGTGACCTGTGCTACTTTCCAGTCTTTAGGAACCAACCTTTCGTCAAGTGAACGGTTGCATATGATTGCTAAGAAAGGCGCTATTGCGTCTGCATACTATGAAAGAAACCTGATTGGTATACCATCTTAACCGGAAGACTTGCCTTTCTTAAGTGATTTGAGTTGTTTCGCAACACCTAAGACATCTACTTTTATGTCTCTCATGCTAACAGCTGTTCTGGTTTTTACGACCAGAATCACTTTGGGTTTTCTACGATATTTGGAGACAATGTTTCATTGTGGAAACTATTAAAAGCACCTCGCATTGACTTCCTTGAAACTTAGACGTTATCCTGTTTTCACTTTGTATGTTCTAAATATTTTTTAAATGTGTTGTGTCTTGAGCTCTTATTTTTCGTAGTCTGAAGATGGTTTTCCAACAACTGAAACTAGTTATGTAACTGCTTATTTATATTGAAATCAAGACAAATACATCTTTAGTGAAGTATTAAGGACGATTTGTCTCCTTAACACTGTCAAGTCTTTCAAAATTCAAAGTAAGATAGCACTATAGTTCGATCCACGAACGATGGCGGTTTGCGCAGGTCGAGAAACAGACGGGGATTGCAGTGTTGCTGGTTCCGAACGACAGTTGCGTTACGCGCTTACATGTGCTTTGCACTTGGGATGTAAGCGAGTATCCCACAAATTATATCTCTCATTTGCTTGTGTTGAATTTGTCGCTTACCATCATGACAACTCACAACAAATGGAATAAAGCATTCACCGAGCAATTCGCTACGCTCACGTTTAATGCTCGCAGTGTGTATGACGACCGCAGCTCGTGGTCTAGTGGCTCTGTAATAAAAAAAACTGAGTTAATGGATCAACGACGAAGGAAAACTGGTGTCTTGCGACGTCCGCCCCGAGCAGATACAACGAACGAAAACGAACAAAATGAGATAAAAAAAAGTGGCTAGCGTTGCTGCCTCTGAGTCAAGGGGACCCGGGTTCGATTACCGGCCGGGTTGGGGATTTCCTCCACCCGGGGACTAGGTGTTTGTGTTGTCCTCACCATATCATCATCATTCATGAAAGTAGCGAGATTGGACTGAGTAAAGATTGGAATTTGTACGGGCGCCGATAACCGCGCAGTTTAGCGCCCCACAAACCAAACACTAATGAGTATGACGTCCACAGCAGAGGCTCATTGGCTGTCTAAGTGACGGAGGTGAGCAGAACGAGCATAAACTAGACCGCCATCATTTGTGACGCCAACTATAATACGGAGAAAGAAGTACAGAAGCATTTGCCTTAGTTCTTACTTTATAGGATGTAGTAAGCAATAGTTTGTTACAGTAATTATTATAATTTACAGTGCAAGAAGGTACCAAACAGGTGGGAGGGGTGAGGATAGCAGCTGCCTCCCTTCCCCCCAGAAAAAATTACAATTTTCTCCAGAGACTGAACTGAGATTATGGTGCAATCCGCCCCTATGTATCGTGACCGTCACTGTTTGGACTTTCTTGTCCGGACGTCCCGATAAGACCCAATTTCGTCCCGATTTTGCAAAATACTGTTGTGAACTTGGCTCAAGTACTGAAGTAACGCTATCTGTTAGCGAAAAATGTAAACGCAGCCTCAATTAGTTTCATTTATGTCCACAAGTTTATGTAGACAATATCGTCTCACAGATGGCGTTCCATGTTACCAATCTTGTTTCGACGATGCAACCATCTTCTATATCTAGCGTCATCATTCGTGAAAATACCAGACTTCTCCCGTAATATGGGGCTGGAACTATTTGAGCAGCGGATCGCGGACAAATCGGACAGTAACCATTTGGATAGAATCTGATAAGATGATTCTTTCTAAAAGCAATAAGAACAACGAGTGCAAGTTAGTGGTGTTTGAACTGTTTTCGGCGCGTGTATAGGGCGTGAAGTGTATAGTGACGTGTACTTCTATGACTAAAGTGTTATTGTCGACTGTTTACCGTCTAGTAAACTTATCGCATAACAGCTTAAGAAACATGGAAAGAAAGTGTCACCTACACTACTGGCCATTAAAATTGCTACACCACGAAGTTGACGTGCTACAGACGCGAAATTTAACCGAAAGGAATAAGATGCTATGATATGCAAATGATTAGCTTTTCAGAGCATTCACACAAGGCTGGCGTCGGAGGCGACACCTACAACGTGCTGACATGAGGAAAGTTTCCAACCGATTTCTCATACACACACAGCAGTTGACCGGCATTGCGTAGTGAAATGTTGTTGTGATGCCTCGTGTAAGGAGGAAAAATGCGTACCATCACCTTTCCGATTTTGATAAAGGTCGGATTGTAGCCTATCGCGATTGCGGTTTATCGTATCGCGACATTGCTGCTCGCGTTGATCGAGATCCAGTGACTTAGCAGAATATGGAATCGGTGGGTTCAGGAGGGTAATAGGGAACGCCGTGCTGGATCCCAACGGCCTCGTATCACTAGCAGTCGAGATGACAGATATCTTATTCGCATAGCTGTAACGGATCGTGCAGCCACGTCTCGATCCCTGAGTCAACAGATGGGGACGTTTGCAAGAGAACAACCATCTGCACGAACAGTTCGACGACGTTTGCAGCAGCATGGACTATCAGCTCGGAGACCACGGCTGCGGTTACCCTTGACGCTGCATCACAGACAGGAGCGCCTGCGATGGTGTACTCAATGACGAACCCGGGTGCACGAATGGCAAAACGTCATTTTTTCGGAGGAATCCAGGTTCTGTTTACAGCTTCATGATGGTCGCATCCGAGTTTGGCGACATCTCGGTGAACGCACATTGGAAGCGTGTATTCGTCATCGCCATACTGGCGTATCACCCGGCGTGATGGTATGGGGTGCCATTGGTTACACGTCTCGGTCTCCTCTTGTACACATTGACAGCACTTTGAACAGTGGATGTTATATTTCAGATGTGTTACGACCCGTGGCTCTACCCTTCATTCGATCCCTACGGAACCCTACTTTTCAGCAGGATAATGCACGACCGCAAGTTGCAGGTCCTGTACGTTCCTTTATGGATACAGAAAATCTCTCACCAACTGAAAATGTCTGTTCAATGGTGGCCGAGCAACTGGCTCGTCACAATACACCAGTCGCTACTATTGATGAACTGTGGTATCGTGTTGAAGCTGCATGGGCAGCTGTACCTGCACACGCCATCCAAGGTCTGTTTAACTCAATGCCCAGGCGTATCAAGGCCGTTATTACGGCCAGAGGTGGTTGTTCTGGGTACTGATTTCTCAGGGTCTATGCACCCAAATTGCGTGAAATTGTAATCACATGTCAGTTCTAGTATAATATATTTGTCCAATGAATACCCGTTTATCATCTGCTTTTCTTCTTGGTGTAGCAATTTTAATGGCCAGTAGTGTATTTAGGACGGCCGCGGCTCGCGACGGGAGACTCGGTCGGTTGGAGTGACAGAGGGAAGACAGCGCACGGAGCAACGCGAGTAGTCAGTCCGTGCTTGGCGTACTGAGAGGACACACGGTGTTGACATTCCGGCGCCTGGATCTGGCGGCGAGCAGAACTGGAGTGCGGAAGCAGTCACCGGTCAACATAGACTCTGTTTATCTGTCTAGAATCATGAGGAGAGCGCGAGAGTTTACCGTGGCGTGCATGTTAACAGCGAGCTCCTGGACTAACTTTAAATGGTGAGCCATTTTGTGGTGGAACTTTTGGATGTGATAGCTCCGTGTAGACACTTTGATTTTCGCTAGTCATTCCTTAAACCAGTTGGGCGTGAGTCCGTTGCATTTATCTTGAATTACAAGTGTGGGCGGTGTTCGGCGATTCCTATTTTATTATTATTGTTAATATTTCAAGTGGTCAGTTTTATGAATCAAAGCTTATTCTCTGTATAAAACTTCAGCTGCTCATTTAAATTGGAATTGCAAACTCCTTTGTTGGCAACTATAATAGTAACAATTTTGCGCCATCAAACGATGCTTTGGTATTTAAGGTTGTGTGCGGATTGTGCCAGTTGTGGTTTATGAATTTATCAAGTGAAAT
The DNA here is from genome assembly GCF_021461385.2 of Schistocerca piceifrons. Classification (NCBI taxonomy): domain Eukaryota; kingdom Metazoa; phylum Arthropoda; class Insecta; order Orthoptera; family Acrididae; genus Schistocerca; species Schistocerca piceifrons. The sequence goes on along the minus strand of NC_060138.1, from coordinate 330,221,995 downwards.
TTCACGTCGTTGGACATTGTTTAACGAACTATTGCTTTAATAGTAACTGCGGTTGTCACACTATAACGTTTAACATCTCTTCCTGCATTTGGTGCTACTCAGTGTTTGGCTGTTAGTTTTAGTATTTTGGTGAACAGTGTATTAATACTGGGTTTGTGTATTCTAGAAGGTGTCATTGGTGGGCGCAGGCCATCCTGCCTATTGTTGTCCCTCGAGCTCTCGAGCGCGGAATTCAGACGCGCGGCCGATGTGAATGCCAAACTTCGAGAATGTGCTGATTGCTGTGTAGAGGTTTCTGGCTATCATAACATCATATTGCCTAATGTTTTCCATAATAGTTCAAAAATGTTCAAATTGTAAGTAGGCTGTTTAGGTTTTTATATTGGTAACGCCATGTAGCGCTCTGATGAAAATCACTGGCTGTGCTGTGTGCAGTCAGTGGCTGGTTGGCATTGTTGTACATGCATGTATATTTGCACCAAGTATTTCGCACCTGCTCTTGCAATTAACGAGATATTATTTTCAATGCTATGTTAATGTGTTTTCTTATTTTGCTCTTCAAATTGTGCTTTTCTGTGTTGTCGTGTGAAATATTGTGACAATAATGGCGCGTGAAAAACGTAATACTAGGCTCCAAAGTAAAGTGAGAAATGACAGTGAAGACGAAAGCAGTGTGTTAGCGCCACCGTGTAATGAATTAACCAATGTTCAAAGTAGTAATTTGGTAATTGTGCATAGGGAAATGGAGCGGGCTGCAAATAATGGTTTAGGCAGTGAAACAATTAGTGAACAGGGAAGCATTATCGATCGATCGGTCGGCAACAGCTTGCAAATACTGTAGATTCAGATTTTGCGTCCTCACCGTTTTCTCAAATAAGTCAAGACACATTTTCTGCTTTTCAGAATGTGAATGTTGCCGGTGCAAATGCACTGCCGAAAAGCATAGAGGAACAGATTCCAGACACTAATACATTATTATTGCAATTAATGCAACAAATGAAACAAAATCAGAGACAAACACAGCAACAGTTAGACACAATGGAACAAAATCAGAGACAAACACAGCAAAAGCTTCAAAAGTTAGACACCACACTTGAACAAACACGTGAAGATTTAACTACTGAGCTACATAACATTGAATCGAAATGTCAAAAAGTCTGTAATGAAGTAAAAACACAAATTTGTGAGCATTTTCAACCTATTTTTTCGCGGCATGAAAATGCATTACAGAATCACGAAGCAGCCATAAAAGAACTGCAAACCATTGTTCATGAAAATCACGACACCTTGCAAGCTAAAATTGACTCAGTTGCATCTACCGATTCGGTTACGCAACTTGCAAAAACTCAGGAAAACTTAAAGGACACAGTAGATACTCTGAAACTTGGTTCAGGAAAACACACTGAGGAAATAAGTACACTATCGGAGAAAGTAGCCGAACTTTCGCATCAGTTCACTAACTTATCTACAAAGGTAGATGATGATCTGAATGACACAAGACCTGTAGCTTTCACTGACACTGAAGAGTATGAACAAATTAGAAAATTCAAACAAAATCAAAATCAAATCAATACACAGTACAAAAGAGAAATCCGGTAAGTACAAGATCAGTTGGCACAAGTAATACAAGAATTACATATTTCAGAGGACACTCGCGCTCCAGTACGGGAAGAGGGACTTAGAAACACGGAACAACCACAAAATAATAACACAGGACACTTCGGAAGTTATGAAAGAAATTGGCAAGGCACACCGAATTTTGAGATGGAACCGCCGAAACGACGTAACAATGACCGACATGCGACTCGCCGACATGATGATTTTGACTATAAGCTGTTCATTACTACACGTAAATTCAAAACATTTAAGAATTCTGGCAACGACATTCATCCACAAGCATGGCTCCATCAATTCTCTCATTGTTTTTCTCCCAACTGGTCGTTAGAACACAGATTTGAATTTAGGTGTGGCTACTTGGAGAATGAACCAGCTGTAAGAATGCGATCGGTCATTCACGATTGTCACAAGACCGAGTAAAACATAGCATCATAATGACGAAACATTTCGAACAATCTGAATTCTCCAGTCTTGCGAAATATTTTGAAGACATGTTGCACAAGAATCAGTACCTGTCAAACCCATACAGCCCCTCAGAACTCATCTGCATTTGCTTAATCAAATTACCTGAACATTTACGACATATTATTTTGGCAGGACGTTGCAAAGACGATACTGAAGCTTTTCAGGGACTCTTACAAGAATTAGAAATTGACACTGACAATCGCAGAACGCGAAAACAAGAGCACAACAATTGCAGGTCACATCCGTCACGATTCCGCGATGAAAAAAATAATAACTGGACACAACAAGGCTATTCTCACAACACAAATCGTGACCAAAACAGACACCACCCTTATGACAACCGTTGGCAGAATAATAGTTACAGAGAAAGATCGCACTTCCGCAGTAATGAATATAACAGAGACAATCATAGAAACAGACAATATGGCAACCAGAACTATTATTATCACGGGAGACAGAATAACTTCAGACGCAACGGTCCACCATGCAGTGATAATTCAGGGAGAAATTCTCCACCACTTAACCGACAAGAAAGAAACTACAGGAATTACCGACATGACGACAGACGATATAATCGTAACGACAGACTTGAATTGCATCAGAACTGGCGGGATTCAAACAGAGCAGGGCACTCTCGACAAAGTGAATTTGTAGAAGTTAGATCTCCTAATCCTAATAACGATGCGCGCCAACAAAGAGACAGACAATGTCTCGCACCGCAGGCAGCCACGTGCGCCGGCTGGCTCAGAGAAAAATGACATAGAGGCTAACCTTGAGAAAAATTTCAGCATTCTTTACCGACGTATACTGCACGATAATTGCGTTCAAGCTGAAACTCTGAGTACTATGTAGAGTAAAAGATTGTACCACATTTCAAATGTAAAACCGTTTATTGAAAGATAATCTGCTTTTTAACTTTGTCTTTGCCATATAACTTTTCACTTTACATTGGTAGTATGCTTTGTCAGACTTAGAATCTGTTAACATGCAATAATGTTTGAAGTTAAATATCCAGTCAAGAACCAAGAGAACTTATAGAAACAGAAATTACGAATGCATTGTTATAGTGAACAGATGTCACAGTGTTATTGTGTGTGTACATTCTTGCTTGTTAGTTGCACGATTACGTAACGACTATAAGGCTTACATACTTAGAACATATACTGGCTACTGCTAATGAGATTTTAATGCAACATTTTGGTTTACTTGAAAATACATTCTGGATTTAAAGTACTTTCTGTGAGACACCAGACGACACACTGGTTAGTTTATGTGACAACTACATGGTTTTATCACGACACCACTAATGAGTGACAATTTACAATGTTGCTTTTGCGGTGTTTCTGTTTTATATCTGTACAGTTTTTCTGCATTATTCTGGAAAGTAAAACATGTTTTAGTAGTAACTTTTGTGGTATAGCAACAATGAGACAGCCTTTTTCGTGGTACAACAATACGTTACTGTACAGTATTTTCTTCATCACGCCAATAAGCATAATAACTACGATATCTATACGCAAAGCATTTCACTTTTGTTTATCAAGAGGTAAGTACATTGACTGCTGCAGAACTTAACTTTCAGAGGACGATAACTACGACACTTCCACAGAGATTATGTTGCAACAAGACGCACAGTTTAGCGCTACAGTACACGTATTTGAGTGATTAATTTTATACTTAAAACATTTATTTTTAAAGATTTTTGAATTACAAAGAAAGTTTTCCGTGATACATTTCATTCCATTGCTGGGGGTATAATTACATTAATCCTCAGGGGGGTACACGCCTACTTTGTGTACCATGTGTTTGGCAAGCACAAGGAGCCCTAGCTAATATGGTATTTGCTTATACAACTTTGCACATCGGTACCATATTCCTCTAACACATAAATTACACAGCTATCTGATCATTTAACTGAGAGATAAACTGTATTTTACTACATCAGTGATACAAGTTTACACAATTACACAGTTGGATAATTTCACACTTATGAAACTGTATTTTGTCTGTGCTGTGTGAACTGTTCATATTTTTTCGGAACCATTGTGATACTATGAGAGCTTTGAATGACGTATTTGGTATGAGATCATGATTTTTAAAGTACATTTGAGGTAGATGACACTATCGAAATGAGCAGAGAATCTTTTTTAGGTTTTGAAATTATTGGAGGAAGCTACGACGTTTTTGAGATTTGACTGAGGTGTTATGATGTTATTTTTACGACGACGTTGGTATTATGCTGTTGAGGTATGTTTATGATCAATAAGCTGATGCTATATGAGTTATTTGATTATGCTACATATCTGTTATGATGAAATATTGAAGAAGTGTCGACGAATAAGGTAAGGAATAATGAGTAGTGGTTAGGGACTCTGGTTTGTGAAAAAGGTTGTTGGAAACCAAGAATCGTACTTTAAGAGTTATGAAATGTATGTAAATGCATGAATGTATTACAATGCCGGCAAAAATTTTTTGGACACTGTTATATCAATAGGATTTTGTTTCTACAGATTTGTAATGCAATTCTTGACCCGTGAAATATTTTTATATGAGACTGTTACTCACTGTAGCGGAAACTGCTGTCGTAAATATTTCGGTAAGAAAGTTAAGTGACCACCTACACGTAATGCGTTGTGGGCACCCAGCTGCATGACAGACGCCTGGAAAAAAGCCATTAGTGTGTGCCTTTCAGAGCACAGGTGGAGAAGAAGAAAAAAAAAAAAGAGGCCATTATCCTCGCTATTGACTTTCCTTTGTAGAAAGCATCGTAAATACGACACCCTCAAACTTGAAAACATGATTACACTGTAGAGTTCTTAATTTACGTTATTTACTGAAATGAAAAGATGAGAAACATTTCATGTCTATTGCCTCACTAGTTGAAAGATTGTTTACTGCATTATGAAATGCCATATGGCTAGTGAATGACATTTCATGCCTTGCTTTGCCTATTTTGTTTAATATCTAGTTCCTAGCTGCACTGCAGCATTGGTTAAAATAAAATTTCATAGATGTACTAATATAAATATTTTATGCCTACATATCCAGTAAAAAATAACTTTATGATGGATGTACTCCAAAAAAATGAGGGAGCACAAAAAGACATTTTCACTTCACAGGAATTGCATACATAATTTTTGTCAGTGACTTGGTAACTTGTCTGCTAGAGCAAGTTACAGTGATGCATCACTCTAGTGTTAAGATGTGACGTAGGTATTAGACATGGCCATTTTTAGTGTAATATTTTTTCTGATTGAGTTATGTCATGTTTAGGTATAAGGTATTGCATTTGCTGCTGCTGTTTGCCAGGCATAGTGCTACTAAATTTCACTTTACATTACTCTGTTAAGCCAGTTTTACTACGAATTTATTTTTATTGTTTGCTGCGCATTGCCTTATATTAATTGTAATATTGCATTTGCTTTGCTAATTTATGCTGCTTGCTTTGCCATTTATGTTTTTTATCATTGCTGTTTGTGTTAATTGTTTTGTGCTGCTGCGTTGCCTTGTTCCTTAGTTTAGCATCTGAGCTCAGTAGATTTAAGTTAGCTTAAGATGGGGTAGGCTATATAAGAGAACGAGTTGTGATGAATTGGAAGAAATGCATTGAGAAGCTGTAAGAAAATGGTTTGGTCAAAAAAGTATTTTGAAAGAGGATATGGACCAAAAAAGTAGGGTTTAGGGACAACAGGTTTAGGTAGCATTTTCTTGGAAATAAATGATGAGGTAAGATAATAGAAACAAATAATGAGGTAAGAAATATGTGAACATATAAATACAGAAAGAATGCTTGGATATGATTTTTTTGGTGGAAACGAATGTTGAAATAAGACGAAAGGTCTATGGAATGAAGTTTTTAGGTTGGACTGCAGTACCAAATATTACACTGAAAACAAACCCTGCCCTTTCCACTTCTGTTATTCTGCTATGTGTTTGTGTACTCTTGTATTTTTGTGTTTTTCCTGTCTTTATGTGTTTATCTGATGAGAGTTACATTGTAGAATTTTTCTGATAATATGTTATTTACTTTGTAAAGATGTTTAAACATTATTTATTCTGTTTTGTTTTAATGATCATGTGTGAAATTAATGTTTCGAAAACTATTCTCATTATTTTATGTATGTACTTATGTCATAATTCTTGTAACACTGATGTACATGTTTATTCCTATTCTTTTGTAAAGCCCCTATTACTACAAATGTTATCTGTATTATTATGTTTTTAATTATGTATTTTGTACCTTTGTTATTGTATTCTTATGTTATAAAATTGTAATTGACACCAGTTCATTGAATTAAGTAACTTGTAAGTTACATTTCACTGCACATGTTTCTGTTGGTCATAGTATATGGACAATATGTGAGAAGTAGCGACTGATAGTGTTTGCACATGTGTTAATAATTCAGCAAGGGACTGGTTAACAGGATTGCTGGTTCTAAGGACAAAAAAAAAAAAAAAAACTTTGTGAGTACACAAGTGGTGGTTTATGGACTTGCTATATTCTCCGTGAGACTCTTCGATGGTGATTGTGTACCTGCACAGTCGCAATAGATGGCGACTGGCTGTCTCTACAAGGACTACAGTGGGTCTGCACCTTTGATGACCCACCAATACCATTATTTCTACAAGGACTGCAGTGGATCTGCACCTCTGGTGGCGCTCCAATACCATACTCTCTACCAGAACTACAGTGGCTCTACTCTGTGATGACCTACCTATCAATATTCTTGAACTTGGACTGACTCTGCTGTGGGTTTGCTCTGTTGTGGCCCATTACCTGTTTGCATGCCAAGAGTAAGCACTGTCTTTCCGTTGGAAGAACAACACTACTTCTTCAAGACTGCATGGAAACCCACTACTTCCGTGTGCATTGTCTTTTACTGCTCAGACTTTGAGAAAAGAAACGGCAGTTTTACTGTGATGAATGATCAAGACTGTCTTTATGGACTGTGAGAAAATTTTAGCTTTTGACCAACATTGTATCAATAAGTGTGTGCATTTGATATCTTTGTTATTGTAATTATGAAAAATTTTATCAAATCGTTATTGGTCACTGCCCAAAAAAATTTGTAAATTTTTTTGTGGGGAGCATGGGGGCTATGTAAGTAGGCTGTTTAGGTTTTTATATTGGTAACGCCACGTAGTGCTCTGATGAAAATCACTGGCTGTGCTGTGTGCAGTCAGTGGCTGATTGGCATTGTTGTAATACTCGCCATTGTAGTGTTGGGAAGCGGCAGCTGGATGTGAACAGCGCGTAGCGTTGCGCAGTTGGAGGCGAGCCGCCAGCAGTGGTGGATGTGAGGAGAGAAATGGCGGAGTTTTGAAATTTGTAAGGCTGGATGTCATGAACTGCTATATATATTATGACTTTTGAACACTATTAAGGTAAATACACTCCTGGAAATTGAAATAAGAACACCGTGAAATCATTGTCCCAGGAAGGGGAAACTTTATTGACACATTCCTGGGGTCAGATACATCACATGATCACACTGACAGAACCACAGGCACATAGACACAGGCAACAGAGCATGCACAATGTCGGCACTAGTACAGTGTATATCCACCTTTCGCAGCAATGCAGGCTGCTATTCTCCCATGGAGACAATCGTAGAGATGCTGGATGTAGTCCTGTGGAACGGCTTGCCATACCATTTCCACCTGGCGCCTCAGTTGGACCAGCGTTCGTGCTGGACGTGCAGACCGCGTGAGACGACGCTTCATCCAGTCCCAAACATGCTCAATGGGGGACAGATCCGGAGATCTTGCTGGCCAGGGTAGTTGACTTACACCTTCTAGAGCACGTTGGGTGGCACGGGATACATGCGGACGTGCATTGTCCTGTTGGAACAGCAAGTTCCCTTGCCGTCTAGGAATGGTAGAACGATGGGTTCGATGACGGTTTGGATGTACCGTGCACTATTCAGCGTCCCCTCGACGATCACCAGTGGTGTACGGCCAGTGTAGGACATCGCTCCCCACACCATGATGCTGGGTGTTGGCCCTGTGTGCCTCGGTCGTATGCAGTCCTGATTGTGGCGCTCACCTGCACGGCGCCATCATTGGCACCAAGGCAGAAGCGACTCTCATCGCTGAAGACGACACGTCTCCATTCGTCCCTCCATTCACGCCTGTCGCGACACCACTGGAGGCGGGCTGCACGATGTTGGGGCGTGAGCGGAAGACGGCCTAACGGTGTGCGGGACCGTAGCCCAGCTTCATGGAGACGGTTGCGAATGGTCCTCGCCGATACCCCAGGAGCAACAGTGTCCCTAATTTGCTGGGAAGTGGCGGTGCGGTCCCCTACGGCACTGCGTAGGATCCTACGGTCTTGGCGTGCATCCGTGCGTCGCTGCGGTCCGGTCCCAGGTCGACGGGCGCGTGCACCTTCCGCCGACTACTGGCGACAACATCGATGTACTGTGGAGACCTCACGCCCCACGTGTTGAGCAATTCGGCGGTACGTCCACCCGGCCTCCCGCATGCCCACTATACGCCCTCGCTCAAAGTCCGTCAACTGCACATACGGTTCACGTCCACGCTGTCGCGGCATGCTACCAGTGTTAAAGACTGCGATGGAGCTCCGTATGCCACGGCAAACTGGCTGGCACTGACGGCGGCGGTGCACAAATGCTGCTCAGCTAGCGCCATTCGACGGCCAACACCGCGGTTCCTGGTGTGTCCGCTGTGCCGTGCGTGTGATCATTGCTTGTACAGCCCTCTCGCAGTGTCCGGAGCAAGTATGGTGGGTCTGACACACCGGTGTCAATGTGTTCTTTTTTCCATTTCCAGGAGTGCTCTCTATCAAAATCTTTCATTTGCTAACTATGCCTGTCAGTAGTTAGTGCCTTCAGTAGTTTGAATCTTTTATTTAGCTGGCAGTAGTGGCGCTCGCTTACAGTAGTTCGAGTAACGAAGATTTTTGGTGAGGTAAGTGATTTGCGAAAGGTATAGGCTAATGTTAGTCAGGGCCATTCTTTTGTAGGGATTTTTGAAAGTCAGATTGCGTTGCGCTAAAAAAAAATATTGTGTGTCAGTCTAAGCACAGTCATGTATAATTTTTCTAAGGGGACGTTTCAAAATGTGTGTGAAATCTTATGGGACTTAACTGCTAAGGACATCAGTCCCTAAGCTTACACACTACTTAACCTAAATTATACTAAGGACAAACACACACACCCATGCCCGAGGGAGGACTCGAACGCCCGCCGGGACCAGTCGCACAGTCCATGACTGCAGCGCCCTAGACAGCTCGGCTAATCCCGCGCGGCCCATAATAGTTAATTCACTTATTTATGAGCTCTTGCTATTTGAGTATTTTTTGAAACCTAATAGCTTTTATAAATCGTTATTTTTCATATTCACAAGGCCTGATAATTGACTTAATTTCATAACTAGTGAGATCAGATCTGCAGTAATGTAAAGGTTATATTTGTGTAAAGGATTTTTTTGTTAATTTAAGGTTGGGTTCAAATGGTTCAAATGGCTCTGAGCACTATGGGACTCAACTGATGAGGTCATTAGTCCCCTAGTACTTAGAACTAGTTAAACCTAACTAACCTAAGGACATCACAAACATCCATGCCCGAGGCAGGATTCGAACCTGCGACCGTAGCGGTCTTGCGGTTTCAGACTGCAGCGCCTTTAACCGCACGGCCACTTCGGCCGGCTTTAAGGTTGGGGCCATAAGGCTATTTTTCTTTTAATTTTTTTGAATTATTCTTGTTGCTTTTATACAATTAAATAATCGGTGTAGATCACCGCAATTTGCAGATGCTAATTAATCATTGTGTTGTTACAGTGCTCTGTTTTAATTAAGGTGGTGAAAATAAATTTTTGTATCCTCAAAAGGTGTCATCATTCCACTCCAGCAGCCCATGTGCGCAGCTTACCAATCCTATACCTTACCAGAGTGGACTTTTGTCAAGAAAGGACGTACGGATCAAGAAGAGTTGAGTGAGGTGTGTAGCTTTTTCATGTCAGTAACTCATGGAGATAAGGCAGATTCGAGGTATCACATTTCTAGGAAGAATCATACAAATAGGATCAGGTAGCATCGACATCAAAGCCTATTTCTACATTCGTGATTAAAGAAGATACCCAGGATGAGCTGCTCGTTGCTGCTGCAGAAAAAAAACAGCTTATGACTTTGTAAGGCATCTTTAAAGCTTCATTTCTCTTGACTATACCGTAAAACTGAAAGTTACAATGTATGCTGGCTCCAAAGGCGTCGCAAAGCAGTCTACAGCCAAGACCGAAGCTACAGCGATTTTTAAAAATATTCTCACAGCACACTCCGTGTCCGAATGAATAAAACAATTGCAGGAAGTTTCGTATTATGGCATAAGCTCCGACGCATCGAACCACAAGGCTGAAAGTAGATTTCCTTTAGTTGTTCAATACTTTACTGAAACTGACGGTATCCAACAGAAGCTGTTGAAGTTTGATTCGCTGAGTTACGAAACATCGGGACATTTGCAAAGTTTTGTCTCGACGCTTTACGACAACCACAAATTCTATTTGATAAATTAATCGCTTTTTGTAGAGACAATACGAACACAAGCTTAGATGGATTTCATCGACGCTGCCAGCGGAACGTGTTTCACCAAATTAAAGAAGAAGTGGGGGAAAAGTACAAGTAATTGGATGCCCTTCTCAACAATACTGAATCAAGCGCTGCTGTAGTCTCAACTCTCGACATTGAAATAATAGTCACGAAAATTTTTAATTATTTTTCAATATACACGGTAAGTACAGAGAAGCTGAAACAGTTCTGCTTATACGTTGACATCAATCATAAGATTCTTCTATCTCACTCAAAAACAAGATGGCTTTCATTAATGCCCGCAGTGAGAGGATTCGTTAAGATTTGCGATCTATTAAGACAATTTTTTGACGCCGAAGACAGGCCACCTAAAAAAATTTCAGATTTTTTCAGTATTCCGATCAGTGAAATTTATTTCATGTTTCTGCAGTCAAACTTGGCTCTTGCAGCGATGCCGTTCATTGCAAAGCTCCACGCACCCTGTGGCGAATCTCGTGTCTCACGCACGCCTCCTTGAAGAAACTGAATTGCACTTCTGAGCCGGAAAAAAACTATAGAAAAAAACAGCTGTACACCTTGTAACTACAAGTCGCATTAAAATTGTTTTGCCAGTGGAAGAAATAGTAAAAAATGTATTTATGTGTGTAAAATTTCATTCTATTACGGTAAGCTTGCATACACCACTACCAAGCCTTACTCTAAGTTGTATATAACCTGAAAAGTCCGCACACACACATCATTCTTGACCGTAGCCAGTTTATGGTAATTATGAATTAGCCTTCACAGAAAATTTCAAACGGATTGTTTCTTTTAGGTAGAATTGCTCGCTCAGATGTTGGTATAATGTCCCACGTAACAAAAGGTTGGCGTTTGCGAGTATGCAACACGTCACGTGGAATTCAGTATTGGAAAAGACACAAAAAACTCGAAATTTCACACCAGGCATTAAATCTATCTCTCATTCACACTTTACGGCACTTCTCGAACATTTTGGTACCGAAACATCACAATATTAGTAATTTTCAACGGAGCACGTATCAATAGGTCTGATCACTATGAAATCCAAGCCCCTGACTCTACTCATCTCGCAACACAAAATAAGTCTCTAGTTCCCCGAAAAAGGCGCGAATGCACTAATTTCTGATTGGCAGGGAAAAATTACAGCTAATATGAAAGCAGCATCAAACCCGATCAATTCCGCGCGTATATACAGAACCAATCAAAATTTGTCATTGAATCAGAACAGTAAAGTACATAAATAAATTTTGAAAATCCACAAATATAAAATCAATTCCCTCTTAACGAAAGTACTTTACCGAAATCATAATCTCATTTCCCCAGTACCATAAACTGACGGAACAGTTTATAACAAATTTCCCGGTGTGAATAACAAGCACGTCATTCTCGAGCATTCCTCACGAGACCAATTACTTCAATGTATAATACAAAAACTTTATAGAAAACATTATTTCACATTCATACCTTCATTCACTCTCATAGCTAAGCAAAACAATGGTAGTAATTAACAAACAATTATAAAATTAAACAAACAGAACTGCAAATAAAAATGACAGTATTTTAATTGCAGCTCAAAAAGTACCCGTCAGCTAGTGGCCTCTGCCAGATCGCATAGAAACTACGTATTCTCGAGCAGTCTGACGCCACCTGTCCTGCACATGCCTCATACTGCAAGCCTGTACACAGATCTCCCTTGTCAATAGGCACGGTGTAAGGCGCAATGCTCACTCTGTTTGAAAAATAATATAAAGTTTCGATAACTGAAAAAAGAAATGTATTAATGCACATGCAAAGATGTCTGAATGAAAAACAGCTTTCATCAAATGAAACAAACATTACAATGTTATGTAACAGTAGAACGAATTTTAAAATGAAAAAGCCGTCCTGCCAACTTTGTTTCAAACTTGAACCAAACGTAATCTACAGGGTGACCAAAAAGTCAGGTAACATTTCATTTCAAAATGCACTACTTCACGGAATAATGTAGGCAGAGAGATAGGTGTGAAATGACATGGGATCTTATTGAAACCAAAAACGAGCGCAAAATCGGGCACAAGATGGCGCTGGACAGCGATAACTCAGTCACGCCACATGAGAATTGTGTAGCTATGAAACGCCAGTGTGTCGTATGCGAGGTACGCAGATACGTTATGGAGTCGAATCATCACTAGCCTGTCTGATAAAAGCCTGCTGAAAGGTACTATTCTATGCAGGATGCCGCTATACGTCTGAAAGATATCTTGTACACATCGTTTGGTGCGGATCGCATGCTGAGCAGCCACCTCTTGTCATGCTCGACCTCCCAGATCCCCAGACCTCAATCCCTGTGGTTACGAGTACTGGCTGTGGGGTTACCACAGTTGTCATTTGGGATGCTAAAACACAACATATGACGGCAGTTTCTCACAGTCCTCCTGATATGTTGTACAGTGCTGTTCACAACATTGTCGCTGGACTGGCTTGATGAAGCCGACGTTTGGACCATTTGTTATATCTCAAAGAACATCGTCTTTGCTAAATCTCAATTGTTATGCTATTTATTGCATCATGTCAAGTGTCATCTGTTGATTGTTTTGTGCTCTTTTGCCAAATGAACTCGCGTCTTTCCTCGGGACGCATTAATACTGCATCAGTTTGAAGAAATGCATGGAATTTTGCATACTTGATGCGACTTAAACCAAAATTTCATCTAACTACTACTATATCTATATGGTTGCTCGTTCTAGAACGATGCTAAACCTGAAGGGGGTAGACTTTGTACCTACAGACGCTAAGAAAGATCTAGAACAGTGGTAGTCAACCTGGTCCCTACCACCCACTACTGGCCGTTCCAGCTTTCAGGGTGGGCAGTAGACGGTGAGAGTTTTAAAAATATTTGCATTAGGTTTTCATAGTATTTTAACATAAAGTATTTGACATTGTGATGTGTTTCAACTTGATGTAACTCCGTTTTTTAAATTTTATAAATTAACGTCACTTTCCTGCTTCATATCTCACAATTTTGTGGAATCGGAGAATGGTTGGATGATATTACTATTATGAGAGTTACTGAAGTGAGCAGTAGACAAAACAAGGTGACTACCCCTGATCTAGAACATTCTCGAAAGAAGCTGCTTTCCCGCATGCCGGATCCTCTAATCATTTCCACCCTCGTGTGTTTGCAAAGCCTTGCCACTTTATAGAGGCTCAACGTTTTAGATAAGCTTGCGCAACGATAATTCTGTGGCTTTTGCTATTATTACTACTACTGAAATTCAGTAAAGAAAACTTGTTAACAGATAGATTTTATCATCTCACCTTCGAGGTGGCGAGATTCGTTTACATTAAATATAGTGAAGCCTTTTATTGTCTCTATTATTAACTGCAGTTTAGTTCAATCAAAATTATTAAATGTAACTCTTAAATTAGAAAAGAGAAAAGGGGAGGGGAGGCATTTATGTAATACTACAGCGTAGCTGCTTTGCTGCATCCAGGACATGGATACTGGCAGGTAACAAGTGTGCACAGTCCCGTTTGTTAAAAAAAAAAAAAAAAAAAAAAAAATCGCGCAACTACTTCGTTAAGGCAGTCGCAGCTGGCAGGTCTGTTACTTACGACATTGCGGATCAGTGTGTGTGATTAATATCTTTCTTCCATAAGGATGAAAGATGATTTAGTATATGGTATCAAAAAATGAAAACGTAAGATTTTCACCCCTAAAATAAATCAATGCCTGATAAATTGCTAGTTTGCTGCAGGTCATAGCTCGAAAATTCGATGTTACACATTGACCTACTAGGAAGTCATATCACGTAGCCTCCATAGCATAATTTATTAAAACAGAAACTCGGATATACCATCAAGTGCAGTATAAAACATAAAAAATAGCGGTGGCTGTCCCTTCTTTCCTTCTTTTCCTGCAGCAAATAATTTGCAATATATGAGAAATATCACTGACCAAATAAGCGAAGTACCCTTGCGTTTAACTCTTCAAAGCACTAAGCGAAGTTCACCCTCATATCGAATGCAAGTTATTAAGATGCCAATGAAACGCGTGTAGAAAATCTACAGTACTTTGGAAGGGGATCGGTTTGTACCAGGGGTGTAATAACATTTACAAATTTGAGACCACTTACGGGCAAATATTCGCGCTGTAGCATAGTCACTTAACTTTGGAGGTAATGTATGTTGGCAATAAAACTTCTGTTCTGAATGCTCACTCCGTAGATGTTACTGTTTTGTGGTGGCAATGGGGGTTTCTACATCATTGACACGTGTGTTATTCCGTTACTTCTTCGGAGGTCAGTTGCTCTCCTGACGTACATAGTGTGCCCAGGTCCGATAGGACAATGACTTTGACAAATAAAAGCCTTGGATTATGTTAAAAAAAATCACTGTGTTTTTTAAAAATGGTCTCCTCTGAATTAATACACAGCTGAAACCGGTTTAAAAGTGTTTTCAAACGGTTACTGTAGTCCTTTTCTGGAACTGCGTTTAGTACTGCAGTACAGTTTTCTGTGTGTCCTTAACTGCATCGTAACTGTGTGCTTTTATTGCCAACTTCAGTTTGGGGAACCACCAGAAGTCGGCTGGGGTCAAATCCGGGGAGAGATTCAGGACTGTGATTCGTTTGCTGGCAAAACACCGCCCATTATCTTCCCTTTGTGGACTGGGGCGACCAGGAACCTGCCTCTCGGGATTTGGGTCGAATTCGACGAATTCTCGCCCATGGACGACGGAGGACTCCGAGATACTACTTAGCATTAAAGGTTTGCCCTTCTGGAACAAACTCTGTGAATGATTCCTTTGGAATCGAAGAAAACTCTTTATCATTGTCTTCACACGACTCTTCTGCAAGCGCACTTTTCTTTGGTTTCGACTTCTTCGAGCTCAGTTACGCTCTTCTCTGCCGCGTTCTATGAGGCTCGGCCGGCCGGTGTGGCCGAGCGGTTCTAGGTGCTTCAGCCTGGAACCGCGCGACCGCTACGGTCGCGGGTTCGAATCCTGCCTCGGGCATGGTTGTGTGTGATGTCCTTAGGTTAGTTAGGTTTAAGTAGTTCTAAGTCCTAGGGGACTGATGACATCAGATATTAAGTCCCATAGTGCTCAGAGCCATTTGAACCATCTAAGAGGCTCGTATTGGAGACACTATGTCTCGTCGCCAGTTAGATCGTGAAATCAGTATCACTTTGGGCTGCCTGTAACAGATCTTTGCTTTATTGGATTACGCCATGTTTTTCATCGCCTGAAAGTCGTGTGGCACACACCGATCACAGGCTTTCTTTTTGAGCTCTTTGGTCAAAATTCTGTGCACAACAGTTTTCGCTGTTCCTGACAGCTCATTGCTGAATTGTGCAGAAACACATCTATCCGATGCAATGGTTTCGGCGATCTATTTGCACATTTTAGTCCGTACGACTTCTTCGTGGCTTTGATGCTTGTGAGGCGTCCTTATTGCCCTCCATGCGGTCAAGAAATTGAACATACCACCGAAAAACATTTGAATGACTTAAGCAATCACTATCCTAACACTTTTAACAATATCAAACGTCTCATGGGCTGATTTGTCTAACGTAAAACAAAACTTGATGTTCCCCCCATAACTGCCATCTTTCGACTAGTGTCAGATACGTATTGTTACTTACGTAGCCAGGACGCCTGGTTTGACCTTCTACACGGCTGTTGTCGAAACTTCAAGATCGAAAGGCGCAACTCGCCATAAGATAGCGTTGCATTATGGAATTTCGCACGAACAATTCTAACGGAACTGAGACGCACCGTGTAGAGAGCGGTGAATGTTACCGAAGGTTCAGATGTTTTTAGAGAATTAATGTGACAAATACAAAGAATACATTTAACACTACAATAATATAGCATTTAAGAACTGACTGAAAACAGATATTATTTGTTCTCTTTGAGTAATAACCTTATTATACTGACTGACTGAAAACAGAAATTATTTGCTCTCTATGAGTAGTAACCTTATTCTGTTGTCCGTCAACTCGCTGCCAGCCTCATACGGGCCTCCCCATACGGGTCCGTCTATAGAGCCGTAGCGCTGGAGGGCCCTCGGCACGATGGGATAGCCGAGTACCGGATAGGCCGCTGCAGCCGCTAGAAGCAGTAGCTGAGGCGCCGCCTGCATTTTCCCGACGCTGCTGGAAGGCGACTGCGTCCCTCCGCAGGTGGCGCGCCTGGGCTCCCGAAGGAAGCAGCTTGCGGCTCTCCGCAAAACCTACTTGTTTGCCGTCGCCTCATATTCTTCCGTTCCTCATCTTATCGCGCTCGCTAGCGGACACTGTATGGGTCGTTGCTGAATTGCCTAACAGGTGAAAAAGTCAAATGCATGAATTTTTCGGTCGTCTGTTTTTTTAAGCCGACCAACAACGTTCTTATGTTTCTCCTCAGACTAATTAATCTACATTTATATCTACACTTACTCTCTCGTGTCATCGTATGCTATTCAGTGAATGATATACAGGTTGTCCCAGAAGGAATGGTCAACATTCAGGCAAATAAACGAACAATGATCTGTGGCAAAAAACTTCATACGGACATACGCCAAATCCCGAATGGTTTCAGAGATAGAATATATTTAATTTTCGTTTGTTTTTGAGCTAGTGGCGTTCACATACACAAGGAGTTCCGAAATTCTCGTTACAAGCTTCTAGGACTTGTAAAATGGAGTGAGTACATAATATTTTGAATAGAAACCCGTGTCCCGAAACTTTTCGTTTGTGTTCTACGATGGCTTCACTTTAGACATGTAACGAGTTCACGTCTGCTGTGATAAAGAGAAAAATCTCAGAGTAGCTTATCACTGTATGCAGTAGGATGACAGGATGACGTGTACTCCTTGTGGGGTCATATGCAAAGTTTAATTTACGAGACTCCTCTTGAGACAAAGGAAGATGTGATGCACGATGTCTGGTCGCTGTGGTAGCAACTGAAGAGACACCCAGTGCGACGCAGAGCACGTACCACAACATCCTTCGTAGCTACAATGTGTACAATGTCTTTAACAGCGTAGGTGGTCGCTACATCGAAACGCTGTTGTCATGCATCAGTACTTTTCTGTACGTGCAATATGCTGGGTTCTTGCCGCGTGGAGTGGCCGCGCGGTTTGAGGCGCCATGTCACGGACTGAGCAGCCCCTCGCGCCGGAGGTTCGAGCCCTCCCTCGGGCAGGGGTGTGTGTGTTGTTCTTATCATAGGTTAGTTTAATTAGTGTGTACGTCTAGGGAACGATGACCTTAGCAGTTTGGCCCCTTAGGAATTTTCACACATTTGAACATTTGCTGGTTTCTTTTTTGGCTTGGAATAATGTAAACACGTAATGTTTAAATGTTAATACAACCAAACGAGCGTAAGTGAGCAATTGATTTTTAGTTGTGCTTCCTTTCGAACTGTTATCTAATAACTTGTACTGTGTCGCGTCTAATTCAATTCCTCAAACAGAAGCGGATGAGTTAAACATCCGAATTGAAAAAGTCGTAGAAGAGAAACGGTACGTTTCCGGACATGGGTTCATATTCAAAATATTATGTACTCGCTCCCTTCTACAATTTCTAGAAGTTTGTAACGGGAATTTCTGAACACCCTATATGTTTTATCCACCCAGCCCCTTTGACATTTTATTCTAGTCCAACTTACCCCATGTCTCTCAACCTCTTCGCTCGGAATGTCTTTCAGTCCATGGTGTGTTGCGAGTGAAGTAGTGAGAGGGACTGAGAGTGTATCAGAGAGAAGCCTCTGTTAATTAACATACACCTACACTGATGAAGAATGTTTACGGGTTCATCCGCTGCCGAAGAGTACCGTCGGCGCTTTCCGATACGACGAGTACCTGATAGTAGAGTGTCTACCAGAGTTTGCGTGAAGCAAGTATTCTTCCAGGTTCCCGTTTTTCTTCAGAACATCGGCTACAGTGCCATGCGACTTGAATTTTGTCACTTGTTAAATGACAATCGTCATTTTCTATCTTTAATTCTATTCACTGATGAAGTCACGTTAACACGGGATGGTATCAGCAGTACACGAAATAATCATAGGCGGTCACAGGAAAATCCACATGCTACAGTGGGAACCAATTTCCAAGTTCGTTTTTCGATCAGTTTTTGGTGCGGAATGATCGGTAATATGTTGATGGGTTCAGCCATTTTAGAAGAGCGAATGACGCGATAGAATTACTCGAATTTTTTGGAAAATTACGCTACTGGCCATTAAAATTGCTACACCAAGAATTAATGCAAATGATAAACGGGTATTCATTGGACAAATATATTACACTAGACCTGACATGTGATTACATTTTCACGCAATTTGGGTGCATAGATCCTGAGAAACCAGTACCCAGAACAACCACCTCTGGCCGGAATAACGGCCGTGATACGCCTGGGCATTGAGTCAAACAGAGCTTGGATGGCGTGTACAGGTACAGCTGCCCATGCAGCTTCAACACGATACCACAGTTAATCAAGAGTAGTGACTGGTGTATTGTGACGAGCCAGTTGCTCGGTCACCATTGACCACACATTTTCAATTGGTGAGAGATATGGAGAATGTGCTGGCTAGGGCAGCAGTCGAACATTTGCTGTATCCAGAAAGGCCCGTACAGGACCTGCAATCTGTGGTCGTGCATTATCCTACTGAAATGTAGGGTTTCGCAGGGATCGAATGAAGGGTAGAGCTACGGGTCGTAACACATCTGAAACGTAACGTCCACTGTTCAAAGTGCCGTCAATGCGAACAAGAGGTGACAGAGACGTGTAACCAATGGCACACCATAACATGACGCCGGGTGATGCGCCAGTATGCCGATGACGAATAGACGCTTCCAATGTGTGTTCACCGCGACGTCGCCAAACACGGATGCGACCATCATGATGCTGTAAACAGAACCTGGATTCATTCGAAAAAATGACGTTTTGCCATTCGTACACCCAGGTTCGTAGTTGAGTACACCATCGCAGGTGCTCCTGTCTGTGATGCAGCGTCAAGGGTAACCGCAGCCATGGTTTCCGAGCTGATAGTCCATGCTGCTGCAAACGTCGTCGAGCTGTTCGTGCTGATGGTTGTCGTCTTGCAAACGTCCCCATCTGTTGACTCAGGGATCGAGACGTGGCTGCACGATCCGTTACAGCCATGCGAATATGCCTGTCATCTCGACTGCTAGTGATACGAGGTCGTTGGGATCCAGCACGGCGTTCCGTATTACCCTCCTGAACCCACCGATTCTATATTCTGCTAACAGGCATTGGATCTCGACCAACGCGAGCAGCAATGTCGCGACACGAGAAACCACAATCGCGATAGGCTACAATCCGACCATTATCAAAGTCGGAATCGTGATGGTACGCATTTCTCCTTTCTTACGCAAGGCATCACAACAACGCTTCACCAGGCAACGCCAGTCAACTGCTGTTTGCGTACGAGAAATCGGTTGGAAACTTTCCTCATGTCAGCACGTTGTATTTGTCGCCACCGGCGCCAGCCTTATGCGAATGCTCTGAAAAGCTAATCATTTCCATATCACAGCATCTTCTTCTCGACGGCTAAATTTCGCGTCTGTAGCACGTCATGTTCGTGGTGTAGCAATTTTAATGGCCAGTAGTGTAGTTTGTTGAACACAATGAGGACGTTCCTTTGATCACGCGGTGTGCAATGTATACTTTCAGCATGACGGAGCCTGCCTTCATATTACGAGACGTGTGACGGTACATCTCACACGCATTTACCTTAATCACTGAATCGGTTGGTGTAGTACAATTAACTGACGATCAAGGTTTTTGTTTAGGGGTTCGATGAAGCCTAAGGTGTACAGACGAAAGGTGAATACACGAGATGAACTGCTTGGTCCCATTAAGGAACATGTAGAGGTAATCAGACAAACAACACAACGTGTCCTTCGAAGAGTGCACAAATCACTGAAGTTGACAGTGGGATATTCGAACATTGCTGTGAACTGATCAAGGGTTGTAATAGGAGGCGTACGATAATACTTGTAGGTGTGATGATGATGACGTCCCATACTCCTAGACAGAGCATAGGGGACAATACGGGAGACCCGCACCGCCGTACTAGGCAAGGCCCTAGCGGAGGTGGTTTGCCATTGCCTTCCTCCGACCGTAATGGGGATGAATGATGATGATGA
Organism: Schistocerca piceifrons; assembly: GCF_021461385.2. Classification (NCBI taxonomy): domain Eukaryota; kingdom Metazoa; phylum Arthropoda; class Insecta; order Orthoptera; family Acrididae; genus Schistocerca; species Schistocerca piceifrons. The sequence goes on along the minus strand of NC_060138.1, from coordinate 330,201,218 downwards.
AGACGACTCTAGCACGTATGCTTTAACAGATACTAGAAGTTAGAACTACTTAAACCTAACTAACCTAAGGACATCACACATATCCATGCCCGAGGCAGGATTCGAATCTACGACCGTAGCAGTCGCGCGGTTCCGGACTGAAGCGCCTAGAACCGCTCGGCCACCGCGGCCGGCCAATAATTAATGCTCACTACTCCGTTCTGTGATTTCCTTCATGACGTTCAAATTGTCTGCTGCACTACCTATCCTTCTAAAGCTATCATGTCGCTTTGCTTCATTAAAACCTAATATTTTTCTATACGATTGGTGATAATTTTACTGCAGATCTTGTACATCACGGAGACGAGACTGATAGCTTTCCAGCTTTTCGTGTTTTCTCTGTCTCCTTCCTTGTGAAGTATATTAGTTATTGCATCGTTCAGTTTTGGGGAATAGTTTTCCATATTTTGATTTATAGTTTATTATTCTCTCAGAAATACAAGTAGAGAATCTTAATGCAGCTTTTCTTACAAATGGTATTAGTTCTTTTATTTACTACCATATACCGCCAAAGACGTGGAGATTTAGAGGCAAATTTTCTCCGTTTATACTACTTCCTTTCAAAAAATAGATGCGAACTAGATGTTAAAAGTCATTCATAAACGTAAAACTGGATACATCGTCTATAAGCAGGATGAATTTCCGAAGCGCGCCTGTGGAAGCTCCATGCTACAGAAGTCTTTACAGCAAATGGAGACAGAGTAATGGAGAAACGAGAAACTTTGCGGCGTTGTTAACTGGTAGTGATGGAATTCGAGTGGCAATTTGAGCCACATAATTGGAAAGGATTTCTTGCATAGCGCTCGCTGGAACCTATTTTTGCGATCTGTGAGCCTTACGCCTTCGTGAAGTGTACGTGTTTGGCGATGATGGCCGTGACAAGTCAGTGGCAAGGGTAGTGTTCTCATAAAGGTTGACTGATATAACATCTAATGCAAAAAAAGAAAAAAGACCGATAGTTTTCTGGAATTGTATGCTAAATTTCTTGATAGTCCTATCAATCACTTTATATGACGTCTTTCTTGCGAGCACTTAGCTACCTTTAGACGAGGCTAACTCATTTCCGTGCAAGTTACACACATCAGTGCGTCACTTCTCAGTACTGTATGGCTATATGGTACAGTCTCACGCATATCAGGAGTACCTAATATGGAAGTGGGTTCTAAGTTAACTAAAACACAGCTGAAACCAGTGATAATAAATAATTGTTACGATAAAGTCTTTTAATGAATCTGGTTTGCAATGGATTAGTGTTGAGTTTGTAATGTTGATGACAAAAATAGACAAAAGCGAGTCTTCTTATCGTATAGCTCCAATGGGGACTCCTAGCATGTCGTCCTTATCCGAGGGGCGGACCACTTTCAACAATACCCATTGCCTCACACCATGGTGCACTGTTGAGAAGTTTGATATTTAACACACAACAGTGATGGACCAAAAATTTCAATAAAGAAATTTGTTCTTCCAACGCGATGGCGAATTGAACATCGCCTTATCGGGATCTACCGCACCGCCGGCCGCGGTGGCCGAGCGGTTCTAGGCGCTTCAGTCCGGAACCGCGCGACTGCTACTGTCGGAGGTTCGAATCGTGCCTCGGGCATGGATGTGTGTGATGTCCTTAGGTTAGTTAGGTTTAAGTAGTTCTGAGTCTAGTGGACTGATGACCTGAGATGTTAAGTCCCATAGTGCTCAGAGCCACTTTGAAGCATCTACCGCACCAGCCTCCGTTAACGACTTGGAAACGGGCCGGCTTCTGTGACCGAGCGGTTCTAGGCGCTTCACTCTGGAACCGCGCTGCTGCTACGGTCGCAAGTTCGAATCCTGCCTCAGGAATGGATGTGTGTGATGTCCTTAGGTTAGTTAGGTTTAAGTAGTTGTAACTTCTAGGGGACTGATGACCTCAGATGTTAAGTCCCATAGTGCTTAGAGCCATTTGACTTGGACACGAAGTTGGATAAAGGCACATAGTATTCGTCGGTCACTTTTACTAAGATGCTGGAAATGTTGTGGTATTGTAGTTTAAGAACAAAAAACGTAATTCATAAATAAAGGCATTTAACTACTTGCAGGTCTAGTTTTAAGTAGGATGGGATTGATAGTTGACCGCAATCTTATCGTAGGGACCATCCTGGTATTTGCTTGAAGTAATTTAGAGAAAACACAGAAAACAAATCCGAGTGATTAGAACCTTCATCCGCTCAGTTAAAAACAGTGCAAACTGCTTATCTTCAGTGTATAATAATGTTTTGTTTAAGCCTACATTGTTGTAAACAAGTTATTCCACAATGTAAAAAGCTACTACTTCAGCGTTCAGACATTTATCAACAGAAGTCACCGCACACGTTACACACGCTATACACTCACTATCACTTGACAAGACTATGAAGAAGATGTCTGGTTTCCATTTTGTCTATTGGAATCTCCATTTGCTTGCCTGAAAATCTGAATCGGTATCATTGCGTAACGAATGAGATTTTGAGGATAAGATATTATTATTATCCACTGAAGACTTTGGTATAAGATTTTCCAGAAGAAAATTTCTGATGGCGAAGTGTTTTGTGAAATGAGAGAGGAGTTTTGTCATTATTGCTTGTCTTGCGTTTTTTTTGGCAAACCCCTAGTCCAACGTTATCTATATGATCATTCGCCGTACAGAATAAACAGCTTAAGATGTACTTTGTACCTGAGTTTTTAAAAATAAGTTTGTTTAAAAAAATCTCTTTAATCTTCTTTGGCAGTTTACTGTACTATTTTGCTCGTTAGTAGAAAATGCTGTTTAGAGTTTTATGATAATTTTTTCGGGGTGAATCTAAATTTAGTCTAGATCTTGGTCCATGATAATGGACAGAGTTGCTTGCGTAGTAATTATAAAAATTTTCGTTGATGCGCACAACTAACGTAAACGTACTTAAAAGTTATAGTAAAAATCACTAACGCTGTGAACGATCTATAACTGAGCTCGATTAATATTTTTAGCTTTTATTATCAGGCACTTTCCTTAAATTTAAAAATTACGTTCATATTTTGTTCATTTATTACCCAGAAAGGTGTTCTTGGACTAGAATTGAGTGACTAATAGGCACCGCCTGATTGACTCTCTGATAAGTGATATTAGTGGAAACCAGCAAAGTGTTGCGGTTGGGAAACATTTCCTACCGCAGATCGGTGCGAGCCGGCTGTTTGTGTGATAAATTAGAGGCACGCCGGATCTGCGTGTGCGGGTGCGACCGCAGGTGGCGGTAATGATTTCCTGCTTCCGGTGACGCGGGACGCGGCAACTCGCGGATGTGGCGCTCGGAGTGGGTCGGGAAGGGGTGGGGGGGGGGGGGGGCGGGGGGGGATCGCGAGGCGGTCGCTACATCCTGCGGGATGGGGCCACTGCCTCTGCGAACCGGACACCACTCAGCTCCGGTCGAACGAAACACTGGTGTTCCAGCAATGAACTTGCGGCCAACAACTTGGCATCTGGGGCATGACAGGTCCATAGATCCAACTGAATGAATGAGCACATGTAGGTGACTTACGTGGGTCTTCCAGCAAGAGCAAGCTCCAGGAGAGGCGGAGAGGTTGAGGTGTGTGTCGCGGGTGAGGGGGTGGGGGGAGGGGAAGTGGGGGGTGGGGGAGGAGGGAGGAGAACGATGTCTCATTGGCTGACCCTTCTCCCTTCTGGGACTGCGGAAAATGGCGGTAGATCATCTGTGGCCGTACGCAGGGTTGATGCGTGGTAGCTTGGGGTTTGTTCAGTTGGTGTGGGTTTCCTGGAACTCTGGTTCTTCATAATTAATATATTGTCCTCAGGTTTCGAGGAATCACTTTCACAGTTGAAACTTCCTGGCAGATTAAAACTGTGTGCCTGACCGAGACTCAAACTCGGAACCTATGCCTTTGGCAGGCAAGTGCTCTACCAACTGAGCTACCCAAGCACGGCGCACGCCCCGTCCTCACAGCGTCAATTCCGCCAGTACCTCGTCTCCCACCTTCCAAACTTCACAGAAACTCTTCTGCGAACCTTGCAGACCTAGCACTCCTGGAGGAAAGGATATTGCGGAGACATGACTTAGCCACAGCCTGGGGGCTGTTTCCAGAATGAAATGCTTTCACTCTACAGCGGAGTGTGCACTGATATGAAACTTCCTGGCAACTTCCTGACCAAAAACCGATTCTAGTAGATGGAGTTCTATGTATTTTTTCAGCGTGCCTTTTGTCTTGCTGTGCAGGTATTTCTACAGAAACTTTCATCCCTTAACACTTGTTTCTTTATATGTAACAGAGAAGCGAAATACCAGTTTCCATAGATTTAGTTTTAAAATAATTTTGATATAAATAAATGTTTTCTTAAAAATTTTGATCTCCTATTTCACCCCCTTAGGGGTTGAATTTCCAAAAATACTCGAGCACTTATTTATTTATTTGTAACCGAGAAGTCACATACTATACTTCATAGATATAGCTTTAAAAATACTTTAGTAGTTCTTTAATTACGATTTATTTTCCAAACAAACTTCCACCCACTGTTTCACCCCCATAGGAGTTAAATTTCCAAAAACGCTGAAACATGTAGTTCTCTATTTCTGAACGAGAAACCAAATACCAATTTTCGTAGGTCTAGTTTAAATTGGTTTAGTAGCAACATATTTTCAAAAAATCCTTTCATCGCCTATTTCATAACTTAGTGGTAGAATATCGAAATATCCCTTCTTAAACGACGGCTTAGCGTATAAGGTCAACACCATCTCTAAATTTCAAATTTCTATCCTTAGCGGTTGGTGCTGGGAGCTGAGTCAGTGAGTGTGTGAGTGAGTGAGTCAGTCAGGACATTGCCTTTTATTTATAGAGATAATGTTGCAGAAAATCTTGAACAAATTAATTATGGGCATTCCTCCATTGCGATTTGTGACACAACGACGGTGACACACTGTTGTTACGAATCCACTACGAAACACTTCCCACTCACAACTGATGGAAAGCACATCCTTTGTTTGCATATGTTAGTTCAAGCTGCCTCGTAGTCACTGCGCTGACGTCGCTTACACGACAGGCATGAAATCATTCTCTGTACTATTTGGACAGATGGTCTATAGGTTCTAAATACGACACTAAGGAGAATAGTGGCACCCTTTACTATATTCTTCTATTAATTCTTGCATTTATTCTTACGTTTATTCTTCAGGAAGATTTGGTCCATTTCTATGGATAATACCGATAGCCGAAACATTGGAAACATAGAAATTCCGAACACTAAGAGCATCGCGCGAAGCCAGGTTTGCCACAGAGACATTTCTTCGTACGAATTCACTCGGGAAAGAAACGTCCTTCACGTTGCTGACGATTTCGCGCGTTGGTAATAATTTCCCCGCAAACCACACATAACGGATCATTTTTCCGAAAACTGGAGCTTGCAGCTGATTATGAATCAAGATACACTACAGAAATTTCACCAAAAGTAAGTTCAAATAACTTCATTAATTTATTGTTCTTTTTTTTATTTTTTTAAATTCAATCACAAGACAGACTACTAGCAGGCGAACAATGACAACGTTGATTCAATATACATTGGAAAACATTCATATGGTAATCTTCTACGGATGGGTAGATGAATGAAGTAAATAAAATGAAAGCAATAACAGGGTTTCAACAATCTCGGAACAAACTTTGCTGCTACACGTTTCATGTCCAAAACATCCGAAAAAACTGCGTGGCCTGAGCTAAAGAACATGCCGACATTATCAGCAACCTCTCTGATGGTAATTCAGCGATTTTCCAGAACCATTTTCTTTATTTCTTCCACACTGTCGTGGAAGTGGAAGTCTTTCTTTCTTCTGCTATTATAATCATGAATGTCACTGTTGTTTTTAAACTGGTCCATGTTTTTGAGAACAAATTTCATTATTCAGCAAATGTACTATGAGGCTGTTGTAAGAATTCCTAACCTTTTAAAGAGATGCCTACAAGATGTGCGATTATGAGCCCCACATATTATTCTAACCACTTTCTTTTGAGCAGTGAATAGTTTGTCCCTAAGTATTGAGTTACACCAAAATATTATTCTGTATTACATCAGAGAATGAAATTACGCAACGTATGTTAGCTTGCTGATTTATATAACCTCAAAATTAGCAATTATTCCGATTGCAAAAGTTGCTGAACTAGTCGCTTTTGGAGATCCAAAATATCAATTTTCCAATTAAGATTCTCACATATATGCACACAAAAAAAATTAGTGTGCTCTACCTTGGCTACTGACTTTTGTTGGTATGTTGTATTTATTGGACGAACTATAATCACTGCAGTGGAAAAATTGGATGCACTGTGTATCTTCAAAGTTCAGAGCAAGCCCATTCGCAGCAAACCAATCAATAACTTTTCCAAAGGCATTATTTGTATCATCTTCTCTTGGAGTTTATTTTACTGAATTAATAATGATGCTTGTATCATCAGCAAACAGTGTCAGTTTAGCTTCTTGTTTCAGATAAGAAGAGAGATCATTTACATATATCAAGAACAGAAGGGGACCCATGATCGAACCCTGTGGAACACCTAATCTAATTTCACCCCATTAGATGAAGTGGTAAACTTTCTTAACTCGCTTAAACCACATAAAGAAACATTTTGCTTCCTGTTCTGTAGATATGACTTTATCACTCATCTGCTGTTTCATTTATATTGTAGAATCGTAATTTCTGTAACATAATGTAATGGTTCACACAATCAGATGCTTTGGGTAAGTCACAGAAAATTCCTATTGGTGACATTTTACTATTTGAAGACTCTATTGTGTGGGCAGTGAAATTGTATACTGCTATTTCAGTAGAACAGCATTTTTGAAATCCAAACTATGATTTACTAAGCATTCCATTACTGTTCAGAGACTAACCACTCTTGAGTACATTACTTTCTCGATGATTTTTGAAAATGCTGTAAGGAAGGATACTGGGCGGTGATTATTGACATCTGTGCTGTCCTCTTCCTTATACAGAGGCTTGACAAAGGCATACCTTGAGTTAGTGATGCATTACAGATGTGACTCAGGACATCAGCTGTAACTGCCCCACATTGTTTAAATACCTTATTAGAGATGTCATCTACTCCAACAGAACATTTATTTTTCAATGGTTTGATGAATTTCCTTATATCACAGCAGGTTTTTAGATGAAAATTAATCTGACAAGGATTTCTCAAAACTGACTCTTTCATGTACTGCTTGGCCTTCTTAAAATCTAACTTCTAACATAAGTCATGAGGTAAGTATCACTTCGTGTGCTCCTAAATTTCTCCGATCCAAAGTGATCTTCCCTGAGGGCCGCTTCTATCAGTTTTTCCATTCTTGTGTAAACAGTTCTTGTTAATATTTTGCAACCATGACTGATAGTTCGATAATTTTCGCAACTGTCAGCAACTATTTTCTTTGGAATTAGGATGAAAAAATTCTCGTTACTTTTTGACCACATATAACGTTTATTTCAGTGTATCACAAGCGATGCAAATACGACTGGAAAATGAGACCATATCCACTAAAAGATATTTACATGTATACTACTGTATGTCTATGTAATCAAAACGTTGACATAACATTGAACTTATTTTTGGTCTTCTGCTGCCAGACAGTGCTACAGGTTATCGAAAAGACGTATGAGGGTTGCCCAGAAAGTAATGCACCACATTTTTTCCTTCGGAAATTCTTTATTGAACATAATGAGAGTCACACACACGAGAGAATGGTGTTTTATCCACACATCCTATTTTTCCACGTAATCTCCGTCCCTTTCTATGACCTTCCTCCAGCAGGTATGCCCTGTCGGTACCAATCCTTGTAATGGTGGTGGAGCCAGTGATACGCTTAGTGAATCACCTCCTCATCATCCTGAAAACGTCTTCCACGAGTCTGTCTGTCCTCGCGAATGACGGTCTGCGGACTTTTGCCACGCTGGACATTTGCCACGATTTTACCTGCTCCGAAGGTTGAGTCCCTTATCTCCCCCTCCCCCTCCTCCTCCTCCTCACCCGTCGCCCGACCCGCAGTGAAGGTACTTACTGAGCTTTTCCGCTGGTTTACTTAACACAGGACCAGAATCTCTATGGATTTTCCGCCACATTTCTAGAGAGAATTTCGTTGTGGAAACTATTAAATGCATCTCGCATTGAAATCCGTACCAAATTTCGAGCCTGAGTAAAACTTCGCCAATCTTGGAGATTTTGCGTTCGTCGAAATTATACGTGCCTTTTTCGGTGGTCCTGCAGCAGCTTTCTGTCGTGTTTTGTGTACCATTGGGGATCAGTTCCGTCTGTTATGAATTAATTTGGTATGAATCTCTCAAGTGCTGTTGATACTATTTTTTTGAACGTAAGACACATATGGTCTTCACTTACATAGTTTGGAAGGATTGGAGACTGTCTCTTAGAAAGACGTCAACCGAATTTTTAGTAGCTTTTATAAATAGATATATTTCGCGTTTAATTTTAGTGAATTTCTTTGTTACGGAATTGAGCCTCGCTATGACTGTGTGTTCAGTAATCCCTGTATCCGTCGTGATGATCAGAATTATTTGTGGTTAAGAGGTCAAGTGTGTTTTCGTAACCATTTACAATTTGAATGGCCTCGTGAACTAATTCTTCAAAATAATTTTAAATAAAGCATTTAGAACAATTACGGAAGTTGTTTTCTATCTACAATAGGGTCTGAAAATGTATTTTTGTCAACATACGGAAGGAATATTTGAAGTCACTTCCAACTATAATTGTATGAGTAGGGTACCTACTTGCGATGAGACTAGAGTTTTCTTTGAAATGTTGAGCAACTGTTTCATCTGAGACCAGGTGTCGGTAAAATGAGCCAGTTATTAATTTATTCCGGTTGTCGAATATAACCTCCGTCCATACTAAGTCACAGGAACTACCGGCTTCAATGTCGCTTGTGAGCTGGAACACATATTACATTATTTTTCCCAGATCATTACAATTATGGCTTTTCCCTCCAAAACCTAGGATGCTTTCTCTGTAACCCTGCAAATACCAGAGCTAAACAATGTAGAACAACGTACGTTAGAAGCATAGCATTCTGCATTACTTCATTTCCTTATTTCTAACAGTTTAAAATTGTACGTCGACTTTAGATGACATGTCAACCCTAGACGTTCTTATCTCTGTTTATAAAAGTACTTCCCCTCATGTTTTGAACATTGTTCCGTTACACTTTATTAACTAATGTTTCGCCGCAAGGGATATCGGATTTTAGAGAGTAAATTAATATAGAGTATGTCGTTCTTCTTTTCAATCATTCACATACCCATTTATTCTTTCCTTACTGTCTTTTGGGCATGCAGTTGTAGTAATTAAAGTAGGCACAAATGCAGTGATCAAAAAGAAATGATTAGCGTACATTCGCATTCTCTTTACATCGTTCCTTTCTTGTTGCTCCCATGGCGATGGACTGTTTCTATCGCAACCAGTAAGTGTGATAGGAAGCTACCGTACAGACAGAGGGATCTATATTTATACTTGCCAGAACTAATTACATACAGACATAATCGACGGAAGTGCTTTAGTTTCCCAAAAGTTATAAATATTTCGATTTCAGAAAAGAAGCTCTACATTTCGCCAAGATGTCGAAGAAGAAGGTCCCTTACGTACTGGTTGTATCGAGTAAGATGCGGAGACGGTGGTTTGAAAGCGGACAGAAGAAGAACGAGGAAGGGCGTCCCTTACCTGAGGGATCGCTACTCAAGCTACCTGGCGAAGGGCCAAGTGTGGCAAATGTCCGGCGTGGCAAATGTCCGGCATTCCGAATGACAGCTCGCTGTAACAAGTGAGGTGTGACCGTGGGGCTTCGCCGGACAGCCTTCTGATGACCTCACCCTGCGTGCCCAGTGACTAACTGTACTTCTGTCGACAGCAGACGCTCCATAGACTTTGCACAAGCGTTCGTGGATACTCTCCACAGTTTATCTCTCTGCAGTGAGAAATTCAATGACGGCAAGTTGCTTGTAACGTACGTCACCTACAGACACTATTTTGAAACTGTCCTGCAGCTATGTTATCTGTCGGAAGTGACAGAAACTTAGCGCACTCACTCAGAACACTTCAGATAATACATACTCAACGTTTCACGTTCGTAGCATTGTTTTTTTTTTTGGGATGAGAAAAAGAATGCGGTGCATTACTTTCCGGTTAAACCTCGTACATACGAGACGTGTTTTTGAAGTATGTACCGTTTTGAAATGGGTACCCATGGTCTAGGGGTAGCGTCTTTGATTCATAATCAAAACGTCTTCGGTCCCGGGTTCGGTCTCCGCCACTGCCTAAATTCTGATAAATAGTCAGCATTGGCGGCCGAAGACTTCCGGCATAAGAAGTCAGCCTCATTCTGCCAACGGCCTTGTCAAAGAGGGCGGAGGAGCGGATAGAGGTTCAGGGCACTCTCTTGTCCTAGGGGTGGGAAATTGCCCCTAAAGGCAGAAGAATCAGCAATTATCAACGACATGAGGAAGCAGAAGGCAATGGAAACCACTGCATTAAAGAGACGTAACGTGTATCCACAGAACATGTGGCCTGTATTTGAAGAAGTGTCATGATAATCTCTCCATTGGCAAAAGATTCCGAAATAGTCCCCCATTCGGATCTCCGGGAGGGGACTGCCAAGGGGGAGGTTACCATGAGAAAAAGATTGAATAATCTACGAAAGGATAACGTTCTACGAGTCGGGGCGTGGAATGTCAGAAGCTTGAACGTGGTAGGGAAACTAGAAAATCTGAAAAGGGAAATGCAAAGGCTCAATCTAGATATAGTAGGGGTCAGTGAAGTGAAGTGGAAGGAAGACAAGGATTTCTGGTCAGATGAGTATCGGGTAATATCAACAGCAGCAGAAAATGGTATAACAGGTGTAGGATTCGTTATGAATAGCAAGGTAGGGCAGAGGGTGTGTTACTGTGAACAGTTCAGTGAGCGGGTTGTTCTAATCAGAATCGACAGCAGACCAACACCGACAACGATAGTTCAGGTGTACATGCCGACGTCGCAAGCTGAAGATGAACAGATAGAGAAAGTGTATGAGGATATTGAATGGGTAATGCAGTATGTAAAGGGGGACGAAAATCTAATAGTTATGGGCGACTGGAATGCAGTTGTAGGGGAAGGAGTAGAAGAAAAGGGTACCGGAGAATATGGGCTTGGGACAAGGAATGAAAGAGGAGAAAGACTAATTGAGTTCTGTAACAAGTTTCAGCTAGTAATAGCGAATACCCTGTTCAAGAATCACAAGAGGAGGAGGTATACTTGGAAAAGGCCGGGAGATACGGGAAGATTTCAATTAGATTACATCATGGTCAGACAGAGATTCCGAAATCAGATACTGGATTGTAAGGCGTACCCAGGAACAGATATAGACTCAGATCACAATATAGTAGTGGTGAAGAGTCGGCTGAAGTTCAAGACATTAGTCAGGAAGAATCAATACACAAAGAACTGGGATACGGAAGTACTAAGGAATGACGAGATACGTTTGAAGTTCTCTAACGCTATAGATACAGCAATAAGGAACAGCGCAGTAGGTAGTACAGTTGAAGAGGAATGGGCATCTCTAAAAAGGGCCATCACAGAAGTTGGGAAGGAAAACATAGGTACAAAGAAGGTAGCTGCGAAGAAACCATGGGTAACAGAAGAAATACTTCAGTTGATTGATGAAAGGAGGAAGTACAAACAGGTTACGGGAAAATCAGGAATACAGAAATACAAGTCGCTGAGGAATGAAATAAATATGAAGTGCATGGAAGCTAAGACGAAATGGCTGCAGGAAAAATGTGAAGACATCGAAAAAGATATGATTGTCGGAAGGACAGACTCAGCATACAGGAAAGTCAAAACAGCCTTTGGTGGCATTAAAAGCAACGGTGGTAACATTAAGAGTGCAACGGGAATTCCACTGTTAAATGCAGAGGAGAGAGCAGATAGGTGGAAAGAATACATTGAAAGCCTCTATGAGGGTGAAGATTTGTCTGATGTGATAGAAGGAGAAACACGAGTCGATTTAGAAGAGATAGGGGATCCAGTATTAGAATCGAAATTTAAAAGAGCTTTGGAGGACTTACGGTCAAATAAGGCCGAAGGGATAGATAACATTCCATCAGAATTTCTAAAATCATTGGGGGAAGTGGCAACAAAACGACTATTCACGTTGGTGTGTAGAATATATGAGTCTGGCGATATACCATCTGACTTTCGGAAAAGCATCATCCACACAATTCCGAAGACGGCAAGTTGAGCTGACAAGTGCGAGAATTATCGCACAATCAGCTTAACAGCTCATGCATCGAAGCTGCTTACAAGAATAATATACAGAAGAATGGAAAAGAAAATTGAGAATGCGCTAGGTGACGATCAGTTTGGCTTTAGGAAAAGTAAAGGGGCGAGAGAGGCAATTCTGACGTTACGGCTAATAATGGAAGCAAGGCTAAAGAAAAATCAAGACACTTTCATAGGATTTGTCGACCTGGAAAAAGCGTTCGACAGTATAAAATGGTACAAGCTGTTCGAGATTCTGAAAAAAGTAGGGGTAAGCTATAGGGAGAGACGGGTCATATACAATATGTACAACAACCAAGAGGGAATAATAAGAGTGGACGATCAAGAACGATGCGCTCGTATTAAGAAGGGTGTAAGACAAGGCTGTAGCCTTTCGCCCCTACTCTTCAATCTGTACATCGAGGAAGCAATGATGGAAATAAAAGAAAGGTTCAGGAGTGGAACTAAAATACAAGGTGAAAGGATATCAATGATACGATTCGCTGATGACATTGCTATCCTGAGTGAAAGTGAAGAAGAATTAAATGATCTGCTGAACGGAATGAACAGTCTAATGAGTACACAGTATGGTTTGAGAGTAAATCGGAGAAGACGAATGTAATGAGAAGTAGTAGAAATGAGAACAGCGAGAAACTTAACATCAGGATTGATGGTCACGAAGTCAATGAAGTTAAGGAATTCTGCTACCTAGGCAGTAAAATAACCAATGACGGACGGAGCAAGGAGGACATCAAAAGCAGACTCGCTATGGCAAAAAAGGCATTTCTGGCCAAGAGAAGTCTATTAATATCAAGTACCGGCCTTAATTTGAGGAAGAAATTTCTGAGGATGTACGTCTGGAGTACAGCATTGTATGGTAGTGAAACATGGACTGTGGGAAAACCGGAACAGAAGAGAATCGAAGCATTTGAGATGTGGTGCTATAGACGAATGTTGAAAATTAGGTGTACTGGTAAGGTAAGGAATGAGAAGGTTCTACGCAGAATCGGAGAGGAAAGGAATATGTGGAAAACACTGATAAGGAGAAGGGACAGGATGATAGGACATCTGCTAAGACATGAGGAAATGACTTCCATGGTACTAGAGGGAGCTGTAGAGGGCAAAAACTGTAGAGGAAGATAGAGATTTGAATACGTCAAGCAAATAATTGAGGACGTAGGTTGCAAGTGCTACTCTAAGATGAAGAGGTTAGCACTACTCTGAGATGAAGAGGTTAGCACAGGAAAGGAATTTGTGGCGGGCCGCATCAAACCAGTCAGCAGACTGATGCAAAAAAAAAAAAAAAAAAAAAAAAAAAAAAAAAAAAAAAAAAAAAAAAAAAAAAAACCGTTTTGAAATTAAAGAAAGACGTTCTAAGATATCTCAATAATTTTATTTTTACATGAAAGCCTGTACCTTAATCTACTTTTCTACACAATTTCCGTCAATATTGAGGCACTTGTCATAACGTTGTACCAGTTTTTTAATACCCTCCTCATAGACGTCTGCCGCCTGACTTGTTAACCACTGCATCACCACTGTTTTGACTTCGTCATCGTCTTGGAGACGCTGACCGCCCAGGTGTTTCTTCAAGTGCAGGAACAGATGGTAGTCAGTGGGCGCAAGACCGCGGCTGTACGAAAAGATGTGATGAGATCCTTGGTCTGATTCGCCACATGCGGACGGGCATTGTCTTGCAGCAAAACGATGCCCTTGCTCAACTTCCATGGACTGTTGCTTTGATTCTGGTGTAACGTAGGCCACCCATGTTTCATGGCCCGTAACAATTTGGCTTAAGAAATCATCACCGTCGTTGTGGTACCGCTCAAGGAAAATCAATGCACTGTCTAAACGTTTGGTTTTGTGCACATCCGTCAACATTTTCGGTACCCAACGTGCGCACAATTTTCGGTAATTCAAGTGCTCGGTCACAATGCCACACAAAACACTACGAGAAACGTTAGGAGAGTCATCCTGCAAGGAGGAAATCATAAAGGGTCTGTTTTCTCTCACCTTGTTGTCCGCTTCCTGCACCAAGCTTTCATTAACGACCGAAGGACGCCTACTCCGTTGTTCATCATGCACACTTGCGCGGCCATCTTTAAATGCTCTCACCCACTTACCATTCCATCACTCATAATGTTCTCTCCGTAAACTGCACAGATTTCACGATGAATATCGATCGCTTTTAGGCCTTTAGCACTAAGAAATCTTGTAACAGCCCGTACTTCACAGTCGACGGGACTCACTATTATCGCAGGTATCTCAAACACTCAGTACACAACGTAAACAAGAAAGAATCAGACTGTAATGGCGTCAGTGCGAAGATTAAAGTACAGGCTTTCATGTGAAACTAAAATTATTGAGATATCTTAGCACGTCTTTTATTAATTTCAAAACGGTACTTACTTAAAAAACACGTCTCCTACAATACATCGTACCTAGTTGTTGTTGTTGTTGTGTTCTTCAGTCCTGAGACTGGTTTGCTGCAACTATCCATGCTATTCTATCCTGTGCAAGCTTCTTTATCTCCCAGTACCTACTGCAACCTACATCCTTCTGAATCTGCTTAGTGTATTCATCTCTTGGTCTCCCTCTTCGATTTTTACCTTCCACGCTGCGCTCCAATACTAAATTGGTGATCCCTCGATGTCTCAGAACATGTCCTACCAACCGATCCCTTCTTCTAGTCAAGTTGTGCCACAAGCTCCTCTTCTCCCCAATTCTATTCAATACCTCCTCATTAGTTATGTGATCTGCCCATCTAATGTTCAGCATTCTTCTGTAGCACCACATTTAGAAAACTTCTATTCTCTTCGTGTCTGAACTATTTATCGTCCACGTTCCACTTCCATACATGGCTACACTCCATACAAATACTTTGGGAAACGACTTCCTGACGTTTAAACCTATACTCGATGTTAACAAATTTTTCTTCTTCAGAAACGCTTTCCTTGCCATTGCCAGTCTACATTTTATATTCTCTCTACTTCGACCATCATCATTTATTTTGCTCACCAAATAGCAAAATTCATTTACTACTGTAAGTGTCTCATTTCCTAATCTAATTCCCCCAGCATCGTCCCACTTAATTCGACTACATTCCATTATCCTCGTTTTCCTTTTGTTGGTGTTCATCTTATATCCTCCCTTCAAGACACTGTCCATTCCGTTCAACTGCTCTTCCAAGTCCTTTGCTGTCTCTGACAGAATTACAATGTCACCGGCCCACCTTAAAGTTTTTATTTCTTCTCCATGGATTTTAATACCTACTCCAAATTTTTCTTTTGTTTCCTTTACTGCTTGCTAAATATACACGTTGAATAACATCGGGGATAGGCTACAACCCTGTCTCACTCCCTTCCCAACCACTGCTTCCCTTTCATGACCCCTCGACTCTTATAACTGCCATCTGCTTTCTGTACAAATTGTAAATAGCCTTTCGCTCCCTGTATTTTACCCCTGCCACCTTCAGAATTTGAAAGAGAGTATTCCAGTCAACATTGTCAAAAGCTTTCTCCAAGTCTACAAATGCTAGAAACGTAGGTTTGCCTTTTCTTAATCTAGCTTCTTAGATAAGTCGTAGGGTCAGTATTGCCTCACGTGTTCCCATATTTCTACGGAATCCAAACTGATCTTCCCCGAGGTTGGCTTCTATCAGTTTTTCCATTCGTCTGTAAAGAATTCGTATTAGTATTTTGCAGCCGTGACTTATTAAACTGATAGTTCGGTAATTTTATATTTGTCAACGCCTGCTTTCTTTGGGATTGGAATTATTATATTCTTCTTGAAGTCTGAGGTTATTTCGCCTGTCTCATACATTTTGCTCACCAGATGGTAGAGTTTTGTCGAGACTGGCTCTCCCAAGGCTGTCAGTAGTTCTAATGGAATGTTGTCTACTCCCAGGGCCTTGTTTCGACTTAGGTCTTTCAGTGCTCTATCAAATTCTTCACGCAGTATCGTATCTCCCATTTCATCTTCATCCACATCCTCTTCCATTTCCATAATATTGTCCTCAAGAACATCGCCCTTGTATAGTCCCTCTATATACTCCTTCATCCTTTCTGCTTTCCCTTCTTTGCTTAGAACTGGGTTTCCATCTGAGCCCTTGATAATCATGCAAGTGGTTCTCTTTCCTCCAAAGGTCTCTTTAATTTTCCTGTAGGCAGTATCTATCTTCCCCCTAGTGAGATAAGCCTCTACATCCTTAAATTTGTCCTCTAGCCATGCCTGCTTAGCCATTTTGCACTTCCTGTCGATCTCATTTTTGCAGAACTAGCACTCCTGAAAGAAAGGATATTGCGGAGAGATGGCTTAGCCACAGGCTGCGGGATGTTGGTAGAGCACTTGCCCGCGAAAGGCAAAGGTCTCGAGTTCGAGTCTCGGTCCGGCACGCAGTTTTAATCTGTCAGGAAGTTTCATATCAGCGCAAACTCCGCTGCAGAGCGAAAATCTTATTCTGGAAACATCCCCCAGGCTGTGGCTAAGCCATGTCTCCGCAATAACCCTTTTTTCAGGAGTGCTAGTTCTGCAAGGTTAGCAGGAGAGCTTCTGTAAAGTTTGGAAGGTAGGAGACGAGATACTGGCAGAAGTAAAGCTGTCAGGACGGGGCGTGAGTCGTGCTTCGGTAGCTCAGTTGGTAGAGCACTTGCATGCGAAAGGCAAAGGTCCCGAGTTCGAGTCTCAGTCCGGCACACAGTATTAATCTGCCAGGAAGTTTGAAGAAAGAAGTAGACTGTAATGGCGTGAGTGCGCAGATTAAGGTACAGGCATCCGTGTAAAACTAAAATTATTGAGATATCTTAGTACGTCTTTTTTTAATTTCAAAACGGTACTTACTTAAAAAACACGCCTCGTACGATACATCGTACCTAGGTAATTAACGTAAATCCGCATGAGTCCTCCGAAACGCATAGTTTAAAGTGTAATAGACTGAATGTGATTGGTTACAGCGTTTTGTATCTTCATTTATTTTGGGATACCAATGTACCTGTCAGAGACAGCAACGGACTTGGAAGAGCAGTTGAACGGAATGGACAGTGTCTTGAAAGGAGGGTATAAGATGAACAAAAAACAAAAGCAAAACGAGGATAATGGAATGTCGTCGAATTAAGTCGGGTGATGCTGAGGGAATTAGATTAGGAAATGAGACACTTAAAGTAGTAATGGAGTTTTGCTATATGGGGAGCAAAATAACTGAAGATGGGCGATGTAGAGAAGATATAAAATGTCGACTGGCAATGGCAAGGAAAGCGTTTCTGAAGAAGAGAAATTTGTTAACATCGAGTATAGATTTAAGTGTCAGGAAGTCGTTTCTCAAATTATTTGTATGGAGTGTAGCCATGTATGGAAGTGAAACATGGACGATAAATAGTTTAAACAAGAAAAGAATAGAAGCTTTCGAAATGTGGTGCTACAGAAGAATGCTGAAGATTAGATGGGTAGATCACGTAACTAATGAGGAGGTATTGAATAGAATTGTGGAGAAGAGGAGTTTGTGGCACAACTTGACCAGAAGAAGGGATCGGTTGGTAGGACATGTTCTGAAGCATCAAGAGATCACCAATTTAGTACTGGAGGGCAGCGTGGAGGGTAAAAGTCGTAGAGGGAGACCAAGGGATGAATACACTAAGCAGATTCAGAAGGATGTAGGCTGCAGTAGGTACTGGGAGATGAAGAAGCTTGCACAGGATAGAGTAGCATGGAGAGCTGCATCAAACCAGTTTCAGGACTGAAGACCACAATAACAACATCAATGTACCTCGTACCTTCATTCTCGCACAGACTCCAGTTTTTACTGTGGTTAGGAATAATCCCCTTACGAAACGTTTTCGAAGTGATAAAGCACTAAACGAGCGGAAAAAATTTAGATACAGCTGTGTTTCGTGACCTGGAACCGCAGGAGACTTCCGTGGCGTGCTGTATCCGGAGCCTTAGCCGCAGTTCCGGCCATGGCGCTGACCAGGTTGCTGGTCCTGCTGGTGGCTATGGCCGCCACAGCCGACGGCCTCGTATCCGCGCCGGCGTGGGGCGACCAGCAGAGTGGGCTGCTGGGGCACAGAGAAGAGCAGCAACAGGGGCCGACGCGGCTCTCCCTCCCCATCCCGTCGGCGTACCGCCGAGAGGAGTCATCGCTGCCGGACTACGTCGTCGTCTTCCGGAAGAACCGAGGTCGCGAGGCCGCGACTGCCCTGAGTGAGCCGAGGCCTTGGTGGATGGCACCGCAGTTTGTGACTAGTGAGCACTTTCAAAGGCTCGCGCCACAGCGAACTGCTGATCTGAGTTCTCAGTTTCTACAGCTACTGATGCAGGAAGTGAAGCGAATGCAGGGCAAAGCCGAAAATGGCAGGCTGGCTGGAGAGGACCCAGGGCTGACGCGCGGAGTCGTTCGACCGGCCGAGCAGAGCAGTGGCGACCCGCAGTTGGTGGCTTTGCCGGCAGTTCCCATCGCCTTCCGCTCGTTTATCAACTCGCCGGACATCCCTACGCTGTGCCCAGACGGCACCAAGGTGGCACACGACAAGTCGTGCCGCTCCGTATGGAAGAGAGCCTCCAGGTAAAACACACACACACACATCTACATCTACGTCTACATCCATACTCCGCAAGCCACCTGACGGTGTGTGGCGGAGGGTACCTTGAGTACCCCTATCGGTTCTCCCTTCTTTTCCAGTCTCGTATTGTTCGGGGAAAGAAAGATTGTCGGTATGCCTCTGTGTGGGCTCTAATCTCTCTGATTTTATCCTCATGGTCTCTTCGCGAGATATACGTAGCAGGGAGCAATATACTGCTTGACTCTTCAGTGAAGGTATGTTCTCGAAACTTTAACAAAAGCCCGTACCGAGCTACTGAGCGTCTCTCCTGCAGAGTCTTCCACTGGAGTTTATCCATCCCGTAACGTTTTCGAGGTTACTAAATGATCCTGTAACGAAGCGCGCTGCTCTCCGTTGGATCTTCTCTATCTCTTCTATCAACCCAATCTGGCACGGATCCCACACTGGTGAGCAATATTCAAGTAGTGGGCGAACAAGTGTACTGTAACCTACTTCCTTTGATTTCGGATTGCATTTCCTTAGCATTCTTCCAATGAATCTCAGTCTGACATCTGCTTTACCGTCGATTAATTTTATATGGTCATTCCATTTTAATTCACTCCTAATGGCTACTCCCAGATAATTTATGGAATTAGCTGCTTCCAGTTGCTGACCTGTTATATTGTAGCTAAATGATAAATCATCTTTCTTTCTATGTATTCGCATCACATTACACTTGTCTACATTGAGATTCAATTGCTATTCCCTGGACCATGCGTCAATTCGTTGCAGATCCTCCTGCATTTCAGTACAATACACTATAGGACAGTCACACACACACACACACACACACCTCACTCCTCCTCTAGGAGAAGATAGTGAGCCCAGGCACAGGTGCTTTATTTCTTTGCTGTATCGTCCCCTCAGACATTGCATAGGCTGGCAACAGCTGGCTGGCTATTCTTCACGAACACAGATTTTATAAATTAGAGTTATTAAAAAATTTAAATTATTTTAAGGAATGCAGCAACCTGCCAATTTTTATGTTTTTTTCGGATTTCATAGATCAATCGGTAAATAAGTTATCCTTATACGATCACTTTGTTGTGAGTGTGTCTGTCTGTCGGTCAGTCTGTTAAAATACACTACTGGCCATTGAAATTCCTACACCACGATGATGACGTGCTACTGACGCGAAATTTAACCGACAGGAAGAACATGCTGTGATATGTAAATGATTAGCTTTTCAGAGCATTCACACAAGGTTGGCACCGGCGGCGACACCTACAACGTGCTGACATGAGGAAAGTTTCCAAACGATATCGCATACACAAACGTTGTGCTGATGCCTCGTGTAAGGAGGAGAAATGCGTACCGTCACGTTTCCGACTTTGATAAAGGTCGGATTGTAGCTTATCGCGATTGCGGTTTATCGTATCGCGACATTGCTGCTCGCGTTGGTCGAGATCCAATGACTGTTAGCACAATTATGGGATTGGTGGGTTCAGGAGGGTAATACGGGATGCCGTGCTGGATCCCAACGGCCTCGTATCATTAGCAGTCGAGATGACAGGCATCTTATCCGCATGGCTCTAACGGATGGTGCAGCCACGTCTCGATTCCTGAGTCAACAGATGGCGACGTTTGCAAGACAACAACCATCTGCACGAACAGTTCGACGACGTTTGCAGCAGCATGGACTATCAGCTCGGAGACCAGGGGTGCGGCTATCCTTGGCGCTGCATCACAGACAGGAGCGCCTGCGATGGTGTACTCACCAATGAACCTGGGTGCACGAATGGCAAAACGTAATTTTTTCGGATGAATCCAGGTTCTGTTTACAGCATCATGATGGTCGCATCCGTGTTTGGCGACATCGCGGTGAACGCACATTGGAAGCGTGTATTCGTCATCGCCATACTGGCGTATCCCCCGGCGTGATGGTTTGGGGTGCCATTGGTTACACGTCTCGGTCACCTCTTGTTCGCATTGACGGCACTTTTAACAGTGGACGTTACATTTGAGACGTGTTACGACTCGTGACACTACCCTTCATTCGATCCCTGCGAAACCCTACATTTCAGCAGGATAATGCACGACCGCATGTTTCTCGATACAGAAAATGTTCGACTGCTGCCCTGGCCAGCACGTTCTCCATATTTCTCACCAATTGAAAACATCTGGTCAATGGTGGCCGAGCAACTGGCTCGTCAGAATACGCCAGTCACTAATCTTGATGAACTGTGGTAGACTATCGTCTTGAAGCTGCATGGGCAGCTGTACCTGTACACGCCACCCAAGCTCTGTTTGACTCATTGCCCAGGCGTATGAAGGCCGTTATTACGGCCAGAGGTGGTTGCTGTGGGTACTGATTTCTCAGGATCTGTGCACCCAAATTGCGTGAAAATGTAATCACATGTCAGTTCTAGTATAATATATTTGTCCAATGAATACCTGTTTATCATCTGCATTTCTTCTTGGTGTATCAATTTTGATGGCCAGTAGTGTACTATCTTCCTGGGAAAAGGGTAGACGCATCAAGTAGAAATGAATAGAGCACGTAGTCCAAATACGGAATACCATTTTCTTTTTTTTCATAAGTTTCTCAGTTTTTCACATTAAGCAAACAAAACATGCGTAGTACATTCTTTGGAATATATTTCAATGCTTACTGTGTTTTCGAATACATACTACATTAGAAACATTGTTAAATTAAGCTTACCGTGAAGTTTGACATTTTTGGCACTTCAGATTATGGGGTGCAAATATGCAATATTCCATTCGTTTCAAATTTGTTAAAGTTAAAACAAATAATGGAAGATCTAACAAATCATTGTAAAAGAAAACACTAGAAAACATAATAATACAATAGAACAATACACGAAATATACCCTTTTCTGTTATTAAATTCCTTACCCTAAGTAATTTCGCTTGCAGAAGTCACACACTTATCGTCCTTTACCATAACGTACATATACGATGTGCTCACACAATTCGGACATTAGACACGTTACCCATTCTCCATCTGCCTTGTTCTGCGAAAATTTACCTGAGCAGAGCAGACAATTGCCATCTTCATTAGTGGGTACACTGTTATCCAGGGTGGAGAATCAACTCTCACACTAAAAACATCACCCTCAGAATCAGATGATTCCTTGTTCCTAGGCTTTGGTGGTCTCTGCTTCTTTGTCTCCGGTTTATTTGTTGCTGTCGTCGATACTTCAAGAGATCTCTTGTATGGAGACGAGCTTATGACTGCTGAAGGACTTGCTTTT
Organism: Schistocerca piceifrons; assembly: GCF_021461385.2. Lineage (NCBI taxonomy): Eukaryota > Metazoa > Arthropoda > Insecta > Orthoptera > Acrididae > Schistocerca > Schistocerca piceifrons. Next base: position 330,179,098 of record NC_060138.1, on the reverse strand, counting down.
CTTCCGCTGGTGCCTGGCCTCTTCTTTATTTGTTGTATGGGTGAGATTTGTCAAGGTATAATTTCAGAATAGGCACAAGATGTTCCTCCCTTGACTTCAATATTAGCCTTCCCACTTCTAGAAGCCACAGCTCCTGCAGATGTTACATTGACTGGATCATTAGGTAAATCCTTAATTATACATTTATTGCTGGCAATGCAAAACTGCAACCGTGAAAATGTGAGGGTTTAACGGGTATATGCCTGTCACCCTAAACCCATTGACTGCTATCTCTCCTGTGTGGCACTTGAGGTACACCTGCCCATCCAGTTCGGTGACGTCCATGTTTGTTACTGGACGTACATTTACATTCATCCATATGAATACCAGCTCAGAATAATAGGCTTTCATAGGACTCATGAAAGTTCTATCTAGCCGTTGCATCTTGTGGGAGGCAAGTGGAGGCAGCCACAAGGTTTTGGCATGGTTTCACGTACGAGATTTATAACATCCAGATTACTGGAGTGGCCCATTTTATTTTCTGTGACGTTTTTAATTGATATTTGCGTAGGAGACTCATCCCACTGCTTTCGAGCTCGTGAAGTCATTTCTGAGGCAATTCCCATCAGTAAAACAGCTTGCGAAAGTATGGTACAAATATGGAATATTAGTATTCCATATTAGTGACACAGCCATCTTGAAATTCAGAAACGAAAATAAAAATGAAAATTAAATTTAAATAGCCAACAAACACGCCATTTTACGGCTTAATGTATTAGCTAAACGTCTGTTTACAAAATACATTAATAATTTATGTATTATGACAAGAATGAAGCTGAAAACTAGCAACCTGCAACAATTATGCCTCCTAGCGAATTCGTTAAAACGGTTTCACTCACTTGCAGTGGCTGCCGACTGTAATATGAATGCATCCCAAAGCAGTTTACAGTTGCTGACCGTAATTTTTAAGCAGATAATAAAAGTACAGCTCTTACAAAGTGAGAAGTCATAGTATTCCATATTAACACCCCTATTCCATATTTGCATCTCTTCCTGTATCACATACTAAGGTCTACGGTTCCTTGGGACTGTAAAAAACTGAAGTTTCTAAGTCAAAGCTATCAAAAGATGCGGCCATTTATGTCATATTTTCGCATTCGAAAACTCACTCATCAAAACGCGCAGTGTACTTGATGTTGACCGAGAATCATGAAATTTGTCAAGAAGCAAGGTTTCACAGTACAACAAAAGGAGAAAATCCGGAATTTGTTAATTTGTAATTATATTGCACGAAAAACGTTTTTTGTCATTCTTTACCCGATTTTTCATCTGTCCGTCGGTTAACAGCCCTTTTTCTCAAGAAATGTTAGACATCCCAAGTCGAAATTTGTTGTTAACAGCCACTAAAGTGGACGAACTAATAAAACTTTAAGTGATGTAAAGAAATGCAGACGATTTAAAACGTGTTGTCTTCCAATGGTTGATTTTGATGTTAATGGTGTTTTGTACGGAGAGGAAGCAATCTTGTGACAAACCAGAGGGATAAGTGGGTTAATGGATCTTAGCGAGGACGAAGGAAGTTAGATTACATGTAGCAAGATGATTTTAGGAAAATTAACTGAGGGAGGGAATTGTTTAGGTGAAATCAGAAGGGTTGGAATTGAGCTGAAGGGTATGCAACTCATATAGAGAGGATCTTTTGCTACAAGAGCGTATATGCCTGGAATTGTTAAATCTTAGCGGAGTCTTGACGATATGCACATAAATTCCTTCATCAGAACAATTAATACGGAGGTTCTCAAAGCATTCGATCACGTGCACAACATCGAATCTACTCACCTTTTGGTAACTATAAAGACTTTTAGTTAATGTATGTGCATTGTGGCTCTTAGACATAGGGTAAAAGTCACAAATTATTTGCGCAATAATTTTCTTCCTGTACCATGAACCGGATACCAGCTTACGATAATGAGATCCATCAGCGTTAGTATTGAGCAGATTCCATGTTATTTGATAAATGGCGTTCACATTCTGAATTGCTCCATATTACTTCAAGCTGAGGATATCAGCAACGTTCTTCGAATGCCGACATTATGTTACGAAAATTAGTTGACGTGCATAAATATATGGAGCCAAGCACTTTATTTGTTTGTGCACTGCGTGTTTTAAGGGAATGCCAGACCGTTACCATCGCGGGCATTTGCGGTCGATAGGACATTTGCAGTCACCCTCTTCGCCAGGTAGTTTAGCAGCAATCTCTCAAGGCAAGGGCGGCCCTTTTTTGTATTCGTCGTGTCCGCTTTCACGTCGCCGTCTCCGCATCTTAACCGACATAGTCAGTACCTAAGCGGGCCTCCTTCTTCCACAGCTTGGCTTCCTGAAATCACGTTGCCAAATGAAAATACTGATATGATTACTGAAGATGCTCCACTACATAGATGGATTTTAGATACAGTAGTTCTACCTAATGCCAACGTATTTCCAACTGCCATTCCACTCTGCCGAAATATATTTCTTTTATTTCATATATTTATATATTATATATATTTATATTTTATATATGTATATATTTTATATATTTCTTTTATTATCTGTTCAGTATACGGAAATCGAAATATTTGAAACTTTTGGGCAACTAAAGCAATACCATCGACTATGTAAATATGTAATGACTTCTTCCAAGCTAAAATATAGCTCCACCCTCCCTCTGTCTGTACTGTTCTCTCTATGCTATCGTCCAGCTTCAAGTATTTCTTCTTTTTCTTCTTCCCTCTAAGATGCATCTCTAACTTCATGTACATGCAGCTTGTGAGCTCCGCTTCCTTCTTCACGCATTCCACCAAACAAGTGAGGGTTTCCAAAAATATTATTTATTTTATTGCATTATTTTGAACCAATCAAACTATTTACAACTGAAGCGGTTAATTATCTGACTCTAATTTACTTTGCTGTGCAACCCTTCAACAGCATTCGTCGCTGAGTGCCTTTCATGCATAACAATTCCACATTGTCATTGCGATATCCTCATCCCGTAGTCAGTTGTCGACAAAGTAGTCAAAAAATTGAGAGAGCCTTTCGTCATCAGGAACTTGTGCATAACCCATCTGTTACTTGCTTCTTCGGTTTTACAAATGCAGACGTGAAGTCTTAAATCTTCATTCTGTCAGCACTCTTAGACCGAGATCTTGAAGCCTTCTCTATAAATCTTTTTCATCTGAAAATAACGTCCATTTATTTCTCTTGAGGCGAAAATTTGGCGAAGGACCGATATCCTAGCAGTCTCAAAATTTATGTTCACTTCTCTAGGACACCACTGAGAAAATTCTTTTTTAATCAGACGAAACAGGCGAACATATGTGTCTTCCTCCTTATTGGCGTGCAGGGTAAATACAGGAAGAATGTTTATTTCGTCACTTGGGACTCCTATGTCTGTATGTGTGTTATAGATCTATGCAAATTGCTTGCTGCAGCTCTTAAATGTTCCATCCGTAAAAATGGGAAGGCGTTTTAACTGCTGCCATCTCCCAGTTTAAGAGATATTCATGAAGAGCAATTTCATAAGAGTTCTTGGGCTATTATTGATTCCCCCGCGGGTGACTTCGCTGACGACACGAGGTCCTCCTCATAGATTCTGAGTTAGGCACCACTATTATTATTATTATTATTATTAAGATTTTCCATTTCACGCACGTATACCTCGGATAACTGGGTGGTTTCTTCTCGAAACCATCTCTTCGCCCTCTCCACTTGCTACGTCACTTCCAGAGCTGCATCAGGTGGTCCAAAGAGATGATCTGACAAGTTAAACCACTTCCCGGTCCTTCGAATGCATCGTTCCCTTGCAATGCTCCGATTTTGTCTTAAGCACTCCCTCTTAACAAAACCTGCTTTAAATTCCTTCACTTTACGATACACATAACCACTGCAATGAGCAGAAGGCCGTGGAGCCTGATTGGGTTGGGAGGAGGGGCGGGAAGAGAAGTGGGCAAGGGTACCCAACTCTTCAGAACAGGTAAAACGCAAATGTCCGGGGTCGCAAATCTCTGCGTTTGCAAGTGTCCTACTACCCTTTCACGGAATGATGCCTCTATAATCAGATAGAAACGGTAAAAAATTAACAGCCTGTTATCTTACACACAGGCACGTTTGGATACTCAGAATTCAGTCACTGAACCGCCTTGAAGGTGGTTACACGTTAAAGGCCTGAGGATCGGAAGCTGAAATACTGTCCCTGATGGTCTCCAGAAAGATGATGGGATATGGTTATTATATTATTAGACATGATAATTGTAACCGTTGTTATAGAGAGAGCGATAATCAAAATTTTATCATGTCCGTTGCAAATACAGAAATGCATTAGGTTTGGGCTTGACAATCGCTAGAACTAAGCAACAACCAAGTGAGGAGTCATATGACCTATCCCAGGAACGGGATCCAAATCTGTCATAATAAAAGGGTTAATGCGACTATGGAGTATTAACTACAGATATTATTGTCGGCGTATAAAAGGGCTGTCGTTCACGGCATGAACCGGTTACGCTCAGATTAGCAAACAGATGGGGCCAGATAGACTGCCAGAATATTGCATCTGGATGATTGTACAATCTGGCTTTGGACCCGACAAGAATGTTATCGAAGGGTAAAAGCGTTTGTAAATATCACCTTGATTTATAGCCATTCTTACATATCAGTTAAACATTATGTAATACTAACTGCTTATGTGCGTTTAAACAAAGCTTATATACAATCTCACTAAGGGTGTTTCTCATACTGCGACGCAATGACTGGCCTGCAAGCAGCTGTAAAAGTGAACTGATTACGAAGCAACAAAAATGTAGCTGGTAATAGTTGCGTTAGCTGGGGAGCCGAGGATCCGTTTTTTAGAGCTTTTGGATTGCAGAACTAACAACATGATATGGCATATCCACACGAATGGTTTTGAACTGCTAGTTGAGTTTTAACGGCTGAGGTGGAGGTATGCATTTTACAAAGTGGGTTCACTCCAGTTCTTGCAACATTTCGTGCGGTGGTTCCAAACACGAATCTATATCAGACTTACAAAAAGTTTTACAATTGTTTAGATATATTGGCCCAACAGCAAAGAAGCATGTCCTTCGGCGGAGCATGGTCAAAGTTGATATGCAATAAACACTTTTTTTACATGGCTATCTAATACTGCGTGATGGTATAAGCAGTGTAACAAGATGACAATAAGATGAAATTAGATTACGTTTAGGTGTACTTTTCGTTCCAGTTGATCCATAGCTAGGAGATCCTCCAGGATGTAAAACATGTCAGAAAAACAGGACCACACAATAAATATTTACTATGAAAAACAAATGTCCTAATTACCTTACACATATCTCAAATGGAAAGACTGTCATGGATGTGGAATAAATACAAAATTTTTAAAATATTTCCATTTGTATGGCAACAAACGCTAAATAGAAAAATCAATGTTACATTATTTACTTACAATGGCCGCATTGCTGCACTGAATTTGTACAGAAGTCCAATTGTACTAATACTCGGATTATTACATATTGTTGGTAACGCTAACACACACACACACACACACACACACACACACACACACACACAAACAAACATCGGTTGGTTCTACTAAGAAATTCATCAGTAAAGTAGAAGTAGTTGGCCACCAATAAATCCTTTAATCCTTTAGGATGCTCTTAAACTGAACTTTATTTGTAGTTGAACGTTTTATGGCTGCCGCCAAGTTTTTGAAAATGTTTGTTCCTGAAGAATGGACATCTTCTTGGTCAAAAGTAAGTGACTTTAAATCTTTGTGAAGATTTTCTTGTTTCTAGTATTGAACCTATGAACTGAGCTGTTGGTCTGAGAAAGAGACATATTTCTAACGACAAATTTCATTAAGGAATGAATATATTGGGTAGAAATGGTTAATGTCACCAGTTTCCTAAACAGGTCTATGCGGGATGCTCTTGAGTTTACTCGTATAAAATTAGTACGAAGCTCCTTAGTAGATATGGTTGTATTTGATGATGCACAACCATCAACGGCAATAGACACCAGTAGAATACTAATGATTTTTGTTACAGCATTTCTTTTACTATATCTTCCTTCCGTGGAAGGAATAAATGCTCTTAATGTTTAGCACGGCGAGGGCCGTTACTGAATGGATTTAATAGTATAAAATCTGATTTTTATTTTTCACTGATGTTCGCCAGTGCCTTCTTCCTGGCTGCTAGTTGCAGCATATCAGTCACATTACACAAAACAGGACAGAACCACTTTGTAACTGCCCGCATCTCGTGGTCGTGCGGTATCGTTCTCGCTTCCCACGCCCGGGTTCCCGGGTTCGATTCCCGGCGGGGTCAGGGATTTTCTCTGCCTCGTGATGGCTGGGTGTTGTGTACTGTCCTTAGGTTAGTTAGGTTTAAGTAGTTCTAAGTTCTAGGGGACTTATGACCACAGCAGTTGACTCCCATAGTGCTCAGAGCCATTTGAACCACTTTGTAACTCACGTGTTGAACCATCAGCAAATGAACTCACGTGTTGCTGACGAGGTAGCGCTACCGAACTGCACGTCTACAACTTGGCTGTCCAATAGGGAGACTTGGAGGCGGTCACGTGGGGGTGGAACCGCGGCGAGCCGCCAGGAGCGGACTCTCCGTACGCCCTCTTCTGCCGACAGCTTCCGACCCGAGCAGACGCTCTCCTCTCCTGCTCTCTTGAGCAGCAGAACCATTCAGTTCTCTAGGTCTGCCTTTCCTCTGTATTGCATTAAACAACCATGCACTTAAAATATGTTTCCACCTCAACGGGTGCCCACTGCTTTCCCTTCCTCGCCAATCCTGACACATTAACAGTTGCGTCAAAAACGTTTTAGTTTTGTTGAAAAGTCATCGCCATTGGGTTAAAATATGCGTGAACTTGATAATTCATCCACGTTAATGGTGGTCGAGCTCGTGGCTGCGAACTAAAAGTATTTGAAGAAATAAAGCAACCAGCCACTTTTCATATACCTTTATTTAAGAGAAAACGCATTCCGGCTTTTCACCTACAGTACCTTCAATTGGGGAAACCGTTGGATATGGATCTATATTCACTGACTGCAACAATTCCTGTCGAGTTTGATATAGATTGTCGCTAACGTGTTTGTATAAGTATACAATATAAATATTTAAATATAATAAATATATTCGATACAAATATATAAATAAATGTAATATGTTATTAATATAAAATTAACTTTATATTAAGTTAACTTAAATTTTAATTAATTAAATAATCTAATTATAAATCATTCTTTAATTATATTATTACAATTAATATAATTATTTATATTAATATAAGGTATTATATTTAATATTATTAATCTTATTTATTATATTCAATTATAATAATATTTAATATTAATCTACATATTATTATATACTTTATAATACAATAATTTATTTTAAGCTAAAAACATAAGTAGCTATAATTCTTGGTAGATAAATGTATTAAAATAATCACTTAATAATAATAAAATAAACTTATAGGTATTTATATTTAATTAGATGTAATATACTAATAAAAATTATTACTAAACGAAAAATATGCCTAAATCGAAACGAATTAATTCAAAATAACCAAAACAATACACAACCTAATTTCTAAAAAAACTTTTAATTGATATATTAAATAAATGAAGTGCCTGGTTAAAGGGTTACCTTGATATGGTAAATTAAGTAAATAAATATTACCTTCATTAAACAGGTTACATAAGATAGAATTAAACTACCTCCTTTAGTATCAAAAACTACTGGGCATCAAACACCTTAATGTAAAAAGGTAAGGTAATCAAGCTAATGGGTTCATACCCCATTTATAGAGATATCAATCCTCTCCTTTTTATTGACCAACAACTCTACAAAACTTCTCTTCCTATCAATATTAATAATAGGAACGATCCTGTCCATTTCATCAAATTCCTGATTTGGGGTTTGAATAGGACTTGAGATCAACTTACTTTCATTTATCCCACTTCTAACAAGAAATAAAACTAAAATGATAAATGAATCATCAATTAAATATTTTATTGTCCAAGCAATAGCATCGACAATATTATTATTTTCAATTTTGTTGATTCAAATAAAGTACCCAATAGCATGGGAAACAGTATTTATCCCCTCAATAATAATCAGATCCAGATTATTATTAAAGATTGGAGCTGCACTCTTTCGTTTCTGATTTCCAGAAGTCATAGGCGCATCAAGCTGAAATAACTGTTTAACATTAACCTTGGATCTCCCCACCAGTGGGGTGCTCACCACTTATCGACTACTTTCAGTCATGAACATCTTTTCTCTGACATACGTATTTGAGTACGTGATTCCTCTCATTCAAGGAGTAGGATGTATCACTACACAGCTTTAGTCGTTTTCCACGCTCGTTACTGCAAATGTTCGGCTTGCTCCAATCTCTGCCTCAGAAAATACGATAGCCTACACAACCAGTTAAAATTCGATAACACAGAAAACAAAGTTTACATGATCCACAGACAGTCTGTGCACACGACTCCCTTCCCTCAGATTAACTGACGACCGTGGCAACAGGAAGGACATCCGATCATAATGTTAAAATAAAATAGATTCCCCAAATCATGAAAACAATAGTGACCATTCATTGAGATAAACACAAGGTAAAAAGTTACATAACACATGGTTCTACATTTTGGACAGCATCAAAGGGATGGGCTGAGATACGTTTTAGAAAATGGACTGTGTCAAAAGCTGCTGTCCCGCTCATTCTACCTCACTGGCTACCATGCTCAGTTAGCGCGAGGCCGGCGAGGAAATTTCTGACTCCCAGGTTCTTGTGACATTCAGCGTCCGGCGCGCTGACAAAAGTAACGTATTAGGGTGCGCACAAAAAGAAAGATTGCCCTCATAGTGATGGTCAGCGTGAGGCAACTTGAAGCAGCGTGAAGGATGTCCTCTTGTTATCCAGCCTAATGGGACTACACACACTGGGGGCACGACAGCGGCGTCAACGAGCGGAGAGGCGCCAACGGGCGCAACGTCCTTTGGTGGCTCCAGCACGGCCGGTGGCCATCTCGCTGTACTGCGGAGACGCGCCGGCAGCTGTGAATCTTCATCAAAAAATTTTTAAACAAAGTATACGATAAAAAAATTATTTTTAGCACCTTATAGCTTCATTCGTGTCCGCTTGCTTTGCTGGGTGGTAACGTGCTCGCCTCCCATGCAAGCGGGCCCGGGTTCGATTCCCGGCCGGGTTGGAGATTTTCTCCGCTCGTGATCTGGGTGTTGTGTTGTCCTCATCATCGTTTCATCCTCATCACCGGCGCGCAAGTCGCCCAGTGCGGCATCGAATGAAATAAGACTTGCACTTGGCGGCCGAACTTCCCCGAGTAGGGGCCTCCCGGCCACCGACGGAATACGTTCATTTCCACTTTGCCTCATTCGTGAGCTTCATGGTGAACTGCCTACCTTTTCGTTAGCATTCATAGTGACTGTGATATTTCGAAGTAAACTATCGTGACACACGAAACTCGAATAGTTTATAACGAAAAACAGCAGTTGCTGTGATTTTACGTTTGGCGCAAATTACACTGACGAGCCAAAGAAACTGGTACACCTGCCTAATATCGTATAGGATCCCCGCAAGCACGCAGAAGTGCCGGAACACGACGTGGCATGAACTCGACTAATGTCTGAAGTATTGCTGGATGGAACTGGCACCATGAGTCCTGCAGGGCTGTCCATAAATCCGTAACAGCACGAGGGGGTGGAAATCTCCTCTGGACAGCGCGTTGAAAGCCATCCCAAATGGTTCAAATGGCTCTGAGCACTATGGGACTTAACTTCTGAGGTCATCAATCCCCTAGAACTTAGAACTACTTAAACCTAACTAACCTAAGGCCATCACACACATCCATGCCCGAGTCAGGGTTCGAACCTGCGACCGTAGAGGTCGCGCAGTTCCAGACTGTAGCGCTTAGAACCGCTCGGCCACCCCGGCCGGCGAAAGGCATCCCAGATATGCTCAATAATGTTCATGCCTGGGGAGCCTGGTGACTAGAAGACGTAATTAAACTCAGAAGAGTGTTCCTGGGGCCACTCTGTAGCAATTCTGGCCGTGTGGGGTGTCGCATTGTCCTGCTGGAATTGCCCAAGTCCATCGGAATGCACAACAGACATGAATGGATGTGCAGGTGATCAGACAGGACGCTTACGAACGTGTCACCTGTCAGAGTCGCATCTAGACATATCAGGGGTCCGATAACACTCCAACCACACACGCCCAACACCGTTACTGAGTCTCCACAAACTTGAACAGTCCCCTGCTGATGACATGCAGGGTCCATGGATTCATGGTCTTCATACCCGTACTCGTCCACTTGTTCGACACAATTTGAAACAAGACTTATCTGACCAGGCAACATGTTTCCAGTCATCAACAGTCCCCACTTCGTCGCTATCTCGGAGACGCTGTGTCCCATCGCTCATGCGCCGACTATAACATCACACTCAAATTCTTTTAAATCTTGATAACCTGCCATTGTAGCAGCAGTAACCGATCTAACAACTGCGCCAGACACTTGTTGTCTTTTACAGGCGCTGCCGACGGCACCGCCGTATTCTGCCTGTTTGCATATCTATGTTAATGAATGTGCATGCCTATATCAGTTTCTTTGGTGCTGCATATGAAATGTAGCTAACGTATTGCTTTTTCTTACACCTGGGAGGAGATCTGTATCTGACTCTAATCACGAAGAAGGTGGATTGTATGTAGTTGCACTAACTTCCGCCTGTCGTATCTCATAAAAGGTTCAAGATATGGAAACGAGTTTGGCAGATTATCGCACCCAGGAGAACATTATTTTATGATACAGTTAATATGCGAAGCTTTCTTACCATTGAATAATGTAATAGTTTCAAGTACCATCTATGGCAGGTAAAATGAGAATGGCGTGGGTTTGCAACAGCAGAAGTGACGAAAATACACGTTTATCTTTCTGCTGAGACTGAGCGCTTAGGAAAGTTTTTGACTTGTCTTGTCTTCGGTTGTTTAATGACACACTGTCACAGGATTATGTCACAGTTGCCTCTGAATTAGAACGTTAGTGAAGTGATGCTGGGCGAGCTGCCGTGTTTTGTTAAAAGAAGCGGAATTTAACACGGCAACAAGAGAACTGCAGACGTTACTAAGTGTAAATTTGTCTCCGATTAATTAAAATGTTATAGTACAATAAGGAATGATTTTTCATTCTTTCCATAATTATCTAGTCATCGACGGTAAATTACCAGATAATCATTTTTCGTAATTAACTGTTTCTTGTGAGAAAAAATTGGGAACTTTTTAAAATTTTCTGTGTCATTCTCACTTTTTCCTTGTTTCAGTTGACAACGGTTTCGGAGATATGTAGCAGAATGCAGGTATGGAACATTGTGAACAGATTGTGTTGAGGACGATAAAGAAGCCACAGGGAAATAGTTATTTCACCGCTCTGTAGTCTACAATTTCGCCATCAACCAATTTGTTCGGGTCTCTGTGACGAAGGAAATAAATTTTTAATGTTTTACGGAGTGCAACGTTGAAATATCACTTTTATAATGACAACTTATATGATTAAAAATGTTTTTGAAATTAATCCTGTTGTTATTTCACTGAAATGTTTGTCGTTCATGTACAAGACGCCCATTTTCAAACTGAATCTTATCTGTTTATAGGCTCTCAGGGCTGCACTCTCTGTATTTAACAAATGCTCCCTTCTCTTTAAACTGGAAGCATCTTTAAGAACGATGCCAGAGCAGGTAAGTAACTGGGCCGAGCATCTCATTGGCGGAAGGTGTCTGTGTTGTTATTTTTGAAAAGGGGAATACATACAGAAGGTTTTCCTGAACTGGGGCTCGAGAGAATCTGTAGTCGAGTTCGCGCAATGGTGTCAGCATTACAATGGGCTACCCCACAGAGTAAGCTCGTTTCATGTATCTTCGCAACTTTAACTAAAGGCTACGATTTCGACGTGTGGCAGGCATCTTTATACGACCGAGAAGGATAAGAGCGGCAAGAATTTCCTCTGAACCCTGATCTTTACAGAGCCATTTGCAATAGACGATATGACGTTTACCAGCGTTTTTGCAGTAGACTATATGACATTTACCAGCGTTGTTCTTCTGATTTGTGATAATGTAATTCTGCTAAACAAAAATCACGACATTAACTCGAACTTCTGACGGTGGTTTCACACCAAGATAAGAATGTTAGACAAGAAATTAATACAAACATCGTAAATGTTACTACGATTATTCTCTTGGGTTTACAACAAAACATCAGTTTAGTTCTTTTTTTTTTTGCATATTAATCTGTTGCAATGACTATCTTTGCGAGGTGGTTCTACGGTGTGGCTCTGAGCACTATGGGACTTAACATCTATGGTCATCAGTCCCCTAGAACTTAGAACTACTTAAACCTAACTAACCTAAGGACATCACACAACACCCAGCCATCACGAGGCAGAGAAAATCCCTGACCCCGCCGGGACTCGAACCCGGGAACCCGGGCGTGGGAAGTGAGAACGCTACCGCACGACCACGAGATGTGGGCTCTACGGTGTATAGCTAGCTCAGTACAAATGTATTTCAAGATTCATAGCTCCATGACATTACTGAAAATCTCGCTTCATCCTAAACCACAGCATTAATACAGTCTACTAACATCATATACACTGAAGAGCCAAAGAAACTGGTAAACCTATCTAGAATCGTGTAGAGCCCCCACGAGCACGCAGGAGTGCCGCAACTCGACATGGCATGGACTCGACTAATGTCTGAAGTAGAACTGGAGGGAACTGACACCATGAATCCCACGTTCAAGACATCCCAGATATGCTCAATAATGTTCATGTCTGGGGAGTTTGGCGTCCAGCGGAAGTGTTTAAACTCAGAAGCGTGTTCCTGGAGCCACTCTGTATCAATTCTGGACCTGTGGGGTGTCGCATTGTCCTGCTGGAATTGCCCAAGTCCATCGGAATGCACAATGAACATGAATGGATGCAGGTGATCAGACAGGAGCATACGTATGTGTCACCGGTCAGGGTCGTACCTAAACGTGTGAGGGATCCCACATTACTCCAACTGCACACGCCTCACACCATTACTGAGCCTCCATCAGCTTGAATAGTCACCTGCCGATGACATGGAGCGTCCATGGATTCATGAGCTTGTCTCCCTATCCGTACACGTCTATCCGCTCGATACAATTTTAAACAAGACTCATCCGACCAGGCAACATGTTTCCAATCATCAACAATCCAATGACGGTGTTGACAGGTCCAGGCGAGGAGTAAGGCCTTGCGTCGTACAGTTATCAAGGATACACGAGTAGGCCTTCGGCTCAGAAAGCGTATATCGATGATGTTTCGCTGAATGGTCGGCGCACTGACACTTGTTGATGGACCAGAATTGAAATCTGCAGCAATTTGCGGAAGGGTTTCACTTCTGTTACGTTGAACGATTCTCTTGAGTCGTCGTTGGTCCCGTTCTTGGAGGATCTTTTTCCGGCCGCAACGACGTCAGAGATCTGATGTTTTACTGGAATCCTGATATTCACGGTACACGAGAAAATCCCCACTTCATCGCTTCGTCGGAGGTGCTGTGTCCCATCGCTCGTGCGCCGACTATAACACCACTCACTGAAATCTTGATAACCTGCCATTGTAGCAGCAGTAACCGATCTAACTAATGCGCCATACACTTGTTTTACATTGGAGTTGCCGACCGCAGCGCCGTATTCGGCCTGCTTACATATTTGAATATGGATGGCTATACCAGCTTCTTTGGCTCTTCAGTGTATGTCCACAAGTGACTAAGATAAAATATGAAGTGACTCGCCAAACTTCACATGAACTAATGGTAAGATTTAATCTTCCCTATTTGACTACACAGAAACGGAATATCTAACAGAAATAACGAAAATTGGCAAGGTATTTTCATGGATCAGTAAAAATTCCTTAGCTACTCTATTGCATTCATGGTAGATACCAATATAAGCGTCGTGGAACATTAAGCTTGAAAATCTATTATTTATAAGGGCTTTCAACGATGCATTAACAGAATTCATTGTGAGGAGAGGAGTAGTTAGATCAGAAAAGGTTTCGGTATAAACTAAAATTAATCTGGAAGAATATATTTGTTCGTCATCGTCCTGTGGTGTTGCAGCTTGGAACAATTTTTGATCATTTCTCGGTTAAAGACAGCTCATGGTCTCAGTTGGGAAAAAATGTAAGTTGATAAAAATTTGTAATGGATTTTGAATAGGCTTATTGATGGCTCTCAGGTATTTGGAATTGACTTTTCCATTATCACAGTACATTTATGTATTTTAATAAGGCGTTCACGAAAGGATGAAAATGAAACATTTTTGAATGAAGGGAGCTTCTTACTGGAATTGGGCTGCCCCCGTGTAATAATAGTAATTATAACAATTCTTCTTGAGTTCAGTCCACAGGAAGTAGGTTGCTCCTGGGATATGACTGAACCAATTCACAATTTTGTCTACTTATACTTCATGGAAAAATGATTACTTTCATTGGCAACGATTTCTGTAGCTTTCCATTTCACAGTAGGCAGAATAATACACCAACAACTGGTGGAGGATCACCTTCTCACAAATTCTCTCTCTCTCTTTCTTTCCCTCCCTCCCTCTAGTCTCTTAGTCGATTCCGACTCCGTGTCCCCATGAACTAAAGCACGCCAATTTCTTCTGTTCTGCACTATCGCTCACAGACTTTCTAGGTTGGAATCCAATACTTCTGCGATGCAATCGATCCATCTCCTCCTTTTCCATTAACGTGTTTTCCGGCGAATCGTATCTTCCCATTATGTGCGCAAAGCATGTCAGTTTTTGTTTCGGTATCAGACGTTCCAAGGAGCAATCCGTTTTTATTTATTGTAATAATGGCCTGCTTGTTCTCTTTGCGGTTCATGGAGCTCTAAAGAGCTTTCTCCAACACCATAGCTCAAAGGTTCTATTCTACGCCGTTCAGCCTTTCTTATGGTCCAGTTTTCTCATCCGTACATCACATCTGGAAAGACCAGAGCCGGTACTATTTGGATCTTGGTTGTGAAAGTTATATCTCAACTACCTAAAACATTGTCAAGGTTGGACATTGCCTTTCTGCCATGTAACAAGCATCTCTTGATTTAGTGGCTACAGTCATCGCCATCAGAAACCTGAAAACTGAATGTAGAAACTACTTCCATTGTTTCTCCTCCTATGTGCCATAAATTGAAAGGTGTAGCTGCCATAATTTTCGTTTTCTTGACTTTCAGCATTAAACCAGCCTTGGCCTTTCTTCCTTCACCTTCAGTAGGTTCTTAAGGTCTTGCTCCGTTTTCTGTCGTCAGTATGATATCATCTGGAGATCTAAGGTTATTTGTATTTATACCAGTTATTTTAATTCGGATTTCTTCTTCATTTAATCCGGCATGTGCTCTGCATAAGGATTGAATAAATAAGGTGACAATATGCAGTCTTGTCGTATATCTTTCTGATTCTTGATCCACTTTGTTGCTTCATATATGGTTATTACCGTAATGTCTTGGCCACAGTATAAATTCCGTAAGAGGTAAACGAGGTTCTCTGGTACTCCCATGTTTTTGAGTACTTTCCATAGTTTATTGTTGAAGACAAAGTCAAAGGCTTTAGCATAAGCAATAAAGCAGAGATGCACATCTTTCTGGATTTCTCTTGCCTTCTCTATAATCCATCGGATGTTGGCTTTTTGATCTCTGGTCCCTCTTCCTTTACGAACTCCAGATTATTCTTCAGGAAGCTCTCTGTCTATATACTGGCGGAAATCTGTTTTGTAAGATTTTAAGCGTGATTTGTTAGCATGTGAGATGAGTGCGACTGTTCGGTGTTCTTAACAGTGTTTAGAAATTACCATGTTTTGAATCGGGATGAATACTGTGTTTTTCCAGTCTTTTGGCCACTGATGTGTTCTCCATATTTTCTGATATATTTAATGCAACACTTCCACTGCATTATTTCCAAATCACTTTGAACAATTCTCCTGGAATTTCATCATGTTCACTAGCGTTGTTTTTAGCAATATTTTCAAGGACTCATTTGAATATGTTCTCCAGAGTATCTGGCTCTCGTCCTAAAATCACATTAACTTCATCATCGTCAAAATGCACATCTTTCCTATACAGATCTTCTACATTTTCTGGCAATCTTTTCATAATGTCCTCCTCGTCTTTAAATCTCTATTATTTCTGTCTTTTATCATTCCAATTTTCGCCTGGCCTTTCCCTTTGATGTAGCTAATTTCTTGTAAAGTTCCCTCATCTTCCCCACTCTGTTATTCTGTTCTCCTTCTTTGTACTGTTCATTTAACAAGATTTTTCCGAAACTCTACGTCTAGCTTCCACATTGCTGATCCATCCCCTTCGATTTTTGCTTTCCTTAATTCTTCCGCAATTCGTAGCCGCTCATCTAATAATCATCTGGTCTTCTTGTTACTCTGTTTCTTGAAAAGTGCTTTTTTGACAGAATAAGCCACTTCTGTTGGCAGTTCTTGGGGTTTTTGTCTTCTAGCTGTAATGCATTAATACATTATTGCAGTGTCTGTGTTTTCAAGAAGAAATATGCAGTGCATTGCATCGTTCTTCTTAACAAAGCAGGCACTGCAGTGTCGAATTTATGCACCGATAGCAGGCAGCGACTTTCAGTCAGGACTGACAGGGACTACTTCACCATTTATCTTGACTGTACACTTCATGGCTCGTAAGGGCACTACTCGGTTCTTCCTCAGCAACTGCAATTCCTTAAAGTTTTCAAAACAGCTCACAAAAAGTCTTACCAGGAACTTGACTCTACGAATATGCCCACGTTTTTATTGGTATCTTTGCATAGAAGTGAGAGAATTTTAAAATTTAGGATCTCTTTTTAAGCAAAATTTGTTCCTCTTGAACTGTCATCTACAACACTTCTCATTTGGTGTAGCCGTTTTTGAGTAACAGGCATGGTAAAAATCGCATATATTTTACCATCATTGTGCTAAACGGCTGAACCGATTTTAACTTTTAAGTAGATAATTCTTCGCAAAATTTTGTACTCTTTCATTTTGCCATTTTAATTTTTCGTCGGATGTATCGTTTTCGAGATATAAGCGAAAAACTGTAAAAAGTCCAAAACTTCCGTGGTTTTTCGGCCCACAAACGTCTAGCACAAGCTAGACACAGATGAAAACTCATATGAGTCTTATTCTGGATGCATAACGTCAATTACAGTTATTACCAACTTGTACGCATGTATTGGGCAGCAAAAGTCTCCCATGCCTACACTAACATTTCTCTTTATAGATTAATGTGACGTGACATCAAAGAGATGATCGAACCCTGAAAAAAAATGTCGGTCACGCCTACACTAACATTTTTCTTTATAGATTAATGTGACGTAACATCAAAGAGATGATCGAGACACTGAAAAAAAATTTCGGTCAGCGAATAGCGAAGATTTGCCAGCTGCTGTCCCAACAATAGCAGGACATGAGCAGGAAGAGAAAAATAAAGTTGAGAATGTACTACAGTTATTGAATAATGGTGAGAGAATTGTATCGTTAATCCTTTAAACGTTAGTTCACTACTTCCTGGAAATTCCACGAGTTTATGATTATTATTTCTACGGAAGATTACGTGTTCATAGTATTTTTGCGTTCACTAAAGGGGCATAATTTACATGTCTCTGCTTTTTAAGACAACTGGCAGTCATTACACAAAGCCTTTATTTTACCAAAATTAAACTAGTTAATAAACATGTTTTTCATTACAGCACTTCCTTGTCAATGACTACATTTTGAACAAATAATGCGAAATTGATATTGTGTGGAAATTTCGTAATGTTAATTTTGCAGGATCTCAAACTGAGATTTGCTTAGAATATTGTAAGTACACGTCCAGAAATATTTTCAGTGAGATATAGCCAGGTTTTACGTGTTGACATTTGTCATATATGTCGAACAATGGGAGTATTTTTATTTTACTATATTCTATTTGACAATAAAGCTATGTAATATATGTCTTTTCAGTTTTGTGGTTGTCATTCCTGTGACCTCGACATTTCAGCATGTCGCTTTCGAAAATTAACAGTTGATACGTAAGTTATGGTTTTGGATTTACAAACGATATTTTATACCTTTTCTTACCTTTTCTCCTGTGATACATATCGAATTGGGATTATGAATCATCCATGAAAGCTTAGGAATTCTTGAACGTGCACAACACACTTCGGTCGGCAACTTCAGCAACGTACAGTAGTGGTTATGTAGCGTAGCGTGAGGGCTGAAAGAGAAATCCGTGTGCTGCTTTGCCTGTCCCGCTGCCCATTAACCGCGGCCGTAAACGACTCCGGCAGAGGCTTATCTGCCCGCAGGAACTGCTTGCTGGTTGAGAGCGGAAGCTGGCCGCCTGACGGTCCACTTTACAGAAAACCCCGAAATCAGCGCCATTCCGGAAGACGGCGCACCGCAGAGATATGCTATTTTCGTGTTGCTTATCTCATTCAGCTCTAGAATTTCAGACAAAGGTGAAAACCCTAGTTGTGACGATACATTTCAACGACTTAAAACAACTGAAAAGAAATCTCTAATGCGGCGAGCGACATATACATCAGAAAATTCATTTTCAATACGTTTTAAAAATTCAGTCACATACTAGATATGCCCTCCAGCGCTAAAATAGAAGTCTAAAATAAAAGTCATCGTACTTATATGACACACAGAATTAAAGGTAAGTAATATATATATATATATATATATATATATATATATTACTGGCCATTAAAATTGCTACACCAAGAAGAAATGCAGATGACAAACGGGTATTCATTAGACAAATACACTCCTGGAAATGGAAAAAAGAACACATTGACACCGGTGTGTCAGACCCACTATACTTGCTCCGGACACTGCGAGAGGGCTGTACAAGCAATGATCACGCGCACGGCACAGCGGAGACACCAGGAACCGCGGTGTTGGCCGTCGAATGGCGCTAGCTGCGCAGCATTTGTGCACCGCCGCCGTCAGTGTCAGCCAGTTTGCCGTGGCATACGGAGCTCCATCGCAGTCTTTAACACTGGTAGCATGCCGCGACAGCGTGGACGTGAACCGTATGTGCAGTTGACGGACTTTGAGCGAGGGCGTATAGTGGGCATGCGGGAGTCCGGTGGACGCACCGCCGAATTGCTCAACACGTGGGGCATGAGGTCTCCACAGTACATCGATGTTGTCGCCAGTGGTCGGCGGAAGGTGCACGTGCCCGTCGACCTGGGACCGGACCGCAGCGACGCACGGATGCACGCCCAGACCGTAGGATCCTACGCAGTGCCGTAGGGGACCGCACCGCCACTTCCCAGCAAATTAGGGACACTGTTGCTCCTGGGGTATCGGCGAGGACCATTCGCAACCGTCTCCATGAAGCTGGGCTACGGTCCCGCACACCGTTAGGCCGTCTTCCGCTCACGCCCCAACATCGTGCAGCCCGCCTCCAGTGGTGTCGCGACAGGCGTGAATGGAGGGGCGAATGGAGACGTGTCGTCTTCAGCGATGAGAGTCGCTTCTGCCTTGGTGCCAATGATGGTCGTATGCGTGTTTGGTGCCGTGCAGGTGAGTGCCACAATCAGGACTGCATACGACCGAGGCACACAGGGCCAACACCCGGCATCATGGTGTGGGGAGCGATCTCCTACACTGGCCGTACACCACTGGTGATCGTCGAGGGGACACTGAATAGTGCACGGTACATCCAAACCGTCATCGAACCCATCGTTCTACCATTCCTAGACCGGCAAGGGAAGTTGCTGTTCCAACAGGACAATGCACGTCCGCATGTATCCCGTGCCACCCAACGTGCTCTAGAAGGTGTAAGTCAACTACCCTGGCCAGCAAGATCTCCGGATCTGTCCCCCATTGAGCATGTTTGGGACTGGATGAAGCGTCGTCTCACGCGGTCTGCACGTCCAGCACGAACGCTGGTCCAACTGAGGCGCCAGGTGGAAATGGCATGGCAAGCCGTTCCACAGGACTACATCCAGCATCTCTACGATCGTCTCCATGGGAGAATAGCAGCCTGCATTGCTGCGAAAGGTGGATATACACTGTACTAGTGCCGACATTGTGCATGCTCTGTTGCCTGTGTCTATGTGCCTGTGGTTCTGTCAGTGTGATCATGTGATGTATCTGACCCCAGGAATGTGTCAATAAAGTTTCCCCTTCCTGGGACAATGAATTCACGGTGTTCTTATTTCAATTTCCAGGAGTGTATATTATACTAGAAATGACATCTGATTACATTTTCACGGCCGCGCAGGATTAGCCGAGCGGTCTACGGCGCTCCAGTGATGTACTGTGCGGCTGGTCCTAGCGGAGGTTCGAATCCTCCCTCGGGCATGGTTGTGTGTGTTTGTCCTTAGGATAATTTAGGTTAAGTAGAGTGTAACCTAAGGGACTGATAACCTTAGCAGTTCAGTCCATCAGATTTCACACACATTTGAACATTTTCATGCAATTTGGGTGCATAGATCCTGAGAAATCAGTACCCAGAACAACCACCTCTGGCCGTAATAACGGCCTTGATATGCCTGGGCTTTGAGTAAAACAGTGCTTGGATGGCGTGTACAGGTACAGCTGCCCATGCAGCTTCAACACGATACCACAGTTAATCAAGACTAGTGACTGGTATATTGTGACGAGCCAGTTCTACATCTACATCTACATTTATACTCCGCAAGCCACCCAACGGTGTGTGGCGGAGGGCACTTTACGTGCCACTGTCTACTTCCCTTTTCTGTTCCAGTCGCGTATGGTTCGCGGGAAGAACGACTGTCTGAAAGCCTCCGTGCGCGCTCGAATCTCTCTAATTTTACATTCGTGATCTCCTCGGGAGATATAAGTAGGGGGAAGCAACATATTCGATACCTCATCCAGAAACGCACCTTCTCGAAACCTGGCGAGCAAGCTACACCGCGATGCAGAGCGCCTCTCTTGCAGAGTCTGCCACTTGAGTTTGTTAAACATCTCCGTAACGCTATCACGGTTACCAAATAACCCTGTGACGAAACGCGCCGCTCTTCTTTGGATCTTCTCTATCTCTTCCGTCAACCCGATCTGGTACGGATCCCACACAGATGAGCAATACTCAAGTATAGGTCGAACGAGTGTTTTGTAAGCCACCTCCTTTGTTGATGGACTACATTTTCTAAGGACTCTCCCAATGAATCTCAACCTGGCGCCCGCCTTACCAACAATTAATTTTATATGATCATTCCACTTCAAATCGTTCCGCACGCATACTCCCAGATATTTTACAGAAGTAACTGCTACCAGTGTTTGTTCCGGTATCATATAATCATACAATAAAGGATCGTTCTTTCTATGTATTCGCAATACATTACATTTGTCTATGTTAAGGGTCAGTTGCCACTCCCTGCACCAAGTCCCTATCCGCTGCAGATCTTCCTGCATTTCGGTACAATTTTCTAATGCTGCAACTTCTCTGTATACTACAGCATCATCCGCGAAAAGCCGCATGGAACTTCCGACACTATCTACTAGGTCATTTATATATATATAGTGATAAGCAATGGTCCCATAACACTGCCCTGTGGCACGCCAGAGGTTACTTTAACGTCTGTAGACGTCTCTCCAATGATAACAACATGCTGTGTTCTGCTTGCTAAAAACTCTTCAATCCAGCCACACAGCTGGTCTGATATTCCGTAGGCTCTTACTTTGTTTATCAGGCGACAGTGCGGAACTGTATCGAACGCCTTCCGGAAGTCAAGAAAAACAGCATCTACCTGGGAGCCTGTATCTAATATTTTCTGGGTCTCATGAACAAATAAAGCGAGTTGGGTCTCACACGATCGCTGTTTCCGGAATCCATGTTGATTCCTACATAGTAGATTCTGGGTTTCCAAAAACGACATGATACTCGAGCAAAAAACATGTTCTAAAATTCTACAACAGATCGACGTCAGAGATATAGGTCAATAGTTTTGCGCATCTGCTCGACGACCCTTCTTGAAGACTGGGACTACCTGTGCTCTTTTCCAATCATTTGGAACCTTCCGTTCCTCCAGAGACTTGCGGTACACGGCAGTTAGAAGGGGGGCAAGTCCTTTCGCGTACTCTGTGTAGAATCGAATTGGCATCCCGTCAGGTCCAGTGGACCTGCTCGGCCACCATTGACCAGACTTTTCAGTTGGTGAGAGATCTGGACAATGTGCTGGCCAGGGCAGCAGTCGAACATTTTCTGTATAGAGAAAGGCCCGTACAGGACCTGCAACATACGGTCATGCATTATCCAGCTGAAATGTAGGGTTTCGCAGGGATCGAATGAAGGGTAGAGCCACGGGTTGTAACACGTCTCAAATGTAAAGTCCACTGTTAAAAGTGCCGTCAATGCGAACAAGAGGTGACCGAGACGTGTAACCAATGGCACCCCATACCATCACGCCGGGTGATACGCCAGTATGGCGATGACGAATACACGCTTCCAAAGTGCGTTCATCGCGATGTCGCCAAACACGGATGCGACCATCATGATGCTGTAAACAGAACCTGGATTTCATCCGAAAAAATGACGTTTTGCCATTCGTGCATCCAGGTTCGTCGTTGAGTACACCATCGCAGGCGCTCCTGTCTGTGATGCAGCGTCAATGGTAACCGCAGCAATGGCCTTCGAGCTGATAGTCAGTGCTGCTGCAAACGTCGTCGAACTGTTCGTGCAGATGGTGGTTGTCTTGCAAACGACCCCATCAGTTGACTCAGGGATCGAGACGTGGCTGCACGATCCATTACAGCCATGCGGATAAGATGCCTGTCACCTCGACTGCTAGTGATACGAGGCCGTTGGGATCCAGCACGGCGTTACGTATTACCCTCCTCAACCCACCGATTCCATATTCTGCTAACAGTCATTGGATCTCGGCCAACGCGAGCAGCAATGTCGCGATACGATAAACCGCAATCGCGATGACCTTTATCAAAGTCGGAAACATGATGGTACGCATTTCTCCTCCTTACACGAGGCATCACAACAACGTTTCACCAGGCAACGCCGGTCAACTGCTCTTTGTGTATGAGAAATCGGTTGGAAACTTTCTTTCATGTCAGCACGTTGTAGGTGTCGCCACCGGCGCCAACCTTGTGTGAAAGCTCTGAGAAGCTAATCATTTGCATATGCATCTTCTTCCTGTCGGTTAAATTTCGCTTCTGTAGCACCTCATCTTCGTGGTGTAGTAATTTTAATGGCCACTAGTGTGTGTATATATATATATATTCACTTGATCATGTCGAAAAGCCCGAAGTCAGAGTTACGAATAAAGGCCGAAATATTGTCCATCAAAGCGAATTTTATTGCTAAGGTGTATATCCTTCACTCTCTGTCGTGCCACATTAAAGCCGTTATAAAAAAAGTGGAATAGAATCTGAGATGAATCTATAAATTCCATTTTGAAAGTTGAGTTGCGTGTCAAAGATATTACAACAATGGCTATTCAAGTGCAAATCATCTCTATACCAGAAGACGTGGCCGGTTAATAGTAGCGTTACTTTAAATTGCTAAATCTAATTTTTTATATTGGCGCCATGGAAGTAGGATGGTTGGTTGGTTGTTTGGGGAAGGAGACCAGACAGCGTGGTCATCGGTCTCATCGGATTAGGGAAGGATGGGGAAGGAAGTCGGCCGTGCCCTTTCAGAGGAACCATCCCGGCATTTGCCTGGAGTGATTGAGGGAAATCACGGAAAACCTAAATCAGGATGGCCGTAGACGGGATTGAACCGTCGTCCTCCCGAATGCGAGTCCAGTGTCTAACCACTGCGCCACCTCGCTTGATATGGAAGTAGGAAAAGATGGCGCTGTAGACTTACGCTGAACGTTGTTTTGAAGCCAGAGTGGGCGGTGCCTGCCGCCATTTTAAGTGGCCCAAAACATTAGCAGACTACTGTTTACGATTGCTTCTTGTTCGTTATTTCTGTCGTGTGCGTGCAACTGCTATTTTAAATATTAAAAATTACAGGACTTGCATGAGTGACATAGAGACAGGAAGGCAATTTTAAGCGCTTTTTTGTTCTTGAAAGCATGTTTTCTGTAGTAATAGGACACATTTGGCCTTGTTAATGTAACTTGTGTTTGTTGATGCATTTAGAATAACTAAGTAGAGAAGGATATGATATGAAGAGGATGCTTTCGAAATACATTACATTCCACTTTTGCTGTATTTGAATCGATAGCAAATGCGAGCTGGAACTCTGAAACATGCTTGTTTGTTTGCTGGAACTGCTCCTTGTTCGTTACATTTCCAGCTTTTAGCTTGTATGCACAACATTCTTGATGTTCATGTTTTCAGAAAAACCTACGTGTTCTTTGTTATCCCATAAACGTATACAATGAGGAAAGAAGCAAGGATGCTATCGCATCTAGTGCATTCAGCAAAGTGAACGATTACTGAAATGGCATAGAAACACAACTGGATAGAAGTATATCTCCATGCAGAATAGAGTTCTTGTTTTATTAGATTAGTTTAACTGTAGCTTACACAGCATTTCATTTTGAAATCTTAATGTAAAATGCGTCATTTTGTGTGTTGCCAACTACAGAAATTTACAGAATAAAAAAAGATATAATGTTTGAAACATCTTCCAGCATTGTGGAATACTGTTATATGAATATGATTAAGGGAATGGTCTCAAAACGCTTAAGGCCCCAAAAATGGGATATTTTTCTTCTTTTTATGGAGTATTTCTGTGCAATAACTGTCAGTTTTTCAGGAATAACCAAACATAGCACAACTGGAACGTACATCTGTACATCTGCTTTGATCATCTGCCTGATTTCACATATGAATTTCATTTTGAGATTTTCAAAGTATATAAGCTTGTATCATGCTTTTTGATATAACAATAGTTACTTAGTTTCAATTTCCATGTATCATTTGCACGATAAATCGTAATTATGTGGAACGAGTCATTATATATTTACATCTACTTTTTTTGTAAAATACCTCCGTGCTGATCATTTTTTCGTTTTTTCTTTCTTTAATTGAGGACAAATGTTAGTCAGTAATTTCTACTCATCATCATTTACACATTACAGTAACAGAAACCTTGTAAGGAATAGGAGGTGTTGTCAAAGAGAAACATGTTCAGTTTGGTTTCAAATTTTACTTTGCTGTCTGTCAGGCGTTTTATATCAATGGATAAGTGATCAAAACTTTTGGTTGCAGCGTTGTGAACCCCGGTTTGTGCTGTAAACAACCTTAATGTGGCGTAATGAATGTCGTTTTTTTCTTCTGGTGTTGTAATTATGTACGACATTGTTCCTGTTGAAGTGCAGTGGATTATTTACAGCAAACTTCGTGAGGAAATAACAGTACTGTGAAATGGACAGATTTCTACTCGCATGCCGAGCAGCAGGTATGCAGACGAAAAAGTGTTTACATAAGTTTTCAGCCAAAGTCTTCTTCAGAAAGGAAGCAAAGCACTCATACACATTCATACAGCTATACTCACAATACTCACACACACATGACCGCTGTCTCTGGCTGTTCTAGCCAGAATATTTTTTAAAGGTTGACGAATCTTATTTAAAGGGTGAGGTAATGTGAACAATGAATAATTATCGACGGGAGGAATTTAGGTCATGAGATGCAGCTCCAACAATCAACGCGGATACATAGCCGTGTGTTGTGCAGGGACGAGACCGTTGACAAACACAGGAAAGAACGGACACTGAGCACAGTAAGGTAAATCTAGTAAAATGACAGAAATAAAACTACTTCGATAAAAGTAAATAGTGCAACCGTAGTTCATGTATACAAAAGAAAATACTGCTGGAATGGCTCCATTTACACTTTAAACTACGGTCGGATTGATTAGTACATCCTTAAACAACGGAAGCTGACTTTTTGGTGAAACAGTTATGTCTCCAGACAATCAAAGCACGGTAGAAACTGTTTTCGGACATGACAGAGTGACGTCACGGAGAACTATCACTGCAGTGAATCATGGAGGTACGAATGCGATGAACCTAATGCTTTGGCTTCAAGTTTGTGACGTAATGACAACTCCCTTCTTTTTCTACCTTCATGGTTGGCGCTCATGCCATGTCTTAACTCGTATTGTCACCTAGCGTATCTCGATGAACATAACAATGCTTTAAAATTTTCACTCCCAGTTCTCTTAAGGGCATTTTTGTGATTTTGCTGCTTTTGTGTTTGTATCCGGAAGACCGAAGTCAATATTACTGTTAATGATCACTAGGACTTCCTTATTTCGAATATTGTTCTAAAAATTTCGAAAAAATTGTAGTATGGTACCGGTAATGTGGCTATAATGAAGTCTTTTTTGAAATGCCTGACTCACGAATGAATTAATAACCTTTACTGCAACCGTTTTCGGTATGTATCATCTTTATGTATGTGTATCAACCAAAGAAAGCAAAGACACGTACAGAAATATATGAAAAGAATCATTTACATATAATCGAATATAAAATAATACTTGCAAAAAGATTAACATTAATCGCATGTCATAACATTTATCAATATGCAAAACCATACAACACATGTAAAATCTTCACGGTTACACTTATAAATAAAGATAACAAATAGCGTTACACAGAAGATGGTGTTAACCATTAGAACAGCAGATACAACGGATCGTCATGTAGTACACACTTGTTACAGAATAAGACCTAGGATGTTCGTTACAAGAAACGAGAGAAAGCAAAGATATAACTCATACTACGTCATATATTCAATATCACGCAGTTGTTCGGCATTTCACATCATTATTTAACACAATATATAATTAAAGAACAAGAACTGTTACAATTAAATTGCAGGTCAGTTGCAAAAATGTAATAAGGGAAAATATAAAGAAAAAAAGTAAGGGGAACTAGAACCATCTCAGAATTATACATTTTTTGAACAAAAACATTTATAGCATGCAAAAATAGGCAGAGATATGAAAATCAGAAAACTAAACTACCTGACAATAAGAGTAAAATATGACAACAACTAATTTATCCAGCACTCTGAAACATCATGCAAGGGCACCATATACATTTTAGGTACTTACCTCATACCATAAAACAAATAATAATGTAATATGGATCGTCAAGGTAAAACTCGTCCACGCATTATAGAAGCACATGCTAACAGTTATAAAACCAAAACACAGTGTTCAAACATAAGGATAAAGCGTGGGACAAAACTTTATCTTATGGAAGGCTGGTTACGTTATGAAGTGCAAAAAATGAACCAACAGGTTACCCTCTGTCCAAGAATAAGTAATCTTCGTACATCCATAGCTGAAATGGAGGACAGTGGGACGTCAGTTGGTATAAATTTTTATTAAAAATGAAGAAATTCCTCCAACTGTATTAGCTGTATTAATAAAAGAATAAGTATGCATGTCACATCATATGTTATGACTAAAGTTACATAAATTAACGAAAGAATACAATGAATTTTTTTAGACCCATGGAAACAATACACATGTTGGCAAATCCTTTAAAAGTGTATTTAGAAATCTATCAACAGGATGAAATCCTGAAGATTGTCGATGCTCTACAGAAGCTCAAAATTTAGCGCGAACTTCAATGCGAGATGCATTTGATAGTTTCAGCAACGAAATTCTGTCTCGAAATCTGGCAGAAAATGCAAAGAGATTCTCGTATGTGAAATACACCAGCGGCAAGACACTGTCAATATCTTCATTGTGCGATAGCGATGATAACGTCACCGATGACAATGCTACTAAAGTGTAGTTACTAAATACGGATTCCCGGATTTCCTTCACCAAAGAAGACGAAGTAAATATTCCAGAACTCGAATCAAGAACTGCTACCAACTTGAGTAGCTTAGAAATGGATATCCTTGATGTAGAAAAGCTGTTTAATGACACGATTCCCGCGGCTCC
Source organism: Schistocerca piceifrons (assembly GCF_021461385.2). NCBI lineage: Eukaryota > Metazoa > Arthropoda > Insecta > Orthoptera > Acrididae > Schistocerca > Schistocerca piceifrons. Next base: position 330,151,139 of record NC_060138.1, on the reverse strand, counting down.
CCCCATCTGAGGTTCGAGTCCTCCCTCGGGCATGGGTGTGTGTGTTGTCCTTAACGTAAGTTAGTTTGAGGTAGATTAAGTAGTGTGTAAGTTTAGGGAACGATGACCTCAGCAATTTGGTACCATAAGACCTTACCACAAATTTCCAAAGCTGTTTAAATCACGTAATAAAAGCAAATCCAGAGTATGCTGATACAATAGGTCCGTACTTGACAATCAGATACAACTGCTCGCTCGATAAAGATCCGTACCTAAAGACTGGAAAGTTGCATAGGTCACACTAGTACTCATAGGAGTAATCCTATGAATTACAGATCCGTATCCTTGACGTCGATTTGCGGCAGGATTTTGGAACGTATACCGCGTCCGAACATTATGAATTACCTCGAAGAATATTATCTGTTGGCACACAGTTAGCACGGATTCAGAAAATATCATTCTTGTGAAACAGAACTAGCTCTTCGTTTTCACGAAGCAAAGAGTGCTATCGATAGAGGATCTCAAATTTATTCCATATTTATAGATTTACAAAAGGCTTTTGATACTGTTCCTCAGAAGCGGTTTCTAATCTAATTGCGTGCCTATGGGGTATCGTCCCAGTTGTGCAGCTGGATTCATGATTTCCTGTCAGAAACGTCACAACTCGTAAAAACTGACGGAAAGTCATCGAGTAAAACAGAAGTGATGCTTGGCCTTCCCCAAGGAAGTGTTGTAGGCCCTCCGCTGTCTGTAATCATTATAAATGATTTAGGAGACAATCTGAGCAGTCTTCTTAGATTGTTTGCAGATGATGCTGTCATTTACAGTCTAGTAAAGTCAACAGAAGATCGAAGCCACTTGTTAAATGAGTTAGACGATAACTGTATGGTCCAAAAAGGATAATGAAATGTGTGAGGTCATTCACACGAATATTAAAAGAAATCCGTAAAATACTTGTGACCCGATAAACTACACAAATCTAAAAGCTGTTTATTCAACAAAATATCTAGGAATTACAATTACGAACAACTCAAATTGGAACGATCACATAGAATATGTTACGGGGAAGGCAAACGACAGACTGTGTTTTATTGGTGGAATATGCAACAGATCTACTAAAAAGACTGCCTGCGCTACGCTTGTCCAACAGTCTCCTCCGAATGTGAAAATATTTTGTTGACACCACCTTACAAAGGGAGAAATGATCATCGTATTAAAATAAGAGACATCAGCGCTCGCACGGAGAAATTTAAGACTTCGTTTTTCACGCATGCTGTTTAAAAGTGTAGCGGTAGAGAAATGGAGTGAAAGAGTTTCAGTTAATCCTCTGCCGGCCACTAAGTGTGAAATACAGAGTAGTTATGTAGATTTTGATGTAGATAAAAACTATAGAAGATCGACGAAACTGATCATAATGCAAAGAAACTATTGCGAGATCCAGCATCTCAGTGTCAAAGGAACAAGTTAAAATTCCTTTAGGTGACTGATTGGCTTCCGTACGTTTAAGTCAACATTAAGAGCTGGAATTTGCAACCGTCCCATACAACAACAGTTTACCGTGTCACAGGCCCAAGTCCTGCACCAAGGTTGAATGCATTAACCTAGGGCAACCATAAAACACAATAAAAGCTTAGAACAACACAATCAAGCTCTGCGTTAGACCTGAGACCTAATACCAATGGCACAACAAGCACAGCCAGTAACAAAGTAAATTATAATTACCACCACAAGTGTAAATGCAATGTGACACCATTTCTTATAAAAAGTAGGTGATACATTATTCTTAGTTGGAAACAATGCAAGTGATCTGGAATTATAAATGATTCATTTTGAATTACGTAACAAAGGTACAAACAGGTTTCGAGGAAATTAAAGGGTGGTAAAAAATGTTATAACATAAAAAGTATTTGTGAACTGTAGATGTGTGAGCGTGCCCTCAGAAAGGGCATTACTTAGATTTGTCGTTTACAGCAGCTCCAACATAAACGTACCCTTACAGAGGAGGAATGGATACTGCTACAAGGAATACCGCAGTAGGCTTTACCGTTGAAGAGTATGAAGTTTTCTAATACAGACAATAACAGAAACTGGACGAACAAATATCGGTACAAGTAAGATAACTGCTAAGAAATCTTGGATAATAGAAGAAATATTTCAACTGATCGATGAGAGGCGTGCAAGAATGTTCAGGCAAAACGGGAATACAGAAATATGTCATTTAGGATCGAAATAAATAGAAAGTGCAGGAAAGCTAAGACGGAATGGCTGCAGGTACGTGAGAAGAAATCGAGAAGGACCGATTCGGCATACAGAAAACTTAAAAGGAACTCCGATGAAATTAAAAGCAAAGGCGTCAAGATTAAGAATGCAATGGGAATTCTACTGTAAAACGCAGAGGAGAGAGCAGATAGGTGGAGACAGTACATCGAAAAACACAACGAGTGGGAAGAGATAGTGAAGACGGCACAGAAGAAGAAATGGGAATTGATATGAAAGAAACAGGGAATCCAATATTAGAGTCTGAGTTTACTAGAGGTTTGGAAATAAGGCACAAGGCATCATCATTACGGGAAGCGGAAACCAAATGAGTATTTAAGTTAATTTATAGTATTACGAGTCTCGAGATGGACCAGCAGCTTTTCTGAAAAATGTAATCTATACAATCGGAACGATAGTAATAACAGGTAAGTGCGAGAACTATCCCACCATCAGTTTAACAGCTCATGCATCTGAACTGCTGACAGCAGTGCAAACAGAAGAGTGGAAAAGATAACTAAGGATCTGTTAGATGACGACCAGTTTTGTTTTAGGAAAGGTAAAGGCAGCAGAGAGGCAGGTCAGACGGTACGATTGATAATGGAAATAAGACTTAAGAAAAATCAAGAAACATTCATGGAAATTGTCGATCTAGAAAAAGGGTTCGACAGCGTAAAATGGTGCAAGACATTTGAAATTCTCAGGAAAATATGTGTAAGCTGTAGGGAACGACGGTTAGTACACAATATGTACAAAAACCTAGAGGGAAAAATAAGAATGGAAGACCAAGAACGAAGTGCTCGGATTAAAAAGGATGTAAGACAGGGATGCAGTCTGTAACCCCTAATGTTCATTCCACAGCGTCCATCGAAGAAACCTTGGCGAAAACGAAAGAAACATACCAGGCTGGGCTTAAAGTTCACGGTGAAAAGGTATCAACGGTAAGATTCGCAGATTACATTGTTATCCTCAGTGTAAGTGAGGTAGAATTACGGGATCTGCTGAACTGAATGAACAATCTAACGAGCACATATTATGCGCTGAGAGTAAACCGAAGAAAGACGAAAGCAATGAGGTATAGGAGAAATGAGGTAACCGGTAGACTTAACAACAAAACTGAGGACCACAAAGTGGACGAAGTAAGGAACTCTGCTACGTTGGGAGCAAGGACATAAAAGAGGGCAAAACAGAAAAAAAGCATTCCTAGCAAAAATAAGTCTACTAGTATCAAACGTAGGGAGTAATTTCTGTGAATGCACATCTGGAGCACAGAATTGCATAGAAGTGGATCAAGGGCTGTCGGACAACTGGAGAAGCAGATAATCGGAGCGTTTGACATGTTGAAACTTAGGTATACAGGAAATGATAAAGTTCTCCTCGTAGTCAGCGACGAGAGGAACTTGTGGGAAACATTGACAAGAAGAAGGGACGGGATGATACGACATGTGCTGAGACATCGAGAAATAACTTCCATGGCACTAGAAGAGGCTATAGAGGATAAAATATGCGGAGGGAGAAAAAAGATCGGAGTATGCCTAAAAAAAATAATTGATGGCGTTAAGTTCAAATGCTGCTCTGAGATGAAGAGGAATTCTTGGTAAGTCTCATCAAGCCAGTTAGAAGATATTAGTTATGCAAAATGATCAAGACACTTTGAAGTAAAAGTTTGTACTGAGGTAAGATATTATATGTATGGAAACAGCAACTCAAGAAGTCTGTTTAAAGTAACATTGCTGCCAGACCATAGGAGGAGGCACCAACTGGAAGAGGACAGTGATGATTTCGTTTGTCAACAGGATGGTGGCACACTGCTCTTCCACAAAGATGTTCGTGAATTCTTGGATACTGAGCAACTACGACGGTGGATGATTTGTGATTCAGCTGGCTATCTCCAGTTGCTGGTGTGGGCCCCACTTGAAACCGAGTGATTTTTATCTGAAGGGTTACGCCGAAGGCACTTTTTTCATACCTCCAGTTCCCCACAACATCGCTGACGTAACGAGGACCTAACAGTGCAGCTGTGACTAACATCAATACGGACGCTTTAAGACGAGTGTAGGCTGAAATGGACTATAGACTGGACGTGTGCTATGTTACTAACTGTTCACGCATTGAGCATTTTGAACGTGGCACAAAAAATTCTTGATTTGCTGTTTCCATACCTGTAATCCTATAGTACCTAACCTCAATACAAGCGTTTTTTTACAATCACTTGGAAGTGTCTAGATCATTTTCAATATCGCTGTATATGTAAAAAAAAAGGAAAGAAAGAAAGGCCTTGTTAGAGAAGAAATGAGCAGGAGTGGGGACAGAACACGTAGCGCTGGGACTCTGTCGTGAGAAGTGGCAGAATACGTGTCACGACTCCATGTTAACAAGCGGCGGGGTAAAGTACGTGTGTGTGGTGAGCATGAGTGTAGCGCCCTCTGAATCGGTGCTGGAATTGATTCAGATGGGTCTGCGACTGTTTCAGCCGGTATGCTCATTAATACGCTGACAGGAGACAGTGTTGATGTACAACGCCACTTGGCCACGTTAGAACTGTACTATCCTGACCATAGTTAAAAAGTATGGTTTAAATAACAAGCTACTTACAAAAGTCGTCTTGCAGTATTTTATCATATGGAACATGTTAGCCTATTCCTGAACAGATGCTGAATGACTAACTTCATTAACCGCGTTCAATTGTTAACGGAAACAGACATCAATAGTTAGCGATGTGGGGGTTCGGTGTGGGGCGGCGGTGGGGTGGGTGGACTGCTGTGGCCTGTTGTGGGGTTATGAACCACTGAGGGCTACGGCGGGACGAAGCCTCTCCGTCGTTTCTAGGTCCCCAGTTCACTACACAATACACATACAATGATATACCACAGCACTGGTAAAACAGGACCTGTCAAATTTTACAAAACAACAATGTCATCTTCAATTACAGCTTGTTGTTTCTGAATGTAAAATGTTTTTCCGACAGATGGCGAAAAGCCTGTGCTCTGTAATCTTATTTCACGTGTTTGAAATGTTTGGAATACCCATATGCATGAGAATTTATTTGCAGACACTGCTCTGAACACCAGAGACACAAAGCATGTAATTTTGTCCATAAAAATGAATGAAATCGCTTAACATAGATATTTCCTTAGATTTTATGTTTTTTCTTTAGACTTTAAATTCTCGCTTTTTCTTACTCTGATGAAAATTTAGAGATAACAGTGATTTGTAGTTTTCGCAGCAAAACAGTGCAAGTTTTTTCGATTTTATGCAGGGTGGACATGTATAGAAGATGTGAGACAAGTTAATACATCTGTCAAATGTATCGCTATAGAGCTCCTTCCTCTGCAGTTTGGTCATCTGTATTGGCGGTAGCGCTGTATTTTTTTTCGTGTCATTGGATGTCACAAAATAACGGGAGGAGGGGGGAGGAGAAGAGAGAGACAGAGAGAGAGATATATATATGATTTGTATCCTAAAGGCGAACATAAAAGACTGTCTGTACAGATGCCATTCTATCTCGATAATTCAATCATTTGAGCAGAAAGTAGTAATGTCCTCAAGCACGACAATTTATAATTTGAACGCAAGGAATGCTCTCAAGCTGTACTGACTTTGCTCTTAAAACTAAAAGAAAATAGACTGTGCCTATTTACATGGAAATAAGAAATGTTGTTTTATTTTCGCGAATGTTTTTTTAATAGATGCTCGCTTATAGGATGTGCGTTGACATTAAATACAACTGTTACACTGAAATGTCTCTCGCAGAATGGTGCATGCCAGTGGAAGCAATCGATCACGGCAGGGGGAGTGCTGCCGCAACTGCATTTTTAGGCAAACAACACACAATCGGGATAGTCGATCTCGCTTTGTTCTGTGGCCTGCTGACTGCCCCTGAACACATGCTCTGCTGGTGAGGCTGCTCTGAAAGTTCTGCTTGCTGGGGTGGGTTGTGCATCGGTGGGCCGAAGACTGTACTCTCAGTCAGAGCAGTTGGTGACAAGTGGTGGATGGCAGTGGCAGGTGGCTTTAGATGTTAAAAAAAGCATTCTGGAGAGTTCTTTGGAATTTCGTTGTTGTTCCAGGGGGTCCACCCTTCTCAAGAAATACGTTTAGCAGTTTGCAGAAAGCGTCCTGTTCTTGAGTCTTTTGTCCATGCGTGACTGATTTCCACATACTAGTGACAGTATATCACTGCCATCCGATGGATCTCTAACATCAGTGACAGGATAGAACAGGCCTGTATCCCTACCTATGGTGAGGAGAGGGAGGGATGAGGGGTGGTAGGGGGAAGTAAGTCTGATTCTGCGTTGGTTAATCCGTGACTGCACATCAGTGTGAACATACACGCAGCTGCCGCCTCACTGTCCTATGTAGGTGTGGGTGCACTTGGGCTTACAGTCCAAGAGGAATAGCATTAGATTCCCGAAAAGTCCAATTCCAGTGTGGGGTGAAACATCAACACAAAGTTGGGACAAGGATATTCCTACCATTTTTGAACTTACCACCGTTTTTTTAAAATCCCTGCCAGAATTCAAATTCCCACGAATTTGGTACACTGCTGGCGAGGGGAAGGGGAAGGGGAAAGAGTGGGTTGGAGAGGGCGTGGAACGGGAAGGGGACCCACGTGACGGCTGGGGAAAACCAATGACGTCGTCTGGTGGTGGTGGTGGGGGATGGAAGTAATTAATTGATCAGTTAATTAATTTGATATCGGGGTCAGTGCATCACTATCCAGTTACTAATAAGCAAATAACCGAGGTATACTGGATTATGGTTCACCATTGACAACCACTGATCTTATACACTGAAGAGCCAAAGAAACTTGTACACCTACCAAATATCGTGTAGGGCCCCCGCGAGAACGCAGAAGTGCCGCAACATGACATGGCATGGACTCGACGTCTGAAGTAGTGGTAGGGGGTAATCGACACCTTGAATCCTGAGGACTATCCATAAATCCATAAGAGTATGAGCGGGTGGAGATCTTTTCTAAGCAGCATGTTGCAAGGCTTCCCAGATGTGCTCAATACTCCTCATGTTTGGTGAGCTTGGTAGCCAGAAGAAGTGTTTAAACTCAGAAGAGCGTTCCTGGAGCCACGCTGTAGCAATTCTGGACGTTTGGGATGTCGCATTGACCTGCTGGAATTGTTCAAGTCCGTCGGAATGCATAATGGAGACGAATGGATGAAAGTGATCAGACAGGATGCTTACGTACGTGTCACCTGTCAGAGTCGTATATAGACGTATCAGGGGTCCCGATCACTCCAACTGCACACGCCCCACACCACTACAGAGCCTCTACCAGCTTGAACGGTCCCGTGCTGACATGCAGTGTCCATTGATTCATGAGGTTGTCTCCACACCCATACGAGTCCATCCGCTCGATACAATTTGAAACGAGACTCGTCCGACCAGGCAATATGTTTCCAGTCATTAACAGTCCAATGTCAGTGTTGACGGGCCTAGGTGAGGCGTAAAGCTTTATGTCGTGCAGTCGTCAAGGGTACACGAGTCGGTCCTCGGCTCCGAAAGCCAATATCGATGATATTTGGTTGAATGGTTCGCACGCTGACCCTTGTTGGTCGCCCAGCACTGAAATCTGCAGGAATTTGCGGAAGTGTCGCACTTCTATCACGTTGAACAATTCTCTTCAGTCGTCGTCGGTCTCGTTCTTGCAGGGTCTTTTTCCGGCCACAGCGTTGTCGGAGATTTGATATTTTATCGGATTCCTGATATTCACGGTACACTCGTGAAATGTTCGTATGGAAAAGTCCCCATTTCATCGCTACATTGGAGATGCTGTGTCCCATTGCTCGTGCGGCGACTGTAACACCACATTCGAACTCACTTAAATCTTGATAACCTGCCATTGTAGCAGCAGTAACCGATCTAACAACTGCGCCAGACACTTCTTGTCTTATATAGGCATTTCTGACCGCAGTAGCGTATTCTGCGTGTTTAATATCTCTATATTTGAATGCAAATGCTTCTACCAGTTTCTTTGAGGCTTCAGTGTAAATTTATTAACGTATGCATGTCTATGACCTGGCTGAATTGAGGTCTTTGGAACTCTCTTGCATCTAACCAGACATTCTTAACGTGTCAACATTACAATTTGTGTAGTGCATAAGCTATATAGAATGATAATGTTGATTTCGAATAGTAATACTAGCAGGACAACATGTATAGTAATTAATATACGGAATCTAAGAAATGTTAGTATTATTAAAAGTGTTTTGAGCAGAAGTCCTCATTACGTTCTTATCGAAACTGAGTATTGACACCTGACAGAAACATATGGCAGTAATACAGCAAGAACCAATGTGGAGAAAAAGATGACTGGTCAGAGGAAGAACTAGAAACAATAGTGTATGACTAGTAAATGAGGTGATAGGAACAAAACAGAAATAGAAAGGAATGAGAAAAGCATAGATAGTTCGCAGAGTAATTGAGGTACTGGTTCCTTTCTGGACAGAAAGAGAACAGCTGAGGTATGCCAAGAGGGAAGTTACGCGGATGATATATCTTCTGGTAAACCTTCCGGGACGTATGGTCGTGGTCCATGAAACTCTTCAGCTCCTAACGTTTCGTCTAGAGCTGCGCTGGACATCTTCATACTACACGGATGATAGTTGAAAAATTTTTCAAGTGATTCAAATGGCTCTGTTCACTATGGGACTTAACTTATGAGGTCATCAGTCCCCTAGAACTTAGAACTACTTAAATCTAACCAACCTAAGGACATCACACACATATGGCAGGATTCGAACCTGCGACCGTAGTGTTCGCGCGGTTCCAGACTGTAGCGCCTAGAACCGCTCGGCCTCTCCGGCAGGCTCAGAGTGGTTCGTTTCACAGCCATACGTCTGTAAAAGGGAAGGAGATAAAGAATTAGTTCTATGCTAACGCTGAGACAAGATGCTGGACTTATACGACCTGGTATTACATTTACGAAATGTTGTAGAATTGTGGAACATGTTTTATGCTCACCTGTTATGACGCATTTGGAGAACGAAAATCTCCTTCATAAAAAACACAGATTCCGCAAACAGAAATCTTGCTGAATTCAGCTCGCTCTATTCCTCCACGAGATCCACAGCGCTGTAAATAGCAGGTCTCAGGTTGATACCGTGTTCCTAGGCACATGATACGAACCGCACAGTCATTTAGTGAAAACAAAATGCGAGCTTACCGAGTATCGGACCAAATTTGGCATTGGATTCAAGATTTCCTTTCAGAGAGAACACAGTACGTCGCTCTTAACGGAACAAAATCGACAGATATAAAGATAATTCGAAGAGTATCTCAAGGAAGTGTGATAGGACAGTTACGGTTTACAGTGAATTCAAATGATCTAGTAGAAAATATCGGAAGGTGCATAAAGCTATTCTCAGATGACGCTGTTGTCTGCATGAAGGTAGCAACGCCAGAAGACAATTACGACTTCCAAAAGGATCTGCAATGGATTCATGAAAATGTAAATAAAAGTAATATGCTGCGCATAAATAGTAGAAGAAATGCATTAATGTTCAACTACGCCATTGATCACAAATTGCGGGAAACAGTAACTACAGACTAAGAGTACAATCTAAGAGTAACCATACAGGGCGACCTTAAGAGAATGGCCACATAAAAGCTAATAGTAGGAAAACCAGACTGAGATTTATAGGAAGAATCGTAAGGAAATGTAACTCATCTACTAAAGAAACGGCTTACAAAACACTTGTTCGACTGATTCTTGAGTATTGCTCATCACTCTGGGACTCATACCAGGTAGGATTACTAGAACAGATAGAGGTTCAAAGAAGAGCAGTGCTATTCGTAATAAGGTCATTTAGTTGGCGCGAAGACATTATAGTAATACTCAACACACTTCAGTGGCAGACGCTACGAGGATCTGCACCACAAAGTGATTTACAAATGTAATTCCGAGACAGTACATTCTGTGAAGAATCGGACAACATATTGCTTCTTACCGCCTACCTGTGGGGAAATGACCACAATGAGAAAATTCCAGATATTAGAGCGAATGCAATGGTTTACCGACATTCATTCTTCCTATGTGCTATTCGCCAATGCATCAGGCAAGTGGGAGCAGGTAGCGGTTCCAGGAGTATCCTCCGCCACACACTGGCAGGTGGCCTGGGGAGTATTGGTGTAGATGTATTTCTAGGTGATAGGTACTTGCTATGTGAGGAGAGCTTTCGAGGAAACCAGTGACAGGGCGTGTGGAAATCACGCCACCTTGCTGGTCGCATCCAGCATAGCTGAGCATAATGTGGATCGATGTGATGAAAAAACAAATTTTTCGCATACAGGGTGGTTCAAAATTACACCCACAAATTTGAAATGTATGTAAAAGGTGTCTTGAGAAACAAAATGAGGATAGGAATCCGTGTCCGGGAAAGTCATCCAACGACGCCAAAGAGCGTCGAAGTTATATGATTGTACGCGAGCAGCCTGCGGGCAGAATGTCTCGCTAAGTACCTGACAGCGGTCTGGACGTTAGAAGGCGGTGAACGCGGCCACGCCTCTCACACCAACACCATAGCGACGGCTAACACAGGAGTGTAACGACAAACAAATGCAGTAGAAAGACAGCACTCAGTCATAGTTTGTCGACTGCTGGTCTGCCGCACCATGGAGTCTTTCAGCTAGGCCGAGCAGCGCAACACGTACAGAGTCGGGCAAAAAAACCTCCCATATTTCAACAGGTAGACAAACAAAGAAAGAAAGATACGTAGAAAATAGTTTTATTTGTGAACAACTAATACTACATCAATTTACCTTAGCTGGTTTTAAAAATTGTGTCTGGCAAATAGCTTTCCCCATTGTTGACTCATTGGCGAAGCCTTTTCCTGAAGTTTTTCATAGTTCTCCGAGTAATTGCCAGTGAAATGACAGTCACTGCCTGGATGATTGCATCCTTAAATGTCTGCAAGGTTGTGGGGCGATATTTGTACACGTAGTTGAAAAAAAAAATCAGAAGGTGATTAATCGGGTGCCCTTGGTGGCCAGGCGCTTTCTCCTCGCGCAGATAGAAGACGTCCAGGAAACAACTTTCTGAAAATTTCTGGAGAACGTCAAGAGGTGTGAGCTGTTGCTCCATTTGGTTGGAATCAGACTTCTCTCTTTTTATGGTCCCCAACGAACTGGTTTAATTTAGGTCGGAAGAAGGTCTCTGTCATGTGATAGTAGCGATCTGAATTAACGGTTACGCCATTTTCTTCGAAAAAATACGGGCTCTGCACTATAAATTCAGCAACGACGCACAAAACAGTCACAAATGCCAGTGAAGTGGTCGGTAGTGAACTTTCTGAGGGTTTGCCGGCCGGGGTGGCCGAGCGGTTCTAGGCGCTACAGTCTGGAACCGCGCGACCGCTGCGATCGCGGGTTCGAATCCTGCCTCGGGCATGGATGTGTGTGATGTCCTTAGGTTAGTTAGGTTTAAGTAGTTCTGAGTTCTAGGGGAGTGATGACCTCAGAAGTTAAGTCCCATATTGCTCAGAGCCATTTGAACCATTATTGTCCTGAGGGTTTTCTCCTGCCCGGTAGCAGAAAGTTTGTTTATTTACACTACCCGACAATTGGAAGTGGGCCTCATGAGAAGAAATCAATACTGGACCAGAGGGAATTTTCTGAGGAATTTCTTCACATACAGCTTTGCTCATTTAAACATCCCTGATACTTAATTCTTGGATAACCATCATTTTGTAGGGGAGCATGTGAAGATCCCCGTGCAGGATTCTTCGTACGCTCCGGTCTGACAGTTCCAGGACATTAATTAACTTTTCATGACTGGGATTCACAGTCATGTGAAATTCCTTGAAAGATATCATGTTTGCTCTAGTGACTGTTAAACTTTTTATTTCCACTATTGAAATTTTGGCCTTTGGCCATTATCAAGTGCAGATGTTTTGGCTTTAAGCCATGTCTACTTCATACAAGCTAACAGATGGCTTAAAGCCAAAACATCTGCACTTGATAATGGCCTAAGGCCGAAATTGGAATAGTGTCAATAAACAAATTATTAGTCACTGGCGTAAACATGACGTTTTTCAATTCCAGGACAACTGTAATTTTAAGTTCAAAAATGTGTGTGAATTCTTAAGGGACCAAACTGCTGACGTCATTGATCCATAGACTTACACACTACTTAAACTAACTTATGCTAATAACAACACACACACCGATGCCCTTGGGAGGACTCGAACCTGCGGCGGGAGGGGCCGCGCAATCTGTGACATAGCGCCTCTAACCATGCGGCCACTCCGCGCGGCCATTTTTAAGTGCTGAACGCTTTGGCGAGTGCTGGACGGACGCTCTCACGCGTGCCACATTTTCGTGCGTTGTTACAGTTCGAGGTCGGCCAGCAGATTTTCTTCCCAGTGCAGAACCTGATGACGTAAAGTCTGATACCCAAAATCGAATAGTTTTTCTATCAGGATATAACCATGTCCATCAAGTTCGAACAGAAAGCAAACTGCAAGCTGAGTAGTGTTTACAGCACCATCATTACGAATATACTATTCCACACGCTCACCTAGCTAAGCCACAGTGCCTACTGAAGGCGGCACGTAAACCGCTATCGATCGATATCTCCCCCGCATCAGTATCCTTACCACAACTCACACAGAGGCCCCTTCAAATACGAGAAGCGTTTTTTTGGACCCTGTGTTTCACGCATTGTGAGGCGAGAGGCAATGGGCAAGCAGAGTTTCGCATCTATGGGCAACGATATCCCAATAGACGTCAGCCGCATCACTCCAAGTTTGGCGGCCATCCATCGGATTCTGGGCGAGGGGAATGATTTCGCTGGCCATTGACATGACAGAGACTGGGCGCGAAGCGTACGCACGCCACGATTTGTGGAGGACGTGCTAGAGAGTCTGGAAGCAGACCGAGCCGCAAACGTCCACGCCTTGGCACACGCAATGCGAAGTCTCACTCAGCGGATGCTGCCTGAGGAGAGAAGGCATCCATTTCATCTGCACAAGACATAGGTGGTACTGACCCACGGTTTTGCTCCGCCTGTGGACAGTGCTTCCTGCGGCGTTGCTCCGGTCGTATTGCGCTGTGTAAGTGTTGTTCACAGACGATGCCCCCTTCGACCGTAAGAACCTGTTCAATGCAGGCAGTTGCCAAGTGTGGTCCTAGGCGAACCCCCAGGCTACCACGAACGAGGTCGGCAGGAAAACTTTGTCCGCAGCTCGTGGTCTAGTGGCTAGCGTTACTGCCTCTGATCACAGGGTCCCGGACTCGATTCCCGGCGGGGTTGGGGATTTTCTTTGCCCGGGGACTGAGTGTTTGTGCTGTTCTCATCATGTCATCATAATCAACATCATTCGTGACAGTGTCTAGATTGGACTGTTTAAAAATTGGACTGTGTAAAAGTTGGGACTTTGTACGGACGCTGACGACCGCGCAGTTGAGCGCCCCGCAAACCAAACATCATCGTCATCATAATTAGGAAAAGTTAGCCATCAACGTATGGACTGGCATGGTCCACCAGTATTTAATTGGCTCCTACATGCTTCCCCCTCCAAATAGTTCAAATGGCTCTGAGCACTATGGGGCTCAACTGCTGTGGTCATAAGTCCCCTAGAACTTAGAACTACTTAAACCTAACTAACCTAAGAACATCACACACATCCATGCCCGAGGCAGGATTCGAACCTGCGACCGTAGCGGTCGTGCGGTTCCAGACTGCAGCGCCTAGAACCGCTCGGCCACTCCGGCCGGCCTTCCCGCTCCACTCACAAGCGACAGTTATGCAACGTTCATACGAGAAGTGCCGCCGGAATTACTGGAGGAGGTGCCACTTGCAGTCCGTCGACGTATGTGGTTCCAGCGCGACAGGCACCCACACACTTCAGTCGAGCTGCCAGAACCCAGATCGCACAGATGTCTGGGGATCGCTGGTTTCGTCGAGGTGGTACTGTAACGTAGCCGCCTTGGTCGTCTGACTTCAACCCGCTGGACTTCTTACTGTGGGGCCATCTGAAGAATGTAGTGTATAAACCCTCGGTGCAGTCAGCGATACATCTATTTATCCATTTCATGAAGATTGAGCCCTGATTTCAAGCTCATATTCTGGTTACATCTCTCAACGAACGTCGATGAGTTGTACCTTGTCAGAAGCGTAGAAATGTCTATTTTCATTTAGTATATGAATATTACATTTTAGTTGAAATGAGAGTGACATACGAGGTGATATTTTAGAGAAAGGGTGCTTTTTCAGTAATTTTTTGGTGAATGCCAATTTTGAGAATTCACAGAAGTCAGACCACTAGAAAAAAATTTCCTTTGCAGAGTTTAAAGGTACGATCTTGTTCTATTTGCTGGCGGATTTTCGTTTTTTTCTGATTAGTAGTTTCATCGCTATAATATAAAGCGAAAGGCGCTGCGTTTCAGCTTACCGTTGTAGCTATTGCGGCGGAGAAATCTCCGGAGTAAAGCTTCAAATTTTATTTGTTACATCGCATGAACGTCCCCCGCACTTGTCAAGAAATGGTTCAAATGGCTCTGAGCACTATGGGACTCAACTGCTGAGGTCATTAGTCCCTTAGAACTTAGAACTAGTTAAACCTAACTAACCTAAGGACATCACAAACATCCATGCCCGAGGCAGGATTCGAACCTGCTTCCGTAGCGGTCTTGCGGTTCCAGACTGCAGCGCCTTTAACCGCACGGCCACTTCGGCCGGCCGCACTTGTCAGTTAAGAGTTTGTAGACCAGTTGCGTTAGTAGCTGCAATATATGCGTGACTGTGGTGGTGCGTAGTTTTCATACCAGCGTACTGCCACTATTGTAATGCGCAAAGGGCTTATTCACTGGCGAGGAATGACACCTTTGTAGTCGCATTCCAATCCAACATTGCCGCGTTAAGTTGTTGCGAGCAGTGTGGAAGAATAAGAGAAATTGTAAGTGAACCCATGAAATATAAGCTGCTCTCAATAAATGAACAATTAAATGCTGCCGGCCGGTGTGGCTCAGCGATTCTAGGCTCTTCAGTCTGGAACCGCGCGACCTCTTCGGTCGCAGGTTCGAATCCTGCCTCGACATGGATGTGTGTGATGTCCTTAGGTTAGTTAGGTTTAAGTAGTTCTAAATTCTAGGGGACTGATGACCTCAGATGTTAAGTCCCATAGTGCTCAGAGCCATTTGAACCATTTTTGAATTAAATTCATTGTACGTTTAACAACATATGAAAAAATAGATTAGCTCAAATAAATTGCAGGAAAGAATGATGAATGAAATGAAACATACCTCAATAGCTTTCTCAGTTGACTGTGATATCGCTGCTAATACTGCAGTCACCTACTTGGATCGGCAACGTTTCTGTCGGTGAGTTAAGACAGTTGGCACTTTGCGAACAACTGTTTTCAAGTTAAAACTTCCGGGTTGAGAGGCCGTGGTCGATGTATAAAGTTTCCACCTATCGTTTCGTCCCCATCTGCGGGAGACATCTTCTGAGGTCGTCCGGCTACTGCCGCTGAGGCTCTCGCATTTATAGAGTACATAGAGGGCAGTGTGCACAAGTATATATTGGAACAACGAAAAGAAATGTAAACACCCGCTTAGCCGAACGTAAAAGAAACTGTCGCTTAGATCACATCGAAAAATCGGCCGTAGCTGAGCATGTATTTCGAGATGGGAACCACGAAATTAAATTTAATGAGACAAGCATTCTAGCACGAACATCCCATTATCATGCGCGTGTGTATAGAGAAGCAATAGAGATTCACAAACACCATAATAAATTTAATAGAAAAGAGGAAGTTTTAAAATTGGACAAGATATGGATGTCGACGTTGCGCCAGCAGAATAACAATCAATTACTCTTAATCGAGAATGATGACACCTTCCAAAGATAGGCATACCGTCGGCATCACGTGACGAATGGTGGTATCCTCTATGCGCTCAATAAATGCGAGAGTACCTGGAGCCTCAGTGGCAGTAGCCGGACGACCTCAGCAGATGTCTCCCGCAGATGGAGACGAAACGTTAGGTGGAAATTTTATACATCGACCACAGCCTCTTAGCCCGGAAGTTTTAACTGAAGACAACACCGGCTGTGAGAGCCTACATTGTATGAACTGTTTTCAAGTTTATGTACGTGGCTCACTGAATTCTCTCAGACACTTTGGGTTACACCTTCCAGAGTGGAGCGAAAAAACTGTAAAATGTCGCTTATCTTAAAATACTTCTTCTCCTTTGCTATTTGTTCTTGACAAATGCCCAAATAACTTCAATGGCTTAGATTCGCAGTGCGCCACGGGCAACCACTGAAGTTTTGTTTTCTTGTGATTTGAAATGCTGCCACGAGTGCTGTAGTGGGCCAGCTTAAATTAACTTTTCATATGATGTGGCATTACATTGAATCTCTGCGTTATTTCCTGCCATCCATCCAATAATAGGGTACTTTGTCCATTAAAATGGCTCTGAGCACTATGGGACTTAACATCTGAGGTCATCAGTCCCCTAGAATTTAGAACTACTTAAACCTAACAAACCTAAGGACATCACACACATCCATGCCCGAGGCAGGATTCGAACCTGCGACCGTAGCAGTGGCGCGGTTCCTAACTGAAACGCCTAGAACCGCTCGGCAACCGAGACTGGCTTTCTCCATAACATATGTAGATTCATTATCGTGAGATATGGAGCTTGATCTAACTCAGTCGCTGATCGATTTGATAATCTTTCGAAAACAGTCCTAAACCACTCTTCTTAGTATCTGGCATTCATCTCAGAATGATAATCTGCACTTCCTTTTCGCCCAAAAAACAAAAGATAGCATTTTGCACAATGTGGCACATTTCAATCCTTTATTCCAGAACCGGACAGTGTTTGAATTAACGCGTTGTTGGCATTCCACTCTTGAAAACTTCCTTTTTATCACATAAGGCATCTTTTGTTCCTGCCATCCAAATTTTCTGGAATGATTTACACCTCATCAACTCTCATGAGCGTGTCCATGCATTATTTCGTAAGAACTAATCTTTTTTTCCTGCCACTCAATTATTTTCCATCAGCACAGGTTTTTTTATTGAACTTTTTGTATCTGAAGCCCAACTTGCCAACGCAAAACGGTTGTTTCATTCATTTGAGGAAAATCTTAGACTTCAATCTTTAACTTTTCCGATGCGGCTGCCACAGTTGGAAATTGCTTTCCCAAGTAGAAGTCGTTGATTTTCCTTCTTACGATTCTCTGAGTAAACTCGTCCAACGCAAACTTTTGATGCTTGCCAGAACTCCTTTTTTTGGTGATACAGCACACAAAGTTTCCTTATAATCTCTAGAAATTCGCTTTACTGCACTTTCAGTAAAACAGAAACGTTCAAAAGTTCTCTTTACGGACTGCGGTACGGACACGCTCACACCCTGTTGTTTTTCGTCCTCAGAGTGAGCACTCGCACTGATCACCCTAGATTTTTCACAACTCTGTAAATGATGAATGATTTCATAAAAGTACAAGGAAACCAATTATGTTACAAAGGCTGCCTCACACGGTTCAACAACGAATAGGAGCACGACTGTTTCCGATCTGACGGAGAGCTTCGATGTAAACCAACGTTGTCCAACCTTTTAGCGTACCTGGTCAAAATTGGGAGAAGACGAGAATTTTTGGTTCGCATATACTTAACGCTAACAATAACCGCTAATTAAAAAAAAAGGAGAGGAAAGATACACGATCAGTTTTTTTTCTTTTAGTTGGCTGTAAGGCTGCAACTCTATGCATTCAATTTGAAGATCTTCTGACAAAGTATAAACATTGTTCGTAAAAGGCATCGCATAAGTAGAAGTATTTTGATTACTTTTTCGAAAAATCCTGAAATTGATTTCCAAATTCTGGCATCAAATCGAAAAGTATGGCTGCGTATTTCATCACGTCTTGAGGATTATGTTTGGCTAACGTGTTGAAATGAAAATAAAAGTTTGAATTTACTTGTGCTTACGATAATTTTAGTTTCTTCTGGAACGCGTTTATTGTTTAAACATTGGTTTATACCTTGAGGACGCCGCTTAAGTCACCTTAATGAGCAATCAAATCTACCAAAAATCCTAAATCTGCCACTCAGTTGGCATCGTCAAGTACTAGAACAGATTTTGCTTTAGATATCGTGAACGATTTGATTTCATTAATTATTCTATAAAACCTTTGTAATATATGGCATTGACTGATCCACCTTATATCTGCACAATGTACACTATCACCATACTCAGCATTTAAAGGTCAGAGAAATTCTTCCTCATTCCTTCCACACGATGCTCTTCTCTCATCGGTCCATCCCGTTCTTAACACTGCCGCCTGTGCTATCCTTGAACCCCCAGAGTCTACCTTTTTTTTTTAATAACAGACGATGATTCAGTTACTTTACCCGTAAAATTCACGTTTCGTCACGGCGATTTGCATAGCGCCATCTATTTTTAGAGCTTTTCCGCATACATTTTCTTGGTGTATAATACAGTACAATAGTATTTCTTGAAACGAGAGTTTCCGACAGGGGGGCGCCACCCGTAACTACGCCAGATATTGGCAAGAGACAAAGAAAACAGCTTTAACATTTTTTTCACTGCATCATATAAATTTCTGGGTGTTCTCGTGTCCTTTAATGGCACTAACGAAGCCATTTCTGCAGTAACATAATATTCCTCATTCATACCTCTAATAAATATGGCCTGTTATTAAGAAAAGGTAGACTCTGGGGGTTCAAGTATAGCACAGGCGGCAATGTTAAGAACGGCATGGACCAATGAGAGAAGAGCATCGTGTGGAAGGCGTTTCAGACAGAAATTATTCAATGTATCATAACTTTATTTAAACCGAAATTTGTAGAATTATTTTCTTGTTTACCGATCGTGAGATAGATGCTCACTTCTTGAGGCTCATTGATACTTGCTTTGGGCCGCTTGCGGTCCTCGTGTTGGACACCCCTTATGTAAACACTGCAACATCGAACAATGAGGGGGAAATACTTTTCAGAGGTCCGGCAACGTAGCATATGCAAGTATGCAGCCCACAGAGACGCAAATGCAAATAACTCAAACACGTGATATTAGCTCTTATGTAGATTTATGAGCATAAAAATATAAAACATGTCTTGTCAATACGTACCACCATTAGGCGAACTGCGGTAATCTACATCCATTATTATTACAAAACGACTTAATGGAACAGCAATGAAAATTCACTTGTAAGTAGAGAATGGTTGTGTCTTTAAACTGCGTAAAGGAATGTGTTCTCCTAATTCTTGTTTGACTTCATAACTCTTAAAAGTTGACACTCACCAAAAACATTAGAAAAAACCGCTTTGTCTTAAGTATTACCGCAATGTCACCCATGTTTCAGCTACAATGTAACACTCAGCCGGCCGGTGTGGCCGTGCGGTTCTAGGCGCTTCAGTCTGGAACCGCGTGACAGCTACGGTCGCAGGTTCAAATCCTGCCTCGGGCATGGATGTGTGTGATGTCCTTAGGTTAGTTAGGTTTAAGTAGTTCTAAGTTCTAGGGGACTGATGACCACAGATGTTAAGTCCCATAGTGCTCAGAACCATTTGAACCATTTGTAACACTCATACGCCAAATAAAAGTAGGTATCTCCTCAAATCCGACAAGGCACAAGACACTGATGTTCGTCATATGGTGTAACCAGAATATGAGCTAGAAGTCAGGGGTCAATCTTTATGACATGGATACTGTAGAAGGGAGGTAACACGCGCTATTCACGGTATCTTTGAGCGAGTGCGACAGTTAATGATGCGCTGATGTCAGGAATGCTACCACGCTCGAGGCAGGCATTTTGAGCACCTACTATAACTAGTAGTGAAAACATTGTTGCACGGTGTGCCAGTGATCCGACAAACGCATTTAAACAACTGAGGAAAACAGTCTCGATCGCAATGAAACATTCAGCTTTTTACATTTGTTTTAAATTTTGTTTACTTTTTACAAGGTATTTTTCTGTACCAACGGAAGGGATGGTAACGTATATTTCTTCGATCCTGTTGGCTGATGCCTGCCAGTGTCTACACGTATGGTTCCTCCACGTTTCCTTGCATTCATGGTTCCTGTCCTTTAAAAACAATAAAGGCTCCTACATCTCGGACTGTCTGCCGCGATTCATGTAATGCGACCGATAGCCGCACATTTCAGCGAAGCGGACGGCCATGCCCGCTGCCTAGGCCGACGTTCACCCCCGTAATTTCCACGCTGTCGTTCTCTGTTTGTTAAATACTGTATGCTATATCACAAAACATCGGAGACTGTGTAGAGGGTTCCGTGGGACAGTTCACTGCGGGCAGGAGCCCGTGTCCGACACCGTCGGCCATCACGATGACAAAGCGCCGCTTTCGTAGGAGACAAGGCATGATTATGCAGCAACTGGCTCCATCTGCTCCACTGGCGATCGTGACAGCGAATATCAAAACCTGCTGCCGGTAGGAAGTCCTAGCGGCAAGTGCCGGCGCCTATGTTTTCGACACTCTGTAGCGTCGTTGGATGACGTCATCAGACACGGGTTCCTATCCTTATTTTGTACCTCAGGACATGTTCTGCATCACCTCAAAGTTTGTCGGTGTACTTTTGAAACACCTTTTATATCGTACGCCAGCATTCATAGCTAGCTCGTGTTAAGCTATAGGCTATTACACGTAGTAAAGATTTGGTAGGACTAAACACTGGGCTTACAGGCGGAAACATTTCCCTATATTTACAGGTTAGATGTAGGCAGGAAGGAGGATTTCTGCATGGTTAACCGGTTTGTTCTTTTCCAATTTGGTGCTCATCCAAGTTTACGCCGAGGTCTGTTAAGAGTTTTTCGAAGCAGTATCACAAAAAGTATGGAAGGAACTGTTTCACGGAAATGTCCGCTGTCAACTTTCGGTGAGATTTGAGGAGATTGTGTGACTCCTTAGCGTTTAGTTTAACACTCGCGGTTTTGTGCCCAACGTGATACAGTCAACGCAGTCAACGACATGTCATTTCCCGTTGTTTTATTATAAAAAGTCGTGCTAACATCTATGCGTATTTTACTTCAATGTGGGCCTAGAGGCATAATTTCCACTGGAGAACTGTGCGAGTTGGTGCAGTGATGAAGACTTTGGACTCGCGTTCGAGAGGGACCATGTTTCACTTTCACGCCCATCCACCTAGATTTAGGGTTTACGTCGTTCTTCTAAACCGAGTAAGTTAAATGTCGGTGTGATTTCATTGCGAAGAACAAAGTGGATTTTCTTCCTCTATTCGGTCCAAGATTTTGCTCTAAGGGCGAGACGTTAAACTCTGATATCTCTTATTCTTCATAGCACTTAGGTGATGAATAAATCTTCTCGGTCTTACAGTCATTCAAAGTTCTCAGACGAGTCCTCCTCTCAGTTACCATTTGACAATAGCCAAGAAGCATTCGAAAGGAAAAAAAATGGTTCAAATGGCTCTAAGCACTATGGGACTTAACATCTGAGGCCATCAGTCCCCTACATTAGAAATACTTAAACGTAACTAACCGAAGGACATCACACACATCCATGCCCGAGGCAGGATTCGAACCTACGACATAGCAGCAGGGCGGTTTCCGACTGAAGAGCGTAGAACCGCTCGGTTACAGCGGCCGGCTGCTCGAAAGGAAGCTCGTGAAAATGTATACAGGGTGATTCCGTGATGATGTTACGAACTTTTATGGATGATTAAAAAGCATATCTGTATCAATATGAGGTAAGCGATCCTGGCCTGTAAACGAGAAAGTCGAAAGTTATAAGCGAAAATCATTCTGACACTTCTCACAGTGGAATACACGTGCATGTATTCTTGTTGCGAAGGTTGTAGCGTAGGCAACTTTCAGAGTCAGTAGCATGAGACAAACAATGCAAAAAATACCTGGTAAAATGGATTCTAAAATGCTTAATTTGAGAGCTATGAGCACTTGTTCATCCTCGCTACGGTGAAACACACCTCTTCCAATGGACAACTGACCATAACTCTTAATGTACGCATTTTAGAGCTCATATTTACTTGACATTATTCTCTTATTTTTACCCATAGTAGCTCCCGCAAAAATGTGGAAACCAAAGAGCTTGCAGTAGAAGAGATGTCTTTCGCAGTATCGAAGATGAAGAAGTGCTCATAGCTCTAAGGTAGGCATTTTAAAGGCCACGTTTACGAGGTGATTTTTCTTTTTTTGTCCATATTACCGCATCTGTAAATTGTCTACACTGCAATCTAAGCAACAACAGTACCGCTACACGTATACCACTGTCAGAGGTATTGGAAGAATTTCCGCTCCTAACTTTCGACTCGGTCGTTTCCAGATCAGGGTCCCTTACCTCAAATTGATACGTTTACCCTTCTCTACCGTCCCTGAAAGTTTGTAACATCACCACGGAATCAACCTCTGTACGTATCCATGCATGTAAATTATCTTTCGAAAACTGCCAAAATGCAGCTCTGATTTCAGAACGATTTAATCCAATACGACATGAAAATACCTTCTGAATTGTCATTTAGCGCACTGACGTTGAGCAACTGAGAAGAAAGCGGGACAAGCGTTCAACAGTACGAAATTTCAGGTGGTTTCAAACAGCGCCGCGTGTGATCTATAGTGCCAGTTTGGAAACAACCACTCGCTACAGGAGATCACTGCTCCTAGAACCCCGTTTTCTCTGAAAACATCAAATGTCGAAGAGCTTCTGTAGCTGTTGGGGTCCCAGTACCGAAATCTGCACTGGAGTTGTTGCGCTACCGAGTAGCGCGCTTCGGTCGCCTTGCCGGTGACTCGCTGTGACGTAACGACGGCGATTTGCAACCTTTCGGCTCGGCGGAATTCCCCAGGTCAGCTGCGGCGACGAATCGTGGAAAGGAGTGAGGTGGACGTCGGAGCCGGCTGTAGGCGCAGCAGGTGGGTCAGTGAGAACTGGACGGCGCCAGCGCACGGATGGCGGCCTTGGTCGGCTTGCTGGTCACCGCACCCTGCGTGCTGGCCGCCGCCTCGCCACACCCACCTGCTGAACAAAGAGGGCACACCAGCCAGTCTGGTCTCGCATCTCTGGATGACACAGTAAGTCTTCACTTACATACAGCTACCGTTTGCTTGATGTTCACTGAAGATGACGCCTGTTCTGTCAGTGTCCAATTGTTCATACTCGTCTTCGGACAACTTAATAGTAGAGTATTTCATTCACCAATGTACCGAGTGATCAAAAAGTCAGTATAAATTTGAAAACTTAATAAACCATAGAATAATATAGATAGAGAGGTAAAAATTGACACACATGCTTGAAATGACATGGGGTTTAATTAGAACAAAAAAAAAAAACCAAGTTCACAAAATATCCGACAGATGGCGCTGGACAGGAAAACGTCAGTTACTGCGCATGACAATTGTGTATAAAAGGAGCTGTAATGAGAATGAGAATCAGATGCGCCAGCAGTCGCAGCATGTTGACGTTCCTTGAAAAGGCGCTTTTAGTGAAGCTGTATTATCAGAATGGGGAATGTGCTAGTTCAGCGGACGACCCTATCGCCATAGGAAGGGGATTCGAACGGATAAAGGTCCGTTGACAAGTGCAGCTGTGGCGAGAATGATTTCGAAGTTCGAAGCCACGGGTTGTTTAGACGATAGACCCCGTAGTGGCCGACCGAGCACAAGGTGTAATGCTGCTGAAGACAGTTCAGGAAGAAATGGAGACTGTAGCGGGTTCGTTTATGCACGGGGAAGTCAGCGGTCGTGCAGTCGCACGTCGCACCGGCATTCCATACACTACTGTTTGGTTGGCACTGAGGCGTACCTCCGATGCTATCCGTACAAAATCCATCGGCATCATGAACTGTTACTTGGCGATTTAGTGAAGCGGAGGGCATTTTCGGTGTGGGTGTTTCAAAAGATGGCGGAAGATGACGATTGGTTGAGTAACGTGTTGTGGACCGACGAAGCTCATTTCACGCTCTGAGGGTCTGTCAACGCCCACAACTGCAGAATTTGAGCTACCGAAAATACTAGAACTGTCGTGGAAATTCCATTGCACGACGAGAAAGTCACGGTATGGGTTGTATTTACCACATCTACCGTTATCGGGCCTTTTTTCTTCGAGGAAATGCGTGATTCTGGTTTTGTAACTGCTACCGTGACGGGTTAGAGGTACGCCGATATGTTACAGAATCGCATCATGGCCAGCCTGGTTGATAAACACCTGCTGGAACGTACGATGTTTATGCAGGATGGCGCTCCACCCCATATTGCTAGACGCGTGAAAGATCTCTTGCGCGCGTCGTCTGGTGATGGTCGTGTGCTCAGCCGCCACTTTCGTCATGCTTGGCCTCCCAGGTCCCCAGACCTCAGTCCGTGCGATCATTGGCTTTGGGGTTACCTGAAGTCGCGAGTGTATCGTGTTCGACCGACATCTCTAGGGATACTGAAAGACATCATCCGACGCCAATGCCTCACCATAAGCCGGACATGATTTACAGTGCTGTTCACAACATTATTCCTCGACTACAGCTATTGTTGAGGAACGATGGTGGACATATTGAACATTTCCTGTAAAGAAATCATCTTTGCTTTGTCTTACTTTGTTGTGCCAATTATTGCTATTCTCATCAGATGAAGCGCCACCTGTCGGACATTTTTTGAACTTTTGTATTTTTTTGCTTCTAAGAAAACCCCATGTCATTCCAAGCATGTGTGTCAATTTGCACCTCTCTATCTACATTATTCCGTGATTTATTCAGTTTTCAAATTTATACTGACTTTTTGATCACCCAGTACATTTCGAAGCACAGATTTATCTTCAAGCGTGGCGCTCCTATAAATGTACTCTTGTTCGCGTGGCTGTATCGTGAGTAATTCTGTTGTAAAAGTGGACACTGAAACCGAGTCGGATCGGATTACATAAATGTAATGACAAGCGTTACTACATCAAAATTGGATCCCTACGTGCAAACAACGCAATGGAAAATTACAACGCTTTGAGAAAGGTATGTAGGAAGAGCGTAGTGGTCTTAGTAAAGTACCACGTTGGTCTATTTGTTTCCATGAAGGTCGAATAAGCGCTGAGGACAATCCAAGAGGTAGACGACAATCAACTGCAACAGACTACACCTCCAGAGTTAATGACATTTTAAGAGAAGATAGACTAAAAACATGTGGGGTAATTGCATATGAGGTCAAAATGTCTGTCATTCAGTCTATAGAATCATACAATGATTTTATCTTGGTACTCTTCCATGTGGTCCGTGTTTGCATAGAAAACAGTAATAACAGAAACACGCGAACAGCCATGTGGCGTAATATTCTGCATCAGAAACAAAGTGCGAAAGTTTTGTTTTTCTGTGTATAAAACCAGCCACATACCATCCAACGAACATGACATGATGTTCGCTAAGAAAAAAATGGCAACAGAAAAAAAGAGCACAGAAAATATGTCGCAAACAGCGACAATAATTGCTTAAAACATGCTGTAACATACAATAAATAAGATTAAAAACCCCACTGATGAGGGTGATATTTCTCGCCGAAACTAGTTTGGGAGAATAAAGAAATAAACGAATAACAAGGTGTTTTGCATCAAGGCGGACTCACTTTCTGATATTACTGTATATAATCATAACTTACAAGTTAAAGATGAGGAAAATTGCTGCCGGATGGATTCCGCATGATCTGAGTGAAAAGCAGAAAGTATTTCGCAAAGTACTCCTAGAAAAATTGCTTCAAGGACGGATTCTGCAAAGAATTGTTGGTGTTACTGAAACCTGGATACGAGATTTGGACCCAGGACCGAACTCTCAGACATCGCAATGGAAAAGTTTTGACTTCACGGCCGAAAAAATTCCTCTAACAACAATCAGAGGTGAAACTGATGATGACCTTTGCATATTACATAGGTACAAATAGAGTTCTTCAGTGCTCTGTAAAAAGTGCGTACTGCAGATTGTTTCTGCAAAATGTTTTGCGTCCGGAAATTCATCAATGAAGGCGTGCGATGCTTGCGGCTGGTGTCCTCAATTTGCGCGATAGTGGAAGACTGCTTATTGCGCCACCAGTGATAGAAACGCTCAACAATTATGGATGGGTAATATCTCTTCACCCACCTTACAGTCCTAGTATGTCCCCACCAGACCTATATTTGTTTCCCAAATTGAAGAAACAACTCACTGGAAAATATTTTGATACATTTGTTGAAGCTTCCAGTGAGGCAACCCGAGTAGGCAAACAAGTCAAAAATGAAGGTGCTCTGTCTGGAATACAGAAGTTGCTAAAACGTTGGGAAGCTGTCGTAAGCAAGTATGGAGATTATGTTGAGGGGCGTGTAAAGATATTTTGTAAAGTAAATTATTTTCTTCAATTCTGTCTTACAATGTGCAGAAGTTTTGAAACGACCTTCGTAGATACTTGAGAAGACAGTTGAATATCATTATTATTAAGTTTCCATTCGTTTCACTGTGTCATTATCCAAGAACAGGCAATACGGTTATCATGAAATTTTATTTTCTTTTCCCTCTTGTGAAAAGTATCATGTGACGATAAATCATATAGGTTTCGTTTGAGAGTAGTGTGCAATGCTCAAACGGAAGGAAGGAGTGTTGAGGTTTAACGGCCGTCGACTGTGAGGTTATTAGAGACCGAATACTGTCTCGGATTTGAGGAAGGATTGTTAAGGAAGTCCGCCGTGAACATTTAAAAGGAACACTCCCGGGATTTATCTTAAACGATTTAGGGAAACAGGAGAAAACGTAAACCGAAATGGCCAAATATCGTTTATATTGCGTGTTACATCTCTTACATGTCTCCACCTCGCTCGATGCAAACTGCAGTCACTTTCAACGTAGTGATGGCCTTCCCTGAACTAATAACGTTAATTAAAGAACAATGTAAGTGGCATTCACCATCCTTTTGCTAACATCGATTGTGTCTCGTCAGTCCGATAGCCAGTAATTTTTACGTTCGCAGTTCACTAGCCATTTTAGCACGATAATGTATAAAAGATCGACACTGTAAGAAGTTCAAAATACGAGGGCTATCCACAGAGTACATTACGTTTTGGAATTAAAAATAAATAAAGTATTGGAATTTTTTTTATTATATACAGATGAAAGCCACACTTAAATACTACTTTTGTACATAGTTGCCATTTAAATTAAGGCACTTATCGTAGCGATGGACGAGCTTGGAAATTCCTTCGTCGTAAAATTCGGCCGCCTGCGCCTTCAACCATGTGGTTACCTCTTCTTGAAGCTGTGCGTCGTCATCAAAACGCTGCATAGCCAACCACTTCTTCATTGCTGGGAATAAGTGGAAGTCGCTCGGTGCCAGGTCGGGACTGTACGGCGGATGAGGAAACTTAAGAGATTCGAGAACTTCACGAGTGGCATTTGCCGTGTAGGCCAGGGCGTTGTCGTGAATGAGCAAGATCTTTGAGCCCAACTTTCCCCTGCGCTTGTTTCGTATTGCTCTTCTGAGGTTGTGCAGAGTTTGGCAATACCTTTGAGAGTTTACTGTACTGCCTCTTTCCAGGAAATCCACAAAAATCACACCTTTTCTGTACAGCCATTACGGCGCCTTCCATGACCACCAGCCGTGTACGTCGGCCACACATAATGCCACCCCAAAACAGCAGGGAACCTCCATCTTGCTGCACTCTCTGGACAGTGTGTCTAAGGCGTTCAACCTGACTGGGTTGCCTCCAAACACGTCTCCGACGATTGTCTGGTTGAAGGCATATGTGACACTCATCGATGAAGAGGACATGATGCCTATCTTGAGCTGTCCATTCAGCATGTTATTGGGCCCATCCTGTACCACATGCATGGTGTCTTGGTTGCAAAGATCGACCTCGCCATGGACGTCGGGAGTGAAGTTGCGCATCAAATGGTTCAAATGGTTCTGAGCACTATGGGACTTAACATCTGAGGTGATCAGTCCCCTAAAACTTAGAACTACTTAAACCTAACTAAACTAAGGACATCAGACACATCCATGCCCGAGGCAGGATTCGAACCTGCGACCGTTGCGGTCGCGCGGTTCCAGACTGTAGCGCCTAGAACCGGAAGTTGCGCATCATGCAGCCTATTGCGCACAGTTCAAGTCATAACATGACGTCCTGTGGATTGGGTTGGGGTTGTTTGGGGGAAGAGACCAAACAGCGAGGTCATCGATCTAATCGGCTTAGGGAAGGACGGGGAAGGAAGTCGGCCGTGCCCTTTCAAAGGAACCATCCCGGCATTTGCATGGAGCGATTTAGGCAAATCACGGAGTAGTATACAGAGAAGTTGCAGCATTGGAAAACTGCAGCGAAATGCAGGAAGATCTGCAGCGGATAGGCACTTGGTGCAGGGAGTGGTAACTGGCCCTTTACATAGACAAATGTAATGTATTGCGAATACATAGAAAGAAGGATCCTTTTTTGTATGATTATATGATAGCGGAACAAACACTGGTAGCAGTTACTTCTGTAAAATATCTGGGAGTATGCGTGCGGAACGATTTGAAGTGGAATGATCATATAAAATTAATTGTTGGTAAGGCGGGTACCAGGTTGTGATTTATTGGGGGAGTCCTTAGAAAATGTATTCCATCAACAAAAGAGGTGGCTTACAAAACACTCGTTCGACCAATACTTGAGTATTTCTCATCAGTGTGGGATTCGTACCAGATCGGGTTGACAGAGGAGATAGAGAAGATCCAAAGAAGAGCGGCGCGTTTCGTCACAGGGTTATTTGGTAAGCGTGATAGCGTTACGGAGATGTTTAGCAAACTCAAGTGGCAGACTCTGCAAGAGAGGCGCTCTGCATCGCGGTGTAGCTTGCTGTCCAGATTTCGAGAGGGTGCGTTTGTGGATGAGGTATCGAATATATTTCTTCCCACTACTTATACCTCCCGAGGAGATCACGAATGTAAAATTAGAGAGATTCGAGCGCACACGGTGGCTTTCCGGCAGTCGTTCTTCCCGCGAACCATACGCGACTGGAACAGGAAAGGGAGGTAATGACAGTGGCACGTAAAGTGCCCTCCGCTACAGACCGTTGGGTGCCTTTCGGAGTATAAATGTAGATGTAGATGTAAAACCTAAATCAGGATGGCCAGACGCGGGACTGAACCGTTGTCCTCCCGAATGCGAGTCCAGTGTGCTAACCACTGTGCCACTTCGCTCGGTGACGTCCTGTATCTGCACGAAAAGCATTATTCATCATAGTGGCGTTGCTGTCAGGGTTCCTCCAAGCCATAATTCGTTGGTGGCGGTCATCCACTGGAGTAGTAGCCCTTGGGAGGCCTGAGCAAGGCATGTCATCGACAGTTCCTGTCTCTCTGTATCTCCTCCATGTCCGAACAACATCGCTTTGGTTCACTCCGAGATGCCTGGACACTTCCCTTGTTGAACGCCCTTCCTGTGACAAAGTAACAATGCGGACGTGATTGAACCGCGGTATTGACCGTCTAGGCACGGTTGAACTACAGACAACACGAGCCGTATATCTCCTTCTTTGTGGAATGACTGGAACTGATCGGCTCTCAGAACCCCTCCGTCTAATAGGCGCTGCTCATGCATGGTTGTTTACATCTTTGGGCGGGTTTAGTGACATCTCTGAACAGTTGAAGGGATTGTGTCTGTGATACAATATCCACAGTCGTCTGTCTTCAGGTTCTGGGAACCAGGGTGACACAAAACTTTTTTTGATGTGTATTTTCACCTTTAATCGTCTTTGGTTTGTGAAAAATGTGACGACAGAGCTCTTCTTTTGTTTGCTGTTTCATCATTCTCCCTAACAAGGCCCCTGAGTAGTCACCCATCGTCGAAGGGTTCCAATGGCCTTGGTAACGGTGTTCCATGGTAAGAATGTCTTGGTGAAAGCGTTCATCATGCTCATCGCTTACGGCTCCCAAATTTTACGGAAGAAATCACGGTGAGAATGTAAAAAGTGAATTTTAAGCGACATTCTACATCCCATGTTCTTATAGTTGTTCAACAGATCATTCACAGTGGTAACATAGCTTTTGTCTTTTCTGTTACCCAAAAAGCCCTTCACAATGGCTCTAAAAGAAGACTAAGCAGCTTAATGGATATCTGTGAGTTTGGTATCAAAGGTTAGATCTTTCAGCAATTTTCTTATTTGTGATTCAACGAATATACCCTCTTTCAGCTCTGCTTCACTTAATTTGGGAAACTTTCCCTCTAAGTGATTGCAGATCTCATCTTCTTTGTCCAGAGCTTTTACAAAGTTCTTGACAAAGCCCAACCTGATTGAAGGGGAGGCAAAATGATTTTATCAGGCTCAACCAATGGGGTATTGTTCACATTTACGTTTCCAAGAACATATGACTTCCTTATAGGCCATTTCTTAACTGTACAGTGGTTCTTGGTGTCACGGGTGTTTCAGAGGCACAAAAAGCAGCAGTGTTTCGTGAATCCAGCCTGTAAACCTGTAAGGAATGCAACAACTTTTAAATCACTTGTATTTGATTGCCTCTAGCAGCAAAGCCATGGTTACACAAGTTTCTTTCATGTCTACTGCGTAAGCCAAAGGTACCGATGGAAATGCATTGCCATTATGCAGTAGTACTGCTTTCAAGCTGGTTTTACTGGAGTCAATGAATAGTCGCCACTCATGTGGATTATGTTGTACGCCTAGCTGTATCATCAGACCATTGACATCTCTACATACACTCATTGAATTCTGCATATTGAAATACTAAGTGAAGGAAGCACCTCTTGATCCGAAACAGGAAATTTTTGTCCCTGAAGCTAGAAGGTTCCGCAGTTGCGGTCTCGACCCCAAGACTTTAGCTGGTGTTTCGGAAGTTTTAGATCGTAAAACCAAATCGTTCAATTCCTTTTGATTAAAGAGTTGAGGCGAAGTGTCATGATATTGAGGGCAGTACTCTTCTATATGTTCAGTACTTTCTGATTCACTTGACATGGCGTCTGGTTCCATGGCATTCAAGTTACAGACAGGAACAGGCAACCCTTCATCATGGAGCACAGGCAAATGCACTGAAGACACATTTGGCTACTGTATTATATGTCTAGTTTTCCTTGAATGTCCGGAAATATTTGTAAGACAGAAGTAACAATCTGAATAATGGTCATTAGTCTCACACCACACCATCCGAGCAGCGAATGGCATGGCCCGGCGTTTTCTTTTCAGCCATTCGGTTAAGGCTGTAGTACAGGCTATGCAGGCAATATGAGGTGCAAAATTTTCATCTTGATCACTAACAGGACAATCAAAATACAATTTATATGCCGTCTTAACAAAATCAGTGATTGGTTTTCTTTGGGCTTTTGGAGTGAATTTCCCATACACACATAACAAAAGTTTACACAGCAACGAGATTTACTAATTGTCATTTTTCTTAGTGTAAGTTTTAAACACAAAAAGTATGCACTATCTTTCACAGGAAATACTCACTGAGGATCTCTTTCACACCACTGGATTACCACACCAACTATTTATTGACGATATGTAGATCTTCTAGCTCTCCTCTGCAAATCAAAAACAAACAATTAAACATCAAAACAGAACAGCAAAAAGCGAAATACTAAATACGAAAACTAAAAAAACATTTAAAAACTCAAAAATGGTACGTGTAAGAACATTTTGAAAGGTATATTCGGATTCTACACACCAAAATACATACCATTTGATGCATCACATCCGAGATGCAAAATGGCTGTTGATTAGTGTCATCATTGCTATTATTACTATTAATGTCAGCAACTCGTGGTCTTGCGGTAGCGTTCCCGCGCGCGGGGTCCCGGGTTCGATTCCCGGCGGGGTCAGGGATTTTTCTTGCCTCGAGATGACTGGGTGTTGTGTCGTCTTCAGCATCATCATTCATCCCCAGTACGGTCGGAGGAAGGCAATAGTAAACCAACTGCACTAGGACCTTGCCTAGTACGGCGGTGCGGGTCTCTCGCATCGTCCCCTACGCTCCTCGGAGTATGGGACCTCATCATCATTACTAGTAATGGCAGCAGTAGCTGTAGTACAAGTACAGCCAGTACTAACACTGCCTTAGTTCATAATATCATTTATCCACATTTATCGTTACAGACATTCAGATTATTTATAACATTGTTTGTCATATTAAAGTTGTTATGTCTTAGGTAACTATGAGCTAAAGAAAGTGGCGCTTCTGTAACTCCCTGGTCCGATGTAACAGAGGACCTTATGGTGCTCATACGAGCATGTTAAATAAATAAATAAATAAAACAGTAGTGATATATGACGTTCCCCAAGGAAGCGTTATAGGCCCTCTGCTGTTCCTGATCTACGTAACCGATTCAGGCGACAATCTGAGCAACCACCTTAGATTGTTTGCAGATTATGCTGCCATTTACCGCCTCGTAAAGTCACCAGATGTTCAAAACTAATTGAAAATGATTTAGACAATATATCTTTATTGTGTAAAATGTGGCATTTGACCCTAAATAATGAAAAGTGTGAAGTCATCCATATGAGAACTACAAGTAATCTGCTAAATTTCTGTTACGCGATAAATCACATAAACCTAAAAGCTGTAAATTCAATTGAATACTTAGAGATTACAGTTAAGAATAAGTTGAATTGGAACTATCACATAGGAAGAGATTAAAATCCAACTTAAACGGCATATAATGTATCTTATACGCCTTTTAAGGTGGGTTTCCAATGTTTAGAATTTGTCCAGCGTATGTAAAGAGTGTACTGTGTGTTGTGATTTTGTGTCGTAATAATCATCTCTGAGCGGTATACGTAGGGACAACGGCAATCACAAAGTACTTTATATTTTTAAACATTTTAGTTATGATAAACCTTTTGTAATGTGCTATTTTTTATCCACATGACAACTTGGCGTGAGATCCAACTTACAATGAACACGTTACATATCAAAAAGATTTCTTTAAGACGTGAAGATGACAGCAAAATCTGTCGAAAACGGTTGTTTTAAATAAAGAAGTATTTAGGCGATCTTGGCTTTAGAAAGTTTTTAGCATGTAAAACAGATCGTTCCATTCTGTCTTCACAAAATGAGAAAATTCTGTCAGAGCAAAATCTGTCTGTATGCGAGTGATGGACGTACACCAGTATGGCGTGGACCCGGAGAATGACCTATTCCGACGTGAATTTGCGCACGACACACAGGTCCCACTTCAGGCTTCATGGTGTGGGGAGCCATTAGGTGCAACTGGTGGTATCTGCAGGGTAAAGCAAGCTGTGGTCACTACGTTGCTCAGGCAGTTGTCCCTGTGCTACAGCCATTTCTTTGACTAGAAGGTAATGTGCTTTTTCAGCAAGACTGTTCACGTGCACACACTGCTGTTGCGACGCAACGATCTTTGTGGTGTATAACTGCTGCCCTGATCAACAGGATCACAAGATGTTTCGCCAGTTGAACACGTCTGGGATATGATGAAATGTGAACTTATACGTTCTCCAGGGCCTGCAATCACCACTGCCGAATTGCAACAAAAGATACAGATGCTTGAGACACTACCACAGGACGCTATTGTCACCTATAGGATCATTTACATACGAGAATACACGCCTGTTTTGCCGTCAGAAGATGTGAACTGTGTACTGAAGCAACTGTTTGGGCACCATTCATTTGGCGTGAATTTGTTACCAGTACTCCTACAATGATGAACTACCAGTCAGGTCAATTGTCAATAAAGGGACCTTGTCTTCGAGGATGCCTCAATGCTGACAAAATTTTGCTTCCTCTGGAGAGTGCGGCGTCACATTACAACTAACACCACCGGAAAGAAAAAAACAAACCCGTTAAAGAACCGAGCAGTACAGCAAGTACCTTGAGTAAATGGAACAAGTTCCTTTTCAAATGCAGATACGAAGATAACGAATCACGAGAGGTAAAGGGCCCCTTATTAATACACGGAAGCGCCAGAGGAACTGGAATAGGCGTGCGTATTCAAATTCAGAGATATGTAAACAAACAGACTACGGCGCTGCGGTCGGCAACGCCTATATAAGACAACAAATTTCTGGCGCAGTTGTTAAATCGGTTACTGCTGCTACAAATTTAAGTGAGTTTAAATGTGACGTTATAATCGGCGCTCGAGCGATGGGACACAGCGTCTCCGAGATAGCGGTGAAGTGGAGATTTTCCCGAACGACCATTTCACGATTGTACTGTGAATATCAGGAATCCGATAACACATCAAATCTCCGACATCGCTGCGGCCGGAAAAAGATTCTGCAAGAACGGGACCAACGACGACTGAAGAGAATCGATCGACGTGACAGAAGTGCAAACCTTCCGCAAAATGCTGCAGATTTCAGTGCTGGGACATCGACAAGTGTCAGCGTGTGAATCATTCAACGAAACATCGTCGACACGGGCTTTCGGAGCCGAAGGCCCACCCGTGTATCCTTGATAACTACACCACACAAAGCTTTACAACTTGCCTAGACCCGTCAACACCGACATTGGACTGTTGAGGACTGCAACCATGTTAACTGGTCAGACGATTCTCGTTTACAAATTGCATAGAGCAGATGGACCTGTACGGGTGTGGAGACAATCTCATGAATCTATGGACCATGCATCTCAACAGGGGACTGTTCAAGCTGGAGGAGGCTCTGTAATAGTGTGGGGGGTGTGGATTTGGAGTGGTATGGGACCATTGATACCTCTAGATATGACTCTGACAGGTGCCACATACGTAAGCATCCTGTCTGATGACCTGCATCCATTCGTGTCCATTGTGCATTCCGACGGACTTGGGAAAATCCAGCAGGACAATGCGACACCCCACACGTCCAGAATTGCTACAGAGTGGCTCCAGGAACACACCCCAGACATGAACATAATTGAGCATGTCTGGGATGGCTTGCAACGTGCTGTTCGGAAGAGATCTCCACCTCCTCGTACTCTTACGGATTTATGGAAAGCCTTGCAGCATCCATGGTGTCAGTTCCCTCGAACGCTACTTCAGACAATAGTAGAGTCCATGCCACATCGTGTTGTGGCACTTCCGCGTGCACGCGGGGACCCTACACGATATAACGCAGGTGTACGAGTTTCTTTGGCTCTTGAATGTAAAAATTCTCAGAAAGTATCTCTGAATGACGCCAGAATTTTGTTAGTGGAGTTCAGGTACAGCTGGTACACGGTGCAGTGAAGCGGTCTTAGCGATGGCCGCGTATTTGCTAATTCTGTCTCTCCTCCAGGTCGGGACTGGTGACGTGTCGCTGACGCCCATACCGCTGGTGCCACCCTCGGGACATGGGACCATACTGTCGCAGGCCAGCCACCCGAAAGAGGGCGGCAGCACATCCGCCATGTGTCTGCCAGGTTTCCGCCGCGATGCAGTAGGCATGTGTCGCGAGCAGTGGTGACCTGACACTGGACCCATCGCGAACACAGCAGAGAACACTCTCCATACTGGCGTCAGTGTGCGCTCGAAAAGCATAGAACCTGAATAAAACGGATAATAAACATTATTTCTTGACCTTTCTTGTGCTCAAACATAGGGAGGTATCTCGAGCAGAATGACCTTCCAACCCAACCTAAACGAATCCATCCAAACCCAACACATCTTAGACCAATCGAAACCAAGCACAACTAGCTAAATATAACTCAAGTCAACCCATCATAATCTAAATTAACCCAACCCACAGCAACGCAATGCACCATGATGTACCGTCATCGAAAACAACCTAAGTTAACCTAAAATAATATAATGTAAAATAACCTAATCTAATGTAACTTAGAAGAACCTAACCTAAGATAACCTAACAAGATCTAAACTATAAGAAACCTAGCTCAATCTAACCTGACCTTAAATAAGTTAACATAACCTAACATAATCTTACCTAACCAAAAAGAACCTAAGCTAACCTAACATAACGCAACCTAACTTAACCTAAAATAAAATAACCTAACCAAACCTACAAGACCCTAACCAAACATGACACTTTGAAAACCATGAATTAAGATAACCAGGTGGATACAGTCTTTCTTGACATCCGAAAAGCACTGAATCCGTACCACACCAATATTAAATAACAAAAAAATTAGCCAAATTTGTGAATGGACTGCCACATTTAGAAGTACACTTGAGTATGTTCCAAGAATATATATTGTGACACTTCCTATTCATGTTGTACATAAATGATTTGGCAGACTATACTGACAGTAATTCTTTACCCATCACGCAGTTATCTATAATGAAGTAATATCTGAGAAAACTGCAATAATATTCACTGTGATCTTGATAAGATATCAAAGCGGTGCAAGTATTTGTTTTAAGTATACAGAAATATAAAATTATGCGCTTCAAAAGACGCTATGTCTAAAATGTCAATGATGCTCCGTGGTAGTCACTCAGGTCACGTAAATGTGCACTGATATTAAGTGGCACAATCACATAAACTCATTCGTAGCTAAGACAGGCGATTTACTTTCGTTTACTGGCAGAATACTGGGAAAATGCAATCAG
This sequence comes from Schistocerca piceifrons, assembly GCF_021461385.2. Taxonomy (NCBI): domain Eukaryota; kingdom Metazoa; phylum Arthropoda; class Insecta; order Orthoptera; family Acrididae; genus Schistocerca; species Schistocerca piceifrons. Next base: position 330,114,483 of record NC_060138.1, on the reverse strand, counting down.
TCTAGAAGGGAGACTGCTTTGCTCATTTTAGAAAAAAGCTCAAGTGTGTGTAATTCATACCAAACAGGATTAACAGATGATACTGAAAATATTTAAAAAAAGGCAGAACGTATGATCACAGATTCATTTGAATCACGAGAGAGCGTCTATGAAATGCTAAAAAACTGAATTTGAAGACAGTCCTCGAAGATAAGATGAGACTAATTAGAGCGTGCACTGTGGCACTTTGAAAGTTGCCTGACTACTAAGAACTTTCATTTCCTCACAGTATATTTGTGGATTACTATACTTATATTTCCTAGACTCTATCAGAACTTGCTCTACCAGTTTAGATCTATCAATATAAACTTTTTGGCAACCTCTTTGTTCACGATGACAAACGTAGATCTTCGGCCAGATAAACTCTACCAACAGTATACGTTCGCGTGTGTTGGACATGTGGTCTTTCTCGTATGAAAGTAGTTCGACATTTTTATTGGTCACTTCTTGCTCAGGTTCCATATGGAAAAGCCAGAGGAATTCGCTGTGTTCTGATGCTGAAAAGGAAGCCGCCTATGTCTGGCACATGTCCAGGATGTATAGTAGATGTTACACAGCATAAGGAACCGGGTGAGACCAACTCAATCTGATTACTGCGACGAAGGTTAGTTTTGCGTAGTGGGGTTAGTTTCGGAACGTTTATTTGTGTGACTTCTTGAGAAGAAATCAAAGATGGTATGATCTACATTGAAACGCCCCTTAGAACAATTATAAATGACTGTTCTTAAACTGACACACAATATTTTTAGCGCAACGCAATCTGACTTTCAAAAATCCCTACAAAAGAATGGCCCTGACTAACAATAACCTATGCCTTTCATGAATCACTTACCTCACAAAAATCTTAGTTACTCGAACTACTGCAATACAGCGAGCGCCACTACTGCCAGCTAAATAAAAGATTCAAACTACGGAAGGCACTAACTACTGATAGGTATAGTTAGCAAATGAAAGATTTTGATGGAGAACAAACAATGTATTTATGTCAATAGTGTTCAAAAGTCATAATATATATATATATATATATCAGTTCATGGCATCCAGTCTTACAAATTTACTGTCTCTGCCCAAAACTCCGCCATCTCACTCCCCACATCCACCACTGCTGGCGGCTCACCTCCAACTGCGCAACGCTACGCGCTGTTCACATCCAGGTGCCGCTGCCAAACACTACAATGGCAGACAACAATGCAAACTAGCCACAGACTGCACACAGCACAGCCAGTGATTTTCATACAGAGCGCTTCGTAACGTTGCCAATAAGAAAACATAAACAGCCTACTTACATAGCCCCCATGCACGCCACAAAAAAATTTACAAATTGTTTTGGGCAGTGGCCAATAATGATTTGATAAAATTTTTCATAATTACAATAACAAAGATATCAAATGCACACACGTATTGATACAATGTTGGTCATAAGCTAAAATTTTCTCACAGTCCATCATAAAGACAGTCCTGATCATTCATCACAGTAAAATTGCAGTGTTTTTCTCAAAATCTGAGCAGTAAAAGAAAATGCACACGGAAGTAGTGGATTTCCATGCAGTCTTGAAGAAGTAGTGTTGTCCTTCCAACGGAAAGACAGTGCTGACTCTCGACATGTAGACAAGTAATGGGTCACAACAGAGCAAACCCACAGCAGAGTCATTCGAAGTTCTGAAGAATATTGGTAGGCAGGTCATCACAGAGTAGACCCACTGTAGTCCTGATAGAGATTATGGTATTGGTGGGCCACCAGAGGTGCAGATCCACTGCAGTCCTTGTAGAAATAATGGTATTGATGGATCATCAAAGGTGTAGACCCACTGTAGTCCTTGTAGAGATGGCCAGCAGCCGTCTGCTGCGACTGTGCAGGTGCACAATCACCATCGAAGAGTCTTGCAGACAATATAGCAAGTCCATAACCACCACTTGTGCACTCACAAAGTTTTTGGAATTGCCCTTAGAACCAGCAATGCTGTTATCCAGTCCCTTGCTGAATTATTAACACACATGCAAACACTAACAGTCCCTACTTCTCACATATTGTCCATATACTATGACCAACAGAAATGTGTGCAGTGAAATGGAACTTACAAGTTAATAATATGATGAACTGGTGTCAATTACAATTTTATAACATAAGAACACAATTACAAAGGTACAAAATACATCATTAAAGAACATAACAATACAGATAACATTTGTAGTACAGGCTTTACAAAAGAATCGAAATATCATATACATCAGTGTTACAGGAATTATGACATGAGTACATACATAAAAGATCAGAATAACTTTCGAAACATCAACTTCACACATGAGCATTAAAACAAAACAGAACAAATAATGTTTAAACATATTTACAAAGTAAATAACATAGTATTAGAAAAATTCTACAACATAACAACATCAGCTAAACACATAAAGACAGGAAAAACACAAATACACAAGCGAACACAAACACATAGTGGGATAACACAAGGAAAGGACAGGGTTTCTTTTACTGCAGTATTTTGCAAACAAAACTTTCTTTACTTCTCGGAGATCTCCCTTTGTTCTTCATTATTTCCAAAAAGTCCTATCTATACCTGCTTTCTGTACTTTTTTCGTATGACTTCTCAATGCATTTTTTCCAATTCATCGCAACTCATTCTCTTATATAGTCTACCCCCTCTTAAGCTAACTTAAATCTACTGAGCTCAGATGCTAAACTAAAGGACGAGGTAATGCAGCAGCACAAAACAATTAATACAAACAGCAATGAAAAAAAAAATGCAAACTGGCAAAGCAAGCTGCAGTAAATCTAAATTACCAAGCAAATGCAACATTACAACTAATATGAGCCAATGTGCAGCAACAAGAAAAATAAATCAGTAGTAAAACTGGCTTGACAGAGTAATACAAAGTGAAATTTAGTAGCACTATGCCTGGCAAACAGCAGCAGCAAATGCAATAACTTATATCTAAACATGACAAACCCACAAGCAGAAAAAATAGTACACTAAAGACAACAACGCAGATAAGGGAAATGTATATTCACATCTTAATGTCTATGTAATTAAAGTGGTGCACCACAAAAACTTATTCTATGAAATAAATTACCAAGTATTGAAAAGAAAATTATGTATGCAGTTCCTGTGAAGGGAAATGTCTTTTTGTGCTCTCTCATTTTTTTGGAAGTATATCACAAAACTATTATTTACTGGATCTGTAGACAGAAAATATTTATATTAGTACATCTATAAAATTTTATTTTAACCAATGTTGCAGTGCAGCTAGAAACTAGATATTAAACAAAATAGGCAAAGCAAGGCGTGAAACGTCATTCACTAGCCGTATCGCATTTCATAATGCAGTAAACGATCTTTCAACTAGCAAGACAATAGATGTGAAATGTTTCTCATCGTTTCATTAGGCATTTTAGTAAATATCATAAATTAAGATCTCCACAGTATAATCATATGTTTTCAAGTTTGAGCGTGTCGTATTTGCGATGCTTTCTACAGAGGAATGTCAATAGCGAGGATATTGGCCCCCTTTTTTTATTCTCCACCTGTGCCTATAAAAGGCACACACTAATGGCTTATTTCCAGGCGACTGTTCGCAGCTGGGTGCTTACAGTCACCTACCTTCCTTACCAACATCAGTTTCCGCTACAGTGACAGTCTCATATAAAAAATTTCACAGGTCGAGAATTTTGCGTTACAAATGTGTAGAAACAAAATCCTATAAGTACAACAGTGTCCAAGAAATTTTCAGTTGCATTGTGATACATTCACACATTTACACACATTTCATAATTCTAATGTACGATTCTTGGTTTCCAACATCCTTTTCCACAAATCAGAGTCCGTAACCACTACTCATTATTACTTACCTTATTATGCATATACATATTCGTCGACACTTCTTCAATATTTCATCATAAGAAATACATAGCATAATCAAATTCCTCATATACGGTATCATCATCTTATTGATCATAAACATACCTCAACAGCATAATACATATCGTCGTCGTAATAATATCATAACATCTCAGTCAATTCTCAAAATCGTCGTAGCTTCCTCCAATAATTTCAGAACCTAAAAAAAATTCTCTGCTCATTTCAATAGTGTCATCTACCTCAAACGTACTTTAAAATCATGATCCCATACCAAATACATCATTCAAAGCTCTCATAGTGTCACAATGGTTCCAAAAAAATACAGACAATATACAATTTCATAAGTGTGAAGTTATCCAATTGTGTAATTACATAAACATGTGTCACTGACGTAGTAAAAAAATGTTTGTTTCTCTGTTAAATAATTAGATAGCTGTGTAATTCTGTGTTAGAGGAATATGGTACCGATGTGTAAAGTTGTATAAGCAAATACCATATAAGCTAGGGCTCCTTGTGCTTGGCAAACACATGGTACACAAAGTAAGCGTGTACCCCCTGAGGATTAATTTAATTGTACCCTTAGGTGTTACAGATTACAGCAATGGAATGAAATGTATCATGGAAAACCTTTGTATCTTCGTAATTCAAAAATCTTTAAAAATAAATGTTTTAAGTACAAAATTAATCACTCAAATACGTGTACTGTAGGGCTAAACTGGGCGTCTTGTTGTAAGATAAACTCTGTCATTACTAAAGGGTAAAAAATGTGCCAAGTGTCGTAATTATCGTCGTCCGTAAGCAAAGTTCTGTATAAGTCAATGTACTTACCTCCTCATAAAGTGAAATGCTTTGCGTATAGATATCTTAGTTATTACGCTTATTACCGTGATGAAGAAAGTACTGTGCTGTAACTTATTGTTGTGCTACGGAATAGACTGTCTCATTGTAGCTATACCACACAAAAGGTACTACTAAAACTTGTTTTACTTTCCAGAAGAATTCAGAAAAACTGTGCAGATATAAAACAGATACAGCACAAAAGCAATAATGTAAATTGTGTCACACATTAGTAGCGTCATGATATAATCGTGTAGCTGTCAAAGAAACCAAATACTAAGTCATCTTTAATCTCAAAGAAAGTACTTTAGATCCAGAATGTATTCTCAAGTAAACCAAAATGTTGCAATAAAATCTCGTCAACAGTACTGGTATATGCTCTAATTATGTGAGCCTTATAGTCATTACGTAATCATACAACTAACAAACAAGAATGCACACACACAATAACACTGTGTCATCTGTTCACTATAACAATGCATTCGTAATTACTGTCTAAATATGTTCCATAGGTTCTAGACTGGATAGTTAACTTTAAAACATAGTTGCATGTTAACAGTTTCTAAGTCTGACGAAGCGTACTAGTAACGTGAAGTGAAAAGTTTTATAGCAAAGACTAAATTAAAAAGCAGATTATCTTTCAACAAACGGTTTTACATGTGATATATGGTGTAGTCCTTTACTCTTCCTAGTGCGCATAGTTTCAACTTCAAAGCAATTATCATGTTGTATACGTCGGTAAGGAATGCTAAAATTTTTCTCAAGGTTAGCGTCTATGTTATTTTTCGCTGAGCCAGCCGGCGCACGTGGCTGCCTGCTGTACAAGTCATTGTCTCTTTGTTGGTGTGCGTCGTTATTGGGATTTGGAGACCTAACTTCTACAAATTCACCTTGTCGAGAGTGCCCTACTCTGTTTGAATCCCACCAGTTCTGACAAAATTCAGGTCTGTCGTTATGATTATATCGTCTGTCGTCATGTTGGTAATTTCTGTGATTAATTTCTTGTCGGTCGCGTGGTGGTGAACTTCTACCTGAGTCGTAAATGCGCGGAGGATCATTGTGTCTGAAGTGATTCTGTCTCCCATGATAATAATTGTTTTGGTTCCCATATTGTCTGTTTCTATGGTTATCTCTGCCATATTCATTACTACTGAAGTGCGATCTTTCTCTGTAACTATTATTCTGCCAACGGTTGTCATACGGGTGGTGTCTGTTTTGATAATGATTTGCGTTGTAAGAATAGCCTTGTCGTGTATTATTTCTGTCATCGCGGAATTGTGACAGGTGTGACCTGTAATTGTTGTGCTCCTGTTTTCGCGTTCTGCGATTGTCAGTGTCAATTTCCAATTCTTGTAAGAGTCCCTGAAAAGCTTCAATGTCGTCTTTGCAACGTCCTGCCAAAATACACTCCTGGAAATTGAAATAAGAACACCGTGAATTCATTGTCCCAGGAAGGGGAAACTTTATTGACACATTCCTGGGGTCAGATACATCACATGATCACACTGACAGAACCACAGGCACATAGACACAGGCAACAGAGCATGCACAATGTCGGCACTAGTACAGTGTATATCCACCTTTCGCAGCAATGCAGGCTGCTATACTCCCATGGAGACGATTGTAGAGATGCTGGATGTAGTCCTGTGGAACGGCTTGTCATGCCATTTCCACCTGGCGCCTCAGTTGGACCAGCGTTCGTGCTGGACGTGCAGACCGCGGGAGACGACGCTTCATCCAGTCCCAAACATGCTCAATGGGGGACAGATCCGGAGATCTTTCTGGCCAGGGTAGTTGACTTACACCTTCTAGAGCACGTTGGGTGGCACGGGATACATGCGGACGTGCATTGTCCTGTTGGAACAGCAAGTTCCCTTGCCGGTCTAGGAATGGTAGAATGATGGGTTCGATGACGGTTTGGATGTACCGTGCACTATTCAGTGTCCCCTCGACGATCACCAGTGGTGTACGGCCAGTGTAGGAGATCGCTCCCCACACCATGATGCCGGGTGTTGGCCCTGTGTGCCTCGGTCGTATGCAGTCCTGATTGTGGCGCTCACCTGCACGGCGCCAAACACGCATACGACCATCATTGGCACCAAGGCAGAAGCGACTCTCATCGCTGAAGACGACACGTCTCCATTCGTCCCTCCATTCACGCCTGTCGCGACACCACTGGAGGCGGGCTGCACGATGTTGGGGCGTGAGCGGAAGACGGCCTAACGGTGTGCGGGACCGTAGCCCAGCTTCATGGAGACGGTTGCGAATGGTCCTCGCCGATACCCCAGGAGCAACAGTGTCCCTAATTTGCTGGGAAGTGGCAGTGCGGTCCCCTACGGCACTGCGTAGGATCCTACGGTCTTGGCGTGCATCCGTGCGTCGCTGCGGTCCGGTCCCAGGTCGACGGGCACGTGCACCTTCCGCCGACCACTGGCGACAACATCGATGTACTGTGGAGACCTCACGCCCCACGTGTTGAGCAATTCGGCGGTACGTCCACCCGGCCTCCCGCATGCCCACTATACGCCCTCGCTCAAAGTCCGTCAACTGCACATACGGTTCACGTCCACGCTGTCGCGGCATGCTACCAGTGTTAAAGACTGCGATGGAGCTCCGTATGCCACGGCAAACTGGCTGACACTGACGGCGGCGGTGCACAAATGCTGCGCAGCTATCGCCATTCGACGGCCAACACCGCGGTTCCTGGTGTGTCCGCTGTGCCGTGCGTGTGATCATTGCTTGTACAGCCCTCTCGCAGTGCCCGGAGCAAGTATGGTGGGTCTGACACACCGGTGTCAATGTGTTCTTTTTTCCATTTCCAGGAGTGTAATATGTCGCAAATGTTCAGGTAATTTGATTAAGCAAATGCGGATGAGTTCTGAGGGGCTGTATGGGTTTGACAGGTACTGATTCTTGTGCAACATGTCTTCAAAATATTTCACAAGCCTGGAAAATTCAGATTGTTCGAAATGTTTCATCATTATGATGCTATGTTTTACTCGGTCTTGTGTAGCTTGAGACCAATATGCTGAGAGGAAGGCATGATAAAATTCTCCTTCACTGTGACAATCGTGAATGACCGATCGCATTCTTACAGCTGGTTCATTCTCTAAATAGCCACACATAAATTCTAATCTGTGCTCTAATGACCAGTTGGGAGGAAAGCAATGAGAAAATTGATGGAGCCATGCTTGTGGATGAATGTCGTTGCCAGAATTCTTAAATGTTTTGAATTTACGTGTAGTAATGAACAGCTTATAGTCAAAATCGTCATGTCGGCGAGTCGCATGTCGGTCATTGTTACGTCGTTTCGGCGGTTCCATCTCAAAATTCTGTGTACCTTGGCAATTTCTTTCACAATTTCCGAAGTGCCCTGTGTTATTATTTTGTGGCTGCTCCGTATTTCTATGTCCCTCTTCCCGTATTGGAGCGCGAGTGTCCTTTAAATTATGTAATTCTTGTATTATCTGTGTCAACTGATCTTATACTTTCCGGATTTCTCTTTGGTGTTGCGTATTAATTTGATTCTGATTTTGTTTGAATTTCCTAATTTGTTCGCACTCTTCTGTGTCATTAAAGACTACCGGTTTTGTGTCATTCAGATTATCATCTACCTTCACAGATAAATTATTTAGCTGATCTGAAAGTTCAACTACTTTCTCTGATAATGAACTAATTTCCTCCATGTGTCTTTATGAACCAAATTTCAGAGTATCTACTGTGTCCTTTTTTTCCTGAGTTTTTGCAAGTTGCATAACCGAATTGGTAGATGCAACTGAGTCAATTTTAGCTTGCAAGGTGTTGTGATTTTCATGAACTATAGTTTGCAGTTCCTTTATGGCTGCTTCGTGATTCTGTAATGTATTTTCATGACGCGAAAAAATAGGTTGGAAATGCTCACAAATTTGTGTTTTTATGTCATTACAGACTTTTTGACATTTCGATTCGATTTTATGTAACTCAGTAGTTAAATCTTCTCGTGTTTGTTCAAGTGTGGTGTCTAACTTTTGTTCCATTGCGTCTAACTGTTGCTGTGTTTGTCTCTGGTGTTGTTCCATTGTGTCTAACTTTTGAAGATTTTGTCTCATTTGTTTCTGATTTTGTTCAAGCGTTGTGTCTAACTTTTGTAGCCTTTGTCCCATTTGTTGCATTAACTGTAATAACAATGTACTCGTGTCTGAAACATGTTCCTCAGTGCTTTTCGGCAATGAAGTTGCACCGGCAACATTCACATTTTGACAAGCAGAAAATGTGTCTTGACTTGTTTGAGAAAACGGTGAGGACCCAAAACCTGAATCTGCAGTATTTGCAAGATTGTGTCCTGTCATTCCTGATTCCTGAGGCGGGCTGTTGCCGACCGATCGATCGATAATGCGTCCCTGTTCACTAATTGTTTCACTGTCTACACCATTGTTTGCCGCCCGCTCCATTTCCCTATGCACAATTACCAAATTACTATGTTGAACATTAGTTAATTCATTACACGGTGGCGTTAACACACTGCTTTCGTCTTCACTGTCGTTTCTCAGTTTACTTTGGAGCCTAGTATTACGTTTTTCACACGCCATAATTGTCACAATATTTCACACGATAACCCAGAAAAGCACAATTTGAAGAGCAAAAATAAGAGAACACATTAACATAGCACTGAAAATAATATGTAGTTAATTGCAAGCGCAGTTGCGAAATACTTGGTGCAAATCTACATGCATGCCACAACTGTTTTACTGTACAACAATGAAAGGCTGCAACTACAAAGGAGATTCTCTCTACAATTACGCACTAGCAATAGACAAAAGCTACACTGATTACACAAACTACAAGAAAAAATCAGAAGATTCCAGTGAGGTATCCTCGACTAAGGGTCGACATATGAAACGTCCCCTTAGAACAATTATACATGACTGTGCTTAAACTGACACACAATATTTTTTGGCGCAACGCAATCTGACTTTCAAAAATCCCTACAAAAGAATGGCCCTGACTAACATTAACCTACACCTTTCACAAATCACTTACCTCACAATAAACTTAGTTACTCGAACTACTGCAATACAGTGAGCGCCACTACTGCCAGCTAAATAAAAGATTCAAACTACGGAAGGCACTAACTACTGATAGGTATAGTTAGCAAATGAAAGATTTTGATGGAGGACAAACAATGTATTTACCTCAGTAGTGTTCAAAAGTCATAATATACACTCCTGGAAATGGAAAAAAGAACACATTGACACCGGTGTGTCAGACCCACCATACTTGCTCCGGACACTGCGAGAGGGCTGTGCAAGCAATGATCACACGCACGGCACAGCGGACACACCAGGAACCGCGGTGTTGGCCGTCGAATGGCGCTAGCTGCGCAGCATTTGTGCACCGCCGCCGTCAGTGTCAGCCAGTTTGCCGTGGCATACGGAGCTCTGTCGCAGTCTTTAACACTGGTAGCATGCCGCGACAGCGTGGACGTGAACCGTATGTGCAGTTGACGGACTTTGAGCGAGGGCGTATAGTGGGCATGCGGGAGGCCGGGTGGACGTACCACCGAAGTGCTCAACACGTGGGGCGTGAGGTCTCCACAGTACATCGATGTTGTCGCCAGTGGTCGGCGGAAGGTGCACGTGCCCGTCGACCTGGGACCGGACCGCAGCGACGCACGGATGCACGCCAAGACCGTAGGATCCTACGCAGTGCCGTAGGGGACCGCACCGCCACTTCCCAGCAAATTAGGGACACTGTTGCTCCTGGGGTATCGGCGAGGACCATTCGCAACCGTCTCCATGAAGCTGGGCTACGGTCCCGCGCACCGTTAGGCCGTCTTCCGCTCACGCCCCAACATCGTGCAGCCCGCCTCCAGTGGTGTCGCGACAGGCGTGAATGGAGGGACGAATGGAGACGTGTCGTCTTCAGCGATGAGAGTCGCTTCTGCCTTGGTGCCAATGATGGTCGTATGCGTGTTTGGCGCCGTGCAGGTGAGCGCCAGAATCAGGACTGCATACGACCAAGGCACACAGGGCCAACACCCGGCATCATGGTGTGGGGAGCGATCTCCTACACTGTCCGTACACCACTGGTGATCGTCGAGGGGACACTGAATAGTGCACGGTACATCCAAACCGTCATCGAACCCATCGTTCTACCATTCCTAGACCGGCAAGGGAACTTGCTGTTCCAACAGGACAATGCACGTCCGCATGTATCCCGTGCCACCCAACGTGCTCTAGAAGGTGTAAGTCAACTACCCTGGCCAGAAAGATCTCCGGATCTGTCCCCCATTGAGCATGTTTGGGACTGGATGAAGCGTCGTCTCACGCGGTCTGCACGTCCAGCACGAACGCTGGTCCAACTGAGGCGCCAGGTGGAAATGGCATGGCAAGCCGTTCCACAGGACTACATCCAGCATCTCTACGATCGTCTCCATGGGAGAATAGCAGCCTGTATTGCTGCGAAAGGTGGATATACACTGTACTAGTGCCGACATTGTGCATGCTCTGTTGCCTGTGTCTATGTGCCTGTGGTTCTGTCAGTGTGATCATGTGATGTATCTGACCCCAGGAATGTGTCAATAAAGTTTCCGCTTCCTGGGACAATGAATTCATGGTGTTCTTATTTCAATTTCCAGGAGTTTATATAGCAGTTCATGGCATCCAGTCTTACAAATTTACTGTCTCTGCCCAAAACTCCGCCATCTCACTCCCCACATCCACCACTGCTGGCGGCTCACCTCCAACTGCGCAACGCTACGCGCTGTTCACATCCAGCTGCCGCTGCCCAACACTACAATGGCAGACAACAATACAAACTAGCCACAGACTGCACACAGCACAGCCAGTGATTTTCATACAGAGCGCTACGTAACGTTGCCAATAAGAAAACATAAACAGCCTACTTACATCTGCATTTATACTCCGCAAGCCACCCAACGGTGTGTGGCGGAGGGCACTTTACGTGCCACTATCATTACCTCCCTTTCCTGTTCCAGTCGTGTGTGGTTCGCGGGAAGAACGACTGCCGCAAAGCCTCCGTGCGCGCTCGAATCTCTCTAATTTTACATTCGTAATCTCCTCGGGAGGTATAAGTAGGGGAAAGCAATATATTCGATACCTCATCCAGAAACGCACCCTCTCGAAACCTGGACAGCAAGTTACACCGCGATGCAGAGCGCCTCTCTAGCAGAGTCTGCCACTTGAGTTTGCTGAACATCTCCGTAACGCTATCACGCATACCAAATAACCCTGTGACGAAACGCGCCGCTCTTCTTTGGATCTTCTCTATCTCCTCTGTCAACCCGACCTGGTACGGATCCAACACTGATGAGGAATAGTCAAGTATTGGTCGAACGAGTGTTTTGTAAGCCACCTCTTTTGTTGATGGACTACATTTTCTAAGGACTCTCCCAATGAATCTCAACCTGGCGCCCGCCTTACCAACAATTAATTTTATATGATCATTCCACTTCAAATCGTTCCACACGCATACTCCCAGATATTTTACAGAAGTAACTGCTACCAGTGTTTGTTCCGCTATCATATAATCATACAAAAAAGGATCCTTCTTTCTACGTATTCGCAATACATTACATTTGTCTATGTTAAGGGTCAGTTGCCACTCCCTACATCAAGTGCCTATCCGCTGCAGATCTTCCTGCATTTCGCTGCAATTTTCTCATGCTGCAACTTCTCTGTATACTACAGCATCATCCGCGAAAAGCCGCATGGAACTTCCGACACTGTGTACTAGGTCATTTATATATATTGTGATAAGTTGAGAGATGTTGACCTCTTCTGTAGTGTAAAGATTAGTTTTTCAAGGAATCAGAATCACGTATTACAGACTATGTTGCTTTGATTTGTCTTGAAATTGTAGGTTGCAGGTTTGTAGATTGCAGGTCGTAGGACAAAATATATCTCCTGAGTTGTAAATCATAATTTATATGTTGACTGACACCATCCTGCTTGTTAAATTCACTTCTCGCGGTTTCATTTTACCGAAGACGTCCTTGTGTTTAATCAGCTTGAAAGTGAACGCTGGCTGGCCGCCATATTCTCCTCTTATGTAAACTACTAATCACATGAGTTAAAGCCATTTTGGTACTGCCAGGTAAATAGATATACACCTACAGAGCCGCGAGTGAGAAATAGTAGCTATGAATAGAAATTGTCTGCATGCTAATTGAAGACCTCAGCTGTAAACAGAGGTAAGGGACACCCTTTGGGAAAAAGAGTTATGGCATGATGTGCGATGAGCTTTACTCGTATTAGCTGATAGTTCCACAATAAACATAGAAACAGCCACTCTATCTCTAATTTCAGATTCTCACTTCTGGTTGCTTTGCCAGGATGTGAGCGTGTTAACAGTGGTAAGTGCCAAAAATGTAGCTGGCAGCAGCAATAACGTGTGCAGTATTCGTCCCAGGAAAATGGACATCAGGGACGATTTGTGCAAGTCCGAAGATGATGTGGATAACTACGACTTTGATAAAGATTCTGAATATGTTCCTGAACTTAAAAGCACTTCGAAAGTTGCCGATAATCATATAAATGTTACTAATTATTTAAGCAAGTAAAGAATATAAAGTAGTACTCCTTACCATGATTTATGCGCATTTACGGGACAGTATGATGGCTACAATGTAAAGTGCCATGCTTACCATTGTTTATGTGCTGTAGTAAGATGAGAATAAAATTAAAATGGCTATGCAAATTTTAGTGACATACACTGAAACAATTCGGGCCTTTTAAATTTATATTTGTGAGTGGTTTCTTGTTTCGTTAACAAGCCCAGCGAGTAAGCAGTTGTAGGTCATTACTAAGCCATGTAAAGCGTATTAATGTTGCAAGTAAATGATGTTAAGTAACAATGAGATGTCGACATGAGCGCAATTTAACTAAATTGATCAATTAATTACCCATCACCACACACAGCCAAATTCACATCTATCGCCGCATGGAGTAGCCGCGTGGCCTTGGGCGCCTTGCCCAGTTCGCGCGGCTCCCCCTGTCGGAGGTTCTGGTCCTCCGCCAGGCATGTGTGTGTTGTCCTTAGTGTAAGTTAGTTTCAGTTAGATTAAGTAAGCCTAGGGATCGATGACCTCACTAGTTTGGTCCCATAGGAACTTACCACCACCATCCCCATATCCAGACAACTTCATACGTTTTTCTCAGCCGGCACGTGGGACCCTGCCCCTCCCCATCCCTCTTGCTCTCCCTCCCCCACCTATCGTATTAGCAGCAATATAGAATTTTGGCGGGAATTTCAGAAATGGTGGGAATTTCTTTGTGCCAGGGCTGTACTGACGTCTCGCCCCCCCCCCCCCCCTCCCCCAGTCTGAAAATGTCCGGAATTTAAAAATGGAGGTGATCTTTCTGGGACTCGAACTCTGGTCCTTACATGCCACCTAATTGATTAAGTGTGCAACAGTAACGGAAGAAATGATGATGGACCCTAATAGTTGGTAAAATGAGTGCACACTCACAATAATTTAATAAATATCGTGATCTACTCAGAAAAAATGAGTTTATCATAATAAACAACATTAAATGGGATTCTGCATATATCTACGAAATGATATGCGGATTAAATATTACAATGAGATTTATTATACATCACAACATAAATGTACATGATTATCGACACAAACAGTGGGTTAAAGGACAGGGTATACTGAAATATTATGAGAATAAGAGCTGGCTCGAGAACAAGGAGCCCCTACTCTCTGTGATGCAATAGACTGACGATAATGACCGGAGGTCATGATGAATCAAATATTATTTCCCGACTATATAGCAATATCGCAATTAGTAGTGAGAGCTCAAATGGGATCACATGGAGAAACAAGCAAGGTGGACTTGTAGCAAAGCGAGCGCGCCTGCTGCCGAGGGGTTCAGTATGAAATTGATAAGGTCCTACAATGCCGTAGCCGCAAAATACTGTACCAGTACTGAAATCTGCAGCACGTCGTCGGTAGGCAGCGTCCTGATGATGTAGGCGCCGACTTCTGCTGTGCAGCAACTCTATGTCAACGCCAGGCCTCGAAGGCTGTTCGAGAATTCTCAGTTCTTCCGAAAACGAGCGACCAAGTAGCAAGACCATCCAACTCTGAGAAAGATCAGATCCCGAATCACTTCTGTCCACGCAATGCAAGAGCGAAGCCAGCATTGCTCAACTCCCTACTCTCCTCGAAAACTGCGAATCAGCATTCAGTTCTGACTCCAAAATTCCTCCACACTGTCTCAGAACATCATTCGCGCCAATAGCGACCGTTCCCTCCAATTTCGAGCAGGGTTTTATGGCGTCAACTAGCCTCAGTTTAAGTTGACCAATCATGCCTCTGCTATTCAGCTGAGGACACTAAACTTGCCGTTTGACCGGCTACGAAAACAACCTGCCTAGACTACTGGCCATCTGGTGCCAGACAGTCGCACTCAGCAGAGCACAGTCCACAAGTTTTCTCCGAATCAAGAGGACAATGCAGTCAGTCGGTGCCAGTAATCTTCGTTCCGGACGCGCCGGAACTGTAAACACATAAACTGCAGCGACTCTCAGACGTCTCGTAGGTCGTTTCGCCCTGCATACAATAGGCGAAACTCGACCGACGTCAGTCGTTCCGCCAGACGTTTAAGCCTATTGTATGAACACCACAGAATTCAGGTAATTGCAGCCCCCAACGGGAACCGCAGTGTGCCGCGTCCTCCGATACTCGCCTCGCACAGGCCACCCAAGGAAGCAAAACAACGTGTTTAGGAATCAAGTGAATAGTATTTTTTTGAGCTCTCAGTACAAATACTCTCATTACAATAACTTTATTCGGTCGGTTACTACCGTGCAATGACATAGAACATTAATAAAATTTATGAAAATCAGAGGAGACATGCAAAAGAAGGCATGGAACCTCTCAACTAAATATCGGTGACATAACTTGCATCGAAGATGTTATGTTCTTTAGCAGGATGAATTTAAATGTCCACCGCGACTGCGCCTGGGCTCTTCAGTAGTTGTGTACTCACCTGATGATGGCCGGACGTCTCTGGGCCGCAGTATCGTGGCAGAATGTCGACGAGATCCGGCTGCATACCCGGAAATTATTAGAAGACTTTAAATGTGCTTGCCAGGGGCAGACGGTTGCAGTTCGAATGCATAACTTGCTAACTGTTCATTTATAAATTAATTTGCCAGAGTTGCACACTCTGTAGATATGGGGAAAGGGAAATTCTCACGTTACAGGATGCTAAGTGCAGTCGACACTTTGTCAACTAACGAATATTTATTACTAGTATCACAAGTACCCAAAAGATATAGTTTGTAGATGTCCTGACTTGGTTGTTTGGATGAATCAGAATTGGAAGGTCTAAACAATAGTAGCGAATCTCATCTGGTAAGTAATAAGAGCATATACTATTGAGAAAAAATATTAGAGCAGCAGCAGAAATCAACTCTGTACACTTGTCAGCTCTATGTAGCAGATCCCAGTACAATATAGTGGAAGTCAAACGAACGTGTAGAACTGTGCGAGACTTAGAATTTCCATCAAGTGCGTCGCTACATGAGTCTGTATGAGTCTGCATATAATCTCTCTGCTGTGTGTAGCAGTACGTGGATTTGTTTCCAGACTATAAGTTTCCAATCTGCAGCACTCGTTGCGTCTTATCTAGGTATGAGGCAAGTGTTACTATATATTTAACGATCTTATTAGCCAAAATGCATACATGTAGATTATGGGGAAGAGGGGAATTCTTAGGATTTTTCGGTGGGCTTGTGCATAGGACATGTAAATATCCCCTGTAAAAGCAAACAATGCATGGGTATGCCATCAATATGACCACATACATCCGCAAAACTATCGAAATATATGGAAAATGACATAAAATCGAGGAAAACCTGGTAAAATTACGACAAATTAATGGGAAATACGTAAAATTGAGGTAAATAAGACGAAATATATAAAATCACGAAAAAACAAGCAAAATTACATAAACTGATTGAGAATACATTAAATTAGGGAAATAGTACCATTAAAACGCGTGGAATTGCGTTGGGTTTTGGGTACTCAGACACTCAAGACCAAGAGGATCTTAAAAATTATGCTCTGGGTGCATTGAGTTTTAACTCTTCCCTTCTCCCTGTAAACTACATGGGTTTTTCTACCACATACTTCAAAAGAGGTGACGTAAGCATTACACGGAGGTCTATGTTAAAGCGAGTGAAATATATGTACCTTAATGTATAAGTGTGTTCTCACACATGCATTCGAAAATAGATATTACCGAGTTACAGTTGCCCCCCCCCCCACATGCAATGGTATTCCTTAAGTATAAAGCAGGAGAATCAATATGTTTATCAAACTTAGGCAATTTTCTAGAGTGTTCTGTAGGAGAGCGGACCAGTACCACATACATCATCTTCAGTAGTGAGAGGAGTGTGTACTCAAGAGACATGGTGTTAGGACGAAATTGCTATATTATTCTACACATGACCAAAACTACCTAACACAGAGCAGGACTTCTTTCTGCAGGAGGAATGCTACCAGAGCCGTTGTGATGCTACTGTAAACAGCAAAAGCTCTGTTACCTCTCCTTTGGCTATGGATCATGGTGCTTACGTCCTCATATGAAGCTACTGCTTCTCTCTCTACATCTTCATGCAGCAGGACGTGGAAGGTACCTCGATGTATCGGCTATCGAAAATATTCATGCTGGTTTTTCCTCGCTCTGTTTCCTAGTGAGACATGGACACATCTATCAAAACCCATACTAATACTAATAACAAGCATGACTGCTACGGAAGTGTGATTGCGGGTATGTATGTTTCCGTCTTTAAAAGGCTATAAAAATCTATTAATTTCCTAGGAGGCAGAACAGCGGTCTCCTGATTTAGTTCTAGTCCGTTTATAAACAGTTCGAGCGGCGGATACACTCTGATGCCTTCCTAGGACACCAGAATACTGTAGAAGGAAGTAGTTTTATCATTTTAAAGTTCATCGCCATAGTGATTGGGGTAGGAATCTTGCAGGGTGGTTGTATGTGTGATGTTGGACAAATATACACTGCAATACAAGTGAAATTGACCGAGAAAAAACATCTGTTGCATTAATAACTGAACGCATCTCATATAAAGAGAATTTGGATTTTTAAATGCTCTCTCTATTTATTAACTGTGCTACATTCTGAATTTAAGTAACACAAGCGAGGAGACTGCCTCATTGCACAGCTAGATGCTACAAGTGTAAAGCTAACACATGTTTAAAATAATCTCTTGGATTCAAAAATAAGTACTCTCACATGCTGCTTAAAATTTCTTTTCGTTGCGCTGAATTTATGAAATGTTCTCTTAGACATCAGAAATATCATTAAAGTATCACAGCTTATTGCTCACTCCCTTTGAAGGTACTCTATGCTTCTTCACGTAGACACAGGCCTTTAATTTTTGGCTTCACCTGTCATGTTCCGAGACTCCATCTTTCTGGTAATTTCATGTTTTTCATGCTGTGTCGTCTTTCATTAATTGATTTCATTTAATATTTCTCATGCCAAATCCGCTAACTTTCTTATTCACTGTTAGTATAAGTCACTCCATTTAATGTTTTTCATATCAGTGTTGCCGATTATAATTTTGGGGTACTTTAACTGAATTTCACTTTCTTGTTTATTCTGATTACCATTGAAGACATTCTTTCATACAATCGCGACATGTACGCTTACAGTCATATTTGACGTATAATCCAATGAGAAATAACGTCTTTATCTACATCTTGTGGGGGCAATTATTGAGATTGAATACACTGTATTTGCGAAGTTTAGTGAGTCAAATTTGATTTTCATGTTTGGTATGAATAGAAAATGCAAGATATCCTTGATCATTTATTGATGCGATACTGACAATCAAAGAGATGTAGTGCAAGGAGTCAGCAGAATTTGGTGCCTTTAGACACTGTGATTAAACTTTTTCTTTCGTGTTGTGGGAGATCATCTTTTATTTATAAAATACAGAGGAACACGTTGTACAATGAATTGGACATTACTGTTTGAAGATGATGCAGCGAATTTATGTTTTTCAGGTTGAACTTACTTACACTGGTGCTAGAATTATGTTGTGGTGTAAGGAACATCAATTTTTGCACTTAAAGGTAAGAATTATTTCTGATGTGTTTATGTTAATTTTGTTACATGAATTTAGCTGTTTGGGAAATTTATTTTTTCAGCTGGTTGTTAGAGCATCATAGTGGTATTCTGTTTATTGACAAAAAATTGGGTACTGCTGTTTACTATATTAAGTTTAAGAAATCAGCTATTAGAAAAGGGAGACACATTTGGAATCCAATGGCCTTCATGTAGAAATTATTAGTCCTATGAAGCAAACTGGAGAGTAACTGTTTCGATAATTAAATTTTTGCCTCTTGAAGGATGGACTTAGAAAATCATCGCCAAGTTCTTGCAGAAGAAAAAAATGTTATTTTTATTTTAGCAGAATAGAGAGCCGACGACTGCAGAAAGTTGACGACATGGTAATGAAATAATGTATTTTTATGTCAAAATACATTTGTTTTCGACTGAGGACCTTTTTAAAACAATGTACTTTACCGACTTTTAACCAAGATTCCATAACTGATGTGCGACTTCTGAATGTCTGGAAAGTACCCATCCACGACTGTCCTGCCCTCTTCTTTGTACTAAAAACTTATTCCATCTACGAATTAATTAGATTTGGACTACGTGGAAGTCAGAGGTGGCCAAATCTGGTGAACAATGCATGTATGAACATTTGTAGTTCAAAATCTTCTGCATTCTATCTTTGTGGCCGGTATCATATCACAAAAAATAAAAAAAATTGTATTCCAGTACCGACTACTTATGATTTATTTCTTGTTACACTTGCCCTACAATGCATGAGTAATTCCCTCAGTTGTTGCTTTACCCTTTGCAAGTAAATCAGTGTCAGCAAACACTGATCGTAATTTTTCCAGGAGATGAATGGATTACAGCCTTCTGGGTCTGGACCACCAGGCTCCAGCCACCATTCTTACTACTATTTCTTTTCTGAAATTGTGGGCGAACGTTGACTCTGACAGTTTGCCGCAAATAGAACTCTCCAAAGATTATTCGAAAGATCTGTTATTGCACTTTTTTTGATCAGCGTTCTACAAATTCGTCTGCTTTCATCTAAGCTTTCTCAAAGTTACTTACTTATTCATGTCTAAGGTAACTCACTATTTCTCCCGATACGCCTACAACGTCAGTAACTTCACACACTTTTACAGAAATATACATGTATCTGTATCTAATAATACACATCGCTCTCATAGCCTGTCTATATGTCCGCTGAATTGCCTCATTTTCTTCTTTAGGATAGTGCACTCTGCTTTACTGTAAGTACTGAGGACTTACGTCGATCATGACCAAATATGTACAATACTATATAGTTCTTTGTGAGCACCGCTGGGCGGACATGACGTCACGTCTGCGCAGCGTGAGGAGGTTATCAGTTCTGCATCCTCGCAGCCTCACCAGGCCCGTATTGTGTGCCGTCAGTGCAGTGCCAGCCTGCCTCTGCGCTACTGATCTTTTTCAGTACGTCATGTTACACCGCTCTTAAGTGTTGAAATACGAGATACAGAATTCTCAGAAACTCGTGAACAAACGTGCCTTGGTAACAAACTATCCAAAATAAAGTATTTTTTTAGAACACATTGTCCCAGTTTACGCATTTGAAGGAAATTCGTACAATAAAATTGGAAAGTTGTATGGAGAGAACTATTTTGCAGATAATATTGACACTTGCTTCACATTTATACGCAACCTGAAACAATATAACAACAAAATTTCATGGATATAAGACCAAACACTGCCGACCTAAGAAATTTTCGCCTTTCCCTCATAGAGCGGAAACTTTATACGAGAAAGTAAATTGTTGAGGAATGAAGACCTTCAAGACCAGCGTATTACTGTTTCCATTAACTGACAGTTTCCGACGACCTTACTCGATTCTTTTAATGTCTAGAGCGTTGAGAGACCTTAAAGTGCTTTGTACTCTAGTAGTTCCAATATGTTTTATAGAGGACCTGGAAAATTGTTGCTCGAGTTTCTGTACTTAGGTATTACATAGCTCCATTCATGAGCAGAAACAGGAATCAATGAGGGCAGGAAAGAAGATAGAGAAAGGAATGAGGAGTCCGTCGTTATTGATGATTCCAATGAAATGCAGGAATTTCCTAATGTTCCAGAGCACAGAGATAACATATAAAACTTTTTAATGCGAGCACATTTACAACATTCGGTATGGTTTTCACATGTTTGATTTTCATCGCTATCTTGTATTCAACTCCGTAACTTGTGTGTCATTAGATGAAAAATTTACATCCATAGTCGAGACGACATTTATTGATCCAAAAAGCATAAAAAAGGATCTTTCACTCGTTTGAACCATATTTGCAATAGAGTTCATGACAGATACGACTTTCAAAGTCACGGGGATTACATCAACGACCATAGCTAGAAAATAGTTTACAGAAACTTTAAGACAATCCTCTCCTCCTTTCGAAACCAGTTTGTGGGAATATTGATACTGGACACTAGTCCTACAGACTGTATCTTGTATTCCAACGTGCTATTTACAATAATATCAGCGAGAAAGTTGTATTTCATTTGCATAAGATGAAAGATCAAAGTACCTGAAGCCTTCGGATTTCTCATTCCGATTTTATGTATGCCATCGAACCGGCTATCGCTGTAGTAAACGAACCGTCAGGCGCGTTCTTGTGAAGCCGCTGCATCAGTCTCACATACCCACGACGTCTGCTACGTCGTTCCACAACTTGGCTATACCGGGTATATCACAATAGTGAAAATTGACGTGGGTGAAAGTATACGACAGTATCGAAAGGAGTCGTTTCCGAGGTAATTTAGAATGTATTTAAAAGTCAAAAGGAGAACTTAATTTTTTTTTTATTATTCAGGGTTAACTGCCATTTTTCGCGCCGCGCATATGTATTGTACAAATATATATATTTTTTTAATCGTATGGCTAGGGCCCCCCATCGGGCAGACCGTTCGCCGGGTGCTGGTCTTTCAATTTGACGCAACTTCGGCAACCTACAGTCGGTGAGAATGATAGGGTGATGATGAGGACAGCACAACACCCAATCCCAGGACGGGGAAAATTCCCCGACCCAGCCGGGAATCGAACCCGGGCCCAGAGGGCTGACAATCCGCCAAGGTGACCATTCAGCTACCGGGGGCGGACGTTATCAGGTAAACGACAGTATAACTGCAAACAATGTAGACGGGTTGCTCAGACTGCCTTTTAGATCATTTATATAAATTGAGAATAGCAAGGGCTCTATAAGACTACTTTGGCGACCCTCAGACATTACTTCGGATTCACTTGCTGAATTCCTGTTAGTTAATGCGAATTTTCCCCTTTCTGACAGGCAATCATTAATCCAGTCGCGCAGCTCTGGCGCAGTGTGATTATAAGTCGCTTGTGAGGATGATATCAAAAGCCTTCTGAAAAATCTGGAAATATTCAATCAACTTGAGATCCCCTTTCGATAGCACTCGTTGTGCGAAAAAAGAGCCAGCTGTATTTCATAAGAACGATATTTTTTGAATATATGCGGGTTGTGTGCAAAGAGACAGTTTGCTTAGTGATATTTCATTTTGTTGGAACGTAGAATGTGTTCCCAATTGCCGTAACAAATCGATGTCAATTCTGTGGTAGTTGGGTTGGGTTGTTTGGGGGAAGAGACCAGAGAGCAAGGTCATCGGTCTCATCGGATTAGGGAAGGACGGGGAAGGAAGTCGGCCGTGCCCTTTCAAAGGAACCATCCCGGCATTTGCCTGGAGCGATTTAGGGAAATCACGGAAAACCTAAATCAGGATGGCCGGACGCGGGATTGAACAGTCGTCCTCCCGAATGCGAGTGCAGTGTGCTAGCCACTGCACCACCTCGCTCGGTGATTTCAATTCTGTGATCACTTCTATTTACTTTCATTTGTTATGTGCCCTGTGTCGAGCGAGCGGTTGTGTACTCTGAAAGGAACCTAATTAGTACACAGTCTACAGCAGAAACCTTTCCTTTATCGCGTGATTTTAGTTACTTCGCTACATGGCTGTTTCTGATTCGAATTCTACAAATTTTTACATCTGCAAGCAACACCTACCGATCTTGTCATACCGTAGCAACTGACAAGTGGCGTGGTTTGAAGTTAACGAATTTCAATCTTTCAGTAATCAGTATGCAACGGCCTTGTCGCAGTGGATACACCGGTTGCCGTGAGATCACCGAAGTTAAGCGCTGTCGGGCGTGGGTAGCACTTGGATGGGTGACCATCCAGGACGCCAGGCGCTGTTGCCATTTTTCGGGGTGCACTCAGCCTCGTGATGCCAAGTGAGGAGCTACTCGACCGAATAGTAGCGGCACCGGTCAAAG
This sequence comes from Schistocerca piceifrons, assembly GCF_021461385.2. Taxonomy (NCBI): domain Eukaryota; kingdom Metazoa; phylum Arthropoda; class Insecta; order Orthoptera; family Acrididae; genus Schistocerca; species Schistocerca piceifrons. Next base: position 330,091,318 of record NC_060138.1, on the reverse strand, counting down.
AAAACCATCACGACGACTGGGAGAACGGTGTGCTGATCACATGCCCCTCCTATCCGCATCATCCAATGAGGATGACACGGCGGTCGGATGGTCCCGACGGGCCACTTGTGGCCTGAAGACGGAGTGCTTTTTTTTTTTTTTTTTTTTTAGTAATCAGTATATGCTTTGTTTTCGCACACGATTCGCATTTTCTGAGGTCGACTTCACACGGCGTCTCACTGATGCTGCTCGACGCGCCCTGTCAATACCTGCCTTTCACAATACGCATACGACGGAGGAAAGCCGCAGTCTCGTTAGCAGACGCACGACTGGCACCTCAGCGCAGCGGGACAACAAGGAATGACCCCTGGTTGCAGCCGGGTCAGCCGCCTCGTGTCCTGAAGTCCCAGGGACAGCCAGCGCTCACTCCCTGCTTGGCGGTGGTCGCCTGCTGTTGGCCTGTCAGCGGTGACGTCAGCGCTACCGCTCTCGCCTCGTCCCACCGTGCAGAAGCTAAGAGGCACACAGTGCATACATGTTTAACTCAGACACGGGACTGGCCGCTGTGGCCGAGCGTTTCTAGGGGCTTCAGTCTGGAACCGCGCAACTGCTACGGTCGCAGGTTCGAATCCTGCCTGGGGCATGGAGGTGTGTGACGTCCTTAGGTTAATTAGGTTTAAGTAGTTCTAAGGCTAGGGGACTGATGACCTCAGATGTTAAGCCCCATAGTGCTTAGAGATATTTGAACCATCATACACTGCGGCTGGCCACAGTGTGTCAAATATTACGCATGCGGGGTGCGCGGGCCGCGGAGCTCGTCCTGCGTCGCCATTGCTCGCTCCTTCTCGGAAGTACCCGGAACAGTGTGACATTTCACTGAGTATTGCGGCGTGACATTTTTCGGCCACCACAGCTCTCTTCCGTTCGGCAGAATCGTGGTGCCAGCGCTGTTTGCTCTTCGCTGTCTCTCCGTCGTATGAAAGACGTTCGCAGGTCCAGTGGCTGTTTGCACAAAACCGTGTCGGACCCGCTTTTGCCCGGCGTAGTGCAACAACTCGGCATGGCATGTACTCAACAGGTCGCTGGAGGTCCCCTGCAGAAATACTGAGCCATGTTGCCTCGATAGCCACACATAATTCCGAAATTATTACCTCTCAATTATACCCCATAAATGTTCGATGGGATTTATGTCAGGCGATCTGGGTGGTCAAATCACTAACTCGGACTGTGCAGAATGTTCTCCAAACCAATCGCGAACAATTGTGGCCTGATGACATTGCGTATCGTTGTTTGGGAACATGAAGTCCATGAATTGCTGCAAATGGTCTCCAAGTAGCCGAAAATAATTTCTAGTCAACGACCGGTTCAGTTGGATTATAAGACCTAGTACATTCCATGTAAACACCGCCCATACCATTATGCAGCCACCATCAGCTGGCACAGTGCCTTGTTGACAACTTGGATCCATGCTTCGTAGGATCCGCACCTCACTCGAACCCTAACATCATTTTTACCATCTGTAGCTGGAACTCTCCTGACCAGGCCACGGTATTCCAGTTGTGTAGGTTCCAACCGATATGATCACAAGCCCAGAAAAGGCGCTGCAGGCGATGTCGTGTTGTCACAAAAAAGCACTCTCGTCAGTCGTCTGCCGCGATAGCCCTTTATCGCCAGATTTCACCCCACCGCTCTAACGGGTAGGTTCGTCATACGTTCCACATTGATTTCTGCAGTTATTTCACACAGAGTTGCTTGTCAGTTAGCAGTGACAACTCTACGCAAACGCCACTGATCTCGCTCGTAAAGTGAAGGCCGTCGGCCACTGCTTTGGCCCTGATGAGAGGTAATGACTGACATTTGGTATTCTCGGCACACTCTTGACTCTGTGGATCTCGAAATGTGGGATTCCCTAACGATTTCCGAGACAGATTGTCCCATGCATCTAGCTCCAGCTACCATTCCGCGTTCAAAGTCTGTTAATCCCCGTCGGAAACCTTTTCACATGAATCACCGGGGTACAAATGACAGCTCCACTGATACATTGCCCTTTTATACCTCGTCTGTGCGATACTACCGCCACTTGCATATGTGCATATCGCTATCCCATGACTTTTGTCATCTCAGTGTATAAACAGTGCACAAGTACACAGACAAAATTTTTTTAAAAGAATTTTAGCTGTTTTTTTACTTCGCGAAACGACAGATATGACAGAAAATTTTCAAAACAATTCCGAATAATGCAGAATGCAAATTACCAATTGATTCGATTGAGAAACGTTACTGACAAACGTGAATTTCTGATTGTCCTCGTAAAACGCTTCATCACTGGCACAGTGAGAGGAAGCTGACTCACAAGAGGTGGCATCTTGCCCAGAAAGCTGCAGGTAACGGAGTGTGCGACACGGGTGGGCGTCCTTGTTGCCATCCAGCTGCAGCCGGCGGCCGACCTTTAAAGAGCCGGAGGGACGCCTCAGGCGGCAATCCCAGCCTCGAGCCTGTGCGATTACTGTCCAGATGGCCAGACCCGTGCGCCTGCTCTCGGTGGTGGCTGTGCTGGCGGCCTCAGCAAGTGGGATGCCGTGTCCCGCCTCGTGCCCACATCAGCAGCAGGCGGCGGCTACTTCCCCGTGGCGGCTGATGCTGCTGCCCCCCCGTGGGATCATCGTTCTCGTGCCGTGGTACATACACATGTGCCTCTCGCAGCAGTTCACAGCTGGAGTGCCTGCGTTGGCCGCACCAGTCCTGCAAGCATCGGTGAGTGCATATAGTAACTGGCTGTGTTAAGTTTTTGTTTAAAGAAGAGAAATGGTCATTTCTAAAATGGGCAGTCACAGGAGTTGGACAGACAAATATCGGTACAAGCTTAGAAATTCCGAAGAAATCTTGGGTAACAGAAGATATAATTTAATTTATCGACGAAATACACTACTGGCCATTAAAATTGCTGCACCACGAAGATGACGTGCTACAGACGCAAAATTTAACCGACAAGAAGAAAATGCTGTGATATGCAAATGATTAGCTCTTCAGAGCATTTACACAAGGTTGGCGCCGGTGGCGACACCTACAACGTGCTGACATGAGGAAAGTTTACAACAGATTTCTCATACACAAACAGCAGTTGACCGGCGTTGACTTGTGAAACGTTGTTGTTTGCCTCGTGTAAAGAGGAGAAATGCGTACCATCACGTTTCCGACTTTGATAAAGGTCGGATTGTAGCCTATCGCGATTGCGGTTTATCGTATCGCGACGTTTCTGCTCGCGTTGTTCGAGATCCAATGACTGTTAGCAGAATATGTAATCGGCGGGTTCAGGAGGGTAATACGGAACGCCGTGCTGGATCCCAACGGCCTCGAATCACTAGCAGTACAAATGACAGACATCTTATCCGCATGGCTGTAACGGACCGTGCAGCCACGTCTGGGGACGTTTGCAAGACAACAACCATCTGCACGAACAGTTCGACGACGTTTGCAGCAGCATCGACTATCAGCTCGCAGACCATGGCTGCGGTTACACTTGACGCTGAATCACGGACAGGAGCGCCTGTGATGGTGTACTCAACGACGAACCTGAGTGCACGAATGGCAAAAAGTCATTTTTTCGGATGAATCTAGGCTCTGTTTACAGCATCATGATGGTCGCATCCGTGTTTGGCGAGATCGCGGTGAACGCACATTGGAAGCGAGTATGGCGTGATGGTATGGGATGCCATTGGTTACACGTCTTGGTCACCTCTTGTTCGCATTGACGCACTTTGAACAGTGGACGTTACATTTCAGATGTGTTATGACCTGTGGCTCTACCCTTCATTCGATCCCTGCGAAACCCTACATTTCAGCAGGATAATGCACGACCGCATGTTGCAGGTCCTGTACGGGCCTTTCTGGATACAGAAAATGTTCGACTGCTGCCCTGGCAGCAAATTCTTCAGATCTCTCACCAATTGAAAAAGCCTGGTCAATGGTGGCCGAGCAGCTGGCTCGTCACAATACCCCAGTCACTAATCTTGATGATCTGTGGTATCGCGTTGAAGCTGCATGGGCAGCTGTACCTGTACACGCCATCCAAGCTCTGTTTGACTCAATGCCCAGGCGTATAAAGACCGTTATTACGGCCAGAGGTGGTTGTTCTGAGTACTGATTTCTCAGGATCTATGCACCCAAATTGTGTGAAAATGTAATCACATGTCAGTTTTAGTATAATATATTTGTCCAATGAATACCCGTTTATCATTTGCACTTCTTCTTGGTGTAGCAATTTTAATGGCCAGTAGTGTATGAAAGGAAGATGCCCAGAAAAAAGACAGAAATATAGCAATATAAGTTACTTATGACTGAAATAAGTAGGAAGTGCAGAGAAGACTAGGTGAAATGGCTACAGGGTAAATGCGAAGAATTCGAAAAAGAAATTGTCCTCAGAAGGACAGACTGAGCATGCACAAAGGCGACAGAAGTTATGGGATACCTGCTAATACCCCGTGGGACCTCCTTTTGCCCTGCGTAGTGCAGCAACTGGATGTGGCGTGGACTCATCAATTCGTTGGAAGTCCTCTCCATAAGACTGTGCCACTGTCTCTTTTGCTGATCATAATTGTGAAAGTATTGCCGGTGCAAGATTTTCTTCGCGAACGGACCTGTCGGTTATGTTCCATAAATGTTGGGTGAGGATCATGTCGGGAGATGTAGGTGGACAATTCATTCGTTTCAACTGTCCAGAATGTTCTTCAAACCAATCGCTAACAATTATGACTGAGGATATGACGCACTGTCATCTATAAAAATTTCGTCGTTGTTTGGGAACATCAAGTCCATGAATGGCTGACAATAATCATTGTCAGTCACTGATCGATTCAGTTGGCCCAGAGAACCCAGACCATTGTATGTAAACACAACCCACACCATTATGAAGCCACCATCAGCTGGTACAGTGCCTTATTGAGAACTTGGGTCAATGGCTTCCTAGGGTCTGCGCCACAGTCGAAACCTACCATCAGCTCTTGCCAACTGAAATCAGGACTCATCTGACCAGGCAACGGTCTCCCAGTCATCTAGGGTCCAACCGATGTGGCCACGAGCCTAGGGACGCTGCATGCGATCTCGTGCTGTCAGAAAATGCACTCTCGTCGGTCGTCTGCTGCGATAGCTTATTAACGCCGAATTTCGCCCCACTGTCCTAACGGATACGTTCTCGTACGTCCAACATCGATTTCAACTGTTATTTCACTCAATGTTGCTTGTCTGTTATCACTGACAACTGTATGCAAACGCCGCTGCTCTAGGTCGTTGAGTGAAGGCCGTTGGCCACTGAGTTGTCTGTGGTGAGAGGTAATGCCTGAAATTTGGTATTCTTGGCACACTCTTGACCAGGGCCGGCCTTAGGCATGTGCAAACGGTGCAACCGCACAGGACCCGGTCCTTATAAACGCCCGCGCAAAACTTTAGAAGGTAATTTGAAAACTGTCGCCCGTAATTTTGGTATTACAGATAAACTGAAGAAATAAAATAAGGTGTTTCTGAAACTACTTTTAATATAATGTATTTCAATTATAGACCCATTGTGCCCCAACTGTCACCGCATCTCAGGAAATTATGCCTGCTTCGGAGTCCAGCGGACTAGGGGCTATCATACTGATGCGATACAGCTATATCTCTTGCCAACACATGACTGTTGCTCATGAGTAAATTGAAAGGTACGCGATTCATTGTTTCTCAGCGTTCTCCGCGCCATGTGGCTAAGAAGCAAACTTTACATTCTTCCGTCAGCAGGTGTTTCCTACAGAACGATTTGTTCATTGTCGTCCGTCTAAACGTACGGTACTTTTCCAGTTCATGCCGTTTTACGTGTTGTGTGTGCACTCTGTGTGAAGACAGAGTGTTTTTTGCCTGTCTTGTGAAGTTCAAAACGGCAACAGGGAAATGTTTCGTGAAAGGGACCGTTTAGAAAATACAATTCAGATGCTCAAAAGGTCAAGAGAAAGCTACTACATGAATTGTTTTTGAACTCACAACAAGGCACTTTCGAAAACTTTCTTTGACAACAACTTCAGACAGTGTGCTCAAAGGACGATGGCATTAACAGTAGCGTCTCGTCATGTGGTGCTTTAGATACAAGTGAACTTGAAACATTGGAATGCGGATCTCCTGCAAACGCACATTCAGTTGGGCCTAGTAGTAGCAATTGTGAAGTAATTACAAATTCAGACCCAGGCACTTGGCCAAATACGTTAACATCCTCCATGATAAATGAAATTCTACAGAAAGGCCCTACTGAAGTTGAAAATTTTGAGTATTCCTTAAATAAGGAAATAAAAAAATTTTTGGACTCATTTTTACTCAAGAACGTTACCAAATGAAGAAGAAAAGGGATCGCAAATGGCTTGTGTGTTCGACATCTACCGACAGATTTTTTTTGTTTTTGTTATAAACTTTTTGGATCTCCTTCAAACAAGCTGTCAAGTGACGGACGCTGTAATTGGTTTCATTTAAGAAATCGGGCTCAAGAGCATGACAGGTCATTTAAACATATGAACTGTCAAAAACACGGATAGAACGTGAGTTACGTTTGAAACAAAAAAGTAGTATTGATAAAATTGAATTCGAACAACTGAAAAAAGAGAAGGAACATTGATGTGAGGTTCTAAAAAGAATTATACTCACCATCAGGCACCTACCTCAGCATTATTCGGCCTTAAGGGAAACTAGAGGCAGCTCTATCAAGAAAATAATGGTAATTTTTGGTTTGATCGAAATGATAGCAGAATATGACCCTGTTTTGCAGGAACATTTAAGAGGGTAAAAACTCAAGAAATTCATGATCATTATCTTGAGAAAAACGCTTAAAATGAACTGTTAAATTTGCTTGCCAACAAAGTAAAAAATGACATTGTTAATTTTGTGAAAGAAAGTAAATATTTTTCTGTTATACTTGACTGTACTGATACAAGCCACAATGAACAAATGCCATTGATTGTTAGGTTTGTAAATCTATCAGAAGGCCCAGTGACTATAGAAGAACACTTTCTCGACGTTCTGGACGGTATTTAAACAACTGAAGAAAGTTTGACTGAAGCCCTTTTGTCGAAACTAGATCAACTAGGACTCTATATTCATGACTGCAGAGGCCAAAGTTACGATAATGGCGCAAATATGAAAAGTTACCCGAAGTGGTGCTCAAGCAAGAAACTTAAAGTGCAATCCAAGAGTATTTTATTGCTATGTGCCAGCCACAGTCTTAGTCTTGTGTTATCAGGTGCGACAAAATCTACAGTAATAGCACTCACATCTTTTGGTGTAATTCAAAGAATATACATTGTTTTGAGTGCATCCACTCAGATGTAGGAAACCTTATTGAACAGGGTACCAACTACAAGAATGAAGAAGCTTTCAAATACTCGATGGCTAAGTAGGGTGAGGAGTGTCAAAGCTATAAGGTACCGGAAAAGAGAAGTCAGAGGTGCCCTTCTTGATGTTCTAACAACCCTACCACAACAAACGTAAAAAATTAATTATGATTGTAGTGTTGCTCACGCTACTAAATATTGCATTTTCTGGCAACAACAACGTTATATTATGTGGCAGGTGTCATTAGAGCACAGTTAATAAAGTCATTTCATGAAATAATGGATGAACTAGGCACTCATCTTTTCGTGTTTAACATGCTGGTCTCGTTGTGAACTCATGGCTCAATCGTCGAAAATCTAGGTAGTGATGATTCCAAGCTCGTATGCAAAGAGGCCTAGGTGTTATTCTGTGATATTCAAAAGTTTTATAGATGTGTTTCATAAACCATTCTTGAAGATTAAACTTTTGCAAGTTAGCACAATGGTGATATAAAAAAAAAATCAGCCCTCCGAATTTAAGTTACATTTCTTTTTTATTACTTTTGTTGCAATATCACGTAAAACACAAAACAGCACTTCACTATATAAAACATACTTGAAAATATCTTCCTCACTGTTAAAGTTCACATTTTATAAACTGACTACAATTTGCGTCTTTTCAACATGACGTCCAAGACTTGACTCTCTAATAACCGCTTACGCGCCCAGAAATCAGAGTTACAAGTACGTCAAAGATCATAATGACAAAAGAAAGAATTCACATAAGAATAATATCATTGCAATATAAATTATTGCTGTATCAAAGTAGCTCTACATTAATGAAATCAAATCTGAATATTGTCTCAGAAATATGTTAACTACTTTACAGAAACACAGTAGAATATTGCTGGTGTCGAGGGGTTGAGGTGAGGTGCCGTAATGGTTACGTAATTCAAGTACCATTACAATGTGAGCAACAGCAATGTTGAATCTAAAACAAAGAGCGATCTCACTCACTTGTTGTGAACGAACTACAGGATGGAACGCGGTAAATTGCGTTTTTAGAATTCACATTGTGGCAGCACTGTTGGTCGAATAGAGGGGAGAGTGGGCGTGGTTCATAGAGACGGACTGGAGGTTTGTATTCAATTGTTGTTCAGTTGCGATAATGCAGTGGACACGTGAGGAGCGCTCATTTTGTGTTGAACGGTGTTTCTCGAATTCCCACTCAATCATTGCAGTGCAGCTGGCTTTTCTTTTGCGATTTGCAGTACCCCCACACTGACGTGTTCGTGGACGGCAATCAATTTTAAATTGAGTAAATGCATTCAGAACAACATGGGATGTGTTATCTGTACAAAGAGGACCTGAGAGAAGCGTTACAACACCACGAAATGCTGAACGACTTAGAGCAGCAGTATTGCAGTCTCCGAAAGCCTCAGCTGAGAAACACGCACTTGCTCTTGGCATTTCAAGACGTTCTCTCCAATGAATTCTTCATAATGAACCGAATTTTGACCCGTGTAAAATGTGCACCGTCCAGTAATTGTCAGTATGGGACATCTTGTGAAGACATGCTTGCAGCGATACCCCGTGACGCAAATGCATTCTTTAGTAATGAGGCATATTTTCACCTCAGTGGGTGTGTAAACAGAATATGCAGTACTGGAGCGATACAAACCCCAGGCAAATTCACCAGAGACCCCTGCACACGGACCGCGTCACTGTGTGGTGCGCCGTACCAAAAGTAGGCATCATTGGCTCTTACTTCTACCAGGAAAATAGTCGTGCTGTAACTGTGAATTGGGATCGTTACTTAACTATGGTGCAAGAGGTTTTCCAACCGGCTTTCGGGACGATGCAATTACAGGGTGCCTGGTTTCAACAAGATGGTGCCACTGCAGGCATTATTGAACAGGATACCAACTACAAGAGTGAAGAAGCTTTCAAATACTCGATGGGAAAGTAGGGTGAGGAGTGTCGAAGCTATAAGGTACCGGAAAAGAGAAGTCAGAGGCGCCCTTCTTGATGTTCTAACAACTCTATCACAACAAAGGTTAAAAATTAATTATGATTGTAGTGTTGCTCACGCTACTAAATATTGCATTTTCGGGCAACAAAAACGTTATATTATGTGGCAGGTGTCATTAGAGCACAGTTAATAAAGTCATTTCTTGAAATAATGGATAAACTAGGCACTCATCTTTTCGTGTTTCCCATGCTGGTCTCGTTGTGAACTCATGGCTCAATCGTCGATAATCTACGTAGTGATGATTCCAAGCTCGGATGCAAAGAGGACTAGGTTGCTGACTAGGCATTACCATGAACTTTTTGTGGCAAACGTTTCCTGGAAGGATTATCTCTCGTATGGGGGATATCAACTGGCTCGCACGATCACCGGGCATAGCACCATGCGATTTTTTTCTTTGGGGGTTACCTGAAGTCAAAAGTGTATTGCAACCGTCCCAAGACCCTGGAAGACATGCAGGACAGTATTAAGCCTGAAATTGCAAGAATACCAGAAGATATGCTCGAAAAATTGCATGAGAATTTCAGAAAACGACTGTGGCAGTGTGTGAAGATATACATTTGCCAGATATACTGTTTAAACCATGTAATTAGAAACTTCCATTACTGTCCAAAATGAGAAAAATAAAAATGTAAGTTTCTAAGAGTTCATTGATTTGTTATTTCATTCCCAAATCAGCAATTTACCGCGTTTCACCCTGTAGAAAGCTTGGAGCTTATTATAGGCGTTGTCATATGGTATGACCTTCTCTTTGCTATTAACGCAGCAATTAAGGCACTTCAAGCAGAAAACAAGAACGTGAAAGTAGCAACTAAATCCCTCGAAAGTCTAGTGAAATGTATTGAGAATTTCCGTGAAGAAGGTTTTATTAATGCACAGGTAACAGCGAAAGAGATAGCTGAAGGTTTACAGTCTCATCCAAAATTTGGAAAAAAGAAAATTGGAAAGAAGGCGAAGCAACTTGATTATCAAGGTGACTACGTGGTTTGCGGAGCTCAACCTTCAGAGGAAAGACAGAAAATCTGTCGCTCCTGCCCTGGTGTTGATACAGTGTTAAAAAGTTTGAAAGAAAGGTTTGGCCAACAGGCTAAATATTCCGAAATATTCCGCTTTTTGTTTTCAGCAGAAAGTTTAAAACACATGCAGGGCGAAGAACTAAAAATGCTATGTAAAAAGGTTGAGGAAGAGTTAAGTGTAAACATAAATGGTGTATGTTCGAAAGACATTGTTGTATCAGAGCTTTTGACAGAAATTAAAGTGTGCAGAGAAATGGTGCCCTAGGATGCGAAAACTCCTATGTTAATACTGAAATACTTGAATGACATTGGAAACCCACTTCCCAACATTTGAATTGCTTACATAATTTTGCTAACCGTGCCGGTGACAGTCGCCTCCGCTGAAACGCAATTTTCACGTTTAAAGCTTATCAAGAATAATTGTAGAAGCTGCACCTCGTAAGAACGCCTGTCTTCTCTTGCTATGCCGGCAATGAAACACGGCATGGTTTTAAAATTGGATTTTGAAGATATTATTGATGAACTCGTCAAAGGGTTCGATCCTTACTACTGTTCCATACCCAATTTTTGTATCGCTCTTTTTTTCGGTTTTAGGAATCCAAACGGAGAACCCGTGTGACGACACTGTCTCTGGTGGTCCGCTTCATTTTGCCCGCGCAACGGCCTCTTTAACTAACTTCAATGCCGATTAACTCGGAAATAGCGTAACGTGCAGAATTTTTTTCTTAACAATTATTTCTCAGTACAACCTGCTCTGCAACACCCTTACAAACTTTTCAGACTTTCTACGACCACCTTCGGTGATATTAAAAGGAAAAGGTGTCAACATCAGGAGGGCAAGAGGAATTCCATTGTCAAACGCAGAGAAATGAGCCGGTGGGTGGAAATAATACAGCGGAGGTCTCTTTGAGGAAGAGGAAATGTCTGAAGACACGACACAAGAAGAAGTAGGAATCGATATGGAAGATATTGTACAGCGAGTATTAGAGTTTAACAGAACTTTGGAAAACTTGGTATCAAATAAGGCAGAAGGTGTAGATAACATTAAATAGGGATTTCTATAATCAATGGGGGAAGCGGGAATCAAACCACTACTTCAGTTGGTTTATAGAGTCAATGAGGCGCAAGGTGTACCATCAGACTTTCGAAAAAATGTCATCCACACGGTCCCAAAGATAGCAAGAGTTGATAAGTGCCAAAACTACCATACAATCAGCTTGACAGCTCATGCATAAAGTTACTGACAAGAATAATAGACTATACAAAAGAACAGAAAAGAAAATTGACGATCTCTTAGGAGACCATCTGTTTAGTTTTAGGAAAGGTAAAGGCGTATGACAGACAGTTATGACGTTTCTCTCCATAATGGAGGCAGTATTTAAGAAAAAATCAAGACACGTTCATACGATTTGTCGACCTAGAAAAATCGTTCGATGTAAAACGGTGTGAGTTCACCGAAATTCTCAGAAAAATGGGTGTAAGGTATAGGACACAGAGTAATTAATGATATGTATCAGAACGGAATAGAATTGAGATTAAAATATGTTCAGAAAATAATTACAGACGTTGGGCTCATGTGCTACTTTGAGATAAAAGAGTTAGCACAGTAGAGGCAGCCGTGGCTGGCCGCACCGAATCTGTCAGAGGACTAACTGAACGGAGACAGTGAATCAAATGGTTCAAGTGGCTCTGAGCACTATGGGACTTAACTTCTAAGGTCATCAGTCCCCTAGAACTTAGAACTACTTAAACCTAACTAACCTAAGGACATCACACACATCCATGCCCGAGGCAGGATTCGAACCTGCCACCGTAGCAGTCAATCCATGGTTTGTGTGATTTTTGTGGAATTCAGTCCACCTTTCATGTGATTTTGTAGTTTCGTCAAGTTCGGCTTAATGTCTTTCCTCTATCCATATGTTCTCATAATTTTTACCATGCTAGACGGAAGATCACGCTGGGAACCGAACTGAAAGGGTTTTATTTTTATTACCTTTCATATTCAGCACATCACGTACGTTTTACCACCTTTCTTAGACATCGTTAATTACTGGATGGTACGGATGTGGGTGTAATTGCAATCACTTGCACATGGCTTCAGCCTTGTGGCAGAGCCCTGGGAACGGCAACTGAGTTTAATTTCGAAGCTGGCTCGAGACGCCAGTCTGGCAGCACCATATCTCAGAACGCTTTCTTAAACATGACGCTTTGCAATTGGTTCGTTCAGATCCACGCACAAGACACGACGTATTTCAATTGTTAGACATTGAAACGATGGAAGATTCTGAGCTTGGGAAAAAAGCGGTCTCTCTCCTGTCTTTTGATTGGAGGAGATGCTTGGCACCGCTGGGAAATTCGTCTTACAGTCTGGTCAGTTCGCCCCCTCAGAGGCGAGGCAGGTTGGTTTTTATACATAGCCAGTAGCAGCCAGGCGCTCTGCTGCGGTCAGGTGAGTATGACGTGTCACTTATGTGTACCCTTTCGAAGGAACCATCCCAGAATTTGCCTCAAGCGATTTAGTGAAATCACTGTAAGTCTAAATCTGGATTTCCGGACAAGGATTTGAACCGTCGTCCTCCCGACTGTGAATCTATTTTGTTAATCACTGCGCTATCTTGCTCGATGAGATAGTTCAATTTCTTTCGAGTTAGGATTCCCTGTGATTTTGAAAGTCAGTCGTTAGGAGCAGTACGGAATTCGTCTAACTAAATTTAGTTGGGGTCGATTTTGAGCTATATCCGGTCACGATTCAAGCCACACATCGAGTTTCTTTTCGCTGCGAGTCGCAAGCCAGTTTTTACGACTCAGTCACTACCGGACATTGATGAATTTCGCCTACGGTTATGCTGTGAGTGAGCAGTTGAGCCTCCATATTACGTTCCTCAGTAAATTCAATCCTCACTGAATAACGACTACGACCAACAGTTCCCCTTTTACTAAAACCCACCAATAGGAATTTATAAGTGTTGAAGAGTGCTCTCCTGTTTGTGATTAAAACTCGATTTTGAATCAACATAGTTCGTTAAGCTTTTTCCCAATGTGCTTGCAAGCACAACATTGCCCCTCATGTGGTCATTAACCTTTTGTACCCTGTAAGAGAAAGATACCAGGAAGCATTTGTTAAAGGTAAATCCCTGGTAGGTCGATCTGAAGTCTATTGGTTAAATTTCCATTGCGCGGTTTCTTGATGATAGGATACAGGGCTAAATCAATCAATGTCTATGTGACTTCAGACGTCTTTTCATTCAGAACAATTTAAACAATAATAAGCTCTGTTTTTCCGGTAGGAAGCTCACGGCTACAAAAAACCCATGTCATGTGACAATAGTGTGTCCCACCGTAGTAGCAGTCAACAATATTTAGAAATTTTTGATAGTTGATAACAGTGGGCGCCTTTAATGTTGACTGAAAAAAATCGAGACGGTTTAGCTTGCGAAGTAAATACGCAAATAAATAATTAAAATATACAATATCAAGATAAAAGTGACCCTGTGCCAATAATATACAAAGGAAATCACAGAAAACATTTTGTTTAAAATCAGACAATGTAGGATGACTCATAATGCGTATAGCGATCCAAACGCCTCTAACTGTGTAGTGCATAGCGATAAATCAATGATAATTACAGTGAACGTAAAAGAAGACTTAAAATTTCCATCGCTATGCAGGAACAGTAAATTGGAAGCGAGGCTAATGGAAAGTTAATGTGTTGTGTGAGATGTCAGCACAACAGTGTACGGTGTATTTTTCTTCATTGCACTCAGTGTTTCAACAATATTCACCTGGATAGCGTGATTCGGTTTCCACAGATTACATTTTTCAGCAAGATGGGGCATCCCCATATTGGAGTGTGGACAACAGCACATTTCAAAATCAGCATCTTCCAAACTGTTGGATCGATTGTGTGGACATGGATCGGTTGAAGCTAGATATAGAGGAGAATTACTGCAATTCGGTAGCAGGTGAATACAGGGTTATAAATACAAAATCAAATAGGGTTAATGAAGGAGTAGGTTTAATAATAAGTAAGAAGATAGGAATGAGGGTATGCTCCTACGAATAGCATAGTGAACGCATCATTGCAGCCAAGACAGATACGAAGTCCACTCCCACAATATTAGTACCAGTTTATATGCCAACTAGCTCCGCAGATGATGAGGAGACTGAAGAAATGTATGACGAAATAAAAGAATTTACTTAGATAATTAAGAGAGAAGAAAATTTAATAGTATTGAAAGATTGGAATTAGATAGTAGGAAAAGGAAGAGAAGGAAACACAGTAGGTGAATATGGACTGGGGGTCAGGAATGAAAGAGGAAGCCATCTGATAAAGTTTTCCACAGGGCATAATTTAATCATTGCTAACACTTGGTTCCAGAATCATAAAATAAGGCTGTTTGCGTGGAGGAGAGTTTTAGAGACCAGGTTTTAAACTGTAAAATATAATAAGAGGCAGATGTGGAATCTGACCACAATTTATTGGCTATGAGTTATAGATTAAAACTGAATAAATTGCAAAAAGATATGAAATTAAGGAGATGGAACCTGGATAAGACGAAAGAACCAGGCATTGATAATGTTTCAGAGGGAGCATTAGGCAACGGCTGAGTAGACCAAGGGAAAGGACTACAGTAGAAGACGAATGGGTTGCATTAAGAGATGAAATAGTGAAGACAGGAGAGGATCAAATAGGTAAAAAGATAAGGCCTAGTAGAAATCCTTGGATAGTGCAAGAGATATTGAATTTAACTGATGAAAGTAGAAAATGTAATAATGCAGCAAATGAAGCAGGCATAAAGGAATATAAACGTTTAAAAAATCAGATTTATAGGAAGTGCAAAATGGCTAAGCAAGCATGGCTAGAGGGCAAGTGAAAGGATTTAGAAGCGTATTTCATTAGGGGAAAAATAGATGCTGCCTACAGGAAAAGTAAAGAGGCCGTTGGGGAAAAGAGAAGCAGTTGTATGAATATCAAGAGCCCAGATGGAAAACCAGTCCTAAGCAAAGAAGGGAAAGCAGGAAGGTGGAAGGAGTATGTAGAGGATCTGTACAATGAAGATGTATTTGAGGGCAATATTATGGAAATGGAAGAGGACGTAGATGGAGATGAAATGGGAGATATGATGCTGCGTGAAAAATTTGACGGAGCACCGAAAGAGTTTAGTCGAAACAAGGCTCCGGGAATAGACAACATTCCGTTAGATCTATTGATAACCTTGGGAGAGCCAGTCATGACAAAACTCTTCAATTTGGTGAGTAAGATGTATGAGAGAGGTGAAATAGCTCCATACTTCAACAAGAATATAATAATTCCAAATCTGAAGAAACCAGGTGCTGCCAGTTGTGAAAACAGCCGAAATATTATCAGGTTACCTTCCAGTCAGAAAGCTGTTGCACTCAGCGACTGTTATATTGACTTGTATTCAATGAACTGTGGATGAAGCTCGACCAACAGGCATTACGTGCATTGAGCGAAAATAATAGTGCATTGAGAATGGTTAACTTCTAGCCGAAATATATATCTACACAATAAAATTTAAAGAGGACGACTGATCGCTGCAATCTATAATTTACAAGCCGAAATATCATTCTAATAACTCATGGTTGGAAAATGCTAACCCGAATTCTGTACAAAAGAATGGAAAAACTGGTTGAAGCCGACCTCGGGGAAGATCAGCTTGGATTCTGGAGAAACGTAAGAATATACAACGCAATGCTGACTTTACGACTTATCTTAGAAGATAGGTTAAGGAAAGACATATCTATGCTTACAGCATATGTAGACCTAGAGAAAACTTTTGAGAGTGTTGACTGGAATACTCTATTTGAAATTATGAAGGTAGCAGGGATAAAATACAGGGCGCCAAAGGCTATCTTCAACTTGTACAGAAAATAGACGACAGTAATGAGACGAGGGGCATGAAAGGGAAGCAGTGGTTGAGACGGAAGTGAGATAGGTTTGTAATAAAACTTCCTGGCAGATTAAAACTGTGTGCCCGACCGAGACTCGAACTCGGGACCTTTGCCTTTCGCGGGCAAGTGCTCTAGAGCACTTGCCCGCGAAAGGCAAAGGTCCCGTGTTCGAGTCTCGGTCGGAAACACAGTTTTAATCTGCCAGGAAGTTTCATATCAGCGCACACTCCGCTGCAGAGTGAAAATCTCATTCAGGTTTGTAACATATCCGCAATGTTATTCAATCTGTACATTGAACAAGCAAAGGAAAAATTTAGAATAGGAATTAAAGTACGTGGAAAAGAAATAGAAATTTTGAAGTTTGCAGTTAACAGTGTAATTCTGTCAGAGACAGCAAAGAACTCAGACGAGCAGTTGAACGGAATGAACATTGTCTTGAAAGGAGGATATAAGACGAACATCAACAAAAGCAAAACAAGTATAATGGAATGTAAATCAAGTGATACTGAAGGAATTAGATCAGGAAACGATACACTTAATGTAGTGGATGAATTTTCCTATTTGGGTACCTAAATAACTGATGATGGCG
Source organism: Schistocerca piceifrons (assembly GCF_021461385.2). Taxonomy (NCBI): domain Eukaryota; kingdom Metazoa; phylum Arthropoda; class Insecta; order Orthoptera; family Acrididae; genus Schistocerca; species Schistocerca piceifrons. The sequence continues at coordinate 330,074,470 of NC_060138.1, read as the reverse complement.
GAAGTAGAGAGGATATTAAAATGTAGACTGGCAATGGCAAGAAAAGCATTTCTGAAGAAGAGAAATTTGTCACCATCGAATATACCAGTAGATTTAAGTGTTACGAAGTCTTTTCTGAAAGTATTTGTACGGAGTATAGCCATGTATGGAAGTGAAACATGGACGATAAACAGTTTAGACATTGGAAATGTGGTGCTACACAGATATGTTGAAGATTAGATGAGTAGATCACGTACCTAATGAGGAGGTACTAATTAGAATCGGAGAGACATGAAATTTATGGTACAAGTTGACCAAAAGAAAGGATCAGTTGATAGGACACATCCGAGACATCAAGCGATCACCAACTTAATATTGAAGGGAAGTGTACGTGTGTGGCGGGAGGGGGGGGGGGGGTCAAAAGTTGTAGAGGGAGACCAAGAGATGATTATAGGAAGCAGACTCAAAAGATTCAGAAGGATGTAGGTTTCAGGTTTCAATGGTTAGTCGGAGAGGAGGAGGCTCGCACAGGATGGAGTATCACGAAGAGCTGCATCAAACCAACCTTCTGGCTGAAGACCACAACAACAACACGTGTAAGACATTGTCTGTATGCCTCCTTTGTCAAAAATAGTTTCGGAACTCAAAGTGCTCATTTCTAAGGCTCTAATGGCAGTGATTCCACTACATGCTTCAGAATTTATAGCGGGAAATGGATTATCGGTTAGCCGTTATCTCTGTTGCCAATAGGGGACTTACCTATGAAGTACTGGGTTGGTGCATAAGTTCGTAGCGGTTTTCCACAAGTTTAACGAACACAATCTGCCAACGCTGGGATAGTTTTTCGACTGGGAGACCGTAAATATCACGTGGTTTTGAGGCGAAAAACTTCTCGAGCCGAGTTCGGAGCGCGTTTTCATGTGGAAAGGCAGTTCATTAAAGGTTGTTCGTTAGAAAGCAGAAATGTGAAAATATGGGGTGCAAGATCCGGTGAATGAGGTGGGTGTGGAATGACTTCCCAACACAACTCCTGAGTAGTGTTTTTTGTCAATACAGCAGAATACGGGCGAGCGCTATCGCGGAGTGGCATCCCTTCACGAAATCTTCCTGGTCGCTGTTCTGGGAATGGGTTTGCAAGACTCTCAAGTTGTTGAAAATAGTCCGCGGCTCTTGGTCTTGTGGTAGCGTTCTCGCTTCCCGCGCACGCGGAACTGTTGGATTCCCGGCGGGGTCAAGGATTTACTCTGCCTCGAGATGACTGGGTGTTGTGTGTCTTCCCTCATCATTTCATCCTCATTCACTCGCAAGTCGCCGTAGTGGCGTTAAAGAACTTGTGGAGCGGCGGCCGAAACGCCCCGCGAGGGGTCTCCCAGCCGCCAATGCCATATGCTTATTACTATTATTATTTGTTGAAAATAAATGTCAGAAGTGAAGGCTACACCTCGGGGAAACAATTCGTAGTATACCATGGCATCGCTGTTCCACCAGATGCATAACATTATCTTTTGTGGATGGCGCAGGTCTTTGCACGGGGAATTGTTGCTTCATTTGGGCTTAACCATTCCTTTCTTTTCGTCGTGTCAGCCTAAGGACACCATTTCTCGTTACCGGTAACCATACTGGATAGGGGTGGTCGGTGCTGTTCACGAGCCAATTGATAACGAGCAAGCAGAGATATACATATGGCCACGCATTGACTTTTGTGGTTTTGGCTTAGAGCATGCAGTACCCGTACATACGATTTTTGAACCTTCCCCACTGCATGCAAATATTGCACGATGGCGGAATGATCACAGTTTATGAAATTTGCCAGTTCTCGAGTACACTGACGTGGATCATTGTGGGTTAATGTGATTAAACAACCTTCATGAACCCCGAAAGTCTTCTGAACGTGGAAAGTCACTAATGTCAAAGCGATCCTGCTTAAAACGAAAAAAATAATTTTCATGCCGTTCTCTGTCCAATGGCATTATCCCCATACATGGCTCAAATGCTTCTGGCTGCCTCCGCGGATGTCACCCCTCCATTGAACTCAGACGGTGGAGTAAGTCAGGAATGTTCCGATTTCGCCGCGCGGGATTAGCCGAGCGGTCTCAGGCGCTGCAGTCATGGACTGTGAGGCTGGTCCCGGCGGAGGTTCGAATCCTCCCACGGGCATGGGTGTGTGTGTGTTTGTCCTTAGGATAATTTAGGTTAAGCAGTGTGTAAGCTTATGGACTGATGACATTACCAGTTAAGTCCCATAAGATTTAACACACATTTTTTTTGTTCCGATTTCAGCTCTTGGCACTCCATTTGCTAGTGCCACAGTTCCACTCACTGCTTCCAAATGACAAAACGGTTATATGTAAACTGAGACAGCAACAGTGAACTACATATTAAAAAAACAGTTGATAAATAGACTCATAACAACCGGAATACGAACAAGCAAATGTAAACTGAGACAGCAACAGTGAACTACATATTAAAAAAACAGTTGATAAATAGACCCATAACAACCGGAATACGAACAAGCAAAACAAGAATGCTACAAACTTATGTACCAACATAATAGTGAAAAAATTGAACTGCTTTACGTTCTCTATAACTCCTATCTATATATCGCTATGCATTAAACAGTTGCAGCCGTTTGTAACCGCTTTATTCATTCTGAATTGCCCTGCACTTTTAAAAATTTCAACAAGTTGAGACTGGTAGCTCTCTTCGTGTATGAATTGTTTGTGCTCGCGAAATCTCATTCAGATTCATATTATGCAGAACTGTAACATCGATTGTTTCAATATCCCAGTCTATTTTCCCTTCAGTTGGTCTACCGTTACGCGGTTTTCTCTTACAATCTTTCTTTTAAGTATGAACATAGATACAAAAATCACAAACAGACAAGCCAGACAAACGAGACGGCTAGAACCTTTGCTAAATGTGCACTCTACAGTGAAGGCATCATGAGCGCGAGACAACGACTGGCACGCGGCTCCATTTTTCTGGAAATAGCAGCACTGCCTTTCATGTTACTTTAATTCACTGTAGAAGTTCAAGAACATTTGAAAATAAACATCTTTAACGACAATGATTCCGGAGAACACCTGGCCTGTAGTTCGATTACCAGAATATAGCACCGAATACCAATTTATTTTTCTCGCGAAGAGGAAATTGATGCACAGTGGCCAGAAAGGTGAAACCAGCCTTCATAAATTACAGTGTCAGGTCAAGTTCGCGCACCCACAATCTTTTTAAGGGACCACTCGCAACACTTAACCGTCTTTTCCGTATCATCTGGAAGCAGTGCCTGAACACATGAAACGCAGTAAGACTTCAGGTAAGACTTTCAGTACAGAATGTCTGTTTCAAATCTGCCTGAAAGAAATTTTCTGTCTAGCAGTAATTTTCAGCAAAGTGTTTGCAGTCGTTCCCTGAGTTCGAAATGAAGGTTTGCAGTAATCCCTAGAATTAGGGACATCGCCGCTGAATAGGCATTATAGCAATTTCTGAACACTGCTTTTTGCAGGAATAATGGAGTTTATGAACTGTTCAGGAAAAATTTCACAAATCTTGACTGAAACAATACACATGTAAGCTTCAACTAAACACTTCCTTTTTCTTGAAGTTTATACTGTTTCTTGTCCTGTGAAACCGAGCGAGGTGGCGCAGTGGTTAGACACTGGACTCGCATTCGGGAGGACGACGGTTCAATCCCGCGTCCTGCCATCCTGAGTTAGGTTTTCCGTGATTTCCCTAAATCGCTCCAGGCAAATGCCGGGATGGTTCCTTTGAAAGGGCACGGCCGACTTCCTTCCCCGTCCTTCCCTAATCCGATGAGACCGATGACCTCGCTATCTGGTCTCCTTCCCCAAAACAACCAACCAACCAACTGTCCTGTGAAGTTGGGTAGAAGTCATTTTCTACGTGCAGTATGTCTACGACAAAATGATTGACAGGCAGTAATAGTATTCTCGACATTCGCAGTCATTCTTCTTCACTTTCTACTTCAGTTATATTCATCATGTAGATAAGAACAACTGTTATCAACCGCAGTGGAACATAGCCTCAGCTAAGCCTAACATCGAAAGTAATAAAAAGCAATATTAACCAATCAATAACGTCAGTTATATTTTTATAATGTAAAACTTGTAAGAGGTACGTGAAAAAAGTCATGAGACGGATTTCTAATCTACCAAAGTCTTTGATTTTTCTTCAGACAACAGTGTTTTCCACTTCAAAGTAGTTCCCTTCGGCAATTATACAGCGGGGGAGTTTTGGCAGCAGTTCTGAAAGTCTGAAACTGATAAGGCCTTTTACCCATCGGTCACAATCTTTTGAATGTTCTCCAGAGTCCCAAAATAACGTCCTTTTACGACATTTTTCAATTTCGAGAAAAGAAAACAGTCACAATGATTCAATTAGGTGAATAATGGGGATGTGGAAGAACAGGAATGCTTTTTGAGGTCAAAAATTCCGTGATTGAAGTAGGAGTGTGACATGGAGCGTTGTCATGATGCAGCATCAACTTGTCTCACTCGATTCACCTTTTTCCTGAGCATTCCAAGGACATCTTTGCAAAAGCCTTGACTGAGAATTTGTCTTTGAGGAAAAATTATCAATGCACACGCCACTTCTATCAAAAATGCAAGTCAGCATTGTTTTGATCTTTGGCTTGCTCCTTCGAGCTCCTTTCGAACGAGGAGATGCAGCTTTGTCTCAGGATCGAGGATTCACCATATGTGGTCACACGACTGAACCATTCGTGGTCATTGGTAGTTCTTTCAAGAAGGTCAACACACACGTTTCTTCGATTGTCCTTCCGCTTAATTGTTAGTTTTTTCCGCACCATTTTGCCTCCATGGTCACCCATCATTCTTATTGTTAAACTTCGGTCTGATATCACAAGAGGAAGCACGCGTTCGACGTTTTCGTCGGTTTTTGAAGTTGAAGATCTCTCTGAGCGAGGTTCATCTTCAACGTGGTCTCGGCCTTCCAAAAATGATTTTTCCTAGTGCTCTTGATAAGGAATGTTCCCCCATAGGCCTGTTTCAACTTTTCAAAGGTCACACTCGTGGTTTCCCCAAGTTTAACAACAAACGCAATCGCATAAAATTTCTCTAAATTCCGCTGTTCAATTTTCCTAACACGCAGCAAAAACACAACTTCACTGATGGCGCTCTCAAAAATCACCTGATGGTTGTACGGAGTGGAAATTCAGACTCCGCTTCTGGAAGGGATGAATACACCGGTCTACACAAGCAGGACAACGACGCGTTCCACACAGCTCGCAGTGTTATCAGTCTCACAACTTTTCTAGCACACCTCGTCCTATGCGTCTGATGAAGTGAGCCGTTGCTGGTAAACTTCTGAAAAGTCAGGTGACGACAGTTTGACGTTTGCGCCATTTCATGAACGTTATTTGTAACAACACCAGCTTCGCTCACATCTCAGATAACACTACCATTAGTATTCAACGCGTTTTATTTCAAAGATAGTGATTTCACATTGCAAAAGTGTAGAACATAATAAGTAAACAAACCATTTTGTATTTTACTCACACCAAAACAAAAATAGGTAATTGATTTCGCTGTGAAAATCGCTTAACTTCAAATATTCTGACTTGGAAAACATTAAAATACGAAATCAAACTGCTGTCTGTTTGAATACGACAAAAGTTGCTTGAATAAACCGCATAACGATGGGAAGACATTAATAACAGCGCTTTCAAGCAACAACTAACCACGCCCGTCAAGCGATCTGGCGGGCTGTTAAGGAGCACACCCACTTTTATCTTGGACACAGAGCTGCACGATTAGAAGAGATCAATACTTAGCTGTTGAAGACTGCTGTCATGACAGCTGTATTACACCACTTAGCAGCCACCGGTGTGTATATCCATATGAAGCGTTTTTCAAGGCATGCCATACGTGCAAATCTGTCTGGGGAATGGAGGTTAGTTGAACTTATGATCGTTGACAGCATTATGGTCGATCATATTAGTGCTGCACTGGGTAATTTTTAGGGTGACTATAACTAAAAGTAATCTGTGAATGCTGCAGATATTCTACCGAAACACTAAGGTACTGCAGTGTAAAGTGTACGCACTAGATATAAATCTTGACTAACATACTTCATTTTTCGGAACTTCGTGTATGAAATGAAGAGATAGCGAGACACTTTCTGCGGGTACGTGAAAACCATCTGACGCAGCTGTGACGACTCTGGACTCGCATTAGAGAGGTCGGCCGTTCAAGTGCCTTTTTCAGACTTCCAGATTCAGATTTTTGCATGGTTTCCTTAAAAAGTTGAAGACAAATATCTGGACAACTTCTCTGGGAAGCAAAGAGACCTTTTCCTATCCTGTCCTTCCCAAATCTAAGGTTGTGTAACGTCTAATGACATCGTCCACATTAAATCGTACTCATTATTGTGCGTTTGGTGCTATGTGGCTTGGAGAAATTGCAGCTGTCACATAAAAATAATTGAGTTTTTCACGTAAGCTGCTTTTTGATAGTAATTTACTTTATCGGACTAGTTTCGGGCAAGAAGACAAATACTTCTTATAGTATGTTATTTATAGTATATTTTGAAGTAGACAGGGGCTGCAAGGCCCCGCTGCCGGACAGATCCATATATTGCTAAACTCGCAGAACACTTACACTAAGCTCTAACCTACTCAATGTGCTGAGGTGCCGTTGTCCGGCACGTACTCGAGACACACCGAGCGAGGTGGCGCAGTGGTTAGCACACTGGACTCGCATTCGGGAGGACGACGGTTCAAACCCGCGTCCGGCCATACTGATTTAGGTTTTCTTTCATTTCCCTAAAGCGCTTCAGGCAAATACCGGGACGGTTCCTTTGAAAGGGCACGGCCGACTTCCTTCCGCATCCTTCCCTAATCCGGTGGGACCGATGACCTCGATGTTTGGTGCCTTCCCCCAAATCACTCAACCAACCAACTCGAAACACGACGGCAGCGCGTGGGTATGGTAAGAGGTCACTGTCTCAGAGGCCGGTTCGTAGTTTACCTGATTCGCCATCACTGGGGGTCTGCAACCGTCCGCGATGTAGCAAGTGTCGGGCCGGCTGCTGTTGCAATGACGTGATTTCGTTTGCCGTCGCGGTCATTTGCGGCCACTGTGGCGCTGCTACTCTTTTCCATGGCAGCGCCCAAAATTTATTGGCGGCCCCCACAGTATTGTTTTATGACTTTTTGGTTTTCTGTATCATCATTATGTGACTTGCCTTATATGTACTACTTTTTAGCGTATCCCAAAGACGATCTTTCATTCTAATCATACAGGGTGAGTCACCTAACATTACCGCTGGATATATTTCGTAAACCACATCAAATACTGACGAATCGATTCCACAGATCGAACGTGAGGAGAGGGGCTAGTGTAATTGGTTAATAAAAACCATAAAAAATGCACGGAAGTATGTTTTTAACAAAAACCTACGTTTTTTTAAATGGAACCCCGTTAGTTTTGTTAGCACATCTGAACATATAAACAAATACGTAATCAGTGCAGTTTGTTGCATTGTAAAATGTTAATTACATCCGGAGATATTGTAACCTAAAGTTGACGCTTGAGTACCACTCCTTCGCTGTTCGGTCGTGTATATCGGAGAGCACCGAATTACGTAGGGATCCAAAGGGAACGGTGATGGACCTTAGGTACAGAAGAGACTGGAACAGCACATTACGTCCACATGCTAACACCTTTTTATTGTTCTTTTTCACTGACGCACATGTACATTACCATGAGGGATGAGGTACACGTACACACGTGGTTTCCGTTTTCAATTACGGAGTGGAATAGAGTCAGGCCAATGTGGTGGCTATCATTTGCTGCACACAATTGAAATCTCTGGCGTAATAAATGTCGTACACGCCGCAGTACATCTGGTGTAATGTCGCCGCAGGCTGCCACAATACGTTGTTTCATATCCTCTGGGGTTGTAGGCACATCACGGTACACATTCTCCTTTAACGTACCCCACAGAAGGAAGTCCAGAGGTGTAAGATCAGGAGAACGGGCTGGCCAATTTATGCGTCCTCCGCGTCCTATGAAACGCCCGTCGAACATCCTGTCATGGGTCAGCCTAGTGTTAATTGCGGAATGTGCAGGTGCACCATCATGCTGATACCACATACGTCGACGCGTTTCCAGTGGGACATTTTCGAGCAACGTTGGCAGATCATTCTGTAGAAACGCGATGTATGTTGCAGCTGTTTGGGCCCCTGCAATGAAGTGAGGACCAATGAGGTGGTCGCCAATGATTCCGCACCATACATTGTGAGGATTGTCCACGGACCAGTAATGCATGTTCCGTAGATTCACTGCCCCGTGGTTTGTGAAACCCGCTTCATCGGTAAACAGGTAGAACTGCAACGCATTCTCTGTTAATGCCCATTGACAGTATTGCACTCGATGATTAAAGTCATCACCATGTAATTGCTGATGTAGCGACACATGAAACGGGTGAAAGCGGTGACGGTGCAGTATGCGCATGACACTACTTTGACTCAGTCCACCGGCTCTCGCAATGTCCCGTGTACTCATGTGTGGGTTCATGCCAACAGCAGCTAACACACCAACTGCATCCGTTTCTTCTGTGACGGGCCTGTTACGGACCCGTTTGCGTGCTACGACCATACCTGTTGCATACAGTTGGCGGTAGATGTTTTGCAATGTGCGGCACGTTGGATGCTCTCTGTCCGGGTACCGTTCTGCATACACCCTGCAGGCTTCAGCTGCATTTCGTCGATACCCGCCATAGATGAGTATCATCTCCGCCTTTTCAGAGTTCGAATACACCATGGTCACAGTTCCTACAACACTGGCCGGCCGAAGTGGCCGTGCGGTTAAAGGCGCTGCAGTCTGGAACCGCAAGACCGCTACGGTCGCAGGTTCGAATCCTGCCTCGGGCATGGATGTTTGTGATGTCCTTAGGTTAGTTAGGTTTAATTAGTTCTAAGTTCTAGGGGACTAATGACCTCAGCAGTTGAGTCCCATAGTGCTCAGAGCCATTTGAACCCATTTGAACCTACAACACTACACTATCACAGACGTCTGGTAACACGGTGTACTACAGTTGGTCTGCGTGCGGAGACGAATGCAGAATAACAATAGCTGCAAGCGCTACATGCGGACACTGCGACAGCTAGACCAAACCACAACAGTGCACTACAGCCACACTCGTAAACACGGTCGTCATCGTAAACATGTCCCTGCAGATGCTGCTCGCCGACCGTGGCCCGTGTTTGTTACAACACGCAACTGAACGTCGGAGGTTTCAAGCGTCAACTTTAGGTTACGATATCTACGGATGTAATTAACATTTTACAATGCAACAAACGGCACTGATTAGGTATTTGTTTATATGTTCAGATGTGCTAACAAAACTAACGTGGTTCCATTTTAAAAAAAACGTAGGTTTGTGTTAAAAAACATACTTCCGTGCATTTTTGTATGGTTTGTATTAAACAATTACACTAGCCCCTCTCCACACGTTCGGTCTGTGGAATCGGTTCGTCAGTATTTGATGTGGTTTACGAAATATATCCAGCGGTAACGTTAGGTGACTCACCCTGTATAATAATACTATTGTGTGATGTATACACGTATATATATGCTATCAGACTAAGAAATTTTTATGAGAATATGCAGCGTTCGAAATGTGGTGCTACAGAAGAATGCTGAAGGTTAGATGGGCGGATCACATAACTAATGAGGAGGTATTCAAAAATGGTTCAAATGGCTCGGAGCACTATGGGACTTAACATCTGTGGTCATCAGTCCCCTAGAAATTAGAACTACTTAAACCTAATTAACCTAAGGACATCACACACATCCATGCCCGAGGCAGGATTCGAACCTGCGACCGTAGCAGTCCCGCGGTTCCGAGGAGGTGTTGAATAGGATTGGGGAGAAGAGGAGTTTGTGGCACAACTTGACTAGAAGGAGGGATCGGTAGGTAGGACATGTTCTGAGGCATCAAGGGATCACCAATTTAGCATTGGAGGGCAGCGTGGAGGGTAAAAATCGTAGAGGGAGACCAAGAGATGAATACACGAAGCAGATTCAGAAGGATGTAGGCTGCAGTACGTACTGGGAGATGAAGAAGCTTGAACAGGATAGAGTAGCATGGAGAGCTGCATCAAACCAGTCTCAGCACTGAAGACCACAACAACAACAACAACAATGCAGCTGTCAGTGGGGACTGCTTTACGTGCGAAGACCATCATTTTTTCTTCTAGTTTGTATTATCTCTATATTTACATGAACAGCAACTGGTACAGACAAGTGCATTTTCTCGTAAAAATTTCTTACGAAACATCGCATTGGCATACGCTAAAAAAGACTACACACGAGGCCTATTCGGAAAGTAAGACCCAATCGTCGTGTAACAAAAACCACAAAAAAAAAACCAAAAGTATTTTATTTGCAACAGTTAGCTACACCTTGCAGCTACTTCTCTACATAGTCGCCACTCCGACTTCGACATTTGTCGTAGCATTGTACCAGCTTTCCAATAGTCTTGTGTATTCTGCTGCCGAGTACTGTGTACCTGTCTGGTTGGAAAGTGTACATGTGAAGAAGTTAGACACAAAACTGAACCACACAATGCGCTGTATTACTGCTTCCATCAAATCAACTTTATGCAACTGGTTAGCTGTATTGAGTCACATCCCTCCACCTCACTTAAGGCGGAAACAAGTTCTAATGATGGATGCCAAGAAAATCTCTGCATCACCCTCTCTACCACTGCACCAGGAATTCTGTCATTCGCCATAGCAGCGATTGCTATCAAGAAGACCAGCAAGTGTTACTGCAGGACAACTCATCGCGGATGGTTTTGATCTAAATGAAAGCTGGAAGCATGAATGGCCAACAAAAACATTGGGAACAAGTGTCCATCACCTTGATCCCACAAAGAAGCCAAAAGGTTTTGACCTACCGAGGAACCTCTGGTGCCGCCTCAACAGGTTAAGGACTGGACATGGTTGTTGAAGCTACTTCAGGTACAAATAGGGCTGGATCAGTTCACCATTGTGTGAATGTAATCAAGAAGAGCAGACAATTGAACATCTAGTCCAACGCTGTCCACTTCACTCATGCCGTGGAATTCCCGACGACTTGTTCACTCCCATACCCAGCATAATTAATTGGTTGAAAGACACGGACTTTAAGGTTTAATCTTGTCTTATATCATATGTATATTGTATAAAATCACTTGCCTTATAGCAAATGTATATTGTATAAATTCACCATACGGTTAAATAATAAATAAATAAAATAGCTTCATCATACAAGGCAGCCGCCTGTGCTTTCTACCAATTCTCTACGCTGATCTGCAGCTTTTTGTCTGTGCCAAAATGTTCTCTTCATAGCCAGCGGTTCATGTAAGTAGAGAACAAAATCAGAGTCAGCCATATCCGGGCTGTATTGAGGGTGATCAAACACTTCCCATCGGAAACGCTGGGGGAGCGTCCTCGATGCTCCCGCAGTGCGCTGCCGAGGACCGTCATAAAAAAGGAAATGCTTAACAGTTACGTTGTTTGAGGTTGCCTGAAATCAAGCGGTATCTCTCACAGACTTTCATACTCGGCGGGAGACACCATTTTCTAGGCGTCTTTACGTGCTCTTTATTCGCTGAGAACAGAAAAGAGTAACGTGACGCGATCGACGGACATGCTAGAGACACTGCCCGAAACATCTATGCAAAGCTTCATCGAATTTTCACTGAGGCTTCGCCTTACTTTCCGAATAACCCTCGTATAAGGCAAGTCAGGTTTTGATAATATAGGAAACCACATATCCGTAAAACGTTGTATCGTAAACAACATATTGTAAGAAGTAAACCTGACCGGATACTTACGCGTGTTAGCACCCCGCTTCCGTGATTCACGGAAGCGCCCCGGACCCGGATCGAATCCGCCCGACAAATTAAAGATGACCGCCTGAGGATCTTAGGAGGTTTCCGGCACCCGACGAGGTGAATAACACGCTTCTGGCCATGTCTCATCTGAATCACACAATTCGAAGCGTTTAGAAAACGTACTTACATTTTCACATGGGATAACATAATATGGGTACACAAATTCCGTCCGGAGAGGGGGGCGGGGGGCGGGGAGAGGGGGTTGCGACAGGAACGACAGCCAGCCATCAATGTCAAAGACAACAATTAACAAGTCGAGCCTGTGAAGATACGGGAGTCAGGCCAGGAAAAAGGAGTTTTATCTTCTATAATGCAGACGCCGTTGATGACGTTTTGTAGAAAACTGGCCTGGCAATACCGTGGGTGTGTGAAATACAGTTTAATTCTTACTGTAAGTGAACACAGCAACCAAGTACTGTTAATAATGCTAGTTATTAAGACTGAAAACAGAAGCGTACCGATTTTACTCATGAAATATGAAGTACCAAGAGTAGAATTACTAGTTGATGAATTGGTTAAGGGGGGTAATAGTAGCAGAAAGTAGTAGTGCTAGAAAGTAGTTTTTTTGCCTCTTTGTTTCTTTGTTGCACTGTTCGATTTATCACGTACTATTGTTGTAATATTAGGATCTTTTTGCTTTGGTACTTACAAACAATTCCAAGAAGATCCTAATATTATAATAATACTACCTAAAAATCTAATACTGCAACATAGGAGTATGACGTACAAATACTTTTTTTCCTCTCCCTCCAAAACTCATTCATTTTCTTAGAATAAACTCATTTCCTATCATGTGATCATTTCACACCAGCTGTTTTTCTTTTTGCTTTAGCTTACTGAAAACTTTGTATTTCTTGACTTCTAGTCTGAATTTGTCTCCGTCGAATAAGGCCTCCTGTTCAACCTGCAATTTATATAAGTCTTTTTTTGTCTTGCCTCTCCTCACATTTTCTTTACCTGTTTTCCTGTTTTGGAAGGATGTGTCAATCTTCTATGTTAATATTTCCTCCTCTCTAAATGTCCATGGAGTATAACACGTCTTTTCCTGATCTCGTTTGTTTTTTTAGGGCACAATGAGTAAATTTTCTTATTTGGTCTCAAAACCCAGTTGCCATGTTTTTCTTGATTGGACCTAATATTTTTCGCACGAATCTTCTTTCTGTCTTTTCCAAATCTTCTAACGTCCTTTTGCATCCGTAGAAAAATAGTCTTTCAGATCCACAGAGGACTTCTGGTTTCACACTGTATTATCATGCTTTAATTTAACTTCTTTAGAAAAATATTTTTTTGTGTTGTTCGTGTGCGCTCTTTTGAATTTTTTCAGTTCTGATTTTAGTTCCTTCTGTTTCTCTTATTATGTTCATATACTCATCCAGATATTTAAAGTTGTCCGCTTTCTTGATGTTGCCGTGTTTGGTTTTTAAAATTCTTAGTGAGTTACTTTGATTGATCATGTTTTCTGTCTTTTAAAACGATATTTCTAGAGCTATCTTCTAAGGTGTTTACTTCAGAAGTTCAAGTTTTTTCTTTTAGTTCTCTGAGGTTCCACATATTATTACGATATCGCCGGAAAAGTCCAAACGATTTGTTGCTTCTGTAGACCACCCAAGTTCACATAGTTATTAACTTTTTTCCTTACTCTATTTTTTATTCTCTTGTAATTTTGCCATCACTCAGTTGAATTATGATGATTACAAGCCGTTTCCTTGTCTGACTTCTGATACTATTAAGTCATGATTGCTGTGTTGTTCTTGGGAAGCGTCGACAGTATGTTCTCCAGATCTTCCCATAAGTTTTCTACTTTGTCTCCATTTTACCTGTTGTCTGTAGAAATGATTATGGGGCATGTTCTGAAAGTAAATGTACTAAATTTTTATATTTTTAGAAAAAGTATATTTGAAAAAAATTAAACAGAATATTGTCGATACGTTGATACAGTTGTTGACCGTTTTTTCATATAATCGCCATGTATGTGGTGAGCCGTTGCACAAACTTCTTCACGCCCTGGTAGAAGAAATCTCCTTCTATCTCTTTCCCGCACTTTAGAGGATCTTTCTGCCCGTGCTCGTCGATTGAAAATTTAAGTCCACTTATGTGTGCCTTCAGGAAGGGGAAAATATGAAAAGCTAAAAGGCGCCAAGTCAGGGGAATACAGGGTTTTGTTCATATCATCCCAACCAAACGAGTGCAGGAGCACCTTGGTGGCTGAGGCTGTGTGATGACGGACCTTGTCGTGCAACAAGCACACTCCGTTTGTCAGCATTCCCCTCCTTTTGTTTTTAATGCTCCTTCTTTTCTTTTAAAGGACTCTCTATATCATTTTGCACTGATGTCTCTCCCTGAGACAGAAATTGTAGTTTTGAATTATTTAGGAGATGAGGAATTGGTGTGACGCCACGGTGACGATTGTTTTTTTGTCTCAGGCGTGTAACGAGCAGTCCACACATCATCTCGAGTAACAACACAGCTCGAAAAATCCTCACGTTAAAATTTAGATCGCTCAAGGAACTCACGGACGCTACTGATTGGATTTTTCGTGTGTTACTATGCCAGTTGTTTTGGGACGCATATTGCTCAGAGTTCCATCGTTTCTGTGAGTGTCTCGTATAAGAGATTTATAGAGAGTTGCAGAATAATCAGAGAAAATTCATACACTGTCGATTGGTGGTCTTCACGAACAGTTTCCTCGACTTTTTGGACCAATTCATCTGTCAAAATGGAAGGTCTTCCACTCCTCTGTTCGTCATGAACGTTTATTCAGACTCTGCTAAAATTCATGCACCATTTAAAAACACTCGTTCTATTCATAACACCTTCACCGTAAACCGTTTTTATTCGCGGAAGATTTCTGTAGATGTTATTCATTTCGAGAGTTGGAAACGGAACACAGAATGTAGCTCGTACTTGGTGGGATTTCTTACCGACATCTTCCACACAACTGGATACTACAACACGAGTTTACATATTACCGTGTTCCCTCCGTGCTTGCTCTGGTTAGGGGTCCACCCGCTATCGTTCAGTGTTGCCAACACTCAAAAAACAAAAGCCCACAGCCCTTTATGGTAACAGTACACTTACTTTCTGAACTTGCCTTGTATTATGTACACCTTTTACTATACACGGAATTGTTAGTTGTACGACCATTGTTAACTTTCAAGGTAATAGGTCGCAATTTATTTACTGTATTTATTTATATATCGTATGGTTTTTAAGCACACCAGTAAATATAATACAAACAATAACACACGTAATTTACAAACAAACATCTAAATTGTAAAATAATCAACTGCATCATTCGTTGCGATCAAGAAATCGTCGGAAGTACCACTATAGTACCACGATAAGCCCTGTTGGTACTATTTGACGATCGGTTTGCCTGACTGCTCCGCAATCGCAATTTGGAATTGGAGACTTGCATCATGTCTGAAGAGAGTCCATGTTTCTGCCATGATTTGTGCGTATTCTGTTAAACATTGTCCATGTTGTGTTCGATTGGTCAAAGGCAGGAGGTTTCTTTCTTATTCAGTACAAGTGTTGGAAATGTGGAGAAACGCCTTCGTCCATTCTCGTTCCCATGAGCCTTCTAGGTCGAATTAAGAAATGTGCATTTCAATTGCTGTTTTCACGGATGGTTTTCTACACACATAAAATTTTTTTTTTTTGTTCAAATGTGTGTCAAATCTTATGGGACTTAACTGCTAAGATCATCAGTCCCTAAGCTTACACACTACTTAACCTAAATTATCCTAAGGACAAACACACACACCCATGCCCGAGGGAGGACTCGAACCTACGCCGGGACCAGCCGCACACTCCATGACTCCAGCGGCTAGACTGCTCGGCTAATGCCGCCCGGAAAAAAAAAGCATGACCCCAGTTCCCAGAACTCCTGAAGACAGACGTTGACCGTGGGTATTGCATCACAGACACAATCCAGTTGACTGTTCAGAGATGTCACTAAACCCGCCCAAAGACGTAAACAACCTTGCATGAGCAGCGCCTATTAGACTGAGGGGGTCCGACAGCCGATCAGTTCCAGTCATTCCACCAGGAAGGAGGTACATGGCTGGTGCTATCTGTAGTTCAACCATGCCTAGACGATCAATACAGCGGTTCGATCGCGTCCGCATTGTTTCTTTGTGCCAGGAAGGTTTCTCAACAAGGGAAGTGTCCAGGCGTCTAGGAGTGAGCCAAAGCGATGTTGTTCTGACATGGAGGAGATACAGAAAGACAGGAGCTGTCGATGTCATGCCTCGCTCAGGCCGCCCAAGGGGTACTGCTGCAGTAGATGACCTCTTCCTAGGGCTTATGGCGCCGAGGAACCCTGACAGCAATGCCACCATGTTGAATAATGCTTTTCGTGCAGCCACAAGACGTCGTCTTACGACTCAAACTGTACAATAGGCTGCATGATGCGCAATTTCCCTCCCGACGTCCATGGCGAAGTCCATCTTTGCAACCACGACACCATGCAGCCCAGTACAGAGGGGCCCAACAACACGCCGAATGGACTGTTCAGGATTGGAATCACGTCCTCTTCAGCGATGAGTGTCGCATAAGCCTTCAACCAGACAATCGTCGGAGACGTGTTTGGAGGCAACTCGGTCAGGCTGGACGCCTTAGACACACTGTCCAGCGAGCCCAGCAAGTTGGGGGTTCCCTGCTGTTTGGGGTGGCATTATGTCGGGCCGACATACGCCGCTGCTGGTCATGGAAGGCGCCGTACGGGTGTACGATACACGAATGCCATTCTCCAACCGATAGTGCAACCATATCGGCAGCATATTGGCGAGGGATTCGTTTTCATGGACGACAGTTCGCGGCCCCATCGTGCACATCTTGTGAATGCCTTCCGTTCAGGATAACGACATTGCTCAAGTAGAGTGGCCAGCATGTTCTCCAGACATGAATCCTATCAAACATGCCTGGGATAGATTGAAAGTGGCTGTTTGTGGACGATGTGACCCTCCAATCACTCTGAGGGATCTAAGCCGAATCGCCGTTGAGGAGTGGGACAATCTGGACCAACAATGCCTTGATGAACTTAAGGATAGTGTTCCACGGGGAATAAAGCCATGCAACAATGCAAGAGGACGTGCTACTGGGTATTGGAGGTACCAGTGTGTACAGCAATCTGGACCACCACCTGCGAAGGTCTTGCTGTATGGTGGTACAACACGCAATGTGTGGGTTTCATGAGCAATGAAAAGAGCGGAAATGATGTTTATGTTGATCTCTATTCCAATTTGCTGTACAGGTTCCGCAACTCTCGGAACCGAGGTGATGCAAAACGTTTTTTGATGTGTGTATATCGAAGTTTTCCTTCAAGGATAACCTCATCTTGATTGATAGGAAGTTGCGGGTTGCCTTGCACGCGTTTAAATTAGCGGAGTAGAGCTGCTGTTCGTCGAAGTGGGGGCGGAATGTGGGTCAATATGGAGAGCCATTCGACGGAGACTGATCATAGTGCACCACTATTAATTCTCATTGTGTTGTTCAGCTGTGCGTCGAGAGTTTGTGTATATGTGCGCGCTATTGAGCCATACAGGAGCACCATATCCCGCAGCAGAGTAGACTAGCACAAGTACTAAAGTGCACAGAGTTTCAGCAGCGAAGCCCCAGGCTGATTTGCAGTGCTTATGCAGGGTGTTGTTCCTAGTTCGTATCTTCGCATTCGTGTTTTCCAGATGATTCTTGTAGGAGAGTGTTCTGTCAAATGTAAACCCTATATATTTTGGGTGCTGATAGTGTCAAGTAGTCTGTCACCAGAATAGACCTGGAGCTGTCTATTCGCCACTCTGTTGTACAAATGAAAGTAAGCCATGTCTGTCTTGCTGAGGTTTGGTTTCAGTCTCCATCTCCAACAGTATCACTGGATCAGATGTTGTCTTCCATTTCTTCAAAGCTGTGCAGAATCAATAAGTAGATAATAATTTCAAAAAGCCACTTGACTGCGTAAATATAATTGGAAGTGAAAATTAAAAAAAAGTTTGAGAACATAAGTACTGAGTTATTTGTGTGTTGCTTAGATCGAAAATCTTGTCTATTTTTACACCATTGTTGTTTGTATTTGCCGAATAATAAGCTATGGTTATATTCGTGTTTTCATGTAATATTTCCGTAGACGTCCATCCTACCGACCAACATGCTGCTCTCCTAATACGACTGAGATGACAAAAGTCATGCGATGCCTCCTAATATCGTGTCGGACCTCCTTTTGCTCGGCGTAGTGCAGCAGCTTGATGTGGCATGGACTCAACAAGTCGTTGGAGGCCCCTGCAGAGATATTGAGCCATGCAACCTCTATAGCTGCCCATAAGTGCGAAATTCTTGCCGGTGCAGGATTTTCTACAAGAACTAACCTCTCGACTACGTCCCATAAATTTCCAATGAGATTCATGTATGGCGATCAGGGTGACCAAATCATTCATATCGCATCGTCCAGAATGTTCTTCTAACCAATCACGAACAATTGTGGCTCGGTGACAAGGCACCTTGTCATACAGAAAAATTCCATCGTTGTTTGGGAACATGGAGTCCAAAAATGGTTCAAATGGCTCTGAGCACTATGGGACTTAACATCTACGGTCATCAGTCCCCTAGAACTTAGAACTACTTAAACCTAACTAACCTAAGGACAGCACACAACACGCAGTCATCACGAGGCAGAGAAAATCCATGACCCCGCCGGGAATCGAACCCGAGATCCCGGGCGCGGGAAGCGAGAACGCTACCGCACGACCACGAGCTGCGGACATGGAGTCCATGAGCGGCTGCAAATTGACTCCAAAAAGCCTAACATAGTTAATCCCAGTCAATGGCCTGTTCATCTGGACCAGACGACCCAGTACATTCCATGTAAACACAGCTCACACCATTATGGAGCCACTATAAGCCTGCACAGTACATTGTTGACAACTTGGGTCCATTGGCTTCGTGGGGTCAGCTTCACACTAGAATCCTGCCATCAGGTCTTACCAACTGAAATCGGGACTGATCTCAGCAGGCCAAGTTGTTCCAGTCGATTTGGGTTCAACTCATATGGTCACGACCTCAGGAGAGGCGCTGCAGGCGATGTGGTGCTGTTAAGCAAAGGAAATAGCGTCGGTCGTCTGCTGCCATACTCCATTTACGCCCGATTTCGTCGGTCTTTTTAACGGACACGCTCGTCGCACTTTCCACGTTAATTTCTGCGGTTGTTTCATGCAGTGTAGCACTAATCATTTTACGCAAACGCCGTTGCTCTCGGTCGTTAAGTGAAGGCCGTCGGCCACGCGTTGTCCGTGGCGAGAGATAATGCCTGAAATGTGGTATTCTCGACACACTGTAGACACTGTGGATCTCGGAATATTGAATTCCCTGACGATTTTCGAAATGCAGTGTCCCATGCGGTCAGCTTCAACTACCATTCCGCGTTCATAGTCAGTTAATTCTCGTCGTGCGGCCACAATCACGTCGGAAATCTTTTCACATGAATCACTGCAGTGCAGTCCGCCGCCGGTATCTGAGTGGTCGGCGCGACAGAATGTCAATCCTCAGGGCCCGGGTTCGATTCCCGGCTGGGTCTGAGAATATCTCCGGTCAGGGACTGGGTGTTATGTTGTCCTAATCATTATCCTTTCATCCCCAACGACCCGCAGGTCGCTGAAGTGGCTTCAACTCGAAAGATCTGCACCCGGCGAACGGTCTACCCGACCTGAGGCGCTATCCACTCGACATTTTTTTTTCTTTTTTAATTGCAGTACAAATGACAGCTCCGCGAATGAATTGCCCTTTTATCACTCGTGTACGCGATACTATCGCCATCTGTATGTGTGCATATCGCTATCCCATGACTTTTGCCACCTCATTGTATTTGCCTCTTCTTGCAGGTGGCGTCAACGGGGAAACGTGGGTTCGGGCCTGCCACAACGGAAGAAGCCGTCGGCCTGCCGCACTGGGAAGACCTGCTGCGCAACTTCATCAGCGCTCCCGACAGGCCGTGCGGTTTTGGCCAACTGGGGAGCGTGGTCGGTCTATGTCAAGAGCTGTCGTCCTCACCGGACGGCGAACAAACACTGACTGCTCGGACCGGCTAAGCGAGGGGGTGACGCCGGTCTGCAGCGCATTCTACTACGCACTGTTTGAGGATATTTGGGTGTGCTGGCTGTTGCCTTTATACCACGGGACAATGACTTAATACCATCTCAGTGAAATACGAGAGTTGGAATTTTAACAGTGGCAACTATTTATATACAGCTCGTACAAAATAGGTACGTGTTTTAAAGTTTTACTAACCTTCAAAGCAGTCACCATCATTGTGTATAACCATTTGCCAGCGATGTGGAAGTCGTAGGATACTCTTAGCAGTGCCAGTTGGTTGACAGTTCGGGCGGCGCGGTCTATTGCCCGACGAATTTGTAGCAGTTCTGAAGCGAATGCCGTGAAGTGATTCCTTCAGTTTAGAAATCGAGCTGAACTTACGACGGCTCAAATCAGGCGAGTGCAGTAGGTGGTATAGCACTTAGCAGCCCCATTAGTCAAACAAATCAGTAACAGCTTTCACTGTACGTGCATGAGCATTGTCCTGCAAAATGATGGTCGGGTCCTGCAGAAAGTGTCATCACTTCTGTTTCTAAGCTGATCGTAGGTTGTGTTCCAAAAATGAACAGCATAGAGACAGGAGTGATGACACTTTCTGCAGTACCTGTCCGTCATTTTGCAGGACAATGGTCAAGCACATACAGTGCAAGCTGATTTGTTTGACTGATGGGACTGCTAAGTGCTATACCACCTACTGCACTCCCCTGACTTAAGCCCTCGTGAGTTCAGCTCGATTACTAAACTGAAGGAAACACTTCACGGCATTCGCTTCAGAACTGCTACAAATTCGTCGGGCAATAGACCGCGCCGCTCAAACTGTCAACACAACTCGCACTGCTATGACTATATCCTACGACTTCCACATCGCTGGCAACGGGTAATACACAATGCTGGTGACTACTTTGAAGGTCAGTAAAACTTTGAAACACGTATCTGTTTTGTATGAGCTGTAATTAAATAGTTTCCACTACTAAAGTTCCAACCCTCGTACATTACTGGCCGTAACAGCTCACATCCCAAGACATACTACTCGACAAAGTGACAAGAAACCCTGCCATAGCGAAAACTAACTTGGTTACCTGGGGCACAGCTGCGTTCCATGTCAAATTAGCGCGTTGTTCCAACGATCAGAAAAAACGATGGATATTAACAACTTACTGACGGTGAGAAGGAGCAGAGAGTGACAGTGCTGATGTAAAAGGAGACGGAATGTTCAAGTTGAGTAAGCGAATTATCTGTAAACTGTATCAAGAAGGGATAGTGCTGAGCGGATTGTGGTTTCAACTATCTATAAGCAAAGTGCGCACAATAAATATGACGGGTGTTCAATAAATTATGCAATTCTTTTTTCTGAAGGGATGTTCGTTTTATTCATGATTCGAGTATATGACTCTTTTGGCTACAAAACCCTATTTTTCAACACAGTCTCTGTCAAATGCGATGGTCTTACTGGGAGGGCAAGTATGCCCGAATGGTACTACTCTGCCAGTCGACGTCGGAGACAACGTCTTGCTGCGTCAGTAACCACCTCACATTTCGTGTACTGATTCCCTCAGAGTGCAACTTTCATTGGGCAAAACAGATGGAAGTCGGAAGGTGCGAAATCCGGCCCTTCTAGGGTCCACGAGGAAGGACAGTTCAACTAAGTTATGTGAGCTCGTCTCTGGTCCGCCGACTTGTGTGAGACCTTGCGTTACCATGGAGAAGGAGAAGTTCGTTTGCATTTTCACGGCGAGGAACACGCTGAAGTTGTTTCTTCAATTTTCTGATGGTACCACAGTACTCTGCCGCGTTGATAATTGCATCATGAGGGAGGACATAAAACAGATCAGCCCCTTCAGAGTCCCAGAAGATCGTCGCCATGACTTTACTGGCTGAGGCTGTGGTTTTGAACTATTTCTTGGGTCGAGAGTAGAGTTGGGTAAACTTGTTCATCCTTGGGCACTAGTTCACTGGTGATCGCTATTTTTTGGGAACCGTTCATTTTAACTCGCTCACCCTTAATTTGTGCTTGGTATCCAGTTTTTATGAAAAATTGAAAATTAGTAGCCGAGGTGACTGAAGATGGAAGGCGCCAAGGGGGGGGGGGGGGGTACTTGCCTCTGCCTTGGAGTACAGAGTTTTTATTCATAGCAGAATTCTCACATACTTGTAATTTTCGTGACTCTGCAAAACCTCTCGTTTAGCCAACTGTAGCGTTATGTGGCTAATCGCAGCGAAATACGAGTAATATAAGGTGGCGAACAAAAACCGGCCCCGAGTACAGACTGTTCACCAATTACGCTCGACTTGTTGACCGCTACGAGCAGAATAGAAAAAAGGATGTAATAATTAGGCAGTAAATAAATAACAAATAAGCTAATGCAGACACCAACTTCGAAACAATAGATGACGATTGGAAGGCGACAATGAGCAGTCTAGTACTCGGGTCCGATTTTTCGTGCGTCATCCTGTACCACTGAAATAATATTGTAGAAGTTATCATATTCTCTTTACAAAATGTGACACCAGACAGTCAATTATGGAGCGCGGACTTCATTCGGTTGTAAGTCGGTCTGCCTTCAATGACAATGAACATGCTCTTTTACCTTGGATCAAAAAGACGGGAAATGGCCATTCGTGTGTTCCGATTTCGTTTGCATGTGTAAAAACAAAAATAAAATCTTGCCTTTTTACAAGTATTTGTTCAACTGTTTATCGATATAGGGAAGTAAGCTGATTTCACGTTTGTTAACCGAAAATATGTATGTATTACATACCACGCAATTTTATGTAATTTACGTAACTATAAAATACATTTTAGATAACGGTCATGGACGCTGAATAGAATACGAAAAGAACCAGAAGTTCAGAGTTCAAAAAAGATTTGAAAAAGATCTAGAATGAGCGTGCGCAGCGAACGAAACGAACAACTCTATACTGAAATAACTATGTGCAGTCGGCAGTGGAACTGCGACGAGTGGCCACGCGAAGGACGAGTCCGGCCGAGCGAGACCGAGACAGACAGGAACGGGACCGAGGCTGGAACGAGACCGGCCGACGTGCCGTTGCGGGAACGAGACCGACCGTTTCCCGTTCCCGGGAACTGTAAGTAGAAAGCCGCGACCGAAGTGAACTCTGAAAGACCGTTCCTAAGAATTCATCGTTCGTTCCGATCAACTTGATGAACCGTTCCTTTCGACCCGTTAGTTCGCGAACGACCCGTCTCTAGACAAGAGATAGTGTGGCGCCAGTGCATGAAATCCGCTTAGCTTCCGGGTCGAGGCGGTGTGCCCGTGTTCATCAACTGTGACGATGTTCAATAAAAAAGTCACGATCTGCCTCACAACGCGCAAGCAATGCCGCACATACAGTCCTTCGTTGCTCTTTATGGTGGATACACAGTTTTCACTGCACCAGCTGGTGGATGAGTGTATCAGTACCACTTACAGAGACGCCCAGTTGTGCAGCGAGGTGTTTGATTGTGATCCGTCGATCACCACGAGTGAGAGTGCCTGCGCGTTCAGACACTGCAGGAAACTCAGCTGTGTGCGGCCGGCCGGCACGCGGGAGATCGAAGAGGTTTGCGTCACCTTGCGATTCTGATAGACGCCTCGCCCAACGACTCATCGTGCTTTTGTTCACTGCCAAGTTTCCCTACATACTCTTCAAAAGCCTATGAATATGTGCCATGCTTTGGTATTCCGACAAAAGAAACACAATGACAGCTCTCTGCTTGGAACGCACGTCTGTTATAGACGCCATTTTGAAGGTTAGGTTTAGCGCCACCACCTATTGGAACTTCAGGAAAATATAGGGGCTAAAGCTGGAATATTCCACTACGTCCCACAACAAATTCCGCATTTCTCCAACTGAAACTGGCCGAGAAAAATTTGTGTGTGTGTGTTGGGGTTTATGGGCGCTCAACATCGAGGTCATCAGCGCCCTGAGAAAAATTTGTTGGATTACTTATCGAACGACATTCCTATTCATAGACGTTGTGGGTAAATGTGTTATTAGGCAACAATTTCTCCGATATTATGAACAACACAAAGAAATATCAAATTTCGAAAGCTCCACATCTTTTTTCGCACAGAACTCAACCCCAGTGCTAGCAAGAAAACTCTTCTAAGACTCGTGTCTATGGGAATTGGTATTAAGTAGTACTAGAATAAATGAGTTGTCAGGTGTGTGAACGAGACAACAGCTTCATATAGAAAAATTTTGCAAAAAGTGTTGTTATGGTTAAGCACTTTGTGGAATGATTTGTATAAAAGTGTGAATTCCTAAGGGACCAAACTGCTGAGGCCATCGGTCCCTAGACTTACACACTACTTAAACTAACTTAAACTAACGTATGCTAAGAACAACACATACACCATGCCCGAGGGAGGACTCAAACCTCCGGCGGGAGGGGACGCGCAATCCGGCTTTTGAATAATGCTCGAAATCATGTACAGCAGCTGAAGTGCTCATACATCAGTGAAGTAAGGATACCATTGAGTGAAATTCCACGAGACGAATATCCTCCAGTAATTATTCAAATTCTAGTAATCAAAGTTTAACATTGAACATTAAATTCTCGACCTGCACCTCATTTATTGTACAAGATTTCAAACGTCATTCAGAGGCACGTCGTATGTTTCTCAAATCTGATCTATTTCTTACTTCTAGACACATCATTTCGCAAAACATTTCACCGTTATTTAAGATTTTTTCAAGCTTTGTTTAGGAAGCATGAAATATAATATGTTTAAATATCGATCGGTATTCTGTTATTATTGAATGTCCACTACTGGGCATTAAAATTGCTACACCAAGAAGAAATGCATATGATAAAACGGGTATTCATTGGACAAATATATCATACTACAACTAGCATGCGATTACATTTTCACACAATTTGGGTGCATAGATTCTGAGAAATCACTACCCAGAACAACTACCACTGGCCGTAATAACGGCCTCGATATTCCTGGGCATTGAGTCAAACAGAGCTTGGATGGCGTGTACAGGTACAGCTGCCCATGCAGCTTCAACACAATACCACAGTTCATCAAGAGTGGTGACTGGCGTATTGTGACGAGCCAGTTGCTCGGCCACCATAGACCAGAGATCTGGAGAATGTGCTGGCCAGGGCAGCAGTCGAACATTTTCTGTATCCAGAAAGGCCCGTACAGGACCTGCAACATGCGGTCGTGCATTATCCTGCTGAAATGTAGGGTTTCGCAGGGATCGAATCAAGGGTAGAGCCACGGGTCGTAACACATCTAAACTGTAACGTCCACTGTTCAAAGTGCCACCAATGCGAACAAGAGGTGACCGAGACGTGTAACCAATGACACCCCATACCATCACGCCGGGTGATACGCCGGTATGGCGATGACGAATATACGCTTCCAATGTGCGTTCACCGCGATGTCGCCAAACACGGATATTACCATCATGATGCTCTAAACAGAACCTGGATTCATCCGAAAACATGACGTTTTACCATTCGTGCACCCAAGTTCGTCGTTGAGTACACCATCGCAGGCGCTACTGTCTGTGATGCTGCGTCAAGGGTAACCGCAGCCATGATAGTCCATGCTGCTGCAAAAGCCGTCGAACTGGTCGTGCAGATGGTTGCTGTCTTGCAAACGTCCCCATCTGTTGACTCAGTAATCGAGACGTGGCTTCACGATCCGCTACAGCCATGCGGATAAGCTGCGTGTCATCTCGACTGCTAGTGATACGAGGCCGTTGGGATCCAGCACGGCGTTCCGTATTACCCTCATCAACCCACCGATTGCATATTCTGCTAACTGTCATTGGATCTCGACCAACGCGAGCAGCAATGTCGCGATACGATAAACCGCAATCGCGATAGGCTACAATCCGACCTTTATCAAAGTCGGAAACGTAATGGTATGTATTTCTCCTCCTTACACGAGGCATCACAACAACGTTTCACCATGCAACGCCGATCAACTGCCGTTTGTGTATGTGAAATCGGTTGGAAACTTTCGTCATGTCAGCACGTTGTAGGTGTCGCTACCGGCGCCAACCTTGTGTGAATGCTCCAAAAATCTAATCATTTGCGTATCACAGCATATTCTTCCTGTCGGTTAAATTTCGCGTCTGTAGCACGTCATGTTCGTGGTGTAGCAATTTTAATGGTCAGTAGTGTATATCAAGAGAAAGCAGTGAAGTTTCAATTTTTGTTGTGATCTAATTTTTTTTTTTTTGATTTCCTCTACTTAGTTCACAGCAGCCGTTGTGAAAAATTTCAACAGCCCACAAACCAATAATTATGTTTTTCTTAATTACGCTGAATACTTTCAAGCAATTAAATCTTTATTTGCAGAACAAAACATCACGCTGGTCAAATTTATTTACCATTTGTCCGTTTCCCATTCTTCGTTTGGCTATGAAAATTCGGAGAAAAAATCCATTGTATAATTTGTAATAAGTTTCGTTTTCGCTCAGCTCAAACATTTGACGAAGAAGACAAAATGCATTAACTTTTTACGAAAAGTGGATTATTAGAATTAAGCTAAAAGTGTGAGGTCATCCACATGAGTGCCGAAAGGATACCGTTAAACTTCGGTTAAACGATAAATCAGTCGAATGTAAAGGCCGTAAATTGAACTAAATACCTAGGAATTAAATTACGAAAAACTTAAATTGGAAGGAATACATAGAAAATGTTGTAGAGAAGGCTAACTAAAGACTGCGTTTTATTGGTAGGACACTTAGAAAATGTAACAGGTCTGCTAAGGAGACTGCCTACACTTGTCCGTGCTCTTTTAGAATACTGCTGCACGGTGTGGGATCCTTACCAGATAGAATTGACGGAGTACATCGAGAAAGTTCAAAGAAGGGCAGTACGTGTTGTATTATCACGAAACAGGGGACAGAGCGTCACTGAAATGATACAGGATTTGGGCTGGCCATCATTAAAAGGCGTTTTTCGTTGCGGAGCAATCTTCTCACGAAATTTCTATGACGAACTTTCTCCTCCGAAAGCGAAAATATTTTTTAGGCGTAGGGAGAAACGATCACCATGTTAAAATAAGGGAAATCAGAGCTCGTACGGAAAGACATAAGTGTTAGTTCTTTCCGCGCGCTATAAGAAATTGGAATAATAGAGAAGTGTGAAGATGGTTTGATGAACCCTCTGACATACACTTAAATGTGATTTGCAGAGTATCTATGTAGATGTAGATGTAGAAGCAACTAGTGATTTATTCAGACGAAACGTGGGTTCCTTCAAATTACACTGTTAACAAATGTCAAAGTTGCTGAGGCCCATTGGAAATCGAAGTGCTGGTCAGTGTTTAGTTACTGTGCTATGCAAGGCATTGCCGTAAATGCGCGTCATGTATGAGTGCGCTCCTCTTGTAAGGATACTGGAGTGTACGCTTGCGCTCCCTGCCCCCTGTTTCTCTGCACTGCTGCTTTGTCCAGGTCTCCAGTTCGTTTGCTGCTCGTTGCGATGTACACAGCTTGGAAAAATTAGTACTTTCTGTCAAGACAGATACTATCCGTATGGATGAGGCGTTTTTCTTTAGAAAACCAGTCATTCAATGAGAACCACATAATGGCTGTGGATGACTGTGCAGGGAGTGCTTCTCACGTGATTCCAACTGGATATCGTAGTTTTTCGAGAATTTCCTGTTGTAGGTCAAATTCATTGGTACAAATTTAATTTAATTCCACGACCGGTTGCTGCTTTCACATTCACGCCATTTTAAACTTTTGTACTTCTAGCTGCCAGTACCAAACCACTAGCTGAGACTACGCAGAACTTCCGTATTTAGACATCCAATATCTGTAGTTGTGTTCACTGAATGCAATCTCTGGGAAGTCTACAGATCTGTCCTTCTAGATGTGATTGCTGTCTAACTGTATAAACTTCGTGCACTCTTTATATCTGAACTTCTAATACAGAACATTTATATAGTTTACTCTTTGTACAACATCGGCAAGTATGTTAACCAAACTAACTGAGCAACATTCTTGCATCGTGACTGAACTTATCCCTGAATAGAAAGTGTGTCTATCCACTGCTATGAGTACAGAATAATACATTACTTTTTTAACACGGTATACGACAGTTCGTTTGTCCCGACAACTTTAAGTGATAGACATTGGAGATGAAGGTAATCTGAAGCCGTTAAAAATTAATATACTTACTGTTCTCTAAATCCAATAAACGATGTTTGAAGATTGCCTTAAGAATGATAAGGCTTAACTGTGCGACAACAGAAAAGTAACTCTACTCTGCAAAGCATGCCTGCCTTTGATTATAATCATCTTCAACAAAGTGAGTTGGAAGAAATCACGCTGTTTTTGTTATTATATGGATAAATCTCGCTTAGGTGCAATGTGAGTAAGCGAATCGCCATTAAACCACACACTGACAATAGGATCATGCGAGCTGCTATGCATATCCAGATAATCGTGCTTAAAACTTTTGAATAGGCAAGTGGGCTGTGAAAACTCAGTATGGAATAACTTGAAAACTATTGTGATTTAGTTGTGTGTTAATAATGGATGACTAATACGAACAAAAGTAGAAAATATGAACATCCCTACATTGATGATAATCGTGATTACTATAATTTGGATATGTAACAGAAACGTCAAGAAATGAACACTTTTGACAAAACTTGCTCTGAAATTCAGGACCTTAAAGAAAAAAGGGTATAGAGTGATACGATGCTTTCCTGTGTTCATACATAGTAGAAAGAGCTTAAACCGATAGTGTTCTAATAGTCGAAACAGAAGTTACAATATTGATGAAGTTTAATTGACAAACTCCCTAAACACGACAATGCGTTTCCGAAGTATTAGCACACGCGAATGCATAGCGGCAACTACATTCCGACATCGAACCTCCACAACAGCACGGCCGAGACGAGACGTCCGATTGTACCAGCACTCGACAAGAGGTGCTGGCTAGTACGGACTTACTAGGCGATCACAACGTAAAGTAGATCCTGCTTTTCTTATTACCTTGCAGTACAGTCTTCAATATCTTCGTTCTGTTTTCATTAGATACTCATTAGTTTAGTTGTGACACAATTCTGTTTCTTTCTGTTTGTTACAATAAATAAAATGATTACGTTCCAGACACTCCAAGGCCTGAAATTACATGACTTTTTGAAAAATTACAGTTGAATGCTTTCGATTGGTTGAAAAACCGAGAAAGTAATTGTTTACATAGTAAAACGACTGGCTTCGTGTTAGCTACGTGACCGATGCTGCTGTCCACAGGAAAATATCGCCATGAATTACAGAAGAGCGTCATTGACAGTGTTTCCACCCGGTATAGTGAATGAAAGCTTTCTTCAAATGTGAGAAATGCGTGGTAATGTATAAAACAAAACACTAATTCTAACATTTCACTCCATATTAATTGCATTAGTACTGTATATGAAATGTAATCTAAACGTCACGAAAAGCTGATTGATGAATTATCTTAACAAAATGTTAATAACCACAATTAACAACGATAAACGATCCACTTCTCTTTTGTGCATTTAAGACATCCCATAGATGGGGGAAGTGGACAAGTTCGTCGTGGTTTGCAGACTAATCAGGGACCACATGTAATGTTGAGATGCGCTCACTATTGCGTACCCTTCACGGAATTTGAAATAATTATATATCGGATAAATACCTGCCGTAAGTGAATTGAGTACCACATACTATTGATGATCAAGGTACTGGCCTTGCCATGTTGATAATCGGGGACTTGATGGTCCAAAACGGCGAGAGTGGGTGCAAGGTACTGTTTGCAAATCAAAATGGAAGTCCCTCCACGTTCTTTGTACACCTTCAACATTTATTTACTCAGAGAACCCACTTTTGGAGAGGATATAGACAAAGCTTTCACTGTTCGTCTATTTAAACTACTGGTCTCCTACGAATATCGTAAACTATTAACAATTATTTTATCAAATCCAACTCTTGACGCGAAACAAAAGCTTTGTTTACTGTCTCCATACAATAACTGATATCTTACGCGTTTTATTTCTGCATTAGGAAATCGAAAATTATGTGCCATCACTCACACATACTAGCTCCCTAAGGTCTTCTAAATCCCCTAGAGTTTGAAGCAGAAAAGTATAGCGCAACAGGATAATTAATGAAATTACAATTCATCAAATAATCCCTTGACTCCGGCAGTGGGCTGCCTCCACAATAATTTTTACAAAAGGTGATACATCTCATAAACATGGCATTGTCCAAATTACAATTTTTATATCAACCAGCAATAGTCCTCTCTAGTCCAATACTGAATGAAACACACAACATACACACTCAAAAATTATTACTTAAACACAGGACATATGAATTACTATACTACAAATTAGTTATTACAGGTTTTACACTCATTCTTAGATAATCTTCGACATGAAATATGCAATTATAATTGTAATACATCACAAAACACAATGTAAATAAACCTTTCCCTTTTTCAAATGTCCATTTTACAGCTAATGTCCTAAATGTATCTTAGCAGGTTTATTCGGGTCCTGGTAGCCCTCACTCTTGACCGGACCTCAGCTGGAGTGTCATTCAGTTTTTCGGTTCCTCCGCCTCTTCCTCTGTAATCAGACGAATGATTGAAATGAATCCTTGGGTCATTACTTCCCTCTCGGTTTCGATCATTAGCTTGATTGTGTCCCTGTGATCGAACAGATTCCAACTGTTCCAGTATCTCCATCAAGGCCTCCCTATTTTTAATTAGGTTCCTAGATACAGTTTCTTGCATCTTCTGATTCAGTCTTCTTTTTATCGCAGATATCATTCGCCATCACTCAGGGGTTGTTCCAAGGTCTCGTTCAATTCCCACAAATGCTCGGCAAACTCTTTCGACTTTCCTCTCCATGTAGTAGGTCCTCAAGTGCTGCACATTTCAGAGTATGCTTCGCAAATTTTTCGGAAATTACTACAATTGGGCACTTGTCCTAATGTAAATATCAGTTAAAAATTGTTTATTTATCACGAAGACTGCACACCGCAATTTAAAGTTATGTCAACCAGTCGTCTTCACTCACCAACTGACGTTACTGCGAGTCGCGATGTTTTGACGGTTGAGGTGGGCGTGGCGCTGTACTGCCGCTGGAGCTGCGTGAGGTTGCTCTGCTGTTGCAAGCCGTCGTAGTTCTCCATCGGCCGCTCCGTGGCGCTGCAGGCGGGCGTAGTTTGTAGTTTGGCCGCTAGGTGCCGGGACTGCGCTCGGTGTCTCGAAGTCGCGTCGCTCAGCCGGCCGCTCCGTGGTGGGATGTCGTGTGAAATCACCTCGCGGATCGAAGCTCTTTGGTGCAACTGCTACAAGTGTCTGCGTGACGTCACTCAATAATTGCGTCGCCACAATACATTGTCGTCCGCATAGCAGTTTATGGGTCCACACGAAGCTGTCCGATTTTCACTATTCAAAAAGCAATTTCAGTCAAAATACTACCGCTAAACACTTCTTTAAAAACTTTCGTGACGGATTCTTGGCTTGTTTTGCTATTTTACTATTCACATGTGTCTTTCTTTGGCGTTTACTTTTCACAGTTTTTCGTGTGGATTTATGCATTTGCACATTATAACACAGTTTATTGACACTATTGCCATATTTAATATGGCAAGAAAAAACAGTTTATTCACAATCGTAAGATATTATTACTTCGTATTGTTCAAAAATGCACTGTTCCTTGTCGCGATTTTACAGTTCCTACTCTGTCTCGATCCAAATTGAAAAAACACTTTCTTGCGTTAAGCAAGGTAAAATTATCTATTGTTCTTTACTACTCGTCCGAAAATTGCACTAGTCCTGTCACGGTAAGCCAAGGGTGTAACACTCCGGTTTATTCTACTTGACTTTTCCCGCTCGATTGGGATCTGATAGCAGCTCAAATAGATATTAATTAATGTGACCGTGTGCCTAATGGGGCTGGCAATCGGATTGGACTGCTACGGAGTTGTTACATTCCATTTCGTCCTTCTCAAATGCTGTAATAATGTACTGTTTAGTGGCAAGAAGAACAACAAACACAGCTTCACTAAACAAAACCTATATTCTTATCAAAAACCACAAAGATAAGGAGACAGCCACTGCCTTCGTCAATACACTGTTAATAACGGCTAATCTGAGCGCAGGCCTCTTTGTTATTCATTATCGTCACGCAAATTTTAATCATTGTATCCAACATTGCAATCCAACACTGCAATCCAAATAATGCCAGCGCGGTAGACGCGAAAATACAAATATCGGCACTGAAATATCACTGAATCACACTAGTAATTGTACTTTTTCACTTTCCCGTATATTTCTAACACAAAGGGGTTAAACCACGGCGATGGCCAACTCCCTTTGTCGGTAATTTCTATCAATTGCTGGCTTCTGCTCAGCTCTGCCCGCCTCGCGGGAACCTACAACACGCACTGACTTGACTCAACTCTCGCTCGCGCGACCCGACACACTAATCGATAGTTGCCCTGTCGACCTGTGTGAGTGCAATGTAAGGGGTCCGCAGGCCCTTACTACTAGGTTTGCACTCACACAGGTCGACAGGGCAACTATCGATTAGTGTGTCGGGTCGCGAGAGCGAGAGTTGAGTCAAGTTAGTGCGTGTTGTAGGTTCCCACGAGGCGGGCAGAGCTGAGCAGAAGCCAGCAATTGATAGAAATTACCGACAAAGGGAGTGGCCATCGCCGCGGTTCAACCCCTTTGTGTTAGAAATATACGGGAAAGTGAAAAAGTATAATTAACAGAGTGATTCAGTGATATTTATGTGCCGTTATTGAGATTCCGCGTCTACTGCGCCGGCATTATTTGGATTACAGTGTTGGATTACAGTGATTGTATGTTGCGTGTGATGATTATGAATAGCGAGGAAGCCTGTGCTGAGATTAGCCGTTATTAACAGTGTATTGACGAAGGCAGTGGCTGTCTCCTTATCTTTGTGGTTTTTGATAAGAATATAGGTTTTGTTTAGTGAAGCTGTGTTTGTTGTTCTTCTTGCCGCCAAACAGTACATTATTACAGTATTTGCGAAGGACAATATGGAATGTAACAACTCCGTAGCAGTCCAATCTGATTGCCAGCCCCATTAGGCACACGGTCACATTAATTATTATCTATATGGGCTGCTATCAGATCCCGATCGAGCGGGATAAGACAGAAGATCAAACTGGAGTGTTACACCCTTGGCTTACCATGAAAGGACAAGTGCAATTATCGAACGAATCATAAAGAACAATAGATAATTTTATCTTGCTTAACGTGAGAAAATATTTTTTCAATGTTGGATCGGGACAGAGCATAAACTTTATAATCGCGACAAGAAACAGTGCATTTTGAACAATACGAAGTAATAGCACCTTACGATTGTGAATAAACTTTTTCTAGCCATATCAAATGAATATAATAGTGTCAATAAACTGTGTTATAATGTGTAAATGCATAAATCCGCGCGAAAAACTGTGAAAAGTGAACACCAAAGAAAGACACGTGTGAACATTATCACGACAAACGGGCCAAGAATTCGTCACGAAAGCTTTTAAAGAAGTGTTTAGTGGTAATATTTTGACTGAAATTACCTTTTGAATAGTGAAAATTGGGCAGCTTCATGTGGACCCATAAACTGTTATGCGGACGACAATGTATTGTGGCGACGCAATTATTGAATGACGTCACACAGACACATGTAGCAGTTGCGCCAAAGAGCTTCGATCTGCGAGGTGATTTCACACGACATCCCACCACGGAGCGGCCGGCTGAGCGACGCGACTTCGAGACACCGAGCGCAGTCACGGCACCTAGCAGCCAAACTACAAACTATGCCCGCCTGCAGCGCCACAGAGCGGCCGACGGAGAACTACGACGACTTGCAACAGCAGCGCAACCTCATGCAGCTCCAGTGGCAGTACAGCGCCACGCCCACCTCAAACGTCAAAACATCAGGACTCGCGGTAACGCCAGTTGGTGAGTGAAGACGACTGG
Organism: Schistocerca piceifrons; assembly: GCF_021461385.2. Classification (NCBI taxonomy): domain Eukaryota; kingdom Metazoa; phylum Arthropoda; class Insecta; order Orthoptera; family Acrididae; genus Schistocerca; species Schistocerca piceifrons. The sequence goes on along the minus strand of NC_060138.1, from coordinate 330,040,518 downwards.
TTGACATAACATTAAATTGCGGTGTGCAGTCTTCGCGATAAATAAACAATTTTTAACTGATATTTACATTAGGACAAGTGCCCAATTGTAGTAATTTCCGAAAAATTTGCGAAGCATACTCTGAAATATAGCATACTTATTTATGCACACTGCACTGTCTAAATGGTAATTATACAGATATGCTCATTGTTTTTGGGGATTTTACATATATAGATTTTATGAGTGTTGTGATTATCTTGTTTAAAACATTTTTACATAAACTGTGTATGTGGAAGTTGTTATTGGAAATTATTAGGTTTTTGAGAGTTGTAATGTTCAGTACTCATGCATGTTATGTCATTTTGAGGATTAACTGAAAAGACTGCAGGTACTGTTTGATTAGTTTCATGGTAATTAGGAGTGTTTTGGGTTACTAGAGGTTATTCTATATTAAAAATAAACAAACATGTCTACTGAAGATAAGCAGGTTTGTGAGGCAGTAGTTGAAAGGAAAGGGATAGGACAGGAAGACAGAGATGATTCGGGAATCAGTGATTATGGAGTGTCATTAGATAGCCCATTAGCACACTCAACTAGTTATCCCGAGACACCGGGACAAACGACGAGAGATAAGCCAATTTCAGAGGATGCAGATACACGATCGATGTTAGCAGAGTTGCTAAAGGGGACCAAATCATTAGAGAAAGGTTTACAAGAAACTAACGCATCATTAGAGAAGAGTTCACAAGAAACAGGAGAATCACTAAAAAGTTTACAAGAAAATCACGCATCGTTAGAGAAGCGTTTACAAGAAACTGACGCATCATTAAAGGAAGATTTACAAGAAACTATAGTACGAGAAATCAGAACATCGTACACAAAGATGGAATGTAATCTGAAGAAGGAAATGCAGGAGTTACCAAAACGACTGAAGATGAACGTCGACGAGAGAGAGAGTAAGCTACAGAAAAATATAGACCAGGTCCAGGAAGACGTGGAGAAGGTGGAAGGAAAGTTAACAAAAAAGATAGAAGACGATATTGAAGAAACGAAAGCCGAATTGGGAGAAAGAATCAACGAAGTGGAAACAAATTGCAATCATCGAATCGCCGAGGTGGCGCAGATGCAGAAACAATGCAATGATGCGGTTAAGGGGATAGGAGATAGGCAAAACCAACTAGCTGTCAATCTGAGAAATGCCATAGCCGTGCAACGAGAAGAGGATAACAAGAGGGTTGAAATGGAGGTCAGACAGTTACAACAGGGAGTGCAGCAATTGGAGAGCAAGACAGAAGAAATTGATAAACGAATTAGCAACGCCACCTTAGCCATTGGGGGAGGTAAGGTCGTTACATTGATGAGCAGTGATAATCGGTGCGTCCAAAATAATACAGGGCAGAAATTTAGACCGAAAGGAGGGTTGCACCCAATGATATTTATGAAATGGCTAAAAGGAGTTTTCCCAGCACATCTTAAGGACTCAGACAAGATTCAATTTGCAATAGATAGAATGGAAGGTGAGGCCTTCACTTGGGGGGTCAGGAAGAAGGAAGGGACTACTAGTTATGATCAGTTTGAAGAGGAATTCTTGAAGAAATACTGGTCCAAAAGCCATCAATGTGCAGCAATTGAGGACCTACTCCATCGCAAATCACTTAGTACATGGAGAGGAACGTTGAGAGAGTTTGCCGAACATTTGTGGGAATTGAACGAGACCTTGGAACAACGCCTGAGTGATGACGTAATGATATCTGCGATAAAAAGAAGACTGAATCAGAAGATGCAAGAAACTGTATCTGGGAGCCTAATTAAAAATAGGGAGGCCTTGATGGAGATACTGGAACAGTTGGAATCTGTTCGATCACAGGGACACAATCAAGCTAATGATCGAAACCGAGAGGGAAGTAATGACCCAAGGATTCATTTCAATCATTCGTCTGATTACAGAGGAAGAGGCGGAGGAACCGAAAAACTGAATGACACTCCAGGTGAGGTCCGGTCAAGAGTGAGGGCTACCAGGACCCGAATAAACCTGCTAAGATATATTTAGGACATTAGCTGTAAAATGGACATTTGAAAAAGGGAAAGGTTTATTTACATTGTGTTTTGTGATGTATTACAATTATAATTGCATATTTCATGTCGAAGATTATCTAAGAATGAGTATAAAACCTGTAATAACTAATTTGTAGTATAGTAATTCATATGTCCTGTGTTTAGGTAATAATTTTTGAGTGTGTATGTTATGTGTTTCATTCAATATTGGACTAGAGAGGACTATTGCTGGTTGATATAAAAATTGTAATTTGGACAATGCCATGTTTATGAGATGTATAACCTTTTGTAAAAATTATTGTGGAGGCAGCCCACTGCCGGAGTCGAGGGATTATTTGATGAATTGTAATTTCATTAATTGTTTACACTGTGTGTTTGTTCAAATGTAGCAATGTTTCATTCCCTTGCCGATTCTTTTTCGCCTGCGGCTCTAAAGAAGTTTTCCAGGGCGGGGATGTAAGGGGTCCGCAGGCCCTTACTACTAGGTTTGCACTCACACAGGTCGACTGGGCAACTATCGATTAGTGTGTTGGGTCGCGAGAGCGAGAGTTGAGTCAAGTTAGTGCGTGTTGTAGGTTCCCGCGAGGCGGGCAGAGCTGAGCAGAAGCCAGCAATTGATAGAAATTACCGACAAAGGGAGTGGCGATCGCCGCGGTTCAACCCCTTTGTGTTAGAAATATACGGGAAAGTGAAAAAGCATAATTACTAGTGTGATTCAGTAACATTTTTGTGCCGATATTTGTATTTTCGCGTCTACCGCGCCGGCATCATTTGGATTGCAGTGTTGGATTGCAGTGTTGGATACAGTGATTAAAATCTGCGTGTGACGATAATGAATAACAAAGAGGACTGTGCTGAGATTAGCCGTTATTAACAGTGTATTAACGAAGGCAGTGGCTGTCTCCTTACTTTTGTGTTTTGGTGATGAATATAGTTCGTTGATTAATGAAGCTGTGTTGTTGTTCTTCTTGGCACCAGTCATTCATTATTACAGCATTCGAGAAGGACAAAATGGAATGTAACAACTCCGTAGCAGTCCAATCCGATTGCCAGCCCCATTAGGTACACGGTCACATCAATTAATATCTGTTTTGGGCTGCTATCAGATCCCGATCGAGCGGGATAAGTCAGTAAATTAAACCGGAGTGTTACAACCATCACTCAGTCTGTAAAAATATCATTGCTTTGACACAGGTCCTACCATGGCAGTTTCTTTCTCATTCACATACCTAGTTCTAGTCTATAAAATATAAACAGTACAGTAAAATATTTCCCCTCCAAAATAAGGATTCTTGAAATAGGTAAGCAAGTCACACGCTGAGTAATGCCAATTAAGATTACACTCGCGAACCTCAACTGAAATCGGATCAAGCACGCTCTCTGCACTTTATCTGTGCAACCATCAGTCACAAAGTCCCACGGAGACAGCGGAATTTCTAAGTACGCACCATATATTCGTGCTTGTCAGTTGGAAAGAAATCACGTGCAAATAATCTCAACTTAAATCTAAACGCGCTAGCCTCATTTCAATTCGTATCAAGCACACTCCGTTCTCATTGTCTGTGCAGCCAGCAGCCACGAGGTGCACCAATGGTACTTCAAAGTACTCACAATATATTCGTGTTTGCCCGTTCAAAAGAAACCAAAAGCAACTAATCCCAACTTAATAATACATTTCACTCACATTTAATCTCAACTTAAAACTAGCACTCACAGAAAATCATTAGCAAGCCTGGTTGCAAAGGATGACCTTTGTATAAGACAAAGGTCCATGGTTTTAAGTCGTTACTACTCAGTTTTCCTGGTAAGTAATTAGAAAATCACCCTTTCATTTGCTAGAAGCATTTCATTAAGAGGAACGGATTAGTCTGTAATTCAACATTTGTATTCCACATACAATATTCTCGTCGACAGCAAATTTAGCGGAGCACATACTAATGTCAAATGTCCATCTCCAGCGTCAGCGTCCGAGTGTCCAACATGGCGGCACCAGAGACCAGTCCCGCTTCCGGAAAGTGGTGGAGGGAAGGACTTTCTACCAAGTCTTCTGATCGTATATTGATTACTGTTGTAATAAAGCTTACTGCACCAGGAATAGATGAAACATCTGCTAAGTATGACGAGAAAATAGCTAGATCTACTGATGCAAGGTCTATCACGCATGCAGAACCGTACACGTCTTCCACCGCTCTTTCCTCCTTTGCTACCAATGGAAGAAAATTCAAGTGGGCAACAGTTTGGGTCTGTACAGGTAGCATATATGGAAGATTACTCTAACATCTGAGAAGACAACACACTCCACACCATTTGGCACCCAAATCAACAACCAGAAGAAAATGAAAATGAATCACATAAATATAATCGCTGAAACAATGAGGACACTTAAGGGTTAGTGAGGGATGTGCATTGAAAACTAAAATAACACAGTTTGTCACCCTTCCCCATAGCTTGCTGGTACCATTGTTCTGAAAAAAAATTAAAATTATGTGTACAAATCATTCCCTGTTGCTTTATCAGCAGTGAACTAAAGTGAAAGGGGTTAAATGGTCCCCTTTCAAGTGTGTTGGTGCACCTCTGGAACGCAATACAGTAGCGAGATATGTGGCAACAGACATTTACGCACAGGTAATCCAATTTTCGTAAATTACAGGCTAGTGCTCAGTGAGCGCTGAACCTCTACGCAACAGTGTCTAGGATGGGTTCCATCGAGTTCAGATCTGCTGAATTTGGTGGTCAAGGCGTCAACATAAGTTCACTGTCATTCTCGTCAAACCACTGTAGCGCGATTGTGGACTTGTGACACGGACAGTAATCCTGTAGGAAGACGCCACCGTCGTCGGGGAAGACATCAAGCTTGAAAGGATGCAGGTAGATCGCAATAATATTCATAGTTGTCATGGAGGCTCCCTGGAAGTTCAGGTGATTGTTCCCCACAGCATATTAGCGCACTCACCATGCTGCTTCGTGGCGCAGTTTCGCAGTTTATATTTCTGGATGACGGATCATCCTCGTGGGACAACAAACGTCATTCATCCCACGGGACGACATGTTTCCATTGATTCAAGGACAAATTTTGATAATCTCGTGCCATTGCAGTTCTAATAGACGATGTCACTGGCTCAACATGGGAACGCATAGGAGTCTGCAGCGGAGCCCCACGTTCATGAATGCTCGCTGAATTGTGTGCTCCGAAACACTTGTCCCAGCAGCAGATCTGCTCTCTGTTGCCTTCTTTCGGCAGTTGTTTATACATACGAAGGCTGGAAATTTAATAGTGGCAACTATTTATTTGCAGCTCGTACAAAATAGACACGTGTTTTAAAGTTTTACTGACCTTCAGAGCAGTCACCAGCATTGAGTATAACCCGTTGCCAGCGATGTGGAAGTCGCAGGATACTCTTAGCAGTGCCAGTTGTGTTGACAGTTCGAGCGGCGCGGTCTATTCCCCGACGAATTTGTAGCAGTTCTGAAGTGAATGCCGAGAAGTGTTTCCTTCAGTTTAGAAATCGAGTTGAACTCACGAGGGCTTAAGTCAGAGGACTGCAGTAGGTGGTGTAGCAGTTAGCAGCTCCATCGGTCAAACAAATCAGTAACAGCTTGCACTATACGTGCTTGAGCATTGTCCTGCAAAATGATGGTCAGGTACTGCAGAAAGTGTCATCACTCCTGTTTCTAAGCTGGTCGTAGACTTGTTCCAAAAATGCTGCAATTTCGTCAGGCAGTAGACCGCGCCGCTCGAACTGTCAACACAACTGGCACTGCTAAGAGTATCCCACGACTTCCACATCGCTGGCAAAGGGTTATACACAATGCTGGTTACTACTTTGAAGGTTAGTAAAACTTTGAAACGAGCTGTAATTAAATGGTTGCCAGTATTAAAGTTCCAACCCTCGTATATCCGCCAGAAAAAGAAATACAACATCTCAAGGACTCTGTCTGGTGGCACCATATGTACATGCTGAGGGGTTGTAGTTTTGTATTCATTTGTCACGCTCGTCGGCGATCACGTGGCGTCCCGGAGACCTGTCTGTGTGCTCTCTGTTTTGTCTCTGCAGACAGGAGCTGTGGTGAGTCTAGAGGTGAACAATGTATGCAATATTGACTGTAGGGTATAGCCATGCCGCGCAGTCGAGTACGTGCTCCTGTTAAACAACTCAGCCATTTGAATAGGGTTGGCTTGTAGGAAGCTGTATAGAAGTACCGAGGGCATCCTGCACATGTTGGGCACTATTGGGCACTATGTACCAGTAGTGTGTCACAGTTTTCAACAGCGATCGATGGATCATTGCCATATCCGTAGAGCAGGTTCTGGACGTCAGCGTAGTACAGATGCACATCAGTATCGACACTTTGTGATAGCAGCTATGGGTGACCTGATGTGTTGCTAAGGACCAGTGGTGACCGTCTGCTTACAGTAGGATTAAGATCACGTGTGCCTCTGGCCATGCTTCCAGTGACACTATGACACTGTCAAGAGCGGCTACTTTGGTGTAGTGAAAGATCTGACTGGGGAGTGCAATTGACTCTCATGTCTCCAGCGATGAGAGTAGGTTCTGTCTGTGTGTGAGTGATGGATGTACACGCGTACGCGTCGATCTGGTGACTACATTCTCCCACGACTTACAAGTCCCACCCCAGGCTTAATGGCGTTGGAGACTGTCAGTTACGTGGTCGGGTTATTTGGGGGAAGAGACCAGACAGCGAGGTCATCGGTCTCATCGGATTAGGGAAGGACGGGGAAGGAAATCGGCCGTGCCCTTTCAAAGGAACCATCCCGGCATTTGCCTGGAGCCATTCAGGGAAATCACGGGAAACCTAAATCAGGATGGCCGGACGTGGGATTGAACCGTCGTCCTCCCGAATGCGAGTCCAGTGTGTTAGCCACTGCGCCACCTCGCTCGGTGGTCAGTTAAGACTCGCTGTCACATTTGGTGTTCCGCAAGCTAAAGTAACCAGCACCCACTACACTGCATGTGTTGTTATCCCCGTGCCACTGTCATTTCTCCGATAGGGTGATGCGCTTTTTCAACAGGACAGTACACGTCCACATACGGCTGCTGTGAGGCAACGTGTTTTTTATGCTGTACAGCAACTCACCTGGCGAGCAAGGTGACCAGATCTCTCGCCAAGTGGAAACATATGGGACATGGAGAAGTGGGTACTTAGTCGTTCTCCAGAGACTGCAAGAACCATCGCTGAGCAGCAACAAAAGGTGCGACGTGTCTGGGACAATTTATCACAATATGTCATTCGCTACCTTTACGATAGTTTCAATTCGCTCCTGCGTTGTCACCAGAGGGATACACTGTATATTGATGTGAGTGTTGGAGGCATCCTTTCCTGTTACATGTGTGTTTCACGTGGTCTGAATTTTTTACCATATACTTCTACAATGGTGAACTACCTGTCACCCTACTTGTCAATAAAATGGCGTTGTCCTTGCGTGTGCTGAATTTTTTTCTAGCAGGACAATTAAAATCGCTAAAATTCCTTTGTTAAACTATTGAGTATTAACTTAAAAAAATTGGCCTGTAGTGCGTAATTTTGTTATTATATTAGGATTTATAACTCTAAAACCACACGAGTGTTAACCATTTTCATTCATCAAAACATCAGTGTTGGCTTGTTCTATGGTTTACGTATGTCAACTGTATACTCTCGTGGATCCTAGCAAACTGCCAGCCTCATGCGGCCCCCACATCCCAAACTATTAATTTGCGCCTCACATGACAATGTCTCGACTCGTAACCCCCCCTCCGGATAATTGTCGACAGCTGCTTTGAAACTGCATCCAGGATTATGACTGTTAACTACATGTTCCATAGGTGATATGAACGATTGTTTTTGACCGGAGCGACATGGAACGATTCTGTTTACAGGATATGTATACATGATTAGGCTTAATATCAATGAACATATTATTTTTAAGTCCTACTCTGCAACTACCCTTTTTTCTCCAGGCTACAAGCTTTTAGAGAAAAAATCGTTCATGTAAAAGATGGAGTTCTTCAGAAGAAATGTTTTTTGATTATATTTAAAACTTGCTTTGCGGATAAAGGGTAACCCTACACTTCTTTCTTACCGTTTCCCGTACAGTGTTCTTGGACAAAGTGCTGATTTATAACTAGAATAAGGCATTCCTACTGTGAGGTAAATTGTAAAATTTTTCATAACGGCAGAGGCCTGTAAAATTTTTCATGGTTGTAGAGGCGATATTTGGATTCAAAGGAAATGAAGAATGCTACAGACAGGTAAGGCAATTAGCTTGGATTATTTCCCATGAAAGGTTTTCGATAGTTTGAGAACGTTACCTCTCCTTTTTTGCCAAACTGAATACAAAATCGTGCCACAAAAAACAAAAAATCAACCATACGGAGTATAAATATTAGGGAAGAACTTATATATCTCAATATAATGTGCGGCGAAGGCGCTGAAATGACCCACCGTTCGGTTGCTGACGTGAGAGAACACGTTTGTGTTCAAAGCATCTAGGTTACGCCGACCTCCTTCAGCAAAAGTAGTACCTTCTTTTTGTCTGCTGTTCATACGTGTTTTGGATCAGTTACACCGTGAATACTACACGTTTGAATTGTTCCGTACTTTAAATTTGATGCATATATCCTATAAATGTACATAGATTTCATCGAGTAATATTCAGGTTCAACGTATTTAAGAAACTCTATCCTAGTTTACTGAAAAACGTAGCTCATTGGTATGCATCAATTGCACTTGATTCTCATCTAAGTACTGCAGTAAACACAACATCGACAGCAATGAAACGTACAGGAGTGCCCAAGGAGGGAACAGAACCCAAGGTCTGAGCTTTACGGAGTACCAGATCTATCAGAGATCACCGAGGACGACCAAGTATTAATTTACAGCTCTAAAAGTGTGTGTGAAGGTAGTCTCTGTAGTGTTTTATTGCAACGCAAGTCAAATACTTGCTACAAAAAGAATGTTTATAGTACTTTAAGACATATATTAATTCCGAGGTCTTGAAAGAACAGTGGATTACCAAGTAATAACTTGCCTGGTAATATGACTCAAGACGATTTCAGTAGCGTCTCATAGTGCGGGGGGCTCCAGACAGCAGGTGTGAACTTTCTACGACAATTGATAGGTAGCTCATGATTACTGCTTGTGCTACAGTCATAAAAGCTGCAAGCAAGTCACATAAGCAGACATATATAATTTCCTGGTCACTAAGAAAAGAACGCCGATATATAGTGGAGCTTCTTCACACGTGATATCACGTCTGTTCCATTGGGCCATAGCATCAGGAAGACATAAATAAACTTTACATTCTTATCTGTTTCACGTCTAAGAGGACTGCATCCTCGTATTGTTTCCCCAGTCTAGCATTTTAATGATAAATCAAACTCAACAAATGAATTATCTACATCTTATATTAGTACTCCATTTCTTTTGTGGTTTTTATCAATGTTTTAATTGCGGTTTTAGGATCCATACTGTTTTTCACAGAGAGGAGCAAGACTGTTCTTTTCATGGATCAGATCAGAAACGCTCACTCATTGGAATGAATCAGCTCTTTTTCATGACTCACCACTCAGTTACTAAAATAAGTGAGAGGAATGTGCTTCAATTCTTTAATTCAAGGTTACCCATGTGTATTTTTACCTTACTTTAACCTGCTTTGTTAGAAGATAGAACGAGGCTAAAGAATTTTCCTTTACATTTCTTGTGGCTTTAAGATTTTCAAAAATTCTACATTTTACCTTCAGTAAAAATTAAAAATATCACAACGAAATTCTGGATATTTTTATCAAGTTGGGAAATTATAAAAATAAAATTCATTCATTTTACTTCTTCATAATGTCACTGAAAACAAAATGTAACATAGAAAACACAAGGTAACTGAAATTAACTTATATACAGTTGTCATTTACAAACTTCATGAAAATATGTCTAGTGCGACAATTTCTGCAGTTGCCATGGCATGCCTTGGTTGGAGCTGACAGAGGGTGGCATCGAACTGCTCTCAGACTTAACAATTCCCACCTGCTATGGCAGTAACGGGTTGGTGATATGTCTTTTTTAAATTTCCTTGTATTTTAGTAAATTTTCTTGTGGTAAATTGCCTCTTTTGAACAAAAAATAACTGCACTTTTGACCTGCTCAACAGTTTTCTGTATCGGTTTTTGCATTGCGTTTAGCGCAATATGATTTAAATAATATGAAAAGCAATGGACATATGGAAGGTTCAGAAGCATGGCAGCTGATTTCATGTTTGAAGCTATGTACGTTATTACGGCAGTGAATTTAAATTTTATGTTATATTTGGTAATAACAGTCTTAAGGCAGTTTTAAATAGTTTCTGTATCATATTGTTCTTCAGACTGGAAGCGCTCTAGAAGGTATGGCTTTAACTGAGTCTTCTTATTTGCCGTGAGTGCATAGAAACTAATGTTATTTATAGCTGTCTCCCCAACATTTTTAATTTTATTAAATATCTAGGCATAGAGAGATAGAGAGGTTAGTAATGTTTTCGAATTTGTAAATAGTAATTTGGGCATAGCTCATTTACGAATTTTGTAAAAATGCTGTATATCCAATATCATAATTTTATGTAATGTGATCGGTTTCATAGCGGTGACAAATTTAGTCATGGGTTGCTGCAAACGAAAATAGATTGGGGTGAGAGTGTAACAAAAGAAATCGGGATCTGGTTGGGAACGAAATGACGCTAGTAGGCTGGATAGGTATTGAGATTCACACTGTCTTCCTAGAAGAAGAATTTAATCGGGATTGGAAGCAAACATCGGTGAAGACGATTCGCAACAAAAAATTCTCAAATTGCTGCTGCAGGATCATTGGTTGTTTCTGATCTTGATCGGCTTCCTGACCCACACCCTCCCAGGGATACTGTTGGATGCTTGGACTTTTAGACTTCTGTTCACGTTTAACGAGGAGACAAAAGAACATAAAGTTATCTGCAAGCGGTAACGACATTTTCCTTTTTTCACCCAGTGCGGTAAAATGATACACGTATCACTTTTTAAAAAACTCCTTCTTGGCAAAAGCGACGTGTTTGACTTATTTCCTGCAGCTCTGGTATATGTATTATAAGGAAAATTAAAATACTTACTCTTAAGACATGCTTTGTAATTTTAAATACTGCTGTAATCTATACATGCACTAATATATATGCAAAATTAAGTAAGGTAAATGTGCAACTGGAAAGGGTCACAGAATATTTCTGTCTGGGTCAATTTGGAAACAGGAAAGGAGACCTAAAATCAGAAATATTTAGACGCATTAAATCGGGCTGACAGGGTTGTGGAAGATACTCTTCAGGTTGGACGTCCAAGACGTCAGTTTAGCTGAAGAAAACAGTTTTTCACCAATGTATAGTGCCAGTAATAAATTATGTCCGTGAGACACTGACATTAAATGAGTTCATTGTTAAAAACTAACAGTAACCGAAAGAGGAATGTTCGAGGGAAAGATGACAGATGGACAAAATAAGTACTAGATTGGTGCCCAATTTACTAAAGAAAGACCAAGTGGAAGATTTCCAGACAAATCAAACACTTAAGAAAGAAAGGCAGACAGAATTGGCAATGGGAAGCTCAAGATCGGCAGAAATGGAAGAAGCTGCTGGATCCTATGTTGCACGCCACCTCAAAGAGGCCACACCACCAACTGATTGAACTGGCTGGTGATGATGATCATCATTATAATTATAATGGGGAGTATCCACTGCAAGCTGAACTGAAATGCAGAGTGTGAGAATCAAGTGGAATTGTGAACTGGATCAATGAAAGAGCCAAGATCGCTGGTCTTTTCAAGTGAAGAGTGGAAATAAAAGGCGAGAAAGTGTTTTCTGCGTTAATGCAGCGTTCTAAAGATCTGCCCTTTGCTTTCTGTTCCTTTCATGCTGAGAAAAGCCACTCACAACAGTATGGTGTATAAACAGTGCACAGCATATTTTTCTGTAGTAAGCTCTATACAATAGTGACTAATTTAGCATTTTGCGTAAATTGCTGCCCTAGAATCTTCGTTCAGCTCACTGACGCTGCAGGAGAGATATTTACGATCTGAAGGTCTATCAATCCTTGTTTCAGAGTCACTGATCACTCTCACCATAGAACGATGTAGCTCTTTGAATCAGTTCAGGAGTGTATCGCTTTCTGTAGCCTTATTGACGATAAGATGTTGGAATTATGTAGTGAACATGTTTTCAGTCTTCAAATGTCTCCCTAGAGTAGTGCCATTATTCACAGTATTATGTAGCGTGATGTTTTCCACCGTGTACAAACTCTAGGGATTGATCAATAAGAGGATACAGAACAAGAAAGGTCTAATGAAGTGATGTCTGGAAACGCATGGTTTCCATGTAAAGACCATTTATGCAGTCATACACTGTTACAGAGACTTCGTGCTGTATCATGCAGCCACAGTTACAGTATGTGTTGAAAATGGTTTCCAAGCGCCTCAACACATATGTGTACACACTGTACCATGTTCTGTCACACATTTACATCGACTATGCTGCATCCAAACAGTATTAAAGTCCGCATGAGTACACTGCTCCAGTATGTACACATGTTGAATGGGATCTGCATTCATGATACTTTTGAAATGGCCCCATAACCAGAAATCGCATGGATTGAGATCCGGTGAACGATCCATCGATCAGGGAAGACACGACTGAGATGCGTCCAAACGTTAACGGCGCAGTGGGCTGAGCCACCATCATATAGTAGCCACATAACTCTTCGAATCATCAACGACACTTCTTCCAGCAGGGGAGGCAAAGTCACTCGCAAGATACGCCGATAATTCCGGGCTGTTAATCGACGTGAAAGGAAAACTGGTCCCAAAATACGGTCGCCAATTATCCCGGCCCACAAATTCCGGCTGGACCGATGCTGATGATTCGTTGTCACCATACCATGACGACTGTTAAGAAAGCCACCACTCCGCGTAAAGATCTAGGACTAGGATGGTTGACACAAATCCCGGAATCGAGGTTGCTTGGTGAAGAAACCAGTGACAAAACTGCTCCCCATGCGGAAAGTCTGTCGCTAGTAAGCCCTGCGCACGCTGTAAGTGTTAAGGGTAGTAACAATGGTAATCGAGAATGTTCCATACGTTCGTCTGGCTTACTCTCTACTGCCAGGCCAACTGCCTGGTACTGACACAGAGGTCGCCTTCCAATGCGTTAATCACATTTTTCTCGATGTCTGGTGTCTGAACATTTCGGGTGCGTCCTTCATGATTTCCTGCTTCCTGCAACGACCCTGTCTCAGACAAACGGCGAAACACTTTTGCAGACATTGAATGCTGTCGTTGTTGTCGGCGGGTGTACGTATCCTAATACAACGTTGCCGTCCACTGCCCATTGCCTTTCCTTAAGTAAACACCTTGTCGGCAAGCTCTCGAATCGAGTATAAGACCATTGTGTACAATGTTCTATCACATACATTGCAAGGTGAGACAGAAAGAGAAGTGAATCAGACACAACATTATCAATTATTACGGCAAGAGAGGCATGCCAGTACCACTCCCTAGGAGGAAACCATGCATACTGTAACTGTGGCTGCATGATAAAACACGTATTAGGCCGCAGTCTCTGTAACGAAGTACGATTGAATAGTTGGTCTCTAACATGGAAACAATGCATTTCCGGACATAAGTTCATTAGATCTTTTCTGTGTCATAACCTCGATCCGTAGAGTTTGTACACTGTGGGCAAAGTAACCACGTAGAATAACTGATTGACTTTTATGTAATTTGATGTTCAGTCACGGTTCAACTAATATGTTACAAAATAGAAAAAAGTGATAACCCTTCCTCCAGGGCTGCTAGTACAGCAATGTGTGCCACAGAACTGTGAAGTTTGGGAAGCTTGAAAACAAGATAATACTGTCTTAAAAAGTAAACATAGGACCACTGAAGTTTTATATGAAAATTCTGAATAAAAATTCAATGATTTGCAACAGAAACAAATCTAGTTGTTTATTGTATGGTGTAAGATTTACCAGCCTTGACGACGCATCGCATGTTTGCGTATCAGTGTCGGGTCTATATATACCTATTGTCTCTCATGTGACCTCAGATCGTCCGGTGAGCCATCATCCAATACGATTCATGCACAAACAAATTTAATTTTACTGCCAGGAATCAAACCAGGAATTTACACATGATCAGGGAGCAACGCTGGTAACCACTAAAGACGAAGATGCTGCTTTTTCGATCTATGTAACTTCTGTCTTGTCTCAGTTGAGCTTTGTGCATGCAGAAGTGGCTTAGATTTTGTTATCAATCTTGCGGATTGTTGATTTTTATAAAAACTAACACAGGATTTGCAGCAGGCTATCCACCTCCCAGCTAGCTAGCTTATGCATTTGCATGCTCCGAGGAGAGCTCTAATCGCCATGAATGATCGCGATTATAATGCTAATAAAAACACAAGGGGCTGAAACGCGACCTATCGTGAAGAACGCCATTTTAGTCCTTATCCGTCCAGACAAAAACTTCGGTAAATATTCGCTTTAATGAGAAACGTATGCACACGTAATTTTCCACAAGGGAACCTACCTGCTAATAGCACATATTAAGTTATTGCTCACCTTTCGTGCCGGCCGGTGTGGCCGAGCGGTTCTAGGCGCTTCAGTCTGGAACCGCGCGACCGCTACGGTCGCAGGTTCGAATCCTGCCTCGGGCATGGATGTGTGTGATGTCCTTAGGTTAGTTAGGTTTAAGCAGTTCTAAGTTCTAGGGGACTGATGACCTCAGAAGTTAAGTTCCATAGTGCTCAGAGCCATTTGAACCATTCCACCTTTCGTAATATGAGTAATGAAACCATGCGGACCGTATTTCCTCGAATTTCGAATTTTTCATGAGCTTCTTACCATGCAATTCGGTCGTCCGCTGCGGTTAGATTACTCTCTGATGAGAGAGGTGTCGCATTTTCGAGGCTACTTAAGCTTCTACCATCTGCAATGAGGTACTCGTACATCTGTAATCAAATACTGATCCGAACACAAAGCTCAGTTTTTGTCAGTATTCATTAATGGAATACTGACGAAATGTATATTCGTTTAATGGTACATCTATATTTTTCTCCTAAATATAAAACATTGCTGCTATGCATTAGTACTCATTAGATCGTTGATATTGCTTTCTCCTTTTAAATTCGATAAAACAGTGAACAGGAAAAATGAGACCGAACGGAAGAAAAACTAAGACGAAAATGACAAAGAGTAAGAAAAAGTCAAAAAAGAGGGGAGGAGGAGGAGGGGGTGGGAAGGGGTAGTAGGCGAGTAGTTTAGTAAGTAGTAGACAATAAACGATATGTCATCTGATTTATTACCGTTGAAGATAGTAATAAAGAAAATCCTGCGACGTGGATATTGTGAACGTAAACCTCACCTTCTTCACATAATACTGATAACTTTATTTCAATTACTGATTTTATCTGTAGAAATTACGGACTCTCGACATTAACAATATCACGTTCTTAAGTAAGATCGCAGAAATGACTAATGTATGGGTTGGTATATGATGATCTGTTTTATAAACAAGTTATGTTGAGATATGTGTGACCTTCGATTCTTTTGGGAAATGTTGATAGTTTACCTTTGACGGCGGTTACTTTTAATGTTCAAACGTAAGCTGTCTCATGTGTATATCACATTATTTTCCTATCTGTAGTCATTTTCTGCATGTATATAGTCACAAGTACAGCATATCATCTGCAGGAAGGGATGCCGTTAATGAATTGGCCCAATGTTTTCGACAATGGAGTCTTGTAATTAGTGTTACTACAAATGTGTTTGCAGATTTGTTATTCCGTACCTGTTAATTACTCCTCAGGCACTCTTTTTTTATGTGAGCATTGCCAGAGCGTTTGCTCTTCTTCATTTTGTTGCTGATTTCTTTTGCTACAAATTACGAAACCACTCCTTCATCGATGCACAAAAACTGGGAGAAGTTAAGCTTGTTTGAATGTATTCTTCTATAACTTTTAAAGAGATTCAATACATTTATTTGCCGATTGTCATCTTGATGAATGAATCAGATGAAAACAATTTTTAGAAACATCTTGTGTAGACTAACACATATATTCAGGAATAAAACTGTGAAAATTTATTGAAATCGATGCGCTGCGGCAGAGAAAAACTGTGACCTCGGTTTCATATTTAGCTTCTAATTAAGAGAATAACTTGAAGAGAAGCACATGTAAACAAAAGTCTATTTGTCATTACAGCGCTGGAATTATTCCAGTTGTATTTGCTTTGAGTATAATCTGAAGGTGAACTCAGTGAAATGTGTGAGGAAGGCGCTTCGATCACGCTGGTGACGTCATTTTGCCGGTTGATCCGTGGAGGAGTGTCAGGGGTTGAAGCCGGCTATCTCCGTGGAGCCTGGATCGCGTTGGCGTGGAGCCTGCAGCGCTGGTTGCCTATCGGTGAGGAACTCGGCAGTGTGTGCTGCGCTCGTCCTCCGTGAGGGGGGCGGAACTGCTGTTGTCCGCCCGCGGCCCACACGCGGCACTGACCCCGAGTTCAACACCAGACCCAGCGACTCCTCTCTGAAACATAAAGATGAAATATTCTAGTCTTCAATAGGGTTTCTACACCGCTGGCCAAGAAAATTGCAACACGATGAAGGTAGAATGCAACAAACGTTGCACTGGCACTACATGTTTGGATATGTTGTGACGTTATTGACATGATGTGACGTTACTGACACGTATTGCTAAGAAATAGTATTCCACTTCGCCCCTGTTTTGGTTATTTCAGTGAATATATTGGACCAGAGTGCTCACCACACCGCAGTGGCGTGTCGCTGGAAATTATCCATGGCTTCTTTAGTCGGCAGAAGGCAGTCAATGAATCTCATTAGGTCAAGAAGGTCTCCTTTGGAGGTAAGGGAAGTTTCACAGAAGATAGTTAGTGAGTCGCTCTGAGCCTATTGAAAGGAGGGCAGCCTTCTGCACCCCTTGTGATCAGTGAATGCCGCGGTCAACGCACATTCCCCCAGATAATAACTGAGCACAACATTTTCTCTTCCTGCACGTACTTCAAAGAGCCAGATCTTTTTACAGTTGTCAACACTTTTCACCCACACTGAGACAGATTCCGATTCATTTATTTTACGACGATTCCTGGTCCTGAGAACCAAAGGCATAGTCGACATGTAATACGATGAACCCTTATCTCTGATGTAAACTTCACAAATCTGAAATGTCTGATAAGTGATGACATCACGTGCGTTGAAATTATCTAGCCCTTTTACTTTATCGACTTTTGGGCCACGTACAAGAGCAACGGTGACCCAGCCGTTACCGTGTTCATTCGTATCCTTGTTAACGAGAGTGAAGTTCAAAACTGCACCGCAACACACCGATGGCCCATGCAAGATGACTTGGGCGCTTACGTAATTATTGGTAGTAATAGAAATGTGGTCTATTGCTTTAAAGACTGTAAGACGCGAACGCCTACTACTCCTAAAATAACGCGGCATAACTAATCTGTCTCGATGTCGCTGCACGTGCGGCTGCTCGACGACTGGCGGTCTTTACAGATTCATTACTTATATAGCCCCCATCATACCAGTGTGGGGGAATCAGTTGCATCACTCTAAAAATTTGTTTCAGTGAATATACTGCGTCACTCTGGACTGTTCTTTGCACGGAAGGCTGACCAATGGTGAAGGCACTGTTTCAGTCCAGTACCAATATTCTGTTTAAAAATGTGCACCTGATACGTAAAGGAGGGAAGTCACTTCCAGTTTTCCCTGCTTTTGATGAATTCTGCACAATTCTCGACTGTCACATTGGCAACAGCATAGAGTCTTCTGCTCCACGTAGAGCTTTTCTGAGATAGGGAGAAAGAAGGAAGTTAGAATCAGTCGGCTCCCGGCCCCATCTCCAGAGATGATTATACGGGGATCACGTCCTAGTGGCCGTATGGTGCTGTTTGGCACATTTTGCTGTTCCTGAGGAAATGTAAGATCACAATCTATCTTAGTGGAATCCATATTATGAGTAGCCCGCTTATTTGTATGTTTCTGATACACGATTCTCATTGCCGATTTGATTTTTCGTTCTTTAACTTTGAATTCGTGAGCTGCACATATAAATATCTTGGTGTTTTATTTTCCATGTAATTTTCAGGGTCAGTTTTGATACTTTCCACAGTGTTAGAGTCGTTATTGGCCATTTAAATTTGAATTTTGAGAGCACTGTGCCCTCCATCAATTTGTTGTTAATTTAATGAAACTTAGTGAGAAAATAAACTTTTGTGATAAACAGACGTGACTTAAATTTCAAGATCCTTTAGCTTGCACCACGGCTTTTCCTGGTTAGGCGACAGATAAAAAAATAAATATAACATGTATGTCCAGCTGGTTAACTTAGTTGTGCCCACATTGTACTTGTGCACAGTGGCTAAATACAAAATAATTCATTTATTATTTTGTGAAATCAAAGGATCGTTTCACACACTTGTCTTGTATCAGTACGATTTGGATTTTACTAACAAAGAGGAGCACTGAAAATGGTAAGCATTTCAACGCAGCCGCCTAAAGTAGGCAGCAGAAACACCTTCTACAGTCTGTATGTGAGGCACTATTACACAGCGCGTTTCTCGTTCAGTAACCACATTTTACTGTTCCCTAATAAAAGAAAACATGATCAGTAGTAGTCCGTAATGCAGACAATCTTTGTTTAAAACGTGCTGTAAAATCATTGTCTGCATGCATCTCCGTATATCGTCATGTGTAAATAACACATTACACAACTCACATTAACATACCATCTTATCGTGCAAACTTCTACTTACCTGTGGAATATTGCGTATTACATGTCATAATTGTGAAATGATTTTTCACCACTCGAAAAAAGCAGGCGATATATTCCATCCCCGCACTGTTAATAGATCCCCATTAACGTGACAACTTTAAACATCATACTGTAAACTTTGCACTAAACACTCAAGCTTGACAAATAACAGCACCTGATATTTTGTTATCAAAGATACACGTTTACCCAAACACTGTAAGACTATTGATAGCAAATGTCAGTCGCACATTACATATACTGCTGTCGTGCAGGACTTCGTTGATGTGTTGTACATCAGAGAATCAGCGACCAAATACTACTTAACAGCATACGAACAGACATAATAAAATATTTTACACAGTACGTTAACAATAACACACAAGAAAAGTATAAATTTTACAAAATATTAACAAAGGAATAATCCATTAATTGTTGGCGAGCCAGACTTAACGAATGCCTTGTGTCGTAGGTCATCAGTGTCTGAAGGCTATGTATGGACATACGGAAACCAATATATTGACACTTTGTACACAAGGGTAATTCATAAAAATAAATTTTCATAGTATTTTCAAATTATATTGTTACTGAAGAACTAGCAGAATCCTATTACAGAGGACAACTTATAAACATAAACTTTTGTCTGTATGTTGGCTTTACATTTAGTTACGTGGGGAACTAATGACAGTACGTAACAAAAGAGCAAAATTTTGCGAACGTAAATGACACTCACTTCTGGGTACACCGTCCTGGACACATGAGGGAAACTATCCTCTCAAAAACGTATATACCATCTTACTTTAATCAAATACATAGTAACCCAACACATTATTTGAGAGAAACGGATGGGATTAAGTAACAAAGTTTAGAAACTGCTTGTTTCATTAATGAGAGAAACTAGGTGTTGAAGTGACATTCGTTAACATTTTTTAGAAAATACATAGAAGTTACCAAAAGATAAGACAAGTTTTGACATCTATAAGCCATTATGCAACGCGAGGCAAATCGGCAGCAAATGGTCCTGCGATAAGAACGTAAACAAAAAAAAGTTCTTTGTTTGCGAGAAGAGTGTGTCATACCACGTGTATCATCTACGCAGTTTCTCGGCCCGCTATATTACCGGCCATGTAAGTCCATGGTTCACACCTGTCTTGCGAATGTCGTATCGAAGGGATCAGGAAAACTATCCTTGAGCCACATTTCAGCCAGGAATTGGGCTTGTCTGCAGCAAGGTAAGCGGTGCAGTGATCTCCGCTGTACCACGGACTGCCTTCACGGCGCCCGTTGTTGCGACGTCTTTTGGAGCAGCAGCAGAGAGACGCTGCCCAACAACAGTGGATACAGAAGTGGCCCTAAGTTCCCTTTTCAGGCGAGTTTTGATCCTGCAAGGAGGGGCATGATGAACATTTCCATGTGTGGAGGCTCCCAAGAGAACGAACGGTGTCAGACCTCATTCGTCATTTTCGTACAGGACAACCTCAGGTTCGCATTGCCTATGATGTGGACAGCAGGCGCATTTCTGAGCTGTTAGGCCGGTGGCAGTGCCTTACCTTCGAGATCTCCAGGACGTAATTGTTCAACCAGATAATGCAAGACTGCGTGTTGCATGTGCTGTCCTGCCTTGCAAATACGCTGCCGATATGGTTGCACTATTGGTCGAAGGATGGCATTCACAGCCGCTACGGCGCCTTCCATGACCACAAGCGGCGTTCGTCGGCCCCACATAATGCCACCCCAAAACAGCAGGGAACCTCCACGTTGCTGCACTCGCTGGACAGTGTGTCTAAGCCTGACCGGGTTGCCAGCAAACACGTGTGCGACGGATGTCTGCTCGAATGCACATGTGACACTCATCTGTGAAGAGCGGTCCATTCGGCTTGTTGTTGGGCCCATCTGTACCGCCCTGCATGGTGTCTTGCATGCATAGATGGATCTCGCCATGGACGTCGGGAGTGAAGTTTCGCATCGTGCAGCCTATTCCACTCATTTCGGATCGTAACACGAAGTCCTGTGACTGCTCCAAAAGCATTATTCAACATGGTGACGTTGCTGTCAGGGTTCCTCCGAGCCATAATCCGTAGGTAGCGGTCATCCTCTGCGGTAGTAGGCCTTGGGCGGCCTGAGCGAGACATGTCATCGACAGTTCCTGTCTCTCTGTCTCTCGTCCTTGTCCGAACAACATCGCTTTGGTTCACTCCGAGACGCCTGGATAGTTCCCTTGTTGAGAGCCCTTCCTGGCACCGAGTAACAATGCTGACGCGATCGAAGTGCGGTATTGACCGTCTAGGCATGGGTGAACTACAGACAGCACCTCCTTCCTCTTGGAATGACTGGAACTTATCGGCTGTCGGACCACGTCCGTCTAATAGCCGTTGTTCATGCATGGTTGTTTATATCGTTGGGTAGGTTTATAAACATTTCTGAACAGTCAAAGGGGCTGTGTCTGTGATAGAATATCCACAGTCGACGTCTATCTTCAGGAGTTCTGGGAAGCGGCGTTATGAAAAATATACCGTCCGCATTGGCGGAATGTTACGTGATACCACGTACTTATACGTTTGTGACTATTACAGCGCCATCTATCACAAAGCGAAAAAAGTGGTCCAACTAAAACATTCATATTTCTTTACGTACTACACGAATATGTAATAAAAATGGGGGTTGCTATTTAAAAAAACGCAGTTGATATCCGTTTGACCTATGACAGCCTCATCTAGCGGGCCAACCATAGCGCCATTTGGTTTCCCCCTTCAACTAGACAAGTTTCGTTTTTTGTAGTTTTTTCGTTTGACGCTTATTTCGTGAGATATTTGGCCCGGTCACGATCAATGGGCCATCCTGTATAGATCAGATGGGGCAGGTCTTGGACACTGCATGTACACACAAGCCATCTAATAAGCCACACCAGATGGTAACAGATACATTATTGGCTCAGTAATGCTTCACTAATTCTTATGCCACCTGTTTGTTGTTCGTTCTATAGGTATTGTTATTAAAATAGCAGTGATCACTTTTCCGATTTTCTATAATAACGCAAATTTAAAAAGGAATGGGAAATTTTACGACAAAAATTGCTCGATATTTAGAAAGGTTCATTTAAAAAAAATTTGCACTGCCGCTATTGCTAATCGATATTTCGATTTTTCACCCATTTATTTATAAAAAAAAAATAAGAAAAAGCATCTGTTACAACCGAGACGAAAGAAATAACGAAAAATGCCGGATTCCAGAATTAAAGTAGCGGTAGCTGTTTTAACTGGTCGGTGTTTCCTATACCTAAGATGGAGACAGGAGCGGCACTGCAGGTCTTTTCATACCAGTGCTGGTTCCGCGTACAGAATCACGATCGACCTATTCGTGTGTACAGGCTCCGAGGAGAGCCAACACTTCTATAGAGTGGCATTCGGTACATAACACGATCACTTCCGGTTCACATAGCCAGTTCGTCTGTTGCTCTGGATAAAAAAAAAATGATCACCGGTCGTTGAAAGACTGCATTGCCATCGCTCGCCGCCAGTATGGCTAATGAAATCTGGTTTAGAGTTGAAGCAGCATGGAGTGATGTACCAGTGCCGAAACACGACGTAGCATGGACTCGACTAATGTCTGAAGTAGTGCAGGGCTGTCCATAATTGCCGGCCGGAGTGGCCGTGCGATTATAGGCGCTACAGTCTGGAGCCGAGTGACAGCTACGGTCGCAGGTTCGAATCCTGCCTCGGGCATGGATGTGTGTGATGTCCTTAGGTTAGTTAGGTTTAATTAGTTCTAAGTTATAGGCGACTGATGACCTCAGAAGTTAAATCGCATAGTGCTCAGAACCATTTGAACCATTTTTGAACCTGTCCATAAATGCGTAAGAGTACGATGGTGGTGATCTCTTCTGAGCAGCGCGTTGCAAGGCGTCCCATATATGCTCACTAATGTTCACGTCTGGGGAGTTTGGTGGCCAGCGGAAGTGTTTAAACTCGGAAGAGTTTTCCTGGAGCAACTCTGTAGAAATTCTGGAAGTGTGGGGTATCGTATTGTCCTGCGGGTTCAAATAGTTCAA
Source organism: Schistocerca piceifrons (assembly GCF_021461385.2). Lineage (NCBI taxonomy): Eukaryota > Metazoa > Arthropoda > Insecta > Orthoptera > Acrididae > Schistocerca > Schistocerca piceifrons. Next base: position 330,017,626 of record NC_060138.1, on the reverse strand, counting down.
ATGGCTCTGAGCGCTATGGGACTTTACATCTGAGGTCATCAGTCCCTTGGAACTTAGAACTACTTAAACCTACTAACGTAAGGACATCACATACATCCATGCCCGAGGCAGGATTCAAACCTGCGACAGTAGCAGTCGCGTGGTTTCGGACTGAAGCGCCTAGAACCGCTCGGTTACCGCGGCCGGCTGTCCTGCTAGATTTGTCCATGTCCGTCGGAATGCACAATGAACATGAATGGATGCAGGTGATCACACAGGATGCTTACGTACGTGTCACCTATCAGAGTCGTATCTAGGCATATTAGGGGTCCCATATCACTACAACTACACACTCCCATTACAGAGCCTCCACCAGTTTGAACAGTCCCCTGCTGACATGCAGGGTCCATGGATTCATGAGGTTGTCTCCATACCCATACACGTGTATCCACTCGAAACAGTTTGAAGCGAGACTCGTACGATCAGGCAACATGTTTCCAGTTGTCAACAGTCCAGTGTCGGAGTTGACGGACCTAGTCGAGGCGTAAAGCTTTGTGTCATGCAGTCATCAAGGGTTCACGAGTGGGTTTTCGGCTTCGACAGCCCATATTGATGATGTTCCGTTGAATGGTTCGCACGCTGACACTTGTTGATGGCCCAGCACTGAAATCTGCAGCAGTTTGCGGAAGGGTTGCACTTCCGTAACGTTGAACGATTTGTCTTCACTCGTCGTTGGTCCCGTTCTTGCAGCATCGTTTTTCGGCCCCAATGGTGTCGGGTATTTGATGTTTCACCCGATTCCTGATGTATACGGTACACTCGTGAAATGATCGTGCGGGAAAATCTCCACTTCATCACTACCTCGGTGATGCTGTGTCCCATAGCTCGTGCGCTGACTATAACACCACGTTCAAACTCTCTTAAATCTTGACAACCGCCGGCCGCTGTGGGCGAGCAGTTCTAGGCGCTTCAGTCTGGAACCGCGAGACCGTTAAGGTCGCAGGTTCGAATCCTGCCTCGGGCATGGATGTGTGTGATGTCCTTAGGTTATCAGTCCCCTAGAACTCAGAACTACTTAAACCTAACTAACCTAAGGACATCACACACATCCATGCCCGAGGAAGGATTAGAACCTGCGACCGTAGCAATCGCGCGGTTCCATACTGAAGCGCCTAGAACCGCTCGGCCACACCGGCCGGCTGGAATGTACTATAGAGCATATACACAACAAGTACAATATTTTTATTCCCTATCCTTCTCCTAGTTACAATTTTAATGGCTAGCGGTGTAGTTTTATGTAACTATTAGTTGGCGCATAAAAACTTGATAAAAACGTTCAACAGCTTAGATCACATAAAATATTTCTTTATTTAAGACAACCTATTCGACAGAGCTTGCTGGAAAATCTGTCGAAACCGGTTGTCTTAAATAAAGAAATATTTTATGCGATCAAGGCAGTTGAACCTTTTTTAGTAGGCATAACAGATCACACTTTCAGTACTTTCAAAATGAGAAAATTCAGTTGGTGCATAAGTTTGTAGCGTCCTTGTTTTGCTCGTTGGTATTCCGGTTGCTATGGATTTATTTATCGATTGTCACTTTTTATTTGTAGTTCACTGTTGCTATTTGCGTTTGCATATTGTCATTGTGTCATATGCAGTTATTAAGTGGAGCAGTAGGCTCTAGAAAATGGAATGCCAAGTGAAGAACTCGGAGCGTCCGGCACACTATTTGAGTTCAATAGAGGGATAGTGGCAACGGAAGCAACCAAAAATATTTTCGCCATGTATAGGGATAGTGCCATTGGTCAGAGCACGGAAATAAAATGTTTTTCTCGTTTTCAGGACTTCCCACATTCAGTAAGATCTTTGGCGTTTGATGAAGAGCGTTTAAAAACGTTAATCCACAATGATCCACGTCAGTGTACTCGAGAACTTGTAAATGTAATGAGCTGTGATCATTTCACCATCGTGTGACATTTGCATGTAGTGGGGAGATAAAAAGATCGGGTGTATGCGTATTGCATGCTCTGAGCTAAAATCACAGAAATCAGCGGGTCGCCGTATGTGCATCTCTGCTTGCTCGTCGTCAATTTTCTCTTGAACGACATTGACCATTCCTACCCTGTACCGTTACTGGTGGCGAGAAATTGTGTCTCTATTGTATTGTATGCTAATCGGGGGCCTAGTAACGACGTAGAGGCTCCGTCCCTGCCGCAGCCGCAGTGGTCCACAACTCCACGACGACTACCGCGGCCTACCTCACCCCTCCGCCGTCGCCGTCCCACACCGAACCACTCTTTCAGGGTTATTGTTGTATTGTTGTGCTGTTCGGTCTCCTGTGGGACCCCCCCCCCCCCTCCTCAGGGAACGTCTCACACCAGACGAGTGTAACCCTTATGTTCGCGTGGTAGAGTATTGGAGGTGTACGCGTACGTAGAGAACGTGTTTGGGCAACAATCGCCGACATAGTCTAGCTGAGGCGGAATAAGGGGAACCAGCCCGCATTCGCCGAGGCAGATGGAAAACTGCCTAAAAACCATTCACAGACTGGCAATCTCACCGGACCTCGACACAAGTCCGCCGGGAGGATTCGTACCAGGGACCAGGCGCTCCTTCCCAATTCTGAAAGCCGTGCGTTAGACCGCACGGCTAACCGGGCGGGCATGGTGTCTCTACGCTAACATAAGCAAAAGAAAGGAATGGTTGAGACCAAACGCAGCAACTCCCCGTACAGAGACCTGCACGCATCCACTAAAGGTAATGCTATGCATGTAATGGACTACAGACAGTATGGTGTAGTTCGAATTGCTTCCCGGAGGTGACACCATCACCCATAACATTTATTGTCAACGTCTTGCAGATGCAATCCAAGAACAACGACCAGGAAGATGCTACTCCCTGGTGACTTACGCCCATATTTTGCTAGACGCTATACAGGAGATGGGTTGAGAAGTAATTCCGCACCCAATCTTGCGCTCTCGCATTCTCACCTTTTCCACTCTGTATCGAACAAGCTTCCAGAAACTTCCTTTCCAGATGAAAATGATCCCCGAACCTGGCTCGACGAGTTCGTTACCTCAAAACCACGTGATCTTTACATTCGTAAAATCAAAAAGTTACCTCAGGGTTGGCCGATGTTGTAAATAGTGAAGGAGAATATTGATGACTAAAGGCTCTGTTATGAGTATCTGCTGTGTTTATCAAACTTATGATAAAACGATTATGCACCAACCTAATATAATTTTGTCCAGTAGTTGTGCCTTGCAACGAGTTCTTGTAGATCAACAGACTAACCACATAACAACGCGACTTAACGCTTGCTAGTCACAAAGATGAGGTCCGTTATGTTACCTGCTGGTCCAGTGAAATTCATTTAAAATTTTTGTATACTTTCTCAGTGATTCAGCCACCTCAACAAGTTTTTATTAGCACAGCAGTCTCAATTGTGTGGCTCGTCATTCCCAGATGTGCAATCATCCGTTTATATGAGCTTATTTGTAGGTCTTTCTTACGTGTGGACTCAAAGTAATGCAAAAGAACGTCACTTCTAAAACTAGCCGCCATATTCAATTCTGCATATCAAAGAATCGTTCAAATGATCTATAGAACTTGTAACTAATTAGCTAACGAACTAACTCCATTAACTTTCACTTTTCACGGAACTGGTGTTATCGGAAACCAGGGATTCTAAAATCCTTACCATCAATATTGTCAAGTGTGGGGTATATAAACAGAAGATATTTCTTAATGACATGCATTATCACGTCTTTATACATTTTAGATAACTTCGGAAACAATCTCGTATCATCATCATCTTAACATAAATTCTCTTTGGCTACGCTTTGTAAGTGAGTACAACCAATCTGACGGTCACTGCAACTACATCTATACTGTGCAAACGACTCTGAAGTGCCTGTCAGAGCGCATTTCGTATTGTAACAGCTATTGAGTCTTCTTCCCGTTCAATTCACGTTTGGGGCCCAGGAAAAATGATTTTCTAAACGCTTCTTTGGGGGCTTTAATTACTCTAATCTTGTCCTCGCGATGCATAGGGGGTTGTGGAATATCCTCAGGATCATCACTTAAAGCTCGTTCTTGAAAGTTTGTATACAGACTTTGTCGGAATAGTTTGCGTGCGTCCTTAGGTGCACAGTTTCTGCAGCATTTCCGTAACACTCTTCCAAAGGATCAAACAATTCTGTGACGATCCGTGCTGCCCTTCTTTGTGGTCGCTCAATATCCCTTGTTAGTCCTGTTTCGTACAGGTCCCCACAAATTATTACTCCAGGTATTTGTATGAGTTGACGTAACCACGTGTCACTCATTGAAATTATAGTTATAGGACAATACGTAGTTTCGTTTTGTGAACTCCACAGTTTTATTTTTCTGAACATCGCTTTGAAATCATATCAAGATTTATGTAACTTTTTACAGACATTACTTCATTATAGATGATCCCATCATCTGTGAAAAGCCTGTGTTTGCTATTAATATCTTCCGCAAGATCATTAATGTGCAACGTGAACAGCTAGGGTCCCTACACACTCCTATGGTGTATACACGGTTCTGTATCAACGACTCTCCGTCAGTCAGGCACTAGTAGCCGACCGAGACAGACGCAGCAACAGGGAAGTAGCCGCTTTTGTGACATTTACGAGTTCCTAACCAGGAGCGAATTTTATTATATTATCTGTGTGCTTTAGTATTTAAGTTTCTTGAGTTTATGCGTGTAAATTTAATATTTAATAGCCACACCTCCCGCGTTTTCGTTTGCGTTGGAAAGTAAACCGATTTTGTGACATATTACAAGTTCCTAATCAGGGGAAAATTATTTAGTTTCACCTGAGTGTTTCGGTAGTTAGGTTTCTGAATATCTGCGTATTACTAGACACTGTTCATGCGTTTTCGTCAGGCTCTACAGTAGAGTTGCGCAGCACGTGCCGATAGTCCGTTTATCTGCATAGTTTGGTTTTCCACGGTCTTTAGTATGGACAGGGACTGCGATTGCTGTGTTCGGATGCGAGCCAAGTTGGTGGCACTTCGCTCTGAACTTCAGGCTGTGATGGCTTCGGCTACACAGCTTGAGGCTGCAGTGGATGGAGACCACTGTTGTGGGCCGACCGTGGGGATCCAACGGACGTCCAGCACGTCAAAGTCCTCCGATCGGTCCTCACCGGTGGCCAGCCCAGTTACTGCTAGCACTGAGGCTGACCCCTCACCTGTGGTCGAGTGGGAGGTCACCCCGGGCGAAGCAGGCGGCGAAAGACTTCCCAGGGGGCCGCACGTAAGGCCTCCCCGGTTTGTCTGACAAATAAGTTCCAGGTGCTGTCTGTGGCTGACCCTGTCGCTGAGTCCTTCATAATCGTCTACATCTACATCTACATGGATGCTCTGCAAATCACATTTAAGTGCCTGGCAGAGGGTTCATCGAACCACCTTGACAATTCTCTATTATTCCAATCTCGTATAGCGCGCGGAAAGAATGAACACCTATATGTTTCCGTACGAGCTCTGATTTCCCTTATTTTATCGTGGTGATCGTTTCTCCCTATGTAGGTCGGTGTCAACAAAATATTTTCGCATTCGGAGGAGAAAGTTGATGAATGGAATTTCGTGAGAAGATTTCGTGGGAACGAAAAACGCATTTCTTTTAATGATTTCCAGCCCAAATTCTGCATCATTTCTATGACACTCTCTCCCATATTTCGCGATAATACAAAACGTGCTGCCTTTCTTTGAACTTTTTCGATGTACTCCCTCAGTCCTACCTGGTAAGGATCGCACACCGCGCAGCAGTATTCTAAAAGAGAACGGACAAGCGTATTGTAAGCAGTCTCCTTAGTAGGTCTGTTACATTTTCTAAGTGTCCTGCCAGTAAAACGCAGTCTTTGGTTAGCCTTATCCACAACATTTTCTATGTGTTCCTTCCAGTTTAAGTTGTTCGTAATTGTAGTACTTAGGTATTTAGTTGCATTTACGGCTTTTAGATTTGACTGATTTATCGTGTAACCGAAGTTTAACGAGTTCCTTTTAGCTGTCACGTGGATGATCTCACACTTTTCGTTAGTTAGGGTCAACTGCCACTTTTCACACCATTCACATATTTTTTCTAAATCGTTTTGCAGTTTGTTTCGATCTTCTGATGACTTTATTAGCGAAGTTTGGTGAGCTTCTCTCGGGTCCGCAGACTTGGGTGATGTCTTGCGTTGTCATGGAGAAGGAGAGGTTATTTTGTATTTTTGTGGCGACGAATTAGCTGAAGTTGTTTCTTCAGTTTCCTGAGGGTAGCGCAATACACTTCGGAGTTGATCTTTACCGTACACCATTAGGGACGACATCAAATGAATAACCCTTAAAATCCCAGAAGATTGTCGCTACGATCTTTACGGATGAGGGTGCAGTTTTGAACTTCTTCTTTGGAATAGAGGTAGTGTGGCATCACACCATGGCTTGCCGTTTTGTTTACGCTTCGAAGCGATAAACCCATGTTACATCGCATGTGATGATGTTCGACAAAAAATTGTCTCGATCAACCTCGTAACGTGCAAGCAATTCCTCACAGATGGATCTTCGTTGCTCTTTACGGTCTTCTGTTAGGAAGCGAAGAACGCAGCGGACACACACCGTTTAGTTCCCCACGTGGCGGACGTCTGTAACAGCACTACCAATAGAGACGTCCAGAAGTGCAGCGAGGTGTTTACTGAGATCCGTCGTTCACCTCGAATCAGAGTGTTCGCACATTACAACATGGCAGGAGTTTGAGCTGTGTGCTGCCGGCAGACACGTAGGAGATTGGACAGGTTAGCGCGACGTTGTGCTTGGAACGCACTTTCGCTAGAGACGCCATTTTGAAGGTTACGTATAAAACCGCCTCCAATCGGAAAATCATGAAACGGTAAGTGCTGAAGCTATAGTATTCCACTATGTCCCACAACAAATTCAGCACTTTTTCCGCCGAAAGTGGACGAGCAAAAAAAACGTATTGCATTAATTACAGCACGTCCCTCGTACACAAAATGTGTACGAGTAACGAATTTCGGTTGATACCTCGGACGATAACTCTTTCAATGGAAGAGCTAGGTATGGTAAAGAGTAAAAAGCTATTATGTAGTCAAGAAATGCAGCATTTATATGAGTGTCGGGGTGCATGGATTTCACGATGTATTGTGAAAAAGTACAAAATGAGTTTTGTCTCATGATCGATGTTTTCCGAACCCGTGCTAGTCGGCATGGAGGAAGTCATTCCGTTAGAGATACGCTACTGCCCATTAAAATAGCTACACCAAGAAAAAATGCAGATGATAAACGGGTATTCATCGGACAAATATATTATACTAGAAATGACATATGAACACATTTTCACGCAATTTGGGTGCATAGGTTCTGAGAAATCGGTACCCAGAACAACCACCTCTGGCCGTAATAACGGCCGTAATACGCCTGGGCATTGAGTCAAACAGAGCTTGGATGGTGTGTACAAGTACAGCTGCTCATGCAGCTCAACACGATACCACAGTTCATCAAGAGTAGTGACTGGCGTAACGTGACGAGCCAGTTGCTCGGCCACCATTGACCAGACGTTTTCAATTGGTGAGAGATCTGGAGAATGTGCTGGCCAGCGCAGCAGTCGAACATTTTCTGTAACCAGAAAGGCCCGCACAGGACCTGCAACATTCGGTCGTGCATTATCCTGCTGAAATGTAGGGTTTCGCAGGGATCAAATGAAGGGTAGAGCCACGGGTCGTAACACACCTGAGATGTAGCGTCGACTGTTCAAAGTACCGTCAATGCGAACAAGAGGTGACCCAGACGTGTAACCAGTGGCACCCCATACCCTCACGCCGGGTGATACTCCAGTATGGAGATGACAAATACACGCTCCTAGTGTGCTTTCACCGCGATGTCGGCAAACACCGATGCGACCATCATGATGCTGTAAACAGAACCTGGATTCATCCGAAAAAGTAAGATTTTGCCATTGGTGCACCCAGGTTCGTCGTTGAGTACACCATCGCAGGCGCTGCTGTCTGTGATGCAGCGTCAAGGGTAACCGCAGCCATGGTCTCCGAGCTGATAGTCCATGTTGCTGCAAACGTCGTAGAACTGTTCGTGCAAATAGTTGTTGTCTTGCCAACGTCCCCATCTGTTGACTCAGGGATCGAGACGTGGCTGCACGATCCGTTACAGCCATGCGGATAAGATGCCTGGCATCTCGACTGCTAGTGATTCGAGGCCGTTGGGATCCAGCACGGCGTTCCGTATTACCCTCCTGAACCCACCGATTCCATATTCTGTTAACTGTCATTGGATCTCCACCAACGCGAGGAGCAATGTCGCGATACGATAAACCATAATCGCGATAGGCTACAATCCGACTTCTATCAAAGTCGGAAACGTGATGGTACGCATTTGTCCTCGTTACACGAGGCATCACAACAACGTTTCACCAGGCAACGCCGGTCAACTGCTGTTTGTGTATGAGAAATCGGTTGGAAACTTTCCTCATGTCAGCACGTTGCAGGCGTCGCCACCGGCGCCAACCTTGTGTGAATGATATGAAAAGCTAATCAGTTGAATATCACAGCATCTTCTTCCTGTAGGTTAAATTTGGCGTCTGTAGCACGTCACCTTCGTGGTTTAGCAATATTAATGGCCAGTAGTGTACCTTATCACGTATGAGTTCAGATTGTGTTACAACATTCTACAACAGACGGATGTCATGGATACTGGATGGTACTGTTCTACAGATATCGTTATCTGGATTGGGTGGAGAGTCGCGTGATCTAGAAGACATTTATGTGCACCTGAAGCACAGTGAGCTGCCTGGGTAGCAGCCCCTGATGTGTGGTGCACACCTGATCCGTTTAGAGAATCCCCACAGCTTTCAGCCCAGTTCTGAGCTACGATGAGCGGTCTGAAACAGAGTGTTGTTAAGCAGACGCACCCACCTGTGGCTGTTAGCGAACGCCTGCACGACCACTGGGAGAAGCAGCAGCAGCTTGCCCAGAGGCGCCATCGCGGCCATGTCTGCCGGCCTGTGTCTCGGAGCTCACACTGGTCGCTGTCCGCACACACGGCCGCCTCCATAGTCGCGGAGTTTCCGGCCCTCAGCCACTTGCCGCTTCCTGATGGACGGCTTCCTACCGCTCCTGTCGCGCGCTCATTCATCATCTATCCCTTTACCGACAAGCCGAGCACTTCTCCTCTGCCGCTTATGCAAAGCTTACTAAAATTAACGGTTACATAACAGGACGTACGAAGAATGAATGCCGTGACCAAGTAGTAGGCAATTATACTGCGCGATTTGTATGCTCGTAACAGTCATATTTGCAGCGATGCGTAGGTGCGGGAATCTGGGCGTGCAGAGCCTCTGTGGTGGTTAATGGGTGCCTTATACAGGGTGATTCACAATGATTACGACTATTTCACAAGACTGTATCTTTTACGCGAACGGAAACAGAAATTTGGGGTGAACTTTAACTTTTGCTTCTGAGTGTCAAGATACGGGCTAGGAACAACATACTACGTAAGCTGTTCGGAACAACCTGGGGCTCCACTGGTGAAACTCTGTGCACTTTAGCACTTGGGCTGTAGTAGTTTACCGACAAGTTTTTAGTGTTTCTTCATTTTGTACGCAATATTTCGTTTGAAATAGCATGAATCCTCTGCAAAAAAGTGGAATTGATTTTGAGTCCACCATCTAACATTGCAGACCTTTTGGAATCAATGAACGACGACTTGCTATTACGGAAGGTCGGAATTTACGAAATACCTTGTAAATGTGGTACGGCTTGCATAGGATAGACCACATTCACTGTGAAATAACGCTACATCTACATCTACATCTACGTGATTACTCTGCTATTCACAATAAAGTGCCTGGCAGAGGCTTCAACGAACCACCTTCAGCCCGCCGCGGTGACCGAGCGGTTCTAGGCCCTACAGTCTGGACCCGCGCGCACGCTACGGTCGTAGGTTCGAATCCGCCTCGGGCATGGATGTGTGTGATGTCTTTTGGTTAGTTTGGTTTAAGTAGTTCTAAGTTATAGGGGACTGATGACCTCAGAAGTTAGGTCCCATAGTGCTCACAGCCATTTGAACCATTTGAACCACCTTCAAGCTGTCTCTCTACCATTACATTCTCGAAGGGCACGCAGGAGAAACAAGCACTTAAATTTTTCTGTGCGAGCCCTGATTTATCTTATTTTATCGTCATGATCATTTCTCCCTTTGTAGGTGGGTGCCAACAGAATGTTTTCGCAATTGGACTTGAAATTTCATGAGAAGTTCCCGTCGCAACGAAAACGCCTTTGTTTTAATGATTGCCACACCTATTCACGTATCATCTCTGTGACACTATCTCCCCTATTTCGTGATAATAAAAAATGTACAAATGTGTGTGAAATCTTATGGGACTTAACTGCTAAGGACATCAGTCGCCCAGCTTACACACTACTTAACCTAAATTACCCTAAGGACAAACACACACACCCATGCCCGAGGGAGGACTCGAACCTCCGCCGGGACCAGCCGCACAGTCCTTGACTGCAGCGCCTTAGACCGCTCGGGTAATCCCGCGCGGCACAGTTTAGTTAGAAGACGCTTGTGAGGCACGGTGTCGAAAGCCTTTTGGAAATCTAAAAATATTAAATCAATTTGACATACCCTGTCGATAGCACTTATTACTTCGCGAGGATAAAGAGCTGCATCGAACATCAACATTCCTCTCGCCTTTTGCAGCCAAGCAAGTCCGCTACAGCCGAACACTGTATTTCCACTGGACATACAATGGGGTATGATAGAACCATGATTTTGACCACAGAAACATCTTTTTTGAACTCCATTATCAAAGAATCCATGTCTGGTGGATAATCTGATGAACGGTGATAGCGGCCACAGTACGTGGAACGGCATTACCTCCACAATTTGTTCTAATCGAAGACGATAGAATGCGTCAAAGGCCTTGGCGACCGTTACCCCAGAGGAAAACTGCGTTCCGCGGTTCCACCAGAGAGCGCGCTGCCGCCGGGATGTGTGGTCGGTCTAACTTCGTTTTACCGTTTGAGGGGAATAGTCGCAGAGCGGTGCATGTTACGGAACAGAGCAAGTTTTCGTCATGTTTCGGTGGCTCACCTGAAGGTGACTGGCAGATGCTCAGTCGAAATATCGTTCGATGAATTAAACGACGATTGACTGCAAGCGCGAAATTTGTTTCAGCATTCAATTCTCCCGGAAAAACTTTGAAATTCACTGAGTAATGATAATTTTTCGTGCTTCTTAGGAGTTTACACTTCACAATAATGTAGCTAATATTGTAAACTGCCACATCTAACTACATATGAAATCTTTCTCAATGATTGCTCAGTCCTGTGCGCTTGTACAACTCTGACATTCTGCAACGTTTTGGCACCAACAGAAGTTACGCCTGCTTGGAGTGCTGCCAGCTCCAAAACGATGTACCGCAAGTTCCTGTCACAGGGTAGAGACTCTTTTACAAAATAAGGTTTAGCATATTATTTCTAGTTCTTCAGCAGAATCTATGTATGTTACATGTTATTTGACAGTCGCGCGGGATTAGCCGTGCGGTCTGGGCGCTGTAGTCATGGACTGTGCGGCTGGTCCCGGCAGAGCTTCGAGTCCTCTCCCGGGAATGGGTGTGTGTGTTTGTCCTAAGGATAATTTAGGTTAAGTAGTGTGTAAGGTTAGGGACTGATGACCTTAGCAGTTAAGTCCCTTAAGATTTCAGCCCGCATCTCGTGGTCGTGTGGTAGCGTTCTCGCTTCCCACGCCCGGGTTCCCGGGTTCGATTCCCGGCGGGGTCAGGGATTTTCTCTGCCTCGTGATGGCTGGGTGTTGTGTGCTGTCCTTAGGTTAGTTAGGTTTAAGTAGTTCTAAGTTCTAGGGGACTGATGACCATAGATGTTAAGTCCCATAGTGCTCAGAGCCTTAAGATTTCACACATTTCACACACATTTGAACATTTACTTTTATTTATTTTTTGTTATTTGACATCCCGCAGTGTTGCCACGGTGCACTTTTTACGCAAGAAACTTTTTAAAAAATTTTCTCCTATAAAGTTTATGATCTGTCACATGGTGAAGACCTTGGGTGCGAATTTCGTAACACACTGTACGTATAAAACCATAAATTTTCACGTTTCATTTCGTGAGTTTCTGATATAAGAATCATTTTCACCTATTCAGATTTTGTAAATTTCTGTTGAATTGTAAATTAAGCCAGGCGATCACTTGATGTCTGAACTTACCTCTGCAATTCGTCTGTAGGGGAAGCAGCCGTCACGACATCATCAGCACAGCAAAATAGTTTATCATCCAAAATTTGTTTGTTTCTGTTTGGATGAACATTTAAAACACCTTTCATTCGATGTGTGAAAGTTACTGTCGAATGTCCCACAAGAGAGCCGAACAAAGTTTGTCTGAGACTGCAGTTCTCGCTGAATAGCCTATAGAGCAAGGCTGGCCACGGCGTGCCAAACTTCTCCCGTGCAGCCTGTCATTCGGGTTTGCTCGGTCCTTCTCGGAAGGGCATCTCATGTAGCAGTGCGACGTGGCACTGTCTCTTCCGTCAGACGTGCGGTACTTTTCGAAGTGCCAGCTCTTGTATTTCTCCCCATCTGTTTAAGGTTGAAAGGAAGTGTAAAGGAATAGTGGTTATTGGAATGGCGCATACACTCAGAAAGAGGCACTACGTCGCACTCTCACGACCATTTAAAAATGATTGGGAACTACAGTACTTTTTCAAAGAGAAGGATGGAAATCGTCGGTTTCTATTACGCACTCGCATAATCGTCAGGCATCGCAAATATGCTATAGAGCGGCAATACACCACAATGCACAAGGAATTTCGAGATTTAGATGGCAATGAAAGAGCAAACACGTTGGAGGACCTAAAAAGGTTCAAAAATGGCGCTGAGCACTATGGGACTTAACTGCTGAGGTCATCAGTCCCCTAGAACTTAGAACTACTTAAACCTAACTAACCTAAGGACATCACACACATCCATGCCCGAGGCAGGATTCGAAGCTGCGACCGTAGCGGTCGCGCGGTTACAGACTGTAGCGCCTAGAACCGCTCGGCCACCACGGACGGCCCTACAAAGGTGTAGTGTTGCACAGTGAACTAATCTCAACGTGAGTAGCCCGTGCAAATCATTGTCTTTGCGCTGTTTGTGCGTATATCCAATGTGCTTGCAGTCCATTCTGTTGTTTGTTATTTTCAGCCGGCAGCCAACTCCAGGGGCACGTCATTAAGAGCGAGCTATAAAATAGCGCTCAGAGTAGACACTGCTAGCTAGGGCATAACCACCTATGGTAAACTAACATACGCAAACAGCGACAAACGCCAGTAAGCCCCTGCATATCAGCAACACTGACTGGCAACCACCAGCTGCTATTAGAGCCGACCAACAGGCCACAGCAGGGACACCGACGAGCTCGCCCACAGAAGCACGAACAATCTGCCAACACTCCCTCACACTGTGTCTCCGGTATATGACCTATCGGACACAAGACCGATAACAAACCTAACTGTTGCAGGTTGCAGGACGCTGAACGAGGACTCTGTACCAGCACCTAGCGCCAGCCGCCTAGCAGCACAAACGCACAACGTCAAGGTATCGACATGCATGATACCCACTACTAACAAAGCCTATCCTTGCACAACCTATCGCAGGCAGCAAGACAACCGCTACTGCTCTTGCCGCCCGACCTAACTTTCGCAGAGGTTTTTTCCCCTTGGCTTTTGCTTTGGCACTTTTTTTCCTCTGCCCTTCAAACCGCTACCCTTCGTCAGATTTCGACCAATCTATCTCCAGATGAGCGCATATTAATGGTTAATCCTAACCAGACGTACGCAAACATCGCAGTACCCACATCCTGCGACACCTCACTTTAGTCAATACTAACCCTTATGCAGAGATGGCAGTAGACCTTTTGTGTTGGCCATCATGCCGGTGTGGGCGTGGAGGGGCTCCACCTCTTTTTTTTTTTTAAAAAAAAGGTAGTTGTAATAAACCTTTCGGCGGAGGCAAGTTCGTTAAACAGTCCATTGTTGAAGCAGCGGAACTCGTGAAGCCATTGGAGGTACAAAAGGTTTCCGAAACTAGTTTGTCAAGACAAACAGTAACTCGCCGCATAGCTGTCATGGCAGCGGATGTCTAGAGGCAGTTAACTGACAATGCCAGCAAGTCCATCGCATTCTCAGTTGCTTTGAACGAGTCGATAGACATTTCGGACACGACACAACTTGCGATTTATGTTCGTGGAGTTGACAGCAGTTTGCACGTGACAGAAGAACTGTTAGATTTGGTGCCAATCGAAGACAAAACGAAAGTAGTGGACTTGCTGAAAACTGTTGAAGAGGCTTTCAGAAACCGTTGGCCTGAACTGGAACATGTTGGTCCCAGTTTCTGCCTACGGAGAGCCAGTGATGTGTGTGGCACAAAATGAACTCGTAGCATTGTTGCACAAAAAACTACATCGATTAACAAAGAATTTGTGCGGAATTCATTGTTTCGTGCAACAAGAAGTACTTTGTGCAAAACTTGCACAAACTTTCATGCACGTCATGAAACTGGTGGTCCGAATAAAAAACTATCTAAAGTTACATGGGTTACTACATAGTCAGTTTAAACAGTTTCTGATGGAAGTAAAAATTAAATGAAATGACCGTACGGCATTGCATTGTTGGCCGGGAGGTCCCAATCGGGTTCAACCGCCAAGTGCAACTCTTATTTCAGTTGCCGCCACATTGTGCAACTTGCGGCCGATAATGAGGATGAAATGATGATGAGGACAACACAACACTCAGTCCACGAGCGGAGAAAATCTCCTACACGGCTGGGAATTGGACCTGGACCTTGCAAATGGACCTGATTGGTCTATAGTGTCATTTCCGATTGAAACACAAATTATATTATGTTAAAACTGTCCAGGAGTTGTACGAAAAGTTTCCATGTCTCTCAGGCTGCAAAAATGATATCCATGATTGGGTCAACTTATGTTTGTGAAAAATTGTTTTCAGTAATGACACTAAATCACTCACTGTTACGTGAGGTAGAGACGAAAAGCAGCCGCCAGGCCCACTGTCACTAACAGGGATGATCTGTCGCAGACTTTCCTATAGGTACGTTTCGTTGCCTTGGTCCAGTGACGGAGGAGTTTCATCAGTTTGAACTTACGTGACTAATTCTACGTGCTGTATTCCACCTTAAGTTACCGTTAATTTAATTTAAATAGTTGCTGTGTTTTATTATTTAATTCTAGATGGACACCACTTCCTACTTCCAAAGAGTTAAACAGAAGAATTTCACACAGCCATATTTGATCACCAAATCCGAAGGTAAGCAGATTAAGGAATACGCCGCACAAGGACGTAGCCAAACGGGGAGGGGGTGTGCGGTGATGGTCCGGACCCCTCCCCCTCCAGTCACCTAAAAGAAATAACACACGACCTGTACTAAAATTGAAAGATATTTTGGTTTTCAATCAGACGACGAAGTGAGAGCAGTTGCATTATCGTCATGCAAAAGCCATGAATTGTTTCGCCACACATGCGGGTTTGCCGCAAACTACGTTGAACATATATAGGCAGAATTTGTCATTGATCGTTTTACCTTTTGGCAAGAACTCATCATGCACTATGCCGCCAGAATCGAAGAAAACAATGAGCTGAACCTTCACATTCGATCGCACTTGCCGAGTTTTTTTCCGTCTTGGCAATCGCGAAAGCTTCCACTGGCACGAAAGAGCCTTAGTTTCACCGTCATACCTCTACACTCATGTTTCATCACCTGTTAGGACACGTTTCAGTAGTTCTGCATCGGTGTTGACTTAATTTAGAAACTCCTCGGCAACTGCCATTCTCCGCTGTTTATACTCGAAATTCAATATATTTGACACACATCTTTGTGTCACACGTTTCATACCCAAAACATCAGGAAATATTTCAGGGCATGAAGCAAATGATATGCCAATATCATCAACAGCTTCTCTAATTGTGATTCGGTGATCGTTCATAATCACTTCTTTCGCTTTTCACACGTAGTCATTGGTTGTTGATGTGCTGGGGCGTCCAAAACATTGTCATTTTCAACTTCCTTACGGCCGCCTTGGAAACTCTTATACCATTCATAAACCCATGCTTTATTCATAGCAAACGCACCAAACGCAATATTCAACATTTCCAAAACCTTGTTACATTTTTTCCATTTTCCTGCCAAAATTAGCTGCAAATTCTCTGATCCGTTTTTAAAACAAATAATCGCCATTCGTAAGCAAACACATATAGCCTACTTGACAACTGAAGAGATAGACTAAAAATTCAATATGGCTACTAGATATGTTTCAGACATGTTTACCAATATAACAAAGAAAAATCGCTGGAATTGGACTAATTTAATCCGCGAAACTACAAAATTGCCAATACTTTTTTAACACATTTTATATACGATTATGTCATACATAAAAAACGTATTCCTTATTCTAAACAGATCTATTTTTATAAAAAAATCCTACAGGTATAATACGAGTAGAATGCACATTTTATGAGCATAATGCAACTCTCCGTAGTTCACGGGAGAACTACCCCCGACACACCAACGCTGCTGGTTCCTTCTCGGTTGCCTGCCATGCCCTTACAACCATTCACCCATAACAGCATGTTCAATTTATTGTAGGTTTTTACAGATTAACAGAATTAATATGAAATTAAATCTCTCTTTTATTTACAATTTCATATTTTACGTGTTTGGAGGATGAAGTGCATAGTGACTTTAACTCTTGTTTCTTCGATTTTTTTCCTTGCTTAATCCATTTTGAACGTATGTCTTTTCTTCTTCTTCTTCTATGGGAGCATCATAATCTCTATCGCAGTCATCTCTACTACGAATGCGTTAATCAGTTTGCGCACTGGAACATGAGTGACTTCTACGTAGTTTTGCAAGTGGTATTATACGTCATGTCATTTTCCCTGCAGATCCTCATAGGCAACTTTTAGAACATGTGCAGCATATGATTGCCAGGATTTGTCTTGGTGCTGCCGCGCGCGATTAGCCGAGCGGTGTAAGGCGCTGCAGTCGTGGACTGTGCGGCTGTTCCCGGCGGAGGTTCGAGTCCTCCCTCGGGCATGGGTGTGTGTGTTCGTCCTTAGGATAATTTAGTTTAAGTAGTGCGTAAGCTTAGGGACTGATGACCTTAGCAGTTAAGTGCCATAAGATTTCACACACATTTTTTTTCTTGGTGCTACTTCTTTATAAGTGGTAACTGGCAAGAGGGTGAATTTGTGGTGTTATATCCCAAAGCGATGGGTGCACTTGATTGTTTTGCCACGTTTGCACTTGCAAATACGTTCCCACTGCTTGCTTCAGCGGAATTTTTGTCAGTGTGAAGGCTATTTTCTTTCGATATCTTTGGCTGACATCTATATATCTGGCCGACATCTATATCTCTGCCTGAAAATGTTATTAGGTGTGGTTTATTTGCGTTTTGACAATACTAAAACATATTAGTAGGTGGAAAGTTGAATTCACAAGCCTTTACGTGGAAGGCAAGATTTATGCATAATGAGTGATGGAAAAACTGTGTTTAGGAAACGGAGATTTCACGGAAATCGGTTTACCAACAAAAAAGAGGAAGCTGTTCGAAATGAAGAACATAGGCTCTCAGGTTCATCATCGAAACTTGAGACAGGAGAATTGTACAGGGTGTGAATGATGTTGGTATGGATTCCACTGGATTCAGACTTATTGATTTAGAGCTTCTCTGCCAAACTATAAAGTTTTCATGTTCATGTGTTAGCTGCAAAAGTATGGAATGCATGTTTGTTGTTGAAGAAAGAAGAGTGGGAATAGCTTGTCATTTTTAATTAACTTGTGATTCGTGTGGCTACGAATTTTCATTTTCCCCCTAAAAAAAATAATAAATAAATAAATAAATAAATAAATGCAATTTTAGGTTAGCATATGCTCTGAGATGCCTTGGACAGGGCAAAGAAGGAGGTAAATTATTGTGTGGTTTTCTGAACATGCCACCAACTTATGCAAGGTTTGAAAAAATAAATAAAGAAGTGTCTGATGCCGTATGCGATACTGCCAAAGTTTCTGTGAGGCAAGTAGTGGAGGAATTGGTGGAAATAAACCGAAAAGAAATATATTCTGGGATAGACGTTCATGACAGTGAATCTGTTACAAATGTTACTGACCTGTGTGTGTCTGTAGATGGGACCTGACTGAAAAGGGGTCGCATATCTCTGAATAGAGTTGCATCTGTTATTGGTATTGACTCAGGTAAAGTTTTAGATGTAGAAGTTATGTCTAAATACTGCCACCAGTGTGCAACAACGGAAATGTCCAATAATGAAGACAGTGAGAAACTGTGGCAAGAAAAGCATGCAGTAGTATGCTCTAAAAACTATAGGGGCTCAAGTGAGGGCATGGAGGCTGCTGCAGTTGTGAGGATGTTCTCCAGATCTGATGACCAGCATGGTGTCAGATATACTAAATACCTTGGTGATGGGAACTCCTCTTCGTTCAAAGCTGTAGCAGATAAAAATACGTACAATACAACAATAGAAAAGTTGCAATGTGTTGGCCACATCCAAATGAGGCTTGGTGGTAGGCTTCGTCGCTTGCTGAAAGAGAAGAAAGGTGAAGAACTTGAGAATGGAAAACCACTAGGAGGAAAAGGCAGGCTTACTCTGAAAGAAATTGGTTCTATTCAGTTATTTTATGGGAGAGCTATCAGGAAAAACACACATGATTTAGAGGCAATGAGGCGTGCTGTGTGTGGAATTTTTTTCCACAAACTATCCACTGACCAAACACCAATACACAATCTGTGTTCGAAAGATGATTGGTGTTCAACAGTTCAAAAACAGAAATGACACGTATTCACATTCATATTACCAGAACCTGTTATAAATGCAATGAAGCCCACATTCAGGTTTCTTGCAAATCCTGATTTATTGAGGACGTGTCTTCATTGAAAGACACAAAACACAAAATATAAGCCTGAATAATTTAATTTGGTTTAGATGCTCAAAAAGGACATTTTGTGGACTTGAAGTACTTAAAAGGTGTCTATGATGCAGTTTTATGTTGCAATAACGGAAATAATGACATAATTGAGGTGCTGAAGATAGTTGGTAAAGGTACTGGTGTGTTTACAACAAAAGCACTTTACACCATCGACGAGAGCAGGGTCAAGAAAGCTAAGAGATCGGTGTCTTACCTCCAAATGCAAATACAGGCCAGACAGACCAAAACTTTAGAACTTCCACATAATTATTTAACACTCGCAATCTGTGGCCAATAGCCATCCGCAATAAAAATAGAACCTGGAGGATGAGAAGTAGTAATATGGAGGATTTTAAAACTGAGGTAAGCGTATTACATGTAGAAGTATGAGAAGAAAATCTTTGAACCTCATTTTCTCTGTTTTACATTTTTTTACGTTATTAGAAGCCTTTTCTCGAAAAGTATACGCGCTAATGCTATGAAATTTTCAGAAACTGTTCGCAATGTGTTGCTGTCTCCGTGGAATCAAAACATACGAGATCCTGCAATGAAATTCTGATTTTTAGACGATTGTACCTAGGAAAAGTTAATTTTTGATGTGCAAAAATAAAAATCTGTTAATGATAAAATTTGTACCATAAAATAATAACTGCACTTCAATGGTCTTATAACCTTCTCAGTACACTACAATAAAATTTTCAGATTAATTGCATGATTAGAATTTGAGTTATGGCTATTTATAGAAAGAACAATAAAAAATTAAAAATTCTGAGTTGTGTTTTATTATATTTTTCTGTTAAAACACAGCTCTTTTTCTTTATACAGGCAAAATTTTAGATTTGTACATTAATAAATATTTTTTAAATAAATGTTTACATTTTACCGTTACATCCTCCCTTAATGGCATTAAGATGTTTATACTGGAAAAATTTGTAAGAAAGAAAGAGATTCACCGCAGTTTATAGGGCTAATATATCATATATTTTACTTGTCAGTATTGTGAAGTTAGTGTAGAAAACAAACGAGTTGATTACCAGTAAACGTTATGCATTTTCTTACAACAGTTTTATTCTTTTCTTGCTATTCCTTAATGTTTAATAATTTGCTTTTAATCTCTTCCGTCCGGAAATAAAAATTTATCAGGGAAATTTTACTTTCATATTCTCTGGAAAACAAATAAACAAGCATGACACAAACGCAAATAAAATATTTTGTCATGATTCACTAAGGCACGAATGGAGGTCCACCTCAAGTCTCACTTATTGTGAAAACGTACTACTCTTCGCACTGTATTTTCTTTCCCCTTTCTTCAACGTAAACATTTTATTCAGCAATTCATAAATTATAAGAAACAATAAAGTCTGTACGATATTGCACATCTGTAAGTTGGACGGAAAAGAACAGTCCAATGAAGTTTTGAGAGCGCCTCTCGAGTACACAGACTTACGTGAGGCCTTGCGTCATCATGGAGAAGGAGGGCTTCATTTGCATTTTTGTGGCAATAAACAATCTGAAGTTGTTTCTTCAACTTTCTTAGGGTAACATAATACACTTCAGGACTGATCGGTGCACCATGAGGAAGAAAATTGAACAGAATAACCCCTTCAGAGTCCAAGAAGATGGTCACCATGATTTTTCTGGCTGAGGTTGCGGCTTTGAACTTTTTCTTCGGAGGAGAGGTGGCGTGGTGCACCTCCATGGACTGCCGTTTTTCCGGATGATCCTATGTTGCATCGCCTGTGACGATCTTCTACAAAAAATTATCACAATCAACCTCGTAACGCGCAAGCAATTCACAAAAGATAGTCCTCCTTTGTTTTTTGTGGTCTTCTGTTAGGTGGCCATGAACCCAGCTGGCATACACCCTTCAGCACCACAACTGGTGGAGGAGTGTGTCAGCACTACCAACAGAGACGTGTAGTCGAGTAACGAGATCTTCTATCGTGATCTGTCGATCATCTCGAATAAGAGTGTTTGCACGTTCCAACATTGCAGGAGTCACAGCTGTGAGCGGCGGGCCGGCACCAAGGAGACCGGACACGTTACCGCGACCTTGTTGCTATGGTGACACACACGTCTTCCAACGACTCACCATGCTTTTTCTCACTGCCAGGTCTTCGTAGACATTCTGAAAGCGCCTGTGAATATGTGCGATGTTGTTCTTTTCTGCCAAAAGCAACTTAATGACAGCTCCCTGCTTGAAACGCACCGCTGTTGTAGACCCAATTTTGATGGCTACGTTTAGCATCGCCGCCCATCAGAACTTTATGTGAGTATACGGTACGAAGCGGGAATATTCCATGAGGTTTCACAACAAAGTCCGCATTTTTAGAACCGAAATTGGCCGAGAAAAAATATGTTGCAAAACTTATTGAACGTCCCTCATACATTTAAAATGGTTTAAATGGCACTAAGCAGTATGGGACTTAACGTCTGAGGTCATCAGTTTCCTAGAAATTAGAACTACTTAAACCTAACCAACCTAAGGACATCACACACGTTCATGCCCGAGGTAGGATTCGAACCTGAGACCTTAGCAGTCGCGCGGTTCCGGACTGAAGCGCCTAGAACCGCTCGGCCACACCGTCCGGCCTCATACGTTTATCATTTTAATTTTTGTATAACACAATATTATGCCTGCAACGTGCTATTTTTAATTTTACGTATTGGAAGAAGTAGTATATGAATATTTAACTAGTTTTTTATTGTTTAGAGGAGGTGGTGGTGACAATGTGTTACATTTCGTCGACTACACCAGTAAAGCTTTTGAAAAATTTCTGCCAGTATGTACGATTTCTCATTGAGGAGGTTTTGCTCCTATTTCCAGTTGTGTATGAAGATTTCTAAATAATCATGAATGGTAATTTTGTGGTTTATATTTAGGTAGCGCTATAAAATTATCGTCTGTCCTACCAAAACTGATCACTATTTTTATTGCGGATGGCTATTGGCAACAGATTGCGAGTGTTAAATAATTATGTGGAAGTTCTAAAGTTTTGGTCTGTCTGGGAAAGATTCTGTATTGGGTATTCATTTCACCTAGACTTCTAAAGGTGAAAAATTTGTCAGTATTTGCTCTTACATGCAGTCAATACTACAACTAATTATTATAGTATACTTTGATCATCTGGTGAAAACTTTGCAAAAATATCGCAGCCATAAAAACAAGAATACAACTGCACTCTTACTCGAAATATGTTCCAAACTGAGTTGCGCCAAATAGACAGTAACACTTGCGACTTCCAGCTGGGCGAGGTGTCTGCTGCCATGCGTGGCCGACGTCACAACGCTAAAGGTTGAACACTGGAAATAAAATGGCATCTGAATTTTGCTTTTTCTTATGCTCAGAACGAAGACACAGCCCAAAATTTAGTATTCTGAGACTCTTAGAAGTATCTTATACTTCTTTCATATTCAAGCTTCCGTGTGTGGAAACTAGGGAACGATTTTACCTGGACCAAATGTTCAGAGTTGACATTTGGCTCATCCAGTGGATTTCAGGCCGCTGACTCAGCAAGCAAGAATCACTTCTGTGTGATCACCAAATTGTGCACGTCATTTTACCAATGAAAATGGCCAGACAGACTCACTGCACAGTAGCATAAAAAATATACAGACTTAGTTATGACCACGAGAAAAAAATTCTAAAACCATTGAAAGGATGACATTCTACGAGTCGGAAGCCTGAATGAGTTAGGGAAGCTAGAAAATTTGGAAAGGGAAATGCAGAGGCTGGAGTGGGGTCACTGAAGAGAATCGGGAAAAAGATGAATAAAGGGTAATATCAACGTAATACGGAAATGGTGAAATAGGACTAAGATTGATTGTGAATAGGAAAATAGGACAAAGAGTAATTAGCTCTAACTGATTCAGCGTTGGTACTGTTCACATCAGAATGGGAACTAAAACAACGGCAACAACAACATTGCAGGTACACAGGCCGGCGCCACAAATAGAAAATGATGGAACAAAGAGAGCACACATGGGAACAGAAGGGGTAATCCCTCCATATTATAAAAGCGTATGTATGTGTATGCATGTACGTATGCATGTTCCACAGCTCCTCCTAAAGGAGGACCGATTTCAGCCAAACTTGGTATGCATGTCACTTACTTCCTGGGAAGAACCACTGTCGCAGTAAGAACGGCTCAAATGGCTCTGAGCACTATGGGACTCAACATCTGTGGTCATCAGTCCCCTAGAACTTAGAACTACTTAAACCTAACTAATCTAAGGACATCACACACATCCATGCCCGAGGCAGGATTCGAACCTGCGACCGTAGCACTCCCGCGGTAAGAACCACCTCACTCTGAAAGGAGTGGGGATAGAAGTGCAAAAGGAGGTAGCTCACGACGCGCAAGTAGCCAGGCCATATTCATCCGGTTACCCAGTTCTTGAGAGTGAGAGCACTTAGTGACCTGCAACGAACTTAAAATTTCGAACCTCTAAGGGACTTTTCTTCGATGACAGCCTCCTCCTCCTCCCCCCCCCCCCCCCCCCCCCCGCTTCCCTGAGACGGTGAATGGAAAAAAAATTCGCTCACTACATCTTCGCTGTTCATATTGTAAAACTGCCAACTGCCACATCAGATATGAATTTTTAATTAATTACTTCTTTACTACTAACTGTATTTGCAACACATTTTGCAGACATTATTCTAATACACCACTCAACACAGCTTATCTGCAGAAATATATCATTGTACGGTATATAATTCAGGAGATATGACGTCATAAACACTGAGCTGTGTGAAAGACTGCCGCACCATCCATGATGTTTTAATTTATTGCCCCTTTACCACCAACTCTATTCGAAACACATTTCTCAGACGGTATCCACTGGATCTACCTGCAGAATTATATCATTATACAACGTATAGTTCAGGAGATATGACGTGATAGACGTTGATAACATTGATGTGAGTGAATAGAGGGACACGAGTGAAGAGAGAGACCACATCAAAACTTACTAGAATATCAGAGTCATTCAAACGCATTCCCTCTAATCGACGTAAGAAACTCGCCGAGTTCTTAATTTGGTGCTCACACCGACCTTCTACAGAGCTTTATAGAGTAGCAAGATGTTTTGCACCAAGATATGTCAGAGGACCAATGTCACTCACAATCGAACGCTCTCCTTATAGACCTTAAGGAGGTCATACAACCTAGGAGAACAGCACAATAAGATTCGAGACTCTTTGCGATAAGAATCCTTCCTTCTTGGTCTATCCTCTTGTTCCACTGTCTTATTCGTTACGGTTGAATGAGGTCAGGTTTAGTGCTGAATTAACGAACCTATTTCGACACGTGTTGACTTCCACTTACTTTTTATTCAGTGACCAGTACTACGAGCTGACAGATGGAGTTGCTATGGGAAGCCCGTCGTCAGTTATTATTGCCAATTTATTTAAGGAAGATTTCAAGGAAAGCGCCTTGGAGTAGGTGGACCGGATCCTGTGTGTTTCTTCAGATATATAGACGATACGTTAGTTGTTTGGCCTCAAGGCAATGAGAATTTGAACGACTTTTTAGAACATCTGAATTCAATGCAGCTGAAATTCGTTTCAGAATGGATATGCAAAAGAATGGCTGTCTTCTTTTCCTTGATGTGTTGGTCAGGAGGGAGGTGGATGGTGCGTTGGGACATTCCGTTCATAGGAAGCCACCTCACTTTTGACTTGGAAGTGTGTTTTTTATACACCACCTAATATCAACATCCTTTTAGGTTGCGTAAAGCCGGTTGTTCACCATGTTCCTTGCAGATATCGCGTGTCATACAGGCCTTTTCGTCAGACTATCAGAACTGTGGAGGACCGTTGTATTAGTGTAAGCGGGATACACGCTTAGAACAGCCGAGCAAATCCGCCATCTCAAAATATTGTCTTGGCACTGGTCATCCTGTGGAATATAACGATTCTGGCATCACTTCCAGCTATTAGGACGGTGTTATTAAGGAAGCTGTTGAAATTAAATTAACAAATAACCTTATGAACAGAGATGGTGGTTGTTGTTTAAATTCTGAATCGAATCCTGCTCTCTCACTTGTTAAAAAACAAAAGGACTGTGTGTATGCTACCTCATCCGTTGATTATTAATTTCACTATCGATAAATTCTGACAACTGTCATTTTGGATTTGTGATGGCGCTAGTGTTTACAGTGTGTGTGTGTGTGTGTGTGTGTGTGTGTGTGTGTGTGTGTATCTGCGTATGTATGTATGTATGTATGTATGTGTGTGTGTGTGTGTGTGTGTGTGTGTGTGTGTGTGTGTGCGTTATCTTTACGGAGTTTCTCTGAAAACCGAGGTTTTAAATTCACTTGCACAGCTCTTACTTGCTGCAGTTGTGCATTGAAAATGGCTCCTGTCGAAATATCGGCGGTTGTCGACGCGTCATCTGGCTGCATTCCCGTTAAGTTATTTGAACTTCGCACATTCCGGGTGAAACTAAAGTGTCATATCACTTACAATCTGGGAAGGAATACTGTAGGGGTAAAAACCAGAATCCTCTTAATGGGGTGGGAACAATGGTGGTTCGGGATTAAAAGAGAAATGAAAGAGGAAGAGATGGATGGAAAGAGAGGGAAGAAGAGATGGACAGGGAGGACAGTAATATGGAGATGGACAGAGAGAGGTGGAGGGAGGAGATGAATTAGTAGAGGACTGGGCAGGGGGGGATTCGAGGCCATTACTAGGAGCGAGAGACTCAAAAGAACTTGAGTTCTGGAATAGATTTCAGCTAGTAAATGCAATTACATTGTTCAAAAATTTCAAGAGGACGAGGTAGGAGACACAGGATGATATCTGGCGATTTACGTCATGGTGAAATAGATGTACAGAAGTAAGATATTGAATTATAAGGCGTGTCCAGGCTCAAACATATGAGAATCATTAGGAAAATCATGACAAATCACTCAGATTTATGGGCTGTCAATTCAATTAAATACCTAGGGATAACAATAACAAACAACTTAATCTGGAAAGATCACATAGGTAATGTTGTGGAGAAAGCGAACTAAAGACTGCATTCCACTGGCAGAACACTTACAAGATGCAACAAAGCCACTAAAGTGATTGCCTACTCTACGCTTCTTCGTTCTCTACTAAAGTATTGCTGTGCAGTGTGGAATCCTTACCGGATAAAATAGGTGGAGGACATCGAAAAGGTCCAGAGAAGGGCAGGTCTATTGTATTGTCGCCAAATAGGGAAGAGAGTGTCACAGATATAATAAGTGATTGGGGTGGTAGTCATTAAAAAAAAATGGCGTGACGTTCTCATGAAATTTCACTGACCAACTTTCTCCTCCGAATGCGAGAATATTTTGTTGGCGTCCATCTACATGGGGAGGGATGATCACCTTGTAAAATAAGAAAAATCAGCGAACGTGTAGAAAGGTATAGGTGTTTTTCGATAGTGGAACGGCACAGAAATGGTGTGAAAATGGTTCAATAGACCCTCTGCCATGCACTTAAGTGTGAACTGCAGAGTAGTCGTGTATATTTAGCTGTAGAAGGATTTACGTATAAGAAAGTGGGATACTTTAGTACTGAGGGATGATGTACGTTCTGAGCTCACTGACAGTGCAGATACCGTGATAAGGAGTACTACAGCAGGTAATTCAGTTTAGGAGATACAACTGAAAAAAAAAGACTCAAAACATCGAACAAAGGAGGTTATATAAAAATCTTCAAGCCAAGAAATGATCACAAATATCACAGTGGTTCTAAAAATTTAATGTGAAATGGTTATAGGAAAAATGTGAAATTGTAAAAGACATTGTACTTGGAAGGCCAGTTTTAATACAAAGAAATATGTAAACATATGGAAGTCACAGGAGCCGGCCGGGGTGGCCGAGCAGTTCTAGGCGCTTCAGTCTGGAAGCGCGCGACCGCTACGGTCGCAGTTTTGAATCCTGCCTCGGGCATGGATGTGTGTGATGTCCTTAGGTTGGTTGGGTATAAGTAGTTCTAAGTTCTAGGGGACTGATGACCTCAGATGTTAAGTCCCATAGTGCTCAGAGCCAAGTCACAGGAGATTCAATATTATTGACAGTGGTTGTAATCAAACAAAGCAAAACCATTAGACTACATTACTTCTGAACGTCTAAAATAATTGGAGGAAGTGACAGCTAAGATATTATTCAAGTTATTGTGTAGAAACAATGAGACTAGAGACATTGCTTGGAACTTGCACAAGAATATCATCCACAGAATCCTCATAGATAAACGCGAGAACTGTCATACACTATGCCTGACAGCTCATTTATCCAAGTTTCTCACAAGAATAATATACTCAACAATGGACAAGATAATTCAGGAACTATTAGATGATGATCTGTTTGGCTTTGGGGAAGGTAAGAGGACTAAAGGGTACTTATGACTCGATAATGGAGACAAGTCAATCTACAAACATCACCGAAAAATAGCGCAGTACACAGGCTAACACTAGCAGTTACTATGTATTATTTTTTCGTATCTCTTAAAAACAAAAAGGGACTAGCTGTGAACAGCCAAATGTGTTTGTTGTAGTTTTGTCGTCTACTCTCCGAAGACTGATGTGATGCGGCTCTCCATGTTACTCCAGTCTGTGCTAATCCTTTCATCCCTGTGTAACTACTGTACTCATCATTGACTTGGGCCTGGTTACTGTAGCTAAGCTCTCATCTCCCTCTACAAATTTTGCTCCCCGCACTTCCATCCGTAACATTATACCGAGCGAGGTGGCAAGTGTTAGCACGCTGGACTCGGATTCGGGAGGATTGCGGCTCAAATCCTCGTCCAATCATCAAGATTTAAGTTTTCCGTAATTTTCCTACATCGCTTCAGCTAAATTCCAGGATGGCTCCTTTCGATTTCCTTCCCCCAGCCTTCCGTAATCCGATCTTCTGCTGCTCCGTTTCTAGCAACCAGGCGACAACCACATCTAGATACATACTACTCAATCCACCGTACGGTGCATGGCGGAGTGTACTCTGTACCACCACTCCCAAATTAGCGAGAGAAAAACGACTATTCTCGAGTTCTCTCCCAGGTCATTTGCTAAGGTATGAGGGTTGGAACTTTAATAGTGGCAACTAGTTATTTACAGCTCGCATAAAATAGATACGTGTTTCAAAGTTCTACTGACCTTCAAAGTAGTCACCAGAATAGTGTATAACCTGTTTCCAGCGATGTGGAAGTCGTAGGATACTCTTATCAGTGCCAGTTGTGTTGACAGTTCGAGTGCTGAGGTCTATAGCCCGGTGAGCTTGTATCAGTTCTGAAGCGAATGCGGTGAAGTGTTTCCTTCAATTTCGAAATCGAACTTACGAGGGCTTAAGTCAGGGGAGTGCAGTAGGTGGTAGAGCACTTAGCAGCCCCATCAGTCAAATAAATCAATAACAGCTTGTACTGTACGTGCTTGAGCATTGTCCTGCAAAATGATGGTCAGGTCCTGCAGAAAGTGTCATCAGTTCTCTGTCTATGCTGTTCTTTTTTGGAACACAACCTACTACCAGCTTAGAGACAGAAGTAATGACACTTTTTGCAGGGCCTGACCATCATTTTGCAGGACAATGCTCAAGCACGTACAGTGTAATTTGTTACTGATTTGTTCTACTGATGGGGCTGCTAAGTGCTATACAACCTACTGCACTCCCCTGACTTAAGCCCTCGTAAGTTCAACTCGATTTCTAAATTGAAGGAAGCACTTCACCGCATTCGCTAGAGAACTTCTACAAATTCGTCGGGCAATAGACTGCGCCGCTCGAACTGTCAACACAAATGGCACTGCTAAGAGTATCTTACGACTTCCACATCGCTGGCAATAGCTTATACACAATGCTGGTGACTACTTCGAAGGTCAGTAGAACTTTGAAACACGTATCTATTTTGTACGGGCTGTAAATAAATAGTTGCTACTATTAAAGTTCCAACCCTCGTATGATAGTGGCACTTATTGTATCCTTCGCGTACAGATCTTTTCACAGACGTTCGAAGCTCTACTAGCCTTTGCCTGTCGTCTTTTGCGCGTTCTTTTTTGAACAGCCTTTGCTTCCTGAGCGTCTTCCTCAGCATTTCGTTGTTAAAACATGGTGGGTCATTTCCAGCCTTAATCCACTTACTAGTCACTTACTTCTCGAGTCTACAGTTTACAGTCTATTCAAACTTTACCGATAATTACTCTACGTCTACCTTCTGGAACTAAGTGGTGTGAATCAACTGTCTAAGTGAGATCCTAAACAGCTGATTATCTACTCTTTCTAGCAGATACATTCTACTAGTCTTCTTGACTGATTTATTAACTTTCGCAACCATAGTTGCTGCAATGATATCACGATTACTAATGCCCGTCTCTATACTGATTCTGTCATGTAAGGTTCAGCATCTCTGTAAGTACAAGATCTAAGATATTTCCATTGCATGTGGGCTGCCGAACTAGCTGCTCAAGGATAACGAGGAAGAAAGACAACGAATACTACAAAAATAGTTCAAATGGTTTTGAGCACTATGGCACTTAACTTCTGAGGTCATCAGTCCCCTAGATCTTAGAACTACTTAAACCTAACTAACCTAAGGACGTCACACACATCCATGCCCGAGGCAGGATTCGAACTTGCGACCGTAGCGGTCGCGTGGTTCCAGACTGTAGCGCCTAGAACCGCTCGGCCATACCGGCCGGCTGCTCAAGACAGTTTTCAGAAAACGTGTTCAAAAGGTCTTCGCAAGATTGTCTGTCTGTACCTCCGCAGTGAATCGATAGACGTCCCAGTCTACCTCGGCAGGTTAAAGGCGTCTGCAGCTAGTATGGCATGATCTGAGTTATTTCACGTTACTGACTGTAGACTTTCTTTGAATGATTCTGGAACTGTCACAGGCGAACGAAGTGGATGGTAAAAACTTTCAACAATTAATTTCATTCCACGTAGACCTGTAATACGCGGTCAGATAACTTCACTGTCACACTCATTCTCAACCTCAATACAGGCAATATTTTTGTCAATTGCAGTCAACACTCCCCCTCCTATGGTTCTATTCTGTCTTTCCCATATGCATGCCATGAGTCGCTAAATATATCAGCGTTTTCTACTTTGTGTTTTAGCCAGCTGTCGGTCCCAGGGACCGAGCGAGGTGGCGCAGTGGTAGCACACTGGACTCGCATTTGGGAGGAGGACGGTTCAGTCCCGCGTCCGGCCATCCTGATTTAGGTTTTCCGTGATTTCCCTAAATCGGTCCAGGCAAATGCTGGGATGGTTCCTTTGCAAGGGCACGGCCGACTTCCTTCCCCATCCTTCCCTTATCCGATGAGACCGATGACCTCGCTGTTTGGTCTCTTCCCCCAAACAACCCAACCCCCAACCCAACCCAACTCGGTCCCAGGAATAATTTGAGTGCGAGAACCATTATAGATGGCAGTCAATTCGGGAACTTCGTTACGAATACTTTGACAATTTACTGTAAAATTTTGTCAGTCGAAGTGTCTTTACTCCGAACGCGACTGACTTCCCTTTCAGCGTAACGACCGACGAGTGTTCATCAAGAACAATGCTGCAAATTGTATCTCCGCCTGCGCACCGCGGATGAGGCCAGCAGCCTTCACCACCTGCGCCAGCCGCCTGTGTGAACTGAGGATGGCCCTCAGAACCCACAAGACCGGCGTAGTTCGTGCCGACGTGAGCCACGACTTGCAGAAGACTGCACCATGCATGGTCGATAGACGCACGGAAGGTCGTCTCCACATCTCGGATGAGAGCCCCCGGTAGACATACCGAGAGCACAGGGGCTCCATAAGAAAACTGACGTAGGAGCTCCCGCTAACTAACTAACTCAAAACTTATCTCCCTTCTTCCATAACCATATTACCTATTATTGAGACTTCAGGGTCTGTCGTATCTGAGATGGTCCGCTATCGATATTCAGACACATCGGCGTCGCGTCTGTTGATAATGCCTTCCCCGGCGTCATCGTGCAATGAGGCTTTAACGCTAGTAATACCAAGTCATTTTACATAACGTGGGAGGGGGGGTGGGGGGAATTTTGAGCCCATCCTAAAAAAAATTAGAAAGAAACAAAATTCATTAATTGTTGTTGAATTATATTAACAACATACTTTTCAAAGAGGTACTGATGTGTACAGGTTCCAGAACTTGAAAATGCTTTTCAATGCACTCTTAGCAATAACAGCGCACTTTCAAGTAGTGTGTATTACCGACTTCATGACCGCCATGAAAAATGAAAGAAAATACATATTCAATTCATTGTTGTTGACTTTTACTCTCAACACACTGTTTAAAGAGATACTGATGTGTGATTAAGGCCCTGAACCAGGAAATAGCGAATATGACAAAAATGGCTCTGAGCACTATGGGACTTAACTTCTAAGGTCATCAGTCCCCTAGAACTTAGAACTACTTAAACCTAACTAACCTAAGGACATCACACACATCCATGCCCGAGGCAGGATTCGAACCTGCGACCGTAGCGGTCGCGCGGTTCCAGACTGTAGCCCCTAGAACCGCTCGTCCACCTCGGCTGGCGTGAATATGACCTTCATTGGGGTAAGAGACATGTATTACTGAGACTTAAATTTTTAGGTTAAGCTTAGCTGAAAAATTTAAATCAGGTATGGAAACTGGTAAAAGAATTAATTAAAAACAACAAATATTTTTTCTTCAAAATTCTGAAATATAAAGGAACGGTCTAGATTACGAATATTTTCAAAAGAGAGGCATAAAGTACCCCCTCCCCTTTTGGTATTTCAAGGGTTAAAGCTCTGCACACGCATCGACTCATGGTATTGACACCTCTAGCGAATGCAAGCGCTAGTGAGTCTCGTGGGACGACGAGGGTCTTGTTCGCATGTGGAGTGAAGGCGTTGTTGCGTTGGACACAAGTTCGGCGGCAGCATTTGTAGCAGATGTTCCCAAGGTCATCTTCATGTGATATGGAATTCGAGTTATACTTGTTTCATCTGAGCACTGATAGGGAGGTGTTGTGCCTGTCGGAACGATTAATTCAGTGTCGAGATCACGAGGGTGAATGCGCGTTTGAAAGGGCAGCCTATTTTAGTTCAAGCACAACAGGCATGACGAGCTCAGCCCGTGTCATGTGATAATTTGTCATCGTATTGCCTGTGCATTTTCATCATCGCAAAGGGAGACTGCACAAACGAATAAGCAATGAGCTTCACAGTTCGAAACGCAAACATTTGTCAACTGTGGTATTAATGCACGCCACCGATTAGTCTTGTTTAAGTCTCACGGTGTTTGAGAGCATTATGTTCAGGTCTGTATTGTGAGTGGTACATTCTATGCCCAGACGATTCCCAGTTTTTTCGCATTCTGGTTTCAGCTGAGTGCCGTTAAGTTTTGTGTAGTAATGTTCATGTTTATTGATCTGATCTTTTGTAAAAAAATATACCCGTATGAGCAGTACTTCTCTTTTAAATAGTTTTAAAAGTAAATATATTTTATAACTATTCCCTTGATTACGATTAGTGATCTGTTACCCTTAGATAGATTTTGGCTAAATAGTGATTCAAGTCAAGTAATTTTCTTATGAAATCATCTTGTGGCAAAGGTTTTTTAATCTTTTGATACCTGTATTTGTCCAAGAATTGATAAAATCTTGTCGTTAAAACCATAGTTAAGAGTAGCGTTTTACTCGTTACGGCTCCTGATTTAAGATTTGTTTTAGTTCCTTTACTTGGTTCTCGGATCACATTAACAACGAAAGGATTCTCCTTTCTTTTGAGTGTAAAGCGCGTAGTGCCTTGTTTCACTTTAAAACAAGTATTGTAATTGTTTCTTACGTGTGTTATAGATTACTGAAGAGTATGATTCCCTGTGTATGATAACTAACATGTTTGAGACAGCGCACTGCATCATCGGAAGCCGGATCAGGTGGCTATTTTGAAGCTGTTATGAGCAGCTGGATGCCACAAAGGAATTGTATCTAATGTAGAGTTTGCATTGCACATATCTTAAAGGAAAATATGTGTTTCCCCTGGTATCCATAATTCTTGTTTTCAATTTTTTAAGCTGGCGTCTGGCTCTTTGCGCTTCCGAATTGAATGTTCTATCATGTGGTAATTTTGAGGTAACTCCGTACCGACCTATCCATTCGTTTAGTGAAGATGTCCAACAAAAATTCTTTTCTCCGCGATTCCATTTAGCATGTCTTCATCAGTTATCACATTTATCTATCTAATTTTCAACATTCTTCTGTAGCGCACCGAGCGAGGTGGCGCAGTGGTTCGCACACTAGACTCATTCGGGAGGACGACGGTTCAATCCCGCGTCCGGGCATCCTGATTTAGGTTTTCCATGATTTCCCTAAATCGCTCCAGGCACATGCCGGGACGGTTTCTTTAATAATACACGGCCGACTTCCTTCCCCATCCTTTCCTAATCCGATGAAACCGATAGCCTCACTGTTCGGTCTCTTCCCTCCAAATCAATCAAACACAATCTTCTGTAGCAACACATTTTACAAGCTATTCTCATGATGTCTGTTTTGTTTATTGTCCTTGTTTCACTTCCATGTGAGACTTCACTTAGTCCAGTGTGGTCCCCAACCTATTCTATCTGGTTCCCACCTTTGCAACCCCTGTGCACCCCCCCCCCCCCCCCCCCGCCCTCGTATGTTTTATTTTTTTTATTTACTTAGCTTCCTGTTTTGGTGCTCTGAAGCTGTTAATATCTACCATTTAGATAGGAAAAATAATTCCTGAAGAATACAAGGGACCAATTATATTTCCCATCTTCAATAAGACTGATGTTACACTAATATTCAACTACCTAAACATCTTTACAACGCTGCTGCTAAATCGCTCGAAATCGTTGGCTGAAGGAACTGTGAGCCACTATCAATGTGCCTTCGTCCATGGGTGGTCGTTTGTTGACCAAACATTTACCTTGAAGCAGCTCGTAGAGATATCTTACGAGTTCGTTCGCGAATCACAGCTTACCTTCATTGATTATAGACAAACTTAATGACAGCACTGGTCGCTACATGTTATAGAAAACATGCCATCGAACTACATGTGGCTAATTGCAGCTTGCTACTCTCAATAAACTTGTCATGTATGGGGAAGGAGGTCGGCCGTGCCCAGTGAAAGGAACCATTCCGGAATTTGCCTGAAGCGATTTAGGGAAATCACGGAAAACCTGAATCAGGATAGCCGGTCGCGGGATTGAACCGTCGTCCTGCCGGATGCGAGTCCAGTGTGCTAACCACTACACCACCTCGCTCGGTGCGCTACAGAAGAAAGTTGAAAATTAGATAGATAAATGTGACAACAGATGAAGACTCTATGGATGGATCGGGCATTAACAATCGTTAAAGAAGTGGAGCCTACAGCGGTGGAATGTGAAGCTGGAGACCAGCAACGGTGGACCATCATCTGCCGTAGACGTCTCCTTTGTTGTGAGTGATTGACCTTTTTATTATGCCTTTTCTAACGTGTTCGTTTATAATATTTGACAGAGTGTTCTTTTTTTCCTTTTGTTATGTGATTATTTCTTTTGCTTTCTGCTGTAGGTCGTTAAGGCAATAAATAATGATGATGATTTTGCTTCCTTTGAAAAACTTTATTTGACCGTAATTTGCAATCCAAAATTAAGTAAAAGAGGCTCATCAAATGTAGGGTATACAGAACTATAGCGTTTCAAAGGTCTTGATTACCAAAACATAAATGTTTTTGTCTTTCTTTAATACCTAATGTTATTGATTTCACTTGACAAGAAAAATTCGGAATAGCAGTGAGGCAGTTGAAACTGTTTTCTTTAAGTAGTTCGTGAATGTTCGGTTTGCAGTACTTAAAGCACATCTAAGGTCACTCCGTACTTTCAGGCGACTGTGGTGTTCTGCTTCCATAATGGATAGTCTAGATTCATGCGATTTAAATAATATCTTTTCCGAACAAAATCCTCTTTTGGTTTAGTTTTCAACGACGGATGAGCTGTTTTTAGATGACGTTCCCGACGCAAAAGCCGCAGAGATTCGTTACTAATGGCATTATGACACACAACACACTGTGGCCTTTTCACATTGTCTTTTTCAATAAACCTGAATCCATACTTACTGTATTCTTCATTATACAGCCTTCTTTTACCGCACATTTCAACCCACAAAACCAACAAGAATGGTATTTACTTCTACAGAGTACAACTGGCGTAATAGTGAATTAAGAATGCAGAGCGTAGACCGACGAATGTGTTGTCACCAATAACTTTCTGACGAAAAAAAAGGCAAAGCTGATGCTGCCAACTCTATGAAAAATGCACTCGCTAACTATAATAATTTTTGACTTGTCTGTCCGCATGTTTCTGCTCTCTTCTGATCTGTCTGCGAACCCACCTCCCCCCCGCCCACCCACCCAATAAATATTTCACGACCCTCACATCTCCCGCCCCCCGGGGGGGATTGTCCCCCCCCCCCCCCCAGGTAGGTAATCATTGCTCTAGACAGAAAGTTCAGAAACTACATCCTAACACTAACATTTATGTTAAATAGTAACACAACTCTCTTTCCCATAAAAGGTTCTCTCGCTATTGCGTTTGTTTCTTCATATCCTCTTTATCTGAGCAACAGTCGATTATTTTGCTGCTCAAATACCGAAACTTTTCTACTAAGTTCAGCACTTCATCTTCTAATCGAACTCCCTCAGTATCACCTGATTTAATCTGATGAGACAACCTTGCACTTGCTTTATTGTTATTTATGTTCATCTGATAATCTGCTTTCAAAACAGTACTCACTCCTTTTAAATGACCCCCAAAAACCTTGCTGTCTTTTTATGGAATTAACTACTCATCATCAAACAATAAGTTTGCATTTTCCTGCCAGAATAGTAATTCATTTCCAAAATTTTTCCTTGATTACATTTACTGGTTGTTCAATGTGCAGATCTGATGATTGAATCCCTTTCTTCTCCTTCGAGGGCGAGACCTGCAGTCTGGTTTCTGTTCAAATAGTAGGCTGCGTTTCATTCGTGTACGTATATATATATATATATATATATATAGATATATATATATATATATATATATATATGTGTGTGTGTGTGTGTGTGTGTGTGTGTGTGTGTGTGTGATATTCTTAGCTTTTTTATGCGACGAATCTACACGTGTAGCAACTGATCAGTACGGTTCAATAGATACTTTTGATTGTAGAGCTGTAACATCTGAAATTAAGACTAACTGACGCACCCTTTTGCGGTGGCATTCGACTCGGGGGCAAGACTGTTTGAACCATGGTGGGGAATCAAATTGTCGCTGCTGGTATTTCGCCGGAAAGAAGCGAAGAGATGGTGATGTAAGGTCCTTGACCATCAGTCTTTGCGTCATTGTCCTGGACTAAATTCCAAACCTCTCAGTAGTGTTTCATGGACTGAGGACGTCTGGCATTGACAATGGTGATCAGTCCATCGAATTTGGACGTTAAGCTCGGCGGTCCCTTTGCTGTTATTCGACAGTAGTAGCTTACACAACTCCCACATATCAGCAAGGGAAGGGCCAATATGTGCGGGGTTAGAACACCCTTTCCCGACAGGCGGTTGAAACCACCCTATGGGATATCTCAATGATCAGCAACAATATATAATTTTTTAATCTGGCGTGAGTAAGGTTTTCGATCTGAAATTTTAAAGGTAGATGGGTGATATAGAATTTTCCATGTGATTACACTAATATCATGATTCACATGGTAGCGCAACGGATTTTTGGTATGAATAGGACCTACAATGAGATGCTACAGAAAGTGAAATGCGAATTCTCGGGCTACAGGACTGCCTTTGGAGAGAACCTTCGCATCGTCTCATATAGAAAGTTCATTACATGTGATCGTTGGACTTCGAACGACGGCACCACTGCTGGGATACATTTAACTTCTTTAAAACGCAAGATAACTAAGCGTATGGGACGTCCAGGATGTGACAGAAAACGGTGTACTAGCTCCGATGGAAAAAAAATACTCCTTGACTGTATGGCCACTAAGAACAGTTCATCGAGATGTACAGAAGTCTTTCCCTCCTGGAGTAGGTTGCAGTAAAATTTTACTTAATGGTGTAGTCACACAAATAAGTATGTTCCACTATACATGATTACATGAGGTCAGGTCAATAAAGTTTGCTAGTCGTCAAATGTAGCAATTCCCTTCGTTTTATTTCACAGAAATTTTGGCAAGTGGAGGATGTGTTCTCAATTTATGATACAACGACTGTTAAAGAAGTGGTTGTTTTCAGAGACTTTATAAATGATGCAAAACTGTATTGCAACCAGTGATGGTTCTCTGAAAGCAATAGGCTCATCGCACCCGCCCCCTTTCCAAGAATCATGTATCTTGCCGATGTGGGGTGGATACGTGCCTCAGCGATGCAGATTACCATACGGTAAGTGCAACCCAAAGGAGGGGTGTATGTGAAGAGGCCAGACATTTGTGGTTACTAATCAGGGACAGCAGCCTCTCCAAGAGTCCATGTTTGGATGATTGACAGATCTGGCCTTCTAACGGCTGAAAGCAAGGAGAAATTACATTCGTTATTTTTACCGAGGGCATGCAGCTCTAGTGTATGGTTAAATGAGCGAGGTAAAATTTTTAACCATTCGGATCTCCTAGAGAGGATTAGTCAGGAGGATGTTGTCATCGGGAACAAAAAAACTGGCATTTTACGGGCATTTTCTCTAAATCTAAAAATGCAATTTACGCAGGTCTGCCTTTCTGTAATCTATCTTCTTAGATAATCAGTGATACTAAATATCTCCAGAACGCAAAATGATCTTCCCGGAATGCGGCTTGTAACAGTTTTTTTATTCTTCCGCAAATAATTCGTGTCAGTATTGTGCAACCGTGACTTATTAACATGACTGGTTTCGAAGACTCTGTCTTACCATTATATACACAACCTAAAACCTTCCACTATCTCCACGTCTCTTCCATGTAAACTTCTCATGTGATTCTTAAACTATGTTCTCTGCAAAATCCTACTAGGCACCTTTCTCTTTCTTTTCTTTCTTCGAGTCAGTGGTCTTCTAGTATTTATCCTTCTCTTCTTTTTCCTACAACCGAACTGCTGGGACCCACAACAATTAAACTTTTTGTCCTTTAAATATTTCATCATACATAGTTGTAATATAAAGTTTTACTTGTTTGGTAAGTGTTGTCTTCGTGTGGCTTGGCTGTGACGATAAGTTCACTCTATTGTACATAATAGCTTGCGCGCATTCCATTTTGTTATTCATTATTAAATCTACTCCTGCACTACCACTGTTTGATTTCGTATTTATAATCCTATACTCACACGACCAGAAGCCCTGTTTTCCTGCCATTCCACTTTATTAATTTCCTCTGTATCTAACTTCAAGTTGCGTATTTTCCTTTTTAAATTTTCTAACCTACTCACCTGACTAAAGAAAGTTCAGCGAGGCGAAATAAAAACTTTGAAGTTTGCCGATGACATTGTAATTCTATCCTGTCATCGCGGCAAAGCACTCGGAACAGCTGTTGAAAGGAATGGCTGTTGGCTTGAAAAGACGTTATAAGATGAACATCAACAAACGTAAAACAAGGGTAATGCAGATGAATTACATAGGTTATGCTGAGGGAATTAGATTAGGAAAAGAGATAATAGAAGTAGTAGATGGGTTTCACTATTTGAGCAGGAAAACTGATGATGGCCGAAGTAGACAAGATATAAAGTGCAGACAGGATATGGAAGAAAAGTATTTCTCAAAAAGAGGAATTTTTTAACACGTAATATAGAATTAATTTTTTTAACATGTGATATTAATTCAAGCGGTAGGAAGCATTTCTGAAAGTATTTCTCTGGAATGTAGTCTTGAAGAAAAGATAAAAATAGACGACAAGCAGTTCAGACAAGAAGTAAATAGGAAGCAGCCGCGTCTGTGTTATTAAGAAGTACGATTCAACGTTCATTCGAACAGGTACGAATGTTCGAAGAAACTTTGCATCGTACATGTTAATAATACAGGTAACGCTGTTTCATTTTATTTACCCATACTAGGCCCTCGATTCTCAATAAATATGCTATCCTTGGACGGGAATATATGTAGCATACGAGTGCAGGTTGCGACACATGGACGACGACATGTGGAAGATGGGGTATAGCCGTGATTTCTGCACGGATAGCCGAAGCGGGTAAGGCGATCTCTCGCGTAAAGTGGGAAATCTGGATTCGAATCCTAAAATTTTCAGTGTGGTCATTCCGCTGTACAGCCGATGAGTTGGCGGAACTGTCATTTGTATTCCGGTGTGTCACGTGAAAAGGTTTCCGAAGTGATTATGGCCGCACCGCATGGAATTAATAGACTTTGAACACGGAATGGTACCTGGAGCTAGACGCATGGGACTTTCCACTTCAGAAATCGTTAGAGAATTCGCACTTGCGAAACATTTCCCGGAAGAAGGAAACAGAAGGTTTGAAAATTTGGCGCTACTATAGAATGCTAAAGGTTACATATTGAGATCGAGTCATTAATGAAGCGGAACTCAATCGAATTGAGGGAAAAAGAGATTTTGGGACAACCTAACAGCAACATTGGGTCAATTAGCTGAACATATCTTAAGGCATCAAGTAATCAGAATTTGGAAGTGGGGTGAAGCCTGGGAATTAGATGGGGAGGCCGAGCGATGAATATAGAAATGATGTAGTAGTTATTGGGAGATGGTACTCACACAGGACAGACTAGCATGGAGATGTGCAGCAAACCAGTCTTCGAACAAAAGACTGCAACAGCAACAACAACAACAGTAGGCTCGTCAAGTAACAAGGTGAAAAGTCGTTTGAAAATTAATCCAGGAGAAAGGTGCATAATGTGATGATGGTGGTGGTGAAAAACTGCGCTCATTCGCATCTCTTCCACTGGGCGTCCAAATTCTACAAACGCAAAATTTCTTACGATATCAGGATTCGAACAGTACGTATCTGTGTCGAGTATCACAATACTCTGAGGTGACAATAGTCATGGGATAGCGATATGCACATATAAAGATGACGGTATAATCGGGTACACTTGGTATAAAAGAGCAGTGAGTTGGCGGAGCTGTCATTTGTATTCCGGTGTGTCACGTGAAAAGGTTTCCCAAGTGATTATGGCCGCACGGCATGGAATTAATAGACTTTGAACACGGAATGGTACCTGGAGCTAGACGCATGGTGCTTGCATGGAACAAACTGGGTCCTGACGAATTGTTGCACTACGCCGATCAAAAGGAGATCTGACATAATATTAGGAGATATCCCGCGTCTTCTGTCACCTCAGTCGACACTGCGGGTGTGAAGGGAGTTTACACATAATGTGTACTACTGGCCATTAAAATTGCTACACCACAAAGATGACGTGCTACAGACGCAAAATTTAACCGACAGGAAGAAGATGCTGTGATATGGAAATGATGAGCTTTTTAGAGCATTCACACAAGGTTGGCGCCGGTGGCGACACATACAACGTGCTGACATGAGGAACGTTTCCAACCGATTTCTCATACACAAACAGCAGTTGACCGGCGTTGCCTGGTGAAACGTTGTGATGCCTCGGTTAAGGAGGAGAAATGCGTACCATCACGTTTCCGACTTTGATAAAGGTAGGATTGTAGCCTATGGCGATTGCTCGCGTTGGTCGAGATCCAATGACTGTTAGCAGAATATGGAATCGGTGGGTTCAGGAGGGTAATACGGAACGCCGTACTGGATCCCAACGGCCTCGTATCACTAGCAGTCGAGATGGCAGGCATCTTATCCGCATGGCTGTAACGGATTTGCAGCCACATCTCGATCTCTGAGTCAACAGATGGGGACGTTGCAAGACAACAACCATCTGCACGAACAGTTCGACGACGTTTGCAGCAGCATGGACTATCAGCTCGGAGACCATGGCTGCGATTACC
The DNA here is from genome assembly GCF_021461385.2 of Schistocerca piceifrons. Taxonomy (NCBI): domain Eukaryota; kingdom Metazoa; phylum Arthropoda; class Insecta; order Orthoptera; family Acrididae; genus Schistocerca; species Schistocerca piceifrons. Next base: position 329,976,729 of record NC_060138.1, on the reverse strand, counting down.
CTTGACGCTGCATCACAGACAGGAGCGCCTGCGATGGTGTACTCAACGACGAACCTGGGTGCACGAATGGGAAAACGTCATTTTTTCGGATGAATCCGGGTTCTGTTTAGAGCATCATGATGGTCACATCCGTGTTTGGCGACATCGCGGTGAACGCACATTGGAAGCGTGTATTCGTCATCCCTATACTGGCGTACCACCCGGCGTGATGGTATGGGGTGCCATTGGTTACACGTCTCGGTCACCTCTTGTTCGCATTGACAGCACTTTGAACAGTGGACGTTACGTTTCAGATGTGTTACGACCCGCGGTTCTACCCTTGATTCGATCCCTGCGAAACCCTACATTTCAGCAGGATAATGCACGACCGCATCTGTACAGGCTTTTGTGGATACAGAAAATGTTCGACTGCTGTCCTGTCCAGCACATTCTCCAGATCTCTCACCAACTGAAAACGTCTGGTCAGTGGTGGCCGAGCAACTGGCTCGTCACAATACGCCAGTCACTACTCTTGATGAACTGTGGCATCGTGTTGAAGCTGCATGGGCAGTTATACCTGTACACGCCATCCAAGCTCTGTTTGACTCAATGTCCAGGCGTATCAGGCCGTTATTACGGGCAGAGGTGTTTGTTCTGGGTACTGATTTCTCAGGGTCTATGCACCCAAACTGCGTGAAAATGTAATCACATGTCAGTTCTAGTAAAATATATTTGTCCAATGAATACCCGTTTATCATCTGCATTTCTTCTTGGTGTAGCAATTTTAATGGCCAGTAGTGTATATTGTAACTACAAAACCAACGTTATAGTATGGGGATTTATTGAAAGTAGAATACATATTGTAGAAAAAAGCTTGAAATAGTTATTCAATATTTAGTAGCAAAGCGGAAGTATAAGCTTCAAGGACAGGCAAACACACGTGCACATCTTCATCACTGTTACTGGTTCTTTCTTCATTATAGGTCACAGAAACGAACAGTCGTTATACACTGCCACAATAATATTTAGGTCTCAAGCTCGCCACATTTGTTAGGCAGACTCGCTGCTGTCTGCAGCAGACGTGGGGGTGCTCGTCGAGTTGTAGACGGGTAGCTGCAGTGTCGTCGACAGGGCAAGCGCCGGTGAGCTGGCGCTGGTTGCTGCAGTGGAAGACGGCGCTCTGGCAGTCGTGGTGGTGGTGGTCGTCGACGTCGTCGTCGTCGTCTTTCTCGTCGTTGTCGTCCGCCGGCGGCCAGTGGACGACGGCGCGGTCGTGTCGCTGGCAGGCAGGGGCTTGCTCGTGGTGGCCTTCACCTTCTGCCCGGTCGCGCTGCCGCCTGCGGAACTCTGCCCCGTGTCTGACGCCCGCCGGCCGCCGGTGCTCGTCGAGCCGGTCTTGGACGTTCCGCCGCCCCCAGAGCTCGTCCCCGTCTTGGACGTCCGGCTGCCCCCAGAGCTGCTGCCCGCCCTTGTGCCTCTCGCGATTCGCCCCGGCCGTGGCCCCGAGGTCAGCCATGCCGATACTTCCCTGCAACACATTACAATCGACACGCTTTTTTACCCCTAAAATTTGTGACATTGCAACAACCATATAAAATGACCTGAATAAATGTTAATTCTCCGTTTGTGTAGAACAGTCTAACAACAATATGTTATTAATACAGGGTGTTACAAAAAGGTACGGCCAAACTTTCAGGAAACATTCCTCACACACAAATAAAGAAAACATGTTACGTGGACATGTGTCCGGAAACGCTTAATTTCCATGTTAGAGCTCATTTTAGTTTGTTCTTCCACCTACGCTCAATGGAGCACGTTATCATGATTTCATACGGGATACTCTACCTGTGCTGCTAGAACATGTGCCTTTACAAATACGTCACAACATGTGGTCCATGCACGATGGAGCTCCTGCACATTTCAGTCGAAGTGTTCGTACGCTTCTCAACAACAGATTCGGTGACCGATGGATTGGCAGAGGCGGACCAATTCCGTGGCCTCCACGCTCTCCTGACCTCAACCCTCTTGACTTTCATTTATGGGGGCATTTGAAAGCTCTTGTCTACGCAACCCCGGTACCAAATGTAGAGACTCTTCGTGCTCGTATTATGGACGGCTGTGATACAATACGCCATTCTCCAGGGCTGCATCAGCGCATCGGGGATTCCATGCGACGGAGGACATTTTGAACATTTCCTGTAACAAAGTGTTTGAAGTCACGCTGGTACGTTCTGCTGCTGTGTGTTTCCATTCCATGATTAAAGTGATTTGAAGAGAAGAAATAAAATGAGCTCTAACATGGAAAGTAAGCGTTTCCGGACACATGTCCACATAACATATTTTCTTTCTTTGTGTGTGAGGAATGTTTCCTGAAAGTTTGGCCGTACCTTTTCGTAACACCCTGTATAACAAAGGGGCAGTGTTCTGTGATATGGCGTCCGCAGCGCGTGGTCGTGCGGTAGCGTTCTCGCTTCCCACGCTCGGGTTCCCGGGTTCGATTCCCGGCGGGGTCAGGGATTTTCTGTGCCTCGTGATGACTGGGTGTTGTGTGATGTCCTTAGGTTGGTTAGGTTTAAGTAGTTCTAAGTTCTAGGGGACTGATGACCATAGATGTTAAGTCCCATAGTGCTGAGAGCCATTTGAACCATTTTTTGTGATCTTGTTCAGAGCACGCACTGTAATCGATTATAGTTCGCTGTCCTGGTGCGGGTGGCGCTCCGGTGGCGATTTCCTATGACGTCGCTGGCGTGTGTGTGCGGTGGTCGGCGGAAAGCGAGAGGGTAGTTGGTTTTTTGTGTATTGCACGGAACGTGAAGTTCGCTCTGCCTGGCCTGCTAGTGACTAGCGCTAAGGTTGTTGTGCCTCGCAATGTGAGCAGAGTAGTCTGGGGCGGATGCGACTCGCCGCTGTGCTGGCCATGCGGTGGTGATTAATTGGAGTTGGTGTACTTGTTCTTCCTGCCTGTCTGATGTGGAGGTCCGGTGGGGTCCTGTGATACTCTGGCCCGGAGACAACTAGTTGCTGAATTTTGGAGTCGTCTGCCAGGTTAGGGTGTGGGGTTGGTTGGCTCTTCAGATTTTCCCCTGGAAGCTCCAGAAGCGATTTCTGAACTTTTCTCAAGTGGGATGGTGTTGTTAGAACTTTTTGCTGTGTATGTGGCTCGTTACGATATTTGTTGGTTCTAATTTATTTGCTCAACTGGAGTCCTGCCCGGAGTTGCGTTCATGTATGGTACATTTGGCAGTCGATGTGTTCGGTAAAGTCTGCCTAAGAAGGTTCAGATGGCTCTGAGCACTATGGGACTTAACTTCTGAGGTCATCAGTCCCCTAGAACTTAGAACTACTTAAACATAACTAACCTAAGGACATCACACACATCCATGCCCGAGGCAGGATTCGAACCTACGACCGTAGCGGTCACGCGGTTCCAGACTGTAGCGCCTAGAACCGCTCGGCCACTCTTGCCGGCTGCCTAAGAAGGGCGGTTTTGTACAGTATATACATAGTGAATTACTGCTGCTTGGTATATGTGGTCTTCTGGGACCTGAACAACACCATCTCGTCAGTTTGGTTGTGTAACAGCATTTAGTGGTATGTTCTGTATTTTTTTTTCACTGTGTTATTATTAACTTGGTGGAATAGTCGCGTTTGGTGTCGTTAAGGCACTTCTAAGACTGTGGTTTGCCTATTCGTGTGCGCTTGGCTTTTATTGTTTCGTTTTAAGAAGCGAGAATTGTTTGAGATTTGCATGTGTTGGCTTCCGGCACTTATTAAGAGCGCCCGAGTTAACGTCGCCGTTTTTATCATGTGCTGTCGGGATGTTGTACTGTATTTTTGAATTTTATCTTGTGTTGATATGATCTGTCGTGTGTTACAGAACATAACCAAGGGGCGTAAGTTGTGGGAGGCATGTCGGGGAGCTCTCAGCGGTTTATTTCGGGGGACCGTTTCTAGTGGGAAGGCTCCGAAGTGTTGAGAGCCTGCTCGTCTGTGATTCCGTTGGGAGTTGCCCTCGCCCTTTGGTTGTATCAAATTACTATTTTGTTATTATGTTTATTGGTTGTGTGTTGCGCTTCTTTCATTTTATGGTGTCAAGCGCCATTATCTTTCTCGAAGTTTTTTATATAAATCATTTTAAATTGTAATGCCAAGTTAACTTATTGTTGGATTTTGTCTTTTGGGTAACGTCCGGCCATCCTGATTTAGGTTTTCCGTGATTTCCCTAAATCGCTCTAGGCAAATGCCGGGATGGTTCCTCTGAAAGGGCACGGCCGACTTCGTTCCCCGTCCTCCCCTAATCCGATGAGACCGATGACCTCGCTTTTTGGTCTCTTCCCCCAAACAACCAACCAACCAATCTTTTGGGTAAACTCTAAAAGCACTATTGTAAAAGGTTCTTGATTTTATGGTGGCAAGTCGCCGTTATTGTTTTTTAAAGTTCTCTCTATCGCCATTTGTTAAGTTTTGTAAGTTATAGACTTTGTTGTTATTTAAAAGACTTTAGTATTGGCATTTTAATAAATTGTGTACAGAGTCTGCTGTTTGAATATTATTGGGTGGAACTTCTTCGATAGTTGTTCTATAAGAATACACATTTCATTCTGTATAACAATGAACAACACCATCATTAATACGCTGATGGAAAAAAAATCGCATCCCCAAAAAGGCGTTGTGCGGCATAAACGAAAGTTGGCAGGCATGTTTCTACATCCGAAAGACGATCTCTATTCAAATTATGCCCCATTCTCTGTAGAGTGGCGCTAGTAGCACCACTATGACGATGCAACTCAGGTGTCCTTTAACGGTCGTGCGCGTTAGTTACCTTTGCGATTGGAAGTGGGGGCTTGATGTTAAATAAAAAATGCTTTAAGATGACAAAGACGACTTTATCGCCACCGCACTGAGTTTGAACGATGTCGTGTAATAGGTCTACGAGAAGCTGGATGTTGCTTCTGCGATACTGCAGAAAGACTTGGCAGGAATGCAGCCACTGTAAATTATTTTTTTCTTGATGCAATAATTTACCAGCAGCCGTATGTATTGTAGAAATTTATTTCATTTTATGAACTTCTATGTGCTACCAGTTTCGGCATTACATTGATGCCATCTTCAGGCCCCTGTACAATGAGTAGGAGAAATGTACTATTATAAAAAATTATAAAAAAATATAGAACATACGTTAACAATTTAGAGGTATCATGTTAACTATGTAAGTGGCTCAAAGAGATATACTGTATATCATTGGTTCAAATGGCTGCGAGCACTATGCGACTTAACTTCTGAAGTCATCAGTCGCCTAGAACTTAGAACTAATTAAACATAACTAACCTAAGGACATCACACACATCCATGCCCGAGGCAGGATTCGAACCTGCGACCATAGCAGTCTCGCGGTTCCGGACTGAGCGCCTAGAACCGCTAGACCACCGCGGCCGGCAATGTAAATAACAATAAAATAAATTAAAATACAAGAAAATGTGACAACCATGTCAGAATACATACACTCCTGGAAATGGAAAAAAGAACACATTGACACCGGTGTGTCAGACCCACCATACTTGCTCCGGACACTGCGAGAGGGCTGTACAAGCAATGATCACACGCACGGCACAGCGGACACACCAGGAAACGCGGTGTTGGCCGTCGAATGGCGCTAGCTGCGCAGCATTTGTGCACCGCCGCCGTCAGTGTCAGCCAGTTTGCCGTGGCATGCGGAGCTCCATCGCAGTCTTTAACACTGGTAGCATGCCGCGACAGCGTGGACGTGAACCGTATGTGCAGTTGACGGAATTTGAGCGAGGGTGTATAGTGGGCATGCGGGAGGCCGGGTGGACGTACCGCCAAATTGCTCAACACGTGGGGCGTGAGGTCTCCACAGTACATCGATGTTGTCGCCAGTGGTCGGCGGAAGGTGCACGTGCCCGTCGACGTGGGACCGGACCGCAGCGACGCACGGATGCACGCCAAGACCGTAGGATCCTACGCAGTGCCGTAGGGGACCGCACCGCCACTTCCCAGCAAATTAGGGACACTGTTGCTCCTGGGGTATCGGCGAGGACCATTCGCAACCGTCTCCATGAAGCTGGGCTACGGTCCCGCACACCGTTAGGCCGTCTTCCGCTCACGCCCCAACATCGTGCAGCCCGCCTCCAGTGGTGTCGCGACAGGCGTGAATGGAGGGACGAATGGGGACGTGTCGTCTTCAGCGATGAGAGTCGCTTCTGCCTTGGTGCCAATGATGGTCGTATGCGTGTTTGGCGCCGTGCAGGTGAGCGCCACAATCAGGACTGCATACGACCGAGGCACACAGGGCCAACACCCGGCATCATGGTGTGGGGAGCGATCTCCTACACTGGCCGTACACCACTGGTGATCGTCGAGGGGACACTGAATAGTGCACGGTACATCCAAACCGTCATCGAACCCATCGTTCTACCATTCCTAGACCGGTAAGGGAACTTGCTGTTCTAACAGGACAATGCACGTCCGCATGTATCCAGTGCCACCCAACGTGCTCTAGAAGGTGTAAGTCAACTACCCTGGCCAGCAAGATCTCCGGATCTGTCCCCCATTGAGCATGTTTGGGACTGGATGAAGCGTCGTCTCACGCGGTCTGCACGTCCAGCACGAACGCTGGTCCAACTGAGGCGCCAGGTGGAAATGGCATGGCAAGCCGTTCCACAGGACTACATCCAGCATCTCTACGATCGTCTCCATGGGAGAATAGCAGCCTGCATTGCTGCGAAAGGTGGATATACACTGTACTAGTGCCGACATTGTGCATGCTCTGTTGCCTGTGTCTATGTGCCTGTGGTTCTGTCAGTGTGATCATGTGATGTATCTGACCCCAGGAATGTGTCAATAAAGTTTCCCCTTCCTGGGACAATGAATTCACGGTGTTCTTATTTCAATTTCCAGGAGTGTAGTTACTTATGTGTGGTCTAGGTCGCGTTATGTGTGGTACGACAAACAGCTGCCGCAATATTAACGATAAAAAGCATAAAAGAGTTTGTCTTAAAACCCAATTGCATTCCCGAAGTAAACCAATGCAATTGTACTATAAAATCATCAAACACCTGGTCATCGTGGACACTTCATTAGAACCCTTATGTAGACCAGCCCCACATTGTGCTGAGTGGATTACTGCAATGCCAGTAGCTGCCTCATGTAGTCATGGTTTGCCGTAAATTATAACTGGCAGCGGTTGTCATGAGAAGACAGGACTCCTAAGGCCACGTGACACTCTCGAGAGGGTAGATCATCGTGGTCGGCATATGGCTCTGGCGCATCGTATTGCATCTGCAGCAGCAGTTTGAGCAGCAGAGCAGCAGTTGGCACCACAGTGACAACAAACTCTTACAAATCTGTTACTTCAAGGACAGCTCCGAACCAGACACCCTGTAGCGTCCATTGTCACCGAAGCACCGTCATTTGCGACTTCTGTGGTGTTAGCAGAAATCTCGTTGGAGGGCAGGATGGAGGCATGTTGTGTTTTCGGATGAAAGCCGGTTCTGCCTCGGTGCCAGTGATGACTGAGTGTTGGGTAGAGGGAGGCCAGTTGTGGGAAGATGCACTCTAGTGGTTATTCTACGAACCGTGACTGAAAAATTGTACGTAACTCCGGTGATTCGACCTTATGTGCTGTCATTCGTGAAAAGGATTTTTAACATCGTGCAGCCCCGTAAGCAACTGTGGTAATTAAACATATAACACTCAAGCTTCAGTTGCAAATAGAAACTAATCTTTACCTAGGTTTCAGCCAAAATAATTTGGCCTTCTTCAGAAGCTATTGACACTAAACTATTGCATGTCAAAGTTTGGCCATGTCAGGTATAAAACTATAGCACCGTAGTACCCAGTCATAAATCTACATTACTTAGCTGAAGGCCGGCCGCGGTGGCCGTGCGGTCCTAGGCGCTCCAGTCCGGAGCCGTGCTGCTGCTACGGTCGCAGGTTCGAATCCTGCCTCGGGCATGGATGTGTGTGATGTCCTTAGGTTAGTTAGGTTTAAGTAGTTCTAAGTTCTAGGGGACTGATGACCACAGCAGTGGAGTCCCATAGTGTTCAGAGCCATTTGAACCATTTTTTGAACTTAGCTGAAGAGAAATAGCAGGCCCCACTGCGCGGACGAGGTTGGTAGGCTGCGACAGCTGCGCCGATATAATAACTCGGGCAATCACTACAGGCCACTCCGGTCAGACAGGGAGAGCCCTCTCAGCTAGATATAAAGAAAATATACCCACGAAAAGTGGTGATCACGCGTGGCTCGACTTTTGCCGAGCACCTTGTTCACTTGGCCCAAGTTCCCAATCCACCAAATAACACAGATCTATTAAACTGCGAGGTTAAAAACACTAGGCTTGACATCCTTGAGCAGTTGCAGATCTTTAAACACCTATTTCTTGATAAAGAAAACCTACTGTATGACCAGTTGCAACTGAGAAATAAGAACTTTTTCGAAGGTTTTCAACCTTTGCTTCACCGGCCCTGACGTTACGTTGCCTTTGTAGTCGCCGACGCCTGACTCCACTTTCTTTAGGCGAATAGTAATGTATTAAAAATTGACGAATAATTTTGCCGAGTAATAGCTAGTCTTTCTTACGGGCTCCGAATCCGTTTATAGGGTTCTCGTTCTCCTCAGAAGTAAGTTCGGTTACAGATTACGCCATTAACAGTTTTAATACTTATATTAATCCAATTCCTAACGTAAAGGAAGCTACTGTTTATGAATCTATATTTCCACGTGCGCATGCGCATGACCATCAGCGGCGCTCGAACATAGCTGCTCGCTGCAATTAGTTCCGGCTCAGCTCTCGCGGCCTACCGATCTCGTCCGCGCAGTGCGACCTGCTGTTTCTCTGCGGCTAAGTAATGTAGCTTTATGACTGGGTACTACGGTGCTAAGTTTTATATTTGCCATGGCCAAACTTTGGCATGTAATAATTTAGTGTCAATAGCTTCTGAAGAAAGCCAAATTATTTTGGCTGAAACCTAGGTAAAGATTGGTTTCTATTTGCAACTGAGGCTAACGTGTTATATACTTATATTCGTGAAAAGCATTCCAAGAGGACAAAGCTCACCCACATACCGCTGTTGTAACCCAACATGCTCTACAGAATGTCGACATGTTGCCTTGGCCCACTCTATCATCAGATTTGTTTTCAATCGAGCACATATGGGACACCATCGGGCGACAACTCCAGCGTCATCCATAAACATCATTAACCGTCCCTGGATTGACCCACTAAGTGCAACACCCATGGAACTCCATCCCACAAACTAACATCCGGCCCGCGTACAATGCATACTCCTTTGCGTGCTTGCATTCAACATTCTGGCGGTTACAACGGTTATTAATGTACCAGAACTTCACATTTGCAATTGCTTATGTCGTGCTTACATGTGATTGTATAGTGTTAATGACTTACAAATATTACCTAGACCAATGTATTCACAAAATTTCATTACTCTACATTAATTAAAATTTGTGTTGCGATTTTTTCCATCAGTCTATTTTCCTCTCAACTTTGGCATTCCCCAAGGCCCCATCCTATCACCATTCCTTCATCTCCTATACACAATCGATGTTCCTAAGCAATTCTCTTCCGCATTCCACTTCGGTATCATGATGACATTATTTTCCTTGTTATGTAAGCCACCGCCCGTTAGTCCCAACAATCCTTCGATCTCCATTAATTTCATCTCATATCTCTCCAACAATTCTGCAAAACACATGAAACAGTTATAGGGTAAACCACGCGAGCTTTTCACCCTTGAGATCTCTCACGTTACACAACTGCTCAGGTGACCTAACTAAAATATCTTCGACTAAAACTCTATCAGAAGCTATCTTTTGACTCCTACCTGAAAGAAGGGCCACAATACACAAAACCTGCTAAAATGATTAACCAGAAAACCATGTGACTAGATCTTTCCACTTACCTAAAAGACCCTTCTCTACTCCAGCTTCATCTCCTTAAATGTAGTAGTAATCTCTACCGCTCCAAGTCTATGAATGCAATGCACTTCTTCTCACTTTCCATATCCATTTACACTCTGCCAGCCGTCTCCTGTAGTAGCTCATAAAGTTCCCGCATCTCAAATATCAGCAACATTTTCACAAATTCTGTCTCTCATAAAATCGAATCAAAACTCCCCATTGCAGCCCCATCCACGAGAACCTTAACTGTTGCCTCAAATTCCACCTTTCTTTCATTTCTGCATGCTCCATAGGCCTGACCACTGTTTTTAATTGCCTTTCCCTCCAACAGCATGAAAGTTTTAAGATATTTCTTCTTTGTCTCCTTAAAATTGTCAATATATTGAACCAGTGTGGAATCAAATGCATATGGAGGACAATAGGATCCATGGAAATTCAGATTAGAAGTCAAAATTCACTATAGCAAGTGTGTTAACTTTGAACATTGAATTATTGGTCATACTGATATAAACTGTTAAGTCAATCGTTTTCAGGCACAACTGCTGGAACTTATAAGATGCTCGGGATTTTCCTTTGTGCATAGGCTTCAGCCATCGAATTTCACCTCCGCTACCTCTGGTCAGAGCCCCCACCACTACTAGTATCCTATCTCCTACTGTGCTGTCTGGGCAAATGCGAGCCAACTTATTCTATGCGCAGTGTAGAGTCGACATTGTTTGCCGCTTCCGGCCGCTTAGCGACGTGCTGCGATGGCAGAATGGAGGCGTTTGCCCTGCAATCTTTCTCAAACTATTTTACAGAAACTATTCGGTAAAAAAATTTCATTTTTGCATTTCTTATAGTTTTATACATCATCTTCGTGATGACTTGCCGATCATTTTGTTAATGGTCATATTTGTGGCATTTGCACTTGAGTAAAACACTGCGTGAAATTCGAAAAAGTTTGCAATGAGAAATAGGGGTCGCTATGATTCTGTGTTAATGCACTTACGAAATATGTTGCTGCATATGAAATCTAGCTAACATACTGAATTTGTCTTTACACTTGGACAGAGGTCTCTATCTGTCACCAATCTTGACCAAATTAATGCACACCAGCAATGTCATATTGAAATATCTGTAACATTCCTCATATCTCATAAACGGATTTTGAGATATCGAAGTGAGAATTTGGTAAATGACAGCACACAAAGAAGAGACTATTTTTCAATAAGATTAGTATGCAAAACTTCATTATGTACTGTTTTATTCCAAAAATTACAGACTTTTTCGATTAAAGAATGTAATTTGTGAGGGCCATCGATAGCTGGTGAAACAAAAAATGCTGTGGGGGCTGTAACAACAGCTACTGACCTTACTTGTTCTCAGTTCCTCACTTAAGTAACCACTGTTTCAGACTTCTCTCTTAGTTGTGTCTACACATCATCTTAGTGAGGTGACATTGTGGAAACTTGACCCTGTTTTGGCAAAAGGTACAAATTCTAACGTGGCAACAAGAGAAATGCTAGTTTTACTCAAAAGCTACCACCCATAATTTTTTATGAAAATTAAAATTGGTTGACAAGTAAGGTAAAAATAATTCGCTGCTTTTCCATTGGAATTCTTTTTAGATTCTAACCAAAGCAGAGATGTTTTTATGAAAATTAAAATTGGTTGACAAGTAAGGCGAAAATAATTCGATGCTTTTACAGTGGAATTCTTTTTAGATTCAAATCCAACCAGAGATGAGAGCAGATCTTTTTGGATGGTTATCATGGCACTGTGGGCGTGGAGGGCTCCACTTAATATTTACAGAAAATGTGAACATAGGCTTCAGTTCAGAACGCCACTTCCTCTCCACTGCTCGGCATTTCCCCTGCAGCATGCTGACCACATGCCCACAACCCCCACCACAACCGCTCTCCCCAAGCTTGCCCCGCCTTCTGCACTTCTACCTGTCACATTATTCTGCACTGACTCTACTTCCAATAAATATAATATAATGTGTGTACACATGAAACGAAATCCTCTACTGTACAACTACACTGTTGATGACAAATTGCTGGAAACAGTACTTACCATAAAATATCTGGAAATAACAATACAGAGCGACAAAGTGGAACGACCATATGAAACAGATAGCAGGTAAAGCAGGTGCAAGACACCTGTCTTACAACGCGCTTGTTCAACGAATACTTTTTTATCAACTGGGGACCCCAGGTAGGACTGAGAGAAGATCTAGAGAAGATCCAAAGAAGAGAGGCGCGGTTCGTCATGGGATCGCTTAGTCAGCGCGAAAGCGTTACAGAGATGTACAACAAACTCCAGTTGCACACACCACAGAAGAGGCATTGTGTATCACAGAGTGATTCAAAATGGTTCAAATGGCTCTAAGCACTATGGGACTTAAATCTGAGGTCATCAGTCCCCTAGACTTAGAACTACTTAAACCTAACTAACCTAAGGACATCACACACACCCATGCCAGGGGCAGGACTCGAACCTGTGACCGTAGCAGCAGTGCGGTTCCGGACTGAGGCGCCTAGAACGGCTCGGCCACAGCGGCCGGCACGGAGTGATTCGTTCTTGAAATTTCGAGAGAATACAGTATTCGTGAGGAGTCGGCCAACACATTGCTTCCTCCCATATTCATCTCGCGAGATGACCACGACGGGAAAATCGAGAAATTAGAGCTAATACACAGGGTTACCGATAGTTATACTTCTCATGCGACTCTCGAGAGGGGAACAAGGAAGGGGGGGGATCAGTTAGTGGTAGCTGAAGCAGGCTCCACCACACACCGTCATGTGGCTTGCGGAGTATTCTTGTAGTTGTAGATTGGAAAGACATACCGATGACTTAGCTCATTACCCTCAGCAGTCCCGTAGGCGGACAGCGCAAATGCGAGCACCAGCGGCAGCAGCAACGTTGCACTGCCGGCCGCCATGTCAACACTGCACACCCGCTCTGTCACCTGCGCGCGTCCATATATGCCGCATGTGAGCCGTTACGAGCTTCCGGCCGCGGGACTCTCGAATGCTATCGCGACGGACAGTTTCCCGTGCTCGCTCTTTGCCCGGCCGCGTGCTTAATAGCCGAGCTCTAGGCAGCTCTGCCGAGCGAGGCCGCGGTGAGGTTAAAGCACTCCACCTGTTTTGTGGAGTAGAGAGGTCCAAATCCCAGTCCGTTCGCATCATTTCAGTAACGAACTGAGAACATTCAGTTCGAATTTCACAAACGCGGAAGAGTCGTGACTGTAAAACACGTTCTATATAAAAACATCACGTTCCAGATAAACACATTCCGCATCTACATCTACATCGAAATAAGTGTCCAAGGAATAGAAAAGCAACTGAAATCACTCAACAGAGGAAAGTCCACTGGACCTGACGGGATACCAATTCTATTCTACACAGAGTACCCAAAGAACTTGCCCCCCTTCTAACAGTCGTGTACCGCAAGTCTCTAGAGGAACGGAAGGTTCCAAATGATTGGAAAAGAGCACAGGTAGTCCCAGTCTTCAAGATGCGCAAAACTATAGACGTATATCTCTGACATCGATCTGTTGTAGAATTTTAGAACGTATTTTTTGCTCGCGTATCATGTCATTTCTGGAAACCCAGAATCTACTCTGTAGGAATCAACATGGATTCCGGAAACAGCGATCGTGTGAGACCCAACTCGCTTTATTTGTTCATGAGACCCAGAAAATGTTAGATAACGGCTCCCAGATAGATGCTATTTTCATTGACTTCCGGAAGGCGTTCTATACAGTTCCGCACTGTCGCCTGATAAACAAAGTAAAAGCCTACGGAATATCGGAATATCAGACCAGCTGTGTCGCTGGATTGAAGAGTTTTTAACAAACAGAACACAGCATGTTGTTCTCAATGGAGAGACGTCTACAGACGTTAAAGTAACCTCTGGCGTGCCACAGGGGAGTGTTATGGGACCATTGCTTTTCACAGTATACATAAATGACAGAGTAGATAGTGTCGGAAGTTCCATGTGGCTTTTCGCGGATGATGCTGTAGTATACAGAGAAGTTGCGGCATTAGAAAATTGCAGCGAAATGCAGGAAGTTCTGCAGCGGATGGGCACCTGGTGCAGAGAGTGGCAACTGACCCTTAACATAGGCAAATCTAATGTATTGCGAGTACATAGAAAGAAGGATCCTTTTTTGCATGATTATATGATAGCGGAACAAACACTTGTAGCAGTTACTTCTGTAAAATATCTGGGAGTATGCGTGCGGAACGATTTGAAGTGGAATGATCATATAAAATTAATTGTTGGTAAGGCGGGTGCCAGGTTGAGATTCATTGGGAGAGTCGTTAGAAAATGTAGTCCATCAACAAAGGAGGTGGCTTACAAAACACTCGTTCGATCTATACTTGAGTATTGCTCATCAGTTTGGGATCCGTACCAGGTCGGGTTGACAGAGGAGATAGAGAAGATGCAAAGAAGAGCGGCGCGTTTCGTCACAGGCGTATTTGGTAAGCTTGATAGCGTTACGGAGATGTTTAGCAAACTCAAGTGGCAGACTCTGCAAGAAAGGCGCTCTACATCGCGGTGTAGCTTGCTGTCCAGGATTCGAGAGGGTGCGTTTCTAGATGAGGTATCGAATATATAGCTTCCCCCTACTTATACCTCCCGAGGAGATCACGAATGAAAAATTAGAGAGATTCGAGCGCGCACGGAGGCTTTCCGGCAGTCGTTCTTCCCGCGAACAATACGCGACTTGAACAGGAAAGGGAGGCAATGACAGTGGCACTTAAAGTGCCCGGCGCCACACACCGTTGGGTGGCTTACGGAGTATAAATGTAGATGTAGATGAAGGAACAGAAGCCGGTAAAGATGCAGCAGGGTTTAACAGCACCGTTTTCAGAAGTTTTCAGAGTGGGGAAACAAAGGCTGTTACAGTGTCACATCAAAAGCGAAGCTAGGGAAACCGATGCGGAATACATAACAGTGACTCGTGCATTCGTGAAAATGACTATCCGTCAAGCCTACAATAATTTTCACAATCAATTCTTGGCGGCAAATGTTTCAGAAAATGCTAGCGAGCTATGATGTTCCTTTTCTTTGGGTTATCAGTCTTCTGAATGGTTTTGATGAGGCCCGCCACCACCCTCTTCATCTCAAAGTGGTATATGCACCCAACGTCCGCAATTGTTCGTTGGATATCTACTACGTGACCAAAAACATCCGGACATTCCTATTTGACGCGGAACTGACCACTAGATGTCACGAGGACGGGCCCACCAGTATAAAACGAGATAGAAAGTACTGTGTTGCCTATAGAGAAGCAGGAACAGAAAAAATGAGTGATCTAATTGTAGAGTGGAAATGCGAAGGAACAATCACAGCTAAATCAAGACCAGCCAGTCGTCATCTACATCTACATCTACATCTACATACATACTCCGCAATCCACCATACGGTGCGTGGCGGAGGGTAGCTCGTACCACAACTAGAATCTTCTCTCCCTGTTCCACTCTCAAACAGAACGAGGGAAAAATGACTGCCTATATGCCTCTGTAGGAGCCCTAATCTCTCTTATCTTATCTTTGTGGTCTTTCCGCGAAATATAAGTTGGCGGCAGTAAAATTGTACTGCAGTCAGCCTCAAATGCTGGTTCTCTAAATTTCCTCAGTAGCGATTCAGGAAAAGAAAGCTTCCTTTCCTCCAGAGACTCCCACCCGAGTTCCTGAAGCATTTCCGTAACACTCGCGTGATGATCAAACCTACCAGTAACAAATCTAGCAGCCCGCCTCTGAATTGCTTCTGTGTCCTCCCTCAACCCGACCTGATAGGGATCCCAAACGCTCGAACAGTACTCAAGAATAGGTCGTATTAGTGTTTTATAAGCGGTCTCCTTTACAGATGAACCACATCTTCCCAAAATTCTACCAATGAGCCGAAGACGACTATCCGCCTTCCCCACAACTGCCATTACATGCTTGTCGCACTTCATATCGCTCTGCAATGTTACGCCCTAATATTTAATCGACGTGACTGTGTCAAGCGCTACACTACTAATGGAGTATTCAAACATTACGGGATTCTTTTTCCTATTCATCTGCATTAATTTACATTTATCTATATTTAGAATTAGCTGCCATTCTTTGCACCAATCACAAATCCTGTCCAAGTCATCTTGTATCCTCCTACAGTCACTCAACGACGACACCTTCCCGTACACCACAGCATCATCAGCAAACAGCCACACATTGCTATTCACCCTATCCAAAAGATCATTTATGTAGATAGAAAACAACAGCGGACCTACCACACTTCCCTGGGGCACTCCAGATGATACCCTCACCTCTGATGAACACTCACCATCGAGGACAACGTACTGGGTTCTATTACTTAAGAAGTCGTCGAGCCACTCACATACTTGGGAACCAATCCCATATGCTCGTACCTTAGTTAGGAGTCTGCAGTCGGGCACCGAGTCAAACGCTTTCCGGAAGTCAAGGAATATGGCATCCGTCTGATACCCTTCATCTATGGTTCACAAAATATCATGTGAAAAAAGGTCGAGTTGCGTTTCGCAGGAGCGATCCTTTCTAAAGCCGTGCTGATGCATGGACAGCAACTTTTCTGTCTCAAGGAAATTCATTATATTCGAACTGAGAATATGTTCGAGAATCCTGCAAGAAACCGATGTTAAGCATATTGGTCTGTAATTTTGAGGATTCGTCCTTCTACCCTTCGTCATGAACTGACGGACAGGGACCGTCGAACATTACGGAGGCTGACTGGAAAAAATCGCGTGAAATCTGTGGAAGGAATCATTCGTGAGTTCCACAGTGCTCAGACAGTTCAATGATTGTGCATAGCGAGTCAAAAAGAATAGTGTACAATGATCGAGCAGCTCCGCATAAGACACAATTATGCAGTAAGCGCTGAACGAGGCGGTGTAATGAGCTACGTCACTGGAGAGTGGAGGACTGGGAACGAGCGATTTGCAGTGATGACTCACGCTATCTCCTGTGGCAGTCCCATAGGAGGTGAATATTGAAGAAAGTTGCTTGTCCAGTGCCAACAATGAAGTACGGAAGACGTGGTGTTCCGGTACTTTCGTTGTTAGGCTTGTGTCCAATTATTTTTAAGCGAACGTTTAATGTGAAAGGACACCTTTTACAGCTGTGTGTACTGTGCACATCAGAGGAACAGTTCGGAGACAATGGTTGTTTGTATAAGTAATGCACCCTGCAGGATCTGTGAGGCAATGGTTTGTGAACAATAAAATCCCTGAAATGGGCGGGCCTGCCCACAGTACCGACCTGAACCCAATGGACCTTCGACATTTCGCCCCAGACACCACCGGTGCAACAACACCACTACCTTCTCTGGTTTCGTCTCTTGTTGAACAATGGGTTGCCATTCCTCCAAAGATATTCAGATACTTCTCTGTAAGTGCCCCCAGCATAGTTCAGGCCATGATAACTGCGAAAGTTGTACGCACCCTATGTTAACGCACACTAACAGTTGTACGGATACCTTTTATAAAATAGTTTACCATACTCTTGGTATCCATATACAACTTTTACCAGCCAGACGTTGTGGCCGAGCGGATTTAGGCGCTTCAGTCCGGAACGGCGCTGCTGCTACACTAGCAGGTTCGAATCCTGCCTCGAGAATGGCTGTGTGTGATGTCCTTAGGTTAGTAGTTCTAAGTCTAGGGGACCAGTGACCTCAGATGTTAAGTCCCATAGTGCTCAGAGCCCTTTGAACCATTTTTTGAACAACTTTTACCGTGTACAGCCACTCAAGTATCACGGTAGTTATTCCTTCACGTCTTAGTAAATATTCTACCATCCCATCGCTTCTTACATCAACCATTTCCACATGTTCCTCTCCTGGGCGATTCTGCGCAGAACCTCTTGATTTCTTATCACATCAGTCCACATACTTTTCAACATCTTTCTACAATAACGCATTTTAAACACTTCGATTGTCTTGTTTGAGCTTTCCCCACAATATATTAATCACTTGCATACAATACTGTGCTCCAAAGTAAATTCTCAGAAATTTCTGCCTCAAATTAAGGCAAATCTTATAAGTCACTAATGCCCTCTTTGTTTTTGCTAGTTTGCTTTTTAATGTCCTCCTTACTTCGTCCCAGATACTTTATTTTGCTTCCAAGGCAGCAGAATTCCTTCTCTTCACCTACTTCGTGATCCCCAACTTTGAGGTTACGTTTGTCGCCTATCTCATTTCTGCTACTCCTCATTGCTTCCGTTTTTCTTCTGTTTATTTTCTGTCCACATTCTGTGCTCATTAGACTGTTCGTTCGACTAAACAGGTGTTGCAATTCATCCTCGTTTTCCTAATGATAGCAATATTATCACCGAATATGATCACTGATATCATTTCAGCTGAATTTTAATCCTAGTCCTGAACCTTTCTTTTATTTCCTCCATTATGAAGCGAAATGTTATAGCTGCTTCTCTGGTGCCTTTACCTTTCCTGAAGACAAGTTACGTCAGTAAACGGACGTCAGCATTCCATCTAGTCAGTCACAAATCTCTCTGGTGTCGAAACTGTAGGCAAGAGACAGAGAGCTGAAAGCTTATCCCACTCTGTAAATGCTTTCATGCAAGACGATCCTACTACCGACCACAGTTTGACCCCAGCACTAACTCTGAAATGGGCGATACTGACACTATCAGTCTCGACACTGTAAATCAATTAAAACTGTGTAAATCGAACAGGATGCCAGGCAGTGAAGAAATTTCAATTCGTTGTTAAGTACACAGCTGGTATATATTTTCTGAGAAAAAACCGTCCCATGTGAGTAGAACAGGGCGTATTTCGCACCTGCCAATAAGAAGGATAAAAGAGCAGATGTACAGAATAACAGACGAACGTACTTCATCATAATCTCTTGTAGGACGCGGTAATATAGGTTATTTTAAATTAGAATGTTATGAAGTCCTGGTGAAAATGACTTTTATTTCAAATAATCTGCGTGGCTTCAGGAAACATCATTTATGTGTCATACTGTTCGTTTTGTTTGCACAAGATGTCTTGCTACTAGCAGACATATCTAATACGGTAGTTTCCGTTCTTTTCCATGTTGAAAAGACATTCTATCTCAGGTCATCGACTGATAACGAAGGTAGATCATTATCACATCTTTTCAGATTTTGACTCAGTAAGTTGTTCAAAATGGCTCCAAGCACTTCACATCTGAGGTCATCAGTCCCCTAGACTTAGAACTACTTAAACCTAACTAACCTAAGGACATCACACACATCCATGCCCGAGGCAGGATTCGAACCTGCTACCGTAGCAGCCGCGTGGTTCCGAACTGAAGAGCCTTGAACCGCTCGACCACAGCGGCCGGCTCAGTAAGTTGTACTGGACAGAAAAGTGATACGAAAATTATTGGGTAAGCACTGACGAACGTAAAAGGGACGCTAATGGTCTTAACGTATGCACAAATTTATCAAATATGTCGCTGATGATTCTGTTAGCTACAGGAACAAACTCTCACCAGGCCCGGGTCTAAAGGGTGGGTGGGGGTGGGGGGGGGGGAAGGGGCTGGCAAACCGGGGCATCTGCCCCGGGCGGCATTTTCAGGGAGCGCCAAATTCATATTCTTGAAGAAAGAAACTTTGTCTCTCAAAGCGCCTATCATCCAGTGCACGTTGTCCTATCGATTATTCCTATGACTTTGGAACGCAGCCCTATTGGTTTTCGAACATTTTTGAACAAATTCTAAGTTGATTTCTGAACGAGTCATAGATTTTTGAACGCGTGCATAGTGTACGTGATGTTTCAGCAAGGGAATCGCCATTGCATCTAGAGATAAGAAACTCTCCCGCAGACAAAAGGGGTCGGGGCTATATGAGCTGAACCGAATAAACCCGAAAGGTTGAGTGCCAATTGCTGTTTATTTACATGGTTAACTGGGTGTGCGAAAGATAAGCGTTGTTATAATTACTAGCAAGATCCATAGATTCAGATTAATAGAGTGGAAATAAACGACTAACTAGAATAACACGTAAGAAAGATTGCATATCAATCTTCTGGGGACGTCCAAGAAAATGAAGCCGTGCGGGGTAGCCGATCGATCTAGGGCGTCTTGTCACGGTCCGCGCGGCTTCCCCCGTGGGAGGTTCGAATCCTCCCACGGGCATGGGTGTGTGCGTCGTCCTTAGAGTAAGTTAGTTTAAGTTAGATTAAGTAGTGTGTAGGCTTAGGGACCGATGACCTCAGTGGTTTGGTGCCGTAAGACCTTACCACAAATTTCGAAATTTCCAAGAAAACGAAATTCTGACTAAAAATTTTTGCCAGGTCGCTCTCCTACTAAGGGCCAGTTGTACAGTCACCGGGAGAATAATCTCGGGATAGCTAAACTGGTGATTCTGGCAGGGTTAGTGAAGTTAACTGGACAATAAGTTTCGACAATGGCAGGAATAGTTACGTAATTAGTGATGACAAGATTTTCTGTTAGAACAAAGAAAGAGAAGGAACGGGGACATCACACAACTTATGTGGAAGAATATGACGATTCCAAACTTATATAAAAATTCGTACTACTACTTTTCGATATCAGGCTTGAGAATCGAGAGCTGATGAAATGTAAAACTATTTCCTAACATAAAATTTTTTGCTTGTAGTAGGTGTATTAGGCATTTGTTATTGACACTTCGTGAATTATATTCTGTCGTGTTATTTATGTAAATGAGGTAGACAAAAATGTCCATTCGTGCCAAAACAGTCTCGCTATTTAGCGTCTGTTACAAGTGCTGCAATATCAGAAAGGCCCATTTCGTTTTATATAGCAGGCAGTGACAAAATAGACATAACCGAGAAACCATACCAGTCTTGAATACTATTCGTATTAACAGCTTTTTCAGTATTAGACAACGAAATTTTGATTTTTCAAGTAGCAGAACGTTTGACGAACTTCGATGAGGTAGTAGATTCTTCCGCAGAAAGGAAAGCAAAGCAGGCCGTGTAAAGGTGCAGAAAGATTAGGGAGAAAACATGCTGGGGCCTTAGGACTGAGGAAATGTGTACTGTCTTATTTGTCTCTTGGCTTTACTGGTTTTATGTTTCCTATATTAAATATTATGTCACACAAAAGAGGAAGTTATTAGCTAATAGGTAATAAAGAGTGCAAATTTTCTGAAGGGTTCTTGTTCTGCCGGTTCCAAATAATCACATCCAGTATTAATTGTATTTTTTAAGGGGATGGGGGGATAGAATGTGAAATCGGTAGGCCGGCCGGGGTGGCCGAGCGGTTATAGGCGCAACAGTCTGGAACCGTGCGACCGCTACGGTTGCAGGTTCGAATCCTGCCTCGGGCATGCAAGTGTGTGCTCTCCTTAGGTTAGTTAGGTTTAAGTGGTTCTAATTTCTAGTGGACTGATGACCTCAGAAGTTAAGTCCCATAGTGCTCAGAGCCATTTGAACTTCTTTTTTTTTTTTTTTTTTTTTTTTTTTTTTTTTTTTTTTTTTTTTTTTGAAATCGGTAGACTGGGAGCAGGAGAGGCATCACAGGACTTTTAATTTCCATTGTCCTGAATATATGTTTGATGGCTTCCATTACAAAATGTCCACAGAGCGAAATACAGTGATTTGCGATAAAACAATGCTGGGTGAAGACGCATGGCACTGCACTTTGGTACATTTAAAACCAAATAACGTGTCTTACATTTCCTCGAACATGTATGTCCTTTGTATCAAACTCTTCAGAAACATGTGCGCTAGAAAATGAACATATTTTTGGAAAATCGATTTTTTTTTAAATTTTCGACATCCCATCCCAAACGCTCGAGGGGCAGCGGGGCGCGATTATCAAGTTTTTGCCTCTCTTCGTTCGTAAATGCTCAGGAGCTGACTATCACTGGGAAACTGTAACGAAATGCAGTACTTTCCCTCGTTGTACTGAAAGTCAGTCTTTTATAAGTGCGGCTAAATGTCCGTAAACAAAAGGAAGACCCCGTTGTTATCCGACTACGAGATTACTAGTAAACTTCTGAAGCTTGAAGTGATGCAACACCTACAGGTGAAATTTACAAAAATTGAGCAAACCTTTACAACACTAGATGCCGTCGAGTGTTTAATTAAGTAATTTCTTAAATAAATCATGCTTGTAAATGGTTTACTGTTGTTAGGCACGCTTGACAGCGGCTTTCTGTGTGTGGTCCGATCTGATTCTTTTATTCGACTGTGGATATCTCTTCAAATAAAAATTTCTTTCATAGGAATTAGAAAACCTTTCCTCACCGAACAAATGGTTCGTACTGTTATTAATGTGCATGAACACGGAACCTTTCGCCATGTCAAGACACAGTACAGCTGAGGATGACTTTTAACATAAAGTAAAACAAATATTAAGTAATATCACTATATTCAATAATCACACAAAAACAATAAATTTACAATGAGACTTACATTAGATCAGTTGCTATATGCAATAATATTCGAGTGCGCCTAGTGTGATTGCGCCTCTACAAAATATAAATGATACTGGCGGTGTCGTATGAATCAGCCGTAATCGCCGAAAAGCGTCCATATTGCTCGCTGCTAAAACAAAAAGGTGCCGTCCCCCTCACAAAAATAATTGAGGAACGTAATTTTACATCTGCTTCTGCGCGTGTGTCCTACAGTGGATACAATCGTTTATAGTACATAATTTTTAATTATTACTTTATTTATTACATTTTAAATATTTCGTTTGTAAATTACGCTCCTCCCGCGGATGCACCTTAAAATGGTACATCTTAAATTTAGAAGACATGTACGTAACTGCCTACAGAGCATATAGAATCTGATAACAGTTCATAAATGCAAATCATAATTTAAAGCGAGACAAGCAAAATTATTTAGGTTGTTGATAGAAAAAGGATAAAGAACAGTATAAATACACAATTTTCTTCTGATGCGTTAGTATCCTCTGGCAATAGAACAGCTTCCTGAAGGTAAGGATTAAGAAATACTAGAAGCGGCACTGATGAACAGTCCTTGGTGCGGTACAGAACTTCTACGTGGGAATACACTAAATCACTTAGTCAGTCTAAACTGCTGAGTCTTCTAATACTGGGGCTTCAAGCCACTTAGTGTTTTATCTCTTTTTGATTCGCTTTTGATTTCATAACAATATAGCCATCCATAATTTATAAATTAACAATGGGCATCTGTGAGCGTCACCTATGTACAGCATTAATAGCCCAAAGAATAATATTATTGCAATTACAGAAGAAAAAATTAAATTAATTCACTGTATGTATCCTTTACAGAGTGTGTGTCCATTTTTCCTTCTGTCGTTTTGGTTGGTTGGAATCACTCTTACTGGTGATGTCTTCTTTGGTTTTGTACGAGGGTTATTCCAAAAGTAAGGTCCGATCGGTCGCGAAATGGAAACGACTATGAAAATCCGATAAAGCTTTGCACAGATGTGTTGGGTAGTGTCTCTAGTATAACCCCAGTTAGCATCACGTCGCTCTTCGCATTTCTGAGCTCGCAGTGAGTGCGTAAAGATGTCTAGAAAATAGTGTCTGCCGCCAAGTACGAGGGCCTGGTGAGAAATTTCGCCTGAAGCTATGCAGCCAACATTACATAACTGTCGTGCTGTTTCGTCTTCACGACAATTCTCAGCCGCATTCTGCAGGGGCAATGAAGATGCTCCTGCATCGTTTTCAAATGGAAATGTTAGATTACCCACAATACAGTCCGCAATTGTCTCCCCCTGAGTTTCATCTCTGGTCACATGAACCGCTGTCTTTGACGACAACATTTTGACACAGACAACGAGGTGTAGGCCAGCGTGGAGAATTGGCGGAAAGCACTGGCGGCTGCCTTCTATGATGAGGCTATTGAAAAGTTGGTACAACGCTATGACAAACGTCTAAGTCAGAACGGCGACTACGTAGAGAAGTAGCTGAAAGGTGTAGCTAATTGTTACAAGTAAAACATTTCTGATGTTCACTGTGGTTTAAATTTGGCAATCAATCGGACCTTACTTTTGGAATAACCCTCGTAGTTCTAAATACTGCTGTTGACACCTCTTAGTGGCCGTACACGGATGTGGTCGCGTAAAGCAGGTCTTCTCCGGTTTCACTTATCTTCAAATATACCTTTCTTGTGATGTCTAGGGCAAAAAAACATATCTTACTTTCACGATCTAATTTTTCTAGTGGCTGGTTATATGGACTCTCCGACTTTCTTACACAGAGGCTTATAAACTCTAATATTTTATGTCGCCAACACAGTGGTAATACCCTTTGCGCCTTTATACCCCACAACACTCAATTGCTTTAGTGTTGTAACTGTCATGGCTTTATTTTCAGTAAATTGTAATTTATGATGTGGCTCCTAGCTTCACCGTCTCCACATGAGCAACAATGGGCATGAATCTCTTTAAAAAGTTCATTTGCGACCACGACACCAGGTCGCGACCCGAGCGTGAATTTTGCCAAAAACTGAGCGACAGGGATTCGTGCTTCAGGAAATTCAGTCGGTTGACCGAATTGAGAAAAAGACTTCATCAATTGTTGTGAATTCCTTGATGTGGATGTATCAGATGGGAGGACGACGAGAAGAATAAGCACTCAAAAGGAATAATTAATCTTGACGTTTGTTCTTTAGTACAAATTGACCTTCCTAGCTGAGGTACCTCCCCGCTAAAGTCAAGTCCTTTCACAGCGACAGTGGCAGTCTGTCACCGTTCGGATTGTTAAATGAAACAATAGTCTCAAAATAGGATCAACAGAGCCTTTCAACCATCCAATTGTGGACCAGCAATGTCAGCCTAACACTGTATCTACCTCCGTCCGCATAGGCTTTCGCTCCTATTTCCACTGAATCTGTCTGCTTCTCTTCGCTACTGTCTCTCCTGTATGCCGCTGGACCGCTGGTTCCAGCATTTTGTTCACCTTTCCCATTAGACATCACCATCCCCTGACACGACCTGGCGTCTAATACTTCACATCGCTTACTGGCTAAATTGGTTTGTTATTCTCCAGTTATCTTTCAGAGGCTGTGTTGGGGGGTTACGAAACCTTTCCCACAGAATTCAGCCTTCCATTGGCGTATTGTAGCCCGTCTCTCTTTCTCTCTTACAGCTTGCGTCTCTGTCGCGCAGTTATTGCCTAAGGACCTTGATTAATTATTCTGCCACTTAATTTGTCTACATCTACATCCACACTCCGCAAGCCACCTGACGGTGTGTGGCGGAAGGTACCTTGAATACCTCTGTCTGTTCTCCCTTCTACTCCAGTGTCTTATTGTTAGTGGAAAGAAAGATTGTCGGTATGCCTCTATGTGGGCTCTAATCTCTCTGATTTTATCCTCATGGTCTCTTCGCGAGATATACGTAGGAGGGAGTAATATACTGCTTGACTCCTCGGTGATGGTATGTTCTCGAAACTTCAACAAACGCCCGTACCGAGCTACTCAGCGTCTCTCTTGCAGAGTCTTCCACTGGAGTTTATCTATCATCTCCGTAACGCTTTCGCGATTACTAGATGATCCTGTAACGAAGCGCGCTGCTCTCCGTTGGATTTTCTCTATCTCTTCTATCAACCCTATCTGGTACGGATCACACACTGCTGAGCAGTATTCAAGCATTGGGCGAACAAGTGTACTGTAACCTACTGCCTTTCTTTTCGGCCTGCATTGCCTTAGGATTCTTCCAATGTATCTCAGTCTGGCATCTGCTTTACCGACGATTAATTTTATATGGTCATTCCATTTTAAATCAGTCCTAATGCCTACTCCCAGATAATGTATGGAATTAACTTCCTCCAGTTGCTGACCTGCTATATTGTAGCTAAATGATAAAGGATCTTTCTTTCTATGTATTCGCAGCACATTACACTTGTTTACATTGAGACTCAATTGCCATTCCCTGCACCATGCGTCAATTCGTTGCAGATCCTCGTGCATTTCAGTGCAATTTTCCATTGTTGCAACCTCTCGATATACTACACCATCATCCGCAAAAAGCCTCAGTGAGCTTCCGATGTTATCCAAGTCATTTATATATATTGTGAATTTGTCTTTACTATCTAAGGCCTTTATCTCATTAATTCCGTCGAATAACCTATCCATTATTTCTGTAGGCCTCCCGAGTCGCTCTCGTGTGCTTCTATAGCCCAGCACGTGACTTGTCTCTATAAGTTTCTTAAATCGGCGTGACTCTTCTGCTATACCCAAAGCTCCGTCTCTGACAAACTTTCAGTATTGTTCACAGGGCTTTTCTTTTAGCTAAGGAAGTGACAACCATTCACATGAATAGACTTTGTAGTTTAAACCACCGAGTGACACGAACAAATTGGTGAGTCTGCAACGCATATCTTGCGGATGTGGCTGGGGAAGATCTCGTGATGGGAACGCGTCCGTGTCACGGACGTTAGGTATCGTCTACCGTACGTCCTATCCGTGAACCATGTTCTTCTGGGGCGGAGCAGCTCAAGCTTTACGCTATTGACAGTCAGCCACCGTCTTTCTTCTTACTTTTCTTTCCGTGCATTACATGTCCTCGCTTTATCTTCGGGGATGCAGTCGGACGCATTGAAATCCGGAGTAAGTAAATCCCCTTGTGAGGAGGTCTACATATTCGCTACCTTGGTGCGATGGAATCCAAAGAATCACTACCGCTCAGTCATTTTATGCATGATGTTCATACGAAAAACATTGTTGTGGCTATACATTGCTGAACTGATAATGAGAGCTGATAGCTGATAGCGCGCTAATGTTTTGTTGATACTGTTTAATGCTTTTTTTGCTATGCATGACAATGTCACAACCAAAAGTCACCTAGATACTGTAGACCTTCCTAAAAGTCAAATCAAGAGCAACTCGTATCAGAATAAAATAGCACTACATCTCTGGATTCTTATGAATGTCTGTTTTTATACAAAAAAAAAGTAAGAAAGCAAGCAATGCAGTCAGCTACCAAATGACTTGCCGAAGATACTGGTTTGTTCCAGATTGATATTTACGGAATATGTTGAAGTTGAGACGTTGTGTCAAACCTCAAACAACAACACTGGTACCTGTTCTCGTTAAAGTTCTCCACATAGGATGAGCTACATTCTTGTATAACGAGTTTTATTCACTATTTTTAATCTAGGAATGGAGACTGATATTACAATGGTTGTTGTCTCAGAATGAAACAAAACCCAGTAAACGAAGTGGTAAAAAGGTGTGATGTAGATTCCTGGGAACCGTTCATTTTTACTCGTTCACCGTTCATTGTGCTTGGTATATGGTTCTTATGAAAAATTTAAAATTAGTAGCATAGGTGACTGAAGATGGAAGACGCCAAGAGGGGGCACTTGCCTCCCCCTGGAGTACAGAGTTTTTATTTATTACAGAGTTCCAGAATGAGATTTTCACTCTGCAGCGGAGTGTGCGCTGATATGAAACTTCCTGGCAGATTAAAACCGTGTGCCCGACCGAGACTCGAACTCGGGACCTTTGCCTTCCGCGGGCAGGTGCTCTACCATCTGAGCTACCGAAGCACGACTCACGCCCGGTACTCACAGCTTTACTTCTGCCAGTATCTCGTCTCCTACCTTCCAAACTTTACAGAAGCTC
Source organism: Schistocerca piceifrons (assembly GCF_021461385.2). Taxonomy (NCBI): domain Eukaryota; kingdom Metazoa; phylum Arthropoda; class Insecta; order Orthoptera; family Acrididae; genus Schistocerca; species Schistocerca piceifrons. The sequence goes on along the minus strand of NC_060138.1, from coordinate 329,949,260 downwards.
TCCTGCGAACCTAGCAGAACTAGCACTCCTGAAAGAAAGGATACTGCGGAGACATGGCTTAGCCACAGCCTGGGGATTGTTTCCAGAATGAGATTTTCACTCTGCAGCGGAGTGTGCGCTGATATGAAACTTCCTGGCAGATTAAAACCGTGTGCCCGACCGAGACTCGAACTCGGGACCTTTGCCTTCCGCGGGCAGGTGCTCTACCATCTGAGCTACCGAAGCACGACTCACGCCCGGTACTCACAGCTTTACTTCTGCCAGTATCTCGTCTCCTACCTTCCAAACTTTACAGAAGCTCTCCTGCGAACCTAGCAGAACTAGCACTCCTGAAAGAAAGGTCCCGAGTTCGAGTCTCGGTCGGGCACACGGTTTTAATCTGCCAGGAAGTTTCATATCAGCGCACACTCCGCTGCAGAGTGAAAATCTCATTCTGGAAACAATCCCCAGGCTGTGGCTAAGCCATGTCTCCGCAGTATCCTTTCTTTCAGGAGTGCTAGTTCTGCTAGGTTCGCAGGAGAGCTTCTGTAAAGTTTGGAAGGTAGGAGACGAGATACTGGCAGAAGTAAAGCTGTGAGTACCGGGCGTGAGTCGTGCTTCGGTAGCTCAGATGGTAGAGCACCTGCCCGCGGAAGGCAAAGGTCCCGAGTTCGAGTCTCGGTCGGGCACACGGTTTTAATCTGCCAGGAAGTTTTATTACAGAGTTCTCATACAGTTGTAGAAGTCATTTTCTTGATTCTGCAAAACCTCTCGTTTAGCCAACTGTAGCGTTATGTGGCTAACCCCAGCAAAATCCGAGTAATATGAGGTGGCGCACAAAAACTGGCCCCGAGCCAATTATGCACGAGTGTTGACCGCTACGAGCGGAATATAAAAACATGTAATAATAAGGCAGTAAAGAAGTAACAAATAAGTAACGCAAACACCAACTTCGCAACAACAGATGACGATTGGAGGGCGACAATGAGCACTCTAGTACTCGGAGCCGATTTTTCGTGCGTCACCTTGTACCACTGAAATAATATTGTAGAAGTTATCATATTCTGTATACAAAATGTGACGCCAGTCACTCGATTATAGAACGCGAACTTCATTGGGCTGTAAGTCGGTCTGCCTTCCATAACAATAAACATGCTCTTTTACCCTGGATCAAAAAAAGACGGAAAATGGTCACTCTTGTGTACCATGCCGACTTCCTTTGCATGTGTAATAAAAAAAACTTTCCTGTTTATAAGTATGCCTTCAGCTGTTTCCGAAATAGTGAAATAAGCTGATATGACCTTTTGTTACGTGAAAAGATGTACGTATTACATACCACGTAATTATTATGTAATTTACGTAATTATAAAATACGTTTTAAACACCGCTCGTGGCCGCTGAATAGAAAAGGTTTGAAACAGATCTAGAAAAGGCGTGTGCAGCGAACGAAACGAACAACAACGCGATACTGAACTAACTAGGAATAGTCAGCAGTGGAACTGTGACGAGTGGCCACGCGAAGAGGGACGAGTCCGGCCGAGAGAGACCGAGACCGAGACACAGACGAGAACGGGACCGAGGCCGGAACGAGACCGAGCGTTTCCCGTTCCCGGGAACTATAAGCAGAAAGTCGCGACCGAAGTGAAATATGAAAGACCGTTCCTTAGAATTCGTTCCTCAGTCATTCCGTTCATCTTGGTGAACCGTTCCTTTGGACCCGTTAGTTCCCGAACGACACATCTCTGTTGTCATGTAGGCGTACAGCTTATCACAGCTTTTATTTGATTTGTATAACAAAGACGAGCAGAAAGGAGAGAGATAAAATTTCAGAACAGCAACAAAACTGCATGGGAAGAGTGGAAATAAAATAACTTTCCCATACCTGTGCAGACGGCATGGTAGGGGGAGTGGGAGGGGGTGGGGTTGTAGTGGTGGTGGTGAGAGCTACGTTGCGTGCGGCCAACAGCGGTAGGGGAGGTGCAGTTCAAAGCTGAAGGTCATTCACAAGCAGAACTTCTGAGCAGCAGCTAGCGAGGCTGAAAACGATCTTATTACCAGATTATGATAGTAGCATCAATAATTCGACAAGTCAGTAGTCACTGAATAGAGTACCAAATAGGAAAAACAGCTCGCAAAGACCTGAGGTGGCCCCGCCTAAAGGCAGAAGCGCGCAACTCACCAGGCGACAGCAATCTAAAGTGGCCGCCCCTTCAGAACAGACGTGTGGACTCGCCAGGACTCTTGACAACTAGAATGCATTTCAGTGCATGTGTCCTGTTATTTTGCGTGATCTCTAATAGATACTATTGCTAACTCCGGCATACGACTGCGCCCTTCTAGGCGAAAATAACGAATACATTGTTTTTTAGTGGCATGGGTATCTACATGGGAGAGATGAACTAACGATAAGCTCATTGAACCAGTTTTTGTATTTAGTGCATTTACACAGACTATAACTGGATATACAACAGAAGAAACAGTCAAGAGAATAAAAATAGCCTGAATGCTTTCAGCGAACTAAATAAAATTTTCACAAATTGAACCTCTATCGCCGGCCGGAGTGGCCGAGCGGCTAAAGGCGCTGCAGTCTGGAACCGCACGACCGCTACGGTCGCAAGTTCGAATCCTGCCTCGGGCATGGATGTATGTGATGTCCTTAGGTTAGTTAGGTTTAAGTAGTTCTAAGTTCTAGGGGACTTATGACCACAGCAGTTGAGTCCCATAGTGCTCAGAGCCATTTTAACCATTTTTGAACCTCTGACGTAGGACTATTGTAGTGGTTAGTTTACAGTCAGTGTGTCTCATAAATTTTTACTTCAGATAGTGACGCATAGATAGTTAATGTGTAAACCACCCAGATGGCTCACTGGACATTGCAGCTACATGTCTTGGTAATAGTAGGAAGAACAGGAAGACAAATGTATAATTTAACAAGCTAGAGTCAAAGACGTAATTATGAGTGTAATCGAAATGAAATGTAGGTGAGTAGGGCATACAGATAGGTGAGAGAATGGTCGATGGAGCAGCGAAGTATTCTGTAAGATTTCAAACGGAAAGGAGAAACCATGGCGACGACCTAAAGAAAACTGAATAGATGAGGTTAGAAAATGAGCAGAAGCTACATGGATGCATATAACTAAAGAATGCAAACTGTGAGAAAGAATGAAAGAGGTCTTTGTATCGCAGCGGATGACAAATAGTTGATGGTGTTAATTAATTAAGTGATTGTACAGCTTTAGTGGTCGGAAGAACCCATCTGGGGTTTTCCTGCCGTCACTTCGGCGACTTGCGCGTCTTTCTCCGAAGTATTTCATCTCATCTTCTTCACAAAGAAGATGAGGTGAAATGGACAGGACAACACAAATACCCAGTTGTCGAGCGAAGAAAAGCTCTGACCCGGTCGGGAATCGAATCCGCGACTCCTTGCTCTAGCGGTAACGACGCTAATAACTGGACCACAAGCTGCGGACATGCCGTTATGACAGTCACTGTTGATTATGGATAACGAGGAAGAAAGACAACAAATACTACAGAAACAAGCGAGAGTGGCGGTGTTTCTCATACGTCAGTTTTCCAAAGTCATTAGCGGTATTAATGTTTCTACGTGATGCATGCTCAACGTTACCATTTGTGACTAAGTGCACCAACTATAGCACGCGATGTGGGGCACAAACGGGGAAAAAATAGTCGACCAGTGCAGTGTCGTTTGTCTCTCTCTCTCTACTCTCTCTACACAGGACGCACCACATAAGTGCTTCTTTTTGCGGAACACCAATCCTAAGGAAGTAAAACACCGAACAGTGTGTAGAAACGATTGGTAACAGCAACATTCCTCACAGCAAAGCACCTTTAAGAAAGGCTTGCAGCACATGAATAGGGTATAGAAAAGAAAAAGAAAATACTATTCTGTTTCGTTCACACAGTTTATGTCGAAGATTAATGGTTCAAATGGCTCTGAGCACTATGGGACTCAACTGCTGAGGTCATTAGTCCCCTAGAACTTAGAACTAGTTAAACCTAACTAACCTAAGGACATCACAAACATCCATGCCCGAGGCAGGATTCGAACCTGCGACCGTAGCGGTCTTGCGGTTCCAGACTGCAGCGCCTTTAACCGCACGGCCACTTCGGCCGGCTCGAAGATTAAAAAATTAAACTTGTTTTATTAACTTTCTGATAAGATTTCTTACTAACCAAACGTTGATCAGAAATTTACCAAAGACATATTTCGAGAAGCATGGTCAATTGTTTAGCATTTTCTCAAATGTCTTCAAATTAGACACACAAGTTGATAATCCGTGGTAAGGTTGCAAACAGCTACGTGCAGTGTTGCTTACGGAAGCATGGACTATAATTTTCGAATATAATTCAAATGCAAAGATTCATAGGTACAGTCTAATAAAATTTTTCTTTCCTGGGAACGATTGAAGACATCCTTTGGAACACATAACTTATTAAATGTTGTAAATAAGCTTGTCACACATAATGTTTCATAGTATTCTTCGGTGATGAGCAAAGGACACACAGGAATCATTCTACATGAGCTTGACGAACATACATCGACCAGCCAGATCATTATGACCACCGACCTACTGTCGATATAAACCCATCCAGGCGGTAGCAGCATCACCTGGCGATAAATGACTGTTAGTCAGACACACGCACGGTACTACGTGTAGTATCAGTGAGCTTGCCGTCCGTGTGTAGAATGGGGAAGGTGCGCGATCTATCTGAATTTGACCGAGGGCAACTGCACAACTTGTCGGGTGTTCGTGGAGTTCTGTGGTGAGTGTCTTCAACCTATGGCGACAGATGTTGGACGTTGTAGGCTGGGGAGAGTGGTAAAACAGGACAGGCGGCGAACTGTGGTGGAACTAACATCAGACTTTAATGCTGGGCAGATGGTTCAAATGGCTGTAAGCACTATAGTACTTAGCAGCTAAGGTCATCAGTTCCCTTGGCTTAGAACTACTTAAACCTGACTAACCTAAGGACATCACACACATCCTTGCCCGAGGCAGGATTCGAATCTGCGACCGTAGCAGCAGCGCGGTGCCGGACTGAAGCTCCTGGAACCGCTCGGCCACAGCGGCCGGCAAACCTGGGCAGAGTACAAGTGCTTGTGAACACACAGTGCACCGGACATTCCTAACGATGGGCCTCTGCAGCCGGCGACTCATGCATGTGCAAATGTTAACGTCACGACATTAGCAACTACGACTGAAACTGGCATGTGACCATCGACACTGGACGATGGCGCAATAGTAGACCATTGCATCGTCTGATTAATCTCGATGCTTTCTTCATCATTTCCATGGGAAGACACGAATCCATCGTCTCCTTGACACCTGTACTGCGGGACGGAGACAAGCTGCATTGTGCATGTGGTGTCACCGCCAGACACCACACTTGCTAGGTGGTAGCCTTTAAATCGGCCGCGGTCCATTAGTATACGTCGGACCCGCGTGTCGCCACTGTCAGTGATTGCAGACCGAGCGCCACCACACGGCAGGTCTAAAGATACTTCATAGCATTCGCCCCAGTTGGACAGCCGACGTTGCGAGCGATGCTACACTGACAAATACGCTCTCATTTGCCGAGACGATAGTTAGCATAGCCTTCAGCTACGTCATTTGCTACGACCTAGCAAGGCGCCATAGCATTTGATATTGAGATTATAACATGTACCGTCAAGAGCGATGTACACCAATTGTGGATTAAAGTTAAGTGTTATATCAACTACGTACTTTATTTGCTACGATTAATTCCCTTAACTGTTCCAGACCTCACGCCAGTCAGCGTGTAATTAAACGCGTGCATTTCGGCCTCCTCTAGCAACACAGTGTTGGCTCTTCTGCCAACACTTCAGTGCTCTGGGGAATATTCACGTGGGCATCCATGCGGCCAATGGAGCTCGTGCAAGGCCCCATGACGGCCAAGGAGTATCGTACACTGGTCGCAGACCACGTACACCCCTTCATGATGATCATGTTTCCTGACGGCAGTGTCATTTTTCAACGAGATAATGCGCCATGTCACAAGGCGAGGAACACAGTCCCGAGTTCCAATTGATGTGTTGGCACTGCAACTCCGCATATCTGAACCCGATCGAACACACCCGGGTTATGGTTGAAAGTGGCGTCAGAGCCCATCGCCTCCCTCCCCGGAAATTAGGGGAATTAGGTGACTTGCGTGTGCAGGTGTGGTGACAGCTCCCTCCAGCGATGTACTAAGCAAGGCCTAATTGCTTTCACAACGGGCCGCCGCTGTTATCCGTGCCAAAGGTGGACATACCGGCTATTAGGTAGCTGGTCGTAATGATCTCGTTGATTAGTGGAATGTTTTAAAATATTTTTCAGTGGTGAATAAAGGAGACACCGGGACCATTTTTCTCAACTAAGGAGTGCGTTGTGGCATTTTTGGCATCCTCTTCTTCTACACATCCGCCTACGACAGCCAAGCTGCATCTTATTACTCTGTTTCCATCTTCACTCATTTTATTCTCTTTTTATTGATTTTATGCATAAATATTCGGCGAAATGGTCCTTCATACTTTTATATCTGATTGTGTGTAATCAACCAGATCTTTCCACTTCTCTCAGATAGCTCTTTTGTTCTGCTTGAATATACTCAGCTGTCTTCACTTACAACACCAGTGGTTTCCGAAAAACATGATTTCGGAACATTAGTGGACTTGTAAAAGTTCAGTGGCGTCTCTTTCCGTGAGTTGTTTTTCGGTTATCTATTTTCTGGCCTACACATTTTTCTTGATGTGACTATTTTCCTCTAAATAACCTTATCATATCCTAATATAAATGGCTCTGAGCACTATGCGACTTAACTTATGAGGTCATCAGTCGCCTAGAACTTAGAACTAATTAAACCTAACTAACCTAAGGACGTCACACACATCCATGCCCGAGGCAGGATTCGAACCTGCGACCGTAGCCGTCGCTCGGCTCCAGACTGTAGCGCCCAGAACCGCACAGCCACTCCGTATCCTAATATAATTTTACTATCTAAACACGAGCGTTTCACATTGTTGTAACAACTTATTACCAACAACATTTTTGTTCTCAAGGTTCTTTTCCCCAAACAGCCATAGGAGTAATTTTTCATGTCGATATCTATTATTTCCATTAAGTTCCACATGTTTCGTCTGCTAGCGTAATCGAAAGCTTTTGTATGCCTATTAATGGCACGTGGGTGGTTGTGATAAATTCTCTTCACTTTTCTATTGTTTGCTTTAATATAAATACAGCATCCTATTGTAAATCTTCCCTTACTTTCGACTAAAAACATAACAGAGCAGAAAATAGTGGGGAAGTATGCGTCGAAAATTATGTCTTTAACTGCAGATGTTTTATGTTTGGCTTGACCGTTACCGATGTGAATATCAGTTGAAACTACGAAATACGTAGCAGATACCATTTGTCATTACTATTATTATTATTGTGTTAGTATTATATTAGGTCAGTGGATGCAAAGTCTAGGTGATTTAAACGGACCAGAAAAGTCGTACATTCAGTACATCTGTACCTTATTACTTGACATAAACCCACGTGATGGTGGAGGTTGAACTCTCTAAAACGGTTTTTGGGGATAATAATAAATTGTGTCTGGTTATCGTAATTTGTGTTTCAATTAAAATGATGTCCTTTAGACAACTGAAGATGCCTTTCACAAATTATGAAACAAAACAGATATCATACCTCGACTGTGACTAATGACGTTTCGTTACTGTGCATCGGCTGATGATAGATGTGTCGTTCGTATTCTGGTCGTCGTATATATATATATATATATATATATATATATATATATATATATATATATATATATACTTTCTGGAAGATAATAAAGTAGAATTTGCGAAATAAATGAACAGTGCTTTTGGATTAACCAAGTATTGTGTGACTACTTACGTAGTGAGTACTTAGTTTTCAGTGTGCTGATATCGTTCACAGTTTCTGAAAAATTTTTGTCTTTGAAGGTTTCCCTTGTGTTGAAGAAAATTCCCATAATAAAGTTAATTACCATACTGATAAGATGAACCGCATACTGCATGCATGGACGTGAAAGAGTAACCTATGGACGTGGATCAGTTGAACCTGTATACTAGCTGATTATCACCCTTCGAAACCAATCAGAAGCTGCTCTTGCGTCGTCAATGCCCAGTACTGAATTTCATCCTAGAATATGATTTGAGAGTCACATCAAACGTTCCTAATGAGAGCAGGAATTATATCTTGTGAATCTGATCACATACGCTTCAATAGAAAAATGACATCTTTGTAGAGTCCCTCAATTTTGGCTACTAGTGAGTTCAGTGCATCTCTTGGTACACTTACAGTATTGATGCGGAAGCATAGGAGATCGCAAAACAGTAACGCCGCTCATGCCGCAGTCGTTCTTTGGAGTTGAAAACTTTCGCGTTTCCTAAGTTGGCAGAAAGCAGGAAGTTGCCCCATGTACGCCCAGTGCGCTAATGTCTGCCTTGCGTGACCTCTTACACGCCTGCCCTCTATTTTTGCGCCACTTGACTTCGTGAAACCTGCCATTTCTTTCCCCTATAATCCTGTAGTGAACATTTAAATATTTAGGCATTTGTTGAATTTTTTGATGGTAACTGTTTAAATACTAACTTATAACGTAATCACTAAATGTGATTCATTAAATTTCACAATATACACATAACCAAATAATTTTGCTAATCAACATATTTATTCACCGCCAAGTGCGCCATTACTGTATCAATTTGCAATCTTTTTTTCCAGTGGTACAGCTCATTCGAATTCTTGCACATGGAAATGAGAGCATCGAATTTTTAAATTTGCAGAGGGAGTTAGACATGACTGTTTTTTCTGGTATGCCTCTATAAATATAAAACTTACCATTACAATGTCTTTGTTTCAAGAATAATCTTTTTGAACAAAAATAGACGACTTTAGAAAAAAAGGAAGTATGATTACTCGTTCTGACAATGTTCATGCCAGAACTAAAGGCTATTTTCTTTTAATAGTATTCAGGGACATGAAAGCTTCCCTATGGTGTTACTGGCTTCAAAACGAGGAGACTGGTTGCAAACAAATAAAAGCTTCCGTGGAAGAAGCCTTTTGTGCGGAATGCCGAGAGGCCATTTCTACCCGTCTGTCGAATAGCTGGAGGCATTTTTGCTGCGATCGTGCCTGTCCTATTCTAGTAGCGGTCCTCTTCCTCCCTGGATCTGGAGATAAAAAGCGGCTCTGAGATGTAAGACGCTTTAATGTTATGGGAAATACAGAAGTATAGTGGAGAAATGAAGCCGCTGTGCAGTCTACTAGAGTCCTGTGAAGGAGTCGTTGATGGAAGAGAAGCAGTGTGTGGACACCTATGTATCTCTGGCAGTGGATGTTTAGTATGCCAGTAGTATGTCAGTAATTTTGTTCGTGTTTTTCTTTTTGAATTCTGAACATCGGTTATCGTGACCACGTTTTAAGTAATCAAATGCTAAGATGAGGTCTCTGCTGACTGCACAAAACTGTTGCTGAAGGAGGACTGAAGGTTGCGGGGTATGTTCTGCGTATGAAGGATGGAAGCGTCCCCATATCAGCACTGCCGTGGATACCAACGGATGCATACTGATGTAGAGTAAGGCTTCGTAATACTTGGAAATGAACTTGTGCAAAGGATCTTCGATGCATGGACATGAAGTGGAAGGAAACTCAAACTCTGGCAGTTGATCGAGTCCGCTGGAGGAAACTTGTTGTTCGGTATGTTTCTCAGCACTGTAGGAACTTTCCTAGAGTGGTTTTATTTTAGATGTAGTGGCGTTTACTTTCCTTTCCTATAGCACACTCATTATAGCGACTGACTTTAGGTCAAGAATGTCAGAACCTAGCCCCATCAGCTTCTGGGGTACCCAGGGGTCCATTTATAAATAGCGACTGAAGGCATACGGGTCTCTGTAACGACAGAGGTAGATGATGTATTTGCTTTTAATTTTACTTTTTGAGGGATACGGCTTATTCTGATATGAAATTGATATTGTTGCTATTTTATTGCTAATTGTTACTTCACAGCTTCATTTTCCAGTTATGATGTTTGGAGGAAACACTGCTTGTTAGTGACAAAATGATAGTGAAATTATTGAAAGCTAAGGATTAGCGACACTATCTGAACCAGGGAGTACGTAAAATGCAATAAAGTGACGACTGCCTAGAGAAATAAAATCATGGGAGTATCACGAGACGCAAAGATGCTACACTGAAATCTAAGGGAGCAACATCCTAATTTAGGCATTTAATGATTTATGTAGAGTCTTTTACCACAAGGGAGGAAGGGATAGGACGTCGTTTTGGGTGGCCGGTATCCTCTTTTTACAACACAAATGCACACGTAGATTAATATAGTTCTTTATTTACATGAACTGGAAACATTTACTTAACTTGAATACAGTCCAGTTCGAATCCTATCTTGGGCATGGATGTGTGTGATGTCCTTAGGTTAGATGGTTTAAGTAGTTCTAAGTCTGTGGGACTGATGACCTCACATGTTAAGTCCCATAGTGCTTAGAGCCATTTGAATCATTTGAATAGAGTCCATGTTTCGTGGTACAAGCACATCAGAAATAGTCCTGTTGTGTCAATATCGATAATAGCGCTACTACAAACTAGTTTCTCACTGTTAGTAAAGTACAATTCTGGTTGATGTAAACTAGTCACTACGTACTGTCATAGTCTGTGACGAACTAAACCCGCTCTGGGAGTAAACTGACAGACACCAAACTGGATAATTGAGTGAGACCGTCCAGTCAGCGGCGGGGGTCTAAATACAAGTTGTGTGAGAGGGTGTTGGCGGTGTGTCGCTTGTAGGTGTGTCTTTGATCCCTCTCGTGATATGCGCACTTGACCCAGCGCCTACTAATTGATCTTCCTGCTCCATCTTTGCAGACTGGTGTGCCGGCGACAGTTTATGCCAGCACAATTTCTTTAAAGCAAATGCTGTGACAGTTTCTTTTACAGATGGCAGCTACTTTCTATCCCTATCTCTTATTCTGTCTCTAATGCCCTCCCTTAAATCCGTCTTATTCTTCTGTGAGATGGTGGATGGGCCCATTCCAGGAGAAGACGTAAGTAGAGAGTGTAGTCAGCTGCACATCGTTGCTCATGCTGGAACTATTTGTCTTTTTTTTTTAAATTTATTAATCGCATCTGAGTATCAGCTATACAGCCAGCCTCAGAACCATAAACAAAACAGTCATCTGTTACATCCATTGAAACTGATCTAAGTCAACAATCTAGGCAAATTGACATTTTTGCTCTATTTTAACCCAAAGACATTTTATTTTAGTTTATTGTTATTTGACTCTCTGTTACATAATAGTATAGAAGCTTATACACTTTTGTATCTTCATTGGTAAAAGAGGTTTAAAGTTTGTGGGTAAAGTATTTCCAGAGGTCCTCAGTTCAGGCATTAGTTTCGCATTTTTTGATGACTTCTGTGGCAATCGAACAAACTGTGATTAGCATCTTCTTCACAGCCGCATTCACATGAAGATGATGTGATCATGTAGAGGAGGAGCCGGCCGCGGTGGTCTAGTGGTTCTAGGCGCTCAGTCCGGAACCGCGGGACTGCTACGGTCGCAGGTTCGAATCCTGCCTCGGGCATGGATGTGTGTGATGCCCTTAGGTTAGTTAGGTTTAAGTAGTTCTAAGTTCTAGGGGACTGATGACCACAGAAGTTGAGTCCCATAGTACTCAGAGCAATTTGAAACATTTTCTAGAGGAGGGAGACATGTTGCCAGAATCTCCAGAGACTGAAGCGCAGTCGTGCCTCTCTCACTATAACGTTTCTGTTATCTCTGCAGTCGTGGTATCAAGGAGGTGATGAGACATTAGGTACAACTGCAGCATAGTGTCTCCCTTTAATGTCCTAAGATCATTGGTGGTTTTCATTTCATTGGGCCCTGATTATAGTCCGAAGATAATAGTCAGTTGGCACTTTATTACATTTCAATGAACCAGTGTATTCAGCTTCCTTGCCCAGAGCATCTACTTTGTTATATCTCTTTATCCCGCCTTCACTCATAAGATGATGGTCGTCTTATTTAGGCGTGAAAGCTCCAGCACTGCTTCTAATGTGTAATGCGATACACTACATAACTTGACATTGTAGCATTTTAACAGCATCAGTGATGATTGTGAGTCTGATGAAGTTGCGTGTTTAAGTGCCTCAAAAATCGCTATGAGATCTGCAGTGAGTAAGGACGCAAGTTCAGCGAGTTTGAATTTGCCTCCTCGATTAGTCTTGCCATCTGTTCAAATGGTTCAAATGGCTCTAAGCACTATGGGAACAGGGTTGGAAGGGGAATCCGAGGCGAAATAGAGGCGGACGGATTAGTAATACTAAACAACGGGACATCAACGAGTATTAAAAGATCTAGTCAACGACGCAGCGATGTAACTAATTTTGCACCACAAGTTAGCTGAGAAGTGCTACAAGAGCCCCTCGAATCTGATAAACTACCGATATTCATAAAATGTCAGAATAACCCCAGTAGAAGAGTACAGATCTTTCTGCAATATGAATGGAATATAGGAAAAGTAAAGAGGGCAGAATATGGGGAAGCGCTGACAGAGAATCTGAAAGATTTTGAGCGAAGTGGGTATGTCAGAGTTGGCTATGCCAGCCTAGTATAACCTCAGTCCCACAAAACACTGCTAGGTCACCTCCGGTCTGGTGAGACGAAGAATGTGAGGCGACTGCCAAGTAGATGAGAGAAGCACTCAAAACCCCCAAGCGACAAGTCACGGAGGGGCATTTTTTCACTTTAAATCGCACCCAGGCAAGAACGAAGCATTTATACGAAAGTAAAAAGAGGGAAAGCTGGTGGAACTTATGTAACAGTCTATAACTTCATAATCTCCCATCTGAGGTTATCAGTCCCCTAGACGTAGAACTACAAAACCTAACTAACCTAAAGACATCACACACATTCCATGCCCGAGGCAGGATTCGAACCTGCGGCCGTAGCAACAGCGCGGTTCCGGTCTGAACCGGCTAAAACAGCTCTGCCACAGCGGCCGGCTTTGTCATCTGTGAATGCACATCCTGTCTCATCTTTTTGTTTAGATCCACCTGTGTCGATTTGTCTTCAGGATGACCACGTTGCAAGGTAGGCGCATAAAATTTTCTCATTCACTGTAGCTTGGATGAATCGAAGGTGCATCTTGATACTCAGTTTCACTATTGTTATTGTAGGGCATGCTGAAGCAGCTTAAATTTGTGGAAGTGGTTCCGTATTCACGAAAAGATAAAGCATCGAAGTAAAATTCTGCTAAGGGCGGTAGTGTCTTCTTAATCCTGTATCTGCCTGCATTGAACTTTGTAGTGAGATCTGTAATCTTCGTTCATACGCTGTCGTTCAAAAAGTGGAAACGTTTCAAGAGAAATTTGGCAGTGATGTATATCCTGCGTAGTTCAAATAGCATTTTATTTACTGTCACCAGCAAAGTGTTAGTTGGAGTCGATTTCAGTGCTCTAATACAGACTGTGATAACCTCACACAGGAACTTGTCTAGTTTCTCTAGGCTATTTTGCGTTGCTGAACCATAACAGATGCATCAAAAGTTTATGTAAGGTCTCATTAGTGCGCGATGTACAGGGTGAGTCAGGAGGAAAGGTATATGATTGAAGAGGTGATAGTATTAGTGGTTCTGAATGAGAAACGTCATAGGAACAATTGTCCCGTTCTTAACATTTCAGAGGAAACGAATGAAAATATTGGCGAACAGGACAAATGTAACATTGTGATCCAATGTTTTGTTTAATTTTGTACATTTCCTCACAAAAGACATTGAAAACGTCCACCGTCGACTGCAAAGCATTTTGAAGCTGTTTTAGACAGCTGCTGTGTTGATCTGAGTTCAATCGCACGGCCCTTTACTTGAGCACACGCATACAAAATATGAGCAAGAATTTCCTGCTTCGTGCCCACTGTGCACTTGTAATGTCGCTCTTAAGCCAAAACCACAAAAAAGCAAGCTAATGGAGTAAAATCGGGTAACCTCGATGGCCAAGGAATGACTCTAGGATACATTCAGTCAAGTGCAGGTGAAGTGCCCGCTGAAGTGGTCAGTGAAGACAACACTACGCAGCCGAAAGTCGCTCTGATTGTACTGGCAAGTGAGTGCTTCTGAGAAACGACAGGCGATTGACGCCTGTGATTTTCTATGTCGGATATGGTTAAGAGAGGGGCATATGTTCATTTGAAGCTTTTTGTTCAGAATCACCAATACTATCAGCCCTCAGAGCGTGTATCTTTCCTCTTTACTCATCCTGTATGTTAATGCAGATTCTTGGGCTACTTCCCCAGCAAACAGCTGCCGTAGAGGGAAGTACATTATTGTGATGTGACCATGTTAACTTACGATCGATGTAAAGCCCTAAGTACCTGACCACTCTTTTTAACGGAGGTATAACGGGGCCTTATCTTATATTTCTTGTTTCGTTGAGTCTAGGTCTCGTATCTACGCATACAGATGATTAATGAGGCGATATGTGGAGCCAGTTCTCATTCAGCCATTCATTAAACCATTCAGCCATTCATTAAACACTATCATAGCGTTAACCATCTGCTGCTGACACTCAGTAAAACTATCGCTACGAGTATCAATAAATAAACCATCTGTATACTGCAGTACTTGTACACTTGGGTCTTGGGTCAAACATTGATGTAGACAGATTGAATAGCAATGGCAACATCAACGAGCCTTGTGATAACACTTTGCTTGTTCTCCTTAGCCCTACTGTTTCATTGTTTCATGTAGTAATCAAAATTCTATCAGTCAACAATCGGTGTAGCTTTTAAACGAATGACTCGGGAATGTCATGGTTCTTCACCTTCTTCATCAGCAGACACATTAGAACACTATCATAAGCGTTTGTGATATCCCTATACACTCCTAGCAAGTATTGTCTCTGAACGTAAGTTGTATATCAGTTGCTAATGATACCAGTGTTTCAGTTGTGCCTTTACCGTTTAAAAACCAGTTTGTCCAAAGGGGGGGCGTTCTTCGACTCTCAATCCACCATTCTAATTTGTACTTAATCATCCGTTGCAACGTATTGTGCATACACGATAGAAGAAAGGTGGGCCCGTATGACGAAGCGCACTCAGGCGCATTCCCTGTATTAAGCATTGGTACGATCCGAACAGTCCTAGCTTCTGAGATTGAATTTGCTTCGTCCATATTTTATTTAATATGTTCAATAGATGAATTCGTCCATTTCCCGGTTTGTTTTGGAGCACTGAACAGTGAATGTTAAAAAATGGTTCAAATGGCTCTAAGCACTATGGGACTTAACATCTGAGGTCATCAGTCCCCTAGACTTAGAACTACTTAAACCTAACCAACCTAAGGACATCACACACATCCATGCCCGAGGCAGGATTCGAATCTGCGATCGTAGCAGCAGAGCGGTTCTGGACTGAAGCGCCTAGAACCGCTCGGCCACAACGGCCGGCTAGTGAATGTTATCCGGTCCTTGGACGGGTACTGCTCGAGTCAGGGAGAAATTAACATTTAGTGAGTTTTCCACCTGACTGTTTAACATGTGCTCTTTTTTCCTGTTCTGCGTCTGGGGTAAGACTGAATAAAACGTTTTCCAAAAGGTTTTTAGATGTTGCCTGCGCTTTCCCATGGCTGTATCAATTCGCCTTACCCTCTTGATGTTATTCCAAAAGATAGTCACGGGAGATTATGAAGTTAGTGACTATTACACAAGTTCCGCCAGCTTTCCATCTTTTTACTTTTGTATAGACCCTCCGTTCTTGTCTGGGTGCGATTTAAATTGAAAATATTTCCTTCCTTGTCTTGTCGCCTCTCTCATCTACTTGGCAGTCGCCTCAGATTCTTCGTCTCATCAGAGCGGAGATGGCCTAGCAGTGTTTTGTGGGACTGAGTTTATACTAGACTGACATAGCCAACTCAGACATCCCCACTTTGCTTAAAGTCTTTCAGATTCTCTGTCAGCACTTCCACATATTCTTCCCTCTTTACTTTTCCTATATTCCGTTTATATTACAGAAATATCTGTACCCTTGTACTGAGTTTATTCTGACATTTTATGAACATTGGTAGTTGATCAGATTCGAGGTGCTCTTTTAGCACTTCCCCGCTAACTTTTAGTGCAAAATTAGCCGATGCGAAACTGACGACTACATCGCTGCGTCGTTGACTAGATCTTTTAATACTCGTTGGTGTCCCGTCGTTTAGTACAACTAACCCGTCCGCCTCCATTTCGCCTCGGATTCCCCTTCCAACTCTGTTTTCATCATTTAAGTCCCATGTGGGTAATAGGCATTCATGACCCCGATTATTACCTTTGGGTGGTCGACAGCGTCGATTAGTTGTCTTATTTGTTGTCTCATTGTGTACTCGTTAGGAGCACCATAAATCGATAAGAGACTTACATAGCAATCCCTCGTTCGCACAGTGTGGACCCACAAGCCTCTACTGCAATGTTTTGAAGGCTTAGTTGTATAGGCGAAAATTCTATACCATTTTTATAAGGATGGTGCTGCCTCTGTAGCTGTCCCTCCGATCTGTAGCTTGGGTCAAACTGGTGAATATGGCGGCACTGGTGTGTCCGCTGAATTTTATATCTGCCTGCCTCCTGGCTTACGTAGCTTCATGTCGTCTCCGAAGCAGATATCTGTCCATCGTTGTGCATATGCATGAAGGGAAACTAAAAACGTAATTGATTTCGTAATAATTTCGACTGTAAATTTGCCTGCTGTGATTGGGTTTGTCTGGTTGCTGAGGCATACGTTGTACAAGGGAAGAGGCTTTCGGCGACTAGTGTGTACTGCGTTTTAGATTGGGCGAGAGCTGCAGATGTATACGTACCAGCTCGTGGACGAAACAGGAAAATGATCGACAGTTAAAGATTCTTATAATTAGCTGTTCAAACATTCGTTAAGTCCCATTATAGAGCTTTCTAGCCGGCCGAGGTGGCCGAGCGGTTCTAGGCGCTACAGTCTGGAACCGCGCGACCACTACGGTCGCAGGTTCGAATCCTGCCTCGGGCATGGATGTGTGTGATGTCCTTAGGTTAGTTAGGTTTAAGTAGTTCTAAGTTCTACGGGACTGATGACGTCAGAATTTAAGTCCCATAGTACTCAGAGCCATTTTAACCATTCTTTTGACCTTTCTACGAAGAAAGGGGAAAAACACAGTGATGTCCATCTAATACTAGAACTTAATAATATCTTTAAAGGGGCTAGGAACGCATACATAGGAGAAACTTCCTATTACAGGGCCTGCCATGGCGTGCCAGACATCATGTTTGCAGCAGCGTGTGCGGGTCAGAAGCGGGCCAAGGCTCGGCCTCTCAATCGGCTTTGCTCGGTTTTTCTCGGAAATACACGGAACAGCACGATGTTTCACTTAGCATTGCGGTGCGTCATTTCTCGGTCGGTGCAACTCTCTGAATTCGGCAGAAGCGTACTGTCAGCGCTATTTAGCCTTCGCTATTTCTTCATGGTGTGAAGGGCGTTCACTGCTCCAATATCTGTTTGCACTTCGCAGTCCTTTAAAATGAATGAGAATGACAGAAGAGAGGGATGAGAATCCGTAATTCGCATGCTTGACAGACACTACATATTTGCTATGAAACGAAATTATTATATCACGCAGAAAGACTATAAAGATTTGGTTGACAATTAACGAGCAAAAAATTACAAATACCTACAGATGAAATTCGTTGTTCTGTACATCAAAAAGCACTTTGTGATAAATTTATAGGCCTGGTTCACATGAAGACATTCATGGTACGAATAGTAAAATTTGTGAAGTCTCACGCATTATTCCATTGTCAGTTGCAACAGTTTCCAGTGGAAATGAACGAAGAGTATGGATACTTCATATACTACTGCAAAGTACGATGGTTAAGTCGAAGGGGATTAACGATTTTTCGATTTAAAACTCGCTATTGTCGAATTTGTGAAAGACAAAGGAGTGCAAGAACGAAAATCAGAACATCCGGAAGGGAGTGTAGACTTCCCATTTTAAGTGGAATTGGCTGCACACTGGCCACAGTAAGACATTGCAAGGTAACTTCTTTCTAGTTTGATGGGGATGCATTTAAGAAGAAAATCACGTAGTAGGAGGGACACATTCTGACAAACACAGTCCATTTCCATAAGCTCAGCGACGTTACAGAAAACGCGAGCTTTGAGGAATTCATTGTAGCCTTGAAAGAATTTCAACGATAAGTTGATAAAGGTTTTGAGGACACTGTCAATCTTATATCTGTCTCCGGGCTGTTTTCGAGACCGTTTGCTGTTTCAGTTGACAGTGCCATTGTGCCTGTGCAGATGTAACCGACAGACCTTCAAGGTAATTCTAGTTTTAATAACAGCTCTTGTTACGTTAAAACCGTCCCCGACGTCCGTATTGCATACTTAAAGTACACTTTCCAAGCCTTCATAATGGGGTTGCAAAAGTGCTGCAATATTTCGATCGACATATTTGCGCGAAAAACCTTTTTTCGGCTATGTAACTAAACAAGTCACGATTACGTGGCAACTTGAGTGCGGAACTCTGTCTGCGTCTGTCCGTATGCCGACAGTTTGTATCAGTTAAAAATTATGTTTCCAGAGCGCCGAAGTAATACCGAAAATTCGTTTTGTTTGCGACCTATGTTATGAAGAAATGTGAAATATAAAAACAAGTACTATGCAATGTGGCTGCACTTGCCATTTAAATAAGGCGCGTTTGCTGTTTTCCCTTCCTCCGCCTCCTCGCGCTCAGACAGCGTGGCGTGGCGACGGGGTAAATGTGAAGCGAGGCCGAGCACATCGACACTCACGTCCGGCCACGCCCGCGAGACGAAATCGTGGCCGCCCCTGCTCTAGGAGGCAGAGAAATCATCACTCAGTAAAAAATTACCTTGTAGCAGAGTCAAAACTGAATCAGACTGTGACCTCCTTTGAATAAGAATAAACTGGCACAGTAGTTTGAATTAATTTTAATCGGACGATCTGAACTCCATATTTAGTTCAAGACAGCCTAAGCTTAACAGCACGGGAATATCAGTGTTAAAGAGTACGGTGCTATAGAAAGTGGTAAACGATTTTTATCCTACCTGGTGTATACATTACATTAGCACTGATGATATAGACGAACAGCCTTTCGATATACGTTAATTTTTGTGAAATTAGCAACAGTAAGAAGGGTATACCTCACTAAAGTACCACAGATTACATATTTGAGAATAACTGAATGATAAATTTACTGATCTGACAACAGCTTTGATAATTCAGTATGTGGTGAATTCCTCGAACTCTTCAATCAGAACCAAGGTAGACATTCAAAAAGAGCCTCGGTATGACCCCATGAAAATTCCCTCCGCATCGTACGTACACAGACTCTCAAAGCATCAGCAATGGTTGTCGCAGGACTTCGCTCTAGAAGTTGTCGACCAACCATATCTCAGACATCTTCGATGGACGATACGTCAGGTAAATGTCTAGGTCAGCGAAGCCAGCGAACCATTGAGGTGTTCGACATTGCACTCGACGAATACTCCGATTTTTCACACACTGAAATAACAGTCACATTACAACAAGTGAACTAGCCGTAAGCTATCCACTCCGAGTCAAAGTTCAGTAGAGCCCAAAACTGAAGACGATCGTTTAACCAGAATATTCAGGTATCCAGAGCCAAGCTGCCGTACGCAACTGCAAAATCTTCCAGTATGTCAGTCCAGTACGTATTCGAGTTCACAGCAACAGCAGGTTTCCTCGATCGGTTCAGGCTCATGTTACTCATTGCCTGACAATCCGAAATGCCCTTGCACCGCCGATGCAGCGCGTTTCAGAATGTCTTTAAAAAAAATTGTGTACAGGTTCCTTCAATCAAAACACAAAAAAGGTCCAGTAAACATAGGTTATAAAATGTTTAACTTAAGAGTTACGAGCACTTGTTCATCTTCGCTACAGTGAAACACATTTCTTCTACTGAACACGTGCTCATGGCTCTTAAATATGCATTATAGAGCTGACGTCTACTGAACATTTTTGTTGTTGTCTTGGTGTGAGGAACTTGTCTCCAAATTTGTAAAACGTCATTCTGACGGGTTGCGAGCGCCTCCTAGAGCAGGCCGCGTTATCTGCGGTTAGTGGAACTTCGATGTCGGCTTTTGCGGCGGAAATAAAATTACCTTTAGGGCGGGATGGTAGGGAAGTCTGATGAAATTCTTGCCGTATGCGGCTGAGAATTCTACCAATGACATAATGCATGTGAGATTTTTTAACGATCCTTGAGATCCAAAATCTTGTTGATGAACATGTTATTGTTCAGTTTAACATCAATATGTTTCAGTCGAGATGGCGTGTGAAATCCAAAGATAGCCTAACAGAATATTTAACGTTTATCGGCTTTGCCTCTCACTAATATAAGCTATAAGCTTGCAGTCACTACAGCATCGTCAATCACTCAGGCATCCAGTTTGTTTGAAGAGTGACTTATTGTAAATCATTAGTAGTTCTCCGTCAGCACTCCAACTTCGTAGCTGACATGCTCAGTGTGACATGTGGCGTTCGTGATTCTGCCCACTGGTATTTGATGCAGTGGTGCCCGTGTCACCTGTATAGTTCGTGTAACCAGTAATAAGCGACAACAGACAGTCGACGTAGACAAATTAACATTCTTTGAAGTGCCCCAGAGCCGAACGAAACCAACTGTCGGGTCAGCTGCGGCCGTACAGGAAAGATGGAGTTCCTTGCATGCTGTGGTCCATGTGCATAGGCCAATACCCTCTCTTCGCCGCGTAAGACCCTCTTCTGTCTGCTCGTTCCACAAATACATTACTGTCGAAGGAGCGAACCTGTCGAACTGAAATTGTACCATATGGGAAGCCCACTCTAAAAGCGATTTGATTTACCCTACAAGAATTTGCTAACATGTTGCTAGTACACCAAATGACTGGTCAAACATGTACGTACTGTAATTTTTGTTACGTTCCACTTCATGTAACTCTTCTTGACGTCACATTCATAATTACTTCTTAGGCATGGCGCTCCATAATAATGTCTAACTCACTTTCTGAAGTCCACTCGCATATTTACAGACATAATGGATCTCGTAACTCTGTCTGGTCGGACCTGGAACCGCATCCCGCTCCTTTCGAATGCGACACATTTCACGTGCACCGCTCTTAAAAAACTGAACTTGAAACAACCCAAATCGCTTTTGGTGACAACCATATTTAGACCAATTTCTTATCCATTGTGAGGCAGTAGCTTTGGCAGCTTTGATAACATAATGTCTTCTTGAAGGCACCAGCCAATTTCTGGCAGACTAATAGGCCTACATGTACCAACTAGAAGGTGTTACTTAGTTAGGCTACCGGCACTCAGGTAGTGCTGTGGATATTAAATATGACTGAAAGAGTTGTTATCAATTACAAATAATTCAAGATTTCGATTCTTTTAAGATCAAATTTAATAATCAGTCGCAGTCCTTTCTTGGAGTATACGTCTAAAATTATCGATCTGGAAGATCGGTTCGCCAATAAAAAAATTAACTCATCGATAAGTCAGGAGCTTTAGGCATAAGCTAACTTGCAACTGGTCAGAAGTGTAACCCTTTTTTGGTTGAATGAAATGTAGAAGTTTTCGAGTGAAATGACATCGAAATAAACAATTCTATGATGAAGAGGAATTCAAAGGCCGAAGACTGATGGAGTTGCTGTGGAATTCCTGTTAGTTTTACGAGGAATATGTCGCGAAATTGATTCTAATTATGTCGAATCTCTACCTCATCTGCGGTAATTACTCAGAAGTGTTGGTGAAGTATGTAACATGGTTAAGGGTTATGATGTAGATGAAAATCTGACTTGCATGCAATATATGTATATACTTCTCAGTTCTCAAATTCTCCAAGAAGAGCTTCGAATGATGTCAACAACCTACAATGTAGTACATTGCTTAAGATGTTGGACGCATATTTTCGACAAGGTGTTCAAATCATGGAAACATCAAAATTTGTGTTTTTTTTCTACTCATTTTGAAGCATCAGTTGAGAAAACCACATGGAAAGTTTCCTGAATTATTCTTTCGCTGTTTACTTATCACATACGTTATTTATCCCCAGTATTCTTAGCTGGTGCAGGCTCCTTAAATTTCTTTTTCCCGGAAATCACTATATCAGAAAACATCTATTTTGTATGTCTATGATTTTTTAAATCTGCCACTACCATTATTGTTATTATTGCCATTACTATCATTATTATTATTGTTATTATTATTACTATTAATTGATCAGCAGGAGCAGCAGTACACGTATTGCCAGTATTAAATATATTAGTTCACAGTCAGTATTGCTTACATTGTCGATACAGACATTCAAATCACTTCAATACATTTGTCGTACTAAAATTGTTATTAGGTTACTATGATGTAAAAAGCGTACTGTATGCGTGAAATCCTGGTCTGAAGTAAGAGAGGACATGATGGTCCTAATCAGATCAGGCTAAATAAATAAATGAAATAAATAATAAACAAAATATGTAATGAGCTTGATAATGGATATATCAACAAGATTGACGCGAATAAGATGCTCAACAATTCAGGATAATATTTACATTGCTGTGCTATAACGTTTTCCTGCCCATATCAGATAACTATACTAGCCTATTATGCTTTGGTTTCCACCTTAAATTTTAGCCAGTCACTTCAGATGGAATTAGCTGCACATGATAGAGCTATTTGATATTGTTGACATATAAGGAAATGCGAATTTGTTTTTAAAACAGAAATTTACAGATTTTACAAGCAGTGAAATGTGGAACGTGTATGACATAAATATTAATATTTTCGATCATTTGTTGAATTCAACTTCATATCCAACAAACTGCCTGAATAATTTAGAATGAATTTAAATCATTTCCCCTACACATCACTGTATTCCTACAAACGGAATCATGACTTAAACGCTACATGAACTGGTGAATTCTAGATATAAATTTATAAAAAATAATAATACATAATTTGTTTCAGTGTCCATCTATAATCAAATAAAAACATTATTTTCAAATATTATAAAGTCATTGTTTGGTTTAGAAATCGATAAATAAGTTTTATATGAGAAAGATTTTGAGCTATTCCTAAGTTTCATCATTAACATGTACCCTGTTATTTTCAGAAATTCAGGCATCTTGAACTTGATTAATTTTATACATTTTCTCCAAACACTCTTACATCATGTGTTCTATTCTCTTTTATTAATGTGGGGATATATATCTATGAAGAAAATATTATAATCCAATTTTGTCATTCATACTGTTACATTCTTTCATCAACTGCATTCCAGTTTATTTCTTTGAAGTTTTTTAAAATTCATCTTCATTTATCCTCTTTTCCCTGTTTGTCCTTCTTTTTCAAGTCTATTCCAGAAATAAATAGAATCTCCTTAAATGTTTAGACGTTGTAGGCACTGTATCTACTACGGTCAACATTATAGTTCAACTATCTATTCCTAACGAGTAGTTTTGATGCAGTAAGGTGATATGTACAGATTGAAATGTGAAATGCCATCCATTATTAGAGAAATTACTTAAGGATGTATAGTATATATTATTACCACCAACTTTCAAATCGTGCAATGATCACGATTCAAAGATAAAGGAAATAAGAGCTCGTACTGAGGCGTTCAGACAGTCGCTTTTCCCTCGCACGATCCGTGAGTGGAACAGAGGGGGGAGGAAATATGACTTTGGCGCGAATTGTGCCCTCCGCCACACTCCGCTTGGTGGCTAGCGGAGTATATATGTAGATTTAGATGTAAGTTGTGAATATACAGGGTATATCAAAAAGAATCATCCGGTTTGGTACGTCTATATCCCTGAAACTAATAAATATATGCAATGAATTTTGTTTTTTTGATGAACAGGAAACTCAAAAACTTTCTTTTTCATACCTTTTCATAGGTGTTCAATAGGCCCCCTTGAGATGCACGGCATATGTCACTGCGGTATTCAAATCTCAGTTCTTTCACTGTTGTTGGTAATGGGGACACATAATTGGAGCCTGTTATAAACCCACACAAGAAATAATCACATAGAGTCAGGTCTGGTGACCTTGACGGCCAGTAGTGTATGGCTGAATCGTTTGGTGCAGTGCGACCAATCCATCGTTCAGTAATCCTTTGATTTAAAAATTCCCGCACTTCCAGATGCCAGTGTGGCGGTTCTTCATCCTGTTGGTAAATGAAGTCATTCGAGTCAGTCTCCAACTGTAGGAAAAGAAAGTTCTCAAGCATATCGAGATATGTGCTTCCTGTAACAGCGTTCTCGACAAAGAAAAATTGACCATACACCTTTTCCCGTGAAACTGCACAAAACACATCAAACTTTAGAGAGCCCGTCTCATGTTGTACAACTTCATGTGGTTGTTCCGTACCCCATATTCTCACTTTATGACGGTTCACCCTTCCATTTAAATTGAATGTTGCCTTGTCACTGAGGCTCCACGTCACACCTAGTACGAAAGTCACGCTGAACCATTGTTACTGACCCGCACTGCGCAAAACGTAGAACATAAAACGCAGTCTGTTGTCCCGACACAATTTTTACTAGAACTGAAATGGGCGCACACTGCTGCTGCCTATCGGAAACCATGTAAAACTCGAGATTTTGCTCTTTCCAACATTTCATTGTTCACGTGCATATCTCAAATGACATAATAGTTATGATTTTTTAAAAATCGGATGACTCTTTTTGATACACGTTGTACTGTATCCATTTATAAGGAGGGAACTATATATTTCGACAACAAATGTCAATCTACCCTTTGTACGGAAAACAAAACAAACAAAAAAAAACAAAAAAAAAAAACGAAATGTTTTTCATCAGTGACACAAATGAAGCAGAAATATGTAATGTTTCATAAAATCAGCTAGATCATTTCCTTAGAAAATATTAAAATACACATAATGGAATAAATAAATTGATAAGTGCACTAATTTGAAAACAATGACAAAAAATATAATAGAAAAATTTATTGTATTAATGCAATTGTTTATCCTTGACTTAATTTAATAAAAATCCTTCTTTCGTCATTTTTAAAAATGGAGATACGTGTTTCCCTTCTCCAAAAAGAAACAATGAAAGAAAAATACAAGCAACAAATTATTCATTGAAGAGAAAGTCAAACAAAACAATTCGTATGAGAAAGTCCCAAATGATTAAGTGTAACTGCATAGACGTTACATTCAATGTTTCTGTAAAAGTTCGTAGTAAGTGTATTTTCATAACTATATTCTGATTTAGACAGATGATATGAAGTAATTTTCATTGATTAAGAATTTGTTAAATGAAATGGAAGCAAATATCATTGAAAAATATGTTACTGATTAATGAAATATACAGGAAATTTTACGTAGATGTTCAAGCAAATTAAAGGCAAATGTACTGTTATTTTATCAGTTATATATTCTAATTACGTACTTTCTAAGGTGTACATGTTCCAGTACTGTAGGAAACATATATATGGCTTACAACATTAGTTACAAACCAATACTTCTCACACGCTAGTGCATGCTGTGCTACGAAGGACACTGAACAGCGAATGTGGCATGGAATACAGACCAACGATACTATAGAGACTGTTAATATTATTCATAACATATGACAGTCGCAGATAATATAATGGCATTAATCACACACTACTCTCTACTCTTACTAGCAACTAGACTGACCACAATGGGAGTACATATTGAAACAAAAATTCAGCTACGAAAAATTTTATAATATCTAATACAATGAGTGTATTGCGTCTATACGTATTAAGTCATACGTCTAGTATGACGGAAAATACGTAATACGGAAGGGATTACGCTTTGACTGAATCTAATGACCAACTCGGTAACCCACAAAGAACTACTGTAAAGGCGTGAGAGAAACTGTGGATATGTTTATTTTTCCTGACACCTGGAGTGATTTACTGAGTGAGGTGGAGTTACTGGACTCACGTTCTGGAGAATGGAGTTGAAATCCCAACTGGTATCCAGATTTAAGTTTTCTTTGTATCTCAAAATTGATTACGGCGAATGTCAAATGTCGGCTGTAGCCGCCTTATTTATCCATTCTTCTCCCATCCTTCCTTACTTTCTGTCTCTAATGATCTTGTCGTTGATGGTACGTTGAACTATAAATTTTCTTCCTTTCTTCTGAATGTTAACGAATATGTTCGTAGTTTCATTGTAGACAGGGTAGCTAGTTACTGTAGGGTCAGACTACTGCAGGTTGTTCCTGAATAAAGAATGAACCAAACGGTGTATGTCAACGACCTTCATGCGACTGAGTGCTAGCATCCGTATAAACCTTCACCATCATGGATTACCTCATTCTTCAAAATATTCTATATTGTCACTGAATAGTGCTCATGTCGCTTACCTTGCACGATATTGTTCAGTAAAGGATAGTTTAGTATTAAATAGAATCTCCTTGTTCTGTTTATTTTGTTTATGTTGCTGAGATATTGCTAGACAATGATACAAAAGAGGCTCCGTCGTACATAAGCAGCATCATCCGATGTGTTATCGAAGACATACCTCGTCAGTGCAAAAAGTTTAGATACTAGATTAACAATCAAACAAAAATAACGGAACGTCAAGATGGTGACTTGAATGCTTAAGGTTTTCTAGTAGTCCCACCTCTGTACTTGAGTACAACACACAAAACGTTCATACAAGCACGGGAAACTGTCAAAAGAGTCTGTTTGGGATGTTGTTCAATTCGAGTATCACATTGACTTGAATGTCGGTAATGTCGTCAAAGAGTTGTTCGGTCATGTGAATTTTTCTGCATTTTCGTTTTGTCGGAGGTTCGCATTAATAACACCAAGTCTCGTCATCAGCGATCATTTGTCACAGAAAATAACTGTCCGCCTTTTGCATTTCGATCTCGTCGTTGGAGGTGTCCACTTGCCGTTGTTTTTGTTCGGAGCCAAGATATGCAAGACAGACTTTGCATAAACTTTTTTCAAAACATTCTTGATAATATCTTGGACACAGGTTCAGAGATGTTGCTCCATTGCGATTTGTGTCACTACAACGTTGACACACTACGGCCGCACGTCCACTACTTAACACTGCCTGCTCCCTGTAGACTGGTCGAATGCACAGCTGTTGTTTACATCTGTTAGTTCAAGCTGCCACAATAGTTACAGCGCTGAAGTCGCATAAACACCAGAAATGAAATCAGTCTCGAAAGACTTTAGACGGACATTGTATCTAGAAAACGAATGATAAAGTGTTTTGAAGGAATTCTCAAGTGTTGAAGCGACATTTCATAGTGATGACATCATCGATCAAAAGAGCCACTATGTATTGGTTGAAGAAAATACAGCATTAGGAACTGAGCATTAACGTTTGGCTGTGCTTTTGGTGGCCACCTAGTTGGACGCCTTGTTCTTCCAATACAAAATGTACGAGCTCTACACATCACCATCACAACTGACATCAATGTTTGGCCTATTGTCCTGTTATACCTCAGAACTATTCACGCTATCTTTTTAAAAGGTGACCAGTGTTTCGATTTCCTTTGGGATTACACTCGTTAGTCCGCGTCTGGCCCTTATGCAAGCACTTATTCGATATGACATTTACTGATAGAGTTTGTTGGAGGTACTCCTGTGGAATATCGTGCCAAATTCAGTCGAACTGGCGCGTTAGATCGTCGAAATCCCGAGCTGGCTGCAGAGCTCTATATATGCTATAACGCTCCAAACTTTCTCGGTTGGGGAGAGATCCGGTGACCTTGCTGGCCAAGGTAGGGTTTGGCAGGCTCGAACACAAGCAGAAGAAACTCTCGCCGCGTGCAGGTGTACGTTATCTTGCTGAAATTTAAGCCTAGGATAGCCTGCCATGACGAACAACAAAACTGAACGTAGAATGTCGTTGACGTACCACTGTTCAGCAAGGGTGACGCGGATGACAACCGAAGGGATTATCGGACCGGAAGACGGGCGACAGTGAGTTTAGTATCCCACCGCTGCCCAGACACCGCTTCGCTGGTCATCAGTGCTCAGTTCTAAGCGTAACTCATCAATGAAGAACTACTTCATTCGATGAGATTCCAAGACGAAGGCGTGTCTGGCTGTGCCTCGGAAGCGATGGGATACCAAGCTGACTGACGTCCTACATATGGACCGACAACCAGGAGTGATGGCCTGGGTTGCCATTTCTTTTCATAGCAGGACCTCTTTGGTTGTCACGTCGACGATATTCTATGTCCCATCTTGTGGTCCTTCATGGAAACCACCCTAGGCTTATATTTCAGCGAGATAGTGCCAGCCCGCGTGCGGCGAGAGTTTCTGCTGCTTTTCTTCGTGCTTGCCAAACCCTACCTTGGCCAGTGGGGCCACCGGATCGCTCCCCAACTGAGAGAGTTTGGAGCGTTATACGATTATGGGAAGGGTTCTCCAACCATGTCGGGATTTCGACGATCTAATGTCCCAGTTGGACAGAATTTGGCACGATATCCCACAGGAGGACATCCAACAGACTATCAATAAATGTAAAATCGAATAAGGACCAGGTGTGGACGAACGCGTTACTGACTTGCTCAATTCCTGAAGCTCTTTCTCTTGAAAAGATCAACCAATTTTTTTTCTGAAATCGTAATCTTTTGTTTACCTGTATATGTACATCACATCTACCTATTTCTGTCACATTCAGATAATTCCTTCGTGGGTGCTTCATTTTTTTGTCTTAGAGTGTGTCTGAGAAGATTGCACACATCCATTACATAATAAGACCAAGAGCTGGAGTATCGAAACACGCATCTCTACAGTTGCTGTGAGTTACACCACACTGTCTGGGAGTCGCAGTGTACCCCTGTGACCCAAGTTAAAAAGAGGGCGTTGTATGGGAGAGGTATGTAGACAACCTATGTGTTCGGTCGTCTCGTGAACTCAGAAATGTCCGCGGTGTCTTCACCATCATCTGCAACAACCCAGACGGCAGTGCGAGAAACTTCGACGAGTGGTGCTCTTAGAGAGGCTGAACTTAGAAATCCTCGAGAAACCAAAGCAGTGGATAAATTGTAGTTCCTCCTGAAACCCAAGCCTATGGACGGAAACTGCAATCAAAATAGTTACTAATGACTCCTGCAGTAGGAGAGGAAACGTTGGAAAGAAATTATTTCCTGAGGCTATTGGACAAGTTCATAAAATTACATGTAATCATGAAACTAATAACGTAGTCCCCTACAGCTGAACTATATTAGCTTTTTTAAATTATCACGACAAACTTAAACGTAGTTTTCAGTACTCTTTCGAGGATATTTTTACGCCTACTTGGGTTTGAAACACAATAGTGCCACCATGCACAATTCACTCCTTTCCTTTAGAAATATCTGACACCGCTCGTCTTGACGTGGATCAAGACGTGCTGTTTTTTGCTAAAATGACGCGTTTATTGTGTACCCAAAGCAAAAAGTGAATAATGCATAAAAAAAAGATGCGATGGTCAGCGTCGAATCCAGAACGTCATATTCGCTCAAGAGATTACTGTCATCCAAAATCTTTTCAAGAGAAAAAATCCTTCGAAGGGTGCCTGGACCAATTTTTGAAGGAGGAGGATGGCGACGAAGAAATAACAGGGAGATCAGAGATGTACATAATGAACCAGACGTTGTTTCGAAAGCGAAGACGAGGATATGAGATGGGGCGGCCATGTCAATAGAAGAGGGGATCGATCAGTGTTGATAGAAGGGTGAAAAAGAATCTCGAAGAATGATGACCTTTAGGAAGAATGAAAATAAGGTGTAGAGACCAGGTGGCCAACGATCTTTAGATACATGGAGCAAGAGGAAAGATGGCAAGGAGGGAACCCTATGGAAGAGGCAACTTGTCGAGGACAAAGCGACTGTGGTTCGTGGGGCTAGGAGAGCAAGAGTAGAGTAAGAGTATGTTGTATGTTGTATGTTAACCGGGGACCTAGAAACGACGGAGAGGCTCCGTCCGTGCCGCAGCCGCAGTGGTCCACAACCCCACGACGACTGCCGCAGTCCACTTCACCCCTCCGCCGCCCCACACCGATCCCAGGGTTATTCTACGGTTCGGCCCCCGGTGGACCCCCCAGGGAACGTCTCACACCAGATGAGTGCAACCCCTCTGTTTGCGAGGTAGAGTAATGGTGTTGTATGCGTATGAGGAGAACTTGTTTGCGCAGCAGTCGCCGACATATTGTAGCTGAGGCGGAATAAGGGGAACCAGCCCGCATTCGCCGAGGCAGATGGAAAACCACCTAAAAACCATCCACAGACTGGCCGGTTCACCGGACCTCGACACAAGTCCGCCGGGCGGATTGGTGCCGGGGCCCAGGCGCTCCTTCCCGCTTCGGAAGAATAAGAGTAAGTAACATGTGATGAGGCCTTGGAATTGACAACTTTGGGGACCTGTGAAGCAATGTCGCTTGTTATTTTATTGAAACGTCTTCTCAGTTGTCCTCTCGAGGTCGCCTAGACCCTAATAAATAACTTTCCAGTAAAGAAAAAACGAAATGATCATTCTTAATCGAAAGGATGAATTCGTCGTTAACAGGTGTCGGTGTTAACCTTCAGTCTGAAATGGGGCTTCTGTCCAGCGGTGGATTTCAGTTTTCTGCTGCTGATGACGACGATAGTGGTGATGAAATATCGCATTATAAGGGCAAGCTTTTATCTGGTAGATTCTCCTTCTAAAATGAGGGTTTTGTGGACTTCTAAAGCTGTTGGTTCATGAATTGCAGCATCGGAAGTTTCAGAAAAATGAGTTTTACCGTCGCGTCCATCCAAAGAAAGCTCCCATTATTTTCCTGTTTATGTCGAATTATTTTCTTTTGTATTTTTTATTCTTCGCAACATAATCAAATGAGCGTTTCACAATATCGTAAGCGCTTTAGTCTTTTTTATCTTTATGCAGATAGTTAATTGGCAGGTTAATAGATTCTATAATGATTCTGTGTCTCTTCCATTTTTATTGAAAATGTGACCATTGTCCAGTCGAAACGCTGTGATATGCTGATGTAATTTTGTCTTAAAAATACAAAAACAAAAGAACATAATCAGTCAATCTACCAGTCAGTACCCATTGGCACTACATAATTTTTTCCGTTGTGTCGAACATCACCACAAACACTACGCCTTCAGTTCTTTGTGGGAATGTCAACCGAACGCTATGCATCTATCTCATGCTCATGCACCGAGTCCTTCAAGTGGGAGGGGACGAGTGAACGGAGGAAGCTTGCCTTCAGGCGACTCCGTGTAAGAGCGCCGCGACGCCGGCGCCGGCCAGCATCAGCGGCGCCCGCACCTGCAGCTGCGCCTGCGCTAGCTGGCGCACAGTGGCGAGCGCAGCACTGGTCGCGTTAGCGCCGTCGCCGTAGTCCTGGTCCGGGTACTCCTCTTGCTCCTCTTCCTCGTCGCGGCGCCGCCAGACTTTCTTGCGCTTGTACCACTTGCTTTTCTTAGTGCCGAACAACGCCACTGGCACCGCCACTTGCGCCCACAGCGCCACCACCAGCAGTGTCGCCAACATTAGCCACGTTCGTACACGCATTACGCACCTCGCAGCAATGCGTGCTACTGTGGAAAGACATTTATCCAGTAGTTATGGATTCCTCTTCATAGGTGCAGAGGACTGCTTAAATATCACACTCGAGTCGGTAAGTGCACCGAACCACTGCTTGTTAAATCCTGCGTAAGATTCTATTTGGATATGGCTCGCAAATTAATGACCCTTGCGCTGCCCAATACACCGTTTCAAATCCAAGGTACTTTTCCTTTTGAAATAAACTTCCTCCAAAAAGCAGCTCACTAAAACCTCATTTCTTATCACCGTCCTCTATTAACAAGGATAAACCATAAGAAAATTTGAAAATGAAATGCCTTACGGCCTTTTGGGCACAACATTTGCTATAGTTTCCAGCTTTACATCCAAGATATCCGCTTGCTCTTAGGGATGCATGAAGAGCCAGAGCAGCCTTCCAATATGTGGATGGAACTCAGAAGGAACTACAAAAAGTCTCTACACAACATGCATACTGCAGCTGATCTGCACCTTTAGAGGTCTTAACGCTAATCAATGAATTTTAGTACAAAAAGACTAAAGCAAAGAAGTTTTTCATAATAGAAATTTTACTAAGTTAACGTGAAATGGTAAGACATGTCAAAGCCTATGTTCCGTTATTAAGGCGCAAAAAAAGACCCCAAACTCTAATTTAACCATTTTTCCTACAGAACAAGGACGTTATGGCCAAAATAATAAGTGTGTTGTAATATGGTGGTTATTCCAACCGGTTTTCAAAAAAGGTACTATCAGTCCAGAGTATAGAACATGTTATAGACATAGATAATATTATGTGAGGATTTTTGGAGGTGATCATCTACCTTGAAAAATAGAGAAATATTTTTCAATATCATGTTTATCCTTCAGTTGGCCTCACTCGGTGGCTGTGGAAATTGAAATGGAGGAAAGTAGCCTTCTGTGTTTTCGAACACGTAAGGGGCAATCAAAAATATTCCGTTTGAGGACGGTGCTGCAGTGTGTATACAACCAAGCGCGACTCCGATGCGGGTATATCAGCATCGACATGCAGGCAACAGGTTAGTGTGGTCTTCGACTGGAAACTTTTTGATCGCCCCTTATACATACGGTCCAATCATATTGTAAGAGGTCCATGACTAAGGAAGTTTTTGCTAGCGCACTCTAGCAGATGTAATTTCGATGGATTGCTCACACACTGCCTGCGATATGTAAGCTATAAGAGAATCTCAGACCAGAGAGCAGTGTTGACTGCAGTAGGAGTAAGTAGTAGCGAGCAGTCTGGTGTATCGAGTTGGCTGGGCCGGTCTTGGGGAGCGATGGCGGTAACTGAGCGATGTAGTATAAGGTAAAAGCAGCCACGCGCATATGTACTATTGTTATATCAAGTCCCATGTAAATGTTTTTAAAAAATCACTTATAAATAATCTCTCTTATAAAAATTAACTTTTGACAATCATTCATCTCAATTTAAAGAATTTAATAATTTCTCCAATCCACGGTCATCCCGATTATTGTAAAGGAAAATCAGTTGTTTCTTTTTATTAATGAGAAATCTATCGGCCAGTATTGCACAGGGCTGTGCCAGAAAATATCTTATAGGAGCAGATATATATGCGTTATCCGGCGACTTCATTGAGGTAAGATTTTTCAATTTATTCAGAATGAATTTTCAGGGCCATGACGCAGCACTGCTGAAGTCCAAAATTTACCAGTTTAAATTCACAGTCAATTATTAAAAGGTTATAAGTGAGCCACAATTTTATTGAGAGATTAGTCGCATTTTATTATTGTGAGGTTACTGAATTATAAACGGTTGGGAGGTTACGCTGAATGTGAATGATACATAATTTTTTTTTTTTACTGTTGGGAGGTTACAATATTAGTGTGACCATCGCATACGTTCCACGTCAAGGTGCACACGGCAGGGGCGGCATAGGGGCAGCACTAGCAGTGGATAGTACACAAAGCTTGTCGGGTGGGATGAGGGAGGAAGAAGGGGGTGACGCGGGGCGGGGGTAGGGGGGGAGGGACGCAAAAACAGTGCTGTCGTTGTCATAGTGCGGAAATAATGGGTGATCTTGTCATTCTGTCATTCTCGAAGGCACAATGAATCAAAACAAGTATGATTATATCCTTGGGAATCATGTCCATCCCCACATGCAGTTTGTTTCTCCTCGGCACGATGGCATCTACCAGAACGAGAATGGAACGTGTCACACAACTCTCAATGTACGTGCGTCGTTCGAAAAGCACCAGGATGAGTTTACCATACTCTCTTAGACCCCAAACCCCCTTATTAAAACCCGGTCGAGAATCAGTGGGACCATCACATTTCGGCTGTTTGTGTCATGGATCATTAACCATGAAACCTAGGGCAGCTTGTCACGGCGCTGGAGTCGGCATGACTCCATATCCTTGTCTGGACCTTCTAGTACCTCGGTGACTCTCTCCCTACATGCCCGCGCTGCAAAAGGTCGTTATTCAGGCGTTCGACAGTTGGTCACATCAACGTGACTGGACCGTGTGGAATAGCAAAAAATTGTTTAAATGGCTCTGAGCACTATGGGACTTACCATCTGAGGTCATCAGTCCCCCTAAACTTAGAACTACTTAAACCCAACTAATCTAAGGAGATCACACACATCCATGTCCGAGGCAGGATTCGAACCTGCGACAGTAGCAGCAGCGCGATTCCGGACTGAAGCGTGCAATAACAATTTTACCTCTCAGATCGTAAAATATTGCATGACAAAAGTTGATGAAGGATACTGATTTTGGGGAAAAATGGTAAAATGACAAATGAATGGTGAGCCTGAAACATATAAGAGTGGAACACATAGTATTCTGAAGGCACTGTGTGAGGGCGCCTCCTGCACCACAACTGCCCTTTGCAATTAACAGTTAATTCCTGCGTAATGATTGTACCCCTAATGTGATTTGCGCCCGTTGTGTGCAAGGAATCTTGAAAGTGGAGAGAGTCTGGGTACGTCGGGAAGTAAATGTTGGCAATCTCATCACATCGTGTAGAAGGTTTTGGATATCTAGTGGTCATGCAGTTATGTAAATGGCCTGTGGAACTCTATCTTAAGATTAGATTTTGTAAAGATATATCACGAAGATAAACTTTGTCAAGAAAACATACTAGGACGGATCGTGGAACTTGATTACTTCACAACGAACACAAGGCTTTGCGCCTACAGCCACGGCATTCGGCAACCCATTAGGCACCGGGGCTTGACTGTCATTGCTGTGTAGGCGCGAGCTGCGTAGTTTCGTAGAAGACACTACATACTACTAAAGACCGTCACGCCGTTTCCACGTGTAAGAGGTTTACACGAAACGCTTCACACAGGTCTTCGATGCGTCCTAAGATTTACAGATCATACTCAGCTGTAAATTCGTGGAAAGAAGTCACTGATATTACGCGCCAGTGCCGAAGCTTCATTTACCACGTAGCTTTGCGAGGAAAACGGCTAGATAGACAAGGTAAAATAGTGTTGTGGTAACAAATGACGCTACAAAACAATGAGCGTTAATGATTCGACAACAATGCTTCTAATATAAAACGTTAAATTTAAAGATGATGGTTTTTATGAAATGGAAACTTGTTGGATGTTAACAGGCTCTGTTTGTTTTAGTTCATTGTTGAGCCTTGTATTGTCCTCAGACTTAGTTCATAATGTATGTGATTCTCGGCCGACTGTAATTGTATTTCTCTTTTTATCGAAATACAGGAATGTGGTTTATTCTCTTACTTATTGTAACGTAGAGTATATTAGAAATGACCATACTTGTACAAGGTAACCCTGGAATTTTGTTGTTGTCCATTACTAACAGATAATTAAAGGTGTTGTTTCGTGAGACGTATATGACAAATGAATCCGGAACGAAATCCGTGTTACCGCCTTCATGCACAAGAATTAAATGTTGCCCAGTACTTTAGTTCGGCGAGACTTCTCGCACGCTATCTCCTTACCTACATTTTTGAGTCTATTTTTTTTTTTTATTTACTTACACGTCAAGTTCCGTAGGACCAAATTGAGGAGCAAATCTCCTAGGTCATGGAACGTGTCAGTTCATGAAATTACAACATAAAAGTAATAACAGATAAAAATAAATGCTCATGAATCTGAAAAAAGTCAGTCCATAAGTTTAAGTAAACGTTATCAGCAATACAATAAGAATCAGCTTAATTTTTCAAGGATCTCCTCGATAGAGTAGGAGTGACCCATGAGGAAACTCTTCAGTTTCCATTTGAAAGCGCGTGGATTACTGCTAAGATTTTTGAATTCGAGTGGCAGCTTATTGAAAATGAATGGAGCAGTATACTGCACACCTTTTTGCACTAGAGTCCGATCCAAATGCAGGTTTGATTTCTGCCGAGTATTAACCGAGTGAAAGCTGCTTATTCTTGGGAATAAACTAATATTGGTAACAAGAAACGACAGTAAGGAATATACATATTGAGAGGCCAATGTCAAAATACCCAGACTCGTGAACAGAGGTCGACAAGAGGTTCTTGAACTCACACCACTTATTGCCCGAACCGCCCGTTTCTGAGCCAAAAATATCCTTTTAGAATGGGAAGAGTTACCCCAAAATATAATACCATACAACATAAGCCAATGAAAATAAGCAAAGTAGACTAATTTTCGTGTCGAAGTATCACTCACTTCTGATACAGTTCGAATAGTAAGAATGGCAGTATTAAGTCTTTGAACAAGATCCTGAATGTGGGCTTTCCACGACAGCTTACTATCAGTCTGAGCACCTAGAAATTTCAACTGTTCAGTTTCACTAATCATATCCCCGTTCTGTGAAATTAAAACGTCAGGTTTTGTTGAATTGTGTGTTAGAAACTGTAAAAACTGAGTCTTAACTGTGGTTTAACGATAGTTTATTTTCTACAAGCGGTGAACTGAGGTCATGTACAGCACTATTTGAGACCGAGCCAATGTTGCACACAACATCCTTTACTACCATGCTAGTGTCATCAGCAAACAATTTTTTTAGAGTTACCTGTAATACTAGAGGGCATATCATTTATATAAATAAGGAACAGGAGTGGCCCCAACACTGATCCCTGGGGCATCCCCCATTTGACAGTACCACACTCAGATCCCACATCACAGCCGTTATCAACATTGTGAATAATAACCTTTTGCTGCCTGTTGCTAAAGTAAGAGGTGAACCAATTGTGAGCTACTCCCCGTATTCCGCAATGGTCCAACTTCTGGAGCAATATTTTGTCATCAGCACAATCAAACGTCTTAGTTACATCAAAAAATACGCCAAGCGTTCGAAGCTTTTTGTTTAGCCCATCCAGTACCTCACAGATAAAAGAGAATATGGCATTTTTAGTTGTTAAACGATTTCTAAAGCCAAGCTGTACATTTGATAGCAAATCGATTTAAATAACTTTTGCAAACACTGATGGCATAGAAATAGGTCTAAAATTATCTACATTATCCTTTTCTCCCTTTTTATAAAGCGGCTTTACTACTGAGTACTTCAATATGTATGAAAGAGCGATCACTTTTCGTATTTGCATTACGTGGTACCAACATGCATACCTCTGAAGCTGAACGTGGCTGAATCTAGTCATGTGACTTCGATGCCGCTAATGCCGGGTCTACGGTTCATGTTGTCGAGTAATGCAGTGGTGAGCAAAGAGGTACATAACCAACATAAAGAGGCTGTCTATGCGTTACGGCGCTCTGAGTGACAGCACAAACAGCACTGGCCGCCATATTGTGTAATGTCGGGCACACCAAACACTGAATTTGGATACATGCAACAGACTATGGAAAATCATATGCTTTTTTGATCGAAACACATTTTGAAAAGTATTTTATTGATCATAAATCGTGCCCAGTTTATGGCGGTTGGACAAAAGTATGGAAACACCGCGAGAAATGCGTGCTTGAAGATAGATACAGATGCTAGACAAACATGCAAGTGGCGCCGTCGCATTTAACCAAGTACGGCACCTGTGCAATATCCTCAATACGCTTCAAATATCGGAAACATCAACGGCTCAGAAAAGTGTTCTGTGAAGTTGAGAGCGCATTATGTTGGAGCTAAGTGAATTAGAACGTGGGCAGACTGTTGGTGATCGTATGGTTGGCGCTTCTGTAAACAAGGTAGCTGAAACGTTTGCAGTTTCAAGAGGCACCGATTCGAAGAATTATACAGCAAGCAGGGGAAGAGGAGAAACATCATCCACTAATACACAACGCGGATGATAGTGTGTGTTGGTGATCGTGACAGAAGCTCACTGAAGAGGACTGTAATGAAAAATAAGAGGACGACAGCTGCAGAATTCACTGCGGAACTGAATGTCACACCCGCGAACACTGTCACCAACGTAACCACACAAAGGAAGTTCCATAACCAGGAATGGTAGGGCGAGATGGAATTTCAAAACGACTCATCAATGATGCAAATGCCGAAACCATAATACTCCGACTATTGAGAAATGAAAGAAAGCCAGTCGGTCTGATGAGTTTTGCTGTACATTGTTTCCATATTCTGCCCATGTTTATTGATTGAAACATGGCGGGGGTTAGGTGACGATTTGGGCACACAGTAACATTGTTGTGAGCTCTATGGTGGCTCTGCTAAGGATAATATAACCTTTTTGGCTGGTCAACCCCATCCCAACGGTGATGATGTGGGCCGAGATGACAGAGCCCCTGTCCACAGAGCTCGCATAGTGCAGGACTAGTTTTATGAGCTCGGGGATGAATTGTCACATCTCTCCTGATCATAACAGTCACCAGGCGTCAATAATATTGAGCCTTTGTGATCTGCTTTCGAGAGATGTGTGACTGATTGATATTCACCTCCCTTATCGTTACTTGAATTTGCTACTGTTTTGCAGGAAGGATGGTACAAGATTCCCTTGAAACCCATACGGGACATGCATTTATCCATTTTGAGAGGAGTGGGAGCAGTTTTGAATGTCAACGATTTTCCTACACCGTATTAGACATTGAAATGTGTTGTGTTTCGAAGTTTCTGTATTTTCCTCTGTCCCTGTATCGTCGTGATGAAATAATTAGAATATCGAGCCTTATGTGCGTTTTCACTTTTAACGTTTCTTGTACGTAACTTTTGTGTTTACCATATTTCTGCATTGCATTTTCTGGATCTTCATGATCGTCTGGAACGCTGGTCAAACGCCTTTATCAAAGTACACCTCTCTATGGCAATTAGGGATACGCAGGTTTGTTCAGAGTAAAATTACGTGTTGAACTATAAAATATGAGATGTGTGT
Source organism: Schistocerca piceifrons (assembly GCF_021461385.2). Taxonomy (NCBI): domain Eukaryota; kingdom Metazoa; phylum Arthropoda; class Insecta; order Orthoptera; family Acrididae; genus Schistocerca; species Schistocerca piceifrons. Next base: position 329,910,423 of record NC_060138.1, on the reverse strand, counting down.
TTATGTAAGCTCTAATTAGGCTGGTCTTTATTTTTTGTATAGAATTCCTTTGAAAAAGAAGATACTAAGGCAGCGACGGGTAACCAGTACAAGGCGGGAAGAAGTGGCGGTCTACTTATTACACTTATACATGGTCTTACCATCTTCAGTGTTCTGGTAATTACTCTTTTTCCCAGAAACAAAAATCGTAACTCATTATGAGTTGAAACATGGCAGTCCTATTTTCCATCAGAGATGCTGACATGCACACACACGCACACTTACACAAACACTCACACACACACACACACACAAGCATTAAGCTAGAACATAAAACTGTAGCTCATACGTGTGGAATTCCCCACAAAAGCAACGAAAATTAAGCCCTCGAATCACGTATTAAAATGATTGGCGCTTACTATCGTTTACCTTCTCTGTAAATGCCAACGACCTATTACATCTCTTTCATAAATATGTCAGACGGAACTCCCTAGCTTGAAACACGCGAAAAGTCGTTCAAGTCAAAAACGTAATAGCTGTAAGTAAAAGTTATAAAGAGTTTCGCCATTATCTACACGGTAAGATACATCAGTAATCACACAAACGCACGTGTTTATGTTGTAGTAAAGAATAATACAGCAGGTCGCACGTCACAAATATCATGCTTAAAATAAGATTGTCGTGAGTGCTCCAGGGCAGTGTAATAGGACGGTTATTATTTTCTCTACACACAAATGATCAGGCGAGCGGGGTGGATAGCATTCTACGGCTGTTTCCTGATGATGCTGGGGTGTGCGGGAAGGTGTCGAAGTTGTGTGACTGTAGGAGGATACAAGATGACTTGGACAAAATTTCTAGTTTGTTTGATAAATTTCAGCTACTTCTAAATTTAGAAAAATGTAAGTTAGAGCAGATGAGTAGGAAAAACAAATCCGTAATGTTTGAACACAGCTTTAGTAGTGTGCTGCTGGAGTCACGCCGATTAAACACCAGGGCGTGACGTTTCAAAGCGATATGAAATGGAACGAGCATATGCGAAGTGTGGTAGAGAAGGCGAATGGTCGACTTAGGTTAATTGGGAGAATTTTAGGAAAGCGTGGTTCATCTCGAAAGGAGATCGTATGTAGGACATTAGTGCGACTATTGAATACTGATCCAGTATTGGGATCCGCACCATGTCGGATTAAAGGTAGACATCGAAGCAATGCCAAGGGGGTGCTGCTAGATTTGTTACTGGTAGGTTCGAATGGCATGCAAGTATACGGAATACTTTGGGAACACATACGGGAACGCTTGGAGGGAAGACGTTCTTTTCGAGGGACGCTACTGAGAAAATTTAGAGAACGGGGATCTCTTGCTGACTGCAAATCGATTCTGCTGCCATCAACTTGCGTTTTGCGTAAGAACCACGAAGATACGAGAAATTAAAGGCTCGTACGGAGGCATATACAGCAGAAGTTGTTTTTCCCTCGCTCTGGACTAGTAGTGGTACAGGGTACCCTCTGCCATGCAGCGTTCAGTGGCTTGTGGAGCATATATATGGATAAAGATTGCCGAAACGCGTCATGCGGACAATAAATAAAGAAAAATCACCATTAGCAGCTGCAAATGTTATTATACATGATTCCACGCTACTAGATGATTAGTTTCACTCAACGAGAAGTTGAAAAAGATCGCTGCTAAGTTCCCATTCGGCTTCAAATATGGCGTCGCCTCGGCCGTGTATGATGTTTATGTGTAAGGGCGGGCTTACCTGAGCACCGGCGCCACAGCGAGCCCTGGCAGCGTCCCGGTAGCACTGGCGGACAGAGGCAGCCCAGCCTCCGAGCACGCAGCCGCCGATCGATATCTGCTAGTAGGGCTCTCAGCTCTCATATATCGACCACTGGCACACGGCGCGGACCACTCAAACACGCTCTGCCCGACTGCTCGCATCTCGAGTATCGATCGCTGTGTTACAGTCCTTACTAGCATCTTTGGTGGATGAGTCTTGTTCCTTCAGAGCTCTCGTAAAAAGAAGTTTCTAATTGTGTAATAACAATTACTTATGGCAATTTTATGCCATAAATAAGTAAATTAATACCTATTGTAAGCTAACAATTGGGCTCTGAGCACTATGGGACTTAACATCTATGGTCATCAGTCCCCTAGAACTTAGAACTACTTAAAGGAGCTAACAATGGAAGGTTTAACATTAAGCTGCGTATTTTTCAGAAAAAGAATACATTTTATAGGCGCTAATTTTGGAATAGGTTTTGTTTATACTATCGTATACTGTAAGTTACATGATTATTTCAGTAAAGTACAGTTTGTGATGTTAGTTTATTATTACACGTTATCCATTTGATTCTCTAGTAAGGAGCCAAAGTGAAAAGTGCGGAAATAAGTGGAAAGTTCATCTAGTATAGGCTCAGCTCCTTGTTTACTTTTGTTTCGTCACGTACATAATATACATTTAATCGTTGTTATTACTCCTGAAGGTTTGAATTAGTATCCGAACTTCAGCCTAAACTTTATCCGAAATTTAATATATTAATTGAGAAGTCTAGGAAGTTATTTCTTGTTTAATTTAGACTAAAGCTAAAATATGTTTGCAATGAGTGAGACGTGTATGACTTGCCGTGGGATCTTTCGTTTCACGGTGTGATGTGAGGGCTGTGGAAGTTTCTTTCATGTGGATGACTGTAATGGCGTCGGAATTGAGGAAATAAACAAGGCCCATTGGTTGTGTAGAATTTGCTGTAGTGATAGGAAGACAGTGGTACAGGAACAAAAGATTGCTGCCTTCAGAGCGGTACTAGCTAAGAAAAAACAATATCTGGAAAGTTAAGGGGGGAGAAGGGAAAAGAGAGGTGGGATGTGACAAGTGGTCATAGAAGAAATAGGAATAGGACTTTCTCAGACAATTTTGTTGTCAACGTGGGAAAAGGGTTTGACCTGTTGTCACAGTTGGAAACTGATGAGCCACAAGTGGGCGTATGAGTAGACAGAACATAACAAACTTTAAAAACTTTTTTGATAAGTAACAAGTCATAAAAAGTTATGAAGAGGAATAAACTTTAGTTGTTAGGTAGTTCACATGGTAGAGATGTTCGCCAACTGCTGCTGGATGAACTTAGGTCACGTAACAAGGTCACAATTTTTTTTTTTTTTTTTTTTTTACCTTGTGCAAGTCTGGGTCAGGTGGTAGAGGATGTAGATTTACTTTGCAAAGACTTCACAAAATAAGACGCCGTGATAATAGTAGGTGGGGCAGGCAACAGGATTGAAAGGGACTCTAATTATTCATTTGAGGGTGTGACTAGGGCCTCCCGTCGGGTAGACCGTTCGTTGAGTGCAAGTCTTTCGTCATTTGAGGGTGATCCGCTAAAGATAGCTACAGCAACGAGACCTACTGGTGTTGGACTTGTATCTGTTCTGAGGCCCCACGGTCGGCCCCATTTAAACAATTTTATTAGGAGGGTTAATTTAGAACTGGAACGGCTGCTTGGATCAGGTATGGCATCTGACATCGGCGTTGTTTCTTGTGTGTGAAATCCTATGGGACTTAACTGCTAAGGTCATCAGTCCCTAAACTTACACACTACTTAACCTAAATTACCCTAAGGACAAACACACACACCCATGCCCGAGGGAGGACTCGAACCTCCGCCGGGATCAGCCGCACAGTCCAGGACTGCAGCGCCCCAGACCGCTCGGCTAATCCCGCGCGGCGGCGTAGTTTCTGTTGGCTCTGTCAGTAGGTGGAACTATACTAGACATGCTTTTCACCTCAACAGGGAAGGGAGGAGAAAACTGTCTCGCCTAATAGCAAATAAATTAAGGATGGGCACTAACACAAATGGTAAAGTACAAGTGGTTACAAATGACAGAACAACAGTTTTTTCAGCGTAGGGAGGGCAGAAATAAAAGATGTTCAGAGACAGGCAGAAAATAACATTCACCTTGATAAAATAGGCAGCCATAAAAAAATTTGTAGCGTACATGGTTCATGCAAACAGCCCCTGACTGAAACTGCAGATATTAAAAAACCGACAGAAAAATTAGATTCATCCAGTTGTAATTCAGACAGTACACGAAATAAGATCTTATTGCATCAGAATATCCAAGGACTAAGGGGGAAACTTAATGAGTTGCTTATTAGTGCTGAACATTTAGAGTTGAGCAAACCAGCTGGTATAATCTGTCTCTCTGAACATCATGTCATCACTGATATAGATAAGTTAAATGCTATAGGATTCACGTTACCCTCTCACTTCTGCAAAGAAAATGTGGATAAAGGGGGACTTGCCGCATTTGTCAGAAACTGTTTTGATATCGAGAATACTGATATTAATAAATTATGCTCAGAGCAGCACTTAGAAGCTTGTGCAACAGAGGTAGTATTTCATTACAATCGTAAGCAAATGCAGAGCACCTTCAGGAAACTTTAACCTCTTCATAAAGCTTACCAACAGCCCATAAATATTTCTTGGACGATGGTTGTGTCAAAACCTGTTGGCAGTCAACATTAAAATGAGGCCTCTACTAGAGGGCAATGGAACGTTTTGACGCAGCCATCGCCCAAGCAATATTTATGGGCTACTGCTAATCAGTCGACAGTTGAAACCAGTGCAGTCATTGAACAATTTCGAGACCATTGGATGAAATAAACTTTATAGTGAAATTTTCTGAAAGCTATAATTCCAAAATTTCGCAGTACAAAATATCAATCTCGACAGTGTGTGGCATCATAGACAGAGGTAGACTGTTAAACCGGAATATGCCAAGATGATAGTAGTTATTTTCAGTTCCAGAAGTTGCCTTATAACTGACGAATAGCTGGCGAAAATGTTGGTTGAAACTATGGTATTACATTTATTGCTGCGAAAGCACTGTCCAAGTAAAAAATAATGTAAGCTTAGTGCCAATGGGTGTGTGCTGTATGTGAAGTATCTTGTAATATTAAGTGCACACCTGGAGTACTCTATGGAAACAGCTTAAACGATAACCACTGTAACAATTAACTACATCTAGTTGTACCAAGTTTTTGTCATTCCTTACTGAAACTAACCTAGCTTACCTGTTTACAGTTTTGCACCGCAAACGTAATAGTCAGCATGAAATACAAATGCAGTAATTCCTTCAACATCAAGATCGCTTTACACTAGCCACACACACACACACACACACACACACACACACACACACACACACATGCACCACAAACAATCGGGTTGTGATCTCGTTAATCACCTGTGTCTTGGTCAGCAACGTACACATTTGTTGTAAAACATAGAGAAAAAAGCGATGTCACACGCAGTGCGGATCGTTCACTGATTTACTATATGAATGCGACTACAGTGAATCTCTACTAGTTGTATTATCTTCATTTAAAGACTTTGTGGGCACTAATATTGTATAACACATTAGTTACAGTTAAACGTTGAATTTATCTGTTTACAGTCAGTACCGTAGTCACAAAATATTGTAACAGAAAACTTTTACACAACGAAGTTAAAGTGAAAGAAAAAGTTATTCTCTAAACTCGCCATCTACTTTTGAAAAATATCATATTATTACAAATGACGACCAATTTGAATATTTAATGAAGGTGGTACAAAGCGTAACCTACTTAAACCCAAGATATAGTGAAAATAGATGAAAATGTTTTAAGATCTAATTTTTCAGTCGGGATTATTCTATAAAACATTAATTTTTTGAACCAAATAAATACAACCCAATGATGATGACGGCACAAGTGTACCGAAACATGTTTCAGCAATAAGAATATTTTGTTGCTGTTGTTGTCTTCAATCCATAGACTGGTTTGATACAGCTCTCCATGCTATTCTATCCTTTGCAAGCTTCTTCATCTCCCAGTATCTACTGCAACCTATACCCTTCTGAATCTGGTTAGTGTATTCATCTCTTGGTCTCCCTCTACGATTTTTACCCTCCACGCTTCCCTCCGATACTAAATTGGTGATCCCTTGATGTCTCAGAACACATCCTCCCAACCGATCCCTTCTTTTAGTCAAGTTGTGCCACAAATTTCTCTTCTCCCCAATTCTATTCAATACCTCCTCATTAGTTATGTGATCTACCCATATAATCTTCAGCATTCTTCTGTAGCACCACATTTCAAAAGCTTCTATTCCCTTCTTGTACAAACTATTTATCGTCCATGTTTCACTTCCATACATTCCTACACTCCATACAAATACTTACAGAATCGACTTCCTGACACTTAAATCTATACTAGATGTTAACAAATTTCTCTTCTTCAGAAACGCTTTCCTTGCCATTGTGAGACTACATTTTATATCCTCTATACTTCGACCATCATGAGTTATTTTGCTCCCCTAATAGCAAAAATCATCTACTACTTTAAATGTCTCATTTCCTAATCTAATTCCCTCAGAATCACCCGACTTAATTCGACTACATTCCATTATCCTCGTTTTGCTTTTGTTGCTGTTCATCTTATATCTCCCCCTTCCGTGAACCATGGACCGTGCCGTTGGGGGACAGGCTTGCGTGCCTCAACGATACAGATAGCCTTACCGTAGATGCAACCACAACGGAGGGGTATCTGTTGAGAGCCGAGACAAACGTGTGGTTCCTGAAAAGGGGCAGCAGCCTTTTCAGTAGTTGCAGGGCAACAGTCTGGATGATTGACTGATCTGGCCTTGTAACATTAACCAAAACGGCCTTGCTGTGCTTGTATTGCGAACGGCTGAAAGCAAGGGGAAACTACTGCCGTAATTTTTCCTGAGGGCGTGCACCTTTACTGTATGATTAAATGATGATGGCGTCCTCCTGGGTAAAATATTCCGGAGGTAAAATAGTCCCGCATTCGGATCTCTGGGCGGGGACTTCTCAGGAGTTCGTCGTTATCAGGAGAAAGAAAACTGGCGTTCTACGGATCGGTGCGTGGAATGTCAGATCCCTTAATCGGGCAGGTAGGTTAGAAAATTTAAAAAGGGAAATGGATAGGTTAAAGTTAGATATAGTGGGAATTAGTGAAGTTCGGTGGCAGGAGGGACAAGACTTCTGGTCAGGTGAATGTTGTTGTTGTGGTCTTCAGTCCTGAGACTGGTTTGATGCAGCTCTCCATGCTACTCTATCCCGTGCAAGCTTCTTCATCTCCCAGTACCTACCGCAACCTACATCCTTCTGAATCTGCTTAGTGTATTCATCTCTTGGTCTCTCTCTACGATTTTTACCCTCCACGCTGCCCTCCAATACTAAATTGGTGATCCCTTGATACCTCAGAACATGTCCTACCAACAGATCCCTTCTTCTAGTCCAGTTGTGCCACAAACTTCTCTTCTCCCCAATCTTATTCAATACTTCCTCATTAGTTATGTGATCTACCCATCTAATCTTCAGCATTGTTCTGTAGCACCACATTTCAAAAGCTTCTATTCTCTTCTTGTCCAAACTATTTACCGTCCATGTTTCACTTCCATACATAGCTACACTCCATACAAATACTTTCAAAAATGACTTCCTGACACTTAAATCTATACTCGATGTTAACAAATTTCTCTTCTTCAGAAACGCTTTCCTTGCCATTGCCAGTCTACATTTGATATCCTCTCTACCTCGACCATCATCAGTTATTTTGCTCCCCAAATAGCAAAACTCCTTTACTACTTTAAATGTCTCATTTCCTAATCTAATTCCCTCAGAATCACCCGACTTAATTCGACTACATTCCGTTATCCTCGTTTTGCTTTTGTTGATGTTCATCTTATATCCTCCTTTCAAGAGACTATCCATTCCGTTCAACTGCTGTTCCAAGTCCTTTGCTGTCTCTGACAGAATTACAATGTCATCGGCGAACCTCAAAGTTTTTATTTCTTCTCCATGGATTTTAATACCTACTCCGAATTTTTCTTTTGTTTCCTTCACTGCTTGCTCAATATGCAGATTGAATAACATCGGGGAGAGACTACAACCCTGTCTCACTCCTTTCCCAACCACTGCTTCCCTCTCATGTCCCTCGACTCTTATAACTGCCATCTGGTTTGTGTACAAATTGTAAATAGCCTTTCGCTCTCTGTATTGTACCCCTGACACCTTCAGAATTTGAAAGAGAGTATTCCAGTCAACATTGTCAAAAGCTTTCTCTAAGTCTACAAATGCTAGAAACTTAGGTTTGCCCTTTGCTACGCGATATCACTACAAGATAGACACGAAGCCCACGCCTACTACAGTACTACAAGTTTATATGCCAACTAGCTCCGCAGATAACGAAGAGATTGACGAAATGTATGATGAGATAAAAGAAATTATTCAGATAGTGAAGGGAGATGAAAATTTAATAGATATGCGTGACTGGAATTCGATAGTAGGAAAAGGAAGAGAAGGAAACGTAGTAGGTGAATATGGAATGGGGGTAAGAAATGAAAGAGGAAGCCACCTGATAAAGGTGAATAAAGGGTTATAAATACAAAATCAAATAGGTGTAACGCAGGAGTAGGTTTAATAATGAATAAAAAATAGGAGTGCGGGTAAGTTACTACAAAACAGCACAGTGAACGCATTATTGTGGCAAAGATAGACACGAAGCCCACGCCTACTGCAGTACTACAAGTTTATATGCCAACTAGCTCCGCAGATAACGAAGAGATTGACGAAATGTATGATGAGATAAAGGAAATTATTCAGATAGTGAAGAGATATGAAAATTAATAGATATGTGTGGCTGGAATTCGATAGTAGGAAAAGGAAGAGAAGGAAAAGTAGTAGGTGAATAAGGAATGGGGATAAGAAATGAAAGAGGAAGGCGCCTGATAGAATTGTGCACAGAACATAACTTAATCACAGCTAACACTTGGTTCAAGAATCATAAAAGAAGGTTGTACACATGGAAGAGGCCTGGAGATACTGGAAGGTTTCAGATAGATATGTAATGGTAAGACAAAGATTTAGGAACCAGGTTTTAAATTGCAAGACATTTGCAGTGGCAGATGTGGACTCTGACCACAATCTATTGGTTATGAACTGTAGATTAACACTGAAGAAATTGCCAAAAGGAGATTGGACCTGGATAAACTGAAAGAACCAGAGGTTGTACAGAGTTTCAGGGAGAGCATTAGGGAACGATTGACAGGAATGGGGGAAAGAAATACAGTAGAAGACGAATGGATGGCCTTGAGGGATGAAATAGTGATGGTAGCAGAGGAAGAAGTGGGTAATAAGACGAGGGCTAGTAGAAATCCTTGCGTAACAGAAGATATATTGAATTTAATTGATGAAACGAGAAAATATAAATATGCAGTAAATGAAGCAGGCAAAAAGGAATACAAACGTCTCAAAAATGAGATCGACAGGAGATGCAAAATGGCTAAGCACGGATGACTAGAGGACAAATGTAAGGATGTAGAGGCATATCTCACTAGGGCTCAGATAGATACTGCCTAGAGGAAAATTAAAGAGACCTTTGGAGAAAAGAGATCCAGTTGTACGAATATCAAGAGCTATGATGGAAGCCAAGTTCTAAGCAAAGAAGAGAAAGCAGAAAGATGGAAGGAGTATATAGAGGGTCTACAAAAGGGCGATGTACTTGAGGACAGTATTATGGAAATGGAAGAGGATGTAGGTGAAGATGAAATGGGAGATATGATACCGCGTGAAGAGTTTGACAGATCACTGAAAGACCTAAGTCGAAACAAGGCCCCGGGAGTAGACAAAATTCCATTGGAACAACTGACAGCCTTGGGAGGGCCAGGCCTAACAAAACATCTGGTGAGCAAGATGTATGGACAAGCGAAGTACCCTCAGACTTCAGAAGAATATAATAATTCCAATCCCAAACAAAGCAGGTGTCGAAAGACGTAAAAATTAGCGAACTATCAGTTTAATAAGTCATGCCTGCGAAATACTAACGCGAATTCTTTACAGACGAATGGAAAAACTGGTGGAAGCCGACATCGGGGAAGATCAGTTGGGATTACGTAGAAATCTTGGAGCACGTGGGGCAATACTGCCCCTACCACTAATCTTAGAAGAAAGATTAAGGAAAGGCAAACCCTCGTTTCTAGTATTTGTAAACTTGGAGAAAGCTTTTGACAGTGTTGACTGGAATACTCTCTTGGATATTCTGATGGTGGCAGGGCTAAAATACAGGGAGCGAAAGACTACTTACAATTTCTACAGAAACCTGAGGGCAGTTATAAGAGTCGAGGGGCACGGAAGGGAAGCAGTGGTTGGGAAAAGAGTGAGGCAGGTTTGTAGCTTATCCCCGATGTTATTTAATCTGTATATTGAGCAAGCAGTAAAGGAAACAAAAGAAAAATTCAGAGTAGCAGTTAAAATCCCTGTAGAAGAAATTAAGTCTTTGAGGTTCGCCGATGACATTGTAATTCTGTCAGAGACAGCAAAGCACCTGGAAGAGCAGTTGAAAGAAGTGGAAGGTGTCTTGAAAGGAGGATATAAGATGTTTTATGGTTTGAATAAACAGGCGAAACCCAATTCCCTCAACGTAGCTTGTAAACATAGGAGCTGGTAGAGCATAAAAATCGATGGATGGTGATTTCCGTTATTTGACCAAATCAAACGATGTGCACAGCCTTACTCTTTCAGTGAGAACTCCGAGGCCTGTTTCTGGCTACATAATTGTATATCTTGTTCCTACAGGCACAAAGGCGCTGAAAAGATTCTCGGAAATCTGTTACATAAGGTTTAAGCGTTAAATGTGACTCAAAAAGTGTTGATGATGACGACGTATGGAACTGTAATAAGAGATTTTATCATCTGTAGAAGAAACTTATTTTAGGAAGCGTGGTGATAAAGTCTACTTTCTGGAAATATAGTTGCTATGTTCTCCAGAAGATGTGGCACGCAGCCTCACGGATAAGTGCACCAACTGCACAGTACTCAGGTGCATTGAGTGAAGACCAGCATCCAGTGAGGGCACCACTCAATGAGGCCTATTTCCTGCTTCAGCCGTACGTCACTCTGATAGTGCTCAAGTGACATCCACACACCAAACGGTGGTAGAATTCGACGTCTGGCTCCACTCAGTCAATATCAACAGTATCCACACAGCATCAGTAGACTATCAACAGTACCTCAAGAGAGCATCAGGATCATATATATATATATATATATATATATATATATATATATATATATATATATACATATATATAGTCGATGCCAAGAACAGCCAAACCAGATATTTTACAAGTGACCACGATTACTGTTCACTGCATTCAGGACTAGGCCAGAAATAGAGATGTATCAGAGCAAATGAACACGGAGTTACAGCCGCTCCCTACCTCCATACTATAGTTACACTACTGGCTATTAAAATTGCTACACCACGAAGATGTCGTGCTACAGACGCGAAATTTAACCGACAGGAAGAAGATGCTGTGATATGCAAATGATTACCTTTACAGAGCATTCACACAAGATTGGTGCCTGTGGCGACACCTACAACGTGCTGACATGAGGAAAGTTTCCAATCGATTTCTCATACACAATCAGCAGTTGACCGGCGTTGCCTGGTGAAACGTTGTTGTGATGCCTCGTGTAAGGAAGAGGAATGCGTACCATCACGTTTCCGATTTTGATAAAGGTCGGATTGCAGGCTATCGCGATTGCGGTTTATCGTATCGAGACATTACTGCTCGCGTTGGTCGAGATCCAATGACTGTTAGCAGAATATGAAATTGGTGGGATCAAGAGGGTAATACGGAACGTCGTGCTGGATCCCAACGGCCTCGAATCACTAGCAGTCGAGATGACAGGCATCTTATCCGCATGGTTGTAACGGATCGTGCAGCCACGTCTCGATCCCTAAGTCAACAGATGGGGACATTTGCAAGACAACAACCATCTGCACGAACAGTTCGATGACGCTTAAAGCAGCATGGACTATCAGATCGGAGACCATGGCTGCGGTTACCCTTGACGCTGCATCACAGACAGGAGCGCCTGCGATGGTGTACTCAACGACGAACCTGGGTGCACGAATGGCAAAACGTCATTTTTTCGGATGAATCCAGGTTCTGTTTACAGCATCATGATGGTCGCATCCGTGTTTGGCGACATTGCGGTGAACGCACATTGGAAGCGTGTATTCGTCATCGCCATACTGGCGTATCCCCTGGCGTGATGGTATGGGGTGCCATTGGTTACACGTCTCGGTCAATTCTTGTTCGTATTTTTCCATATTGTTGTATAAACCTGTTTTACCCTGTGACGAGGCTGTGTTGTCGCTGTGTGCAAGCAAGCCCCCTCATAACGGGAATTAGTTCCTTTAAACAAACAAATAGTGTTTCCAGATCGACACGTAAGACGTGGGACACATTAACAACCGTGACTCCGTTAACACGCAAATGATCTATGTCTGCATGAAACATGATAATAAGTTTGACAATCCTTTCACGGGTCTTCCGATTGACAAGTGCACAAAGGAATTAACAACACCGAGATATTAGCTCATTTTATAGCTTGTGGAGAACTGATGTACAGGGGTCTGTTTGTTTTCTTTTCATGGAGTTCTAAGCTACCTTGATGAACTGAGGTGGTCAACAACGCGTCGATGAAAGGATCGTCGTTATGATGTTGGAGGTGTAACGGTGGACAGGCGGAACAAGCGACGCTGGTCGCTCAGCAAATCAGTGCCGGACCTATTTAGCCGTCTCAGTGCAATGTTAGGGCACCCACAGCACAAATGAGGACTGACTATCATCAGCAATAGCGCAAAAATAAATTGCCGAAGTAATTCGTTGATGCAGAAATAACACGAATCAACAGTTCAATTTACGTGTGCGTGCTGAAAAGTAATGCCTCCGAACTTTTCATTCTGTTCTCAGTATTGCTTGAGGTATTAGACGTCAAGCATATTGCTCGATCGACTCTCCGCTTCTCTGACGGAAGTTGCAATCCTCTACCGCTAGATGGTTCAGTACTGTAGCATGTAAGATGGCGGTGTGTAACGTAACGATGTCGGTGCGTGAGAAACGACGTGCTGTAATCGAGTTTCTAACCGCAGAAAACTTCGTCCACACACAGAACATCCTCTCCTTCAGCATGACAACGCCAGACCACACACGAGCGCTGCGACATTCGCAACAGTACGACTCCATGGGTTCACCGTCGTAGATCATCCTCCATACAATCTCGATCTGGCCCCGTCCAATTGTCATCTGTTTGCAATGCTTAAAGAGCACTTTTGTGGGATTCATTTTAATAGTGATGAAGTGATACAAGGAGAGGTGAGATTGTTGCTCCGTCAGCAAAGTCAAACATTTTACAGTGACGGTATCAACAAACTGGTGTCTCGTTGATAGAAATGCGTTCATCGCCAGGCCGACTATGTTGAGAAATAAATATGTAGACTTTAAGAATAAAGATGTAGAACGTTAATAAAGTTTGCTTTATTTAAAGGCATTTAGAGTTTTCACATATAAAATTCGGAGGCATTACTTTTCAGCACGCTCTTGTAGATTTAAGAAATTCAATCATCGGCTTCAGTATTTATATTTTTCTCAGGAGTGTTTATAGCTCTTCGTGTATTACGATGCAATGCGCACGTGTACGTTATTCATTTTGGTCAGTAACTGTGTATAATATTAGCTTTTTGTCTGTCTCCACAAAGGAAAATCTCAGTTCTTAAGAACAGTGATCTTACTGGTCTAATACTACGGAGCAACACATCTGTTATATCTTGTGGATAGAAACTGTAGCGACTTCATCATCAGGACACTTGACCTCTTTCTTTGTCAAAGAAAGCCGTCCAATAGTAGTGTCGACTAATTTGTTAGTACTTCACAGTACGAGAGCACCGTAAAACGATTCGATGACATGACGAGCCCAGTTACCCGTTAGTCGATCTCACAACAATGATAAAAACGCCGATGTCAGTTACTGTTGTAACTGATGCCATCACACCCGGAAGTAGTATTACAACGAAATGGTATAAGTTAAACCAACCAGCGAGTAGTTATTGTCAGTCAAAAAAACTCAAATTGTAAAGTACTTTTGTTTGATAAAGATGTTGCAACTGCAGGTAAAGAGAAGAACATAAACTGCGCTGACGTTACACTCGTCATATTTCTGTATGAAGAGCAGGAATTTGTGTTGAATTTTGTCGTACGGCTATCACATGGCTTTATTGCATGCGCTGAGAACGCCCTCTACTTCATCGACATATTCTTCAGTTGCCCATGCAGTAGAAAATAGTATACTGTGCAAAGTGGTAATCCCGTAAATTTCAATGATAATTTGAGTACACACGGCCTTATCCTGTACTCAGTACTTACCAAGCCTTCTGTGATATTCTTCACAAACAGCGTTGGAATTTTCGTCATAAAACCCTTAAGCACACGTCCTGCCGGCACATCTTAAATATGAAACGATGTGCATCGTTATTTTAAATTCTTCTGCTGTGGCAACCAGTAAATTTGGACCTACGTTACCGTTTGAGGCAGACACCAAGATAGCGTGTGCTACTCATCTGTTCCAGAGTAAAGTTTGCGCATCGGAACTATACAGATCTGCCCTATCTCCAAAGTCACTCAAAATTAGAGGGATATTATACGAACTTTTTAAATCGTAGTTGTCCGCATACTGCTGCTGGAAATTATTTTCGTGTATTCTGTAACTTTCTGCGTGAAGTTTAACGACGAATGCATCTCACGAAAAGAAATTATATCAGGTGACGATCTATATGTTGCTCAGATGAATGTAATAGGCAATATGAGGCACAAAGCTTATTGTTCCGGAAAACTCAATTCGAGTCCCGACGTATTGCGCGGAACGCCTTTGCAGTGATCTACAGAAACATTTCGTGCGAGCTCCTAGAACAGTTCCGTTGGTATAGGGTGAAAAAAGACATTAGAGTTGAAATACGTTAAACCGCATGCTCATAACGAGTATTTTTTATCGCCCATGCCTCAGACGTTAAAACGAAATTATGGCGTGAGGCAAATTAGGTGTAGAGTGTCTGTGAAGTGTGCAGACGGCACAGTTCACAGCCGAAGTCCGGTGAACATCTAGGCAGAATGGATGCTAAATGAATGCACGAATACATTAACCTTACGATGCGCTCTCTTAACTGCCGTAGCGCCAGGGCCAGAAACCTTGCGTGCGTCTCGTAGCGCAATTAAGCTTTTGAGAACTGTACTGCTAACGCGTGCGGGTAACTTTTTTTCGGTCGTAAGAGAAAATCAGAAAACATTATTCATATGGAACCTTACCGGAGCCTTATCATAATGACATACACTCGTTCAGTTTTCCGCAGTAGCCTCGCATTATGTTCTTACACTGATTTAGTAGCTGAAATAGCGTAAACAGAACCAATGTGTGGGTAGTGTCAAATTCAGAACTGAAATGCGGAGTCAAGCAAGAAGATTATATACCACCAGAAATGGAAAATGGTGTTTTCCTGTAGGCGACTGGCAGACACAAAGTTACGTGCCAAAATTAGTGGATTTGGTAAAGGAAGATAGCCAAGGTATGTCAGAAGCAGTCTGGTAGAAGTATTGGTGCCATGAGTATGCAAGTTGCATTGCAGGTGAGATGCAGCACGGATTTGATACAATTCAGGTGGTTTTGATTAAGTTGTAAATACTAAACAATCGGTAAAAGTTTATTGGGCTGTTTTAAGTTCCTTGCTGATTTCATCTTATGTAGAGTGAAGATATTAAAGCAAACATACTACGTTGATGAACTACATTATTTAAATATAAAGGGTGTTAAAAAAAGTATTCCATATCTTGAGAGGTGGTATTAAGGACCAATACAAGACAAAAATGTCCAATAAACATGGGCTGTAAAAGTGTACATTAAGAGCTATGAGCATTTCTTTATCTTTCCTACTGTGAAACGCATCTCTTATACAGCAAGCCGTTTACCTTTACGAACGATCTACAGGATGCAGTAATGAAAGGACTGAACCAACGAGGGCATATTATTCAGTTATTGAAACAGCGGAGTTTCTATTGTAATCTTCTTGGTATTACATACAGCTTACACTTGTGAGCCATCGCTAAAGGAGGTTTTTAGAGCGGTGTCCATTCATAGTAAGGCATACTTCTGTTCGACGTCTTAGGGAATCACACGCTCTCTGCAAAACAGCCAGTTGGCCACGTATGCGCCGGCAGTCATTGAACGTACTGGACATCGCTGATTCATCCATTGCCCATTAAAAGTCAGTGTGAAGTGTTCTCGGACATTTCGGAGAAAAAGTGCTAGTGCTCCATTACGCATGAACAACTCCAGTCGTTTTTGGAAGGGTATTTCCTCTAGCAGGAAGGGTAAGACGTTTGGTAGGAACTAAAGGTTTCTTGCGCTAGTCACCTTGTTTGGTAATATTGTAATAAAGGAATTTTCATCGTTTCGTTAAGCACTGTGCAGAGACATACGTATATCCTTCATCTCGACGAATTACAGTAGATGTATTAATTTCGTTCTTCTTTTATATAGAACCAACGAAGTTTCTTAGAGTCCTACTTACTTCCCACTCCTTCTTCTGTCTAGATGCATGTCAGAACGCTATAATTATATTTTAACTTAACTATGAATAATAGTGTTGGTAATGAGTTAAATGACTTACTATTTATTGAGTACGTATCATAAGTATCGCTAATTGTCTGTGCAAGTTGGTTACATGTTTCAGCAGCTTAATTCCGCTGTAATTTCAGTTAAGCGTCATCAGCGTGCTATAATATATAAGTCTCTTAAAACCCTGCAGTCTAAATTGTTTGTTATTCGAACTCCCATTATTTCTGCTGTGCACTGCGTCTTATTTCATCGTATTGTGCTACATTTTAACACCGTCACGATCTCCAAATTGATCACTCACCTCTCTCCTGCAGCGATCTCTGCGTCTGGTTTCATAATAAAGGAGAAAAATAATGGTAAAAATGGGCAGAATAGCTTCAGCGAGGAGTTTGTTCAAATCATATCTTAATTGCAGCCTTTGTGATTTTCCTACCTGTAATAATGAGCGTTTGGCATCGGTGGCCGGGAGACCCCTCGCGGGGCGGTTCGGCCGCCGCTCCACAAGTTCTTTAACGCCACTAGGGCGACTTGCGAGTGAATATGAAAGACACACAACGCCCAGTCATCTCGAGGAAGAGAAAATCCCTAACCCCGCCGGGAATCGAACACGGGACCCCGTGCGCGGGAAGCGAGAACGCAACCGTAAGACCACGAGCCTCGGACTTACTACCTGTGAACAATTAGTATTCTGAGGCACAATGCAATCTAGCATCCTATCTTTACTCTGATTACACGTTTTTATGGGAACTATATAAGGGCCTATTAGTCTATCAGAAGAACTAATTTAGGCGCTGCATTTATCCAGAACTGTGAATACGGTCTACAGCTCAACACTAACAAATGTTTACTGCCTGCTATGTATCCGTGGCCAAAAACAGACAATGTGTCCTCACTTGTTTACTAGATTCTGTAGGTCGTTTGTAGTAACGAGTTTGCAGTAGAAGAGACGTCAAAAAAGGGCAGGGGTTTCAACAATCAGTCGCAAAGCCAATCTGTACTCCTTTGCAAATGTAAATTTCAGCTATTGAATAGTTAACCTCAGTGCATTTGAACAGAGTCACGCAGATTCGGCGACTTCGTGACAACATACAACCTATGTTAGAACACGACTTTAACACATACGCAACCAGACTTTAAGTCTTTTTAACACTGAGGATAGCTATTCAATAGCTGAAATACAGATTGTCAGAACCTCGGAATGTACGTTTAAAAATCATATGGTAACACGACTGTGTTGTCACAAACATGACGACTCTACGGGACTCGGTTTAAACGCTCTGTTCAATACATGATATCTAGATCTGCAATAAAATACATACTGAATTTGTGACTGATTGTTGAACACATTTCCTTTCTTGAAATATACCGCACTCGCTGCGGTCAAAACTGTTTCGATGGAATCAAACTTAGCTTGTCCTGCTTTGGTCCATACAACCACCTCTCAAAATATGAAATACGTTTTTAACACCCTGTATGTCAGCCACTAAAGGAAAACTCCTCGTTGTGGTCCTAATGAGTCAATCGCATGGGATCGACTGCCACGTCATCCTCTGCCAATGACGTCATCGGAGGCGGTATGGAGGGGCTTGGGGTCGCACACCGCTCTCCCGGCCGTTTTCGGCTTTCTTCACCTTGGAACCGCTTCTTCCCCGTCAAGTAGCTGCCCAGTTGGCATCACTCCACATAGCATCCAGGCATGCTGATCCCTGAGCTACGGAGGCAGGCGTATATAGACAAGGTTGTTTGTTAATTTTTATTTTTGACGGATCTCTATAGGGCTACATGCCAACTAAAAAATTAAAGCTAAAATGTAAAAAATTCTCCTAGGGCTAAACAATAAACCACCCTACCGCTAACGACGGGCCTGTAAGCCAATAGAGGTTCGGCAAAAATAGTATTAAGCAAGAAGCCTTGTCTATGTCGTTCATCAGCTTCACGAAGGCTGGAGAAAATCGTGAATGCAAAACATACTACGAATATGACGTAAGAGGAAGTCCGACATCAGCTGCATAGCAGGAATTGAAGTAAATCCATTGGTGACAAATGGAAATTTTTGCCGGGTGATGACTAGATCTAGATTTCCCACTTATCGTGAGGTGTTGCAAAAAAAATGGTTCAAATGGCTCTGAGCACTATGGGACTCAACTGCTGAGGTCATTAGTCCCCTAGAACTTAGAACTAGTTAAACCTAACTAACCTAAGGACATCACAAACATCCATGCTCGAGGCAGGATTCGAACCTGCGACCGTAGCGGTCTTGCGGTTCCAGACTGCAGCGCCTTTAACCGCACGGCCATTCGGCCGGCTGAGGTGTTGCCATCACAGCTTCGGCTATCCGAGCACGCTTCCCGTCCAGCCCAAATTCCTGTAAGTCGCATACTACATACGTATTGTCCCCTGTCCATTATCTTCAATGGATTTATTTCAATTCCCGACTGCCGCTGATGTCGGAACTTCTCTTTCGTCGTATATATATATACACTCCTGGAAATGGAAAAAAGAACACATTGACACCGGTGTGTCAGACCCACCATACTTGCTCCGGACACTGCGAGAGGGCTGTACAAGCAATGATCACACGCACGGCACAGCGGACACACCAGGAACCGCGGTGTTGGCCGTCGAATGGCGCTAGCTGCGCAGCATTTGTGCACCGCCGCCGTCAGTGTCAGCCAGTTTGCCGTGGCATACGGAGCTCCATCGCAGTCTTTAACACTGGTAGCATGCCGCGACAGCGTGGACGTGAACCGTATGTGCAGTTGACGGACTTTGAGCGAGGGCGTATAGTGGGCATGCGGGAGGCCGGGTGGACGTACCGCCGAATTGCTCAACACGTGGGGAGTGAGGTCTCCACAGTACATCGATGTTGTCGCCAGTGGTCGGCGGAAGGTGCACGTGCCCGTCGACCTGGGACCGGACCGCAGCGACGCACGGATGCACGCCAAGACCGTAGGATCCTACGCAGTGCCGTAGGGGACCGCACCGCCACTTCCCAGCAAATTAGGGACACTGTTGCTCCTGGGGTATCGGCGAGGACCATTCGCAACCGTCTCCATGAAGCTGGGCTACGGTCCCGCACACCGTTAGGCCGTCTTCCGCTCACGCCCAAACATCGTGCAGCCCGCCTCCAGTGGTGTCGCGACAGGCGTGAATGGAGGGACGAATGCAGACGTGTCGTCTTCAGCGATGAGAGTCGCTTCTGCCTTGGTGCCAATGATGGTCGTATGCGTGTTTGGCGCCGTGCAGGTGAGCGCCACAATCAGGACTGCATACGACCGAGGCACACAGGGCCAACACCCGGCATCATGGTGTGGGGAGCGATCTCCTACACTGGCCGTACACCACTGGTGATCGTCGAGGGGACACTGAATAGTGCACGGTACATCCAAACCGTCATCGAACCCATCGTTCTACCATTCCTAGACCGGCAAGGGAACTTGCTGTTCCAACAGGACAATGCACGTCCGCATGTATCCCGTGCCACCCAACGTGCTCTAGAAGGTGTAAGTCAACTACCCTGGCCAGCAAGATCTCCGGATCTGTCCCCCATTGAGCATGTTTGGGACTGGATGAAGCGTCGTCTCACGCGGTCTGCACGTCCAGCACGAACGCTGGTCCAACTGAGGCGCCAGATGGAAATGGCATGGCAGGCCGTTCCACAGGACTACATCCAGCATCTCTACGATCGTCTCCATGGGAGAATAGCAGCCTTCATTGCTGCGAAAGGTGGATATACACTGTACTAGTGCCGACATTGTGCATGCTCTGTTGCCTGTGTCTATGTGCCTGTGGTTCTGTCAGTGTGATCATGTGATGTATCTGACCCCAGGAATGTGTCAATAAAGTTTCCCCTTCCTGGGACAATGAATTCACGGTGTTCTTATTTCAATTTCCAGTAGTGTCTATTAATAATTCCTTCAGTGCGAGCAATCAGGATTGCTCACAGCCTCACCTGATTGCTTCAAGGGGTGCCTACATTCTGCTCCTGAAGTTGATTCTGCGAAATGCATAGATGTTAAAAAAATGCAGTGGAGAGTCTGGGAGCTTTCGCGTTGGATGACTCGGATGGCACCCCTCGCAGGTGTAGGGAGCAAGTCGTGAGCCCTGTGAAGTCGTGATATTTCGAGGCGTGTACAATATCTATCCAAAATTTTCTGAGACTGATTTCATTCTTGGCATATAAGGGACGACACGTAGCAACTACGGTAGCAGCTGTGGAAAACAGGCATGCATTCTACCAGTCAGCTGTGAGCAGGCAGTGTTAGGCCTAAGTAGCAAGTGTTCAAGATATACTCCAGAATGTTTTTAAGAAGAGAAAAGTGCCACATACCTCGACTCCTGAACAAAAAACAATGGCACGTGGAGTCCATTCGCTACTTGACTGAATGCAAAACGCCGTCATTTCATTTCAGGAAAAAATCATCACGGCTGAGAAGACTTGGTTTTTCAAATACGGACCTACCACTAAACGACAAAGTGCAGAAATTCTCGTGGAGCGTCAACGATTTGAAGACATAACCGATACAGAAGCCAATGTGACACGCGAGTTGAACAGGCTCCTAAAGAAGGTATTTTCTGACAGTTTCACACGGTTGTACGAAAGTTCAGGTGTTTATTCAAGTGGGAGTATATTTGTAGAACACCTTTTTATAAATCACTCTTGAATATTTTGGAACTGTATGGGTATAAAGTCGGGAATGAGTGATCTTCAGTGATCAGTTAAATGGCTGGACCCTTCCGACGTTTGAGGCGGAGTGCTTGCTTTCAGACGTTTCGCGCCATACACGCCAACAACCATCTGTCCGTTGGAGCGTAAAACGTGATCTCCCGATAGGACTATCTGCGCTACTGGCGTGCGAATTCCAGGCTTCGTCGCAGGTGAACAGCAGTCAGCGTGGTGGATGAACCAGGCATCTGCTGCGAAGGCCCATATGCAGCGAAGTTCGTTGATTGGTCGTTGAGGAAACATTGCTGGTAGCCCATTGGTTCATCCGTGCTCTCAGTTGCTCAGCAGTTGAACGTCTATTCGCTCATACGACGGGGGACCCAAAAGAAACCGGACTCCGAGGCGCCTGCCACTCGTAGACGTAGTGCAGGGTTCTCACGCTGGATGGTATTTGTAGAGACCTTCACGAAACAGCTGTGCAGACGGCGTCAGTGTAAAGCTGAACGTGCAAGTGTGGTATTGTGTTTCTCTGACTGTTGGCGGGTTACCTCTGCGAAGTCGTTATGGCAACTTTAAAAGAACAAAGAGTGTGTGTGAAATTTTGTTTCTGCTTAAAAAAACTGCAACGGAGACACACCAAATGCTTCAGGAAGCTTTCCAGGAGGACGCTATGAGCCGCACACAGGTTTTCGAGTGGTTTGGGCGCTTTAAACGCGGTGAGATGTGTGTTGAAGAGCAAGCTCGTTCTGGACGCCATTCAACATCGCGAAATGAGGAGAACATTGAAAAGGTCCACCAAAAGATCAACGAGGATCGTCGCCAAACGATCGACCAAATTTCAGCAGAGACAGGAATCAGTTGGAGATCGTGCCAGCGGATTTTGAGTGAGGATTTGCACATGAGACGTGTTGCTGCTAAATTTGTTCCGCGCCTTCTCACACAGGAGCAAAAAACCATCCGATGAATGTGTGTCAGGACTTGAATACAGAGATTGCATGTGATCCACACTTCTTGAACAAAGTCATTACAGGGGATGAGTGTTCGTGTTACGGGTATGACCCAGAAACCAAGCAAGCGTCAAGCCAGTGGAGGACTCCCAACTCTCCCAGACCAAAAAAAGCAAGGCAAGTGAGGTAAAATGTGAAGTCGATGATCATTGTCTTTTTTTATGTTCGTGGAATTGTGCATCGGGAATTCGTACCCACTGGTTCAAATGGTTCAAATGGCTCTGAGCACTATGAGACTTAACATCTCAGGTCATCAGTCCCCTAGTACTTAGAACTATTTAAACCTAGCTAACCTAAGGACATCACACACATCCATACCCGAGTCAGGATTCTAACCTGCGACCCTAGCGGTCGCGCGGTTCCAGACTGAAGCGCCTAGAACCGCTCGGCCACCAGCGGCTGGCGTACCCCCTGGCCAGACTGTTAACCAGCACTTTTACTTGGATGTTTATGGCGTCTTCGAGAGGATGTGAGAAGGAAACGCCCGGAACTTTGGCGATCAGGTGACTGGTTTCTGCATCACGACAACCCACCAGCACACACGGCCTTACGAGTGACCCACTATTTGGCATCTCAGAGGTGGTCTGTCGTTCCCCACGCTCCGTATTCGCCGGAGCGTTATGACGATATGGAGGCGGTAAAAACAGCTTCGCAAAGAGCACTGGACAATATCAAACTTGAAGAGTTCCAAACATGCTTCCAACAGTGGGAAAAGAGACTTGACAAGTGCATCGCATGTAATGGAGAGTATATTGAAGGTGACTGAAGTAATTTTGTAAAAAGGTTCATCAATAAATTTTTTTATGACAACAATCCGGTTTCTTTTGGGTCCCCCCCCGTACACATCCCCGCAGCCGTCGTTGACACCTGTTGTCTATGGCCCGTGGTGCATCACAGTTGTCTCGGTGACGCTTCTGGACAACGCTGTTTCACCACGCATCCTATACTTTAACTACGGCGGCACGGAAACAGTTTACTAATTTAGCGTTTCAGAAATGCGTTCGTCTTGGCTTGAAAGGCAACGATCATGCTCTTTTGGACAGAAGATAAATATCTCCGTTTCCGCATTACGGCAATGACTGCACTGTTTTCCGTGTACCCCCGACACACTGTATAGACCCTCTACTGCTGGTGCTGCACTTTGACGTCGAACGTAGGCATTGGTCACATTAATGTGACTGGACCATGTATGAGGCGGATGTTATGCTGTTGCGTCCTCCTCCTTGCTCACTGTGAATGACAGCCTCCCAGAGGTTGCCTAAAAAAAGAGCAATCTTTGTCCTATGACATTTACTCCAAAATAATGCGTTGGAAGTTGTAACTGGGACGAGGGAAAAACTGGGCTTGTCCAAGCAAGGCAGGATAAGATAACTTGTATGTACTAGGAGATCTAGCGATGTTTCTTCTTGTTCAAATGTGTGTGAAATCTTATGGGACTTAACTGCTAAGGTCATCAGTCCCTAAGCTTACACACTACTTAGCTTAAATTATACTAAGGACAAACACACACACCCATCCCCGAGGGAGGACTCGAACCTCCGCCGGGACCAGCCGCACGGCCCATGGCTGCAGCGCCTCAGACCGCTCGGCTAATCCCGCGCGGCGTTTCTTCTTGGTCCTGCTTCTTGGCACCACATCTATGATGCATTGCCAATCCCGGGGCGTGAAGATCGGATGGGAATTAATCAGTGCTAGGTCTTTTTTTTAGAGATGACGTTGTGCAGGTTTGCAGCTGCCCAACCAAAGTCATATGGCTGGTGGGGAAGAGGGAGTTCGGGATCATCGGGTGGGGTGCAATGGTATGGACGGTAGAGGTACGGATATGTACCATCTCGCAGCTACTGCGCTAGCACGTCCACCACCAGCTTAGCCGCTCGCGGGTTGTCCGGCAGCGGTAGGTTGTCGTGTTTGCCATATTTGGCAGCCTCCGCTCGGACTATATCGGTGACAGCAGCGACTCGGGCTGCCTCTTCGCCGTCCTCTTCTTCCGGCTGCTGTACCACCTCCTCCATTTCCTCGACAACCTCTCCAGCAACTTGCTTTTCCGCGTCGGCCAGAGAGGCGGTCGTCTGAGTTTCTGCAGCTACCCCGTTTCTAATGGGGGTCGGCTCCTCTTCTTTGAGAGTCGCAAGGGTCAAGGCCTCCGTCAGTTGCCATACCTGACAGTGCGCCTCTTCCAATTCCGCCCCCTCCTCCGCCATAGCGGATTTAAGTGCGGCAACGGCTTCGTCCATGGCTTTCTGTAGAGATTCGTGGAAACTGTCGTAGTCGTCTTCTTCACGGCGGCGCGGTCCGCTTCCCCTTCTTGGGTAGGGGGGCGGTGCGGCCGCCTTGTCTTGTTGGGCCACTTCTCCAGGTTTAGCGGCCTCAGTCTTGTTATTCCGCTTCTGCATGCTCCAATTCTTTTTGTAGCTGCAACGACGATGGTTTTCAGTGTGTGCGCCGCCGCAGTTGACGCACTTTGGAGCAGCAAAAAATTGTTCAAATGGCTCTGAGCACTATTGAACTTAACATCTGAGGTCATCAGTTCCCTAGACTAAGAACTACTTAACCCTAACTAACCTAAGGACATCACACACACCCATGCCCGAGGCAGGATTCGAACCTGCAATCATAGCAGTCGCGCGGTTCCGGAATGAAGCGCTCGGCCACCGAGGCCGGCTATGAGCACCATCTCGCCGCTTATTACAGTCACGAGTACCATGTGCGTTCGCACACTTCATGCACACGACCTTATGGCTGCAGTACTTTGCTACGTGGCCTAGCTGTTGGCATTGGTAGCTCTGCTGCATCTTCATCTTCTTCTCGCTCCTCTTTCCGCTTCGCACTTCGTCGGCCAGGTACTCCCGTAGGACGGCGAGAAGGCGAGATCTTGACTTCACCTTAACTTCGCCACCCTTGCCATGTCCAGCCATGTCTGCGACGTACAACAGCGACAGCGACGAAATTGACTGCAGCGAGTCCAGTAGCAGTCCCGCCGGCTCCGCTGTTGCGTTTGAACTGTTATCCTGTTTTGTTTGTGCAGGCAGGAATTGCTTTTAACCACCTACAGTTTACGCGTTGTCAGGTCTAGTGACTGGATCTGCAAATGTTTTTTGACGTAATTGGATTGCTACAACGCTTCTATTAGTGGTTTAGAAATACTGACTATTTTAACCGTATACCGCAGGTCGAAGTGAGGCTAACGATCCTTATTTAGACTAGACTAGCAGTGCAGAAATTAGTCCGGTTTCGCTAGTAAACGTTTCCGAGCAAATATGCGGGGCAAAACGTCCGGTAATATGAATCGGGCGCCTGCCATTCATTTAGGCTGGTTCGCACTTGGTCAATAATATAATCAAGTTTCAAGTATCTAGAATGAAATTTTCACTCTATAGCGGAGTGTGCGCTGATATGAAACTTCCTGGCAGATTAAAACTGTGTGCCGGACCGAGACTCGAACTCGGGACGAGGTACTGGCAGAAGTAAAGCTGTGACGACGGGGCGTGAGTCGTGCTTGGGTAGCTCAGTTGGTAGAGCACTTGCCCGTGAAAGGCAAAGGTCCCGAGTTCGAGTCTCGGTCCGGCACACAGTTTTAATCTGCCAGGAAGTTTCAAGTTTCAAGTAGTTCAGTAGATCTACTTGAAGGCTAAACGGTATGTAAGGAAGTGCCCGTACGCTAGTGATTTGGTTCACAGCCAAGTGTTGGCTGTTTTCGAATGTGCACTGCAACATGATTCGGAAAGTGAGCGCTAATCAAGCTATAAATGTTGCATCGATGGTTGTACTGGAAGAGGTGGTAGATTGAAACTATAAGAGAAAGAGAATGTTGGAGGAAAATAGAACTACGTGGAGCGTCCAATGCGCTTCCCATAGAACTTGCAGCTGAAGCCTCAAAAGAATACTTTACAATAACGAGAGTGTGGGAAGTTGCCTCAATTTGCTATTGGAGTGACCGTGTCGTAAAATCCAGTACACTGATACTTATCTAACAGGGGCCATAACTGCAAAAAGTAAACTGTAGGCAGTGTTGTACGTTCTTGCTACTGGCCGTAGTTTAAAAAACCTAACACGCCTCTTTCGACTAAGGAAGTCAATTAGCACTGGTCGTTAAAAGTCGTCACCATTCGGAACACTCCATGTCCTCTGCTTTCTGTTTCAGCTTGGTGCCACCTTCATCGTACCCACAGTGTGACGCTGCAATATTACCTGATAAAGGGTTGTGTTGTCTGTATGACCAGATGATTAATTTATGAATAATAGCAAATGTACTTACTTTCAAATGTATTATGCAATATGGGAAACGTTTGCTACACGTTTTGAATGTCAATTTTCTTCTATTCATTGCTTTATATTACAACAGTCTTCGTTGAAATTCATATTTCTTGCTACAGACACTGGGTGTTTGGGATGTAGGTACAGATATTGTGATAAATGGTGCTTTAATATGTATCCACTTAGTGTGTAAATTTTTTTCTGCGCCCAATAGTCTTCACGGAAACACGTCACACAATTTACTACCTGATGTTTTCTGCACGGTCCTAACTGCGCCATGAAGTGGACTATGCCTGTAGATTTAGCCGTGCGGCCTAACGCACGGCTTTCCGGATTGGAAGGAGCGCCTGGTCCCCGGCGGACTTGTGTCGAGGGCCGGTGAACCGGTCAGTCTGTGGATAGTTTTTAGGCAGTTTTCCATCTGCCTCGGCGAATGCGGGCTGGTTCCCCTTATTCCGCCTCAGCTACACTACAGGGTGTTAAAAAAAGGTACGGCCAAACTTTCAGGAAACATTCCTCACACACAAATAAAGAAAAGGTGTTATGTGGACATGTGTCCGGAAACGCTTAATTTCCATGTTAGAGCTCATTTTAGTTTCGTCAGTATGTAATGTACTCCCTAGATTCACCGCCAGTTAGCCCAATTGAAGGAAGGTAATGTTGACTTCGGTGCTTGTGTTGACATGCGACTCATTGCTATACAGTACTAGCATCAAGCACATCAATACGTAGCATCAACAGGTTAGTGTTCATCACGAACTTGGTTTTACAGTCAGTGCAATGTTTACAAATGCGGAGTTGGCAGATGCCCATTTGATGTATGGATTAGCACGGGGCAATAGCAGTGGCGCGGTACGTTTGTATCGAGACAGATTTCCAGAACGAAGGTGTCCCGACAGGAAGACGTTCGAAGCAATTGATCGGCGTCTTAGGGAGCACGAAACATTACAGCCTATGACTCGCGACTGGGGAAGACCTAGAACGACGAGGACACCTGCAATGGACGAGGCAATTCTTCGTGCAGTTGACGATAACCCTAATGTCAGCGTCAGAGAAGTTGCTGCTGTACAAGGTAACGTTGACCACGTCACTGTATGGAGAGTGGTACGGGAGAACTAGTTGTTTCCGTACCATGTACAGCGTGTGCAGGCACTATCAGCAGCTGATTGGCCTCCACGGGTACACTTCCGCGAATCGTTCATCCAACAATGTGTCAATCCTCATTTCAGTGCAAATGTTCTCTTTACGGATGAGGCTTCATTCCAACATGATCAAATTGCAAATTTTCACAGTCAACATGTGTGGGCTGACGAGAATCCGCAATCACGTCATCAACACAGATTTTCTGTGAACGTTTGGGCAGGCATTGTTGGTGATGTCTTGATTGGGCCCCATGTTCTTCCACCTACACTCAATGGAGCACGTTATCATTTTATCATGATTTCATACGGGATACTCCACCTGTGCTGCTAGAACATGTTCCTTTACAAGTACGACACAACATGTGGTTCATGCACGATGGAGCTCCTGCACATTTCAGTCGAAGTGTTCGTACGCTTCTCAACAACACATTCGGTGACCGATGGATTGGTAGAGGCGGACCAATTCCATGGCCTCCACGCCCTCTTGACTTTCATTTATGGGGGCATTTGAAAGCTCTTGTCTACGCAACCTTGGTACCAAATGTAAAGACTCTTCGTGCTGGACGGCTGTGAAACAATACGCCATTCTTCAGGGCTGCATCAGCGCATCAGGGATTCCATCCGACGGAGGGTGGATCCATGTGTCCTCGCTAACGGAGGACATTTTGAACATTTCCTGTAACAAAGTGTTTGAAGTCACGCTGGTGCGTTCTGTTGCTGTGTGTTTCCATTCCATGATTAATGTGATTTGAAGAGAAGTAATAAAATGAGCTGTAACGTGGAAAGTAAGCGTTTCCGGACACATGTCCACATAACATATTTTCTTTCTTTGTGTGTGAGGAATGTTTCCTGTAAGTTTGGCCGTACCTTTTTGTAACACCCTGTATAACGGCGATTGCTGCGCAAACGAGTTCTCCACGTACGCGTACACCACCGTTAGTCTACCACGCAGACATAGGGGTTACCCTAGTCTGTTGTGAGACGTTCCCGGGGGCCGAACCGTACAATAACCCTGAAAGAGTGGTTCAGTGAGGGGCGGCGGAGGGGTGAAGTGGACTGCGGTAGTCGTCGTGGGATTGTGGACCACTGCGGCTGCGGCGGGGACGGAGCCTCACTGTCATTTCTAGGTCCCCGGTTAACATACAATACAATACAATGCCTGTAGTATAGACTATCCGTTCTGTGTCCACGCATTTTTACTTCGGTACCTGATATGCTGCCCAGCGGAAAATAAACATAAATGGCTTGTTTTTGCCACATGCACTTGGAGGAGCTAACCAACCTAACAAACAACTCGTAATAGCTATAATTATTAGTCTGTAAATTAAGTAAATACTTAATGTTGTTCAGTATACTGTCCTCAATATCTACACTCATGCCCCTAAGACTCCGTAGGTACCGCATTTGAAGATGAGCATTTCTATAATGACATTCATAAATCCATGTTGATTCCGTATCAACATTTATACTATAGCACCTGATAGGCAAGAGTCACTTATGCCGATGAGTTCTCATTTACATCCTCTACCCGTCAATGGCCACGCTACTTACCACCTGCCTCTCAGGCAACGGCCAACTAGGCTCACGTCAGAATTCACCAGTTTCAATTAAAATTAAACACGTCTCAAAATATTACTGTGTCTCTAAATACTTTTGTTCGATACTGAGCTGGAAAACTACACTCATAAGAAGGCCTTAACGTTAGTTGACATTTGTGGATAAAGCTGTTGGTTGTTAGGTGCATGTTATTATAAAATACGGCTGAAAACAGCGAGCTGCGCAATTCGAGCAGTTTGACCACTGGAACAGACGAATGTATTCGGTAAGTAAGTCAATATCGTGTATTTCCAAATTGTGCACACTTCAGAACTCCGGTTCCACGACATCAAGCTCACGACGACATCTGCGGAAGTACAGAAGTCCCATGATTTATTGCAGCACCTGTATACCGGATCTGGTGACATTATTTTCGACTCAGAATCGTCAAATACCACCAACATTGTGCGTCATCGTCGCCACACGATCTCGGAATCTTGCAACGAGGTGAGGTGCTGGCAAAATTGAGATTTTTTTAAAAAGACTAGTAAAGGCGATCAGGCTCTCAACTGCAAAATTAATATTGTACCTGCTCGAACAGTCCACGGGTGTACTGCGGGTCCATAGCGTCCAACGGGCACAATATTTTGGCGATCAGACATTTCACCATCGTCAGGTGCGCTGACGAACTGAGCTCCTGAGGGCGGGCGGCCGTCCTAAATCCCCTTCCCACGTGAGGCGTTCTCTCCGCGGTCCGCGCCCGCGGCCGCGCGTCGGCGGTCGCTGAGAGGCTGGCGTCGGCGTCTGTGGTGCCGTCGGTGTAACTGCCTCGTCCGCCCTGGTCGCCAGTTCGTTTTGTTTGCTGAGCTCAGGAGTGTGGAGTGACGAATCACGGTAGACAATGTGGCGATCCGATGGCAGGGTGTGGGTATGGCGGATGCCTGGTGAAGGTCATCTGCCAGCGTGTATAGTGCCAACAGTAAAATTCGGAGCTGATAGTGTTATGGTATGGTCGTGTTTTTCACGGAGGGGGTTTGCACCCCTTGTTGTTTTGCACAGGCCTACACTGATGTTTTAAGCACCTTCTTGGTTCCCACCGTTGAAGAGCAATTCGGGGATGTTGAGTGCACCTTTCAAGACGATCGAGCACCTGTTCATAATGCACGGCCTGTGGCAGAGTGGTCACACGACAATAACATCCCTGTAATGGACTGGCACGCACATTGTCCTGACCTATAGAACACGTATGCGGTGTTTTGGAAGCACTTCGTAAAGAATGGGCTGCCATTCACCGAGAAACCTTCTAGCTCCTGATGAACGTATGCCTGCAAGAGTGGAAGCTCTGATCAAGGCCAGCACCATATTGAATTCCAGCATTAACCGATGGAGGGCGCCACGAACTTGTAAGTCATTTTCAGCCAGGTGTTCGGATACCTTTGATCACATAGTGTATATATACGTGTCTAAGTGTGTGTGTATATGTGTGTATGTTCATATATATGTGTGTATTCATAATATATGTGTGTATCTGTCTATACATGTATGTAAATGCACAAAATTTTTTTAAAGTCTGCAGTAAATTTGTTTTAATATTATCTCTGTTCAGAGAATGTCAACAGTTATGTTAACGTACTCTCAGCTTTGACGCTTTACCAAATGTGTAAGGACAGTACAAGCAAATACACATGACGATGAACTGTGTTCTCTAAATGGTAACTAATTAATAAAATAAATTTGCAACACTCTCCGAAAGCATTATAGAAATGAACGATCAGTAACAGAATTCCCCGTTAGCGTATAAACAGAAGTTGCTGTGAGGAAAAAACAAACAGACAAATAGTTCGCCTTTTGGTTTCAGGACCTATGAGCGATGTTGTCCTGTAGCCAGTTCTCGTTTGACCAATTTTTTTTTTTTTTATGTCACGGCAGACGTGACATATGTTGTTGTTGTGGTCTTCAGTCCTGAGACTGGTTTGATGCAGCTCTCCATGCCACTCTATCCTGTGCAAGCTTCTTCATCTCCCAGTACCTGCTGCAGCCTACATCCTTTTGAATCTGCTTAGTGTATTCATCTCATGGTCTCCCTCTAGAATTTTTACCCTCCACGCTGCTCTCCAGCTGCCTCAGAATACGCCCACCAAGCGATCCCTTCTTGTTGTCAAGTTGTGCCACAAGCTCCTCTTCTCCCCAATTCTATTCAATACCTCCTCATTAATTACGTGATCTACCCATGTAATCTTCAGCATTCTTCTGTAGGACCACATTTCGAAAGCTTCTATTCTCTTCTTGTCTAAACTATTTATCGTCCACGTTTCACTTCCATACATGGCTACACTCCACACATGAGCAAGAATAAAACGAGAAACAGCACTCTTGTAACAGTGGCAGCTCAGTATCCTAAGTACGCAGCCCGCAGCCCGCAGCCCGCAGCCTTAGACTTGTGCCCGCGCCACTCACCTAGAGGAGGAGCACGAGCGGCAGCGCGAGCAGCGCGCGGTGTGCCAGCTGCGCCCTGGGCTGCGAGCTGTTGGAGGAGGCGCGCCCGCCGCGCACCGGGTAGCCGACCGCCAGCCCGTGGGCGCCCGTGTGGCCGTGCACAGAGCGCGCCGTGCACGCGCCCGCCAGCAGCAGCGCCGCCGCCACCACCAGCCACAGCCGCCACGCCCGCATCACGCCTCGCCTGCACACACACACACACACACACACACTCAGCATGCACGCGCCACGCTCGTCAAGCCACGTACCGTATTAACTCCATACAAACTAGACAGGCTGAAACTTCGAGCATCTGGCTGGGAGCTGCTGCATATTCAGTCTGCTGCCTTAAACGTCTGGCGTGACAGACCACGTTATGGGGAACAACTTTTATTGTGTTAGAGACAAAATGTTCGCTGACGTTTCCCGGCGAGGCGAGGCGCCTTTCACTATCGGTTATGCGTCTGAGAAGCAGCTTGCCGTAGGTCCTCAACAGTCTCCATTTGCAATATGTGTTGCCTGTAATCCACTCACATTTTCGGCGTGGGAGGGCGTAGGTCAAAGTTCCCGATTCGCTTCGAAACTATCTCCCTCCACTTAGAGACACTCATTCTTAAGTTTTCCTTGTTGAAAGTCGCTCTGTCACTTTACTCGGGTATGTAGTATAGACCTATATGTCAAATTCGATAAAAAGCTTCGTCGGGAAGTGTCAGGGAATATTATGTAGCCGGCCGGAATGGCCGCGCGGTTCTAGCCGCTACAGTCTAGAACCGAGCGACTGCTACGGTCGCAGGCTCGAATCCTGCCTCGGGCATGGATGTGTGTGATGTCCTTAGGTTAGTTACGTTTAAGTAGTTCTAAGTTCTAGGGGACTGATGACCTCAGAAGTTAAGTCCCATAGTGCTCAGAGCCAATATTTTGCCTCCAACAAAAGTTGTTCCCCATGACGTGATCCATCACCGTAAATTTTTAATATAAATATTTTGTAACTTGTGTAAGACACACGATGGCAACATTGTTGAGATTCTCACATGGTTGCTCCTTTCTTTGAGGAGTACTGAGATGGAATTAAATGGTTTGAACGGCTCTCAGCACTATGGGACTTAATATCTGAGATCATCAGTCTCCTAGAGCTTAGAACTACTTCAACCTGACTAACCTAAGGACATCACACACATTCGTCCCCGAGGCAGGATTCGAACCTGCGACCGTAGCTTCCAGATTGAAGCGC
Source organism: Schistocerca piceifrons (assembly GCF_021461385.2). NCBI lineage: Eukaryota > Metazoa > Arthropoda > Insecta > Orthoptera > Acrididae > Schistocerca > Schistocerca piceifrons. The sequence goes on along the minus strand of NC_060138.1, from coordinate 329,877,624 downwards.
CTAGAACCGCTCGCCTCAAGCTCGGCAACAAGCTCGGTTATGAAAGAACGGGAAAGGAAACCATTCGTGCCGTTTTGTAAGGGAAACATCCGGGCACTTGCCTGTAGCGATTTAGAAAAATCACGGAAAACCTAAATCTGAATGACCTGACAAGGATTTGAACCATAGCCTTCCCGAACTACAGTCCAGTGTGATAGCGATTCAGCCAAATCGTTCAGTACTAAATGAGATTGAAAGGATGGATCTGGATGTTGTTGTATCCAATGAAATGAAGAAAAGGGAAAAAGAGAAGAAACGCCATATAAGTGATGAAATCGAAATGAGCCAAAAAAGTGACAAGAGTAAAATATGTAAGTGACTGATTTTTAAAGCTGGGTCTCATACTATATGGACAACCTACTACTACAGTATTGATATATGAAGTAAATGAGAATGAAGTTTGCAGCGACAGACAGAATTTTTTTACCAAATTTAATGAACTCTTGAAAAATATACCTACCCATAACGAGGTAATGTTATTTGGAGATTTAAACAGTAGGTTGGTTTGTTGGTTGATTCGGGGGATGAGACCAAACAGCGAGATCACCCGTCTCATCAGACTAGGGAAGGATGGTGAAGGAAGTCGGCCGTGCCCTTTCAAAGGAATCATTCCGGCATTTGCCTGAAGCGATTTAGGGAAAGCACGGATAACCTAAATCAGTATGGCCGGACGCGGGTTTGAACCGCCGACCTCCTGAATGCGAGTCCAGTGTGCTAATCACCGTGCCACCTCACTCGATAAACAGTAAGATTGGCTGCGACGACACACATTTGGTAGGACACTGTGGAGATTAAGTAGTAAATAACAATGGTCACAGAATGATACAAATATGTTGGGAATAAGAATACATATTTGCAAATACCTGAATTCAACACAAGGAAATGAACATGTGCGTTTGGGAGGACATAACTTGAGGTATTAGATCTATCACTGACTTGATGATAGTCCGTAGAAACAACAAATTCTCGGTGAGAGATTATAGGTATTTAGACAACTTGAATGTGCAGTTAGCCATCATAAGGTAACAGAGAATATCATTTACCCCTTCAAAGTATGCGATCTACTGTGAGAGAACACATAAATGAAACTCTACTGCAGGTACCATGTTTAAAACAGAGCTGTGAGACCATATAGTACTAAGAGTTATACTAAAACAGTGCTTTTCAAATTACAGGGGAATTAGTGTAACAACTTAAGTAGAAAAACTTTTCTCTAGTATTCTTAAGGAAAAGAACGAGCAGATTATGAGAAATTTCTCAGAGGAGCACAGCCGCTTTAGGACCGGTAGATAATACATGGATAGCATCCACCGTCTTAGACAAGCAGTAGAAAAGAACGGAGCTAGCAACAAGGAAATACACATGACATTTGTGAATGCTGAAAAAGAGTATGACAGCATCCCAAGATCTGAGATTTCGCCTGTCATCAAGGGACTAAAAGTACATGATGAATGAGTTAATATTCTTATGAGAATATACCAAGAGACAGCACCAAGAGTAAACATGAGAAACAGAATAACATGGTTCAAATGGCTCTGAGCACTATGCTAATTAACTTCTGAGGTCATCAGTTGCCCAGAACGTACAACTAATTAAACCTACCCAACCTAAGGACATCACACACATCCATGCCCGAGGCAGGATTCGAACTTGCGACCGTAGCGGTCGCTCGGCTCCAGACTGCAGCGCCTAGAACCACACGGCCACTCCGGCCGGCAACAGAATAACAGAAATCTTCAAAACCGAGAAAGCCCTTAAGCAAGATTGCAGACTATCTTAATTACTTTAACATATACACGGACCAAGCGCATGAGGCATGGTACAAAAAAGGTTCAAGAAGGGTATGTTAGTTGGGTAGGCCAGAAAGCATTCAGTGTTTTTTTGCAGATGACCAAATATTTTTCGCAAACGGAAGAGATAACATGGAGCACAAGCTGGATATACTGCAGATTTAATGCGCTAGATAGAGTCTAAAAATTAATTTTCACAAGACAGAGCACACGCTTATTGGTTAACAAGAAAAAAGAGTTAGTACCTGAAGATGAAAAAAATCAAGAAATGTGAAAATTTTAAGTTTTAGGTTGTATTAAGTCCAATGTGGCACCTGTGACAAAGATATTGAGACCAAAATAGCGATGGGTAAACGAGAGAACAGGTCTCTACGTGGATTTGGAATAATAGTATTAATTAGTGGACCAAAAAAGATTGTTATGGTGCAGAAATGAAGCCACGTATGAATAAAAGATGAGACAAGATCAGGACAGTGGAATTAGATTTCATGAGAAGATGTCTGCAGATCATCCGTGAAAATAAGGTCAAAACATAAAAAAATATGGGAAATATGGAAGTGACACAGTCCATAACGAGCAAAAGCAAACTGGAGAGTAAAAATCTTCAGTGGTTTGGACATGTTAAAAAAATGAGCAATGACAAGTGCCACAGGAAGGCGTTAATGCGGGTCCCGATAAGAACTAAAGCATTACGTATAGGGCTTAACAGCTGTCGACTGAATTACTCGAGACTAATGGAAGGAGAAAATGACTAACCTCTAGCATGGAAAGTCAAAGAAGAGGAAGAAGAAGCAGCAAAAGTAGGATAAGAAGGAGAAGCCTTATATTTCTTAACAATATCGGAAAACTCCCTAAAATACAACGACGCGGAGGGTTTTGCTGACCGATTTCTGTTAAAAACAAGTAGCGAGAGGCTCTCTTACAAACTACACCACCTCATTTGCCCGACCTATTTTATGTGTCTAACAACTTTAGAAAGCAGACTCAGTCCCGCTGTTCTGTAGAAAGAAACAGCGGTGGCATCTCCTACTGTTTGGCAGTTCTATTGGCAACAACACACTGTGGAGGGGATTACTGTCAATCCTCCAACACTAAGGTGATAAAAGAATGGTTCTGGTTGAATTCTCTTTGGTTCATGCTAGCTCATTCTTAGGTCACTTGCGTTCTGCGGGCATGATTTCATGTTAGCACAGAACCCTTGGTACTCTGAGGTAATATAAATATATAAAAGTTAGAGTTTATTTTTCTAAATAAAAATGTTTCATTACAGTACAGTAAAAGTCTTTATACTTTCCTACGAAATGTGCGATATCAATTACTGTATCAAACAACTACATCCTGTATGCTTGTGAAATTGAAGAGCGACGAGACGGATGAGCAGACGGAAAGAATCGCTTTACAAGATGAGTCGTGACCTATCCGTTAACGGGACACTGCCCACTACTCCTTTCGTGATGGCTGAGACACTACATTGGCAGCCTCTCAAAGCCACTGGAATATTTGTGGCAGGGAGCCTACACAGAGCTCCTAGCCAGGGCTGGTGATGTACTTGTCGGATGTCTTCGAACACTTAAAGAAAGATAACAGTCTACATCTACATCTACATTTATACTCTGCAAGCCACCCAACGGTGTGTGGCGGAGGGCACTTTACGTGCCACTGTTATTACCTCCCTTTCCTGTTCCAGTCGCGGATGGTTTGCGGGAAGAACGACTGCCGGAAATCCTCCGTGCCAACTCGAATCTCTCTAATTTTACATTCGTGATCTCCTCGGGAGGTATAACTAGGGGGAAGCAATATATTCGATACCTCATCCAGAAACGCACCCTCTCGAAACCTGGACAGCGAGCTCCACCGCGATGCAGAGCGCCTGTCTTGCAGAGTCTGCCACTCGAGTTTGCTAAACATCTCCGTAACGCTATCATGTTTACCAAATAACCCTGTGACGAAACGCGCAGCTCTTCTTTGGATCTTCTCTATCTCTTCTGTCAACCCGACCTGTTACGGATCCCACACTGATGAGCAATACTCCAGTATAGGTCGAACGAGTGTTTTATAAGCCACCTCCTTTGATGATGGACTACATTTTCTAAGGACTCTCCCAATGAATCTCAACCTGGCACCCGCCTTACCAACAATTAATTTTATAAGATCATTCCACTTCAAATCGTTTCGTACGCATACTCCCAGATATTTTACAGAAGTAACTGCTACCAGTGATTGTTCCGCTATCATATAATCATACAATAAAGGATCCTTCTTTCTATGTATTCGCAATAGATTACATTTGTCTATGTTAAGGGTCAGTTGCCACTCCCTGCACCAAGTGCCTATCCGCTACAGATCTTCCTGTCTCTGAGTCCTATTACTCCTTCGATTGGTCTACTGCCTTTGAATATTTCTTCTCTCCTCCTTTCCGCAGCCCTGGACTGACGTCATGGATGACAAAGAGCTTGCTAACCACCTCACATGGACTGCTGCCGTCACCTAACTGGCCTAGCGTAATATCATGCAGCCGGCCGTTGTGGCCGAGCGGTTCTAGGCCCTTCAGCCTGGAACCGCGCGACTGCTACGGTCGCAGGCTCGAATCCTGCCTCGGGCATGGATGTGTGTGATGTCCTTAGGTTAGTTAGGTTTAAGTTGTTCTAAGTTGTAGGGGACTGATGACCTCAGATGTTAAGTCCCAGAGTCCTCAGAGGCATTTGAACCATTTTCGTAATGTCATGCAAATAAACTCAATGTCATCCTGCTTCTCAACGACTAGAATATCGTGTGCACGCAACACGCGGTCGAGTGCTTTTTACACAAGAGCTACGCTCACACGAACCATTGCAGGGCCATAAGTTGCGCTCCTACAAGGGACCTCTTGAGTGCTACGTCGCAGAAGGCCAATGACGTTTACAGCATTCGATGCCCCACATAGTGTCTACCATGCAGCCACAATATTGGCTACTAATGGCAACAGGGGACATTGTTGATCACAGCATGAGGCTACGGAGCGTAGCTGAACCGCTTACTCGACGTGTAACTCACAACAATGCTACATTACTACAGTGCTAGAGGTGTTGATGCAGAGCAGAGAAACAAAGCGAACATTGCATTATATCTATAACAGTTGCCGAAGTCGACAGTTTGGCAGAAAGGAATCCAAGGAATTTCGCAGAATGAGACAAAGGTTACAAATGAAATATTGGCGTTTCTGCGAGATGAGTCTGTAGAATGGGTGGTGTATAAGCTCTACTCATGTACTATGGACATGAGCGGTACAATGATGATGAGACCTGCTTAACAAGTGAAAGTGATAGTGAAACAGGTGTCGAGCCATGTAGTCCATCAGCCTTGTCGGACTGTGAGCCACATTCCCATCTCTAGTGAAACATAGTAAAGGACAGTCGTTGTCCAAGGATCGGGTGCGAAACATAATTACGTGCATGGATTATTATCCGCAGCGTATTAAAAAAGAAACAAGTATGAATAGATTTCGAATAAGTCCGCAGCAATATGACCGTGTAAAGAATAGGAAAAACTACAAACATTCAAGGAAGGACAAGGCGCACTTGTTACAAAAACTGGAGTTTGCGCGTTTCAAGGATGCTCGATACGATTTACAGGATGTGCATGATAGTGATCTACTGCGTTATACGCATCAAACTGCGCGTGACATAGATTACTCGTACAGTGATTTCAAGGGAAGCAGTGGATAGTTGCATAACTTCAAGCAGTGCTACAGAATAGGAAGACGTGGGATAACGAAGTTTCAAACAAAGCGTCAACTTGTCGATGCTCTGCAATCTGCGGAATCAGTCCGAAAATTTGTAGATGAGATAAACAAACTTATCCCATCGTTCGGCAAGGGACATGTTTATTTAACTCCGACCAATCGGGTTTTGAGAAGGAAATGCATATCAAAGGGCACCTATAAATTAGAGGTACCAAGAGAGTTGTAACAAGATCAACTAACATCATCGCCTTAACACATTCGTATACAAATATGTCGACTGTTAGTCTGGATCGTAAATTGGCTGGAAAGTTATTTATTGTACTGCGGGAAGTTGAAGGTGCTCTACCCGCAACGATTCTTTCTCTTGCGGGTGATCTAGGAAGGACAGTAGGGCACTTTTACGTCACAGCAAGTAAGAATGAGAAAATGGACGAAAGAGAGCTACAACTACGGTATGAGCACTGCTTTTGGCCAATAGCTCGTCAAAATAGCTTGCTTTTGCTTCATTTCTGGTCTGCGTATAAGAATCATACTATTTTAGAGCAAACTGTACCTCTTAAGAAGTGAGTGGCATTGCAGTTAAGACCACCTGGAACCACTGGACAAATTCAGCCTCTGGATGTTTGTTTTTTCCTGCCTATAAAATATATTATCGCACTATTTGTAGCTACGCCTTAAAGGATAGCTAGTTTCTTGATAAGCTCCACGACAGACAGTTAAGCAATCGATTACATGCCACCACATTCGATCAGTTCTCATCACGCCGTTACACCAATATGATGCTATGTGCATTCCTTAAGGGTGATGAACGTCGTACCTGGTTTGTAACTCCTAAGGAGTTCGCCTTCGCTCTTGATAATGAGAACTTTGGTGATCGCTGTGGTACGCCAATTTTATTCGGAGCTCGTCGCGCAAGTTGATGGTTTGTTTTGAACATTTCTTGAATGTCGAAGACGCCCATTTTGTGAAGTGTAATACGTACATCCCATAGAAGGTTCATCTCTGCACCTCCAGCACACTCATTTTCTGTCGCATTCCTGATGCGCATGGTGAGTCATTAGCAGCTAATATTTTTCCTGCCATAACTCTTAGCACAACATTTTAAAATGAATCTCACTAAAGATTGAACTTGCGACCTCACACTCAAGTAATTCTTTGTTAGTGTGTACGTCATTTGTTTTCGTGTTGCTCCGCCACAGTTTTGTCAGCAGACTGCCGCATATTCCTATACTTTCCGTGGGTCTTGAATATCACTTATCTTATGGATTTATGATCGTTATTTTCGATCGTACCTCGTATTTGCGGAATTTCAATGATTTCTTAAGCACAGAAGAGGAATTCCGTTATAGTCTGTCAGTAGGGAGCTTCTTTTGTACAAAGGACTTGTTTGGCTTCTATTTGCTTGCAGATGTTGTTACATATTCAAAATTGCTGATGTTTCAATTCTCATTTTGCAATAATGATATATTAATGATTTGTAGTTTATGTCTATGTGGAATTGAATTTACGTTTTGCAAGACCTGTTTTGTTTTAATTTATTGACGCATCTTTGTTACCAACCGTGGCACAAACTGTAAATAACAAAACATATGCATTGAACATGAAAGCGGAAGGGGCAGAATGGTTTGTAGCCTTTAAGTACAATGGCACAACATGTAAGTTAAAAGCGCTGTATTTCATCGACATTGTGTATGTGTTTCTGGCCATTGAAGGTGCTTCAATAAATTAAGGCAAAACGAGTCGGACAAAGCATAAATTGCGTTTAATCATTAAGAATACGATGTTGCTGTTTCTACCTTTACACTGGTGCAGCTATTTAAGCCAGTTCTGTGAAAGCCATAATTTCTTATTACGAACGTGTATAACTTAGGTACGCTTTGGGATACAGTAGATTTCCTTGGCCAACGAAAATCCATAGCTGCGTTGCGTTCTGGAAAGCAACTCCGGGTCTTGCCATTAGCATGCTGAATCAGATTAGCACGGCCTTTTTCATGATACATAGGCCTGCTGTTATGAAACCGGCGCTACTGATACGTCACTCTTGAGAAGGCACAACCTTTGGCTGTGGAAAAAGTGGACTTGAGAACATACAAGGGACTTCAAGCACTCGTAGAACTGTTCGGTTAAGCATCAGCATAGGACATGATCAGTGATTTGCTGACGACGTTCTTCCTATGCCAACAAAATATTTCGACAGAAGGATAGCGACGAGTTTATGAAAGTCACTTTTCCCTTTCGCATATTATCTTAGTGGCACTGATTACCTATGCATAACGTATGAGACTGTTCTTTAAACTACTAAATTCATGCTTTCATGCTTTGGTGTAAATTGCTTCTAAAAAAGCCAAACTCAAAAATCTTTTATCGTCATCATATGTGGAACTGCTACAAAAAATGAGAAGATGAGTAAAGCTCATCACAAATCAGGAAAAGAAAATATTGCGGACAAATATATACCAAAGGAGAACCAAACCCTCTATTAACATGGTTAAACGGCAATAAAATATATAACGTCCTCCAGAGGTCTGGATTCAATCACTGTTCTGTCTCAGCATTTTAATCTCTCATTTACCACTTCTTTCACCTCTGCCAATTCTGAATTGCACCATGGTTCGGAGTCCACATTAATCTGTAGGCTCCACTCTAACTGGCTGGGTGAGTTAGTTCACAGGTCAGAGGAAGGCAAGGGCAAACCACTTTCGACAGGCCCAAGCTTAGTAAAGCACTGTGGTGTCGTAATTAAGATCAACTTTTCTGTCAGCTTTAAACCTTTTTTATCTTAACAGGACAAGGAGCCATGGTGGCCCCTGAAAAAGATGGGAAAGTTAACAAAATAATTGAATAAAGGCGATTAAAAGGTGATAAAATATATTAAAAAGGTAATTTAAAGGTGACAATTTTTCAATACACAGATATGGCAGAAAAGAATTGTTTTCATGTTTGATAATCTCTTACCAAAGAGGAATTTTAAGACCTTAGTAAATACCGTATTATCCACCTGGAGGGGGTATGGCCATTTTTTCCTTTGTACAAATTTATTAATATATGCAGGTACATTTGTAATTCAGTATTGGTAATTCGATTTTGGTAATCGTGATCCAGAAACAAAATCTACATCACATTTTTATAACTAATTATATTCTATGCATCAATAATGGAAAAAGACCAACAAAATATATCTGGACTCCTGTTTCTTAGGAACCGTAGCAAACAATGAAATAATCATACTACATTTTCTTTTCTCAAGATTTTTCTGAGTGGCTTCGACTTCCCATTCTCTCACTCTTTCTTCTACTTTCATGATTTTTTCAGCCTCATGCATACCTTGGGTCACTTCTTCTGCCTTTGAATTATTTTGTTCCAGTGCTTTCTTCAGTTTACCTGAAGCTGCAAAGATAAGTCCTTCTCGTACGACCTTAGATGGCTGGTATTCTTTCTTATTTTCTTTCAGAGCAGCTGTCCCGCCGTCGGTTGATCTTTTTACTTTATACAACTTCTTAATCATCTCTTCAAGATGGGTTTGGTTTTGTTCTTCTTTTTTCTTTTCTTACAATTGAAGTTTTCGTCTCTTTTTACATTCTTCTTAATAAGCAATATAATTTGCATGTGCTTGCTGTCCACACCTAACGAACTGTGAGTCAAGGGGCACAGAAAGGCAGCGGGGGTATTGGGACCCAAAACATCCTTCACAGTTAAAACACTGTTTGAAAATCTTTCGATCATTGTTGCTTTGTCCTCTCTTAATGTGTGTTTCGAAATGGAATATCTCATGGAGATCGAGCAATATCATTTTCGCAACCTTTAAGATGTCATTGCGACTTCTGCTCTTTACTCTTTCATTGGGGTTTACAAACCTAAAACTTTTTAGTTATGCCTTTGCACTTCTTTTCCATCACAAGGCTGTAACCTGCGATGCAATGTTTTTGGACATTCTCCAATAACTACCACTTGTCATGTTCTTCCAGTTCACTAAGTTCTTCGGTTACTTGCCCACTATAATAACTAGTTGTTCAAGAGAAAGCAGATTATCAAATTTAAAGAGTTCATTAAGAAGAACTTAAGAAATATTCTTATTTTTTTCCTCAAAAGTGAAGCCTTGAAAAAACAAATTAACTTTTAAATATGTTTTGTGTATCTGTTCGGAATTTGTGAATCGTATTAAATAGTTCTGCACTTGAAATTATGAAGTAAGATTTTAAAAAAAAGAATTCATAACAGCGTTGTAGGATTTTGACTGGACTGTAGCAGCGTACCTTTTTACAGGTATATCTTTAAGAAAGAAATACTGAATACCATCCCACTGTTTCAAAAGCCCGTTTGCTGCAGGACCTAAGCCACCTTGTGGTTGTGTGACTCAAAAACTTATGATGTGGAATGTTAAATTTATACTAAGTTCCTTCAAATTCTTCCCACCGAACAGGCCAACCGTCAAAATAATGGTAAATATTAACCAGAAATTCGGATGCATTTTGACCCAAACATTATGCATTGCATGAATGTTGCAAGTTCCCATATTTAGGAAGTTGTCTGCCTCGGGTCTCCTGGACATCACAATCTAAAAGCCTAAACACTTTCTTGTTAATGTTAGGTCCATCTGATCACAGCATAACGCATTTAGTTAGGGACAAACTGGATTCAGAAAGTGCTTCACTTCACTTCTGATGTAACGTTTCACCATCTGCTTTGCCGATAAAGAATGTTCTTAGGTGTAGCGTTGTTATGCAACACTTACTCTCTGAGCAAAATGTAACTGTTGTTTGTAATTCTTTTTAATCTTTGATATTAATAGTTCCATCGAAACTCAATATGTAATATGATGAAATGTTTCTTATAACACAAAACAGCGGGAATCAGTAATAGCGCAATGTCTGAGGCATACAAGTATCGAATTTATTACGAATGTAGTACATAATTTCTTTTAGAACACGAGTAACAAAATAAGACGTTTGCGTTTCATGCGTGGAAATTTGTATAAAGGCTCTCACTGTCTTGTTGTGTTATTGCATTGTTAGTACCTTGTCCAACTTCCGTTCTTGTTATATACCTCAAAAATTCTCTTCGGCGTTGATTTCGTTGGATTTGTAGTTCTTGCACTGAAACTGTCGCCCGTTCTTCTCGTATAGCTATTTTCAACTCACACACGTCCTCAAATTGCCTTCCATTCGGACAAACACGCTTTTTAAGTGTTCCCTGAAGGTTTCCCATGGGGTCAAACCCGAGATACATGCAGGCCACAGCAAGACATCGATATCTTTATCTTCATATCACTTTTTGGTTGTAACTGAAACATGCACAGATGCATTACCTTGTTGAAATATTACACCTTTGACCCCTAGGTCCTCATACATTCTAATCAACTCTGTCTCCAGAGCCTCAGTTTACATGAAAGAGTTCTAGTGTTCAGCCAAGCAATGTGCGATTCACCTTTAGTGCAGAAGGCTGTCCAAATTATAACACTTCCACTATCAACAGTTTTACTCATTCTCACCAGCTGCTCTGTTCTAAAACTGTGCCAATAATGTAGAAATCCATCCGGCCCATCTAAATTAAACTTCTTCTCGTCACTGAAGAACACATTAGCCCATTCTGAAGCCCATGAAGTATGTTTTACAGCAAATTCCAATCTAGCATGTATATGTCTGGGTGTTAGAACAGGTTTCTGCAGTCGTTTCTTGAATGCAAGATGTTTGCAATTTAACAAAATCTGCCGTGCACGTCTAGCAGTTACGGGCAACTGTAAATTAGCAACAAGGTGAGAATAATAACGGTTTTTGACACTTGTTTTGCACAAAAGTAACCGTTTTGATGCCTCGGATAGTTTTATACTTTGCCCATATTCTCCGTTCTGTCCATATTGTGCTCCCAGTTTAACGAAATTATAAATCACTGTACTTGAACGGTTCAATTTTTGGCGATTTGACGATTGGAGGGTCTCAGTCTCTTTTAAGCACAGATTTTTGCTTTTCTCGCATGATAACTGTTTTCCACGGCGCATTGTCACATTCGTGGTTTATGTACACAACACACTGTCTCTAATAGCGTATGTTTCCTGTCTGCAGTAAAGGCACGTACATGTCTACTAATTCCGCACAAAGCCTTTTTGCCTATTTCCATCCTCTACCACCTGAATCGTCTTGACTTCTTGTTATGTACTGTAGTACTGACATCAAAAGCTATACCATTTAACAGCATTTGTCCGTACACTGTGTCCCTTACTGGTGCATACACAGTGGACAACTATTACAACCGACAATGTTAATTTTCCTGCAAATATTAATGCCTTGATATTGATTTCCATCTCTGTATGTTCCCAGAAATACAATTATGGTGCCTGTCCATCAGTTATCAGGTACCTTTGACGAAAGTGAAAACTGTTCGGGAACACTATCAGGGAACATCTTCTTGAAAACGTTACAAATATCATCTGACGAATCCATAGAGTAATTGGAAATCACTGATTTGATTGTCCAAATCAATTCAGCGCTGGTAAAGCTATCCTTGACACTTGTTGGTGTGCGTAACGAACTTGGTTCAAATGGCTCTGAGCACTATGGGACTTAACATCTGAGGTCATCATTCCCCTAGACTTAGAAGTACTTAAACGTAACTGATCTAAGGACAGCACACTTCCATGCCCGAGGCGGGATTCGAACCTGCGACCGTAGCAGCAGCGCGTTTCCGGGCTGAAGCGCCTAGAACCACTAGTCCACTACGGCCGGCTGTATCGAACTATAAGGTTGTGTCTGATGTCGAAGTTCTAAATGAAACTGATGTGGACCAAATTTACTATTGAAGCTACAGTTGTAGTTTGTTGAAAGTGAGCGGTCAAAAATTGTCTGAAAACCAAAACTTTGAACATAGCTACAAAGGTTCAGTGACCGTGTCAGAATTATATTGTAACAAATAAGCCCTCGGTCACAAATATTAAGTCAAAATTGACCTGGTTTCGACGCTACTATGAGCGTCGTCTTCAGAATTAGACTAACTGTACTAAAACATTAGGTATATAGTACATTAATAAAATTAAAGTTTGCACTGACTCAAAACGATGCAGTACTTACAAATCACATATTAAAAAAGATCTCGGCCGGAAAGGCGACGTCATGAACACTTGTCAGATGGCGAGCCGCTAAGGGCTGCTCGTACTGTGGACAGGGGTTGCTGCGCTTACCAGATAGGACGGACGGAGTACATCGAAAAAGTTCAAAGAAAGGCAGCACGTTTTCTATTATCCCGAAATGTGGGAGAGTGTCATAGAAATTATACGGGATTTGGGTTGGACATCATTAAAACAAAGGCGATTTTCGTTGCGACGGAATCTTCTCACGAAATTCCAATCACCAGCTTTCTGCTCCGAAAGCGAAAATATTTTGTTGACACCGACCTACATAGGGAGGAACGATCACCAAGCTAAAATAAGGGAAATCAGAGCTCGTACGGAAACATATAGGTGTTCATTCTTTCCGCGCGCTATACGAGATTGGAATAATAGAGAATTGTGAAGGTGGTTCGGTGAACCCTCTGCGAGGTGTTTAAATGTGATTTGCAGAGTATCCATGTAGATGTAAATGTAGATTCACGGTCTATCTGAGCCATCCACTTGTTATCTTATATACTCGTTGCTGCCGACCGCAGCGCCGTATTCTGCCTGTGTAAATACTGTATCTCTGTTTTTGAATACGAAAGCCTATACCAGTTTCTTCGGCGCTTCAGTGTAGAATGTGATACACTGTGAATCACCAGTGTGATTATTTATCATTGTGGAGATGTTCATCATATAAAGGGCATTAAGTTAGTTAAGTATTTTTTATTAAAGTTACGAATAACAATATTTTTTATAAGAGCAGTCAAACGAAAACAAGACAGATGGAAAAAACTAAGTGAGCTGTTTATTATTTCAAAGGTAAACGCCATTGCTAATGATACATTTATTCCAATGTGAGACGAGATGGTCAGTGCCTCCATGGAAAAACTTCTTCGGTTGCCCACGGAACCGTGATTGTACCCAGGCGCGCACTCCATCGTCCGAAGTTAATCGACGGTCACAAGCGTCTTTACTCAGGGCTCCAAAAATATGGAAATAGCGTGAGGAGAGACCGGGACTGTATGCAGGATGTGTTAGGGCACCCCAATGAAACTTCTGCAACGCAATGGAAACAACCTGCCAACAAAATGCTCGCCCACATGTTATAAGGCTTTTCGAGTACGGTGCAGATGTTTCACTGGGAAGCGATTACACATCTTCCCGGTCTCTTTACGTGTGATTTCCATATTTTTGAAGCCCTAAAGAAAGACGTACGTTACCGTAGATTTGCTTCGGACAAATACACTACTGGCCATTAAAACTGCTACACCACGAAGATGACGTCCTACAGACGCGAAATTTAACCGACGGGAAGAAGATGCTGTGATATGCAAATGATTAGCTTTTCAGAGCATCCGTGCCGGTGGCGACACCTACAACGTGCTGACATGAGGGAAGTTTCCAACCGATTTCTCATACACAAACAGCAGTTGGCCGGCGTTGCCTAGTGAAGCGTTGTTGTGATGCCTCGTGTAAGGAGGAAGTTTCCGACTTTGATAAAGGTCGGATTGTAGCCTACCGCGATTGGGGTTTATTGTATCGCGACATTGCTGCTCGCGTGGGTCGAGACCCAATGACAGTTAGCAGAATATGCAAACGGTGGGTTCAGGAGGGTAATACGGAACGCCGAGCTGTATCCCAACGGCCTCGTATCACTAACAGTCGAGATGACAGGCATCTTATCCGCATGGCTGTAACAGATCGTGCAGCCACGTCTCGGTCCCCGAGTCAACAGATGGGGACGTTTGCAAGTCAAAAACCATCTGCACGAACAGTTCGGCGACGTTTGCAGCAGCATGGACTATCACCTCGGAGACCATTGCTGCGGTTACCCTTGACGCTGCATCACAGCGCCTGCGATGGTGTACTTAAAGACGAACCTGGGTGCACGAATGCAAAACGTCATTTTTTCGGATGAATACAGGTTCTGTTTACAGCATCATGATGGTCGCATCCGTGTTTGGCGACATCGCGGTGAACGCACATTGGAAGCGTCTATTCGTCATTGCCATACTGGCGTACCACCCGGCGTGATGGTCCCCTCTTGTTCGCAATGACGGTACTTTGAACAGTGGACGTTGCATTTCAGATGTGTTACGACCCGTGGCTCTACTCTTCATTCGATCGCTGTGAAACCCTACATTTCAGCAGGATAATGCACGACCGCATGTTGCAGGTCCTGTACGGGACTTTCTGGATACAGCACAGTCTCCATATCTCTTACCAACTGAAAACGTCTGGTCAATGGTGCCCGAGAAACTAGCTCGTCACAATATGCCAATCGCTACTCTTGATGAACTGTGGTATCGTGTTGAAGCTGCATGGGCAGCTGTACCTGTACACGCCATTCAAGCTCTGTTCGACTCAATGCCGAAGCGTATCATGGCCGTTATTACGGCCAGAGGTGGTTGTTCTGGGTACTGATTTCTCAGGATCTGTGCACCCAAACTGCGTGAAAATGTAATCACATGTCAGTTCTAGTATAATACATTTGTCCAATGAATACTCGTTTATCATTTGCATTTCTTCTTGGTGTAGCAATTTTAATGGCCAGTAGTGTACATGCGCGCCTGGGTACAACCGTATTTCCGTAGAAAATCGCAAGCGTTTTTGCATGAAGGGACTGACTGTCGTGTCTCAGAGTACGATAATCGTATTAACAGTTATGGGGATTATTTTTTAAATAAGAACTATTTACTTGTTTTCCAGGGTTGCATACATTAGTCGGTATCAACGGAACCCTTATGGGATCGCTTTGTTGTCTGTCTGTCTGTCTCTCCATCTATTAAGAACCCCTTCCCTCATCAGCGGCTAGACGTATAGACTTGAAATTTATGTCACATTCTAACGTCTATGATCCTTTGGTGATGCAAAAAGTTTAGCTTCTGTTTCAATACAGCCAAAAGACATGGCTATTTATGACAAATATTTTGATATTCGCAAACTCATTCATCGAAACCTGTAAGGCGTTTCCTGTTGACCGAGAATCATTAAATTTAACAAGAAATGAAGTTATACAGCTTACAAGTAAAGAAAAAAATCCTAAAATTGCTCATTTGTAACTACATGACAGTAAGAAGTACTTTTTCAACTGTTTTGAGACTGTCAGTCCGTCGGTTGAGACCCCGTTTCCTTAGGAACGCATGACGTATCAAGTTCAGATTTATGTCACGTACTATGGTTTACACTGATGTGAGAAAAATCATAGGATACCTCCTAATATCGAGTCGGACCACCCTTTGGCATGGGCTCAACAAGTCGTTGGAAGTCCTTTGCAGAAATACTGAGCCATGTTGCTCCTATAGCCGTCAATAATTGCGAAAGTGTTGCCAGTGCAGGGTTTTGTGCACGAACTGAGCTCTCATAAATGTCCCATAAATGTCCGGTGGGGGTCATGTCGGGAAATTTAGACGTCCAGGTCACTCGCTTGAGTTGGCCAGAATTTTCTTAAGACCAACAGCAAACAAGAGTAGTCCGGTGACATGGCACATAGTCATCCGCAGGTGCTGGCAACCACCCCAGACACATGCGGTGCTTCTTGATGTGCCACGCTTGTATGACTCAGTCTTGCCATGAGGGCACAATTATATTATTTAATGCTATACTTTTCATTATGAGTTCGTTACGGTGGTTACGGAAACAAACATGCGGTTTAGCGCGTGGCATGATTTCGTCACCTGTACACAGGATGGCAGCTTAGTCCTGTCCAAACTAGTACGACTATTCCAGTGTCCCTACAAGCGATCAAGGCAATAAAAACTTCGTATCTGCAGCTTTCTTTACACTGAATAGATTGACCACTCTCCAGCCGAGAATGTCACATATTTATAAAATATTTTCTATTTACTTATTAAAACTTGATTACAACTTACATTTTATGTAACTTGATGTTATAAATTCTTGGAGATGTATTAGTCACAGACAAATTTATTCCGACGTGTTTCGGTGCATCATCCTCAGAAAACTGTGACGATAAGAAACAATAAAAATGTCATTAACAGAACAAGCTACGGTGTATGACAAAGAAAAATCAAGTAGCAGCAGCATCGAAATTCATGCTGGAAAGTAAATCCTTACAAATATATACTACATACAAATATATACTATATAAATATATACTATACTTGAGTATTGCTCATCAGTGTGGGATCCGTACCATGTCGGGTTGACAGAGGAGGTAGAGAAGATCCGAAGAAGAGCGGCGCGTTTCGTCACAGGATTATTTGGTAAGCGTGATATCGTTACGGAGATGTTTAGCAAACTCAAGTGGCAGACTATGCAAGAGAGGCGCTCCGCATCGCGGTGTAGCTTGCTGTCCAGGTTTCGAGAGGGTGCGTTTCTGGATCAAGTATCGAATATATTGCTTCCCCCATTGAATATATTGCTTCCCCCTACTTATACCTTCCGAGGAGATCACGAATGTAAAATTAGAGAGATTCGAGCACGCACGGAGGCTTTCCGGCAGTCGTTCTTCCCGCGAACCATCCGCGACTGGAACAGAAAGGGAGGTAATGACAGTGGCACGTAAAGTGCCCTCCGCCACACACCGTTGGGTGGCTTGCGTGAATGTAGATGTAGATGTAGAAATTCGTCAAAATGCTTATGGTAAAAAGCAGTACAAGTAAAATACTGTATAGACTCTCATGTGAGATGTACACGTTAAGCGCAGCTTCAAAAGCTGTCCACCAGGAGACGGAAAGGCGCCAGATGGCGTTGATATCTAAGACCGAAAACAAGACAAATCGACACAATAAGGTTTATCGATTATTAAATGTAATCGTAAAGATCCTTTTCAATGTTACATCAGTTTCTACAAATAGCGTAACATATGTCATCAATAAAAAGTTATTCTGGCATACAGTCACCGCAACATACAAGCAGTGGCATACAAGCTTACAGTTTGTGAATTATAATCGTATTTTTTTTATTGCACCATAAAGCATACATACTAAATAGATCATTCGACAAAACGCGCGCGCACACGGACACACACACTCATACATGGGATGAGTTATTTCAGTTCGAGGTTACGTACAGTAACTACGGCCCATCAGGACATATCACAAAAGTATCGTTGCATACGGAATAAGTCCACATGCAAAAGTTTTCAAACATTTGGTTGTAGCATTTGTTTACCTCTGTTTACTTAATACAACAAAAGACCTGAATAATCTGTTCCACTTATTCTAAAATTTGTCTTTTCCTACAGATTTTGCCACACTAGTGCTCCTTTAAAAAATATCTTAACAATCCCTGCGTAGCTCGGTCCATTTAATTTATAACACGTGCAGCAATTAGCTATGCATGCGCACTTCTTATTTTCCAGACCATTCTTAGTTTATATTCAGTCCTACACTTTGCTGTAATATTTCTGTAACGTGGTGGCCGGTGGAAGCAAGGATAAAAGGCGAAATGTCACTCTAGTGGCGCATGGTGCAGTAGCGTGCGTAGCTCCAGTTGCTCCGCCTACGCCGCCGCTTTGGTCTTGATCAATTCTTGACCTCGAAGAAAATGTCCAGGAGATCGTGTTCACAGTCAAATCTGCGGCGTCAGCTAACGGTCAACGCCCGTTATTATCAGCTGCCGAACGATGTTGGTCACATTAGTTGTACAGATAATTACGAGTATGTTTTGAGACCATACCTGCTGAATACAATATTTACCATTTTCCTAAACTTTAGGGACACTATGGTTGACAGCCTTATGCACTGAGAATTGTTTCTTTTGTTTACTTTACGGATATCGGACTATTTTTTTTTCGGCTATCGAAAAGTTTATTGAAGAACGTCCCGACTGACTGATTGACTCACTGTCTCACCATCGTCCGGCCCAAACCACTAACGGTAGAAACTTGAAATTTTCAGAGGGTGTTGATCTTATACTGTAGGCGTCGCTTAAGAATGGATTTATCGAAATTCCGTCCCTAATGGGGTGGAACACGGGATGAACTGTTTTTCGAAAACATGTCACTACTAAGGCAATTTTGAAGCTAGACCTAAAAATCGGTATTTGGTTTCTCTGTCAGAAATAATGAAATACATGTCTCAGCATTTTTTTTTTTAAATTTAGCTCCTATGGAGGGGGGGGGGGGGGGTTAAATAGTGGGTGAAAGTTTTTTGAAAATAAATCATTATTAAAGAACAGCTACAGTATCTTTGAAGCTAACTTAGTGAAAATTGGTATTTGACGTCTCGGTTAGAAATAAAAAAATACGTGCTTAGTAGTTCTGGAAATTCAACAACTGAGGAGGTATTTTATAATATTTTTGAGTATGAAAGCATTTTTAAAGCTAAATCTATGAAAATCTAAATTTAGCTTCTTGGTTAGAATTAAAAAATAGGCGTTTCACTATTTTTGGAGATTGAACGGTGAAATAGGGGATGAATGTTTTTTGTGGAAACATACAAGCATTTTTGAAGGTTAATTTATGAAAATTTATATTTTGCTTTTTTATTACAAATAAAAAATACGCATTTTACTGTTTTTGGATAATTCATAGAGGGAGGAGGTGTATTGTTCTATGAGAATATTTCATTGTGAACACATTTTTAAAGCTATATCTATGACAACTGGTATTTGGCTTCCCCGTTAGAAATGAAAAAATACGAGTTCCACTGTTTTTGAAAACTTAACCCTTAAGGGGTGTAATAGGATCAGACTGATTCACTGACTGATCATTGTCCAGCCGAAACCGCAAAGGACAGAAACTTGAAATGTGGGCAGGGTGTTTAACCAAGGATTCTTCGAACTTACACTCCTAAGAGGGTGAAATAGCGAATGAAAGGCTTTTTGAAAACATTTCGTTATTAAAGCAATTCAACCAATAAGGGGGTAAAACAGGGGATGAAAATTACTAAGAAAATATTTCGTTATATTAAATAATGTTTGAAGGTAAATATATTGAAATTATCATTTCACTTCTTGGTTATATATAAAGAAATATGTGTTATGGAATGAAGTTTCTATGGAAATACCAGCACAAGAACGTAAAAGGCATGGTTAACAAAAACCCTAGTCGCGAGCTACCAGAATCGCTTTGTGGCCAGAAGCACATTCGGCAAAGATCATGATTCTAGAAACTTATTTAACATAAAGAATATAAGTGTTGCAATTTGTGAACGACATGAAAACTCGATTAAAGAGAAACAAAGAAAAGAACCTGGGGAGATCATATAGTCTACGCGAGCGAAGAAGTGGATGCTAAGCTAGTAATAAATATAGTTTACCTACAATGTACGACCAATATCTGTGGTCGAAGTACGATTATCATGTAGATACACTATGTGATCAAAAGTACCCGGACTTGGGGAATGGCAGCCCATTCTTCACGGAGTGCTGCACTGAGGAGAGGTATCGATGTCGGTCGGTGAGGCCTGGCAAGAAGTCGGCGTTCCAAAACATCCCCAACGTGTTCTATAGGATTCAGGTAAGGACTCTGTGCAGACCAGTCCATTACAGGGATGTTATTGTCGTGTAACCACTCCGCCACAGGCCGTGTATTATGAAGAAGTGCTCGGTCGTTTTGAAGGATGCAGTCGCCATCCGCGAATTGCTCTTCAACAGTAGGAAGCAAGATGGTGCTTAAAACATCAATGTAGGCCTGTGCTGTGATATAGTGTCACGCAAAACAACAAGGGGTGCAAGCCCCCTCCCCCCCCCCCCCTCCATGAAAATCACGACCACACCGTAACACCACCGCCTCCGAATTTTACTGTTTTTGGCACTACACACGCTGGCAGATAACGTTCACCAGACAGTCGCTATACCCACACTCTGCCATCGGGTCCCCTCATTGTGTACCGTGATTCGTCACTCCACACAACGTTTTTCCACTGTTCAATCTTCCAATGTTTACGCTCCTTACACCAAGCGACGCGTCGTTTGGCATTTACCTTCTTGAAGGGTGGCTTATGAGCAGCTGCTCGACGAAGAAATCCAAGTTTTTTCACCTCCCACGTTAGTGTCATAGTACTTGCAATGGATATTGATGCAGTTTGGAATTCCTGTGTGATGGTCTGGATAGATGTCTGCCTATTACACACTACGACCCTCTTCAACTGTCGGCGGTCTCTGTCAGTCAACAAGCGAGGTCGGCCTGTACGCTTTTGTTCTGTACCTGTCCCTTCACGTTTCCACTTCACTATCAAATCGGAAACAGTGGCTTTTGGAATGTTTAGGTGTGTGGAAATCTCGCATACACACATATGACATAAGTGACACCCGATTATTTGACCACATTCGAAGTCCGTGAGTTCCGCGGAGCGCCCCATTCTATTCTCTCACGATGTCTAATGATTACAGAGGTCGCTGATATGGAGTACCTGGCACAAGGTGGCGGCCCAATGCACCTAATATGAAAACCATATGTTTTTGGGGTTGTCAGGATATTTTTGATCACATAGTGTAGCTGATTTAATGATCTTATGATGCGTGTTTCGTAGTGATTTAAATCAAAACTTAACATTATTCACATGATCTGAGTTTATGTTTACATAACACATCGAATTCGTAAACTATGTCCACTTCCTGAATTAAGATCAAAATTGATCTCCAGTGAGTGACAGTTGTACAATCGGCCCATAGTATTTTGTCCCTCAGTCGTTCGTTGATTGTTGCTGTTTTCTTTTCTTTTTTATCATCGTGGATACCTTTTCTGTCTGTTGAATTTTAATACACCGTCGAGTGGAGGCGACAAGATGCCGACTAGGTCGACGACGTCATCGCAGGTGGCACCAGTTACTGGGCGGTTACGTCTGGGAGTGCCGTGTTGTCTCCCTCAGACCGGCGAGATTTTCTCCCAGGTGGACCGTCTTTCACATCTCCGAGGTACTCGTTCTGGTACGTATCCGCCTGGGGAGGTGAAGCGTCGCACTGTCTTGCTGAAGATACAGGAGTGCTGTAGGCGAACATGTGGATGCACATAATCGGGAAGTTGGTTGTTGCATGACTCGCTGGGTAGAAACGATGGAGAACACTATCCTTCTGAGCTGTCCCCTGTTACCAAACGGATAACAGCGTCGAACATGCTTACTGAAATACTCATTCTCTTCCACCGTCTTGTACTAACACATTCCGTGACTCATCAGCCAAGGAGACCTTTGTCGATGTTTGAGTGTTCGATGACAGCGCTCTCAGGTCCGTGCTAATATCTGCACCCTATGGCGGCCAGTGGGGAGAGGTGTGGGAGTTCTGTGCTGTGTAGTGAGGAGGTGACTCTGGACTCTATGGACAGTCGCCTGTTATTGCGAGGCACAGAATTCGCATGTAATTTGCTTCACTGCGATTTTGATATTATTTGCGACGTTCATCGTCGATTCCTGTCAAAAACTAATTAATGCCCACGGCAGTTGACTGTGAAAGTAGCGAGTTATCCGGAGCCGAGTTGTTCAAGTTACGTCCTTGACACGGTAGCATTGAAAAGCACAGTCACCGCACAACACAGGATATGGAATGTTGCATGCTTCAAACATCCACTATATGGCTGCTGTCAAACGCTGTGGTACGTGCACCTTGATCGCACTGCACTTGTCTGTCACGCCGACAGTGCGTAGAGTGCCTGCCGACATCCCAGTCACTCATCACGCCAAACCATCCTTTTGCAGTGACGACGGGTACGCCCTCTCTCCAATATGGTAGTTGCATCGAACTAACAAGTCAAATAAGTTTCTGTCGCCCTCATGTCTTACATATTTTACGCTTTATTGATTCGAAATCTACTTTTCAATAGTGTTTTGACAATGGAGACTGCTACGTACAGTCGACTGTCTAATGGAGGAGCATAATATGTAGTGAAATACAAACTTTCACGGCCGGAAAGGATAAAATTACTAAATTTCTCCAGTTTAGTATGCTGTATTATTATGGGGTCTGTTAGATAGCTCAACGATGACAATGCCTACTGAGGCCGAATTCGGGTTGAGGGTTAGGGGTGGGGGAGGCGTGATTTCGATGTCGTCCTTAGCACCCACCGGGTCGCCACTGACACCGATCCACCTGAAAACATACTCTGCAGACGGGGATGGAACGTTCGGTTATCTAACAGATCCCAGAAGACTACAGCACAATATCCTGAAGAATTTTAGTAACTGAACAATGCATTCTCAGTGTAGTTCAACAGAGCGCCTTGTGTCTCCATCACTGAGCGGAACGGTGTGGCGTATGTACATTGTTGAGTCTGTAGACGTACCTCGAAAGCACAGTTCAAACTTACAAGGGGAACACACCTACTCGTCATCACCAGTTTCATTCAGATTTGTTTATATGTAGGGCTTGGCTAGAAATAGAAGTGATAGAAATGGAAGCTCCAAATGGCAAAGCGGTTAGATAAAGTAGCAGGTGAGGCATGAGCCACTTACTTTAAAGTAGCTGCCACGTCCCATTTGGACATAAAAAAGAGTACAGAATGATAATCTGAGGTTCGGAGGGTCGAGTCTGATTAGATTTTACCGGGGAGAAGATGACGATCAACACAAGAGCTATGGTGTGAAATGGGAACCCAAGCGTAACAACAACACCATTCACAGTTAATAAATTTCAGAAGAAAATTTATTTAAAAACTGGTAAGCTTAATTTGATACGCAAGTACACTCCTGGAAATTGAAATAAGAACACCGTGAATTCATTGTCCCAGGAAGGGGAAACTTTATTGACACATTCCTGGGGTCAGATACATCACATGATCACACTGACAGAACCACAGGCACATAGACACAGGCAACAGAGCATGCACAATGTCGGCAATAGTACAGTGTATATCCACCTTTCGCAGCAATGCAGGCTGCTATTCTCCCATGGAGACGATCGTAGAGATGCTGGATGTAGTCCTGTGGAACGGCTTGCCATGCCATTTCCACCTGGCGCCTCAGTTGGACCAGCGTTCGTGCTGGACGTGCAGACCGCGTGAGACGACGCTTCATCCAGTCCCAAACATGCTCAATGGGGGACAGATCCGGAGATCTTGCTGGCCAGGGTAGTTGACTTACACCTTCTAGAGCACGTTGGGTGGCACGGGATACATGCGGACGTGCATTGTCCTGTTGGAACAGCAAGTTCCCTTGCCAGTCTAGGAATGGTAGAACGATGGGTTCGATGACGGTTTGGATGTACCGTGCACTATTCAGTGTCCCCTCGACGATCACCAGTGGTGTACGGCCAGTGTAGGAGATCGCTCCCCACACCATGATGCCGGGTGTTGGCCCTGTGTGCCTCGGTCGTATGCAGTCCTGATTGTGGCGCTCACCTGCACGGCGCCAAACACGCATACGACCATCATTGGCACCAAGGCAGAAGCGAGTCTCATCGCTGAAGACACGTCACGTCTCCATTCGTCCCTCCATTCACGCCTGTCGCGACACCACTGGAGGCGGGCTGCACGATGTTGGGGCGTGAGCGGAAGACGGCCTAACGGTGTGCGGGACCGTAGCCCAGCTTCATGGAGACGGTTGCGAATGGTCCTCGCCGATACCCCAGGAGCAACAGTGTCCCTAATTTGCTGGGAAGTGGCGGTGCGGTCCCCTACGGCACTGCATAGGATCCTACGGTCTTGGCGTGCATCCGTGCGTCGCTGCGGTCCGGTCCCAGGTCGACGGGCACGTGCACCTTCCGCCGACCACTGGCGACAACATCGATGTACTGTGGAGACCTCACGCCCCACGTGTTGAGCAATTCGGCGGTACGTCCACCCGGCCTCCCGCATGCCCACTATATGCCCTCGCTCAAAGTCCGTCAACTGCACATACGGTTCACGTCCACGCTGTCGCGGCATGCTACCAGTGTTAAAGACTGCGATGGAGCTCCGTATGCCACGGCAAACTGGCTGACACTGACGGCGGCGGTGCACAAATGCTGCGCAGCTAGCGCCATTCGACGGCCAACACCGCGGTTCCTGGTGTGTCCGCTGTGCCGTGCGTGTGATCATTGCTTGTACAGCCCACTCGCAGTGTCCGGAGCAAGTATGGTGGGTCTGACACACCGGTGTCAATGTGTTCTTTTTTCCATTTCCAGGAGTGTATTTACGATAATGAAATGTTTAGGAGAATTTTTTTTCCAGATCTCACTGAGCTTGAACAATCTCAGATATATTTAAAATAATGATCTCTTAAAAAAAGGTAAAAATAATGATCTTCTTAAAGAAGATAAAAATTTTCTTAGAAACTCTGTATCGTAAATAACATTAACAAATTCCAAGAAAATCAGAATAATGATACTTTAGTTAAGATTTGCTTTACATATTTAACAATTATTAAGGCAACCAACAGCTTTAACTAGTAGCGACTCCCTGAATTCGTGCCAAAACTTAAGGCTAACAAATACTGACATTAAGAAAACGACTGATTAATTTTATAACATCAAAAATACTAACACAAATAAAACCGTAAGTCACGTCATTTAAGCAACAATTATTTCTCAAAAGACACAACTGGCTAAAATCGTAAAACCAACATTCAGTAGGTGGCTAGTAATAATTTACAGAAATTAAAACGTGATTGAATAAAGTTCGTGCGCCGCGTGGGATTAGCCGAGCGGTCTCAGGCTCTGCAGTCATGGACTGTGCGGCTGGTCCCGGCGGAGGTTCGAGTTCTCCCTCGGGCATGAGTGTGTGCGTTTGTTCTTAGGATAGTTTAGGTTAAGTAGTGTGTAAGCTTACGGACAGATGACCTTAGCAGTTAAGTTCCATAAGATTTCAAACACATTTGAACGTTTGAACTTCGTGCACTCGCTCAGAATGTAAGAAAATACTGCTAGGCACACACTTAAATCCAGCTCAAATGCCAAATGGCAAGCAAATTAAGCGAGGCACTTTAGCAGAAACCTGTAAACACAACAACTTTAACACAACTGTTATGTACATAACTTAGTCCATAATGCAAGGACAAGGTGCCAATCCGTTCTACTTCGCCACAGTAATATTACAAATACGGTTACTGCAATGGGCAGTTTCCTTCCTCCATCAACTGATCGGCCCAAACCACCATAAACAACCTTAACTGCTTGCCCAACAAAGGAGGGAAAGGTGATCAATTACAGGAGCCCAGGAGTAGAGCACTAAAACAGAATATATTTATAACATTACTATGGAGCAATAGTTGGCCACATCAAAAGCTTATATTTGTTTAAAGGAGAGCATGGCATATGATCACTGACACAAGGTTACTACCTTTTCTCACAAGAATGAAAGATGAAAGTACCAAGTTACTTCCAGTCTACACTAATGAGGTTTAATACATGTAATTAAAGCAAGCACGACACAGTAATGGAGCGTTTCCAGTTGCGAATCTTAACCGACTAGCCCACGTAATTCAACTGAGAAAGCTATACCACAAAGTCACATGCAAGAGCATTCTAGAGACTACTATACTCGTGACACCTTTCACCAGCGTATATAGATCCAGGTGTTAAACGCCGGAATTGGTCCCATGAGGCAGTGTACACAGTTGTATCAATAGACACGCGGCCACCTCGGCGAGAGAGAATCATGGCTAACCCCCCTAAGGCGGCGACGGCTGACTGACTAGGGGGCGGTCTCCACTTCCTGTCCGAGCCCACCGCACGCTTTCTGACTCTTTGTCGCGACCGCCGTCCGCACGCGTCTCTCTGTTCCCGAAATCCCGACCTCTCGCTGCTAGTTTCTCTACACGACCTCTCGAAATTCTCGCAAAGATCTTCTTGCCGAATGAAAGCGTCCCCTCTCATTGAGTGCCATAACCTTTTATTTATTATTTTTAATTTTTACTCTATTTACAGTGCAAGAAAAACTGAAAGAATTTTCAATATATTGTACTTGTTAATATATTCATAAAAGGCATGGAAAGGGGAGCCAAAGGAAAACTTTTGATAGCAAACAAAGTCCCAAAAAAGGATTGTACTTATAGCGTCTACGAGGACTCTGCGAATAACTTCGCAATAACGGATTGTAATTACAGCGTACACGGTTTCGTATTTCGTTACTTTCAATTTGACCTTCGAGTAAGTCTCGGTAGCTGCAAGCAAGCAGTAGGTTCCCGGTGCTGGTAAGTCGGACCATCGGGAGAGAACACTGCATCAAAATTTATTCCTTTAAAGCCAGTATCGCCATTACACTGTTTTTTATTTGCAGTGTTACATTTACACGATCATGATTTCGGCTTTAAAGTTTCATTATCAAGTTTTTTAATGTTATACAGTGCCTAAGATGGGATACTGTCGTATTTAAAATACACTATTAGACACACTGTCCAATGGTCAATATTTTGAGGTGGGGCAGGCATGGAAGATGACGTTTCTTCCACCTAGTCGTCAGAGTGCCAAAGGATAACCAAGTAATTTACAAAATTCACGGAGTGGAATAACCCTGTACTGAATATTATCTAGCTGCTGATTTTTAACCCACAGAGCTGCGAAGATGTGCACTTCAGAACAGAGTCTTTATTCTAATTATTCTATTGTTACTGAAGTTACTGCTTTGCTTTATTTTATAAGGCTTATTCTATCATTTTCCGTTCCCCTTGAATGTAATGTTTCCCGCCAACTTTGTACAAGGCAGCAAAGGGTTAAAATTTTCTAAGACCCAGAGCGAAGCTACCTTGCTTTGTTTACGGCTGTGTCGACACGAAACGAGCTTGAAGAATAACAATTCACCACCGAGAGTGATTTACGGGAAAACATAACGTCGGTGGTTCTCTCCAGCCAGGCAGCGGATCTCAGCAGAAATGTAGTGCGGCAGAGCACCTACACAGGATCACGTCAGCTTCATTACGTGATGAAAGACATGCAATTCATACTGCAACAACTCATGCCAAGAGCTTTTACGACCCAGGCCTCTACTATATATACTCATTAAGCAAGCACGGCAGAGTGAGAACCGCTGAAACCTTTACAGTGGCAAGGCCTACGTGGTCATGACAAGTGACGTCGGGTAAGTATTAGCCATTGTTTTGCTCCATAAAAACCCCAGCATTTTAGCTCGTAAGGCAGTCGGTCAGACGGATCGATGACG
This sequence comes from Schistocerca piceifrons, assembly GCF_021461385.2. Taxonomy (NCBI): domain Eukaryota; kingdom Metazoa; phylum Arthropoda; class Insecta; order Orthoptera; family Acrididae; genus Schistocerca; species Schistocerca piceifrons. The sequence continues at coordinate 329,850,016 of NC_060138.1, read as the reverse complement.
TACATAAAGTTCACACACGATTCCCTGATTACAGTCTGCTGAAGATTTTCTGCACGCTACTGAGCAACGACAGCCGCTACTGGAAGAAATCCCTACGTCGCCATAATCCCCAGTCACATAGTTCAGCACCACAGCCTGCCGCTGTCGCAGATGTGTGGACCCGAGGGTCTCCCTTTCGTCCCAGGCCAGGATACCGGCGTTTTTGATACTTCGGCAGGCTGACCGGGGTCTACCTGAACGACAGGCCAAGATCGTCGTACTACACTGCTACGCTGTAACCGATATCGCGGCCCAACAGATGAAGAAGGACGGCGGTGGCTGGGAGGGTACAGAACACCTCCAAAACCAGCGTGTGTAAGTCCAACATACGCGCTGTCTTCAGTCTCTGCCAATGTGGACAGCGAGTCAAGACTCTGGTCGAAACTTACGGAAATAAACAAGTAATTCTGAATCTTCTTTCACTGCGTCTACCGGCGGCAACAGACCACCATCATCCTTCCGAGGCGAACTGGCAAGGAGCGAACTGAGAGAGTGCCTTCTGAGGTACATCCATCTCTACTTCCGCCCTTCCAACAGTCGCCCTTTTCCAGTAAGGCGACGCACTGTCCAGATATGTAGATGATTCAAAAACTAGGACGAAGTAGCTGTACACAGTTTGAGTTTCAAGCAATGAGCCGGCAGCTGTGGTCGAGCGGTTCTGGGCGCTTCAGTCCGGAACCACGCGGCTGCTACGGTCGTAGGTTCGAATCCTGCCTCGGGCATGCATGTGTGTGATGTTCTTAGGTTAGTTAGGTTTAAGTAGTTCTAAGTCTAGGGGACTGATGACTTCAGATTTTAAGTCCCATAGTGCTTAGAGCCATTTGAACCATTTTTTTCGAACAGTGCTGCACTCATTAACAGTGATATAATAAAAAATTTCACATAAACTTGCTAAAGACGTTTTCATTTGAAATAAGACTTATTTAAAATAATAGCACACAAATACTTTAAAAGTTTCATGTGGCTGAAAACCAATAAAACTGTTCCCCTGCTTCATTTAAAAGGACAATAATTAGATGTAAAATTACCAGCTTGCTTCAGTATATGAGATGCTGCACTGTTTGTTACGTGAGCGATAGTTTTCTAGTGGAATACTGTTAATAGGAATTCTTTATTATTCTGATTTGGGTTCATATCCCAAAGGATTTGCGGCGAATGGGTACTTATTAGGACCTTAAACTATTTTCACACATCGGGTACCTTGAGCTATAGTTGTTAGAAGGTGCCGGTGGTTCCCCAGTCCAGTAAATATTTTATTTGTTGAAGTTAAATATTTTCACGTACGTAGTGAGTAGTTTGGTGAAAAACATAGTAAACAAATGGTTTTCGGAAACCAAGCGTTTGATTCACAACGTTACGTCATCGAACTTACACCATTTAATCCAGCCAAATTCCATTTTTGTTATTTTCTCTGTGGAGAAATCTGTTTCCAACACCACATAATATTCATTCATAGCAAAGATAAAACTGTAATTTGAGAAAAATTAGTATGTAATGTGAGAAAATAGAAAGGTAACAATGGATAAAGTATGAAACAATAAAGGGTTATTTGCACATTATAGCCATCATAACGGCCAACTATTAAGTTGGTGCATTGCTCTGCAGCAGGAGTACTTTTGCAGCGTTATTTCAGTCAGTACAGCTCCAAAAGACTGCAGGTTCTTCGTGTGGGTCTACACTCGTCTGTAGTCGTATAACGACTCTAAGGATACTGTGTATTATGTTTTGATGTTTCCAAATATCGCTCTGAAACGTTCTATCAAGAGAGTTTTAAGTCAGGAGTCAACAAATGTAGGAGAAAAAGGCCCTATACGCATTTTATTTTTCCCACATAGAACTTCAGTATGAATATTTTATATCCACCTAATTGTGTGGCTATGACAAATCGCCATGATGAAGCCCATTCACCTAGTAATATAATACTCTAATGTTGGTGGACAGTAAACATCTACTTTTCACCAATTCACTCTGTATGTGGGCTACAGCATCCTTTCTTTAAATAAAATTCTTTTTTCCTAGTACAATAAACAAATTCATCCAAATGAGACTCAATGAATGCAATAAGTATCAATTTTTCATAACTGTTGTCAAAAATGCTTACTAATACGACACTTAACAAAATATACCACTAACACACAGAAGTCTGCCGAACTTAGAAATACATTCTTTTTTTAATCCCCCACCCAAGCCTTCACATATTTGGTTCAGAAAATTTGCAAATGTGGCCAGATGTTGCCATTGGTTAATTCAATAAAACTATATTTCTGAAACCTGGAGAATGAATAAAATGAGGATAGAAAGAGAAAACATAAGAATCAAGCTGAATGTCTCCAAGAAGTCTAAGATACTACAATGAAATACCGTTTGTATTCTTTACAATCTGTTGTGAAGCATGGTGAGTAAATTGGGAGTCCATACTTTTTATGCTGTACGTCATTGCAAACTGTTATCAAGTTGTCATCCATCGGACTTTATAAATCTAATTTTAAATATGTGGATAAATGTTGTGAACTTTAAGAGATAACTGTACAGTAAAAATTTAAAAATACAGTAAATTAAAATATCTTTGGTAGCAATTATACCAAAATATCTACACTGTATGAAACCACATTTTTTAATAAAATTAATTTTTTTTAAATGAACTACTGATCTGTATTATGAAAGATAAGCTTAATTAGATATCACAGGATTTTCGCAGCACTCAAGAAACAATACACAACGACATGTATTCCTAACTGTAAATACAAGAACTTTAGATACACATTTACTGACTTCCAAGCACCAAAAGCAACAAGTGCAGAAATATTTCTCAAAATGATATAAATACCCGCAACTAATACAACATCATGTAAAGGAGTTTTCAGTAATCAAGAAGCAGATAAGAATCTTTAGAATTGTATTATAATCCACATGGTTTCTAGTTAACTGTAGCATAGAAGATTATAGGTGTTTTATCTACGTCTGTAGAAATAGCATGTTAAGCCTGGTCAGAGTTTTATGAATACTGATAGTCGAAACTGCCATACGTAAGTAAAAATTTTGATGTGCATTACGGTACACTTATTGATGCCTCTGTTAGTGACAGTTAATCAGTTTTCAAATTAGATGCTGTGATAGATAACTATTTCTACCATAATGTTGTAAGTTATAGTTTAGATGATTAATAATGCAATTATTTTAGAATGATTTACTTGTCTGTTCTCTACATAAAATTCCAAGAAATTCACGTGATATAAGCCAACAGGGTATAGAATTTGTAACCAATAATCAGCTTCACACTCAGTGTCAACAATACACACACAGAAGATTACTTATCTCCTGTTTCGTAGGATATTTTTAAACTTTTAAACCAAATTATGAAAATATATCTTTTGTTTGTAGTATCTGAAATAGAGAAACAGAAATTGGAAAGGGGAGAACCAAAATGCCTACACTGCACCTAAAATTTTAATTACAAATTTTCTGTCCTCTTCGATCATGTTTCTTCTGTTCTCATTGGGGTAGTGATAAAGAGTGGTAGATGATTTTTAAGGATTAGAATCATTTTTTTTGGTATGTTAACTAACCAGAAGAAAGTAATAATTTTTTTCTTATTATGAGTATTTTGTTCCGATTACAACATCCTCTTTCATATCTTATCGTGTGCAAGAGGTGACAGTACTACATAATAAAAAAAATTTGACTGTAATAACGATAAAAATAATAAAATGTAATCAGTTCGAGACTTGTGGTCTTCTAAGGCCAAGTTCATATCGGTCTGCACTAATGATTTAGAGTTTATAGGACTCAGGGTAATAAAAAGTTGCATTATGTTGTTTATGTACATCATACCACATTTACAGCGTGTCGTACTGGAGTTTACTACTACCGGTACATTTATTTATGGGTCAAAAACCATTGTATCATTCAGGATCACAATAATATTATAATGGAGTGCAAAACAATGTATATTTAGAGTTGGGGGAGACAGAGTCGAGAATCTCTTGTTGTTTCACTTAATGGGAACATCACTTTGTACACAGTGTACACAGTAGGCAACTACATGGGCAGCACACAAACGTAACTGAAACTGTCGTATCCTGCGGAACATCACGACTAAAGCTGCTGAGTTCATAAAAATTGTCTTCCAGCTAACAACACAGATCATACACATACGTTGCTTTGAGGTTAATCACTGGCCGTTTGATGAAATCGCTGAGGTAACGTTGCGGAATTTTACGTTTAGCTTGCAGTTTATTATACTATTTTTTTACTTGTCTTAAGGTTCACTTATGAAAACTGGAGAGTCAATAAAACCTTCCAACCATATTAAGACGGCCAAAGTACTTTATGGTTTCCATACCTTCAAGTACCAAAAGATCGATTTATCCCTTAAAATGAGTGTTTTCCCTTCACTAAAGAAAATGTATTTCACATTTTATTTCGCCTTAGATGTAGTTAGGTGGCTATTAACTATTCCACTGTGTTTCTTTGAGCGCTGGCAATGTTGTCAGAACCAATCTTGCATTTTGGTCGAAACTTTTCGATTAATTTCAGTGTGTCGCAACATTTGCTTCTTTAGCCAAAATCACTAACACATCCCGGTCCTGTGCCGTGCAGTTTTTGGGTTTCCACATTTCATAACCTGCTGGTGGAAGACCTGGCCATAGACAGGATTTAGGCGGCAACGGGAGGGGAACTATTAGAGTACTAGCGTACAGTCCCTTAGAGGCAAATGCCCCGAAACTCTCTCTTTGCTCATTAACGACATTAATAAAACACTATACTGTACTTTCATTGACCACTTACACTTAACACACAACACATACGTCACGAGGAGATGTGCCAGTGCGTGTGGACAAAAAAAAAAAAAACAATTTTCCAGTTCAGTAGCTAAACTACCTGTAGAGACCTTAACAACCGAAAATTCCAGTTGCTGTGAAGCCGTTGCTGGCAACATACCTGCTGCAGATCCAGAGAGCCCGCGACGTGCTGCCGTCGGCGTCTTGCGAACCATTGCCGCCTGTTGCCTGTACTGCCGTGTCCGACGCTGGAGGGGGTGGGGGAGGGAACCGTGGTCACGCACGCCTCGCCTCGCCTCTTAACGACCCCCGTCCGACGCCGCCTCCAGAACGAACGGTACAGTTCCGCCTTTCCTCCACCAATTGTCTGCGTCGTCTGTAAGGACTTCACCTCACCCTTAGCTGCTTCGTTATTCAGTCGAGGTCGTGATTTAATTTGAACGTTTTGCATAGCGCGGCTGCCGGACACTGATATGCACGGTGGATTGCCCGCGGATAACACCTCATCGCGATAGCCGGTCCAACCACGTCACGTATTATCGGATAATAAACTTCCAAGCAGAGGTCAATGGACTTGAAACAAAGGTGGACGGCGGTGGTTAAATTCCTTCTTAAATGTGGTCGTATTCCGCATCGTTGCTAGGCTCACGTGCGACTGTCAAGAGGGCTGCAAAAATTTGTAGTGGAGGACTCAAGGGATACATATTCAAGGAATTAAACTATGATTCCCTACTATCAGAAGGTATTGGATCTAAACACTATGGGACTCAACATCTCAGGTCCCTAATTAAACCTAACTAACCTAAGGACATCGCCCAGATGCATGCCCGAGGCAGGATTCGAATCGGCGACCGTAGCCACAGCCGGTTCCGGACCCGGCAGGTATTATACAGTTCTGAGGTGCAAAACTGGCTCTCCTACCACCCCCACCCCTCCAGTAAGTCCAGGCTGATACAAATTTCTCTGAAATAAATTCGGAGATTGTGCAAGTATATTTGCTATTTTCGTATAAAGAAAACTCTTTTCAAATGGTGCAAGGCACCGAAGACTCAATGAAGCCGTGTGTACAGGGCGTAGGCGTGAGTTTTGCTGTGTTTTTCGTACCATGACTTGGGGCCATTCATTCATGTCACCGTGACCGTGAACCAGGGTGATTATATCAGCATTCTTGGTGACTACGTTATGACGTTTCTTCTCCAAGAGGGAAAGCTTAAAAGTGTAATTCCGCTCCATTGTTCTGCAAGTGGGCAGTAATGGTACCAGTGATGTAAGGAATGCCGTAAGGCTGCAGCAGACAACCGACAAGTGAAAAGCGGCCACAATACCAGATCAAACTGGCTGCCACACTTGCGTCGTACACAAAGGAAGTACAGCGTTCTGTCATACGTATTCTGAACAGTGCAAGTACGAAACCTATTGAAAACCATCGGTGAACGAACGTCCGGTAAGGTGACGCATGTCTATCACCGCAGCAAATTTACGACTGGAGTAGAAAGTTCTGAAGTGGCATGACTTCTGTGACAGGCGTTCATTGCCTGGATCAAGCACAGCGAGTTGTGACACCAGAGCTACTGCCTCTGCTGAAGCCTTTGTGATAGGAAGCCGCTGTGTGACGTTGCATGAAAGAGACGCATATACGAACGTTAGACAGATTTCTATCCCCGCAAATTATTAGTCCTAGAGGTAAAAAATAATATGACCTTTTTCTGTAGGGTATTTAATGTAGGGTAATTTTGTGAACCACCTACAACGTGTAAACGATAACTGTTTACGACGAAACACAATGGTGAGGAAGTTGAGACAAATAGTTTATTTAGGACACTAGTGGTCTATCAAGTCGGGAAACTACTTCAAACAGAGGCTACAGCACATGCGCGTTGCGCTCTACAGCGCAAGTTATTAGTCCTAGAGGTAAAAAATAATAGGACTTTCTTTTGTAGGACATTTAATGTAGGGTAATTTTGTACTGGGATACATTTTCAAGTTGTTGAATAAAAATGTGCAGGAGTGACTTCCAAACGCACCGCCACTCGCACACTCAGTTCCCAACCGTTACGATTTTTAGTACGTAGGTCTTGGCTCTCCTTCCTACCACTGTATAAATATTTGTGACTACACGAATTATTTCTCATCTTCGACATTTTTTTGGTGACCATTAACCGGACTGTGCGACTATATGCTAAAAGCTTAGTCGTGCATTTACCAATTGTACAGCAGATCTTTGTGTGTAAATTTTACTTTACAGTTCTGTGACTTTCAGTAGCATAAAATTAACCATTAAATAGTTTTGTTTATTTCGCCTTTTTACTAAGAAACTAGTGTGCTTTTAAGGGCTAAGTTTACGACGAATTATAAACATAGCCCTAATTAGTTTTTCCATAACATTTACCAAAGTATTTTTTCTTTCATTATCCTTACGGGAATATTCAATTGAAAATGTTAATGAAATAGCTAACTAACGCTGTGGCGTAACTTCTTTGACAATGAAGACCAAAAAAGATTAAATATGGGAAATAATTGGTGAGCCGCAACTTTTGTACAGTGGTAGCTGGGAGTGCCGTGAACAACATGCTGAAAATCCTAGTCGGTGGGAGGTGAGTGTGGAGTGTGGAGAAGTGGGGGGGGGGGGGGGAGGAGGAGGGGGGGCGTCTGAAGTTTACTTCCGTACCTCCCTGTTTTTAATAACTCAAAACCGAGGTCTCTAGCGAAAACTTATCCCGATGTGAAATAAAACTACATCAAATTTTCTATGAAAAGGTTCCGCTCACTTGTTTCTCAAGAACCAATAGTTTGCGCGAAGAGAGCGAGAGAATATTGAAAAGCTTGGGAAACACACATCCTCTGTAGCTTACGTGTTTTATGTTGGCCAATTTGAGGTTGTTTCCCGACCTGATAGACTGCAAGTGTTCTATAGCAAACTGTTTGGCTCGACATCCCCTACACCACTGTGGTACGTCGTAAATAGTCGTCGTTTAGATTCTGTATAGGTCTCTCCGTGCTATTGGCGGAAACGTAATGCGCCGCCTCCAAGATCAACGGTCGATTCGAGCATCTGTTGCAAGTCTACTTCCGAAGGACACACACTGTTAAGTTACTAAGAGTGCAGACGATGTGATCTTTCTGTAGAAGCAGCGGATTGCGCCTTTTGCAAGCGGGGGTCTGCTTTGAGTTACTGCCCGCCGAAGGACAAATAAGCGAGCTCTCAACAGCTGCCGCCTACTCTTCGCAGGGAGTTCAGGACATCAGAGTCAGGCTGACATATCAGGCAAACAGTTTGTGTAAGCGTGTTTCATAGTTTACGTTGCGGCTTTAGAGAGAGGTTCTGAAGCGGTGCTTTCAGAACTTTAGCTTTCGTGTCTGAACAAGGGATCTGTTAGACTCTACAAAAACTAAAAGATCGTATTTAGCGGTGTGGAATTAAAGAAAAGCGAGAAACGATTGTTCATGCTTCTGACATAAAACCTGTAATAATTAAATATTAATGTATAGAAGCGTAGAAACAAATGTTTCTTCGAAGTATATAAATGTCCTTAGGTTTTCTTAGGGTGTCGTTTTTTCCAGAATCTTCGGACCAAGTGGTATGGTCCTCACGTCGAGGCCTTCTTCTGGCAACTGCTGGCACAATTTCTTCCATATCAACTGACGACATAAAGTTGGAAACGAAACCGCGATCGTGTTCAGGCACTTTATTTGTAAAGGTCCGTCTTGATCACGATTACCGATTTCGGCCATTGCCATCTTCAGTTCTGTTACAAATATAAAAACAGAGGTGTAACCAGCTAAGTCAATTAGCTGAAGTAAAATAACACTCCTAGTGATGCATAAGCAAAATAAAAAACATTAAAATGATTAACAGCCATGCATAGCAGCCACAGATTTCCTCAAAATATTCTGAAGTAGGTATCGACGAAGACCAGCAGACAGTACTATAGATAGGGCACATGACTAACCCGTACCGTAAATTCAGTAGTTAAAATGCAGTATGCGTAATCATGAATTACAATTATTTCATATGGTAAAAAGGGCGTCTGACAATAGAACGTGAACTGACATATAATATGTGGAATTAAATTCATTTAAATCGTATGACGGGTAACGATAGAAGCTCCTAGCATGGCAAAGTCTCGCTTCCCGCGCCCGGGTTCCCGGGTTCGATTCCCGTCGGGGTCAGGGATTTCCTCTGCCTCGTGATGACTTGGTGTTGTGTGATGTCCTTAGGTTAGTTAGGTTTAAGTAGTTCTAAGTTCTAGGGGACTGATGACCATAGATGTTAAGTGCCATAGTGCTCAGAGCCATTTGAACCATGACAAAATAAGTAACACAAATTGTGTAAAAGGATAAAAAGTTTTTAAGGTAACGTAACATCTATAAATCGAAACCTCTCTGCATTTCAAAACATTGAATCACACCCGTAAGTGTAAGATAATTAACAGGATAATGACCATTAACTAAAATCTCGACAGTGAGTGACACATTCAGAGTGGAATCTCAGTGGTGCCGCCTCGTGGCTTCACTCTAAGGAAGTTTTTGTTTTCCTGTGGAGGACACATCAGACCAGCTTAGAGAAACCACCAAGCCGCGTCACTGAGATTCCACTCAGAACGTGCCATCGACTGTCTAGATTTTAATTAATAGTAATTTAGTCATTATGCCGTCAATTACTTTATACTTACGGATATGACTGATTGTTTTGTCACGCAGAAAGATTTCGTTTTATAGATGTTATGTAACTTTTTAACTTTTTATTCTTTTACACAAATATGTGCTACTTACTTTGTATGGCTAGGAGCTTATTATTTTTACTCTTTACACGTTTTATATGGATTTAATTCCACATATTGTTTATCAGTTCAGGTTCTTTTGTCAGACGATCTTTATGCCACATGAAATAATTCTGATTAATGACTACGCATACTGCAGCTTAACTATTGAATTTACGATACTGGTTACTCGTGTGCCCTAGTTATAGTGCTCTTTACTGGTCTTAGTTATTTGTATAAACACTGTACGCGTCGAAGTCAGCACCAACACTAACTGTGTACCTAGATATACAGGTTTTGACGTCGACACGTACTTCAGAATATTTTGAAAGTATGTGCGGCTGGTATGCAAGGCTGTTAATCATGTTAACATTTTTTATTTTGCTTATTTATCACTAGGAGTGTTATTTTACTTTCGCTAATGGAACTTATTTGGTTACACCACTGTTTTTCTATTTGTAACTGATATGAAAGTGACAATGGAAAAAACTGGTAATTGTGAATTGTACAATTTATGTGATAAAGTCGAGCATTTTCGGACATGTTATGACGTTAACAAAAGGGACTCAACGATGAATAATACTATTCATTGTAGATCTGCTTCTCTGTTTCTGTAACACTAATGCAAGAATTGGTGACATAAGTGATTCTATACAGTACTTCAGCCAACGTGAACACTAATTTTGTCTCAGAACTCTTTATAGATTTCACAAATTCCTGCTAAAGAGCTCGCCCGTTTTTCATTTCTGATCTTAGGTCGTAGTATCTGAGGCTACGATAATCTTATGGACGCTTCGCGTGAAGCGACAGCTTATTGTCAAATTATCAGCTATTATAGAACCTGACATTTAATTCCTCATGTATATGAAAGTGTTATACGAAAATGTCATTCGCAAGAGAGCAGAGGTAAACATGAACCAGAATTTCCTTGGCAATGAGCAAAGGCGTACTAGTTTAATCAGGAAAGGAAGAAATATCGCCGTGTGTAATGCAAATGTGAACTGAAGAAGATATTTTCTACGAAGAAAAGTGAGTATATTTGTTATGTGCATTCCGTTTGCTGTAATCAATCAGTAACCTCAGTATATGGATTTGGTGAGCACATATCTCCTTGCAATACATGAGAAAGAAACGGTAATCTACAGCTACACACTGCAACAACCTTATGATGTAAGGCAGAGATTGATGTTCTGTAGGACGTGAGTCTGTCCTTTGTTGCTACAAGTACTTTGCGAGTGATGGGAAGGTGAGATATGTGTTGCATGAGCTGGCGGGGTGAGGGGGTGTGGAGGGGTGAAGGGGAGGATTTGGAAATCGAGTAACTCGTACCGTAGTATCTCAAATCTGTTTCCTGTTTGTCTGTGGAAAATATAGGAGGAATAGGAAGAAGAAGAACGCACTTGTTGCTGCATTAGGGCGAACGCTCAAACTGGAATCTCCCACGACACAAATAAACAGATGATACCACCAGAATGTTTACGTTGCGTGCTCTATTTCACAAAAGAACTACTTGCTTAGTTATGTCGAAAACATGTAAAACAGTCCGATCAGAGGTATGAATCCCTCTTTTTCGAATATAAGGTTAGTGAGGTAAGCAATGCGTCTCCTCATCAGGCCCGGCTAAATGGGGAGGGGAGAGGGGCGATCCTGCCACCGCAGGGGCGGCAGGATTTTGGGGTAAGAAAAATCATAAATTTTAATTTATTTCGAAAAGAATGAATTAAACAAGACAATCAAAGTTTGGCATAAATTAAGGGGTGTGGGAATCAATTGGAAGTACGAATTATTCATCTTACTCGAAATTTCAAAGAAGGCGCACAGGAGTTCGTTCATGCGGAAGCAAAAACAAAGATTTGTTGTAGTACAGACGTACGTTTGTTTAATGTAACAGCGAAATAGGGTGCCAAATATCACGTGCCTGGCCATTGTTGGAGATGCTGCTTCACGTGCTATAATATGTTTACTTTTCCTTGTTCCTTGAGACCCAGAGGTCCACTCGGAACTCATTGACATATTTCGGAACGCTTCATCCCGTTTGCAGTTTCTGCAAAAGTATGCCATTTATCACTGTTCATCGTTGCTACAAACAGGCGTTCAATACGCAGTGAACAGGTATGTTAGTTTGTCTTTGTGGTATGTACTACATGTGAAGGTAGACATCTATTCGAACACTCGATTACAGGAAACCTATCTCTCCCGCGCTTCATTTACGCAACAACAAGGTGGTGCGGGTCTCCCGCATCGTCCCCCTACGCTCTGTAAAGAAGCAATCAGTACGAAGCGCAAACCATGACCGTTGGCAGTATTGCGAGAACTCTATCACCTCTCCTCCCCATTGGTTACTCTCCCTGCGGCGGTCATGGTGCCCCAACTTATAATGTGAACGTCTGCTTTCTTTTCATCATAGCAACTACAATAGTTTCTGTTCTTTTCAAATTGTGTTATATAATTTTCGGAGAATTTCTTTGACGAATGTAAGCCTATATACTGCCTGTCAAGGAAAGGGTAGCACCAGAAAGGGCAGGAGTCTCTCTTGCCTTGAAGCGCGTTCTGATTCGGTTGGGAAGGGCGTCATAAAGCCGTTGTAACTTCTCATTAGGCAAGCTGACCCACAATTGTCGTAAATGATCCCTGATATTTTGGATACTGGCACCAGACCAGAGGCAACGTACGAGCTGATCCCACACATCTTCTGTTGGAGACAGCTCTGGGGATCTTGCTGGCCATGAGAGTACCTCAATATCACACATGCAGTTCGTAGAGACACGTGCCATATGTGGACTAACAGCGTGGAGGAAAAATGGCACCACAGCACTGTCGCATGAGAGGCAACGTATGAGGGCGCAGGATATTCGTGACGTACAATTGTGCCGTCAGAATTTCCTCAGTCACTACCAGTCGTGACCTGACGACATACCCAGTGGCTCTCCACACCGTGATACCAGGAATGACAACACTCTGCGTCTTAAAAACATTGAATGAATCATGCCTCTCCCTAGATCATCACCAAATTCACCGACTATGTTCATATGCAGGTAGTGCAGAACTGCGATTCATCGCTGAACATAATGCGACGCCACGCATCAGCAGTGCATGCTTCTCATTCACGGCACTACTCCGAGGTCAATCATCTGTGCTGTGGTGTTAAGAGCAGCCTATATTTGGGATGGCAATTTTATAGTTCGATGCTGCTAGTCTATAACGAATGGTGTGGAATGGCACAGTATGTTTTACGGAGTCCATTACTTGTTCACACTTTGCAGATGTGAAGGGTTTACGATGTCCTTAATAAATAATATAGTGATCCTTCCTTGTGGTGATCAGACGTGATCAACGAGAACATCGAGAAAGAGTGTGCGTGCGCTCACGTTCCCATGCCATCGACAATCGGGCCACTGTCACATCCGAATGGTCCAAATCAGGATACTGAAAGATTCGATCAAGTGGCCAAATGAAGACACTTGCAAACTCTGACAGGTGCTGACAAAATTGTATCACACACATACGCGACATCTCTGTGTCCTTCACTCATCATCTCATGTCGTTCACGTCCCGTGTACACCCTGCCAGACCTGGTAACAACACTAAACACGAGCAAGACTAATGCATTCGGCTGAGCATTCTACCTCTTGCAGAGAATCCCAACTCTAATCATTCACATACCCGCCGATGGCGTGTACAAGTGCGAATTTACACTGACATCTGGCCATCTGGCCATGTCTTCTGTTTTGTTAGTTTGCAAATATATACACAATGTGTTGCAAAGCTTTTGCGTCAGACTTCCAGGGGTGATAGATCATGTCACGGGGAACAACTTTTGCTATAGGCAAAATGTTTGGTGATATTTCCTGGTTTTCCAAAAAAATATCTATTATTATTATTATGACCTTTAGAGCGGTAGGGCTCTGGCATTCTGCTGTGTGCGTATGCAATATGTGTTGATTATAATCCAATCATCTTCTCTGCCCGAGCTCCTTATTCACTTCTAAAATATCTGTGTTCAATCATTCTTAAGATTTTCTTGTTGAAAAGAACTGCATCACTTTACTAGGTTAAGTAGTATACAGACGCTTCAATTCTGGTAAGTAGACCCTGCTAGTTCAGTGAACTCTCGTCGTCACAGAGTCGGCGAACTAAATAAGAAGACGTACAGCGTCACCGGGAAGTGTCAGCGAACGTATTGTCACTGACAAAAGTTGTTCCCCATGCCGTGATCTATCACCCCCACAAGTTTCACCCAAAGACTTTGAAACACACCGTGAATGTACAGGGTGTTTCAAAAATGACCGGTATATTTGAAACGGCAATAAAAACTAAACGAGCAGCGATAGAAATACACCGTTTGTTGCAATATGCTTGGGACAACAGTACATTTTCAGGCGGACAAACTTTCGAAATTACAGTAGTTACAATTTTCAACAATAGATGGCGCTGCAAGTGATGTGAAAGATATAGAAGACAATGCAGTCTGTGGGTGCGCCATTCTGTACGTCGTCTTTCTCCTGTAAGCGTGTGCTGTTCACAACGTGCAAGTGTGCTGTGGACAACATGGTTTATTCCTTAGAACAGAGGATGTTTCTGGTGTTGGAATTCCACCGCCTAGAACACAGTGCTGTTGCAACAAGACGAAGTTTTCAACGGAGGTTTAATGTAACCAAAGGACCGAAAAGCGATACAATAAAGGATCTGTTTGAAAAATTTCAACGGACTGGGAACGTGACGGATGAACGTGCTGGAAAGGTAGGGCGACCGAGTACGGCAACCACAGAGGGCAACGCGCAGCTAGTGCAGCAGGTGATCCAACAGCGGCCTCGGGTTTCCGTTCGCCGTGTTGCAGCTGCGGTCCAAATGACGCCAACGTCCACGTATCGTCTCATGCGCCAGAGTTTACACCTCTATCCATACAAAATTCAAACACGGCAACCCCTCAGCGCCGCTACCATTGCTGCACGAGAGATATTCGCTAACGATATAGTGCACAGGATTGATGACGGCGATATGCATGTGGGCAGCATTTGGTTTACTGACGAAGCTTATTTTTACCTGGACGGCTTCGTCAATAAACAGAACTGGCGCATATGGGGAACCGAAAAGCCCCATGTTGCAGTCCCATCGTCCCTGCATCCTCAAAAAGTACTGGTCTGGGCCGCCATTTCTTCCAAAGGAATCATTGGCCCATTTTTCAGATCCGAAACGATTACTGCATCACGCTATCTGGACATTCTTCGTGAATTTGTGGCGGTACAAACTGCCTTAGACGACACTGCGAACACCTCGTGGTTTATGCAAGATGGTGCCCGGCCACATCGCACGGCCGACGTCTTTAATTTCCTGAATGAATATTTCGATGATCGTGTGATTGCTTTGGGCTATCCAAAACATACAGGAGGCGGCGTGGATTGGCCTCCCTATTCGCCAGACATGAACCCCTGTGACTTCTTTCTGTGGGGACACTTGAAAGACCAGGTGTACCGCCAGAATCCAGAAACAATTGAACAGCTGAAGCAGTACATCTCATCGGCGTGTGAAGCCATTCCGCCAGACACGTTGTCAAAGGTTTCGGGTAATTTCATTCAGAGACTACGCCATATTATTGCTACGCATGCCATCTGTTGTTGAAAATTGTAACTACTGTAATTTCGAAAGTTTGTCTGCCTGAAAATGTACTGTTGTCCCAAGCATATTGCAACAAACGATGTATTTCTATCGCTGCTCGTTTAGTTTTTATTGCCGTTTCAAATATACCGGTCATTTTTGAAACACCCTGTAAGAACAGCTCTGGTTCCTTATTCTTTTAGGTGGTCCATATAAGGCAACGTGCAATACTTTCTTATTAAAATAACTCGAGGTCTTTTACAACTATATTGAATTCAATCAATTATATCGGTGCTATTTCAAGTAATTTACGTCTGTGTGCAATGATTTTTTCTATAAGGTGTACAACTTTGCTTCCGCCGTTTTTTCCCCAACATTTGAGGCTTTACTGAAACAAATTGGTTACACATGTATCAATTAAAATATTTTCAATCGCTAGCCACTACTTTCTCCCATTTTTCGGGGAGTGTACGAATCCCTCGTCGAAAAAATTGTTCAGCTCTTGAGGCGATCCACGAATCGATCCAATTTGTGACTCCTTCATGAGATCGGAAGTGTTGGTCGGTCATGCAATGCGCCATTAATCTAAACAGGTGATAGTCAGAGGGAGCAATGTCTGAAGAATACATCCCATCCCATTTTAACGTTTCCAAGTACGTTTTGACCTCTTTTGCAAAGTGTGATCGTTCTGCAAAATCACTTTATAGTGCCTCTTGCTGTATTGTGGCCATTTGGCTTTTAATGTTCTGTTTAAACGCATTAATTGCGTTCGATAACGAGCTCCTTTGATTGTTTGACTTGGTTTTAACACCTCATAGTACATGACGCCGAGCTGGTCCCACTAAATGCAGAGCATGATCTTGGAGCCGTGAATATTCGGTTTGGCCGTCGACGTGGAAGCATGGCCGGGATATTCCCATGAGTTTTTGCGTTTAGGGTTATGGTAATGAACCAATGTTTCGTCCCAGGCCACAATGCGATGCAGAAATCCCTTCTGTCTTTGCCTCTGAAGCAACTGTTCGCAAGCACACAAACGCCGTTCAACGTCTCTTGGTTTCAGCTCACACGCGACCCAAGTTCCTTCTTTCTGAGTCATGCCCATAGCCTTGAGACGTTTTGAAATGGATTGCTGTGTCACTCCCACTAGTCGTGCCAATTGTTCTTGAGTTTGACGCGAGTCTTCACTCAGCAATGATCCTATTCTGCATCTTCGAGAACATTCTCTCTTCCACTACTATACCGGTCTACGACGTTAAAATCACCTTTCTTGAAGCGTTGAAACCACTCACGACACGTTCTTCCACCAATAGCGTCCTTACCATACATACTTGTGAGCATTCGATGAGACTCAGCCGATGTTTTCTTCATACTGAAACAAAACAGTAACACCTCCAGCAAATGAGAATTAGGCTTGTAAACTGACATTTTCAATCACGGACTACCTTATGATGCAGACACAAATCGAGTAATGTTTGAATGAGGTTATGTTGACCGAGGTCCAAGCTAACTGCCTGACGTCTGCGATATGTTTCTTTCGACCGCTACTTACCGTTGTCGCCACCTATCGGCAAACGGCGGAAGCAAAGTTGTACATCTTGTAGTATATCCATTTTCTTCTCCAGGTGAGCTGTTTCACATTATTCCTTAATTAACGATAGTTAACATTACTCAAAATTTCTAAATTATCAGTCTATGATATTACACTTATCCGTCGGTGCCAATAGGGCCCTGTCATCTACCATATGTAAGGATCTGCCAGTCGACACTAACAGCGTCTATTCAATCTAACATAACAGTCTCTGGAATGGGAAGGCAGGTTCGGGACTGGAGGGCGACGGTTAACATATTAGGTAATCCAAGAGATCGAGACTAACGTTACCCATCTTCACAACAAATGGGGCTCATCAAATGCTGTTACGTTTTTTCTAGTTGGTTTCCCAATATCAACGTAACGAGTGGATCAAAACTAACAAGGGAAACCCACCACTGGTCGCTCTCTCATACAGTCGAAACTTTGCAAGGTGAAAGTAGGGTGAAAATAGGACAGCTATATGGACTTGGGTGCCAAAACTATGAGGATGCAAATAAGGTTTGCCTTAAATACAAGCTGTAATCGTCGTGAGCATTAGTTATCTTTGAGATTGGACACGCTGATTTGATGCCTTTAAGGCGACAAAGACGCCATTACCAACATGTCATTGAGTTTCAGCGCCCGAGGTTGTGTAATAGTGTTACAAGAAGATGGATGTTCCATCTGTTATATTGCAGAAAGACTTAGCAGGGACGTAGCCAGTGTACTTGAATGCTGGCAGCGGTGGTCAAGGAAACGTACGGTTGCAAGGAGACTGGACTCCGGACGGCCACATCGCACTCCCGAGAGCGAAGACCATTGTGTTCAGTGTACGACTCTGGCCCACCGTACTGGATCTGCGGCAGCAATCTGGGCAGCAGTTGGCACCACAGTGACACAAAGAACTGTTACAAATCGGTTACTTCAAGGACAGCTCCAAGCAAGAATCCCTGTAGCGTGCATTCAACTGACTACAAATCACCGCCATTTGTGACTTCAGTGGTGTCAAGTGAGAGCTTATTGGAAGGCAGGTTGTAGGTTTGTTGTGTTTCTGATAACCTAGTTCTGCCTCCGTGCCAGTGATGGCTGTGAGTTGGTTAGGAGGAGGCCAGATGAAGACCTGCACCCAGCCGGTCTGCGTGCTAGACGCACCAGACCCACACTTGGAGTTACGGTCTGGGTTGCAAAATCGTATGGCAGCAGGAGCACTCTCACGGTTATCCCACGCACTCTATCTTCGAATTTGTACGTCATGATGATGATTTGACCTGTTGTTCTGCCTTTCATGAACAGCATTCCAGGAGATGTTTTCCAATAGTACAACGCTCACCCACATACCAGTTTTGTAACCCAACATGATCTACAGCGTGATCTGTGTCCGATCAAGAACGTATGGGACATCATCGGACGACAACTCCAGCGTCATGCACAAACAGCAACAGCCGTCCCTGTATTGACCGACCAAGTGCAACAGACATGGAGTTCTATCTCAGAAACATACAACACAATCCATTCGCGTTTGTATGCTTGCACTCAACATTATGGCGGTTACACCGGTTGTTAGTGTACCAGCATTTCACATTTACAAGGACATATCTCGTGCTTACATTAACCTGTGATCTTGCAACGTTCATCAATTAAATATATTACCTAGACAAATATATTCACGCTGTTTCATTACTCTACGTTAATAGTTTGCGTGTTGCGAATTTTTTTCCGTCAGTGTTTTATTAAAAATAGCTTTTATCATCACAGTTGACACGGATTAACACTTTCCAAAAAACTGTTACCAACAGTTTACGTTTGTCTCTAATGTCAGTGGCAAATTTAATCCTCGATTCCAGCAAGACGTAAACCAATTAATGGAACGGCAACACAATGTGTACGTAACAGACACAAAATCGGGAGAGCTCACAAAAATCTTCAGTTTTTTAATGAAGTTTTGCGGCCTTACGTAAAACTGTAGTCGTTTCTCTACAGTAGTGATTCATGAGTTGGAAAAAGCGATACTCATTATAAGATGGGTTGTTTGTTGCTTAAACTGAAATACCGACATCTTCATTAAAAGTAACTCCGCCAAAGTGTATGTTTTTATGTTAACCCTGCAACATTTAGTTTTACTGACAGGTGAAGCATGACACTCATAAGTAGAAGTGATGCGATTAAAATATACGACTCGATCCATAATCAATTGCAGGCTCCAGTTTTCAAGTAGATGTTTCGATACATGTAGTTTACCGCGAAATTATCGTCACATCGCGATGTGTTTAGCTACGTTAACGAAGATGTTCCCCTAACAGTATTCAAACTAAACAATGTTACTGTGACATACGCGACTGAGCCCGTTGCTCGAGGTTCCCTGAATGTTTTTGTGACAGATATCGCCTTGGGAAACTTGCTGGTGCCCTTGAAACATGAAAGTAAAAATCAAAGCAAAAAAAGAAATACAAAAATTTATTTGTTTTTAGTTTTAAATTATCGTTAAATATGTAAGATTATATGAGTTTTGTGATGGTAAAATCTATTTTTAAATCTGTGTGAACTGCTGATTTCTTTTCTCAATAATTCGTTTGTATTTCACGAAGTCACGAAAAACATTGTCATGTACTTCCGCGGCAACAAAAGAGAGAAAAAGAACATAAGACTGGAACTGAAAATGGAGGCAAAAATTCAGACCTGTCCTTCTTGTCACTGCACTACCAAGTCACTTAGGTAAACGCTGCACGAGCGGACCGATGAAGTAGCATCGAAACTTTGACCATAATTTGCTCAGAAACTATTGAATGTTGGCACCGAAGCCAAAATCTGTGTTCCATTATTTTCACTCGTCTTTCACCCTGTCAAGTTTCTACTGTATCTGAGAGCGACCATGGCGGATTGCCCTTGTAAGATGTGTTTTTACTGTGTAATAAAAAGTGATATGAACACCAGTGGTAAGTCTGTTGATAAAGAAGGATGTTATCCATAGTATGTACCCAATACAACCTTGTAAGGTGTATCATGGCTGGAGCACCGCTTTTAATTGAAAAGCGACTCTGAATTGGGCTTTACTGAGCCGATTGTAAGGACACATAGAGACCTACAACGAACTTGCGAAGTCACTGGGCAGCATTTATGGCACAATATGATACATGTAAGCGAATTTCATTGGTGTCAGAATGTCATGACGGTTGGTACAGAAATACAGCCATCACACCACACACAGGCCCTACACTATTACAAAAAAGAGCAACAGTGCAACATTAGGATACATAGTTTAAAGATGCAGTATTGCTGAATGATCAGTTATTAAACTTGGTCATAATTAGCGTGCGAGTCTATGTTGGTACTTACTTGATATTCAGTGCATTCAGTCATAATGAAGGCGATAGCTTTACTGTTCGATGGTCAGCAACTTATGTAGGAGACATAAACGAATTATGTTGCAGCTTATTTTACGCTGTTTTCTCATGATTCCTGAGATTTTATTACACATCATATACATTTTTTCCATGTGTTAGCACCGAGCGAGGTGGCGCAGTGGTTAGACACTGGACTCGCATTCGGGAGGACGACGGTTCAATCCCGCGTCCGGCCATCCTGATTTAGGTTTTCCGTGATTTCCCTAAATCGCTGCAGGCAAATGCCGGGATGGTTCCTTTCAAAGGGCACGGCCGACTTCCTTCCCTGTCCTTCCCTAATCCGATGAGACCGATGACCTCGCTGTCTGGTCTCCTTCCCCAACACAACCAACCAACCAATCCATGTGTTAGCTCGCAAACTTTATTTTTACTCCGGCCGCTGTGGCCGACCGGAACCACGCTGCTGCTACGATCGCAGATATGAATCCTGCCCCGGGCATGGATGTGTGTAATGTCCTTAGGTTAGTCAGGTTTAAGTAGTTCTAAGTTCTAGGGGACTGATGACCTCAGATGTTCAGTCCCATAGTGCTTAGAGCCATTTTTTTTATTTTTACAGTTATAGTATCTTCTCC
Organism: Schistocerca piceifrons; assembly: GCF_021461385.2. Taxonomy (NCBI): domain Eukaryota; kingdom Metazoa; phylum Arthropoda; class Insecta; order Orthoptera; family Acrididae; genus Schistocerca; species Schistocerca piceifrons. Next base: position 329,829,298 of record NC_060138.1, on the reverse strand, counting down.
CACTCTTACCCTCCCCCCATTCCACCCTTGTGCCCTTCATACTTACATGTTATTCTCACTACAATAAGCTACTTCTTTAAACATGTGCTTAAGTACAGTTGGACACTCAGATGGCATATACGACTGACACGTCCTCTTCCAGCGGCAATTATGGACTTCCCACTCGAATGTTATACAGAATGCTATAAGACTACATTGAATATTTTGGATTCTTATGCGAAGGAGCTTAATACGTACTATTTGCCTTCCCATTATGCCTTGGATTTTATTGTAAAATGTATAATTGCGTTTCATCTTTGAAGCAGTTACAATGTGATGATGTATGCCTCCAGTTTTTTTGTTGTTGATTAGATCTATAGTTTTCATTATGAACATGGACTAGATATGTTGAGCTCTGTTTCCTGTTTAATAATTTAATGAAGTTTTCGGTATAGTTTGACTATTGTATGTAAGTGCGTAGTGATGCTTTACTTGTACGCACTTCTTCCTTTATATTTTTCACCTTCTATGACTTGGTTCTACAACTTGTGATGTTTTCAATTTATTACTCTTTAAATTTATTTTTGGTTTAAGTGTTCAATAGTTTTCTTAGAGCTGACCATTATGAATGCGTGTGTACCCGCAACCACTTTCAGTATTATGTCGAGTACTAACTGCGTATGTTCAATCCCACCCCTGTGTTAAGTTACTTATCAACTTGATGGAGATAAGACATTATGTTTATCTTAACTTAGTTTTGGGTTTTGTTATCTGGCAGTCAATTAGACCTGATGTGAACTTTTGAATGTATGCTTGGCTAAGACATACTGAAAGTAGGATTGGCACAAAGGAGGCCTGGTATACAGACCTTATTCATATTTTTTATTGGTTTTTGGCTCGATGGTGTTTCACTATAGGAATATATGTGGTGGGGAGTGGTGAGAGGAATTAACCATTTTATCTTACCACTTGACAGTGTCAGTGTCATGCGCATGTGCACGTGGATGACGTGATGCCAGTGTGATAAGTCGATCTGCGCTCAATCTCTTTTAACGTCATGTGGCTGCTCATTGACAGCTGGCAGCATTTACCTTATTGTCCCCGACTTTGTGGCGGCGCTTTGCGCTTCCGGCCTTGTCCCTCTCCAGGTCGAACGTTGCCTGGCAGCTGTCACTCTGTTAAAAGTCCTCATGCACCGTGTCTATAATCTACAGTGATTAGCTTGCAGAGACTGCGTAAATGTTATATTTGGAAGCTGAGTACAGACAAGGGAAACACAGTAAGATGCTTAAAAATTCAAGCATTTGAACATAGAAAGACTGTCCAACATGGAGTGGAAAACGAGGATGTCAGAAAAGTGACAACAGACATTGAAATGAGTGCCGGGATCTCATTCTAAGTCGGAAAACTGAAGAGGAAATAGCCTGAGGCACCTCCAGAAGGCGAGGTCAGAATGCTTAAGGCGAAACAGCATGCGTGTCACTCAGCATTAGTGATGCATGTGACACTCTAGCAGTGATCTCTTTCGTGTCAGTGCATTACCTCAGAATTAACTTCTAATCATCTCTGAATCAGTGTCCCACAGCATGAACAACAAGTGATATCCAAAGACTTTCAAAAGCTCCGACTGGTCGATTTATCTAACTCGTCCAACTCAATAACTGATCGTGTTACTAAATGAGCTAACTAATTCTCCTTGATCTCACTGAATGAAACTCATACCTCACTGCTCCCCAACTGGACGTTCATTAGACTCGAGGTTGCCGCTGCACGACATATTCGTTCATTTTTCATCACTCTGTCCTGTCCTATCCAATAATATCGTCTTCGTCATTGGTGGGCTGAATTTATAATGTCAGCTAATGTTTCTTTGAGGCTAGGTAACCACCCTTATTAATTTTCATGCAGAGTCCAAACTTTCGTATCTTGCTTCAAAGAATCCTTGTGCGGTGAGTTGCATGTAACTAGGGAACTCCGACATTTTTCTCACACTGTTCGTTCTTGTGGCGCTTGCTACTGTTGGCTGCTGGTTCCCTAGCGGCTACCATGCCGTATTTTCATGTGAAAATCGCTGAGAATTCATCCACATGCTTCTATGCATACCTGACATGTTGAGACAACTGCAGACCAACAACAAGTCAGTATGTTTGTACGATTGTACCAGGATAGCCTCTGCATCTTCGCTCAAGTGCCTCAGGGGCGTGGAGCTCGTCAGCATCCCTCGGCTGCCAGTCAGTATTTAAACGGGACGCCCCTTTAGCAGTGAAGCAAACTCTTCAGTTAAGCCGCAAGTGTCTGTCTTCTAAGGCTTTCAGGAGTCTAGCAATATCCAAGTGTGGCTTATGTGGAGTCCTTTTGACCTGAGCATCTGGCTACAAAGTATTACACTAGTGATATCTGTTCCACATGATGACTTCTCCACATCAAGTTCAAGCCATAATAATTTATTGGATTAACTGATTTTAAATTCTGTTAATTCCTTACACAAAAAAAAAAAAAAGCATTTACCGTGAGGTGCCAAAACTATTAGTGTGCTGAGGTGTCTACTTGCTCATATGCTATAATCAATACGCACTAATACATATAAGTAGGTACATTGTGCTGTTTCGAGAACAAAGGATGTCACCTCCCCTCCTCTCCCTACCCCTATGGCGCCATCGATGATGTCACCAGGTTTTAACCCTCAGCTTACCCTATGACATAATGCGCTGTTGCACATTTCTCCTAATATCTCATTTGTCCTGTGTATAAAATGGCAGGAAATTAAAAAATGGCGGGAAATTCAAAGTAGTGCAATTCTGCTAGAGGGGTTTTCCCCCCCATACCTATGATATCACTGTGGGATGTTTCCTAAGAACAATCTGATAGGAAATTCAATATGATTCATTGTCATGTTGGTGTGAAATTCAAAAAATTTCTGAGGGCGTTCCGAGATGGCTGACTGCGGGTACTAGTGCAGGTCTATGACGCCGAGATCCATGATGGCGATCTAAATGGCTGACCAAGGACACTGGTGCAGCTGTATGATGTCAGAAACCAATATTACTGACATCAATACTGCCACAGTCTGCAATGTTGCCACATTTCCTGGATTTGCCCCACCCTTGTACCAATCTGAGCCTTCATGGCTGCTGTTCACGCTGTTGAGGTAGGAATGTTGCCCTAGGTATAAGTTGGCGGGAAATTCAAAATGATCCATCGTCATGTTCGAGTGAAATTTAAAAAAAATTGAGATGACCATTCTAGATGGCTGACCAAAGATACTGATGCAACTCTTCACTGTCACAATCGAATCTAAAATGGCTTATCAGGCATACTGGCGCAGCTCTATGACTTCAGACTCCAAGATGGCTTTTAGCAATACTTGCACAGTCTCTAATGCTGCCAGGTTTCCTGGATTTTCCCCGGCGCTCATGTTAGTCTGTGCCTACATAGGCTACTATTCACGGCCAGGATAAAAGGTTTTTTTTTTCCCTGCAGATCAAAGGTAGTCTGTTAGACAAAAGATGCTTCTTATCCTACCAGTATGAACCTGTAGGCTATTTCCAAGATACGTAAACATGTTTGTCCCCTACAGGTAGTAACCAGTCTCAACATACCTCCTATTTATAGCTGATGTACTTTCAGCGGCATGGCAAACCTCTTACCGTATTTTCCCCACAGAGGAAGAAAGCTGTTACTCACTCATTTTTATTCGAAATTAAGGTTACTATACTTTCAATCCCCTTGCTCCAGCTACTTGGGAAGATCATCTGACTAACCTCTTTCAGCTGTTTTTCAATGTCACCACCCAAAAGATACGTGTAGAACAATGTTAACGGGAGACAGTTTTTTAAGATTTTTACCAGGGCAGCTAATAGGAAAACGAAAAAATCTTATACAAAAACTTTATTAAGTCTTTGTTGCATATTTACAACCAGGGAACAACTCATTTTTAATTTTTGTTTGGTGTAGTTTTAATAACATACAGCTGAACTTTTAACTTATACAAAGAAGGTGTGTTCTCAAGTCGCAATACATATCCAATTTTTTACTTTAAACTATCTCTTTTATAGATTTAACAATTAGTACCCTTCCTTCTTGCAATTCTTTTAGCCAGAAGCATTCAGGAATTTTAATTTTCCCTTTTACCTACTGGATTATACCATTGTTAAAACTTTCCACATCTGTCTGGGTGGATGTTAACAACTCTTCTGCTCCACAGTTTTCTCAATTTACATACAAAAATTTAAGTTTACGTTTTTTTCAATTGATATGCCGTTAAATGTAGTTATTCCGTCTTTTTTTTAACTCTGTAAATGATTGTTCTCTTACTAGATGCGAAACATCCAAACCATCACATTTAGATACAATTTAACCAGCCCATCAATCCAGATCTCTATCGGAATTGAGGTTTACAAACACATTTTTGTGTTTCATTTAACATAATAATGGTGCTCGATTCCATCCCTTTCGGGTATTACTTCAATTTATGTCCAATCACCACTGGTATTTACACTAAACGCCGATATCTTAAATTGGAGACCTGTATTTCCCCATACACCATATTTAATTTATACGTTTTGCTTGCACAGCTGCAAGGGCTTCATCTTTTCCCTATAACAGCTTATATTATTCCATAATGGCAGTTGTTTTCGTCATATATTCCAATATTTATTTGCCTCAGTCTGTTCCATTTCCAGTTTTCTTTTGCGTGTGTATAACACGTTATTTGCACTTAAGGGAGCAATTTCTTTAATATGGAATGGTTCAAGTCTATCCAACACATTTACTCTTTTTCTTAAGAGGTGTGGATGTTATATCCTAACCAGTAATGCCACCCGAGCCCGCTGCCAAAAAGGTTGGCAGCATCAAAGTCCGGACGCCGTCCGCATAAGCAGCGCCAGCGAGACAGGAAATCGCCGCAAGTCTGTGCGCGCCACCGCTGGCTTCTGGCTTCTTAAGCGCTGGAGTCGCGAGCGCTAGGACAGTTCTGTATTCGCCGCTCAGTTGTATACTCGCCACCGAATTGTGTACTTGCTAGTCAGTTGTGTGTTCATCGCAGCAGAGTTGTTGTTTGTCGTCAGCCGACGCTGACCTAGCCGCTCCGACTCGAACTAGACAGATTTCTGTAGACACGGAGTTCACTACTGTTTCTGTATCTTCGTTAATAAAGATAAGTACCGACTTTTATTTAATCAGTGTTTGGGTTTTCATCTTTCTGTTCACTGTTCCAGCGGACCGGTCGGCCCGCTATTAAAAGTGTGGCGGTGACTTCGTAAGCCGTTTCTACAGCGAATTGCTTGTCGCTACGAACGCCGCCACAAAAGTGGAATAATGTTATTTGTGAAAACGAGTCCTAGTATGGTAATATATATTTTGATGGTATTGTGAAGAATATGGTTGAGATTGCCAAAAATATATTTTAATACTACTAATTCATCATCTTTGCTGGTATATATGTTAAGAACCTCCGCATAGTTTATAGGTAAATAATTAAAACTTGCCTACATACATTATAAAATCGATAAGGTACACTCCTGGAAATTGAAATAAGAACACCGTGAATTCATTGTCCCAGGAAGGGGAAACTTTATTGACACATTCCTGGGGTCAGATACATCACATGATCACACTGACAGAACCACAGGCACATAGACACAGGCAACAGAGCATGCACAATGTCGGCACTAGTACAGTGTATATCCACCTTTCGCAGCAATGCAGGCTGCTATTCTCCCATGGAGACGATCGTAGAGATGCTGGATGTAGTCCTGTGGAACGGCTTGCCATGCCATTTCCACCTGGCGCCTCAGTTGGACCAGCGTTCGTGCTGGACGTGCAGACCGCGTGAGACGACGCTTCATCCAGTCCCAAACATGGTCAATGGGGGACAGATCCGGAGATCTTGCTGGCCAGGATAGTTGACTTACACCTTATAGAGCACGTTGGGTGGCACGGGATACATGCGGACGTGCATTGTCCTGTTGGAACAGCAAGTTCCCTTGCCGGTCTAGGAATGGTAGAACGATGGGTTCGATGACGGTTTGGATGTACCGTGCACTATTCAGTGTCCCCTCGACGATCACCAGTGGTGTACGGCCAGTGTAGGAGATCGCTCCTCACACCATGATGCCGGGTGTTGGCCCTGTGTGCCTCGGTCGTATGCAGTCCTGATTGTGGCGCTCACCTGCACGGCACCAAACACGCATACGACCATCATTGGCACCAAGGCAGAAGCGACTCTCATCGCTGAAGACGACACGTCTCCATTCGTCCCTCCATTCACGCCTGTCGCGACACCACTGGAGGCGGGCTGCACGATGTTGGGGCGTGAGCGGAAGACGGCCTAACGGTGTGCGGGACCGTAGCCCAGCTTCATGAAGACGGTTGAGAATGGTCCTCGCCGATACCCCAGGAGCAACAGTGTCCCTAATTTGCTGGGAAGTGGCGGTGCGGTCCCCTACGGCACTGCGTAGGATCCTACGGTCTTGGCGTGCATCCGTGCGTCGCTGCGGTCCGGTCCCAGGTCGACGGGCACGTGCACCTTCCGCCGACCACTGGCGACAACATCGATGTACTGTGGAGACCTCACGCCCCACGTGTTGAGCAATTCGGCGGTACGTCCACCCGGCCTCCCGCATGCCCACTATACGCCCTCGCTCAAAGTCCGTCAACTGCGCATACGGTTCACGTCCACGCTGTCGCGGCATGCTACCAGTGTTAAAGACTGCGATGGAGCTCCGTATGCCACGGCAAACTGGCTGACACTGACGGCGGCGGTGCACAAATGCTGCGCAGCTAGCGCCATTCGACGGCCAACACCGCGGTTCCTGGTGTGTCCGCTGTGCCGTGCGTGTGATCATTGCTTGTACAGCCCTCTCGCAGTGTCCGGAGCAAGTATGGTGGGTCTGACACACCGGTGTCAATGTGTTCTTTTTTCCATTTCCAGGAGTGTAGTTACTCATATGTTTGTTCGTGCACGCGATTTGACATATAAATTTGTCATATATGTTTGCTCTATAACTGAAGTATTGTTTTAATTATTTATCTATAAACTATTTGGATATTTATAACACAAATTCAACAAAGATGTATACATAAGTGTTATATTAAAGTAGGAGATGCATATTTCTGAAATCCAGAACTCTGTTCTCCACAATACCATCAAAGATAGATAATACCAAATTAGGACAGCCTTCCCGTAAATAACTTTATTCCTCAGGTCTTAAGAAAGTGAGTAAATGTATTCCACAGGCTTCAACCATTCCATACTAAAGAAATTACTGCTTCAACTGCAATTGATGTTTTATATGTAAGCAAAAGTAGACAGGAAATGAAGAAATCGAAGGCAAGGAACAGGAAATGGAGTATATACTGAAAACTGCTACTGTACTGGAAGAATATAAGATCTACTAGGAAAAGATGAAATCATTTCAGAAGGGCAAGCAAGGCTTATAAATTATTTTAAAAACAGTGTATGAAAAAATCTGGATATGAGTGGAGAAGACAACATATCAGGAATTACCGTAAAAAAGGTGGTAAGTGGACTTACATTAGAATACTGGCGAAATATGAGTATCTTAAAGGAAACACAAAAAATATAATAATAAACCTCCAATCACATTAGGATCTGCTTAAAAAGGCTGGTTACTTGTATCTAAATGTGCTGGAATGGATGTTGTATACCTAGCAACAGAGCAGTCACATTTGGAGTTGAATATGTCGGGTTAACAATATTTAACAACAATTTATCAGTGAAAATTGTAAACTTAAAGCTTTCTACAAACATTCCACAAGAAATTGGGAAATTGGAGCTGAAAAGTTGCCAAAATACGCACCAGCATGTGTGGATATTTAATAACAGTGTAACGCAGGAGATAAGAGGCAAAATTAAAATTTCTAAAGCTCTCGTCTAGAAGAACTGCAAGGAGTTGCAGACCTAGTTTATGGAGAGAAATTAGATATGTATTGGCATCCAAGAACATTTATTCTTTGTGTTTGTCAAATTATTGTGTGGAGAAAGAAACGGATGATGCAGATATACAGCTAACTTACGAATTAAAAAATAGACTACTTACTAAAACTACACCAAACGAAAATTAAGAGCTGTTTTTTGCGTGTAAATGTGTATACAACATTTAATACAGTTTTTGTACAAGATCATTTACTTTCTTATTTGCTACCGTACCAAAACTCCTGGAGACAGTCTTGACGTTGTTCTTTTGGACGGTGATATTGTAAAGTAGTCCAAAGTGGGCCGTCAGATAACCTTGAAAAGTAATTGAAACTGTGTTTGAAAGTATAGCAGCCTTCGTTTTGTACCTAAATAAAATTAAAAAAAATACTGTATCGCAATTGATGAAATTTCTATCTAAAGCTGTGATTTCACGTCAAACCATGTTTATACGCTTACACTTTCGCCTGCGCTGCGTGTAGCTGTTATGATCCTATCAGGGCATTTCTATTTCGTTTGATATCTGCTGTCATGCCTCCTTCATAAACACTCCAAACAAATCTCTAGAATTGATCGTACTAGCGTTTTCTATGCCACTTTCTTTACAGTACATGGCATTTCCTGAGAACCGTTACAAGGTATCTAAGGTTTCCAACCTCTTCTGTACCTTGTGAAGTCAAAGAACGGTTCTGTTGTGACTGCGAAAGATTTTTGTGATCATAATCGTATTGGTTTGATATTTTTTATGCAATTTCACATGTTCAGCGATACTTTATCTTCCAAGTATATTGTGTTTACGTGTTTAGCTGGGGATATACCTTTTAGATCTCTGGTAGTTTCGAGAATGTTACTATACGATGTGTTAATGTGATTCAAGTACGCTTTTGGTTTTAACCAATGCCTATGGTAAGCAGTCATTTTATCATTCGTCGCAGTTCATTATTGGTTGAACTGCTATTATCACTACACATCTCACTGACTAGTGCAGTGAAAGCAAACTCCTTGACAGGACTTCAAATGTTCCTCATCTGCATATATAAAAATGACAGATGTAGATATGAAACTTTTTGACGGGATGTCTAAATTATTTCTGTTGATTTTTTGGAGTGGTTCCTTCAATAAAACGCTTGTGTTTGAAGTCTTTTGCTGGTCAAAGTTTCTGGTGATTATGACAGAGAAGCCTGCCATTACCATTTACATTACATTCCACACGCAGGATTTCCTTTGCCAGTGGATCAAGCACGCGGAGGAATCCGTTCTACACCGATTTCCCCCTGTTGTATATTGCATTGCACACTATGTGAGCAAAAGTATCCGGACACCCCCAAAAACGTACGTTTTTCATATTAGGTGCATTGTCTGCCGCCTGCTGCCAGATACTTAATATCAGCAACCTCAGTAGTCATTAGACATCGTTAGAAAGCAGAATGGGGTGAGCTGCGCGGAACTCACAGACTTCGAACGTGGTCAAGTGATTGGATGTCATTTGTGTCATACCTCTGTACGCAAGATTTCCAGATATCTAAAAATCCTTAGGTTCACTGTTTCCGATGTGGTAGTGAAGTGGAAACATGAACGGACACGTGCAGCACAAAAGCGTACATGTGAAAAACGTATGTGTCCGGATACTTTTGAGCCCATGGTGTATCTGCAGTGTGGCCCAATCCAGCTGCCTCCTGGAGTACAGAGAGACCGGCGGGCGAGTTGGGGGTGAAGTCGCGGTGTTGGGGATAGACGGCGCACCGTTCGCATCTCTGTCAGAGTATTCCGGCCCGGGTGGTGGGCACGCTCTCGACGAATTGCCGCTTTCGCTGGATTCCATGCCGCACGCAGTTGGTATCCTTAGTCTCCGTTTACAAAATATTCGTGAATCCGAATTTCGGTGGAATCTCTTATCACGCTACCCAATAGCTGGTGGCTCGACAGAGAATCTTGGTGTCTCGAAGTCAACGAAGTCCAATGTTTCGTCCTCCTTGATGCTGTGTTCTGCTATTGCCGGTTTCTCCGCGTGTCCGAGCCGCACATGCCGATATGTTCCTCGCAGCGTTCATAACTACATCGGTGCGTTTTTCCAATGTGCTGTTGGCCGCATTTGTAGGCAATGCCGTAAATTTCTGGTATTTTGTAAGTGGGTCTTTTGCAGAACCAAGCCACTCTTCCGTCTTCGAAGATGGTCGGAAGAAAATGGGTATAGTGAAGTGCAAATAAGGAGGGCGCCCAAGATGAGACAAGTCGCGGAAAAACGGGAAGAGGTAGAAGAAGACAAGAAATCCGTTTTTCTTCCGTATTTGGACCAGCTGTCAACCAAAACTGGAAGTCTTCTGAAAAATATCGAACATAAGATTCAATCATACTGTAGTGGTTTGATGAGTGCTTGCACTGATGTATTAGCCATAACATTCATCATAACCAGTGCATCTAGAGTGCTATTGCACATCAGCTCTGCAGCTGCAATTTATGGGAGCTGCATATAAACATACACTATGTGATCAAAAGTATCTGGACAGTTGAAGAAGTTCGTAATGTGTAATAGGCGGACATCTATCCAGACAATCACACAGGAATTCCAAATCGCATCAGCATCCACTGCGAGTACTATGACAATTAGGCGGGAGGTGAGAAAACATGGATTTCACGGTCGAGCGGCTGCTCATAAGCCACACATCACGCCGGTAAATGGCAAACGACGCCTCGCTTGGCGTAAACATTCGACGATTGAACAGTGGATAAACTTTGTGTGGAGTGACGAATCACGGTACACAATGTGGTGATCCGATGGTAGGATGTGGGTATGGCGAATGCCTGGTGAACGTCATCTGCCAGCGTGTGTAGTGCCAACAGTAAAATTCGGAGGCAGTGGTGTTACGGTGTGGTCGTGTTTTTCCTGGAGGGGGGTTGTTGTTTTGCTTGACACTATCACAGCACAGGCCTACATCGATGTTTTAAGCACCTTACTGCTTCCCACTGTCGAAGAGGAATTCGGGGATGGCGACTACTTCTTTCAACACAATCGAGCACCTGTTCATATTGCACGGCCTGTGGCAGAGTGGTTACACTACAATAACATCCCACTAATGGACTGGCATGCACAGAGTCTTGATCTAGATCCTAGAGAACACCTTTGAAATGTTTTGGAACTTCGTGCCAAGCTTCACCGACGGACATCGACACCTCTCCTCAGTGCAGCACTTCGTGAAGAATGGGCTGCCATTCCCCAAGAAACCTTCCAGCACCTGACTGAACGTGTGCCTACGAGAGTGGAAGGGTCATCAAGTCAAAGGGTGGGGCAGCACCATATTGAATTTCAGCATTACCGATGAAGGGCGCTAGGAACTTGTAAGTCATTTTCGGCCAGATGTCCGGGTACTTTTGATAACGTAGTGTGCAAGCACGACGGCATCCACAGAATCTCGACACTTCGCCAGAAGATGATAAGTGTGTCAGTCATCAAAGCATCGCCGTTTTATAATGCTGCCACTCACCTGGGAACCTGAGAGCTTTTCATCTACGGTACATGAAAATAAATTACAATTACGTGAAAAACATACCAGACTGAGGTCTTGGCTGTACATGCCGCGTCTTGGGCCATATTCGATTTCCATCAGGGCATGGGTGGACCATGTAAAATCCTGGAGATATATCATGAAGCCAATGGGGAAAACACCGGTGTACGGCCTAGTGTACTGACACCGACCGCTCACTCATGCTAACTGAAGCACCGAAAATATTGTGCCTATCAGCAGTCAGTCCAAAACAATGCATCTCGACAGGAGATGTGAGAGACGCTGCGACAGTAACACTGAATGTACAGTGTTGACTCCACAAGAAATAATAAAAGACATTTTTACGTAGGAAATGCTCTCCTATAAAGCAAAACCCTTCCCAAAATCAATAAATTTGCGTAGTCTTAAGTAATTTATAATAGTTGTTTGTAAATTTCTAGTTCCTGTAGAATTAAACTTTCAGCTTTCGCAATGGGCAGACACGTAACAATAATAAAGCAAAGGTATAAAATAATTGCTGCCACCCCCACACCTATACTTGGTGCAATAATAGAGGTGTTATATCCCCGGACCATGATCCCCAATGGTATTGAAGGAAGCAAAAAGTCAAAATGGTAAAAAAATGGAAATGAGCGTACGGCATTGTGGGCCGGGAGTCCCTCATTCGGGGAAGTTTGGCCGCCGAGGACAAGCACTTATTGCATTCGACGTCACATTGGGCGACTTGCGCGTCGGAGATGGGGATGAAATGATGATGAGCACGACACAACACCCAGTCGCTGAGCGGAGTAAATCTCCTGCCCCAGCCGGGAATCGAACCCGGCCCCTTGGCGTGGCAGTCCGCCGCGCTGACCACTCAGCTAACGGGGCAGACGTCAAAATGGATTCTTTTTTTTTTTAATAAAACTTGAAACCTGTATCAGTGTTTTATGGCTTCGTGATCGAAGAAGAAAAAATTTATTATTTCACGTGTTCACTGGGATATCCAACTATTGTCTGCTGTCACTGGGAAGTACTGAAGTACCAAATTCCACGACAATGGAGGCATATGTGATGTAACGTAAGTATAGGAAAAATGGGAAGGTAATTATTTATGACAAATAGCACAAGGAATGACAATGAAAACAAATTTTTATTGACACTCTGTAATTACGTTATTTAAAGGTGTACAGGAAGGTTGAGATATAATATCTCTCAAGAGGTCGAAGGAATCTTAATTAAAATGAACATTTTCGATCTTTTATCTTCTGTCATCTGTTCTGTGTTCCCGCATGAGCTGCATGTTCAGTAGTGCCTTTCTGAATAGTTCATGACAAAATTTGTGCATTTTATTGAAACATACTTCAAGAAAGGTTGAAATATTGTCTCTATGAGTTATTTAAAAACCAGTATGTAAATATTTATCAGTAACGGAGAAACACAACTAAAAGGTTCGATCGCCTTCCATTAGAATTGCACTTGGCATAAGATCATTATTAGAAGAACGGCAAAACCTACCACCTTCACGAAAGAGGAAAACTTCGGGAAGGTAGTCCTTACTGAACGCCAGCTGTAATCCCGGCTAGAGGACGACTGAAATATAGCAATGAGAGTTAAATCCAACTTTAAAGACAATGGTAAGAATTTATATTTTATTTTCTTATAATATTAATCTTCCCTTTGGGGAAAGCCTTTCCTTTCACTCTACACATTAAAATATAAATACTTCACTTGCGACCTCGTGGGGACTGTATCTGCAATGGATAAATTTATATGTGTGAATAATTGTAAAATAATTGATTGTTCAAGCAGTAATGAATGTAATTTTGTTTTCTGCTTACTTGTCACAAGAGAAATTGCTTTGTATGGAGGAATAAAATCACATAAATAAAAAGTGAGTTATAAGTAAGGGTCTTTTAGAAAATTTTACCAGAATGAATATATGCAAACAGACACATATTTGACGAGTAAGGTAAGACGAGGCACAGTAATTATATACCTTTAGTTATGCCAACACAGTATAGCTAGATTTACCAGCAGTAGATGCTGCCCTTGCTGTGTGATTGGCTAGTAAAAACATCTAGTAATAATATAAATATTTCAACCACCAAGTCAGCCAGCAGACAAGATCTCTGTTGCATGGTCTGGTATATCGGTCTAGGACACAGAAATGTTTCCAGACTTCGAGTTCACATTATATACTACGCCTGCATCAATCAATGACCTTCTGTTAAGCCAGAATGCTGTTTTCCAACACTGCTTATCAACTGACAACCAATGGATCGAAGCATATTAATTTTGCTTTAGCATACGACATAGACTGCAAAAATATTGTAGAAATAGAGAATGTCCAGTGAGGTACAAGGGTTCAGTTCAGTGGGGTGGCATGGGGTCAATTGGGCATCAAGCTGAAATATATCGAGGATTTCGTGATACTGACTACAATCTATTCGTTTGAGACATTAATATCTTCAGCAGAAACAGTACATCCATCGTAAATATGTTTGGGATTGACACGATGGAGATAACGTCTCAAGACCCAATACAGTGCATATACCTAGAGCATCCAACTGTCGTGAACCTGCATGGTTTGTATGCTGCAATATGGTTAACTATGGAGAGACTTAGTCTATGGTGAACATATATTAAACACCTTTTCGGTGCTGAAGGAGTTAGATGTGTATCTAGGTGAGTGTATGTGTGTTATGCATAAGTCTGCTAGTATAATCATGTAACAAGACGACCTGCAGCGGTGCTTGAAGCCAAGAACAGCTCACCAATATATGGCCACGCCCGCAGCCACTTGTCACAAGCCACTCTGCCCTGGCCACCTTCCACATAATCTATGTGCACTGTCGATTGTGGTAGCCACACCAGACATTGCCTCTGTTCCAGATCATTCTGTGCGGCATACAAAAGTAGTGACTACCACAAAGTCACCAGGGAGCAGCAGTACTTAAATCCAACCAAACCAGCGGTCATCATCCAACTACTTGGGCAGTTATGTGACATCCAGTTGGTGACGAACAGTGCCATGTCAATGACACAGCCTGTCCCTCCCGCCACCTGAGCACCTGGTAACTCAGCCATCTTAGTACTTTATCAGAGTCTCAGGAATATGATGCAACGCCCCAGCCGTCCCCGCCTCCACCAAGGCGTCGACAGAGGATTTCTGCACTCTGGGACATTGAAGTGTTATGCAACTGGCTATACAAGCACCGCCCACTGCCAGACTGTCATTTATCGATTTGCAATACAGCTGCAGCAGTAACAGCAGTGGGGTGCACAGGTGGCAATCATTGGCAGGGCACGCTGTGACAGAGTATTCACTACACTCACCGTCACATTCAGTTTCTAAGTCCCGTGACTTTAGCAGACAGCAATAAGAGAATTTATTGTAACCTCACCAGGATCTTCCTCTGCCGTACCTACAACCAATTTCGATGGAGGACTGCTGCCCACAGGTAAGCTTCTCCACCTGGCGTTGTAACTCCTATAAACAGGAATTCCATACAGGAAGAGTTTATAGACGCCATTCCTTTGTCTATTTGCACTCCAATTAGTTGGGATGAAATACATGCTAAATTTAAAGCATTTATAAGAAACAGCTATTAGTAAAATATTGCAGAGTAATATAAGTTGAAATATATTTATCCCATCATATATATATATTTCACGAGACTTAAGGGTTCAGCTGTATGATACACAGTTTTAGTACTTCATATATTTATAATGTCAGAGAGACTTTACAGTCCAGTTGTTACTGTATCATAGAGTCTTAGCACATTTAACATAAGATGAAACTTAACAGTTCAACTGTTTCACTGTCAGAGAGAGATGTAACAGTTCACATGCTTTCAATCAATGTTTCAGAAATTTAGTGGTTCGTGTATTTCCAGCTGCTATTAGACTTGGTCGTTCTTTAATAGAAGACCAAAATGTGTATGGAAGGTGGTCGTTTAAAATTTAAAGTATGTAGAGGTGAAGCAAGCTTCTATGGGATGGAGGGGGGGGGGGCACCCTCCGTGAATGCCACTCTTTGGATGGGAAGGCACCATGCACTACCTGGATGGGATAACTTGATCTGACATTGTACAATGACACAGTGCCCAGACTACTGCATGGTATAGTATGGTGCAGTACTGATCATGGATGTAATGCCTGGCTTAATGTACATTATACTATGACATGGTTTTTGGTACACTACCCTGATTATGCCGTGTGCAATGCAGTTCTCTGGATAAAATACCTGGACTGTATAGCATGTGGTGCGAAACACTGGCTGCAATACCCAAACTATGCAACATGAGGTGTTGTACCCAGATGCTGTACCTAGCATGTTGCAGAACAGGGTATGTATATACATGGGAAAAACTCATCTTTTGTCTCAGCTCTTAATAGCATGCAGGTCTGACCCCATCAGCAGTCATAATCTCTCCCATCATCTGACTATGTATGGTGTTTGCCCCAGTTTCTATGCAGTGTGGGACATGTGCAAGTGGCGGCTGCTGGCTGGCTGAAGCTGGGGGAATGGGCGTGGGGTAGCAGTCATTGATGTGACATCACATGGTGCCAGGTGATGGTAGGTAGTGGTAGCAGATTGCAGCATTCATTTGTGGTTGGGTGCTGTCATGCATTGGTAGCAGTTTGCAGCAGAGCAGTACTGATCTGCCCAAGTGATGGGAGCTGCTACTTGGGCAGATGATGGTGAGAGTCATTTGCACATTGGTGGCTGAGTGGCCCAGAGCAGTCATGATGTGGCAATGGTAGACAGCATGGCTTTACGTGGCTGACTGTTTAGCTATGAAGCAGCACGGTGCTCATCACACTGTGGTGTTTAAAGAAAAATGTACATGTTTCTAACATATTTGTACTACAAAGCACATTGTTTTAAACTTGAGATAACTGAAACTTAAGGTAACAATTGTTTTATACTGTGACATTTGAAGGTGTGGGGGAACTCTCTAAACTTTGGATAGCTGGACTTAAACTTAGGTCATGTGAACCATAACGTCATAGGATCGAACACCAACGATTTCTTTAATTTGCCTCCATTTTTTACTTAGGACAGGAGTCTGATCTTAGAACATATGAAATTCTACATCTACGTGATTACTCTGCTATGCACAATTAAGTGCCTGGAAGAGGGTTCAGTGAACCACCTTCAAGCTGTATCTCTACTGTCCCACTATTTGACAGCAATGGAGGCTGCACCAGTATTGTGGCGTTAACTGTGTTGCATTCATTCTTACATCATAGCGTTGGGGAAAACCAGGAAATCTGGCAAACATGAATACTATATCAGTATTCCAGGTCAGCCATCTTGGATCGCTATCCTGGATTTTGACGTCATGGAGCTACAACAGTATTCTAGGTCAACCATCTTGGATCCTAATTTGAAACCTGACGTCATATAGCTGCGCCAGCATGCCAGGTCAGCCGTCTCGAATTGCCATAATGGAATTCCATACTCCTAGAACAAAGCAGCAGCTTGATTTTTCCGCTACTTTACAGCTAGGATAACAGCTCTAGTTCCGCGATGACGTCATAGGAGTGGGAGAAAACTGACTAGTACAATTGTCTTATTTTGAATATCACACCATTTTTTAAAATTTTTGTCATTTTTTGAAATCTCTCCATTTTACACATAGGGTGATTGGCCTTTGTCGGAGGGGGATAAATCTAGCAATAGTACATGCTCTCCTTGTCTATATACTAATATGTAGTTTTGTAATGGCAGCACAACAGTCTACTGGAAGGGAGAGAACAAAGCCTATATGGAAGAACAGAGAGCTGCGATCAGGAATGGTGGAAATTTTACAGGGTCAGTTTTCGGTAGTAGGGCTGGCGACCAGTAGTAATTCACAAAAATGCTGTGGTTATTAAATGTTAATGTAACTTTGAAACTGAAATAATTTGTTAATCTGGCAATCAGCCACTGTTGGTACTTATATCATTGTCAGGCATTTCAGTATTATTAATACTTGTCAAACTATTATCGGTCATGATAATTTCTGAAGTTTTTAAATATACTTAATGTATGAAATCTCTTCTTACAAGTTTCTAGTAGTCAGCAGGACCCAACCAACTCCTTTTATTAAATTCTTTGTTAGTGACAATAAGCTTTCGCCGCTGCTGCTGCATGCTGCTGTGAGCTGCTGTAAACCACTTGGACAAAGACAATCATATAAAGAGGAGAGCAAAACTTAGGGCCAAAACAGAGACAGTGACACACCGCAACATGTCATGTACTCTAATCCAGTAAATTCCATTGCACGAGCCAGATTCTGTGTCACTTGTAAATTCATATTCAAATACGCTGTCAGATAGCTTATCCAAATGTTAGTTTTATGTTTTCATGTAACTATCTGCTGAGGGCTTAAATGACAGTGATACTGACACTCATACTACACGGACACAGTGTTATACAGATTAGATTCGTTTACTGATAGCTCAGGTTGCTTATCGAGTCCATTTTCACAATGAACATAGGCTTTGTTTGTTGTAGGTATGTTACATATTCGTTGCAGGCACGTTACAGATGACTTATATTGAACACAGCGTTAAAAAACTACGTAGACTACCGATGACCATCACATGTAAGAGTAGACTAATGTAATTTTCCTTGTTGCTTTGGTCAATTAAGGTCATACCTGCGCTACCTGTACGTTGGATGTGTTGCATACCTATTGGACGTTACCTCATAACGATAATTTTCTTTACGTATGCTATCAGTGTCTTCCTAGAGTGCTCTGAAAACTGGAAGCGGTGAATCTTCTAGAAACTGAGTGAGGATATATGAGATGCGACAATAAAGTAATGAGACTGATTTTCTTTGCAAGATGTGGCAACCCTGCAGGCTTGCATAGGCACAATATCTTTGGCTCTGGTCTATAAGCTGCTTCTAGTCCAAGCGGCATATCGATGCAACTGCTCAGTTGTGAGTTGTGCTGTAATAAGTTAACACGTGTTTGTGTCTCTCGTCACGGAAATGGAACCGCATAATATTGCGCAACGGTATGCCATTTCTTTTTGCGTTAAATTGGGTGAAAACGCGACGGCAACTTACGGTAAGCTTCAGAAGGATTTTGGGGAGGAGGTTATGTCAAGAGCTCAAGTTTTTCGTTGGCATAAAATGTTTAGTGAAGGCATAATGAATGTTGAAGATGAAGACCGCAGTGGACGACCATCAACCTCAAGGACGGATGTCAACTTGGCCAGGGTGCGTGAACTCGTACGATCTGATCGAAGATTATCCGTGAAAATGATTGCAGAAGAACTGAACATCAATTGAGAAACGGTTCATCTAATAATAACTGAAAATCTTGGTATGAGAAAGATTTGTGCATAAATGGTCCCCAAAAATGCTCTGTCAGTACAGCAATTTTTAGCCTCAAAACAAATTTCAGTACTGCCACAGCCACCTTATTCACCAGGTATCGCTCCATGCGACTTTTTTCCATTTCCAGGCGTCAAAACGGCGGTCAAGGGACATCATTTTCAAACAACACATGATGTCCAAAAAGCTGTGACGAGGGTCTTGGAGGATATTACAGAAGACGAGTTCCAAGAAATCTTACCATCAATGGTAGAAGCGCTGGAAAAAGTGTATGCAATCAGAAGGGAACTACTTTGAAGGAGAAAACACTAAACTTTACTAAAACGGTAAGCAACATTTTTTTGCACATCAGTCTCATTACTTTATTGTCGCACCTCGTATTAAGGGCCAGGTAATCTGCGAAATATTTCTGTTCTACATAGTTATCCTCCTGTCTGAAGGTAAAATAATACAATTAACCAGCTTCAGTACTTCCACGAACTTATATAATACATCTGTAGTACAAAGAAACTCTGCATCTGAACATGAAGAAGGATGATCCATTGAGCATATAAAGTCTGTGCATGTGTATCGTACTTGCATCAGAAGTAGTTGCTTTGGTTACATAAGAGTAGCAGTTACGCTACCAAGTAATTTTTATTATGTACAAAATGCAATTTATATTCTGTAAGGGTATAAAATACACAGTCGACTAACACTGAATGATGTGCGGTTCTGATTATGTACAAAACCAACAACCAAGCAACCAAAAAGAAGAAATTGTTGGCTTCCATTTCATGCCTTACACATTCATTTACATTTTTTTCCCTACCAATGCTCCCGACACTATGGACAATCCTACCATTTACTGCGTCATTTGTGTAGTATACGAGAGTTACCGAACCTAGTAGTAGAGGCATTGTAGATACATCTGACAGTAGTTACCTTTTGGAATTATCTGGAAATTACTTCATACTTACAGCTTATGGGAAGTTCGTAACTGTAAATGCAAATACTAAATGAGAAACCTGTTGTGTCCCGACGTAGTTACTGTAGTAATTCCGTACCGCGTATTTCGCCTATGGCGACTTACGGAAATGTCTCAACTGAGAAGGAGCGAACGAATATTAGTGTGTGAAGTCAGCTTGGCATCGACGTCATTAGACACAGTGTTTGGTCAGAAATGTGTGGGTGTGTGTGTGGGGGGGGGGGGGGGAGGGAGTAGGTCGCGGCCTGCTTCTAGAGTCGTCAGACGTGAATGAGTACGACTGGACTACTTCCCACACTTTCCGAGTCCGATGCTAATTGGAGTGTCCTAATAACGAATCTGTCTTACATTTATGGCACCTAATATCGTAATTTACGGTCGTATTTGGTTCCTTGCTGCCTTTAGAAAGAGACGTTAGTCATCGCTAAGTCATTTAGGGTAGGGTTCAGCATTCGGATTCATCACCTGTGAAGCCGATTTTCTGACTATCCCATTACTTCATACATATGTGTGCTGCCACATACTACCAGTCAAAATACAACGTATGCTCAACCTCAATTCCACGTTTATTTCCTAGAATTCCGAACAGATTCTCTGTAACTTCCTTGAACCCATCCTTATCATTTACAATAACTAGTATTAATAACTGGAAATAAGCGTTATACTGCCTGGCGATGTCTAGTACCACACAGGGTTGTCACCTTAGGGTCTCGCGTTTTAGAATATGGAAAAATCCACTGCCCTTTCCGCTTCTTCGTCAATCGTCAGAGAGTACAATGCCATCAAAACTGTCCACTACAAAACTACTGAGATCACCAATAGTTCCACCGTGCCACCACGCTTGTTGTATGATTAACAGTGTGTCTCACAGACTCTTCTTCCTGACCCTCATTGGCTGAGTGTGTAATTCACCACGGTCTTCAGCAGCCCACTGCCTAGTCATCTGCCCTATCCAGCCTGCCTGAGCAAGACATATTCCGTGCTCGCTTTCCATAACGCCGCGTTGCTAGACTTCTATCGCGACAGAGCATTGCATCAGCCCATTCCCACGATAGCATGCTGACTACCGTGACGGCCTAGAACTTTCGGTCGGCGCGCGGTAGTCCCTTGTCTGTGGCAGCGACTATGCGCCCATTTGTATGTTATCGGGCACAATTAGCTAACTGCCTTTCCGCATGATTAGCGATAGCTGACGGGCCCATGCAGGCTACGTTCCCCTCACGGTCATGTTCCAGCACTTATCTGGGCACCCCGTCACGCCACAGCTTCACTGCAGCTCGGATAAGGCTGCCGCTATTGCTCTCTCGTCATGCCAGACTTCCGCACGCACGTCCCCTGAACAGATTTCGATGCAGAAGTTGGAGGAGGACAATGTGCCTGTAACATACCACCACTCGCTACAAGTTACGCTAGCCTCTATTATATGTTTTCATCTGAAATGTGGCAACGTTGCGTTAAAACCTAATGCATAGTTATGCTGTGTGGTAGTGAATGCAAGTGTTTGTTGGTGTACTTTTTCATCTCCTGAACTCGATTTGACAGAGGAATTGTGCCATACTGGACTCCGTGAAACTGCAAGACTACAGTCGAAGATAAAAGACGGGCTCAATTATAAAGCAATTCTGAAAAGCATGTAGCGTTTTTACACGTAAATGTACGGATGTGCTACCTAATCAGAGTTGGGACAAAATTTTATATATAGCTATAAAATAATGATTTGGATACATAAATTTAGTATCTGAAACTTCTCATAAGTTATCATGCGTTAATATTTTGAATATTTCAATAGATTTTCCCCGATTCGTAGACTTTGTTTCGTGACTCCCTAATAGTACAACAGACCAGATTATTGAAATTCTCAGTTGTTATTCATATATACGTTTTAAGATGTTAACAATTAAAGTATTATCCTACTTGCAGATGCCAGAAAAATGTCATATGCCCGGTTGCAAGAGCAATTACAAATTCTGCAAGGACGGTGGCGATTTACCAGAGTTTAGATTCACCATTCAAGAGGAGAACACAAAATACTAGATAAAAAACATCCCCAGAAGTGACTGGAATCATCCAGCAGAAGTTTGTTTACAAGTATATTAAATATTTCGAGGAACGTGATGTGTCAAGAATAGAATTTTACAAGGAGTCTGACGGGAATTATCATGAATTTTCTCGTCAGATGCCTCTACTTTTACCAGAAGTCGTGCTGAAATTATTTTCAGGTTTATCATCATATTAAAGGAAAGTGCAGCCTTTAAACAAAGTGTGATCTAGAAATCGGAAAGGAATTTGGGTGCAAAAGAAGAGGAGGAGAAGAATGAGGCCTGGTTAAAGCAGGACATTACACCAGATTTTCAACGTTTGTGTGTTGAGTACCAAGAAATAATGAAGAATGTAGGAAAGTGGAGTGTTAATGTTAAAGAAAACAGAATATTATTTATATTGTATGTGGGTGTGCTGAAAAGTAATGTCTCCGAATTTTTTATGTGAAAACTCTTAAAACTTTTTAAATAAAACAGTCGGGACAACAATTTGTTTATACAGTCACTGTAGGATGTTTGACTTCGTTGATGTGGCTACAACCTCACTTATGCTTGCACCTCTTCATCATTGTCGAAATTAAGACCTCGGAGATGTTCTTTAAGTCTCAGAAACAGATGGAAATCGGGTGGGGCCAAGTCGAGACTGTTCGGGGGACGGTCGATGACAGAGAATCCGAGGCGTTGCATTGTTTCAGCGTTCGAGTTCAGTGTGGCACTGTCTTGGTGAATGGAAGGAAGCGTGGGGAACTATCTTGAGTGCGTTAAGGCCCCTGTAAACGAATAAATTTGTTTGTCAAATGCGTTAGTTGATTTTCACGGTTTTGTGAGACAAGTTGGAATACGTATATACTAAATTCGTCAAAGATAATCTCACTTTTGGACCAGTTCTCGCATTGGATAGTAATGGCATCGCTAAGTATTTCGATACAAATGGGAATTGGTATCATCGCAGGTAAATAATTCACTAAATTTTCTAAACAATGTATATAAAGAGAAACACAACAAGACACTGCTCCATGCAGGAGTTGAAAGTCTGCTAAAGGAAATACAGTGAGAAAAACCTAATTATCATTGCAACTTTCTCCGAAGGGACACTCAAAGTTTGAATGACTTTATTTCAGTACTGGAAAAGAAGATACAGTTATGAGAAAAACTAGGCTAGTTGTTTAATAATTATCTGTGACCTCGAAATATCTAACAATTGGAGCAGATTTCGAAGATTTGAAATTTGTATCTTGCCTCATAAGTTGTTTTCTGCTACTGCTGCTAAGAATGGTGGGAGAAATCTTGTGACTACTTTGTCAGCGCAGTAGTCTGTCTCCTTTCTTTTTTAAAAAATAAATTGATTAATTGCTTTAGTGTAATGGTGTAGTCCACACCATTTTTTTTATTCACACACCGAAAAAAGTTTTGCATCATCCCAGTTCCCAGAACTCCAGAAGACAGACGTTGGCTGTGGATATTGTATTACCGACACAGTCTCTTCGACTGTTCAGAGATATCTCTAAACCCGCACAAAGAAGTGAACAACCATGCATGAGCAGCGCCTATTAGACGGAGGGGGTCCGACAGCCGATCACTTCCAGTCATTCCACCAGGAAGGAGATACACGGCTCGTGTTATTTGTTGTTCAACCATGCCTAGACGATTAATATCGCGGTTCGTTCACGTTCGCATTGTTGTGTTGTGCCAGGAAGGGCTCTCAACAAGGGGAGTGTCCAGGTGTCACGGAGTGAATCAAAGCGATGTTATTCGGTGTTATTCGGACATGTAGGAGATACAGAGAGACAGGAACTGTCGATGATATGCCTCGCCCAGGCCGCCCAAGGGCTACTACTGCACTGGATAACCGCTCCCTACGGATTATGGCTCGGAGGAACCCAGACAGCAACGCCACCATGCTTTTCGCTCAGCCACAGGACGTAGTGTTACAACTCAAAATAGGCGCAGTAGGCTGCATGATGCACAGCTTCGCTCCCGACGCCCATGGCTAGGTCCATCTTTGTAACCACGACATCATGCAGTGCGGTACAGATGGGCCCAACAACATGCCGCATGGAACGTTCAGGATTGGCATCACGTTCTCTTCACCGATGAGTGTAGCATATGCCTTCAATCAGACAATCGTCAGAGACGTGTTTGGTGGCAACCCGGCAAGGGTGAACGACTTAGACACACTGTCCAGCGAGTGCAGCAAGGTGGAGGCCCTGCTGTTTTGGGGTGGCATTATGTGGGGCCGACGTACGCCGCCGGTGGTCGTGGAAGGCGCCGTAACGGCTGTACGATACGTGAATGCTATCCTCCGACCGATAGTGCAACTATATCGGCAGCATATCGGCGATGCATTCGTCTTCATAGACGACTATTCGCGGCCCCACTGTGCACGGCTTGTGAATGACTTCCTTCAGGATGACGACATTGCTCGACTAGGGTGGCCAGCATGTTTTCCAGACATGAACCTTATCGAACATGCCTGGGATAGATTGAAAAGGGCTGTTTATGGACGACGTGACCCACCAACCACTCTGAGGGATTTACGCCAATCGCCTTTGGGGAGTGGGACAATCTGGACCAACAGTGCCTTGATGAACTTGTGGATAGTATGCCACGCCGAATACAGACATGCACCAATGCAAGAGGACGTGCTACTGGGTATTAGAGGTACCGGTGTGTACAGCAATCTGGACCACCACCTCTGAAGGTCGCGCTGTATGGTGGTAGGACATGAACTGTGTGGTTTTCTTGAGCAATAAAAAGGGCGTAAATGATGGTTATGTTGATCTCTGTTCCAGTTTTCTGTACAGGCTCTGGAACTCTCGGAACCGAGGTGATTCAAAACTTTTTTTGATGTGTGTACTTACCGATTTTTGTTGGTATAAGAGTATATGATATAAGAACGTGAGCACGTCTCTTTTTTTTCTCCGCTCAATTGCACAGCTATCAGGAGAAGACAAGTTAGGCCTGGCTTCTTCATTTACTTTTAGACGAGCCAAATTTAGATGGCGGCAGAGATGCAACTGCTCAAGTTAACGCCTATTTCAAAATTAGTAATATTTTCTTGAAAAAATATAAACCACAAAATTAAACAGAAGGAAGGCATGATATACGAGTATTACACCTGCGGCGCATCGAATGACGTTGCTATGGAAATCCACAGACTTCGTTCGTGATAACCATGTCCATTTCATATTGTACGACGAGTTCTACAATGTCTTCGATAGGTGAGATGCTCGTTACATTGCTCACAAAATACTTACACGTTGTGCATATAATTTTTTTTACGTTTGCGTTTGTTGTACTGGGATGGAAAAGTAGTAACACCTCTACCATTTTCGTAAGGAACTGCGATCTTTTGTTCTTGTCCCTACATTCCTTTGATCTTAGTTTTCAAAGTTGAGGGAACTCTCGATACAACGAGATTAAATGGGCAGCGAAACATCTTCATGCGTGTTATCCGCCATCTCGGAAGTCACACACCAACTGAGTTTGTTTGGCAAGTGTGAGCGTAAAACGGTCAAGTTGTTTAAGAAGTCGTTCGTCAATCCAAATTTGACTCAAATATATCAAACAATCTTTGTTTTACAAATATGTCAACACGCTCCCAAGTAATTTAAGGAATATGCGAAATTTGACAAATTGTTTAATTGTCAGCGAGGACCTTTAGGTAGGCCAGCTAGTAACGGAAATGGACATTCTTGCTTTCTTCTTTATCTAAAATATATTACATTTCCTTTCCGTTTGTTTCGTAGATGCTTTCATAATCGCGATTAATGTATAACTTTGTGTAGTTATGTCCGTGACACGTTGTCAGGCATTGTGGAACTTCAGCTGTAGGCCACGTATACTTAATTTACTTTTGTAATTGGAACTCCATTACGTTCACCATTCTTTTCATTTCAATATATAAATTCAAACGAATTTGTTGGTAAAATTTCAGTACATTCTGAGCATAGTTTTCCATAGTTCTCGACCTGTCGTTCCCATGGTCATAACTTCTTCGTCTGTAATACGTTAAAATACGTGCACTGCACATGTCAGTACATGAATGTTCTCCCTTTGAGTATACGAGATGAGTTCCTTGCTGTGGAGCCCGCGAGTTCCTGGATAGAGGCGTGGAGAAAATCTGTTGCACATAATCAAAGGTGTACCAGGCAAGTCGCCTCAATTTCCGATCACATTGCACAGTTACTAAATTCATGTTGTAGTCAATAAGTTTCCTGAAGTTGATCATATCTACACCTCTGGACAAAAAGTTGAACACCCTGAACCGATGTTCTCACATGAATTACGTGTTCTTCACATGTTGTACCTACTGTTCATTGTACATGAGCTATAAACAGCGTCCTTCAACTTGAATAACGATTTCAGTATTTTGTCCAGCCCACTCTATCTACAATGCATCCGTACAGAGATGATCATGGAGGCAAGGCAGGTAGGAAAACTAAGATTTAACATTTTGTCCACGAAGAAGTTACTGGAAACGGAATAAAAGCTGGAATATTGCAAGACGTGGAAGGAAATTGGCCATATTCTTTTCAATATAGCGCTCCCAGCATCTGCCTTAACCGATGTAGAGAAGCTACGGAACCTAAAAATCAGGCTGTCCGAATAAATTATTGAAACTCATTCTCCACTAATTACTAATAAAATTTCAATGTGACTGAAAGGTGTTTGTTAAAATCTGCAGTGTTCCTTGTGTCCTGTTTATTACCTGCGTGTGTCCCACGAGCAATATTTTCGCTTTTATATCCATGCCCATTGATGCACTACCGCATATTCACTGGTGCATCTGCTACCCTTGTTTCTCGTCCTGAGATCTTTCAGATGAGAGTGCCTTCGGCCAATGAGTAGCCTGAGCACATGCACCATTCATGCCTTGTTAGTTTTAAACGTGCGCAAAGCGTTCTACTTGATGTTCATTTCGTTTGGGGAGCTAAAGAAGGTTTGTTTTTGCTCGTGCGCGACATAGTGTACTTTTGAACGAGGCTGCCTTGTATTACACTGTAATAGACGGAGAACGATAACTAAAAGCATCTTACGGTTTGTAATCATGCAGTGGTACTGAAAATCGTGCATAATATGTTCCAGAATAGCAAGTAATGTGCTCCTTTATTTTAGGGCCTGGGCAGCTATCTTGGAACAATGTGGTTGCTTAGGCAATGTTATACGTAGCATGCGTAGCAGATTAGCAAGATCAATGTGGGGCAGATTCCGTCCTGTTTACGTGTTGTATCTGATTCGTAACTGAATGTAGCAAACCAGTATCTCAGTCATCAAAAGGTTTACCGTCTACGTTATGGGACAGATCTTTGTACGATTGTGCTGAGAAAAGAATGTGAATCATGTAACATTAACGTTACAGTTCTGTGTAAAATATTTTACTCTTAGGGTCCAATAATTATTAAACTGACAGAAGATCAGAGCTCCTGATTTCTGTTCTTCTTTCATCAGTGGGCCGCAAGAAGAAGTAGGGAAAACATTTTATGCCTTCAGCTCTGTTACTAGTTCGATGACTATGCCTGTTCGTGTCGTAAGAATTGTAAGGCTTGTAAGGCTCAGCAAATAATTCATTTACTCAGTAAGGGCCGTATTACAGATGTAGGTAAAAAGAAGAAGAGAGATGGCACAACAGACGTACACTGTGCGTTGTTTTGAAGCCATAGTGGGCAGAGCCTGCCGCCATTTTAAGTATCCCAAAACATTAGAAACCTACTATTTACAATCGCTTCTTGCTCATTATTTCTGTCGTATGCATGCTATAACTGGTTTAAATGTTAAAAATTTCAGTGCTTACATAAATAACATACCGTCAGGAAGGCAATTTCGAACGTTTTTCTGTTCTAAATTCGTGATTACTCTAGTAATACGACACATTTGGCCTCGTTAATGTAACTTGTTTGTTGTTGATATATTACGAATACCGAAGATAGCAAATGAAGCTGGAACTGCGAAACCAGTGCTCGCTTGCTTACTGGTACTGCTTATTGTTTGCTACATTTTCAATTTTCAGCTCTTGTGAACAACATTTTAATGTTCACGTTTGCAAGAAACTAACCTATATGTGCTTTGTTAGCCCATAAACGTGTGCAATGAGGAAAGGACCAAGTCATGCTATCGTATCTTGTGTATGTCAACAAAGTGAACGATTATTGAAATGTCAAAGAAACAGAACTCCATATAGATTAGATTGTGAGTGCATCAGTCTCACTGTAGTATCCGTATCTTCTTACTCTGAAATCGTACCTATAATGAGTAATCCAGTGTGTGGCCAATAACAGAAATTTACAGGAGAAAAAGAAGAGTTAATGTTTTAAACATCTTCCAACGTTGTGGAATGCTACAAATGTGATTAAGGGAATTGTATGAAACGGTTAAAACCCCGAAAAATGGATATTTTGCTTTAATATCTACTTAAGCAGTTTTTTTTTTATTAATGATAGCCTAAACTGTGTAAGATGTAGATATTCCTTTCCAACAGTAGCCTATTTGTTTCTTTTCCCGGAATTTGTCGATAATAACTCTGTCATCTGTTCTGAATAACTAGACATAGCACAATTGTAATATACGTCTAATTTGAACATTTGATTTTCAAAGTATACAACCCTATTTCACCTTTTTGATATATCAGTAGTTAGTTACTTAATTCCATGTATCATTTACACAATAAATCGTAATGATGTGGAACGACTCATTAAGTACTGACATTTTTTTTTTTTTGTAAACGTGCCTCCATGCTGATCATTTATTAGTTTTCTAGTTTTTTTTTTTAAAGACAGATGTTAGTAATTCATACCCATTACCATCTGCACGTTACAGTAACAGATAACCTTCTGTGGAGTAAAAGGAGTCGGCAGAGAGAAACGTGTTTAGTTAAGCTCCAAATTTTATTTTGCTGTGTCAGCAGTGTGTGGTCAAAACTTTTGATTGCAGTGTTATGAACCCCTGATGTGCTATAGACAATCTTAATATGGTGTAATGAACTTCATTTTTAATTGTTCTGGCATTGTTGCTATGTACATCATTGTTTCTCTTGAAAAGTAGTGAATTATTTACAACAAACTTCATGAGGGAATAACTATACTGTGAAACGGATATACCTCGACTCACATGCCGAGCAGCAGGAATGCACGACGAAAAGAGCGTGCTCATAAGTTTTCAGCCAAAGCCTTCTTCAGAAAGGAAGCAAAGAACAGACACACATTCACACTATCATACACACAAACTTACACACACATGACCGCTCTCTCCGGCTGTTCTAGCCAGAATCTCTTTTGAAGGGGGAGGGAATGTGAACAATGAATAGTTATCGGCGTGAGGAATTCATGACATGAGATGCTGCCCCAACAGTCAGCGCGGTTACGTAGGTGTGTGTTGTGCGGGTACGAGACCGTTGATACAGTGTAGCTCGTGTGTCTGAGTGATTACGGTTTGGAAGGCAATGAAAAACACAGGAAAGAGGAGAAAGGACGGGCACTGATTAAAGTAAGGCAAATACGAATTAAGACAGAAAGAAAACCACTACAACAAAATTAAGGAGTGCAGTCATAACTCATGTATACAAAATAAAATATTGCTTGGAACAGCTCCACTTACGAATTAAATGTGATTACATTAAAGCTTAGATTACGGTAGGGTCGATTAATATACCCACAAACAACGCAAGCTGTCATTTTTGATTAAACAACTTCGACTCTACACATTCAAAGCACTGAACGCGGTCGAAACTGGGTATGGACACCTCGGAGTGAAGTCACAGGTAAGTATAGCGCAGTGAACCTAACAGTGTTATGGGCTACTTAAGATGGTGGACGTAGGTTTCAAGTGACAACTCCATTCTTTTAGATCCATAGTATTACAACGTAAATTAGCTTAGACGAAGGTATTTTATCAAATTCATTTGGTCAAATCTCTGACAGTGCATTAGGGAAGATTTTATCAAAGATATGTTTTAACAAAGATCTTTGACGAAAGTTTGAGGGTGGTATTTGCACTGATAAAAGTTTGCCATCGTATTCGTGTCGTTTCGTATGCTTTAGTGCCTTTAACCTATAAAATAACGTCGAAGCATACCTTCTGCGTGACTATCGCCACAGTGGTCATTGCGAAACATGAAGAGTACGAAGTTTTTCACAACACAAAGGACGCTGACTACAAAAATCACAATAAGCGGCTATAACCTTGTAAAGAAATAGCTGCAGCAATTAGATGCATTGGAAGTGACCTCACTGTGGATGATGTAAGGAAGCAATTAAATGCACTAAATAGTATATGGAGATTGGAAAGCGGGGGTCTAGTTTAGCAGGGGATACAACCCGTCGGCTTTGAACAATGACGTCATTCCTTAGTCATAGATAGTAATGTCTTCACTTCGAGGCATAGATAATAAATGAGTTCTGTGTTCCGGATAAGCGCTATCATTGTACATTAAAATAATTATTCATAATGATATTGAGGTAATTTGGAGTATTAGTTTGTTATTGTAGAACAATTTTTAATCTTATTTTCGTTTATAGAAATGGATTTGCCTGTTTGTGGGTATGTAATTTTCGTTACTGTCTGTCTAGACGAGCTTCGGTTATTCCTCGATATTTCCGTGTGGTAAGCTCACTTTTCCATTTGCTTCTTTCACTGTATTTCACAATTTTGACATATTTCACAGTTTTATTCCACCAATATGTGTGTTTTCGTGTTGTGAAGTACGTAATAGAAATTTCTTAGCTGTCGATCTTCTTTCGTTTCCCAGCACTGGTATCAGTTTGACATTTTCGAATGTTTACTTGCTATATTACAGGGGAAACCCCCGACACAATTAAATTTTGTATCCCGTCCTTCACTTCGCCTTTACACTGACGACACAACTATAATTTGTATCCCGTTCTTCACTTCGCCTTTACACTGACACTATATATGTCAATTCGCGAGCAAGATAAAAATGTTGCGTATAGCTATATAGCTCAAGTAACGAATGGGATACTATTAGCGTCCAAGGCAACACGAAAACTGTACCCCATAGTGAAGTACGGGATGCAAAGTGTACATGTGTCGTCTTCTTGTCTCCGCCTTTCGTAGCAACACAGCTGAACCTAAGACAGCCATGCATAACACCCACCCACCTCCCCAGGAGTCGGAACTCCCGCACCCATTAGAAGATACAGATGCTTCAGTAGCTGATAAGTGTTTTTTTGGCTTTTTAAAAAAAACTCACGAGATAGAATAAATTGATCCTAAGATACAGATGCTTCAGTAGCTGATAAGTGTTTTTTGGCTTTTTTAAAAAAAAAATCTCACGAGATAGAATAAACTGATCCTAAGATACAGATGCTTCAGTAGCTGATAAGTGTTTTTTGGCTTTTTTAAAAAAAAATCTCACGAGATAGAATAAACTGATCCTACTTTATTAAGCAATCAATAAAAAAACTAAACTAAAACATAACAGCAAAAGCGGAAATGGTAAACTGAAAATAGAATAGATTACGAAGACAATACCAAAGCGACCAGGACAAGGCAGAGTGACCTAGAGAATCCCAGAGTGTCCCAGAGAATCCCAGAGTGACCCAGAGGGCATCCCAGAGTGCCCCAGGGAACTACAACACTAAGAAGAATCGCTTCTCGGCGTTTGACAAGATCAATGTGTAGTTCCCTTTCAACAAGTGAAACACAAAGGTTAAATAAACAATCAAAACATATAAAATGAACCAGGTTGCAAATGTAACGTACGTGTATTTCCACCTATTCGTTACCAGTGTACATATATCGAGGTCAATGGAAGTCTGGTATACATATATTACATACGTAGGTCCTTCTGTCATCAGTAATACTGATATGTACGTAAGAAAAGACTGTTAGTAATAGCGGAGACGAAATAAACAGCACGTCTACAATTTGTATCCCGTGTTCCACTTAGGGTTTACTGAAGCGGAGGATACATCGTTCAGGTGCAGAACAGGACAGTAATGCTAGTGAAAACGAAGAAATTGCCTTACGACAAACTCGTATTCCGGACTGTACTTAAGCAACACACTTCGAATGAGCTTTTAATTTGTATCGGGTGTTTCATTTGCGGTTTAGTGAAGCAGTGGATACATAGTTCAAGTGAACAACAGGACAGCAATGCTAGTTTAAACTAAGAAATCGACTACGCTGAACTTGTATCCCGTACTGCACTTAAGCAATACAGTTCGAAAGACTTTCGAGATACAACTGACATACATGTAACGTCATGTATTCTTTGCTAGTAACGTATTTCATTCATTTCTTTCCATTGTATTTTGCGGAGACATACTAAGATACAAACACGCGATATCGTTAACGTGAAAATACTACTGGCCCTTATATATGTGAGGTACAGTTTTTCTCTCTGGCATTCCTTTGTTTCTGAACATTCTTCTCAGCTCGTTCATCTTTGTAATACATGCTCTCTGGCGAATTCTGACGTCATTGGTCAAAGCCGACGAGTTGTATCCCCTGCTAAACTAGACCCGAAAGCGGAGTGTTGTCAGTGAATTGTACGTAAGTGAAATAAATGGGTTTATTTGTACTCTAAAGAACTTGGGGACTAGTGCAGCATGGGATACAACCCGTCGGCTTTGAACAATGACGTCACAAGTCGCCAGAGAGCATGTAGTACAGAGATGAAAGAGCTGAGGAGAATGTTGAGAAACAAAGGAATGCGAGAGAGATAAACATTGATCTTGTCAAAAGCATAAGTGTTTTTTGACTTTTTAAAAAAATAAATCTCACGAGATAGAATAAACTGATCCTACTTTATTAAGCAATATCTTGTCAAAAGCCGAGAAGCGATTGTTCTTAATGTTCTAGCTCCCTTCAGTACGTAATAAGTGTTTTTTGACTTAAAAAAAATCTCACGAGATAGAATAAACTGATCCTACTTTATTAAGCAGCTCCCTTCAGTACCTAATAAGTGTTTTTTGGCTTTAAAAAAAAATCTCACGAGATAGAATAAACTGATCCTACTTTATTAAGCAATATCTTGTCAAAAACCGAGAAGCGATTCTTCTTAGTGTTGTAGCTCCCTTCAGTAGCTAATAAGTGTTTTTTGGCTTTAAAAAAAAACTCACGAGATAGAATAAACTGATCCTACTTTATTAAGCAATAGTGTTTTTTGGCTTTTTTTAAAAAAAATCTCACGAGATAGAATAAACTGATCCTACTTTATTAAGCAATATCTTGTCAAAAGCCGAGAAGCGATTCTTCGTAGTGTTGTAGCTGCCTTCAGTAGCTGATAAGTGTTTTTTGGCTTTTTAAAACAAAAATCTCACGAGATAGAATAAACTGATCCTACTTTATTAAGCAATAGTGTTTTTTTGGCTTTTTTTAAAAAAAATCTCACGAGATAGAATAAACTGATCCTACTTTATTAAGCAATATCTTGTCAAAAGCCGAGAAGCGATTCTTCGTAGTGTTGTAGCTGCCTTCAGTAGCTGATAAGTGTTTTTTGGCTTTAAAAAAAAAATTTCACGAGATAGAATAAACTGATCCTACTTTATTAAGCAATAGTGTTTTTTTGGCTTTAAAAAAAAATCTCACGAGATAGAATAAACTGATCCTACTTTATTAAGCAATCAGTAAAAAAACGAAATTGAAACTTAACAGCAAAAGCTTATTAGAACACAGAACTGCTTTATTATCTATGCCTCGAAGTGAAGACATTACGATCTATGACTAAGGAATGACGTCATTGTTCAAAGCCGACGGGTTGTATCCCCTGCTGCACTAGACCCAGAACTTGACATAACCTTCATAGTCACCTTAAGTGATTTATATATTATTTCACACGTTTTGGGATTAATATGTGAAGTGGTGCACTGTTGGATTTGAGCTTTCGCCTGTAGCTAAATATTTTAACCTTACAATGAAACCATCTTTAATTACAAATTATAAAACACTGCATTAGTTACGTATTTTTCATCTTAGCACGTTGCGTTTCGAGAATTTATTCTTGTTACCAAATGCAAATGTTTACATAGATATTTTACTTGATTTTTTGAAAATCGAACAAAAAAAATCGGTTCGTTTTTCCGACTGCAGTAAGCCGTAAAGAGGCAACTACAGCACAAGAGAGACAAACGACACGCATAGAAACATCACATGAAGTACCTGTGTAAATATTTTCTCTTGATAATGAAAGTAAATTCACCAAATGCGTTTTGTTAAGCATGAAATACGCGTAACTCGTGGAATGATTCACTATTTAAATCGTGAATGATACAATTGCAGGCTTTCCAAAAAAATCGATTATTGTGAATGAAATTAAGAAATGGCATTTTTAAACGAATATCTTGTTTCCAAAATGGGTAGTCTGCTTTCACAAATATAAACTGAAATATTTGTTCGCTCATTCTCAAATAACTTTGTCCATTCTTTATGTCCTCACACTGTAGGTCATGAAACAATTCTGACTAATACTTTGAGCTTTTCTTCTCGCTATCAAAGTTTTCGTCTACAATCTTTTCCATTTCTCTTTCTTTTCAAGCTATGCGCTCGCCTCTAGCATTATAGTAAATGTTGTTGTACAGAATTTAACTGTTCGCCATGCTTTCGCGAGCACGTATAACGGAAAATTTTGCGATAGTGAAATAGTTCATGTGAAGTAGTTTAATCAAAGAAGTTTGACAAAATCTTGGGCAAAGATCTTTGTCACAGATCTTCTCCAATGTAATACGGCATCATTTTTTATTTCAAATTGTAGATTATAAGTTGGCCTCGAGAGCTTCAGTGCAGCTGCTGTTTCTATGTATTGTTATGCTCCGTGAAAACGTTTGATTACTAGGTCATTTCAGATACCAAGAGAATTACCGCTGTGTTTCGTATGCGTGTCTGTGACGAATAATTACTGAGGGCAGTCAGATCGCGTAGTAAGATTTCATTTGTGTTATATCCACTTGTAAAGAGGACATCTTTAATTAGGGCACTTTCAAGTGCATCTTTAATGTCCACTGCTGCTAGCGAAGTCGCATGCAATGTCGTCAGTAACGTAGTGCGGACCTTATGTAGTCCCATCATGCCACGCACTTGGTTAATTCCTATGACCCGAAAGCGTCTTTGAGCAAATAATGATCTGATAAGGAATACTTGTCAAGAGGCATACATTTTGCGAGCTATTGCAAGAAACGTGTAAGTCTTCGTGTTTCCTTCTGCTGCGGCGGCGACTGAAAGAGCAATCGTCATTTACTGCACCTCTGTGTAAGCTACGAACTAATGTGTAAACACTGTTACAGAACAGACTAGGAGTAAAGTATTCACTTTTCGCGTTACACATGAGAAATCTACTGAGTGAGGTAACACAATGATAAGCACACTGGACTCGCATTCCCGAGGACGACAGTTCAAACCCGCGTCCGGCCATCAGATTTAAGTTTTCCGACTACCCTAATCCATGCCCGACAAATGTCGGGATGGTCCCTTTGAAAGGGCATGGACAATTTCCTTCCCCATCCTTGACACAACCCGAGCTTGTGCTGCCTCTCTAATGACCTAATGAACCCAATCTTGCTTCTTTCACATTAAAAGTCCCATATTTCACTGTGGGTCTTCATCGAGATCCATTATTACTGCTGAAGCGGTTGAGATAGCAAATTTTTATTGTAAAGAGAATTTACAAACATTCATTACATAAAAGTGCGCGAATTACCTAGATTGTACGAGACTGATACCACTCAGCAAGCGCAAAGGATGGGTTCTAGTATCGGAACATGAAGGTATTCAGAACAGCCTTCTGCTACAGATAATGAAAACTTTCTCATTTATGTGTAAATCATTGTTTCAATATATGTACTGTATTTATTAAACATCATTAAATATATATGATTATTTCGTGTAAACAACTGACGTGATTGATAAAACCAAATGTAATTCCTCATAACAGCATAAAGAATATTTAGCAAGCATTTTTGGGGAAGTGTATGAGATGTAAGTAAAAGCTGCCAAATAGAGGTTATGTTTTCGAGTCTTGTGTAAGTGGGAACTAAATGACTGAAGGAAAGAAAGAGCTAAAAATAAAATGTTTCAGACTTCCTTGCGCTTCCACGTGCCCGATTGTTTAAACGATAAGCATTCGAATTTTCGCTGAAATTCGTTAATTATAGTGCTAGGTGCGTAATACTAATGCTGATAATCGCT
Source organism: Schistocerca piceifrons (assembly GCF_021461385.2). Taxonomy (NCBI): domain Eukaryota; kingdom Metazoa; phylum Arthropoda; class Insecta; order Orthoptera; family Acrididae; genus Schistocerca; species Schistocerca piceifrons. Next base: position 329,793,417 of record NC_060138.1, on the reverse strand, counting down.
GAATTGCTAAAATGAATTCTTTATTTCAGCTGTTAATAAGAGAAACCGTAGCCATCCAATGTGCGCAATCCATGTTGACAGAAACACGGCAGAGATAGTGGCATGCGCATCCTACACGTATCTAAAATTCAGACTGCGGAGTCCGGAAGTAATGTCGTTGAACAAGGTAAAACCGTAGGGGTTTACAAGAATTACTGACTTCTTCACACAGCTTTTCACAGAAGAAAATCGGTGGAGAATACACAGGTGTTGGCCCTTAATAATTCTCTAAGGTCAGAGAATACTCCCTTATTTGTGTTACTTGAATTTACACCTTTGTATTCGTTTTGATTTGTGAAAATTGGAGCTTGCGATACTGTGATAGTTACACTTATTGCTTGAGGATTTTGGGGCAGATAACAGCATCGCAGACACCCTCCTTCACTGACTGTATGTCTTAGTTTTTTTTTAAATTATAGTGCTTGAACTATAATCCTGCATAATGTGTGTATAAAACAGTGCCTGCTGACTGTCGATTTACATGTGTTGCATGGACGTAATTGTTCTTAATATTTTTTGACCTCGCAATGGAATATCGTTTATTCGGCCCTCAATAATCGGGATCTCTCGTTCATCTGGATTATTTCAAGTACAGTAACTGTACAATAGTCGATACTCCAGAATCAATACCGTTATCAATTGACCGTGAAAATCAGTAAATTTAAATTCAGCCACATCTACAAACATACCAGGACATTCAACCAAAATTATTAATGACGAGAATGGCTGCCGGCGACATAACAAGAGACTGGCAGCAGTGGGGCCAAGCCGATGTGAGCACAGTCTTCTTTGTTACCAAAATATTCAAGATAGCATCAATCGGTGTGGTAATGTCACACTTGTTACATCACCAGACGGTGTCATGGAATTTTCTCCATCTCCCACCCCTCCCCTCTCATCTTCCTCTCCTCCTTGCACATCCCTCCCCCTTCCCCTCTCCCACCTGGGAATTGGTGAGAAAAGCTCAGTGTGTGTGCTGACATGTTGATGGAGAAGGACATCTCTTTATTTCATCATTTTTGTGATCTGCAAGTGTTATCCTGTTGGAAGAATTTTCCTATACCACCAGGATGCCCTTCAACTAGCAGCCTCCAATAATAATACAACTGTCTCTCTAGAAATCGGAGCATTCTGCTGTCAATGCTAAAAGGTTTCACTCCCACAAACCACCTACAACAGAGAGAAGTAATACCTTCAGATCTCTCTCAACAGCAGCCTCCAATAATACTACAGCTATTACTTGCTGCTGGTCATTTCTGAGAAATCAGAGCATTCATCTGTTAATGACTCCAGACTGACAAAAGCCATGCTATCCTTCTCACAAGAACTGGGCACTTAAATGTCACTGGGGCAAATACCAGGATATTGAATAATATGCTTTCCATTCTCCCACCTGCAAACTGAAATGTTCTGGGATGTGTTTTCATGATATGCTAGAAAGGCTGACCCAGTGAACAATAGCAAAATATCTGTCTGCTGACCACCCAATTCCAACCGTGTAAGATCCTGCAGATCTGGGTTTCCCTTAGAATACAGTCCTATAGAACCATTACTATTGCTTTGCACCAAATTATTGGGTGGAGCAGTGTGAGATGTACACACAATATTGAGTATACTGGTGTCTTTCAATTCGTCAATCAATTGAGCTAATTTCACCATTGCAGTAGCTTCACAAGACGTATGCGGGAGCAGAGGCAGATACATATGGGGGCCGCACGGGGCTCGCGCCACCCGCTTGCGGGGCCGTCCGCATTGTCACCCCTGCCGCCCCCACCAGTCAGCCCGCGCGCTATTCGTTCGTTTCTTTCGTCAGTCGACTCTACTGAATCGAGTTGTCGAGTAGTTGTGCTTTCCTATGTAGCATGCACGTCCGCAACATCGTATTTTATACGTTTCTGTTTAGCACATAGATAGCTAACACGTACTTACGTGGAAAGTCGCGGCTATTCTAGTGATTTCGATATCATAAGATGGTATTGTCTTGTATATTTGTATAATCAGTTTAAATAGAACTTTATGAAACTTTGCATGTGACTTGATTATTTTTTATTGCAGTAAAAGTAAAGGTGGCTCAAAATATCATTAGCACCCCTTCCTTGGGGTTTTTCTGTGTTTACCACTGTGTGGGAGGGAGTAAAATGTTTGCTCAAAACAGTTAGATGAAGTGGTAAAGAGATCACCTCTCAGCCTTCCTTTTGTCAGTGTATCACTTACCCCTCATATTCACACCAATCTTCTTCTCTTCGATAAATAGTGATATGCACCCACAGCCAAGTTACAGACCAGTGCTAATTCTATCGAAATCCCATCCCATTCCACCAGCACTGTTCCACTAGTTAAAAATCTAGCCCTCTACCTGGCACTGGCTATCTAGAGAGCTATTACAATGAGAAAAAGTAACACACTAGAATTCAGGAAGTAATTCGCCACCATGTGGATGCTCACATCCAGATATTTTTGACGATTGGTACTGCTTCTAGTAATGAATGACCTAATTGAAGAGTAGCAGGTCTCTTTGGCTATTTTACATTCAGTAGCTGCATTTACCTACATTCATCTCCAACGCCCGCCAAGCATCAGTCGTCTGCAAATCGGTATAGCTTACCGGTGTTGCAACCCTGCTGTACACAGGAGCCTACATCTAAATACATATTTCACAAACCACTCCATAGTGGGACTATATCATAGCAGTATTATTGATTCCTTTGTTCCTTTTCCAGTCACATGATTAATGACGGAGCAAAAATGAATATCTGTTTGTCTCTGTGTACATCCTAATCTCTTCCACGATCGCTACGCCAGATATGGGGTTTTTAATGGCCAAGGAAGCCTTACTGCTGCAATTTCCTGTACAAGGATGGAATAAAGAAGATCTGATACTTTTACAATACATCAATATCGAATGAAGGTAAATATGTCCCTGTACGAGTCTTAATCTCCTTTACCATATTCCAATGACAACTAGCAAGATATATGATAGCGCAATGGTATCAGAGTCTTCGTTGACAGTATAGTGTTACATTAGAAATAATCACGTTTTTCAATTGGGATATACCTTCATACTACAATTTTAACATTACAAACAAGAAAACAGCAACCTGCCACTATTAATGCTGCTACCGGCCGTTACCGGTTTCGAACTGGCAAGTTCATCATCAGACGGCTGTTCACATGATTTTCAAGATACACTTTACATCATCGTCCGTTTTCGATTTGTATTATTCCACTGTGGCGAAGTATTTTTGGTATGTTGTTGCCGCCGAAAATTCCGCGCGATTTTGTTGCGAAGTTGCAGGATTGTATTTTTCGCATATTCTAGCATTGCCAAAGTGCTTCCAACGCGTACACTTTCCACTGAATCATTTACATGGAGGCAACAGATTCGCACTGCCATGCACAATTCAGAGCTATTGCAAGAGTAGGGAAAAATTCAGGGTTTTCTCCTCATTCACTCTTCAGGAGTGGACCGACCACGATAACCGTATTCCGTCTACAACAGGGTATATCCAGATGTTAGTATTCATATGCGTAGTCTAATTATTTATTCAGAATCAAACGCAGTACCTGCAACATTATCTGGCTATTGTATATTGAGAACCAATTAATTAACACATACTAGCCAGGTCAAATCAATGTTGATGTTTCCTCCAGCATCAGCAGTTACCTTAGTACCTCTTCCACCTCGAGCCTAATTGTAGTGTCGCACTCTGCAGGTGACATGCTGATTGGAATTTTGGCCACTCGTCTCCTACACTGTCACTTCACACCCTTAAAAATCCATGCAAATGGCTTTGACACTGACATATTCTTCTGCATTAGCTCACCGACCTAGCAATCCATAGTGTTTGGGTTGCTTCCCTTAACATTCCAGGAAATTAATCTGACCCTGACATAGAATGCCTTGACATAATATGCATTCTTCTTCAGCTAGCTCCAGAAGCTTATTGCCAGGCATTTTACTGTGGTTAACGCTTCCGATGACAATGTACGGAATTTCTACTGCTTTTAATGTACAATAGATTTAAAATACAAATAGAAATGAAACAAATACTCTGCAAGCTGCTGTACAGAGCGCCAATATCATCTATTACCCTTCCATTTCAGTCTCACGTGCTGATCGATGAAAAACTGATTGTCTACATACTTCCACACATAACCTATACCACCCTTATGCTTCTGTGAGAAACAGGTTGTCTTTCCGAGCGATTTTTTTTCCGTTATGTATTCGAATGGAGTATGCCAACTTAAACGATCCTAGCAGCATCCATGTGATGCTTTTGCTTCGTGGATCAACCATGTAACACTTGTGGGCTCACATGCTTAGTAGACAGCGACATTGTAGTGTTGAGCTGTCAAAACGAAGGTACTGTTCACCAGTACATATTATTTAACCACAAACGTGTCTAAGCATGTTAATGTCGTGATAGCTGTCGACAATGACCTCAAAGTTATAGTGGAAGTTGACAATGTATGGTGAGGTAGGAAGGTGGGGCCTGTTCAGGCAGAGTGGGTGAAACTGTGCAGTAAACTGACATATATATATCGAGGGGCAATTGACGGCTAAGTAAAACACATTCTGTCCAGCATTCCCGTCTCTGATAGCAGCAGTGTTAGTGCATCATTACTCATTGTGATTGGTGTTGCTACGTTAAAATTAACAGCTAGAGTCATCGCAGAGCGTATTCCTAAAGCATGGAAATGTCATGCACTTACGTGGTCTGCAGGAAGCGGTATGTGCTGCAGTGGAGCGAGGGGTAGTTCTGTGCTATTCTCTTGCCTACGACACCTTTAAGCCAGAAGTATTTACATTCTACCAGAACTTTCCTACAACGTTTAACCACTAAAACAACACATATATACAGAGCATGTTCTGTTCTATGGTCATCTCCCACCTGAAAACTACATTATTGATTACCTTGTTATATAAAAAACTACTTGCTGAAAATTTTTTGTAACATTGATTTACAAAAAGAAAACATGTTTATAAATTAACGTAAAATTTAAGTGGCCAGTTATTTCGAATCGTGTTGTGAGAACTTTTCTCCTAATGCACTCAGAATTGATAATTTATGCACCGTATCTACACGACAGTAGCATTTACTAATGGCCAATTTAAATAAATTTAATACAACAATCGAAAACAATGAATACTGTAAAATAACTAACGATATACAGTAGGTTATGGGTGTGCCCACACTATACTGAGTTTACAATACATGTGACTATGGAGAGTTGCGTATTCTGGCTTAAATCATTTAACTGCAAAATTGTTTATTGCTTGTATATAATAGCTTGATTATATGTAGGTACTGGTTTAAAATGATCCATGCACGAAACGAGTAGCAGCTCTGGTGGACTATCGTTAAAAAGCATTTCATATTATGAAGTGTGTCACATCATGCCCCTTAGAATCTACAACATAAACAAGTATATTTCACTTCCCACCTTGTTGAATTCGCAGCACCTCAAGTTCTCCTGCAATTAATTTATTAAAGTATTGGCGGAAGTGCCAATTATTAACACTGCTGTAACTCGCGTAGTTTTTGGCGTGTAAAAACATTCTAATTGAAGATGGATTCGTCGCATCGACATGCTCAGTATTCCAGCTTTTCTAGCGTCACTGTGGTACTCGATATCCAAGGTTTCCACTTAGGCATGTTTTGTTTCAGAGAGTATCCTCGTCATAATATTCCTACTGTTCAGTTCGTGAGGACGCGAGGTATCTGGGCGACAGGAAAATCCACCGCGTGTTCAGTGTCTCTCGCGCCTTGCCGTTTGCTTCGCAGCCATGAAATGTGCTTAAACTATGTGTCTTGGGTGATCACTATCGCCACTCCTATTACCAGACACGCGCGTTTATAAACGGGTGCTCCTGGATACGTCCTGAGCATCCGTTACTTTGTGTGCTGGTGAAACGTTTACGCGGTTGGGCTGCACATAATTGACATACGAATCCGCCCAAAACACATTAGTGTTTATTTCAGTGTTTAAAACTCGTTGTATTGTTCTTTTTTTCCAATATCTGGACAAACTTTGTGTGAAAATTATGTGTAACTTATTTGTGTAACTTGAAAATAACGTTTGTGCATATGGCATTTAACCCAAATCATTATAACTTATTCTGATTTCCAGACTGTTCGGATTTTCGATAATCCATATGACCTACAGCTCCCCTCTCCCTATTCCGGATAAACTAGGTTTCACTGTATTTCAAACTTTGTTTCACTGTCATCAAAGCACTCATGACTGCCTGTGGAGAAGTTATGTATAACGCTGATGTGGCTAGAGGAGGATGCACGTATCTCACGCAGTTAAATTTTTCTTTTGCAGTGGACACTGATTCAGAGCGTCTTTTCTTTTTAAAAAACCGCTGCTGATATGACAGTTCTCTCATCAGGAGGAATAATTTGTTTGGTTAGATGTTTTTCTCTTGCAGCTATAGGTGTCATAGGATTTAGTGCCGTATTTCTCAATCAGAACGTCTTTCCTTTGAAGGCTGCTTTTAAATAATGTAGTTCTCCTTCTGTGCGGCTAACAGAAATTATTAAAGCATGGTCTGCCAATGAGTTGATTATTCCACACTTCTACTTCGAATGATTCGACTTTTTGGGCAGATAAAGTTCAATGTGTATGGTTTTGTCTAACTCATACCTGAAACAGTAGAGGCGTGGTTGGGGAGTGAAAGGTACTGGAACCTCAAACTAAGGTGTACTAGCACAGTGAACTGATGAATTCTTCTCGGGTTATCAGCCGAGTGGTGGCGTCGTCTTGTCGCAACGTTTCGATGAGAGTCGTACCCATGATCTTCAGATGATGGGTACGAAACTCGTCGAAACGTTGCGACAAGACGACGCCACCTCTCGGCTAATAACCCGAGAATTCATCATTGGAATACGCCGAGAAATACTGCAATCTTAGGGACAGTAATTTATTAACACAAAAGATTAATAATGAGAAAATACGCAGCCAAATATAACCATCGAAATACATGAGAGTAGGATGATACTTAAAAGCAACAACGATCGTCCCACGTTGGAAGGCCAAGTGACATTTCTAAAGTACTAAGTAGTTGCTACAAGATTGTTAAACCCCCTAAGGCGTTGCTCGTTAACAGGTTATTCAACAACACTAGTTGACTATACTTAGCAGCTGCACAAACGTCTTAGGGCGCAATGATAAAAGTCTACCATGGCGAAACCATGTCAAGCAATATAATTAAAAAAAAACTTTTATTAAGGAAGACAAACAAGACCAAACTTAAGTGAACAGAGTTACACTGCAAGGAGCCCTATCGGCATTTACGACAGATACAGGGGTAACAGAATCAACGGTGGGGACCGCGTAAGAACTTAACAATTGGTGAAGATGCTTCAGGGGTTACGGAATGTAGTAACTATTTTGGAGGGTATTAAACTTAAACACAAAGAGCTATTCAACGCAATAGACGAGCAAAGTGTCAGGTTAAACTTACACTAAAGACTGCCTCTAGTCGGCGTCGCTTAAGATTTACTCAAACGGGATTTAAAAGAAATCGGTTGCAGTAAATCATACAAAAAAAGAAAACAAGCCAAGCGCTTAACGTCAGAGGCTACAGTGGAATAAACAGCGCCAACAGGCGACCATATATGTAGACAGGATGAACTAAGCCCAGTGGGGAGCAAGGGTAAATAATCAAATGACAAGGTAATTATCACACAGGTGGCTGGTCTGGAAAATAGCAAATGACAAGTAATGCGGACTTGATGTAATCAGCTGCCCAGCTGCCTTACAAAAACAAATAAATTTTCCTCAGATGTTTTACAAAATTGTTTGATGAATGTCACCAGAGCGACCGAAGTGAACAATGAGTTTCCTGATAAAGCAAGCATTAAATAACGACTAATCTGTCCTGTAACACACTCATATAGACGGAATATAACACTATTGTAGTCAAATATAAAGACATTGCGCAAGATAAGTTCGACAATTTCTGTAATAAAATACAGGAGGCCAATGAATAAAGCTAATTCGACAAGCAATAAGCGCCAGACACTATTCTAATGAAATGCCAAAATCATCAATGAGCGACCATTGAACAAACACTATTTTTAATACATGTTAGCCACAAACTGCGAATACATGTCCAGGAAATTGGTGCTTGCCTCCCATGCACGGGCCCGGGTTCGATTACCGGCCAGGTCGGAGATTTTCTCCGTTTGGGGACTAGGTGTTGTGCTGTTCTCATCATCATTTCATCGTCATCATTGGCCGCAAGTCACCCAATGTGGAGCCGAATGAAATGAGACTTGCACTTGGCGGCCGAACCCGAATGGGACATCCCAGGCACCAATGCCATACGATCGTTTCATTTAATTAGCGCTCGCAGCAAGTCACTTCCTCATAGCTGGGTGAGCTTGGCCCTGTGTACGCGTCCGCTCCAAACTATCGTGCCATCTTGTGGCCACGCTCCCAGCAACGGCCTGCAGGGAACAAAGGGCAGATACAATCGATACTAGACCGCCAAAGATGTCACACGTGTATGCCACAATTCCTTAGAAGTTTATCAGTTCTCTGAGTTAATCTATGTCCAGAAATTGTTCAACTCTCCTCTTCTCCTTGACAGTGAAATAAATTTTGTTTAAAAATTTCGAACTAAATGCTCAGTACAGAGAGATCCTATATTAAAAATCATCGACCCACCGGAACCTATTGTTGTGTCTTTAGGTTATCTGGAGGAAAGCTTTACAATTTCCCATACAGAAATTTACAGTGATCGACACGAGTAGGTTCTTCATATCCATTCCCCGGTTTTTGTATAAAATTTATTGTCGCAATACATTAATCCAAAAGTAGTTGTGAAGTACTTTAAGAAGATAGTTTCTATCTGTGATATTATTTCAGCGTTAATATGACGAAATAATTTATATGTGATGGATCCACAGACTGCAAGTAATCGTTAAACATGGTCGTTTTCGGTTAAAGCTGTCAAATATTTTCTTGCTTGATACCCAGTTGCCAAGTGGGATCATATGAACGTAAGAAATGAGGTACTGTAATGGTTTTTATCTGATTTTGTGATTTTCATGTATAATTTCGACAATATTCGTAATTACTTGACATTTTAAAAAAGTGGCTGTATTCAGGCCTGTGCGTATGTTTATATTTGCAACTTCTGTCTGAAGATGAGATGTAAGTCTAGAAACTGCACTTTCAATAAGTCTCTACATATAAAAGGCAACGTCCTGACTACAGACTCATAATCACCCATCTCAAACCGCTAAGTATAGAAACTTGAAATTTGGAGAAGGTGTGGATCTTATACTGCAGGCATCGCTTAAGAAGGGCTTTTTCGAAATTCCAGCCCTAAGGGGATTAAATAGAGGAAGACAGTTTATATGAAAATATTTTGTTATGAAAGCATTTTTAAAACTAAATCTGTGAAAACTGAAATTTGGCTTCTCAGTTAGAAATAAAAATTAAATATTTCACTGTTTTAGGAGAGAAGGGGTGAGAAGGGGATGCAAGTTTTTATGGAAATAATTAATTGTGCAAGCATTCTTGAAGCGAAATCTATGAAACTTTGAATCTGGCTACTCTGTTAGAAATAAAACATACACATGTCACTGTTTTTGCAATTCAACCCATAAAGTGGTGAAACGTTATATGAAAAGATTTTGTTGCGAAAGTATTTATAAAGCTCTAATCTTCGAAAATTTAAATTTGACTTTTCAGTTAGGAAACAAATGTGTTTCACTACTTTTGGAAATGTAACCCCTTTGGGGGTAAAGTGGGGGATAAAAGTTTTTATCGGACTATCTCATTGAGCAGTTTTGAAGGTAAATGTATGAAAATTTGTATTTGACTCCTCTGTTGGAAATAAGACATATGCATGTGACTGATTTTGGAAATTCAACCCCTAAGTGGGTGAAATAGGGGGTCAAACTTTTTACGAAAACATTTCATGCTGAAAGCATTTTTAAAGCTAAATCTTTGAAAATTAGTGTTTGGCTTCTCTGTTGGAGATGGAAAAATACGTGTTTCTTTGTTTTTGGAAATTAAACCCATAATGGGGTGAAATAGTGTCAGACTGAATTGCTGACTCATTTTCGCCCAGCCTAAACCTCTAAGGGTAGAAGCTTGAAGTTTGGAGAGGGTGTGGATCTTGTACTGCAGGTATCGTTTAAGAAGGGATTGTGCGAAGTTCCTCTCCTAAGAGGGTGAAATAGGGGATGAGACGCTTTTTGAAAGTATATCGCTGTTAAGGGAGTTTTGAAGCTAGAACTACGAAAACTGATATTTGGTTTCTCAGTCAGAAAATAAAATATAGATGTTTTAGCAGTTTTGGAAATTCAGTCACTAAGTTGGTAAAATAGTAGGTGATTTTTTTTTTTTTAAAAAAAAAGGAACTGTTAAAGGACTTAAGACTGCATCTATGGCAATTGGTGTCTGACTTCTTAGAAATGAAAAAAAATGCATGTTTCAGTGTTTCTGGAAATTCAACCTTTAATGGAGTGCTATAGGGGATGAAAATTTTTAAGAAAATATTTCGTTATATTAAAATACTTGTAAAGCTCAATTTATCAAAACTGATATTTCATTTCGCGTTTAGATATAAAGATATATTTGTTAAGGGATGAAAGTTGTAATGGAAATATCTCCAAAACAACACAAAATCATGATTAACAAAAACTGTGGACTCCAGCTACCAGAATCGCTTTTTGGTCAGAAGTCAATTTGGAAAAGACCATGTTTATGTGGCCTTAATTAGCGTAAAAACTTATAGGGTATTGCAATTCTTTAACAACACAAAAATGCGATTAAATGAAAACAAAAAAATCTCTACTGGTCATACAGTCCACATAAGCAAAGCAGCAGGTGCTAACCTAGTAAAAATTAAAGTAATTGACAGTGGTATTGGGGGGTTGAGCTGTTTTCGGGAAGGAGACCAGACAGCGAGGTCATCGGTCTCATCGGATTAGGGAAGGATGGGGAAGGAACTCGGCCGTGCCCTTTGAAAGGAACCATCCCGGTATCTGCCTGGAGCGATTTAGGGAAATCACGGAAAACCTAAATTAGGATGGCCGGACGCGGGATTGAACCGTCGTCCTCCCGAATGCGAGTGGTGTTGGGCAATGACCATGTTAAATAGTTATGTAATCAGTAATCATGCAAATCTCCCTATCGAGAGTTCTACCATATGTAGATTTTGCTGTTATCTACTTGTATGGAGACCGCTGGTAGACATGCCACTGAACACTTTATTAGACCACTTGACAATAGAAGAAACTCACACATTGTACTGCACTCATTTCAACATGGTGCACAACAAACAGACTTGAGCCACACATGGCACACCGATCTCTATAAGAGACGGTAAATACATTGTAATACAAAGACATACGGAAGATAATGTCGCACAGAGACCAGAGACAGTCATGTGAATATTTTATTAAACTCACCATCCTCTTCAAAATATCTAGACTCACACAATCCATACATTCGTAATGCCTTTCTTCTCTTAAGTCGACGGCTGTGCCGCAGTGCATACACCAGGTAAAGTCAGATCACTGAAGTTATGCACAGTCGTGCATGGTTGGCGCTTGGATGTGTGACCATACAAGCTGCTGCCGGCTGTTGACCTATCGGAGTGCATTCATCCTTGTGATGACAGTTGAGGAGCTACGTGACCGAGCAGTAGCGGCTCCAAGTGACGAAAACTGACAACAATCCAAAGAGCAATGAGATGATTCCACACCAATCCATATCAGCTTTCGAGGAGGCCAGTGAACTGAGGACACATGGCGGTCAGCCGATGCCGTTAGCCTTCCGAGACCTGTTCAGATTGAGAGTAGTTTAGTCTAATATCTATCTTAATTTTATGTAACTTAGCTGATGAACAATCCCATGGTTTCTCAGCTTGTGCACCTGCTAGTCAGCTGCTGTATAATCCCATGCTTTTTCAGCACGCTGCCAAGACCTACGCAGCAGGATTCTTACCCTTACATGTTGTAATTGTTCTGATTTTCCTTTCTTACTAATTTTCTGCCATTGTTCTGAAAGTCTTGAAATCTTTCACAAGTCTCGTTCTTTGCCTTTAGGAAACGCACAAATCCATTAGGCTATAAACATTTTCCCAAATGTGAAAATGCTCTGCACCACTGAATAGTATCACTTTCGTTGGTTCATAAAGACCTACATGTATAACTTCAAGTGGTTTAAAAGCTCTAGTGACTTTTTGTGAAAAGGCTACCTTGTTTGTTTGCCTTCATTACATACCACGCTCTTTTGTTTAATAATACTAATGTTAACTTCTTCACAAACCATTACTTCAACAATACCATTTCTCATTTTCATATTATCGTTTGCATTCAATTAACTGTATCTTCTTTGCCATTTAGATGCGGTAACCATCGCTAAAGATTTACTTGTCCTGGCAATGTTCAGTTTATGTACAACATTTAATAAGATTTGCAGTTGCAATTAATTCTTGATTCTTCAATCAATCTCCTCACAAATAGTAAGTTTTTTGTTTGTTCTGTATCACACAGAACATATTTCACTGCAATAACGACAGCAAGTCTTCCAACTACTGTTGTTAAACAACTTCTCCAGAGCAGAATATTGGAATTTCAATCTGATTCGTTGCCACAATTTTATGTTCGCTAACATTATTCACTATATTCTTCATCCAGTTTTCATTTGGTCTTAGATGCATACTAGTAGCCGAATCAACATGCCAGTCACTTCTATTAAAAGAACCATTAAAGTAATTGCACTGAAGGCATTTGAGTTCTGCTCTATACGATATCATTAGCTTCACTGTTATGGCCTTACTTTTAAAATGTCCTGGCTTTGTACATTTATATTAAATAACTACTTTCTCGCTTCAGTGTCGGTGTCCACCATTTGAAAAGAAATAGGTTGAGTGTTATTTCTCAATGATGACCCAGTGCAGTACTTGATTTACAGAGTTTGTCTGGAAATCACATTTTATAGACGTGTTGATATTAACTTATTCAGTAAATTTACGCTTCCTGCAAAATCAGGGTTGTTACACAATGACTTCAGTTACTGCCACAATCCCTCTGCCGTTACTGCTTCTTTCATGTGCACGTCCAAAAGTGGATCAAAAGCAAGAATCACTCTTTCTTTTTTGACATCTTCTTTTACAGCTGCTTCTGAAACACGTTCTAGCAGTCCCTCGAGAACAAACACGCTGTCGATTGCAAAAGCCCCATTTTGTAACCATCACATACTTACAGTTTCTGCACATTAATCAAATAATTCGTCGCCATTTTTGTTGAGTAAAACATTTCTTCTTTTTTACGGATTGCAGTATTCTGGACTTCAGATAACGACATTTAACTGGACAGCTGAGTATCTGAGTCCCATAACCTGTTGAGAGTTCCACCGCATGTGGTTTCCACCGTTACCTACTTGTACAGAGAACAGTGGTTGACATACTACTGAACGCTTTATTAGACCGTTTCAAGTTAAAAGAAACTCGTACATTTCACTGCACTCGTGCTACGTGATACACAGCGAACAGATATGACCCACACATGGCACACAGAACAGGACAATACAATGCAAAGACACTGTCATACAAAGACATACGAAAGAACATGGCTCACAGAGACCACAGTCATTCAATTGAACGCTTTGATTAAGTAGAACAATCATCTTCACTATCAATATGCCTTGTACTTGTGTACTAGTACATCTCAACACGGTAATGAACAAGCACTAGCAAACACTGACAAACGTAATATCTAATCTCCACGACGTCTCAAACATAACCTGCACCTACTGCTGCCAGTAGACAATCAGGAAATGGCGCGAATTTCAAGACAGGTGTATTTTCTGCAAAACGCTATGGTACGTTACTTGTGACCAGGTACAGGTCTGCGTCAGCTGCTAGTGTAGGGTGTTGCTGCCACCTTTGAGCTCTCTGTTGCCGCCTGATTCTATTTAGAGTCCGAGAACGGCCCGGCGCAAATCACTCGCGTCTTGTCACCGGTGTTTCCGTGGCGTGTCGCGATCGCGCAGACGCCGGCGCGATAATTGAGAGTTGCGGTGCGAAGCCGGCACGCAGCGAGCGGTGCTCACGCAACGGCCTACCCGCCACCTGCGGCGAAACCAGGTCACCGCGAAAATCACCCGCAGAAAGGGGCGGGGCCGCCACCAGAGGGTAACAAACTGCTGCCTGCGCCATCGGCTTCGGTGAGGCATTGGAGCTAATGAGCTCTGCTTGGCGTGGCTTCTGTCATTCAGGGGTGTCTCACGAGGAATAGTAGATGTTGCAGGAGGTGGTAGTCTAGACTAACCCGAATAAAACATTCCGTTTAAGACGTGTCCAATTTTTATTGGTTAAGAGATACAGCAGGTTAAAGGCAGTTTTCATTTCACATGTTCTTTCAATTATTGTGACACCGTACCACAGTATTTAGCACTATGGAACAGCATTGCTTTTGAAATATTTAATTTTATCCCTTTTAATTAATGTGATTTTTTAAATTTCTTCATTATGTATTATCAGTTACAATATTGTGTAAACATTACAGACCCCAGATTCACATCGGTAGCACAAAGTACATATGGCAGGATGACTTCATTTTAAAGATGTACTGTTCAGTGCGATAATGCTTGACGGTCTCGGTCGGAAGGAGTTACCGAAGAGTGAGCTAAAACGTAATGTTCTCAAGCCACAGCAAGTGTCGCCTCATGATCTTCAATCGATTCTTGAGACCACATACTTCTCAATCTTTTAGTCTTTCTAGTCTATTGAGAAAGATTATACCGTTTCGTAGGCATTTTTATCAACAAACAAAACGAAATCAAAGTGTGATAAGTAGGCACCCAAATCACAGGGCAAACACAAGAAATTCGTTTTGCCTAGAAAAGTAGTCAAATACAAATCATCATCATCATCATTATCATTTAAGACTGATTATGCCTTTCAGCGTTCAGTCTGGAGCATAGCCCCCCTTATACAATTCCTCCATGATCCCCTATTCAGTGCTAACATTGGTGCCTCTTCTGATGTTAAACCTATTACTTCAAAATCATTCTTAACCGAATCCAGGTACCTTCTCCTCGGTCTGCCCCGACTCCTTCTACCCTCTACTGCTGAATCCATGAGTCTCTTGGGTAACCTTGCTTCTCCCATGCGTGTAACATGACCCCACCATCTGAGCCTGTTTGCCCTGACTGCTACATCTATAGAGTTCATTTCCAGTTTTTCTTTGATTTCCTCATTGTGGACACCCTCCTGCCATTGTTCCCATCTACTAGTACCTGCGATCATCCTAGCTACTTTCATATCCGTAACCTCAACCTTGATAAGGTAACCTGAGTCCACCCAGCTCTCGCTCCCATACAACAAAGTTGGTCGAAAGATTGAACGGTGCACAGATAACTTAGTCTTGGTACTGACTTCCTTCTTGCAGAAGAGAGTAGATCGTAGCTGAGCACTCACTGCATTAGCTTTGCTACACCTCGCTTCCAGCTCTTTCACTATGTTGCCATTCTGTGAGAATATGCATCCTAAGTACTTGAAACCGTCCACCTGTTCTAACTTTGTTCCTCCTATTTGGCACTCAATCCGTTTATATTTCTTTCCCACTGACATTACTTTCGTTTTGGAGATGCTAATCTTCATACCATAGTCCTTACATTTCTGATCTAGCTCTGAAATATTATTTTGCTAACTTTCAATCGAATCTGCCATCACAACTAAGTCATTCGCATATGCAAGACTGCTTATTTTGTGTTCACATATCTTAATATCACCCAGCCAGTCTATTGTTTTCAACATATGATCCATAAATAATATGAACAACAGTGGAGACAGGTTGCAGCCTTGTCTTACCCCTGAAACTACTCTGAACCATGAACTCAACTTACCGTCGACTCTAACTGCTGCCTGACTATCCATGTAAAGAACTTTAATTGCTTGCAAAAGTTTGCCTCCTATTCCATAATCTTGTAGAACAGACAATAACTTCCTCCTAGGAACCCGGTCATATGCCTTTTCTAGATCTATAAAGCATAGATACAATTCCCTGTTCCAATCATAACACTTCTCCATTACTTGCCGTAAGCTAAAGATCTGGTCCTGACAACCTCTAAGAGACCTAAACCCACACTGATTTTCATCCAATTGGTCCTCAACTAATACTCGCACTTTCCTTTCAACAATACCTGAGAAGATTTTACCCACAACGCTGATTAAAGAGATACCTCTGTAGTTGTTACAATCTTTTCTGTTTCCATGTTTAAAGATTGGTGTGATTACTGCTTTTGTCCAGTCTGATGGAACCTGTCTCGACTCCCAGGCCATTTCCATTATCCTGTGTAGCCATTTAAGACCTGACATTCCACTGTATTTGATGAGTTCCGACTTAATTTCATCCACCCCAGCCGCTTTATTGCACTGCAATCTATTGACCATTTTCTCCACTTCCTCAAACGTGATCCTATTTCCATCATCATTCCTATCCCATTCTACCTCGAAATCTGAAACATTACTGATCGCATTTTCACCTACATTGAGCAACTCTTCAAAACATTCCCTCCATCTGCCTAAGGCATCCACAGGATTCATCAGCAGTTTTCCTGACCTGTCCAAAATACTTGTCATTTCCTTTCTACCTCCGTTTCGAAGACTGCTAATTACATTCCAGAATGGTTTTCCAGCAGCTTGACCCATAGTCTCCAACCTGTTTCCAAAGTCTTCCCAAGATTTCTTCTTGGATGCTGCAATTATCTGTTTGGCTTTGTTTCTTTCATCAACATAACTTACTCTGTCTAACAAGGTTCTAGTATGCAGCCATTTTTGATACGCCTTCTTTTTGGTTTTACAGGCTGCCTTGACTGTATCATTCCACAAAGCTGTTTGCTTCATCCTACTTTTACACACTACTGTTCCAAGACATTCTTTAGCCACTTCTAGTACTGTGTCCCTGTACCTTGTCCATTCCTTTTCCAATGACTGTAATTGACTACATTCAACTAACTGGTACCTTTCTGAGATCGCTGTTGTGTACTTGTGCCTGATTTCCTTATTCTGAAGTTTCTCCACTCTTATCCTCCTACATATGGACCTGACCTCCTGCACTTTCGGCCTCACAATCCCAATTTCACTGCAGATTAAATAATGATCAGTGTCCTCAAAGGATCCCCTGAATACACGTGTGTCCCTCACAGCCTTCCTGAATTCCTGGTCTGTTATTATATAGTCAATGATAACAGATCAGGAATTCAGGAAGGCTGTGAGGGACACACGTGTATTCAGGGGATTCTTTGATGACACTGATCATTATTTAATCTGCAGTGAAATTGGGATTGTGAGGCCGAAAGTGCAGGAGGTCAGGTCCATATGTAGGAGGATAAGAGTGGAGAAATAGTAAATTTAATCTCTCTGATTTATACATCACAGTAAGCTTTATCGCTCTCTGTCTACCCATATATATATATATATATATATATATATATATATATATGTGTGTGTGTGTGTGTGTGTGTGTGTGTGTGTGTGTGTAATGCTTAATTTAATGAAACAGAAACATTATTATATAATTTACAGAATGAAACGAATACGGATTTCCCCAGTAGTTGACCCCCACTGCATTGTGGCAAAAAGTCTGCTTGATAAGACCTAACTTACTTTTGCTTGTCACAAAATGCTGGAACAAGTCTCCCCTTGGTGATTCGACGTCATGAATATACTTTCTGATGATGATACATGTGCATTGACATACTCTCAAAGCATGACATATTTCGTGAAGTATGGGGCAATGTTTGTCTGTAACCAAATATAAAACGACGACATACGTGTCATATTTAATGGTTCGTTACAAGTCATTGCAGCATAAGAACCTGGTTTTCCTAACGAAGACAAAGTAAGGAATTACAAAAGATGAAGAACAGAGGCACAATAGCAAAGGAAATATACAGCCAGTAGCAAAACGAGTTGTAGCTGGTTCTTCACTGAGGAGGACTGATAATAAAAACTGAATAAATATTATGTCACTACAGCGATTCTGTAGAAAAATGAAAATTGGTTCAGCTGGTGATACTGTTTATCGTTAAACATCATTTTATATGGAGCAATTAAGCGGATATTTTAATATGAATTATTTTTCAGTTTTATTGCTGCCGTCCACAGTGAATCACTTCGTTAAATACCATATTTATTTAGTCTCCTACCACCGCTTAATCGACAGAATACAATATTTTAACCATGTCTAATGCTGAATACAACAGATTTCACCAGTTTTGTCAGAGGAGTAGATGCGATTCAAGAAGCATGTACTTCAACTTCCCATCAGACTCAATTCTGAAAGAATGGTTCAAGAAAGAGAGCTATTCCAAAAGAAGACAGACCAAGGTGAAGAAGATGTTAAAGACAAAGAGAACAATATCTCTGTGACAGCAGAAGGTGAAGGAGAAGGAGTAGAAGAAGTAGAAGGAGGAAGAGGAAGAGGAAAGGTTGATTACAATGATGATGATGATGAGGAGGACAACGAGGAGGAGGAGTAAGAAGAAGATGAGAAAGGTGACATTCACAGTTGGAATGCATTGTCCAACAAAAGAGAAGTGCTTTACAATATGTCATTTTGTACACATTTTCCTCACAAAATGCAGCAGAAGATGTCAAATGTTTTGAACTGCAAGATTAAGCTAATAACCGAGCATGTGCTTACTTTAATGTTTGGCTGTATTTGGAAGCGTAGCAGGCCACCTGTCGAAAGCATATGACACACATATTATCCCAGCCCAACGAGAAGAAGGCGGCATTGTGTGTTACATGAACAATTAGTTGGTTTTCAAGTATAAGATAAGCATTAATGTGTTTGCTACACTCAAGTGA
Source organism: Schistocerca piceifrons (assembly GCF_021461385.2). NCBI lineage: Eukaryota > Metazoa > Arthropoda > Insecta > Orthoptera > Acrididae > Schistocerca > Schistocerca piceifrons. Next base: position 329,774,525 of record NC_060138.1, on the reverse strand, counting down.
TTCTCTTTCAGTATAGCAACCTCCTTGTCACGAATATCCAGTCCGACTTTGTCAAAACAGAGCCATAGGATCGATCTGTGGAAAGTAAAAACTTCAGTGACATGAAACAATGAGCAGTCAGTCACATTGCTTTCGAACAATGTGAGTACAATTTCCGATTATATCTGAGTGGAACAGATAAATTCATTAAACAAATTGAATTGGTAATGTTAAAAATGTTCGCTACATTAACTAGCAAATCCTGATATTTATGAATGCAAGTATTCTTGTTTCATAAGAACGCACGATGAAGGATGTTGGGAATAGTACCCCTCAGTACATCAAAGGGTGAAACAGAAGTGAAACATCAGACGCGGAAGTCTCCACTTCCTTTAAAAATTATTTGTTTCTTTTAGAAAAACGAATGTAGTTTTCTTACAGAGACCCATTTTTATGTATCTTATACAAAATCTCTGAATTCTCCCTACAATTTGTTGATATCACCCATTATTTGTAGTACAATAATCATTAATATACTGAAGTTTCTTCACATAGTAAGAAATGTTTTTATAAGGAACGTTTTACTGCCATCACTCCTGACCCCGAATTCTGGAATTCATGGATTAACAACACCTCACTTCGAGTATTCAGCTGAAATTACTTTAATGGAAATGGTGTGTGGTTATTTGACTCGTTTAGAAACAGATTCTTTCGTTTTCACATATTTTGAAGTTAACAAAATTTGACTCTTTTGGGCAAACAGTTTGAGCATTTAATGGCTAGCTCCAGAAGTATGCAACCAGTTCGACTATGGTCCAGATATAAACATTTTAGTTCGTTCACCTATTTGTACGCCGGAATGAGGGAAACAAAACCTTAAAACCCCAGTCTGAACATTCCGATTTAAGCATTTTCGATACTCTAAGATTTGATCTAGACTTCACAATTCAGGATCACAAAGATAACTGATCACTTCACTAATTTTTCAGTCACTTTTGTCTCCATTGCACATACATTGACTCAGAAGTGTCACACACTTGAGTGTCCACAGCTGTCCTTTTTGAGTGAATACTGATACTTTACTTGTAGTATCAAGTCCAGTTTGACACATTTCTTCAGTCTTTTTACACACACCATGTTCCACAATTTTTACATAGTTGGTCCCTATGTTTAGAGTTCCAATTCTTAAGTATGAAATAGAGAAAAACATCGCAACCAGTATTTCCTTTTACTTCCAGCTACTGCGCTTTTTGCACTGAGATAATAATTTTTCATACACTTACATACTAAATCATATCCTTACACTAAATTACACAGGATAAATATCCATAAAATGCAGAATGTTCAACTATTTATCAACCTATATACAGCTTAAATCATATAGTACAGCTTTTCTAGTCATTATCCGAACTTGATGTGTATTTTTGTACCATAAAATCATTACTTTTAACCAAATATGTGCTGTTTGTTGGTAACCTACATACGAGTTCATGCTTGTAGTTTTCTCTTTGTCATTTACATGTGAAATTTTGACATTTTAGACTACTATATACTATAACATTTCATCTCTGTTTTCGTAAAGATCTATAATCACAAATGCATCACATCAGACAAGAGACAAAAAATAATATTAATCTTGTTACAAACCATTTTCCTGTAGGAAAAGTTTTCCATTTTCTAGTTGGATGCATTGTCAGATGAAAGGGCTAGCGTCATGACAAACTGTGGGATGTAGGCGTCTGCACTTCTTTTGATAATGCGAGCAGCTGTTGCCGACAGTGTGGTGTCCATTGTGACATATTTTTAAACCAATCGTACATTGCTTCTGAGTATTTGACATCTACCTTCCCTAGCCTGTAGTAGGGGGACTGTAACATCAATTGATACGGTTTATAACGGCTTTTATGTACGAATGGCATGTAATTGTGTTTTGTTCATTCTGTTTAGTGGCTTTCTTTTCTTACAGATCAAACAAGTCCACAAAATCCGTTGTACTCTCCTGCTTAAATTTAGAAAATGGTGGTGTTTACCTGTCTCGCATGCATATTTTGAAACTCTAAAATGCCCCCCCGGCATAGTGTGTATACCATATCACATTCTGTTGCAGTTCTGCTGGAACACATAGACGCCACAGGTTGCTATGGCTTCTGCACATGTGAAGCAGAACGTAACTGTGAATTTTGTAATACTGTGCGAGTTTGTCTGAAGTGTTTTGTGTGAGAGCTTGTTTTATGTTAAACCACCTAGTGTCATAACGCCATATGTCTAAATAAAGTTGTCTGAGTTTAAGGTCAGGTACACTTGACTCTTATTCCAGTATCTCTAAAAATTAACGAAAATCTTCAGGTAGTGTAGACAAAGCATCAGCTATAATGTTATCTTTGACACTTATGCATAAAATCTCGAAATTGTGTTCCTGCAATGAAAACAGCTAAATGTGGGTGTAATAATCTACATTTGAGTATAAAGTTAAGGCTTTCTGATCACAGTATATCTTTATGTGTTTTCCCTCTATGTAATAATGAAATTTTCTGGAAGCCCAGACTACAGATAGAGCCCCTAATTCTGTAGCTGAACATAACCCTTCGCTCTCCGTAACACTCTGGTAGAACGACATCTTATACATTCTTCAGATGTTCCATTTTCTTCTGCAATTGAAAATGAACAAGATCCAAGACCTCATCATCAGGCATTGGTAGCAATGCAAAAGTCGTTGCTTATGTCTGGGTAGTGTAATATTTTTGAATGAACTAAAGCATCTTTAATTTTATGAAATACTATCTGACTGTAACGTGTCCAATACCATGGAGTACTCTTACTTAATAATTTTAGTAAATCATCATTGTTCGATAGTTGTTGTGACACAAATCGTGTAAAGCAAGAGCTGAGACCGAGAAAAGCTTTCAGTTGTTTCCAACTTGTTGGTGGCGAAAAGCTCTTAATTCCTATGATCTTATTCAGATCCAGTACAATGTCTTCTGGTGATGTGAAAAATCCCAGAAATCTGAGATGATCTTTTCCAGACATAGATTTCTCAACATTTACTATTACTCTGGAGCTCAAAAACTTATGTAGTACCTTTTCTATTAACTCCAACAACTTCAGCTTCCCTGTAGATATACTAGTGATGAATCATCTACATAGTGTCACTATGTCCAACAATTCTGGTCCCAATTCAGTGTCCAGTGCTGTAACAAAAACTGCAGTACTTACGTTTAGACCGAAAGGGGGTATCCTGAATTGATAATTTCTGTCCCCAAAAAGAAAAACTGTAGATTTTCTGGAATTTTCTTATAAGAGGATATGTTAGTCTGAGCCCCTCAGATTGATAGTAGTTATGTACCAAACACCATAAAATATTTGCATCTTCTCCTCGAACATTTCGAAGTCTCATTCGTACAAGTACAATTACTTTGTTTATTCGTCATTGTCCAAAACTAACTGCACTTGGCCCTTTGGTTTGCTAACTGCTAGTAAAGAATTACTGTAAGGTGAATGCGATTCCCATCCACTCTAAATTTTTCTTATTTATTTTCTTAGGGCTTCACGTTTTGTCCATGGAATGGGGTAAGCAGCCGAGGAGATTATCTCATGAGGAACTACCTCCAAAGTTACACTGATAGCCCGTAATGATATCTGGTTCGTCAGAACAGTCATTAATATATTTCATTAATCTACATTTACATCTACCTAACCGGCCGGTGTGGCCAAGCGGTTCTAGGCACTTCAGTATGGAACTGCGTGACCGCTACGGCCGCAGGTTCGAATCCTGCCTTGGGCATGGATGTGTGTGATGTCTACATCTGCATCTACATCTACATCCATACTCCGCAAGCCACCTGACGGTGTGTGGCGGAGGGTACCTTCAGTACCTCTATCGGTTCTCCCTTCTATTCCAGTCTCGTATTGTTCGTGGAAAGAAGGATTGTCGGTATTCCTCTGTGTGGGCTATAATCTCTCTGATTTTATCCTCATGGTCTCTTCGCGAGATATACGTAGGAGGGAGCAATATACTGCTTGACTCTTCGGTGAAGGTATGTTCTCGAAACTTTGACAAAAGCCCGTACCGAGCTACTGAGCGTCTCTCCTGCAGAGTCTTCCACTGGAGTTTATCTATCATCTCCGTAACGCTTTCGCGATTACTAAATGATCCTGTAACGAAGCGCGCTGCTCTCCGTTGGATCTTCTCTATGTCTTGTATCAGCCCCATCTGGTACGGATCCCACACTGCTGAGCAGTATTCAAGCAGTGGGCGAACAAGCGTACTGTACCCTACTTCCTTTGTTTTCGGATTGCATTTCCTTAGGATTCTTCCAATGAATCTCAGTCTGGCATCTGATTTACCGACGATCAACATTATATGATCATTCCATTTTAAATCACTCCTAATGCGTACTCCCAGATAATTTATGGTATTAACTGCTTCCAGCTGCTGACCTGCTATTTTGTAGCTAAATGATAAAGGATCTATCTTTCTGTGTATTCGCAGCACATTACACTTGTCTACATTGAGATTCAATTGCCATTCCCTGCACCATGCGTCAATTCGCTGCAGATCCTTCTGCATTTCAGTACAATTTTCCATTGTTACAACCTCTCGATACACCACAGCATCATCTGCAAAAAGCCTCAGTGAACTTCCGATGTCATCCACCAGGTCATTTATGTATATTGTGAATAGCAACGGTCCTATGACACTCCCCTGCGGCACACCTCAAATCACTCTTACTTCGGAAGACTTCTCTCCATTGAGAATAACATGCTGCGTCCTGTTATCTAGGAACTCCTCAATCCAATCACACAATTGGTCTGATAGTCCATATGCTCTTACTTTGTTCATTAAACGACTGTGGGGAACTGTATCGAACGCCTTGCGGAAGTCAAGAAACACGGCATCTACCTGTGAACCCGTGTCTATGGCCCTCTGAGTCTCGTGGACGAATAGCGCGAGCTGGGTTTCACATGACCGTCTTATTCGAAACCCATGCTGATTCCTACAGAGTAGATTTGTAGTCACCAGAAAAGTCATTATACTCGAACATAATACGTGTTCCAAAATTCTACAACTGATCGACGTTAGAGATATAGGTCTATAGTTCTGCACATCTGTTCGACGTCCCTTCTTGAAAACGGGGATGACCTGTGCCCTTTTCCAATCCTTTGGAACGCTGCGCTCTTCTAGAGACCTACGGTACACCGCTGCAAGAAGGGGGGCAAGTTCCTTCGCGTACTCTGTGTAAAATTGAACTGGTATCCCATCAGGTCCAGAGGCCTTTCCTCTTTTGAGCGATTTTAATTGTATCTCTATCCCTATGTCGTCTATTTCGATATCTACCATTTTGTCATCTGTGCGACAATCTAGAGAAGGAACTACAGTGCAATCTTCCTCAGTGAAACAACTTTGGAAAAAGACATTTAGTATTTTGGCCTTTAGTCTGTCATCCTCTGTTTCAGTACCATTTTGGTCACAGAGTGTCTGGACATTTTGTTTTGATCCACCTACCTCTCTGACATAAGACCAAAATTTCTTAGGATTTTCTGCCAAGTCCGTACATAGAACTTTACTTTCGAATTCATTGAACGCCTCTCGCATAGCCCTCCTCACACTACATTTCGCTTCGCGTAATTTTTGTTTGTCTGCAAGGCTTTGGCTATGTTTATGTTTGCTGTGAAGTTCTCTTTGCTTCCGCAGCAGTTTTCTAACTCGGTTGTTGTACCACGGTGGCTCTTTTCCATCTCTTACGATCTTGCTTGGCACATACTCATCTAACGCATAATGTACGACGGTTTTGAACTTTGTCCACTGATGCTCAACACTATCTGTACTTGAGACAAAACTTTTGTGTTGAGCCAACAGGTACTCTGAATTCTGCTTTTTGTCACTTTTTCTAAACAGAAAAATCCTCCTACCCTTTTTAATATTCCTATTTACGGCTGAAATCATCGATGCCGTAACCGCTTTATGATCGCTGATTCCCTGTTCTGCGTTAACTTTTTCAAATAGTTCGGGTCTGTTTGTCACCAGAAGGTCTAATATGTTATCGCCACGAGTCGGTTCTCTGTTTAACTGCTCAAGGTAGTTTTCAGATAAAGCACTTAAAAAATTTTCACTGGATTCTTTGTCCCTGCCACCCGTTATGAACGTTTGAGTCTCCCAGTCTATATCCGGCAAATTAAAATCTCCACCCAGAACTATAACATGGTGGGGAAATCTACTCGAAATATTTTCCAAATTATCCTTCAGGTGCTCAGCCACAACAGCTGCTGAGCTAGGGGGCCTATAGAGATATCCAATTACCATGTCTGAGCCTGCTTTAACCGTGACCTTCACCCAAATCATTTCACATTTCGGATCTCCGTCAATTTTCTTCGATACTATTGCACTTCTTATAGCTATGAACACGCCTCCCCCTTCACTGTTCAGCCTGTCTCTGCGGTATACATTCCAATCTATAGGATTTCATTACTGTTTACGTCTGGTTTCAGCCAACTTTCTATCCCTAGTACTATATGGGCGTTGTGACCGTTTATTAATGAGAGCAGTTCTGGGACCTTTCTATAGACGCTCCTGCAGTTTACTATTAGCACATTAATGTTGTTATTCCCTGTTGCATTTTGCCTACTCCTACCTTGCCGCGTCTCAGGAGGCGTCTTGTCGGGCCTAGGGAGGGGATTCTCTAACCTAAAAAACCCCCATGTGCACTAAACACGTACTCCGCTACCCTTGTAGCCGCTTCCGGCGTGTAGTGCACGCCTGACCTATTCAGGGGGACCCAACATTTCTCCACCCGATAGCGGAGGTCGAGAAATTTGCACCCTAGATCTCCGCAGAATCGTCTGAGCCTCTGGTTTAAGCCTTCCACTCGGCTCGAAACCATAGGACCGCGATCGGTTCTGGGAACGATACTACAAATAGTTAGCTCTGATTCCACCCCGCGAGCGAGGCTTTCCGCCTTCACCAATTCCGCCATCCGCCTGTACGAACTGAGGATGACCTCTGAACCCAGACGGCAGGAGTCATTGGTGCCGACATGAGCAACAATTTGCAATCGGGTGCACCCAGTGCTCTCTATCGCCGCCGGTAGGGCCTCCTCCACATCTCGGATGAGACCCCCCGGCAAGCAGACAGAGTGAACACTGGCCTTCTTCCCCGACCTTCCCGCTATTTCCCTAAGGGGCTCCATCACCCGCCTAACGTTGGAGCTCCCAATAACTAATAAACCCCTCCCCCCGTATGCCTGCTCGGACCTTGCTGAAGGAGCAGCCACATGACCACTCACAGGCAGAGCGGGCGATGCCACACGGCCAGCCTCCACATTGACCATCCGCCTCGTGCGCCGCGAACGCCGCTGAACCCGCCGCTCCCCTTGGGGAGAGGGTGGCCCAACCGCGCCCGGTACCCGCGAAGATGTCTCGACAGCAGGGACAGTGGGTGAAGCATGTAACACCTTGCGACGCACCAGACTCCCCACTGCCGCTACACTCCGAGGCAGCAGCCTGAAGACGGCTGACCGCGGCCATCAACACGCTCAGCTGTTCGCGAACAGTGGCCAGCTCCTCCTGCGTCCGTACACAGCAGTCACACATCCTATCCATCCTAAGGAATCAATTTACTGAAGAGAGTTAATCAACCTTTAACTAGACTGCTAATTCACTAAAGGCGGCTGTTTATTCACTAAACTATGGTTGCTAACCACTTCTTGCAGAAAACAATGAAAATAGCACTACCTGTCTCTGGACTGTATTGAAAACAAACAGTAGCACTACTGGCACTATGATTGACTAAAGGGACTCTCTCTGACTGTATTCAAAACAAACATGAAATCTATGGAACACTATTAATAGCACCCGACAATTAAAGCTTCCTAAAAGCAAATACACACGGAAGAAGAAGTGACAAGTAAGAAAAATGCAGTTAATACTTAAATTAAGGTAGCTCGCTGCACAGCAGACGTGAAGCAGACGGCAGTTACGACGACACATGTCCATAGGTTAGTCAGGTTTAAGTAGTTCTAAGTTCTCGGGGACTGATGACCTCAGATGTTAAGACCCACAGTGCTCAGAGCCATTTGAACCATTTGAACCATCTACATACACCGCAACTACTGTACTGTCTGTGGCTGACGATACTTTGTACACTACTCAATAGTGTTCTTCAAAAAGAACATCTCCTTCACTCCAGGCATTCCCATTCCCAAATGAATTCCTGAAGAATCCCCGTAATACCTGCATGTTGTCTGAACATGCTGGTAACAAATCAAGCAGCCCGTCTCGGAACTGCTTCGCTGTCTTCCTATTCTTTTCCACAGACAGAGAGGCCCATAGTGTGCGTTGTACACTGACAAAGACTTTATATGTGACTGATAAGAGCTGTAAACAAGCAGTCACATTGACCTGGCCTCTGAGGTCACGCAGGAAATAAAACTTGGCGCCTTTCCAGGTTGAACTCACCTCGTATCATTATGTGCTCTATTACCTACCTACGGTGGTTTGCCTAGGGTAGCCGGCTGCGTTCATTTTTTAGTCCTCAAAAACGTTTTAAGTATAGTAACATTTAACCAATTATCACTGTTAAGCAGACAAACTTCTTAACAGCGAGGGGTATTTTATTTGTACTAGTGCCTGGGATGCTTATGTTGTAGAAGTTCATTTGTACGAGCTACCCTGTGTTCTGTGGATCTGGTGAAAAGAAAAGTAACTGGCACCCAGCGGCACACGCCATGACAGCGAGGTTACAATCTAGCGACAGCCAAGGAGTGTTCAACTGCCTTGGCTGAAGAAAAAGAACGCATTTCTGAAAAATATGGGTTGTCAGTTTCTTGTTTGTATTCCACACTGAACGGATATACGCACCAGGCCAAGGCTCAAATGTATTTATTGGTGTGAATTAAAGATTCAACGTTAGTTAGGGAATATTATGACGCATGGATTGTACAGAGTGATCATGATAGTCCCCTTAACCCCTGTCATATAGCGTCGCAAGTTTTTCCGAGCGAACGTTTGTTTTAGGATAGCTTGCGGCATGTAACTTCGGGGGCTGACATCTAGCGGTCTAAGCGAGAGAGACACGAGCATCTGTCACTGCCTGCCGTGGGAAAGCTATTCAAGGTCTTACTGGACGCGTACATTCACCACATCTAAGAACCTAAATAAATTATATTAAATATTATTCATAAATGATATTAAATATTATTCAGTCATTTTCAAAATCGGTACACTACTTTTTGTTATTCAGGAGAAGACGTATTAAAATTTCAACATTGTAACTATCATAGTTTCGGAGATAAAAAAATTACTAAAAAGTAAAAAAACCTACACTTAGGGAACTAAATTCAGTTAGGAAATATGATAGTTCATCTTTTGGTATAAATGGAAAACGTAAACCGAACTCTCAGTGTGTAGACTTAATTAATTGAGATTTTCATATTAAAACTTAAATTATTTTTCGTCTTCGTAATATAAAAATTTGACAAAGTTATTATTTGTGTCTGATATGATTGTGGGAGTAAATGTGAGTAAATCACAGTGTGTATGTGGGAGATTCGTTTAATTTCAATGTTTCATTATGTACCGTCTTAAGTAACCTGCAAGAGTTACCCAAGCCTGTCGTGGAAAAATGATCCTAGAGGATTTACTCACTTTGCTGATGACGTATGTCTAGGTGTGATTGCTATTGTAACAGAGCAACCAGAAAGTCAGTTGGAGTAAAATATGTATCTAAAGAATATTTCCAGAGTTATTGTCTTTTCGTTTTCGTTTATTAAACATTACTTTAATATTTGCATGTCAGATCGACGCAAATGCTGTTAAGTCCCATAGTGCTCAGAGCCATTTGAACCATTTTGAACCATGTTGACATTACCTTAAAAGGCGCTTTTAGTGAAGCTGTATTATCAGGATGGGGAATTTGCTAGTTCAGCGTTACGATCCTATCGCCATAGGAAGGGGATTCCAACGGGTAAAGGTCCGTTGCCAAATGCAGCTGTGGCGAGAATGATTTCGAAGTTCGAAGCCACGGGTTGTTTAGACGATAGACCCCGTAGTGGCCGACCGAGTACGAGGCGTAATGCTGCTGAGACAATTCAGGAAGAAATGGAGACTGTAGCGGGTTCGTCTATGCACTTGGTGCAGGCCAGTTTTGGCACGAGTATGATCATGAGTGAGCATTCTGACTGGTAGCGAGTACGGTCAGTCAATCAGAATTGAGACGGTTCCCGCTCATTACCTGATAGTTATACTGGGAGTGAGGCAGGAAGGAGGGAGTCGCTCTCTACCTTTGAACGCGGGCGGTCATTTTACTACTGCCAGTCAAAATAATGTGTAAGATGAAGAATTTCTTGGTTTTTGAGATATTGGTGAGCTAAGTCGATAGCAGTTGCTGTTGAGGACTGCTTGGCTAAATTTCAGGGATTTTGACCAAATCTGTTGGACAGATATTTGCATGTGAAATATTGGCTTTCATAGTATCCGTATGGCATGTTTCAGTATTCAACCACTGAGCATTTTTGGCGAGCAATTTCTTTTTTAGAAATCCACAAGAAGGACCAAATGTAATAACCCAAATAAGTGGTGAAATTAATGAATGAAAAACGTTGTTTAGTTTGGGTCGGGTTTGGGTAGATTTCTGGCTGCTGTGCGTGTGAAATGTGTGTATGAGTTGTGAACAGGAAGAAAATAGGCAATAGTTTAAATGTGGACTGAATAGTACCTTTTTTGGCTTTCAAGGAAATTTCGGACATTATTTTCCAGAAGACAATATATTTTCCTACTGTCTGATAAAATTGAGTGACAGTTTTTCTACAGAACTTTCTTGCATAGCCTAGAGTTGCATCGCCTCAGTAATTGTAGATATTAAATGGTGTTTTTTATCAACACTGCTTTTACATCATCTTGTAAGTATCTACGTTGCCAAGTGAAGGGACATAGAGCAGACGCCGTTCTGAGGTAGGTGAATTTTAGTTTGCAGCCTGCACAGTGACAACGATGTAATGAAAAAAAAAAGCCGTCCTCCAGCAATATGTCCCCATATTCATAGGGGTCCCATTTTACAGGGTTTTTCAAAGATTTTCCTTATTTGAAAACTCCATATTTATTCATAAAAATATACTACAAACATGGGAAAAATTGCAAAATACTTACAAAATGTTACATTTTTAGCTATACTGTTTCAAATTCGCTATGTGTCCACCAGCAGCTCCACAATCAACTTGTAGACGATAGCTAAATTTATCATAAAGTTTACAAAATGTTTCTCTCTTACAGAAGTTATGGCATTTGTTATTCTGTTATTCGCTTCTTCTACTCCACAAGGTAAACGGGAGACGAACACACTTTCTTTCACATATCCGCACAAGAAAAAATCTCATTGGGCCCTGTCTGGCGATCTGGGAGGCTTAGAATGCAGGACAGTGTCTTGGGATAATGCCAGTTCTGCAGCATTTGAAGATAAGTCATTCCAGTCACCGTGTTTTCCTCAAAAAAGAAGGGATCGTATATTTTTTCATAAGAAATGGCACAAAATGGTCTCGTTAAGTGAGTCCTTCGTGCTGGTGTTCCCATATGGGCACGTTATGTCAGTTTATATCACTGCTAACATGAGATGCTTCATCACTGAAAATTAACCGAATTAAAAATGTGTCGTCTTTCATGTCCTATAGCAGAGCATTGCTGAAGTGAACCCATTTTGTTTTATCGCCAACCTGGAGAACTTATACCAATTGTTGTCAGTATGGTTTATAGACAAAACAACGTTTTAATGTACGCCAGACAGTCGCATGAGGCATTGCCAGTTCCCTGATTGCACAGCGAGTTGATTTTCGTGGAATCCTCTCAAACGATTGCCTTATTCTTTCCACCATGTCATCACAAGTGCGAGGCGGACCCGGACTCTTACCTTTGCACAAGCATCCTGTCTCTTGAAACTGGTGATACCAAAGACGAATGTTTTTGAGTGCAGGTGAATCAACGCCAAAACGCCGACGAAAGGCGCGCTAGACCGAAATCACTGACTCATTCTTTGCAAACTGCAGCATACGAAACGCCTTCCGTTGAGCGGACATTTTACTACCGACTGATTGCAAACTGAGAAGACGCACTGACTGACATTTAACGGCGATTTCGTGAAACTCTAGGCCATGCCAATTCAAACAACACACATTGTCTAACCAGTACGTCCCACGTTTTGTAGTTATTAACATCCAAAAGCAGGTCATTCTTTTTGAAACTATCTGTATTAATGTGGGATCACGACAGAGGATAGTTTTGGGGAAGTGCGAATATTCTTTATGATTTAGCCCATTGCGTCTGTATACACTACGAACTGCCTCCGTGCACGATGTGAAATTCTCTTGAACATTACTGGTGTGATGGCAGTAAATGCACCTCGAACAGCATCCTTAAGTTCATCACATGTCTGGTAACGTGTGGCAGCAACCTTATGTTTAATGAACTTCCATAATACGTTGTTGCAATATGATGGATCAGGACTTTGGGGTGGAGAGTCCAAAGGTGCAGGCAAATGGATGGAAGCATGTCCAATGAATTTATGAGGAAATACCTCACTGAGAAATACTCTAACAGCAATAGCATAATGGGCTGGTGCTCCATCCTTCTGGAAACATACGATCCAGCAGTCTTCTATCTCGCAGAGGTGGAATAAACTAATCACATAACATGGCAGGGTTCACAATATAATTCACAGCTCCGTCGAAGAAATCTCGACCTACCAAGTTGGCTGCTGGCATTGCAGTTCAGAGCATGACGTATGGTGGGTTGTATTAAAGTTATGAATAAAAATGTGGGTTTTCTTTACTTTGGAAATAAATGTTTCTCGCTTTTCCACTGGGATATATTGCACAGTCGTCCGAGTAAAACACTTTCTTCCTTGAAGGAAGAATTGTAAAGGTATCGAACATTCGCCCACAAGCCTGATGACGCCTCTGCATGTTATCACTCAGTTGGCTTAAAAATAGAGGTTTAAATGTCTGGCTTCAAATTATTCTTCTAAATTATTTTTTTATTTTATTTTATTTTTTATTTTTTTATTTATTTTATTTTATTTATTTATTTATTTAGTAATAACAAGTACGGAACTCCCAATTCCTGTAACCACTTGGAATGGACCTTGTTGGCGACGTTCGACGCACGCAGTTCCCTTCACAAACGTTTCCAGTCGTGTTGATGGTCATCTTGAGCGGAGTTTATTTTTTATACGATCAGTTGCGAGCAGCTTCCACCAACGTGAAATTGTTAGTCCACGTGGGGAAAGTTCCTGAAACGTTACAGTGGAATCATGCTGAATATCGCACTGATTTTTCAGTTTCGTGTGTGCTCACCTGCTCATTATGATCCGTTCCTCTATTGTGCAAGGTGACTCATCAGCTGTGATTTAGATAATATATCAGCATCTACAAGAATAAGAAATAACAATTCGTTAACATATCTGTAAGAAATAGGGGAAATGGATCTCTGTGACCCCCTGTATAGTGTTCTGATGGGATGTTGTTCAACTCAATCTGCAGAAGATATTCTTGACTTCTGATTTGTAGCGCGGTGTCTCACTGATTTTAAATTAAACAGGCTGAAGTTATTATCCTGAAGAGGATAGATATACAAAAGTGATATACAATTCATGATAATGAATACAGGCCAAAACAATGAATTAACATAAACATCAAGGTCGGTATTCAGGCCCAGATATCCCGCTCACTAGGCATTACTTCAGTCTGTCTTCATTATCATAGGTAAAACTGAGACTTACTATGTCTCTTGAAAATATAATTTCACCTGTTTGAGAAACAATTATTCCTAGGAAAAGCTAGAAGTTCCAGGAGGGCTAAATTTTATTCGGCGGTGAGCAGGAACGAATTTTAACTGAGAATCCAATGCAGTTACACTGGCTACAATTGTATCAGGATCATATTAACTATTATCCTTATGTATTTTCAGGCGATTGATATTAGGTCCCTCCAGTTGGCGCTGCACGTGGATTGGGTCTTAAAATCTTCGCATATGCAAATTTGGGCTGGTGGAAAGTGAACAGACCTAATAACACTGATTATTGCATCCTCCTCTCGATAAAAAAATTGCCACGCTATGCCCCATTTTGACCAGTATCGTGCTGGTTATCCACTAGTCAGACAGGAAATTGGGGAATGAAATAAATGATCAGCTTTAGCACCTCGACTCCAATGGAGTATGTGTGGCACGGCAGACTGCTCTTCTCACCTCGGTGCGGGGTGCAGTCACACGTCTCCCTCGAGGCGTCTGCGGCTGCCTTCATTGATTCTGCGGTGAGCAGAGCGGCACAGACTCCTTAGTCGGAGGTCATGAGTTCGGCAGTGCTGCCTTCGCGGGTTCGTCAGAGGCGCAGCAGCATTGTTGAAGAGCGGGCTGCGTCCACGTTTGAGCGCTCGCTTTGAATCTGCTTTATGACAGAGTCGTGCTGCCGCTAAGTCTAGCAGGTGATTACGTTGTGTCACAGCAGTCGATAACAGCAAGCAGGCATCACGGCGCACGTACAAGAAAATGGCAGTTAGCGATAGTGTATCGGAGATCAACGTAATGAGTGGCTGACCAATCGAGAGGTCACCGGTCGCTGTTCTACGCAGGGGGAGCGACGGCAGGCCGCACGTCACGGGTCCATCAACTGTACCGGCAGCATGTCGGCGGCTGATTTTTCACCGAGCTGCAGTGATCATCAAAAATAACTTTTTAAGAAATTGATTATTAAATAATATCAGCATGGACGAGCAAGACGATTATATGCATGGCTTAGCTATAAAATACGGTGCAAACATGTTATTTATTTATTTAATCTGATCTACTAACGGCCATCAGGCCCTCTCTAACACTGGACCAGGGTTTCACACCTACAGTACCTTTTTTAAATCATGTTTACCTAAGAAATTATAATTTGAATAGCACTAAAACACGATGTAAGGTCCGCCAGTTATGCAAAACACCGTTTTTTCCAAGTTTCCCCTGTTTCAAAACCTCTGTGCCATCATCAATGGGTTTCTGTTTCGTTTAATCTGTAATGTGAACATTTTTACTAAGTGATTACAAAACTACGAAAATGTTTAGTTCAAGCAACAATTTGTTTCTTTTAATTAATACCTTTACATTTGCTTTTACGACCATATTTTTAAAAATATGTGTTACATTTACGTGTGCTTCACCTGTCAGGATGCTGAGAAAAAAGGGCTTGCCACACAAAAACGTAAGTGCAAAATGAATATAGGCGCGAAAAATTTGACAAACTAAATTACGTTTAAAACATAAAACGATAGGTTAATTCCCAACAAAATTTCTCATCCACATCGTTTGGTTGCAGATGACAAGCTACCTGTAAGTAATATTACGCAAATGGTCCTGCAAAACCACGCAAACCAAAAGTAAAGGTATTAACTAAAGGAAACAAATTGTTGGTTGAACTAAATATTTCCGTTATTTTGTAATGACTTAGTAAAAAAAAAACGGAAACCCACTGGTGATGGCACAGAGGTGCTGAAACATATTTTGGAACTTGGAGAAATCGGTGTTCTGCATAACTGACTGACATTACATCCTACAATTTTAACTGCAAACTCGAGAAACACCAAGAGCTGCAAATCCAAGTGATGAATAGCACTAAAATAATTTAAGTGTTTATAATCACAACGTGACTAAACGGTACTGACTATGAATTCATAAAGTTAACAGTGGCAGTACTAGTACTATTGCAACCGTTGACGCTAATAGTCAAAACAGTATTAATAATAAAAATAATAATAAAAGTAATTACAATAATGACCGTTGCTGATATAAAATTATACGTGGGACTTACTGGAAGTAAGGGAAACGTGGAAGGGAGGACCCACCAATATAACTTTCTTTTCACACAACCTGTTTATTTAACACTATATATGCTGTGTTTTACACATAATTGAAGCATTCAAACAAAAAATTTTCTTTAAGAAAATGAACAAATTTGCAAAATGCTTTTGACGTTAAGCCTAAAGTTGAATAAACTTTTAATCTTTGCAAAAGAAATCTGCAGTGCTGTATTGCAAAACAGCAAACAATATGACAATGATTAGAAGACGACTGGACCTGTAGTCGCCCGTTATCGGTGAAATGGACACGGTCTGTCTTATTAACCGCCTTTCTGCAATACATGAAAACTATATAAGCATCATTGATGACGAGCGTGATTCAATTACTCAAAACAAATGACTTAACTTTTAATTTTAAAGCTGTATGTCCAAAGGTTCGGGGTTAAGGTGCGCACCTGTGCTTAAAGGTTAAACTGATTAGCAAACGTTATGACAATGATAAGGCATACTTCGAAGCAACCAACCTCTTAATTTCAATCGGCAAAACCAAGGTGCGACTGGACCCGAACCCGTCCCTTCTGACGATTGACTAAAGCCCTGGTGACAGTTGGCTGTTAATATTTTCAAGGTTAAACTGATTATCAGTTATTAATACCGCTCTGAAGGAACGTCATAAAGCATCACTTGTGAACACTTATTACAAGAGAACTCACTCGACGGAACCACAAGATCCAACTAAAATACACCAATAATGACCCGGTCTTTCCAACCCAGTTTAATACAACAGGTTGTTCAGACTATAGCTAACGTCTGAGAAATGCAATTACAGTCAAAGAATTGAACCGGGCCGGCCGTTGTGGCCGTGGGGTTCTAGGCGCTACAGTCTGGAGCCGAGTGACTGCAGGTGAGTGCAGGTTCGAATCCTGCCTCGGGCGTGGATGTGTGTGATGTCCTTAGGTTAGTTAGGTTTAATTAGTTCTAAGTTCTAGGCGACTGATGACCTCAGAAGTTAAGTCGCATAGTGCTCAGAGCCAGCCAGCCAATTGAACCGGTAAACAGCTAAATCTAACCTCAAGGTCCCTCTTTTGTTTAACGGCAACCTGTGCCTTAGTACAACTGTTCTGGCTGTATTTACGACCGAAAGCTGATTAATTAGAACATTAATGACCGGGTACAAAACAGAAAGGAAACGCAGTATAATAGCGGGACAAATTTTCAAACGACAACTTGCGTCTTAGCACAATACTACTGCCTGTATTTACGACCAAAGAGCCGAACGAGTAAAACTCTGGGGGTCGGGTACAAAGCTGAAAATAAGAAGGAGGGCAGGTAGACAAAGAAACAAATCACCACGAGGCTTACAGAATGTTACTCCCCTTTATCAGCAAGCAACTCCATGGATCCACGATGCGTCGCAGCGGTTACTGAGTGGTGCCGATGAAAGTCAGGTAGAAGAGGGCAGCCAGGCCATGAGCGGTCGTCCCACACGAATGTTGCCAACCAACCGACGGAATGTTGTTGGCCTGCTGTTTGTATTCGACGCTGACCGCGGCAAATTACTCTGGTATCTTCGCTCTGCGCAGGCCCTCCTTGCGCAGCTCGTGGCTTCGCCGCTCAGACCTCCTGAGCACCTCTTGTCGCGACGCTACCGCCAATCCTCAAACATCGTGCCTCCCTCACGGGCCAGCGAACCCGTACATATGTCGGCAAGCAAACACCTCCTATGGACACAACCCACAGATACCAACTCTTTCTCATAGATATGTGCAATGGGGCCACAAGAGGGATAGTCGATACTAGACCAGAGGCAGCGGCGCCACGGCTCACAAAAAAATTATAGGTGTACAAAACATTTTTTCTGATTTAGTGACTTCTGGGGAAAGGAAATTCAAGGAGGTTACACCAGCTAAGAATACTGGGAAACAAGGAAGATCTCCTTGAAATGAAGGATGTACGGGGCTAACGAGTGCATACAGGGTCTATAGTGAGCACTAATTTTGCTTTAGTATCTATGTCATTAACTTTCTTCTGAAGCTGGATGTTAGTCATTTCTCTAAGGTAATGTGGGAGGTTTTTCCAGAGTCGGGCTCCTGTTATCGAGAAGGACTTCGAGGAAGTGGTTGAACGATGGAGTGTGACAGAAAGGATTTTGATCTAGTGGGAACAGGTGTTTCTGGCACATTTTTCAGACAAGAACGTTAATGCCTAGAAGAGATATGAGGAACACTGTAAGTTTATAAGACAGTAGAGAAGACAGAGTCTATGGAAATTTCAATGCTTGCCTGCACGCAGCCGGGACTGCTGTGCAAATTGTGGTGAAGAATGATCGAAGAGTCCAATATCACACATGGAACAAACACAAGCATTCATATCCAGTTCGTGGCACCATGAGGTTTCTCGAGAAAGCACTTGCAGGATAACATCACTGCACTCAATAATTGGAGATATAAGTGTTTGTACAAGTCTCTTTTTCAAGTCAAGAGGTAAGATTTTTTAAATTTTTATGGGGCATGGAGAGACGTGAATGCATTCTTGCACACAGCAGTTATTTTAATTTCTCTGTCCAATTTAGATTGCCATCTATTATTACACCTATACTCTTTGCCGAGGGAGAGAAGTTGATATTTGTCCCACTTAGAGTTAAAAATGGTAATGATTTCTGGTATTTCGGCTGATGAGCCTAGAATGACCAGTGCCGCTTGGGTTTTGGATGAGCTGAACTTTAACACTGTTTTCTGCGCACACGTCAATAGTGCACACAAGTCGGTACTGAGATTCTCGATAGCTATCTTCAGGTTGATAAGACAGTAGAGAAGACAGAGTCTATGGAAATTTCAATGCTTGCCTGCGCGCAGCCGGGACTGCTGTGCAAATTGTGCAATTAGACACAACTAGAAATCATCAGCTTACATGTTCTACACTCCTGGAAATGGAAAAAAGAACACATTGACATCGGTGTGTCAGACCCACCATACTTGCTCCGGACACTGCGAGAGGGCTGTACAAGCAATGATCACACGCACGGCACAGCGGACACACCAGGAACCGCGGTGTTGGCTGTCGAATGGCGCTAGCTGCGCAGCATTTGTGCACCGCCGCCGTCAGTGTCAGCCAGTTTGCCGTGGCATACGGAGCTCCACCACAGTCTTGAACACTGGTAGCATGCCGCGACAGCGTGGACGTGAACCGTATGTGCAGTTGACGGACTTTGAGCGAGGGCGTATAGTGGGCATGCGGGAGGCCGGGTGGACGTACCGCCGAATTGCTCAACACGTGGGGCGTGAGGTCTCCACAGTACATCGATGTTGTCGCCAGCGGTCGGCGGAAGATGCACGTGCCCGTCGACCTGGGACCGGACCGCAGCGACGCACGGATGCACGCCAAGACCGTAGGATCCTACGCAGTGCCGTAGGGGACCGCACCGCCACTTCCCAGCAAATTAGGGACACTGTTGCTCCTGGGGTATCGGCGAGGACCATTCGCAACCGTCTCCATGAAGCTGGGCTACGGTCC
This sequence comes from Schistocerca piceifrons, assembly GCF_021461385.2. Classification (NCBI taxonomy): domain Eukaryota; kingdom Metazoa; phylum Arthropoda; class Insecta; order Orthoptera; family Acrididae; genus Schistocerca; species Schistocerca piceifrons. The sequence goes on along the minus strand of NC_060138.1, from coordinate 329,755,218 downwards.
CGCACACCGTTAGGCCGTCTTCCGCTCACGCCCCAACATCGTGCAGCCCGCCTCCAGTGGTGTCGCGACAGGCGTGAATGGAGGGACGAATGGAGACGTGTCGTCTTCAGCGATGAGAGTCGCTTCTGCCTTGGTGCCAATGATGGTCGTATGCGTGTTTGGCGCCGTGCAGGTGAGCGCCACAATCAGGACTGCATACGACCGAGGCACACAGGGCCAAACCCGGCATCATGGTGTGGGGAGCGATCTCCTACACTGGCCGTACACCACTGGTGATCGTCCAGGGGACACTGAATAGTGCACGGTACACCCAACCGTCATCGAACCCATCGTTCTACCATTCCTAGACCGGCAAGGGAACTTGCTGTCCCAACAGGACAATGCACGTCCGCATGTATCCCGTGCCAGCCAACGTGCTCTAGAAGGTGTAAGTCAACTACCCTGGCCAGCAAGATCTCCGGATCTGTCCCCCATTGAGCATGTTTGGGACTGGATGAAGCGTCGTCTCACGCGGTCTGCACGTCCAGCACGAACGCTGGTCCAACTGAGGCGCCAGGTGGAAATGGCATGGCAAGCCGTTCCACAGGACTACATCCAGCATCTCTACGATCGTCTCCATGGGAGAATAGCAGCCTGCATTGCTGCGAAAGGTGGATATACACTGTACTAGTGCCGACATTGTGCATGCTCTGTTGCCTGTGTCTATGTGCCTGTGGTTCTGTCAGTGTGATCATGTGATGCATCTGACCCCAGGAATGTGTCAATAAAGTTTCCCCTTCCTAGGACAATGAATTCACGGTGTTCTTATTTCAATTTCCAGGAGTGTATTTTCACTAGGACAAAACTGATGACACGTCACTGACATACAGTGAAGAGAGTATGGGACCTAATAACGAACCCCGAGAGCACACTCATACCACCTGCCACCACTACGACTTCATGGTGTCAGACATGACGCACTACTGGCGAGACGCCAGGTACGAACGGAAATGCTGTACTGAACTTTGCAAGAAATTTAGGCTGCGAAGTTTGACAAGCAAAACTTCGAAATCGACAGCTTCAAAATCTTTGGTGAAGTTTAAGAAGCACATGACGGTCACTTCTCTCTATCCATGGCAAGCTTCAGGTTACCTGTTTCTTTATTAAGGGAGATGTTGTGCTGCGAAGTTTACGGAAACCTGAATGGTATTCGTCTAGTAGGTTGTTGTTAGTTGGTTCAAAATGGTTCAAATGGCTCTGAGCACTATGGGACTTAACATGTGAGGTCATCAGTCCCCTAGAACTTAGAACTACTTAAACCTAACTAACCTAAGGACATCACACACATCCATTCCCGAGGCAGAATTCGAACCTGCGACCGTAGCGGTCGCGCGGTTCCAGGCTGAAGCGCCTAGAACCGCTCGGACTCAACGGCCGGCCTGTTAGCTGGTCGTGGACCATATATTCTAAGGACTTGGAGTGTGTAGGAAGAATGCAGGTGTGTTGCTAATCAGTGGGTGCTGTGGCAGTGCCACTTTTAGGTAGTGGCTTAATTAGTCTCTGTTTCCAAGTCTTAGGGAAAACACTTGTGTTCAAGGAGTGGTTGAAGGTGTTTGTTGTAGTAAGCAGTAGTGAGGCAATAATAAGCTTGATCATTTGGACTGTGATGCCATTGTGTCCAGGAGATGCTAACTTAATATGCACTATGGCTTTTCTGGCAGTGTCGTAAGTAATATGCTTCAGACAGAATTTTTCATGGCCTCAGCAGTTTACCCCGATGAAGTAAGCATTTAGTCTCTGTTTCGTGTGCGGTTCAATTGTGGTTGTAGGTCATGTAACGTACCAGTTCAGTTCTTCGGCTGGGACAGTGGGCTCAGCTACAGCTTTTACTTTGCCTACACCAAGACCACGCAGGTTTCTTTTTGTTGGACAACTGTGGTGTCTCCATTGTCAGTTAATGTTTGGGCATGTTCGAGTTCAGCATTTCTCACAGCTTGAATGGTTCTGTTCCGCTTCTGCTTGTAAGCAATACGACTTTCTGGAAAAGGGCGCAGTTCGTATGCCCAATGTGCAGCCTTTCTGAGCTTCATGAGATGTTTTAGTTCTACAGTTCGCTGAGGTGCAGGTTTCCTTCTTCCTTTTTTGGTCTTTAGAGGAGCCTGTTTGTTATGTAGTTGAGTAAGTTTGTTAGTAGGTCCATGAAGTTCTTCGTTTATGTCGGAGAAAGGAGTAAAAGACGTACCCCGAACTATTTCTTCCACCTCGGTTGCAAGTTCGGATAAATAAATGCGCTTGAAGTCTCGGTACATAATCAGTTGTAGTTTCTTTCTGAGATATTCTAATGAGTTCGCGATGAAAATTATGCCATAGGCAGCCATGCCTGATGCAGATATTCGAGTGGTACAAATTACTCTGTTTGGGGATTTCGTTGCAAATATGTCTATGGGAGTGTGACCACTGTCGTATTACGGGTAGGGGCAGGCTGAAGTAGTGACACATTTGAAGAAGAAGCGTGCACTTAAATTTCACGTGGGAGGGACTATCACATAACAAATGTAATTTAGCGTCACTTGTCGTACTTATAAGCTTATAATGTCGATTCGAGACTTGAAAGAGAAGTTTCGAAGCAGGTAAACATTCCTGCTTAAGGTTTGAGGAGGATATATATCCAGCATTTACTATTAAGGGATGTCATCTCTATCAGTGTATATTCGACTTGCTTATCTTCATTATTGTTGGATGTGTGTAGCACAGTAGGAGATAAATCAGAGTGCATGTAATACCCGCGCTGCACACCCTCTAGCATCTCTCATGTCTCACAAATATGTAGATTTATGGAAGTTGTCTAAATACTTGGCTTGAGCCAGGTCTCCGACAGAAGTATTAGATAGAATTCTATGTCTTGAAATGTATGATGGAACTCGTCGAGATGAGCTAGTAGAGACTGGACATTTGCATGTGCAGCATGGAGATTACTGTCTGCAGGTGGAGAACATGTAGGATCAGGAACTGTAGGAAGTGCGAGTTAAATGGGATTAACTGAGATGGCGTCTGTAGACTCTAAGGAGGGAAGTTCTTTGAAGAGGAAGGAACACCCTATTGGTTTTATATGAAAAGTATGTTTAAGGAATTAAAGTCAGAAATTAAAGCTGATAGTCAATACGTAAGGGTAGAGATGTATTATAATCTTAACGAAATGTAAACTGAATATGTTGAATTAGAAGATAAATTAAATATCGTGTATAAAGAAATGAAATCTGATTTGAGTATATTAGAAAATAAGCCAGGTATGAATCTCAAAGAGCTAAAAGATGAATTAGACCACCAAAACCACATGATTAAGACAGTAAATAAAATCAGAATATAATTCATTAAGACGGGATCTTGAAACGGATCTTAGTCAAGTGTAACATGAAGTCAAGGTGATTAAATAACTAAGCCAGAAGAAACAAATAAGTATCACGAATATTATCTGGAATTTAAGGAAGGAATCCCTGGCACATGTACAATCTAAGCCCTGATACCAAAGCACAGATCATAAGGTTGCGAAAGGAACAGGAAGAGGCTATTGGCACTGCAGAGACAGACGTCTATGAAACAACAAGTCGTTATGAAACAGTATTTAAGCAAACATTTATGGGTCTTTGAGGGTTCACTGAAGTGGAAATGTTATTTTCAAAGGTATTTAATCAGTAACAGGTATGCTGAAGAAGATTTAAGACTTGAGAATAATCTGTATCATTTGAGGCTGAACATGAGTGGAGATAGCAAGCCATATTACTCGTTTAATATTTAGTGTGAGAGGTACCTGACGGGAATACGTGTTGGAATGCAGCATTATTCTATCAAAGTGTTTTAAATAAACTATTACCTAGTGCACTGTCTGTGGAAGGAGTAAAGTTTTATTAGAAATGTATACTATGTAACATAAGGCATGCTCTTGCATGTAGATGGCATGTGCCGAATAGTAAGAAGTGTTCTGCTTAGCGAAAGAGTTGGAATCGTAGATTTAAGATGTGCTATTGCCAAAATCTCGCAGGTGGTTAGGTTAGTTCAAGTCGAGGAGAGCCGCACACAGCATTACAAATCCGATGTCCATAACGCAATCAGCTTCAGCACTGGAAAGAAATCAGATTATATAACAGAGTTTATGCCACTACGCTTGTGCTAACTGCTTACCTGAGGTGCAGGAGCTTCATTTTAGTTATCTGTAAATTTATTTATTTATGGTTGAATGTAATTGTTTATGTGCAAAAGATTTTAGATGTTAGCGTAGAGCAAGTATTAATGTTAAGCAGTCAACAGTTTTTGGTCAGCTGATGTTAGAAAGAGTTAAGCGTTAAATAGAAGCATTGATTCAGCAACTGATTATAAGATTAATTTTTAGCTTCTTCTGTGCGGACGTTAAGCCGTTACTGCCTACAAAGTATTTTATTTACGTCATTGGAATACGATACTAAATGAGTATCAGATGATGAAGAAGTACTCTTGTAGTGTGTAAAGCACGTTATGTTACATGAACTTCGGCAATAACGGTTATGTAAGCTTCAGGTTCAGATCGTTAGTAATGGATGGTATTGATGATGAAATTATTCAGTTACATGGGCGAAAGTACCCTTATTTTTTGTTTGTTGTTAAATGAAATCAATGCTGCTATGAAAATTAAATAGTCACGTTGAATTAAGAGATTTTATTGATGTTCAGTTCTGCAGTCAGCTGCTAAAGCCTAGCGGTAATAATTTAGTCTGTGGTCTGGCATACATATGCGTAAGCGTCAATCAATAATTTACTTGGCTTCTCAGTATAACTCATAGACGATTCAACAGAGGTAGATGTTAATTGAAGGAATCTTCCACACGTTCCGGAAAACTAATTTGATAAATAAACGATGGAGTTCGTTTTGAAAAATTGATCAGAAAATAAGTAAATATTGTTTGTAAAAAGGACAAATACCGTAATGAAGGGAAGGAATATGTTTGCAATGTTGAAGAAAATTAAACCTCAATTGGCATAGTACTGTTGCCAGATATACGTAGCAGGTGGAAGGACTAAACCTACTACTGGTGTTTGAAATAAAGTTAATTATGAAAAAAGAAATAATATTGTATGTACATAAAGTAATCTCTGCATGATGTGACATGACGGTCGTATTTTTATCCCAGTAACTTAAGTTTAACGCCATAATGTAAAGAGCAATCCCTAACTGAGTAAATCAGTATGGACACTACTAAATGGAGGTTGATTAAACTGATTGTTTAGAATACAGGGATTTTTAAGAGAATGAACTGTACTGTATTTTGTATAGAGTGTATTTGCAAGGTAGCTAAATATGGAGTGGGTTAATGTCAGGGGCATAGGACATGCATTAAGTAGTAAGAGTTAGAAGCCCGCCCGGCTAGCCGCGCGGTCTAACGCGCTGCTTCCCGAGCGGGAAGGCGTGCCGGTCCCCGGCACGAATCCGTCTGGTGGATTAGTGTCGAGGTCCTGTGTGTCTGCCAACCTGTGGATGATTTATAAGACGATTTTACATCAGGCTCGACGAATGCGGGCTGGTTGCCCTTATTCCGCCTCAATTACACTATCTCAGCAATTGCTGCACAAACACTGTCTTCACATATGCATACACCATAATTACTCTACCACGAAAACGTTTGGGGCTACACTCGTCTAATATGAGACGTTCCTGGAGGGTCCACAGGGGGACAAACTGCACAATAACCCTGGGTTCAGTGTGGGGCGGCGGTGGGGTGGGTGGACTGCTGCGGCCCGTTATGGGGTTGTAAACCACTGAGGGCTATGATGGGATGAAGCCTCTCCATCCTTTCTAGATCCCCCGTTTAATATACAATGCACAAGAGTTAGAATATAACATTTAGAGTGGTAAGGAAAAGGAATGATTAATGCTATTAGTATTTGTTTTTGTGTAAGAGAAAAGGTTACACGAAATAAAATTTGTTGTAAGTATAAGGGAGAGTGTATGCGAAGTAAAGTTGAAGTAAGAATAGTGATTTATATGGGACGTGATGATGAGTAAAGTATTTATGTACTGTTATGAGAATTGGAGTGGAGATGAAAAATGGCGTATCCACCTATTTCTCATAAAAGGAGCGAATGTGCAGTGAGAATTATATTTTACTATTATGGTTAAACACAAATTAAGAGAACAAAACAGTTGCGAGATCAAATTGGATCCATTTATTAAGTAACCGGTGTACCCATAATAGGTCAGAGAGTGTGTTGGAGTTTTGTAGTCAACAACAATAAATGGACAATATCCCGTATTATCACGCGTTGTATCTCAGTACTTCGACATGAATAATCCAATGCTAAAAATGAACTGCATATTTTATGGCTGTTAAAGATCCAGCCTATAGTGGGGTTAATCCGACTCACCAGCTGACCACTTGCATTTGCTTCGTCATAGTGGGGAGGTATATGACTGTTTACCTAGGGTAACCATCTGTGCTCATTTTTTCAATCCTCAGAAACGTGTAACGATCATTGCTGGGCGGAAGAATTTGCTACTGGCGAGGGGAATTTTATATGTACTAATGGCTGGATGATAATGTTGCAGAAGCTGTTTATTTGTGTGAGTCACTATGTGTTCATTGGGAGCAGCAACAGTAAGGCTACAATCTACTGGCAGCCAAGAAACACCAAACTGCCTTAGGTGAAGAAAAAGAATGGATTTTTGTAAAATATGTATGTTCAGTTTCTTGTTTGTATTGTATAGGAACAGAAGTATGCGCCAGACCACAGCTCAAATGTATTTATTGATTTGAACTGAGGATTTTCTTGTTTGTATTGTATAGGAACAGAAGTATGCGCCAGACCACGGCTCAAATGTATTAATTGATTTGAACTGAAGATTTAACTCTTGTTAGGGAACATTATAGCGCACTGATTGTGTACTGTTTTGGGGGAGTGTGGTTGAATTTTCCTTGCAGCAGAGATTCTTGACTTCTGATCTGCAGCGTGGTGACGCGTTACAGTGAAAGGATATATCTGACTTACTGTTTCTGGATTTAACAGGCTGAACATATTATCTCGAAGTGGGAAGATTTACAGAAGTGACACGTAATTATGCTTAGGAAAAGGTAGTAATTCTGGGAGTGTTAAAAATTATTCGGTAGCGAGCAGGAACGAACTTTAACTGAAAATCCCTTGCAAGTAGAGTGAGGATATTTACTTCCGTGCCATACCAATTATTGACCCTTGTGTCAGGGGATTGACATTGGGTCCCTTTTGTTGGCGCTGCACCTGGATTGGCTCTTAGAATCTTTGCGTATCCACACTCAGGATGGTGGAAGGTGAACAGACTTAATAACACAGATTACAGCACCATCGTCCCCACAGGCAGACTGCCACATACGTCACATATGGTTGACAGGACCCTACCTTATCAAGGAAACTGTCAGTTTGGTTGTGGGGGGGGGGGGGGGGGTTGTTAACAAATATAATAGGAGACCAATACTCGATTACAGTATGCGGATTGAAATAGAGGTAGTTTGTAATATTTATGCAAAGATGAAGAGACATTGCACGAAATGTAGGGACGTGGAGACCCGCATCAAATCAGTCTTTGGACTGAGGACCACAACAGCAGCAAGTGTGCCAACGAAGGAAGTAGAAGAGACCACAGTTACAGGAGATGCTAAAAGATGGAATATATAGCATGGATTAAAACGATGATGAAGGCATCAGATCTCAGTACATAAAAAGATTTGCACATGTTCGCATCTAGACACAGATTGGAGGATATTCCGTAGCAATGTTAACAATCCCATGTGCTGTTCTAGAGGCATGTGGAACGAGGAAAATAACTGTCTCCGCTCACGCCCTAGTCTTTCCTAACGCATTTTCATGGCCATTATGCACAATTTACGACGGAGGCGTCATATGTTTTTGAGCCTACCTAATATTCTAATTGTCTAAGCTCACTCAAGACAGTTTTGTGAAAACGGTGTTGCCTTTTTTTTGTATTGAATCCCGTTTAAATCGCCAGACAGCCTGTTCGACTTTCTTAGCGGACATAGCGATCCCTTACGATTTCAGTAGAGAGTGCTTTTCCATTTACGAAAACTCTTTTGCTAGTCTTGTACATCCAGAAAGCATTCAAAGCTCTTTGGACTGCAGAACATTAGAAACTGGTATACAGTTTCCTTAATAGATCCAGTGCACTACTGCAGACTGCTGACGACAATTCTAACTATTTGTGCTATTGATTGCATGTGTGCGCTATCTTTAAAATCACTTTGCGTTTCATACGACTCGTGTTTCCTGATAGCTGGTTCTAAGTGGTAACATCTTAGAATAAAGTAAGAAATGTAGCCGACTGAGTTGAGAAAGTGATGAGTAATGAAAATTAGAAACCTGATTTGATCAAAACCTTACCCAGAACGATAAACCTTCTAGCAAAAACACTCACGCCCAAATAATTATCTAGCTTCGGTGGATGATTTTGAGAAGCCAGTAGAATCTTGCCCGATGTATCATTCAGTAACAAAACCAGTATTGTGAGACAGCGACTGCCGGAGTGTCTGTCCGGATACAGCAGTGTGTGCCGCAATCAGACGGCAGGAAGGATGCACCCGAGAGGCGGATACCGCAGACCTGGTGCTGGGAAGCTGCGGGCACACTCGCTACTCCGCGTGTCCTGCCCCCGTTCTTGTGTTGTTACATCACTCAGGATGTGTGTTCACTGAGTACAGTATATACCAAGCGCCATTTCGAGGAACGTCCATTTATAGAAACATATGCATCATTAGGACATCTCTTAGCCACCTTTGATTTGCTGATGGCCTTGTACCGTATTTCTCTAGAGCATCAAACTTCAGCTATGAATTGAGGAACTAAATAGAGCAAGTTTGGAAGTAGTCTGAAGATTACTTATAGTGGGACTGAAATAACACACAATCGATACAACGAAATAACTAGCACAAGTTACATGTCTAGTGATAGAATCAGTACAGGAGTTTTTCTGTTTAGAGCAGTTGAAAACGATGACTGGATGGAGAATAGTAAACATATAGACATTATGAAAAATGGTCTGGAGTGCTTTTGCCAAATTGAACAGAGATTTCAGAATGAAGATTCCAGTATGTCTGAAAAGCTAAGTCAACGTTCAATATGTGGGTTACACACTATTAGGATTAAATAGCTACCATTAACATGTATTCGTTTGCCTTTTTCCCAGTTTACAGATTTAGACACGTTCTCTAGGGCTAGTGGGTTTTTGTGATATGGATCTACTTGCGCAGCTCCTCCGTCAGTTGTGAGTTTTCCACTATCCTGGTAAAGAGTAATGGGAACTGTTGAACTGACATACGTTTTCCACTACATACTAATATTGGCTGACTCAGTGCCTCGTTTCCCAGGAGCTGTTGTGTAAGTTCCGTTGAAACTGAGTCAAGATCTCTCTCAAATTGTGTGACTACCAGAAAAATCTATGACTCATATGCATTAGTTATTTTATTGCTTTCATTCACAACTTTCAGGTAGTCGATAGCGCTAGGACCAGCTTGTTACTTTGCTTGATTGAAATCCATTGCTGTTTCTATGCGATAAGAAATCATTTTAATAAAACTGTTGTAGGGAAAAACTGTTAGATTCTTAGTTCTTGTCTGTTTCATTTGGTGGGCAGTAGAACAATTATTACTGCATTGCTTCAGCTTTAGGAATCCGTTTTCCTCCAAAAGCAATCTGTAAGCAAGTTTCCAAGTTCCTCTTATGACTTTCCCTTCAACCCAAACAATTTCCACTGAAACAGTGTCATATTAAGTTATTTTCACTTTTTTGTGCACATCTGCCACTACGTTTGAAAACTCATCATTTTTATTATCAACTATCTGTATGTTTGACTTACCTCCTGATCAACATACACTTTTAAAGATTTCATCCAACATTTGTATAATGTTATCTGCTTATGGTTACTGAGTCGTGTGACATCTTCGTAAATGTAGTGTGGTGACTGCCAAACGTAAGTTTACGTTTTCTGTTCTTCACACTCTTATTAATTTCGGTCGTTTTCTCGTTAAATGTCCATGTTATATTCTGATATCCTCTCAGAAATATTACCAAACAGCTTTGTTTAAGATAGGTTACCCTGTCATGTTGCTATCACCGTTTGTTCAAAACTTTCATCTTCTGTTTAAGAGCTGCTTCCTTCCATTTGAGAGTTTCCTTTACTATGATGTCTTTGTACTTACAACATCTTTTGCAGTTTGCATAAGGTAATGTAACTCCTCATGTTAGGCAGACTGAATAACACTATCCCCATTAATAAGTAACCAATACCAGAAAATTTTTTTTATACTTACATTAATCTAATAACAAATGACATTTCATTTTACCACATTGAGATATAATTACATGTTTTATCTATGACTTATATTTATTTTGTGATAATATAATTTTTATAACATTTTAAGTTTTGCTTATTGTTGCTCCTATGTAAGAGGCACTTATCACTTCAACAGCTTTCGAATAAACTCTCAAGAGTAATACAAAAGATATGTAAAAATCATACAGAGCTGTAAATAATGACATAAAATGCTACTGAAAACATTAATACTAATTTGGGAGTGAATTTTTATATAAAATTAACAATTAAAAATTATTTCATAAACTTTTATTTATTTAATTTTTTTTATTTTGCGATATTTACAATAAGGTATACTTACAGGCATTTTCTGAATTGACAGCTTTAGCTGTATTTGAACTTGTTAACAATGAAACATGGCTTTGTATGCGTAAAAATTTTATAAATATTATAATAGCTCAAACATATCTAACTGTGGACAGTGTTTGATTGACGTAATCTTATATGTTCAGTGCTGCATTAATATGGTACAGCTTTCTGTTTGTACAAGTTGATATGTTGCTGACTCCAAATATGTTTGTAACTATGTTTTGAGTCTGGAAAAAATGAAAGACCCATACCATGTAAAATGTGTCACATTACTAATAAGTGATAATAAACTTGAACCAGTTTATCCTGCAACGGAATTAAGTTAAACATATTTTTATTGTTGCTCTACTAATATCCATTTCATTGCTGGTTTGTGGTTATACGACTTGGATTATCTTGCCAAGAAAATCATTTGGCAGATTAGTTCTATAACACATTTAAATTTTGGTAATGCATTGCTGAAACTAGATTATGTTGGAATAGTTACCTTTGTTAAATAACTTTCTCCTTTCATATGTGTTCACATAACCTTCATTTTCTAAAATGTAGAAGGTGTTGTTTAATTTAAAATGGTATAATTCCATGTAGGGAAAAGTCTCATAATCTAAATTTCTAACTCTGTTAGATGAGTCTTTGTATGAACTTTTCATGTGCATTTTATGATTATATGATTTATTATTCTGGAGTGGTTTACAAACGTTATGCTCTGTTCAATATTTTTAGTCCATCAAAAAGTCCATTTAATTTTAAGTTTAGTCCTTGCCAAGTTCATTTTTTCTTTGTTTTCCCCTGTAAGAAATTATTAACAATGAAAATGTTAGCCTAGCAGACAAATTCCACTAATGTATGACGCTACCATTTATTGTAAAAAACTTAAAGTTTGAATTACTTTTTTATAATATGGGTCCACAGCTTTCAGCTCTTAGAATTAAAATTTTACGATTGCCATTTCGGCATTAAGCCATTGTCAAGCATTTACAAAATATAATATAACGCAATGAGAACAAATTACACGGAGGTTAATAATAGATACAACCAATTTTGTACTCCTTACAAGATTTTGACTCATCGTTTTACGTTAGGCTGAAATAACAACATAATATGCAAATCAAAGAACAGCTTGTCATCTTAATGCCGAAAATAGAAACGTAAAATAAAATTCTAGCAGCTAAAAGCAAGATGCCAAGGTAAATAACACTCAAAGTTTCTCACTGAAGAGTCATTTTTGGTTTTTGTCTCATTTTCACATTAAAATCTGTAATGGAACTTTCTGACTTGTAACAGCTATGTAACTCATTTTGGAGGTCCTTTGCTGCCACATCCACAGATTTCGTTTTTTGCCTTCACTATAGAGATGCCACCAAAGCCTGCAACATTTTTCTTAAATTTCTTGTTTACCATAAAGGTCGACATGAGTTCTCTGTTTCCTCTCTTCAGATGTAATAAAATGTACGTCCTGATTTTTCAATTTGGTCTTCGATTTTTCGTCGCACTTTTGATGACTTCTTGACTTCTGATCTTATTTACCTCCTGTTGCAAGTCTATGAACTTGGTAATGGGATTCACATTTTTTTAAATATATTGCGGCTAAATAAAAATTGATTTGAGTTTCTTTAATGTCCATTTAGCCAAACTCCCTGTAGAAAGAAGCGGGTGAAGAAATCGGTAGTTCTGCCTCATCGCCCAAAGACACAACTTAAGTTTTCTCAGTCTATTATTTCCAATATTCTTTCATCCAGTTCGGAATACTAACATTCCCGGAACTCCCAACTATCACAAAATATCCGATAAAATTGCCAATCGAACTCCAGCCAGCCTGGATCTGAAGATTTTGTCGTGACACGTGATAAATAAAAGTGGATGGACCTTCTAAAGAATGAGCTGCTTATTCCCGTAGTACAAGTACGTCACACATGTTTATCTTTCTGGTTCTAGACGATCGTCGAATCAGACGAGCAGCCATCTTTGATTACACCCTCATCGAACATCAAATTAGGACTTAGGTTGCACCCCAGAGTATCGGTTGTACCATCAAGACCCGTTTGTTGAAAGCTATGCTAGAAACACGGGAGTCATTTAGCTTGCGGACTCACATCCGATCACCGTGCATGCCGCTCCTGAGAAGTAAGCCTAAAGGGATGAAGAGAGAATAGTCGTATTTAGTGGTAGAGCTAACGGTACTTGACATTAGTGAAGACCGTTCGTAGTTTCCTCTCTCGCTAGGGTATTTCGATTTCTGAGTTATGTTTTGTCTTTGCGTTGAATGGAAATATTTTTAAAGCATCTCTAGGGTACGGACCAATTCGTTGGCTTTAAAAACGAAAGTTTTCCTGCGTCAAAATTAAGTAACTTTAGCAATTATCACAAGATATACTGTTACAGTTTGTGTTTCAATGTGCTTGCTGCCACTAGTAACAATGTCGGAGAAGAGGGTTATCCTGTACAGTAAACGTAAACTGAAATAAAACATCAGTCCTGGGATACACCCTGATGAAAGAATGTCGCTCTGCAGCGTAGCTGATTAAGGTTTATGTATCATCTTGCTTAAGCTATTATGTTTGCATGATAGCAAGTGAATCATACTTCTTTTGTAACATTGCAACACTATAAAGAGCAATAATGAACGTTTAAACTATGCTTCCTCTACCTAACCTAAGACTTAAATGCCAATGAGGATAACTCATTGTGCATGAAACATTAACAGCAAAATTGTAAAAGTAACTAGACAACCCACCTATGGCATTATTGGAGAGCATCAAAAATTCAAATGGCTCTAAGCACTATGGGACTTAACATCAGTCCCCTAGACTTAGAACTACTTGAACCTAACTAACCTAAGGACATCACACACAGCCATGCCCGAGGTAGGATTCGAACCTGCGACCGTAGCAGCAGCGTGGTTACGGACTGAAGCACCTAGAACTGCTAGGCCACAGTGGCCGGCTGGAAAGCATCAATAATGCATCTGTATCCTCTGGAGGACGGTAGCCTTGCTGCAGAACCCGTGGGTCCAAAAATCTTTCTGCCTGAATCTCGAAAAGCACTAGGTTGCTCCACCCGGTTGTGCCTTACATTTATTTAATAACCGTACTTCACTTAGTAAAACTAAGCAACCATTTTACAACCTAATTCTCAAGTCATGCCATAATCGTGCATCTCATCTGTTGTGATCTAATTTCACATATTAACAAAAGCATCATATCGGTTAGTATCTCCAACAGAGAAGCAGATCTTCTGTTGCCTTTGTGTTAGAACAAAGTTTTGTGGTACGGAGAAAGCTCGACGCCATCTCAACTGGAAGTCGCATACTCATGTTATCTAAAGACAGCTAAGAGCAATGACCTGACCTTGCCCTCGCCTGTCAGTGGCCGTTAGAACCAACTTTTATGTGTCTCAGTTGCACTCTCCTCATCCCGTCACATAATTATGTGGGATGTCTCACCGCGTGACACTTACCAGTACATTATCCTTTTGCAAGAGGAAAAAAGCTATCTTTTACGATTGATTTGTCATAGCACTTATGTAACATTACCTTAAAAGGTTTCGTAACACGAACACGCAATAGTGTGCGCTGTTATTTGATAGTAAAATTTCCTTTATTTCGAACGCGATGACGCATTCCAAATCCCCGACTCTCTCTACAGAATAGGCAGTTAGCTGTCCTGCATAAGAATTTTCGTTATTTTGCCGCCGGCGGTTTCTGCGTGAGAAATATGTGCTTCTAGGTAATTACTTATGTCCCGACAGAGGTGATTAATTACACCCGAGTCGTGTCGTACACGCCACGCCAGAGGTGCGAGTCTCACGAAAGACGATTTTCGTGTTCCGTTTATCCGGATATCCTTGACCGGGCATGTTTTACGCGCAATTTAACGATCGCCGCATTTAAAATCCTTACCGCTGCAAAACCACTGCAAAAGCGGTGTAAACTGCAGTTTCATAACTCATAGATCTCCGATGATAAGCGGTGAACCATGTTAGACGATGGAACGTAAGAGTCAACAACATCATATACGTGTATATGGACTGCATGTATTAAATTATATTGCCAGTGCCTTCTTCGAGCTCCTGTGAACTTCCTCGTGCACTCGCTCTCCCATTAAAATATTCCAAACCATTCGAAAACGCTCGCTGCATGGTTATACTCTTCGTCTCCGCATACCAGGAGCCAATGAAGGTAGTTTATTAAAATTCTTCAGGGTGTGCAGCAGCGTATTTATATATAATACTTAAAACAGTGAACTAATCTGTTTTGATTGTCAACCAGCAGACTTCCTTAGGAGGTTGCGGTGTCCTCGCATGCGGGATTTTTTTTACGTATTACGTGTAAATATGATGGGTCTTCTGATAACATGCTTTAACAACTAGCCAAAATTTGGTTTTCGATTAATTTACCGTGGCAGTTGTTGCTGTATACTATGAACATTCAGCATCATGTAACAGTCACGGTCCTGCAATATGATCACTGTTAGACAAAATAGCAACAGATGTCTAGTGGACTTAAGTCCGTAGATGGCGTAGACAGTGCTATTGCATCTCTCTGACATATGTATATTGGGGGCAGATATTGTTTAGACCCTGTAAAACCTAACACAGAAGTGAGTTCATTTTACCCCGGCCCCATTCACTCAGTTTCTTATCTTTTTAGAAATTCTTCAGTTTCAATCTACAGTTCATAACCGACAAATTACGTGCAGAATCCACATCTGTCTTTAGAAATGTCTTACATTTTTAAAGCTGATTGTGAAATACCTGTCTTACCATTAAATAATCGATCTGAAATCCTTCCTTTATTTTATACGGAACATACTCCCTTAATTTCCTACCTCTTTACAAATTCTTCAGTTTTAATCTACTGTTGATAACCAATAAATTATGGTCAGAATACACATCTACCCTTGTAAACGTCTCACAGTTTAAAAGCTGGTTCCGAAATACGAGTTTTACCATTAAATATCCGGTCTGAAATTTTTCCAGTACCTCCAGGTTTCTTCCACGTACACAACCTTTATACAAGTAACTATGTAGGAATCATTAGATTATGTTCTGTGAAAAACTCCACCAGGCTGGTTCCTCTTTCATTGCTTTCTGCCAGTATATATTTTCCATTTTTTTCCACTGTTCCTTTAGCTGCTGTCGAATTGCAGTCCTCCATCACAATTAAACTTTCCTCTCCCTTAGTTATATAAATAATTTCTTTCATCATACATTCTTTCTATTTTGATTTGTGAAGCTAGTTGGAATATCAAATCGTACTATTGTGATTGATGTTGGCTTCGTGTCTATCGCGGGTATGATATCGCTTTCACTAAGCAATGTTCGTGGCTTACCTGCATACCTATTTTCTTAATCATTATTAGATCTACTGCTGCATTAACTCTACTTGATTTTGTATCTTTAATCCAGCAACCACCATACCAGAAGTACAGTTCTTCACACTACTGCACTTAACTATTGTTATACATAACTTCAACCTAACCATTTCCCATTTTAACTTCTCTGACCTGCCAGCCCGATTAAGGGAACTAACATTCCACGCTTCGATCCACAGAAAACCATTCTTGTTTTTTCTGGTAACGACATACTCAGTCACAGGTTCGAGGTCTGAATGCAGGACAATTTCACTTCTGGAGTGTTTTATCCAAGAGGATGCCGAAATCGTGTAGCCATAGAGTGGAACTACATGTTCTCGGGAAAAATAATAGCTGCCGTTTCCCACTGTTTTCAGCTGGTAGCAGCATCAGCACAGCAAGGCCATGTTGGCTAGTACTAGTAGGCAAGATCAATCAATCGTGCAACTACTGAAAAGGCTGCAACGCAACCCCCCTCAGCACTTAACTTGTGTACACGGTTGCCGAATACTCTGCTCCAGTCTGGTTAAACAGCTACCACTTGAAGAAGACTGACACCAGACTAAATGAGGCCGCAAGGATTAATTAGCGGCTATGTAAAAGCACTCCCCTTCTTTGGCTACCTGTTTTGAGCCATATCGCTCCTCCTTAAATTCGTAGATAGGCCGATTAGTTAAGGAATACTACATAATTGTAGACAGCGTGCATCTTCAACTGTACAGCTCTACAGAGGCCAACTTACAGATCACCCCCACCACGATAAGTAGAACTACTTTTGAGGGACAGTTTCAGAGTTAAGAACGTGTGGAGAGAACATTTGGAGGGCCTGAAACTGACTCAAGCTACACCCACTAACGACCCTAATTCACCACAACCAGGCTTGGAACTGCCTCGCCACGTGTAGAAAACACTCAACAGAATAAGAGCGTCACACGACATCTGTAGTGAATCATTTTACAAACCGGGAATAACCGAATCATCGACCTGCAACTGCGTCGAATCTCGTCGGACTGTTGACCACATTGTCATTGAATGCCACCTTGCAGCATATCGAGGAGACCAATTTGATTTCTTTGAAGCTTCTGTAAAGCGCCATGCAGATTAGATTGACACCTCCTGTCGCAGCGGACGGATTAGAAAAAATCCACCTTTCCAATCCTGATATACCCAGACCAACTGACAACGAACAATGGATGGTACACTGCTCTGTATATATGGAACTTGTCGGAAGATAAGTTACGATTTGTTAGACGATCCACTTTTGTAATATCCTGTCCAAAAGTGAACTGTGGTTATTTCGTTTACAACGAAGAACTCACTAACTACGTAACTAATGGCTGATCTCTGAAGGAAGAGTGCCGCTGACAAACACAATACCAATCTGAACCTTGACACAATATTAATTTCGGACTAGATGGCCGATGTTAGATATCGTAGTCGAAAGAGTTTTAGGATATCACATCTGACTTTAATTAACAAGAAGAACTGCAGAGTTCCTACGATAACCAACAACAATGAGACTAAATGGTTCAAATGGCTCTGAACACTATGGGACTTAACTTCTGTGGTCATCAGTCCCCTAGAACGTAGAACTACTTAAACCTAACCAACCTAAGGACATCACACACAGCCATGTCCGAGGCAGGATTCGAACCTGCGACCATAGCGGTCGCGCGGTTCCAGACTGCAGCGCCTAGAACCGCTCGGTCACACCGGCCAGCTAACTGCGAGACTAGTTTGGCAAGCATTAAATAAATACAACGGTCAAACCGTGCATGCAACTTTTGGTAGTCCAGAAAATAACAATCACGTCGACACGTAGACACCACGTATCAGTGTCACTCTTCTATGATTATGATGGAACACACGCTAATAGCGATCGACTGATATGAAATTAACCAACACCTCTATTCACTTAAAAAAAGAACAAAAATAAATAAAAAAATCCGTCAACACTGCCCAACGACTCAACGTATAATCAATATTACCAACAGCGTTAATTAATATCCTATTATCTAGCACTGCTGAGCTTTCGTATGCGCCACTACCACTATCAACAAACTTTTACTACTGGTGATTACAAAATCTAACCTTCACTGTGGCTGATTCCACAACAACGCTATCGTCTGCTTAACCTCGCACAAATACACACATCAAAAAATGTTTGCATCACCTCGGTTCCGAGAGTTCCAGAACCTGTACAGAAAATTGGAATAGAGATCAACATAAGCATCATTTCCTCCCTTTTTATTGCTCATGAAAACCACACATTGCATGTTGCACCACCATACAGCGAGACCTTCAGAGGTGGTGGTCCAGATTGCTGTACACACCGGTATCTATTATACCCAGTAGCACGTCCTCTTGCATTTATGCATGCTTGAAATTGTCGTGACGTACTATCTACCAGTTCATCAAGGCACTGTTGGTCCAGATTGACCCACTCTCCACTCGTCAACGGCGATTCGGCATACATCCCTCAGAGTGGTTGGTGGGTCACGTCGTCCATTAACAGCCCTTTTCAATCTATCCCAGGCATGTTCGATGTGGTTCATGTCTGGAGAACATGCTGGCCACTCTAGTCGAGCGATGTCGTTATCCTGAAGAAAGTCATTCACAAAATGTGCACAGCCACGACTTGTCGTCCATGAAGACGAATGTCTCGACGCTATGCTGCCGATATGGTTGCACTATCGGTCGGAGGATGGCATTCACGTATCGTACAGCCGTTGCGGTGCCTTCCATGACCACCAGCGGCGTACATCGGCTTACATAATGCCACCCCAAAACAGCAAGGAACCTCCACCTTGCTGCACTTGCTGGACAGTGTGGCGTTCAGCCTAACTGGGTTGCCTCCAAACACGTCTCCGACGATTGTCTGGTTGAAGGTATATGTGACATCGGTGAAGAGAACGTGATTCCAATCCTGAGCGGTCCACTCGGCATGTTGTTGGGCCAACCTGTGCTGTGCTGCATGATGTCGTGGTTGCAAAGATGGACCTCGCCATGGGCGTCGGGAGCGAAGTTGTGTATCATACAGCCTACTGCGCACAGTTTGAGTGGTAACACGACGTCCTGTGGCTACACGAAAAGTATTATTCAACATGGGGGCGTTGCTGTCAGGGTTCTTCCGAGCCATAATCCGTAGGTAGCGCTCATCCACTACAGTAGTAGCCCTTGGGCGGCCTGAGCGAGGCATGTCATCGACAGTTCCTGTCTTTCTGTATCTCCTCCATGCCCGAACAACATCGCTTTGGTTAACTCCGAGACACCTGGACACTTCCCTTGTTGAGAGCCCTTCCTGGCACAAAGTAACAATGCGGACGCGATTGAACTGCGGTATTGACCGTCCTGGCATGGTTGAACTACAGACAACACAACACGAGCCGTGTGCCTCCTTCCTGGAGGAATGACAGGAACTGATCGGCTGTCGGATTCCCTCCGTGTAATAGGCGCTGCTCATGCATGGCTTTTTACATCTTTGTGCGGGTTTAGTGACACCTCCGAACAGTCAAAGGGACTGTGTCTGTGATACAGTACCCACAGTCAACGTCTATCTTTAGGAGTTCTGGGAACTGGGGTGATGCAAACCTTTTTTTGATGTGTATAAATCAACGACGTCCTTCTAGTGTGAAATCAGATTGACAAACACTAATAGAGTATTATTCAGTCAAATGTGAACATACACAACCTTGTTTAATAATATTAAACTTTCATGAAATATTACGTATTTGTTGTACCGTTAATTTCTGATGACGCAACGACATTATTATTACGTCCTTCTTACGTTTCGATGCGAACCAGCGACTGTATTCTTTGCAGCCTGAGAATTCATAATTTTATTCCAATATTCCAATTCTACTGCGAACCTGTTCTTTCTTAATGTTGCTTCTCTTTAAGTATTTGTACTATATTTTGCTTTCCAAATATTTCTTATTTTGTCCAAGTCCGACTCAATACAGTTATTATTATACGTTTCCCAAATAACGTGTAGCTAAATCTTTGATTTTCTGAGTTTACGTAATATTATATACTTGGAGCTTGCCAAGTCCAATAAATGCGATTAACCTTATTTTAACTAACTTTACCAAAAGCAGCTCTGAAAAAATCGCATTTTCTCTCCCTTTCTTTCTTTATCTGAGTATCTTTACCTTCTTCTTTCTCTTAACTAAAAGAATGAAAACTTTCTGTAGTACTTCCTCTGTACTACAAATGACGTACGCAGAATACAGTTTCAAACTTTCACATAACTAAACAACTTTACTTTTATCCAGAAAATCTCAATGTTCACACTTTACAGTGGTTGGTTCAAGTGCTGTTTATTAACCATTCCCCTTGGAATCGGAAGACAAACTCAACAAAAAAATACAAACAAAAAGCCAAAGTGTCACCACCACTTTGTATTCTATTTTAAGATTTTAGCAAAATTCAGACTGCTTCAAGCGTTGACATTCGCGTACCCACTACACCCTTCAAGTTACTAAATCAATTACAGCACTTGAATCGCAGCAAATAATCGCCGCTCGTCCCTCCTTTAAATGGTTCATGATTGGATCGTTTTCTGCCATGACTCTATCAAAATATAGGAAGATAGTCTGTTTCCAAAGACAATCGCGATATATGGTACAGTATATTAACTGCAATGACATAAAGTTGCGCCGTCCGGACCTCAAAACTACAAGTCTCACCTCGGTAGGTGGCCATGGGGTTTTCAAGTGTTCAAATACCTTAGAACACGCAACAATAATAATCCTAATTGGCCGATACTCACTCCGTATTCCTTTACACCCACTATTGCATCAGCTGTGTTACCTTCTACGGTGCACGCGATCAATACTATCCAAAATATTGGATAGTTAACGGGTGAGTTCTCCAACATTCGGATAAATCCCTAACGAAAAAAAAGAAACCTCCACATCTAATAGCCGGTACGACTAACTAGTCTTCAAAATTCATTAACAGATCTACCATGTAATCGGGTACGGTATTTCCGTACTTATAATCCACAGTGCGTAGAGTTACACGGACGCCCACCTAGCTATCTTCCGAATGCAAATTATCATGCGCTCGTATATCAGTCACGTTGGGTTGCCACGCAGACCAACACTTCTCAGTAAAAATCCAATCGATTAAACTCCCGACCTCAAGACTGGCTGCCGAATTTTAAACAAATTAATTTCAATTAACTTGTCCGAGTATATTATTATTGATGACGAACGGGAATTCAGAATCAAACTATGACACGTCAGTCTCCTGTTATACACTACTACGACCGACCGCTACTCGTCTGCGTCATGACAGCGACTACTCACGCTTCCTTCCTCGATGATCGAAGTAAGAACAATTTTTCGAACAATCTTAGAACGGTGATTATCTCTTGTACTTGTTAAGTTCATTCTTAGTGGCTTACGGTAACGTTTCTGATGTTCAACTGCAGTAGTTATGACGTCACTTATTCGTGCTGCTACCAACCCGCTCGGTGATGGAGAATGCCTGACTCCGACTGCGGCCTGGTTTTCGTCAGCTTCTTCTCTCGGTCTTTAGATACTATAACATGTCCAAGGAATACACATTAAATCATATCTTTTACGAAGTTTAAACATCCATTTTCTTGTCCAGACTAAGTTGAGTGAGCTCTATTACGTAATGCGAAACCAAAAAATCGTAAAAAAAAATATTTAGCTCACTACACTTCAAACCCTATACTGCGCTGGATGGTTTCAACGTCAGAATTTAACTTTATGTATACACTGTTAGTATGTTTTGCTTTATTCTTCTGATTACATTGTGAAATTTTATCATTTTGTTTTATACATATTACTTTTATGTATTACGCCAAACTGGTGTTAGTCATACACTAAATAAAAAAATAAAATTTCAGGAGGTTGGTTTATTTTGCTGAGAGTGCCAAATCTCGATATCTCCCCAGAAGGAAGTGGGCTCGCAGAACTCGGCACTCCCTTTTCATGGCGTCTCATTTGCAGGGAACGATCACCTTCTGAGTGGCTCCCAGTTTTCGTGGAAATGGTCCTGCGTCCCGAAATGCTTACTGCGGACAGTTGCTGGCGCCAATGCGTTTGCCACAGGCACGGATTGGTTGGACACCACCAGCTTTTAACTTACGGTACCTGACTGCAAAACGATCTATCTATCTGCAAGTCAAAGAGAATACCACCTCCACCAGCAGACATGGTGCAGTCAGTGCTGACCAATGGAGAGAGACTGATGAAAACCAGTAGCAACCTCATGCATCGTAAGACACTTTTTGCGAAGCTTGAGTGAGAAGTTCCTCTTGCTTTTCCCTGTTTTTATGTATGAAAGGAAATATATTCGCCAGATTCGGCAGCAGTTAATCTCCCCTCCAAGTGGAGCTTGGAAATGGAGAAGCTTAAGAGGATTTGCTTCTTGGCTTTCATGTAGTGCCGACCGGCGTCCTCTGGCGCTGTACTTGAGCGATGTAAGTTTTGCTCAGTCAGTAGCACAATCAATGTCCAGAGCATCTCGTGTTTAACTCATGTCTTTATGCAATTGTATGTTCAATTACCTAAGCTGAATATTTATATTATTTATATGTTCAATTATCTTAGTTGAATGTTTATTTCATTTATCTTTCTTTGCGAGCTGCCCAGATGTGGAAGTCTTATTCATTTCGCTTTCTGCAGTCTTTCAATTGAACATGGGTCCCACAGAGTTTAGAGTCATTTTATTTTAGTTGGAATCAATTTTCAAGACATGGCTCTGCATTATTCATTGTCAGTTCTTCACTTGCTTATATTAAATAAAAGTATTATGTTCTATATGACTATATGACATTTTGAGATCCCATGTGTCGTACAACTTCCCTATGGCAGTATGATACTTAAATAATAGATATAGCCAGCTGCATTTGCTTCATTGTGACCACTTCCATTGTTTGCGGTGGCCAAGTACTATTTATAAGGATATCAGAAGTGCAGAGTACAGACGTTCACAGGTATCTATAGCAGCAGTAACTGATGCACAAGCTACTAAACCTTATTTAGACGTCTCCCATCTCTGTTAATTGTCAGTGTTCGTGTTAATTGTGTCACGCGTTCCACGTAATTACATTTTGTACTCTGTGCACATAATTTACGGTGGTATTAGAAATCACATAATTATACGTCCATTATGATATTCATCACAAGGCAGTCACATGCAGTGTCTGACATGCATCTGCCGTTATGCGTGTCTGACATGCGTCTGCCGTTATGCGTCTGAGGCACTGTATTGCTACGAATGGTATTGTCTGGGACTGTATCTCAGAGTGCGTCAGCTATCTGTGGCTGACACTAGGACAGTGAGCAACGCGGCCGAAAGATGGCCGTGGAGGTGGATAATTTTCGGTATCGTTCTGCATATCACCCTATATCAGCAAAGAGAAGTGTTTGAAACCCCAGACACTAATTGTTATGTCAGAAGAACAATACATTGCTGAAAAAATGTGTGTTTAACGAGACACGCTCTATCTATGCCACGTAAACCGTACGGTAATTGACTTATGGATCGTGCATAACTGTTTGGGAGTTAAAGCTGTCTGATTATTAGAACTGTTGGTTTGCTTGGAGAAGACTGATCTAAGGAAAGATGTTAACGAACATTTCGCGTGCGTAAGTTGTATCGCTTGTGACGTACTTAACAGCCGTTAGTAAGAACGTCCCTCTACACGACATTCTTCTATAACATCTCTCTAATGAGAAACGCCTGTGAGTCGCTTCAGTTGCAATGCATCTATGTCCACGTTTTCTGTTTTCCCGATACCGCAGCAAGAAGCACATTCCTTGTAGAAAACCAACTGATTATCCATGTAAGGCGCACAAGGTACGCCCTACAAATACACTGACGTAAACAGAAAAAGTTGCACCATGGAGCACCAGTCGATATTTGTCATAGTGTGTGGAGACAATTATCTCATAACGGGTGTTGAATGATTAAACAGTAATTGCATTCTAAAATGTTGTACATCATGAGTTGTAACCCCCAGGTACATAAACAAGCCATTGTATTTGTTGTGGAGTGGAAGCAAACTGTCCTCTAATATAAACTTGTGGAATTTATTGCTATACCGGAACACTTGCAGCGTCATTTCAAGGAGATTGCTGACTGGAAGCTAGTATGAAAGTGTACGTCCTCTCATCGCATCGTAGACACGCTCTGTAGCTGAAAAATTGGGGGTCTCGACAGGACAGTTAAGAATATGTACATCCCTAAAGGCGTTTGTGCTGTGAAGTGCAACGTGGGTCTTAGATTACTCCGCTGGAGTATGCCATTTGGTACGCAGGTCAGAAGAGGAATCAGAACAGGCTCTACATTTCTTGCCACGTATTGGCGAGCATAGAGCTTCTCGTCAGTAAGCATCAGACCTGTTCTGCTGTAACATCCAGTAGCTGTCCACTCCATGAAGCCATGAGCTAGAGATGTGTTGTTCTCGAGAATCTCCACTTCTTGTGACAGTTCAACAGATCATCTACGGATGCAGTGGCGTCCACCTCAGCACGGAAAACAGAAGTGAGATTATAGCTGAACACTCACTGGTCCAGCTGACCATAGCTCTATAGCACGTAAGTCTATGTTTTCTGCTGTATGGCGTCAGTGGTAAACGATGCATGACAACTCGAAATCCAGTTTTACTCAATATGCCTCACAGGCATTGCTGTACTGCAGTCTCAACGTGGTAGCGTTCTCTCAAGGTTTTTCTGCTGTACCAGTTTCTGGTTTCATTACCCTACTTATAGTTATCAAAGAGTAGGGTTATTGAACGTAGAAACTTGTTTTCTCTCTGTGGACGAGGTCGTTAACATCGCCCGATCAAGAGATGTACGGACCGAATACTTGTGGCAGAGATTGGAGCTAGAGTTGTAGCTTTCGGTTGCTGATCATCAAAGCTTTCATAAGCTTCCGAGAATTTTAGCACACCAAGCACCGCGCAGCACTGTTCTCTCTCTCTTTTTTATTTTTTGCAGTGGCACCATGTGACATTACCGTTGTAGTTCGTTTTTGGGATGAGAAAATTGCGCGCTTGATAGCGTTGTATGCACCTACAGGTTTTGGGATTCACTTTCTCCCTTTATTATAAACGATATTAACACAACGAGCATTCATAACCATAAGCCTTTCCTAATCAGCTACCTTTATGACATAATGTCTACATATCCTGAAGGAAAGCTGCAAATGTGGGCGAAGGAAAAAGCAGCCATCGGGATCGCTCAGTCAACAATGCCACTGAGACTACTCTCAGTTTAGTAGAGGAACATCAATAGCAGTATGTGCATATTGAGCCTTATTGATAGGTATCATTCAGCGCTCTTTTTTACATAAACGAAACGTTAGAACATTACCTCCTTTTACGAACTTCCGTAGCGATGTAACAACACAGTACTATAGTCGGTAGATGGTACGTTTGTACACCAATTCTCAACAACCCACAGCCTAATACTACGTCATGTCGGAAGTGTACGGTAAACGTGGAAGTGTCCCATATTACACAATGTCTAGTTTCTGCATTGCTGTTCGTTTCTGTTGAGTTTTATTTTATTGTTAAGCACTGGATGGTAAGTTTTGTTGATTAGTTAATGCTGCTTAACTGATTGTTTTCTGTTGGTTACAAAGTTCAATTGCACAGAAGTTCTCATTAATCATTCTTTAGTTTTTAAGTGTATAACACCAGTTAGTAACCGCTAATCATGCAAGTGTCCATTTAGAAAATAATCATAAACATCTCACTGTTCAAACAGTCGTTCTATCTTACTGTAAAACACATTATTTTCTTGAGAGCGAGTTGCTTCTCATATTTTAATCTTGCCGTAGTTGAGAGTCAGTGCATTATACTTCGCATCACTTACTTGTTATCGTCTTCAGATGTGTGAAGAAAGTAGTAGGCCCTGCGTGTTTTAGAGGCTGCTGGAGAAAGAAACATTTTTTCTTGAAGCTTTTTATCAAGTTTCACATCCTCTGATGGGACCCAACACTTTCGTCGCCAGCATAATTTTCAAGCAACCGTTGCTTATGTACTCTGCGCTGGCCGATGTGTAGGAGATTCTACAGCGAACATCACAAACAAGCGGAGTTGACCTCTAATGACATTGCCTTGCACAGTGCGTGGATACTAAGATCAAACACAGGACAAAAGTTCTAGATCGTTTGTAGCTCCGCATTTAATACATCATTTTATGGCATCAGAGACGGATTGGCTTCTGATTCAAGAGTGTTTCGCTACATTTGAGAAGTTTTTAGTAGTAGTCACCTCTCCTTGAGAAATTATGAACTTAACTGGAGTGTTCCGATAGTTCGTCGAACTGCAGTGTTCTAATAATCCTGCTTATTTAGATTTTGTCATTTCTAGTGGTTATACATGCACAATTGAACAGCTGTAAACATTTTTCGTGACAGAAAATACATTCACGATCTTTTTTTTTTTTTTTTATAGTGATAGTAACGATTGCCTCTCTACGAACCTGCCTTTCGCGTCATCAGATGCCGCCTAATACTCGTGATACACACCCTTTCACAACTATTCTCTCCAATTTAACTATTTATGCAAACTGGCTGTTCTTTGTGTGCTGCATGTTGCAAGGTTTCGTGCTGACGAAGTGCGACTTTTTGCAGTTAGACCCCGACGCTGGTCGAACGAACACCTTTAAAAATCTGAAAAAAAATATTGTGATGGCTCCCAAGCTACTAGAAGAAAGTCCGTGTGCTGGTTAATAGCTCAAGCAGTCATTTGTGGACCATACATAATTAAACACCTTTCCATAATTCAAAGTATTCATCATGAGTTCTCAAACAGATTCCACTGCTTTGCATGTTGAAGATTGATTTCGGTTTATTTGTCAGACCGTTCTCGCTTTTGGCTGCTAATGTACCTCATTACCTCCAATGTGAGCTGATAGACGTACAATTTAGCACCCAGCTCACCTACCAATCCAAGAATTTGCAGGCCTTTTGTAATGTATTACCCCAATAACAATATTCTCGACTGCACAGGCAAATCATTAAAGTGAATGCCGTGTTTGCTTCAACGCACGTGTGTGAACGGTTTCTTCCTGTTATGAAATTGACAAAGTCCCAGCAGCGTTCGTATACAGCAGATTTTAATCTGTGTAGCTCCATGTGTTTGACGGTAACATAAATCATAGGTCCAGATATATTATGCACTGTCTTTTACCTATGGCTATACCCGTACAAGTAGTTTTGTTATAATGAGTGATGATAAAGTAATAAACGACAGCGTGGCACGCATACAGCGTTGTTGCGGAGCAGTGGACGTGGAAGGGTGCGGGCAGGTACGTGCATGTATGCATCCTGCTACTGAAGTAGCTATATATTGTGTGGTACATTACGCAACAAACTTAATAATTTTTAATGTGGTTTAATTTCACTGATGGAGAATTGTGCTCCATCGTCTACTTCAAATTTATAAGTGTCGACTTTATGATTTACTTTCTGCTAGTAACCTTTGTTCTTCATCACGGTTACAGCTATCTCCATACTAAATTTAATCGAAATTGGTTCAACGATTTAGTCGTGAAAATGTACAGAATTATTTTTGCACTTATTATATTATGGTATGGAAGCATGGTTTAAACGCTTTGAGCATTGTATAAGTATTCTATTCATTATGTTCAAAAAATGCTGAAATGTGTGTGAATTCCTAAGGGACCAAACTGCTAAGGTCACCGGTTCCTAGACTTACGCACTACTTAAACTAGCTTATGCTAAGAACAACACACACACACCCATGCCCGAGGGAGGACTCGAACCTCCGGCGGGAGGAGCCGCGCAGTCCGTGACAGGACGCCTCAAACCGCGCGACTTCGTAATGTTGAATCGCATTATGCAGAACATATCAATCAGTAAAAGCATTTTGATAAATATGGTAAATTTCAGAAGCCAAAGGGTACATAGCTTTTCCAAAGAGTGTATATGTGGGAGTAGCTATCATGCGAGTACTGAGTGCACGCCAGCAGTTTATTCCTTGGAACTTCTGTCGTGACAGTCCCATTATTCTTTGAGAGCTCGGTTATTCCTTTGTTTATAGAGTTTGGCGGTTTACCTTGACCTCTGCACTGAAATTACAAAAATAAATAATTATAGCTTCCAGAATCTAATTATTTCATCTGTATGTGTAATAAGATTATCAGGATAGCTATAAATATATTTCCCTAATCGCGTAATATTCTGTACATCGTTAAATATATTGTACTTCATACTTTCTAAAGCAACCTAAGTTCTTCCTCGCCACACAAAATTTCATCAAAAACGGTTCAGCAGTTTAGTCGTCGAAAGGTAACGGGCAAATACACTTTCTCATTAATGAATTTTTAAACTGCGGTATCGTTTCTTTTCATCATCTGATTTTGAGCAAATGTCCGAAGCTACGCTAATGTTACCTGTAAAAACCCCATGAAAATTCGTCTGGTAGTTTTGGAGATTCGCATTTTGAGACACACGAACAGAAACGATGGTTTTAGACACAATTTAAAATCACGATATCTTTTTTTTCGTGATACGATTTTGATGAATGGCGGCCTATATATTACCTCAATCTACGCTTGCGTTCCTTGTGAAAATTCATTGAATAGTTCTGAAGATTAGTGTGTTCAGTGAGACAGATATGTCGGCTTCAGACGAAACTTTAAGTTACGATATCTTTTTTTTTTTTTTTTTGAGTCACACGATTTTGATGAAATAAAGCGTATATGTTACCCCAAGCTACTTTCAAATCACAGACGAAAATCTCCATGAAAATTCGTCTTGTAGATAGACAGACACGACGGTTTTATAATTTCAGTATTAATAATAGATTCTCTAATCGAAATGTGTATAAATTTGTAAATATCAGAACTTAATATTAAATGCATATTTGTAAAGCTTTTTGTACTTCTGCTCACTGTATTGGCACTGTCTAATGTTCTTATTGAATTAAGTAGTTAATTACATTTCTGACGCCGAACGACGGGTGGTTGTTCTTTCTTCTCGAGACCTCCGTGACATAACTTCTGAATATGACATTGCAAAACGGCAAAACGGCATATTGATGTGCTGTCCTGGCCTACTTCGACAGAGCGAGAGAGAGAGAGAGTTTTAACTGTTTCTTTTGCCACCACGTTCTTTACATCTTTCACACATTAACATCTGGCCATAGGTTGTCGACAGATGAACTCTGGCATACAGTTGAAGTAGCATGGAATGACGTATCCATATCTGTCATTCAAGCCGTGTTCAACTCGATACCAGAACCTGTTAGAACCATTGTTGCACACTAAATTTCACACCCTGAATACAGTACTCCCAAACCACCTACAAATTAATCTTGTAGCCTTCCTGCTGTATTGTATACGTACAATAAGTCTGCTTTCGTTGTTTGCTATCATTTCTGATTGCCAGCAGTTTATTTGTTACCCGCTCTGATGACTACGCTAGGTGGTGCAGAGGCGTGCCTAGGTTCAAATCGCCATCTGACCATCCGGTTTTAGAATTCTCGTGGTTTACCCAAATTGCTGATTTAAATAAATGCTTGGCTATGCTATTATATGTGTGAGGTGTCTGTTCTGTCTCATACGTCTGACAAAGCAGACCCACACTGTCGTTTGATACAGCGGCTGTAGATGTCAAATTTCGACATACAGACCGAGTCCAGCCTCACTCAGGCATCGAAATAATTCGATTATAAAAGTTAAAAATTTGTGCTGGACAGGAGCTCGAAACCAGATCTCCTGCTTAATTTGAGCGGTTGCCTTAACCACCTCGACCATCCAGAAACGGTTTCCGTTCGCCCCAAAATCTTAACCTGTCACACGCTAGTAGCGCGAATTGTTTCGATGCCCGATTGCGGCTGGAGTCGCTCTCTTTTTCGAAGTGCATGCATGTTTCCTCTGAAAACGACGAGGCCCATTTCCTTCCTCAGTCAGAGCTTATACTTCGTCTCTAATGATCTCGTCGTCGATGGGAAGTCCAGCGCCCATCTTCCTTGCTATCTCCTGCACATGATAATAGTTATTCATACATTTGTGGTTAGATTGTCTAGAAAAACTTCAGTAATTTGCACAGCCCTTTCTAGCACCTGAATAGGGAGACAAAGGCAGAAAGCTGAGATGTTATCTAACAGAATACTTTTACAAGTTACTTCCTGACGATCAGGGGATGTTGCTGGTATCGGAATTCGTTCCAGACTCCATTTCATGATAAACCACAGAGATCATGGCGGACTTGTTTGGTGACCGTACTGGCCTGGAGAGTTAACGAGCATGTTCAGGAGGGCGTTCGCTAGTGTTGGCAAGAGCAGCATTCAGCTGGAAGGGCATATCTTCTTGACGTTGTAGTAATAGCAACAGTAAAGGCTGGGTGCTGTACAGGATGAAGCCAGTACTGACCACCGCTGTCTACAGACACTATTCGTACGCAGTCGCTATTGCATCTCACGCCATCGTGCTCGGAGGTGGTCAATGTTCAATACACTCCGGTAGTTGCTTATATGCGCTAGCAAAAGACAGTTACTGACGCTGTTGATGAATGAGGAAAAAAACGGATAAGGTCATCT
The DNA here is from genome assembly GCF_021461385.2 of Schistocerca piceifrons. Classification (NCBI taxonomy): domain Eukaryota; kingdom Metazoa; phylum Arthropoda; class Insecta; order Orthoptera; family Acrididae; genus Schistocerca; species Schistocerca piceifrons. The sequence continues at coordinate 329,724,641 of NC_060138.1, read as the reverse complement.
GTCTGATCGATTTGTAGACAACATTCTAGTCGTAGAGTAGAAAATCTGAGCAGTGAATATAGTGTACTGCTCGTGTCGTATAAAATCACTCAGCTATCTTCACTTACTGTTATTTTTATTTTGCCTATACTGGGCCTTTTATACTGAGATGTTTCCCACACCACCTTGTGTTGTGGCTTTATATAAATGAGTGACTGTCTGTGTGTGTGTGTTCTGTTGCAGTGAATACATACACCGTTGGTGGGACGCGGGGCGATGGGTGAAACTGCTTTCACATTATACGCTTCCGTTGTTATGGCGATCTGCTCCAGCTGCTGCAGATGCTGTATTAAAGCTGAAAGTGTTAATCAAAGTTGCGGAGAAGTATTCGTCGGGACTCTGTTGCATAGCAATCAGATTTGCCTTCAGTTCTTAGAAAAATTGGTGGAAAAAAAAATCCCTGAAATTACTTCTTTTCCGAAGAAAGCATCAAATTAATTAGAACTGAACGCTCCCGTCGGAATTGTTTTCGAGCTGGTAATCATTAATGGATCACACTTGAGTATACGTCGTTTGTGGAAATAACACGTACCCTTTTGAAATGAACGAAGTTTTATTGATGTCAGTGTCAATGAAATTCTTCTCGCACATGAATTATCGATTCTCTATTATATATATAGATGTATATACACATTTCCTTCGTAATTCTGCAGTGGTATCGGTTTGTACTACACAATAAAGAACAGATGTCTTCCTCATGAAATGAAATCATAACAGGAACGAAATCCTACTATCTGAGGATAATTATCTGTGACCGAACGAGGTGGCACAGTGGTTAGACAATGACTCGCATTCGGGAGGACGACGGTTCAATACCGCGTCCGGCCATCCTGATTTAGGTATTCCGTGATTTCCCTAATTCCCTCTAGGCAAGTCCCGGGATGGTTCCCTTGAAAGGGCACGGCCGATTTGCATCCGTGTCCTTCCCTAATCCAATGAGACCGATGACCTCGCTGTCTGGTCTCCATCCCAAAAATAACCCAACCCCAATTATCTATGCCACAGAGTAATAAAGAATATCTTTGTCTCTCTCTCTCGTACTGTCACATTAATGCACAGCATTATACATTATAGTTGGCAGTATTAAACGGACAATTTCACCTTACTTTTAGTGCAGCACTGTCGTTTATAAGAGGACGTGCTAGCTTTTTAAATAATGCAGACGTTATTAACATTCCACGTCGTTATTATTAATTTCTACGTATTTATTTGTCAGTATAGTCACCCTGGAGACTAGCGCATTTCTCCGAACGACGGACCAGTTTGTCGATACCGTCTGTGCAGAATATTTCACTTTGTTCACAGAGCCACAAACTGGTCTCTGCTTGCATCGCTTCATCACTATCAAAGTGATGTCCTCGAAGGTGTTGTTTAATTTTTGGAAAAACATGAAAAGCGGATGAGGCCAAGTCGAGACTGTATGGAAGATGCTCGAAGACACTCGATCCAAAGCGTCGGATTGTTGCAGATCTCACAGTGCTCGTGTGTGGTCTGGCATTGTCATTCTGAAGGAGAGGGTGCTCCAAGTGTAGACGAACGCTTCGAACTCGATTATACATGCTATTTTTCACGCACCGACATAATTACGTTACGCACCGCCATTTACATTTACAATTCGGAGCCCTCAAGTGGCAGAGGACTGCAAATATGTAGGCATGAGAATAAGGACACAGACATAAAAAGCTGTAAGGTTTTTACAAGAAATATTCTGTGGAATTACTTTTCAGCGCGCTCTCGTATGTTGCACCAACACCGAACTTTAATATTGGATGAATTTGAAGGGTGTAAGATTATTTATTAATAACAGCAACCGTGAATAATTTTTGCTACTCGGGATGTAAGTGAAAGGAGAAACAGGAAAGTACCACAGATTCCAGTGACCCGCGAGGTAATACATATTTCCACCAAAATTCCTCTTCCGTGCATGGGAATGCTCACTCCATAGATATTCCTACTTTGTAATCTGCAGTCCGAGAATTCACTGAAGTCTTAGAGAGAAGAGAACATGTGAATAAAAACTTTTTGTTTTGTGATTGAATAATATTTCTTCTTAATTTAAAGTGTTCACATATTTTCTTAAATATTTGTAATACAGTACTAATAAAATTAGTTCGCAATATATAAAATTTGCTTCCGAAGCACGAGGAGATATAAGGAAACGAAAGAGAAGATTTTTGATGAGTGTCAAGCTCGAAAGTTATGAAACCGACTGACTATGCTCAGCAAAAGTAAGTCGCAGTATTCTCTATTCCGATTTTGAATCCAGACTAGTTGCTTAGTAGCCTGCATGTAGCTTTGTGAATGCAGCGCTGATTTTGGGAAATAATGGCACTTTTTTGTAGTTGGTAGATAACAGATAGTCTAAGTTCGGCAACAGTATAAATTAAGCACTATGGCTGATGTAGTAGTGAACCTTTCCAAGTTAAAACTTATGCGAACCACTTTAAATGCAACAACATTTACGAATCAGATTGATACGTTTGATGTCTTCACATGAGACGAAGAAGTAGAATATTTTCATCTGCAGGAAATCTTGTACGAATTAAACACGTTCAGCAATTCAGTCTAAGGTTTAATGGATGACGATGAATATGAATTCGACTCAGTGACGGGAGAAGAATATATAGATAAATGTAAGTATTCTGTTCTAAAAGCCAAAGTATTTTTTGCAAAACTACATTTACAAACAACTTGGAAAAACTTTTATCCGTTATGGACGAAGAACACTGAGACTGTGATGAATAAATAAAAAATTGAAGAACAAAGTAAAAGGTGACTGGTTGCAGTAATTTCACGCAAGCATAACTTACTACAGTAGATATGTAGAGATTACTATAGTTTTAATCCTTGACACAAAATATGGTATCAAGGAGTTAAACCAGTTATCCAACAGTTTTCATGGAAATACGAGGTTCACTGTAGAGCACCGAGTAGATAAGTGTATCAGTTCACTATACCTAATGATTAGAATAATGGATAATTAACACAAATTTAAAGTTTAACAGGAACTTACTGCAACACTCACCACCTCTTGTCACACTGCAGCCCACAAAATGACAGCATTCCGGTACATGGTTAACAGAGCTGTCCAGCTACCACTCTGTGTGGAACAAGCATTGCAAATTGTTATGCCGGTTCGACAATTCACACATTGAGTCACTCGGTACTGTCAAGGCCTCCACAAAATAAGAAGTAGAGAGTAAGATCTCCCATACAGTCCTGTTTTTGGGTAATTCTTTAAATCCAGCTGCCAATGTGTTTAAACACAAAGGTAGTAACATATGTTTCTCCACTGACAAGAAGATTGGACGGAAATTACCTCATAGCAGCAATACAAGAAATCAGCTACACCATATGGGTATATACGAAACTGAATGTTTGCACTGTGACTTTTTCTAGATAAGTCAAACAGGCAGATCATTCGACATCAAATTTAAGGAACACGTGGTGCCTTTAAGAAACAAAAAATACAGTACATCAGCAATAGCCACCCATTTATAAGGCTATGTTATAACGCAACTATCAGCATTCTACACACCCAACCTAAAGTCAAAAAACTAAAGATCTTCGAAACATTTCAAATACACAGACATCAAAGAAACGGGACTTTACCCTGAACGACATTTACAGCAGTATCATCTCTGTTGACAACAGCAGCCTCGTTTATTAAATATGAACATAAATAATCTCTTCCCCTCTACACACGCACTCTCTCTCTCTCTCTCTCTCTCTCTCTCTCTCTCTCTCTCTCTCACACACACACACACACACACACACATAAAAGACACACACATTCTCTTCTTCTCCCTTTATAGTCACCTACGTTATTAGTTATTTGCATGATTACATGGGGTTTCTAGAGAAGCTGTTATTTGGTTTAACTAATAAAACCTAATTCAAACCACACACCAATAGAACGTTCCCCCCCGTCAGCTTAAGTGCATACCTATGGGTGTCTGATGAGTCACTCCATATTTTTAAACAGTTATAAATTATTTACATACGGACCAATTTTTTTAGAACTATTTATATTAGAAGCAGCACTCTTTGTTGTTGTGTTAACATTACTTTTTCTTTTATTTCAGTTGGAAAATGCCGCCTTTGTTGACTGTGGAAAAACGGGCCAAAATAACAGGTCGTTGTGATGTCTAGGGGTCCGTGATGCGAGTACAAAGACGATGGAGTGTTGAATGAGGATCCATGCCACAGGGGATGCAAAAACAGTTAAAAATTGTCGTTCTAAATCACTAACAACACAGAGTCGTCGATAGAAGAAGCTCAGGAAGACCATCATCTTAGAGAACACCAGAGAATGTTGACAGAGTTCACTAGCAGCCCTAAGAAATCACTACTTCAATGATCTCGTGAAAGTGGTCTTTCACATTATGCAGTTGTTACAATTCTTAAGAAAGAGTCCACTTTTACGCCGTGGAAGCCACATTACGTGCAGCAATAGTTTGCTGATCACTGTGGCAGGCCGGCCGGGGTGGCCGCGCAGTTCTAGGCGCTACAGTCTGGAGCCGCGCGACCGCTACGGTCGCAGGTTCGAATCCTGCCTCGGGCATGGATGTGTGTGATGTCCTTAGGTTAGTTAGGTTTAAGTAGTTCTAAGTTCTAGGGGACTGATGACCTCAGAAGTTAAGTCCCATAGTGCTCAGAGCCATTTGAACCATTTTTTTGACTGTGGCAGAAGAATGGAGTTTGGAGAAATTTTCTTGGGTTGAAATGATGATTGGCCTGAACTTTGTAAGAACATTGTGTGGACTGATGAGGCAGTTTTCCACACTAGGAGATTTGTGAACAGGCATAACTGTCGTTATTGGGCTACCGGTAACCCCCTCGAATGTGCTGAAAAAGCACAGGGGCGTCGGAAGGTGACAGTATGATTTGACATCATTTCTTTGTACGGAACGCAGTAAAGCGAAAGATAGCTGGAAATGCTGCTAGATCGTGTATGACCAGAAATTTCACAGTGTTAAGTTATTGGTCCTTTCTTTCTGTGGAATACAGTGAACGGCGGAAGGTACCTGAAAATGCAGCAAGATCGTGTATGGCGAGCAATTTCACAGTGGCACAGCCCACAGCTTCACTTCATGCAGAGCGGAGCATCCGCTTATTTTGCAAGTGATGTCCACAAATGGCTGCATGATCATTTCCCAACTCGTTGGATTGACAGACGTGGTGCACATGAATGGCCTGCCCGCAGCTCTGATTTAACGCCTTGCGATTTTTTTTCTCCGGGGGTGGGCTAAGGAGGAGGAACTCGGATGAATTGTAAGTAGCAATATCTGATGGCTTAGCCAATGTTCAACCTCACAAGCGACAGGCAGCAGTATCGCGTATCAGTTTGTTTGAAAAAACATGCGTAGAGAATGCTTATGTCGAGGTTTAAAATGATGCTAAACCCAACCTCAATGAGTGCTGTTTCCAACAAAAGTAGTTCTAAGAAAACTGTTCATAAATAAACAAACTATAGCTGTTTAAAATTAGGAAGTGACTTATCAGACACCTTGTAGTTGCTTACGTTATTAATAGACAGAGTCCACGTCTTTCCTCAGCCATTTCACATACGTACCACGTAACAGTTGTAAGTTTAATTAAACCACTAACTGGTGTATAAGCCACTACCTTTAGGGCCACTCAATGCATCCCCACACAGCACCTTCACAGCCAGAATACATTCATCATTATTTAGGTATGTTAATTGTATAGCACAGTTAGATATATATGACTTGACTTTACGATATATATCGTAAACGTCACCCTAAAAATTATGGCAATCATACGGTTCCAACCGACAGCTAAGCCATATACAGTCTGTACTCTCCTTCCTTTCTTTCTCTCTCAGGCACCCCCTCACATTTACACCCGCACACTTAAAAACAACACAGGAGCAATATCAGCATAATATAATAACAATTAAATATTTATAAATTTGTCATTGTTGGCAATATTATTTTTGTGTATTCTTTGGACTTGTTAGCTCTTAATAACACGTCGTTGCTTAGTTCAGTGTACACGATGTATCTATGACTTTGTATGTGCTGCAAGCACGTGAGAAAAGGGAGCCTGTGACTACTGAAAGTTACTTCTACATTACTATTCACCTATTCAATTAGAAATCACCACGCAACTTTGAACCTCGTACTAAAACAGAGTTTTGCTTTTTGTCTTCTGGTACCAGACAGTGCCATAGATTACCTGAAAGTCTTATATATAATACATACATGCTTTACAAATTGACAGAAATCCACCTGATGATCGAGGTTAAACTCTACTAAACGTGTAGAGGAAGTGAAACAAAATTGTAACGGGTTGCAGCAATTTGTAATTTCAGATGGAATAAGAAACTGTTAATGTTTTCCATGGACCGGTTTCATGGCCATTTGGATAAAACGTGTAGATTACACTGCACGTTCCTAAAGGCTACAGCTACTTTTAACAACGATACAACAGAGATGCAACAGTTTTTATCCGCGAGGAAGATGTAGTCTACATTTACTTTGATTTTAGATGCAGCTGATGGTACGTTTGTACATTAAGAGTTATGAAAAAAAATTTTTTTTATTCCACATAAATATTAAGTGAACTTATCTGTGTAGCAAAGCTGCAGTTTCACTTACTTTTCTTTTGATTTCATACATACAGTTTGGGAACTGACAAATGCAATTACTGTACATTAATCGGTATTTGGTGTTCTAGACCCAGTAAAAATCAATTATTTCGATTCCGCGCCTTGTAAAAGATTGCTTAGCATAAATATGTCACGTGTTAGTACTCGATGTCAGTATCTATATATAAATGTGAATTGCTGTTGTTTCGGGAGGTCATTTACTACAAAAGAATAAATTATTATAGTCAAGTAGCTATTGCTGACTGATTTCGTATCTTGCGTTCGCTAATAACTTTTATTAACAACTATTCGGGTAAGTTATCTATACCAAGAGCAGACACGTTTCGCTTTTCAAGGCCGAAATGTAACAAATGAATATTTCATTCAGTACGTACACCATAAAGTTGAAAATATCTTTGTCTTTCTCGTGCAACTTTTCCAACTATATTAAGCTAATGTTCATCTAGTAACGTGTTCTCTGACATATTTGATGATAGCTATTATCCACGTACGTATCACGAGTTTTCTTCCCTCAGAAATTAAAAGCTAGATTTTGCAAAAATTCAGAAATTTCCGAAAAGAAGTTATGAATAAAATAGCACTTAATCTTTTATTTTTGGTTTATTCTAGTGTACTGGCCTGTGTTTTTGCAGATATCCTCCACAAGAAATCATGAGGTAGGCACACGATAAAAGGTGTTCCATACGGCATCACACCAGTTGAAATAACTATAAAAAATTAAGTAACGAAACTGAAAGATATGTTTGAAAATACTTTCGCCGTTATGTATCTGCTCTGAGGAGTCCCATAGTACTGTTTCTTCTTTTTGTACGCGTAATGTAAGTAGAAAGTTGTACCTTTGGAAATCTGTCGACGACAAGTTAAGTAGAGATATGTGCCTTAAATAACTGAAGGAAGCCACTAAAATCACAAAATAGTTGTATCTGAGCCTCGATCCTCTCGAATGTGAGCTCGTATAGTAAGCACTGCGCCATCTCATTTGCTGACATCATTCGAGACCGAAGACGTGAAAATGAATCAGTATACCAATAAGTCAGCACTTTTCTTTAAGCAAGCGATATTTATATTTTAGTTTAATAATCCAGAGACGCATGTATGGATGTCATGGCCTGAAAAAAGTGAGGTGTTCTCCTGCAGTGGACTACATAATGTGATGTTACTACTCGGAAAGAGACACTACATTTGCCTATCACTGACATGACCAGTGAGTTGCTTTAGGTCCCTAGTCGTATCCATGGAAAGCTGCTGCAAGTGTGACATCAATTGCGCCCACAGATGGTTAGCATCTGCAGACTGCAGTCAGTGATTGCTTATACGTTAATTCATTGAAACAGCACACCCCTGAAGCCAATATAAACACAGAGATGTAACAACACAATCGTCTTTACTGGCGAGTATCGCATCAGATGGTGATGATGACTGGATATGTCTGGGACGCCGTCTCACACATCGCGTTGTCTATCTTTTGGGTGGTGAGGCGGTGTGGCGCGTCATTGTGTACTGTAGATGATCCCAAATGCTCGGAATTATGGACAGTCTCAACTACAGCTACATAAGCGAAGTTATGTGTTTTTAGTCATAGCTGTTCTTAGATAGGAGAGTATTCATCTTTGGATTACTAAGACTGCCTAAGACGGCGGTGTACTGCAAATACCGCATCGTCTCTGCTTTACCTATTCATCTGATACATCGCCTGTTGGGCACAATCGTGTTTACGTCTGCCACCAACTCTTTCTTCGTACTTGTAGCCAGAACAGCTTGTGGTTGATTGATTATCATACGACGTGGGGGGCAGGAAGATCCCGAGAGGTAGGTTCAGCTATCTAATTGGAAAGGTTTTGCTTTCCTTCGCGCACAGTAGTACGTTTCATTCGTGAACTGGGAGAGTTTTGTGTTAGGTGTTCCTGTTGAGTGTAAGTGACCTTAATGCGTGTGTATGGTGTGTTATTATGTTTATGCTGTCCGATGATGAGAGAAAAATGGTTCAAATGGCTCTGAGAACTATGGGATTTAACTTCTGAGGTTATCAGTCCCCTAGAACTTAGAACTACTTAAACCTAACTAACCAAATGACATCACACACATCCATGCCCGAGGCAGGATTCGAACCTGCGACCGTAGCGGTCGCGCGGTTCCAGACTGTAGCGCCTAGAACCGCTCGGCCACTCTGGCCGGCGATGATGAGAGAAGAGAGACTGTTAAACCTGGTGCCGTCAGACAGCTTACTCCTCTCGAATGTACTGAAGCAAGTCGCCAGCTTTGACGTCCGCATTCGACAGATGGACGACCATCAACAGTGTCACATGCGCCGTTAATAAAAAAAACTTGAAAATTATTGATTAGTTGGGATATGTTTTGTTTCCGTATTAATAGCCAGTCATGATAACTGCCCATCAAACATGTGTATGTGTAAAATAACTGTGATTTTGAAGTAGCTAATTTGTTATGTAAACAAATATCTGAGAACCTGTGACACTCCCGGAATCTCTCTCAGTGGACCTGTTCATTACCTTACCCTAATGGAAAATAAAATCACATTTATGCAGATGTTTCACGTAAATAAAGTCTTATTGTCACGTTATTAAAGGATCGTAAATACTCGATCATCCACTTCCAGACAGATTATATTGGAGAACACTTCTAGTATCTCGTTTAATTTTCTTTAGCTACCATTTAGTAGTGCAACCGTTCATGGAGACAGTTGCGAATGTCGTCTTGAGCGACTTCTCTATGTCCTCCTATTGTCTCAATAGTTGAAGGGGTGTTTGTCTCGCCAGACTCCATCTCGTCATATACGGAGCTCGCGGGGGAACAGATTGTTTCCAAAGAATTAAATACAAATTTGAGCGCTGCGTGAACCAAGTACGTGAATGGAAATTGTCCTTCTGGAACAGTACAGCTCCCTGACGACGACAGAGTACGCTGCTCGATGCCGAGGATGTATCCTAATCTCTTCACGCTTTGTTAACTCCTTCCAGAGAACGACTCTTTGAACTTCTGCTAGGCTATATTCGTCAGTGTTGTTCCCATTCCCCAAGAAGTGTAGTAGTTCTACGTAATTTTTATACAGATGTTCGTCTTTTATTTATCTGATTATGCAGCGGAGGCGAGACCTTATGGATCACATATAGTTGTCGTTCTTTCTATTTCTATAATCTTTTTCTGAAGTTAGTATAAAAACAATTAATACAAATTTTGTTTTCATCCTAACCACATGTACAAGTTAGATGAGATACTTTCATCGGGATATTTTTGTTTTAGGAGTGCTACTTCAAATAATTCAAATATTTCTGATTGATAGTTTAAATACGAACATCCAGATGAGAACAGCTGTCTTGCGACTTCCCCTAGTTAATCAGAAGATGTAATAAACCACGATGTGTACAGCATTCAGTTAATGACTGTCGCATGTGTCAGGATATGACGCATAATAGATTGCACTGTAAGGCATCAAATGGTCTCACTTGGTGACGACCTATAGCAGCGTCGATACCGGAGCAGTGAACATCGAAAATCTGGATCACAGTAAATTACGTTAGCAGTTACTGGTTACCTGTTGTTAAGACATAAGATGACGAATGATAGTATCGGTATGATCAACATGAGTAGATGTAACTGTGGACACTGTAGTTACTGAGATGTGATTTGCAAATGGCCTACGTGTCTGATAGAAAAAAAATTACGTCTTGTAGTTTTACCTGTAAATACTGTTTTTACCTGTATCTGTTCGTGCCACATAGTTAGCTCAGAGTAATTAAAGTGATTTGATCTCACTGCAGTTAGGTTTCAGTACACATAGGACTCCATGCACTGTGATAAACTGACGTGTAACTTACATTTCAGCAATTCCTGGCAACAGGTGAGCTTATAATGTAATATGATTATTCATTACGTTCAAACTGGCTTAGAAACACTGAATATGAATTAAATTCTGACCACTGAAATTTAAATAGAACAATAAAAATAACTGAGTGCTGATGCAATAAAAGTTTATTTACGTCATGCAAAATCTTATATACATAAAAATAAATAAGTGATGATGGAAGAGTGTTAACATTAATTATACAATGAATGATGCTGCTTGGTATTTGTAACAAATTGCTTTAATGTTTTAGTTTCATATTCCTAAAAAATTCTGCAATGAACTGCCACTATTGTATAAGAAGTAATACAGGAGACATTTCTGATTTCGAAGCAAAGCTGAGCGCTACGTGTTTGGTAGTTGAGGCAATACTACGTAAGAGACAGGTACGGCAGATTCATAAACGAATGAATAAACTTTCTGTAATCTGGAGCCATGCTGTTGATTTTTAATTCATCACAGATTCCTTAGTCGTATCTTCAGAATTCTGAAGTTCTTATCTTATTCACATAGTCGATTTGCTTGTCTGACGAATGACACAGACGTTGTTTTACTGTATTTCTTTAGAAGAGTTACACGATGCATTGTTCGAGCCATTGGAGAGACGCGTTTCCCAACAACCACAAGCGGCAGCACGGCTCTCCTGTAGCTAGGTGGCCTTCTGAAGATGCAGGCGACTCGCCGGGCCTCCCGGGGCGCCGCGCCGGCAACTACCACGGCTCCCTGCACTGGCCGGTGACGTCCCTGCGCTGGTTGCCGGGACAGGGCCTGTCGGGCGCGTTGATGAAGCTGAGGATGCCCTTCCTCGTGCTGTTGGAGGTGGTCGTTGCCGCTGTCGTAGTCTGCGCAAACATACGGGCACAGTCAGCACTCTAGCAAGCAATTCGCTAGACAGTCATAACACCAAAGGCCGAATAATGTTATACGAGAGTGAGTCAAATGAAAACCTTAAATATTTTTTAAATATTATTTGTTGTGCAGAAGTGGTACAAAGCTATACTACTTTTCAACATAATCTCCCCCACGCTCAATGCAAGTCCTCCAGCGCTTACAAAGAGCATAAATTCCTTTAGAAAAAAATTCCTTCCGTAGTCCGCGCCACCACTCATGCACCACGTGGCGTACCTCTTCATCAGAACGGAACTTCTTTCCTCCCATTGCGTCTTTGAGTGGTCCAAACATATGGAAATCACTTGGGGCACGGTCTGGTGAGTATGGTGGATGAGGAAGACACTCAAATTGCAGGTCTGTAACTGTTGCAACTGTTGTACGGGCAGTGTGGGGGCTTGAATTGTCATGTTGCAAAAGGACACCTGCTGATAGCAATGCACGTCGCTTTGATTTGATTACAGGCCGCAGATGATTTTTGAGGAGATCCGTGTATGATGCACTGGTGACAGTGGTCCCTCTAGGCATGTAATGCTCCAAAATGACGCCTGTTTCGTCCCAAAAGAGTTTCAGCATAACCTTCCCTGCTGATGGTTCTGTTCGAAACTTCTTTGGTTTTGGTGATGTGGAATGGTTCCAGTCCTTGCTCACTCTCTTCGTTTCCGGTATGTGGAAGTGGACCCATGTTTCGTCCCCAGTAACGATTCTTACAATGAAGCCGCCGGCCGAAGTGGCCGTGCGGTTAAAGGCGCTGCAGTCTGGAACCGCAAGACCGCTACGGTCGCAGGTTCGAATCCTGCCTCGGGCGTGGATGTTTGTGGTGTCCTTAGGTTAGTTAGGTTTAACTAGTTCTAAGTTCTAGGGGACTAATGACCGCAGCAGTTGAGTCCCATAGTGCTCAGAGCCATTTGAACCATTTTACAATTAAGCCATCACCTTCTCGTTCAAAACGCCGAATAAGTTCTTCACAAGCATCAACACGTCGTTCTCTCATATCAGGAGTCAGCTGCGGTGGCACCCATCTTGCAGACACTTTGTGAAACTGGAGCACATCATGCACAATGTGGCGTGCTACCCATGACTAAACTGTAAACATGCTGCAATTTCATTCTGTGTCACTCGGCGGTTTTCCTTCACTATGGCTTCAACTGCCGCAATGTTCTGTGGAGTCACAACTCGTTGTGCCTGACCTTGACGAGGAGCATCTTCCACTAAAGTCACAACATTTGCGAACTTCCTATTCCATTCGTAGACTTAGTGCTGTGACAAACATGCTTCACCGTACTGAACCTTCATTTGTCGATGAACTTCAATAGGTTTCACACCTTCATTACGCAAAAACCGAATAACAGGACGCTGTTCTTCCCTGGTGCAAGTAGCTAGTGGGGCGGCCATATTTATGCTGATACTGCGACGGTATGTGTGCATCTGCACTATGCTGCCACCTACAGGCCATTTGGACGCTGTTTGTAGCACACTTACCAATTTACAGTATCACGGCGTGAAATTTCGATTTGTTATTACAAATTTAAGGTTTTCATTTGACTCACCCTCGTATCACACATTGCACAACGGCTTGCAGATTTCTAAAATGTGGATAAGACTTTAGGCAAAACCGATTTTTTCGAAACTAAGTTCAAAATGGCTCTGAGCACTATGGACATAACATCCGAGGTCATCAGTCCCCTAGACTTAGAACTATTTAAACCTAACTAACCTAAGGACATCACACACGTCCATGCCCGAGGCAGGATTCGAACCTGCGACCGTAGCGGTCGCGCGGTTCCGGACTGATGCGCCTAGAACCGCTCGGCCACCGCGGCTGGCTCGAAACTAAGTCAAGCAGTTTATAAATCTAATGAATACTCCTGATGGTAATCGGATTCTAATGTTAAACCTCAACGCACATAAGACACTGAGGGGACAAGTCATGGTGTAGCGATATGCACATATACATAAGGGTTAATATCGGGTACACAAGATATAAAAGGGCAGTACATTATCGGAGCTGTCACCTGTCCTCAGATGATTCATGTGAAAGAGTTCCCAGCTTGGTTATCGCCGCACGGCGGGAATTAACAGACTTTGAAAGCAGTTGGAGCTAGACGCGTGGGACATATCATTTCGGAAATCGCTAGACAGTTTTCAGAAATTCATAGTGTCAAGAGTGTGCCGAGAATACTGAATTTCAGGCGTTACCTCTCAACACGGAAATCACAGTAGCCGACGGCCATCACATCAATGTGAGATGTGGCGTTTGTGTAGAGCCGTCAGTGCAAATAGGCAAGCAGGACTGCGCCAAATAACCGAAGAAACCACTGTGGGACATACGACGAACATATCCGTTAGCACAGTGCAGCGAAATTTGGCGTTAATGGGATATGGCAGCAGTCGACCGATGCGAGTGCCTTTGCTAACAAAACGATACCGCCTGCAGCGCCTTTCCTGGACTCGTGATCACATCCGTTGGACCCTAGACGACTGGAAAATCGTGGTCTGGTCAGATGAGTCCCGATTTTAGTTGGTAATCGTTGATAGCAGGGTTCTAGTGTGTTACAGACCCCACGAAGCCATGGATTCAATTTCAACAAGCCAATGTGCAAGCTCGTGGTGGCTCCATAACGGTGTGGGCATGTTGTAACATGGAATGGGCTGGGTCCTAGGCTCCACTGAATCGGACTAGAAATGGTTATTTTCGGCTACTTCGAGACCATTTGAGCAATTCATGGATTTCATGCTCCCAAACAACAATGTCATGTCACCGGGCCACTATTGTTCGCAATTGGTTTGAAGAACATTCTGGACAATCGGAGAGAATGATTTGCCCACCAGGTCACCCGATATGAATCCCATCGAGCATTTATGGGACATAATCGAGAAGTCAGTTCGTGTACAAAATTCTGCACTGAGAACACTTTCGCAATTATAGACGGCTATAGAGGCAACATGGCTCAATATTTCTGCAGGGCACTTCTAACGATTTGTGGAGCCCATGCCACTTCGAGTTGATGCAATACGCCGGGCAAATGGAAAAAATGGTTCAAATGGCTCTGAGCACTATGGGACTTAACAGCTATGGTCAGCAGTCCCCTAGAACTTAGAACTACTTAAACCTAACTAACCTAAGAACACCACACAACACCCAGTCATCACGAGGCAGAGAAAATCCCTGACCCCGCCGGGAATCGAACCCGGGAACCCTGGCGTGGGAAGCGAGAACGCTACCGCACGACCACGAGCTGCGGACGGCAAATGGAAGTCCGACACGATATTAAGAGGTATCCCATGACTTTTTTCATCTCTGTGTAAATGAACAGGATGGGGTACAGCAAGTATTACTTTTAAGTGTCCTCTTATTCTAACAGCTTAATCTTGTCGTATTGGTAAGAATGATAATGAACAATGAGTGTCTAACACAATTATCTTTCGGAATCGCATAAATAGAATTTTGCAGTGATATTGTACACCATCACATGACAAAAGCATTGACAAGGTGTCATCTTTTGTGTAACGGCTTATTAGGTGGAAGTGACTTGCCTAGAGAAGGGAATAAAAACGAATAGCAAAGGGGCATTTATTAATAGACTGCTACTAACGGTATGACTGGCGAAAGGAACGTTCTTTTCTGCACTGGAATACTGAGTTGTCGCTATGAGTTTGCGAGGGTGGCGTGTAGTGTCTATAGCAAACACTACAGGTTCCCGTCAGGATGACCTCCAGGATTCTGCTTGCGGCGAAACGCCTACGCCTTCAGTATGCTCAAGCAGTGAAAATATTGACACTTCTTTAAAGCAAACGCGTGTCTGCATACTTGACAAACGAAGGCCACTGCACTTATATTTTTGTACCTCTTTGCACTGGTCTCCTCAGTAACTAAGCGACGCTACTCACGGAAGCAAAAAAAGAAAAAAAAGTAAATGAATCGATTATTTCAAAAAGGTCATGAGTCACAAAATTAAGATTTTACAGGAGAAGGCAAAACACCCTACAGCATAAACCATGTGCGTATTTATTGTTATTCAATGCCAATGGTCTAGGAAGAGTCCGAGGACTGTGCAGCTTTGTGTATTTTTGTTTCGTAATTTGCAAATTTAAAACCCGCTGACTCCTGACCTTTTTTGCAATGAACAACTATTCATTACAATAAATTGAAGATACAATTGGAGAAACATGATGATTTCATTACAAAATCAGTGAATATGCTAAATTTCAAACTCAGATGAGACACTTACTATTTTATTCACATTTTGAGCAGTAGCTGCACTACTTATAACGATGCTGAAGAAAAACACAATAAAAGATGTTAATCTTTTTGGTAATCGTCGTCATTGTTTGTTCCCCCTGCTATTTGCCATTCATGCAGTTCATCATAAAATCTCATATACGCAGGTGGAATATACTTTTTCATTTCCAATATATCTCGTATTTTTTTGAAATTGTTGGGCACCCATTTTTCAGGATATGCTAACTCCCTGGAAGGTACACGATCCTTAGTGAAGATGTAAAGGAGCTGAAATATTGCTGTGAAAGCACCATCAATGAACTGCTCTCTTTTCATTTTTCCAGTATAACATGCATCATACTCAAAACTCATCCATTTAGAAGGAGAAAAAGAAATTTCATAGTACTTAGGAAATTTTACCATGCTTGATTCAGAGAGGCAAGACTTTGTCAAATAGACAAGCTACCAATTTTTAAATTCTAATATAGCAACATTCTTCACAGTTTCCCCTGGGAATTTACTTGATTCCTTTTTCATCATTATGGCATACTCTTCCAGCATATAGGTCCTGTCATGATAGCTCATCAACTTCTTTATGGTCCTATCTGTATATTTTGGGAGAAAACTATGCTCGTGTATGGGGAAGTAATATTTCGTCATCTTAAATCTCCCAGTTGGTTTGCATCTTAGATAAAAGTGAATCATTGTGTTATTCTTATTCCGACAGGCACACCCGATGGAGGACAGATGAAGCTCATTCAGATCTTCTGGGATCTGTGTCTGGATGTAATGGTATACAAATGACCAAACTTAGTTTCCACCTTTCTTGGCTTCGCCTTCATGCTACCCGTAAAAGTGTGAGTGCTTACTTATCGCATTAAGTGTGTCAAAAACACTGACCTATAGCTTTTTCAGATAACACATATCCCGAATAGTAATATTTGGTAACGGAAAATTTTGTTTGTAGTCAAACTTCAAATTACAGACTTGATTTTTCTTTTCGCTTCTGTCAGAAACTTCATTAATTTTACTGTAAAACTTTTTTGGAGCTCCTGTGGTGAATCACTAACCGGAATATTACAGTTTGTCAAACTTAATAAAAAAATATACACGTGAAGGCAGCATCAGGCCACCAATGTCTTTTCGCTTCAACTAAACACATTTCCATATAGTTATTGCAAATTTGGCAGGAGTCAATGACTCATGACCTTTCTAGGTGGCGTGAAGATTCGGGCTCTGATAGTGACTTCATTTGATGGTTGACTACTGTCCTTCTTGTACGTATTAATCTGGCTACCCTTCATCACCTAATTCAAATATGTAACTCATTTTAGTAAAAAAATTGGCTCATGACCTTTCGGCAATGACCATCTCAACTAGAGTTCAGCGTCCCGTCAGTCACGAGGCCTTGAGAGACGGACCATGGGACTGAATGGTCAAAAACAGGGAAATATCACAGGTGTCCTCAACGTTAGCCAGTACATTGCCTTATAGTAATGTTGTTGGCGATATAAAGTGGCACAGTCTGTCTGAGAAAAACAGCAGCCTACATATAAAGCGTTCTTTATTCACGTACACATCGTATGAGTGCTAAGGGTAGCGAATAATTAAAGCGTTATATTAAGGCACAATGTACCGTACTATTATTGCCAGGGGCGAATACCTACACGCTGTAAATCAGTCGTAAGTGGGAACTTTATTTTCAGCCACGTAATCTGCCATTTTTCATCTAAAATAATGCTGCGCGCGTGTGAATGCATTAGCATCTGAATAAGGCCCAGCATTTATTTTGCAAAGTTCCCCGACCGCTTAAGCGTATCTGATGCCAAATGCACATGCAAAAGCGGAATACCAAATTCGAAACTGCGTGCGGAAGAAGATTCGCGTTTCTTGTATTGAAAACTGAGATATGTTGCCTCGGTTAACAACAGTCAGATTTTTCAACTTTCATCTCCCGCGGCGGAAGGTTTGTGTTTACCAATTACTCGTGAGATGTGCATTGCTCACAATACCATCTACTCACGTGAGTTAATTACTTGATTTCGATGACATGAAGTTCCATGATTTGTAGACTGAAGAAAGAAAGAATCGTTTTCAAGCTCTTCGTTGTATGAAAACGTAAATTAGTTTGCGATACCGCTAAGGGAGACGGGAAAAACAGAATATTATTATCTTAGGGCCATCTAACAAAATAAATAGTTTACGAATGTCATTTTTGTAATTTAACATGACACTGAAACGAGTGGAATCAATACAAATTTTATAGGTTTCCAGTGAGGTTAAACGTAACGGAAAGAAGAGGAAAGCGATGTTCAACAGTTATTTCCAAATAATTTCGCACAAAACACAAAACAACACAGTGTTTGCGAGTATAGTGTGCAGTTACTGTTAAACTCGCCAAGAGCCATGTGATAGTTTATCATGGTAATGTAAAGAGAAGAATGTACTCGTATTAATCTGCTTCGAACACTGATCTCTCATCTTACATGTACAATTACTTTGTGATATATTTATGGAGAAGGAGTAATTTACTGGGCCACTTTGAGACTTAAGGTTCTGTGAATTTCACAAGTTAAGTGAGGCACAAAGCTTCTGATCAGCTTTCCTCGACTGGGGGTCATTTACCATCTTCCTGATGCAAGTAAATATCACCTAAAATCTGGCCATCCAGATTTCAGGTAATTTCCCTAAATCACTCAAGGTGAATTATGGAACGGTGGCTAATTTCCCTGCCCATTCCTGTTCAATCCAACCGTTTTCTTGTCTGTAATGATCTCGTCACAAACTGAACGTAGTTCAAATCTCCCTTCCATCCTTCGCTTGCAAGCTGGAATACATACGGAGCGAGTTGTCCTATTGTGCATCCAGTTCTCTGTGAGATACGCTACAAGTATAGACAAATGGCTATTTGTAGTCCAGTGCAGTTGCCTAGCCCACTATAAGATTAGTGGTAACCTTCAGATTAATATTGCCCTATCACGTGGTACGCATCGCAAAACTGTCACATTCGAAGTTTTTTACAATGCTGCTACCAGAGCAAACTATATTTGTTATGTACAGGAACAAGGGAGATGCAGCTGTGACATCATATCACGTAGTTACACATATCGATTTTGTTGAAATCTCTCTTGCTCTACATTTAATTCTGTAAGAACTAGTAATGTCTACCTGGTTCGTATTATTTTCTTTGATAGCGTTTTCTCTACAGCCCAAGAACGTAATGTACAATAGTTCATTTTCTTGCGGATTACAGAGATACTCAACACTTAAAATATTTTCTGTTCACGTAAACTAAATCTTTTATTGGAATTTAACTACGGTCAAAAAAAGTAAATCCAGTAAGAAACTGAACGGAATGCGTCAGGACTGGTGTGACGTCTTTTTGCCAAGTGAATGTGATTAATATTTGAGCAATGCACCATGAGACGTGTCATAAGAAGCGCGACATGTTTGTAGTTTCCAATCCAGGGTAACGTGCTGAGTCTTCCTCATAAAGGAATTTGCAATTCAATAAAAAAATCTGATTTGATATGCGATGCGGACTAATTGCTTCCAGTAGACATCTGTGTTGTACTGCCTCGAAAGATTTACAGAAATCTAGAGACTACGAGTCAACCTGATTACCTGTGTCAATGATTTATCATATGACGTGTAAAGAGCGCGAGATGAATTTCAGAAAAACGAAGTTTTCGGAATATTTACAAGTTTCCATGGAGAAGGCGATACAGTTCTGCATAACTCTTTACGTTTGAACTTAGAAGGGGATTTAGGATTCTGCAATAAATGGAGATGATTGTTTTAGTCAGTTCTAAGGTCTTTTTGTATTTTGTTTTTGGATGAGTTTGATCTATGCTCTTTTCCAATCGGTACGAACAGTTTTCTGGTTACATGATGTGAGCGTAATTATGATCATGAATGGAGGCAATTTATGCGCTAATTATTGACAGAACTCGGCAGGGAATCGTTCAGATTAACGATTTCGCTTGCTTGTCAGTACATGTAATGAGAATATCTGTGTCACTATGTTTGCCCAGGCGGGGTGTTACTTCCCTCTAGTAATAATGAAAGCACAGTGATTTAGACTGGGAATGCATCTACCAGAATACGTTGAGAGACGTTCTACAGATGTCTACAGCTTTATTAACATACCAACACGAAAGGCACTACCATTTATGTTTCGAAAGAAATTCATGTTCTAATACGTGATAAGATTACCAGATCTAGGTAAATTTCCTCTTGGCGTACCAATGATAGCACTCTTTAAATGCTGATAAATGGACAATGTACATAAATAACTGGAAGAAGACTACAAAAACGAATAAAAAGTTAGTAGTCGACTTCCGAATCTGTCACAAGCTCCCTATAAAAAGGTATAAAATTATGAAGTGGTATTAACCCGTGAAACCGTACAGGGTAAGGCGAATATAAGAATTTGGTTCATTGGGAAGGTACAGGGAAAGAGGAATGAATTTGCCAAGGGAACCGCACAGAAAGGAAAATTAGGGTTTAACGTCCCGTGGACAACGAAGTCATTAGAGACAGAAGACATGGTCACATTGAGGATCTATAGCGCAAGAAACAGGTTCTGTTCTTTTCGAAGGGTGCATCACAGCATTTGCCTTGAGCTTTTTACGGAAAGCACGAGAAGAATAAACTGGATGCTGGATACAGATATGAAGCGTTGTCTTAACGAATGCGAGTATACGTACTGACCTAGTAATGCCCTACCCCACAGTGTGCGCCCGAGTAATACCTCAATATTTGGGTCCATTGTCGAATGGCCTGCCGGTAGACACCGAAAGAACTTATATACTCACAGCGAAGACACGAACAGGTTGGTATAGTCTAACAAAAGTGTAATGGAGAATGTTAGGGGATTAAATAGCAATCACTGTAAGAAATTGTGTGAATTCAAAGCTGGTATTGGTACAAAATACCTTTGCTAATGCACTTTATAGTAGCTTGTTATGTGTGCTTATACGCGATGAACCACAATTTCAACGAGAAATTTCGAGGGGTACTTTGAAGAAACAATTGAGAATAAGAGCGCATATCCTCTCAACATATCACAGTGGGGATCCCTGTGAACTCGACACTCTGTAACGTCGTTCGGTAAGTAAAAAACACGATGTCAACAGTCACTACACTTTATTATTTACGACGAGTGTTGCTGCATTTATTCCACCATCAGCTCGCACTGCTCCCGGGAAACGAACGCTGTCGAAAAAACGTATTAGGTTCGTCAGTTTGATTGCTAAATTGTTTTGATGGTTTAATATGGTTCAAATGGCTCTGACCACTATGGGACTCAACATCTGAGGTCATCAGTACCCTAGAACTTAGAACCACTTAAACCTAACTAGCCTATGGACATCACACACATCCATGTCCAAGGCAGGATTCGAACCTGCGGCCGAAGCGGTCGCGCGGTTCCAGACTGAAGTGCCTAGAACCGCTCGGCAACAAGGGCCGGCAGGTGGTTTAATAAGAAGAAATAATTTGGAATGTATGTTCCACGCCAGCCTTGGAAAGCATCGTAAATTAAAAAATTTATATTTAGTAGCTGTAGGTGCGGCACGACGGATCCAGGAAATGCATTCTGCAGTCAAAGCGACAAACCGAAAAATTTCCGGAAATTTCGTGCTAGTTGATTTTTCCAGGACAAGTGAACCTGAGCTAAACTGGAACTTCCACCTGAGGATGAAGAAAAGCCTCGGCAGCGAAAAGTAAACAAAGAATATAAGTTTAGTGGCTGATTACGTTGTGTTTTTTACTTGTATTTTAAGCACAGCACTGCACTGTGGCCAACCTCTCTCTATTAACTGGTTTATCAGATAGCCAAAACGTAGAGCCGACAACTAAAAAAAATGGAAAAAATTCTGCGCATTGTTTTGTGAAATGATTTGTTTAAAAGTAATAAATAAATTAGATTAGAGAATCGCTTGACGCACCTCATTTGCTGTACATAGTTTAGAGCATCATTCATAGGCCCACCAAATGTCACTGTACTCTGTTTTATTTCTTACTTTTAGACAAACCATCTCACAAAACATTAGACCGATATTTTCAAATTTTGTTCAGAAAACAGATCTTACTGACACCTCATTTCTCCTGAATTTTGCAGTTAATTCGACAGAGCGAGGTGGCGCAGTGGTTAGCACACAGGACTCGCATTCGGAAGGATGACGGTTCAATCCCGCGTCCGGCCATCCTGGATTAGGTATCCCGTGATTTCCCTCAATCACTTCAGGCAAATGCCGGGATGGTTCCTTTAAAAGAATACGGTCGTCTTCCTTCCCCATCCTTCCCTGATCCGATGGGACCGATGACCTCGCTGTTTGGTCCCCTCCCCCGAATTAACCAACCAACCACTTAATTCGAAGGAACCAATTTTGACAATTAAATATCATATCAATTTAACTTTTTATAGGTAGGCTTTGAAATGATTAATTTTTTTCTCAAATCACTAATTAGGTTTCTCTTAATTACTCGGATTGCTTTCAAGCAACTAAACATTTTCTCTGCAAAACTAGATCTCGTACTGGTCAGTCTGATACCGCATTTGCCCAGCTCCAGCTCTCCGTTTCGCCATTAAAATTAAAACAATTAATGTAGGTTAATTCTTACAAAGAAGAAAACAGCAACCAGCCACTATTAATACTGCTATTTATTTAGGTAAATAGCGCCGTTACCGGTTTCGAACTGGCAAGTTCATCATCAGACGGCTGTTCACATGATTTTCGAGATACACTTTACATTATCGTCCGTTTTTGATTTTTATTATTCCGAAGTATTCGCCACAGTGGAATAATAAAAATCGAAAACGGACGATAATGTAAAGTGTATCTTGAAAATCATGTGAACAGCCGTCTGATGATGTACTTGCCAGTTCGAAACCGGTAACGGCGCTATTTACCTAAATAAATAGCAGTATTAATAGTGGCTGGTTGCTGTTTTCTTCTTTGTAAGAATTAACCTACATTAATTGTACACAGCCACGATCTCACCATGTCAGTTTTAGACAAAATAAAATTAAAACAAAAGGGCATTGCGTTATTTATACGGTGTCTTGTTTTCGCTCCCGCTCAATATTTGACCGAGCAGCTCGACTCACCGTGAAGCGATCCATCAGCGGTCCCTCGAGACCCTCCACGACCGGTGGCCGGTGCTGGTCCGTCCAGATGGGCAGGTAGCGGAGCATCGTGCTGAGCACGTCGCGCAGAGGGTGCGGGGGCGGCGGGGGCGGCGGCGGCTGGTCGCCCACGACGAGCACGCTCTCCTGCTGCAGCAGGCGGATGGTGTAGGGCCCCCCAGCGGGTGGCAGCGCTAGGGCGGCGGCCCACAGGGCGGCGGCGGCTGCGAAGAGGCTGCAGGCTCGCGCTGCTGGCATCTCGGCGGCTGGACTGTCCCTTCCTGCGCTGCAGGCACGCTTAAGTACAGCGCCTCGCTCGTTGCGTCACCCGCCCGGGTCCGGCCAAGACAAACACTGCCGTCAACTCTCGCTTGTTTTTTTCCCTATAAGCGAGCGTCCCAGTTTCCGGTGCAATCTCTTCCGGCCCAAGGACCGGTGCAGAAGCAGAATTCTGCAGAACATAAACTGTGTTGAGATCCGCATAAAATCTTGTCACAACTGACCAACTTATTGCTACTATCGATACAGAAAAACCTGGACTCCTTCATAGAACTGAATGCTGATTGTGAACTGTCACAACGTGGTTTTGGTTTTTTTTATTGTAAAAACACTGTTACCAGCTTCTGTTTTATACGTTCATTGTCGGATGGCTGGTAATCTCACGTATGACTGGAGAATCAAAAAACAGTGTACAATGGTGGAAATATTTATTGCATAACCATGAATTACTTCGTCTTTTCGTCTTCTTCAGCAGTTTGCTTCAGGTTATACCAGTCCCACTGTTGCTAAACTTTGTTGACATATTCTTGTCTTAATAATCTGACTTCTTCACGCATGTTTTCCAACAATACAGAACTCTTTGTCGTTGTCGTTTGGTTTTAGAATGAAACCAGTGTTTATACTGCCCTTTTGAGTTGAGACTTTACAGTGAGAAGATGGGCAGGTAAGTTGAATTAATGCCAGAAAAGAAAGCTGCTATACTTGCTTATTCGTCTATTGATCTCAGCACCAGAGGGATAGCCTCTAACACAAGATTTAATCAGTCTAAGATTTCGAGGCTACTGGAAAAATACAGGGGAAAAGGAAATGTTGATCGTGAGAAAGGAAGAGATCGGAAAAGTGCGTCTACTGCCAAACAGGTCAGGGTACTGAAAAGGCTTTCGCTTAACGATTGTCGCCTGTCATCGACTGAACTAAAGCGAGACTGGGAAGAAATGTGCGACATGTCAGTAACCAGTAGAACTGTAAGAAATAGACTACTGGAGGCTGGACTCTCAACTCGTCGTCCTAGGAGGAAGCCTTTATTGACCAAGGTAATTCGACAACAGTGACTGCAATGGGCAAAAGCACATGCGACATGGACACCAGATATGTGGAACAAAGTAATGTTTTCAGACGAGTCCAGGTATAATCTGCATGGCTCAGATGGAAAAGTGTTCGCACGTCGAAGGAAAGGTGAAGAATTTTTGCCATTATGCATAACACAGACAGTCACACACCCACAGGGACAGATGGTCTGGGGGTGCATTTCCAATCACGGAGTAGGTCGTCTGGACTTCATCAATGGCACTGTCAACGCAGATGCCTACATAAGTATCCTTGAAAGGAAGCTTATGCCAACCATTAGAGACCAGTTTGGAGATGTTTCCAATTGCATTTTTCAGGATAAACCCGCTCCTTGCCATAGAGCTTTGAATGTGAGTCCTATGAGTAATATTTGTACCAAACACGAAACAGATTACTTTCTTGCCTAATTATCACGTACTTCTACATTTCAGGTAAAATGTTTCCTTCGACAAAATGGGGTTCGAGTATTAGAGTACCCTGGAAACAGCCTGATCTCAATCTTATTGCGAACTGTTGGAAGGGTATTAGAAATGCTATCACCAAAAAGAAGCCACGGAATAAATGGGAGCTGTTGGAGACCCTTGTGCGTGTGTGATTTCATGAACTGAGTGAGGAGCACATTATAAAGTTAATTCTTTCAATGCCTTCACGATGCCAAGCGGTGATTAAGGCGCGTGTTGGAGCAACAAAGTATTAAATGCAACAGTGTGTTCATATGAGGCAATACAAACACTAATTTCTCTGCCTCGTGATGACTGCGTGTTGTGTGCTGCCCTTAGGTTAGTTAGTTTTAAGTAGTTCTAAGTTCTAGGGGACTGATGACCATAGATGTTAAGTCCCATAGTGCTCAGAGCCATTTGAACCATTTTTGAACAAACACTAAAATCAATCAGTGCTATGTTACAACATTAATATGCAGTGTTTCCTTCAACATAAATATTCAGATTTCAGAATAGCAAACAAAATAGCTGACACATCCACTTACTCTCATTTTTCAAGAAAGTGTTAAATTATAAAAAACAAATATTTTTATACAAACAAAAATTAAGAATAAAACAAATTGACAAAAACTATTGTGTATATTCATTTCTGATGGAAATCCAGAGAAATCAGGCAAATTTTGCTCAGTTATTCAATGATCGTAACAAAAATTGTTAATTGTAGGAGGTGATGCAATAAATATTTACACCACTGTATCGCTTTTTATACATGACTTATTTGTATCCAACAAATTGAGAAGGTACTCTGATACAACAGATTTATGTTCGAACAGCATAAATCTGTAGTGTGAGAGTATCTTCTCAATAAATGAGACGAATTAGACAGCAAATAATTTATTAAGCACGTTATAGGTGTAGTAACAGGAAACTGACTGGTTCTAAGCACCAGTAAGAACGTTTGTACTCCAGGTGCCATTAATAAAGAGGGATAATAGAAGAACAGAAATACATCAGTTTTATTTCAACTATTATAATTGTATTTTATTTTACGTTTTTTCGCGAAAGAATAACCAAATTAAATTCATGAAAAAATTTCTCGGTATTGACTTCAATTTCTTACACTACTTCATTCTTGGCATCGGCTGTTGCATAGTTTACTGTAAAATTTCCTGTGCTGTTGGGGAATAAATGGTAACATCGTCAACAGGTCTTCCTGTTTTGCAACTAATAAACATGGCTGATCTTTGAGATGAAATACTTCGTGGTGTACTTCTGTCGTGATCTACATCGGCATTTTTTGTTTCAGAATAACAATTTATAGTACTTTTTGAGATAAAAAACTTTAATCATACTGCATTTTGAGAACTTAAAGTCTATATTGACGACATTGTTCCAGCGACACCTTGGAAATCAAAGAATTCAACTGTATGCACTGGAATTACAGGGAATGGATTCATATCTTTAACTGGCGGAATTCCTGAGTGAAGCTCTGTTTGGCACAAAGATCATGCACCACAATTTGGCAGTTAGAACAAGCCTAGGGAACTGCAGTAGAGTACTATAAACACAATAGCAATGGAAACGAGTTTTTGAAAAAATGGCACTTAGAATGTTTTCCATCATCGTTCCAACGCGTAACACTCATGTTGGTCTTCAACGAAAAATTAGTTCCAGTAGTGCACCTCACGCAAATTGCCTTTATTAGCGTAAGTGTCATCTCACACGTTCGAAACTGTGAACTGTTGTTTTTCCTAGGGTAATTTACCCGAAAACCAACGTCCCATGTGTTTTGGTAAAAGTATGCAAGGTGACTGATGATGAATGTGTGAATCCAAAACTTGTAACGGTGCATTTTCAATCAAGTACACCTTACAGGTCTCAAATAATGTCATTGACAACACGGAATATACCTACGTGGTATTTCTGGACCCCGAGAAACTTTCCACAGTGGTCGTTTTTGCTACCGCCAGCTGGTGCTGCGGCTCTCGACTGTAAAGTAACCGCTGGAACTCCAGTTCTAGAAAAATATTCTTCATCATTTATTGGTAGGTACTAGTTGTGGGGGGTGCACTATTACCTTGCGTCTTCCCATCGAGAGCTTTCGTATCACCTCATGGACTGTTTGTTAGGCGATTACGTTATACTGTTTCGGCTTTACGTAATGGATTCCAATGTAAACTAGAAGATTACGTAGCAATTTGATGTTAATCTGGGTTTGTACAAGTCTTCTCAAAAATATAACGTAATTGTATTTTTTGCTAGTTACAACCACATGACAGTATCACCTGTTATCAGTGTGCTGTGTGCTAATTACACTACTGGACATTAAAACTGCTATACCAAGAAAAAATGCAGATGATAAACGGGTATTCATTGGACCAATATATTATACTAGAACTGACATATGATTACATTTTCACGCAGTTTGGGTGCATAGAGCCTGAGAAATCAGTACCCAGAACAACCACCTCTGGCCGTAATAACGGCCTTGATACGTCTGGGCATTGAGTCAAAGAGAGCTTGGATGGCGAGTACAAGTACAGCTGCCCATGCAGCTTCAACACGACACCACAGTTCATCAAGAGTAGTGACTGGCGTATTGTGACGAGCCAGTTGATCGCCCACCATTGACCAGACGTTTCCAATTGGTGAGAGATCTGGAGAATGTGCTGGCCGGGGCAGCAGTCGAACATTTTCTGTATCCAGAAAGTCCCGTACAGGACCCGCAACATGCGGTCGTGCATTATCCTACTGAAATGTAGGGTTTCGTAGGGATCGAATGAAGGGTAGAGCCACGGGTCGTGACACAGTATGGCGATAACGAATACAAACTTCCAATGTGCGTTCACCGCGATGTTGTCAAACACGGATGCGACCGTCGTGATGCTGTAAACAGATCCTGGATTCATCCGAAAAAATGACGTTTTGGCATTCGTGCACCCAGGTTCGTCGTTGAGTACACCATCGCAGGTGCTCCTGTCTGTGATGCAGCGTCAAGGGTAACCGCAGCCATGGACTCCCAGATGATAATCCATGCTGCCTGAAACGTCGTCGAACAGTTCGTGCAGATGGTTGTTGTCTTGCAAACGTCCCCATCTGTTGACTCAGGGATCGAGACATGGCTGCACGATTCGTTACAACCGTGCGGATAAGATGCCTGTCATCTCGACTGCTAGTGATACGAGGCCGTTTGGATCCAGCACGGCGTTCCGTATTACCCTCCTGAACCCACCGATTCCATATTCTGCTAACAATCATTGGATCTCGACCACCGCGAGCAGCAATGTCGCGATACGATAAACCGCAATCGCGATAGGCTACAATCCGACCTTTATCAAAGTCGGAAACGTGATGGTACGCATTTCTCCTCCTTACACGAGGCATGACAACGATGTTTCACCAGGCAACGCCGGTCAACTGCTGTTTGTGTATGAGAAATCGGTTGGAAACTTTCCTCATGTCAGCACGTTGTAGGTGTCGCCACCGGCGCCAACCTTGTGTGAATGCTCTAAAAAGCTAATCATTTGCATATCACAGAATCTTCTTCCCGTCGGTTAAATTTCGCGTCTGTAGCACGTCATCTTCGTGGTATAGCAATTTTAATGGCCAGTAGTGTATGTGCTGTATATGTAACTTCACAATTTCTTTTTAACTGACAGCCAGCGCAATAAGGTGCTGGCGGAATGGTATGTACCATAAACGCTAAAATAAAAAAATAAAATAGCGATCTATGTACAGATAGAAACATTACGTCCAGCAGCCCCTTTAGTGACATTCAAGAGTAGTACGTGACGTCCAGGTGCCGTCTGACTTTCTCCCTTGCTCTTCAACAGAAACAGAACAACGCATTACAGTGAGGTGACAAAAGTCGAGGGATAACGATATACACATATATATCGCGTACATAAGCTATAAAATACCAGTGCGTTGACGGAGCTGTTATTTGTACTCAGGTGATTCACATCAAAAAGTTTCCTACTTGATTATGGGCGCGCGACGGAAATTAACAGACTTTCAATGCGAAACGGCAGCTGGAACTAGACACATGTGACATTCCATTTCGGAAATTGTTAGGGAATTCAGTATTCCGAAATTCACAGTGTCAAGAGTGTGCCGAGAATACCAAATTTCAGGTGTTACCTCTCGCCACGCACAGCTCAGTGGGCGACGACCGTGACTTAACGACCGAGAGCAGCGGCGTTTGCGTAGAGTTGTCAGCGTTAACAAATAAGCAAAATTGTGTGAAATAACCGAAGATACCAATGTGGGACGTACGACGAAAGTATGCGTTAGGACAGAGAGGCGAAATCCGCCATTAATGAGCTGTGACAACGGACAACCGACGGGAGTGCCTTTGCTAGCAGCATGGCATCGCTGGCGGCGCCTTTTCTGGGCTCGTGACCACATCGGTTGGATCCCAAATGACTGGAAAATCGTGGTATGGTCAGATGATTGCCCATTTCAGTTGGTAAGGGCTAATGGTTGGGTTCGAGTGCAACCCAGACACCACGAAGCCACGGACCCGAATTGTCAACAAGGCACTGTGCAAACTTGTGGTGGCTCCATAATGGTGTAGGTTGTGTTTACGTGGAATGGGCAGGGTACTCTCGTCCGACTGAACCGATCATTGGCTGGAATTGGTTATGTTCGGCTACCTGAAGGCTATTTGCCCAATTGATCGACTTTTGTTCCCAAATAACGATGGATTTTTTTATGGACGGCAATGAGGTATGCTTCGTGTGACTTAGGTTTATTCACAACCAGTGGAAGATGTGACGCAATAGCTCAAATATATTTTCAACTGGTTATTAAAGTAATATTACGTGACGAGAAAAACGGTAGACACTGTTGAAAAGTAGTGGCTACCGGTCGACAGTTATGTTGATGCACGACGAAACTGCAAGTGCAATAATGTCAGAATGACGGGCATAATCCATCTTTATATCGGCTTGTTAATGTGCTGAGACCTCGAGGGCCTAAGGCCAGTGAATGCCGTGGCAACTTTGCGATAATTGATGTGATCATTTACTTACGTAGCCGGTTACAGCGTTATACTTGTGTTGCAACATTAGCGGGACTAGTTCGTGTGTCTGACTGTACCTAGAAATGACGGTGGTGCCACTGTGACTAGACCATATATCGCTTTGTTGGGGAACACACACACGCACGCACACACGCACACACAAATCAATCACCTACATTTTAAAAATTAGGAGGACGAACAAACCATCAGGGTATGAAGCCAGGAACATCGTATGTGTATAACGTTAACTCGTTGTACACTTACTAAAATCGACGGATGACTCGTCCGTAAAGTGTTTAAAAGTCCTGAAGGGAATG
This sequence comes from Schistocerca piceifrons, assembly GCF_021461385.2. NCBI lineage: Eukaryota > Metazoa > Arthropoda > Insecta > Orthoptera > Acrididae > Schistocerca > Schistocerca piceifrons. The sequence goes on along the minus strand of NC_060138.1, from coordinate 329,694,737 downwards.
GGAATGAAGTACGGACAGTAAAACGAACTCAGGTGGCATTTTTTTCTGGCAGAACCATAATAGCACGTTTATGTTCCTTGTTGGAGATGTTTCCTTTCTTGATTAATAGTTACACCAAAACTTCCGGTTAGTAGGTTCCATGGTCAGTTTATTTTTCAAACGTATAGAAAAATTTATAAACGATAGAAGTTTTCGAATAACACTACATGATTTTATCTAGGATAATGTGACATCGCAGGATGCGGGTGGATAGTTGCTGTCCATGAATAGAAATATTGAACTGAAACGTTATAGGTGCCCAAATTTCAGCGGTACAATCTCATAATGGAACGAAGGGTCCGAAATTCATCATGTATATTGTACGTATAATCGGCATCAGTGGAGTGCACCCTGAGGGACTTGCCAATATAAATCTGAAGACGATCTGCTAGTCAGATCGAAACCGAATGAAATTTTCACTCTACAGCGGAGTGTGTGCTGATATGAAACTTCCTGGCAGATTAAAACTGAGTGCCGGACCGAGACTCGAGCTCGGGACCTTGCCTTTCGAGGGCAAGTGCTCAGCCATCTGAGCTACCCAAGCACAACTCACGCCCCGTCCTCACAGCTTTAATTCCGCTAGTACCTCGTCTCCTACCTTCCAAACTTCACAGAAGCTCTCCTGCGAACCTTGCAGAACTAGCACTCCTCGACAGTTGGTTGCTCGCGAAAGGCAAGGTCCCAAGTTCGAGTCTCGGTCCGGCACAAAGTTTTAATCTGCCAGGAAGTTTCAGATCTAAAGCAGTCTTCATTAATAATAAAAATAGTGATCCAGGACATATGGAAGAGCCTGTCTCTCAAGTTCTAACATTTGTTGTTCTGAAACGGATTTATAGGATCTCTAGTTATTTCAGTACACTTTGCCCTTGGCAGAAGCCTTGATGAACGTGATAAGATTGCGAGATTTCTGGTGCAGTACGTACCGCTCACCGTCGATCACAGAGCACATTTCGAGGACGCCTATCTTCAACGGCAAACGAATCAGCGTGCAGAGTCGGCACTTGATTCTACCGACTTCACATCATACAGAAAACTTACGGAATGCTCTGGAGAGTGGTCCTGAGGCAGTATGCGCCCAGCTCACTGCACGATGACGTTTGTTTCGCAAAATGAACACAACGCTCTTACTGTGGAGCCACAGATGACATCATTAGCAGCGTCACGCTATGTGCTGTATAGCTGCTCGGAATAGTCGCACTGTTTACTGGCGTTACCTGTGCTATATCAAACTGAACGTTTGGAACTTTGTGGTAAGTACCTATGGGACTAAACTGCTGAGGTCATCGGTCCCTAGGCTTACACACTACTTAATTTAACTTACGCTATGGACAACAGACACACACAAGGCCGAGGGAGGACTCGAACCTCCGACGGGGGGAGCCGCGCGAACAGTGGCAAGGCGCCCTATACCGCGCGGCTATCAAACTGAGACTTCCATTCTGTACACCACAAATGCCGACAACTTCGCAGCATAGACGTTTGGTCTGGAATGGTTTTTTCATGATTTCTTTACGTAATGTCGCGTATTTTACACACTGACTACGATTCATCACATTTGACATCATATTTTTTTGAGCAGCAATTCTTACGTGATTCTTTCTCGGTTTGTTTAGGCCACAACAGTAATTGTAGAAAAACTTGTATTTGTATTTTACTGCCGTCTCGTTTTGTGCACGGCTACGCTCGAAGAATCGTTCTTTTAATCATAGAATGTAGGCTTTCACGGCCGGTGTTGTCTTCAGTTGAAACTTCCGGGCTGAGAGGCCGTGGTCGATGCCGGATTACCTCAGAAGATGTCTCCCGCAGATGGAGACGAAACGTTAGGTGGAAATTTTATACATCGACCACGTCCTCTCAGTCCAGAAGTTTCAACTGAAAATTGTTCTTTTCATTTTTCTCTGAGCGTGACAATAAATTAATGTCTCGTGCAGTCCCATAAATTGGTGGAAATAGATTTTATCCGTTACATTCGTCAAATTATACCAAAGAAGAAAATATGCCAGGCTGAGTCAAAGAATTTCGGGTAAAAGTATTTATAGGGAGATATTTTGCATTGATTTTACTGCTAATAATCTGTTTACTTTCCGATGATCATTGCGGAAAACACTTCTTATTACATTTGCTTGAAAAATTCGGCTTCTTCCTCGAAGGTGGAAGTCTCACCGAATGAAAACAATTCTCAGCTTCTATTTTATAAAATTACTCCTCATTTTGTTACCTATCCGTTTAGCTATAATACACCTCAAGTAAAAGTAAATTGATGTAATGCAAACATTACTGCCATAACAGGGCTATGATTAATGTTACTTTGGACTACGAGTAACTCGTCGTACCAAGACGATCAATTGCATGCACCCTGTTCGTTTCTAGAACAAAAATGTGCTGTTTGTACTCGTAGTCACGCAGAACAGTATGTTGTCGCGTCACCGATGAGTGAGGAAATCTGCACCGGATTCTGTACTCTAAAGCAGACCACTGATGTCCATATTGTTCGCTGGTTGTGTAGAATATTTCCTGAACTCTTGAAAATGGCCGAATGAACGGAGCCGGCAGTGGTGTGATCGGTATGTTTTTCAACATCCTTCTGTTATGTCTGATTTCTATTGCTTCTAGTTCATACACTGGTTTTCCCTCCGCTTGCTTTAAAATTCGTTATAATGGCAAACTTTAGACGCATAGTTTCCAAAGTTTTATCCTTAGAATTCCTTTTTTTTTAACAAAAAGTTTGTACTTGTAAAACTCTCCTCCTGATGTTCATTGCTTTTGACGTGTTGTGTAACCTTGATAATAACAGAATCTGTCACTGCTCCTGTTCTGCCTTTCCCAACTTATAATTATAGTCATAAAGTAAGTTACTGTATACTTTTAATCATGTTCTCCTTATCTTTCTTTTGATCACTTGAGATTTTTTTTTCTATATATGAAGTATCCTTTATTTTCAGTACTTCATGATTGGCTTGTCCCCTTTCTTTGTTCTTCAAGGGCGTGTACGTTCACTCAGTTCTCTTAACCGCCTAAAATAAATGCAAAAACTGTACTGCACTCCTATGTACACTCTTTCCTGCCGGCCGCGGTGGCCATGCGGTTCTAGGCGCTCCAGTCCGGAGCCGCGCTGCTGCTGCGGTCGCAGGTTCGAATCCTGCCTCGGGAATGGGTGTGTGTGATGTCCTTAGGTTAGTTAGGTTTAAGTAGTTCTAAGTTCTAGGGGACTGATGACCACAGCAGTTGAGTCCCATAGTGTTCAGAGCCATTTGAACCATTTGAACACTCTTTCCTGACATTTGGAACGCTGAGAACAGACTTTTCCAGCTAAATCTGTAGGATTCTCCTTGTTCTAGATCTAGTCGGTTAGTTTATTTACATTCATTCTGTACGTATCTCACAGAAAAGTGAACGTTTCTCACGTCACTGTCTCTGAAATTCTTTCCACATTCTGACAAATATCTCTATTGTCTCGAGCGTTCCACCCGGACTGCACTTGGGATTTCTTCTACCCTTAGTTACACAAACTGAATGTCCTAATTTTTCACTTTTATACATCCGCTTTGTGATCGTAATGACTGCAAATTACTCGACTTTATCAGTACTTCGTTTCAATTCTCAAGATTTCAAACATTTATTCTACCTTCCATTATGCAAAGATTTAACTTTGTTCAAAGAATCTATTAAGTTATATACTCGTATATTTTAGTTCATACGTCCTTTCTCTACTCCGTGGACATCAGATTTGCTTCTTGGGTTCCCTTCATTTCAGAAATTTAAGTGATCTTTGTCTATTCTTACATCAAGTCGCAAGATTTGTCTCAGACAGGATATTTACAAAATTTTGGGACAAAGCATCGTCAAAGACAAAGCCAGAGCGTAAATTTTGCATGATGTGTATATGTTCCATTTCGATGTTTGATTTGTAGGCGAAAGTAAGTAATTAAGTGCTAGTTGACCCTCCACATACACTGTCGTTTTTTTCCTCTCTTAGCTAAATTTCTGGTACCGCTGAATTAAACACCAGCTGTTGGACACGTGGCGCAATACAGGAGAGTATATATTTTGGGTATCATTAGATGAACAGTTTGATATATCGTCATTGCATGTTTCGCTTATATAGATATTCGACCATTGATATGAAAAATAACAGTTATTCAGAATACTGCAGCAATACATGTGATATCCTAAACATCGTCAGTAAATGTTTTACGTCGGTACCCCTCAGTATCTGAACCGATTACGGGAAGAAAGAGTCGTGTGGCATTGTTGCCTGGGAGACACTGAGAGTTAGATTCAGCTGTCTGATTGGAAAGGCCTGTAGTGTCCATTGGCAGCTTTCCTTTGCGACGTGTAAACCTTGAGTCTAGATTACTAAACCCCCGTAAAATCTACGATTGCGGTTGGTACTAACTGGCTGTTCCCTCCAAACTGGAATTGTCAGTATAGAGTGTAAAACAGGACATTTTGTACTTATTCTGTATGTGACATACCACTGGAGATCTTATAATTGTAACTAACAAGTCACAAACTGTAAATTATGACTTCCTGTGAATAAGATAAGGAGTAGTAAAATTTACGACGGTTTAGTAACAATGTAACATTCCCCTCCATCCCCCCTCCCCGCGGTTCAATGTTCTATAGTTAAACGTATCTGTTCAGGGAGAGTGACTGTAATGGACGTGTATACTATAATGTGATGTTGTGTTTATGTTGTACCATGACGAGTGTTGCCGCTTGTTGGCACACGATATTTACAAGGAGCATCTTTGTATCGGCGCTGTGGCGCCACCTGTAAGCCGCTCGGCGAAGGCGTGTCCGGAGCGGGGAGAAATGGACAGTATATTGTGAGCCAGGGAGAAGCACGGTTGCGAAAGGACTTGTAAACGATAGGCGGAATTAGCGGGCGCAACTACCGCTAGTGTGCCAGAGTTATGTTCTGCCATGCTAAAGGTTGCTGCAGCTGGTGGTTGAGCGGCACTGTTAGTAGACTCCGCATTGGCACCCATTGTTTTTTAATTTGCAATTAACTACGATGCCGTGGTGGACCTAATGAGCACAGTTAAACTTCCAGGAGGGGAATTTTGTCCTTATCGGAACCACGGCAGTGCAAGGAATATCTAATTTAACGGTACGTTTCTTCTGTGGACTTCAGTACTTGTTTTAGCGTACTCTGGTGGTGTTCTTCCCCTGCTGACGAATTCAGTAACTCCTATTTAAAGTTTCCGAGCTATACGGCTCGGGTAAGCAAGCTGTTGATTCAGAGCTCACAGGGCGCCTCCGCTTTCACGGCGCCCCTCTCGTATCTAGTTAGACACTGGAGGTTGTATTTACAAACGTCCCGTCACCATATGGTGCTAGCGTTCATGTCAAAAGTCACCGAGTCTAAGAAGTCATAGACTTCTTTTAAAATTTAGTACACTGACTGAGCTCACGTTACGTACCACATTGGTGAACAAGGAGAATGATGGACACTCTATTGTAATTATCAATGTGTTGAATACAGTGAGTTGTCTCATATTTATTGGGTTGCTGGGATGTTTTCAGAAGATATCTCCTTATGGTAGTGATTCGATGACCTTAAATTATTTAGTTGGAAGACACATTAAATTTTCACCTTGCCTAGTGTGAGTTAGTACATCTCTCACTGTATGAGATAATTATTTTGAGAAACTTGTTGCAAAATTCTTACCGTAATATGAAGAGTAACTTCAAGTGGCACTGGATTATTATAACTAGAGTCGTGCCGGAGTTGCATGGAATATAATAGCCACCGGTCAAATAGGTAAGATAAGAAATGTAATCGTAGCTTGATACATTTATTTTTCAGATGACCAGAGTTGTTTCCTTACGTAATCTGTTACAAAGGCTAAATTAAGCATTGACATTTGTCTCTTGCGGACACACTCCTTGAAGTGAATTTTGTTGTAGTATGTTAATTGTAAAAATTCTGTACTGATTGCTTTGGCAAATGAGCCTTATTTTGTAGAATGACTTTATTAACGAATGAATACTTTAATTGCAAATTTTTGGCTGATTTATAGGGCAGATAATCCTTGTTTTAAAAATTATTTTTCCAGCCAATTGTACGAGGATCACTCCAAAAGAAATGCACAATATTTTTGTAAAAATACAGTTTTCATTCTGCATGTGTGAAAGTCTCACAGTATGTAGATACATCCTTCCCACTTGCTTTCAAACTTAGTTCTATCTTTTCCAGTGAGTGGCGCCGTCACAGCATGTCTTCAAGATGGCTGCTACACTTGGCGTTCGTCAGAAGCAACGTGCTGTCATAGAATTCCTGTGCTGTGAAAACGAGACAGTGGGAAACATCCACAACAGGTTGAAAAAGGTGTATGGAGATGCTGCTGTCGATCGCAGTACAGTTAGTCGGTGGGCAAGCAGGTTACGTGATGAAAGCGGGCACAGCGCAGGCCCCGTACTGCACGCATTCCAGACAATGTGCAGAGAGTTAACGAATTGGTGACTGCTGACAGACGCATCACAGCGAACGAATTGTCATGCTACGTTGGGATAGGGGAAGGAAGTGTTTTTGCAGAATACTGAAAATGTTGGCGTTAGAAAAGGTTTGTGCCAAGTGGGTTCCCAGGATGTTGACAGTCGCCCACAAAGAAGCAAGAAAAACGGTATGCAGCGAACTTTTGGAACAGTACGAGAATGGTGGAGATGAATTTCTTGAAAGAACTGTGACAGGAGATGAAACATGGCTCCATTATTTTTCAACAGAGACGACGAGGCAATCAATGGAGTGGCATCACGCTAATTCGCCCAAGGAAAAAAAAAAAAAAATTCAAAACCACACTTTCTGCTGGAAAGTTTTGGCTACGGTGTTTTTCGATTCCGAAGGACTCTTGCTTGTGAACATCACGCCAAGTTGAACCACCATAAATTCTGATGCATATGTGCTGACACTGAAGAAAATTCAAGCTCGACTGAGTCGTGTTCGACCACATCGGCAAAAGCAGGATGTTTTGCTCTTGCATGACAATGCACGGCCACATGTCAGTCAAGAAACCGTGGAAGCGATCACAAAACTCGGATGGACAACACTGAAACACCCACCTTACAGTCTTGACCTGGCTCCATGTGACTATCATCTCTTTAGGAAACAGGAAGACTCTCTTCGTGGAACAAGGTTTGAAGATAATGACTCCCTTGTGCACGCTGCCAAACAGTGGCTCCAACAGGTTGGTCCAGAATCTTACCATGCTGGTATACAGTCGCTGGTTCCAAGATGGTGTAAGGCGGTTGAGAGGGATGGAAATTATGCGGAGAAATGAAAATATTGTTCCTGAAGGATGTATTTACACACTGTAAAACTTTCAAACATGTAGAATAAAAGATGAATTAAAAATATAGTGTGTATTTCTTTTGGAGTGACCCTCGTATGTTTTTAATTAATAAATGTTTAAAGTCGTCATTCTGTACGTTATCACCTTAGCCTCGCTCCTCAAAACCTTGTGGTGGAACAGAAAGGGAGTCGTGAAAGCCGGTGCCGACACTTCGCATATTTCTCTGGAATAGCACCGAGGGGCCCCCCTAACCCCCTAAACGTCCGAATTGGAAGGACGGATCACCATCAGTAGTGTCTCTTGCCTCCCCCCCACCCCTTCCCGACTCCAAGAGACACTGCGGAGAGGTTTTTAAAATTAATCTAGGAAATTGACGTAATGTCGTCTAGTGATCAGGAACTTGACACCTCCTCTTGCCGGCCATATACTGGCTGGGAATCTCTTCCACGACCACGGTTTGAACCGGCTACCTCCGAGTCCATTCGACCTCAGCTAGGGAGCCATGAACTCTCCATATCGTTCATTTCGCCGTAGTGCTACATTTGGTTATTTCATGAAACGCATAATTCTGCAGACGTCTTACTCATTTAGGGGATTTTCTCTTGCGGCGCCACGTACATGGGAAAACGCTGTACTGTCTTATTCCTGGAACAAGGAAAAGCATGGAGGCGCTGTGGCTGTTTCGTAACAGTCTCCGCTTCCGCCAGTGAGTCGGTTGCGCTTACGACAATATTGGAAGCGGTTACCACACGTGCGATTACATATCGGAACGGCGAATACACTCTTCTCTAGAATCGACTGTTGATCTCGGAAAAGCTATACAACAATTTAAAGCCACCTTCCGTCACAATCCTTCTTGTTTATTCATGCAGTGTTTCATTTCCGATACTATATCCCTGCCTTCGGGTGCAGTGAATTCAGCTATAATCTATCGTCACAACTAAATTTGTATCTCTGAATACACTTAGTAATTTGTACAATTAAACAGTAACTGTAAATATCGATGAACAAATGGTAATAGGATGCTGAACACTCACTATCGATCCATGCAGTATCAGTTCCCATATTGTGTTTCACATCATTCACAACAAGTAATCACAACTCGAACCACACAAGGCGAATACACAGGTGCCACGAAGTATATAGATAGATAGCTCAAAATCCACAAAATATGCAGATATCAATAGACGCTGTGTAAATGTGCCGGCCGCAGTGGCCGAGCGGTTCTAGGCGCTTCAGTCGGAAACCGTGAGACTGCTACGGTCGCAGGTTCGAATCCTGCCTCGGGCATGGATGTATGTGATGTCTTTAGGTTAGTTAGGTTTAAGTAGTTCTAAGTTCTAGGCTACTGATGACATCAGATGTTAAGTCCCATAGCGCTCAGGGCCATTTGAACCATTTGCTCTGTATATCAAATGATACACAAAATTTAAATATAAGTTCAATTTAATTTTTGTGACTGAGGACAGCGGAGTTTGAGTATGAATGAAATTTTCTAAGAAATGCTATTGCGATTTTGAAAAAAATGTTTTTGTGACTATGTGATTTCAAAACGTGCAGGATATCATATAGTACACAATAGGCGATCAAGATTTAATGAATTAATTTTGGACAACGCCTGTTTCGACATGGTATTTGTATGGGAAGTTACTGTGGCGCTTCATCGCTAAATACAGTTTTCTGCTTATAGACACCCAATAAAATCAGACTGCCAATGGAAACAATATAATGTGGCGAATCTGGGCTACATTGTTTAGACATACATCTAACCGAAACATATAAATGATGTACATATGAAGACGTTGTATTGATTCTCCAAACGTACTGTTCGAATTTACAGCACTGCATTCTGATATGACATGGTCTACAGTTTAATGTTTTATACATGAAAATATGTTTACAAGAGAGTGCACGTAAGTAATGCATCTGAATTATTTGTGAGAAAACTATTAAAATTTTTTAAATAAAACAAAAGTTATTAAGATTCTACAACTATCTTCTTCATTTCTACATATTATAATCCTCTGTCGCTACAGGGCTCCGGGACTGTAGCGTGTAAAATGGCAGTGTGTCATGTAACAATGCCGGGGCGCGAGAAACAGCGTGCAGCAATCGAGTTTCGAATTCGAAGAGTTCATCCACACAAGGAGCACACTCTCAAAAAAATGGCTCTGAGCACTATGGGACTTAACATCTGAGGTCATCAGTCCCCTAGAACTTAGCACTACTTAAACCTAACTAACACATCCATGCCCGAGGCAGGATTCGAACCTGCGACCGTAGCGGTCGCGCGGTTCCAGACTGTAGCACCTAAGACCGCTCGGCCACTCCGGCCGGCAGAACGCTCTCCTTCAGCATCATAATGCCAGGCCACACACGAGCTCTGCGACATCTGTAACAATCCGACGTCTTGGGTTCACTATCAACGGTAATACTCCACAGAATCTTGACTGAGGGCCGAACCGCACAACAACCCTGGGTTCGGTGTGGGGCGGCGGTGAGGTGGGTGTACTGCTGTGGCCTGTTGTGGGGTTGTGAACCACTGAGGGCTACGGTGGGACGAAGTCGCTCCGTCGTTTCTAGGTCCCCGGTTTAATAAACATCCAATAGTTTGGATGTTTCCCATAATTCACATAAAGCTAATGTCGGGACAGTTCCTTCATCACACCATGACCGATTTTTCCTTTCCCAACTTTGATGTCGGAGAGACGTTAGACTCTTCCTTTTTCTGTGTGATGTGTAGTCTGAAATTTATGACATTTTCAAAATCTTTTTCCACTGCTGCTGTCCGCCTCTCTAACAAAAATAAGTGCTTCCTTTTCCCTCAAAAGTTAACGTATATACCCTTCATATCTGTCAAATGGGGCTACATAAGGTCACCTCTGCGGTTTCGGCCACGCTACATAAGGTCACTTCTGTGGTTTCGGCCACCATCTGGTCGGCCCCACTTTAAAACACGCGCGCCGTCAGTATGTTGCAATGCTTCCTGCAGCCGCCACCGTGGCATGAGGGCGCTGCCACGAATGCATACGCCGCCGCTGATGAGATGTACGAGGTGCATTCAAGTTCTAAGGCCTCCGATTTTTTTTCTAATTAACTACTCACCCGAAATCGATGAAACTGGCGTTACTTCTCGACGTAATCGCCCTGCAGACGTACACATTTTTCACAACCCTGACGCCATGATTCCATGGCATCGGCGAAGGCTTCCTTAGGAGTCTGTTTTGACCACTGGAAAATCGCTGAGGCAATAGCAGCACGGCTGGTGAATGTGCGGCCACGAAGAGTGTCTTTCATTGTTGGAAAAAGCCAAAAGTCACTAGGAGCCATGTCAGGTGAGTAGGGACCATGAGGAATCACTTCAAAGTTGTTATCACGAAGAAACTGTTGCGTAACGGAAGCTCAATGTGCGGGTGCGTTGTCTCGGTGAAACAGCAAACGCGCAGCCCTTCCCGGACGTTTTTGTTGCAGTGCAGGAAGGAATTTGTCCTTCAAAACATTTTCGTAGGATGCACCTGTTACCGTAGTGCCCTTTGGAACGCAATGGGTAAGGATAACGCCCTCGCTGTCCCAGAACATGGATACCATCATTTTTTCAGCACTGGCGGTTACCCGAATTTTTTTTGGTGGCGGTGAATCTGTGTGCTTCCATTGAGCTGACTGGCGCTTTGTTTCTGGATTGAAAAATGGCATCCACGTCTCATCCATTGTCACAAGCGACTAAAAGAAAGTCCCATTCATGCTGTCGTTGCGCGTCAACATTGCTTGGCAACATGCCACACGGGCAACCATATGGTCGTCCGTCAGCATTCGTGGCACCCACCTGGATGACACTTTTCGCATTTTCAGGTCGTCATGCAGGATTGTGCGTACAGAACCCACAGAAATACTAACTCTAGAGGCGATCTGCTCAACAGTCATTCGGCGATCCCCCAAAACAATTCTCTCCACTTTCTCGATCATGTCGTCAGACCGGCTTGTGCGAGCCCGAGGTTGTTTCGGTTTGTTGTCACACGATGTTCTGCCTTCATTAAACCGTCGCAACCACGAACGCACTTTCGACACGTCCATAACTCCATCACCACATGTCTCCTTCAACTGTCGATGAATTTCAATTGGTTTCACACCACGCAAATTCAGAAAACGAATGATTGCACGCTGTTCAAGTAAGGAAAACGTCGCCATTTTAAGTATTTAAAACAGTTCTCATTCTCGCCGCTGGCGGTAAAATTCCATCTGCCGTACGGTGGTGCCATCTCTAGGACGTATTGACAATGAACGCGGCCTCAGTTTAAAACAATGCGCATGTTTCTATCTCTTTCCAGTCCGGAGAAAAAGAAACGGAGGCCTTAGGTCTTGAATGCACCTCGTAAGCATCTACTCTCCGACGCTTCAGCGGCGAGTGTACTAAGTTCGAACATTCAAGGACTGGGTCTATTTGTGTCTGTCATTTCAAAACATTTAGAGACTTTCAATGCAGTCAGGGTCCGTCGTCTAGGTAATAGTCATTATATTGAAGACTGACTGAATTGCAAACCGTTATATCTGTATACATTTCAACATTCAAATCTACTGTTAGTAATTGTCGCTGCAACTACAGCGAAGTTATGTATTACTCTTACTGTTTGATATTAGATGTAGAGTGAATTAACACCTGAATTCTCTGTCTACGAACTGCATCTATTCTTCGCTGCTGTAATCACTAAAGAACCGCAAAGCGTTAAAAGGAAGTTAAAACGATGTCTTCCCCAGTTACCTTCTTGCTCTCCTTCATTTCCGAGTCTCTTCAGCAGCTGTTTAACTGGATTTGCAATGTGCTGAGGTGCACCATCTTGCGTAAAAATGATTCCATCCACACACCCACGCTGTTGGAGAGCTGGAATGACGTGGTAGCGCAAAATAGTCTCATTGCGCTTACCAGTGACGGCACAGGAAGCACCTGTCTCTTCGAAAAAACATGGCCCTTGATAAATGATGCCGTAAACACGCATCACACAGTGACTTTTCAGGATGAAGTGGTACTGGTTGATTTGCATGTGGATTTTCCGTTGCCAATATTCGACAATTCTGTGTACCTCTAGTTCCATGAAGGCTATTCCCTGATATCTTAATACATGTCGTATTTTCGTGTCCCTTCTTTTTGTCTATGTTTTCCACATTCACCTTCCTTCACCTTTTCAGCGGAGAAGCTTCTCATTCCTTATCAGTCCACCTAATTTTCAGCATTCTTCATTAACACCATATCTCAAACACTTCAATGCTCTTCTGTTCGGGTTCTATCAAATGGTTCAAATGGCTCTGAGCACTAGGGACTTAACATCTGATGTCAGCAGTCCCCTAGAACTTAGAACTACTTAAACCTAACTAACATAAGGACATCGCACACATCCATGCCCGAGGCAGGGTTCGAACCTGCGACCGTAGAGGTCGCGCGGTTCTAGACTGAAGCGCCTAGAACCGCTCGGCCACTGCGGCCGGCTCGGGTTCTGTCGCTGTCCATGATTCCCTAGCATACAATGCTCTGTTGATAATGTACATTCTTATAAATTTCTTCCTCAAATTAAGGTCTATGTTTGATACTATTAGGCTTCTCTCGGCCAAGAATGCCCTCTTTGCCCGTGCTTGTCTGCTTATTATGTCCTTCTTGCTTCGTCCATTGTATGTTATCTTGCTCTCAAGGTAGCAGAATTCCTTAACTTCTTCTGGACGTGATTATAAATTTTGATGCTAAGTTTCGCGCTATTCTCATTGCTGATACTTCTTATTATTCTTGTTTTTTTCTGTTCTACTCTCAATCTAAATTCTGTACTGATTAGACTGTTCATTTCATTCAACAGATCCAGAAGTAATATTCACTTTCACTGAGGACAGCAATGTCATCAGCGAATCTTATCATTCATATCCTTTCACCCTGAATTTTAATCCCACTATTGAAAGCTTTTTTTGTTTGTGTCACTGCTTCTTCGATGTGTAGGTTGAACAGTAGGAGAAAATCTGAGCACTTTTCTTGGTCTTCCAATGTCATCTCCTCAATCTGACCTGCCATGAATTTAAATATCTCGTGTGAGTGACTGCAATGAGTTTTAACGCAGGATAGTGATGTCATTGTGTTGTCATGAATTATAGTGGAAAGGCAAGAAACAAACAGTGTAAAGTGCGATTTTGAAACAGAGCTTCCTGTTGCGACGGACCGATCGCCATCAACAGCGTAACTCTGCGATAAGTTTGGAATTTAATCCAAGACATCGCAGGCCCCACTACCTGCTTCCCTGCACCGTATATTGGCGAAAATTTGCCACCATCAGGATTCGAACCGGTTACTTACAGATCGAGCATCATCGCATGATAATACGCTATTGATAATGAATATAGAAACTGGGCTAAGTAAAATGACGAGAAAATTTGTTTTTTTATTCGCATTTAGGGATTTGTTTGCTTCCTTCTCTTTCGTATCTTTCACTTATTGAATAATAACATCTCTTGTTTGGTTCAGGGTTTCGTTCGAAAGCTCATTAAGTGTTTTATCATGTTTTCTTTATTATCATGGGAAAACACTGTAAAGGTAATATTTTAAAATAAAATACAAACTTACAGTGAGTTGGCATACTGCCTCAGGGAAACAACGACCATCTTGCAATATTTTTATTATTTCAACCTCAGTCATACAAGTGGTACAATTAACCGTTTCTACTTGTTACCAAATCATCAACAGATTATCTGAATAATTACTGTGACGTAATGTTTCCATGTCATCTGATGTTGACATAGTAAAGAACTAAAACATGTAATGATACCACTTGTGTGCCCTGAGAGTGAAATGTGTATCTAAAAAGACAAGTTATTTGTGTCTCTGTTTACTAAGAAGTATAATAAGGGGTATTTTGCCAGCGCATTGCCATTATCAACATAGATCTTCATTTCTTTACACAAAAATTTTGCAGTTGCAAAACAATGAGGTCTGTTCATTTATCTAACTAATATTTGACTGTATCTACTTAGGTATCTTGCATTATGAAGATCATTAGATTTATTTTTTATATATTTATTTGTCCTGGTAAGATTAATGCCATTAGGATGGCTCTCGTTTTAACCAGGTATTGTTTATATTTTACATGACACTCGTCAACTAACATTTTATAAGCGGTCTAATATATTGCGTATAGCTACAACATAAATTATGAAAACAGTAACAACTACAGCAGAAAATAAAATTTACATTCGTTTGCTAAATGTAGAATAATAAAGATAAATTACAGGCAGACAGTATTAGACTATGGACCGTGCAGCAATGAACGTGAGAAAAGATTTGGCACAGGAAGAGAAAGAGAAACGTTTAGAACACAAGTAATGAATAGGGGGTAAAATGCGACCACTATTAAATTATGATGCTTACAGCGCCATCTATTGCCACATTTTATAACTATTTATTTTTCGTCTTCCACACGGTTTCCCCTTTCTCCGATAATATTCCGTTGGAATTTGATGTCATGCTGACCAGTGGTATTATTTCTACAGTGGTTTGGAAGTTTAATTATAATCACCCTGTATTTTGGTATATCCCTGGAACATCACTGAAAATCGGTTTCTTGTTCGGATGCAGACAGGAGACTAGCAGAAGGAAGATATTTTAGAAAAACTTACAAAAACGATGTACGAGATTTGCATTTCTGGTGGCCAAGAAAGGTAGAGCGGTGATATGATGCAAGCGAGTTGACTGTACAGTCGCTAAATACTGAAAAAGGGTACAAGAAAGCTACGTAAGTGAATAGGGGTATTAATCTTACAATGGAATATGTGTAGGCGAATGGCTGTTTTCTTACCGTATTTTTGCATTCAGTATTTGCCGTTGGAGTTAGTTACTAACTATCCTCTGAGTGATGGTGTATGCAGTACTTTTAGTACACTCCGTAACTAATTCTGTGAGCTAATAAAAGAATGTTTATTATTTCAAACTACAATTACAGATATTATTCAGCGATGATTGTAAACAATATGAGCACTGCCCACTGTGACATTGAATATCGCCTGGTGGCGTTGCGGAGTAGAGAGGAATGGGGAATTATTTCTGCGACGATGATGGCCGAATATGCGACAATTCACTGACATAAGCGACTTTGAACAAACGGAAAATTGTTATCGCACGGGAACTAACATATCGGAAACGCTGAAACTGGTCGGCTGTTTGCGTGCTAGTGCAGCTGGTATCTAGAAATTGGTTGATGGATGATGAAACCAAGAGCAGGTGACAAGTTATTGGGCGTGCACGCTTCTTCACAGGACGCGGAGAGCGAGGCGTGTCCAATCTGTAGAGCATGACTGGCAGATCTGACGACAAAGAACAATGCTAGTACAGGCACAAATGTTTTAGAGACCACCGTTCAGCGCAAATGATTGAACATGGGGCTCTGCGGAAGAGTGTTCATACATGTTAACTGAACGACGTCGTCAGTTACGATTGCAGTGAGCACGGTATCATCTAGCCTGGACCATGGATAATGGAAACGTGTCGCCTGTTCGTATGAATATCGTTCCTTTTTACAAGACGTCGATGATAGTGTCCGGTTATGTCACCATCCAGGTGAACTGCTGTTCGAAACATGCTTTGCGCAACGGACGCAGACCGTTGGAGATAGTAGTATGCTATGGAGGACATTCACTTGTGCTTCCAAGGCAGTAATCAAAGGCACCGTGATGGCCGTGGATTGCGTGAACATTATTGCGGAACGCCTGCATCGCTGTGTGCTTGGTGTCTTTCATTTCTGTCGGAGATGGTATCTTCTAGCACTGTAACTTGAGACCTACTTATTGTTTATTTTAATTTGCATTAACTCGAGATCAACTAAAAATGTAGATTTCCAAATCTACAACATTCTGGTTATATTCTACATACCTTGTAATAGTTTATTGTATACGGAGCAGGTACACGGTTTCAGATGTACCTGTACGTACAAGACTTTTTAAAGTTATAAATGAAAAACAAAAACTTCGAGTTATCTTATTTTCTTATTGCTTTGCACGTTAATAACAACAAGGCGTCGGCACACTGAATGTCTGAAGCATCCAGCTGCCTCACTGTATTAGTGTTCCCGCCTTCACCCTAGCCAAAAACTATACAGCGCCATAACGTAAGTACATTTGTCGTCCGTTGCAGCGCGCTCCAAGACTCTCACACAATAGCCGCTACTGCCAAAAAGGACGCATTCTGTGGACGCCGATCTCATTCTAGGCAGGATGTCGTTGCTGTGGCGTCATAGATGCCGTACGCCAGAATTACGACGTGTCTTATGACTTAAATTAAGTATTGTGTAAATTGTAATTATGTTGAGGTTAATAATACAGATAGTTCAGAGCTTCCGAGTAACCCTGGGAATCCCTCAGAAATTGCAGGTCCTGGTCGCTTGCAAATTGTGTTGATAATGTTTTAATTGAACCAGGACGGAGGGGTAAAAGTGGTACAGACATACAATAAGAAAAAAAAAATCACTAGAAAATTACTTGAAATAAATTTCTACAGAATTTTATCATGATGTACAGCCAACGATTCCCTTTTATGAGATTGTTGCAAAATGGCAATTGGGTTTCGTCTAAACAAGGTATTATGAAATTCAACTGTAGTAAGCTACATTTTAATTAATAAATAATACGGATAGAAGCTGAAGTAATGAATTAAAATTTGTGCCAATGCCGGAACCTGGATTCCCCGAGCGAGCGAGGTGGCGCAGTGCTTAGACACTGGACTCGCATTCGGGAGGACGTCGGTTCAATCCCGCGTCCGGCCATCCTGATTTAGGTTTTCCGTGATTTCCCTAAATCTCTCCAGGCAAATGCCGAGATGGTTCCTCTGAAAGGGCACGGCCGACTTCCTTCCCCAACATTCCCTAATCCGATGAGACCGATGACCACGCTGTCTGGTCTCCTTCCCCAAAACAACCCACCAACTGGATTCCCCTGATTTCGTGCTTGCTAGGCAGGCGTGTTACCCAGTAGACCACCCTAGCATTGCGGTTAATGCAGCTGCACGGACTAACCTGGTCCAACGCCCTACCTAACACAAACATCAGTTCACACCTCAGCCCATTTTAACTGTCAGATATTGGAGTAACACCTCTGCTTTGTGTGTAATGGGTAAATCCTGCCTGTACTTTAGGCATAGGTGATCTACTGATCTGACGTAATTACATTTTCCTTGCCACATATTGAGTCTTAAATTCATCTTCGATATGGATAGAAGCTGAAGCAATTAATTAGAATTTGTGTCGCGGCAATACTGACGATTTGAGCAGCGGAAAATTGAGATGGGCTGATGTGTGAACTGAAGTTTGTGTTACGGAAGGCAATGGACTAGCGTAGTCTGCGGAGCTGTCAGGGTGGTGTAATGGATAACACAGCTGCGTAGTAAGCAAGAGACCCAGACGTTTAAGTCTGGGCTTCAGCACAATTTTTAATTAATTACTTCAGTTTTCTGTCCTTACAGAAGATGATGGTGAGACACAGTATGTCTCCAAAAGAATGTAATTACAGCAGATTACTAAAAAGTAATTAAAACACCGTCCATTAAGTGAAACTAGTTGTAAGAAGCGAGGTATTTTGATCTCCTCCTTAGTTTGGAGCACATTAATTGCTTCAAAAAGCTTTTCTAACGACGTGTCAAAATTAAGATGAGCAGTGTTCCCATACCAGGCTTCGCAGGATTAGCTGATGGAAACTGTCCCCCGTAAAACGTGCTGCGTCACTGTGAATAAGTTGTGGGTCTACTTACAATAGGAGTTAGTAAGTTTGGGACAATTTCTAAAAGAGACACCAAATTCGAAAACTATAACCACACCAAGCAATCTAGTAAGGCAAATACTAGTAAAATGTTCAGTACGAATACGAACAGATAATTTAAAACACTTTTGTATAGTGGCCGAATGTGTCTGTTATGCTGCATTGGAACTAACTTTTATTACGTAGAGTTTAGATTATGACAAAGCCGTTTTCATCCAAAGTAAGCTATGTGGAATAGATCTACTGGTCGCAATAGATCTCGGTTTAATGAGCAACGTGGAGAGCTGAATAGAATTAACTGTAGGGAAAAAAAAGAAAAAAGTGACTCACCACGAATAAATTATCCAGTGGGACGCAATCTGTAGGTGTGATATACATGCACAGCAAAACAATTGACTGCATTTTCACAAAAACTGGATGATTTATTCAAGCCAATGTTATTTTATCAAAGCCAATGTTATGAAATTAAATAACAAAATACGTGTCTCTAGTCTCATCATTAGAAATGCTGATGAAGTAGCATAACATCAGGCGTAGCAACAAAAAATGTTGTAAAATGCATCTTTTCCAGTAATGGTGTACTATTCCGTAATACACAAAAACAGCACTGTAAAATGCAAGAGTCACTCTAAT
Organism: Schistocerca piceifrons; assembly: GCF_021461385.2. NCBI lineage: Eukaryota > Metazoa > Arthropoda > Insecta > Orthoptera > Acrididae > Schistocerca > Schistocerca piceifrons. The sequence goes on along the minus strand of NC_060138.1, from coordinate 329,676,003 downwards.
GAATGTGTTAATGTGCTTATAACATGTAACTTGCCTGAATTGGCTCCGATCACAACAATGCTTCCAACGAAGTTAGAGGTAACTAAGGGACGGATAACACGGCATGCCATCTATATACCGCAGATTCGTCTTACTAGGTCAGGAGAGTCACTGTCTTTCATAAAACATGGGCTGTAGGCAATGGAAAATAGTGTTGATGGACGAAGTCTATAATTGTAGAATTCAGTATTCTTAATCTAGTTAAAAAGAGTTTAAAAACAACTAAATTACTATTTTAAAGGTTATGAGTTTGATCAATGAGAGGATAACAGAAAATCTGTAGAAAGTGAACGGTGGATTTACTGAAGGAGGAATCACAAAACATAAGAAAGGCACTAAAAGGTTAGTTCAAGTGAATGAAACTGTAGGAATCAAGGAGCTTGGAAACCAGTAGAAGGGAAGAAAAAGATACCTGGATGACTACAAAAAAAGCCATGCGAATAATGCAGACGAAACTTTTATGAAATTCTGAAACGTATTTCAAGCAGTAGAGAAATATTCTGACAGTGAACACTGTATGCCCAGATGACGTCGAGGATTCGCAACATAATTTGAAGAGGAGTTGAAATGAAACGTCCACAGATTCAGAAATATGGTATAGACGACATATTTTTATACATGAGAATAGCGGAGTATAAGAAGGTGCTGAATCGCACAACAAATTGTGAAACACAATAACACGGTAAATAAATACGTTCCAAGACAGTTCTACAAATAAGAAATATACCTGTGACGTAAAAAGATACGTGACGTGAACCAAAACAACTACGGACGAATGAAAAAGTATGAGTTAGTATTGGGAAAGAGGGAGTACTATACATTTAGAAACGAAATTGAGAATTAAGTAGTAAATCAAGAACAGTACCTGGCGGCTGTCCCAAGGGTATCATTGAAAAAATGTTGTTGTTGTGGTCTTCAGTTCAAAGACTAGTTTGATGCAGTTCTCCAAGCTTCTCTCTCCTGAGCAAGCCTCTTCATCTCCAAATAACTAGTGCAACCTACATCCTTCTAAATCTGCTTACTTATTCATCTCTTGGTGTCTCTCTACAATTTTTACCCCACACCATTCCCTCCAGTACTAAATTGACGATCCCTTGATGTCTCAAAATGTCCTATCAACCGATCCCTTCTTTTAGTCGTACCACAAATTCCTTGTCTGACAAGTTCTATACGGCACTTCCTCATTAGTTACATGGCCTACTCATCTAATTTCCAGAAGTCTTCTGTAGCATAAAAATTCAAAATCTTCTGTCCGCTACTAGAATAACTGTTTATCGTTCACATTTCTTTTCCATACGTGTCTACACTCCAGACAAATAGCGCACAAAATAGTCTATAAAACACTAATATATATAGTCGATATTAACAAATTTCTATTCTGCAGATATATTTCCCTTGCCGTTGCTAGCCTACATTTCATATACTGAAGAACTACAAGGCGCACATTTCATAAGTGCACATTAGAGATCTGTCAGAGGGCAACAGTAATTAACGACACAGAATCTAGTTTTATTTACTCATAAAGCTTATTGATACACTATACATAATTAATTGCGGTTCAATAGATTTCTAAAAGAATAATTTACGGATTGCACTGACGAACAAGTCATGAGTCTGATGGCATTATTTCTATGACGTTCTGACTAGTCACGTTGTGCTGATCTACACTTTTTCGGATGAGTGACGTCACAAACTGCAACCGATAAGGTGCTGAAATACAATTTTGTGCTTGGCTGCGTCATAGGTTACTCCAAGGAATGGTTTACAGTTATGGCCGGCGTCACAAAGCACCCCTGTTTGTTATTCTCACGGACCCGCGCAGTTTGTATTCGGTGGCTGGTGCGTCATTGCCTTTCGCAAAGCCTGCGTATCATCCAGATTTCGCCGCAGCTGAGAGAGTGTTCAAGGAGACCAAGCAGTTAAGGTAATCAGTCTCCTACTCAGCTCCTCTTCTCAGGAAGGAAACAGTGCACTCAACCTTTCTGTATTGAGTGAATTGTGTGCAAGTGAGAAAGTGTACTAATGTTTTCGTAGCGTATATCTGAGGCGAAACATGGAAAACTGCCCGGTATTCATCTAAAGGGATGTGGGAAGCCTCGCGAAAACACATCCAGGCTGGCTGGTACACCAACCCACGTCGTTAATCCTCTGGGCGGATTCGATTCTGGACCGGCATACAGTCATTCTCACAAGAAAGTGTACGCCGAAATTTTAAATGGAACATCCACACCGACATCTGTGGTAGTGGTCTCGAATGCACTTTTGCACAGTGTATAGATAAACAGTGTGAGAGTTGAATGTTTTGTTTTGTCGGTTGCAGTTTAAAATTAGAGCAAAATATCTGAAGCGTCCTTGTAAATCATCCAGAGGGACCAAGGCTTTCATGTGGAGCTACTGCTGAAATATAGGTTGACTCTTACATAAAAGATTACGGCAACCAGCCACTTTTTATAATGCTATTTATTTATTTAAACAGAGCCGTTACCGTTTTCGAGCCGATAGGTTCATCGTCAAACGGCTAGTTTACGCTTTACATTACATCTCGTTTTTTGTCTCCCCATCTGACGACACCAACAACCAAAACAAGATGTGAGATGATGTCTTTTTAACTCTAATTGTGCCTCACGACGATGTTAAGTGATGTAAACAAAGTATTATTTTTAAATTGAAGATGTTTCGGTTACTTACAATGAAGAATCCGAGCCATTACGTTCCAGTGAAAGTTGCTTATCATCTTGCAGCGTCCAAAACTGTATAATTCACTTTTTGTCTATATATATGCACATAATGTTACATTTTTTGTGTATATATTTGCATAGATGACGGTCGTGAACCGTTCCTTTTAAGCATAAATCTCAAACAAAGAAATGTTCATTAAACCTTTTAACTGCAGAAAGACTAGTTACCGAAAATTAAATATATCATAAATAAAATAACTGAAATGTGGAGTAAGCGTTAAAAATCCAGTAGGGTGATACTGTGGACTAAACCAGATTAGGTCGAACATTTATTCAAGCATTATGTACGGAAATATGCAAATGTTGGCCGTGTGTACATCTACCTCTACAGCGATACTCTGCATATCACATTTAAGTACCTGGCATAGGGTTCATCGAATCACCTTCACAATTCTCTATTATTCCAATCTCATACAGAGCGCGAAAAGAACGAACACCTATATCTTTCCGTACGAGCTCTGATTTCCCCTATTTTATCATGGTGATCGTTTCTCCCTATTAGGTCGGCGTCAACAAATTTTTTTCGCATTCAGAGGAGAAAGTTGGTGATTGCAATTTCGATTTGCATAAAATGATGTATCTGCAGTAATTAGTTAATCAATGCAGTATTTACTTAGTGATTATACGAGGGTTGTCCAGAAAGTACGTTCCAATCAGTTGTGAAATGGACACCACAGTGAAAACCCGATGAAACTTTGCACAGATGTGTTGGATAGTGTCTAGTATGACCGTCGATCACATCAAGACGCTCTTTTCAGTTGCGAGCGCACTGTGAGCGAGTAAAGGTGTCTAGAACAACGATGTCTCCCGCCAAGTAGGAGGGACCTCATAGAGGTTTCGCCTTAATGAATGCAGCCCACCTAACACAACGGCTACGCACTTCCTTCTTCATGGCAATTCTCAGCCACACTCTGCAGGGGCAGTGAAGATGCTCCTGCAGCCTTTTCTATGGGAAGTGTTGGATCACCCACAACACAGACCTAATTGGCTCGTCCTGAGTATCATCTCTGTTCACATTAAATGCCGGATACGAAGACAACACTGGGGCACAGGGTACGCGCTATAGACCAGTGTAGAGAATTATCGGAAAGCAAAGGCAGCTGCCTTCTATGACGATGGTGTTGGAAAATTTGATATAACGCTCGGACAAATGTCTCAGTCGGAGCGGCGACTATGTAGAGAAGTATCTGGAAAGCGTAGCTAATTCTTGTAATTAAAATGCTTCTGATTTTCACTGTGGTTTCCATTTAGCAACCGATCGGAAATTACTTTCTGGACAACCATCGCAATTAAAACGCAGCTATTCACAGAGGTCCAATGCCGGCTGTAATTATCACATGGCAGTCAACCTTGATAGATAGTAATGCAATAATGCGTGATTGACATATTCTGGAAAAAATTAGTTTTGGTTTTAGCCACCAGCTACAAATCAGGCGCTGTGAATGCAAGAACGACGTAGAGGAAAGGTGCCTATTACGCGATTGTTCCCTAATATGAGACACCCCAGCTGTGCTCATGTTAGGGGTTGCACTGTGGTGGAGAGTTTCTTAAACACGTCTTTTGCGTGCCAGACGACGACACAGCGAGTAGGACGCCATAGTTGAGCCAGACACAGTACGTAGAGGTTGATACAAAATTTCTTGTGTTTCGAGTTTTTGCAACATCGGTGTTAAGACAATATTTCAGCTTAAAGGTGAGTCGATATTACTGCACTCTTTTATTGTTGTTATTTGTGACGGTATTACCAATAATTATTGACAATTGGCTTCATTTTTCAACGAACGTTGTTAGCAAGTGCGTGATTCTTTGTGTAAGATGGCGAAATTCCTAATATGCAATAGTATGAGGATCCAAATACGCTACAGTGTCGCATATCACGATACCTACTATGCCCAAGAGATAGAAATGTGGTTGGCAAGTAACCCAGGTCGTGTTATCACCCCACTATTAATAGACAGGTTATTTGGGGCAGCTTACAACAGAGCAGCAACAATGGAAGAATCTGTGAATGCCTTCAGAAAAACAGGTCTCATCCCATGCAACAGAAACAGCTTTAGGGAACATGAATTTTCAATTCATCGCCATGCTGACGCTCTTCGAGAAAGAGATGCCAAAAACGAAAATGAAACTACTGATGGTGATGGTCAAACTGCCAGCCCGGTAGACATCAGACCCCTACCACACATCGCAAAATCACCTGAAGATAGTGAAATAGGTCAAACATTGCGTCTGTGCTCTGCTGCGTTACTAACTTCAACTCCTTATGTGAAGCAAATGCAAGAAGAAATCAGAAGCTGAAGCTAAGAAAGCAGCCAGAAAGTTATTTGCGGAGAAGACTGAATATTCATCAAATCGTAGACCTAAAGCAGAAGAATCGTCTAGTGACTCGGCAGTCGACGTCCATCTTGATGACAGTGGGGATTCAGACAGCAGTGACGACGACGACACAGAGTGTCTGTTCTGTACTGGGCGCTTTTCTGAACACAAACACGGGGAGAATTGGGCACAGTTCACGAAATGTTATCACTGGGCTCATGAAGATTACGGTGTCACAGAAGACAATTTTGTTTGCCCCGGATGTCGTAAATACAAACCTAAGTAGAGTGAAATGAGTGAAGGATAACAGAAATGAATGAACATGTAAAAATTGTATATTCATATGTCATTATTCTGTAATAAAATAATTAAAGCAAAATATTATTACTGTCTCATATTAGGAAACCTTGATCTCATTTCTACGAAATTCCTTGTTTGTGAAGATTTAATAACTACTCTGAAAGATTGTTTGTTACTGCAAATACGAAAATTGTATAACAAAATTAAATAATGCACGATATAAAAAATACAACTGCACTTACTTTTAGGTGTTTCAAATGGGTTTACAAAAGTGTGTCTCATTTTAGACACCTTTTCTCTACTGAAATTTTTCCTTATGTTATGGATTAGGGGCGGAATGTAGACAGAAAAGGTAAAACAATTGAGAAAGGCATAATGTTAATTCTATTATTAACAGCCGCTTACACAATTTGTTCATGAGCACTAGAGACGTCGACAAGATGTTGTATCCATAAAAACACGTAATCAGCAGTTGTCTGCAGCAGTGCCGAAGGACTCTGAGCAACGTGTTTCTCTATATTGGCCTTCAGATCAGATGGAGACCGGGAAACGCGTTCATTTAGATATCACGAGAGGAGAACACGTTCGTCAAAAGTTGCCTTAAGAAGATCTTTCACTGGGCGTACGAATGGTTCTAATGGCTCTGAGCACTATGGGACTCAACTTCTGCGGTCATTAGTCCCCTAGAACTTAGAACTAGTTAAACCTAACTAACCTAAGGACATCACACACATCCATGCCCGAGGCAGGATTCGAACCTGCGACCGTAGTGGTCTCGCGGTTCCAGACTGCAGCGCCTAGAACCGCACGGCCACTTCGGCCGGCATGGGCGCACGAAAACAGTGGTTTCCACACAGTTGCGCTTTCACAAAGCACGAATCACATGCTGTACAAGGATGTCTAGATAAAGTTCAGGTGTCATGGTACACCTGACAGGCACTCTGGAGCTCTCTTCAAACAAGAACGGACTGAGAATAAAGGTGCCCTTGAATCTCCACCACCGAGTCACATACGGCGAGTGGATTGCCCCTTTGTGCACGAAACGCAGTTTAACATTACCTCAAATTCAGCAGTTCTGTGTATTCACTGCACCTTGTAGTGTAAAATGTTTCTGCCACTCCACAGAATATTGCTCGGCCACATGTGATCAACTTCGATCTGTGCCAGAAACCGAAGAGCAAATTTAGAGCGTTGCTGCGGATCATGAGGTTGCGGTAGTATATTCCCTTTGAAGGCTAGGATAGTCACTGTGAAGTTCTCAGATTCCAATTCATCTTGAAGAGGATACCAAATCACTGACGATGTTTCATCTATGAAAGGTTACAGAAATGTGGAGCTCAGTGTAATACTGGAATAGCGAAACTTTAATATTAGCGAGCACTTGAATATAGTGGCTAACATTTACGCTCTTGTTCCACAGTGACCATCTACCCTGCATCTCGCTATTGTGGTTTCCTACGAATATGTCTGAACTGACTTGATACTGTGGATACTGTACGTCATCAATCAATGCAATACTAATAAGAACTATCTCTCGTGCAGAAAATAAAGATGGTACGAAGAACATGAAATCTACCATAAATATGACTTTGATGAAGCAAAGTTGGATCACAAACTTATTCATTTATAGCAGTTACGTGCCTGAATGGAAATTGGAAATGAATCATAATTGTGGAGACAGAACTCTGAATGGAAGAGAGTATCTGTTGATGAAAGTCCAAAGAACACATCTTTTTTACTAGGATAAAATCGAGAAAATTTGAGAAAATAGCTATCAGATCGAATCTCTGCAAAAAAAGTGGAGGAGACAACAAACGATTTTGACCACCCACGGACCCAAGATATTGCATTTTTTCCGGAAGAGACCCAGTAACGATTTTGCCAAAACCAACATTATAAATGAAAACAAAAGTTCACAATGCGTGTGTGAGATTCGAACTCACGTTTCGTAACTATGCCCTCCGGCGATACAAATTCTGATGTATCTATGTCGACGTTAGTACGACAGCTATGCTGAAAGTAACAGACATTACGGTCTGTCGCGGCGGTAGGCGGGGCTACAGCCGCCGTCTTGGTGCCATAAAGTTCCTACACTTAGTACACATCCACCGGTGGCAGCGTGTGGTCTGTGTATCTGCTACTTTGGTTTCTATGACGTATTAAAATGTGCGATGCAATATGCTACCTTGCTTTCTCTGATGTATTAAAATGTGCGATGCAACAGAAAATTCTGTGATTAGATTTTTGATGGCAAAATATTGGAAACCAATAAAAATTTATCGGAACATTTATGATTTGTAAAGAAAAGGAATAACGAGTGAAAGCCGAGTGAGGCATTGGTGCATTGATTTTAAAAATGGCCGTACCAATGTTCACGATGAGGACCGCAGTGGTAGGTCTAGCCTTGTGAGTGGTAAACTAGTGTTTAAATTAACGACAAAATTGGTGAAAACTGTCGTTTTACTATTACAGAACTTTCGCCAGACTTTCCGCAAATTTCACGGAGTTTGGTGCATGAAATAGTGGCGAAGAAGTTTGGTTAACAAAATTCTTGTGCTAGGTGGGTTGCCAGAATGCTAACGGAAGACCACAAAAAAAAACAGACTGGCTGCAGCATTGACGCTCCTCGAAAATTACGATAAAAATGGTAACAAAGTTAGTGATTGTGTCGTAACAAGGAACGAGACTTGTATGATGCATTCCAGTTGTGAAAGAAAAAGTCTATGGAATTGGGACAGACAAATTCTCTCAAGAAACTAAGGATATGTTTGCAAACGCTGACAGCAAGAAAGATCATGGCTGCTGTGTTTTGGGACTCTAAGGGAGCGATTATCGATGATTTAATTGACATGACGCAACAATTGACTCAGGGAGCTATTGTCAGACACTGACAGAGTTAAGGCGGGCGACACGAAACAAGCATCGGGGAAAAATTAGAGCAAAAGTTTTGTTTTTTCACGACAACGCACACGCACATACGGCCAATCGTACAGGAGAGCTCCTACGCTGCTATGGACCGGAGGTGTTTTATCATCCACCATATAACGCGGATCTGACACTGAACGACTACCACCTCTTCCCAGCAGTGAAGACATGGCTCGCTACACAACGCTTTGATACTGACGCCAAACTGCACGCCAGAATAAACCAGTGGTTGCAATCGCAAGATTTCTACAGAGACAGTACTGAAAAACTTGCGCCTCAGTTAAATGGCGATTAGGTAGAGTGTAGCTTTAGAATCTATATAATAAAATTTGATATTTTGTTTCAAACCGTCTATTACTTTATGGATAGCCCTCGTACTACGGATTCTATTTCACCCAAGGTTTTTTGTGATACTTTATTATTATCATTATTATCATTATTATTATTATCATCGTCGCACAGCCCGAAGTTCCATGTAATTATATACAGAATCATTTTCACACACTCAGAATCGGAGACAAAACACAATTATAACATGAAACGAGTCTGTTCTTATCCCAGCCACGTATTGTAATTGCTTGTGTCTTGTGTCCTCATTTTATTTAGAGAAAAAATTTCGTACCACTGTTCCTGTTTAGAGAAAAAGAAATTAATTTCATTTTTCATTCACGGTGGACAAATTCTTTGTTTTTCAATTACTTCCCTGCAAAGGTAAAGTTTTTGTGAGTCTTCCGTTCTCTAGATATGTGAGGACCCCTTCTGCATACAATCCTAAGGAATTTTTGTGTCAATGTAGCCCCTGATTTGTGAGGTTAGTTATTTTTCGCTATATGACTTCTCACGACAGCCGTAACTGCTGTAAACCACGTAAGGGATGCGAGTGATATCGATCCGAAAATCCAGGTTCAATTCTCGTTCCACGGAGGTTATATTCATTGATGTGTAAATCATTAAAAATATAGCTGAAGCAGTTACATATTTTTAAAATCGAAGGCAGTTCTATAGGCAGGCAGCGAGTGTATACTCAGGATTCTGAAGTAGTCGTGAACGGTTCTTCCCGATCTAAGAAGAGGAAGGAGTTATCGTACAGGGTGGCAAGACAAAACTGGCCTTACAATACGATTCGAGCAGTGTTTTCTGGTGTTCGAACTCTTTTCGGATAGTTACTGATTTTATTCGCTCATTTCGTGCCGCTTTGCGACTGTGTTTTGCAGTGCGGACTTTGAAGGAAATTTTGCTCAATCACTTCCAGTCTTAAGCTCTTGGTGAAACACTTCCACGAATTGTGCTTCATAAAACACTCAACAATGAACAAGTTCTGTTTTATCGTGGGAATCATTTTATGTTGCTTTCAACTGGTATCTAAACACATGTGTTCCTCTCACTCACTCAACCGTAGCGACGCAACGAAGTACTCAGAATAAACTATGTGGGAGATGAACATCTGTCTTATAAATATTTTACGGGCAAGATTTATTTTGCGCATTTTATATAAATGTAGGAAGCAACTATATTCATTTCTTTTCGGGAGAAATATCAGTACAAGTATAAGCATTTCAGCATACTTCCTTCCATTTCCCTTACGGAACCCGTCTTGTAGAATAACTTACCTGTCGTCCTGTTGTCATCTACGTAAATAACTGATATGTGTCACCTGATATTCTCCCAACCAACACTAATAGCAAAATAAAATATTACAAGTATAGATGATTTGTTGCTACAGAAACACTACACAAAGTTGCGAGAGTACAGGTTCAGAGCCCACGATATTGTGGTGCCTCATGTTGTTTCATGGGCCTCGACAGCATACTTCTGGATCAGACTGTTTAATTAGTTGCAATGAAAATAAGAGAGGCAGTTTAACTGAAGCATTCCAAAAGTGCTCAACCAGCCCTAATATGCCGAACCCTAACGTGAACAAGCAAGGTTACGCTAGATTCGTTAATTATCGAAATGCAAAACATAATTATCACTTCTGCACTATTCTCTGTATCCTCGATGGCTCAGTCGGATCGCCGGTACGGTAGCTCAGCATCTTCGGTCAGAGGGTTTGCTGCCCTCTGTAATAAAAAAACTGAGCGAACGCATCAACGATGAACTTGAGAGGGTGCCATGGAACGTCAACTCCGAACAAATGCAGCGAGCAATAACGAACAAAATGAGATCACTAAAAAAAGGAAAGATAGAGCGTCTGAATTGGAAGCAGGAGATCCCGGGTTCGAGTCCCGGTCGAGACACACATTTTCGACTGTCCCCGTAGATATTTAGCAACGCCTATAAGCTGCTACTGGTCTAGATTTCACTGTAATTTCAGGTTTGTTGTTTCTTGTTTCATGCCATGCTATGTTGTTCATATACACTACTGGCCATTAAAATTGCTACACCACGAAGATGACGTGCTACAGACGCCAAATTTAACCGACAGGAAGAGGATGCTGCGATATGCAAATGATTAGCTTTTCAGAGCATTCACAAAGGTTGGCGCCAGTGGGGACACCTACATCATGCTGAAATGAGGAAAGTTTCCAACCCATTGCTCATACACAAACAGCAGTTGACCGGCGTTGCCTGGTGAAACGTTGTTGTGATGCCTCGTGTAAGGAGGAGAAATGCGTAGCATCACGTTTCCGACTTTAAAAGGTCGGATTCTAGCCTATCGCGATTGCGGTTTATCGTATCGCGACATTGCTGCTCGCATTGGTCAAGATCCAATGCCTGTTAGCAGAATATGGACTCGGTGTGTTCGGGAGGATAATACGGAACGCCGTGCTGGATCCCAACGGCTTCGTACCACTAGCAGTCGAGATGGCGGGCATCTTATCCGCATGGCTGTAACGGACCGTGCAGCCACGTCTCGATCGCTGAGTCAACAGATGGGGACGTTTACAAGAACAACAACCATCTGCACGAACAGTTCGACGACGTTTGCAGCAGCATGGACTATCAGCTCGAAGACCATGGCTTCGGTTACCCTTGACGCTGCATCACAGACGGGAGCGCCTGCGTTGGTGCACTCAACGACTAACCTGGGTGCACGAATGGCAAAACGTCATTTTTTCGGACGAATCCAGGTTCTGTTTACAGCATCATGATGGTCGCATCCGTGTTTGGTGACTTCGCGGTGAACGCACATTGGAAGCGTGTATTCGTCATCGCCATACTGTCGTATCACCCGGCGTGATGGTATGGGGTGCCATTGTTACACGTCTCGGTCACCTCTTGTTCGCATTGACGGCACTTTGAATAGCCGATGCTACATTTCAGATGTGTTACGACACGTTTCTCTATCCTTCATTCGATCCCTTCCAAACCCTACATTTCAGAAGGATAATGCACGACCGCATGTTGCAGGTCCTGTACGGGCCTTTCTGGATACAGAAAATGTTCGACTGCTGCCCTGGCCAGCACATTCTCCAGATCTCTCACCAACTGAAAACGTCTGGTCAGTGGTGGCCGAGCAACTGGCTCGTCATAATACGCCAGTCACTAATCTTGACGAACTGTGGTATCGTGTTGAAGCTGCATGGGCAGCTGTACCTGTACACGCCATCCAAGCTCTGTTTGACTCAATGCTCAGACGTATCAAGGCCGTTATTACGGTCAGAGGTGGTTGTTCTGGGTACTGATTTCTCAGGATGTATGCATCCAAATAGCGCGAAAATGTAATCACATGTCAGTTCTAGTATAATATATTTGTCCAATGAATACCCGTTTCTCATCTGCATTTCTTCTAGGTGTAGCAATTTTAATGGCCAGTAGTGTAGTTGAAATTTCGGACCTAGCTTTCCTCTTTCTAACATTGTATTCAGGAATGTAAAACTTGTCCACTTATTGCTTGAGAGACTGAATGCAGCTGAACGCCCCAACATTAACCGTAAATGGTCGGCTCCTGGCGTGCTACTGGAAGCGCAACGCACAGTGGTCGCGGAACTGCATCGCGCCACATCCGTTGCGTTCTCCATCCTGTCTTTCTGGTTGCATGAACCCATCCAGTAGTTGCCAAGCAGCAGCAACAGTTCGAATGACTTCTCTCCAGGACTCGAATTAAATTATGCTCTCTCGTAACGTAATATTTATATCTTTAATTTCGCTGGTATATTTCTTCTTCAGTCCAAACGATAAGCAACTCATTTGCGCCACATTCTCTTCTTCCGAACTCACTTTTAAATGTCACGAATAAGTAAAATGAATGCAGTTGAATGGCACTAACAGACATCCGCGTCGACTGGATTTGCATACAGATGTGATTAAATTACGAACGCCTTCTTTTTAAAGGCTTGTAGTATATGAGCAAAGATTTTTGAAATAATTTGTAAACGTTAAAAATGGTAAGCGCAAAACACTGATTGTTGTGTAGGCTACATCATTTATATCGTTAGATCCAAATCCATACAGTGGATCAGAAGTGGAATAGATCAAGTAAAAGCTGCAGAGTAATTCACAGCTCCCTGGGGGGGGGGGGGGAGGGGGGGAGGGGGGGGGGGGACAAAGTGGTCTATGTATGATTATTTGCATTACCCACACTAATCTGTCAGGTAGCGTCGCAATTAGTTTTGCTCATCCTGGCTAGAAGCACGTATTGCAACTGTCTGATCACGCCGATGTATTTGGATTTATAATGATTCACTACTCAATTTCTGAATTATCTGCTATAGCCATTCATTTTACACGTTGCGAAGCCCTCTATCTTTACTGCGTTCGTCTTTGGCAATACTGCAACTGTCTTCTCTCTCTCCAGAGCTGTGGAACAGCTGAGCCGAAGGCCCAAGCAAATCTACCAATACGCTAGCTGGCTGGTGACAGCTCCGTCCTTTGACATGCCCTTTCTTAGGTTTAGAAAACACGCCCTCTGACAGCTCGGTAATCGGCATCATCTTACTTTCATCTCAAAACATTTGTCTTCGAAAAGTTTTAGAATGTAATCTTTAATTTCCAATGTTGACTTTTCCACATAATCACCAGCCAATTGGATACATTTCTGCCAACGATGAAAAAGTTTTCTGAAGTCGTCACAGAAGAAGTCGACACTCTATTACCGCAACCGCTGTCTCACAGTTCTCTCAACGTCTTCATCAAGCATACTGGTGTCCCCGCAGATCGTCTTTCATTAGCGGGAACAGATGGAAGTCAGACGGTGCTGAATTTCATTGCAGGAGTCAGCACCGGGGTACCCATCGTGCACAGATCTTCCGATAGCCAAGCAAGGCAACAATGTGACCCACAAGTTCTTGTGAAATGTCGATTGTGCTTGCAATTTCTCTCTGAGTAATTCGACGATCGTCCTGAATCAATCTGTCAACATTTTGCTTGTGAAACTCGGTAGTTGCTGTCACAGGACGTCCAACTCTTTGTCACAGAGCTCAGATGTTCCCGCCTTAACATCTTTAAACTTACTCGCCCCGCGACGCACAGTACTCATATCAACACAACCACCATAAACTGCTTTCATTCTCTGATGAACCTCCTTTGGGGTGACACCTTCTGCTGTCAACAATTCAATGACTGCACGTTGCTTAAATCGCATTGACCGACCGTCTGTGCAGGGTTCCATACTTGACACTGTAACAACACAACCGTTCAGTGCTAGGGCTTCTCGCGAACTGGAGCTGTAAAGAAAAGGCTACGGAACAAGCCAGTACCTGCCGCATACCAATGCTGCCAACTGTTGAAGAGATACGAAGGTGGAGACATTACTTTTCAGTCAACCCTCATATTACGGAAGCTTGTTTCAACATTTGCAACCAGAGTCAAAGGATAAAAATTTTCAACCGTTCCTGCAGGTATTCTGTAATGTTTACAACAATCATCAATCTGTTTCATACGAAGTCAACGAAAGCAAACTTTTCATATCACATTATGGAATAAAATACATGTTCAACCTGATGGCAGGCTTATAGGTCTTCTTTGAATTACTCAGCTTCAAATTGGTTTTGCTATAAAAATATATTAAAAATTAATTAGAGAAATTTTACCAATCTACCTGCTTCTTGTAATTACCTCAGTTGTATGATCTTGGTAACGTCACACTAACTGAGAAGGAACGTTGTGACGTAGGAGCTGAGTGTTAGCGTTTCTTAGAGGGAGTCACCTTACGGCGGAAACTGTGACGAAGGCTCCTACGTAAAAGCACGTCTGCAGCGACAAAACTCGTGAGGCGGTGGCGCTGGTTCCCAGCACTACAGCTGCTGCGTCACATGTTTTTTTAAATACGGCGTTTCTTGTGGAAAAAGGGCGTAGCAACAGTGACGTCGGCACCAGAGCGCTCTGGCGGCGCTGGAGAAGAGCGTGCGTCACTCAGGACACAGATAAGAACCAGCCGGCCGGTTTCCTTAAAAGTATGGAGGAGAAGTCTTCACTGTTTTCACCGACAAATGGACACCGGTGTGAGAAAAAGAATGTGTTTAACAACAACGCGTGAAGAGTGTTGTAGCAAATAGGTGTTTATAAATATGAGTGAACGGAATTATAAAAATGGAAAATACGACAAATACTATTCATAACGGCACTGATCTTCAGTGGTCAAAAAACATTTTCGGCGATGTTTACAGTGCTGCTGAAAAGTGGCTCCTTATGGTACGCTCGTCTTGTAGACGAATATCGTCATCAGACAAATCAGCAGATGGAATGGCGAACTTGATTTATTGACCTGAGCAGAGCTTCTGGAAGGCATGTTGATAGTCGCACTGTTACAGTCAACAGCTGTTACAGCTGTAGCAGTATGACAAATCTATCACAGACACGTCTTAGAGGCAGCCTTCATGTGTTGCATTGTGCTATGAAAGCATTCTTAGTACATAATATTTTACTTCTAGATGTCAGAGTGCGTTGCTGTTCAGTCATGGATCAAAATTTTGCAAAAGAATGAGAACGTTTTCAGGGCATTTGTACTACGTTTCATATTAATATAATCGTATTTTTACTCCAGTTGCGGATCACATTTTTTGTGTATTAGGTTATTAATTTCTGTCAGTTATGACCGTCTTTAAATCTGAGTACACACAGCTTGCTAAGCATATCGAGTCCGCATGTGTAAAAATGGTACAGACACAATAATGAGCTGTACAAGTTTCGTCGTGGATATATCTGATTTAAATACCACGTGGAAATTGCAAGAGACAAGTTTACTCTATGACGCTACTTATTAGACTGCGACTATATCGCAATTCTTGGAGTAATATTAGTTATGTACTCAGGTGAAGTGGTAGGCCAGCTTATAACGTTCTACCAGGACACAGGAATAAACGGAATATAATTGTCTGGTTTATCTGCTGCAATCAACGCCTTAGGCACAGCCTTTCTTGCGACGAACTGAAACTTGTAGTAAGTCTAAGCTGGAGCCCTTGTGACGCACTGAGTGATCCAGGAGCGCTACTGTCGACCACTGGGGCAGGCATCAATAGCGGCTTTTTTGCAGCACACCAAATAGAATCCAACCGTGTTACAAATCACGGCTGAAGCAATACGCTGTTGAATGTGTCACCAGTAAATTTGGTTTCGCAGGTGTACAAAGATACGCACTTTCGAACAGGCTGCCTTTATGCATTTTTACGCTTTTATTTCACAGTAAAGCTATTTTTCTTGAGATTCAGCCTTGAATTTTAGCTGAGATACATTCGCAGATATGTAGGCAGTACAAAAGCCATTGTAACCACTTTAAACAGGAGGCGGAACACTGCAGAATACGGAAAAAGACAAGCACCTGCATTAGTTCCAACAGGTTCCGCTGTCCGTCCAAACACACAGCACTGAGACTTCACAAGGTTAGCTCGGTGCGTGACGTGCTGCAGGTAGCCGGCCAAGTAGGGGTAAGATCCAGTAAGGTGCGATACAAACTGTAATAACGGTGACCACGTTGATACAGCATTCAGAGTGTTACATCGGCCTACGGTAGAAGTCGGTAGACTAAGTACAGAGTAGTTCAGCAGCCGGTGTAAGCAAGGGATGATTTTTGTACAGTAGTACTCTTCTATGAAAGTGTCTATATCTATTATCCATTTCATAAAGACTGATCCCTGATTTCGAGCTCGTGTTCTGGTCACATCGCATGACGAAAATCTATGTGTTATACCTTGCCGGAATCGTGGAACTGTGTACTTTTATTTGGTGTATGAATATCACATTTAGTCGAAAAGGGGACAGCGTAGGCGGTAATATTTAAGAGAAAGTGCGCTTTTTTGACGATGTTTTGGAGAAAGTCGAATTTCAAGGAGTCATAGGAGTCAGACCGTAGTTAGGAGTAAAATTTACTTTGCCGGGTTACAGATAATAGCATACTCAACTTCCAAAAACGAATTGTCGTTGCTTTCCAATTAGTCGTTTTGTCCTAATGACGGTGGGCGTAGATCGCTGCAGTTCGCCTAATAGTGATACACATTAACAAGACGAAAAGTGTAAATTTAAGCTCTGTTGTTGCCTTTCACAGCTGTTTTCTATGCACGTAAATCTACATCAAGCGCTGATATCACATCTTTAATTTATTTGCTTTCGCGTTTCTACGCGCTCTGTGCTCGCGTATGCTCTGTTGCTGGACCTCTGAGCAGTATTTCCACTTAATTGTTCGTTGTTGGAGTGTTTAAATCGCGGCTTCCCGTCAGATAGGAAACAATCATGCTTCATATCGTTGTTTTGCGTTCGTGTGAGACAGTGCTCGTAACATAATTAGTTGGCTTGAGCTTGTGTAAAACCCCGAATCATTTACGGAGTTGTGAAAAGTCTATGGTGATCAGTGCGCGTTCTAACTTCGAAGCCGAAAAAGAACAGGGTGCGAGTAGTTCCTTATCTCAGCCCGTAAAAAGAAATTCTGAACGTCTCGGTATTAGTGAAAGTACGGTGAAGCGGATTTCAAGAGAATGTAGGGAAACTTCGTGTCTTGATGTCTTGTAATCACCAAAAAAGAGTTATGGCAAGAGGCAGAAGTATATATTGGACTGGACCAGTTTATACAGGGAGTCATAAGAAGAAAAATCCGTTTCTATGTCGAAAAGCAGTTTCCAACAGTGGCAGCCGTGTTGGAAAAGATGAAGAATGAAGTGGAAGATTTCTCCTGATATGAGTGAAAAAACCATTTGACGAGCTATTCGAACATTATGCTTCAGATACAAAAAGTACAACAAAAAACCTGTGCTGATCGAAAATAACCAAGTAGTAGGAACAGAAGACTAGTTCTTACGAGAAATAACACACTTCGCAACAGTGGATGAACTGTTTATTACAATGAAGAGAGTTGGTGTGGTGCAAATCGTTCCAGAAAATTTGGTTGGCAGGAACAAAAAATTCCACATGCATCATACTGTTTTAAACACGGTTATCTCTCAGCAACCGTATATAAGTTTCAACATAGGAATCGCACAGCCAACTGGTGCATCAGAAAACGTATACGATTATCACAGACGAAGTGTTCAAAGGTGGAATGCCTGGAAAGGAGGAATTCCAACACAGTTCGGTTCTGGTAAAAGGATTTTAATCTGCCACATTGGGAACGACGATGGGTTCGTGCAAAATGCTGGCTTATGTTTTACTGGGCAAAAAGGAGGTGTAAATCGTCATTCTGAAATGAATGCCAGACGCTACGAAGAGTGGTTTAGCAGCGTTCTGGGAAAAATTACCAAACAGATCTACGATTGTTTTATATGAGGCTCCATATCACACGATTATAAATCCAGTATCACGAAAGACATCTACGAAATTGAGATAGGATTCTGTTATTGAAATGATGGAAAGCAATAATGTAGAGTTTCCACGTAATGCCGCATCATTAGAGGAATTTACTAAAGCTGACCTCCTGGAACACACGCGACCGCGCTTTAGGGCGGAGGAATACATTTTGGAAAGTATATTGCGATCAGTGGACAAGAAAATTGAACTTCTGTGGTTTCCTGTCGCGCACTGCGATTTGAACTGATTCGGGCATTTGTCAAGAACAAGGTAGCAAAAGCGAGCAAGAATTTTAAAATAAATGATACTTTACAGTTGAATCGCTCCTCTCGGGAAAGTGTTCCCCAAAGTGCCTGGAGGAATTCAGTGAAATATGTACACCATCTTAATAGTTATTCACAAAGAGATCACTGTCTTATAGGAATACAGAGTATTTCAAAAGTGATGATCAATAATGTACTCATGGAGAGCGCAGGCCAAAACTGGCTAAAAAGCTACAGTAAACATGTGTCCCCAAATCAACCGTTGCCAAGGTATTGCATTAATTCGAGTTGAGCACCAGCTGTAAATTCCCCTCGATAGCGCGGCATTTACTTTGGTATCTCAAGGTTTGGGATCGATATCTGTTTGTTTCAGCAAGCGCGACTACTTCTTTTTCCCCCTTCGTATACTGTGCCGTATCAGCCTTACAATCAGTTATGAATGTTAAGTCACCGTGGACAGAGGTTAAACCAATGAAGAGTACGCTGACATGCACTTTACGTATGATAAAGCGAATGGTAGTGCCCTTGAGGCAGCACGATTGTATGAACGAGCGTTTCCTCTCCGCGGGCAACCCGACAGGCGTACATTCAGCCGGTTACACCAGCGCCTTACAGAAACCGGGAGTTTCGCACACCACGTACGAGAAGGTCGACCCAGATCTATAGAACCCGATGCTGAAGAACGGATCTCATGCATTGTACACGAACGTTCAAGTACTTCAACAAGGAGGATTGCTACCCAAGACCGTGTCCTGTGTCTTAGCAGTGTACGGTGGATTTTACAGTGTCAAGTACTCCGTCAATAACACTCCAGCGAGTGCAAGCCCTCAACAATGCCGAGTTCCCTCCTAGAGAGGGCTTCTGCCAATACATGCAACAACAATGTACCCTAAATCACATTTTTAAGCACTATTCTGTTATTGGATGAGGCTGGATTTACTAGTGGCGGTATTTTAACTTGAATAACTGTCACATTTGGGCCGATGTCAGTTCTAATGCAACAGACGTATGACGACATCAGCAGCGTTATTCGTTGAACGTCTGGGTATGACTGCTCGGAACCGCATAATTGGGTCACTATTCCTACCACAGAGAGTAACCGGGCAGCAGTACATGCGATTTCTGCGTATTGTACTACGACATGTAGATGACGATGTCCCACTAAACCAACGCCTGAGCATGTGGTTCATGCATGACGGCGCTCCAGCACATTTTCATTGACTAGTTCGCCATCTTCTAACTTCGAAGTATGGTCAACGTTGGATAGGTAGAGGAGGGCCTGTGCCATAGCCTCCAAGGTCTCCGGATTTAAGTCCCATGGATTTCTGTGTGGGGGGTCATGTCAAAAGCCTGGTCTACGATACCGAGGAATTACGTTTGCGGATTGAAGCAGCCTTCCAGATTTACAGAATTCCCCAGGACTACCTGAGAGGATCCGCAACCCATTTGAGACGAGTTGAACGTTGTATTCAGACGCATGGACAACATTTCGAACACCTACTTCAGCATTTAGGGATGCCATGTGTTCCTAGACACTGATGAACCACAATAGAAAATGTTTTGCTTGATTTTTGGACTCACGTCTATTGGAGCTTTTTGGCTACTTTTGGCCTGTACTTTCCATGTGTGAGTTATTCACAATGACTTCTGAAAGGTCCTGTAGAACCGTTGCTAATCCAAGTAGACGAGTACAATATGCAAATGTTCATTTATTGTGATATGCTTGCATATAGAGCATTTATTTACAATTTCCCATTTCATTTCCCTCTACTCGCAGCAAAAACTGAATGCGGCTGTGCTGTACTGGAACGTGACTGCGAAGTTTCGCGTCACAGCAGTGGCGTCGGGCTGTGGTGACAACTACGCTCGAGCGCAGCCGTGCGTGTACCGCAGCTACAAACAAAATTGCTTTACAAACTAGCAAACACGAGGGGTATTCACTGGTAGAGATATATGATGTAACCAACAGAAGCTCAAGTTTAACACCAGTGCCTCCTCCGTCGCGATAGCTACAACGATAAGCTTTATCGCAGCATCTTGCGTTTGACATTGTAGCGATGAAACGAGTAATCAGGAAATATCGAAAATCCCCATGAAAATAGGACAAGGTTGTATCTTTAAAATGTGCAAAGAAATTTTTTCTCCTAATTACGATCTGATTTTTGTGTGTCCTTAAAGTTGCCACACTGAAAAATGCTTGAAAAAGTATGGTTTCTCTGAAATATTACAGCGTATGTCGCCCCATTTCAACTAGGATGTAGTACTCATACGCTAAATTAAAGGAGACATTTTCACGATTCCAGCAAGGTATAAAATAAAGATGGTGTTAATGTAATGTGACCAGTATATGAGCTCAAAGTCGGGGGTCAGTTATTAGGAAATGGATAACAGATCAGGCGTTCCCCGACTGTTACTCTGTCGGAACGCTTTGGGAATCCTGGTAGTCTGATGGAACACCTTGTTTATTTTGAAGATTAATACAATTTTTTTTTAAATTGAAAAACTTGTTTTGTTCGATAACTAATAACACAAAAATCAGAATTAAATTTTAAAAAATGTTTAGTACTGTCAAAAAGTCGGAAAGAAGCGCCATACTATTAATAGTGTTCCGCGGAGTACTTCTTCACTTTCCGCGGAACATCAGTGATCCGCCGAACGCAGTTTCGGAAACCCTGATCGAGGGCACTAGTGTAGTGGATAAATCTAATACATTGTTATTCAACTACTCGCGCTTATACGATCCGATTTGTTTCAAAGTAGCAGCGATTTTCACCCTATCAACGTCTGGCCTACATCACAGACACATTTGCCGGACCAAGAGTGGAATGGCGACAATTTCGTGATATGTTTAAGCATACCGTCTGTCCCTAAGGCGATCTAGGGCGGCACAAACTGAAGCGCACAGGTCGCGAAAAGGAATTATCTGGTTTCGAGTTCCAGTCCGCCTCCCAATTTCACTTCACACAAATAGTCATCGCAACGGATTTTCTGCTGTAAAATAATAACATGTTACCTAATATTATTAACTTAATACACTAAAACGTCCCGAAAGGCGGCAAATGTTCATGGACTGTCCAGTTGCCAGCACAAGTACTTCGAAAACACAATAACTTGTACTCATTGTGATGATAGTTGGATGCTATACTTAGTTCATCGTAAGAATAAAGTTGATGTAAACAAACACAAAAGCGATGATTGGTCAGCAACCGCAGCTCTCTCACATTGGTATTGTTCGGCTCTTGGAAATTGGTCGAACGTATGTATTAGCTATCTTATTACTATTCACTGTAAAAGAACCTTTAAGACATTCTGATGTATTAACAACCTAAGCCGTTTTTATTACGTAATTTTTACTTCAAAATCGTGCACAGTGACAGTCTCTGTAAGTGCTGCTTGTGCTCTGATTGTCTCGCTGTTTATACGTACTGTAAAAAGGAATGACATTGCTTTGTGCTTCGTCGTGAAACACGCGCGCAGTGCACCGTTAATGGCGTGAAACAAATTGTGTTACTGCTTTTTACAAGCTTGCAGAGAAAAATCAGCTTTGACGTTTTTCGAGAAAAGCTATATACTCGTAGTAAATATAGGAACAGGTTATATTATATCATAATATGACATATTATCATTTAAATACGCAGTTCATCAAATATATGTTAAGGCACACTTAATTATCATTTTTCAAGAAAAATACACGTCCTCTAGTTTCTAATTAAGTATCGCACGCAAAATGCAGGTTTTCATTGCAAATATACAGTCTGAATTATTCATATTTTATACGAGTAAAAGTTTTCTGAAGATTGTTGAAATTAAGAAAACAGTACACAATTAAATTTTTTTGAGAAAAATGAAAAATCGCTCTTAATTTGAATATGTTCGTTGTTTTGAAGGACAGATACAGTCTCACACGAGCCAGAGTGATAAGCTTCATAGAAACATGGAACACAATAATTCTCGCGGCGTGAGAACATTGTACAAATGTTGTATTTTTACAATTGTCACCGTAACACTGCAATCTGAACCCAATAGGATTGATCTGAAGCCAAGTTAAGGGATTTGCCGGGAGAAATAACTAGACATTTAAGTTGCCCAAGGTACTGGAACTAATGCACGAAGGCCTGTGACACTTAATTGCGGAATGCAGAGCAGCACGTAATAAAAGAGGAGGGGCAAATGCAGATTTTATGGTGGGTTGGGATACTTTTGCTGATCGCATCGTCATCAACATAGCAGTACTGAGATGTACCGTATTCTTCGGTGTCCGATATGAAAGGAGTTCAGAGATTACTATACGACTGACTGTAATACCTTCAGTGGCTTCAATATTTAACTACAGGAGAGATCAGCAGAGCGCTTTTACGCCACACATAGCTCATGCAGAAAAATTTCGCTTGTTAACGTCACAAATTTTCATCGTTCTTGTTTTTAATTATAGTACTATGTTATCTAAGATCGTGAGACTGTTTTCTGTCCATTCACCTAAGAAGCGTATCGTTTGAGTCTTGCCCTATGTTATTTCCTTCTGTTTAAAACTTAAATGACATTCAAAGCTATATTGTTTCTTTGCTCGTCTCTTTTTACGCATTTACTGCAACTGTTCACAACACTACAGGTTAGCTGGATCACTTGCCTGCCACGCGGTGTAGACGCGCGGTCTAGGACGCCTTGCGACGGTTCGCGCGGCTCCCCCCGTCGAAGGTTCGATTCCTCCTACGGCATGGGTGTGTGTGTCGTTCTTAGCGTAAGTTACTATAAGTTAGATTAAGTAGTGTGTAGCCCTAGGGACCGATGACCTCAGCAGTTTGTCCCATAGGAACTTACTATCACCAATCACTTGCCTGGCCATTGCTGTTGAACCATACCATCGCTTAGTCGATTTACACGTAACGCACTGCATGAAACGTACCCTCATCCAAATGGTTCAAATGGCTCCAAGCGCTGTGGGACTTATCATTTGAGGTCATCATTCCCCTAGACTTAGAACTACTTAAACCTAACTAACCTAAGAACATCACACACATCCATGCCCGAGGCAGGATTCGAACTTGCAACCATAGCAACAGCACGGTTCCGGACTGAAGCGCCTAGAACCGCTCGGCCACAGCGGCTGGCCGTACCCTCATTATCGTACTTGACTGTACTCGAGACAGCTTGTGTTCCGCTCCACGTGGAACTAAATCCAATGAGGTTCCAGCAAATGCGGAAGAATACAAACTGTAATATTTATATGAGGTTTATTACTATGATGAATGGAATATAGTGACATATATCTGCGTGTGTGTATGTGTGATATATATTTGTGTGTGTGTGTATGTGTATGTGTGTGTGTGTGTGTGTGTGTGTGTATGTGTGTGTGATAACCGATAAACAAATAGTTTTAGAACGTTTGTAGAAGGAGTTCATCTTGGACATGATTCAGAAACTTACGTGTAAGAAATTAACCTTCTAAACCTAATATCTGAAACAGTACATTTGTTATATTGGTAAAATCACGATGGAGAAAATGTCAAGTTGATCCCGCGTTCAACATGAATGTGGGTAAAATAAAATTGTTGTCACACAGTAAAGAGGAAACAATAAAACGGCTCTCATTCACATTTACTCGCACAGTCACTCTATCCCACACACCTTATAACAATGGAGGAAGCGTGAAAGGTTCTAACACCAATTAGTGTCACTTGAAATAGAGGGCAGATCTGTAGGCAAATCTGCGCTGCTCTCTGGTCTGAAAACAAAACGCAGTGTAGTAAAATGTGGCGCACAGTTATCTGTACGTCACAAGCGCCAACATGGAGGATCCTCTCGCCGGAGTAAGAAGCCATGCATCGTTGCATGTGCTTTCCCTCCCTAGGAAGCAGCTACAGAATCATGACGTAAGCTGCGGCGGACGTCACTGTTATTGCTGACATGACATGGTACACTCCGTTCGTGACGTCACTTAGCAACAGTGACGTCAGGCGAGCGAAGGACGACGCCCTTTGTGTCAGCCGAGGGAAAGTTCCGTCCCCAGTCGGACATGCACGCCAGCTCATAGGCCCCGGTTTTCTGCTCAGCACGTCCGTCACGCAACGTGCTCAGCAGGATACCCAAAGCAACGGTCTCCTGAAGATAAGACTGTAACCTTCCAGCTCCTGACGCTGTCAACTGTCGACTCAGCAACTTTCACCTATCTGTAAAATCGGTGTCCGCACTGACAGCCTTTTGTGTGAAGTTGAAAGCTACATTCAACGTAAGTCTTTGTGAGTCAACTGGCAAACCTTTAAGGAAACATTCTAACATAAGCGAGGGTACGAGTAACAGTCAGGAGAATTGTAGAATTATACTTTCTAGGGAAGCTGAAGTTCAATAAACAATTCCACGCAAGAAGGAAGTTAGCAAATTTAAGGAGCTAAACACTTAAATTCCACATAGTATCGCATCACAGAGGAAGCCTACAAGAGGCTAATAGACGGCGACTAGGTCCTACGACCAATATTAACACGTAATTCATTCTCGTACAGCCCATTTCTCAAACGCAAATGTCACATGTCCGTCTGCTCCTCCCATGTATTACTGTTCCCTTTAGATCCTAGAATAACATGCACTGCGCTATGTCTTGCTTTCCGCGTCCGAATACTTTCTTCCACCCGCCTCCTATAATGGCTTATTAAGTTCTCCATGTCCCCTCAGTCACACGATGCACACTTACTTGACTTTTTTTATTTATTTTTCCTTTTATCCTTTTTTGAGTCATCAGTCTGCGACTGGTTTGGTGCGGCATGCCACTATTTCCTTTCCTGTAGTAGTACTTGAAACCTGTGTGCTCAAGTACTTGATGGGTGTATTCCAATCTCCGTCTTCCTCTACTGTTTTTATCCACTACAGCTGCCTCTCATACCACGGACGCTATTCCCTGATGTAGTAACACATGTCCTATACTCCTATCGCTTTTTCTTGTCTGTGCCTTCCACATGTTGCTTTCTTTGCCGATTCTACGGAGAACCACATCATTTCTTATCAGTCCACTTAACTTTCAACATACTTTTTCTGTGGTGCCACATCTCATACACCTCTACTCTCTTCTTTACCGATTTTTCCACGGTCCACTATTGATTACCATACGATGCTTTGCTCCAAACGTACATCATAGTAAATTTCTTCCTCACTTAAGTCCGATGTTTGATACTAGTAGACTTCATCTGGGCAGAGACGCGCTCTTTGCCTATGCTAGTCTGGTTTTTATGTTATCCTTGAATTTGTGCCGTCTTGCTTCCAAAATAACAGAATTCCTTTATGTAGTTACTTCATCTACGTCTTCGTGATTACTCTGCTATTCACGATAAAGTTCCTGGCACAGGGTTCAATGAACCACCTTCAAGATGTCTCTCTACCGTTCCACTCTCGAACGGCACGCGGGAAAAACGAGCACTTACATTTTTCTGTGCGAGCCCTGATTTCTCTTATTTTATCGTGATGATCATTTCTCCCTATGTAGGTGGGTGGCAACAGAATGTTTCCGCAATCGCAGGAGAAAATTGGTGAATGAAATTTCATGAGAAGATCCCGTTGCACCGAAAAACGCCTTTGTTTTAATGATAGTAGAACATATATAATTTTCATAGTAGTACGTGTAAACACAGTTCACATAAATGAGCTGCACTTTGGCACGATTACAGTGTAGCTTGTGATATCTCCACACTTAATAATTGACACTTTATAACTGCCAAAGGTACACGTACTACATGATTGTTAAAGAGATCAAGGTGAACACACAAAAGTATGAATACCTAAAAGGTTACAAATATTCTTTGGTCTAGCCAAAGTTTACAGTAACAGAAAAACATAAATAACACGACGTCTTTCTCTGATAATAATCTTGATACATAACGTGTTATAATGTGGTATATCGATTTCATTGTTACAGACATTAAAAAGAAGGTACTTATCAGTGTCAAACACTGTGAAAAGAATCCATTTAGGGGATTGTAATGGAATAGAACAATAAGAGCTATATATGTCGACAATGGTAGTAGAAGTATAAGAAGGGTTGAAGCCAGGCGTAGAAAGCAATTGCATTTAATAACCATTGTGTTAGAGTGACTGGTAAATCTTATTAAAGTATTATTAGGGCCTTGTGGAACCATTAGTTGATAGTGAAAGCTCTACAGGACGACCTCAGTTTAGCACATGTAGAAAAGTGGTCTTACCACTGAACGTAGCTAACCAGATGCTATGGATATTAGCGTACACATGGAGCAATGAAGGTAGCATTATGCAGTTTATTTATTGTTTTATAGCACATTTCAGTAAAAAGCACACAAATAAATATAATCCGAAGAAATATGAAGCTTAGATCCCGCAATATAACGTCTGATTAACAAGCTTAAATGACAATAATCAAATGGTGAAACCTAGGACCATGAGCCACCGATGGCACAAAACATGGACCGCGAATAACGGATGGTTTAAACCGAATTGCACAATGCCTTAAATCATCTGTCTAGAATTTAAGTATTTAAGAGCTCGTTTACGCTGTATTTTGACCTTGTGGCGGTGGGTAATATCTCAGCTCCTGGACAGTGAAATCATGGCGTTGGTGTTTCACCTAAGGCGTATCCAAAAACTATCACTGACCTGGTGCAACAAGTGACACGATTCATACGATCAGGCGATACGTTTCCATTGATCCACGGACAATCTTGATGATACCGTGCCCAGTGCAATCGTAACTGAAGATGCCGTTTGGCTGACATGGGTGCACGTAGGAATAACCCCACATTCAACAATGTGCATTGAGCGGAGCGCTCCGAAAGGCTTGTGCCCACACCAGCATTCTTCTCTGTCGTCAGATGTGGAACTGATCGCCGCCTAGCCTCTGGTCTGCACAGTTTGCGATGAGGTCTGGACGTCCAACACTTTGTCGCCTTCTCGTGGCTTCACCGTCCTTTCCATAAATGCTCACGTCTGTAGTCCACGAGCGGCCGACCAGCTTCGCCGTTTCCGATATGCTCGTTCTCAGGTACTGGACCATAACAATCCGCCTTTTTCCGAAGTCGCTTATGTTAGTAGGTTTACACATTTGCAGTCCGTATCTTTGTGAAAATGATTTTCCACGTTTGCAGACCGAATCTTCGCGAAAATGGTATTCCACATTTGCAGGCCGTATCTCCACGAAAATGATCCCCAGTTCGTCTTTGCTCCACTGATTTACTATTCCTACATGGCAGAACACAGAAGGTATTGTATTTGGACGTGTTTGCAATCACATCGTTCGTGATTGTATGGAATTTGTTGTCTGAACGGGGAATGTCCAACGTGGTCACTCGCAGCCATATAAATGATGCAAGGCGTAAACTGCACAGCCGGTCTATCAGCCGCCTAACTCGTAGTGTGTGGAGGCTGTCGATGGGACCGGAGGTGTTTCTGCGATGTTGTGGGGGTGTTTTTCGCACCGTGACTTGGGCCCACTCATTGTGGTTGCCGTGAGAGTGCAGTAGGACGGTTATTTAAAGACTAGCTTAGCGCCACCTGCTTAGCTCGCGTAGACTGTATGGGCAGCAGAGAATTTTTGTTTTTGCCTTTATTTAATCGAATTTTTATGTTCAGAAACTTCAACTACTTCTAAGCTTTTCACTCCCATTAAGGCAATATAGGCATGGTATTTTCCGAATGTACTTCTGACCAAAAAGCGATTCTGGTAGTTTGAATCCAAAGTTGTTTTTAACCACGCCTTTTGCGTTCTTCTGGAGATACTTCCACAGGAACGTTCATCCCCTGACAAATATTTCTTCATATCTAAGCGAGAAGTGAATTACCACTTTTCATAAATTTAGTTTTAAAAATCTTTTAAATGTAACGAAATATTTTATTAAAAATTTTCATCACCTATTGCACTGCCTTAGGGGTTGAATTTCCAAAAACACTGGAACACGTATTTTTTATTTTTAACAAAGAAGTGAAATACAAATTGCCACAAATGTAGCCTTATAACTCTTTAGTCGTTCTTTAGTAATTATTTATTTTCAAAAAACTTTCGCCGCCTTAGTGGTTGAATTTCCAAAAATGCTGAAGCATAGATTTAGCTTCAAAAATCCTTGCACAATGAAATACTCCCATAAATACTTCCATACTCAGTTTCGAGCCCATAGTTGTTGAATTTTCAATAGTGAAACAAGTTTTTTTTTCTAACTGAGAAGCCAGATTTAAATTGTTCCAAATTTAGCTTCAAAAATGCTTTCACCATAAAATATTTTTATAAATAATTTCACCCCTTTAGGCGTTCAGCTTTCAAAAACACTGAAAGACGCATTTTTTATCTGAAACCGAGAAGATGTACTTTAAATATACCTCAGTAGTTCTTTAATAGTGGAATATTTTCAAAAGAATCCGTTCACCCACTATTTTACCTCCATAGGGTTAAATTTTCAAAAATGCTGAGACAAGTCAGTATTTCTGACTCAGAAACCAAATAACAATTGTCGTAGGTCTAGCTTCAAAATTACCTTGATAGACTTCTTCAAAAAACATTTTCAATCCCTATTTCACCCGCTTAGGAATGGAATTTCGGACAATCTCTTCTTAAACGATGCCTACAGTAAAAGATTCACGACCTCTCCAAACTTCAAATGTCTATCTCCAACGGTTTGGGCTGGGCGATGATGTCTGTCAGTCAGGACATTGCCTTTTATATGTAGAGATTCTCGGTGGCCAATTGTTGCTGATGCTTTTACGTCTTCATGACGAATGTCCTACGCACAGTACCGTCCTCCAGTACCACACCATCCGTTTCGAAAGGACTGAACGCCTACTTTCTTGGTCTGATTAACAGTCAGGCAGCCTATGGCACTTCTGGGACTTTTTGGAGCAGCAGGTGAAACTTGGCAATCTTCAACCTCACAGTCTGGTGGCTCTGCAGGATGCCATTAGCAGTGAGTGTCTTCAGCTGGATATGGCGTACGTGAAGGAACGCATGGACTCTCTCTGTCTCCATTACTTACGCCTCTATCAAGACTAGAAGCGATGTTACACAGTATTAGCGCTTTGAACCGGAGTGCGTATAATAATTGCACACTTGTTCACGGGACAGTACTAATAACAAACACAGTGTGCTACTTTAAAATGTTTTACACCGTCGTAATTATGTTTTTCTCTCTTAAGATCTTTCTCAGGTCCTGATAAGTTGACACCTAAAGCTATAGTGACATCGAAATGCCTACTACAATAGGGACATGAAGGGGAAAGATCGCACAGGTTAGTCGTGAATAAAGCTCGTAGCAGATTTCATCTTAATAGTGGAGTACTAGGGAAATGCAGCCAGTCTGCAAAGGAGATGCTTACAAATTACTCGTGCGACCCATCCTATACTGCTCAAGTGTGTGGGACCCGTACCAAATAGACTAGCATGGGATATTTTAGGTATACGAGAACGGCGCTGCGACTGATCACAGGTGTGTTTGACCCGTAAGAGAATGTCACTGGTATGTTGAAAGACCTGGACTGATAGACTTGAAGATATACGGAGACTATCCCGAGAAAGTCTGCAATAGTTACCTGGGTCGGCTTTAAACGATGATCCCAGGAATATACTGCAACCCCCTACATACCACTACCATAGGGATCGTGAGGATAAGATTATATTAATTACAGTACGAAATGGTTCAAATGGCTCTGAGCACTATGCGACTTAACTTCTGAGGTCATCAGTCGCCTAGAACTTAGAACTAATTAAACCTAACTAACCTAAGGACATCACACACATCCATGACCGAGGCAGGAATTGAACCTGCGACCGTAGCGGTCGCTCGGTTCCAGACTGCAGCGCCTAGAACCTCACGGCCACTCCGGCCGGCAATTACAGTACGCACGGAAGCATTAAAAGAATCATTTTTCCCGCTCTCTATACGTGAAAGGAATGGGAAAAGGCTCCAATCATTGATGAAGTGGGACGTACCCACTCCCATGTAGTTCACAGTGGTTCGGAGACTATATATGTTGATGTGTATGTAAATGTAGAGTGTCTATGTGAATCATAGTTTTGTGCTTCTGGAGCCAATCATATAGTGCACGAATTTAATGGAATTGCCTCTCACCAAGGGTTCGTTTTTAATGTTTACATTAACTTGGTGTTGTCATAAATAGATGGCTTTTTTCCAGACTACCGGCTCCGAACGGTAACACTAAGTACCCACGGCTATAAGATGTGTCTGGCATAGCGGTTATTTTTTTACGGGCGTCTGCGTAGAGTTATGATTAAAATTCAGAAAACAACGTTAGGTAATTTAATATCAACTCCAAATTCTAGTATAACTTAAACGATTAAGCAGTGCACATCAGAAGAGTTCTGAGGAGACACGGTTTAATTCACAATCTTTATCATATTCACCCAATTTACACGACATATATACAAATTATGTTCATATATCAGTCTATTAATGAAAACTGTATCAAAATCCGAGTAGTAGTTTCGAGATAGCCTTCACGTATAGACAGGAAATTGAGGTGAAGAACTTAAATTTACAATATGCAGTGAAGTATGAATACACTTCTTAATATTGTCTTAGGTCTACTTCCTATTTTCTTGCTATTCTCGCAGCCATACGAACGCACTGGGGACGTGCTTCCTTCGTTAAGAAGTGGGACCATCGCTTTACTGCGCACTTTGCGAGGTCGGCCTGGCGCAATCTCGGCATACAAGAGCGGAGGACGAGACCCACTGAACAAACAATCCACACACCGGATGTTTCTCTCAAACCCTGGCCGCGATAGAAATTCCTCCGTGCTCGTCTGTATCCATAAACTCGTTTACAAGTCGACAACAGTCGTTCAGCTAACGCTGAAAGCTGCAAGCACCTCTCAATTTTTATGATTCGATCGCTAGTGCTGTCGATGCTTTATCTTACTGGGTAGAACAGTTAACTGTAGGGTAAGACGGGTACTACACAATATGTACAAGGACACAGAAGCGGAAACAGTAATGGAACCCTTACAGAGAAGTGCTTAGATTAAAACGAGTGGAAGGCAGGTTCTGAGAAGATTTACTGATGACATTGCTATCCTCTGAAAAATTGGAGCAATTACAAGGGTTATTGAATGGAGTGAACTGACTACTAAGCACAGAATATAAGAGTAAACCAAGGGAAGATATAAGTAGTAAGGGGCAGCAGAGGTGAGATTCACTATAAACATACCCGTTGTGCGCATGCAACGAAATTAAGAGAATACAGCACACAGCATTCGTGGAGAGATGTACTTCATATATTGAGCAAGAGTCGACGTCACATTTTAATCACACACACACACACACACACACACACACACACACACACGCACACACACACACACGCGTCAGCCATATTTTTTAATAGTGTTGTGGTTTCGACCAAGATCGTCGAGAGGTTTTCCTCGATATTTGAGCAACTATAAGACCTCGTTCAGAAGACACGACCTCTACAATGCGCTCTCAGACAGTTCAACTTCACCACATGGCGACCGAAAGAAAAGCTAAGGCACAATTGAAAAGACGTTTTCAACATTTATGAAGTAATTTATTCTGTGTCAGTCAGTTTTTCGGCAAAATTGTGGCGTCATCAGGTGCTCTACACTTACAGGTATGTTAATCTGTAATGTGATGAGGCCAATGTAAATGTATCTGCACAGCATCTGATGATAGCACAATGCTACCGAAACGCGTCGTAAGTGATTAGCTCAGTGCACACTTTCTGACAAATACAGTACGTAGTTCGACTGTCCAGGCTGCTCCTCAGTTGGTGCGTGTTCTTGTTGTTGTTGTGGTCTTCAGTCCTGAGACTGATTTGATGCAGCTCTCCATGCTACTCTATCCTGTGCAAGCTTCTTCATCTCCCAGTACCTACTGCAACCTACATCCTTCTGAATCTGCTTAGTGTATTCATCTCTTGGTCACCCCCTATGATTTTTACCCTCCACGCTGCCCTCCAATACTAAATTGGTGATCCCTTGATGCCTCAGAACATGTCCTACCAACCGATCCCTTCTTCTGGTCAAGTTGTGCCACAAACTTCTCTTCTCCCCAATTCTATTCAATACTTCATCATTAGTTATGTGATCTACCCATCTAATCTTCAGCATTCTTCTGTAGCACCACATTTCAAAAGCTTCTATTCTCTTCTTGTCCAAACTATTTACCGTCCATGTTTCACTTCCATACATGGCTACACTCCATACAAATACTTTCAGAAATAACTTCCTGACACTTAAATCAGTACTGGATGTTAACAAATTTCTCTTCTTCAGAAACGCTTTCCTTGCCATTGCCAGTCTACATTTTATATCCTCTCCTTTACTACTTTAAGTGTCTCATTTCCTAATCTAATACCCTCAGCATCACCCGACTTAACTCGACTACATTCCATTATCCTCGTTTTGCTTTTGTTGATGTTCATCTTATATCCTCCCTTCAAGACACCATCCATTCCGTTCAACTGCTCTTCCAAGTCCTTTGCTGTCTCTGACAGAATTACAATGTCATCGGCGAACCTCAAAGTTTTTATTTCTTCTCCATGGATTTTAATACCTACTCCAAATTTTTCTTTTGTTTCCTTTACTGCTTGCTCAATATACAGATTGAATAACATCGGGGAGAGGCTACAACCCTGTCTTACTCCCTTCCCAACTACTGCTTCCCTTTCATGTCCCTCAACTCTTATAATTGCCATCTGGTTTCTGTACAAATTGTAAATAGCCTTTCGCTCCCTGTATTTTACCTCTGCCACCTTTAGAATTTGAAAGAGAGTATTCCAGTCAACATTGTCAAAAGCTTTCTCTAAGTCTACAAATGCTAGAAACGTAGGTTTCCCTTTCCTTAATCTTTCTTCTAAGATAAGTCGTAAGGTCAGTATTGCCTCACGTGTTCCAGTATTTCTACGGAATCCAAACTGATCTTCCCCGAGGTCGGCTTCTACTAGTTTTTCCATTCGTCTGTAAAGAATTCGTGTTAGTACTTTGCAGCTGTGGCTTATTAAACTGATGGTTCGGTAATTTTCACATCTGTCAACACCTGCTTTCTTTGGGATTGGAATTATTATATTCTTCTTGAAGTCTGAGGGTATTTCGCCTGTTTCGTACATCTTGCTCACCAGATGGTAGAGTTTTGTCAGGACTGGCTCTCCCAAGGCCGTCAGTAGTTCCAATGGAATTTTGTCTACTCCGGGGGCCTTGTTTCGACTCAGGTCCTTCAGTGCTCTGTCAAACTCTTCACGCAATATCGTATCTCCCATTTCATCTTCATCTACATCCTTTTCCATTTCCATAATATTGTCCTCAAGTGCATTGCCCTTGTATAGACCCTCTATATACTCCTTCCACCTTTCTGCTTTCCCTTCTTTGCTTAGAACTGGGTTTCCATCTGCGCTCTTGATGTTCAGACATGTGGTTCTCTTATCTCCAAAGGTCTCTTTAATTTTCCTGTAGGCAGTATCTATCTTACCCCCAGCGAGATAAGCCTCTACATCCTTACATTTGTCCTCTAGCCATCCCTGCTTAGCCATTTTCCACTTCCTGTCGATCTCATTTTTGAGACGTTTGTATTCCTTTTTGCCTGCTTCATTTACTGCATTTTTATATTTTCTCCTTTCATCAATTAAATTCAATATTTCTTCTGTTACCCAAGGATTTCTACTAACCCTCTTCTTTTTACCTACTTGATCGTCTGCTGCCTTCACTACTTCATCCCTCAGAGCCACCCATTCTTCTTCTACTGTATTTCTTTCCCCCATTCCTTTCAATTGTTCCCTTATGCTCTCCCTGAAACTCTGTACAACCTCTGGTTATTTCAGTTTATCCAGGTCCCATCTCCTTAAATTCCCACCTTTTTGCAGTTTCTTCAGTTTTAATCTACAGGTCATAACCAACAGATTGTGGTCAGAGTCCACATCTGCCCCTGGAAATGACTTACAATTTAAAACCTGGTTCCTAAATCTCTGTCTTACCATTATATAATCTATCTGATACCTTTTAGTATCTCCAGGGTTCTTCCATGTATACAACCTTCTATCATGATTCTTAAACCAAGTGTTAGCTATGATTAAGTTGTGCTCTGTGCAAAATTCTATCAGGCGGCTTCCTCTTTCATTTCTTAGCCCCAATCCATATTCACCTACTACGTTTCCTTCTCTCCCTTTTCCTACACTCGAATTACAGTCACCCATGACTATTAAATTTTCGTCTCCCTTCACAATCTGAATAATTTCTTTTATTTCATCATACATTTCTTCAATTTCTTCGTCATCTGCAGAGCTAGTTGGCATATAAAGTTGTACTACTGTAGTAGGTGTGGGCTTCGTATCTATCTTGGCCACAATAATGCGTTCACTATGCTGTTTGTAGTAGCTTACCCGCATTCCTATTTTCCTATTCATTATTAAACCTACTCCTGCATTACCCCTATTTGACTTTGTGTTTATAACCCTGTAGTCACCTGACCAGAAGTCTTGTTCCTCCTGCCACCGAACTTCACTAATTCCCACTATATCTAACTTTAACCTATCCATTTCCCTTTTTAAATTTTCTAACCTACCTGCCCGATTAAGGGATCTGACATTCCACGCTCCGATCCGTAGAACGCCAGTTTTGTTTCTCCTGATAACGACATCCTCTTGAGTAGTTCCCGCCCGGAGATCCGAATGGGGGACTATTTTAGCTCCGGAATATTTTACCCAAGAGGACGCCATCATCATTTAATCATACAGTAAAGCTGCATGCCCTCGGGAAAAATTACGGCCGTAGTTTCCCCTTGCTTTCAGCCGTTCGCAGTACCAGCACAGCAAGGCCGTTTTGGTTATTGTTACAAGGCCAGATCAGTCAATCATCCAGACTGTTGCCCTTGCAACTACTGAAAAGGCTGCTGTGCCCCTCTTCAGGAACCACACGTTTGTCTGGCCTCTCAACAGATACCCCTCCGTTGTGGTTGTACCTATGGTACGGCTATCTGTATCGCTGAGGCACGCAAGCCTCCCCACCAACGGCAAGGTCCATGGTTCATGGGGGGGGGGGGGGGGGGGGGCGTGTTCTTAGAGACGAAAATAACACTGGAGGAGTATTTCCCTTAGTTTCGTTAGCGCTGCTGATAGAGGGTAGGATACCCCACAGCAAGCCGAACATGTTGCAATCCGTGAACGAATGGTTAATGTAGTAGTTTAGTGCTGTCTGTTGTACTTGGGAATTGTTAGTGACGTGTTAAGGTAATCATTGCAATGAGGACTGAGTTGCTATTTTTGGACAGCAACAGGATGTACCCAAAGGGACAATTCGAAGAGTTCGAAATAGCAGAGGGAGGAGTTAAAGCACATATCTTACACGCAACGGACAATGGAGAGTTTTGTTTTCCTTGTAGTTATTCATTAAAGTTTACTGCTCAAACGTCTTAGTGTATGAAACAATTGTTCTTGGGTATGCACGCTTCAGACACCGAAACACAGAGGTGATTTCTAGATGTGCAGATTTCAGCAGAGATCATTGTATTTCCAAAAGAAATGAACGACCACTTGCGATCTTTCTGACAGTCTTAATGAGAAAGGTGTTAAGAACCGCAGCAACCAACAAACAGTGACATTCTGAGATCTCTGTGGACAAACGTAGACTAGCTGAACCCTATGCATTCTAAGACAGTAGTTCACAAATGATGTGAAACCACGTTGTGGAAAATTCGCATTACATTAAAGGAGCCAACCCATTAACGTATTTATACTATTAGCTGTTGAAGTTTCTGTGCAACAAACGTCCGATTGCCATCAACCGTGTCAGGTAAGAGTAACACCATCTGCATTCTGTATATGATGTATTCCTTTCAGATTACGCTGATGCAATAGCTCCCTACTTAGCAAACATATACAACCGCTCGCTCAGCGATAGATCTGTACCTACAGATTGGAAAATTGCGCAGGTCGCACCAGTGTTTAAGAAGGGTAGTAGGAGTAATCCATTGAACTACAGACCTATATAATTGACGTCGGTTTGCAGTAGGGTTTTGGAGCATATACTCTATTCAAACATTATGAATCACCTCGAATCACCTCGAAGGGAACGATCTACTGATACGTAGTCAGCATGGTTTCAGAAAACATTGTTCTTGTGCAACGCAGCTAGCTCTTTATTCCCACGAAGTAATGGCCACTATTGACAGGGGATCTCAAGTTGATTCCATATTTCTAGATTTCCGGAAAGCTTTTGACACCGTTCCTCACAAGCGACATCTAATCAAGCTGCGGGCCTATGGGGTATCGTCTCAGTTGTGCGACTGGATTCGTGATTTCCTGTCAGAAAGGTCGCAGTTCGTAGTAATAGATGGCAAATCATCGAGTAAAACTGAAGTGATATCAGGTGTTCCCCAGGGAAGCGTCCTGGGACCTCTGCTGTTCCTGATCTATATAAATGACTTGGGTGACATTCTGAGCAGTTCTCTTAGGTTGTTCGCAGATGATGCTGTAATTTACCGTCTAGTAAGGTCATCCGAAGACCAGTATCAGTTGCAAAGCGATTTAGAAAAAATTGCTGTATGATGTGGCAGGTGGCAGTTGACGCTAAATAACGAAAAGTGTGAGGTGATCCACATGAGTTCCAAAAGAAATCCGTTGGAATTCGATTACTCGATAAATAGTGCAGTTCTCAAGGCTGTCAATTCAACTAAGTAACTGGGTGTTAAAATTACGAACAACTTCAGTTGGAAAGAACACATAGATAATATTGTGAGGAAGGCGAGCCAAAGGTTGCGTTTCATTGGCAGGACACTTAGAAGATGCAACAAGTCCACTAAAGCGACAGCTTACATTACACTCGTTCGTCCTCTGTTAGAATATTGCTGCGCGATGTGGGATCCTTACCAGATGGGATTGACGGAGGACATCGAAAGGGCGCAAAAAAGGGCAGCTCGTCTTGTATTATCACATAATAGGGGAGAGAGTGTGGCAGATATGATACGCGAGTTGGGATGGAAATCGATCTATTTACGAAATTTCAGTCACCAACTTTCTCTTCCGTCTGCGGGAATATTTTGTTGAGCCCATCCTACATAGGTAGGAATGATCATCAAAATAAAATAAGAGAAATCAGAGCTCGAACAGAAAGGTTTAAGTGTTCGTTCTCCCCGCACGCTGTTCGGGAGTGGAATGGTAGAGAGATAGTATGATTGTGGTTCGATGAACCCTCTGCCAAGCACTTAAATGTGAATTGCAGAGTAATCATGTAGATGTAGATGTAGATAAGGAAATATTACGCTGCGAGTTTCATATTCAGAAACCGCATCTGAATGTTACTTTCCTGTGAGACAATCGTTTTATGCCTCGTGTAAGGAGAAACGAGTACGAGCACGTGTTGGAGTTAGACAACGGCGAGAGGAGTAGGAGATCAGTGTTTAACGTCCCGTCGACAACTAGGTCATTAGAGACGAAACACAAGCTCGGATTAGGGAAGAATGGAGGAGAAAAGCGGCCGTGCTTTCGTAGGAACCCGAAGGTTGCCTTAAGCGATTTAGGGAAATCACGGGAAACTTAAATCAAGATGGTCGCACGCGGGTCTGAACCGTAGTCCTCCCCAATGCGAGTCCAGTCTGCTAATCACTGCGCTACGCCACTCGATGACAACGGCAAGATCGCGGCCTGTCGAGACTGTGATCTATCGTTCTGCGATATTGCTGCTCGCGTTGGTCTGGATCCCACGACTGCAAATATGGAGGGCCATGTTCAACGCCATGCAGGATCTCTGCCGCCACACGCGACTAGCGCTCGAGAGAACATATTCCAGAATGAGATTTTCACTCTTCAGCGGAGTGTGTGCTGATATGAAACTTCCTGGCAGATTAAAACTATATGTCGGACCGAGACTCGAACTCGGGACCTTTGCCTTCAGTGGACAAGTGCACTACGATCTGAACTACCCAAGCACGACTCACTCCATGTCCTCATAGCTTTACCTCCGTCAGTCCCTCGTCTCCTACCTTCCAAACTTCACAGAAGCTCTCCTGCGAACCTTGCAGAACTGGCCCTCCTGGAAGAATGGATACTGCGGAGACATGGCTTAGCCACAGCCTGGGGGATTGTCTGAAACGTCGTCTCTGTCCAAGAAATAAAAGCAAACTTCCTGAATATACAGCCGAATGAGGAACAGAACAAGATTAAGTACAATCACGTTTCCCATACAACAATGTCTAAAACTATTAAATAGAAAAAATTGGAAACCAAAGATATGTTCTTCAAAGTAAGTGACCAAACTCGTAAGCGTTTCCGTAACATCCAGACAGGAGACGTGGTTATCTCTAGCTGCCACAAGTGCAATGTAGTGCTTGCTGAACTGTCTGTGGAATGCTCCAAGGATTCTATTTACAGCCGTCCCTCTTCCTGAGAAATTTGTAATAATCCTTGGTGGTGCCTTGCTGGTTTCAAGTTATGCCACTAATGCATCCCAGACGTGCTTACTGTCCAATTTGTACAGTAAGATATCTTCGCCTATGAGCAAATCATGTGCCAGAACAGCTCGAAGTTGCAGAATGTATCTTCAGTGCAGGAGGTGTAAGACAGAAACGTACTCCTGATAACGGAAGACAGTTTCCAAAACTGCTTATAAGACAGAGTCGCAACAGAGATTTTCTGTTCCTGGTGATCAATATTAGACACTCATATACAAAGTGTTAAAACTGATATTGACGAACCTCTAGGTGCCTTGAAAAACAAATTGAGGATAGGAACCAATGTCCAGAAACGATGCTAAAGGGCGTCGAAGTTAGAGGGAAACTCCTTGTCACTGGACAACCCTTTTAACAGAGTCTGTACTCTGACACCTCCGCTGTCATAACATCTGACGGCGTCTACGTGCTGTTTTGAGAGGCGTGGATTCGTTAGACGCCATCTAATGTCACGAAATTTATCAGATCCAGTGTGAGAAGTTCCACTTGGGGTCCAGTGAATAAATTTACATTTGTGGATGACAAAATAGAATTTACAGACACATTTGAACACGTCATGACAGTTTAAAACTGTCTACCAGATCGGGAATCGAACCTGGGATCTCTGCATTTCGGGGCAGATGCAGAGCTACCCAAGCGGAAACCACGACCTCTGCTCACAGCTTTAATTCCGCCGGTATCTCATCGTATGCGCTCCAAGCTTCACGTAAGTTCTCCATCGTATTTTGCGAAGCTCCCAGGTTTGAGTCACGGTCCGGCACACAGTTTTAATCTGCCGGGAAGTTTCAAATCAGCGCACACTCTGCTGCAAAGTACAGATTCATTCTACCATTAGACATAATGAAATTTATTACATTTAGCAATGGCTATAGCCGTGAATTAGTTAACAGAATTCTACAGAAATAAAAAGGGACATCTTGCTTACATTTTTGACCTCTCTGCATTAACAGTCACAAATCAAATGGCGTTTATTCACTACTTATTACTTATCTAACAAATTAGGCAAAACTTTCAAATCCTGAAACTACAAAAGCTGATTTTATGTAAGCATAATAGTCCATATCTTATTCAACAACGAGGACAAAACGGAGTTATTAAGTAACAGCGGTGTTTATAAAATCAGTTCCATTGGCTGTAACAAAAAGTATACGGTCAAACAGGCAAGCCTGTAGCAACTGGGCTGACTGAAAGCCAACGTAGCTGTATATTACATGAGTCGAACTGCACATTTGCTTAACATGTGTTGAAGGAAGGTTATAGATAAAAAATTTTAAAAAATTCCTTCAGGTTAATATGCATTTTGCTCAAAATCCTCACTTAGTTCTGAATGATCAGTTACAGCTGAGCGTATCCACACTCTCAAGTTTCACGTGATCCAATCAATCAGCCACACATTCCCTGACCTCAGTCTCACAACTCTTAAAATTATATTCATATAACTTGTATACGTTAATATTCTGTGTTTTGCTTATGTAGCGTATTTCGTAGTATCCATGTAGTCTATTGCAACTTAACATGTTTGGCGCACAACGTGAGTGGCGAGCGCTCTATTTGCATTTCTCACATAATGTCATTTTTCAAGATTCTGCGTGTGCTGCATTTTTCTCCAGTATTCGATTTGTGGACGCTAGAAGGCTGATGCTGACAATGGTCTAATAGGATGAAAACAGATTCGAAATAAACAAATATTATAATAAGAAAAACATATTTTGTTTGTTTTTCAACCTTATGTATAACCTCATGTTTACTACCGAAGGGGCTGCCTGGCAGCAAGCGTGTTCCGCTGCGATATCGAAGCTCTGCCGCGTCACTGGGCGCCGTTTACAGATGTGCAATCCTGTCATGAGTTTGTTCCACAGGACACCCTCTATAACTGTCGTAGGTTGTCTATACCGTATTGTTACATTCTGTGCACAGGATATCCAGAACCAGAAGGATTTTTCTATTGATATAAGGGACCTTCGGTCCCAGGTGGCTTGTAACAGAACAATAATGTAATTATAACTCATTCAGTTTGTCCCAATTACCGTTACCGTGTGAAACACCTTCGTAGCAGTAAGAAGGCCTGTGATATGCAGTCACCAAAACGTGCAACACACAACACAGAGTAATACAACATCGCTCAGATGCAGAACTGCTGTTTTGGGGCTACCGTCGCTGTGGGAACAGCCCGGCATAGCGTCGTTGTGTCGCTCTTCCAATGTTCAAATGTGTGTGAAATCTTATGGGACTAAACTTGGTTCAAATGGCTCTGAGCACTATGGGACTTAACGTCTGAGGTCATCAGTCCCCTAGAACTTAGAACTGCTTAAACCTGGCTAACCTAAGGACATCACAAACATCCATGCAAGAGGCAGGATTCAAACCTGCGACCGTTTCGGTCGCGCGGTTCCAGACTGAAGCGCCTAGAACCGCTCGGCCACCCCAGCCGGCGGGACTTAACTGCTAAGGTGATCAGCCCCTAAGCTTACACACTACTTAACCTAAACTATGCTAAGGACAAACACACACACCCATCCCCGAGGGAGGACTCGAACCTTCGCCGGGACCAGCCGCACAGTCCATGATTGCAGCGCCTCAGACAGCTCGGCTAATCTCTCTCGGCTGTCGCTCTTCCACTGCATTCAGCGACCTCATATGCGAGGAAGAAATCGGCCAACTCTTCGTCATAAACCCAACCATATTGCTGTGTACCAACATTAATTTACAACTAACACAGCCGGGAAG
Source organism: Schistocerca piceifrons (assembly GCF_021461385.2). NCBI lineage: Eukaryota > Metazoa > Arthropoda > Insecta > Orthoptera > Acrididae > Schistocerca > Schistocerca piceifrons. Next base: position 329,634,634 of record NC_060138.1, on the reverse strand, counting down.
AACAAATCCGAGACAGAATCGGTCAGTGTCGGACGCAAGATTGAGGGCGAAGAGTAAAGTGGGCCTTACTGTTTTAAGCAGCAAGGATCGTGAGTCAAGAGAACAAGTCTGTTTCCAAACAAGACACACAGCACATGCCGTCGACATTTGTAATGTTGTGCAGATCTTTTCAATGCAATACAGATACAAAGATTAACAGAATAAAAAAATCGAACGAGATGTGATTACTCTGTAAGAAGCCAGTGGGGGCCACGGGTCCCTACCACCAAAACATGCAGAAATTTTCTAGCCGGAGTTCGAGTTTACCGTCTGTAGTAGAATGATCACCAACGATCACCGCGGGATTCAAGCTCCAGCGATCGTACGTTTAGATTCTGTGTGCAACATGGGAGAACTCGTCCTCCAATTATTTCCACTCCTAGTAAAATACAATGCATATGTTACTAGAATGAAATTTTCACTCTACAGCGGAGTGTACGCTGATATGAAACTTCCTGGCAAATTAAAACTGCAGGGTTCACAGGAGAACTTCTGTGAAGTTTGGAAGGTAGGAGACGAGGTACTGACGGAATTAAAGCTGTGAGGACGGGGCGTGAGTCGTGCTTGGGTAGCTCAGTTGGTAGAGCACTTGCCCGCAAAAGCCAAAGGTCCCGAGTTCGAGTCTCGGTCTGGCACACAATTTTAATCTGCCAGGAAGTTTCAGTGCATATGTTACGTATCACACTCATGCACTACTACAGGATTAGCCGACGAGTCAGTCACACAATACGTCCACTCATCGTGAAGTCTGTTGCACAGAAGAGTTTCTCCACGTAGAAACCCGCCAAAATAGTTATTTTCCCCGACTTGGGGCATGTAACACTGGAGAGAGTGAGAGCAGCAGAAGTGACACAGTGAGAGGTCTCAACAAATCCTATCGAAGCTGACGTGTGTAACCATACGTACGACTATATACACTCACTTATGCACTCTACGAAAAAAATAAAAGTAAAAAAAAAAAACATACAAAGAAAGCTACACACCACCAAGAAGTTACGCAAGTTGGTCACAAACTGTTTTTAATATAGATATCGACGGGAAAAGCAAACTTGTAAACTATTGCGGCCGATGGATGACTGCGCGACGCTGCAGCGCAATTACACAGCGCAGATGGCAAGGACAATAAACAGGGGACATGTCGACACCAGGCCATCAAGTCTTTTCGAATTTCATGTACTCAGTTGGACAGTAACTATGCCTCGCAGGGGCGTGAACAAAATACGAAGAAATGTTTCAAATGGCTCTAAGCACTATGGGACTTAACATTTGAGGTCATCAGTGCCCTAGACTGGGAACTACTTAAACCAAACTAACCTAAGGACATCACACACATCCATGCCCGAGGTAGGATTCGAACCAGCAATCGTAGCAATCACGTGGAGCCGGACTGAAGCACCTAGAACCGCTCGACCATAGTGGCCGTCAAATACGAAGATGTCCGCATTTGAGACACGAAGTGTAGTTGGGCTCAAACAAGCGGACTGAAGTAATCGGTAAATCGCTCCACAACTGTGTAGGAGCGATGCCTCTATTCCACCATGTTGACAGGAAAGTGTAAACCATGGCCCAACACAGCGTGACGAAGGAAGCAGTCGACCTAGAGAGGCGAGAGACAGAGGGAGGACCGTGCAATCGCCAGAGAACCCTTCAGAGCGTCGGGTTCATCATTATCATCTACCCGACATGCAACTGATACTTCAATGACCACAAGGACCATTAAAAGGTGACTTACAAAATGACGGCTGGGCTCAGGGTGTCCCTTGCACCGACTACCACTGACCCTATACAATAACAAGCGCTTTTGCAGGGGTGTCGAGTAAATTCGGCTTGATTGGAATATAATTGCCTTCAGTGATGATTCCTTCTTCGAACTGAGGCCCGCTGACCACCGAAGACATTTCTGGAGACGACCCGGATAAGTGTGGAGCACCAATGTGACTGTCGCCCACGATACGGCTCGACAACCAGGAGTGGTGGTCTGGCCAGCCATTTCGTTTTATGACAGGATCATTTTGATTGTCATCCACGACACTCTTACAGCACAGTGGCACGTCGACGATATTCTACGCCCCGTTTTGTTAGCTTTCGTGGAAGCCACCCTGTGCTTACATTGACCAAGATAACGGCCGTCCGCACACGGCGATAGTTTCTTCTGCGTCTCTTCGTTCTTGCCAAATCCTACCTTGCCCACCAAGATCGCCGGATCTCTCCACAGTTGAGGACGTCTGGAGCATTATGGGTCGTACCCTCCAACCACCTCGGAATTTTGGCTATCTAATGTGCCGCATGGACAGAATTAGGTTTTTTATCCCGCCTCGAAGGTGGGGCGTGGGTAGGAGCAGGAGCAGGAAAATGACGTCGGTACTGCAGTGAGTAAAGGTGGTTTACTGGTGCAAGAAAGAATACATAACTTTGTACAGATGCGAAGTCTTAGACCCGTCGTATGTAGAGCAAAGCTGAAGCGAAGTGTTCTGGTTGTCTGCACTTTATGAAATGGGCTCAATCTGTAGCGTAGCTCGTAGAGCTGCACAGCACCAGCTTTAGGGCGCTGTCGTCGGTGTCTCGTGGTAGTGCCAACCTTTGAAACTATGCCGTGGCATCGTTGCTATTGATACCACGTTTGGCACTATCTAAATCAGAAGGACATTCAACAACTCTGTCAGTGGCAAGCCAAATAACTAATGCACAAGGACCAGAGGTGAACCAATGCGATAGTGACTTTCTCAGTTTATAAAGGTATTTCGCTTGAACAGATCATGCAATCTTCTGAAATTGCAATCATTAATTTGTTTGTACACGTACGTTACACCTACCGTTTTCGGTCCCATTCGGATAATTCTTTGGTCTTAGAGTGTATTTGAGTACATCAATAAATCTAAGTTTGCAGTCAGCCGATCCTTTAGTTACTACAGGCAAACTTTATCAGAGATCCATAAAGTATCAGAACTCGAAGTAATACGACTGAAAGAACTGAAGGACATCTAACAATTTCGACGTGTTTCCGGAAACAGAAGAACCATAACATTGCCGAGCAGATTCCTAATTTTTCACTAGCTCTCACGTCAAATATAAAAGAGAAATGGTGCTCAAAATCATTGGTTTATTTTTATTTAGTTTTGTGTTATACAGGAAAGACACGCACATTAATAACCAGACTGAACAGTTTTGCTGCACTGGAGCGCGCCGTGCGACAGTAGCGTGGTTGAGCTTCTGGAATGCCTCATGTCTACCAGCGTTCGCGGCACATTCCCCGTGCGTCCCGCGAGTACCCCGGCGGGCACATCCCGAAAAAGGGCAGCACGCCGTGTGGCCAGTAGTGGCGCTGTGGCGGCTCTGCTCGCGGCGGAGGAGGCGCTGCTGGCAGCCTGGGCGTCGACGGGGCACTGACGGGCGGGACCTGTCGGAAAAAAGCAGCATTCTGTAGCGTATCACTGCGAAATCCACCCTGCTGTAAGGAAGTAAGGACATCTACAGGAAATCTAGCACTCCTGGTTCCTGAGACACTGACGAAGCACTACTTTTCTACTTTTATTGTATCCGTTACAAATCTTTGATGTAAGGCTGCTACCGCTAAAAATATATGCTTATGAAAGAACATTTCCGGCTGCCAGTCACGATTTTCTTTCATTTATTCCTTGTATGACCCCTTTTGGGAAATGATTCCCATTTTCAATACGAGACTGGAATAGAAGGGAGAACCGATAGAGGTACTCAAAGTACCCTCCGCCACACACCGTCAGGTGGCTTGCGGAGTATGGATGTACATGTACATGTAGAAGTGAGAAGTTAACAACTGTTCATCTGATCTTTCCAACAGAAACGTTCTCCTAGCCTTCGCCACTGATTTATTAATTTTCATAACCATAGTCGCTATGATGACATTATAATCACTAATTCCCATCTCTGTACTGACGTTGTTGATTAGGACCGTCCTATTTTTAGCTACAAGAATTAAGACATTTCCATTGCATGTGGAAGAACGAAGTATCTGCTCAAGAGAATTTTCCTAAAACGTGTTAAAAAGTTCTTCGCAAGACAATCTGTCTGCACCCCTTGCGATGAATCTGTAGGCGTCCAATAATTAACATGGTTTCACCTAGATCTGTTATACGTGACCAGATAACTTCAATGCCACACTCAACTTCGACCTCCATAGAGAAAATATTTTTGTCAACTGCAGTAAACACTCCCCCTCTCATGGCGTCTAAGCATCTCAGAGCTTCCTGTGTCGGGTTTCAGCCAGCTTTCGGGCACAAGGAGAACATGAGCGCGAGAACTCTCCTGGAGTGCAGCAAATTCTGGAAATTTGTTAAGAATACTTTGACAATTTACTGATAAAATTTTGACAGTCGAATTGTCTTCAGTTTGACGTGGTCTGATTTCGCTATCTGCGTATTGACCACAAACTACAGCCTAGCCTAAATAATACCCATGTGCACTAAACAAGCACTCTGCTTCCTTTGTGCAGTGCACTATTGACCTATCAAGGGGAAAACTACAAATCCCCAACAGAAAACGCAGGTATAGAAATCTGCAGCCAAAACCGTCAGTGTCTACAAATCCTTTGGTTGAGACCCTCCACTCGGCTCCAAATGAAAGGACCCCGATCACCTCTGGGAACAATGCTGCAAATTACGTGCTCTGCTTGTATCCCACGCGCGAAGCCAAAGGCCCTCCACGCCTTTGGCAGCATGGTGTACGAATTGAGGATGGCCTCAGAACACATGCGACAGGCGTCGTTGGTGTCGATGTGAGCCACATCTTGCAGACGAATGCACCCTGCACGCTCGATAGCCGCAGGCAGGGCCGCCTTCACATCTCGGATAAGGGCCCCATAGACATACCGAGTGCACACCAGCATTCCAGCCCTGAGCGCCACCTTCCTAAGCCACTCCATTGCGTGCCAAACGTTGAACCTCCCGATAATTTGCAAACCTCTGCCCACGTGTGCCTGATTGGACCCTGATATGTATATGTATATGTATATGTATATGATGATATAAGGTCCTAGCAGAGACGGTTGGCATTGGCTTCCTCCGACCAGAATGATGATGATGACACAACAACACCCAGTCATCTAGAGGCAGGGAAAATCTCTGACCCCACCGGGAATCGAACCTGGGACCCGTGCGCGGGAAGCGAGAACGCAACCGCAAAGCCACAAGAGAGTTGCCTCGATACCGTAGACCAGGCTTCTGACGTGATTTCACACACAAAAATCCATGGGATTTAAATCCAGAGACCTTGGTGGCCATGGCACAGGCTCTCCTCTACCTATCCAATGTTGACAATATGTCCAAGTTAGAAGCCGGCGCACTAGTATTCAGGCAATGGTTTAGTGGGACATCAACATGTACATCCGGAAGTACAGTCCACAGAAACCGCATTTACTAGTGTCTGGTTAGTCTCTGCAATAGGAAGTCTGGTCCAATTATGTGGTCTCCGAGCAGTCGTACCCAGACGTTCAATGAATAACACTGCTGATGTCATCATATGTCTGCTGCATTAGGACTGACATTGGCCCAAATATGACAGCAATGGTATTTAAAAATACCATCGTGGGTAAATCTAGCCTCACCCGTGAACAGAATACAGCTTGCAAACAGGGAATCCAGGGTACACTGTTGTTGCACCCATTGGCAGAAATTCTAGGTGGGAAGTCTGCATTTTTGAGGGCTTGCACTCGCTTTAGATGATATGGATAGAGTATTGTATGTATTGTATTGTACGTTAACCGGAGGCCAAGAAACGATGGAGAGGCTCCATCTATGCCACAGCTGCAGTGGTCCACAACCCCACGACGACTACCGCAGTCTACGTCACCCCCCTCCCACCCTACACCGAACCACTCTTTCAGGGTTATCGTGCGGTTCGGCTCCCGCTGGACCCCCCAAGAGAACGTCTCACACCAGACGAGTGTAACCCCTGTGTTTGCGTGGTACAGTAATGTTGGTGTAGGCGTACATGGAGAATTTGTTTACGCAGCAATTGCCAACATAGTGTAGCTGAGATGGAATAAGAAGAACCAGCCCGCATTTGCCGAGGCAGATGAAAAAAAACCTAAAACGATCCACAGACTGGCCGGCTCGCCGGACCTCGACACAAGTCCGCCGGGCGGATTCGTGCCAGGGACCAGGCACTTGTTCCCAGTCTGGAAAGGTGTGTGTTAGACTGCACGGCTAACCGAGCTGGCTATATGGATAGAGTACCTGCTGATGTAAAATCTGCCACACATTGCTATGACTAAGGAAACACCCTTGGGTAGCAATCCTCCTTGTTTGAGTACTCGGTCGTTCGTGTACCATGCGTAACATCATTTCCTCAATGTCGGGTGCTACAGATCTGGGTCGACTTTCTCGTACGCGGTGTGCGAAACACTGGTTTCTGTGAGGCGCTGGTGTAACTGGCTGAATGTACGGCCATCGAGCTGCCTGTGGAGAGGAAAAGCTTCTTCATACAATTGTGCAGTCTCAAGGACTCGGCCATTCGCTTTACCATACATGATGTGCATGTCAGCGTACTCTTCATTGGTGTAACCTCTGCCCACGGTACCTTCACGTTCATAACTGATAGCGAGGTCGGTTCGGCACAGTGCACGGAGGGGGTAGGGGAAGTTGTTGCGCATATGCAAACAAACAGGTAATCGATCCCAAACCTTGAGATCCCGACGTAAATACCGTGGTATCCAGGGGGGTTTAAAGTTGGTTCCTAACTCGAGTTAATGCGATACTTCGATATCGGTTGATTTGCGGACTATTGGTGTTTTGCCCTTAAAGAGCACATTTGGACTAAACTACATGGGCAGTTCCTTTTGCTGCCTTCCTTGCTGCCCAAACTTCCGTCATTCGCTCACTGTGTTTCTGTTTCCGGTCCTCTGTCCATGCTTCTTGTCGGCTTTGTGTCTTCGGCTTCATCTTGATTGCCTTTTTGGTTGCCCATATTTCTTTCATCTTCCAGCTGTGATCTTGCTTGCATTCTTCGGTCCATTTTACGCCTGTTCTTTGGTCACATTGTATCTCATGTAGTGTACTTTTCTTAATGATGTTTCTGAAATTTATTCTGTCATTTATTGTGTCTGCTGTTATGTTCAGTTGGTTCAGTTCATTTTTTACCTCTGCCACCCGTTTGTTATTTCTAGTTGTTACCCAGTCAAAGATCTGTTTGGTCAGTCTGTGTGATGGCATTCTGTATAGGTGTCCATAGAATTGTAGTCTGCGTTTTCTAATCTTTTCTGTGATTGTCTCCGTATGTTTGTATAGTTCCTCTGTAGATGTCTTGATCCATATTCCATTGTTGTTAATTGGGCCAAATATTTTCCTAAGTATTTTCCGTTCTACTTTTTCTAGTTCTGTGATACGTGTATGCCCTAGGATTAGTGTGGTCTTTGCTGCATATAGTGCCTCGGGAAGCATCACCGTGTCGTAGTGACGTAATTTGGCTTTTTGTGAGATAGACTTATTGTTGTAATGATTCCACACTCCTTTGTATGCCTTGTCCAGTTTAGTTTTTCTTTCTTCGTTTGAGTCTGTTATGTCCACTCATTTGTAGTGTTTCACCGAGGTGTGAGAGTGCGTGTGTATGCCTATAAACGCCATCTGCCATAGTACACGAAGAATTTCGGTAAACAATGAGGAATCAAGGGCTGTTCAAAAAAGAACGCGCAAATGACAGTAGGCAAATATTGATAGAGATACTTACGTATGTGAAAAGACCTATGCGCGAAGCACATAACAGCTACCACCGTCATACCACAACGAAATATCTGGCCGAGAAACAGAGAAAATTCCGGTCCTGTGTAAAATCGCTAAGCGAGTCTCAGGCTTCCACCTAGTCGCTCGTTGACCAGTCTGGTATGTCAAATGAGGATGGCAAAAGAAAGCCGAAGTCTTAAATACCATGTTTCAGAAACCATTCACGCAGGTAACTCGTAGGAACATACCGTCGTTTGACCATCGCACAGAGTCCCGTATAGACGATAGAGTAATAAGTATTCTGGCGTAGAGAAACAGCGAAAGAATTGAAAACAAATAAATCGCCAGGTCCGGATGGAATACCATTTCAGTTTTACAAAGAGTACTCTACAGGATTCGCTCCCTATTTATCTTGCCACTGGAAAAAAGCACAGGTGACTCCTGTTCATAAGAAGACTAAAAGAACGGATCCGCTAAATTACAAACTAATATCCCTAACATCCGTTCGTTGCAGAATTGTCGAGCATATTGCAAACAGTGGATGAAGGGCGGCAAGCGGATTCCACATTTCTAGACTTCCCAAAAGCACTTCATACGGTACCTCACTGTAGACTGTTAACAAAGGTACGAGCATATGCAATAGGTTGCATATGAATATGTGAGTGCCTTGAAGATTTCTCAATTAATAGAACCCAGTATGTTGTCCTCGGTAACGTGTGTTCGTCAGAAACAAGGATATCGAAGAGTGCCCCAGAGAAGTAAGATAGGCTGCTATTATTTTCTATACACGTAAATGATCTGGCGAGCAGGATGGGCAGCAAGCTGCAGTTGTTTGCTGATGACACAGTTGTATACGGGAAAGGGTAGGAGTTGAGTAACTGCAGGAGGATACAAGATGACTTAGACAAAAATTTTAGTTGGTGTGATGGATGACAGCTGGACATAACGTTGCAAAGCGATATAAAACGGAACGAGCACGTGAGGATTGTGGTATGGAAGGCGGATGGCCGACTTCGGTTCAGTGGGAGAATTTTGGGAAAGTGCAGTTCATCTATAAAGGAGACCGTATATAGGACGCTGGTGCGACCTATTGTTGAGTGTTTGACATCGAAGCAGTTCAGAGGCGGACTGGTAGATTTTCTACTAGTAGGTTCGAACAACAAGCAAGTACTGCGGAGATACTTCACAAACCCAAATGGGTATACCTGGAGGTAAGGTGACTTTCTTTTCGAGGAGACAGTTTAGAGAAAATTGGGAGGGAAAAAAAGAAAATTTAGAGAACCAGAAGTTGAAGATGAATGTAGAATTATTCTGCTTTCGCCAACATACATATAAATCTACGTGATTACTCTGCTATTCACAATAAAGTGAATTAAGGACCACGAAGATAAGATCCGAGCATTAAGGCTCATACGGTGGCATATAGACAGTTGCTTTTCCCTAGTTCTATTTGCGAGTAGAACGGGAAAAGATGTAATAAGTTAAAAGATCAAGAAAGACAAAAAGATAAATTTGTTTCCAGAGTATACAGTGGAGTTGTTGCTTATCGCTCCTGTTATTTAACGCATATGGAAGAATCAATTTGGAAGTAAAAAATATTTCTGTACTATAATACACTCCTGCAAATTGAAATAAGAACACCGTGAATTCATTGTCCCAGGAAGGGGAAACTTTATTGACACATTCCTGGGGTCAGATACATCACATGATCACACTGACAGAACCACAGGCACATAGACACAGGCAACAGAGCATGCACAATGTCGGCACTAGTACAGTGTATATCCACCTTTCGCAGCAATGCAGGCTGCTATTCTCCCATGGAGACGATCGTAGAGATGCTGGATGTAGTCCTGTGGAACGGCTTGCCATGCCATTTCCACCTAGCGCTTCAGTTGGACCAGCGTTCGTGCTAGACGTGCAGACCGCGTGAGACGACGCTTCATCCAGTCCCAAACATGCTCAATGGGGGACAGATCCGGAGATCTTGCTGGCCAGGGTAGTTGACTTACACCTTCTAGAGCACGTTGGGTGGCACGGGATACATGCGGACGTGCATTGTCCTGTTGGAACAGCAAGTTCCCTTGCCGGTCTAGGAATGGTAGAACGATGGGTTCGATGACGGTTTGGATGTACCGTGCACTATTCAGTGTCCCCTCGACGATCACCAGTGGTGTACGGCCAGTGTAGGAGATCGCTCCCCACACCATGATGCCGGGTGTTGGCCCTGTGTGCCTCGGTCGTATGCAGTCCTGATTGTGGCGCTCACCTGCACGGCGCCAAACACGCATACGACCATCATTGGCACCAAGGCAGAAGCGACTCTCATCGCTGAAGACGACACGTCTCCATTCGTCCCTCCATTCACGCCTGTCGCGACACCACTGGAGGCGGGCTGCACGATGTTGGGGCGTGAGCGGAAGACGGCCTAACGGTGTGCGGGACCGTAGCCCAGCTTCATGGAGACGGTTGCGAATGGTCCTCGCCGATACCCCAGGAGCAACAGTGTCCCTAATTTGCTGGGAAGTGGCGGTGCGGTCCCCTACGGCACTGCGTAGGATCCTATGGTCTTGGCGTGCATCCGTGCGTCGCTGCGGTCCGGTCCCAGGTCGACGGGCACGTGCACCTTCCGCCGACCACTGGCGACAACATCGATGTACTGTGGAGACCTCACGCCGCACGTGTTGAGCAATTCGGCGGTACGTCCACCCGGCCTCCCGCATGCCCACTATACGCCCTCGCTCAAAGTCCGTCAACTGCACATACGGTTCACGTCCACGCTGTCGCGGCATGCTACCAGTGTTAAAGACTGCGATGGAGCTCCGTATGCCACGGCAAACTGGCTGACACTGACGGCGGCGGTGCACAAATGCTGCGCAGCTAGCGCCATTCGACGGCCAACACCGCGGTTCCTGGTGTGTCCGCTGTGCCGTGCGTGTGATCATTGCTTGTACAGCCCTCTCGCAGTGTCCGGAGCAAGTATGGTGGGTCTGACACACCGGTGTCAATGTGTTCTTTTTTCCATTTCCAGGAGTGTAATAGTGCAAGTGGAACAAGATTCACAAAGAACAGGGCACCTCGGAAGGCATCATCTAAGAAAGTCTTGGAGTACCCGTTGAGTGGAACGGGCAGCATACGTATCACCTTATCACGGCACATTGTTTAAGTTCAAGCCAAACTGTGACGAAGGTGATCCAGAGTAGCAGGTGGAAAACAGCTACTAGATAAAGATAAAAATTCATTAACATGCAATAACAGATAAGTGAAACAGTAGTCGTATGTTGGAAGCAAGATCCTATAGAATTCTCGAAACAATAAATGTAAGGGAAATAGATTTATGCATAGGAAGCTTTTTTTTTTCAACAACGAAAACTTTCTGGTATCACAAGCTAATAGAATTAATGGAGATACACCTAAAAGTGTATGGGGCACATTGTATGGAACTGGTGTGGACAACTGGGAAAAAAGAGAGGGAGAAGTGGAAGCACCTAGATTGTGACTGGATGGATTGGATTTAAGGCGCTAGAAATGAAGGTGTACTGTACAAAATAGAGGAGAGAAGCAGATATTTAGTGTCGTTGCCAGAAGAAAGGGCCGAATTGTAGTATGTCTTTTACGAGATACTGAATATGCAAATTTTATCATTTTTATTAATGTTTAATTCCATTGGGAACTGTGTGCACCATGACCATATTACGGTAAACATGTTTTGTATAAATGGCAGCGTCGGTCGTAAACATTGAAATTCTTTATATCATTTCTGTCACTGTGTGACCGTCTTCAGTGATAAAAATACATAAGAATCATCAGACATGCCGGTCTTAACATAAATGTGCTCTTATTTATAGCCAACACAAAAAAATACAGAAACAGGAAAACATATACAAATGTGTATATTCTGGTACATAGCAAATTATTCGAGCCTTGTAGTTCCATATCATAACAGCAGAACATTTTCTATGAAATGTAACATGCGCTGTGATGATTACTTCCAACAGGTATCTTCACTTTTACTGCTTACAATAATTTTTAAATTTACAGAAGACCGTATCTTGTAAACTTACTAGTTAGCCTTGTACAGTGATCTTATAGCTTACACAGCCAGATAGCTAAGCTCAGTATTGCAAAAACAACTGAGCTTAACTAGCTGGCTATGTAAGCTATAAGATCACTGTACGTTGGATCGGGAAATGGTAAGGTTAACTGCTAAGTATACAAGCTAGGCTCTTCTGTAAATTTATGCAGTGAAAGTGAAGATGTCTTTTGGAACTTGGAAGTAATCATCATAGTACATGTTACATCTCACGGAAAGCGTTGTGCTGTTATGATATTGGCCCATAAGGTTCGAATAATTTGATGTGTACGAGAATCTGTTTATATTTTCCTGTTTCAGTATTTATTGATGGTTTTTATAAATAAGGCCACATTTGTGTTAAGATCCTCATGTCTGACGGTTCTTATATATTTTCAGCATTTAAGATGGTTACACAGTGACCGAGATCGATATGTAAAATAAAGGATTTTAGTATTTACTGCCGAAGCTGCTATTTGTCCAAAATACACTCCTGGAAATTGAAATAAGAACACCGTGAATTCATTATCCCAGGAAGGGGAAACTTTATTGACACATTCCTGGGGTCAGATACATCACATGATCACACTGACAGAACCACAGGCACACAGACACAGGCAACAGAGCATGCACAATGTCGGCACTAGTACAGTGTATATCCACCTTTCGCAGCAATGCAGGCTGCTATTCTCCCATGGAGACGATCGTAGAGATGCTGGATGTAGTCCTGTGGAACGGCTTGCCATGCCATTTCCACCTGGCGCCTCAGTTGGACCAGCGTTCGTGCTGGACGTGCAGACCGCGTGAGACGACGCTTCATCCAATCCCAAACATGCTCAATGGGGGACAGATCCGGAGATCTTGCTGGCCAGGGTAGTTGACTTACACCTTCTAGAGCACGTTGGGTGGCACGGGATACATGCGGACGTGCGTTGTCCTGTTGGAACAGCAAGTTCCCTTGCCGGTCTAGGAATGGTAGAACGATGGGTTCGATGACGGTTTGGATGTACCGTGCACTATTCAGTGTCCCCTCGACGATCACCAGTGGTGTACGGCCAGTGTAGGAGATCGCTCCCCACACCATGATGCCGGGTGTTGGCCCTGTGTGCCTCGGTCGTATGGAGTCCTGATTGTGGCGCTCACCTGCATGGCGCCAAACACGCATACGACCATCATTGGCACCAAGGCAGAAGCGACTCTCATCGCTGAAGACGACACGTCTCCATTCGTCCCTCCATTAACGCCTGTCGCGACACCACTGGAGGCGGGCTGCACGATGTTGGGGCGTGAGCGGAAGACGGCCTAACGGTGTGCGGGACCGTAGCCCAGCTTCATGGAGACGGTTGCGAATGGTCCTCGCCGATACCCCAGGAGCAACAGTGTCCCTAATTTGCTGGGAAGTGGCGGTGCGGTCCCCTACGGCACTGCGTAGGATCCTACGGTCTTGGCGTGCATCCGTGCGTCGCTGCGGTCCGGTCCCAGGTCGACGGGCACGTGCACCTTCCGCCGACCACTGGCGACAACATCGATGTACTGTGGAGACCTCACGCCCCACGTGTTGAGCAATTCGGCGGTACGTCCACCCGGCCTCCCGCATGCCCACTATACGCCCTCGCTCAAAGTCCGTCAGCTGCACATACGGTTCACGTCCACGCTGTCGCGGCATGCTACCAGTGTTAAAGACTGCGATGGAGCTCCGTATGCCACGGCAAACTGGCTGACACTGACGGCGGCGGTGTACAAATGCTGCGCAGCTAGCGCCATTCGACGGCCAACACCGCGGTTCCTGGTGTGTCCGCTGTGCCGTGCGTGTGATCATTGCTTGTACAGCCCTCTCGCAGTGTCCGGAGCAAGTATGGTGGGTCTGACACACCGGTGTCAATGTGTTCTTTTTTCAGTTTCCAGGAGTGTATATTTGCCATTTCAAGCAGCAATAGAAGGAACACATACCGATAACCAGAGATCAAAATCAACTTATCATTTTGCCGTAGCTAACTAAAGATTTGGACCTGGTTGGGTGAGATGGAATGTCGCATCCAGTTCGCTCAAATACTGAAGACTGAAAAATAAGAGCCGTCTGTCCTGATAAGGTCTCAGTGAATGATCAGGTATGGTGGCAGCAATGTATGGTATTGTTGCTACTCAAGTCTGAAGTAGCAATAGCACTGCTTGTTGTTTTTTATTCTGGAGTGAAGATAAGTAATGGAAAAGTCTTATAATGGAATACGTTGTTTTCGTGATGTTAGCATTGGTGACTGATAATGTAAGCAGTAGTATTAGTGAAAGTTGCTGTTGTCTTTCACTTTCCAGTTTTGTGTGTGACTAGAACAAAATGCACTGAATTTTAGACTCATTAAAATGATTAAATACACTGGTAATCAGGTTGCAGATCAGTTACCCATCTACTCCTGGTGATAAGTTCTATTTGACATACTTCGCTGTTCCTTAAATCTGTGAATTAATTGTATGTACTTTTTACTAGAGTCTTCCCATCTGATTTTCGTCCTTCTGTTAGGTGTAGTTATTGAACCGTTGACATTAGCTTTATGAAAAATATGTAATATTAGTTATATTTCACTGCTGTCCGTGATAGACAAAGAAGCTACGAGATAGTTAGTAAACAAATCAAATCCGCATAGCCAAATCTTCTTGATGTAAATCTAAGTAGTTATTACTCTAGAGATGAAAAAATAGTAAGACCTATCTTCTTTTTCGATCTACATCAACACCTTTTTAAATATTATCTTTGGCTTTTTATTTTATATTTTGGGGTCAGTCTTCTGTCTGGATGATGCGGCCAGGCACAACTTCTGTGGCAAGCTCCAACCTCTTCATCTTACACCTCATATCCTTGGTCATTTCTTGGATCTGTTCCCAACTCTGTCTGCGCCGAAAGCGTTTGCCCTCTACGGTTCTCCTAGTATCACGCAAGTTATTCCCTAGTGTTTAACACATGTCCTATCATACTGTCCTTTCCTCTAGCCACTGTTTCCCACACACACCTTCCCTCATCGCTTATCAGGTGACTCACCCATCTCTTATAGTATCTATTCACTTAATTTTCAACGTTCTTCTGTAACGTTTTCTCGTTTTACTGCAGTCTATGATTAATTTCCACGCAGTGTTGAGCTCCAAACGTATTTTGCCAGTAACTTCTCCCTCAAACTGACACCTACTCTTGTTACTAGCAGTCTGTGCCAGGCTGAGCTTCATACGTCATGGGTAATTTTGCTTCCATGGTAGCGATATTACTTCACTTCGTCTATTATGCAGTCTCCAATTTCTGCAACTCCTCGTTACTTTCGTTGGTCATACCATTACAAATTTTTTGTCCAAATAAGAAGAGTTATTTACTTTTATTAATGAACCCAATTATTAGTTTCAGTTAAACACGAAATCAGAGCTTCTGCTAAAACAATGAAGAGAAATGGCTACCTGTAGATGTATATAGTAGAAGTATCAGTTATATCACATAATTTCTTGAAAAATTATCTTGATCTCGTGAAGGATTTGAAAAATTTACACTTTGTCTGTAGAGTTAAATATGTTTACTTCCTTCTAATTTAGAGGCCCTGAATCTGATACAATGGTACTCCAAGGGAAATGCGTAGTTAGACGTTATATGTAAGTGATTTTTGAATAGACTCGGGGAAATAATTGCGCTATACTGTTGAAGGAGCCATCCTGTCAATCATATAAGCTGAATTAAGGGACGGTCTATAATGTAATTACTGTGTCTTGGAACCATGGAAACATTTCTTTTTTCCTTACCTATGCACCTTTCGCAGTTTATGGATTGTATTAAATGTCTAACAGTTGCTATGAGTCAAAAAGGTCAACAAGCAAAATAAACTTTCACAAAAATCGTTAAGCTTAAAATAGAAAACCTAATGTAGCTTACCAAATGATCTCCAGGCCAATTTTACTCTTTCTTGTATGTATAAAATGTCATTCACATGTTCTGTGACTTCATTGTTAATTTGTATTGTATTTTTCTCTGCTTTCTTTTTTCTAAATTACATTGGTCTTACTTCAACAGATTTTCGACTCTAATTGCTAAACACTCGTTATAAAGTTTAGATGCACCAGAGGGAAACAGTACACTGCTACTAGCAAAACTAACGCAGTTCAGGTATGTTGCATAATGCATATTCCTTTTGCTTTTACAAAGTTTAAGAACCAAAAAGCTTCCTCTAGTACCATTAGGAACAGTGGAATCTCCTTGTTTGCTTTCTCTTGCATTTCTGAATTCGTCACTATCCTGAACAAGTCTAAAGGAATCTGAAACATTAACGCACGTATTGTGTCACATTCTGTAGTATATGATTCTATACCTCAGTGCCACGGAAATCGTTAGACTTCTTCTGGATAGTGAGATGTTCACAATTGTTGGAACTGAATTCGAACGAGGCTCAAATTTGCCCGACAGTACTTGAGTCTTCGTTTTATGTCGCAGCGCGGTATCGATAGGTTTACTTTGTCATTTTCATACCCAAAATCTGATCAATTGTAAAACAATTATTTTGAAGTAGGTATTACATAAATAATATATATTTATGAGTCTGAACCTATTTCATTCAGGAAATCAAGTATTAGTACCTCTTATTTTATTTCATTTATCTTTGACAGTTACAATTTAGAATAATTATTTTATTTTATTTTACAAGTTTGTATATCAAGTTAAACTAGCAAGTACACCAAAATCTTAAAGGCTACTAGTATTATTAATGTTACATTACTGAACCCTCGTAAAATTTACGATTGCAGTTGGTACCAATTCGCAGTTCCCGCTAGTATGGTACTCTCAGTATAGGGTGTAAATTAGGACATTTTCTACTTATTTTTTACTTGATATATCGTGTTAAACCTTATAATTGTGACTTCTTTTGAAGAAAATGTGGAGTGGAAAAATTTACAGTGGTTTCGTAACAATGTAACATCCCCCCTTTAGTATTCTAGGGTTAAATATTAACTTACATACATATCTGTAATGTCTCTTCTTTGTACTGTAATGCTTTGGTGTGGTGCCGAGTGCCTCTCGGCGGAAGACTATTGTAAGTTAGTTATGAGTTTGACATGGACGATGTGACGAGTTGTTCATTGGCCAGGACGGCGAAGTGTTCTTACATCTGAGCAGACTCTACTAATCGTCTAAAGAACAATGATGTGAACATATAGAAAAGCGAATAAATCTAAGAAAATTTGGTGCAGCTGTTTGATTTGTGAAAACGTGAAGCACATTTAGTTATGCGAAGTTTAAAAACAAACCTAGAGACTTTCTGAAATTAATAGAGCGAGTATTACAACAGTCAATGTGAGGACGCGTTCGCAAGTTAAGTATAAGGAAAGATGCGCGTTTCCTGCTCCCGACAATTTAAATTACGAGGGCTGGAACTTTAATAGTGGCAACTATTTATGTACAGCTCGTAAAAAGTTTTACTGGGCTTCAAAGTAGTCACCAGCATTGTGTCTAACCCGTTGCCAGCGATGTGGAAGTCGTAGGATACTCTTAGCAGTGCCAGTTGTGTTGACAGTTCGAGGGGCGCGGACTATTGCCCGACGAATTTGTATCAGTTCTGAAGCGAATGCCGTGAAGTGTTTTCCTCAGTTTAGAAACCGATTTGAACTTACGAGGGCTTAAGTCAGGGGAATGCAGTAGGTGGTATAGCACTTAGCAGCCCCATCAGTCAAAGAAATCAGTAACAGCTTGCACTGTACGTACTTGAGCATTGTTCTGCAAAATGATTGTCAAGTCCTGCAGACAGTGTCATCACTTCTGTCTCTCTACTGTTGATTTTTGGATCACAACCTACGAGCAGCTTAGAAACAGAAGTGATGACACTTTCTGCAGGACTTGACCATCATTTTGCAGGACAATGCTCAAGCATGTAAAGTGCAAGCTGTTACTGATTTGTTTGACTGATGGGGCTGCTAAGCGCTAGACCACCTACTGCACTCCACTGACTTAAGCCCTCGTAAGTTCAAATCGATTTCCAAGCTAAAGCCGGCCAGTGTGGTCGTGCGGTTCTAGGCGCTTCAGTCTGGAACCGCGTGACCGCGTCGCAGGTTCGAATCCTCCCTCGGGCATGGATGTGTGTGATGTCCTTAGGTTCGTTAGGTTTAATTAGTTCTAAGTTCTAGGTGACTGACGACCTCAGAAATTAAGTCGCATAGTGCTCAGAGCCATTTGAACCGTTTTTGAACCAAACTGAAGAAAACACTTCACGGCATTCACTTCGGAACTGTTACAAAGTCGTCGGGCAATAGACAGCCCCGATCGAACTGCCAACACAACTGGCTCTGCTAAGAGTATCCCATGACTTCCACATCGCTGGCAATGGGTTATACATTATGCTGGTGACTACTTTTAGGGTCAGTAAAACTTTTAAACACGTATCTACTTTGTATGAGCCGTAAATAAATAGTTGCCACTATTTAAGCTCCAACCCTCGTATTTTGCAAAAACAGTCGTAAATTTTCTGGGTTAACTGCAATTTACTGTTGATCCCCGAATGACACCTGTCTCAGTGAATAATGAGAGCAGGGATAACCCCTACATGTACGACCGTACCTTGTGTGGAGGCCCGGGCTGCGCCCGCTGCCCGTAGCGCTGCTGGCGTGGCGAGGCGGCGGCCAGGGCGCACAGTACAGCAGCACCGAGCAGCAGCCTGCTCGCCCACTGTGCCATCCGACGGTCTGTGGTGCCCATGTCTGACTGAACCACCTACGGCTTGCTTACCAGTCCGACTTCACTCACTTCTTTCCGCGACTCGTCACCGCATCCGTCCGGGCATTCCTCTGACCTGAGAGGAAGTAAGTCGCACCGGCTGACTCACCTGGCACCAATGACACCAGTCGTCCGCTGCATTGAGGTTTCTGTCGGTCCCCTCCACACATCTGTGAAAAACAGGCAGAAATGTTTCGACAGCAGTTCGTATACAATTCACAGCCTTTCTGATTGGATTTATTCGACATAGAATCACCGAGGGCTGACTAGTGTACTGCATACACTAACAAATAATACGTATTGTTTTCTAAATATTGGTACTAAGATATCTAAACACCGTCCGACACTCAAGAGAGTATGTCATTTTCATTCATCTCTTATGCACGGACAATAATAGCGAGGACAAAACTAAAAACAATACTGCGAAACAAATCGTGTAATTAAAAGAATTTTGATAACAGGTAACCGGATAGAACTTACCCCACAAGACATATTTTTATACTAATTATGATTTCTTCTTTTGTAACAAAATGTTCCGAGTAACTATCCCGAATTCTAAAACGCATTTTTCCTTTTACGCAAAGACCAAAATGAAGGAATGTAGGTTTCATAATATCACGATTTATACAATTGTTTGACGTTTTTCTTTTTACTATTCTCTGAGTGTATTCCAAAAATTCCACTACAATGGTGCATTTCACTCGAAGTTATATCTGTATGGTATATTTTTTGTGAACGACCATACGATGCTCCACATTGTTCTTGTTTTATGTCAGCTGTGGTCATTTATATTTCCATACGAATGTGAGAGTTGCTTACTGTAACCCAGGTTTTAATAGAACGTTCATAGAATTTTTAGAAAACGTGAAAGGGGCTTCGTCCATTTGTTAGCTTCAAGACAGCCTGATTCCTTTATCTTTTGATAAGTTAATTTTACAGTTGTATCGTATTCCACCGTCATCTGGCGGTACATACGTTCTCTTCGTTTCTTACACCAAAATTTACGTTGATAAAACACGTTAGTATGATTATATGAATATCAGATGCATTGTGTTGATACGTGCAACTACGCTGAAGAGCTATAGAAACTTGCATAGGCACGCGTATTGAAATACGGAGATACGTAAACAGGCAGCATACAGCGCTTCTGTCGGCAACGCGTATATGAGACAAGTATTGACATCTTCAACTTTTGTAGTCCTGTCTTCCTCAGTTGCGTGTAATATCACGGTATATTGAAATTTTTACTTAGGGACTGTCTGACAGTAACTGAATAAAACACAATTTTAGTGCCATGCGCGTTTCGCCTTTATTTTCTGCAAGGTATCATCAGTGGCAGTAAGAAACTGTCCACGCAACCTGGCAGTAAGAAACTGTCCACGCAACTTGCCACTGATGATACCTTGCAGAAAATAAAGGCGAAACGCGTATGGCTCTAAAATTGTGTTTTATTCAGTTGCTGCCAGACTGTCTCTAAGTAAAAATTATCAATATACCATGAGACAAGTATTTATCGTAGTTGATAGATCGGTTACTGCTACTACAGTGGCAGCTTATCAAGATTTAAGTGAGTGTAAACCTGGTGTTATAATCGGCGCACGAGCGATGGGACACAGCCTCCCCGAGGTAGCGACCAAGTGGAGATTTCCCGCACGACCATTTCACGACTGTACCGTGAACTTCAGGTATCCGGTGAAAAATCGAATCTCCGACACCACTGCGGCCCGAAAAAGATCCTGCAAGAACGGGACGAACAACGCCAGAAGACAATCGTTCAACGTGACAGAAGAGCAACCCTTCCGCTGCAGATTTCAATGCTGGGCCAGCAACAAGTGTCAGCGTGCAAACCATTCAACGAAACATAATCTATTTGGGCTTTCGGAGTCGAAGGCCCACTCGTGTACCCTTGATGAAAGCACCGCTTAACGCATCGCCTGGGCCCGTCAACACCAACATTGGACTGTTGATGACTGGAATCATGATGCCTGGTCCGAAGAGTTTAGTTTCAAATTGTATCGTGCGGATGGATGTTTACGGAAATGGAGTCAGCCGCATGAATACATGGATCCTTCATGTCAACAGGGGACTGTTCAAGCCGGTGGAGGCTCTGTGATGGTGCGGGGCGTGTGCAGTTGAAGTGGTATGGGACCCCTGACACGACTACATACGACTCTGACAAGTGACACGTACGTAAGCATCCTGTCTGATCACCTGTATCCATTCATGTAAATTATGCATTCGGACTTACTTGGGAAATTCCAGCAGGACAATGCGACATCCCACACATTCAGAATTGCTACTGAGTGGCTCCAGGAATACGCTTTTGAGTTTAAACACCTCCGCTGGCCACCAAACTCCCCAGGCATGAACATTATTGAGCATATCTGGGATACCTTGCAATGTGCTGCTCAGAAGAGATCTCCACGCCCTCGTACTCTTACGGATTTACGGGCAGCCCTGCAGGATTAATGGTGTCAGTTCCCTCCAGCACTCTTCAGACATTATTCCAGTTCATACCACGTCGTGTTGCGGTACTTCTGCGAGTTCGCGGAGGCCCTACACGATATGAGGCAGACTTATCAATTTCTTTCGCTCTTCAGTCTTTTGGCGTATTTCATTGTAGACTGTTTGTGTGTGGTAGTTACGTTCATTCGAATTGTTGTATGTGTCTTAGGAATAAAAGTGATGGAAACCGAAATGCGTTAAAAGATCAAATGAAAATAAAAAAGACACTGTTGTGATCCAAATTTTATTAATTTCTGAAATAATGGCCGTTACTCTGTGTTCCATATCATCAGTAAAACGCATTCCTTGTACAGAAAAAAAAGCCTGTGCTACTTTAATGACTGTCTGTGGAGCTTTTGACATTTCTGAAGATACGCAAAACGAATCTTCCACACTGTAGTGGTGTCTACGCTTTAAGGATGCTTTCTGTTGAGTAAAACTACATTTTGGGCTGAAATTACAGAGTGCAGCTTTGCTTGGAACTATTTTATTTTCGGAACCAGGCACGAGTTTTCCAGCTATTACTGATTTCGTCCAACTCGTCATAGTACAGCCAGTCTTACTGTGGCTCTTGATTCGTCTGGGAACGCGGTGTTCCGTAACCTTCTGCAACTGAACATGCGGATGCTGGTCATTGTGCTATAATATGGATAATTTAAATTGGGGTTTGGTCCTTAAAGTCCAGTGCCTTTATCAGTTAAGCTTGCTGCCCAGCACCACATTTATTTGCCAGGAAGTATCTCTAAATAAAATGCCATGCTAACTCTGTGATTATGAAGTCGTTACTCCAGGTGATTCAAGTCCAGTAAATATACAGGGCATTCAATTAACGGACATATTCTTTTCGCACTGTTTCTGCTATGTTGGGTGCTACGTTGTGACATGTGTTGGTAACGAAAAACAATTCGGCACCAATATAAAACTGAAAAGCACACACAACATCGGTACGTTCCATTGCGGCCACGATTCGAGATGAGATTCAGCGCCGGTCGTGTCTTGGCCATAACATCCGTTCAACGTATGATCACTCGAAGTTTAGCTGTCACCTTAGGGGGTGCTTCAGACACGGGACCTCCTTCCCCATTTGCTTCACTTGGGCTGACGTCAGGAAACAGTTTTCCTCGCAGAAAAAGACTTTGGCCTATCCGTAGTTGGGATCAATAGCGTTCTTCAGTAAACCACTGCGACCTGTTTGAATAAGGCGAGCGACTTGAAACTATCGTAAACAATTATCATAATTTTCAGAAGTGTGTTGTCGTCATGAAATGATTCTACGACATTTTGAAAGTCTCAACCCAACTCCTTAGCGGAGGCTTCTAACACACGTTAGCGTCCTGGCATTCGACTCGGTGAATCAGGTATGAATCATGACGGCTTAAGAAATTTGCACCGGCAGTATTTATCTCTCAAGGGAAAGAGAAGTGGCACTGTAAAATTTTCCATCACCAATCTGTCCACCATTATCCTGGATTAAATGCTAAATCTCTTTGCAGTGCTGAATGAACTTAATTCAAGCCACAACGTTGATAGTCATTCTCTCATCGGATGGAGACGTTAAAACTAAGCGACACCTTGGTCTTATTAGACAATATTAGTTTTTGTGCCAGCACCGGAGTTGGATATGTTCAGATTTTTTATTTTTTTCTCTCTCTCTGTATATAAACGGCAACGTCCTCCTGACTGATAGATTCACTGATTCATCGTCCCGCAGCCCAAACCACCAAGGATAAAAACTTGAAATCTGTAGAGGGTGTTGATCTTATACTTTAGGTGTCGTATAAGAAGGTATTTATCGATAGTCCACCCCTAAGGGAGCCAAATAGGGGATGAAAGGCTTTGTGAAAATATGCCGTTATTAAAGTTAATTTGAACGTGTACCTATGAAAACTGGCATTTGGTTTCTTTGGAAATTTAACCCTTATGTGGGTGAAATAGCGAGGGAAGTCCTTTTTAAAAATAAATCATTATTAAAGAACTGCCAAAGTGTTTTTAAAGCTGCATCTATGAAAATCTGACTTTCCGGTTACAAACAACTAAAAATGTGTTTCAATGTTTTCATAAATTCAACTCCTATGGGGGTGAAATAGAGAATGAATGTTTTATGGAACTGTAGCACAAGCAATCATTTTTGAAGCTAAATCTACGAAAATTTGTATTTGACTTCTCTGTTAGAAATTAATAAATACTCATTTCTCTGTGAATTCAACCCCTAAGGGGGTGAAATAGAGGGTGAAATGCTTTGTGAAAATATTTCGTTGTGATAGTATTTTTAAAACTAAACCTTTGAAAATTGGTATTTGGTTTCTCAGTAAGAAATAAAAAAATACGTGTTTCATTGGTTTTGGAAATTCAGTCCCCGTGGGGGTGAAATAAGGCCACACGATTCACTGTCTCATCATCGCGCAGCCCTAGCCACTAACGCTAGAAATTTGAAATTCGGAGAGGGTGTGAATTTTATATTGGAGGCATCATTTAAGAACCGACTGTTCGAAATTCCACTCCTAAGGGCGTGAAACAGGGGATGAAAGGCTTTTTAAAAATATATTGCTATTCAGGCAGTTTTGAAGCTAGAACTACGAAAACTGCTATTTATTTTCTGAGACAGAAATAAAAAAAATACGGGGTGGCGCAGGGAAACGGGAAATTTCGAAATAACGTCATTTCCATGAATAAAATCATAAAACTAGTAATTTATTAACGAAAGTGAATGTATTCAGTATGCCATTATTCAGTATGTCTTTACAATCAAAATGTCCAAAAGTGTCTCTTTACTTTTTAAAGATGACATCGGAAAGATGTGCTCCCATTCGGCGTTCACACTCTAACAGCCTGTTATGAAACCTCTGGAATGCGCGGTGTAGCAAATCTTGGGGAATGACAGTGATTTCGTTTTCAATGTTCTTCTTCAGTTCATGGATTGTTGCAGGACGTGCACGGTACACCTTGCCTTTAATAGATCCCCTCAGGAAGAAGTCGCACACACTAAGATCAGCGGATCTCGCAGGCCATGCAATGTCACCGTTACGTGAAATAATGCGTCTTCCAAAGAATTGACGAACTGCTGCCATCGATTGTCGAGCATTGTGTGACGTGGCTCCGTCCTGCTGAAACCACATGTTTTCGACGTTAAGATTAAGCTCGTACAGTCTCGTTGTAAAGAATGTTTGAAGCATTTCAACATATCGAGCGGATGTTACTGTCACTGCACTACCATCCTCACGTTCAAAAAAATAAGGGCCGATAACACCATGACATGATACATCACACCGTATTGTGACCTTGGCACTAAGTGGTGGTCGCTGGTGAAACTCACAAGGATTGTCCTGTGCCCAATAACGAAAATTCTGATTGTTCACGAATCCGTTCAGGTGGAAATGGGCTTCGTCTGATATCCATAAGTTACCAAGGAAATTCGCGTCCTAGTTGATTTTAGCCAATATCTGGCTACTAAACTCCATACGTGACGCTGGGTCTCGTTCATGTAAGTGTTGCGCAATCTGCAACTTATAGGGATGGAAGTCTAATTCGTGCAGTATTCTTTGTAAGCTTCGTCGCTTAATCCCTAGCGAAGATGCATGCTGTCGAACGGAGCGGCGAGGACTTCTCTCGATTGCAGCTCTAGCAGCTGCAATGTTCTCTGGGGTACGTACCGTTGGAATGCCAGCTGGAGGTTTCTTTTTCAAGGCAGATCCTGTTTCTTCACAATTACGCACCCATGTTGTAATCGCATGCGCAGATGGGACACGTCCATGACGTCCAAGCTGGTAATGCTGTCGAAATGTTCTCTGCGCGGCAGTCTCACTATCACCATTTTTGTAAACCGCTCTCACAGCTACTGCATGTTCCGCACCAGTCCAGTTCTCCATGATTACTAAATAGCAATGCGTTCACATCAATTGCGCAAAGTTTCGAACATCTGCCGGCGCTACAGTGCTGCCAACTGTAACGTTCAAAATTACCCGTTCCCCTGCGCCACCCTGTACGTGTTTTAGGATTTTTGAAAATTCAGCCACTAAGAATGTGAAATAGTTGGTGAAATTTGTTTCAAAGTAAATTATTATTAAAGAACCACCGCAATATTTTTTAAGCTACATCTATGAAAATTGGTAGAAATAAAAAAAATTATGTTTCACTATTTTTGGAGAGTTAACTCTCCAAGGGAATGAAATAGGAGATGAAAATTATTATGAAATTATTTCATTATGAAAGCATTTTCAAGGCTAAAACTATGAAAGTTTGATTTTGATTTCTCTGTTAGAGATTAAAAAATGTGTTTCATGGCTTTTGGAAATTCAACCCCTACGAGGATGAAGTTGGGGATGAAAGTTATTAAGAAAATATATCGCTATATTCACTCCTCAGTTATACCTAGGGAAAGTTTTTATGGAAATATCGACACAAGGACGCAAAAGGCATGATTGACAAAAACATTGTACTCTAGCAACCAGAATGACTTTTTGATCGGAAGTAGATTTGGAAAAGACCACGCTTCTGTGTCCTTACTAAGCATGAAAATTTAAAAGTGTTGCAATTTGTGAAAAATATAAAAATTCGATTAAAGAAAAACAGAAAAAAATCAAAAAATATCTGTGCAGACCGTGCAGTCTACGCGAGTGAAGCAACGGGCGGGCGCACAGTTTATCACCAATAATAACGTAAACATGACACCAGACTCAAGACGCAATCATAAGTCACTTACGCCAAACAACCACGCTGATACATCGCTCATGCTGTAGAAAAGACAAGCACCAACCCTTTTACGCTCTCAGCACGTCCGTCTAATTTGCAGTGGTGATGACTACCTAACAACCGTCTCAATAAGAGACTGTACGTGATCATTTACATCTATATCCATACCGTGAAAACAGCTGTCATCTGCATGGTATAGGATGTTTCCCATTGCATCACGTATTAGGGATCCTTGCATTTCATTCGCGTACGGAATATGCGAAGAAAGACAGCTTTAATGGCACTGTGCACGCTGTAATTAGTCTCGTCTTGGTGGTCCTTGCGCGAGTGATGTGTAAAGGGAAGATCGTTACTGCTCGGCGTAAACTCAAAAGCTGGCATCGCCAGTCGGGAACGTTAGAGCAGAGAGAGCCGTGAAGGAGACGTCAGCCAATTGCACGCTGGCCGACCCCTGTCCAAGACGACAACGCGACATCAGCAGCATATAGGCGAAGAGAACATAAGCGCCGCTCCCGTTTGGTCGCGGCCCAGTTCTACAGAAGCTTCAAGACCAGCGACCTGGATAGAAGCATCCACTGTATTACTTCACTTGTATTGGAATCAGAATACTGAAGGACACTGATTATACTGCATGTCGCCCTTCGATTGCGACACATCTATGTATGTCTCAAAGTTAAGTCTTATCATTTATTTTCTGTAATAAAGTTCATTAATACGATTTGCTTGAACTGTTGTCTAGCGATCGGAGAAAGCAGGTGTCCTGGGCACCCCATATTTGACGCGTAGGAAAGATACAACAGTTACCGTATTTCCAGATTACTCACGTAATTCTGGTTCTTGAAGCTTCGTAAGTAGGCTTTCCCGAGGCAGTTGATGATTATGTTCAATTCAACTTTCTTTAGCATTTGTTGACGCTCTCCGAGACATCCCAACGACGAAAGTCGAAATAGTTCCATTTGTTAGCAGTATAGCTGTGTATCGCGCTCCTAAGATGGTAGCGAATCAAGGTTACTGTTCATTTTGCACAGGATGATTCAGTTGCCCCTACCTATGGATTTTATGCAACCTGCAACGCCTTCAAGAACCACGAATGAGATCTGATTATTCTCTATCTCGCTATGTGCAACATATTGGTCTTACAGAAAAAATGAAAAGGACTTTCTTGTGAGATATTTAACTTAGTTAAATTTTGTTCTGGAATAAATTTTCGTTAGAGGCCGCGGTTTTGGAATTATTCTAGACAAATGCACGAAAATGACCTTCAACCACGAATTTTTTGAATAACTCGAAAACTGTGGCCTCTAACGAAAACGTATCCCACTACACATT
This sequence comes from Schistocerca piceifrons, assembly GCF_021461385.2. Lineage (NCBI taxonomy): Eukaryota > Metazoa > Arthropoda > Insecta > Orthoptera > Acrididae > Schistocerca > Schistocerca piceifrons. Next base: position 329,607,582 of record NC_060138.1, on the reverse strand, counting down.
TTAGCTACGTTCATCTCCTACAAAAAGGTCCAGTTATTTTTTTTTTTTTAGTATGGCTAATAGTTTGCATGTAGCGAGCTAGAGAACCATAAAATTTGACAAGTGTTTTTGAAGGCATTGTGGGTTGCATGAAACTCAGAGTTAGGGGCAGCTGAATCACCCTGTGTAACTGTAGTTTAAAAACTAACCAGTTTACAAACATCTAAATTGCAATGGTCGAAGGAGAAGTTCGAATGTTTTGTACTCTATTGTGATAACAATGACAGAAGGATTGGAACTGAATGCATCGACAGCTCCAGCTCAACATACTCAGTGTGCATTCATTCCCTCTCTGTATTACCCCAAATACCATTTAACTGGTCCCATTTGTACAGGTAATGCAGGATATGTGAGGAGCCTACTTCTGCTATACCAAATCAGAACAGAACACTGAGATTATTTAATTGTTCACTCAACTGATGTCTTGTAAAGATGTATTTGACCCTGCACGGAAGTAGCATTCATGCCGTGAATACTTCGTTCCCTATGTGAGGCTGTGATATTTACTATTAAGTTGTCTAAGTCTCACATCACTACTAAATGAGTATTCGAAGTTTGCCTGATATGCCAAAGGCTTTTCGTTTATTTATTAGCCACTGAGTAGCTAAATCCATAAACTGCTGACAAGATATTTAAATAACGTATGCCTATAAAAAGATGAAGATGAAATGGGAGATATGATACTGCGTGAAGAGTTTGACAGAGCACTGAAAGACCTGAGTCGAAACAAAGCCCTGGGAGTAGACAACATTCCATTAGAACTACTGGCAGCCTTGGGAGAGCCAGTCCTGACAAAGCTCTACCATCTGGTGAGCAAGATATATGAGACAGGCGAAATACCCTCAGACTTCAAGAAGAATATAATAATTCCAATCCCAAAGAAAACAGGAGTTGACAGATGTGAAAATTACCGAACAATCAGTTTAATAAGTCATGGCTGCAAAATACTAACGCGAATTCTTTGCACACCAATGGAAATACTAGTAGAAGCCAACCTCGGGGTAGATCAGTTTGGATTCCACAGAAATATTGGAACACGTGAGGCAATACTGACCCTACGACTTATCTTAGAAAACACGTTAAGGAAAGACAAACCTACGTTTCTAACATTTGTAGATTTAGAGAAAGCTTTTGACTATGTTGACTGGAATACTCTCTTTCAAATTATGAGGATGGCAGGAGTAAAACACAGGGAGCAACAGGCTATTTACTATTTGTACAGAAACCAGATGGCAGTTCTAAGAGTAGAGGGACATGAAAGGGAAGCAGTGGTTGGGAAGGGAGTGAGACAGGGTTGTAGCCTATCCCCGATGTTATTCAATCTGTATATCGAGCAAGCAGTAAAGGAAACAAAAGAAAAATTCGGAGTAGGAATTAAAATCCATGGAGAAGAAATAAAAACTTTGACATTTGCCAACATTGTAGTTCTGTCAGAGACAGCAAAGGATTTGGAGTAGCAGTTGAATGGAATGGACAGTGTCTTGAAAGGAGGACATAAGATGAACATCAACAAAAGCAAAACGAGGATAATGGAATGTAGTCATATTAAAACAGGTGATGCTGCCGGAATTAGATTAGGAAATCAGACACTTAAAGTAGTAACGGAGTTTTGCTATTTGGGGAGCAAAATAACTAATGATGGTCGAAGTAGAGAGGATATAAAATGTAGACTGGCAATGGCAAGGAAAGCGTTTCTGAAGAAGAGAAATTTGTTAACATCGAGTATAGATTTAAGTGTCAGGCAATCGTTTCTGAAAGTATTTGTATGGAGTGTAGCCATGTCTGGAAGTGAAACATGGACGATAAATAGTTTGGACAAGAAGAGAATAGAATCTTCGAAATGTGGTGCTACAGAAGAATGCTGAAGGTTAGATGGATAGATCACATAACTAATGAGGAGGTATTGAATAGGATTGGGGAGAAGAGAAGTTTGTGGCACAACTTGTCAAGAAGAAGGGATCGGTTGGTAGGACATGTTCTGAGGCATCAAGGGATCACCAATTTAGTATTGGAGGGCAGCGGACAAATGGCTAGAGGACAAATGTAAGGATGTAGAGGCTTATCTCACTAGGGGTAAGATAGATACTGCCTACAGGAAAATTAAAGAGACCTTTGGAGATAAGAGAACCACTTGTATGAATATCAAGAGCTCAGATGGAAACCCAGTTCTATGCAAAGAAGGGAAAGCAGAAAGGTGGAAGGAGTATATAGAGGGTCTATACAAGGGTGATGTACTTGAGGACAATATTATGGAAATGGAAGAGGATGTAGATGAAGATGAAATGGGAGATACGATACTGCGTGAAGAGTTTGACAGAGCACTGAAAGACCTGAGTCGAAACAAGGCCCCGGGAATAGACAACATTCCATTGGAACTACTGACGGCCTTGGGAGAGCCAATCCTGACAAAACTCTACCATCTGGTGAGCAAGATGTATGAAACAGGTGAAATACCCTCAGACTTCAAGAAGAATATAATAATTCCAATCCCAAATAAAGCAGGTGTTGACAGATGTGAAAATTACCGAACAATCAGTTTAATAAGCCACAGCTGCAAAATACTAACACGAATTCTTTACAGACGAATGGAAAAACTGGTAGAAGCCGACCTCGGGGAAGATCAGTTTGGATTCCGTAGAAACATTGAAACACGTGAGGCAGTACTAACCTTACGACTTATCTTAGAAGAAAGATTAAGGAAAGGCAAACCTACGTTTCTAGCATTTGTAGACTTAGAGAAAGCGTTTGACAATGTTGACTGGAATACTCTCTTTCAAATTCTAAAGGTGGCAGGGGTAAAATACAGGGAGCGAAAGGCTATTTACAATTTGTACAGAAACCAGATGGCAGTTATAAGAGTCGAGGGACATGAAAGCGAAGCAGTGGTTGGGAAGGGAGTAAGACAGGGTTGTAGCCTCTCCCCGATGTTATTCTATCTGTATATTGAGCAAGCAGTAAAGGAAACAAAAGAAAAATTCGGAGTGGGTATTAAAATCCATGGAGAAGAAATAAAAACTTTGAGGTTCGCCGATGACATTGTAATTCTGTCAGAGGCAGCAAAGGACTTGGAAGAGCAGTTGAATGGAATGGACAGTGTCTTGAAAGGAGGACATAAGATGAACATCAACAAAAGCAAAACGAGGATAATGGAATGCAGTCGAATTAAGTCGGGTGATGCAGTGGGAATTAGATTAGGAAATGAGACACTTAAAGTAGTAAAGGAGTTTTGCTATTTGGGGAGCAAAATAACTGATGATGGTCGAAGTAGAGTGGATATAAAATGTAGACTGGCAATGGCAAGGAAAGCGTTTCTGAAGAAGAGAAATTTGTTAACATCGAGTATAGATTTAAGTGTCAGGAAGTCATTTCTGAAAGTATTTGTATGGAGTGTAGCCATGTATGGAAGTGAAACATGGACGATAAATAGTTTGGACAAGAAGAGAATAGAAGCTTTCGAAAAGTGGTGCTACAGAAGAATGCTGAAGATTAGATGGGTAGATCACATAACTAATGAGGAAGTACTGAATAGGATTGGGGAGAAGAGAAGTTTGTGGCACAACTTGACCAGAAGAAGGGATCGGTTGGTAGGACATGTTCTGAGGCATCAATGGATCACCAATTTAGTATTGGAGGGCAGCGTGGAGGGTAAAAATCGTAGAGGGAGACAGCTGAATACACTAAGCAGATTCAGAAGGATGTAGGTTGCAGTAGGTACTGGGAGATGAAGAGGCTTGCACAGGATAGGGTAGCATGGAGTGCTGCATCAAACCAGTCTCAGGACTGAAGACCACAACAACAACAACAGGGCAGCGTGGAGAGTAAAAATCGTAGAGGGAGACCAAGAGACGAATACACTAAACAGATTCAGAAGGATGTAGGTTGCAGTAGGTACTGGGAGATGAAGAAGCTTGCATAGGATAGAGTACATGGAGAACTGCATCAAACCAGTCTCAGGACTGAAAGCCACAACAACAACAACAACAACAACATGCCTACAGTCATGGGTAACACAGTTCATGTATGTAACACCTCACTTATGATTCTGGTACGTTAAATTACAGTCACAGATCAGTTTCACATTACATACTCTGTCTTAAAATCATGGCACACGGCGTGCAGCTCTGGTCTTAATAGTAAAGCCGTTAGAATGAACTGTACTGTATGGCCCCTTGTCAGTGACAGATCTCTTCAGTACGATTCACATCACGCACATCTTGGCACCTAACGTAATTCGGTGGTTATGAGCAAATTTGCCTATCAGTATGTAATGCAAAAAGGGATGACAGTCAATCGATGGTAATTAACACACCGTTCCTACATAATCCATGTCTGTGAACGAAAGGTGAAACAAACAACGAGAGGCGTTTTAGTTTGGAAGCGAGAGGGACAAGGGCAGAAGCGAAGGCGTGCCGCAGGGGTTACCATGGAAACCACTTAAAGGGGTGTCAGGCGGAAAGTCATCGACCCCAACCAGGTGGCTCAGGTGGCAGAAACGCGTATAGCGGCCCATCTGCAGAGGGACAGAGAAAAATCTTCAGAGAACTGCGTTTCGGAATTCCAAAGGGTTATGAACAAAACCAGTGACGCATTTCGATCACGTGTCCAGATAGTGTGACAAGCGTGAAGGTCAATATACACTTTTAGGCGTCTAGAACGGGCACACAACGTCCAATTGGCAGAAACGCACTAAGAAGGAGAAAATTTTTGAAATTTGACTTAGTTTAATAGAAGGGACATTGCGATTGGTAGAGTGAGTTTCCACAAAATAGGAGGAATGCTCTTATAGGTCGAAAAAGGCCGAGACGTGAAGAACGAATGAACGCAGGTGGGGAGACAGCTCCGCCATGAGTAGGACAAGAGGGAAATTTTTGGGGACTCTTCTCTGGTTTGGCGTCAAATGCAGAATGGAGCGCTAACAGTTTGTACGACGCAGAGAAGATATCTGTGTGAACACTGCGTTCACAGTGGCTGAAATCCAGCTAGAAATTAGCTGCAGCAACGATTAGCTCCAACTGTGGAGAAACGAACCAGCCAATTATTTAATTGTTCTTGCGAGAACTGAGAGGGCATTATAACATGCATGCTGCTTCAACTATGCATGTATATATCGCCACATACTAAGACTAGGGATGAGTACATGTTTTCTCGGATAACGAGAAACATAGCGAAAGTTTCTGCTGGAAAGTTCAGCAAATGTTTAAATACTTTCATAGGAATTTCAGCGGAAGAGAGCGGCCTAGCAGACAACAGCTCCTCATCGCAGCTTAAGGTAAATATCGCATGCAGAGGCGTAAACTTGTTGGTTCACCAGCTTGTGTCGGCTGTAAACTCGAGCGATCTCGGATAATCTTTCGCTCAATTGGTCACATAACTAACCATCTACCGTACACTTGATTGTCATCCAAAATAGTACCGAACTTTGAACCGGAATCGGACGATTTTCGTAGTACTGACCAACATCATTACATATGTGTAGGAACAAATTTTGTAAAGAAACTTCTAATTAATCTTTAACATTGTTGTGTTTGGGATTAATATTCTCTCTGAGAGTAATATTTAATATTGTTGTGTTTAGGATTATTTCACTTTTTGACGTTGGCGAGATGCGCTATCCTGACAACTGTTTTTATGTTGTCAAATTGAAAACTGTGTAAAAGCGTATATTTCTGTGCTAAAATTGCGACATTGAACATATCATTTCAACTTACACAGTTGTTCTCAATCATAGAATAAGGTAACCACAGTACCCACCTTACAATGGCTCTGTCTGCTTATCGTTACACTAGCGTAACTAAAACTGGTTATAAAATCAAATCTGAAGTGATGGTTGATAGCTTACTATTAAGAGGATAGCTAGAACGATTTGTCAATTATATCTGAGTTATATTTTAGTAAGACATTAACAAATGAAATTCAGAGATTTGGCGCCCTGGTCCAAGAGCAGTCCCTTCATCTCCTGTTGTGGCAGCAATTAGGTTATATGAATACTAAATTGCCATAATTTCTCACAGAATAGATACCAAATGGACCATCTGTTGTCTGTACCTCATCCCACATCTTACATCAGACATAAGCTAAAGCAGTCTCAACTATGAAGTGAAGATCGGGATGACATATTATGGTTCCTAAAGTCATAAATGTTACAATTATTGGTGCCTTAAAATGATACACAATGAGTAACACCAGAGGCTCGTGGCAAAAATGATTTAACTAAAAGGCAGGACGCTAGTTTCTGTCTCTCTCTTAGAGGTACCACACTCTTTGACTCCCATAATATTTAGCCGGCCAAAGTGGCCGAGCGGTTCTAGGCGCTGCAGTCTGGAACCGCGCGACCGCTACGGTCGTAGGTTCGAATCCTGCCTCAGGAATGGACGCGTGTGATGTCCTTAGGTTTAAGTAGTTATAAGTTCTAGGGAACTGATGGCCTCAGAAGTTAAGTCCCGTAGTGCTCAGAGCCATTTGAACCATAATACTTATTTGTTGAATCTGTCCAGTTCTTTTGTTTTTATTCATGCTTCGAGTAACTTATTAAGATACTGATATTTGTAACTCGTATGCTGCCTGGAAAAAGATTCATAGGTGTATCTTTGGAATGAATACGGTAACTGACATTGACCTAAAAACATTTCACTAACTTCAGAATCGCTGTAGGATATTTCAGTCATTTGAAATATAACATGTTTTACAAGAATAGTCCTTGCAGTTCAGAGGAAACTACATTCGTGTAGTTGTGTATATAATCTGCAAGAATGGATTCAGAAAAAAATGGTTTTTTATGCAAGAGGACAGCTTTATTAATAGCTCGAAGATTGGTTGCAGAGTTATCTTATTCGGAGTTTTTTTTTGTTTTTTGTTTTTTTGCTTAATAAGAACCTAGAACGTAGCAGGGCCAGCGAAGACTATTTCTCCCCTAAGGAACTTCTGTTTTTCTACAGCTTTGCCTTCGGAACTTGTGCATCAATTCACATTCTAAGGCATGGTTGTAATTATCAACACTGTATCTAAGAGTATGTAGATCAAAAAAAGTTTGCATAATATCAGTTCCCTATGGTTAACTTCTTTTCTTCTTCTGGAGCATAGTTATAAACTATCTGATAGGGTTACATTATTAATAGATGAGCAATCCTTATCTCTACGAAGTTTTTGATATGTAAATGTCGTGACTAACGAACTAGATAACAATCTGTGTATTTCGTCTGAAGTCATCCTTGACACTGACTGAAGTTTCAGCGTACAAAACTTACACTTCTTAGTCACTTGCAGAAATGTATTACTCTTACGTACTTTCAAAACGTACCCTTTTTCTAGAACACCATCCATAGTTTTCAGTTGTACAGTGCATCGTTATTTTGTAGTAAATGGCACCTCTGTGTGTCATATTGATCCGTGCATTATATACAAGATGCACCGAAATTTTAAGGTCAAAGTTACGCAGATAGTAGGGGATCCTAAGCGACTAGAGTAGGATACTAGTAAGAAAACAATATTTAGGAAAAAACTAAATATGAGGGAGGCACATAAAAATTTGCCACACTCTCTGATATTCGAGTTCATTGCACTATGACACAAGTGGTTAGGAACTGATTAGCCATCCTACTGACGTGTCACACGCCGACTTTACACAACATTATACGGAAAAATACATGAGGTACTTCATCAGGTCCATCAGATATCCAGCTGCAAAATTTTGACTCCACGATTTTTGGGGCATCCCGTACAGACTGAACCTACCGCCCTTGGCATGAGACTCTTCCCTCCTTGTTTCCACCTTTCCAGGTTATGTGGTTACTTCTCGTAGCAACCACTGGTAATTATTGATCAGAGGAGTTTTTCTTACTTAATAACACTATAAATTTTCGTATTTAATGGTATTCTCTTGGCACCGGCCTTGCTGCAGTGGATACACCGGTTCCTGTGAGATCACCGAAGTTAAGCGCTGTTGGGCGTCGTCGGAACTTGGATGGGTGACCATCCAAGCCGTCATGCGCTGTTGCCATTTTTCGGGTTGCACTTAGCCTCGTGATGCCAATCCAGGAGCTACTCGACCGAGTACTAGCGGCTTCGGTCAAGAATACCATCTCACGACCGGGAGAGCGGTGTGCTGACCCCACACCCCTCCTAACCACATCCTCCACTGAGGATGACACGGCGGTCGTATGGTCCTGGTAGACTACTCGTGGCCTGAAGACGGAGTGCTATTTAATTGTCTTCTCAGCCATCATATGCGATTCATTGGTTGAAATTGTTGTCAAACTTTGTCGTCAAACTCAAAAACCTGCTGCATTTAATGGCAGGCAGAACATATTAAACATAATATTCCACGAACGAATGTTTTAGTTGTTGCTGCATCACAGTTTACGAAAAAAATTACAGCTTTATGCTTACTACCGTTGTATTCATTTTAAAAGTGTTAGTATGTTGAAGTAATTATGAATACATACATGGTGCTAATAAAAGGATTAATGAAGCAGTTTCAAGAAACTTCCGTATTTTGATATAAATCTTTATTTGCAGTACAAACTATAGATAAATACTACAAAGAAGTAAATAAATAGACATAACAACATCTAATATATTTACAAAAAACAATATTACGTGTGAAAAGTTTGAGAACTAAACACAGCCATATCCAAGACGCCATAGAGGTAAAGCGTCTGGAACAACCGCGACGGAGACAGGATCCGTCGAGGGCGTCCCCCCAGCGCGCCGTGGAACGCCTCGGCCGTTCGCTCACCAGACGTCGCGGCAGTTTCCCGCAGAGTCGCGCAGCTGTCCCTCAGGGCACGGGATGTCCGGCACGTTGATGAAGCTCAGCAGCCCCTTCTTCCGCGTCGTCGTGTCCATGACAGCTCTGGCTACCACCGCAGCCCCATTGTCTGCCGTCGCCGCCGTCTTTGTGGTCATCATCGGAGACTGCAAGGACAATGTTTCGGTCTTCAGATGACAGAGCCCTTCTCGACTTCAACGTGCATGAACAGATCCCCCTTCCTTACCTTTTGATGATAGCCAAAGCATTAAGAGAAACGTGACTAGCTAGAGTTCTACAAGCGTTACAGTCTGCAGATACAGATTAATAATATCTGCAACATTTCAGCAAATGCATGGAATGCTAAAAAGCATATTTGTGAGAAAAGTCTCCGAAAATTAACATACAGATACTTAGCGATAACAAATGGTTCAAATGGCTCTAAGCACTACGGGACTTAACATTCTGAGGTCATCAGTTCCCCAGACTCAGAACTACACTACTGGCCATTAAAATTGCTACACCACGAAGATGACGTGCTACACACGCGAAATTTAACCGACAGGAAGAAGATGCTGCGATATGCAAATGATTAGCTTTTCAGAACATTCACACAAGGTTGGCGCCGGTGGCGACACCTACAACGTGCTGACATGAGGATAGTTTCCAACCGATTTCTCATACACAAACAGCAGTTGACCGGCGTTGCCTGCTGAAACGTTGTTTTGATGCCTCGTGTACGGAGAATAAATGCGTACAATCACATTGCCGACTTTGATATGGTCGCATTGTAGTCTATCGTGATTGCGGATTATCGTATCGGAACGACGTGCTAGATCCTAACGGCCTCTTATCACTAGCAGTCGAGATGATAGGCATCTTATCCGCATGGCTGCGACGGATCGTGCAGCCACGTATCGATCTCTGAGTCAACGGATGGGGACGTTTGCAAGACACCAACCATCTGCACGAACAGTTCGACGGAGTTTGCAGCGCCATGGACTATCAGCTCTGAGACCGTGGCTGCGGTAACCCTTGACGCTGCATCACAGACAGGAGCGCCTGTGATGGTGTACTCAACGACGAACCAGGGTGGACGAATGGCAAAAAGTCATTTTTTCGCTTGAATCCAGTATCATTATGGTCGCATTCGTGTTTGGCGACATCGCGGTGGACGCACATTGGAAGCGTGTATTCGTCATCGCCATACTGGGGTATCACCCGGCGTGATGGTATGGGGTGCCATTGGTTACACGTCTCGGTCACCTCTTGATCGCATTGACGGCACTTTGAACAGTGGACGTTACATTTCAGATGTGTTACGACCCGTGGCTCTACTCTTCATTCGATCCCTGCGAAACTCTACATTTCAGCAGGTTAATGAACGATCGCATGTTGCAGGTCCTGTACGGGCCTTTCTGGATACAGAAAATGTTCGACTGCTACCCTGGCCAGCGCATTCTCCGAATCTCTCACCAACTGAAAACGTCTGGTCAATGGTGACCGAGCAATTGGCTCGTCACAATACGCCAGTCACTACTCTTGATGAACTGTGGTATCGTGTTGAAGCTGCATGGGCAGCTGTTCCTGTACACGCCATCCAAGCTCTGTTTGACTCAATGCCCAGGCGTATCAAGGCCGTTATTACGGCCAGAGGTGGTTGTTCTGGACATTGTTTTCTCAGGATCTATGCACCCAAATTGCGTGAAAATGTTATCACATGTCAGTTCTAGTATAATATATTTGCCCAATGAATACCCGTTTATCATCTGCATTTCTTCTTGGTGTAGCAATTTTAATGGCCAGTAGCGTACTTAAACCTGACTAACCTAAGGACATCACACACATCCATGCCTGGGTCAGAAATCGAACCTGCGACCGTAGCAGCAGCGCGGTTCCGGACTGAATCGTCTAGAACCGCTCCGTCACAGCAATATCAGTATACTTGCTAAATACTATTGTACACAACTGTATCTAACATTCACCGTCCATTTCGTTTAGGATTGAATACTGAAGAGCTGAACGTATGCGAAGTGTGAAGAACAGATACAAAGTGAAATACTTTTTCCTAGTAAGAAGAGCGGAGACAAACGTTTAAATTCTCAGGACACTTCTGATACAATTTAATCCTGTTCCGAATCGAGAGGGGTGTCAGTCAGTCAATTTCGGCCATACGAAATATGCCGGAGTCGATGTCTGCGAGACGGTAAGTAACAAATGACAGCTAAAATGCTTTGTATTCTACACTGATATCGTTGCGAAAGGTGTGTAGACATAACACGTAAGTGAAGGTAGAAGTGTGGCATTTTCGGGTACTATAGATGCACAAGTTCGTTACCTCTAGTGAAATAAATATTATTGGTAGACGGCAGCTATTATTAGATTTTAAGAAAACTACTACTTGATGAGACGTACCTCGCCTGGCATGACAGGCTTCCAATTAGTTGGCAGCTACGCTACTTGTGAAACAGTTTAGAACGTCAGTGCGAGGCCGTCAGAGGTACAAGCGTCTCTAACGCATCTGAGCTACGTTCGAAAACCACTAATTGCGTCTGTGACTCATCAGTAGTTTGTACTGGGTGACAACGTCCTACGGAGATCTAAGTTACTTGGTACATGTAGAAATCGATTCAGGAAGTGAGATAAATTTTTAGACCGATATCCTCCTCTTAAAGGCGTTTCTGAGTTCTGTACAGTAGTAGTACAATAATCTAAGGCAGCTTATTGTCTGTATTCTTCCCAAGAGAGCCTGTATACGCGTCAAACTGTCGAAGTTGACACACTTTCACATTTTTACCTCCCTTAACGTACTACCATCGCGAATAATCACGTGACACTGTAGCGTCAGCCTTGATCCTCATATTCAGCATGGCACAGTTATTTTTCCAAAAACTTCCAGTGCAGATCTTCACAAGCACTATATCACATTCTGTCTTTTCATGAGCTCTCGTGTGTCACTAAGCAATTACAGTCTACTAAAAAATAAACGCTGTATATAGTTATACAACAAAAATTCCCTTTTGCTTTGTACTAGTCGAGAGGATATAGTGTTTAAGAGCCCGTACTCGTTTTCAAGAAGCGTTACACTCTAACTATTGTGGCAGCACGGTGCTTTGCGTGTCTCGTAATTCCTGCAAATAAATTAAGTGGCTGTTGTCTACTCTGTCCAAGCTTATTCTCCGTAACTATCAACGTCGGAAGGGTGCTGAAGCCTAAACTTCTTTTGCTTTTTGCGCACTCCTAGTAACCAGAAATAAGACTTCAAAACGAGGTTAAAAAATATTTTTTCTCGTGGCACATAACATGCATTTAAAATAAAACAAAGCTGAGTTGAAGTACAGCAAAGATCAAAACAGTTAGTTATGTATGTCATCCGAAATGAGGAAGGAAGTAGAAGAAGCGAAAAAGTTTTGCTGCGTAACAAGCAAGATAACAGAACATGTACAAAGCAATATAGAAAGTCCCAAGTGGATGGCAGTAGGTGGAGAAAGCTTCCACGAAGAAAAGATTTCTGTTGTTATGACATACTGACAAGTAACTGAACAAATATGCCTGATATCCCCGAAACTGTATAGTATTGTGCTGTAGCCATACGGGGAACGGTGGGAAATAAACAGGAGAATCTAGAAGCATTTGAAATGTAGTGACTCTACAAATATTCGAAATGTACTGCTGATGAAATGTGTAAGAAGGCAGTAGGAATGCTATCTAAAGAAATATGAAAATTTCTTAACAACCTATGAGCAAGGTTAGTGAAACATGTAATAATGCATCCGGAAATGTGGCTTGCCGCTTGAAGGAGAAAAAGTGAGGAGAATTTCTTGAATGTGCGCAACAGACTGTCGATGGTGGTGTTCACTGTTATGTGCAGAGTCAGAAATGGTAAGACGAAATAGGAAGAGATATGGGTAGCATCCAACTAGTCGTAGTTCTGTTTCGTACGAAGTTCATTACTTATTACTATGCTTAAAATATTTTGGAGGTATCTCAAGTTGCTTACCTCTGTCTGTTGATCCGCTTCCACACCATCCTGCTGGTCTGGTGGCTCCGTGGCTTCTGGAGTTGTAGTCTCTGGTAGGCTCACAGGGTACCTGTGGAGCAATAGGAGGACCAGCTGAGGGGGCAGAGGCGGAGCTGGCGGCAGCTGCTGAAGTTGAGGCTGCCCCACGGACAGCAGCTGGTGGCTCTGGTGCCAGGTGAAGCCCTGAGGCAGCGCCACCATTGGGTGCGCGGCGACCACTACCGCGGCCACCACGAGGACTCTGCAGACGCCAGCCATGTGTGCTCTTCGTCTTAGCGCCGCGTGCAGCAGACTGGCTCGTCCTCACACAGGCGACATCTTAAGTACGGTGGCTCTGACGGATTTCGTCAGCGGGCAAGCCCCCTTGCTGCAATCAAAGGCTAAACATAGCAACCGCGCAGCCTTCCATAAACATCGCGGATCCCAAAACGGCGACCACGTGTTGCCTACCCTATTCTGCTCGTAATCCGCAGAAAGGGGACAGGCGACACAAGAAGTGCGACATTCATTTAGGAGAGGAGAGTTTCTTGACTGCTGCTGGGCTCTTACTACTTCCTAATGAGATTTTTAAACAGATACAATATAAAAAAACGATCATTTCACTTTTTAATTGCATTTTAAAATATCTTCACGAAATGATTTTATGTTTACGTGATTTTCGATATGATTTAATATTTGATACTTTGAAAAGCAAATACATTATAAAAAATATTACCATTTCAGAAGAACTAGATGATTTATTCACGAGAAATCGAGCAAGTAAATAACACGTTGGTCCACCTTTGGCGCTTATAGCAGTTATTCGACTTGGAACTCGTTGACAGAGTTGCTCGGTGCCCTCCTGAGGAATACAAGCCGAACTCTGTCCAATTGGCGCCTTAGATTGTCAAAATCACGAGCTTGTTGGAGAACCCTGCCTATAATGCTCCAAACGTTCTCAATTGGAGAAATCCGGCAACCTTGCGGGCCAAGGCAGGGTTTGGCAACCACGAATACAAACAGCAGAAACTCTCGTCGTGTACGTTCGGGCATTATCTTGCTGAAATGAAAGCCCAGTATGGCTGACCATTAAGAGCAACAAAACGGAAAGTAGAATATCGTCGACATCCTGTCGTGCTGTAAGTGTGCCCGGATGACAACCAAAGAGGTCCTACTATTAAATTAAATGACACTCCAGTTCATTACACCTGGGATGTCAGGCCGTATGGTGGACAACTCTCAGGTTTGTATGCCACCATCGCCTGCGGTGCCTCCAACGCGTCTTCGGCCCTGAACTCGCATTAACTGGAGTAGAACTGTGTTCCAGCGACGAGTCCCTCTTCGAATTGAGCCGCGGTGACCAGCGAAGATCTGTCTGGAGACGCCCAGGACAGCGGTTGGATACTAACCTGACTGCGCCATAGGCTCGACAGTTAGGGTGATAGTTTTGGCTTGTCACTTCACAGTAAAGTACCTTTGTTTGTCTTGGTTCTCATCTGCGGCACCCTTACAGCACAACGGTACGTCTAGGATATTCTAAGCCCTGTTTTTTGCCTTTCACAGAAGCTATCCTGGGCTTACATTTCAGCAACGTAATGCATGCTCACACAAGGAAAGAGTTTCTACTGCTTGTCTTCATTCTTGCCGAATCTTTCCTCGGACAGCAAGGTCGCCAGATCCATCTCCAGTCGCGAACGTTTGGAGCATTAAGGGCAGGCTCTCCAACCAGCTAGGGATTCTGACGATCGAACGCGCAAACTGGATAGCATGTGGCACGACGTCCAACAACTCTGTCAATCGATACCTGCTTACATACCAACGCTTTATTGACTTGCTCAATTTGTGAAGCTCTTCCTGTTGAATAAACCGTCCAGTTTTCCTGAAACTGTAATGTATTTAAAATACAGGTGACAGATGACACAAGGACGATCATTTTTTTGTCAAGGAAAATGAATGTTTTGGTCCGCCGTTATGCGCATCGGCATGACGTGGCCGCTACCTAGCGGCCTGCAGCGCTGCTGCTAGTGAGTTTGTTATTCTGTGGAGTCGTACCAGTCCTGTTACTCACCTTGTTTTGTTGTAACATTGTATCTACACTGGCGAGAGTCTTTCCGTTAGTACTCAATGAAACACGGAGTATGCATTTGGTGAGATCACTGACATGATTATGTGTTACCGTCAGGTGAGAGGAAGAGCAGCTGTTCGTATCTACGAAAATCGGTTGCCTAGCAGAAAACACCTACACCAGCCTTTTGTTGATGGTAGGCGTGATGTGAGAACACCAGGGGGGGGGGGTCGGGTTGTTTTGGGGAAGGAGACCAGATAGCGAGGTCATCGGTCTCATTGGATTAGGGAAGGACGGGGAAGGAAGTCGGCTGTGCCCTTTCAAAGGAACCATCCCGGCATTTGCCTGGAGCGATTTAGGGAAAGCACGGAAAACCTAAATCAGGATGGCCGGACGTGGGATTGAACCGTCGTCCTCCCGAATGCGAGTCCAGTGTCTAACCACTGCGCCACCTCGCTCGGTGAACACCAGGTTTTAAGGGTGAAGTGATCCGTAGATTTAACAGTGAACCTTCAAGCAACAAGTGTATGTTGTAGCCCGTTGTATTGGAATATATCACGTATCAGTTTGGCGAGTAGTGCAGATACACAATCTACACGTGTACCACCATATGCATGCATGTCTGAAGCAGATTTTTTTTTCTTTACAGATAACACCTTTTTTACGCGTCACGGGTATTTTAGCAGCAGAACCCGCATGCGGTTGCTGTTTGATCGCACGACGAAAGTTCACCATAAAGATGTGGGCGGGAATTAACTATAATAATCTTCTAAGAATGTAATATTGCCACCTAGGTTAACTGGAGACAGCAGTTCCGGAACTGCTGGACAATGTATCGCTTGCTGTGAGCAGAAGCCTTTGGCTCCAGCACGATGCAGCCCCGACACACTTGTATTGACGCCCGCGTGAATGTAAAAGTCGGTTTTGGGGAACATTGTATAAGACGAATTAGACGTGTGGTGTTGCCAGCGCATTGGCCTGACTTGACGCCCCTAGATTACTTTCTTTGGAGTCATGTCAAGAGTATGGTTTATGTTCCTCCAATTGTCATTAGAACTGAGCCACGAATCACAGATGCATTCCACCAAATCCGACAGGATGCGCTCGCCAGAGATAGGCAGGGATTGATATGAAGGTGTGCAGCACGTATTGAGACGTAGGGTGAAATGTTTGAAACATTCAAGTAAACTACTCTCAGAACATGCCTAATAATAATAATAATAAACAGTAATTTTTATCTAATTTTAGTTATTCATTATGATGGCCTTAAGAACGCGTTCAAAACTATACATTCCTTAATAAAAATTTAGCCTTTTTGTGTGACCCTTCATTCCTTAGCTCTTGAGGCGGACATTTTAGAGTCGATGTTTCGTACCCTTTATTGCTTCGAATGCTTGATCCCTATATTTCACTGAACACTGACCATTTCTCGTGGGATACTCTGCATATGTAACAGTTATATTGTTGCATAAAGTACATGCATCGGAAGTGGATCTAAGAAACATTGCCGACAGCCTTTGTACAAATTCCGGGCAAGCTCTCCACCAGCATGGTGTAATGCGTAAACATCCCAAATGAAAAATTGGTACTATTCCTACCGCTTGCAATATTTTTAGGCACCCTGTGGGCGGCTTCTGTAACGATCCATAATCATATTCCGTATTTCTCCATCACTTCACTGCTAAATCAAGATGTGTTCACAATGGAATCATTGACCTACAAATCTGTGAGCTACAGAAATTTCTATAGCTTCAAGTGAACGTCATCATATCACTATGACTTATTTAGCATCATCTAACAGAATATATTATGTCTAGAAGCCTTAGTGGAAAAAGTTTACATATGATCAGTGTGTCGACATACTTATGGAGCAATGTGGCGCAGGGATAACAGCCTGAAGTAGCATTCGAGCGTAAGGCGGTTCAAACCCTTTGTGGCTATACAGACTTAGGTTTTTCGTTATCTGCTTAAATCGTTTAATGAAAATGCCCGGATGGTTGCTTTGAATAGGGTACGATCGGTATCTTACCCCTCCTTCCCCAACAGAGTTTCTGCCGCATTTCTCGTCACCTGGTTGTCGCCAGGACGTTAAACTCTAACGTTCCCTCTCTCTTCCGTCATTGTCCTTCCCATACAACGGCTACCTGTTACGTGACTCAGTCATTCTGCTGTGATACGTGGCGATGTATCGGAGCAACATGTGCCTGATTAGAGAAAGAGATAATTATTCGAAGACCTGAGGAAATCCATTACTTTGTGCATGCCAATTTACACTTCCAGCACCGGATGAAAAGTTTACAGCACAAATATTGTATACTTACGTTATACAATGTTGCACAACTTATGGTAATTACAAACTCTTTTGTGATTTTTGTCTCTTGTTTTCGCGGTTTCCATTCACCCCACTACGAGATGGGAACAGTACGATGCGTATTAGTTATTACATACCTGTATAACGAAACAACCATTCATACCTTCTCTCACGTTTCTCATCAAGCAGAAAAACACATACAGGTTGTTGTAGTACCGTTTATGTTGGCTGATTTCGCAATGATTGAAATGAACGAAATACAGATGCCGGCCGGAGTGGCCGAGCGGTTCTAGGCGCTACAGTCTGGAACCGCGCGACCGCTACGGTCGCAGGTTCGGATCCTGCCTCGGGAATGTATGTGTGTGATGTCCTTAGGTTAGTTAAGTTTAAGTAGTTCTAAGTTCTAGGGGACTGATGACCTGAGAAGTTAAGTCCCATAGTGCTCAGAGCCATTTGAACCATTTTGAAATACAGCTATTTGGAAAAACCACACACACAGGAAGTACGAGACAGTGCTAAGGAGTGCGGAGTGGTGAAGGGGAGAATGAAATACGAAGGAGCTGAGGGGGCTGGTAAACGACGTTGCCAGAATGGAAGACAGGAAAACCTCGGTCGGTCCTAACGGATTTGATACTCTGTAGCGCCGCAGATACGAGATTCCGGTCAATGGACATGCTATGAATACACTGTTTAGTGCTGATATAATGGTGCTAAAGGCATTTATAGAAACGTGCCAGTTAACACGTAAAGATCTGCAGAGAAGCTACATAGACAATTGTTTTTGCATCTCTCATACGCGGCGAGCGCTACAAAATCATTGATGAGCGCATATATATATATATATATATATATATATATATATATATATATATATATATATATAAACCTATCTCAAGTATGGACTGTGAATCGTGGGAGAGATATCACGGTTGACTGTTTCCACGGTGGTAATACGAAACTTTAAAGTGAAGATCATCTAATATGTTTCTCTGTAGGACTGGTATGCAGTGAAGAACTTTCAACCAAGTACGAGAGCGTCCACACACACACACACACACACACACACACACACAAACACAAACACACACACACACACACAAACACACACACACAAACACACACACACACACACAGTGAGAGAGAGAGAGAGAGAGAGAGGGAGAGAGAGAGAGAGAGAGAGGGAGAGAAAAAACAGAATATATTGACGGGTATTGTGGATGCATTCTTCTATGGCGATGCAGACCGGAATCGACACTTAGGCATGCTGGACGAACTATGAATGGTTCAGAGTACGAGTCTGAGGGTGCTAAGGAAGTTAGCGAGGACGTGCCAATCCACACGCGAGCCGGTTGCTTCCGCCTCTCTCGTGCGAGACGCGCCTTCCAGGAACATTCTGCGCCGGCGCCCGTATGTGCCGCTCGAGGCCGTGCGTGGAAGTTTCCGGCGGCTGCGGAAACACGTCATATTTGCGTACGATAACCGTACCGGTGCGCGACCTACAGTGTCGACCTACTCCTGCAAGCTCAAAATTTTCAAAGTACCAATTATTAGCGCCATTTGAGGTTTAGGAGGCAGAAGCTTATAAGTACGGGGTCTATCAGGAAAGTAAGGTCCGATCGATCGCGAAAGGGAAACTACACTAAAATCTGATGGAACTTTGCGCTCTTTCCAGTCCTGAGCGCACAATGAACACGTAACAGTGCCTAGAAAATAGTGTATCCCGACAAGTAGGTGTGCCTGTGAGAGATTTCATGCATAACATACAACATCACTGTCAAGCATTTCCTTCTTCATGACAGTTCTCAGCAATAGGGACCCTCCTGCAGTGTTTTCGATGGGAAGCGGCTGATCAGCCACCATACAGATCGGACTTGGCTCCCTCTGATTTTCATCTCTCCTCACATGAACCGCTGGCTGTGAAGACAACATTTTGGCGCAGACAACAAGCTACAGATTACCGTAGAGAATTGGCAGAAAGCATAGGCTGCTGCCTTCTACGATGAGGATGTTGGAAAATTAGTACAACGCTACGACAAATGTCTCAGTCGGAGCGGCGACTATATAGAGAAGTAGTGCAAGGTTTAGCTTTTTGTTGCCAAAAAACGCACTTCCTTTTATTTTAACTGCGGTTTCTGTTTCACGACTGTGTCGACATTGAGCTACATGTTTAAAATAAAGACTTACTAAATCACTAAATGTAAGTGCATTTTGTGGCCACGAGGCAGTCTTAAGAAGAAGAAAAAGAAGAAGAAGAACAAGAAGAAAAATCACACCAAAGCTTGGCTACTAGCCAAAGAAATTTAAACACGAAATAAGCCCATAGCTGGTGAACCACTGCCACCAGCCGGCCCCAATTTATCAACAAGGCACTGTGCGAGGTGGTGGTGGCTCCATGATTTTGTGGGCTGTATTTACATGAAGTGGACTGAGTCCTCTAGTCCAACTAAACCGATCATTGACTGGTAATGTTCTTGTTCGGCTACTCGTCTGTTTCCAGACTTTCATGGACTTCGTGCTCCAACAACGATGGAATTTTTACGGGTGTCAATGCACCAGGCCACAGTCGTTCACGACTGATTTGAGAATGTACTGGACAGCTCGAATGAATGTTTTGGCCACCCATAGAACATTTACGAGACGTTTCGTGCACAGAATCCTGCATCGGCAACACTTTTGCGATTATGGTCGGTTATAGAAGTAGCATGGCTCAATACTTCTGCAGGGGACTTCCAACGACTTGTTAAGGCCATGTCACGTCGAGCTCCTGCACTACGCCGGGAAAATTGAGATCCCATGACTTCTGTTACCTCACTGTACACAAAGCCTGTTCCATAACAGCCCGAAAATGTTTTTCTTCAGTGTTTATGTTCTACGTCTGTCGAGTTCTGCTCGTGTGTTCTTGTTCGTTGTTTCAAACAAAAATCGATGAAATTACTTTTCACATTTCCTCAATGAGAATGTATGCTTTAAATACGGCGATTAAACGGATCAGTTTGTGTAAATAACTAGTCCAAATCCCACGGACTACGTTACTGTGAATTATTTTAGTTGCTTTTGTCCGCGTTGGGATGTGAGATTAATACAATAGTTGTGAGGAAATAAGAAGTCATCCTGTGCCGTGATCACATTACTTAGTCCGGTATCCGATCACCGCAGCGTGCGACCTTCTAAAGGAGTCACAAAACCACCACTGTCGAAGCAGCAGTGCCTGTAAGATCTGAAATGTTACGGTATGAGAAAACCATATCTACCCCGTACGAATTCACTAACATTCCTATACTGCAACCCTTAACTTCTTGAAACATAGTGGCCCGTTTGTACGACACGGAACTCACATGCACATTATTAGTCAATGACGCCGGAAAACATGAGAGAACAAATGCGACATATTCGTATTTTTGAGTAGCACTGTTCAAGTCACTGTCCAAACATCCAGATTAATGCACTGTGTGGTTCCCGTAAATCGCTTAAGATGAATACCAGAGTGGCTCCCTTGAGAAAAACTACGACGAAATTCTTCCCCACCCTCGTCCAGTCACAAACTGGTGCACCGTCTTTAATGACATCGATATTTTTGTTGTCTGTTTCTTTGCTCTTCGTTGCTTAACCTTGGGTTACAACTTGGGTTACCACTGGGTACACCAGCTCTCTGCAAACTCAAATATCTATTGCCTGTATTCCGTTCTGTACACAAGAAAGATGACGTTTAGCCAGCAGTACATCTACTAAACCAACCCCCCCCCCCCCCCCCATATATACACTCCTGGAAATGGAAAAAAGAACACATTGACACCGGTGTGTCAGACCCACCATACTTGCTCCGGACACTGCGAGAGGGCTGTACAAGCAATGATCACACGCACGGCACAGCGGACACACCAGGAACTGCGGTGTTGGCCGTCGAATGGCGCTAGCTGCGCAGCATTTGTGCACCGCCGCCGTCAGTGTCAGCCAGTTTGCCGTGGCATACGGAGCTCCATCGCAGTCTTTAACACTGGTAGCATGCCGCGACAGCGTGGACGTGAACCGTATGTGCAGTTGACGGACTTGGAGCGAGGGCGTATAGTGGGCATGCGGGAGGCCGGGTGGACGTACCGCCGAATTGCTCAACACGTGGGGCGTGAGGTCTCCACAGTACGTCGATGTTGTCGCCAGTGGTCGGCGGAAGGTGCACGTGCCCGTCGACCTGGGACCGGACCGCAGCGACGCACGGATGCACGCCAAGACCGTAGGATCCAACGCAGTGCCGTAGGGGACCGCACCTCCACTTCCCAGCAAATTAGGGACACTGTTGCTCCTGGGGTATCGGCGAGGACCATTCGCAACCGTCTCCATGAAGCTGGGCTACGGTCCCGCACACCGTTAGGCCGTCTTCCGCTCACGCCCCAACATCGTGCAGCCCGCCTCTAGTGGTGTTGCGACAGGCGTGAATGGAGGGACGAATGGAGACGTGTCGTCTTCAGCGATGAGAGTCGCTTCTGCCTTGGTGCCAATGATGGTCGTATGCGTGTTTGGCGCCGTGCAGGTGAGCGCCACAATCAGGACTGCATACGACCGAGGCACACAGGGCTAACACCCGGCATCATGGTGTGGGGAGCGATCTCCTACACTGATCATACACCACTGGTGATCGTCGAGGGGACACTGAATAGTGCACGGTACATCCAAACCGTCATCGAACCCATCATTCTCCCTAGACCGGCAAGGGAACTTGCTGTTCCAACAGGACAATGCACGTCCGCATGTATCCCGTGCCACCCAACGTGCTCTAGAAGGTGTAAGTCAACTACCCTGGCCAGCAAGATCTCCGGATCTGTCCCCCATTGAGCATGTTTGGGACTGGATGAAGCGTCGTCTCACGCGGTCTGCACGTCCAGCACGAACGCTGGTCCAACTGAGGCGCCAGGTGGAAATGGCATGGCAAGCCGTTCCACAGGACTACATCCAGCATCTCTACGATCGTCTCCATGGGAGAATAGCAGCCTGCATTGCTGCAAAAGGTGGATATACACTGTACTAGTGCCGACATTGTGCATGCTCTGTTGCCTGTGTCTATGTGCCTGTGGTTCTGTGAGTGTGATCATGTGATGTATCTGACCCCAGGAATGTGTCAATAAAGTTTCCCCTTCCTGGGACAATGAATTCACGGTGTTCTTATTTCAATTTCCAGGAGTGTATATACACGAATTCTATTATAAAATATCATTACAACCCTAGTTATAAATTTTCACTTACGAATTTTACGTGCAAAATCATCGAGAAAGCAAAGATTTCACTGATGACGACTAAAATGAACTTTTACACGTTTGCCCAAAAAGACGTGTGTATAATATACTGTAAAAGCCGCTGTTGGGTACATGGCAGAGAGTTCCTCGGAACAATAGTATGTGTTTACTGCCCTGTTTTATTAATGTATTGAGCGAGGGGGAAACGATCGTTTGTATGTCTCTATACTCACCCTAAGCTCTCTTATTCTTACGATCTCTACGAGAAGTGTACGCTGTTGGCACCGTAGTGGTCACTCCCTTTAGTGTAGAGTCACTAAATTTACCGAATCAGGTTTCGCGTGAATACGAATTCCCATTTAAGTTTCCCAAGCATTTCTATAGCATTATCATATGGGCTTAACAGTCCTGCTACGTCCCAAGAATTTCGTGTTTGAATTCGTACGCTGTGTGTTGTCACGACTACTTACTTTTTACGATGATTGCTTCTCGCCTATGTAGGTTGGCATCAATAACATATTCAGAGAAGAAAATTAGTGACTGAAATTTTGGAGTAAGATCTCGCCGCAAAAATATCCCTTCTTGTTTTAATGATTGCCACCCCACCTCTTATCATATCAGTGACACTCTCTTCTCCAGTCCGCTATAGCACAAAACGAGCTGCCTGTTTTTAAATTTTTTCGATGTGCTCCGTCAATCCTATCTGATAAGGATCCCCTATCGCACAGCGGTACTCCAGCAGAGGATGTACAAGCGTAATGTAGGCAGTCTCTTTAGTACAACTTTAGCATCTTGTAAGTGTTCTGCCAATCAAACGCAGTCTCTGGTTTGCCTTTCCCGCAAATCGTTCGCAATTGTAATTCTTCGGTATTTCGTTGAATGGGCAGCCTTTACATTTGTGTGCTTTATCATGTAACCGAAACTGAACGTATTTATTTCAGTAAGAATGTGGATAACTGAACATGTTTCCTTATTTGGAGCCAACACGCGCTTTTAGCATCATAGTGATATGGTGTCTAAGTAATTTTGCAATCGGTTTTGATTTTCTGATGACTTTACCAGATGGTAAATGATAGCATAAGCTGAAAATAATCTAAGAGAACTGCTCAGACAGTCTCTTGAATCATTTATTGGGTTGGTGCATAGAGGTTTTTCATAAGTTTAATAAACACTACATCTACCCGTATCAGAGACCTTAATCATTAATAATATATTCTCCATCACTATTGATAACAGTCTGCCAACGCTGGGTAACTTCTCGATTGTCGGACTGTAGAAATCATGTGGTTCTGCGGCTAAGAAATCGCCGAACCATGTTCGCAGCATCCGTAAAGGAAATTCCTTGAAGGTGTTCGACAGAGAGTGGGAGAGGTGAAAACATGAAAGCGCGAGATCAGCTGAACAAGGCTGGTGGGGAAAAGACTTCCCAACCATCTCCTGCATAGTTTTTTGTCAGCATGGGCCCGGCCAAACGGCACTACGGGAGCGCCAGCGCCCCGGCCGCGCTCCTCCCCAGCGCCCCCAGCTCAGTGGTGAGCTGGATGGAGGGCCGAGGAGCAACAGGAGAAAGCTGCAGGCGGACGCCGCAAAGGCGAGGCGATCTACTTGTGTGTGTGTGTGTGTGTGTGTGTTGTGTGTTGTGTGAGTGTGTGTTTCTAACAGACAAAACTGCTTAGATCATCTGTCCCTAGACTTACGCTGTACTTATACTAACGTAAACTAACTTATGCTAAGAACAACACACCCCCATGCCCGAGGGAGGACTCGAAAGGGCCGCGCAATCCGTGACATGGCGCCTAAAACTACGCGGCCCCTCCGTGCGGCGAGGCGATCTACTTGTCACAGTTAGCTAACATTACTAGTTGTGTTAAATTAGATCTACGTTTCGCCTAGAGGAGCCACATCATTTAATTTTCGTACAGTGTGAAGGCCATGCAAAGTGCTTAATACGCCGTCACACAATTACGAGGTGGAAAAATATTCATTGCAACATCATTACAAAACCAGTCACAAAGACGATATGACGCACTTGTCTCCTGATAAATGAGAGTGAATGCTGTCTGAGCGTAGGGCGCTCATTAAGGACAAATTGAGTTAAGCATAGCTAGTGAGAAAATCTTTTGTGGTCGACATCACCAATTATTTGATTACGTTAAGTCTTTAAAAGCAAGGGGAAAATAATTTGGTAACAGACATGACGGCGAGGACTGATGCTATAAAACAAAAATTAATCCCATTAAAAAATCAGCTCAAGACTGCCATTTCGTGCACGAGATATGGCTGACTACCTTTCAATAATTGAAAAATTTCATCAAGAGTTTCCAAATAGGTTCCAAGTCTTTGCATGTTGAAGACTGATTTTGATTTATTTGTCAGACTGTACTGGCTTATGACTGCTGGTGAACTTTTTCACTACCTCCAACTTTGGCTGACAGACGTACAGTGTAGCAGTCTGCTTAAACACCTGTTTGTTCAGTCCAGAAATTTACAGGGTCTTATCAAATGTTGACTCAACTGTACTATTCTCGACGAGACAAGCAAGTCATTGTTTGCTTCAACGAATGTATGCCATCGATTCTCTGTCTCTCTCTCTCTCTCTTTTTTTCTTTTTTTGTTATGTAATTGAGGAAGTCTACCCAACGTTCGTGTCTAAGAGATTCGAAATTGCGTAAGACCATGTGATTGTATTATGAATCATAGTTCCAGATACACTGCGCGTTCCAAAATAATAACGTGTATAAATTTATAAAGATCACAACTAAATGTTAAATGCCTCTCTGTAAAGCTTTTTGTAGTTTTACTAGCTGTGTTTTTTTTTTTTTTTTTTTTTTTTTTTTTTTTTTTTTTTTTTTTTTTTTTTTTTTTTTTTTT
The DNA here is from genome assembly GCF_021461385.2 of Schistocerca piceifrons. Lineage (NCBI taxonomy): Eukaryota > Metazoa > Arthropoda > Insecta > Orthoptera > Acrididae > Schistocerca > Schistocerca piceifrons. The sequence goes on along the minus strand of NC_060138.1, from coordinate 329,582,325 downwards.
TTTTGGTCATCAATCTACTGACTGGTTTGATGCGGCCCGCCACGAATTCCTTTCCTGTGTTAACCTCTTCATCTCAGAGCAGCACTTGCAACCTACGTCCTCAATTATTTGCTTGACGTATTCCAATCTCTGTCTTCCTCTACAGTTTTTGAAGTGTTGGCAGAAGAGCCAACACCGTGTTGCTAGAGGAGGCCGAAATGCACGCTTTTAAGCTCACGCAGATTGGCGTGAGGTCTGGAACAAGGTAAAGTAATTATCCTATAAAGAAAACAACGTAGTTCTTGGAATACTTAACTTTAGTCCACAATTGTAGAACATCGCTCTTGTTTAGACATTAATATAATCTCAATATAACTGGTAACGGCGCCTTGCTAGGTCGTAGCAAATGACGTAGCTGAAGGCTATGCTAACTATCGTCTCGGCAAATGAGAGCGTATTTGTCAGTGTAGCATCGCTAGCAAAGTCGGCTGTACAACTGGGGCGAGTGCTAGGAAGTCTCTCTATACCTGCCGTGTGGTGGCGCTCGGTCTGCAATCACTGACAGTGCGACACGCGGGTCCGACTTATACTAACGGACCGCGGCCGATTTAAAGGCTACCACCTAGCAAGTGTGGTGTCTGGCGGTGACACCACAGATTTTGCCCTCTACAGCTCCCTCTAGTACCATGGAAGTCATTCCCTCATGTCTTAGCAGATGTCCTATCATCCTGTCCCTTCTCCTTATCAGTGTTTTCCACATATTTCTTTCCTCTCCGATTCTGCGTAGAACCTCCTCATTCCTTACCTTCTCAGGCCACCTAAATTTCAACATTCGTCTATAGCACCACATCTCAAATGCTTCGATTCTCTTTTGTTCCGGTTTTCCCACATTCCACGTTTCACTACCATACAATGCTGTACTCCAGACGTACATCCTCAGAAATTTCTTCCTCAAATTAAGGCCGGTATTTGATATTAATAGACTTCTCTTGGCCAGAAATGCCTTTTTTGCCATAGCGAGTCTACTTTTGACGTCCTCCTTGCTCCGTCCGTCATTGGTTATTTTACTGCCTAGGTAGCAGTTATCAGTGTTAAATGCACTTATTCAGTTAAGTACTAAAGTTATTGTTTCTGCGGAAAAATAAAAAGTTAACTTTTTATTTTAGCGCTTAAATTCCGTTAACATTTCTAACGTTTATATAGAGTGATACAATTCTTCTTATGAAACTACGCCGCAATATTCGCCTCTCACAAGTAGTCACACTGTATCGCAAACATGCCCTCTTTTCCCGTGTGTGCAGCCTTAGGGACAAAGTTGTCTGTCTCACACTCCTGCTTGGAATAACGCAGTGGTCGGAGAGGACGGAGTGCTCAGCAGACTCGGCTGTGCTCGCGGTGTGAGAATCATGGCCAGGTCTGGTCTAGCAGGGGGCGGACGGGCAGTACCGATGGGTGACATCATTTCATAAAGTCTTCCTGGTCGTTGTTCTAGGACTGCGTTTGCAACACGTCTCAACTGTTAACAACAAATGTTAGTAGTGAGGGTTACACCTAGGGGAAGCAATTCGTACTACACCATACTGTCATTGTCCACCACTGCATAACTACATTTTGTGGATGCGCGTAGGTCTTTGTGTGGGGAATTGCTGCTTTGTTTGGGCGCAACCAGTCATTCTTTATTATTATTATTATTATTATTATTATTATTATTAATTTCTTTCCTTACTCAGACGTTATGTCTGGTTAAAAATGGAAGGTGACGCGGACCTTGATCAAGCGTGACTTCCTTTTAACTGTACGGTATATGTTACATTGCATTTAGGAACTTTCGGGTAATTGAACATGTATCAATAATTACAGATTTCTGTAGTGGTATATATACGTTTGGATGTAGCTGTATTGCGTTGATGTACTGGTGGATATTGTGTGGTATGACTCCTGTAGTTGATAGTATAATTGGTATAATGTCAACTTTATCCTGATGCCACATGTCCTTGACTTCCTCAGCCAGTTGGATGTATTTTTCAATATTTTCTCCTGTTTTCTTCTGTATATTTGTTGTACTGGGTATTGTTATTTCGATTAGTTGTGTTAATTTCTTCTTTTTACTGGTGAGTATGATGTCAGGTTTGTTATGTGGTGTTGTTTTATCTGTTTTAATGGTTCTGTTCCAGTATAATTTGTATTCATCATTCTCCAGTAAATTTTGTGGTGCATACTGGTATGTGTGAACGTGTTGTTTTATTAGTTTATGTTGTATGGCAAGTTGTTGATGTATTATTTCTGCTACATTGTCATGTCTTCTGGGGTATTCTGTATTTGCTAGTATTGTACATCCGCTTGTGATATGATCTATTGTTTCTATTTGTTGTTTGCAAAGTCTGGATTTATCTGTTGTGGTATTGGGATCTTTAATAATATGCTTGCTGTAATATCTGGTGTTTATTATTTGATCCTGTATTGCAATCATCAATCCTTCCGTCTCACTGTATATATTGCCTTTTCTTAGCCATGTGTTGGATGGATCTTGATCGATTTGTGGCTGTGTTAGATGATGCGGGTGCTTGCCATGTAGTGTTTTCTTTTTCCAATTTACTTTCATTGTATCAGTTGATGTTATGTGATCTAAAGGGTTGTAGAAGTGGTTATGAAATTGCAATGGTGTAGCCGATGTATTTATATGAGTGATTGCTTTGTGTATTTTGCTAGTTTCTGCTCGTTCTATAAAGAATTTTCTTAGATTGTCTACCTGTCCATAATTTAGGTTTTTTATGTCGATAAATCCCCTTCCTCCTTCCTTTCTACTTAATGTGAATCTTTCTGTTGCTGAATATATGTGATGTATTCCATATTTGTAGCATTGTGATCATGTAAGTGTATTGAGTGCTTCTAGTTCTGTGTTACTCCATTTCACTACTCCAAATGAATAGGTCAATACTGGTATAGCATAAGTATATATAGCTTTTGTCTTGTTTCTTGCTGTCAATTTTGTTTTCAGTATTTTTGTTAGTCTTTGTCTATATTTTTCTTTTAGTTCTTCTTTAATATTTGTATTATCTATTCCTATTTTTTGTCTGTATCCTAGATATTTATAGGCATCTGTTTTTTCCATCGCTTCTATTCAGTCGCTGTGGTTATCCAATATGTAATCTTCTTGTTTAGTGTGTTTTCCCTTGACTATGCTATTTTTCTTACATTTGCCTGTTCCAAAAGCCATATTTCTATCATTGCTGAATACTTCTGTTATCTTTAGTAATTGGTTGAGTTGTTGATTTGTTGCTGCCAGTAGTTTTAGATTATCCATGTATAGGAAAAGTGTGATTTTGTGTTGATATGTTCCAGTAATATTATAGACCATAATTTGTATTATTTTACATGCTGGATAGTGGGTTCAGAGCAAGGCAGAACCAGAAAGGACTTAATGAGTCTCCTTGGTATATTCCACGCTTAATCTGTATTGGCTGTGATGTGATATTATTTGAATTTGTTTGGATATTAAGTGTGGTTTTCCAATTTTTCATTACTACGTTTAGGAACTGTATCAATTTAGGATCTACTTTGTATATTTCCAATATCTGTAGTAACCATGAGTGGGGTACACTATCAAAAGCTTTTTGGTAATCAATGTATGCGTAGTGTAGTGTCTTTTGTTTAGTTTTAGCTTGATATGTTACCTCTGCATCTATTATCAGTTGCTCTTTACATCCTCGTGCTCCTTTGCAGCAGCCTTTTTGTTCTTCATTTATAATTTTGTTCTGTGTTGTATGTGTCATTAATTTCTGTGTAATAACTGAAGTTAATATTTTGTATATTGTTGGTAGGCATGTTATGGGGCCATATTTTGCTGGGTTTGCTGTGTCTGCTTGATCTTTAGGTTTCAGGTAAGTTATTCCTTGTGTAAGTGTATCAAGGACTGTGTATGGGTCTGCAATGTAATTGTTAAATAATTTAGTTAGATGTGAATGTGTTGAGGTGAACTTCTTTAGACGGAAATTTGTTATTTTATCTTTTCCAGGGGCTTTCCAGTTGTGCGTAGAATTAATTGGTCAGCTGACTTCATGTTGAAAAATTATCACATCAGGCATTTGTGGTATCATCTTGTATGTGTCTGTTTCTGCTTGTATCCACCGTGCATGTCTGTTATGTTGTACCGGGTTTGACCATATGTTGCTCCAGAAGTGTTCCATGTCTGTTATGTTTGGTGGATTGTCTATTTCAAGTGTGTGTTATCTATTGTATGGTAAAATTTCTTTTGGTTTGTGTTGAATGTTTGGTTTTGTTTCCTTCTATTTTCACTTTTTTTGTATCTTCTAAGTCGTTTGGCCAATGCTTGTAATTTCTGCTTCTTTTCATCTAACTGCTCTATCGCTTCTTGTTGTGAGATTTTACCTACCCTTTTTTGTTTTTTGTCTGATATTTCATTTCTTATAAATTGCGTTAGCTGTCCGACGTCTTTTCTAAGTTTTTCTATTCTGATCTGTAGCCTGTATTGCCATGCTGGTTTTGTGGGTTTCTTCTGTGTGTTGGTTGGTTCTGATCTCTGCCTAGTGTGTATATTTAGTGTAGTGAGTGCTCCTACATAAATCAGTAGTTGTAACTCTTTCATAGTTGTATTTTGATTTATTTTGTTGTGAATGATTTTGTTGATAGTTGTTATTGTTGTTTCGACTTGTGGGTTATTTGGTGGTCTATGCAAGAATGGTCTAATGTCTGTATTTGTGTCTTTGTATTCTATACATGTCAGCTGAAATTTTTCTTCTATATCTAACATGTGTGTCACTTCTTGTTCTATTTGTGCTTGTTCTGGTGGCTGTCTTAAGATTTTGTTTTCCTCTGATTGTTTAATTGAAGCGTGTTGTTCTTTGTTTGTTTGCTCTGGGATGTTTGAGTCCATTACTGTATTTTCTTCTTCTTCTGATTGCACATTATTTTGTTCCAGTATTTGTTGTACTTGTTGTTTGATATTTTCTAATTCTGACTGGGTTATCCTATTATTTTTGATTATTACACGGATCTGATCAGCCAGTCGTTGTTCCGTTAAAATTTTTAATTCTGGGTATCTGGTAATAAATGTTGTGTATGCTTGTGATCTGTATCCAGTTGTGTTGATTCCTAAGTTTGTTGCTTGCTAATAACAGAACATGAGGTGTCAGTTAACTTCATCTGACCATCTGATCCTCTGTCTTTGTTTTCCTTTTAGGATGGTTGCAGGAAGCACATCCTGCAAAACAGCTCTATTTGGATTTAGTTCATTTTCCATGTGGCTAGCAGTGTCGTTACCATTTTGGACGGGCATAGGGTTCAAGCGTCGTCCCCGACCATGACAGCGCTTGTCCGAGGCATCATTAGTTCTGTCCTGAACCAACTATTCACACTCAAAGGGGGGTTAGCCCTATTAGTGGTTTGTTCTTTTCGTCACCTTTTACGACTGGTAGAACATACCGGAGGCCTACTCTTTTCCCGGGCCTCCAAGGGGTTTATTATTATTATTATTATTATTATTATTATTATTATTATTAATCACATTCCGGTTGGTATCACACAGCTCGACACGAATTCCTCTCCATTCCCAGTCTTTTCACCTCAGAGTAACACTTGCAACCTGCGTCCTCAATTATTTGCTGGGTGTATTTCAGTCTTTGCCTTTCCCTACAGTCTTTACCACCTACAGCTCCCCCTAGTACCACGGCAATTACGTTTATTCACTTACTCTCCGATTCTTCGGAGAACCTCCTCATTCTTTACCTCAACAGTCCCCCTAATTTTCAACATTTGTCTCTAGCACCTTATCTCAAATGCTTCGATTCTCTTCTGTTTCGGTTTTCCCACAACCCGTGTTTAACTACCACACAATGCTGTGTTCCAAACGCACACTCTCAGAAATTTCTTCCTCAAAATAAGGCTTGTGTTTGATACTAATAGACACCTCTTGCCGAGGAGTGACCTTTTTGCCAGAATTAGTCTGCTGTTATGTCCTTGCTCCGTCCATCATGGATTATTTCGCTTAACCTCATCTGCTTCGTGACCACCAATACTGATGATAAGTCTCTCTCTATTCTCATTTTTGCTACCTATCATTACTTAAGTTTTTCTTCGATTTACTCTCAGTCCATGTTTGTGCTCATTAGAGTGTTCATTCCATTCAATACATCCTGTAATTCTTCTCCACTTTCATTTGGGATAGCAATGTCATCAGCAGTTGTTATCAGTGACATCCTCTCGTCTTGAATTTTAATCCCACTCTTGAAATTTTCTGTTATTTCTGTCATTCCTTCTTCGCTGTATAGGTTGAACAGCGGGGGTGAAAGAGTACATCACTGTCCTACAATCTTTTAATCTGAGCACTTCCTTCTTGGTCTTCCACTCTTATTGTTCTCCCTTGGTTCCTGTACATATAGGATATTACCCGTTTTTCCCTAAAGCACACGCTATTTTTCTGAGAATTTCTAACATATTGCACCATTTAACATCGTCGAACGCTTTTTACGCGTCGACAAGTCCTGTGAACATGTCTTGGTTTTTGTTTAGTCTTGTTTCTACGAGGGTGAGTCAAATGAAAACCTTAAGTTTGTAATAACAAATCAAAATTTTGTGCCGTTATCCTGTAAGTTGATAAGCGTGTAGAATGGCCTGTAGGTGGCAGCATAGTGCAGATGCACACATACCGTCACAGTATCAGTATAAAGATGGCCGCCCCACTTGCTACTTGCACCACGAAAGAACAGCGTTCTGTTATTCGGTTTTTGAATTTCATCGGCGAATGAAGGTTCAGTACGGTGATTCATGTTTGTCACAGCAGCAAGTCTACGAATGGAGTAGGAAGTTCGCAAATTGTGTGACTTCAATGGAAGATGCTCCTCGTCCAGGTCAGGCACAACGAGTTGTGACTCCACAGCAGTTGAAGCCATAGTGAAGGAAAACCGCCGAGTGACACTGAATGTCATTGCAACATGTTTACAGATTAGTCATGGGTCAGCACATTATATTGTGCATGATGTGCTCCAGTTTCACAAAGTGTCTGCAAGATGGGTGCCGCGGCAGCTGACTCCTGAAATGAGAGAACGACGTGTTGATGTTGTGAATAACTTCTTCGGCGCTGTGAACGAGAAGGTGATGGCTTCCTTGCAAGAATCGTTACTGAGAACGAAAGCTGGATTCACTTCCACCAACCGGAAACGAAGAGAGCGACCAAGGAATCGCGCCATTCCTCATCACCAAAACCAAAGGACCACTCAAAGACGTAATGGGAGGAAAGAAGTTCCGTTCTGATGAAGATGTACACCACGCGGTACATGAGTGGATGCGCGGACTACCAAAAGAATTTTTTTCTAAAGTAATTTATGCACTTTGTAAGCGCTGGAGGACATGCATTGAGCGTGGGGGAGATGATGTTGAAAAGTGATACAGCTTTGTACCACTTCTGCACAATAAATAATATTTAAACAAATATTTAAAATTTTCATTTAACTCACGCTCGTATTACCAACCTCAAAGTCAGAACTCTCTCTCTGGTGCCTTTCCTTTCATAAAGCCAAACTGATCGTCATGTACCACATCCTGTTTTCCTTTCTATTCTTCTGCACGCTGTTCTTGTCAGCAACAGTTTCAAGAACTTGGAACCTTTGGAATTCTGTGAATGATGTTCTTCGAAAGTTAGGTAGCATATCGCCAGACTCATATATTCTACACATCAACGTGAATAGTCGTTTTGTTGCCACTTCTCCATATGACTTTAGCAATTCTGATGGAATGTAATCTAGCCATTCTGCCTCATTCGATTTTAAGTGTTCCAAAGCTCTTTTAAATTACAGTTCAAATACTGGGTCCCCTGCGACTTCTGTATCTGTTCCTGTTTATTCTTGTGTAAAGTCATCAGACAAGTCCTCACCCTCGTAGAGGAATTCAGTGCTCTCTCTACACCTATCCGATCTCTCCTCTGCATTTATCTGTGTAATTATCATTGCACTCTTACAGTTACCGCCCTTGCTTTTACCCCAAACACTGTTTTCACTTTTCTATATGCTGAGTCTGTCCTTCCGACATTCATTTCTTTTTCGACTTTTTCACATTTTTCATGCAACCGTATTGCATTAGTTTCCCTGCATTTCTTACTTATTAATTCCTAAGTGACTTGTGTTTCTGTGTTCCTAAATTTCCCTGAACATTTTTGTGCTTCCTTCTTTGACCAATCAACTGAAGTATTTCTTCTGTTACACATGATTTCTTCGTAGTTACCTTCTTTGTACCTACAGTTTTCTTTCCGACTTCTGTGATTGCCATTTTTAGAGACGTACATTCGTCTTCATCTGAACTGCCTACTGAGCTATTCTTTATCGCAATATCTATATCGCAGTATCTATATCGCAGTATCTATATCGCAGTATGTACAGCCACAGAGAACTTCAAGCGTACCTCTTCATTCCTTAGTACTTCCGTGTAGCACTTCTTTGCTCAATGCTTCTTCCTGACTAGTCTTTTAATCTTCAGCCTACTCTTAATTACTATTAAATTGTAATCTGAGTCTATATCTGCCTGTGGGTACGCCTTACCATCTAGTAGGTCCTATCTGATTTTGGATCTCCCCATATCTCCCAGCCTTTTCGAAGAAAGCCTCCACCTCTTGTGATTCTTGAAATGAGTGTTCGCTATTACTAGCTGAAATTTAAAGCAGAACTCAGTTAACCTTTTTCCTCTCTCATTCCTACTGCCAAGCCGATATTCTCCCGTAACCTTTTCTTCTACTCCTTCCCCTACAACCCGATTCCAATCCCACATGACCATTAGATTTTCATCTTCGTTTATATTCTGAATACTCTTTTAACATCCACATATACTTCCTCAGTCTCTTCATCTCCTGCTTTCGAGGTTATCCTGTATAGCTGAACTATCGTTGACGGTGTTGTTTTGTTGTCGATTCTGGTGAGAACAACCCTGTCCATGAACTGTTCACAGTAACTCACTCTCTGCCCTGCCTTCCTATTCATAACTAATCCTGCTCCCCTTATTCCATTTTCTGCTGCTGTTGGTATTACCTTGTACTCATCTTACTAGAAATCCTCGTCTTCTTTCCATTTCACTTCATTGACATCCACTACATCTAGATCGACCCTTAGCATTTCCCTTTTCAGATTTCTAGCTTTCCTGTCACGTTCAAGCTTCTGACATCCCACGCCTCGACTCGTAGAACGTTTTCCTTTCGTTGGTTATTCAGCTTTTATCCTCACGGTTACCTCCCCCTTGACAGTTCCCTCCCGGAGATCTGAAGGGGGGGATAGCCTGGAAACCCTTTCCAATCGAGAGATAATAATAACACTTATTCAATTACAGAGCATATGTCCAGTGGATACATATTGTGTGGCTTTAATGCAGTAATTTCCATTGCCTTCTGCGTCCTAGTACCGTTTATCGTTGCTATTTCTTGTGCCTTCTGGATGCAGTTTCCCACCCCCAAGGGTGAGAGAGTGAACCTCTGTCCGTTCTTCCGCCCTCTGTGATAAGGCCGTTGGCAGAATGAGGGCTACATCTCATGCAGGAAGTCTTCGGCCGCCAGTGTTGATGGTATGTATTCAAAATGTAAGCAGTGGCGCGGTTGGGACCCCAGGACCGAGAAGTTTCATTACTGGTCAAAGACGCTGCCCCCTTTTTTTTCTAGTCTCATTTTGGTTGTTTTCGTTCGTTGTATCTGCTCGGTGCGGACGTCGCAAGACACCCGTTTCAGTTCGTCGTTGATCCATTACCTCAGTTTTTTTATTACAGAGGGCAGCTAACCTTCTGACCAAACACGCTGAGTTATCGTGCTAGCTAATAGAGCACGGGTGTTACACTAGTATAAAGTCGCCATTTCTCGTCACCAGTTACGATATGATCCAGAATCTCGTGTATGAATGAAGCAAGCTATGTTTCACACAAACTGGTCAAATTCAGTTCACTAATTCGTTCAGCAGATACGGCTGCTGTTAGATTACAGAAAATGAAGGATGAGGACTAATTAAAATTTTTCGGTGGAAATAAAATTGTAGCTGTGTCTTATTTACACGCAAAGAAAACCTTACAAATGTGACAAATATCTCAGAAATAACTTTCTATAGTACTTCATTGAAGCATAAACATGCAAATGATTTCCTGATGTGCAAACTAGGAAAACGAAAATGTTACGTAGGGACTTCATTACGTCCTTCAATCCTCTTGGCAGTAACACATTAAGCTATCATATCTCTTACTGTAACTCTTCGTTGCAGACTTCTCTTTTCATTCATTCCTACAGACAAAAAGACAATGGAGTAATGTCAGGAACCCTAGTGACTATCGAACGTGACCGATGTGGCCTATCTGCATGTCATAGAATGTTCATTCAGATGCTGAACTAGTTGACAAGTAGGAGCTGCAGCTGAGTGAATGTCCTCCAATAACACTGGCCCGCGATAGATGTGAGATACCAGTGATGTTGATCGTTTCCCATGTGAAAGTGGCTTCAGTGGACGAAAGAGTGGAGATCATCTATTAAGTTTCCTGTATCTCACTACCGAGACTCGTATTTGCTTAACAATAAAGTAGTTAGAGTATTCCGCTTCGAAAGTACAGTGCTTAAAATGTAGTCACGATGTCTTACAATGTCCATAGTGGATGTTTAGTACTGGCGTTTCTTCCAATTTGATACAGACGTGTTTCATAGCTTAACCGCTGTTGGTTATTCTATGAACACAATAAGACTGAAGTTATATTAAGTATATGGAATTACTGTCCTGATCAGTTTCGTTAAATTTTATAAAACATGTGTTTCGCAGTTAGTAAACCGTCAAGTTCTTTATTTTAGTAAGAAGAGTATCTGAATTCAAAGAAAACCAGCAAACTTAATTCAATGTAGGCGCTGACAACACAATATAAAATATTTATATTAGCACAGGCCATATTCACCTGTTAGTTTAGTCTCTTTTGAATCATGTGTGAATGTCGTGAGTGTTAGTGTCACATTTAACAGACACATATCTTAATCGCATCTGTGAGTTCTATCAGCTGTACCATCGCAACCATTAATGATTGATCATTAGTTAGTACGCACATTTTTTTCAGAAAGACACATCCTGAAATCAAACCTACTTCTCTTAAGACATCCTGCACGAAATGAAACTTTTTTCTTCCATGTGTCATTATCTATTTCAGGGTTAGATCTGTTTATTCGAAATTTCTGTGACCAGAAAACCACATTGGCTCTACAACATCACCTATTGCTAAGTACAGCAAGATAACGTTCTTCGTTATAACCTTAATGCCTGAATCCTTACTGCATCGTTTACGAGTTTCAGGTATTTGTGTGTTTTGGATAAAAGCTAGAGGTGAAGTATCCATCTCAGCATCTTCCCAAACCGTCTGAGTAACCACCAAAACGTACTCCGACAGGAGTCTACATAAGGGGCCAATGGTCAATGGCTCGATCACCGCCCGTTCAATCCAACTATTTTTCATTACAATGAAATGAACACCCTTAGCTGCTTACAGGCGTTGACATACGTCAACGGGGACAGATGAAAATGTGTGCCCCGACCGTGCCCCGACCGGGACTCGAACCCGGGACTGGAACCCGGGATCTCCTGCTTACATGGCAGACGCTCTACCCATCTGAGCCACCGAGGATATAGAGGATAGCGCGACTGCATGGATTTTATCTCTGGCACGCCTCCCGCGAAACGAACATTCTCAACATATTGTCCCACACTACATTCGTTGTGCCCCCGCTCATTATACTCATTACTCGCGGTGCGTTGCCGATTCCCGTAAGAGTTCGGGCACTGTTTGTGCATTCGCACAGAAGAACAAGATGGTCAAGTGGCTGGTGAGCCTTAACTATATATATACTAAAGAAAGAACTGATACCATCTTAGTCTGTGTCCTCGGTGGCTCAGCTGGGTAGAGCGTCTGCCAGGTAAGCAGGAGATCCCGGGTTCGAGTCCCGATCTGGGCACACATTTTCATCTGTCCCCGTTGACGTATGTCAACGCCTGTAAGCAGCTAACGGCAGTCTCGCCGCGTCAGCCGTGCTGTGCGGACGTGTGCTGAGTTTCGTGCGCCGCGGTCTGCTGTGCTTCGGCGTGGTAAGTTGCAGTGCTTCTTGCATCGTTGCAGAAAGTCTACGCATATTGAAATTTGAAATATGAATTCGTGATGGCCCACTTGAACAGACAAGATACTTTGAAATTCTCGTTTGATCGTAATTACGCCCGACCTAAACTACACGAAATCGAAGAATGGTTGGAATACGAAGTGAAAGTTGATTCAGAGGATGTCATTGGAATGCATCTTTTGATAGTGAGCAGCGTTGTATTTGTGAAATTGAGGAATGATAACTTATGTGACAAAATAGTTGAGTCTTGCGGAGGAATTATGAAGTTTAATCATTGTGATGGAAACGTAGGCGAAGTCACCGTAACACATGCAGGGTTTGGAATACGAACTATCAGGATATTCGAACTACCATTCGAAGTACCGGCGGAACAAATAAACGCAGTGATAGCGCCGTACGGTAAAGTTCCCAGCAATGTTGCCGAACGGTGGTCCAACTCACGCAAATTCCAAGTTCTCAACGGAGTGAGACAATTAAAGGTCGATTTGCACAAGCGTGTACCGTCATACATCAGCGTATGTGGATACCGAGGTATCGTTATATACGACGGCCAGCCGAGGACGTGCGCGGGGTGCAACTCTCCCGGCCACGTCCGCGTTGAGTGTTTACAGCGGCGAGTGGCGCAGCTGCCGGCTGGCGAGGCGCCGCGACCACCGGCTTTGACTGCGCTGCCAGCGACTTACGCTACGGCTGCCCGCGGCCAATTCCTGACCCCAAGCCCTGATGTGAACACGGAGAACCATCCACCCCGAGAAGAAGCCCAGACTGCCACTACTGACACAACAGAAGCTAGACCACCCGAACCTACGGAAATCGTGGCAGCTCTAACGGCTTCAACACAACAGACACCGAAAGATATTGGGAGCCACAGCAAATTCTCCGAATCCTCCGCCGTTGAGAATGACATGCAAAAACCATCCCGGAATGAGCAACTTCATAGTGAACCGATTTCTCTATTGACACCATCATCCACCAAAATCACGGTCGACAATTTGGCTCGAAACACCACCCGCTTAGAAGATGTGAAGCATGCTGAGGAAGACAACATCAGACAGCAGTCGGTGAAACCTAAACGGCAAACACGAAAACAGAGCCCTGAAGAGATTCAAGAACTGGAAAAAAAACTCTCCCGTACCAAAAAAATTCTTAAAACAGATCGAAGCGGAAAGCAAGGCTTGGCAGACATCGGAAAACCAGACATCCCCAACCCGAATGAGGACGTACAGATGAACCTCGCCCCTCCAATTAAAGAACCAATGGACACTGTTGACCACTGTGGACCTGATACGAGGACAGCATGGTCTGACGACACTGAATGCGCTTAGTTGGACTACCGAATGACGCAGGCGTATAAAATCTCTACGCTCAATGTAAACAGAATAGTTTTGGAAGTAAAGTTACAATCTGTGAAGGACTACTTATATGCCGCCGACATTGACATAGCGATGTTACAAGAGATAGTTACGACCAAAATAGCGGATGTGTACGGATATGAGGCGATCTTAAACATAGGCAATGAATGTGGAACGGGAATATTGTTCAAACACGGCATACCATGTACAGCAAACGCAATACTTGAATCTGGACGAGGCATCACTGCACAAATATATGATCTGCTTCTTGTTAATATATATGCTCCCTCTGGATCCAGCGGAAAACGAGTAAGGGGCAACCTGTTCCGGGACGAAATTGTCCCATTAATAACGGATCCTCGACTGCACATAATTTTGGGTGGAGATTTTAACTGCGCATTGCGTCCAGAAGATCGTCCAGAAGATCGTCCCGAACTTCAACTTTTGTGAGGAGCTGTTGTTGTTAACTAACGGACTAGACATGATAGATGCTTGGTGCCATCTTCGCCCGCACACCCGAGGATACACGTACGTATCCAGTACTTCGGCAAGCAGACTAGACAGGCTGTATGTACCGAGAAGTTTTATCCATAATGTAACTGACTGCGAAATTTCGCCTCTTAACTTCTCGGATCACTGCGCATTTCATATAACCGCGCAGCACACTAAACAAAAAACATTCCTGGGAAGGGGCGTATGGCAGCTAAACGTGTCACTTTTATAGGACGCAGTACTGAAACAGGAGATCCATGATACATGGCAGCGTTGTCTTCGGACGCAATCCAGATATCCAACACGCATCATGTGGTGGCTACAGTCTGCGAAACCACAGATAAAAAAATGCATTACACGATATGGTCGCATGAAAGCGTACTGGCGAAAACGCACCTTGGAGTATCACTTTCTTTGCCTCCGCGAACTACATGATGATCCCATGGGATTAGTAGCACACAGATCTCGAATAAAACGCACTAAAGCAAGAATAACGGTGTTGGTACGACAATCACTGGAGGGGAAAAAAGTTCGATCACGTCCTCCGATTGAACTGACGCAGGAGAATACGTCCGTATATCACATGATACGGGAAGCCAAGAGAGGTAAACAGAAGTTAATCCACACTCTCAGTGATGAACAGGGGAACGAATACGATCAACAAGTCACAGTGAAAAACTACGTGGTGCAACATTATACAGATTTTTACGCAGCGTCGGCGACTGATGCGACTGCAAGTGAGCCGCTTTTATCCAACATTCAATCCATGGTCCATCCGACTGACAACGCCGACCTTGTAGCCCACATAACAGAGGAAGAAATATGTGCCATAATCAAAGATTCGCCTACGAAGAAATCTGCTGGTCTATATGGCCTACCCATAGAGTTTTAAGCTTGTTTCTGGCACATCATAGGACCAGAATTCACCAAAATATGCAATGAATTATTGGGAGACGTGCAGATACCATCTCAGTTTACCGAAGGACTAATTGTCCTGATTCCCAAAAAACCACGTAGCACTACGCTGAAGGATTTTCGACCACTAACACTGCTCAATTCCGACTATAAAATCTTCACCCGACTCATCAATTGTAGACTGAAGACGGTACTGTCGAAAGTACTTGGCCCTTATCAAATGAGTGCTGTCCCAGGGAGATCAATGTCGAATGCATTATGTGAGTAGAGGGACATAATATATTTGTCGTGGCTATGTAAGTGCAATGTTGGTCTCATGTTTTTAGACTTCGATAAGGCTTTTGACCGCATCAGCCACCACTTTCTACTAACTGTAATGCAACGGATGGGATTCAGTGCTCATTTTATTCAGATCATACGCAAATGTATAGTCGGAACTTCCTCTCGAATCAAAATTAATGGTCAGCTAAGTTCACCAGTCCCGATCAAGCAATCAGTGAGACAAGGCTGCCCCCTTTCTATGGCACTATACGCAATCGCCATAGAACCGTTACTGTTAACCCTGCATCACAGGTTACAAGGTCTACAGGCGTTGGGTACAAAAACCGTGTGTCACGCTTATGCTGATGACATCAGTGTAGTAGTTAATACGCACTCAGAAATGGAAGTCGTTCAACAAATAATCCACGCTTATGCCACTTCTTCCGGAGCCAAACTCAATGAACACAAATCGAAAATTTTACCTGTCTGACCCCAAATGGAGACAATTCAAAGAACATGGCTACAAAGGACAGAGAAGACGAACCACTTAGGTATGATTCTAATGGCAAACCCAAGAGAGATGACAGTAGCCAACTGGGACCATAAACTAAATATATTCAGGGCTACTCTCCGTGAACACAAAACCAGAACGCTCAATCGGATACAGAGAGCTCTCTTGATTAACAGCTATGCGCTAAGCAAAATATATCACATCGCAGCAGTGTTACCAGTACCCGTGGATACAGCGCAAAAGCTTTTAGCTGCAGCGTATTGGTTCATATGGAACGGAAACATCTTTAAAGTCACCATGCCAACCGTTGTGTTAACCCGCGCCGCTGGTGGTTTGGGCGTCAAAGACATCAAGAAACAATGCATTGCCATATATATGGACCGAATCCGCAAAATACTGCAGACACCCCACCCGACAATTACGAAAACGTTATTCAACTGGTTAGCCCCAACGAGCAAAAAGGCCCCAGTCGATGTTGGTTGCATCAGCGCTCAACTCTATCACGTCCGGACTTACTACCTGGAAATGAGCTATATTTAAGATACTTCACAGCTGCTTAACACCAGAAGGACCTATTAGCACCTCACGAGACACCATAGGCAAAACCCAATGGAAGCGAAATATCCAGCGGTCAACTGGAGTAACGTCTGGAAAAACATTAACAATCCCATCTTCCACTCCAAAGTAGTGTCCACATGGTATGACATTGTAAACGAGAAGGTCCCCACAGGTGAAAAGTTGCACAATATCAAAATGAAGCAGAGTCCGTACTGCGATCATTGCCATACTGTAGATACCTTGGCACACATTCTCATTTGCCGAGACCAATACCACATATGGAACTGGACTAGGAAAAAACTCGCAATAATTACTAGAACTACAGACTCTGCTATAACACTTAAAGATGTACTTCAACAAGAATGGCATTTCTTTCCTGCAACAAAGCACAATAGCTACACTTGGATCATCGGCCAGTTTGCATATTTTGCAGTTACGAATACGCATATGAGTATAGACGAATACATATAGTATATAATGGAAGAGCACCACAACCTTAAAACGAGTCGAAAATACAAAGTTTTGTTTCAAAATTTCTAACTTCACACTTTGCCATTATGAAGCGGCAATTTTGGTTGATGCACAACACTACACCGAGCCGATACTATTTTTGCTTCATTATAATTAAGTTGGCATTTATTTATGTATTTATTTATTTTTGTAGTATGGCAATCAAAGTGTCTCAGAAAAACTAATTTTGACAGAAGCTGTAACATAAAAGAAATCAGAAGTGCTTGCTTGATTTCGTGTTCTTCTGTTTTACGGGTATTGGACAGTTTGTCACGGAAAGAAGATTTATTCAGTTTCTTTATATATTATATATTATTTAAAAGCAATTACAAAAAAAAAAAAAAAAATAAAAGAGAGTAGGTTAAGTTAGGGTGAAAGTGGCGGTGGCAACAGATTGTTTTTTATGTTAGATAGGATTTTGGGGGTGATAAGGGTTATAGGAGCCAACGCCTGAGGTGGAAGAGGTCAAACAAAAAAAAAAGTAGAAAAAAAGAGTGTTCATTTCATTGTAATTTCATTCTAACGAGCTGAATGGTCACCGATGGTATCTGTTCAGATACCATCTTAGTATACAACTATTTTTCGCCTGTCCTCTCTGTCAACCCACTGAGCTAACAGTTAGATATTCGAGTAGATAACGCAAGTAATTTCAGTGCAAGAAAGGTAAATAGTCAATATGAAATGTTAATGTGGATTATTGTATAATTCTGGGTTTTGAAGAACATGTTTTTCAACCAAATCCTAAAGTTACAAGTAGTACTTTTATTTACAACATAATTTGTTGATAAATATACAAATAAATAAACATAGAAAAATACAAAAAATGGAAACAATTCACTATTATGAATCAACTACACATAATATCACAGCCATTTTTATCATTTCTAACACCGCACTACCTAGAACCTTGTGAACTGAAGGCAGACGTTGCCTAAGCTTCTGATAGACGACAGCAAAGACAAACCGCGTTTGCCAGCTTTCGCCAGTGGTCTCGCAACAGATGACGAAGTCCCCAGTTCCAGGAATCCAGTCGCCTACCACTCGTCCCGGCAGTTGCCCGCGGGGTCCCGCCTCTGTCCCTCAGGACACGGTATGTCCGGCACGTTGATGAAGCTCAGCAGGCCCTGCTGCCTCGTCGTCGTGTCTGTGGCGGTTGTGGGGGACACCGCGGCCCTCGTGGTAGCCATCGTCGTAGCAGACTGCAAGGAAGACATTTCAATCAATCAATGACTCTCGCCTTCAGCATTCGTTTCCTGTCATAGCAAAAAAAGGTATTATCAAAATCTGAATAAACAGTCTTCCCATATCGCAGAGTCTAGATTTTAGGCTTACTCCTGAAATCTCTGTAATACGTCTTGAGAACTATGCAAGAGCAGTAATTTACAAAGATTGCGTAAGAACAGTTTTAATATACAGAGCGTCCGGAAAAAGGTTCCATTATTTACAAAAGATGTAGTAAGCAACAAGGGAGGGAGGAAAAATTTCTATAAACATTGGTCGTAAATCTCATATATTCGGAGTTATGGTCTACCACAATTACTGTCAATGACTATTATGTGTCTGCGCTACTGTTCACAACATGTCCTGGATGTGACCGCTATCCATTGCAATGCAGCCTTCCACGTACGTACATGGAATCACCTCTTCGTTAGAACACCACTGGTTGTTCCCCGGTTGTGTTACAGACATTAAACAGGCATTCTCGTAGTGAATCCACATTATTTATGAGGAACGCTTTCACGAAGGTCTTTAAATGTTCTCAAAGCAAAATGGGCAGGCCAAGGTATTGGCTCTCTCCGACCAATACATCGCTTCTGAAAGTCACCACTCGAAGGCGTATTTCTGAAGATACAAGGTTTACGACCAATGTTTATATGTTCCTTTCTTTCCTTGATGCTTCTTACATCCTCTGTAAATATTGAAACCTATTTTCTGAACATGTGTGTTTGTGTATACTAGCTTAATCTATATTAGTAAACGTATAACCTTGTTTATGGTACATGGGTGGTACACAATTCCAGATACTGGTTGGCTATCTTAAGGCTTTTGCGGGCAGCCAAAATTTTTTCCAACATTTAGTATATTTATTGACCGAATTAAAAAATTTAAAATGGCGTAATCTGATAAAGAAGAGGCGTAATGTTATGTTACAAATTTAACGAAGTGAAACAAGTACTACATTTAGAAACTTGTGAATGTGTCTTAAGGCAGCGTTACTCACGGTGCATGGGAGTTAGATACATCAAATACTCGGAAGTTTCCTGGTTGTTAGTAAAAAAGAAATAACACTGATAGAGAAAAGTGTCTAGTGGTAATCACAAACAATAAAGGTGTGGAGAACTGCAGTAAATTTTGTGACGTGTGTTCGATAAGGGTCACACTTCTCCCGTGTGCAACAGTATAATGAAATCTTTGTAGGGAGGGTGTGTTACGTTGGAAACATTTCTCCAAATACTGCCGCTGATGTTTTGAGACATAGAAAAATTAAACTCTCTATCGTTCTCCTCATCATCGGAAAGTAGGAAACCCATTTAATAATGAGTCATTAAACTGAAAAGTTTTCGAAAAAATTTTTTCAATGCTGAGGAGAACAGTATAAAGTTCAAATTGTCTAAGTTTCAGCAAATCAGCGGGAGTATTGACAGAACACATGCGAAAAGAACAAGGAAAAAAATTACACTCAGCTTTTACAGAAAATTACATCTATTTATTCTGAACTACATAATGAAAAATAGATCACTCTAGCAAAAAACAAGAAATAAAACGGAAGTTCGAAATAGCAGGATATAGAGAGTTACGACAAAGTTACATGCTTGTTACAGTTGGAAAATTGGAGAATACAAATTAATATTTAGTTTAACAGATGACAAAGTACTTCTGCTGGAAAGTAAATGTGATTTGAAAGAGTTATGAAATGAACTAGACTATCTATTTAAATACAAAATGTAGTGTGAGCATAAATAAAATATAACGAAAATTATGAGTTTTGTAACTTTTTACTGGAGTCATGTATTGAAAAATACAAGAGGAGAATGTTTCGGATACTGTACTTCTAGAGTAAAATTTTACATACTGATGGAACACAGAACATGGGTTGACTGGAAAAGAGAAAGATGAGAACGTTTTGAATCCAGCGCTGTAAAGAGTTGTTACGAATTGTGCGATCATATAAAGCGAATGGAGAGGTAACAGCACTCTCAGTAGGGAACAAGCTCTACAGAAAATTTCTGCCTCTTGAAATAATGTGTTTATGGTTTGTACAAAATGCTCTGTAAAGTAATTTTGGTGCTGATAGACCATGGAAGGATAAAAGATGCACAAGCAAAAATAGCAACATGTAAAACATATATGGAGAATGTTATGCGTTGTATACGGACTAAAATTTGAAAATATTACTGGAAAGTAGCCAGAGAAGAAAGACGGAATTGAACCAGACGTATCTCACTAGTTGTTAGTTATGGGTAAAGACTGGTTAAAGGAGAGAAATGCTTCATACGAAACCTGGCAGTGCTGCTTAAACCGAGAACGCCTTTATTTTCTTAACGAATTATTATAGTTATTAATCTTTCAGTTTAAGTGAAAAGATTGCTTTGAAAGGATAACAGGACATAACATTTACTAGAGTTCGAAAGTAACACTTCCTAACAGTGGTTTGAACCAACCACGCCCATTTTAACTGTCGGCTTGCACTTCCATACTGTACCTTACTATTGCTGTACTGCTTTCCCAAAGTAAACTATAACGTTTTAAAAGTCCGGCTGACTTAACGATTGTTCAAGTAATAATATAGTCCGCTAACGGAAATTAATCGCTAAGAATGATAATACTGATTAGTCCGCCGATTTAGTGTGTAATTGCACGCATCCTCAGTGAATAAACCGATTAATCACTCAGTGTTGCCCTACCATTCGACGAAAAACTCCCGAACTTGTATATATTAATATCTGCGTACTGTTCGTAGTTCTGAGTGTGACTCGAACACCTACAGCTGTTCCTCGCGAAAACTGTACAATGATTCTCTCCTCGCATAAAGACGCTTTACCGGCAGTGCTTGAGCATTGTCTAATAAGACAGCAAGACAGAGCCTAGTACCCGGGAAAAGGCGCGTTCAGCTCCGCATGTTCCTGAAAACCAACGATACGTAAGGGGCACGACAGACTACGTCATAACGCTGTCAAGGTGTAATGACTCCGATACATGCTGTTGTGCTTGACGATATTTTTAAGACTGGGTAAATTACATCGGTCACCCCTTGCTCACCTCGGTGTGGCGACTCTTGGCCACCGCATTCTGTGAGGCTGCGGTGATCGCTGTCTGCCCGAGCGAAGTCGCCGGACGTGGTACAGGAACAGGGTAGCTGCGTACGAGGACGAACGCCGTGTGCAGCGGCGGAGGTGGGAGCAGCAGCGGAGGCCGTCCCACAGGTAGGGGCTGGTACGGCCGCAGACCGCCGAAGACCGGAGGCAGCGCCACCGTGGGAAGAGCCGTAGCCACTGCGGCTGCCGCGGCCACTAACAAGAGGGGAGTTCTGTATGTGCTGGCCATCGTGCTGTGTGTCTCTGGCAGCGCTGTGCGGAGCAGGCTGGATAGTCCGGCTACAGACGACACCTTATGTACGGCGCTTCCTGACGTCAGCGGGTAAGTCCCCCCGCTGCAGTCACTCCATAAACACACCGCACGCTCCGCCTTCCGAAAACAACGCGACGCTCTCCGCGCGAATCCGGGGAGACCAGACATTTATTTTTACCCCTTGTAGGCAATCCCGAGACTTCGGAGTATGCATTCTTCCGACTCTTGAGGTGGACTTCACAATTGCTGGTGGCAATTATGCTTACTAAATCTGTGAAATGTTCATTAATAAGACAAGCTAATCAACGCAGACGATGATGAGCCATCCAATTTCGTAGAAAAGCGTAAGCAATGTACTATGACAATAAGTTTAGTTTCATGATACCGGAAATGAAATGATATTAATAATAAATACAATAAAATTTTTACATAATTGTTTAGCACATTCCTTCAACATAACTTCCAATAAACTGCAATTCAGCATTCAAAAAGATTCGTTCGAAAACTTGAGAAATACGTATCGCATGCTGTTGATTTAAGAACTACAACAGTATCAAAGTCTGATAACTTTGATATCAAAATTTACGCTATTTAAAATCAAAACCTGCTTTTATCATTATCAGTATTTCACTTAGCACTATGTTTGTGGGCACAGGTTTCAAGACCTGCAACGTGAAGAGGCAACGAAGCAAAAATTGCTATCTCTTTGGCTTTTCCAGCTACGTTCGAGAAAATTGTCTTTCTTTTATGTTTTTATCACTTGATGGTCTTCACTTCTCTGCCTTGTATTACCCAACTTTCTGCGGTTTGCCGTACATGTGGATTCACAAACTGTCTCGGATTTGTTGATGACAATAGGTAGCGTCCGCACCTGTCCCTCACTGGGATGTTCTTCTCAGGCGTTCAGCGCACAAGCCCAGCCAGGTGGCCTGGGGGCTGAGAAGTATCCCACGTTAAGCATGAACTGTGATTTTCTAGAATTTCCTGCAGTTTTTAATGCTACTTTATTCTTCGAAAGTAAATTTGTAAATCTTGAAACTGATATGTACAGAAAAACATAACCGCTTTTACTAAAATACTTTTTTTTCGTGTGTGTGGAGGATGGGGGAGGAGGTGGGAAGAGTCATAATAGATATCTACGTACGTACTCCGCAATCCACCATACGGCGCGTAGCGGAGGCTACCTCGTACCACAACTAGCATCTTCTCTCCCTGTTCCACTCCCAAACAGAACGAGGGAAAAATGACTGCCTATACGCCTCTGTACGAGCCCTAATCTCTTTTATCTCATCTTTGTGGTATTTCCGCGAAATGTAATTAGGCGGCAGTAAAATTGTACTGCAGTCAGCCTCAAATGCTGGTTCTCTAAATTTCCTCAGTAGCGATTCACGAAAAGAACGCCTCCTTTCCTCTAGAGACTCACACCCGAGTTCCTGAAGCGTTTCCGTAACACTCGCGTGATGATCAAACCTTCCAGTAACAAATCTAGCAGCCCACCTCTGAATTGCTTCTACGTTCTCTCTCAATCCGACCTGATAGGGATCCCAAACACTCGAGCAGTACACAAGAATAGGTCGTATTAGTGTTTTATAAGCGGTCTCCTTTACAGATGAACCACATCTTCCCAAAATTCTACCAATGAACCGAAGACGACTATCCGTCTTCCACACAACTGCCATTACATGCTTGTCCCACTTCATATCGCTCTGGAATGTTACGCCCAAATATTTAATCGACGTGACTGTGTCAAGTGCTACACTACTAATGGAGTATTCAAACATTACGGGATTCTTTTTCCTATTCATGTGCATTAATTTACATTTATCTATATTTAGAGTTAGCTGCCATTCTTTACACCAATCACAAATCCTGTCCAAGTCATCTTGTATCCTCCTACAGTCACTCAACGACGACACCTTCGCGTACACCACAGCATAATCAGCAAGCAGCCGCACATTGCTATCTACCCTGTCCAAAAGATCATTTATGTAGATAGAAAACAGCAGCGGACCTACCACACTTCCTTGGGGCACTCCGATAATGCCCTCACCTCCGATGAACACTCACCATCGAGGACAACGTACTGGGTTCTATTACTTAAGAAGTCTTCAAGCCACTCACATATTTGGGAACCAATCCCATATGCTCGTACCTTAGTTAGGAGTCTGCAGTGGGGCACCGAGTCAAACGCTTTCCGGAAGTCAAGGAATATGGCATCCGTCTGATACCCTTCATCCATGGTTCGCAAGATATCATGTGAAAAAAGGGCGAGTTGCGTTTCGCAGGAGCGATGCTTTCTAAAGCTGTGCTGATGCATGGACAGCAACTTCTCTGTCTCAAGGAAATTCATTATATTCGAACTGAGAATATGTTCGAGAATCCTGCAACAAACCGATGTTAAGGATATTGGTCTGTAATTTTGAGGATCCGTCCTTCTACCCTTCTTATATACAGGCGTCACCTGCCCTTTTTTCCAGTCGCTCGGGACTTTACGTCAGGCAAGAGATTCGCTATAAATGCAAGCTAAGTAAGTAGCCAATGCAGTAGAGTACTCTCTGTAAAACCGAACTGGAATCCCATCAGGACCTGGCGATTTATTTATTTTCAACCCATTCAGCTACTTCACAACCCCAGGGATGTCTATCACTATGTCCTCCATACGGGAATCTGTACGAGATTCAAACGGCGGTATGTTTGTACGATCATCCTGAGTGAAAGACGCTTCTTTTTCAGCTGAACCATGACGAAATCCACTTCAATCGATATAGGGAAATCATATCTCACCAGCTGCACAGGAGTTTTGATCATCTTTCTTCACGAGTGTGTGTGTGTCTGGTATCTTTAAGACTTGTGCAACCTGACTCATTGCTCACATTAGCAACGTATTCAACATGTGTTACACGATTTCATACGTTCTGTCTGTACAAAATGGAAATCTCTTGTAACTAATTCGAATTAATTTTGTTTCATAGCACCTCCTTAAGCTATTGATTTGCTACAATTATAAACCTTCATGAAACTCGATGGCACTGTCGTCCTTGTACACCCTCGACGTACCAATCGACAACGCCTTCATTCACTGGCAGAGAAATCTTAGGGGGGTCACGTTATCAACATGTCGCTTTTCCGCCCGTTACTGTTGCTTTTCAAAACAGGAGTCGCTGCTTACCTCTCAAGTAGTTCCTCAGTCGCCCTCCGAAGCTAAGTGTACGTCGTTCCCATCCCTGCCCGAGGAGAAACTCTACTGGTTTTGGGGAACGCTGCTTGTTCACAGTGTGTCAAGCAACATGTACAGCGTTCAATCACGTAAGTTCCTAGCCTAATCAATACAGTATGCGCAACAATTTTGATATTGATTATTCAGCAGATTTTCCACTGCTCTTATATTTATTCGCAAAGAGGCCTGAACGCTTAGAAAAATAACCAGTTGTAAGCTGACAAACATTGTCTCTAGGGTATATTAACAAATATCAAAATCTTTGATCTTCTAGCCGCGCGGAGTGGCAACGAGGTTTGAGGCGTCCTGTCAGGGACTGCGTGGTACTTTCCGCCGGAGGTTCGAGTCATCCCTCGGGCTTGGGTGTGTGTGTTGTTCTTAGTCTCAGTTAGTTTAAGTAGTGTGGAAGTTTAGGGACCGATGACCTAAGCAGTTTGGTCCCTTAGGAATTCACACACATCTGAACTTTTTTTTTTTTTGTTCTTCTAATAGAAATATGAAGTATAACAAATACACAATATTAGGAATTTTCGATTCTGCCTACTTATTATCCTGTGTTAAATAACTATAGCTATCACAGCGCATCTCATAATCCATCGAAATTAATCGTTAAATCATTTTGTGAGTTCAAATGGTTCAAATGGCTACCATATGACACCTCCTACAACCGAATGAACCGCAGGCCGTGATCATGCGCTCAGTCCTCGGTCAGACTGTACATGTTACTTCAATGATTAGGACATATCGTCGCAATTGTTCCACGATGTAACAATTGAAGAGAGGATCGATATCATTGCTGCGAACTTTGAGGCTCTTATAAATGTTGAATCTTGTCAAAAGTGTGCTACTTTGTTCCCCGATGGGAATGTCCCGCCTGCAACGACGTTTCGCGCTATTGTACACCTGTTTGTTGAAACAGGAAGTGTTAAACCTAGAGAAAGAGTCTGACCACGGCCTGTGACAAACTAAAATATCACAGCGAATGGTTCAAACGGCTCTAAGCACTATGGGACTCAAAAATATCTGAGGTCATCAGTCCCCTAGACTTAGAACTACGTAACCTAACTAATCTAAGGACATCACACACGTCCATGCCCGAGGCAGGATTCGAACCTGCGACCGTAGCAGCACCACGGTTTCGGACTGAAGCGCCTATAACCGCTCGGTCACAGTGGCCGGCAATTTTGCAAGTGTTGTTCTGTCATATTTAGCATCGCCCTATTGCAGGGTCTCTTCATCAAGTATTGGTCTTGAAAGGAATGTCTAGAGGCAGGCATTGTTCCATATAAAACTTCACAATTACCGTATGCTAAAAGTAAAGCGCTAACGTTTGTATTGCCCGTTTATAGTGCTTAAAACAGCCAACGTTTACTCGTTAAATGACTACTAGTAGTAAAAGTCAACATGTCCAACGCTCCTCTTAAATCGCTCACTGCTTGCTTAATGACTTGATGACTCGTGGGAGAAACAAAGTTTTCTCCTATTAATGAGCTCTTAGACAATGATGTGAACGAGAGATGCAGAGGAACTCGAACGGTGGCTCTGCTTGCTGCTATGATATGTGAAAGAAATTCTTTCACACTGGACTGTGTGTGGCTCCATTGTTGGTATTAGTTATCGCTGAAAAAATGGAGTTTCGAAGAAGCTAAGCATACTTCTCTGTAATTATCTGAACAGTCTGAATACTGTACATTGATACGAATAATCGTTTCAGATTAGTAGCTATCTATTATTCTTTCAATGCTGCAACCTTCGATGGAACATTAATATCTTTAGACGTGAAGGAGGTCAAGATCTTTCCTATGACAGTCACACACGGTCCAGACACATTAATATGAGCACCGCCGATGTTCGATGACAACGTGCAACAACCTCTCAAAAACGGCAGGTGGCAGCACAGCAGTGGAGGGTATATAAAGCGTGTTGGGCGGATGCGGAAAACAGTGCAGACGTGGCCTTAATGCTAAAACGGCGGGATTTACCTGACGTTCAAAAGAGCATGATAATTGGCTTTCGGGCCAAGGGTGGACGCATTTGTGAAGTGTTTGTGTGCCGCCGTGGTTAAAGTATACCGTGCGTGGCAAAATGGCGCTGAGGCAAGTGTAATGCACGAGCCATAGATGACAAGAGTGAGCGGCTGTTCCAGAGATGTGTACGGAAGAAGAGGTGTACAACTGTTGATCAAGAGGCCGCTCAGATGAACAAAGGAGCTACCAACAGTGTCTCCTCAACGACGATTCAGCGAACACTGCTGCTTATGAGACTTCGCAGCAGGTGCCTGGTTTATGCATCCATGTTGACTGTTGTCCATCGTCGACGACGGGCGGAATTTGCCAGCCAGTACAATTTGGCGACCACTGAGTGGTGACAGGTGGCCTTTTCAGATGAATCACGTTTCAAACTCCAATGGGCAAATGACCGGTGGCATGTAACGCGTGAAACGTCTGATAGCGTACACCCTGCAACAATCGTCTGAACGGTCCAGGCCGGACGAGGGAGCGTTATGGGATGGGGAATATTTTCGTGGCTCTCCCTGTGTGATCTCTATCCTTGGGCACCATGTCACCCCTACATGCAGTTAGTTTTTCCGTGGCACCATGGCATCTGCTAACAGGACTATGCAATAAGCCACACAGCTCCCAACCCAGTCGAGAACATGTGGGACTACTTCGATCGGGCTGTGCGCACCGTGGGTCCTCAACCGAGAAACCAAGCACAAAAGTCGGCATGACTCCACACCTCTGTCGGTATCTCCTAGAACCTCATTGACTTTCTTCCTGCACGTCTCTCAGCAGTCAGCGCTGCAAAAGATAGTTGCTCAGACATCTGACGGGTGTTGACATTCATGTGAGTGGAGAGTGTAAGGATAGATCTACACATGCACAGTAACATAGGGCGGCCTGCAAAGCCACACATAAAAGTAACAAACTTCGTGCTATACACGTCCAGCATAAAATCGGTGTGCAACGAAGTGGTATGTCATCTGCTATCATCAAAATTTAACATCACATAAGTCACCTCGCCCTCTGTAATAATAATAATAAAAAAACACTGTGTAAAACAATCAACGATCAACTTGAACGGATGTCTTGTGACGTCCGCCCAGATCAAACGCAACGAACAATACCGAACAAAATGAAAATAAAAAAATTAAAAAAAGTGGTCAGCGCGACAGAATGTCAATCCTAAGGGCCCGGGTTCGGTTCCCGGCTGGGTTGGTGATTTTCTCCACTCAAGGTCTGGGTGTTGTGTTGTCTTAATCATCATCATTTCATCCCCACCGACGCACAAGTCGTCGAAGCTATTTCCTTTATGCATAAAATATTTAGAGGAAAGAATAAATAAATTGATCATGAGAGAACTTTTATTGGGGCTTGGGACAACTGATGAAGTAAATAAAGCTATAGAGAAGGGACATAAAATTTTAGGTATTTATGAAGTGTGGACGTTTAGAAATAAAAGCTACATGCTGTTTAATAATTATGAAAATGAAAATAGAATCCAACCCACATGATTTGTCAAAGAAAGACTAGATATTGACATAGATCTTGATAAGATAAAAGAAAATCCAGGAAAACAAGCTGCTGCTAAGATATGTCTAAATTCATTATGGAGAAAATTTTGACACAAACAAAACATGAGTAAAACTGAGTATGTGAATGATTTACGATAATTTAATGAGATACTATTGTATGATTGATTAGGTAATATAGATGTAAATTTTATTAATGACAATATCGTTCAGATGTACAGTTTCAAGGATTATTATGTGGAAAATAACACAGCTACCAATACCTCTAGCGCTGCATTCACTACATCAAATGCAAGACTCACATTATATGATACGTTAGATAAGCTAGGAAAAGCTATTATTATGATACAGGCAGCGTAGTACATATTGATAATGGTGAAAAGCCTGTGGAAACAGGTTGTATGCTAGGTGAATACACCACTGAATTACGAAATAACTGGGTTACAGATATGGCTTCAACTGGACCTGAAAGTTATTATTTTGAGAAAAATGAGAAAAACACAGAGGTGAAAATAAAGGTATTTCCCTTAAATTACAAGAATATTCAAAAGATGAATGGTGAATCAATGATAAGTTTGATTGAGGATGAGCTGAAAGAAAAGATACAAGTAGATTACAACAAATTAACTAAATATGTATATAATCAAAATTTAATAACAAAAACAGTTAAGAAATAATTTCTCATTTCAGTATGATTGAAAAATTGTTCTGGAAAATTATCATACAGTGCCAGATGTATTTTATATTTTATTAACAAATTTTTATTCTATATAAATGGAAGCTTTACTGAAAAAGTTCAACAACGCTAGCAAAACTAATTTGTTTAAAATGTTTAGAAGCTACAGGTAAATATTTTGTGTAACACTACTGGTTGTGAATATTTAACTAGTATTCTATTGACCAAGGACGTTGTTAGTGGCCATTTAAATTCACATGGTACACTGACCAGCCAGAACACTATTTCCACCGATCTTCTATTGATATAGCCGGCAGGGGTGGTCGAGCAGTTCTAGGCGCTACAGTCTGGAACCGCGCCACCACTACGGTCGCAGGTTCCAATCCTGCATCGGGCATGGATGTGTGTGAGGTTAGTTAGGTTTAAGTAGTTCTAAGTTCTAGGGGACTGATGACCTCAGAAGTTAAGTCCCATAGTGCTCAGAGCCATTTGAACCATTTTTTGCTATTGATATAAACCCATCCAGGCGATAGTAGCGTCACCTGGCGAAGAACGACTGCTAGTCAGACGCACGTACGGTGCATGTAATATCAGTGGGCGTGTTCTACGTGTATATAATGGAAGACGGGCGCAGACTGTTTGAACAAGGGCGTATTGTGATGGCTCAGAGGCTCAGCACATGCATTTCGGAAACTGCATGACTTGTCGGGTGTTGAATGAATGCTCTGGTGAGTGTCTTCAACACATGGTGGCACCATGGTGAAACCATACCCAGACGTCGTGTGGTTGGGTGGCCACCCCTCTTACAGATGTCGGAGGCGTAGGCTGAACAGACTGGTGATACAGTGGCGAACTGCGACGGAACTAGCATTAGACTTAAATGTTTGGCAGAGTACAGTAAGCTGAACACCGCTAATGATGAACCTCCAAAGCTGAAGAACCACGCATGTGCCAATGTTAACTCCATGCCATTGGAAACTACAACTTTAATGGCCACATGACGATTGGCTCTAGATGCTGGCGCAGTGGCAGAATGTTCCATGGTCTGATTAAACTCGATACCTTCATCATCATGCCGAAGGGGGTGCGTTAGTCTGTTTTTTCTAGGGGAACAGCTCCTTGACACCTTTACGGCAGAACAGAGACAAGCTGGCGGTGAGTCCATTATGCTCTGGGGTACATTTACGTGGACATCCAAGGGTCTCGTGAAACTCCTAAAAGACACCATTACTGTCCGTGGAGTATGGTATGCTGGCTGCAGAACACGTACATGACGAACATGGTTCCTGCTAACAGTGGCATTTTTCAGCTAGATAATGGGCCATGTCAAAAGGTCAGGAGTTTGATGGAGTGGTTCGTGCAACACAGTGCGTGAATTAGGTGACTTGTGTATGCAGATGCGGGGTCAACTCCCTCCAGCGCCCTACCAAGGCCCCATTGCTTCCATGCCACGATGTGCTGCCGCTGTTATCCGTGACATAGTTGGACATGTGGTCATTATGTTCTGGTTGATCCCTGTATATTGTGAGCATCACTAAGGCACTGCATACGAATGGTCAGAGGCCGGTTGACTGTGTATTTCTTTGTCGGGTGGTGGTGGTAATGGATGTGTAAATGCCTGTCCGTATATCTTGGCTTCCGATATACTCTGCGCACTAGTGTGCCATCCTTTGTCCAGCATACTTCCACGCCTAGGAATTATTCTCTGCTTCGAGCTTCAACTGTATGTACTCATGCTTTTGTTGGTATATTGGTGAAACATTTATAGCTCTGTCTCGCCGTGGGGTCATTTAGTGAATGTGTGGTTCACATATCTGAATTAGCAGCGTAGGCATAGTGGACCTGAACAATGTGCCGTTGCTTCAAATGCATCCCTGAATATGTCTGATGCAGAGGGGAATAGTATTATCCTTGCCATTTGAAGTATGTCAATGGCAAACATAAATCAACGAAGTCAAATACGCCTGGTGGGACACGCTCTGATGTTGTTAGAGAAACTAGTTCAAGGAGAAATGACATAAGACGAGCCGCGTGCCTAGCCAACTTAGCAATTTTTTATTTTGTCTGTAAAGTGTTATCAAATTATTTATTTATATATTTATTTATTAACCTTGATCATTTTTTGGCCATCAGACTCTGTTGCACCGTACCACACATACCACTGTTTTTTACATAATATTTTTTACTTTAGAAATGATAGTAATTTTAATATGTTAAATAGTAATAAAATGGAATTAACGGAATTAAAAATGACTTGACTATATATAAAGACAACGTGAATAACAGAACTAAATAAGAATAAAGAACGTTAATACTGTAGTACTACTACCACTGTTGCTATCACAAATTATAATAATAATAATGATCCTCAGCCCCCTTGCCATGGCAAAGTGGCTCCGTTTGTTTCTCGACTCTACATTCTCTTGGACTCCAGTGGGACCAAGGGCAAGTAGCAGTTTAGGCTTCTACTTCTCTGTAGCCGGATGTGCAAGTCACCTGCTCGACAAGCTACTTTTTAGTTCCCCAATATATGTTTTGACAATGGATTAAGGTTTTGCCCTCTGCTACATTTTTCTCTAGTCCATCTAGACATTTGCAGGTATGCCTTTCAATCTATACGTGTTCTTGAATAGTTGGGTGTAATAAATTTTTGGTGTTGTGACATCCACAACCGTTCTGTAAAATGCCATGATTGAAAATACTGCTACAATTGTATTAATTTTCATTAACGAAGTTTTTAAACAACATAGTTTTGGGATCTCACTCCCATCTTCAGGTGCTATCGTAAATTAGAATAAATAGAATAAAATAAAGACGCTAGCATCAGCGAATCCAAATAGAGCCAAAAAGTATAAACAACATTCAGCATACCAAAAATCAGTCCAAATTTTCACATCGACGGTAGGCTCTTAGACATTTAGTTACTTAATTTTGGGTTTTGAAATATGTCTTCGTATCTTAAAGTTATGTAAGTTGCAAGAACGCCCTACAATGACAGAGCTGTGCAAATTTGGCTTCGATTTAGCCTTTCACAGGCGCAGCTGCACAGTTTTTAGTATTATTTGTCAGCTTTTGGTCTTGCGTTTAGTGTTTAATCCGGTGTAATTGGATTTACTTAGACTTCTGTCTCTCATCGTCACTTACAGCTTACGGTGGACTTTGGTCAGACACACATGAAGGGTGGTTTCAGTGCAGTCACTTTTCCATGTTCCATCTGATGAAACACGTACGACAGATGCACTACCTTTTAACTTAGCCTACATGTGCGTACTGTGGACCAGTTTCTCGTATGTTTAATACTGTTTATACTATTTCTTGGTTCTGTGTGGTTTTTCTAATGGTAGTTATTTTATGGATCTTATTGCTCAGACAATGCGTTTCATTTTAATTTACAATGGCACTTGAAAATGGGGCTGAGACCCCAAACCGGGTTGTGCACAAAACTTCAGTAATAAAATTTAATAAACTGTAGCGGGACTTCGAATCACGAAAAGGTGTTGTTTAAGATTAATGTTTACGATTAAATCGTTTCATACAGATATTTCGCTTGGAACTTATTCTCTTAAAAAATGTATTCTCTATTCGCATAGACTGAATCCCCTGTAGCTACTTAAACGGGACCTCTTACTTTTTCACATTTTAACTTTGCTTGTATTAGTATGCACTCATTCTATTAGAACTATCTTGCAGCTTCCTAGAGGATAATAAGGAAAGTTGTCCAGAAAAAGCGGAGTCTATCTAAAATGTTAAAGTTATTGATGCTGTTTGGAAAAAGAAGATAGTTTTGAAGGTGGTCAGTAAACAGCGGAATGTTCCAAAACCATTTATGAGGTTGTCCAACCCGAAGTACAGCACACTTGAGGAATCAGCAAAAGCAATACGAGCAGACACTCTTTGTAGCGATAAGAAATATTCAGTCATACCCTTCTATTCTTCCCAGCAACGACGAGATATGGTAAGCCGAATTCATGTTTTAATGTAATTATGACTTATGATTTCATGTTGCTGTAATTTGTACTGACCTCATGTAACTACAAAACGTACTGTTTAATTTTGTTCACAAGCGCTACTGCAAGAAATTGGCAACGATGGCAGTCTTCTCATCCACCAGAGAACAGTTGACGTCATCGTACACACTTACCAAGAAGTTGGGTGCCTGAGGGATGAAGAAAATGTCAAAATCATCAAGTTCTTGCTATGCCTATTTTTGTTAACAATGGATAAAGAAAAATGATACAATTTACACAAATCAAAAAAAGTTTTGCATCACCTCGGTTCCGAGAGTTCCGCAACCTGTACAGAAAATTGGAATAGAGATCAACATAAACATCATTTCCGCCCTTTTTATTACTCATGAAACCCACACATTGCATGTTGTATCACCATACAGTGGGACGTTCAGAGGTGGTGGTCCAGATTGCTATGCACACCAGTGCCTCTAATACCCAGTAGCACGTCCTCTTGCGTTTATGTATGCCTGTATTCGTCGTGGCATACTATCCACAAGTTCATCAAGGCACTGTTGGTCCAGATTGTCCCACTCCTCAACGGCAATTCGGCATAGATCCCTGAGAGTGGTTGGTCGTCCATAAACAGCCCTTTTAAATCTATCCCAGGCATGATTCGATAGGGTTCATGTCTGGAGAACATCGTTATCCTGAAGGAAGTCATTCGCAAGATGTGCATGATGGAGGCGCGAATTATCGTCCATGAAGACGAATACCTTGCCAATATGCTGCCGACATGGTTGCACTGTCGGTCGGAGGATGGCATTCACGTATCGCACACCCGTTACGGCACCTTCCGTGACCACCAGCGGTGTACGTCGGCCCGACATAATGCCATCCCAAAAGAGCAGGGAACCTCCACCTTGCTGCACTCGCTGGACAGTGTGCCTAAGGCGTTTAGCCTGACCGGGTTGCCTCCAGTCACGTCTCTGACGATTGTCTGGTTGAAGGCATATGTGACACTCATCGGTGAAGAGAACGTGACACCAATCCTGAGCGGTCCATTCGGCATGTTGTTGGACCCATCTGTACCGCGCTGTACGGTGTCGTGGTTGCAAAGATGGACCTCGACATTGAGGCCGGGAGTGAAGTTGCGCATCATGCAGCCTACTGCCCACAATTTCAGTCGTAACAAGACGCCCTGTGGCTGCACGAAAAACATTATTCAACATGGTGGCGTTGCTGTCAGGTTTCCTCCATGACATAATCCGTAGGTAGCGGTCATCCACTGCAGTAGTAGATCTTGGGTGGCCTGAGCGAGGCATGTCATCGGCAGTTCCTGCCTCTCTGTATCTCCTTCATGTCCGAACAACATCGTTTTAGTTCACTCCTAGACGCCTGGACACTTCCCCTGCTGAGAGCCCTTCCTGACGCAAAGTAACTATGCGGACGCTATCGAACCGCGGTATTGACCGTTTAGGCATGGTTGAGCTACAGACATCACGATCCGTGTACCTCCTTCCTGGTGGAATGACTGGAAATGATCGGCTCTCGGACCCCTCCGTCTAATAAGCGCTGCTCATGCATGGTTGTTTACATCTTTGGGCGGGTTTAGTGACAACTCTGAATAGTCAAAGGGACTATAATACAATATCACAGTCAAAGTCTATCTCCAGGAGTTCTGAGAACCGGGGTGATACAGAACAGTTTTGATGTGTGTATATTGTAAAACTTTCAGTCGGGCTTGAGGTCAGGAAATGTCAAGAGCTGTTATCTGATTCTATAATAGCCGTCATGTATTTAATGTGTTCCAAGTAATTACATAGTTTTCTTGATAATTAATGGAAGAGAGTACTTGAAACGTAGTACTGAGAAGAGTAATGCCATTTTCAGAAAATAATTATAGACAAGATCCTTACTGACGAAACAGAAAAAGTAAAAGTTGTTCGCATCTGATAAAAGTGGGAAATAGAACGTTATTGATCTGATTGGTAATAGATCAGTTCAAAATAGTAACCGACCCTGAAATATTCTTCATTTAGAATGTTGTAAATGGGTTAGGGAAGTGAGTGATGATATTTATATCCAGTGTGCATTTAGTCTGAAGAGGTGGATATTACCTGTCAGAGACCATATCATTTAACTGCGCGGAAGTAGTTGTGATTTCAGGTGAAAACAAATTACGCGGATTATTATTTGAAAGAATTATGAAGCAAAACTGCAATTATTTGAAATTTCATGATATTGTAAGTGAAGAATATTTCAAGATAAATAATCACTGTTAATAAAGAAAGTAACGATAAGTTAAGTGTTTTTTAGAGAACAAAGATATTGCGTCTAGCCTAGTTGACGGATCGTAAAAATCATGCCCTCTGGATTTTCAATTGTGCTTCTGTCTGCAGGGTGCATGCAGTATTAGAAATTACAGTAGTTCTGGACCATTAGTCGAATAAGCAAGAAACTTTCCCGGAAAGCTCGGATTTATGCGTTCAGCCGCCATTTTGTGAAAGCACAGTTTAATGAGATATTAGTGTGTCGTATGACGTATTAGTCACAATTAGAAGGTACTGAGTGCATTATGGAAGTTAATGTCTACAGTGCTCAAAAATAATTAATGAACAAGGTACTATATCTTTATTTCGTCATCCGGGCGTAGTGGCCGATCGGTTATAGGCGCTTCAGTCTGGAACCGCGCGAGCACTACGGTCGCAGGTTCGAATCCTGCCTCGGACATGGATGTGTGTGATGTCCTTAGGTTAGTTAGGTTTAAGTAGTTCTAAGTTCTAGGGGACTGATGACCTCAGATGTTAAGTCCCATAGTGTTCAGAGCCATTTGAACCATCTTTCTTTCGTCAACAATAACTACAAATACTTCAAAAATTTAAGTTTGCTAACTACAGAAGAGTGGCGGAAGATACGAGGTAAAATAATTTTTTCATGTCTTGTACGTGCTCTCCGAAACTACAAAATATTAAATACTACGAATCTACAACTAATGGGCATCATATAAAAAATAATCTACAACACTACGTATTACTAAGTACAGGGAACTCACCTTCCTTAACTGTAATCTTCTCTACTGTTTATGTGTACCAAATATTTTTGTGTTTTGGATAAGAGGTAAAGGTGAAGAACCATCTCAACATCGTCCAAAAACGTTTTAGTAACCACTAAAAGGAACGCTCACTGGAATGTAATACAAGGTCTGTGTTAAATGGTTACAGGGTTCGCATTCTATTCGATATTTTCTCTCTAGTGTACTAACAGTTTCGATAGAGGAGTAGATAACGCAAGTAATTTCAGCGCAAGAAAGGTAAAAAGTCAATATGCTAATTTAATGTGAATTACAGTTTGGTTCTGAGGTTCTGAAGAATATATTTTTCAATAACATCCTGAACTTGCAAGAAGTATTTTCAATGTAAATTTTGACAAAATATTTAAGTAATAAATAAATAAATACACAAAAGTATAAACAATAGAAACAATTCAGTATTGCAGATCAAATAATCACAACCATTTTTATTATATCTAACGCTGCACTGGATAGGTTCTTGCGAACTGAAGGCAGACGTTGCCTAAATTTCTGGTGGACCATAGCACGTACTAGTGGCGTTTGTCAGGTTCCGCCAGTGGCCTCCCGACAAATCTCGGAATCCTCAGCTCCAGAAATCTCTGCTCTACCACTCGTCCCGGCAGTTGCCCGCTGGGTCCCGCCGCTGTCCCGCAGGACACGGGATGTCCGGCACGTTGATGAAGCTCAGCAGGCCCTGCTGCCTCGTCGTGGCAGCTGTGGGGGACACCGCGGCCCTCGTGGTAGCCATCGTCGTAGCGGGCTGCAAGGGAAACGTTTCATTTAAACAGTGACTCTCGCCTTCAAGATTCATCTCCAGTCATACTAAAAAAGATATTAAGAAATATGTCAATCAACAGCCCTCCCAAATCATATCGCAGATTCTAGATTTTAGGCGTACTGCTGAAATCTCTGTAATACTTCTTAAAAACTGTGAATAGCAGCACTTTTCAAAGACTTCGTGAGTAATACACACACACAAACACACACACACACACGTGTGTGTCTGGGTTATGATGCCATGGTACATGATTCCAGAAACTGGTTATACATCCATCGGCTTCCAGAAACAACCATAACTTGATTTTCAGTATTTCATATTGACCGCATTGAAAATTTTAAAATACTGTCATAATCTACTAATTAATAGACATAACGTTATCATAAGGTTTAACACAGTAAAACGCGTATTATATTTAGAAACTGTGTACGTATTTCGAGGTAGCCTTACCCACGGCGTGCTGATTAACCAGACTGTATGCATCAAGTGTTTGAAGAAGCGGGTCTTTAAAGTCTCGCAAAAAAACATGACCTATATTTGAAACCCTTACGAAACTTCTTCTCGTGCACACCTACCACAAAACGACGAAAGAAAGGAAGTTTATCGCTTACTACATTATCGTTATTCATGCAGTAAAAATAATGCATCATCATGACGTTTTAATTTACCACTTCTTTATTACTAACTGTATTCGCAATACGTTTCGCAGACTGTATCCAAGTATACCACTGAACGTACCTGCAAATTTATATAACAGTATGCCAGAAAGTTCAGTACATATGACGTCATAATTATTGAGATACACTGAAAACTAGCCTCCGCTTAAAACAGAGCACAGATTACCTGTACTATACTCGTCCAGCGATGTAAAATGAGAGCGCTTAGAAACTTCTAAAAATTTTCAAAAATAATTTCAAACCGTTCCTGAGAGTTCCCTCGCTTACATAATATATTTAACACATTAAGTAAGTTTTAAACTAATCAGGAGTTTGAAATCGTTTTATACAGACGTGTTTTAGTCCACGCAGGATACGGTGGCCGATGCGGCGTGACCAGTTAACGTCCAAAGCGCTGGGCGAGTTCATTCGTTTGTTCGGAAGGGGAGGCCGACACGTGTTTTCCACGCCCTGCAAGCTTTCTCAAAACATTTTACAGTAACTATTTGGAAAAAATTCATTATTGCTTTACTTATAGCTTTATATGTCAGATTCATGATGTGCACATCATTTCGTTAATGGTAGTAGTTATTCTGATATCTACGTGGAAGTGAGACACAGCGAAATTCGGAAAAGCTTGCTATGAAAAATAGACGTCGCTATGATTTTGCATTTGGTGCATATTACATAATATATATATTTTTGTTGCATATGAAATTTAGCTAACATGCTGAATTTTTCTGTAGACTTGGGTGGAGGTATCTATCTGTCGCCAAACTCGAGAAAATTCATTTGACGTAGAACACTCACAGCGATAAACCCAGAGTAAAATATCCACAATATTCCTCATATTTCATAAATGCAAATTGATATCGAAATGAAATTTTGACAAATCACAGCACGCGAAGAGGAGAGTATTTTATCATATCGTTATTAGGTAAAACATCACTGTCAACCCTGTTATTCCACTAAGTACAGACATTTTCGATGAAAGAATGTAATTTTTAAAAGCCGTTTATAACTGGCGAAACGAGAATTGCTATGGGTTTTCGAACAACATAAGTGAACACATTACACTTTTTTTTGTAGCGAGTATGTGATTTTTCATAAGCTACTGACCTTACTTTTCCTCAGTCCCTCACTTAATGAACTTAATAAACCACTGTTCCAGAATTCTTTCGCAATTGTATCCACACCCAACCTATTAGTCAGGTGAGGCTGTGTAAACCCAACTGTGTTTTGGCAAAAGAAACAAATTTTAAAATGGCAACCAGAGATATGTGTAGGTTTTACTCAAAATCCGCCAATCATGGCGCTTCACTGAAAGTTACAAATGGTTATCAAGCCCAGCGAAAATAAATCGCTCCATTTTCGGCTAAATAGTTTTTAAATGCTAACCAAAGCAAAAGTGACAGTAAATCTTTTTGAATGGTCACCATGCAAGTGTAGGCGTGGAAGGGATCCACTTAATATTTACAAAAAATGCTAATGTAGGCTTCAGCTAGTAATAGCGAATACCTTGTTCAAGAACTACAAGAGGTGTACGTATACTTCGAAAAGGCCGGGTGGTATGGGAAGATTTCAGTTACTTTGCATCATGGTCACACAGAGATTCCGAAATCAGATACTGGATTCCAAAGCATACCCAGGAGTAGATATAGACTCAGATCCCAGTGTAGAAGGCTGCAGTTTAAGAGATTAGCCAGGAAGAATCAATACGTAAAGAAGTGGGATACGTAAGTACTAAGGGGTGACGAGATACGCTTAAAGTCCTCTAAAGCTATAAATACAGCAGTAAGAAGAATGGACATCTCTAAAAAGTGCAATCACAGAAGTTGGAAACGAAAACCTGGGCACAAAGAAGATCGCTGCGAAGAAACCATGGGTAACAGAAGAAATACTTCAGTTGAATGATGAAAGAAGGAAGTACAAAAAGGTCCTGGGAAATTCAAGAATACAGAAATACAAGTTGCTGAGGAATAAAATAAACAGGAAGCGAAGGGAAGCTAATACGAAAGGGCTGCATCAAAAATGTGAAGACATCGAAAAAGAAATTATTGTCGGAACGACAGACTCAGCATACAGGAAAATCAAAACAATCTTCGGCTACATTAAAAACAAGGGTGGTAACATTAAGAGTGCAACGGGAATTCACCTGTTAAATACAGAGGAGAGAGCGAACAGGTGGAAAGAATACACTGAAAAAGTCTATGAGGAGAAAGATTTGTGTGATGTGATAGAAGAAGAAACAGGAGTCAATTTAGAAGAGATAGGGGTATCCAGTATTACAATCAAAATTTAAGGGAGCTTTGGAGCACCGAAGATCAAATGAGGCAGAAGGGGTAGATAACATTCCATCAGGATTTCTAAAATCCTTGGGGGAAGGGAACTACAATTCACATTGGTATGTAGAATGTATGAGTCTTGCGACATACCATCAGACTTTCGGAAAAATGTCATCCACACTGCAAGAACTGACAAGTGCGATAATTATCGCACAATCAGCCTAACAGCTCATGGATCCAAGTTGCTTACAAGAATAATATACAAATGAAAAAAAAATAAAACTGAGGATATGTTAGATGATGACCAATTTGGCTTTAGTAAAGGTCGATGATAATGGAAGCAAGACTAAAGAAAAATCAAGACACGTTCATTCGATTTGTAGACCAGAAATAGCGTTCGACGGTGTAAAATGGTGCAAGATGTTCGAAATTCTGAGAAAAATAGAGCTAAGGTACAGAGAGAGACAAGTAATATACAATACGTACAAGAGCCAAGAGCGAATAATAAGAGTGGATGACCAAGAACGAAGTGCTCGGATTAAAAAGAGTGTAAGACAGGGTTGTAGTCTTTCGCCCTTACTGTTTTATCTGTACATCGAAGAAACAATGATAGAAGTAAAATGTTCAGAAGTGGAATTAAAATTCATGCCAAAAGGATACGAATGATACGATTCACTGATGACATTACTGTCCTGATTGAAAGTGAAGAAGAGTTACATGGTCTCCTGAACGGAATGGACAGTCTAATGAGTACAGAATATGGATTGAGAGTAAATCGAAGAAAGACGAAAATAATGAAAAGTAGCATAAATGAGAATGGTGAGAAACTTTAACATCAGGATTGATGGTCATAAAGTAAAGAAAGCTAAGGAATTCTGCTACCCAGGTAGTAAAATAACCAATGACGGACAGAGAAAGGAGGACATCAAATGCAGACCAGCAATGGCGAAAAGGGTATCCCTGGCCAAGAGAAGTTTACTAGTATCAAACGTAGGCCTTAATTTGAGGAAGAAATTTCTGAGAATGTACGTTTGAAATATATCATTGTATGGCAGTGAAACATGGACTGTGGGAAAACCGGGACAGAAGAGAATCGAAGCATTTGAGATATGGTGTTACAGAGGAGTGTTGAAAATTACTTGGACTGATCAGGTGAGGAATGAGGAGTTTCTGCGCAGAATCAGAGAGGAATGGAATATGTGGAAAACACTCACATGGAGAAGCGACACGATGATAGGACATCTGTTAAGACATCACGGAATGACTTCCATGGTACTAGAGGCAGCCGTAGAGGACAAAAACAGTAGATGAAGAGGTTGGCACAGGA
Organism: Schistocerca piceifrons; assembly: GCF_021461385.2. Lineage (NCBI taxonomy): Eukaryota > Metazoa > Arthropoda > Insecta > Orthoptera > Acrididae > Schistocerca > Schistocerca piceifrons. Next base: position 329,541,569 of record NC_060138.1, on the reverse strand, counting down.
GAGGAATTCGTGACGGGCCGCATCAAACAAGTCAGAAAACCGATGACTCACAATAAAAATAGGCTTCAGTTTATAATGGCACTTCCCCTCCAGCACTTAACATTTCCCTTACAACGCCTGCCCGTAACCCCCACCACTACCGCTTTCCCCACGTGTGTCCTATTGTCTACGCATCTACTGGCCACGGCATTCCGTGCGGTCTTCTGGTTGTTACTGGCAGTAAGTGTTGAACAACCGCAACAAAATACTCATTGTGTTTGTGATAAGGGACAGGATTCTCCAGTCTAGTGAAATAGTTACAGGAAATTTTTGTTGGCTTAGGTCATCAGTCCCCTAGAACTTAGAACTACTTAAACCTAACTAACCTAAGGACAGCACACACATCCATGCCCGAGGCAGGATTCGAACCTGCGACCGTAGCGGTCCCTCGGTTCCAGAGTGTAGCGCCTAGAACCGCTCGGCCACTCCGGCCGGCAGCATATCAGTGGCAGTATTGACAGAACACATACGAAAATAACAAGAAACAAATTACAGTCAAGTTGTACGAACTACTACATCTATTTATTCCGAACTAGACATGTGAAAGTTGATCACTCGAGCAAAGAAAGCATATAAGAAGTTTGAAACAACACGGAGTAGAGGAATTAAGGTGAAGTTACATGCGTGCTATAATTGGGAAATCGGAGTATACAAGCTAATGTTTAGTTTTACAGGCGACGTAGTAACTTTTCAAGAAACCGAATAAAATATGAAAGAAATGTTGAATGAATTGGACAATCTATTTAAACATCAAATGTAGTTTGTATGTAAATAAATCATAGTGAAAATTGTGAGTGTTGGAACGTTTTACTGGAGTTACATATTGAAAAATTAGAGGTGGGAATGCTTATGAGACAGTAATTCTGGAACGAAATATTAAATAGAGATGGAACATAGGACATATGTCATTGGGAAAAGAGGAAGTTGAAAACGTTTTGAATTTGGTGCTGTATAAAATTGTTATGACTTCTGTGGTGAAAAAAAGGAAGTGGAAGGCATCAGGACGCACTGGATGGGAAGCGGTTCTACAGACAATTTCTACTTGGTTAAGTAATCGGTTTATAGGTAGAACAAAAAAAGTAGTAATTTTTCTGTGAATGCACTACACGTGGATAAAAGATTCCCTGGCAAAATAGCAACATGTAAAATATATTATCGAGACTGTTGTGGGTAGTATATAAATGGAAATCTGCAAAGATTACTGCATGCAGAGAAGGAAGACGGGATCCAACTATATGAAAGAGAGATGAATGTAAATTTCATCCCTTTTATTTTATCAGCTCGTAACTGAAACAGGTAGGTTATGGGTAAAGAATGACTGAAAGAGAGAACACTCTTTATACGAAACCTGACAGAGCTGCTCTTTCCTTTACGGATGTCAAAGTAATCAGTTCTCCAATTTAAGAGAAAATGTTGTTTTGAACGGGTAACTGATTTCATACCATTTTATTTGAGTTTGTAAATAATACAGTTTCTAACAGGGGTTAGTCACACTTTCACACCGAACTTTGCTGTCGCTGTGTTGCTTTTTCCGAATTAACCTAAGGCGTTTAAAAATCCTCGGTTTCCTTGATGACTTTTCAAATAATAATATAGTCCATCAACGGAATCTAATCGCTAAGAATAACAAAACTGATTTGCCCACCGATTTCGTATGTAACTGCGCGTTATACTCAGCGAGTAAAGCGATTAATCACTCAGTGTTGCCCTAACATGCGACAGAAAACTCTCAGACTCAGATAGATCACATTAGAGATTAGATCAGATTAATACTGATTTCATAGGTCATGAATACGACACTTTTCAATGATGTGGAATGAGTCAGTTTAACAAAGAGTTTGTTTAAAGCCATAATTCCAGGTTTTTTTTTCTATTTGCTTACTAATTTGTATTGCAGAATTCGTCTGTTGAGTAGGATTAGCCATTCAGAATTTTTTTTATATGTTTTTAAATTATGGTTGGCTGTCTGTCAGACCCTTGATGATATTTGGTAAGAGACCAAAGATTTTTGTGACAACATAATTCACCCATTTCTGCGCCAAAGTATTGAGGATCACCCTTTCTAGTAGTGTTGTAGCTACGCACATGGCTTTTCAACTGGGATGGGTTATTAGTAACAAATTTGGCAAGTGAGTATATATATTGCAAAGCTACTGTGAATATCAGTAGTTCCTTCAGTAAATGTTTACTAGAAGATCTTGGCTGGGTTCCACATAGAAGCTTTCATGCAATGAATACTCCTTTTTCTTGATGATGAATTACCCCTAAATACGATGCCCTACGAAACCAGTGAATGAAAATAGTCATTTAAGCTCATTTACTTACATTGATGGCCAACATATGCAATAAACCTAATAGCAAGAGGAGCTGAACTCAAAAGTTTCAGCAGATCACCAATGTGTTTCTCCCAATTTAATCTTTCATCAGTGCACACACCCAAAATTTTGGAATTTTCTGCCTTAGTTACAGACTTCTGTTCAGACTCTACACCTATTAATAATGTTCATTGTACATAACTGTGTATACTGTGTTTTATCAAAAGTTAATGAGAGTCCATTTGCAGAGAACCACTTAATAATTTTCTGCACAGATTATTTACAATTTTCTCAGCCAATTCTTGTTTGTTGGGTGTGATTACTATACTTGTACCATCTGCAAACTGTTCGTATTCTGGATACGACACGAATGCGTACGACCGTTCCTTGCGAAAACTGTACAACGACTCTCTCCTCTCCTAAAGGCGCGTCAACGCTAGCGCTTGAGTATTGCCAAACGAAACCGTAATACAGTGCCTAGTACCGTGCAAAAGACGGGCTCAGCTCCGAACGTTACAGAGAACCAGGGGTGGGTAAGGGATACAACTGAATACATCATACCTCTGTGAAGCTGTAATGACTTCGATACATGGTGATTCCAATCCCAAAGAAAGCAGGTGTTGACAGATGTGAAAATTACCGAACTATCAGTTTAATAAGTCACAGCTGCAAAATACTAACGCGAATTCTTTACAGACGAATGGGAAAACTGGTAGAAGTCGACCTCGGGGAAGATCCGTTTGGATTCCGTACAAATGTTGGAACATGTGAGGCAATACTGACCTTGCGACTTATCTTAGAAGAAAGATTAAGGAAAGGCAAACCTACGTTTCTAGCATTTGTAGACTTAGAGAAAGCTTTTGACAATGTTGACTGGAATACTCTCTTTCAAATTCTAATGGTGGCAGGGGTAAAATACAGGGAGCGAAAGGCTATTTACAATTTCTACAGAAACCAGATGGCAGTTATAAGAGTAGAGGGGCATGAAAGGGAAGCAGCGGTTGGGAAGGGAGTGAGACGGGGTTGTAGCCTCTCCCCGATGTTATTCAATCTGTATATTGAGTAAGCGGTAAAGGAAACAAAAGAAAAATTCGGGGTCGGTATTAAAATCCATGGAGAAGAAATAAAAGCTTTGAGGTTCGCCGATGACATTGTAATGCTGTCAGAGACAGCAAAGGACTTGGAAGGGCAGTTGAACGGAATGGACAGTGTCTTGAAAGGAGGATATAAGATGAACATCAACAAAAGCAAAACGAGGATAATGAAATTAATCTAATTAAGTCGGGTGATGCTGAGGGAATTAGATTAGGAAATGAGACACTTAAAGTAGTAAAGGAGTTTTACTATTTGGGGAGCAAAATAACTCATGATGGTCGAAGTAGAGAGGATATCAAATGTAGACTGGCAATGGTAAGGAAAGCGTTTCTGAGGAAGAGAAATTTGTTAACATCGAGTATAGATTTAAGTGTCAGGAAGTCGTTTCTGAAAGTATTTGTATGGAGTGTAACCATGTATGGAAGTGAAACATGGACGATAAATAGTTTGGACAAGAAGAGAATAGAAGCTTTCGAAATGTGGTGCTACAGAAGAATGCTGAAGATTAGATGGGTAGATCACGTAACTAATGAGGAGGTAACGAACAGAATTGGGTAGAAGAGGAGTTTGTGGCACAACAGTACAAGAAGAAGGGACCGGTTGGTAGGACATGTTCTGAGGCGTCAAGGGATCACAAATTTAGCATTGGAGGGCAGCTTGGAGGGTAAAAATCGTAGAGGGAGACCAATAGACGAATACAGTAAGCGGATTCAGAAGGATGTAGGTTGCAGTAAGTACTGGGAGATGAAGAAGCTTGCACAGGATAGAGTAGCATGGAGAGCTGCATCAAATCAGTCTCTGGACTGAAGACCACAACAACAACAACAACAACATGGTGATCTGGTTAACTACATTCGTTAGGGTAGGATAAAATTTATTTGTTCCCCGTTGCTCACCTCGACTTGACGATTCTTGGTCACAGCACTCAGCGAGGCTTCAGCGATTGCTGTCTGCTCGAATGAAGTCCCCGGACGTGGTACAGGAGCAGGATAGCCGCTCACGATGGTGGACATCGTGTGTGGCAGCCGAGATGGAGGCAGCAGTGGAGGTCGTCCCACAGGCAGAGCGTGCTGCGGCCGCACCCAGCCAAAGCCAGGAGGCGGCGCCACCACGGGGAGGCCAGTGGCCACTGCGGCTGCGGCTGCGACTAGGAGGAGGACACCACGTGAGCCAACCATAGTGCTGTGTGCCTCTGTGGTAGCGACGTGCGGAGCAGACTGGATGGTCCTGCCACAGTCGGCACCTTATGTACGGCGCGTCCTGACGTCAGCGGGCAAGCCCCCGGCTGCAGTCACTCCAAAAACACACCGCAAGCTCCGCCTTCCGAAAACAACGCAACGCTGCACGCGCGAATCCCAAAATGGAGACCAGGCATTTATTTTTATCTCCTGTACGGAATCCTGAGAAATATGTGTGTCTACTTTTCCAACTCCCGAACAGGACTTCACGTCTGATGGTGGCACTTACGCTACTACCCTTAACAAATATGTGAAAAGTTGACTATTAGAACATGAGAAACAACACACAGATGATGATGAGCTATTCGTTTTCGTTGAAGATTCAAATGTGGCTAAACTGTGCCACGCCGCCTGCCAGTTGCCAGCTACCAACTGACAGTACATTGGTCAAAAAATGGTTCAAATGGCTCTGAGCACTGTGGGACTTAACTTCTGAGGTCATCAGTCTCCTAGAACTTAGAACTACTTAAACCTAACCAACCTAAGGACATCACACACATCCATGCCCGAGGCAGGATTCGAACCTGCGACCGTAGCGGTCACGCGGTTTCGTTGAAGAGCTAAGCAGTATACTTTCAGATTAATTTTAGTTTCATGTTGCTGAAAATGGAAAGATATACAAAAAAATGTATTAATGTAATAATGATAGTAATAATAATAATATCTTTTTACATCACTGTTTTGTATATTAGTTTAGCGTAACTTCCAGTGAACTGAAATTAATCATTTGAAAATATTCGTCCGAAAATTTGACAAAATTTGTATCGTATACTATTGAATTGTAATAGAATTGTAATAGTATCAAACTCTGACAACATTGATATGAAAGTTAACACAATTTCAAATCGAAATGTGCATCTATCGTTCTTAATATTTCGCATAGTACTACTAGGGTGAACACAGGTCTGAAGCTTGCAGCGTGAAGAAGGGAGGGGTGCTGTTTCTCTGGCTTTTCCAGCTACGTCCGCGAATTTGTCTTTCTGTATCTGCATCTACATCTACATGGATACTCTGTAAATCACATTAAAGTACCTGGCAGAGGCTTCATCGAACCACCTTCAGAATTCTCTATTATTCCGATCTCGTATAGGACGCGGAAAGAAGGAACACCTATATCTTTCTGTACGAGCTCTGATTTCCCTTATTTTATCGTGGTGATCGTTCCTCCCTATGTAAGTCTGTGTCAACAAAATATTTTCGCATTCGGAGGAGAAGGTTGGTGATTGGAATTTCGTGAAAAGATTCCGTCGCAACGAAAAACGCCTTTGTTTTAATTACGTCTAGCCCAAATCCTATATCATTTCAGAGACACTCTCTCCCCTATTTCGCGATAATACAAAACGTGCTCCCCTTCTTCGAACTTTCTCGATGTACCCCGTCAGTCCTATCTGCTAAGGATTCCACACCACGCAGCAGTATTCTAAAAGAGGATGGACAACAGTAGCGTAGGCAGTCTCGTTAGTAGATCTGTTACATGTCCTGTCCATAAGACGCAGTCTGTCGTCAGCCTCCCCCACAACATGTTATGTGTGTTCCTTTCAATTTAAGTTGTTCGTAATTGTAATTCCTAGGTATTTAGTTGAATTTACGGCCTTTAGATTTGACTGATTTATCGTGTAACTGATGTTTAATGAATCCTTTCAGTAATTCAGGTGGATGACCACACACTTTTCGTTATTGAGGGTCAACTGCCAATTTTCGCACCATTCAGATATCTTTTGCAATTTGTCTTGATCTTCCGATGTCTTTATTAGTCGATAAACGACAGCATCATCTGCAAACAACCTAAGACGGCTGCTCAGATTGTTTCCCAAACCATTTATACAGATAAGGAACAGCAAAGGGCCTATAACACTACCTTGGGGAACGCTAGAAATCACTTCAGTTTTACTCAATGACTTTCTGTCAATTACTACGAACTCTGACCTGTTAATGTATTTCTCAATGCAGTGTCTTTCCTTTTCTTCCTTGCCTCACTCAGCTTCCAGTGGCTGAGCGGTTCTAAGCGCTTCAGTCTGGAACCGCGCGACCGCTACGTTCGCGGGTTCGAATCCTGCCTCGGCCATGGATGTGTGTGATGTCCTTAGGTTAGTTAGGTTTAAGTGGTTCTAATTTCTAGGAGACTGATGACCTCAGAAGTTAAGTCTCATAATGCTCAGAGCCATTTTGAACCATCAGCTTCCTGCGGTTTGCCGAACCTCTGGGCTCACGAATCGTGTCGGATTTGTTGTTGACAGCATGCAGTGACGGAATGTTCTCCTCGGGCGTTCAGGACGCAAACCCAACCACGTGCGCTAGAAGCTGAGACTTACCCTGTGTTAGACATAAACCGTAATTTTGTAGAATCTCCTGCCATTTTCTAGACTCATAGTTTTAATGCTACTTTTTTCCTCGAAACTTGTAAATTTTCGTATTGAAATACGTAAAAACATAACTTCTTTTACGAAAATTCTTTATTTTGCAGGATGTAGGAGTCAGAATGGCTATGGAGATATATGGAGTCTCCTGCGTCGTTTTTTTAGCTGAACCACCACGACATTCACTTTAATCTATTTAATTTAGGGAAACCGCATCTCACCGTCCGGACAGGAATTTTAAGCACCCTTCTTCACTAGTGTGTGTGTCTCGTCTCTTAAGATTTGTGCAACTTGGCTCATTGTTCACATTAGCAACATATTTATTATGTACTACACGATTCCATACGCCCTGTCTGTGAAAAACGGAAATCTCTTGTAACTTATTCGAATAAATTTTGTTTCGTTGCACCTTCTTAAGCTATCGCCTTGCTACAATTACAAACCTTCATGAAACTCTATGTCACTGTCGTCCTCGTCCACACCTGACATACCAAGCCACAGGAACGTCATTCACGACCAGGGGAAGGTTAGGGGATGCAATGTTGTCATCATATCCCTTTTCCGTCGGCTTTCGAAATACCTCAATCGTCCTCTCGAAGGTAAGTGGACCCCGTTCCCATCTCCTCGGAGAAAAAGTCTGCCACTTTCAGGGAACGCCCCTTGCTCACAATCTATCAGTGAACATACACGCACGTAGCGTTAAATTACGGAAGTTCCAAGGGAAATAAAGTTTACGAAAGAACTTTGACAATGATTACTCCGCCCATTGTCTTCTGCTCTTCTATTTGTTCGCTGTGTAGACAAAACGCTTAGAGAAATAACTGGGTGTAAATCGAAAATATAATTACTGTGTAGTTGTGCACGGTACATCTGATAATTTTTGGAAACTAGTTGCTAAATCTTTTCGAAAGTGTTGTACTGTCATATTCAGCACCCCTCTATTGCAATGGCTCTTCATTAATCAACCATTGCTCTTGAAAGGAATTTTCTAAGAGTCTCTTTTTAACTGGAGGTATGGATTGTTTCACATACGACTTTTGTTGTCCACTTATCGTGTTGAAGGCACCAAGGAGCACCTATAATCAACACGTGCTACTCTAGTCTGAATCCGCACGACTACTTCAAAATCGTTCAAATGGCTCTGAGCACTATGGGACTTCACATCTGAGGTCATCAGTCTCCTAGAATTTAGAACTACTTAAACCTAACTAACCTAAGGACATCACACACATCCATTTCCGAGGCAGGATTCGAACCTGCGACCGTAGCGGTCGCGCGGTTCCAGAGTGAAGCACCTAGAACCGGCTCGACTACTTGGTTAACTACTTGATGATATGCGGGAGAAATGAAGTTTCCTCATATTAGTTTGCTATTGGAGAATGATGCGAATGACGGATTCAGAGGGACTCGAAGGGTGCAACTGGTAATTATACGGAATGTAAAAGTCTTTCATCACTACATTCTGTGCGGCTGCAGTACTGGCTTCATTGGCCACTCAAAAAGTTGAGTGAGATTCGTTGAAACTAAGGTTCTTCTCCATAATTGTCTGAACCGTCTGGGCCCTGTATGATGTAATGAATGGTCGTTCACAGGGAATGGACCAATCCCATATGATTAGTCGCTATCTACTGTTCTTTCAATGTTGCACCTCTCGATGATACATCAACTTCTTCGGTAAACGTAAAGCCAATCGAGCTCTTTCCTACGCTAGATGTAAGAATGGATCTACACGTGCACAGGTCTGTCATGACTCTCCAAAATTTCCGTTGAAAAATGTAATAATTTTAATGAAAAGCTTTGTGTAAAGAGGTAAACCGCTCTTCTCTGGCTATGGCACTGTTGCTTATCTGATTGCCCTTGAATCCATGAACTCCATCTTTAGTCTTAGGCATCACTTATTTAGAGGCACATTTTGTAACACTCTGCTGGACGAGCAACAACTTTGCGTATCAGATGATACAACTGTCGCTTACAGCACAACCCCATACAATGGTTCAGCCTGGTCATTGGTATCAGCAAGAAATTGTTTTCGTGACTTTAGCCTCCAACCCAAAGGATGAATGCAACTACACCTACTGGTTTGGCTAACATCACATACTGATGTTTTTGTAGCGTATTTTTCTTTGTCAGCTTAATAGTCCTATGAATGACTACGTGTATTGTATAAACTAATTAATCATGTTTGGTTTGTGTATGATACATGTCCTCCTATGTTTGTTATTTACTCTATAATAATCATAACACTAGGTCACGCCAGAATAGGTACGCAAACAAATATGTTTACTGAGAGAGCAGGTACATCTTTTGTGTACAGAGGTACTTACTGAAACACAAGTACGGTTCACGCAGCCTGAGATGCTATTGGAAATAACTTAGAATGTCGAACGCGAGTGTGGTTAAAGATGAGACGTGTTTTCGTGTTCAGGGCGTTGTGTAGAAGCCATCTGAAATATCTACTGAAAGACAACAGTAGTATGTTGTAGATGCATTTAACGCAACGCCATCTCGTAATAAATGATCTATGGATTATATTTAAAGAGAATGAAACTGCCTCTATAGAAATGTCTCTCAGTGCTCAGCGAACGATATCTCATCTGTCCACCAGCGTTTATAAATCTTAATCCTTCTATAAGCGTTCCGTGAAAAATATATATGAAACTGATAAATCGTAAACAAAGTGTGACGAAGTTAGTCGATTCGGAGCGATATCCCATCTATTGACAGAAGCTGGGGGTCTTAATTATGTCCTGCTGTTACGGCCTTCAATTGGAAAACTGATTTGGGACAGCTGTTCATGCTAGTCTGTTCTGTGCTATCCTCTTCGTCTTTACATACGCATTATGTCTCCTGTGAAACGATCCATTCGTTTGGTCAACTTGGGACATACATTTATTTTTCTCCCAATGCCATTCATTAGTTTTCCAATATTCCTATGTATTATTGAAAATTCTTCTGTAGTCCCGCATTTCAAAAGCTTCTACGCTTGCTTGTGTATACTGTTCATCGAGCACATTTCTCTTCCGTACAGTGCAGCCATCAAGATTAATATTTTCAAAAAAGACTTCCTAAAACTGAAATTTGTGTTGTATGTAAAAATATCTACTTGGTATCTTAAGTATGCATTTTAAGATTGTATCCCCTTGACTTCTGCTACTGTCAGTTATTTTGCATTCCAAATCGGAAAAAAATCTGATTTCAGTGTGTCATTTACTAATTTAAATCTGAGAGACACCTAATTTTATTCTACAGTTTTCCACTACCCTTATTTTCCTTTCGTTGATGTTCGTCTTATTACATATTTCCAAGGCACTATCCTTTCTTTTCAGACTTCTGCTTGTTTTGCTTTACCTCCTGATCAATGTATAAACTAATATCTGGCAAAGGCTACAACGCTATCTCATTCCCTTCTTAACTACAGTTTGCCTATCATATCCTTCGACTCATGACTGTGGTCTAATTTCTATACAAACTGAAACAGGCTTTCGCTGCCTGTAGTTCATCCCTGCTACCTTCAGAAATTCAAAGAGAATATTCCATTCAGCATTGTTAAAAGCTTTTTCTAAATCTACAAATGTCATAAATGTATGTTTGCTTTGTTTCGCTTCGCCTTATAAGAGTTAGGTTAAGTATTGCCTCGTATAGTGTTACTTAAAATATATAAACAATCGAGTAATCGATTTTGTCTGCTATATCGGCACTATTAGTTCAAATGGTTCAAATGGCTCTGAGCACTATGGGACTCAACTGCTGAGGTCATTAGTCCCCTAGAACTTAGAACTAGTTAAACCTAACTAACCTAAGGACATCACAAACATCCATGCCCGAGGCAGGATTCGAACCTGCGACCGTAGCGGTCTTGCGGTTCCAGACGGCACTATTAGTAGTCTGCTTTAATGGTAAATAGGCATATCGTTTATAATATGATGCCCCTCTGTGCGAAAAGTTGTCCTCTTTCCCCACGCTACGAAGAGGCCGGAACGTAATTTAACATCGACAAATAATATGTTGCCCCGATTTTTATGAGAATTTTTTGTGTTTAGTAGTGAAAATAATTTTTAAGATTATAAAAATTAAGAAAAGAAGTCTTTTTGAGAATATTTTGCAAAATTTTGGACATATTGGTAGCTGATTTTAACGTTACATTTTTTCAGTTCATTAGTCATATCTTACTAGAAAACAATAGTTGTGATAACGCAGTAGTAGTGGTGACGGAGAGAAATTCTTTAACATGCGACACTTACCCTGTTTTTCCCCCTGCATCGACTGAACAGTGCAAGACTGTTTCGAAGCAGAATCATTTTCCGAAATTGTATTGAAAATAAAGGCTCTTACATATCTCTGCACTACCCAATGACAAACTGTGCAATGCTCAGAAAAGAGCAAACAAAAATGAACTGAAACTGATACAAGAATTGTCGTCTCGCTAGAGCAGCTCAGACTACGTGATCAGAAAATTTTTTTAAAGTACGAAATGAGCTTGCGATTACGATCAATGAAAGCTCAAAAGCATCGCCTTCTGTCCCAGCAGAAACTTAACTGCGCAGCGTGAAATCTGCGCCAGATAGGACTGACTGTGGATATCGAGAAAGTTCGAAGAAGAGCAGCTCGTTTTGTATCACCGCATAACAGGCGAGAGAGTGCCGCTCATATGATACGTGAGTTGGGGTGACAATAATTAAATTTGCCTTTGTCCTACAATATTACTTTTATTGCTAACCGGTTTTCGGCTTACAAGGCCATCTTCAGACATTTAAATGTCTGAAGACATTTAAATGTCTGAAGACATAACATTAGCAATAAATGTAATATTGTAGAACAAAAGCAAATTGGCGCTTTTCATTTATTATTATAATGTTGTTCAACCAAGAACCGACGGAAGATTCTTTTAATATAATTAAATTTCTTTACCCAAATGCGAAAATATTTTGTTGGCGCCCACTTACTTAGGGAGAATCGATCGCCGGAATAAAATAAGAGGGACCAAACCTCACACGGAAAGATTTAAGTGCCCGATTTTCCAGCACGCTGTTCAAGAGTGGAACGGTAAAGAAGAAGTTTGAAGGTTTTTCGATGAAGCCTCTGATAGGCACTTGACTGTGAATTGCAGAGAAGTCATATAGATGTAGATAATAGGTCTCCTTGAATCTTTTGAAATAACGCCAACAATCTCAGGGAATAAGATTTTCACTCTGCAGCGGAGTGTGCGCTAATATGAAACTTCCTGGCAGATTAAAACTGTGTGCCGGACCGAGACTCGAACTCGGGACCTTTGCCTTTCGCGGGCAAGTGCTCTACCAATTTTTTTTTTTTTTTTTCGTTCGTTGCATCTGATCGGAGCGGACGTCGTAAGACATACGTTTATGTTCGATGATGATCGATAAACTCAGTTTTTTTTATTACAGAAGGCACGTAAACCTCTGACCGAACACGCTGAGCTACTGTGCCGGCTTTTCTTAAACCTCATTTTTGTTCGATTTCGTTCCTTGCATCTGCTCGGGGTGGACGTCGTAAGACATCCGTTTAAGTTCGTTGTTGATCGATTAACTCAGTTTTTTTTATTACAGAGGGCTGCTAACCCTCTGACCGAACACGCTGAGCTTCTGTGCCGGCAGGCATAACTGCTTCTGTAAAGTTTGGAAGATAGGAGACGAGGTACTGGCAGAAGTATAGCTGTGAGGACGGGGCGTGAGTCGTGCTTGGGTAGCTCAGTTGTTAGAGCACTTGCCCGCAAAAGGCAAAGGTCCTGAGTTCGAGTCTCGGTCCGGCACACAGTTTTAATCTGCCAGGAAGTTTCAATCTCAGAGAAGTCACATGCCAATGATTTCTTAATTATACCTCTTATACGAGGTACTTCTGTGTAGCATTGTCATACCTGGAAAGCACCTTAACAGCTAATGAAGCACAAAGTGTTCCGAATTCCTTGTATAAATTAGTCAATAAAAGACTGTAACCATTTACTACAAGGACTGTTTATGTGATTCGGACATTATTATATCCTAGGTTTAAAAACTTGATTTCAAGCCTCGAGTTTGTGAATGGCGCAGATCATGGATATGACGCCGTTAAGTGATGTTAACGAAAATGTATGCGACGAACTGCGGAGAGCAGCCAGCGACAATACGGACGCTTCTCACCACACTTCCGGTGAGAGTGTGTTCCTGGAATGTTCTGCGTTGCCGCCCATGAGCGCTGCTGAACTTGTGCGAAGGATTTTCCGAAGTACGAGGTATTTCTATACGTGGGGCAAACCGGAAGGTAACGATTAGCTACGAGATATTTACACAAAAGAGAGCTCTTACCAGGGCGATGCATTGAATGCACAAACATGCCTTCTGCGGTTTGTGAACGAATTACCTGTATCGCACATTTTGTCTGCGTAAACAACTATTGGACTACAATAGTATACGCATATAAGTCCGCCCGCCTAGATGCGAGGTCTAACGCACTGCTTCCCGAGCGGGACCGCACAATAGTCCTGGGTTCGGTGTGGCGAAGCGGTGGGGTGAGTGGACTGCTTTAGCCTATTGTTGTGTTGTGTAGCTCTGAGGGCAACGGCGAGGACGAAGCCTCTCCGTCGTTTCTAGGTCACCAGTTCAATATATACATAAGTCAAACTGTCAAGTTGATTTTGTTCCTGATTTTCGCAAAGTTCTCAGTCTTTTATGCGAATTACAAACTTGCCGTCGGTGATAGAAAATCGATGATGCACCATTTGTGTTTAAAAATTATTATTGTACGTAACCATAGAAACTTTCGTGGCCCAAACCACAGAAATTAATGACCGTATTTGTATAATTTTCACAAAATAATGAATGAAACGGTACGAAATATCTCGGATGTAATTTTAATACACGAACAAGCAGGTTTCTGAAAGGGAATGTGATGCATGGACCAACTCTCCGTACTGCAAAAGATAACACGGAAGTGATGAGAATTTAATCTGGAAATTACCTAGCATTTGCGAATTATCGAAAAGCATTTCACGTAATTCACAGGGACAAGCTGTGAGCGATAATGGAAAAAGTGGAATCCCTAAACTTCTGATCCAAGTCGCAAAAAAGCCTGTATATGAATACCAGAATTAGAGTTGACAAGGGTAACCACATAACATCTGAAATACAAACAAATTAAGAAGTAAAGCAAGAGTGTAGCTCGTCACTAACATTATTCATTGTATATCAGGGACTGGAAAAGAGAGAGAACACAAATACTGGGAGGAATAAAGATATTAACACGATGTTATTCCCGGATACTGAAGTAATCTTGCAAGACGACGAAGATAAACCACGAAATGGTATCACGTATACTAAACGAGAAACGCACAAGCTACAATTTGATTGTATTTATAAATAAAAATTAAACCATGGCGTTTTTACGTATTTACCCAGTATAAACAAGTACATTCCTCAACAATAAACAGATAGAACAAGTACCTCATTTAAGATATTTAGAGTCTGACATATTATATGAATGACATATGGATATTGGGAAAAAACTAATAATTACTAGTCTATATCTGGTGCAATAAGCAGAACACTTCAGGGTAAAACAAGGAAAGAGAGACATCTGGAATTTTATAAAGTCACTGCAGTCGCCACTGTTCTACATGGGGTGGAAACTTGAGCACTGAGAAATAAAGATTAAAAACAACCACAACTACATTTACATATATACTCCGTAAGCCACTGTATTGTAGTGTATTAGCAAGAAACTAAACATCTATGGTCCATAGCACACTAACACAACAGTACTGGCGAGCCCCTGCAACACAGCTACTACTGACAACCCCATGCTCGACCCGCCGAAAAACAGGCAATCGCAGGGAAGCCGTACTGTACACAGCAGGCAAACCAGCCACACGCACCCCCTACACTGTGAGCTGATCTATCACCGATAGCCCACTAATGTATGACGACCTTGAACTGTTACAGGGTTGCAGCAGTTGAAGTAGGCCCCTGCAACGAGCACCCGCAACGACAAAGGTAACGATGCACGATACCTCGCACCAACATAACCACACCTTGCATGCACTATCGCAGCTAGCAAGCCGCTACTGCCCTTACTACCCGTCGTACTGTCGCAGAGGTTTTTTTTTTTTTTTCTCTTGGCGCTTGCCTTGGCACTTTGTTCCCTCTGCCCTTACAAACCGCTACCCTTCGATCGCTTTCGTACACTTTCTGTCTCCTGACGGGCCATGTCAATGAGTAATCCTACCCAGACGTATGGACAACATCACAGCCCGCATCCTGTGGCTCATGATTCGAAAACTAACATATTATATGGAGGTGACAGTAGATCTTTTGGTTTGGTCACCACGTCGGTGTGGGCGTGGAGGGACCCCATCCTTGTGTATGGTGCGTGGTGGAGGGTACCCTGTACCACTATTAGTCCTTTCCTCTTTCACTCGCAAATAGAGCGAGCGAATAACGAATGTCTGTATGTCGCGGTAGGGGACCTAATTTCTCCTATATTGTATTCGTGGCCCTTGCGTGAAATATAGTTGGCGGCAGCAGAAGCATCAGGAACGAAATTTAAAATGTGCAAAAGGCTGCACTAAGGACGACAAAACTAGAAGTAGTAAGGTACGAACTATGGATGCATCCAGTAACCCAAAAGGCAATCCAATAGAGGAAAATGGAGAGAACATATATTTTGTATGCCACCAAACAGACTTCCTAGACGTGTAATGGATTGTAAACGATGGGGCAAGAGAAGCCTGGGCAGTCCGAGGTGAGACGGGAACAGGCCTCGGCCTAACCGTGGAGTGGAAGAAGAAGAAGAGAAAGATGATGATGATGATGATTATGACTATTATGCAGTATAAGAAGACGATCTGTACATGCTGGTACTTTGGCTCTATTCTATCAACAGATGGGAAAGATATTTTTGGTTCTATTCTGGCAGCACAGCGGAAATACGAAATTGTCATACATAATATGGGGATATAGGACGTCTCAATTCTCTGTTACGGCCTTTTAAATTATGACAGGCCCCACGAAATTTTACTCTGCTTTTCAAGATAGCACCAAAAACGCCGATACAGGGAAACGTGTGCCTCACATGCACTGATCCAAGATGCAGCGTGTTTTGCCCATCCTGTGACTCGACTTCACAACTATGGACACCACATTATAAGGCCTGTAAATACAGCAGACAAGTGAGACGCCCAAATTCTGTGATAGCTACTTTAATAGTGAGTCTCGCTCTCTAACGCAGCATCTGTATCTGATCTAAATGCTCCCAAGTTTAGAGACTGGATTAATAAGAAAAAAGAGAAAAGATAAGTTGGTGGTTTCAATACTTTAGATGTTCTACACTTGAGTATAACACACAAAACGCTCACTCTACCATGTGGAACTGTAAGAAAAGTCTTTTTTAATGTTGTCGCTTCACATCCGGTCTCGGCAAACCATCGGAGATCTGTTCTGTACTTTGTCATTTTGTCATAGGTTCGTAGTCATAACATCAAGTCTGGTCATCTGTGATGGTTTTTGTCAGAAAAAAAGTCGTTCGCGTTTTTCGTTTGAGACAAGCCGCGGCAGGCCTCCACGAGACGTCGTTGTTGACCGGGAATCAATATCTACATCTGCATCATCTACATCTACATCCATACTCCGCAAGCCACCTGACGGTGTGTGGCGGAGGGTACCCTGAGTACCTCTATCGGTTCTCCCTTCTATTCCAGTCTCGTATTGTTCGTAGAAAGAACGATTGTCGGTATGCTTCTGTGTGGGCTCTAATCTCTCTTATTTTAGCCTCATGGTCTCTTCGCGAGATATACGTAGGAGGGAGCAATATACTGCTTGATTCCTCGGTGAAGGTATGTTCTCGAAACTTCAACAAAAGCCCGTACCGAGCTACTGAGCGTCTCTCCTGCAGAGTCTTCCACTGGAGTTTATCTATCATCTCCGTAACGCTTTCCCGATTACTAAATGATCCTGTAACGAAGCGCGCTGCTCTCTGTTGGATCTTCTCTATCTCTTCTATCAACCCTATCTGGTACGGATCCCACACTGCTGAGCAGTGGGCGAACAAGCGTACTGTACCCTACTTCCTTTGTTTTCGGATTGCATTTCCTTAGGATTCTTCCAATGAATCTCAGTCTTCCAATGAATCTCATCTGCTTTACCGACGATCAACTTTATATGATCATTCCATTTCAAATCACTCCTAATGCGTACTCCTAGATAATTTATGGAATTAACTGCTTCCAGTTGCTGACCTGCTATTTTATAGCTAAATGATAAGGGATCTATCTTTCTATGTATTCGCAGCACATTACACTTGTCTACATTGAGATTCAATTGCCATTCCCTGCACCATGCGTCAATTCGCTGCAGATCCTCCTGCATTTCAGTACAATTTTCGATTGTTACAACCTCTCGATACATCACAGCATCATCTGCAAAAAGCCTCAGTGAACTTCCGATGTCATCCACCAGGTCATTTATGTATATTGTGAATAGCAACGGTCCTATGACACTCCCCTGCGGCACACCTGAAATCACTCTTACTTCGGAAGACTTCTCTCCATTGAGAATGACATGCTGCGTTCTGTTATCTAGGAACTCCTCAATCCAATCACACAATTGGTATGATAGTCCATATGCTCTTACTTTGTTCATTAAACGACTGTGGGGAACTGTATCGAACGCCTTGCGGAAGTCAAGAAACACGGCATCTACCTGTGAACCCGTGTCTATGGCCCTCTGAGTCTCGTGGACGAATAGCGCGAGCTGGGTTTCACTTGACCGTCTTTTTCGAAACCCATGCTGATTCCTACAGAGTAGATTTCTAGTCTCCAGAAAAGTCATTATACTCAAACATAATACGTGTTCCAAAATTCTACAACTGATCGACGTTAGAGATACAGGTCTATAGTTTTGCACATCTGTTCGACAGCCCTTCTTGAAAACGAGGATGACCTGTGCCCTTTTCCAATCCTCAATATGAGCAGAACAAACTTGTTCTTCTTTTTCTTCTTTTCTGCCATTCCAGTGTTAGTCATTATGCTCTATTCTGGCCTTACCCAATGAGGCTCGTGATTTGAAGACTTTTACAGGGATAGGTTAGCGGCCTTATCGCATAATCCATAACTTGCAGGACCGGGTTTTGTCTTACGGATTTCCTTCCCTAGAAAGGCCGGCTTCACCTATCCCACGGAAGTTGAGAACGAAGATGAAATACACCCTTGGGCATCGCATCCTAATGCTGTCGTGGGCGAACAAGCCGAGGCCAATAGGAAAGAAAACAAAAGAGGTCTGTCACTAGTCAATGGAAGCAATGTCATAGTTAACTAAAAAGTTACTTTTCTCTTCTTCAAAACATTATGGAGCAAAGCTTCACTTTATGAGGCAAACGAGCCAGGCGGGGCCACCGGCCGCCGTGTCATGCTCTGCCAATGGCGTCATTCATACATGGCATACAGGGGTTGGTGTCAGCTCACCGCTCTCCATGCTGTTG
Source organism: Schistocerca piceifrons (assembly GCF_021461385.2). Taxonomy (NCBI): domain Eukaryota; kingdom Metazoa; phylum Arthropoda; class Insecta; order Orthoptera; family Acrididae; genus Schistocerca; species Schistocerca piceifrons. Next base: position 329,523,062 of record NC_060138.1, on the reverse strand, counting down.
TCGGATTTTTTTTTTTACCGAAAACCACTACTTCTCAGTCAAGTTGGCACTCAACTGGTATTCCGAGGCTGCATGACCCTCGTTCCATATCTCCCACCTAGGAAAAATCCCTGGCAGAACTGGGAACGAAACTCGCGTCTTGCTCAGAGCAACCAGACACGCTGACCACTGAGCTCCGGGGCAGACTAAATACATTCTGAGAACAGAATGAAATTTTCATTCTACATAAGAGTGTGTACTGATATGAAACTTCCTGGAAGATTAAAACTGTGTACCAGACCGAGGCTCGAACTCTGGACCGTTGCCTTTTGCGAGCAAATGCTCACCCATTGAGCTAACCAAACACGACTCACTACTCCTCTTTACAGCTTTACTTCCTCGGGTACCTCGTCTCCTACCTTCTACCTTACCTCATCTACTTTGCCCGAGAAAGGCAAAAGTCCCAAATTTGAGTTTCTGTTCACCACACAGTTTTAATCTGCTAGGAACTTTCATTCTGAAGAAAGCCTTGAACATTTTATTTTGTGTTCAAGGCTTTCTTCAGAATGAATCATTTCGTTGCTATATTGTGATTTGAGACACAGGAACGTCGACGTATTACGGCCACACGTCCAGTACTTAATACCACCTGCTCGCAACTAACAGGTAGAGTGTACATCTATCGTTTACAGTTGTTAGTTCAAGCTGAAACCGTAGTTACTGCGCTGACGCTGCTTACACGCCAGGAACACAGTCAGTTTCAGAACTTTTTGGACTGACAGTGTATCCACACACACACACACACACACACACACACACACACATGAGCGCACACACACACACAGACACACACACAAACACATTACAAATGAACACACTACACATAAAGACAATCCCACTTCTAATTCATCATTTGTCTGCGGCATTTTTGTTTCTGACGCTATGCACGTGGACGAAACGAAGCAAATGAAATGCAAATGTACTTTTAACATACCTAAAACGGGAAATTGTCGTTATTTGAGCCGCTTTCTAAGTATAAAAATATGTTCATTGCACTACTTATTTACTTTAAGTGTTTATCCGTCCTAATTTTTCATCACAGAGACTTTTCACGTTTCACTATGCGCAACGGTCTTTTTCTTGTAGTTTTTGTTGTATGCTTCATCTATCGGTTGAGAATCATTCTGATTTTATCATTGAGAATCATTCTGATTTTATCATCATACAACACACCATACAACATTCATGCCATTCAAAAGTAAGCAGTAGGAAAATTTACTTTTCTTAAAGTGTGATACATTGGATAAAATTTTCTGACAGATTAAAACTGTGTTCCACACTTGCCTTTCCCCGGCAATTCTCTCAAGGACTGGCCAATCTTTTTTTCATTGGGAGGTTGGGAGACGAGAGGATCTTCCTCTCTTTCAGCCCTGCCTCATTCCGCGTAAGCGGCTTTTAGAGTGCTAGTCGAAAGTAATGAAAGATTCGTATCTAAACGAATTTTCCATTTATCGATGAAACTGAATGATTTTTTCGGCGATTAAATGATTGGAAATTAAATTTTTCTCATGGAACGTAAGAATCTCGGGGAAACGTAAGTGTTTTGAAACTTAAGGACAGATTGTAATGTCCACTATGATGACTGAAATGTAAATGCAAAATGTTTTAGAGGTGGTGCAAGTAATATAATGAGTAACAGATGTAACATAATTTAACAGAAAAAGTCTTATATTGTTTACAAAAAAAATTAAAAAAGGTAATGTGAAGGAGTTTATTGCTTATTTTTGTTCACGGCACGGATAATGCTCCCAAATGATGCTTGTTAGATTATGCTTTTCCAGAAGAAAACTACATCCAATCATCGCTAAAGCACTTGTCGATAACAGGATTGTGTAGCCTCCCAGTTTTGATAAACGCATACGGAATAAATTTAGCTTAAGCTTGTTGTCCAGAAATGAATAAGTTTCAGCCACGGGATCTAACATAATGGCTCTCACGTTAGTCTGCATGAATCTGAATTCAGTCTCGTTCCAAATACAGCTCCACTTGGCTTCTAGATTCATAAATAATTCTTGGCACTGATCGTTTTGTGTCATCAGTGCTCTGGTATCTGCAAGCGAACCTGTGTTGAACCCTCTTTCTTTTATGAAGTCGTCTCCGTTACTCAGCCGTATGCATCTTCCGTCAGAGAGGCGATGTACCCTCGGACGTTACTTGCTTTTCCAAAAAAAGGCAAATGTGACAGTTGTGAAGAAAACTGAACCATCAGAAAAACAGAAGCTGACCTCGAGGAAGATCAGTTTATTTCTGCAGAAATGAAGCTACAGGTGAGACAATACTAATCTTACGTCTTACCTTAGAAAATAGGTTGAACAACTATTACAATATTTATATTTTTAGAGGAAGCTTTTAAAATGTTCACTGGAATGCACTCTTTTAAATTTTGCAGGTAGCAGAGATGAAATGCACTTACAAGAGTTTAGGATGCGACATTACGTAATGGCTTTCTTCTGAGTAGTTGCTCTTTAAACAGCATCAGACACAAGCAAACCAGTTGTGACATGTGCGATTGACAACTTCTTCAATCACCATGATTTTGTATTAGTAATTGTAATAAATATCTTAGAAAATAGTAACATCTTCATTAAATAAATATAAAAGTATGACATGATATGAGGTATTGATGCTGCATTCATTTACTGTGTTATTGTGGAGACTACGGTGTTCTGACAGACATTTGTGTAATGAAAAGAGATAAACAACGAAATAAATCAAGACATACAATAGATACAGATAAATGACTTTCAGGGATGATAGCTATAGTGCAATGCTATCTTCTGAAATATCAGTTGTTGAAATTTCATGAACGTTTTAAGTCGTTAGTTCAGAGGTTCAGTGTGGAAATGTTTACTGTAAAATATTTACTTCTGCAGTTTTTTTTATACATCGCAGATGTATTCGGACTTGCTTTATTACTTGACTGTGAGTTACTATATATTTTATAGGAGTTACAACTTAACCATCTTTCAGATCATCTCAAAGTCCGCCATTGATCTTACATTCTGCATTATGCTAAGCTAGCGAACACTGTCCAGCTCCTTCTTTTTGGATATTCCCCATTTCCGACCGCAGTGCTTGTCTTTGTATCTGACTAGCTGGTTGGTCGCTTAGCTGGACAGGCCGCACGGCGCCCTCGGTCCCGGGGCCGTTTTGCACGCCTACATACACGTAACGTTAAGACAGAAGCAGTAGTTGAGACGGGAGAGACACAGCCTGTCCGCAGTGTTGTTCAGTCTGTACACTGAGCAAATACAGGGTGACACAGAATAACGGGAATATTTGAAATGAGTGGTGGCAGCCATGGGCAGTTGGCAGCACTGCGGGCTCGTGACAGCGAGTTGGATCAGTGGAACGGATAACACCGTACGTTAGCCATAAAAATGTTTTATAAAAACAATGATAGCTTGGTAGAGGCACAGAGTGAGTTTCGGCGTATTTATAATTTAGGACGTCATAATTCACGCGGTCTGTCTTAAAGGAGCCCACAGTATTCGTTTTGTTGGCAAGGGGCAGTGGCTTAAAATTCCTTCCTTATAAAAATGTCTTCATTACAAATTACAGATTTAGTTTAATGTGATAATATATCGCGAGGTGGCGTGTTTCGACTGCGCGAGCGAAATGTTTATTCATTGGCTTAGAGTTGCTCCACGGCGAGCGAAGAAAAGTAAGAAAATCGGGAATGTGACCAGGCTTTGTTAAGAGACAGCATAACGAGAGGACGGGTAGGAAGTGTGTTCGATGAAACAGTCATTGTTAGCCGCCATATTATATAATTTGTGCTTTTTGAGATTCACAAGCGGTATGTAATGTTAATGTGAAGTTGAGTAACGGCCATAATACAATCTGTTGCAAGGTAACTGCGCGTATTTGATTTTTATCAAAGGATTCTGTGATGAACTATTACGTAGTACAAGCTTGTATAGGACTTCGAACATTTGGTAGTCGATGTTTGCTGTAGAACCTGCTTCAATAACACGGTCAAAAGAATAGAAAGAGTTTTCCCGGCTAAAATGAACTCGTTTCACTCGCAGACAGGCCCGGGTTCGATTCCCAGCTGGGTCGGAGATTTTCTCCGCTCAGGGACTGGGTGTTGTGTTGTCCTAATCATCATCATTTCATCCCCATCGACGCGCAAGTCGCCGAAGTGGCATCAAATCGAAAGACTTGCACCCCGCGAACGGTCTACCCAACGGGAGGCCCTAGTCACACGACATTTCTATCGAATGAGCAAATGTGAATGGCAGTGTTCCAATTCGAGAAGATCCTATAGAAGTTGGCAACTGTGTGATCTCACGATTCGGTAACATTCCCTGGCCCTAGATCGCCAGATTTATCCGTTTGTGATTTTTCATTGTAGGGCTACCTCCGGAGCAAAGCCTACAACGACTCGATGAAGAACCCTGGATGAGTTAAAACAGAGAATTCCGGATGCAACTCACAATATGCCAGCTGAGATGTTGCAGCGGGCAATGAGCAATCTCAACAGCAGATTTCACAAATGTATTCGTACAGGAGGACACTATATAAAGGACGTAATTTAAAAAAAATGATAAATGCCATCAATATTTCGTAAATTGAAAAGTTGTAGGGTTTCAATTACTATGAATGCAATTTCTTTCCTTCATCACTTCTAATTTTATTGGATTGTGGAAATGTTTCCGTGTCATCTTGTAGTTAAGGAAACCAGTCAGAGAATTTGAAAGGGAATTGAAATTCAGAGAAAAGGAATAGGAACTTGACAATTCGCTGATTACATTGTAATTCTGCCACAAACAACAAAGGACTGACAACAGCATATGAAAGGGTATTGTCTTGAGAAGAAACTGTAAGGTGAAAATGTACAAAAGTAGAACAAGGATAATGGAATGTAGTCGAATTAAATCAGGTGATACTGGTAAGTAAATGAGACAGTAAAAATAGTCGAGGGTTTCGCTGTTTGGACAGCAAAATAACTAATGAACTACAGGGGACTGATCTATCCAGCGTGAGAGACGTTTTGGCAGACGTAAGTTAAGTTCGTGGGCCCTGAATTGTGCTTGGATAGTTCAGTAGGTAGAGCGAAAGGGAAAGGTCACACACACATCGAGTGCCGGGTCAGTACGCGGCTTTCATCTGCCGAGTAGTACCAGATCAGCGCCCCTCCTGCTGCAGAGTGAAACTTCATTCTGGAAGCTGAGCTGATGTTTCAGATGTACCTTAACGGCTTGATATATGGTTGACGTAATGTTAAAAAGTAAATTTCTCGCGAGTGCCTTTGCCAATTTGTCTTTTTCTTCGTGTATCCACTTATACATAGGATTAAAGATGCCTTGTCCCGGTCGGCCAATCAATGTAATAACCTATGAGTTTCCAGGAGCCAATAGCATGGACCAGTCCCAACTAAATATTTCAAGAGGTTTAAAGCAGCAACTTACGTTTGAAGGAAAACTTAAAACCATGACCGAGACCCAGAAATAACTTTTTATAGCTCTGTTTTCAATCAAATACTAACGAATTATTTTCTATAATTTCATTTAGGAATATGAAAATACTATCACGGACTTGAATATATCCTCCAGTTCTCTTTGCGATGTTACATGGAGCCCGCAGCACATTTCTACAAGCATAACACTGTTCATAATACTGATGACTAATTTCTCTTGCTTTTAGTGTTTCTCTACAGACTTCTCTTTTTATCCACATCCACAGACAAAAACTTAAAGCAACAAAAGACGGGCAGTGTGGTGGGCAATGAATATGAGCGGTGCAGCCGACCCGTCGGCCACGAAGATTTGTTTTAGGTGATACATTAGCTGCCGGCTAGAGTGTGTAGGAACCTGTCGACCTGAGGAAAAAAACAGCCTTGTAGCCAAACGGATGACTTACAATAACACTGTCAATTTGCTTGGCAAGAAATATTTGCATGTGTGCACACATTAACATAGAAGCGATACAAGTGATGTGTTGTTCCCCCATAAACGTGAGTTACAGGTGCGGAAGATTTCGTCCGACACAAAACTTGTAAGAGGTCCGAGCAGATGTAATTTCGATGTATTGCTCATGCGCTGCCTGCGATATGCAAGGTATAAGAGAATCTCTGACCAGAGAGCAGTTGATTGCAGAAGTAACTGTGTAGGTGTAGCAGAAGTTGTTGCTAGTCTGCAGTCTGCTCTGGTCTGGTCTGGTGCATCGTGTTGGGTGGCCGGTCGCGGTGCAGCGATGCCGGAGCCTGAGTATTATTGTATAAGGTAAAAAGCAGCCTCGCGCATATGTAGTAATGTTATCTCAAGTCCCATGTAAATGTTTTTAAAATCTCGTAATAATAATCTTCTCATAAACTGTAACTTTTAACAACCATTCATTTCAATTTAAAGAATTTACTAATTTCTCTTATCCGTGATCATCCCGATTGTTGCAAAAGAAAAATCAGTTGCTTCCTTTCATAAATGACAAATCTATCGGCCAGCATTGCATAGGGCTGTGCCAGAAAACATTATTTTAAGAGCAGATATACACTCCTGGAAATTGAAATAAGAACACCGTGAATTCATTGTCCCAGGAAGGGGAAACTTTATTGACACATTCCTGGGGTCAGATACATCACATGATCACACTGACAGAACCACAGGCACATAGACACAGGCAACAGAGCATGCACAATGTCGGCACTAGTACAGTGTATATCCACCTTTCGCAGCAATGCAGGCAGCTATTCTCCCATGGAGACGATCGTAGAGATGCTGGATGTAGTCCTGTGGAACGGCTTGCCATGCCATTTCCACCTGGCGCCTGAGTTGGACCAGCGTTCGTGCTGGACGTGCAGACCGCGTGAGACGACGCTTCATCCAGTCCCAAACATGCTCAATGGGGGACAGATCCGAAGATCTTGCTGGCCAGGGTAGTTGACTTACACCTTCTAGAGCACGTTGGGTGGCACGGGATACATGCGGACGTGCATTGTCCTGTTGGAACAGCAAGTTCCCTTGCCGGTCTAGGAATGGTAGAACGATGGGTTCGATGACGGTTTGGATGTACCGTGCACTATTCAGTGTCCCCTCGACGATCACCAGTGGTGTACGGCCAGTGTAGGAGATCGCTCCCCACACCATGATGCCGGGTGTTGGCCCTGTGTGCCTCGGTCGTATGCAGTCCCGATTGTGGCGCTCACCTGCACGGTGCCAAACACGCATACGACCATCATTGGCACCAAGGCAGAAGCGACTCTCATCGCTGAAGACGACACGTCTCCATTCGTCCCTCCATTCACGCCTGTCGCGACACCACTGGAGGCGGGCTGCACGATGTTGGGGCGTGAGCGGAAGACGGCCTAACGGTGTGCGGGACCGTAGCCCAGCTTCATGGAGACGGTTGCGAATGGTCCTCGCCGATACCCCAGGAGCAACAGTGTCCCTAATTTGCTGGGAAGTGGAGGTGCGGTCCCCTACGGCACTGCGTAGGATCCTACGGTCTTGGCGTGCATCCGTGCGTCGCTGCGGTCCGGTCCCAGGTCGACGGGCACGTGCACCTTCCGCCGACCACTGGCGACAACATCGATGTACTGTAGAGACCTCACGCCCCACGTGTTGAGCAATTCGGCGGTACGTCCACCCGGCCTCCCGCATGCCCACTATACGCCCTCGCTCAAAGTCCGTCAACTGCACATACGGTTCACGTCCACGCTGTCGCGGCATGCTACCAGTGTTCAAGACTGCGATGGAGCTCCGTATGCCACGGCAAACTGGCTGACACTGACGGCGGCGGTGCACAAATGCTGCGCAGCTAGCGCCATTCGACGGCCAACACCGCGGTTCCTGGTGTGTCCGCTGTGCCGTGCGTGTGATCATTGCTTGTACAGCCCTCTCGCAGTGTCCGGAGCAAGTATGGTGGGTCTGACACACCGGTGTCAATGTGTTCTTTTTTCCATTTCCAGGAGTGTATATGCGTTATCCGGCGACTTCATTGAGGTAAGAATTTTTCTCTCTTTTATTCAGAATGATCTTTCAGGGCCATGACGCAGCACTGCTGACGTCCAAAATTTACCAGGTTAAATTCACAGTCAATTATTGAAAAGTCATAAGTGAGTGACAATTTAATCGAGAGGTTAGTTACATTGTATTATCACCAGGTTACTGAATTTATGTTTTTTGTTGGGTCGTTACACTGAATGTGAACGACATAATTATGTATTTTTACTGTTGACAGGTATAGGAATTTTTCTGTTTTGAGGTTACACTAAACGTAAATATTATTTATGTTAATATTTTATGTTGGGAGGTTACGGTAAATTATCTTGTGGGGAAGTTACATACTGTCTCAGTCAGTGAACAGTATGTGTCGCTGATCATCTCGCGGATCTTCTGAAGCTTATTGCCTACAACAGCATATGTCAATAAAGTACACAGAGGATACCTAGTCGAGTACCAATTTTTTTTTTTTTTGACGCAAACATGTTTTAGTGATGCTGCATCGTAATCGGTGAGATTTTCAAAACATCATAAGCTGTACTGTAAGCTTTAATTAGTCAAACTCGTAATCAGGTGTATAGCCCATCGTCAGTGGTGTCCGATAAAGAGGACAACACAAGTCCACAACCCATTCGCCAATGGCTACCATTCATGGCAAGCACTCTAAGAGGCAATAGACAACCGCATGTCCCCACTCCCTCCATCACAGGAAACCGATTACAACAAAAGTTTTCCCACTCCCTCCGCAGCAGCAGACCAATAATACCAACGTTTTTACGATTGTGACATAATTTCACGCTAAGTAGAGCAGTCATGAGAGTATGTAACTGACTCTGGACAACAAAACACATATGTAGAGCCAGACGAAGGTCACTGTAAACATTACCGAATCATTGGTTTCATCAGTGATTGTTATTTACCGTATGATGCGGTACCACATCCAGAAAACTTTCATGTTTAGAAAAAAATGTATCGCTCATTCACCTATTGGCTTTTTATGTGCCTGCCTACCTTGGTTTACTGATGAAGGTGCAACAGGTATAAATCAAAGAGGAAAAAGAAAGAGATAAAATATAACGATTGGAGTAATTGGCAATTATGCGTTACGCAAGGATGGGACTTCATTACTGGCGCAGAAATGCGTGTGAACAAATCCATATTTTGTTTTAGGCCACGTTTTGGAGAAATGATTGTTCAAATTTCTGCAGCAAATGCTCATTAGCGTTATTCAATTCATTAGTGTTTTGCGAAAAATCGAGGAAACGTTTCCCTTTTTTTATTGTTGACATGTACTTCCAAACACTGATGGAGAATTCAGTCAATATTATTGAATTTCTATACTCCACAGTTAGGAAAGCGTCTACATCATATGTAATGAGCAGCAAAGCATCTGCGTAAAAGAGAACAACACACTTACATGTCTTGTCGCATTTTCATGCTAATTTAAAATACTTTTATTACTGCAGAAGGTCAGTAGTTAACTGGTCCCGTTTGACACAGGCGTGAAAGTCGTGAGCGTTAGTAACCGACTTGATATGTATCTGCTGGCACTGCTGCCTCTTGACACATCTTCCTCTCTCTCTTTCCTCGCGTTTACATCTACATTTGCATCCACATCTATACTCCGCAAACCACCTGACGGTGTGTGGCGGAGGGTACTTTGAGTACCTCTACCGGTTCTCCCTTCTATTCCAGTCTCGTATTGTTCGTGGAAAGAAAGATTGTCGGTATGCCTCTGTGTGGGCTCTAATCTCTCTTATTTTATCCTCATGGTCTCTTCGCGAGATATACGTAGGAGGGAGCAATATACTGCTTGATTCCTCGGTGAAGGTATGTTCTCGAAACTTCAACAAAAGCCCGTGCCGAGCTACTGAGCGTCTCTCCTGCAGAGTCTTCCACTGGAGTCTATCTATCATCTCCGTAACGCTTTCCCGATTACTAAATGATCCTGTAACGAAGCGCGCTGCTCTCCATTGGATCTTCTCTATCTCTTCTATCAACCCTATCTGGTACGGATCCCACACTGGTGAGCAATATTCAAGCAGTGGGCGAACAAGTGTACTGTAACCTACTTCCTTTGTACTACCGCGTAGTACGGTAGCTGCTTAATTCACGATATGGCAATTTTTTTTTTAATTTGACAATTGCATGACCTTTTTCTCCCAAAAATCTTCAGTCCACCAAAGGAAGGGAAGTCGTGAGCACCACCTGTCTGTGAATCGTGTAAACTTTGGTCTGTGTGTTACCGTATTTTACCTGTTCGTGTATCGTATTCTCTGACGCAGAAGTTCAGGTTTAATCCAACGTGTATCTAACGGACAGGAAACCCCTTGAAAACCCTCAGCAATTCGGCAGGTCTATCTGGCACACAGCCATCAACGACCCGGCTGTTTACGATGCGGACTGTTTTACTGTCCTGGCTCGGAAACCAGCGCACTGTGCGTTAAGGTATATACACTAGCAGGTCTCGTGATATTTCACCCTTCCTAAAACACACTACTTCTTCTTCCGCGTTCCATCCCAGTATTTCAGAATCCTTTCTGATGAGTGTTTGCTCGTTGATTGTGTGGCCAGAAGCACTTCCTTCCTGCACAACATCACGTTGTTTAGACAAGTACATTCCAATCTCCTTGTACGTTTTACAAGATTAAAGTGTTTGCATTACCACAATGCCCTGTGTGGTTGGAAGTCACGGTTTCGCACCCATCCTTTCCCTTGACTTTCCCATCTTCTATTTCATATACAATGTCTGCTTTTTCTAGAAGAGGCAAAGATGTAAAGTAATCTCAGAATTCCCCTAAAGAGTATGACAAAACTGCTAAATGCCACACGCCAAGCCGGCCCGTGTGACCGAGCGGTTCTAGGCACTTCAGTCCAGAACAGCGCGACTGGTACGGTCACAAGTTCGAATCCTGCCTCGGATGTGCGTGAATCCTGCCTGGATGTGAGTGATGTCCTTAGGTTAGTTAGGTTTAAGTAGTTCTCAGTTCTAGGGGACTGATGACCACAGACGCTCAGCCCCATAGTACTTAGAGCCATTTGAACCATTTTTGAGCCACACGTCATGTGGTCAGTGTACCAAACCGACGTGTGGATTCCGCAAAAATTTCCCTCTCTCTGACAACCCAGTGTGCTAACAGCAATGTTAATCGAGTGGATAATGAAAATGTTTTCAGAATAAGAAACGTAAGAAATCACAGTGCATCATTCATGTGGCTTATAGTGTCAGTCTGGCATTTTGAAGAAGCTGCTTTTCAACAACACTCTTAAGTTCAAAGTAAAGTCTGTATTTACAGTTCAGTTTACAGATAAATAAAAATAAATAAATAAATACATTTTTAAAAGACAGACAATGAAACTACAGTAACACAGCCAGTCATTATCTTATAATAACTGCAATCAGCGTAAACTTCCGGTAGGCCACAGCACAGGCTAACTGCAGTTGTCACGTTTCGCCAGCAGTGTCCCGACAGATGGCGGAGTCCTCGGTTCCAGAAATCTCTACTCTACCAGGCGTCCCGGCAGTTGCCCGCGGGGTCCCGCCTCTGTCCCTCAGGACACGGGATGTCCGGAGCGTTGATGAAGCTCAGCAGGCCCTGCTGCCGCGTCGTCGTGTCGCTGGAAGTTGCAGGGGACACCGTAGTAGCACTTGTGGTTGGCACCGCCGTAGCATCCTGCGAGGAAAACATTTCAATTAAGCAGAGTGTCCCGTCTTATAGACTCATAAACCTCCCCTCAATTCACACTAGTTCATAGTAACCTATAGTTATGAAAAAAATGTCAGTCACTACTTCTTCCATATTGTTGAGAGTCTAGTTTGAAGCTGCACTTTTCAAGTAGCAGTAATAATTTGGTAAAGCACTGCCGTGGAAGTACATTTCCGAATACGTTTTAGTAAATTTTTTGTATATGCTTGATATGGAGTAGCCTCTTAATTGCTACTATAAAGGAAATTTTACTGATAGAGAAAAGAATAAATTGTGCTGTCACGATCGCATACTGTAAGTGCCGAATAAATTGAACAAAGTAACGGATGAGTGTTACCTGATGCTCTAGTTCGTGCTGTGGAGAGTTGTAGCGAATGTTTTTTCTCGATTTTCTGTGGAATATTATAAATAACCATAAGATATTCTGAAACACATAAATGTTGAACTCCAGACTGCTTGTCGTAGTGAAGTAGCGAACTCAGGTAATGAAAACTACTTAAATAACAAAGATATCGAAAATAATTTGCAACGTTCAAAGGAACGTTCCAATGTGTAAATTCTTTCATCATATATGTGAAATTACATTCAGAATACCTGAGTAAAAAGATACTATATAAATTACATTGAACATCTACAAAGTACTCTACCATCAAGGAAACTGCGCAAATAGAACATTTGTAACGACAGGTTCCTATGGAGAGTACTAGAACGCAATACGTATTCGTAATATAATTGGGAAGTTGTAGAACAGACACTAATATTAACGTAGTAGTTCTGGAAGAGCGTAACTAACATTACTGAGAAATATTGAATGAATCCGGGAGTTTGTTTCACCGTAAACAAAACTTGTCGGAAATGGAAATGCCGCGTGGTTAGGGCCTCCCGTCGGGTAGATCGTTAGCCTGGTGCAAGTCTTTCGAGTTGACGCAACTTCGGCGACTTGCGTGTCGATGGGGATGAAATGACGATGATAAGGACAACACAACACCCAGTCCCTGAGCGAGAAAATCTCCGACTCAGTTGGGAATCGAACCCGGGCCGTTAGGTATGACATTCCGTCGCGCTGACCACCCAGCTACCGGGAGAGGACTTGTCGGAAATTTTGAAGAATGATGGAACTGCTACTGGAATCAAGTATTGAGGGCAACTGAGGGAAAGTTTATACTAGAGCACTTATAGAACAAAATATTTTATACAGATGGAACATGGTTCAAATGGTCCTGAGCACTAAGGGACTTAACTTCTGAAGTCATCAGTCGCCTAGAACTCAGAACTACTTAAACCTAACTAACCTAAGGACATCCCACACACCCATGCCCGAGGCAGGATTCGAACCTGCGACCGTAGCGGTCGCGCGGTTCCAGACTGGAGCGCCTAGAACCGCTCGGCCACTCCGGCCGGCCAGATGGAGCATGGACTGCACATGTTATTGAACACTCCGTTGCTCACCTCAGGCTGACGATTCTTGGCCACCGCATTCTGCGAGCCTGCAGTGATTGCTGTCTGCACCAGAGAAGTTCCCGCTGCTTGTGGGCGTGGTACAGCAGCAGGGTAACCGCGTACGAGGACGAACACGGTGTGGGGCGGCAGGGATGGAGGCGACAGCGGAGACCGTCCGACAAGCTGGGCCTGGTGCGGCCGCAGCCACCCCACGTCGAGTGGTGGCGGCATCACGGGGAGGCCAGTGGCCGCTGCGGCTGCCGCGGCGACCAACAGGAGGACTCTGCATGCGTCACTCATCGTGCTGTGTGTCTCTGATAGCGCCGTGCGGAGCGGACTGCCTCCTCCTGCCACAGACCACATCTTAAGTACGGCGCGGTCTGACGTGTTTCATCAGCGGGCAAGCCCCCGGCGGCAGTCACTGCATAAACATAACACACGCTCCGCTTTCCAGAAATAACGCGACGCTCAACTTGCGAATCCCGAAATGGAAATCAAACGTTTACTACACGGTCCTGTATGCAGCCCCGAGAAACGAGAGTGCCTAGTCATCAAGTCATCTAATGCTGGAGCAACAGCTCTCGCCTGGTTGCGTTACTATTGTCGCTGTCCTTCATATGTAAAATACTGGAGAATTTAAGGTGGTATGAGTGATATTAGCTGTCGCCACGTCCGCAGGGCATCGAATAACAGAAATGATTTATTGATTGACGTTGTTTTCCTAACAGGCAGAGAGGATCATTCACACGCTAAACTTGCTGTCCTTGGAACGTGAAGACATCTGTCTTTATGACGCACTGCAGGTGTATTTCGCAGAGTTAATTAAATAATTGATAGAACTGGGACAGGGGGAAAGCTAAAGTCAATCAAAGACAATCAATGAAGGTAACCTGAGTACATTTAAATTTAAAAAAAAGGACAAAAATTAGAGGCAGCCCTGTTACGCGTTATCGGTAGCCCACTGACAGATTTTGAGTGCCTTGGCGAGCTGCAGTCTTGCTGTAGGTCAGGTAATTAAACAACAAAAACGCACCAAATACCCCCAGGCAAATTCCGGGATGGTTCCTTTGAAAGGGCGTGGCCGACTTCCTTCCCTAATGCCGGCCTGAGTGGCCGAGCGGTTCTAGGCGCTACAGTCTGGAACCGCGCGACGTCTACGGTCGCAGGTTCGAATCCTACCTCGGGCATCGATGTGTGTGATGTCTTTAGGTTAGTTGGGCTTAAGTAGTTCTAAGTTCTAGGGGACTGAAGTCCCATAGTGCTCAGAGCCATTTGAACTTTCCCTAATCCGATGAGATCGATGACCTCGCTGTTTGGTCTCCTCCCCCAAACAACCCCTAACCAAATACGCGCTGAAAACGAACGATAGTTGAGCCCAGCCCCGAATGGGGGCGAGAAATGATTATAAGAGATAATCCACGAAAAAGGAGTGTTGTAAACCATGAGAGCCGAAACGACTCCAAGGGCAGGAGCAGCACAGAGAAGACTTTCACGATACCGAACACTTGCAATACAAGTATCGTGTTTGCCCGTTAGCAACCACTTTAGTTGCTCCTAGCTTTCTACCATAAACCATTTTGTACCTTACTACCCGGTCGTCATACGCAGTGGTTCCCTTGCATGGAAAGCAGGTTAAGCATTCTAAGACGGCGGTAACTTCCATGATTCACCTATCCTCGAAGGGATACGCCAGACATCTGAAACTGACCACACTCGAATGGGGATTGGAGGGCGTCTCTCCATGTAAACTACGACACCGGCCTTAGTGTGCTTCCGAGGCTGGAAGGTCCCCGTAGCCATCATCATCGTGCGTTCAGATGGTTCAAATGGCTCTAACTACTATGGGACTTAACAGCTGAGGTCAGCAGTCTGCTAAACTTGTAACTACTTAAACCTAACTAACCTAAGGACATCACACACAGCCATGGCCGAGACAGGATTCGAACCTGCGACTGTTGCAGCCGCGTGGTTCCGGACAGAAGTGCCTAGAACCGCTCGGCCACCGCGGCTGGCCATAATCGTGGGTGGAGCAGGTAACTTTACAGTCGCACCAGACCAGCGGGGTGGCGCGGCCGTTTGACGGATAAGTTGCGAGGCCGGTTTTCATGCCGGTTCTCCGAAGTGCAAAATAATTGTTGTTCTCAAGTGTTGGTGTGGCCATTGGATAAGTTCAAATACGACAATCCAAACGTAGAGGATTTTCGCCATGTTACAAATTTACTAGATTAACTGTAGAGCAGAAAATTGCTATGTCTCCTCCAACCGATAGTCCTCTATGCAAGCAACCTACTGGCGGGGCCTACTGACGGGAGAAATTGGTCTTGGTGCATAAACTGATTAAGTTAATTTGATAACTTATCAATAATTAGACAAACAGGTCTGCGCTTAGTATCAATTAACTCGAATTTAGTAAGTAACGCTGTTATGTCACTGAAATTTCAGAATTAATTTTGTTTTCCTGTCTCTTTGCGTTTCGAACTGGGCAGGACAGACGCTGTGGCTTCGCAACGTAAAGCGTAAGCCCGTGAAAAATTTATGGTTACAAACATACCAGGGGTAATGACAAATTTTGAACCACCAATTCGCTAAAATAAGATCATGTATTTAATTTCTTGTATGTTCGCGGATACATGTGTTCGCTGTTGTTGTTGTTGTTGTGCTTCTCAGCCCAAAGACGGGTTACTGCATTGATGCCTACGTCCTCCTCTATTCAATACATTAGTTAAGGTTTATCATAAAGATAATAAAAATTCCGACTTCTGTAACTGCATGTTTTATTTGTGTCTATCTAACATGTTTCGCCTATTCATGTTAGACATCATAAGTAGTCTGTAAAACAAAGAAATTTTTTTTTAAATATACCTTTTTGTTAGTAGATGTGTAATGAATTTAGGTAGCTCATTTAAAGTACCTAATTATTTCCAAATACAGGTTGTGTTTTTTAAGAGTTACATTGTTTTTAAGCCCTTTTCATGTATTCATCTGTTCTTCTCTAGGTGCTAGATATACGTACACTGCCAGGAAAAACATTTCTACGCCCTTTTAGAGGGTTGCAATTCACTCAATATTTATGCATCTGTAGTACATGAAATAATTACTTTTGCAGATCAATAGCAGAAACGGTTCTGAAGCACCAGGTATCGACCCCTGGGGAAACATCCATATCAGTACGTGGTGTAGCCTCTATGGGCGTCAATGCAGACACTGACTTTTGGTATCCAGTCGATCATACACAAGGCGAATACTGTTCTGGGATACAATATGCCACGCCTGTTCGACTTGCTCATGTTGTTCTGTAAGTACTGTTGATTGACGAGTCACTTCTCGTCCCGTCACGCCTGTCACCTGTTCGATAGGAGAAAAGTCGGGAGATTGTGCTGGCCATGGAAGTTCCTGCATGTGTTGCAGAGCACGCTGAGTTTCACAGGCAGTGTGTGGGCGAGCACTGTCCTATGGAGCAACTCATCCCCTTCCTGTTGCAAGAATGGCAAAAGAACGGATCTAACAATATTCTGCATGTACCAATCGCTGGTTAGCGTCCCTTCCAGAAACACCAAAGGCGAATGAGAGTTGTAGCTTATCGCAAACCAGAGCATAAGGCCTGGACTGGAGCCAGTGTATCTTGGACGAACGTAGTGTACGAGTGCGTTCAGGTTTACGTCCTACGCGCAGACCACTATCACTTGCGTGCTCGTAGTCCCACAGTTAATAAATAACAGGTTCTCAACAGTTTGTGTTGACACGTCCCAGCTCACAAGCTCTCTTTTGTGTGTGTGTGTGTGTGTATGTGAATTCCAAAGGGACCAAACTGCTTAGGTCGTAAGTCGCTAGACGTACACACTACTTAAAGTAACTTAAACTAACCTATGCGAAGAACAACACACACACACACACACACACACACACATACACACACACACACACACACACACCCATGCCCGAGGGAGGACTCGAACCTCCGGCGGGAGGGGCCCAAGCTCTCTTGTTTGCGCATTGGTAGCGGTACGATCTGCCTCTGCTGTGTTTACAATACAGCGACCCTGGCAGGTGTCTTCTTTGCGTGGACCTCCAGAACCTCATCAGTAGGTATTAGAACGTTCACCTAGCCCTTTCAAAGTTGTTCAGTTGGCTGTAGGACCATGAGTGAGTCTTTGTGGGATGGTCTCCTGCTTACTTCACAAGTTTACACCACATTGAGCTTCCCGGTTGTGAGTATTCCCTATTAATGACACAGATGTCACTGTGGTAGCTATGCCACTACGCTGTCTGTTGGCGGACGATTTTGAAGTCATTATCAATACATCTACTACCCCTCAGATGGCTTACACCATAATTGGACCAAAATCGACGTCGTCTTTCCGGGTGTACTAATTTCTCTCTGGCAGCAGAGTACAGGTTTCCAACCAATAGCTCGCATTTAAAAATTTCTTGCAACACACTACGCATGGTCTTGCACGCATAAAGTGGTGGCCTTGTGAGCTGCAGAGTGAGAGAGTAGTGTGGAGCGTGGGTGAAGGGAGGGTGGGTAAAGGGAGGATTGGTGGTGAGGGCACAATGTGTGTGTGTGTGTGTGTGTGTGTGTGTTTCATGGTTTATTAGTGAGAACATTGCCCTTGTGCTATTGCTTTTTATTTAGCACATTTACCGCCATTTTGTTAAAAATATTGTTCCTGTTGAGTGAACATCCTCTCTCTTTCGTTGTTATGGCATAATACTGCCATGTCTGCTTTTACCCCAATGTTGTGGTGATTTTCTTTTATTAAATGTTCTGTATAAGTGGCATGGGTACACTCACTCTTAGATGTCCTTGTATATTATATGAACCTAATAACAAAATTTCTTACAATCATTCCAATATATTTAGAGCTGCAGCTATTGCGTATTATTTCACATATTGCTGAACGATGTATTTATCATATCTTCTCTCATTATTGTTTTCAATTTCTTTTGTGTCGCGTTATTCGTCTTAAAGGTCGTTTTGTGTCTGTGTGAAGGGATAAAGTTTCTTCTGTGAATGTGCGTTGCGTGTTACTGTGATGTTTCGGTACATCTGGATTGTTCTTAATATTGCTGTCTCCTTGCTAGTTCTTTTTCCTTAGAGGTATTCTGTGTAGTCTGTGTGCCTTATGTCTACCATTTTTTGAGATTGTGAGTTGTTTGATTTTTTGCGTATAATCATGTCTGTAGCTGTTTCCTTTCCGAAAATGTTGAAGATAAATCTGTTGTTATATTTTGCGATTTTGAGTTATAGGTAGTATATTATTTCTTCTGTTTATATTTCAGTAATGGATTCAGTACTGTGGTGTATGTTGTTTATGTGCCTGTCTAAACTGTTCACATGTTCTTGTCGTTTATCTATGAGGCGTAAGATATAGTCTACGTATTCATGCCAGTATAAAACTTACTTTATGTTTCTAATATTTCTGCAATAAGGAGCAGATGTAAGGAGGAGATGGACTGAAAGAAGGGGGACGAGATGATAGAGAGAGAAAGGGGGAAGGAGGAGGAGATGGGCAAAGAGAGGGGGAGATGGACACAGACAGAGGAGAAAAGGAGATTAGGACCTATACTCAATACCTATACATACACTCCTGGAAATGGAAAAAAGAACACATTGACACCGGTGTGTCAGACCCACCATACTTGCTCCGGACACTGCGAGAGGGCTGTACAAGCAATGATCACACGCACGGCACAGCGGACACACCAGGAACCGCGGTGTTGGCCGTCGAATGGCGCTAGCTGCGCAGCATTTGTGCACCGCCGCCGTCAGTGTCAGCCAGTTTGCCGTGGCATACGGAGCTCCATCGCAGTCTTTAACACTGGTAGCATGCCGCGACAGCGTGGACGTGAACCGTATGTGCAGTTGACGGACTTTGAGCGAGGGCGTATAGTGGGCATGCGGGAGGCCGGGTGGACGTACCGCCGAATTGCTCAACACGTGGGGCGTGAGGTCTCCACAGTACATCGATGTTGTCGCCAGTGGTCGGCGGAAGGTGCACGTGCCGGTCGACCTGGGACCGGACCGCAGCGACGCACGTATGCACGCCAAGACCGTAGGATCCTACGCAGTGCCGTAGGGGACCGCACCGCCACTTCCCAGCAAATTAGGGACACTGTTGCTCCTGGGGTATCGGCGAGGACCATTCGCAACCGTCTCCATGAAGCTGGGCTACGGTCCCGCACACCGTTAGGCCGTCTTCCGCTCACGCCCCAACATCATGCAGCCCGCCTCCAGTGGTGTCGCGACAGGCGTGAATGGAGGGACGAATGGAGACGTGTCGTCTTCAGCGATGAGAGTCGCTTCTGCCTTGGTGCCAATGATGGTCGTATGCGTGTTTGGCGCCGTGCAGGTGAGCGCCACAATCAGGACTGCATACGACCGAGGCACACAGGGCCAACACCCGGCATCATGGTGTGGGGAGCGATCTCCTACACTGGCCGTACACCACTGGTGATCGTCGAGGGGACACTGAATAGTGCACGGTACATCCAAACCGTCATCGAACCCATCGTTCTACCATTCCTAGACCGGCAAGGGAACTTGCTGTTCCAGCAGGACAATGCACGTCCGCATGTATCCCGTGCCACCCAACGTGCTCTAGAAGGTGTAAGTCAACTACCCTGGCCAGCAAGATCTCCGGATCTGTCCCCCATTGAGCATGTTTGGGACTGGATGAAGCGTCGTCTCACGCGGTCTGCACGTCCAGCACGAACGCTGGTTCAACTGAGGCGCCAGGTGGAAATGGCATGGCAAGCCGTTCCACAGGACTACATCCAGCATCTCTACGATCGTCTCCATGGGAGAATAGCAGCCTGCATTGCTGCGAAAGGTGGATATACACTGTACTAGTGCCGACATTGTGCATGCTCTGTTGCCTGTGTCTATGTGCCTGTGGTTCTGTCAGTGTGATCATGTGATGTATCTGACCCCAGGAATGTGTCAATAAAGTTTCCCCTTCCTGGGACAATGAATTCACGGTGTTCTTATTTCAATTTCCAGGAGTGTATTTACAAATTGCAAAACATTTCCGGGTTCACTAATCTTGGATTATAATCAGGGCTCCAGTTTTAAGAGGCCGTAAAAAAAGAACCACTACTCTGAATGACTTATATTTGACTGAAATATTATCGACGAAGATGGAAGTGTTACGAAAATTTTCCCACTAGATGGAGATGTAAGCGTCTAACACAAAGGGGTTCGGCTGCAAATGACTCGCATTACGACTGCTGTGGTGTGAGTTGCACAGTAAACCAGTCGCACCTTGCAATGTGCATGATCGTACAAGTATGGCATTCACCAGTTTTAGCACTTTTGTTAGGTAAGTCCATCCACGACCTTAAGGTCGAACCCATCGAACAGTAAAAATCGGTTTTTAATTGCCCTGAGGACAAAAACCGCAAAAGAAGCAACAATTTTATCGTTTTTTTTAACTGCCGTGAGACTGGCGCAAGACGTGTTTAATATACTGCCCACCGTTTTATGACGCAAGTTGAAATCGCGAAACAGCACGCTCAGCAGCAGGGGTAACACTGAGAATTTGTTGTGCAGTGGGTGCCTTCATTTGAGGTACGTTTGTAATCAGAATACTGAACTGAGGATCTTTCAGATAACTTCGTAGTCATAAGTCACAAGAGTTGAGATCAGGTGATCTGGACGGCCAGACTGCAGGGAGATGACGGCTGATAATGCCAGCATTTCGAAAATGTTTCTGCAGTAACCGCTTCACTGTCTGTGCAATGTGTGGAGAAGTGCCGTCTTGTATAAAAATGATCCTACCCACTAATCCACGCTATTGAAGGGTTGGAATGACGTTAGTGCGCAAAAGACTCCCGTAGCGTTTACCAGTGTCGTTACAGGTAACGGGACCTGCAGGACCCACCTCCTCAAAAAAATAAACGATACCATCACGCTGCGCCATACAGTTATCTTCGTATGAAGCAGCGGTACCGTTGCTCGTATTCTGCAGTTTATTTACATGTCCTTGGAGGTGGGCTTCGTATGTCCAAGAATGTTCCATGGCCATTCATTGTCCACTGTCCGCAGTTCGTGGTCTCGCGGTAGCTTTCTCGCTTCCCGAGCACGTGGACCCGGGTTCGATTCCCGGCGGGGTCGGGGATTTTCACCTTCATCATTCATCCCCATTACGGTCGGAGGAAGGTAATGGCAAACCACCTCCACTAGGACCTTGCCTAGTACGGCGGTGCGGGTCTCCCGCATCGTTCCTCTACGCTATGTCAAGGAGTATAGGACTTCATTATCATCATTATCCACTTTGATGCGAGCAAGAAATTCTGACAGGTCGGCGTGAAGCAACTCTTGAACGTGGATAAGTTTATATGGTTAGCAGTGCAAGACGATGCGCAGAATTTTATGCACCGTGCTCACAGGTACGTCCAAAGTTCGTGCAATTACATGTGCACTGCATGTTTTCACACCACCACGCCACCACAATGCTGTGGCCACATCTTCTAGTGACGCCGGATAATTGCTCCCTCCTTGCCACTCTGCTCTACAAAAGAACATGTCTTTTTGAATTTCGTGATCAATTTTTTCATATCATTGGTATGTTGTGGACCAACGGCTTTTTCCATACTCCTGAGTGTACGGGACTTCAGCAGAGCTGCTGACCCACAGTCACCGTTCTTTAGAAGAGCTCAGCCAGCTTCTGCGTGATCCTGCTGTGAGACAGTCATGCCGAGCGTCTGAGAAGCAAAGTAAGGAAGAGCCGTGCACTCTACGTCTTTTATTTTGCATATTCTGCCGCTTACAGTGCCATCTAGTGGTAAAATTTTCGTAATATTTTTTTTTTGTTTCTATAACGTTTCGCCCTTCTTCGATAATTTTCCGTTCAAATTCGATGTCATTCTGAGTACTTGTTCATTTTTATTCAGTATTTTGAAACCGGAACTTTAATTTTGTATATGTATAAGGTGTTTCTGCAGTTATTTGCAATTTCTTTTTTTGCAGTGTGTAGCTGGAGTCATCCCAAACAAATACTGCACATCACGTGTCTCATGTGCACCCAGTGTCACCAAAAATCGTCTGGTTGTTCGCTTTTACAAACATGATTTTTAAAGCGGAATTTTACGTGCCCACTCGATGTGGCGGTCCCACATTAGTGTATTTCGATATATTTTTTTTTATGTGAACTAACAGGGACAGAAAAACACCAAAAGAACAGCCATTACACTAGCAGCGACTGAATAGCGCGCTGCTGCACGGCGGAAGTAGTCAGCGCGCACCAGACATCTCTTAGGAGAAACACCGCACATATAGACATGTCAGACACACTCGTAGCGTAATTATCACAGCTGAAAATCACAGAGAGGTCTCGTCTAGAGACTCACAATGACACGCCCGTGGCGTGTAAGAAAAATAATGTTTAAACACATGATAGAGTGCTTATGGCCCCATCGTGCCATACTTGATTGCACTGAACCTTTACAACATTTTCTCTGCTCAGTGTACACAGGGCTTAGTTCAATGAATTCTGGCTTTGACCAGCTGATAAAAATCTCTACAGGCCACTTAAGTGCAGTCCTAGTGCCCCTTTCTCCTGTAGCAACTGAAGCCCTTGTCGGCACATCTTCATGGGCCGTCCTCTTGGTCTCTTGCGTCCACATCTTTCGGCGATGCCCCGTATTGATTGTTAGAGGTTTCAGTAACCTATCTCCGCAGTCCAGCAGCCCGCCCAGCCGACTGTCTCCACGTCCCATCGCTCTGTCAACGTACCTCCGCCCCAACGACGCTGGCGTCGGAGTACATGAAGACATCCAGCCCTCTGGTTAGCGTTGTGCAACTCAAAAATATCGCTGTACACGACACTGTTGCTACTTAATTACGTTCGTCCCTAGGTCATTTTTAAGGGATATGAAAAATACAATCGCAAGTATTCAATCAACTCTATTGAAAGGCTTACTACAACTTTATTTTGTCGCTAACTGCACTGAACTCCAGCGGAAATATCATGCTTTAATTCCGGAAACTTTTTAAAAATATAGTATAGAGGTTTCCAGTGGTATAGCTGCAGGTATTGTGATAAGCGGTGTCTTAATATGTACCCACTTCAGTGTGTTAGTCGTTTTTCTCTGCATATGACAGTCTTCCCACAAACACTATACGCAATTTACTACTCGATGTTTCTTGCACAGTCGTAACTGCACCACGAAGTGGACTACTCCCGACAATATAGACTGTCTGCTTTATGTTCAAGTGTCCACACCTCAATACCTGACCTGCTGACCAGGCGTAACTAAACATTAGTGGCTTGTTTCTGTCACGTATAATTGAAGGTACTAACCAACCTAAAAACATACTACTCGTAATAGCTATAATTATTAGCCTGCAACTGAAGTAGATACTAATGTAGCATTGTTCAGTAAACAGTCGTCAGACATCAGTAGAACGATGTGCACTTAAGTTAGCACCCTGTAAATTATTAAATAGTTTAAAACATGCCTTTTTTTAGCAGAAACATCACATATAACGAAAAAAATATTACGAGTACCTGAATGATTTAGACTACTCTCCTTTCTATTCTACTCACTTAAAAACATTCGTGCTACACTAAATGCGTGAACATCTCCATAACTCAACAGTTAGTGTCGCTGCCTTGGATACGGCAGGACCTCGATTTTCGGGCTTCAGTATTAAAGAATTTACAGAGCATTTCTGAAATTCGTTGTAAGCATTGTTCCATGGACAACTTCCTGTTACCGATTTCTAAGAGTTAATTGCTAACGGCTAAATTCTCGCTTTATGTGGCTGAAGACAGCCACCATTTCCTCTCGTTAATCGACGAGTAATAATAGAAACGAACAAATAAGCACTCGTATTAATCGTCCACATCATCTTCATCGGTTTGCTTGAGCGTTTAGTAAACAGGCTTACCGTTCAATGAATGTAACATGGGCGGAAAACAAATGTTTTTAGTGGTAATGAACTCTTGCAAATTGAGGTGAAAAGCAAGTGCAGAGGGACTCGAGGACAGCTTTGTTCGTTTTCGTTAGATGCAAAAATAAGTATTTGCCCACTACCTTTTGTGCAGCTGTGGTATCTTTCAGGAACAGATACCATCTTCATATAGTTAAAGGCTATCCGGCCATTGACCTTCTTCTGTGCGAATGCACACGCTTTGCCCGAACTATGGCGGAACTCGTCAGCTTAGTCTGGCGCGAGAAATGAGTGAATGGGCAAATATCTATTAGGAGTACTACGAATGTACGTTGTGGACAGTTGCGAATGTGGGTCTTGCTGGAGGCGTTCAAGGGTTAATTCCCTGTAGTCGCGCTAGCCTCTGTGCCCTCGGTGGCTCAGATGGATACATCGTCTGCCATGTAAGCAGGGGATCCCGGGATCGGGTCCCGGTCGGGGCACACATTCTCAGCTGTCCCCATTGATGTTTATCAACAACACCTGTCGGCAGCTAAAGGTTTCGATTTAATTATCATTTCATCCCAGATAAGCTCAATAATGATCACGAGTTTGATGGCCAGCGGAAGTGCTTAAACTGAGAAAACTGTTCCTGGAATCACTCTAACAATTCTTGGACGTGTGGGGTGTCGCATCCTCCTGCTGGAATTGCCCAAGTTCGTCGGAATTCACAATGGACAGCAATGGATGCAGGTGATCAGGCAGGATGCTTACGTACATGTCACCTGTCAAAGTCGTATCTAAACGTGTCAGGGGTCCCGTATCACTCCAACTTCACACACCCCACACCATTACAGAATTTCCACCAGCTTGAACAGTCCCCTGCTAACACGCAGGGCCCAATGATTGATGAGGTTGTCTCCATACCCATACATGTCCATCCGCTCGTTACAATTTGAAAGGATAACATGTTTCCAGTCATGTTGGTGTTGACGGACCCAGGTGAGGTGTAAAGCTTTGTGTCGTGCAGTCTTCAAGGCTACACGAGTGAGCCTTCGGCCCATTTTGATAATGTATCGTTTAATGGTTAGCACGCTGACGCTTACTGATGGCCCAGCATTGAAATCTGCAGCAGATTGCGGAAGGATTGCGTTTCTGTCACATTGAGCGATTCTCTTCAGTCGTCGTTCTTGCAGGATCTTTCTCTGGCCGCAGCGAAGTCGGACAAGTGTTGTTTTACGGGATTCCTTATATTCACGCTACACTCGTGTAGTGGTCGTAGGGGAAAAGTCCCACTTCATCGCTATCGCGGAGGTGCTGTGTCCCATCGCTCGTGCACCGGCTACAACACCAAGTTCAAACCCACTTAAATCTTGATAACTTGCCATTGTATCAGCAGTAACCGATCTAACGACTGCGCCAGACACTTGTCTTATATAGGCGTTGGCGACCGCTGCAGTATATGCTGCCTGTTTACGTATCTCTGTATTTGAATACGCATGCCTATACCAGTCTCTTTGACGCTTCGGTGTATTTCCAGGGACAGATGTGGTCTCGGACCGTAATTTATTGGTTATGAACTGCAGATTTAACTAAGAAATTGCGAAAACTTAGCAAGTTAAAGAGTGAGGAGTTGGACAAACTGAAAGGACCAGAAGTCGTTCAGAGTTCCAAAGGTACCGTTAGGCAACGATCGACTGAGACAGGCGTACAGAATAAAACAGAAAACGAATGTATAGTTTTGAGAGATGAAATTCTGAAGGTGGCAGAGGATCAGAAAGGCTGAAACACAAGGCTCAGTAGAAATCCGTGTATTACGCACGAAGTTCTGAATGTAACTGTCGAAAGGAGAAAACATAAAAATGAAGCAGGTCAAAGGGAATATAAGACCTCTAAAAATGAGAGTGACAGGAAATGCAAAATGGCTAAGAAAAATGATTACAGGACAAAGGCAAAGCTGTAGGTGCATGGATGACTGGGGATAGATAGATGCCAACTGTAGGAAAATTAAATAGATCTTTGGGGAAAAGAGAAGCAGCTGTGTGAATGTTAAGAATTTAAATGGCAAAATCAGTAAATAAGTAAAGAAGGGACGGCTGACATGTGAAAAAAATGTTTAGAGAGGGGCTATGTAAGTTAAATGAACAGTACGTTGATGAAGATGAGATAACAGATATACTGCGAGAGAAATTTGACAGACAGTTGGAAGACGTAAATGGAAAGAAGGCCCTCGAAGTAGATGGCATTCGTTCAGAATTATGAAGATCATTGAGAGATTAATAAAAAGCCGCTCCAGTTGCTAATAAGAACTTTATTAAACCCAGGACCGGTTTCGGAATCTGCAGTTGACGTTGCTTCTCTACAGCGCAATCTTCAGTTCTACTTGAGAATGGTCTGATGTAAAAGTCGAAACCGTCTTGTGCTTAATGAAGTTCTTACTAGCAACTGGAGCGGATTTTCCTTAATTGAACATTCGGTTCCGGAATCAGCACCCTCCGAAGGTGAAGAAACTAATAATCCTTGAGATAACCACCTACGACAAAGCTATTCCATTTGTGCAAAATATATGAGTAAGATGGAACTCGTATCCTCAGACTTCAAGAAGAATGTAATAATTCTTGTTGCAAAGAAGGTAGGTGCTGAAAGACCGTACCATTAGTTTGGCAAGACGGTACCATTAGTTTAGTAAGACACTGTTGCAGTATAATGACACGAATTATTTACAGCATAATGGAGAAACTGGTAGAAGTCGATGTCGAGGAAGATCAGCTTCTGTCTCGAGAGATGTGCAAACACACGACGCAATACTGACCCTACGACTTATCTTAGAAGATTGGTTGAAGATAGGCAAATCTTCGGTTATAGTATCTGTAGATTTAGGCAAATTTTAAATTGTAGACTGGAATGTACTGTTTTAAATCTTGTAGGTAACAGATATCATATACATATATATCAGATATATATCAGATATACATAGGGAACGAAAGGCTATTTACAACTCGTACATAAACCTTACTACAGTTATAAGAAGCGAAGGACCTGGAAAGGGAAGTTATAGTTGAGAAATGAGTGACACTATTAATCAAACAGCATACAGAGAAAATAATAAAGAAAACCAGGGAGAAATTTGGAAAGGGAATTAAAGTGCAGCGAAAAGAAATGAGAACTCTGATGTTTGCCATGACAGTGTAATACTGCTAGAGATAGAAAAGGACCTAAAGATTATTTGAAAGGAGTGGATAGTGCCTTCAGAAGAGTTTATAAGATGAAAATCGACAATAGGAAAAAGGAGTGGATAGTGCCTTCAGAAGAGTTTATAAGATGAAGAACATCGACAATAGGAAAAACAAGAGTAATGGAATATAGTCGAATTAAATCTGGCGATGCAGAGAAAATTGTTGCAGAGGATGCGACACTTCAAGTAGTAGATGAGTTTTGCAATTTTGGGCACCAAAATAACTGATGATAGTCGAAGTAGAGAGGATGTACAATGTAGACTGGCAGTAGCAAGTAAAGCATTTGTCAGAATGAGGAATTTGCTAATATCTAATATAAATTTAAGTGGTAGGTAGACGTTTCTGAAGGTATTTGTCAGGAATGTTACCTTGTGCGGGAGTGAAACGTGGACCTTAAGCAGATCATTCAAGAAGAGGATAGAAGCTTTTGAAAGGTGGTGCGACAGAAGGAAGGTGAAGACTAGTCGGTAAGATAGAATAACGAAAGAGGAACTAATTAATCGAAATGGGAAATAAATTTATAGCACGACTAAAAGAAGGTATCTAGTAATAGGACATATGCAGGGGCATCAAGGAACTGTCAGTCCGGTAATCGAGGAAAGCGTAGGAGGTCAAAATTGTAGAGGGAGAGCAAGGCTGAAGATGTAAGCAGTATAAAATTAATTTAGGTCATAATAATTGTGCAGAGATAAAGAGACTTACAGAGGACAGACTGACGTGGAGAGTTGTATGAATATGCCGTCGTCTCACGATAGTCTTTGGCCCTAAATTACTTCCGAAATTTGACTGGCTGTAGTATGTTCTCATCGTGACATCACATACCTTATAGGCACTTAAGGGAGGAAGACTTGCTGGTCAAGAAAATTTGGACAATGTTTGAAATACAGACTTGCGAGTATGCTCTAAAATAGACACAGAAATTGCCATTGGAACCATCAGAAATCCGTTGAAGGCGAGACTGACAGTGTTATATCTCCATTTTTCTGTTGCGACCCTTCAAAATTCCTGGTGGAAAATTTAAGTACATTAATGAAAAGTGGGCATTTTGTACAAAGCGGCAAACCATTTTCCTGCAGTAACAGGTATTGTTGCCGACCTCAGTGAACGTATAAAGTGCTGTTTCAGTCTTCGGCACAAACGATTTATGGCTGAGAATCACTACGTATATTACAGCTTTGTTCTGTAAGAACGACTACATATCAATTCTTTTAATGACCAACCAGAGCAGTTTTACAAGTAATGGTTTAATATTCCCATCACAAATAGTTCACTATCAACGACCACTTGTTGAGGCAAACTTGCACTATCACATAAACTTATCGAATATTCCTGCAGAACACACTGTCTTTTGCTTTTGATGTTGTCGTTGTTGTAGTCTACAGTCTGAATGCTGATTTGATGCAGCTCTCCATGCTACTCTATCCTGTGCAAGTCTCTTCATCTCTGAATAACTACTGTAACTTATGTCCATCTGAATCTGCTTACTGTATTCGTCTCTTCGCCTCCTCGCCCCCCCCCCCCCCCCCCACCGCCACTTCCCTCCAATATTAAACTGGTTATTCCTTAATGTCTCAGAATGTGTCGTGCCGACCGGTCCCTTCTTTTAGTCGGGTTACACTATAAACTTTTTTTCTCCCCAGTTTCATTCAGTTCGGTCTCATTAGTTATGTGATCTACCCATATAATCTTGCATTGACTAGCTCTTAAGCTTCTGAATATGACGCTGGTTGTATGACGTGTATAATGTGAGACGAAAAGTTTCCGTGTTATCTTCTGCCAAAATCTCAACAGCTCCACCCCAAAATACGAATGAGTCTACGGCCTGATGCCTGATTAACGTAGTCACGCTCTGACACATCAAAAAGAGTCTTGTGTATGCTGAGGTACCTACAGTACCGTTGTACTGTCCACGCAGCCACTAATATTCTGAGCAGCCTCCAACGGTGAGCTTCATGGATACGCCCAGTCCATTTAGTCGCTTCTTTTAATATATGTTGTAAGGTGACAGCATTAAATCTGTGGAGTTTTATGGTAGTTGTTCTATTCCTATTCATTCTGCATACAGATTACCAAAGTGCCTCAACAGACAAGGCCTATTAATACGTCACAATCATTGTCTCTCGTCCACCAGTTCTTCTCTAATTGTCAAATGAAATAAATGTTTAAAAAAATTCATCATAGTTAAAAAGTACGAACTATTCGTATGGAGAAGTTGATCTATCATAGAATGCAGTTATATCAGAGGCTTTCATTTCTCATTCAATATAGAGATGGATTACTGTTTGATGGACACACACACGCTGCAGTCATGGACTGTGTGGCTGGTCCCGGCGGAGGTTCGAGTCCTCCCTCAGGAATGGGTGTGAGTGTGTTTGTCCGTAGGATAATTTAAATTAAGTAGTGTGTAAGCGTAGGGACTGATGACCTTAGCAGTTAAGTCCCATAAGATATCACACACACACACACACACACACACACACACACACACACACACACACACACACACACGCAGAGAGAGAGAGAGAGAGAGAGAGAGAGAGAGAGAGGGAGAGAGAGAGAGAGAGAAGATTTATTTATTTATTTCTCTAGTAAAGACCCGCTGCCTGGTGTTATATAGCAGGTCGTACATTGTGTGATTTTGCATGTTATATCATACAAATTCAGATTCATTACAAGCACATTTCTTTGTTGAAAATTTTACAAAAAGAAAAATTTAAAAAAAAGTTCAAATGCACACACACACAATTTTGTATAACTTGTTGCTAACTTAGATAATGGTAGTAAATAAGATACATAATAGGTTGTGGAGATATTTTAAATTTAAATTAAACGTGTATTTAATGGAAGAAACAAGAGATGGGAATTTGACTTGGATATGATGTGACATTATTCCCTTCATACCTTCTGCGTGAATAGAGTGGAATACGGACGTCGTGCTGGTGGTGGTGTTAGCCGAGACGTGAGGCTCATCACGCGACGTGCTGCAGAGGGCAGCCGCCAACAAAACAAACACTTCTCGCCTTCTCGCCTCATTTCCGGTTCGACTGTGTTCCTGGAACACTCTGCGCCGTCGCCCACGTGTGCTGCTGAACTTTGCGTTTGGAAGTTTCTGAAAATCTGCCGAAATACACTGGGTTTTCATATGTTAACCCCTCTTCAGCGCAGCGACTAGCTGCAAGATATTTACACAAGAAAAAATTAGCAGGATCGCTCCCGCATGCCCAGCAGGACTGTAAACTACTAAATTTTGTGCCTTATGTATTCGGCATTATTGGGACACATACCCATCACAATTTCATTATTCGTTACATTCATTCCTCACAGTCGTTACTGATGTAGCCGTTACATGTAACAACTTACTTGCTAACCTATCAAGTAGTGGGTATGACCGTGTTCGTGGATCCGATACGTCTCTACCGTAAACAGATTTTTCGCTCCTACGTAGTGATGAACGGTATGCACTGACATTAATGCTAACATCTGAACTCACAAGATTAGTTATCACATCAAGATAATTCCAAGCTGAATCGCCATGACACTGCCTCACATAAGTCTGCAACGCTACTGGCAGAGGCGGCCGACCACTACAGTGGCAAAAGCCACGGCGACAGACTGTGAGCTCGTCGCACAACAGCAGCTGTCTCCCTGCCACTTCCCCGTAGAAAATCGTCGTCATCAGCTCGTGAAAAGCCAGTGGTCTGTTGTACAGCGGAGAGAGCAATGTGTGAACAGGAAGGAGTTTGCGGATTACGAATACTGCCGACTGCGCCCGTGCGAACACGGACTCCGGGAAAGAAAACATGACGAGAGAAAAACGTATTCGGCACTTTAGTTCACTAAACACTTGATCTGCTGATAACAAAAAGCTGGAGCAACATGGAAGCTACAGAGTCGGATTGAATGTGGGGGGAAAGAGGACATGCGAGGAACGGAACGTTCCCGTTTCTTCGAGTGCGCTAACAGTAACAAATTGGTCAAGGAAGCAATCAGCTTGGTCGCAGCCGGGTACGAACTGCGTGCTGGCAAGAAAACAAGTGAGTAACGAAATGTTTCAGCCTGTAACGAAACGGTAGCGAGTCCCGCGGAACATTCATTGGCTGGCTCTGAGCACTATGGGACTTAACATCTGTGGTCATCAGTCCCCTAGAACTTAGAACTACTTAAACCTAACTAACCTAAGGACATCACACACATCCATGCCCGAGGCAGGATTCGAACCTGCGACCGTAGCAGTCGCGCAGTTCCGGACTGAGCGCCTAGAACCACTAGACCACCGCGGCCGGCGGAACGATCATTACTCAGTAAGGAATACGTACTTTATACAACAGTGAAGTCACATGTTGTTTGCCTACTAGTTACGTATGTCACGTACATGTAGTATATATGAGACTACAGCTGTGTATATAGTGTAGTAAACCTTCAGTCTGCTCTTTTTATAAATGACTATTGAAAAATAATTATTTTAGTGAGCAGGTTTGGTCAAGAAATACGGGACAATGTTTAAAACAATATTTCACTTATTTCTCTCACTAATTTTTATAGCTCTGCATATCTACAAAACAACGTCGAAGCGGTCACATTTCGGTTCACCCTTTTTAGAATGGCACCAGTTCAAATGAGCAAAGCAATCAGCAACGTTAAACTCTGACTGACAGCAGAGAATGTCCAATTCAATCTCTGCTTTGGAGACATTTAAAGTAACCCCCAAAGAAAAGTTATTTCGAACAGTAATTGTGATTTATGTTCCTAAGTTCCACTGGCAAATACTACAAAAGAAAACCGATGATGCGCTATTATTATTTAAAAATTAATACAGGTAACCATAGAAACTTTGCTGTTTTACACACAAAATCACCGAAATTTATGAACATGGATACTTACGCAGACACATGCGGATGCACACGTACACAATTATATCATCTTGACTCTGTTCTGAGGCAGACGTGAATTGTGAAAACAACATACCGAATGGAGAACTATATCCAATCTAAATTTTTTGTTATGGTTATGCAAGTTAAGGAAGAAAATCACACAACACTTCGCCGCAGTCTCTTAAATATATTTTTGCTCAGTGATGCAGGAAGTTAGGATCATACCAAGCAGTTCCTCTTAGGTTTGTACTGGAATTTTATACAGTAACGTATTCATAATCGCATTGCAAACAAAGCAGCCGGGACTCATCACAGACGACTGTATACTGCTTTCCAAACACTCCTTTCATACACTCATACTGCGCTCCGAAGGCCAGTACAACGTCTTAAGACATCTCCGCTCTGTTGCATTTGTATTGCTGACAGGAGCGTTCTCCTAGAGGAGACACTAAACGTAAAGAAAATCATACAATTACGTTATGACAACCATTTGTCTGATGGCATTTTTACGTAGGACATTACACTCCTGGACGAAACGAAACATAAGAAAAAGAAGGATGCATCGAAAAATAGATACATTGTGACATTTGCTCCTATCTGATTTTGTATACAAACGAAATCGATAATTCAGTTATTTGGCTGTTTTCATAAAATAAAAAGTCTCCCTTGTACTAGTTACATGGTGTAACTATTTATCTACTCATCACAACATTATCACACTATTAGATGAACTCCGAAAAAGCTCCAAACAACCAAGATCGCTGGTAAAGTACTTATTCAGATGTTTTGGTAAGACTATGCTACTATCTTCGGGTCTTCAGCTTCACAGTTCAATATCGCCTCCGCCATCCTCGCTTTGTATCGTGTCACATCACAAATTACTGTATGTGTAGGATCGTGGAACACATTGATAGCGGCATGTCATAATTAAAATGACTATACACAAAACATAAGATTAATGCGGCTACTGGCAGTGTTCACGCTCATACCACAGCTGAACACAGACACATTTTCTTCTGGAGTTGATTCTACTACAAACCGCACCCATTCTAGAAATGTAAGCAAAATGTACTATTAGATACTGAGCAACTAGAAAACTACATATCATCAGGTATAGCTTATTTGATAAATCAGAGACACCATGCCCGGAATAAAAGCTGTGAAGCACTTTTTAACAATAGATATAATCAGTAGTCGACTGAACAGATTTTTATTAAGTGAACTGCTTGACTAGTCTTGCAAATTAATTTGTCATCCTCACCAGATTATACAATTGTATGATCTTCAGAGGATGCAAATTAATTTGCCGAAACTGGTCAAGTAATTACTTCAATAAAAATTTCTGCAGCTGAGGACTGTTAATTTCTGTTCTAAAATTAGATAATGTCCTGTCAGCCTCATCGTTGATTGTGAGGTTTTGCATACTATGTTTTTCGTCTGTACATTAGACATTTTTTGAATTGGAAAGTTTGATTTACGTATTGATGCTAAGTTAGATTTGTTCGAATCATGGCGTGTTCAGCCGAAGGGTAAAAATCATATCACTTTCGTTTGGAATTTGGAGTCGATCACTTCTTCACCTGCCGGCCGGGGTGGCCGAGCGGTTCTAGGCACTACAGTCTGGAACCGCGCGACCGCTTCGGTCGCAGGTTCGAATCCTGCCTCGAGCATGGATGTGTGTAATGTCGTTAGGTTAGTTAGGTTTAAGTAGTTCTAAGTTCTAGGGGACTGATGACCTCAGAAGTTAAGTCCCATAGTGCTCAGAGCCATTTGAGCTTCTTCACCTAATTAAAGGGCAAATGTGTTTCTCATATGAGCGCACGGTCTCTGTTCTTGGGATATGTCCTTTTACTCGACCGTTCGTCAGCATTAAAATGACTGCCTGCTTTTTTCTCAAAACTGAATTTACTGTTATGTGTTATAAAAAGGTTGAACTGAAATTACTGTTGCGAAAAGAGTTTCTCAGTGCACACATTTACTTAAAGACAAAACTGACGGGCGATCACTGTACATGAAATTAAATTAATACAATTATTCAAAAACCAATTCCAAAATCAAACTGTGCTCTATCCAAAAAACAGAAACGCTAAATTTACGTAGCAACACTACAAAGCACACACTTTTCGCTGGCCCATTAAAATCTTAATTACACAGAAAATGCTCAATAACGAGCAATGAATACGTGAGAATGAAAACGTTACAAAATAATTAGCAGCACACACTTTTCGCTGGCCCATTAAAATCTTAATTACACATAAAATGCTCAATAACGAGCAATGAATACGTGAGAATGAAAACGCTACAAAATAACTAGCATTTACATCACAGCACGAATAAATCGCGCCAGCTAAAAAAGTCTAAACTAAAACTAAACTAGTGAGAGAAAGATTGGGACCGTTTTCTCATACCAAAAAAGAATTTCTTACTTGAAATGACAATAATAATTCATTCATTATAATGACAATGCTGTATTTTAAACTCGTGTTTCACCAGTAGATAAAACTCACAGAAAACCAAAAAACTTTCTTTACGGACGCCGGAATGGTTAAGCCACCTGCCAAGTAAAGGAGGAGATCCCAGGTTCGAATCCCGATCAGGCACACATTTTCACTCGTCGCCACTGATTCCGCGTAATGTCCCGATGCGACTGACATCATTAATTCCTCCACTTTCCTTTCCTTTCTCCCCCACCTCCACTTCCAATTTACAAATGTGTTTGTTTACTGTGCTATGGAATTGCATCAGCTGGGAATAATGGCACTTTAAATCGTTTACTCAGGGATTGAAAAGTATTTCGCACTGGATTCCGCTCCAATGAAAGAAAAGGTAAGATAATTAAAATCCAAAGAAAGTCACCTTTCTAAAAATCTACAGAGTAACATGGTACAATTTCGATATAAGTACATTCAGATCAAAATAACGTTTCCCGCCATCTTTCAATTTCGTAATGTTGGTAGCGCTTGCCTTTGTATGGCGTTGCAGTGCGGAAGGTTTCTGCAGCTACTCCTGTCTTTTACCTGAGTACACCAGTTTGTGCTAAGGATATATAAATTTTTTTCTTGATGAGAGGTAAGTGAAGTTACTTGTTGTTATGCGCTCGTGTAAAATGACTAGTTTCCATGTGCTTGTAAATTCTATATTACTGAGGTTAGACACAAGTTTTCCGTTCCTGCGTGTTCTGATGCATCTATATAGAAAGACTTTCTGACATGTGCTGTCATCTTTTGGCACAGTTCAGTACTCTTTACTAGTGATTACACTCTTTCCAATAGTACATTTTCGAACAGAAAAAGAATACAATTTCAATATCCTAGTATAATTTCGATCAATGCTGTTCTGTCGTTTAATCCTCCAAGACCGTTTGCTGTACACACGTTACAAACTGATACAACAAATACGTTCTGTATGTTTAAACATATTTTCTCTCGTGACTTTTTAAAGCAAATCCTAATTTTTTCTCTCTCAGATGCGCCAAAAACGACCAGAAAAGAAAATTACAGTAAATAGAGTCCAACTGCATTACCTGAGGTTCATGAAAAGGATGAACATTTGAGCCTTCAGCTTTCCGGCTTTCCTCTTAAAAACAGGTCCCCAAAAACAGTTAGTCGTAAACGCAAGTGAGATGGTGTTTCAAAACCAAACGTGGAAAGAGGACAAAATGTGACTGTTGCTGCATGCATGAACGAATATGGTAAGCACACTGAAGCGCCAAAGAAACTGGTATAGGCATGCGTATTCAAATACAGAGATATGTACACAGGCAGAATACGGCGCTGCGATCGGCAACACCTGTATACGATACGTGTCTGGAGCAGTCGTCAGATCGGTTACTGCTGCTGCAATGGTACGTTATCAAGATTTAAGTGAGTTTGAACATGATGTTATAGTCGGCGCACGAGCTATTGGATACAGCATCTTCAGGGTAGCGATGAAGTGGGGATTTTAGATTACGACCATTTCACGAGTGTACCATCAATATCATTGTTGTCTGTAAAACTATACAGTCCTGTGCTTGCTGTTTTTCACTTGTTGAGGTTACACGGCTACGTTGCTAATTTTCCACAAGGATAGGGACACACCCGCTTCTATAGGTGCCGGTATTGCTTGACAGCAAAGAGAAAGAGAGCACATGTCCCTAATTATTAAGCGTAGTTATTTCAATGCAGTCTTCTCGCCTTACATTATGGCTTTTTCTTCTCTCTTGAATTTATTTCAGTACGGAAGTTTCCTACATTCCGTGATCGTACTGTCGTTGCCTCAATATGACGGTACCACACAATGTTAAGCCTTTTTGACGCACATAAATTATGTATGAGTTCACGAAGGTAATTTCATTATAGAAAAGTACCTTATTCATAACTGTGGTGTAGAAAAAACTGTGTACTATAGAACTCTTCGTGTGGCAAATAAAACTCTTCAAATTTACGTGATGTAGGAGAAAATCATCGGGAAAGAAAGCATTAAAAATTACAACAATTCTAAGTTATCACAACCGGGCGTTTATAAAATACATTTATGTACTTTTTGTATTAAATTAATTAAAGCCAGTATATTTATTCATATTTATAAAAGTTGCACTAGTTGTGAAGATGGACAGGAAGTGTTGAAAGGTATTAAGATGTTCACATGTCACTATTTCAGTAATATTTGACGAAATAATCACTACTTATCTTCCTTCTTTGATGACAAAACCATGTTCGAGTGAACTTTTTAGTTGATTGATGAGGCAGCATAATTAAATTTAGTACGACAATAATAGACATCGACCATGTTGTGACAAGTGAGAGTGTAACTGTACCGATAAAAATAAATAAAATACCGTTACTTCATTTATTAATTAGTTTTATCGTAGCTACCAGAAATTGCCTTCCAAGACTGCAGGAGTTCTATACGCATGTGGTGTAGATCTGTGGTAGGAACCTATTGGTAGGGAGAGGGAATATATCGAGTGATTCACGTAAGTATACGAAACTACAGTTCATTACCATAAAATTCGATGATTTATGGTACAGTTGCTACTGTTGCCTTGTGGTGTTTTCACGCTTTGCGAAGTTCTTTAAGTTATTTCGCTCATCCGTTTGACTGGGTTAGTACTGGACATAAGTATGAAATAACTTCAATTTATCATTATTTAAACAGCATAACGAATTAATTTAAAAGTTCTAGAAATTTCATTATACACTCTTGACGGAGTTCGTACACTACTCAGTACGGAGACGTCACGAGTTTTGTAACAGGAATTAGCGTGGACCTCCTCTTCAACATGTGTATCAATTGCGCGATGCCTTTTTTCAACGAACGTTACATGACGACACATATGATGCGCTCCAGACTGCTTTTCATGCCAGTGACGTCCAGAACAGTGATACTACGTCATGCTAAGCACTTGACGCAATCGTGTCAGAGCTGGGGCGCTATGATTCACACTTACGCCACAGAAGATGCTTCCAAGATTCCTTGTGTTGAAAAGTTTTTGCTTAATTTTGTGCGCGCTCTTTTATGGCTCAATAATTGAGCCAGTCGTGCTGTTGTTAAGCTCACAGCACAAATAACTCTCACATTGAGGCTCATAGACATCTGTTTTACCGTAGGAATAGCAGAATATATTATTCTTTCCTCCGTAGCTCACTTTGTCATAGAAACAGTAGATTGTGTCTAACATGTATAGGTGTCTATATAAGATATGGGATAGAACTACTGTACACGTCTTATATGCAATGGTGAACCGTATTAGGTCTGTGTGGATTGAATAAAAATATGGAAACAAGAAACACATAACATATTACCATGCCTAATATTGTCTATGAAAATCGTTGGCGTTCAAAACAGCTTCCAGTCGTCTTGGCATCGATAAATACAGGTCCTGTATGGTTTTCAAGGGACCCTTATACCATTTTTCCTGCAAAATAACGGCAAGATCAGGTAACGGAGATTGACAGAAATCAAGCAACTTTCTCGCCAAAGTAGACCAAAACAACTCAATAATGTTGAGATCTGGTGACTGTGTTGCCCAGGGAAGATACGTCAGTTCATGCTCGTAATCACAAAACTACTAATGGACATTGTGAGCTGTGTGAACAAAGGCCCTGTCGTCTTGAGGAACAAATACTGTACCATGGGGTCTATCTTGTAAGTCAAAATTTCTGTAATGCTACCTTGCATAGTATACATGGGGCCCATGGAATATCACTCTATGGGTGCCCAAATCATCACCGAACGTCCGCCACGATCCACTCTTGGCAGTAAGCAGTCTGCATTATAAGCTTGGGATGACATGCATATATACGAATATAAATATTAACCATAGCAAATAATTACAGTTTACAACCGCCTCATATCCCACAAAGAAATTTAAAGTTCTTATAGTCATGCAAAATCGATCACCAAGAACACAGTCATGTGGTCTACATTCGTTGAAAAGTTGAAGTCTGTAACTCTTGCTCACAAAATTATTCCAAGCCCAATTGAAAAATAGATTGTGTAACTAACGTAGTTGCTCGGACGTGCATCCACGCGACCTAATGACCAATAGCCACCAACCAACGAACAAAAACGATGACGGAATACAACATGCGTCCTATTGCTCGCTCTTAAATAATTTCTGCGAGGTCACGTACTACTAAATCTAGCAAGGAGAGGTCCTCAGCGAAGGAGTCTATACGGTGATGTAAGTTAAGATGCCAGGTATCACAACCTGCAGCCATTCACCCTCGTTTACGTGTAATTGACGAAAGTTTTTTTGGGGATTTTGCGTGATGCTTAATAACGCTATAAAAGTCTTATTGCACAGACTGGTTGCTTGGCGTAGTGGGTGTGATATTAACTACACACGCGTGGGATTGTGGGTTCGAATTTCATAAGGTACAGTAAAATTCTTTTTATTTTTAAATCTTTGTCAAAATTCTTTGATCATTACTTTTACCCAGTTAATTGTTTTAAATGTAATTTTTTATTTCTATTCCTTTGTAACATCATTTTCGTCACCATATGAACATTTTAATATGTTTCATGTTTTATCTCTATTATTCTTATCCAATCGAAATTTTTGTGAATATAACTGTACCTAAGTGATATTCAATTACACACATCAAAAGAAGTTTTCCATCACCTCGGTTCCGAGAGTTTCGGAACCTGTACAGATAATTGGAATAGAGATCAACATAAACATCACTTCCGCTCTTTTTATTGCTCATGAAAACCACACAATGCATGTTGTGCCGCCATAAAGTGAGGCCTTCAGAGGTGGTTGTCCAAATTGCTGTACACATCTGTGCCTCTAATACCGAGTGGCACCTCCTCTTGCATTGATGCATGCCTTTATTCGTCGTGGCATACTATCCACAAGTTCATCAAGGCACTGTAGGACCAGATTGTCCCACTCCTCAGCGGCAATTCGGCATAGATCCCTCAGAGTGATTGGTGGGTCACGTCGTCCATAAACAGCCCTTTTCAATCTATCCCGGGCATGTTCGATAGGGTTCATGTGTGGAGAACATGTTGGCCACTCTAGTCGAGCGATGTCGTTATCCTGAAGGAAGTCATTAACAAGCTATGCACGATGGGGGTGTGAATTGTCGTACATGAAGACAAATGCCTCTCCAATATGCTGCCGATATGGTTGCACTATCTGTCGGAGGATGGCATTCACGTACAGTACAGACGTTACGCCGCCTTCAATGACCACCAGCGACGTACGTCGACCCCAGAATATGTCACCCAAAAGCAGCAGGGAACATCCACCTTGCTGCACTCGCTGGACGGTGTGTCTAAGGCGTTCAGCCTGACCGGGCTGCCTCCAAACACGACTCTGACGATTGTCTAGTTGAAGACATGCGACGCTCATCGGTGAAGACAACGTGATGCCAATCCTGAGCGGTCCAATCGGCATGTTGTTGGGCCCA
Organism: Schistocerca piceifrons; assembly: GCF_021461385.2. NCBI lineage: Eukaryota > Metazoa > Arthropoda > Insecta > Orthoptera > Acrididae > Schistocerca > Schistocerca piceifrons. The sequence goes on along the minus strand of NC_060138.1, from coordinate 329,483,049 downwards.
TCTGTACCACGCTGCATGGTGTCATGGCTGCAAAGATGGACCTCGCCATGGACGTCAGGAGTGAAGTTGCGCAGCTTGCAGCTTATTGCGCGCAGTTGGAGTAGTAACACGACGTCCTAAGGCTGCACGAAAAGCATTATTCAACGTGGTGGTGTTGTTGCCAGGGTTCCTCCGAGCCATAATCCATAGGTAGTGTCATCCACTGCAGTACTAGCCATTGGGCAGCCTGAGCGAGGTATGTCATCGACAGTTACTGTGTCTCTGTATCTCCTCCATGTCCAAAGAACATCGCTTCGGTTCACTCCGAGACGCGTGGACACTTCCTTGTTGAGAGCCCTTCCTAGCACAAAGTAACAATGCATACGCGATCAAACCGCGGTACTGACCGTCTAGGCATAGTTGAACTACAGACAACATGAACCGTGTACCTCCTTCCGGGTGGAATGACTGGAACTGAGCGGTTGTCGGACCCCTCTGTGTAATAGGCGCTGCTGATGAATGGTTGTTTACATCTTTGGGCGGGCTTAATAACATCTCTGAACAGTCAAAGGGACTGTGTCTATGATACAATACCCTAAGTCAATGTCTATCCTCAGGAGTTCTGGGAACCGGGGTGATCCAAAACGTTTTTTGAAGCGTGTACTAGAAGATTCAAATCAATCAGTCAGAAAACAAAGCAAAAAAAGAAATTATTCATTTATATCGACTATGCAATGATGTGAAAAATGTGTTTTTCGTTACCAGGTATGCAACTTGTTTTTTGCACAGTAATCGTCATACAAACATTTAAAACAGAACTTAAGTGCCTATTGCACTATGGACAAAATAGTGCACATTTTGATATTCCTGGCTGTGTCTGCCAGTAGTTTATTTGCAGTAGTTTATTTGCTAGAAGCTCGCCTTGATGCAGCTTGATACACGTGATGTAGCATATGGTACAATAGTGAAGTGAAGTACAAGTGATAGATAGTACAGTATGTACCAGTCCCGTGGGAGAGTCCGCCAATTGCACTGAACTTGCTTTTGATTGGTCGGCACGTTTGGATGTTTGGCGCCAAAACGCCTAAATTCTCTTATTACTTAATTATATACTTTTCATTGTATTTAACCCAGTTTTTAGTATGAGAACCTCTTATGGTTACCCTACAAGTCTATTGTTTTTGTTAATTAAATGTCATTAATTTTGAGAAACTTAAGAGTAATGATATTGCATCCGAAATGTTTTGGACAACTTCGGGTCGCTTTGGCGTGACTGGGAGACGAAGTACTTCGGCAGCGCTAGTCACTCTATTTTGAGCATTCTGGAGGCCAGACATGTATCTCTGTTTCGGGCGTTCTGGAGAGTCCGGGATGTACCTCAGTATCGCACATTACTTAGATGCCAATATGTAATGGTCACTCTGTTTCGGGTATTCTTCAGAGCCGGTCATGTTGTACTCTATATCGGGTGTAACTTTGTTGTGTAAATATAATATACACATTGTCCAGTGCGCACCGGAGAGCCAGACATGTATATCATATTTCGGCAGTTGGATGGAAAATATACCATACAATTAAGATAGCTATGCCGAGTGCTGTAAAAGACAGTGTAAATGTGTGAATATTTTAATAATAACCAAACAGGATACATTAATGAGAAGCATCACCTACAATCAATGTCAGTACTACAGACCTTGCTCTCAATAGGTACTAGACTAACCTGGGCAAGTGGCACCCCGCAAAAAGCACAACCATAGGTTCGAAGTGACAGCGTAGCAGCCACCACCGAAGAAGGTTCCACGACAGACGAGGTGTCTTCTGCGCTGAGGACACAACTTTAGAAGACGACAGGTTGGTGGAACGAATTGAAGCAGACTCACATTCAAGCTCTCCAGATCTCTCCAGCTTACAGATCTGACTGACGAACATGAAGAATTAAATGAAAGAAGCATCTATAAGTAAAACGAAATTCAAGCAAAATGGAAGACATATGCAATGAATGCATTTATGAGGTGATAAAACAAAAGGAATTAAATCGAAATTAATACATAAAATTGATTGACGACACATGAACAAAGATTTCAAGTGCGAAAAGAATGATAGCAAGAAAAATGAGAGAAAATGAAGCAGTTGATATTATGATTAAAATTATGTGACAAAGGAATGGAAATAAAAAATTGTATTCAAATCAGTTAATTCAATTAAAATGACTATCAAAGTTACTTCGATAGAGATTTATAAATAGAAATAAGATCTTTTGCCCCTAACGAGAATCGAACCCTCCTGCCTCAAGCATGCAAAGCTACGATGCTATTCATTACACCACGTGATCATATTATATTTATCAACTGTTTTAACGCTATTGTCACAAAAAATTCCGAATTTTTTTCAATTACGCGCAAAAGAGGGCTCACCAGGGTGAATGGTTGCAGTGTGTGATATCTGGGATCTTAGCCTACATAACCGAATAGATAATTTCAAAAAGTCGATGCCAAAGCTGTGGACCTCTCCTTGTTAGCCAGACGCTTAAATAATTAACACCATTCATATCCAATGGATATTGCACATACACTCCTGGAAATTGAAATAAGAACACCGTGAATTCATTGTCCCAGGAAGGGGAAACTTTATTGACACATTCCTGGGGTCAGATACATCACATGATCACACTGACAGAACCACAGGCACATAGACACAGGCAACAGAGCATGCACAATGTCGGCACTAGTACAGTGTATATCCACCTTTCGCAGCAATGCAGGCTGCTATTCTCCCATGGAGACGATCGTAGAGATGCTGGATGTAGTCCTGTGGAACGGCTTGCCATGCCATTTCCACCTGGCGCCTCAGTTGGACCAGCGTTCGTGCTGGACGTGCAGACCGCGTGAGACGACGCTTCATTCAGTCCCAAACATGCTCAATGGGGGACAGATTCGGAGATCTTGCTGGCCAGGGTAGTTGACTTACACCTTCTAGAGCACGTTGGGTGGCACGGGATACATGCGGACGTGCATTGTCCTGCTGGAACAGCAAGTTCCCTTGCCGGTCTAGGAATGGTAGAACGATGGGTTCGATGACGGTTTGGATGTACCGTGCACTATTCAGTGTCCCCTCGACGATCACCAGTGGTGTACGGCCAGTGTAGGAGATCGCTCCCCACACCATGATGCCGGGTGTTGGCCCTGTGTGCCTCGGTCGTATGCAGTCCTGATTGTGGCGCTCACCTGCACGGCGCCAAACACGCATACGACCATCATTGGCACCAAGGCAGAAGCGACTCTCATCGCTGAAGACGACACGTCTCCATTCGTCCCTCCATTCACGCCTGTCGCGACACCACTGGAGGCGGGCTGCACGATGTTCGGGCGTGAGCGGAAGACGGCCTAACGGTGTGCGGGACCGTAGCCCAGCTTCATGGAGACGGTTGCGAATGGTCCTCGCCGATACCCCAGGAGCAACAGTGTCCCTAATTTGCTGGGAAGTGGCGGTGCGGTCCCCTACGGCACTGCGTAGGATCCTACGGTCTTGGCGTGCATCCGTGCGTCGCTGCGGTCCGGTCCCAGGTCGACCGGCACGTGCACCTTCCGCCGACCACTGGCGACAACATCGATGTACTGTGGAGACCTCACGCCCCACGTGTTGAGCAATTCGGCGGTACGTCCACCCGGCCTCCCGCATGCCCACTATACGCCCTCGCTCAAAGTCCGTCAACTGCACATACGGTTCACGTCCACGCTGTCGCGGCATGCTACCAGTGTTAAAGACTGCGATGGAGCTCCGTATGCCACGGCAAACTGGCTGACACTGACGGCGGCGGTGCACAAATGCTGCGCAGCTAGCGCCATTCGACGGCCAACACCGCGGTTCCTGGTGTGTCCGCTGTGCCGTGCGTGTGATCATTGCTTGTACAGCCCTCTCGCAGTGTCCGGAGCAAGTATGGTGGGTCTGACACACCGGTGTCAATGTGTTCTTTTTTCCATTTCCAGGAGTACATGTAAGATACTAGAAGACACTGAAAATTATTATGGTCATTTTGCGACCTTTTACTAAATTAACAACACAGTATTAAATTAGTTATTAACGAAGTGTACAAAGCAAGCGTTCATCCAGTCTTGTTACATGATGTGATAAAACTTACGTACAATTTTAAACATATATGAACTAGTAAATTGGGCGCATTCACCCATAAGGAAGGTTAAGTAATGATCTGGGAAACTCCTGCTTCTTTCATTCTACTAGTCACTGTGGAGGATTTCCGAACAAATCTTTTATAAAGTCACCTGTAATTTTTTACACACATGCATGATTTGAAAGGTGGCTTTTTTCGTGCCTACTGACGTTATCTGCTTTCACATCACGCATAATATGGATTGCTCCGGGGATCCAGTTGTTAGTTATTTTTGTAATCTAATGAGAAAACGCTGAATAACTAGCAAAAGGATAATATACTTAGAGTTGGAGTGTGGAATATCAGAAATTTGAAAGTGGTTAGGAAGTTAGAAAATCTGAAAAGAGAAATGGAAAGGTTCGTGTTCTTCAGTCTGTACTTTGAGCAGGCACTGAAGAAAAACAGGAAGAAAGTTGTAATATGAGCTGAAGTTCGGGGAGAGAAATAAAAATTTTTAGGTTTCCTATTTAAATTGTAATTCTGAAAGAGGCTGCAAAGGACGTGGAAATTCAGTTGTCTTGAATGAATATTACATTGAAAGGAGATTATAAGGTGAACAGCAGCCTAATTAAAATAATGGTAATGGATGTACGCGAATAAAATCCGGTGATGCTGATTGATGTACATTAGAAACTGAGAAAATGAAAGTAGCAGTCGAGTTTTGGTTTTGTGGAACAGAATAACTAACGACAGCAGAAACAGTGTCAGTATAACATCCACACTTGCAAGAAAATCGCCTCTTTAAAAAAAATTAGTATTTTAACATCTGGAATAAATTTAAATGTTAGAAAGTTTCTCTGAAAGTATTTCACCGCAACAAGTGAAATATGGTTGATAAACAGCGCAGACAATAAGACAATTGAAGCTTTTGAAGTGTGGTGCCGCAGAAGAATACTGGAGATCAGGTGGGCAGATTGGATAACCGATGAGGAGGTACTGAATTGGCCTGCGGAGAAAATATTATATCTCGACTTGATTCAAAGAAGTTGTCGTTAGATAAGACTCTTTCTGAGGCATCAAATATTAATTAACTTGGTAGTATTGGGACGATAAAAAAATGCGGAAGGTGACTTTGACTTCAGTACAGTAAGCTGATGGAAAAAGCTGTAAGCGTGTAGTAGTCATGCAGAGATGAAGAGATGAAGAGACCTGCACAGGACTAGCGAGGTGAACTGCATCAAATCAGTCTTCGGACGGAGACACAGACATTCAGTTGAATCTACTTTAACTAATATCGCACCATTTTAATTTTTTCATGGCCTGCTTTGAGTAACCTCTCATTCGCCTCAGAAACTCGCTTGCTGAACTATGTATTTCAGATCTTTGTTTTCTAAAGAATCCAACATCAACTCTCATAAACAAAAGATGAAAATAGTGATTTTACATAATTTTACCCTTGCTTCTCGTCTATGTTGGACCCGCAGGCTACGTAAGGTCTTAATATGACATCCTTTTACAAAATTAGCTGGAAGTAGTTTATTTCTTCTTGTTTTCGCAAAGGTATAGGACAAATTGGTTTCGGCGTTTGTGCCGCTTTCAGACGTTTCTGTTACATTGCCTTTATAAAGCATTTTATTCTACATCTGTGTAACAGAAGTATGAAGTTTTTGTTATGTATTATACTTACAACTAGATGAAGTGGCGTCCATAAAACATCTTGGAACGTAACTTCTTTTATTTACTGCGGTATTAATATAGGTCACGTATTTACCTTGTGTCGAAATTTAGTGTTATTTTCTGTCGGCTGTCAAACGACAGATCGCTCTATTGACGCATTATGTTTGTAAGTAAATTGTATCTTAGGTTGTCAGAGATATTAATTGCCAGAGATAATTTGCATTAGGTAGATGTAAGAATTTTAGTGATTTCTATTGTTTTTTGTTTATCGTGCAGCGTTCATTACTTTCTTCTGTTATGTTAATTAAGTTTTCCAGAAAATTTTTATGTTTGAGGTCCACTTGTCGTTTAGGATGTTTTCCGTCCATGTTATAGCGTTCATTACTTCTGTTTTTCAATTTTCTTTCATTTCGTTTTATAAATAAATCCTTCTTTCATTTAAATCTTCATGTCCATTATTTTGTCCATAGTGCAATAGGTATTTAGGTTATGTTTAAAATGTTTGTATGACGATTACCGTGCAAAAAAGAAAATGCACATCTGGCAATGAAAAATACAGTTTTCATATCATTGCACAGTCAATATAAATAGATCATTTCTTTTTTTTTACTGATAAATTGTAATTTTCGAATAATTGAATATTACAGTAGGTACATATAATTAAACTCATATTCACAAAAATTCCGACTGGAAACAGAATGATATAAAGAAAACATGAAACAAATGAAAACGTTGATATGGTGGTTAAAATTATGTAGTAAAGAAATATAAATAAAAAGTACATTTAAACCAGTTAACTGAGTAAAAGTAACGATCAAAGAATTTCGATAAAGATGTACCTGATGAAATTCGCATTTAAAATCTCCTCCACGTGAAGTTATTATCCTGCGCATTACACCATGCAACCAGTCTACGCAATACGACTTTTTTTTAATGTTATTAAGCATCACGTAAATTACGAATTTTTTTTCGTCAGTTACTCGCAAACGAGTGCCCACCAGGGTGAATGGATGCAGGTTGTCATACCTAACATCTTAATCTACATCGTCGTACAGATGGTTTCAAAAAGTCGATTCCCCTGCTGGGGACCCCTCCCTGTTAGGATTTTCCTGGCGCTGAAGTGAGTATTTCTTCATTGCTGAGGCAGCTTACAAAATAGACAATCAGTCTTAAAATTTCTCGGCATTAGAGAAAGATTTAGGAGAATAACAGAAGTAAACAGAAAAAATTATGTTTGTTCATCCAGGGGATCACTTGGCAGTTTTATTCCACTGAACACTATCTGGGGTACAATCACATTCAATATTTTTACGTGTTCTGTGGGCAGGCGAGCTTTATCAAGTTCCTTTAAAGAATATGTTACGTATCAAGCTAAAATAAGAAAAAGAAACGAGATCGAGTTAGCAGTATTCGCTAAGGCAGGGGTCACCAAACCGGTCCAGGGCAGCGATATCAGTTTATCCGCCTCCCTGACGGTACTTCATTTTGCTTGATAAAACGTGTGGAACCCGACATGTTATGATACAGTTTAAATTTAAACATTATTTTTCGAATTCTAGGAGATCTTCACACTTGCGGAGTTATGCGTTTTACTTTTATTATGTCCAGCTTTAAATTATTATATCTAGATACTATTCCTAGTTACTATACGGACTGATGATGCTGCCCGCACTCATGATTTTGTCACTTACCCGGTCCGCTGTGAAAAAGGTAGGTGACCTTTGCGCAAAGCGAAGGGGAATATTTTCCAGGCCTATTCTTCCAACTCATTTGGTTGCAATCCTCCTTGCATGCCTGCAGACCATATGTCACTACTGCTTCGCGGGTTGCCGGATCTCCCTGCAGATGCTTTGAGCGTCGCGATATTTGCTGTCGGTGTGAGCCTGTGCAACAAGTTGATGAAACTGTACACTACCAGCTGCGACTTTCAGCATACCACCAGCTACGTATTTCTCATTCATTGTCCACTCTGCTTCTTCAGCGCCTTCTAGATAGCTTATAAAATCGGAAATACTGAAATAAAGAACAGCAAATAAAACGAAAAATACACCGCAGATCTCTTCATAACTCTCCTTGTCAAATGGTTTGTGTTTTGTCTCACTAAATTCAAGCTTTTTACCAGTGCTACAAGAAAATCGAACAGTAAGGTAAATTGGACACAGTGTTAATATATACGCTGAAAATAAGCTACAGATATTAAAGGATCTTCAAATTTCCTCCAAGAAATAGCACCAATTAAAAAGTAATTATGTAACGTTGGAACATCATTAAAGAGTATTTACTTATATATTAAAATAAACGCTGCTCACTCGGCTGCGTACAAAATACTGTATACGGTTATGGTTGCATGAATTGCATATAATTTTTTACTAGTCACTAGAAATGTAAGTTAGCCGGTTCTGAATAATGCTACATCATTGAATGATAACTGTTGTATCATATCTTAATTTGTGTGCATTTCACTTGAGTCGATTCTGGTGGTTGTATTATAAATGTATTCTGAATTGACATAAGAAATTATAACGATCCTACACACCTCTATTGTATTCGTAAATATCGCACAGTTTTATCGTTTCTTTCTCACGAGTGGCTGGTCGTGCCTGCTAAACTGCGTGACCTTGATGCACTGTTGAACGGCTATCGTTGTGTCTGGCTACGTACTGGTAGAGATCAACAATAACTTCACTTTCAGAAACGATTTTACTTAAATCGAACCCTCTTTTATAAAAGACAACCCTGTACAACTCTCTTTCACTATTGTTAAGTCTGTAGTAATTATTCCGGAGCATTTACTAGAAACTTTAGGGGAGTCGTTCTCTCTAGAAACAACATTTAACACTTGACTTCACTCTTATCCTCGATTATTGTTTTTACAAGTAAATATTCCCAATGAAACACAGTACCAGTATTTACTATTGAGGGAGTCTAATTTCCTTCTGAAATGTAGTAATTCTGCCTCCTAAATACAATCACCAGATCTGAAAAGGCACATTTTGAAAACAGTTCTGTCATGGAACAGGAAACAGTTAATATATTTGTCTTTGAATAATTACAGCTTTAGCTTTTAGAACCAGAATGAAGTTGTCAGCATATTTAATGTGTCTTTTCAACAACCATATTGTGGAGGTTTTCAAATTAAAACGAGGTCAGTTATTATTATAGATCGACATGACTTGAAAAGCCAAACATATTATTTTAATTACATACTGTTACAAAGCGACTAGTCAAATATTCTTACGTAAATGAACGGCACAATTTTTACGTTAAATCCATTTTTTTTTCAATTAACAAATAAAACAGTATTTTAAGATAAGATTTTCGCAAAGAAAAATAAAAGGTACTTGAAAAAATAATGTAACACTTTTCTCAATTAACTTCTACTGTATCATTCCAGAAAACGCAGTCACGACATTTTCAGTTAAGGAAAGTCTCTCTCCTGTTAAAAGTCTAGTTACCAATTAACTTTTCAGTAGCTTGTCGTTTTAGACACAGTGCAGTTGAGAATATGGTGCAAAATCCTTTGAAAGTATCTTTACGTCCCATGTTATTTACATAGATCAGAAACACTATATTGTCTACCTTTGGAATTATTGAATTATTCTTGAAGTAATGGTAGTGCAATTCTTACGCACCATAAGTTTTCCATGAAGTACAAGGGCGCTGTCTGCTGACCCAACCTACTGCCGCATTTCTCTCATAAAAAAAGGTCCAGAACTAAAATAACCAGGGAAAACCCTTAGCATTTAACTTCGGATTCAACATGCGTAATAGCTTTCGTATATCAGTAGTTGAACACCACTCTTTATATTAAATTATTCAATAGGTTTGTTTATAAATAACTCATCTGCTAGCAGTCAAGATTTTCTTTATTTTTCGCGCGACGCGTTTCGGGAATTAATTCCATTTTCAAATGCGTTTTTTTGTGTTTTTTATGTCATTCCTATGTGATGTTGTCGATGTGTAAGATTCTGCTTCATTTCGTTGACTTTACTGCAATATATAAGGAAAACACGCGATTTTTAGTTTGTTGGCGATCTTTTTGTGAAGTTAGTGGCAAAATTTAGAAGAATTTCTACTTAGAGTTTCCTTATGGTCCATTTGAGTAGAGTCTCACACACACTTAACGTCACACACAACTTGTTGTACATTTTTAAACATCGAAAACATTTTACATAAACAAAACAGTGACACAGATGTTCTTACGAGTAGTCAACAGAGATGACATTATAGGCCTTCCTCAGAGTATGATATGCTTTTGTACAGAGGTTATTTACCTTAACAATTTGGATCATAATTCACTTATGTCTATTTTACAATTGTGCTTATTTCTATGTGATACTATTTTTATTTAGGTATACTATCGAAACATCTGAAGAAATTCACTGATTCACTTTCAAGTTTTTCGTTTGATATTTTATCTTCATATTTTGTGGAATGTGAATATGTCTCCAGTTCTTCTAGCAAATCCATTTTATGTCCTTCATTTAGCCGGTGGAGTACTTTGACATTTTGCTCTATTTTTCCAAATTGGTGTCCCGTATTATGTACATGTGTTGCTATTGCTGATGTAGTGTGCCTGTTGTGTGTGTAGGCTTTTATGTGCTCTGTGTACCTGGTGTTGAAATTACGGCCTAGTTTGTCCTAGGTAGAACATGGAGGATTCCTGGCATGTGACCTTGTGTATTCCAGAGTCTGAGTATGGGTCATGCTTACACTTTATATTGTGTATTAGCTTTTGTTGTAGTTTATTAGATGTAGAAAACCCAATTTTTACTTTGTGATTTTTGAAAATATTTGTAATCTTCTGTGATACATTGCGAATGTATGGGATACTAGATATATATTTGTTTTTCTCTTTTTCTTTTGTGGCGCAGTTTGTATCTGGCTCTTTCTTCACTTTGTCTAGGATTGTGTCAACCATGCAAGCATTGTACCCATTGGCAACTGCAGTCTTTTTCACTGTGTTTATTTTTTGTTGCATGTTTTCTTGGTTCAATGGTACTTTAGTTTCCTACGTAGCGTTGACCTGTATGCTGTCTGTTTATGGATATTTGGGTGATATGAGGTTGCAGGGATTGTAGTGTCAGTCATTGTGTTTTTCCTTCTGCTATCCATTACCAAACCGACAATTGATTGATGCTTCAGGAAGTGTTACCGTTTTTTTCAATTTGCGCCACAAGTTACTTTTTTCCCCAATTCAATTCAATACCTGCTCTTTTGTTATTCACTCTACCTACCAATCTTCAGTATTGTGTGTAAAACCGGGGACCTACAAACGACAAACGACGGAGAGGCTTCGTCCCTGCCGTAGCCCTCAGTGGTTCACACAACCTTACAACAGCAGTCCACTCATCCCACCGTCGTCCCACACCGAACCCAGAGTTATTGTGCGGTTCGGCCCCCAGTGGAGGACACCCCCACGCCTCCCGTCGCCACCGTTCCGCCGGGAACGTCTCATACCACAAATGTTTGCGTGGTAGAGTAACTACGGTATAGGCGTACGTGGAGACTGTTTCGCAGCAATTGCCGACATAGCGTAACTGGGGCGGAATAAGGGGAACCAGCCCGCATTCACCGAGGGAGATGGAAAACCGCCTTAGAAAACCATCCACAGGCTGGCCAGCACACCGGACCTCGACACTAATCCGCTCGCGGATTAGTGTCGGGGACCGGCACGCCTTCGCGCTCGGGAAGCAGTATTACTCTACAGCACTACTTTTCTTGTTTGAACAGTTATCGTCCACTTTTCACTTCCATACAAGGGTACAATCTAGACATACGTATTCATGAAAGTCTTTGAGATACTTAAATTGCTACTAAATGGTAACAAATTTCTTTTTTTAGAAGTACATTTCTTCCTATTACGAGTTTGCATTTTACATTCTCTCTACTTCGATAATCATCACTTCACTTTATTGCTGCCCAAAATAGCAAAAGTCATCTACTCACTTCCTAGCTGATTCCCTGATCATCATTTGATTGAATTCTACTACAGCCCGTTACCCTTTTTTGTTGATTTTCATCTTTTAATATCTTCTGAAGACTATCCTTTCAAATGACCTTTAAACTTGTTAGTCGTCTATGCGGGAATTACAATGGCGTTGGCAATCCTCAAATTTTTTATGTCTTTTGTCTGAGATTTAATTCCATTCCACGTTTCTCCTATGTTTCATCTACTGCATACTCAGTATACAGACTGAATAACACTCGGATAGACTACAACTCTTTATCATTCCCATCTGATTTAGGCTTCCCTTTAATATCCTTCGACTCTTTACAAATGTAGTCTGCTTTCTGTACAAGTTATTAACATCCTTCCGCTCCCTGTATTTTATTCCTGCTTCCTTCAGATCTTAGGAGGATGCAGTCCTTTAAACAGTATCAAAAGTTTTCTCTAAATATACAGATTCCTATAAACGTAGGTTTGCCTCCCTTCACTCTTGTTGTTGTTGTTGTGGTCTTCAATCCTGAGACTGGTTTGATGGAGCTCTCCATGCTACTCTATCCTGTGCAAGCTTATTCATCTCCAAGTACCTACTGCAGCCTACATCCTTCTGAATCTGTTTAGTGTATTCATCTCTTGGTCTCCCTCTACGATTTTTAACCTCCACGCAGCCCTCCAATACTAAATTTGTGATCCCTTGATGCCTCAGAACATGTCCTACCAACCGATCCCTTCTTCTAGTCAAGTTGTACCACAAACTCCTCTTCTCCCCAATTCTATTCAATACCTCTTCATTAGTTATGTGATCTACCCATCTAATCTTCAGCATTCTTCTGTAGCACCACATTTCGAAAGCTTCTATTCTCTTCTTGTCCAAACTATTTATTGTCCATGTTTCACTTCCATACATGGCTACAGTCCATACAAATACTTTCAGAAACGACTTCCTGACACTTAAATCTATACTCGATGTTAACAAATTTCTCTTCTTCGGAAACGCTTTCCTTGCCATTGCCAGTCTACATTTTATATCCTCTCTACTTCGACCATCATCAGTTATTTTGCTCCCCAAATAGCAAAACTCCTTTACTACTTTAAGTGTCTCGTTTCCTAATCTAATTCCCTCAGCATCACCTGACTTAATTCGACTACATTCCATTATCCTTGTTTTGCTTTTGTTGATGTTCATCTTATATCCTTCTTTCAGGACACTGTCCATTCCGTTCAACTGCTCTTCCAAGTCCTTTGCTGTCTCTGACAGAATTACAGTGTCATCGGCGAACCTCAAAGTTTTTATTTCTTCTCCATGGATTTTAATACCTACTCCGAATTTTTCTTTTGTTTCGTTTACTGATTGCTCAATATACAGATTGAAAAACATCGGGGAGAGGCTGCAACCCTGTCTCACTCCCTTTCCAACCACTGCTTCCCTTTCATGCCCCTTGACTCTTATAACTGCCATCTGGTTTCTGTACAAATCGTAAATAGTCTTTCGCTCCCTGTATTTTACCCCTGCCACCTTCAGAATTCGAAAGAGAGTATTCCAGTCAACATTGTCTAAAGCTTTCTTTAAGTCAACAAATGCTAGAAATGTAGGTTTGCCTTTCCATAATCTTTCTTCTAAGATAAGGCGTAAGTTCAGTATTGCCTCACGTGTTCCAACATTTCTACGGAATCCAAACTCATCTTCCCGAGGTCGACTTCTACCAGTTTTTCCATTCGTCTGTAAAGAGTTCGCGTTAGTATTTTGCAGCCGTGACTTATTAAACTGATAGTTCGGTAATTTTCACATCTGTCAATGCCTACTTTCTTTGGGATTGGAATTATTATATTCTTCTTGAAGTCTGAACTATCTTCTAGGATACTTCGTAGCGATAGTACCGCCCAGCGTGTCCCTACATTTCTCCGGAACCAAAACTGATATTCCCCAAGGCTGGCGTCCGCTAGATTTCCAGTCTTCTATAAATAATTAGTGTCAATACTTTCCAACAATGGCCTATTAAACGCCTTCTTTGGAACTGGGATTATTGCAAACTTCCTTACGTCTGACCGCATTTCGCCTGTCTGCTGTCCGCCGATGAGCCGAAACATTGTGATCACCTGTTTAACAGCGTGTCGTTCCAATGTTTGGCGTTCATTCTACAAGTCCTTGACGGGATTCCAGAAGTATGTGGCACCAGATTTCTGCGTGCAGGTCAGGCAGTTACCGCAAATTTCGGAATGGTGTTTTACGGGCACGCAGCTGGCCCCGCATGTGTCCCAGTGCGTACAGATGACGTACATTTGCTGGCCAAGACATCAGTGAGAGTTCCCTACAGTGCCACTGAAACCACTGTTGCACGATTTTGATACTACAACACGGGCAGTTATCCTGCTGGAAGATATCACCGTGGGGGGTGACTTCAAGCATGAGGCGATGCAGGTGATGCGCAATAACGTTCACATAGTTCACTGCTGTCAAAATGCCTTGGATTACCACGACAGATTCCATCGAAGCCCAACTCAGTGTACCCCATAGCATAATTCTGCCCTCACCAGCCTCCGTCTGTAGCGCAGTGATTTTTTTGTGCAGCCATTCGCCTCGATGACGGCGTGTAAGGACCCAACTGTAGACCTTGTGTAACAAGAAATGTGATCCATTCCACAAGCGACATCTTTCTATAGATCCACGGTGAAAACTCAGTGATGCTGTGCCCACTGCAATCACAACTGTCGGTGTCGTTTGGTCTACACAGGAATACGTAGGGCTCGTGCGATGTGGAGCTTCATGTTCGACAATGGCCTTTGAACGGTGTGCTCCAAGACACCTGTGACTGCACCAGCATTGTACTCTGTCGTCAGATCCATCCCAGGCAGCTGCCTATCCTGGATTTCACAGAAGGGGATCCTCCAACCTCTACGTTTTAGATGAGACGTGGTCGTCCAATACCACACGGCCTACTCGTTATTTCATCATCCTTCACTCACTTTCCACTGGTGCTTACGACATTAGCACAACAGCAGGCGACCAGCTTCGCGCGTTTCAGAGATTCTCGTTTCCAGTCGTACGGTCATAACAATGTGCCCTTTGTTAAAACTTCCTACGTCAGTGTGTGTCCACAGCAGCGGCCCGTATCTTCGCCATGATGACTGCCCATTGCCGGCCGCTGTGGCCGAGCGGTTTTAGGCGCTTCAGTCCGGAACAGCGCTGCTGCTACGGTCGCAGGTTCGAATCCTGCCTCGGGCGTGGATGTGTGCGATGTCATTAGTTAGGTTTAAGTAGTTCTAAGTCTAGGAGATTGATGGCCTCAGATGTTAAATCCCATAGTGTTTAGAGACATTTGAACCATTTTGAACTGCCCATTAGTCCCTCTGCCGCTTACATTCTTTCCTTCCTATGTCACGTGCCCGCAATAACACCAGAAGTCATTCAGCTACGCGGTGGGCAGTGATCATAATGTTTTGGCTCATCAGTGTGTCTTGCACGCGAGGTACAATAATTTTTTCGTGGCTGGCTCCCAAAAGGATCTCTATAATACTGATGGAATGTTGGATACTTTAGGTACTTTGTTTCTTCTTAGATCTTTCATGTTCTTTGAAATTCTTCTCGCGGTATATATCTCCCATCTCATCTTCACCGATTTCCTCTCATTTTATAAAACTTTGCAGTAAATCTGCGTTCCAAACGTCGTGGCCTCCCCTTGTTAGACCTGAGTTGGCTTTCTTTGCTGCGCCCGGAACAGGTCTTGGGTTGGCCGTCGTATATGACGACCTCACGGCACCCGCTGATTTGCAGGTGAGATGGCACGTGGCGATGGAGATCGATAGTGATCTGCAGTACACCGATAAGAACTGGGTACGTTTGGAATTGTGCCCAGCGTTCCGCTGTGTGAACATGTACAGTGCCATAGGAACGGAAAACCGCGATAACGTCTTCTGCCGGGAGCTCGAAATGGAGTTCGAAAACTCGTATGGTGAGTATTCTAGAGCCTTCGTGGTCGATAGTGACCGCACCGACATTTCCGTCGGCGTGGCAAAAGCGTAGTCTACGTTTGGTGTCACGAAGTATTCTTTCGCACACCGCGTCATTGACGACTTTGACGTACACCGTACTGCTCAGTATGGACAAATGGATGCCCAAGATGTCGGAAGCAACGTCACGTAGGGTGGCAGAAACTGAATCATAGTGTTGATTTTCTAAAACGGTTGGCCATGGCTCTACTACGCATAAGCGACACGTAAGTGACAGTCGCTGAAAAGTTAACAACAGCGATCGCGCGCGCTCCGCAGGCGGAAACAACAGCACGTCCGCACTGCACGGCTGCGAAATCCGGACTGACCCGTAGGCCACGGGTTCTAAAGTTCTTCTCCTATTTCCTCTAATTCCACCTCCTCCTCCTTCTCCGTGTACCAATCAACTCCTCTCCTCTCTCTCTGTCCATTTCTCCCTTTCCCATCTCTGCGCTCCTACTATCTGTGCCTATCTCCTCCTTCCCTCTCGCTATCTGTCCGTTTGCTCGTCCTCTCTTCTCTCTCAATGTTATCACACCCACACAATAGGAGGCTGGTGCTTCCTACCGTAACTGTATTTCTTTGCAGATTGTAACTAATATGTGTACCATATATGATTGAATTCGTTGCAGCAGTTTAGGATGAGGTTTTTACTCCGGTTTATGCTCGCATACGCACATGTCAAATATATTTCACACATATTTAACATATTTCACGGGTATTTGCACATGTATTTCACCTGAATGCCTTGCGAATTTCGCCCTGCAGTTTCATTACCGTAACTGTATTTCTTCGCAGGTTGTATCTAATATGTGTACCATTTTGATTGAATTCGTTGCAGCGGTTTAGGATGAGGTTTTTACTCCGGTTTCTGCTCGCATACGCACAAGTCAAATATATTTCACACATATTTAACATATTTCACGGGTATTTGAACATGTATTTCACCTGAATGTCTAGCGAATTTCGCCCTGCAGTTTCATTATCACCCAGCTTAATGTTTATGATGTCGTATCTCTTTAAATGTGTTGTACAATGATACAATTTTGCAGGTACATCCAGTGGTATATGCGCCTAATGTCTACGAAATGTTTTGTGAATAGAGTTAATGGTAAAGAAGTAAAAAAAGTCATGCATGATGCCGCAGTTTTACTGCATAAACTGCGAAAATGCTTTTTTTTCCCCTTTCGTCTCTAAGTGTGATCGTCACCGACAAAAAGTTTGATAAAGATTTGAAATTATGTGTAATGTTCATTACAAGTATCTAAGAGCTCTCATTCTCAGATACTGGATGACTTATATGTGGTTATTGTCGCGTAGTGGGCTACATCACTTTATCAACGCCACCCACTTGACAGGTACGTAGCTCCTACTCCCACAGTGATTCTTGCCAGACACTAAATGATTGCCGGCCGGAGTGGCCGAGCGGTTCTAGGCACTACAGTCGGTAAACGCGAGACCGCTACGATCGCAGGTTCGAATCCTGCCTCGGGCATGGATGTGTGTGATGTCCTTAGGTTAGTTACGTTTAAGTAGTTCTAAGTTCTAGGGGACTGATGACCTCAGAAGTTAAGTCCCATAGTGCTCAGAGCCACTTGAACCATTTTTTGAACTAAATGATAAGTGTACTAAGATTGTCTGATACCAGTCTAATGGTTTAGGAGGAGATGTGTAACACACATACATGTATACGTACATCTAGCTATCCATTTTAATAATTCGTATGGATCAAGAAAGATATGTCCCTGATGAACCTCTCTGTTGTTAATGTGACTGCCTGCCTTGACTGTGCTGATTACAGTACAACAGGTCTAAATCAGAGAAGAAAAAAAGACAAATTAATACAGGCGGAGTAATCGGTGATCGAGTTATGTAGTCGTCGAGCTTCATTGCCGGCGCAGAAGTGGATGAGAACAAATCCATATTTTGTTACATTCCACGTTCTGTAGAAACATTTGGCATAAATTCTGAGAACAGATGTATGTTGATGAATTTATTGATGAACGGCAGAGTATCGTTGAAGTGTAAGTGTTTTTTGTTATTGTTATGCTTTCCCGAACACCGATAGAGAATTCGGTTAATATTTTTCTCTGCAAAATGAAATTTTCATTCTTCAGCGGAGTGTGCTCTATTATGAATCTTTCTGGCATATTTGAGCACTTGCCCGCGAAAGTTCCTGAGTTCAAGCCTCGGTCCGGCACATAGCTTCAATCTGCCAGGAAGTTCAATATCATTTGATTCGATACTTTGTAGTTAGGAAGGGTCGGCTCCATATTTCACAAGGAGAAAACCATTTACATGAAAGAGAACAGCGCAGAATTATATCATGTGGTGTTCTAATCCCATTTTAAAGTTATTTTATTACTGCACACTGTCAATAGGTCGCGATTGCTGGTATCCATCCTGATTTTCAAGCCTCCTTACAGAATGCGTCAACTTGAGGCAGCTGTATCCTCACACCCGTCTAAAATCAGTCACAAGTTTTGCCAGGACGTTTCTGCCAGCATTGTCGCCTCCTGAAATATCGCCCCATTCCCCTTCCACAGCCTTTATTCCGTTGTATGATATCCGTTGATTTCGTAATTTGTCAAATTTGTTTTACTTTTATTTTGACGGCTGGATGCCCTTCTTGTCTCCACAGTCACCAGCGAAGGGGGTGGGGGGGGGGGGGGGAGTCGTGTGCGCCATCTGTCTGTCAATAGTATAAACTTTGTTTTCTGTCTTATTGTATTTTAACTGTTCGTGTATTGTATTTCCTGAGCCAGAGCTTGGCGACCAACCCAGCATTTGTCTAAACGAGCGTATAAAAGCTCATAACAACCACATGCTGGTAACCTAGTTATTAACAAGCTGTCACACACACCAGCACACCATGCGTGAAGCTGTACGAGCAGATCTCTTAAAAGACACTACCTATACTGAAGTTTTCTTTTACCCCCTTCTTTAATGTTATATCAAAGTATTTCAGGGTTCTATCTGACAACAGTTCGCGTGTTCACTCTGTAACCGGAAGGCCTTCCTTCACAATCACCTTCTAGCAACGAAAAGACAGTTATATTACAAACACCTCAACTCTTAACGTACGTGTTATTAGTTTTAGACGTTTGAGTATTTTGTAGAACAGGTTGGAGATCTTCTCAAATTTCTCCTAAGCGGTCTGACAAAATTGCTATAAGGTACAGGCAGCTTCGGCAGTGTACGATGCTTTCAGTTAGACTGTGACTCGTTTCCTCTCTCTGACAATGCAGTATGCCAACAGCTATGTTCGTCGGGTAGTAATTTCAGTGTAAGAAAGACAAAGAGTCACTGGATCATTTGTGTGGGTTATCATTTTGAAGAAAATATTTTTTCAGCTACTTTCTGAAGTTCGAAGTAAAATTTTTATGTACAGATAATTTTTTATTTACAGACACATAAATAAAATAAATAAATAGATAATATATTTCTAAAAGTACGACTCAACTTGTGAAGAGCTACAATGACACAGCCATGTCAATAACTTATAATACTGGATGAAGCGTAAAATTCTGGCAGGCCACAACACAGATTAGCTGCGTTTGTCAGGTTCCGCCAGTGGTATCCCCGCAGAGCTCTTGCTCCAGAGACCGCCAGCCTACCACTCGTCCCGGCAGTTGCCCGCGGGGTCCCGCCTCTGTCCCTCAGGACACGGGATGTCCGGCACGTTGATGAAGCTCAGCAGGCCCTGCTGCCTCGTCGTCGCGTCCGCGGCAGCTGCGGGGGACACCGCGGCCCTCGTGGTAGCCGTAGTCGTAGCAGACTGCAAGGAAAACATTTCAATTGAGGACACAGTCTTGTCTTTACCTTCCCGCAATCCAAGTCCTTTCATGACAACTGAGGTGTTAAGAAGAAACTAATTGCATGTTATTGAAAGTCTAGAATGAAAAATGGTTCAAATGACTCTGAGCACTATGGGACTTAACATCTGAGGTCATCAGTCCCCTAGAACTTAGAACTACTTAAACCTAACTAACCTAAGGACATCACACACATCAATGCCCGACGCAGGATTCGAACCCGTGACCGTAGCAGTCGCGCAGTTCCAGACTGAAGCGCCTAGAACCGCTCGCCCACCGCGGCCGGTAGTCTAGAATGAAGCTGCACTTTTCATGCAGCTAAGATATTTTGATAAAGTGTTGCAGTAGCTGTACATTCCCTACCTACGTTCAGTAAAATTCTCACAGATGCCTGACATAGAGTGGCTTCTTACTTGTTATTGAAAAGGAAATTTTGCCGATACAGAAAAGAAAAAATAGTCAGGTGATGATTATAAGTGACAAGTGACAAATAACTGCAACAAAATAACGGATGTGTTTTCGATAACGTTCTGCCAAATTGTATTGTCTATCTTGTGTGGAGTAGAGTCCAAAATTTTAATAAATAAACAGATATTCTGAAATATCCTCTCTTACTCCGTCCGAACAGGCCTTGGAAAGCCCAACGGTACCGACAGGCCGCCGTGTCATCCTCAGCCCACAGGCGTCACTGGATGCGGATATGGAGTGGCATGTGATCAGCACACCGCTCTCCCGGCCGTATGTCACTTTACGAAAACGGAGCCGCTATCACTCAATCACTTAGCTCCTCAGTTTATCTCACAAGGGCTGAGTGCACCCCGCTTGCCAACAGCACTCGGAAGAGCGGATAGTCACCCACCCAAGTGCTAGTGCAGCCCGACAGCGCTTAACTTCGGCTATCTGAGGAGAACCGATTTTAGCACTGCGGCAAGACCGTTGGCATCCTAAACATAGAAAGTGTTAACTCCAAAGCATTCGCTTAGTGAAAATAAAGTTGTGGTCTCAGCTATCAACGAATAATTAAATGAAAATGATATCGAAACGATTTTGCGAGGATACGAAGAATGTTCTGAAGTGCAGCTTGTTGCACTATATCTGTTCGACTTTAAATAGAACTCCTGGGCAAAATAATAGCATATAAAGTACATTCGAAACTCAGACAATGTACGAGTCTATAGCGAGCCACATGAGCGAAAAAAGGAAATGAACAATACAAAACAAACAGAAGGTCTGGAACATACGCTAATATAAAAACATCCACCCGCCAAGGTAGCCGAGAGCGCAAAGCCCTGCTTCCTGGACTCGGGTAGGAGCGCCGTCCCCAAGCCCCATATCGAATCCGCCCGGCGGATTAACGACGGTGGCCGATATGCCGGCCAGCCTGGATGTGGTTTTTAGGCGGTTTTCCACATCCCGCTAGGTGAATACCGGGCTGCTCCCCATGTTCCGCCTCAGTTACACGGCTCGCAAACATCTGAACACTTTCGCACTATTCCATGGATTACACTCGACGCAGACAGTTGGGGTACACTACTTCTGTCCTAGGGGGTGGCATGAAGGGCATCCGGCCACCCCTTAAACATTAACATGCCAAATCCGAATAACGATGGCTGACCCTGCGTAACTGCGGGACAAGTCTCAAGCGATAGATAGATAGATAGATAGAACTCTAATATAAAAACATAGACCTTCTTGAAGAAAGTAAATAAGATAACTGAGAAATGTTCAATGAAATAGTGTCCATTTCATCACAAACAAAACATGACGCATCTCATGAAGAATGGTGGAAACTTCTACTGGATTCCAGTACTGAAAGTAACTGAGGGGGAAACCCATGCCACAATACTTTTGAAGCAAATGTTCCATACAGATGAAAACACATGCTATAGGTAAACGAGACTAGATGAAGTAGAAATCGTTTTGTATGTCGTGCGTAAAAAATATGTAAAGAATTCAACGGGTGGATAAACGAAATGAAGAGCTGCGAGGAATCTGAGCAATCTATATAATTTTCTACCTTAAAGAAGCAGCGGGTTAACGGTTCGAATAACTTTACACGAATCGTTAAAGTAGCATTGGGAGGAGCAAGTAAAGACAGAGTGAAGAATGGTACATGTAAAATATATTATTGCAAAGGTTAGAAGTATCATATAAGTACATATTACAAGATTTCTAGAAAGTAATCAGAGAAGAAATACGACATGCACACAACTGAAAGACTGAAAACTTAAAAAATGTCAACGAAGGTGTTGGCTCTGAGCACCATGGGACTTAACTTCTGAGGTCATCAGTCCCCTAGAACTTAGAACTACTTAAACCTAACTAACCTAAGGACATCACACACATCTATGCCCGAGGCAGGATTCGAACCTGCAACCGTAGCGGTCGCGCGGTTCCAGACTATAGCGCCTAGAACCGCTCGGCCACCCAGGCCGGGCTACGAAGGTGTAATAAGTTCGTTAAATACTGGTATTCTTGTAATATTTCTTTATATTCTACTAACTATCCCTGCACAATTCTATGAGTGAAATTCGTTTCCTACTTGACCATCTATATACTCGCAGAATCGATGGGGAAAGTAGTTCAGTGCTATTACTATTCCATGAGCGCATAATTACTCTTTGTAATATTCTCTCTGGTGTGTTGAGGCGACTTCTAGGATCTTCTCCGTGCCGAATAGCCGCACTGAATAATTGTAATTTTGCTATTGAGATTACTGGAAGAAAGAGACTGAAAATATATTGTATGCTACTCAAGAAAATATATACTGAGCATTTACATCAAAGGTGTGTAAGGAATTTCATTATATATGTATTCTCTAATTGGAAATTTGTACTGAGGTGTCGTTTCGTTGGTAATCAGAAGGGAATTTCCGATGAATTGGAAACGAACCTGCAATTACTAGATCCAAGAATTTCATTATTTCATCGGATAATTAAACTCTATCAAAACAAACATTCCGCTTGATCTGAGGTTTCCCGACTGACTACGCAACGCAAGAAAACCAAGACATTTTATTTACACAGGACTGCAGATCGCTTCGAATCATCGAGACTGCGGACAAGGAGAGCCATCGTCCGATTCTGATTAAACAAGTAAAGCTTAATTATAACTTTCTTGAGCGACTACTGTGATATGGCTGCTTATGAATGAGATCATTAATAAAATACTAATAACTAACTTTCCTCCTCACCAACAACCAGTATAAACACAATATTAATTGAAATTATATTCGTAAGGATATTTGGTCAAACAGGATACGCGTAATTGGTCATTCTGTTGCTCACCTCAGTCTGACGATTCTTGGCTACAGCCCTGTGTGAGCCCGCAGTGATTCCAGTCTGCACAGGCGAAGCCCCTGTTGTTTGTAGACACGGTACATGAACAGGGTAGCCGTGTGTGAGGATGAACACGGTGTGAGGGTCCAGGGGTGGAGGTGACAGCGGAGGCCGTCCAGCAAATTGGGCTCGATGCGGCAGCACCCAGCCGAAGCCGGGAGGCGGCGCCACCACAGGAAGGCCAGTGGCCACTACAGCGGCCGCGGCGACCAACAGGAGGACTCTGCGTGCGTCACTCATCGTGCTGCGTGTCTCTGGTAGCGCCGTGTGGAGCAGACTGGCTCCTCCTGCCACGACCGACATCTTAAGTACAGTGCCTCGTGACGTGTTTCCTCAGCGGGCAAGCCCCCAGCCGCTGTCACTGTACAAACATACTACAAGCGCCGCCTTCCAAAAACAAAGCGACGCTGTACGCGCGTACCCCAATACGGCGACCAGATGTTTACTACTCCCTACACGTAATCCCGAGAATCGAAAGTGCCTTCTCATCTGATGCTGGAGCAGGATCTTTGCCTGATAACCCTACTAAATCAGTTAAATACACTACTGGCCATTAAAATTGCTACACCCAGAACAAATGCAGATGATAAACTGGTATTCATTGGACAAATATATTATACTACAACTGACATGTGATCACATTTTCACGCAATTTGGGTACATAGATCCTGAGAAATCAGTACCCAGAACAACCACCTCTGGCTGTAATAACGGCCTTGATACGCCTGGGCATTGAGTCAAACACAGCTTGGATGGCGTTTACAGGTACAGCTGCCCATGCAGCTTCAACACGATAGCACAGTTCATCAAGAGTAGTGACTGGCGTATTGTGACGAGCCAGTTGCTCGGCCACCATTGACCAGACGTTTTCAATTCGTGAGAGATCTGGAGAATGTGCTGGACAGGGCAGCAGTCGAACATTTTCTGTATCCAGAAAGGCCCGTACAGGACCTGCAACATGCGGTCGTGCATTATCCTACTGAAATCTAGCGTTTCGCAGGGATCGAATGAAGGGTAGAGCCACGGGTTGTAACACATCTGAAATGTAAAGTCTACTATTGCAAAGTGCCGTCAATGTCAACAAGAGGTGACCGAGACGTTTAACCAATGGCAACCCATACGATCACGCCGGGTGATACGACTGTATGGCGGTGACGAATACACGCTTCCCATGTGCGTTCACCGCACTGTCGCCAAACACGTATGCTAACATTATGATGCTGTAAACAGAACCTGGATTAAAAATGACGTTTTGCCATTCGTGCACCCAGCTTCGTCGTTGAGTACACCATCGCAGGCGCTCCTGTCTGTGATGCAGCGTCAAGGGTAACCTCAGCCACGGTCTCCGAGCTGATAGTCCATGCTGCTGCAAACGTCGTCGAACTGCTCGTGCAGATGGTTGTTGTCTTGCAAACGTCCCATCGAGACGTGGCTGCACGATCCGTTACAGCCATGCGGATAAGATGCCTGTCATATCGACTTCTAGTGATACGAGGCCGTTGGGATCCAGCACGGCGTTCCGTATTACTCTCCTGAACCCACCGATTCCATATTCTGCTAACAGTCATTGGATCTCGACCAACGCGAGCAGCGATGTCGCGATACGATAAACCGCAATCGCGATAGGCTACAATCCGACCATTATCAAAGTCGGAAACGTGATGATACGCATTTCTCCTCCTTACACGAGGCATCACAACAACGTTTGACCATGCAACACCGGTCAACTGCTGTTTGTGTATGAGAAATCGACTGGAAACTTTCCTCATGTCAGCACGTTGTAGGTGTCGCCAGCGACGCCAACTTTGTGTGAATGCTCTGAAAAGCTAATCATTTGCATATCACAGCATCTTATTCCCGTCGGTTAAATTTTGCGTCTGTAGCACGTCATCTTCGTGGTGTTGCAATTTTAATGGCCAGCAGTGTACTAGTCATTAACTTACATGAAAGAACATCCATGGGTAATCATGAAGTTTTAATTAATTAGTTTATTTATTTACACGAACTGAGCAACTAAGGACCGAGGTGCAAATTCTATTTCATGTTCACTTTTTTCTTGCTATTCTCGCGGGCTGCTCTTCTGCCTGTTGCTATTTTTGCCAGTTGTTCAGCTGTTAGTTTCCTGTTGGTCTTCGGTTTTGGAGCCTCCTGAAAAACCTCGAATTCAGTTATTGGCTTTCTGTACTTGTCCCTATTCATTGCGTTCATTTCTGCAAGTCCAAGTTCACCGAGGTCTTTCTTTATTCCTTGCAACCAAGAGTTGGGTGTTTTCCTCTGTTGAATTATATTGAAGATTTTCTTCGTTAATCTGCCATCAACGATTCTCACCAGATGACCAAAGAACATCAGCCTACTCTTTCTCATTTCCGTTGTGACTGGTTTAATAAATTGGTAGATCTTCTCATTGCTAATCTTTACCAAGTTTTCACCGATTTTTATGTGACCACCAAGAATCTTCCTCGTAAGTACTCTTTCCTTCTTCTCGAGCTCATCTATTAGTCGTTTGTTCTTGAGGGAGAGTGTTACTACTGCATACTGAAAGTCTGCTCTCGTAACTGTATTGTAATATAATAACTTTGCATTTAGGGACAGGCATTTTTTGCTGTACAGATTCTGTGTTAAAATATGTGCCCAAAAAAAATGTTCAAGTGAGTGTGAAATCTTATGGGACTTAACTGGTAAGGTCATCAGTCCCTAAGCTTACACATTACTTTACCTAAATTATCCTAAGGACAAACACACACACCCATGCCTGAGGGAAAACTCGAACCTCCGCCGGGACCAGCCCCACAGCCCATGACTGCAGCGCCCTAGACCGCTCGGCTAATCCCGCGCGCGGCTAAATGTGTGCCCTCCTAAGTTTAGCTACTCGAAGTTTGACAGCTTCTTTTTCTATGTGCCCGTATCCGTTATTGTTTCTCCCAAATATTAAGTGTTTGACTCTTTCGATACATCCGATAATTGTGTGCAATTCTTTGATTTCCTTATATTTGTTAGACATAAATTTAGTTTTTTCTTGTGATATCTGTAAACCAAATTTAGCTGCATGCTTTGCTAAGATTTCTACTTGTTTAATTGCATCTGCTATATTTGTGGATAGGAGAGCAATATCATCTGAAAAAGCTAGTGCATGTATCGTAAGGCCTTTAACTGATCCTCCAAAACAAATTCCCTTTTCTTTTCGTTGTGTTTATTCCTCCAATGTCTCCCTCATAATCTTCTCCAAAGTGATGTGAATAGAATTGGAGAGAGCCCATCCCCTTGTCTCAAACGAGTTTCGATTTTAAAAGGTTCAGAAATCTTGCCCCGAAATTTGACTTTGGACTTGGTATCTGTCAGTGCTTGCTTTACTATCTCTCTAGTTTTTCTGACAATTCCAAATTCCTCCAGGGTTCTAATGAGGCTTTCTCTGTCTATGGAGTCATACGCTTTTCTAAAATCAAATTTAAACTAGGTGGTTCGTTTTTTTATTACCTTGAAAAAGTAAAAATTAGGCATTTTTGTTTTTTTGCAGGTACATTTCTGCATCGTTGGTGTGTATTACAATCTCGGCGCCACAGTACCGTAACACACTGCTACAGCAACCAAAACGAAATGAGCAGCCCACTGCTAAAGTGGAGTATCGTCGGATAATTCGTTTTGTGAATTTGAAGGGAAAGAATGTTGTAACAGTTAGTGCTGAGTTGATGTAAGTGTACAACAATGCATCATCATATGATACGTGGTTATGTGGCATACACGCTTCTAGTGTGCTCAGACAAGTCGGAATGACGAAGAACGAACTAACAGACCACCTCTCTCTTGTTCAAATGGCTCTGAGCACTATGGGACTGCACTTCTGAGGTCATCAGTCCCCTAGAACTTAGAACTACTTAAACCTAACTAACCTAAGGACATCACACACATCCATGCCCCAAGCAGGATTCGAACCTGCGACCGTAGCGGTGGCGCGGTTCCAGACTGTAGCGCCTAGAACCGCTCGGCCACTCCAGCCGGCACCTCTCTCTCTCTCTCTCTCTCTCTCTCTCTCTCTGAAGAACCGGAAATCGCGACGCAGTTGGAAGCTCTGATGCTCGAAAGCGGGAGCATCTCTAATAAAGCTGTAGTGAAAAATGTGAAAATCAGTCATGGATCACTTTTAACATCTCACTCTACATCATGAAAATGACTGACGCCTCCACTCGCTGGGTTCGACGACTGCTCACACCCATTCAAAAAACCAGCCGAACCGAATCAGTGGTGAAAATGTTGTAGTTATGTCAGACCCCTTTTGCCTCTAAATCAGCATAGAGGAGCGGCTCGGAGACATGGGAGTAATGCGAGTAGTGGATACGTGTCGATTCACTGAGCCGAAAAAGGCTCCAACCCAGTCACATCGGGCAACGAGACGACAGGTCTTTCTCGGTAGCGCCGTGGTATGAAGCTAACAAATTATTCTCGTACGGGGTAAACCGTCACAGAAAAACACCACCGAAATCACCTGACAGTGTTGTGCAAGAAAGCGATTAGATATGAGTAGATACTCGGAAAATTAATAGAAAAAACGTACCCCTATTCACAATAAAAAGTGTCCAAACAGCATAACATAAGTTAATATAAGGCACCGAAGAGCAGTAGGTTCTTCATGTGCCCGCTTTGCCCCTTCTGCGAGAGGAAGAAAGCTAAAAAAAAAAAAAACAAGGCTATCAGGACGAACCGTCGTGGTCAATGTCCAAGATTGTGTTTTTAATCCTCGATAATGCCCCAACTAAGACTTTGTGTTATCATGTTTTTCCTCACCCCATATTCTCCTGACATCCATTCGAGTGACTTCATTCTCTTTCCTCCGTTGACGAAACAATTGCGTGATACACATTTCCGTAATGACGACGAGGTGATTTTCGAGATTGAGCGTTTTCTGAACCTCCAAGACTTCTGCAACCAAAGTTATCCATAGTTGACAAAAATGGGTAACATAGAAGGGTGACTATGTAAAGGACTGACACAAAGTTCAACCTCTTCAGTTTGATTTTTTTTTTTTTTAGCGTTTTCTGAACCTCCAAGACTTCTGCAACCAAAGTTATCCATAGTTGACAAAAATGGGTCACATAGAAGGGTGACTATGTAAAGGACTGACAGGAAGTTCGATCTCTTCAGTTTGATTTTTTTTTTCACGACGGTAATTGAAGCCATGTGACCTACATCGTAGATCGTAGCTTGTCATTCGTTTTCATTGAAAATCGTAGGCAGTATTCTCCAATACGAATTTTACTTTCAGTTTGACAAAAATTGAAGGAAGGAACGCTACTATTAGACATAACGTTGCTGACCATGTCATCAGAGATGAAACGCAACTTCGGAATGGACAAAGATGGGGAAAGAACTCGATTGCGTCTGTTTCAGTCAAACCATCTAGGAATTCCCATTAATCAATTTAAGGGAACAACGGGAAACCTAAATGTGGATGGCTGAACTGCAATTTGAATACCATCTCGTTGTCTACCAATTTAACAACACATCTCGCCACGTTTTCGTATTAGTTATATGTCTCAAATAACACGCAAACTGCCATGTTTCATGATTATAAAAACATCAAATGTACGAGTACAGTAACTTTGTCACAAAAATTCAGTTACACTATTTGATTGCAACAACTTCAAAGTACACTAAATTCTCGATGCTATCACCCATATACGAACTTTTACGGACTGACTATCCGATACTGAAGGCAGTTGGGGGACACACAGAACACCCGACCATTAATGTCGGCTGCCTCTGGATCACGGGGTCCAGGGTTCGATTCCCGACCGGGGACTGAGTGTTCCTATTGTCATCATCATTTCATCATCATCTTTAGTGACGGTGGCTAGATTGGACTGTGTAAAAAATTGGACTGTGTAAAAATTGGGACTTTGTACGGGCGCTGATGACTGCGCAGATGAGAGCCACAAAACCAAAAACATCACTGTTAAGGCATTAATGAAACTCAATTCATTTCCAAGTATCATATGCGCCATGGTAAAAGGTGAAAGATGATGCACGACAGACTATGTTATATAAATAGTTCGAAAAAATATAGCATTTTACTCGCCATAATTCTGTACATATTATAAAATGTGTGTGTGTCTGTTTGTTTTGCAAATCATCTCGTCCTGAACCACTGGACAGATTTTAACCAAACTGCGTGTAAATATCCCTTATTGCAGACGACAATCTCTGTGAGAGTAAGGACCACCTACAACTCAGGAGATATTACGTTATAAAAAATGAGATGCGTGAAAAACTGACGCAGAGCGCATTAGGTTTTAATACATTTATTCTTTACTACTAAGACTCCTGTCAATTTAAGGAAATCGCTGATAGCTGGCAGCGCTTTCGACAGCTTTCAGCTGCGAAGTTTAAACGGCTATAGGAGAAAACAAAGCCGTCTATATACCCATGAAGAGGCGTAGCCATAGAGACGTTTAAAGAACCGGTGTTATAGACGCGCGAAGCAGCTGCACCCAAAGTACGGAAATACTGTGTTCCTTAATTTGGATACCGAACTTATACATTTGTACATTGTGCATATTTCTTTCCAAGACTGTTCATAATTTGAAAGATGCTGTCAAGAATACATGGAAATGGATTTTTTTTCGATATTACACTACAAACACAGTTCATTTTTTGTTTACGTTTCCAACAGAAAATCGTTAAAATTAATACCGGGGCAATGCCGGGTTTCTGATCTAGTTAACGATATATTCCAAATAGATTTAGTATATTTTACAACACTTAAACATGTAGGATGCAAAATATTTACAAATTTTGCGCAAACCACTACCTCGTGTCTAACAAGAACAGAAAACGTAAAAAAAAGGAAGAAACTGCTTATGGCGGTCTGTAGTGCACACTCCTTCATGTGATTCCAAAATCAGTCAGTAGACTGAACTGAAATGCCGACAAAAAACATCGGATGTTCCCAGGTACACCAATCATCCTCTAGGTACAGCTTTCTCCCCTACTGTTGCCGAACTGAATGTCGCTGAATATACAAATCCCCAATTTAGTCTCAGGCACAAACGATTCAGTGTTGTGTATCACCGTTTATGTTACTCCACTTTAGGAACAACGATGGGTACAATAGGCACCTAGAGTCCGTTCCCAAACTTTAGTTTGATTTCAGAATCAGAAAAGGTTCACCATCAACGGCGAACTGTTCTCGCAAACACGCATTATCGTTCGACGTATCGAGAGTTCTGCAAATCACACTGCCTCACATGGTTGTGAAAGAGATACTGGTTGAATGACGGGTGACGTGTTTACCGCGTCATTATTAGCGTATTTCAGTATTATTTTTCGCTCTAATCTCAACAATATTCACACTAAAAAAAAAAAAAAAGAATGAATTCACATCTTGATACCTGAGTCATGTAGTCACTCTCTCACACATCAAAAGAATTATGTTTTAATAATAACTAACTGTAGATATCAAAAGTCATGCACATATACAGATGGTGGTGGTATCACGTGCACAAAGAATAAAAGGGCAGTGCACTGGCGGCGCTGTCATTTGTTTCATAGGTGCTTGATGCAAAATGGTTTCCGATCTGATAATGGCCGCACGACAGAATTAAACACACTTTTAACGCGGAATCGTAGCGAGAGTTAGACATTTGGAACATTTCCAGAATGAGATTTTCACTCTGCAGCGGAGTGTGCGCTGATATGAAACTTCCTGGCAGATTAAAACTGTGTGCCAGACCGTGACTGGAACTTGGGACCTTTGCCTTTCGGGAGCAAGAGCTCTTGCCCGTGAAAGGCAAAGGTCCCAAGTTCGAGTCTCGGTCCGGCACACAGTTTTAATCTGCCAGGAAGTTTCATTTGGAACATATGATTAGGAAAATCATTAGGGAATTCAATATTGTCAAATCCACAGTGTCAAGAGTGTGTCAAGAATACCGAATTTCAGGCATTACCTTTCACCAAGGACAACGCAGTGGCCGACGGCCTTAATTTAACGGTCGAGAGCAGTGGTGTGGGGGTACAACTGTCAGTGCTGGCAGCGTGAAAGAACCGTAGAAATCAATGCGGCACATGCGACGAACGTATCCGTTAGGACAGTGCGGCGAAATTTGGCGTTTATGGACTATGACAGCAGACGAGTGACGCGAGGGTCTTTGCTAACAGCACGACATCGCCTCCAGTACTTCTTTCGGGCTTGTGACCATATCGGTTGGACTCTAGACGACTGGAAAACCATGGCCTGCTCAGATCAGTCCCGATTTCAGTTTGTAAGCCAGCCGCTGTGGCCGAACAGTTCTAGGCGTTTCAGTCTGGAACCGCGCGACCGCTACGGACCCAGGTTTGAATCCTGCCTTGGGCATGGATGTGTGTGATATCCTTAGGTTAGTTAGGTTTAAGTAGTTCTAGGGGACTGATGACCTCAGATGCTAAGTCCCATAGTGCTCAGAGCCACTTGAACATCTGAATCAGTTTGTAAGAGCTGATGCTACGGTTCTAGTGTGACGCAGACCCCATGAAGCCATGGACCCAAGTTGTCAACAAATCATTGTGCAAGCTGGTAGTAGCTCCATAATGGTGTGGGCTGTGTTCACATTGAATGGATTGGGCCCTATTGTCCAACTAAACTGATCATTGACTGGAAATGGGTATCTTCCGCTACATGTAGACCATTTGCAGTCATTCATGGACCTCATGTTCCCAAACAACATGGAATTCGCCATGTCACCGGGTTAAAATTGTTCGCAGTTGGTTAGAAGGACAGTCTGGACAATTCGAGAGAATGATTTGGTCACCCAGATCGCTCGACATGAATGCCATAGACCATTTATGGGACCTAATCGGGATGTCAGTTCGTGCACAAAATCCTACTCCGACTACACTTTTGGAACTACCGACAGCTAAGCATGACTCAATACTTCTGCAGGGAACTTGTAACGAGTTTTTGAGCCCACGCCACAGAGAGTTGTTGCACTACGGCAAAAGTTGGCCTGACACAATATTAGCAGGTATCCCACAACCTTTGCCATCTCATTGTAGTATATTAATATAAGCAATCTTGATTTATTCCACTAATTTGGCATCGTAAGTCGTCTCTAGTGCTAACTGCCAAGAAAGGAAACTGATGATGTACTATTATTGTTTAAAAATAATTTGTGAGGCAACCATTATAACTACTGTGGCCTTCGACAGAACAGTACTCAAATTTTATGGCGTCGTGACTGTATTTTGATATAAGCTGTGAAAACCTCAAACGAACCGGAGAGCTGTAAAGAGTCTCGGTTCCCTGTTATGGTTTTGAAAATTAAGAAAGGACACTAAATTCCGCCGTTCTGTCTCAAATATTTTTGTTTTGAGCAATAAGATAGGAAGCAAGAGTAATGCAAAGAATTTTCTCTTCGGTGTCTACTGGGGTTTCAGACACCAACGTATTGATAATCTCATGGCAGACAAAGCACCCAGGACACGTCTCAGACGGTTACGTGCTGCTTTATGAACATCGCTGCAGAAGCACACCTCTCACACACTTTTCTTGCGCTCCGACGACCGGTACAACGTCTGATGATGTCCCAGTGAAGATCCACTCAGCTGCGTTGTATATATATTGGTGACAGTAGCGCTCTCTTTCCAACACAGGAGTTATCTCTCACTGAATTGCTCATGAGTGCATATATACTACAAATGGAGACAGTATACAAAAAGAGAAATGTGCTCTTGTATTATGACGCCCATTTCGTTTGGCGATATTTCTACGTCGAATACTAGACGCTTCGACGTAATGTAGCAAATAAAAAATAAGTATACACTGAAAAATAGGGAAACTGCGATATTTATTCTTATTTGTGTTTATATATAAATTAAATTGTTCAGTCAACCTCTTCGGCTGCTTTCAGAGTATAAAAACGTCTTCCTTGCAGTACACAGTCAAGTTCTTCTAGCGTTCATCTATCCTGGTAGTTACTCACAAAGACGTTTCATTGTTCCCAACTGTCCTTTGCTTATATTGTCTCTTATATACTTCACCTTACTGTCAGTAGTTAATATGGTGATAACACTATTATACCATTAGACGCTGAGCAACTGCAAATTACTATATTTGTTGGATGCATCAGAGATATCGTGTCCGAAATGAACACCGTTTTGGGTATGCAATCCTCCTTCGGGTGCGGCGAAATCTATGTTAATTACGCCAATTAGTAGAAAAGACATATTTCTGCTGTCCTTTTATACCTGGTCATCTCCTCTGTCTTTAAAGTTTCAAAATTTTTGTGAATAATCTTAGCCCACTTCCACATTTGGCACTCTTCGGTTAACTGCAGTAACTCTCTAACGATTGCAAAAAATAACATACCTGAAAAATTAGAAACATGTCTCTACACTTGTATGCGTGTCGTCCAATGAGGCGGTTTGAACTTTCAAATATTGTTTTGTAAATAAAACCGCCTTTTCCTGCTGCCACTTGATTTATTTATCCCAGACGCATTTCGCCTTCTTCGCGAATCATCTCACTGATGATGCCTTAGAACAAGAAAAATGCGAAACGCGTCTAGGGTAAATAAATTAAGTGGTAGCAGGAAAAGGCGGTTTTATTAAACAAACTTGTTATTCCAAACATTGATTTGTAGAAAACGTTAAAATGAGTGTTTTCTGATGTGCCACATCTGTCTGTTGTCGAAGTTAAGAGCATCAGACCAGCTCAACAATAAGAAATAATGTCTATTTACTAATATGCTAATGTGTTGGATAAGGATTCCAAAGTCCGCTAGGCTCCTTTCAGTGGTAGAGAACCATTCAAGAAGTAAAACGATATTTACTGCCTTTTAAATGCAGTCATTATTTTGATAGAGAAAAATAAATGTATTTCGGGCTGTACTTCTGAATATTGGTTTTACGGGCTCGATGTCATCGTTGCATTACTGGACACTCGGCGATACTCTCTTGTGGTGGTCGGGTATGGCCAACCGGAACCTCAGCAGAGGGTATTCCAGCCCTCATGTTCCAATGCAGTCCAACATAGCGCCGCTGTCACATCCAAGTACCCCAAAAATCTGGATATCACACGATTCGACCAGCCGGCTAAGTGGGACCCACGATGAGCTCCCTTTCAAACTCTGTCAGGTAATGATTACCCTATCATCTCCATTGCCTTCATAATGATCACTTCAACATCTGATGCTGTTCAGCCCCCTTCTAGAACTTACCGGGAATGGCAACAATGCTAATCTCTAACAACTCTAATGCACTGTGGTGCCGTTCTGCCTGTCACAGACAACTGCAACCGTGCATATCCGCCGATGGTGAATACATTGACATCTGACTGTCTTTCGAGTGCTTCCTTTTTTTGCCAGGCAGTGTACATTTCTGTAATATTACAAAGAATAGTAATTTATTTACTCCATTCCTCAACAACCAAACTGTGGTCGGTTGTTTTCGGTGTTGATAAAAGCAGTCTAATTAAATTTTACCACCGTAATAATAGACATAGCTGAAGCTGTGATAAGGGGCAGCGTAATTATACTGTGGCAAATTTATAAAACACCACTACTCAACTTACTGCGATTACTTAATTAGTAGCATCTTAGGTGTCGGAAAGTGTTTTCAGAGAATGACGGAGTTCTATAAACATATGGCAAAGTATGTGGGAATTCAGTGGGAGATTATCAATTTATTCACGTAAGAATTCAAAAATGTTGCTCTTAGACACATTCGTGTGATTTATGGTGCAATTGTTTTGTTACCATTTGGTGATTAAAGCACTGCGAAGTTCCTGAAGTTGTTTCACCCATTCCTCTGACTATGGTAGCGCATGAGTAAGACCTAACTTGTAAGTGCTATTATTAATACGCCACTACCGAATTATAAGTTCCTGGAATTTCATTATATCCTCATGAAATACTTTAGCCACCTTTCTAAGTACGTCGACGTCACACATGCCGTAACTGGAATTACCGCGCACTGTCTCTCCAACACCCGTAATGTTTGTGTTTGTTAACGCAGAAGGCGCTTCCTTATTCCAGCGAAAGTTTCAAGACGTCACACATGGCGCCCAGTAGACCGCTTTTTATCTTGGCGACGTCTATATCAGTGAAGCTACGTCATACTAAGATCTTGACGCAACAGTGTAAAAGCTGGGGGATATGATTCACACGTGTGTCACAGAAGAAGCTTTCGAATTTACTTGTGCTGAAAGGTTCTCGTTTAATTTCGCTCTTCTCTGAGTCAGAAATTAGACGAATCGTGCTAACGTAAAAACACAATCACGCAGCTGGTTCTCACTTGTCGATATCGATTTTCAAAGCCCTGGCGCCATAAATGACTCTCCATAAGTGAAGAACGGGCACTTCGGTG
Organism: Schistocerca piceifrons; assembly: GCF_021461385.2. NCBI lineage: Eukaryota > Metazoa > Arthropoda > Insecta > Orthoptera > Acrididae > Schistocerca > Schistocerca piceifrons. Next base: position 329,447,868 of record NC_060138.1, on the reverse strand, counting down.
TGTTATCGCATATTTACCGATCATTCAGATAAATTTCCAAAACCTTTTAAAAGGTGCGTTATACGTATTATGGAGTTAGTCGCAGGACATATTACGGGGTTAGTCGCTAAACACTGCAAGTGGTGTCACATTAAAGAAGAAAGTTATCCAAAATATCCTTATTCCGCTATGTGGAAGAGCGTGATAATTGAAAGGAGATGCAGTGCTCTCCGCCATTCTTCGATGAATTACCGTTCCCCACACTCCTTCCGCTGTCAGAAAACACTATGTCGCCACGTGGATGTGCAGCTATGTCCCTCTGGAGGAGAGTTAGGGGCGTCAGCGTACTTAGAGGGACCACATCTTCTTCCATAGACAGTGGCTTTACGATCACTTCAGCGGTTTTCATTTTGAAGCCTTCGATTCGTTTATTTCTGACTGCATCTTATATAAACAAGCGTAGCCGTTGTGGATACTCCAAGAAAGAAAGTAAGAATTTTGGTGCCGTGCAAATCATCTGCCTTAAGAACAAGTAGATCACAGACAACATACTCTTGCTGCGTTCTTGATTGGCTTGCAGGTGCATCGTGGCCTTATAATGTCCGTAGGTGGTGCCGTGGTTCCTCAACAGACAACTCTGTTAACAAAAGTTATTTACTGTTTATGAAATAAGACATTCTGCATCTACAAGTACCGTACAGTGATGTTGAAATATATTCCCAGGAGTGTTCTAAAAGAGTGCCCTAAAAACCTGCTTTACAGTCCCAGGATGCACAATACCCAGGACTACGACAATATAAAAGAAACGGCTGTCATTCATCTGTATTGATCCTCGAAAGTGTAAGCAGTAATCCAACAGTCTTCTAATGCCTCTGTGGTCAACATTATAAAACGAGTATCCCAATTTTTTATAAGTCTTACAGTCGAACTCTTATTCACCGACTGCATAGAACACGTTTTAGGGTGCTGTACTAGCCATCTCAAAGGAACCATTTTGCGTCGATATACAAGGTGGGAGAGAAGTCCCCGTGTCTGTGTGTGTGTTTATCAGAGCTATTGACAAGGTGCTAGGTGAGATATTAAGCAATGAAATCACGGTCTATGTAGATGATATCCTAGTAGCGAGTGCAGAATGGTTCAAACACTGTAAGATTCTGAATGAAGTACTGTAGGTATGAAACTAAAATTAAGTGAATCTGAATTTGTAAAGAAGGAAATTTCATTTTTGGGTCACAGGATTAAAGAGGAAGGTATACAGCCTGATCCAGAAAAGCTTGCTGCTATTGCGGATTTCCCACCCCCAAAGAACAAGAAGGATTCTACCGAAAGGTCGTATCAGATCAGTCTTTTAAGCGCCCTTGTCTTGGTAATTTGTTGAAAAGAGTGTTGTGTGGAATTCGACAGAGGAGTGTGGAGAGGCATTTCAGAGTTTGAAAAAAGAATTAGTAAATAGTAAGATGTTAAGACATCCAAATTTTTCACTGCCTTTTTGTATGAGTACTGATGCAAGTTTTTGTGGTTTGGGGGTAAAAATTTTACAATTCTTACCTATTGAGATGGGGGTTGAACGCAAAACTATTGCTTTTGCTAGTAGAACATTACAGTCACATGAAACGAACTATTACATATCAGAATTAGAGGCTTTGGAAATTATTTTTGGATTTCAAAAGTTTGAGTACTATTTGCTTGGACATAAGAGCATAGTGTGTACAGATCATGAGGCTTTAAAGCTACCTTCAGAAGTGCAGGCTGAAGCACGTCGGTTTAGCTAGGTGGGCTGTGTATTTGCAACAATTTGATTTGGAGGTAAGGTATGTAAAAGGAAAAGACAATATTGTGGCTGATGCATTATCTAGGACGCCAGCAGAAAAGAAGGATACTGACAATAGTGAAAACCGTGAAGAACAAGTAAGGTTTTGTTTGTTTGTTTGTTTGTTTTGCAGGTAGTGAAGGATGAGAAGCTTATTAGGAAAACTCGCAAGCAAATGAGAAGGGAGTAGAATGAGGATCCAAATTTAAGTTTGGTTAAGCAGTATTACAATTCAGACAACATGCCAAAGGTGAAACAGTACTGTAATATACATAAAGGGTTGTTGTTTAGGAGAAAAAATTTGAATGATCAGGGCTCGAAGTTATACTTTCCTGACCAACATGTTGATATATTCATTGACTACTTCTATGAGAGTTATGGACATTACGGTACCAGGAAAATAGTAGCTAAGATACAGGAGACAGTAATATTTAACAACTTGTGGAGAAGGGTTAAGCAGAGACTAGAAATGTGTGATAAATGTCAGAGAGTAAAGACAACTGTTGTGTCATCAAAAGGCTTAATGCATTCTGTCCTTCCTAGCAAACCTAAGGAGCTTATAGCAGTTGACCTTCTAAGAGGGTCGCCTCCATCTTCAGGAGGTTGTAAATATATTTTCGTTGTTCTGGACACATTCTCAAAATATGTGAAACTATATCCAATTAAGAAGGCAAATACTAATACTATAATTGAGAAGTTGATATGTGATTGCTTTTGCAATGTTGGGGTACCAAAATCACCTTTGTCTGACAATGGTCCACAATTTGTTTCAGAGAGGTTCGAACACTGTATGGCAATACACAAAATAAAACACATAAAGATTTGTACCTATTTTCACAAGGTAGTATAATTGAAAGAGCTATGAAGGAGATTAATAGACTGTGCAGGACGTATTGTAGTAAGAAACACGCTGCTTGGCCAGGTCATGTTAGGCATTTTGAAAACACTGTCAACAACTGATGGAACGAATCAACAGGATGTGCTCCATGTGAGCTTATGATCAACGACAGACCTAGCAACATCATCGGAGAAGGAGTGGATTTCCCTCATGTAAGTGAAGTAGCAGAGGACGAAAAGATCAGATTGACTAAAAATACTTTGTGTTCTGCCTTACGGCAGGTCTTGTCATGGGGGAAGCCTCGTCAGAGAGGTCCACCGCATGAGCGTTTAGGGAAGTGATTCCAGTGGTGGTTTTCCCTTGCCTTCCACTGGTGATGATGAAATGATAAAGAGGACAACACACCACCCAGTCCCTCAGCGGATAAAATCTCCGACCCAGTCGAGAATCGAACCCGGGCCCCTTGGCGTGACAAACCACCACGCTGACCACTTTTTTCTTTTTTTCTTTTTTTGTTTTTTTACCAACTTTTTTCTTTTTTTCTTTTTTCTTTTTTTCTTTTTTTTCTTTTTTGTAAAAAACTTTACAATGAAAACGCTCTACCGATTTTTTTTCAAGTGCTTTACCGTTTTTTATTTTATTTTTTTTAAGTTGCAGGTAAGGATAAAACAAATAAAAACCTCTTGTGTATGAAAATAAAAGACGACGTTCTTTATAAAATAACACAATATCCTTCGAAAACGTAAAACATAAAGGGAGCTATATTTCCGCAACGACCTTATTTTTTAATTTTAATTTTTTTGTTAATAGGAATGATTATACAGTCTCACCATCAGCAGCAACGCTTTTTTTATTTTATTTTATTTTATTTTTTTTTGGAGCATAGGAGAAAGAAAACAAATAGGCTGCAGATAGAGAGCTATGCGTGAAAAGGATAAACATGTGTAAGGAAAAAAAACTTAGAAGAGGAGGAGAAAAAAGTGAAATAAAATAGGAATACTTTCCGCGCCATGCTCCACTTTGGCGAGCCATCAGAACAAAATACATTCTATCATTGACCATTAACGGGGAACGAGGGATCGTCCAGTCTTGGCTAGCACGGTTCGTTGAGATTCCAGCTTTGAGGTGGGTTGATGAAAATACTCTGTAAATAGTTCGCGAAAGTGGCCCGATAGTGTCGATGTCGGCGAAGGGTGTGGTGATGTACTTGGAGGCGTGCCCAAAAGTCCGCCGGGTCGACGATGTCGTCCCGGAAGAGGTAGTTGACAGCCATGCCACTGATCCATGTGATGGCGTGCCACTTAGCCGATGGAAAGTAGGTCGTGTCGGGATATATCATCATGGTAGGAGAAACGTGATGTGGTGGTACTCGAAGGTAGAAAGCCACAATCTTCTGTACGAGGGTCCAGACAGCTACTGCTGGCCCACACTCAAAACGATGTAAATCTGTATCTTCGACATTGCACTTGAGGCAATGGTCCAGGGGAGCCCGTTGCATATGTAGCTGTACTCCAAAAAGAAACGGCCGATATGTGACATCGGAGGTGGGATGTGTGCCAGAGATGTCGGTCGGCGTCTCGAAACAGGTGCGAGCTCGGTGGTCAACATTCCAGTAAAACTAGCATTTTGGCTTTTCCATAACCGGAGCATAGTATTGGTGTAAAGTGCCGTAGTCCTGGCTCTCACATTAACCAGATCGAGGCCACCGTCCCGCTTCGATAAGGTGAGAGCTTCATACTGGACTTTGAAGATGTGTCCAGAACAAATAAAATAGCCGAAAGCTGCCTGTAATCTGGCCGCCATTGTCGCAGTGATGGGCAGAATCTGCGCTATATGGGGTATCCGGGCTGCCAGATGGGTACTGACGAAGGCGACTCTCTGGCACATATTCAGGGGGCGTAGTATGTGATTTTGTATGTTGGCCCAGATGCGTTGCAGTAGCGCCCGAAAATTGATCGCCGAGGTGCGGCGAATGTCTCGCGTGTACACTAATCCGAGACAACGAAGGGTGTTCACCAGTTGAAATGGGACTACGCTGTCTGCGGGAAGGCCGCGGCCGATCTTCATGGCACATGATTTTGCCACATTCATAGCGCTCCCTGCCCCTGCACTGTAACGGGTAATCCACTGCATCGCAGCTTGTACGTCGGCCGCTGAACGTACGACGAGGGCCAAGTCGTTCGCGTAAGCTCGGCAGCGGAACATATGATCCCGGAGTGGAATACCTGTCAAACATCGCCGTAATCCGCAAATGAGTGGTTCCATTGCAATGGCATAAAGCACCGTCGACAAAGGGCAACCCTGCCGTACTGAGCGTTCAATCCGTATAGGTTCTGCAAGTCTGCCGTTGACGAGAAGTCTGGGCGTTGCCCCACGAAGGAGCCGCATAATCACTTGCGTGAACGTCGGGGGAATTGCCATTCTGTCCATCACTGCGTTGAGGAATGCATGATTGACGCGGACAAACGCTTGTTTGGAGTCAATGCAGATTAAAGCGCCTGGCAGTCGCGAGTGTGTTGCTACAGCGATCACATCCCGATATTCACTGAGGGCTGTCTGTATATTACGCTCGCCGCCTAAAGATGTTTGTTCGTGGGAAACAATGTCTCGTAAGACATGTTTGAGTCGCACTGCTAGAAGGCGTGTGAAAATCTTGAAGTCGGAATTGAGTAACGTGATCGGCCGATAACTGTCGAGTCGTGTTCCTCCTGCGGGTTTCGAGACTGGTACAAGTAAGCCTTCCATGAACATTGGTGGCGGGTTCGCCGCGCCGGACAAAAGTTCCCAGTACATGTCCCTCCATCGTGGCAACATCAAATCTTGGAAGGTTCTGTAAAATTCGAGAGGTAAACCATCTGGGCCGGGAGATCGATTCAGAGACCCTTTGGCCACAGCGCCTTGGACGTCGTCGGTGGTCACTTCAGAAGTCAGGAGGGTTGCAGCTGCTGCGTTAGAGTACCAAGTGTCTCCTGGACAACCTCAACAATGGCCTCTGCACCGGCAGGTACTTCTTGATAGAAAAGCCTGTAGTGCGTTGTGAATGCATCCTCAATGGTAGCTTGCGAAGTCAGCTGTTGTCCATCAGGTAGGTCTAAAGTTGTCATTTTGAACAATATGATGCATAGAAGGTTCTTCACCGTTAATCCTATCTTGGCTGCGTGCTCGTACAATGGCTCCCTCTAGACGGCATCTGGTCAAGGTTAAAATCTTTGCCTTGATGCGTTGAGCTTCTTTTAGACGATCCGGAGATGGAGGATGATCCATGACTTCACGTAGAGCGCTATAGTAGAAATCAGTTGTGTGGTGATTCCACCTGGCTTTGGCTCTGCCATAGTGTGTCAATGTGCGTCGGATGGCCGGTTTGTCGCACAGCAACCACCACTGCAGTGTGGTCTCGTAACGCATAATGCGTTGAACACAGGTGTTCCACGTGTCGGTGACCTGTTGTCGACAGTCAGGGTCCCGCAGTAGCGTGACATTGAGTTTTCAAGCTCCTGCACTGCGCCATATAGATTGTCGGCGTAGGTTCATGGTACAGATGTAGATGTCATGATCCGAAAAGGCAGACGGCCAACGTTCCGCGTCGAGGAGAACTGATTTTAGAGCGTCAGAGATGTATATTCTATCAAGTCGGCTGACGGAGTGGCTCGTGATGTGTGTATACCACGGGCGGTCACCGTGTACCACTCGCCAAGTGTCGAGGAGACGAAGGCGGCGGACGAGGAAGCTAAGTTCCGGACATGTGGTGAAATGGGGGTATTGGTCTGTGCGCTCGAGAACACAGTTGAAATCTCCACCTACGGAAAATCGTAACACGGTCCCTGACTTCAGCCGTCGCACGGACGCCAAAATGGAAAATATTGAAATAAACGATATCGGAATTGAAAAACAACTGCTATCACTTAGTAGCGGAAAAGCATCCAGACCAGACGAGATACCCTTAAGATTCTACAGTGATTATGCCAAAGAACTTGCCCCCTTTCTATCAGCAATTTATCGTAGATCGCTGGAAGAACGTAAAGTACCTAGCGACTGGAAGAAAGCGCAGGTCGTTCCCATTTTCAAGAAGGGTCATAAATCAGATGCGAATAATTATAGGCCTATTTCGCTTACGTCAATCTGTTGTAGAATAATGGAACATGTTTTGTGTTCTCGTATTATGACGTTCTTAGATAATACAAATCTCCTTCATCATAACCAACATGGATTCCGCAAACAGAGATCATGTGAAACTCAGCTCGCCCTATTTGCCCAAGAAATTCACAGTGCCGTAGACACTGGCGAGCAGATTGATGCCGTATTCCTGGACTTCAGGAAGGCATTTGATACGGTTCCGCACTTACGTTTAGTGAAAAAAAATACGAGCTTACGGAATATCGGACCAGGTTTGTGACTGGATTCAGGATTTCCTAGAAGAAAGAACACAACATGTCATTCTTAACGGTTCAAAATCTGCAGATGTAGAGGTAATTTCGGGAGTACCGCAGGGAAGCGTGATAGGACCTTTATTGTTTACAATATACATAAATGACTTAGTTGACAACATCGGTAGCTCCGTGAGGCTATTTGCAGATGACACGGTTGTCTACAAGAAAGTAGCAACCTCAGAAGACTCGTACGTACTCCAGGAGGACCTGCAGAGGATTAATGCATGGTGCGACAGCCGGCAGCTTTCCCGAAACGTAGATAAATGTAATATAATGCGCATACATAGGGGCAGAAATCCATTCCAGTACGATTATGCCATAGGTGGTAAATCATTGGAAGCGGTAACGACCGTAAAATACTTAGGAATTACTATCCGGAGCGATCTGTAGTGGAATGATCACATAAAACAAATAGTGGGAAAAGCAGGCGCCAGGTTGAGATTCATAGGAAGAATTCTAAGAAAATGTGACTCATCGACGAAAGAAGTAGCTTACAAAACGCTTGTTCGTCCGATTCTTGAGTATTGCTCATCAGTATGGGACCCTTACCAGGTTGGATTAATAGAAGAGATAGACATGATCCAGCGAAAAGCAGCGCGATTCGTCATGGGGACATTTAGTCAGCGCGAGAGCGTTACGGAGATGCTGAACAAGCTCCAGTGGCGGACACTTCAAGAAAGGCGTTACGCAATACGGAGAGGTTTATTATCGAAATTACGAGAGAGCACATTCCGGGAAGAGATGGGCAACATATTACTACCGCCCACATATATCTCGTGTAATGATCACAACGAAAAGATCCGAGAAATTAGAGCAAATACGGAGACTTACAAGCAGTCGTTCTTCCCACGCACAATTCGTGAATGGAACAGGGAAGGGGGGATCAGATAGTGGTACAATAAGTACCCTCCGCCACACACCGTAAGGTGGCTCGCGGAGTATAGATGTAGATGTAGATGTAGATCGTATCGGCCAAGGAATAAAGGCGTGATATCTTCTGCGTGGAACTGGGAGCGATCCGTCCGTTTATCAGTGCCCGATGGGGCGTAGAGATTTATGATTTTGAGTCCTTCAACTGTTATGGCCACCCCTCGCGCCGTTGGGAGGTATGCGACATCGGAAACTGCAATCCCTTCTCGTAGGAGGATGGCTGCGCCTGTATGTTCCATAGCTGCAGGGGCGGCGTACGTCTCATATCCATAACACCCAGTCCAAGTTGCTGTCCTCAGTTCTTGTAACAGGGCGATGTCGATGTCCGCTGCTCTTAGCGTGTCACGGAGCAGTTGAAGTTTAACGTGGGAGCCGATATTATTAGTATTGTTAGTAGCTATTCGGTATGCCTGATGGGAGATCCGTGCTGCCTATAGGTTCGTAGCTGGTGAAGATTGTCGTGGTGGATGCTGGAAGTCCATAGCAGTCGCAGGAGTCGCCGTAGAAACTTCTCCCGTTTTAGTGTTGGTCTAACGGAGGGACACATCTCATTTCCGCATCAGATGGAGGTGGGAAGTCCGTGTCATCCGCCCATGAAAAATGTCCGGCAGGTTTGACATCGGCGAGAGGTGGCAACGCGGGCCGAGTCGGCTCAATTGCGTCGGTGACAACAGGCGTGCTATGTTCCATGGCTTCTGGGTGTGGGACTTGCGCACGATCACTGTTGGACGGTTCACCGTCTTGTGGATGACGCGTCTCCGTGGCAGAGGAGAAAGTGTTATCGTATTCTCCGTCATCCTGCGGAGGGGGCTCAATTGTCGATTCTGATGTCTTGCGGCGTTTTTTTTTTTTTCGTCTTTTGGGCGACTTCTGCTTTCGGCAATGAGTTTCGGTGTCTGAGGAAGGAAGAGATTCACGTCGTTCCGGTACAAAAGCCGCGGGTGTTATGATGCGGTCGTCATTCTCCAGAACACTCTCATCGGTATCCTTGTGATTTTCTAGCGAGGGTGTGTCCGGCTGTTGGACATGTTCACGGGCGGCATCGCCGGTGTCAAGGTGCTGGAACGCCTCCGGGTGTATCGGACCAGAGAGACGCTCATGAACGGCGTCTTGTGAGGGCTGGACGTGCAGCGTCGCCGCATAGGTGACTGGAAGGGTGGTTGTGGTTCTGTCGGTGTTCGTATCGTCGTTGCAGGCATTCATTACGGACGTGGCCTTCTTTGCGACAACCGGAACATGTTCGAGGTTGTCCGTCGTAAATGACCACCGCACGGCAGCCGCCGATAGAAATGTACGATGGAACGTGCCGTTTGAGATCGATTCGGACTTGTCTCACACCATAAGCACCGGATACGTCGTAAACTGTGCCCCTGTCTCGGCGACGTGGCTCTGGACTTTTCCGAACGGGCTTAGCGACGCGATGACTTCATCTTCATTCACCTCGAAAGGCAGTTCGAATACGCGGATCGTCCGAAGGCCAAGTCCTGCATGGTCGACATCCACAGGCCCGACGTTTCCGACGGAGTGCCGAAATTTTAGTCCATGTCGCGTCCTTTGAATAATCTCGTTGCAGGCAGCGTCGGAAGTCATCTTAACATAAACGACGCTGCTAATGATCGATAGGTGTATGCCGATGAGTTCGTCACGGGGGATCTTCACGTCTTCGCGTAGGAAGCGTTCGACGGCCAGTGTTTTGGGTCGTGCGTATTCGTTTGAGAAGGTGAACTTAAGAGTGTTCTTCCTGTAAGAGTTGGCCAATACAGCTTGTTCGACTGAGTAGCGCTGTGACGAGGAAGTAAACAAAACACTCTGCGCGCGCAGCGGCGTGGACGGCCGAGCGCGGTGCGCACTGCTGCCCTGCCGGACGCAGACCACTCGGCTATCGGGGCGGACTGATTGGTTAAAGAGATGATGAAAAAGAAATCAGCAGGAAGGAGGAGAAGGCATGACAAAGGAGTGAATGTGACTAGTTTCAGAATAGGTGACCTTGTCTTCATCAAAAACAAAAAAAAAAAAAATCTAGCAAAGTAAATGATGAGATTAAGAAGTTTTTGCATGTGTATATTGGTCCTTTCGGAGTGGTTGCTTTGCCCATGACAAGTCTTATCAATTGGCTTACACAAAGACTTACAGGATTTTTGGATTAAAGAATGTTATTGACCTGAAACTGTATGTGTCACCAATTAGATGTTTGAATATTGACCCACAACAGTTTAAAATGTTTCTAAGCTTGGGTAGTACTGATTTATTTAGGAGAATGGAGTGTGCGTTGAATCAGAAGTAAGACATATAAGCATGTAGAGGGCTCAACATTCTGTGTTGGATTCATTATGTGGCGATAATGCTTACCCCAGCTGTCTGTCTCATTTTTCATGTTTCCTGAGGCATTCAAAAACAGACGTGATAGGAAAATGCTCTTTAAATGCTCGAAAAAAATTTTTTTCAGCAAAATCCTTTTCAGAGTACTTAAATAAAACCTTAATCTATAGAAATATGATGAAAAGACGAAAATCGATTTTTTTTTCGACCTGAATCACGGTGTGGTCCCCTTAAGTAACACGATGGTGACTCTCTTCTTTTTTCATAAAGTAATGATTAGTAAATCTATGTTACTGCACATCTTGAGTTTTTGCTATTTTGCAAATGGGAAATAAACAAAACGTCTTTCAAGTTTAACCAGGTTCAGACAGTTATGACTTAGAGTAATCTTTTGTAGTGTAATGTGCACTTGATTTTAAAAATTTTTCTGATCACCACCTTCTGTATTATAGTCAGTTTTGGTGCTAATTATTGTAATGTTGTGAGAACTATGTAATGCGTATATTTATGATGTAATGACTATCACTTGCCGTTAGTGAAACTTTTTTTTAGACTTAAGTTAGAAGTAAAAGTAAGTGTACTAAAGTAGGATATTTTGTATCATTTTTTCATGTACTGTGGCGGGAGAGAACCAGCTCCAAGGGAACTGATAACAGTGCATTTCCTTGCTAACTGCCACTTGGACCTGTTGAAGGCGTGGACAACTTGGTGAGAAAATGCGAAAAAGCTCATTAAAAGTGTGAAAGTGCTTGTGAAAAATACTAAATATTGAGCAAGTGAAATATTCTGCGAAAAAGAAAAAAAGAGAGAACTGCAATGCACAGTGTAATTTAACTTTTTTGCTACCCATGAGGATTAAATTTTTGTTAAGCATGACAGGACTTGTATAAAATGATATCTATCTTTAAATGCAATCTTCGCTTACCCAAAAAGGACATCACTTATGATGAAGATGCCTGATTTTCTGTTCAAAGTATAGCTTGTGGATATTTTGTGCAAATGTACAATGCACTGTGTGCAAATATTTTAGATAGGGATTTTCATATGGCCAGCTCATGTAAGTATAAATTTGAAAAAGGCATCTGTACTGTAGTTTTGATAAGATTTCTTATGTAATATTTTTTGTGTGTGGAATTTTAACCTACTATCTGCGGTAACTTGTGGTCACTGAATTGCCGAGTTAGCTATTTGCAATATCTACCCGTTCAAGCCAATGGGGGGGGGGGGGGGGTTGATGTGATGAAGCAATTTGCGACATTTTTACTTCCCCTCCTCTTTGGTCATCTGCCTACTTAAACTCGTTTTTTTTTCAGTTTTGAAATAACTACCATTAACGTACGTGAGTACAATCTGCATTTACATAAAAAGGAAAGGTTGGTCCTCAGTTTTAAAGAATATAACACCACATCTAATTTTGTACCTAGTTTTATGTATGCAACTGACTTTATAATTTATTTTGACTATTAACAGTTAGTATATTCCATTATAGGGTGAAATCGGGAATTGTTTCGTGACTTAAATTCTGTTGTTAACATATAAACAAACATAAATTATGTACTAATTATAAACATTTCGAAGACGGAATGCTAGTAATCTTAACTTATGTATTTGGCTCTCTTCGAAAACATGTTAGCTTAATTAATTCCAATGTAATTAACAGCTCTGTCAAAAGTATTGTTCGCGTAACGATATATGTTAATTTCATCATTTAAACAAATAATTCGGCATAAACCATGTAGTAGAAGAAATTGTTAAAAAGAAACATTTTTTCGATGTATTCAGTTAATTTGGCGAGTTAAGTTTTAATTGTAATGTATGGAAATTTAACTTCGAACAATGTGTAGTTTCAACACTTATTATTGGAAGGATATATAAAGGCCCAATTTTGGTCCTGGGACAGTCAGTCCAAGGCCGAGTTTGAGACGGGAAACCTGTGTTGGCTAGAACAACAACAATGTTTCAACCTTACTGTGAAAAAAGTGTTACACAATTAGGCCGTGCGTTAAAACAGTGACAGTGTCTGCTCCGTACGTACCTTTCTATTCTTCAAAAACTGTGAAATTTGTGGTTAGGTTTTTACTGCTCGTAGATATTCAATAGTAAACTATTGTAGCAGTATATGGAGGTTTTCCTGCAAACTATTAATGAGGTTTATCGAAAGTTAAACAATAGTGCACTGGCCATATAACTGTGTATTATAGTGGGGTTGTGAACAGTGAAATTAAAGTACTGTGACACGCAACTTTGCACCTGTCGGCTACATTATTTACAGTAGTCAGTGTCGGAATTACAAATCCCCTTTTTCAGCCAGCGTAGCAACGCAGTACGTCGACACCGAGAACAATCAACGAAAAAATAGAGCAGGGAACGTCGTCACACCCCTAGTCCTTAGTATCGACTGCCAATTGATTTGATTGGTTTTACACAAGTACTTACTTACATATTTTAGGCTCCAATAAATCGGTATGTTCCCCATCATGTTGTAAACATCTTTTCGTACATTGCCATGTTCTTCTTTAGATATTTTTTGGCATGTCCGGCGTTATAGCGCGTAATGCATCCTCAACAGCATTGCACCTTTCTTCGTTTGTAGCATAACAACATGCAGATACATGCGCCCTAATGACTCCCCATAACGACTTGGCAGAAATGGTGAGGTCAGGATTTCTTGGTGATCATTTCAAGGTATTTGTGTTGCTGATGAGCCACGACATATCCACTGTCGTGAGAAGTATTCATTTATGAACTCGTGCACTGGAAGAGCGTAGTGAGAGTGCGCTCCGTCTTGCTACAGCCATATGCGTTCTGTGAAGTCCCTTTCCTCAAGCTCAGGTGTTAACAAAGTTTGTAATATCTGTAATCTGCGACATTCACAGTTGCTTCAAGAAAGTGGGAAACAAGCACCTCTTATGACGTCATCGCTGCCCATATTACATAGGCGGTTTCGTCTCTAACTCGGCTGTGAAATGAGGATTCTCTTTGGCGGAAAAGGCAAAATTTCTAGCACGTGAGCTGCGATAAATGGCGCATTCATCTGAAAACATAACCTTGGCACGATTCATTGCATTTGGAAGTTCAAGGTCCAAAACACTGCTTGCTAAAACGCACTCATTTCAGTCACGGTCCGAAAACTCTTTACGAACTTCGGTCGACAAGGCGTGACGTCAACGTCTTTTTCCGGGTGATTTCACGTAGTTGTCCTCGGCATACCGAATTCCGATGTATGGTTTACGTGTCTACATCGTAATACATTGTTCAGTCGAAGCAGAGACTCCGGCACATGTTTTTTCTCGTGTCTTCTTCCTTCCACAGCCGGTCGCTGTAGCTGAGCGGTTCTAGGCGCTACAGTCTGGAAACGCGTGACCGCTACGGTCGCAGGTTCGAATCCTGCCTCGGGCATGGATGTGTGTGATGTCCTTAGGTTAGTTAGGTTTAAGTAGTTCTAAGTCTAGGGGACTGATGACCGCAGATGTCAAGTCCCATAGTGCTCAGAGCCATTTGAACCATTTCGTTTTGAACAAACTTTAAGGGGCTGCTGCAAGTGTCTTGAGAAACAAATTGGGATAAAAACCTATGTCCGGGAAGGGCATCCAGCGACACTACAGATTGTCGAAGATAACAGTGGAAACGACTTCCGCTACGCCATCGCTTCTACAGGAAACGTGATATTCCACATTGACGGACCGCCAATAGTGGTGTCGTGGCAGTCGTGGTCGCGTTCCACTCCGCTAACGTGAATGCAGGAGGAGGAGGGGGAGATTAGTGTTTAACGTTCCGTCGACAACGAGATCATTAGAGCTGGAGAACAGGCTTGGATTGGGGAAGGATAGTGAAGGAAATCGTCAGTGCCCTTTCGAAAGAACTCTCCCGGATTTGCCTTAATCGATTTAGGGAAATCACGGAAAACCGAAATCAGGATGGCAAGACGAGGGGTTGAATTGCCATCCTCCTGAGTGCGAGCCCAGTGTGCTAACCACAGCGCTACATCCCTCGGTAAACGGGAATGCAGTCAAGTTCAGGATGAGAATACCTCCACTGGTAAAATATTTACAGGGAAGAAGTTTCTGAAAGTGTACATTTGGATTACGGCACTGTGAGGGCATTGGGAACGGTAGAAACAATAAAACTGGAGAGATTCTGTTTTACTGCAGAATTATTCTAATATTTAAGTGGAAAAGTAAAACAAATAATCGGTGCGTATGCGACAGCATGCGCTACCTAATATGATCCAAAATATTGCGCATAAAAACCGAAGTTTTGCTGGGCTCTTACTTCGAGTTCTATTTGTGATAGAAAGATAGGTCAAGTGTTCTGGATAACCTTAGGCTAGGGGCTATATGCGTACCCAACAGAAGGATGGTCTTCCGCTAAGTATCCCACATTACAGGGTCAAAGTTTGAATATTACACACTTCCTCCTGCTTAGGTAATTGGAGCAAATTGGTTGTTTCTTTTTGCATTAGATTTGGTCCACGGAGAGCCTTAAAGGGCTTCTTTAAAGTCAGTACAGCCATTGGGCCATTTATAACACTTGTAAGTGAACATTACATATATGGGTTGTTATACGGTTATACCACTTGTTATGTTTATCACTGTTATTGCCAAACCTGCTTTCAGAAAACACTTCATAATGGCACTTTGAAGCCGAAATCACGATTGTATAAGTCTAAATATAATACTGTAAATAAACAACAGTCTAGTGGCGGTACTGACTTTAAAGAAATATATTATATCTGTGGCCCTGAGTTATGAAAAATTCTTAAAGGCCTTGTTTAGTTCATGGGTGGTTCCTGAGAAAACCTGAAAAAAGCGTTTTTCATCATTTTTTCTCCGTCACAACGGATATGTAAGTAGGTAAATTGCTCATATTTTAACTGTGTTTTCTGTAGGAGTTTATCTAGAAGTGACATCTTCCCGTCTTCAAAAATCTTTATTAGTTATCGAGAAACAGCCCAAAAATTTGTTTTTGGTGTCAAAACAGCCTCGATTTCCAAGAGGGCTATGCAATTTATCTCATTCTGTTTAGTTTCAACAGGATGAGACAAAGTGAACACAATAGTTACGACTGTAAAGCACATTTTTCTGCAAAATATCTACAACTAGTGACAGAAGACTAATAGTGCCCCACAGCAATTAGCGCAAACAATACCAAAACAGTGAAGAGAAAAGTTCATAACATGAAAATTTGCTAACGGATCGTAAGTGAAATTATAGTGCGAACTTCAACATGTGACCAGATGAGAGGAAACGCAAATGCCAACCAAAAACGTGAAAAACTATTCCACTGACGATGCCGTAAAGCAAAAGGCGAAACTTGTCTGGAAGAAATACTGCGGCAAGAAAAAGTGGTTTTTATTTACAAAACGAATCTTATTGATATCTTCATCTGTTTCGAACATACAGAGGTTCGAAGTAACACTACTTGTACACGTAAAATACTCATGTAAAATCCTGTGTCAGTTGACAATGCAGATTATAAAGTGGCATAGCACAGAAAAATTTTCTATAAAGCGTCTCCGTTATCATCAGAACAATTGTTTGAACGACATATTGTAGTACTGAAACACATGCAAAGTTATTGTACACATAAAATCCGGTCTGAGATGTAAAACCAATTTCGCGTTATTTCAGTTTCTAATAAGTAAGCTATCAAAATTGCACTGATCTATAAATCTCTTTTCATATGAATGACATGCCATGCTTCAGCAGGAAAAAAAAGCGAACGAGCAGGGAAAAGCTCCTATCGGAGCACAGAAAGGGCGGATATACTCCTATTAAAGCACTCTCACTGAAAAGTTGGGTACAGCTGCCTCATTCTACTTTCCTCGGCACCTTTAAAAATTTGTCCAAAATTTTGATACGCGAACATATTCGGACTTTTTTATCCTCAGAGAGAAGGAGACAGTGGCTGTGCGGAATAGGGGGCAACGTTATAAAAACTGGAAGATAGTAGACACTAGTTGCGGCATAGAAAGAGCGAAGGAGACAGTGGTAGTGTAAGGGAAAGAAATGGACACAGTGGCAGCGACAGAGCAGTGCTAGGAAAAGAGTGAATGAGACAGCGCTAGTGGGAGAGGAATAAAGACAAGAACAAAATGGAAGTGGGTGAGAGACGAGTCTATGGCAGTGACTACGAGGGAGGTAGAATAAGGCAGCCGGCACCCCACTTTTCAGGCACTGTCTTAAACAGGAGCATGTTCGCTTGTTCGTGCTCAAATAGGCCCATTCTAACGTTGGCGAAAAGTGATAAAAATGTCTATGGACTACCCTCATAAGAAGAAAAATCAGTACATGTTTTATCGTTTGGAATTAGTTAACTTAGTGGAGGAAGGGTCAAAGAGTTTCCTAACCAAAAAGTTTTTCTAGCGGGCAGTGTACAAGGTAATTCTAATTTGTGAAGTCACGTGTTGCCAGTTCTCTTTGCCCATTCATAAAAGATGTTGAGATATTTACTACATTTGCATTCAACTGCACTTGAGGAAGAGGTGGGAGATGTAATGCTGAGAGAAGATTGAAACACATCTCTGAACTAGGTTTATATAAGTCTTCTGGAGTATATAACATTTCGTCGGGAATGATTTTTCGGAGAACTGAACTTCAGAAAACTGCTGCGCAGAATATATGAGACAAACGAAATACCATGACTTCAAAAAGAATATAGTAATCCCATTTCCAAAGGGTGCTGACTTGTGAATATTACAGATCCATCAATATAATAAGTCATGGTTGAAAAATACAAACCAGAATCATTTCCAAAATAATGGAATAACTCATAGAAGCCGATTTGGGGGAAGACTAAGTCATGGTTGAAAAATACAAACCAGAATCATTTACAAAATAATGGAATAACTCATAGAAGCCGATTTGGGGGAAGAGCACTTTGGGTTCCAGAGAATTGTAAGAACACGCGAGGCAGTACTGACCCCAAGACTTACCTTAGAAGGAAGACTGAAGAAAGGAAACCTACGGTTACAGCATTTGTAGATTTGAAAAAGCTTTAGACAGTGTTGACTGGAATAAATTTTTCGAAATTTTGAAGGCAGCGGCTAGTGAAAAGTTATACACAACCTGTACAGAAAGCAGACTGCAGTTACAACTCGAACGACATGATAGGGAAGCAGTTCAAATTGTTCAAATGGCTCTGAGCGCTATGGGGCTCAACTGCTGAGGTCATTAGTCCCCTAGAACTTAGAACTAGTTAAACCTAACTAACCTAAGGACATCACACACATCCATGCCCGAGGCAGGATTCGAACCTGCGACCGTAGCGGTCTCGCGGTTCCAGACTGCAGCGCCAGAACCGCGCGGCCACTTCGGCCGGCAGGGAAGCAGTAGTTGGTAAGGGAGTGAGACACGGTTGTAGCCCATGCTCCATGTTATTCAATCGGTACACTGAGCAAGCTGTAAATAAAATCAGTGAAAAGTTTGGAAAGGGAATTTAAGTTCAGGGAGATGAAAACTTAAAACTTTATTTAAAATTTTCTAGAAAGGCCGCACCATGATACACTTCAATTTCGTGTACATAGTTGACGTTTCTACCCCTCTACTGGGACCTGCTTCTCGATCTACTGACTTTCACAGCTGGACATTGTCAAGGACCAGCGTCGCGTTCACTTTTAAAAGGGAGCTTTCCGGTGCTTATGCTAAAGAAGCGGAGTCACTGAACAGACGACATTTGTCAAACTATTATTGACATGCCAGAAGGTGACTTCCTGGTCGTTGTTTGCATTGCTCGCATACCCTGGGTGCGTATTTACTTACTTTATGGCGAGAAGCCACGAAGTTGAAAGCCCATATCTGTCTTCTCGATTGAAGCTACATTCACTATTGAAAATCTCAGTCGCTGTTCTCGGACTTTCTGCGTATAAATATTGGTTTCCTTGGCCAGCGTACGGACGCTGTTGAAATAAACGACTTCGCTGCAGTTCTCCGTAATGGTCGAAACGTCGATCGTGGAGAGGATATTAAAGAGGAACATAAGGCTGTCTAATATTCTAGAAGATTTTACCTAACTTTCTGAAATATTTTTCCTTCAATGACCACGGCCATGTTAGCCTGCAGACTTCCATGCAGATTTAAGGTTTGCGGATGGCATTATAATTCTGCGAAAGACTGCAAAGGACTTGAAAGAAAACAGCTAATAAAATGGACGTCAACCAAATTAAGATAAAGGTAAATAAAATGTAGTCGAATCATATCTGCTGATTCTGACGGAATTACATTAGGAACTGAGAGAATTTAAGTAGCAGACAAGTTTTTTTTTTTTTAATTGGGGAAACAAAGCAACTAACGATGGCAGACATAAAGACAATATAAAGTGCTCACTCATAAAAAATCTTTTCTGAAAAAGAGAGCTGGCCACTGTGGCCGAGCGGTTCTAGGCGCTTCAGTCCGGAACCGCTCTGCTACTACGGTCGCAGTTTCGAATCCTGCCTTGGGCGTGGATGTGTGTGATGTCCTTAGGTTAGTTAGGTTTAAGTAGTTTTAAGTTCTAGGGGACTGATGACCTCAGATGTTATGTCCCCTAGTGCTTAGAACCATTTGAACCATTTGTAAAAGAGAAATATTTAATATCAGACATAAATTTTGCTGTTAGGAAGCTTGTTCTGAAAGTATTTGACTGCTTTGTAGTTTTAGTTGGAAGTGAAACATGGACGATAAACGCCACAGACGATTGAAAATATAAGATTTTGAAATGTGGTGCCACAGAAGAATGATAAGACTGTTTCTGCGCCAACAAGTTATAGCTATGGAAAACGAGGACATAGCTAAATGATAGGAAGCAGGTTAAAATCGATGTAGCATATAGTAGTTAAATACAGATAAAGAGTCTTGCACAGCATAGACTAGCAACGAAGGTTACATGAAACCAGTCTTCGGACTGAAGACCACAAGAATAAATAATTCAATTTCATATAATGCCAACTCAAGTCGCGCTATTTCTTTTCTTGCCTGGTACACTCTTAAGTAACCTCTAATCTTCCTAGAAATTCAGATTCTCCACCATGTATTTCATCTAAAGATCTTGTTAAGAATTCAGTGTTCACTCCCATAAAGAAAGGCTGAAAAAACGGTATTTTATAAAATTTTACCATACCTTCTGGTCCTATCTCATTTTTTAACTTGATACTGATTGTGCCACAAATACCACGAAATGTATCAAGTTTAAAGTTCAGTTCCTTGTTACAGTCTAGCCCTATTTGTCATCCCTAAAATATTAATCGGATGTTTGTTCCAAATACCCTTGCTCCACTTTGTGCAACGTCTACAAGAACTCAGTGATAGTGATCTGCTCGTGAGTTGTGACGTACTGTCCCTTTTCACCGACGTACGATTGCATAGAATTGATAAGCGAGAAATCCGAGCCCATCCTAGCGAGACTCTTCGACTTAGTTCTCACTTCAACTTACTTTCTGTTCGATAGACATTATTACGACCAGACGGACGGCCTCGCAGTGGGGTATCCTCTGTCACTAGGTTGTGACGCATTTGTTCATGAAAGATTTCTAAGAGAAGCCTCTGAAGCAAGCCCAACCAAAACCAACTTGTTCCCACCGTTACGTGGATGATACGCTCGACCTTTGACCACGAGGACGGGACGCCTTAGGTAAACTTCTCTATCACCTCAACTCGCTTTAACCCAACATACAGTTTATTATGCATGTAGGGCAGGATGGCGACCTCCCGTTTCTTCACGTCCTGGTGAAACAGAAACCATATTCCAATATGGGACACAGTACATACAGGAAGCCTACACACACTAATCTGCGTCTACAGTAATCTGAATCTTCAGTAATAACTCCCAGCATGAAGCAGTTTCACGTACATTTGTCCACACTGCGAAATCCATCTGTCACTAAAACAGCCTTCCAGCTGAATTTGAAACTCCTTTATATAACATTCCGAATAAATGGTTACAGCGGCAATCAGAAAAGCGTACGTCTAGACAGGTTGTCCGTAGACAACAGCCGGAAGAAAAAGAGGACAATAAATAATTTGTGTGCACACTGTTTGTGCCCGCAATAAACCAAGAAAAGTCGACAGAATCTTGTAGTGGAACAAAGTAAAATGTGTGATATGTGTTTCGCGTTCGCCGCCCCCCCCCCCCCCCCGCCCCCTCCCCGCGCGAGACCATGAAACTACTGGGCTTAGTAAAGCATTATCTAGGCCTTCGCAAACCAGGGGTCCGCCAAATTCTCTGCCATTGGGGAATAGTATATATTGGGGAAATTGTACGCACGGTAGAACAGATGTGGCGTAAGCATAGACGCCACACTGAATTACGCCAGAGCATCAGATCAGCCATGGTCGACCATACTACAAAAACTCGCCATACTACACATTACAAGAAAACCGAGACGCTTATGCATTCTTCCTCCTTCTGGGATTGCGTGAATAAAGAGGCAACTGAAACTAGGGTCCAAGACGATCTAATTAACCTAGACAGCCGCCCGCAACTGTCCGGCTTGGAGCCCTATACTGAGCCGAGAAAAAATAGGCGTTGCCATACAGTGAGGTCCGTACCGGACGACGATTGCACGGAGACCGGAGACCACAGTTCGCAAACGGATTTCGCCACACCCGCCACCACCACCACAATCACCACCAGCACCCACAGCGGCGACAGCTCGTACAGCGACAAGAGTGGAATTATGGCGGCGTATCGGCCAATGTATATAGAAAAAGTGCAGAGTAGCGGTCATCAGGAATCACCTGAAGATGGCAATGAGTCTGTTTGCCTAAATATCATGGACAGCTTATGACGTGACCCAGGTGCCTGAAAACAGCGAATCACATGTCTTCAAATGGAATTTGGCGAACAATGGTTTTATTTTGGGTTCTTCTTTAGATTTACCGTCAAGAATAAAGAGTACCACCAATTTCGGGCACTCCTCAACGGAGATATAGACGTCTAAAATATCCTTTTCTGTCACTAGACACAAGGCACTTTATTCCACTGAGTCAATACCAGACAAGGTACATATACTTGTTATGTCTTCTTCATAACACGAATTGTATTTTTTTAATCGTCATTTAATTTACCAAGAGCGTCTTAGACTATGTCAAGCTACTGGTCCTTCTGCATCTACCAAAATGCTCTCCCCCTTCAGTAAGTATCAACAAATTGTGCTCTTTGACAGAAGCCATTTACAAGCATTACCTCATAAAAGAGGGTGAATTTGATGGCATTTAACTTCCTGAAATGTTATCTCAGAGCTTGTTTAAGAACCCGGATCCGAAAGGATTTCTTTGTCCGATAACACGCCTTCGTCAAATCAGAGTATTTGTACCTTAGCTGAAAATGTTTGGTGTAGATGACTGCGAGGAGTACATCAATAGTGTACTGGCAGGTTTGGATTGCTGATGAAGACAGATAATGTCAAACATATCATACAACAGAATAGTAATAAATGGGCTGCTGAGAGTTTATCTAGCTCCATGAAACCGAGAAGAAGGCTGGAAATCATCACAAGTCACTGAAAGTATTTCGTTGTGACGAAGGAATGTACTGTATTTCCACTGCTAAGAAAATATTGATGGAAAAAAATCGTAAACTCTCATGTTGCAGTATAACTGTCCTGTAACATTTAGTGTTGGTTGTAAGAATTTGAATCACCTAACGCGTCGTTTAACCATTTTGAATCTTTTACATAGGCAGGAGATTTAACCGTGAAACACTTACATAAACTCTAATTTTTGTTGGTATTAATGGGTGATTACTTCGTTGATGATAGCGTAATATCAAATAGTATATGATCTGATTAAAATGCCTAATTTCTCCATTTTTTATCCTTTGCTAATTTACTGACAGATTTCAGGTGGCATAGTCTGACCAACTGTTCTACTAAATGCGTGATTGTAGGTGCTCCTATTTTATGAGCATAATGACAGTTTTGGACATCCCTCCAACTTTCTTTTGACTATGTGCCACCAGAAGTTGTTCACTGTTGTCTTTCTCGGACTTGCCGATGATTGGCTACATTCATATCTGTATCGTATGTATGACTGAGGTGAGTGCATTGTCGTACTGTATTTGAAATGTTGCTACCAACAGTGTCATATGTTGCCACACGAGACATAATATGGAAACATTTCCAGCTTTTCTCAGAGATACTCAACAGTCTCTGCTGATCAAAAATTGAACGTATCACTCCTTCTCCCATCGACGATTAAATTTCGGTGATGAAAAGTTCTTGCACCACCGAGATTTGAACCCGTTACGTATGGATCAAATGGTAACGCACTTACTCCCATTAGCGAATTGATACTTGTTAAATTTCAACAAAGTTGTAAATTTCAACAATATGAAACAGTCTGAATTTCATCTTTAATTTTTCCTAACGTTCGCCAAAGGTATTCTTCTGTTCCGTCAAAAAAATAATAAAAAGAAGATGCTCTTATTATAAAGTGTGCGTACTCAAATACCCTGTTTGCATCGGTACTGGAGTTTCCGTTCATGTGCGTGGTGCTAAAGAGAGTATTCCTTCTTCGCTGAGTCTTTCTGAAAAATGAAGAATCAGCCTTACCTACTCTTATCAGTACAGAAACCTTCCAGAAAATAAATGGAGCGAAGAGAAAAAAATTGTGCTTTTAGATCTGTTCGGACACTTGGAAGCTTTGTCTTTACCTGGTGTAAAATCACTAACAATAATTTTATGTGTATTGTGCACAAACGAAATTTATTAAGTTCCGTTAAGGAACATGTCATGTATCAGAGCTAGAAAGACAACAAAATTTACAGTGGTCATCAAGAGAAGGGGAACAGTTTCCAGGCCTATTGTTCCTTGTCAGTCAATTTCAGGCCGCCTTGTACGCCTGCAGCCCATATGACACTGCTGCTGGGCGGGTAGCCTGACTACCAGGCTTCCCTGCAGATGCCTTGCGCGTCGCGGTACTGGCCGTCGGGACAAGGCCTGTCCGGTGCGTTGATGAAGCTGTACACCACCAGCTGCATGTCGTCTTCTACATCCGTCGCCGACTCTGCCTCCTCTGCGTCTTCCGCTGCTGCTTGCTCTGCGTCAGCTGGTATTTCCACCGTCTCCTGCACAAAGAATGGTCCACATACTTAAGGCATAACGGCCATAATGTAGTATTGAATGACACATTATTGAAGTATACAGACATATTTTATGCGGTAAATGCAACAGTGATTGTTTTAATACTGTGGGAAACCGGAGTTAGGTAGCCGGTACTTCAGAACGTTGTCATCATAGAGACCACGAAATCAGAAGTATTGTAATGAAGTAAAAGGAAAATAAGCAGTAATCTCTTCACACATCTTCTAGGTGAATATAATTTTCTATAATTCATGTAAATAGAACTCAAGCTCTAAACTTGCATTGTTAGAAGTTTTTTAGGTTGAAGTGCCAAAGAAACTGTTATAGACATGCGTATTCAAATGCAGAGATATGGCCGGCCGCGGTGGCCGAGCGGTTCTAGGCGCTTCAGTCCGGAACCGCGTGACTGCTACGGTCGCAGGTTCAAATCCTGTCTCGGGTAAGGATGTGTGTGATGTCCTTAGGTTAGTTAGGTTTAAGTAGTTCTAACTTCTAGGGGACTGATGACCTCAGATGTTAAGTCCCATAGTGGTCAGAGTCATTTGAACCAACAGAGATATGTAAACAGGCAGAACACGAAGCTGACGTCAGAAACTGCCTGGCGCAGTTGTTAGATCGGCTACTGCTGGTACAATGACAGGTTATCAAGATTTAAGTGAGTTTGAACGTGGTGTTATAATAGACCCACGAGCGATGGGACACAGCATCTCCGAAGTAGCGATGAAGTGAGGAATTTTCCGTACGACCATTTCATGAGTGTACCGTGAATATTAGGAAACCGGTAAAACATCAAATCTTTGAGATCGCAGCGGCCGGAAAAAGATCCGGTACCAACGACGACTGAAGAGAGTCGTTTAACATGACAGAAATACAACGCAACTTGCAGCAAAATTCAACGCTGGGCCATCAACAAGTGTCAGCGTGCGAAACATTCAACGAAACACATCGATATAGGATTTCAGAGCCGAAGACCAACTCGTGTACCCTTGGCACGACAGAAAGCTTTACGCCTCGCATGGGCCCCGTCAACACCGACATTGGACTGTTGATGACTGGAAACATGTTGCCTGGTCGGACACATATCAGCAGGGAACTGTTCAAGACGGGGGAGGCGTGTGCTATTGGAGTGATATGGGGCCCTGGGAAGTCTAAATACGACTATGACAGGTGACACGTACGTAAGCATCCTGTCGGATAACCTGCACCTATTCATGTCCACTGTGCATTCCGACACACTTGGCCAATTCCAGCAGAACAGTGCGACACCCCACACGTCCAGAAATGCTTCAGAGTGCTTCCAAGAACACTCTTCTGAGTTTAAACACTTCGGCTGGCCACCAAACTCCCCAGACATGAACATTATTGAGCATATCTGGGATGCTTTGCAACGTGTTGTTCAGAAGAGTTCACCACCCTCTCGCAGTCTTACGGATTTATGGACAGCCCTGCAGCATTCATGGTGTCAGTTCCCTCCAGCACTACTTCAGAACATTATTCAGGCCCATGACACGTCGTGTTGCGGCACTTCCGCGCGCTCTCGGGGGATCTACATGATATTAGGTAGGAGTACCAGCTTCTTTGGCTCTTCAGTGTATTTTCTTAGTTTATCATCAGAGAGGTGACAATACGTGGCTGCTAGCAAGGTAACTTGAACACAACGTAAAGAAACACGCCAAAAACAAGCTTAAGAGGCCGGTCGAAGTGGTCGAGCGGTTAAAGGCGCTACAGTCTGGAACCGCACGACCGCTACGGTCGCAGGTTAGAATCCTGCCTCGGGCATGGATGTGTGTGATGTCCTTAGGTTAGTTAGGTTTAAGTAGTTCTAAGTTCTAGGGGACTTATGACCACAGTAGTTGAGTCCCACATATCAGCACATAGTGCTCAGAGCCAGCCAAGCTTAAGACAATGATGCTCTAATTAAATTCTGCAGAGGATATGGTAGATCGCGAATGTAGTGTGCACTAAATATAAGGTGGTAGAGTTCCACGGCTAGGTCAATACGAATACCGTAAAACCTTTTGGGTACTAGGCCGATCATTATGAAATACTAAAATGCCGACGATTCGACCGACATTCAGCCATACTTGTACATTTAAAAAGCAAATATCTACTGAGTGAAGTCTGTGGCGCTCTACACATGAACGGGCTTCTGGTCTGACAGCAGGTAGAGTGCAGTCTTCTGTTCGTCGTGACACTAGAAGGGTGGGGGTAGAAAGTCCATCGTTGTGGTAATGGGATAAGTGGAACTGGAGGGACTGGAACGAGTAAGAATCCTGCTCGAAACCCGGAGTCTAGTACTCTACACGCTAGACCACAACGGGCTAAATATTTACTGAAAGTAACTAACTAATGGTCAGAAACGTAGTCAAATGTCGTGTTCTCACACTTGCTAGCCCATGTAACAATCATTTCCGTAAAATGATATAAGAAAATATAGTGCAACTTTTGTACGAAAAGAGTGTGAATTAATTGCACATATAATGAACTGGTATTTTAAAAGTAGTCATAGTAATGTAAAAATATTTCTTAAAGAACAAATGGGAAGAATATATGAAAAGAAATGTAAGTATGTGTCGGTGCCTTGTAATTTAATAAACTTATTTGTCTTTGCTTCAATATGGAACAGGTTCATCTACACGATTCACAAATTCTGAAATACCTTTATTTTTATCTTCCTCTCATAGATCTGAGGCCAAACAGGTTACCTGATCGGAAAGAATAAACTGGTGCCAAAACCGTGAATTCTACGGTTTATATGGATATCAATTTCTTATATTTTCTTCCAAGAAAGTGAGCTCGTTTTATGTCCATTTCTCACATAATATAGAATTGATCGGATGGGATTATGAAGTCGTGTCCAAGTATTAAATCTGCGAGCTCTTGTTTTATCTTATGGTTTCACTGGATATTCTGGTCATCAAAATTCCTATCATGCACAGTAAAATGGGGAGACAGAGAGAGAGTAAGGAAATTGTTTATTACTTCAAAAGTCTCAGCCGTTAACAAATTTATCTCAGAGTGAGAGAAGCTGCTCAACGCCTTCATGGAAAAATGTTTGCAGTTGCCTACGGAACCATATTTGTGTCCAGGCGTGCACCTCCTCGTCTGAAACAAATCCACGGCCAGGAATCTCTTTCTTGAGGGCTCCAAAAATATGGAAATCGCGTAGGGAGAGTTTGGAATTGTATGGAAGAACAGTAAGGGCTCCGCACAGTAGTCGAAACAACCTTGACCACACGTGGGCGGGCAATTTGTTTCGACTACGCTGTAGAAATTTCGCTGGAAAGTCCTTACGCTTCTTCCATACAATCCCGACATTTCCCCATGCGATTTCTAATATTTGGAGCCCTGATGAAGGACATTCCTGGCCGTGGATTTTCTTCGGACGAAGCGATGCACACTGGGTACAAAAATGGTTCCACAGGCACCTTTTTTCCAAGAACGCACTGAACGTCTTGTCTCACAGTGGAATAAATTTGACAGTTATGGCGTTTAAGTTTGAAATAATAAACAGTTTACTTACTTTTTTCCATCCATCCAGTTCGCATTTGTCTATTTCTTATAAATTTAATTTCGATTTCTGATTTCTCATCTGGTTTGTTCCAGATTACAAACTCGTGTTACTCAGACTTACTATTTATACAATTGAGTTATAGAGGAAATAGTCTAAATTCTCTAACAGAGTCCCATTTTATTTATAAGAAGTATGACTTAAGACATATGGTGTAGCGTTTGGTGTACGTAGGCGAGTTTTCGGCCACGCAGAATTGATGCAAGGTGAGGTGAATTTGTTTGTGCAGCTGAGAGCTAGCCGGCCGCCCCAGGACCCAGGGTGCGCCGCGACCGGTCCAGCAAGACGGCCACACGGCCAAACCCGGGTACGAAGTGAGCCGTGTCGCCATTGAGTTTGTAGACTGTTCTGTCTGGCGCCACTGGCTCTGGTCTAGTATCGACTATCCCTCTTGCGACCCCATTGCCAATATCTATGAGGAAGAGTTGGTATCTGTGGGTTGTGTCGATAGAAGGTCTTTGCTGCCGATATATATACGGGATTCGCTGGCCCGAGAAGGAGACATGAAGTTTGGGAATTGGCGGTAGCGTCGTGACAAGAGGTGGTCACGAGGTCCGAGCGGCCGAAGCCACGAGCTGCCCTGCGCAGAGCGAAGATACCGGAGTACTTCACCGGGGTCAGCGTCGACTAAAAGCAGCAGGCCGACGTCCCGTCGGTTGGTTGGCAACGTTCGTGTCGGACGACCGCTCGTGGCCTGGCTGCCCTCTTCTACCTGGCTTTCATCGGCACCACTCAGTAACCGCTGCGACGCACCGTGGATTCAAGGAACTGCTTACTGATAAAGGGGAGTAATAGTCTGCAATCCTCGTGGTTTGTTTCATTGTTTACCTGCCCTCCTCATCATTTTCTGCTTTGTACCCGACCCTCAGAGCTTTACTGGGTCGGCTCTTTGGTCGTAAATACGGGCAGTAGTAGTGTACTAAGACATTAGTTGTTGTTTGAAAATTTGTCCCGCTATTATATTGCCTTTTCTTTCTGGTTTGTATCCGATCATTAATGTTCTAATTAATCAGCTCTTGGTCGTAAATACAGCCGGAACAATTGTGCTTAGGCACAGGTTGCCGTTAAACAAAAGATGGACCTTTTGGTTAGATTTAGCTGTTAACCGGTTCAATTCTTTGATTTTAATTGCATTTATCAGTTATTAGTTATAATCTGAACAACCTGTTGTACTAAGCTGTTCGTTTCTGTGTTTGAAAGACCGAGTCACTATTGGTGTATTTTACCTGGATCTTGTGGTTCGGCAGGCCGGTGTGGCCGAGCGGTTCTAGGCGCTTCAGTCTGGAACCGCGTGACCGCTACGGTCGCAGCTTCGAATCCTGCCTCGGGCATGGATGTGTGTGATGTCTTTAGTTAGGTTTAAGTAGTTCTAAGTTCTAGGGGACCTGTGACCCTAGATGTTAAATCCCATAGTGCTCAGAGCCATTTGAACCATTTATTTTCTTGTGGTTCCATCGAATGAGTTCTCTTGTAATAACTGTTCACAAGTGATGTTTTAAGACGTTCCTTCAGAACATTCTTAATAACTGACAATTCGTCTAATCTTCAAAATATTAACAGCCAACTGTCAACAGGGATTTACTCATTTGTCGGAAGGGACGGGTTGGGATCCAGTCGCACCTCGGTTGCCGATTGAAATTAAAAGGTTGGCTGCTTTCAGGTATTGTCATACTTCAACTTATTAATCTGTTTAACCTTTAAGCACAATTGCACCTCTTAACCCCGAACCTTTCGACATACAGCTTTCAACTTCAAAATTAAGTCATTTCTTTTGAGTAATTGAATCACTCTTGTCAACAGTGGTGCTTATATAGTTTTCATGTGTTGCAGAAGGGCATTTAATAAGAAGACTGTGTGGAGGGCGGTAGTAAACTCCACTGTTTGACCCGATAACTGGCGGGCTGCAGGTCCGGCCGTCCTGTAATCACTGTCATAATGTTCGCTGTTTTTCAATACAGCTCTTCAAATTTCTTTTGCAAAGATTAAAAGCTTAGTTAACTTCAGGCCGAAGGTCAAAAGAAATCTGCAAATTTGTTCATTTTGTTAAAGATAATTTTATGGTTAAATGCTTCGATTACCTGTAAAACACAGATTATATATTGTTAAATAAAGAAGTTTTATGGAAAAAAAGTTATATTGGTGGGTCCTCCCTTCCAGGTTTTCCTTAATTCCAGTAAGTACCACGTCTCACGAAGGCACTGAACGTGGAGGGAAATGAAAAAGTCCAAAGCAGAGAGAATCTCGACGGCAGCTGCTCGCTTAGCTGAAGAACAGACAACACACCAAAAATGGAGGAGCGCCACACAGTCTGATGGCTGCTTACAGCTCTTAGATATTCTATAATAAAACACAGTTACACAATAAAACGCATCTAATACACCAGCAATCTCAGAAAAGTCACAATAACATTTTTCAAAACCTTAAAAATTAAAGGAGGTCATACACTGAAGAGCCAAAGAAACTGGTACACCTGCCTAACATCGTGTAAGGCCCCCGCGAGCCCGCAGAAGCACCGCAACACGACGTGGCGTGGACTCGACTAATGTCTGAAGTAGCGCTGGAGAGAACTGACACCATGAATCCTGCAGGGCTGTCCATAAGGCTACTAGGGGGTCGAGATCTCCTCTGAACAGCACGTTGATACTGCATCCCAGATATGCTCAATAATGTTCATGTCTGGAGAGTTTGGTGGCCAGCGGAAGTATTTAAGCTCAGAAGATTGTTCCTGGAGTCACTCTGTAGCAATTCTGGGCGTGTCGGGTGTCGCTTTGTCCCGCTGGAATTGCCCAAGTCCGTAGGAATGCACAATGGACATGAATTAATGCTGGTGATCAGACAGGATGCTTACGTTCGTGTGACCTGTCACAGCCGTACCTATACATACCAGGGGTATGCACACACCCGACACCGTTACTGAGCCACCACCATCCTGAACAGTTCCCTGCTGACATGCAGGGTCCATGGATTCATGAAATTGTCCCCATACAAGTATACGTCCCTCCGCTCGATGCAGTTTGAAACTCGGCCGACCAGGAAACGTGTTTCCAGTCATCAACGGTCCAATGTCGGTGCTGGCGGGATCAGGCGAGGCGTAAAGCTTTGTGCCGTGCAGTCATTAAGGGTACACGATTGGGATTTCGTCTCCGAAAGCCCATCTCGATGGTGTTTCAGATGTTACCGCAAGTTTGCGGAAGGATTGCATTTGTGTCACGCTGAACGATTCTCTTCAGTCGACGTTGGTACCGTTCTTGCACGATCTTTTTCCGGCCACAGCGATGTCGGAGAGCTGGCCGTTGTGGCCGAGCGGCTCTAGGCGCTTCAGTCTGGAACCGTGCGACCGCTACGGTTAGTTACGGTTAGGTTAGTTAGGTTTAAGTAGTTCTAAGTCCTAGGGGACTGCTGACCTCAGATCTCAGAGCTCAGAGCCATTTAAACCATTTTATGTCGGAGAATTGATGTTTTACCGGATTCCTGATATTCACGATTCATTCGTGAAATGGTTGTACGGGAAAATACCCACTTCATCGCTACCTCGGAGATGCTATGTCCCATCGCTCGTGCGCCGAATATAACACCACTTCAAACTCACTTAAATCTTCATAACCGGCCCATGTAGCAGCAGTAACAGACCTAACAACTGCGCCAAACACGTTTTGTTTCATATAGGCGTATCCGAGGGCAGCACCGTATTCTGCCTGTTTACACATGTCTGTATTTGAATACGCATTGCTATACCAGTTTCTTTGGCGCTTCGGTGTAATTTACAACGACTATTGTCGCAATGAACGTTAGAATTCACAACTTTTAGACACTTCAGGCAGTTTCACCAAATTATATCTCAGATGATAGCACTGCACTATAACTATCGTCCCTAAAATCTATATTTGTGAATATATGTTATTTATTAATGTATGACTTTTTACATTCTTTTCATTATGCAAGCTATTATCAGAACATCGTATGCTCCTCAACACAGCAACTGTATGCAGCATGGATACCTCACACTATGTCATCCATGGATAATGTTTTAATAAATATTTTCCTATTTTATTTAAATGTTGATTATAACTGGGATTAAAAACCATGGCAACTTAAAAGTGGTCAATTCCATGCGTTAGGTGACACTGCCATTGAAAAAGCAGCAAAATATACTTCTATCAGACAGACATAAATAATTGTTTAAACAATATTTAACGACAATTTGCTGTCAGTTAACATGATCGCACTTGCACATGAATCCTGGCTCGTTTATTTATGAGTAAACCTTTATATGTATTTATTGTGAATAGTCTGAGTGTAACCGACTGTTTATAACTTTTATTTTGTTATTATTATAATAAATTACTTTAACATAGAAAGTGGTCAAGTTGAGTGAAATCATATCTGTACAACATAATAACGATGTGTTTTTGGTGGGGATGGTCTTCAGCCAATGAGAATTAGGCAGTGGCGGAAAGCTGCAGGAGGCAAGTGGAGACATACTTTTTCAGCGGTGTGCTGCAAGGAGCGATTCTGGATTTCTACGCGAGTTCTTGAAGAATGCAGACCTGCCCGTGGTATAGTGAGATATTAGGTCGTGAATGTTATTGATTCTGTGTGGTGAACAGCCGCTAGAAAACATTAACTTTTGAAGTTACGCTAATTTTGTGAGGTCTGGATGTGCTCTAGTGCAGAACTCTTAACTTATCCGCTTGCATTACGGAACTGAGAATAGAAAGAGTATGAGTTTCTAATAGTTATCTCCCGTGTGCTACTGTGCAAACTGTCATACTTAGCTTTTAATTATTTTGAGCTGGCGAATATTTGGTGTACTGGGATCAAGAAACGGACTTAGTTGTTTGCGTGTCTTTTATGAATGTTTGGGGATTCTCATAACGCTCTCAACGCAACTTTACTGCATTTAATAAGGTTATTTTATGTCTGTTTTTTTATTTTCTATCGTATCATTACTTTCTTTATATTTGCGATATACTTTCTTGAATGAATGCTATTCAACAAAATTCTCTGATGACGTGTACGTCAAAAAAATGGCTCTGAGTACTATGGGACTTAACTTCTGAGGTCATCAGTGCCCTAGAACTTAGAACTACTTAAACCTAACTAACCTAAGGACACCACACATATCCATGCCCGAGGCAGGATTCGAACCTGCGACCGTAGCGGTCGCGCTGTTCCAGGCTGTAGCGCCTAGAACGGCTCGGCCACCCCGGCCGGCTGTAAATCAATTACTGACGATAAAACAGTACCCTTTTTTTAATTCTTCATTTGTCTTTTATTTGATATTTCTGTTTATTTTGTTAATTCGTTATTCTAGCTCATGTATAGACCATCTCACTGCTGGATCACAGGTACAGATTATTATCTGCAGCGAGTTATATATTGGGTACGAAAGCAGACGACATTATCGAGCTATTCATTTTAAACAGAAGCCTGCATAGCCCAGCTACCTACGGTGCGAACAACAACAGATGAAGTCGCAGTTGGTTTGCTCGTATTAAATGCTGGGTCGAGAAATTACTCCTGAGTGGATATACATTGGGTAACGTCAAATTTGATAGTGGCACTTTTCGTGATGGTTTGCGGTCAATCTTATTATTTATTACGCACTGACTGGAAGTCACCGGTCGCTGGAATTTAGATTTCCTGTTCTACGCTACTTAGATTATTTCCAAATATTCACTGTAATGTGTGGCGGTTAATATTGTAAACTAAAATGGAAATTAAAGCTTTCACAAATCACAAACAAGTCATTATGCATCGTAATTGAGAAGGACTTGGTCTTAGTGCCAATATTGTTCGCACCTGTACTTGCTACTGATGGAGAAGTGAGACATGTAACCTAATCTTTACACGTAAGTCAGAATTGCCCTCCACGTTACACTGTCTGTATATGAAGGAGTTTTAATACAGTTTTGCACTATTAGACAGAGTGACTCACGAATAAGGTTTGTGTGTGTAATTTATTAGCGATACCCAACTCGCCCAGCAGTACATATTTATGTGTTACCTGGTCGGGTCGCTAATGTATATATAAGTATAGGTTTGTTAAGGACTGAACATTTCAAAAGCTCTTTTCAAAAAATCAACATCGTAAAATAAACATACGCACAACATCGTTTAACGACTAATTGCGGACAGAAATGTAGTTATATCGCGTCCAATTTCTAATATGCAATATAGGCAGTAGAACACCTACAGTGGTACAAAGGTTTATGTACTAATGGATCAAATGGTTCGAATGGGTCTGAGCACTATGGGACTTAACTTCTGAGGTCATCAGTCGACTAGAACTTAGAACTAATTAAACCTAACTAACCTAAGGACATCACACACATCCATGCCCGATGCTGGATTCGAACAAGCGACCGTAGCGGTCGCGCGGTTGCAGACTAAAGCGCCTAGAACCACTCGGCCACAACGGCCGGCCACTAATGGATCATTTCCAGAAATAATATAGATAAATAAAATTATCTTTATGCAACATATAGAAGATAAGCTGAGTAGTGAAAATCAAATATTCAATTGTGAGGACGAAGACGTGGAGCACTAATTGATAAAATTGAAAATTATCGTTCAGTATGCCTTAGAAAAGTATGTTACCAGCAAGGTGTTAAGAGATGGGAAAGTGTTTTAATAGCCGCGTTAGAAAACTTCTGTCTGAACAAAGAGAGCTTCTTCACAGATTCAAGAAAAATCAAAAACTAGCTAACAAATAAAAGCTGAACGATGTGAAAAAGAGCATAAGGAGGTCAATGAGAAAAGCGCTTCATGACTTTGAAAGCAAAATGTTATCAACCGGTCTCAGTAAAAACCCTAAGAAGCTTTGATCTTATGTAAAATCCTCAGTTCGAGATCCTCTATTCACTCAGTGTCCACAGTAGCACCGAAACTGAAGATAAGAGAGAAGGCCGAAGCAATGAATTCGGTCTTTCGAAACCGTTTTTCCGTGGAAGGTCGTAACGCGGCCCCTCCTTTCAATCATCGTACGAACAGCGAAATGGCAGATGCTGAGATAACGGACCGTGGAACAGAAAAGCGACTACAGTCGCTCAGTAGTGGAAAGGCTCGGGGCCAGTTGAGATAACCATAACAATATGCAAACATTATGCGAACTAACTTGCTCCACTTCTAGCAGCAGTTTATCGTAAATCACTGAATCAACGAAGAGTACCCAACGACTGGAAAAAGGTGCAGGTCATTCCCGTTTCCAAGAACGCCGTAATAGATGCACATTATTATAGACCTATATTGCTGACGTCAGCCTGTTGTAGAATTAAGGAACATGTTTTACACGGAAGAATTAGAAAGCTTTTGGAGAACGAAGATCTCTATAAAAATCAACATGTATTCTGCAAACAGAGAACTTGCGAAACTCAGCTTGCTCTGTTCCTCCGTGAAATCACTAGCGCCGCAGACAACGGCACTCAGGTTGATGCCGTGTTCCTGGACTTCAGGAAGGCGTCTGACACCGTCCTGCCTGGTGTCTAGTGGAAAAACAAGAGCTTGTCGACTATCGGCCCAGAACTGCGACTGGATTCAAAACTTCCTTGCAGATAGAACTCAATCCCCTTAACGGAGCAAAATCGACAGATGTAAAAGCAACTTTCAGAGTGCCTCAAGGAACTGTAATGGAACCGTTACTGTTTACGATGTACTACAGTCTGGAACCGCGCAACCGCTACGGTCGCAGGTTCGAATCCTGTATCGGGCATGGATGTGTGTGATGTCCTTAGGTTAGTTAGGTTTAAGTTGTTCTAAGCTCTAGATGACTGATGACCACTGCAGTTAAGTCCCATAGTGCTCAGAGCCATTTGAACTTTTTTTTGCGATGTATACAAATGACACAGTAGAAAACGTCGGATGCGCTTTGAGACTGTTCGGAGATGATGCAGTTGTCTATAGGAAAGTAGAAACGACGGAAGACAGTCTCGGTTTTCAGAATGACCTACAGAGGATTAATAAATAGTACAGGCTCTGAATGTTGACTCGGAATGTAATTAAATGTAACATATTGCTTATACATAGGAAAAGAAATCCACTGCTACACAACTACACTATTGATCACTAACTGCTGAAAAGTATCTACCGTAAGATATGCATCGCAAACTTAAGAGGAATGACCACATAAAACAAATATGCTGAACGAAAAAAACATCGAAACACCAAAAAGTAGAAACGTAGAGTGATTAAATTTCGGGACTGCCTTTCTCTACGTAACAAATTTAATTGATTAACACTGCAAGGTCACAGGTTAATATAAGTACGAGATAAGCCATTGCAAATGTGAAATGCCGACACATTAAAAACCGGTGCAGAGGCCAGAATGTTGAATGTAAGCATGCAAAGTGTTGTACAGGTGCCGAATGTCAGTTTGGAGGATGGAGTTCCTTGCCTATTGTGTACTGTGAACCTGGGACCTAGAAACGATGGAGAGGCTTCGTCCCGCCGTAGCCCTCAGTGGTTCACAACCCCACAACAGGCTATAGCAGTTCGCCCACCCCACCGCCGCCCCACACCGAACCCAGGGTTATTGTGCGGTTCTGCCCCCAGTGAACCCCTCTCTCCCTCCCTTCCCCACCCCCTCCCGCCGCCGGGAACGTTTGATACCAGACGAGTGTAACCCCAATGTTTGCGTGGTAATGATGGTGTACACGTACGTCTAGACAGTGTTTGCGCAGCAATCGCCGATATAGCGTAACTAAGGCGGAAGAAGGGGAACTAGCCTGCATTCGCCGAGGAAGATGGAAAACCGCCCTCAAAACCATCCACAGACTGGCCGGCACGCCTTCCCGCTCGGGGAGCGACGCGTTAGACCGTGCGGTTAGCTGGTCGGGCTCCTTGCCTATTGGTCGGTCTACACGAGGATGATGCTGGAGTTGTCGTCGGATGATATCCCATGTGTGCTCGATTGATGACAGACTGGTGATTGAGCAGGCCAAGGCAACATGTTGAGCCATGTTGCGCTACAACAGAGCTACGTGGGCGAGCGTTATCCTGTTGGAAAACACTTCTCAATCGCAACACAACAGATCGAGTCACCAGATTGGCGTACAGATTTGCACTCAGGTTGCGTAGGATAACCAAGAGAGTGCTCCTGCTATCATACGAAATTGCACCCCCGACCACAACTCCAGGTGCCTAGCACGAAGCCAGATTTATTACAGGTCCTCAAGTGGCCTCTTTGTAACCATCACATGGCTATCACTGGCACCGAGGTAGAATGAGCGTCCATCACAAAACACAACGACCTCCGCCCTGCCCTCTTGGTTGACACAATTAAAGTCGCAAATGACCGTGTTTTCGGGTCAGTCGGCTCCCGAGCTGACCTGGAAGTAGCCGATTTTTAAAGTTCGTTGTGTCACTGTGGTGCGAACTGCTATGTTCGCAGGTTCGAATCCTGCTTCGGGCATAGATGTGTGTGATGTCCTTAGGTTAGTTATGTTTAAGTAGTTCTAAGTTATAGGGGACTGATGACCTCAGATGTTAAGTCCCATAGTGCTCAGAGCCATTTGAACAATTTCACTAACATCAACTCAGCAAGTCGAATCTCAAAGGTATTTAACGCCCACGACCGTTACAGTATTTACTTAAAGCAAACCTTATTTACATCCTCACAACGGTTCTACTAACGCCAATTTTATGCGACTGGTGAGAGATTTGAATAGGCACCTACCAACTTTCGCTTATTTCGCACAACTCCTTCTTGGTGTTGCGATATTTTTCTGACAGTGTAGTAGGAAAAGCGAGTGCCTGACTGAGGTTCAGAAGAAGAACCTTAAAGAAGTGTATCGCATTCACGAAAGAAGTGGCTTATAAGGCGCTTATTTGACCGAGTACTGTTCATCAATATGGGATCTTTACCAGGTAGGACTGGTAGAAGAGACAGAGAACATAAAACGAAGAGCAGCGCTTTTCGTCACGGGATCTTGAAGTCGGCGCGAGAGCATGACAGAAAAGATCAACAAACTCCATTGGCAGACGTTACAGTAGAAACGTTATGCATTGCAGA
Source organism: Schistocerca piceifrons (assembly GCF_021461385.2). Classification (NCBI taxonomy): domain Eukaryota; kingdom Metazoa; phylum Arthropoda; class Insecta; order Orthoptera; family Acrididae; genus Schistocerca; species Schistocerca piceifrons. Next base: position 329,410,928 of record NC_060138.1, on the reverse strand, counting down.
TGTTTACTATTGAAATTTCAAGACAACACTTCCCTGCCACAAACATCTCGCGAAATGATCACGGCGAGAAAATTCGAGAAATTGAGCTAATACAGAGGCGTACCGACAATCATTCTTGCCACGCCCAACTCGCGTGTGAAGCAGGGAAGGGGGAGTTAAGTTAGTAGTACCAGAAGTACCCTTCGCTTCTCACCATTAGGTGTGTTGAAGAAGTAGATGTTGACATGTTTCGCCTGAAATTAAAGATACATTACGTGGCTACGAATACTGCACAGCCGCTAATAATGATCATTTGAATGTCGAAGAAACACTGTTGGTGTTAGAAAAGTCTCAACATGAACTTTGTGAATATCCACATAATACCTTGTAGGTCTGCCTTTGACAACGAGAACAACAACAAGAAAAAAAACCTGCAGTTCGTAGCACCATGCATGCAATTCTGTTCTTGATACCTACTCGAGGGAAAGGACACTGTTATCCCAAGAAAGTTTCCTTCCGACCGTTCTCGAGAGAGAAAATGTCTGGGAAAAATTATACCAATAGCAATAACAGTGAAACAATCAGAGATTTAAAAGGTTTCTTTTAGTGCGAGAGGCGGTTAGATAATCATAAACAGAGAAGGGATACTTCAGACGTAGAGTGCTTCGGTAGAGACGTGACTAACTGACTTTTGAAGCTGGAGATGTTATTCAGTTCTCAGATGTTGCGAGGAATATTATTTAAGAGTCGGGTCTCTGCTACTGAAAAGGACTTCGAGAAAGCGGCTGAGTGATGAACTCAGGCACCAAGGATTTTGCTCTGACGGAAACGCGTGTTTCTGCCATATTGTTCACACACAAGGGTTAAGGTCGAGGAGAGATATGAAGGACAGTGTACGTTGATAAGACAATAAAGGAGACAGAGTGTATGCAAATATCTGCGCTCGTCTGCACGTAGCGAGGACAGCTGCACACGAAATGGTGAAACACACATGATCAAAGAGTCGAAAATCACAAATATAACACAGGCGTTCGTAATGAGTTCCATGCACAGTTAGTTTTCCTGAACTCAGGATAACATCGCTATAACTAACAACTGGAAATATTAACGTTGGTGCAAGTTTCTTTGCAGGTCGAATGGGAAGAGCTCATTATATTTTAGTATGAACTAGAGAGATGCTGATGACTTCTTGCACATTGCAGCTATGTACTCAGAGAAATTTAGATTTTCATGTATTATTACTCCTAGGCTCTTTGCTGAAGGATTTAGTATTAAACATGGTAAGGATTACCGATATTTCCGGTTAATAAGCCTAGAATGACCAATCAGGACAGCTGTGGTTATGGATGGGTTGAGCTAAAACTCTCTAGTCTGTACAAGTTTTGGTAGTGCACACGGGTCAGTATTGAAATTCTCGACAGATGTCTTCGTGTTTACTTGTTATGCTGCTAGATGCAACTGGAGGTCATCAGCGTAAATGTGATACTTGCATTAGGACAAAACTAATGTGACATCATTAACACACAATGAAAATATTACCGGATTTAATATCGAACCCTGGGGACGACTGATACTACCTGTCTACATTACGACTTTGATGCTGGACGTGACGCATTCGTTGCGAGCCGACAGGCACGAACGAAACCATTGCACTACACCTGGCGAAACATTTAGGCTCATCAGTTTGGCAAGAAAATGTCGAAGTCGACAGTGTCAAAGACTTTGCTCATCTCGGAGAAGCACATGACTCTTACTTCTTGTCTACCCATGGCAAGCTTCAGGTCATTTGTTACCTCTACCAAGGGAGATATTGTGCCGCGATGTTTACGGAAACCTGATTTGTATGTCTAGTAGGCTGTTTGCTCGTTCTCTGGCTCTTTGTAGTTAAGTAGATGATTAGCTGGTAGTGGACTATAGGCGGTGAAAGTATTTGCATCTAACATCCACGAATGACAGAGTACGTCATGAGGAACAACTTCTGTTAAAAACAAGATATTCGTTGATACTTCCTGGACACTCGGCGTCTTTTATTGTTGGGAATGCCCCTGTTAGCCTTCGTAGCTGCATGGTAAGCGCGGCACTCCGTCATGCGAAAAAACACGGTTTCGATTCCCAGTAAAACCAAGGATTAATCTTTGCTGGAGGACTGATATGGAGCGCACTCAGCTTTGTAAGGCCAGTTGAGGAGCTAACTGACCGGTAGCGGTTGCGAGGTCGAGAAACCGGACAACGCCCGGAAGAGCGATGTGCTGGCCTCGTGCCCTTTCATACCGTACCCAATGAAGCCACTGGCAGAGGATGACACGGCGGTCGGTCGGGCCAGACTGGCCCGCGGAATGCCAGAACGCGAAGCTTTACCTTTTACCTTTCTGTCCCTGAAAGCCGTCAGAGAGTAAGCGACGTGCACATGCTGCGGGTCTTGTCTGCATCATAGGCATGTGCCCTGCGTGAAAGGGAGTAGGCTGAGCCAACTAATGTTCCTGATTCGCTCCCAAAATATCTTTCTCCACTTAGAGACACTCATTCTCAAGGTTTTCTTGTTGAAAATCACTGTATCTATTTACTGGCGTAGGTGGTATCCGACGCACCTGGATGGTAGACCCTGCTAGTTCCGTGAAATCTCGTCTTCGCAGGGCCGCGAATACAAAACGACGCCTATCGTCGACGTAAGCGCCAGTGAACATTTCATCTCTAACTAAAGTTGTTCCTCATGTCATGATGTATAACACCTAGACATCTGAGTCAAAATCTTTGGAACAACCTGTATATTCTAAGGCCTTGATGGTGCCGGAAGAATGCAAGTAGGTCAGTAATCACAGGATGAGGTGGCACCGTCCTTTTTACGTAATGACTAGTTAGTCCATGATCCAGGTCTCGTGGAGAACACTTGTGGTGAAGGAATAGTTGAAGATATCTGCTACATTGGGCAGTAGTGGGTCAATAACAAGCTTCACCACTTGGACTGTGATATTGTGTCCAGTCGATCATGAGCTGAGAGAGCTGATGGTTTCTTTGACGGTATTGCAAGTAACATGCTTACGGCAGAAGTTTCGGTGGCTGCCGTCGTCTATCCACACGAAATAACCAATACATCTCTGTTCCATTTGCGGTTCAGTTGTGGTTGTAGGTAATGTGTAGTGCCGGTTCATCTTCAGCTTGGACACTGGAATCAGTTGCAGCATTTACTTTGCCTATAGCAAGACCACGTGCGTGTCTCCATAGGACAGATAGCCTCTGTCTGTTGTCGGTAACGTACAAACACCTCTGAGTTTATTTCTTTCAGGTTGCCTGATTCTGTTTTGCCTCTGCTCGTAATCCATTTGAATTTTAAGACAAAAAGGAATTACAGACAATGACTGCGAGTGGGCATTGATTTAAATCAGTTGGGGAAGCTGAAATATTTGGCGGGACCAGTATTCGAAACCGGGTCTCCTGATTACTAGGATGATGCTCTGACCACTTCTTTTTTGTAAGATCTCATTTTCTTCGTTATTACTCGTTGCATTTGTTCGGGGCGGACGTCCCATGACACATGCTCAAGTTCATCGTTGATCCATTCACTCAGTTTTTTTTTTAATTTTTTTTATTTTTTTATATATATGGGGTGAGTCACCTAACATTACCATTGAATATATTTCGTAAACCACATCAAATACTGACGAATCGATTCCACAGACCGAACGTGAGGAGAGGGGCTAGTGTAATTGGTTACTACAAACCATAAAAAAATGCACGGAAGTATGTCTTTTTACACAAACCTACGTTTTTTTAAAATGGAACCCCGTTAGTTTTGTTAGCACATCTGAACATATAAACAAATACGTAATCAGTGCCGTTTGTTGCATTGTAAAATGTTAATTACATCCGGAGATATTGTAACCTAAAGTTGACGCTTGAGTACCACTCCTCCGCTGTTCGATCGTGTGTATCGCAGAGCACCGAATTACGTAGGGATCCAAAGGGAAGGGTGATGGTCCTTAGGTACAGAAGAGACTGGAAGAGGACACTACGTCCACATGCTAACATCTTTTTATTGGTCTTTTTCACTGACGCACATGTACATTACCATGATGGGTGAGATACACGTACACACGTGGTTTCCGTTTTCAATTACGGAGTGGAATAGAGTGTGTCACGACATGTCAGGCCAATAGATGTTCAATGTGGTGGCCATCATTTGCTGCACACAGTTGCAATCTCTGGCGTAATGAATGTCGTACACGCCGCAGTACATCTAGTGTAATGTCGCCGCAGGCTGCCACAATACGTTGTTTCATATCCTCTGGGGTTGTAGGCACATCACGGTACACATTCTCCTTTAACATACCCCATAGAAAGAAGCCCAGAGGCGTAAGATAAGGAGAACGGGCTGGCCAATTTATGCGTCCTCCACGTCCTATGAAACGCCCGTCGAACATCCTGTCAAGGGTCAGCCTAGTGTTAATTGCGGAATGTGCAGGTGCGCCATCATGCTGATACCACATACGTCGACGCGTTTCCAGTTTTCGAGCAACGTTGGCAGATCATTCTGTAGAAACGCGATGTATGTTGCAGCTGTTTCGGCCCCTGCAATGAAGTGAGGACAATGTTTCAAGCGTCAACTTTAGGTTACAATATCTCCGGACGTAATTAACATTTTACAATGCAACAAACGGCACTGATTACGTATTTGTTTATATGTTCAGATGTGCTAGCAAACCTAACGTGGTTCCATTTAAAAAACGTAGGTTTGTGTTAAAAAACATACTTCCGTGCATTTTTGTATGGTTTGTATTAAACAATTACACTAGCCCCTCTCCTCACGTTCGGTCTGTGGAATCAGTTCGTCAGTATTTGATGTGTTTTACGAAATATATCCAGCGGTAACGTTAGGTGACTCACCCTGTATATTACAGAGGGCAGTTATCTCTCTGACCGAACATGCTGAGCTACCACGTCGGCGACCACTGAGCCATACGGACACAGTCGTAATGGGAGCTGCATGGACCGCCGTAGCATCCGTCTAGTAAGCAGAAGACCTGTGATCGAATTCCGGTCCGGCACAAATTTTGAACGTTCTTCCTGATTTAAATCAATGCCCGGTCGTAGCCAGTTTCTATAATTTCTTTGTGTCTTAATTCGAAGTGGCTTCCAGAGATAGATGGAAGAAAAGTAAGCAAACTGTTTATTATTTCAAAAGTAATCGATGTAACTGTTAACACATTTATCTCACTGTTAGACAAGACGGTCAGTGCCCTCATGGAAAATGTTCACAGTTGCCTGCGGAACGGTGACTGCACCCAGGCATACACCTCTTCGTCCGAAGTAAATCGAAGGCCACGACTGGCTTTCTTCAGAGCTCCAAAAATATGGAAATCGCTTGGGCAGAGATCGAGACTGTATTGAAGACGTGTAACGGCGCCCCAGTGACACTTCCGCATCGTAGTCGAAACAACCTTGGCAACATGTGGGCGGGCGTGTTGTTGCCAGGTTGTTTCGGCCACGCTACCTACGTTCCACTGGGAGGCCTTTACACAACCTCCTAATATTTTCCCATGAAGTCATTGATCGTTTTGTCTCATAGTGGGATAAATTTACTAACCGCTATGAAGATTACTTTTGAAATAATAAACAGTGTACTAGTTTTCCCATCTATCACGTTTTCGTATGGCCGCCCATTATAGTCGAGCGAGTTTGTTAGAAAATCCATGAAGTTTTTCGTTTATGCCGGAGAAAGGAGTGAAAGTCATCCCCCTAACAATTTATTGCACCTCAACTGCAAGTTCAGGTAAATTAAAGCGTTTAGAGTCTAGAGTCTCCGTTTGCAGTCAGTTGTGGTTTCTTTCTGAGACATTCTAATGAGTACGTCATGTAAATTGTTGCAGACATAAGATGTGCGGATGTTTGGCACATAAAAATGATTCTATTTGGAGTTTTCATTACAAATTTTATATCAATGGGAGTGTCACTGCTAGCGGTGTGATGCCTAGGAGTAATCTGAAATGGCGTCACATTGAAGAAGAAAGCGATACACTTGAATTTTATACTGTAGGGAGAGCTGTATAGAAAATGGTATGGTTGTAATTACATGCTCGTATGTCGATTCGAGACAGTATCCCACTGTGAGATTGCAGTAACGTCGTCTACAGTCTGCCGCGCGGGATTAGCCGAGCGGTCTTAGGCGCTGCAGTCACGGACAGTTCGGCTGGTCCCGGTGGAGGTTCGAGTCCTCCTTCGGGCATGCGCGTGTGGATTTGTCCTTAGGATAATTTAGGTTAAGTAATGTGTGAGCTTAGGGACTGATGACCTTAGCAGTTAAGTCCCATAAGATTTCACAGACATTTGAACAACATCTACAGTCTCTATACATGGTGTTTCTGTAAGAGCGTGCAAATATTTAACAGGCCATAAAGGATGTCCACTGAACAATTTGAGGTGCAGAATCTAGGGTCGGAAATGCCAGCTGAAGGAGATAATAGGAATAAAATCACATTTCTGTGTATTTTTTATTTACATTAGTTACAATTAACTGTAAATACCATCACTGTCACAATTAACGTACCACTTGTACTGGATCTTACAAAATGTGCTGAAACTGACGTCCATCTATCTCAATGCAAGCATGACACCGGCGTACAAGATTCTGACGCACCCTGATAAATATCCGTATTGTGTTTCGAATCACATCACAGGCAGCTACAATTCTGATAAATAATTCTATCTTCGAATCCACTGCGGTCTCAGACCCAAGTGACTTTAGATATTCCCGTAGGAAGTAATCAGGGGGATTCAGGTCAGGTCAGGTGACCTCACAGGCCATGGAACAGGACCTCCCCTTCCAGTCCAGTGATCAGTAAATACACCATTGAGATGGTTGCGGACACCCATACTGAAGTGAGGCGGTGCATCGTCATGTTGTATTCATTTCGTCTCACGAACAGCCATGGGTACGTCCTCCAACAACTCAGGTAGAACTCTTTGCACGAACCTCAAGTACAAATGGTCATTCAGACGGGCAGGTGGATGATATGGCTCGTCCTCCTTGTTTCCTTGCAGGAAATAAAGAACGTACATGTAAACAAGTAGAACAGTACGTGTAAACTTGTACGCTTGTTAGTTGGAAATAAACTGGAAAACAATAATGCTAGACAAAGCGGTAGACAAGTTTACTTCCATATCTCCTTAAGCTGGCTTCTCCGACCCCAAGTTCCCTACCTCAAATTGTTCAGTGAGCATCCTCTATGTCCTGTTAAATTTTGGATGCTCTTACGGAATGAGTACGCAGTGACAGGTATTACTTAGAAATTGAATTTAAATGTTGATTCTTTGCTAGAAATGGGCTTGTTAGCCAATTTGTGCGACAGACAATGCGACGGCGCCTGCAGCACCACAGACCGTCAGGAAGGCAACCAGTGTTGCGGCAGTAGGCAGAGGTGCGCTGACAGTGGTGCACCCGACAGTAGCACAGGACGCGGGAGTGGCACCAAGCCGCCTTTTCAGAACGGTAATGGTTCTATGTACGGCATTACGACGGAAATATCTGTGTGTGAATGCTCCGAGAAGAACGAACATTGCTCGATTGAATTCATCGTAAATTAAATATTATATAGAACAATCTTGATAGCATAAAACACTTTTATCCATAATTGTTGAACGGTTTCGATCTGAAGTGGACCATACTCGGACGGTGGAACAGAGCAGGAACCCTGCAAGTGTTGATACTATCCATTGATACCATTATCAACATCATCATGCGCACCGATCCTGTGGCATAATGGTATGGAGCGCGTAATTGGTTATTAGGACTACAGCTATTGTACGAGGGCAGTTCAATAAGTAATGCAACACTTTTTTTTCTCGGCCAATTTTGGTTGAAAATACCAGAAATTGCTTGTGGAATATTTTCAAACATTCCCGCTTCGTCTCGTATAGTTTCATTGACTTCCGACAGGTGGCAGCGCTGTACGGAGCTGTTAAAATGGCGTCTGTAACGGATGTGCGTTGCAAACAACGGGCAGTGATCGAGTTTCTTTTGGCGGAAAACCAGGGCATCTCAGACATTCATAGGCGCTTGCAGAATGTCTACGGTGATCTGGCAGTGGACAAAAGCACGGTGAGTCGTTGGGCAAAGCGTGTGTCATCATCGCCGCAAGGTCAAGCAAGACTGTCTGATCTCCTGCGTGCGGGCCGGCCGTGCACAGCTGTGACTCCTGCAATGGCGGAGCGTGCGAACACACTCGTTCGAGATGATCGACGGATCACCATCAAACAACTCAGTGCTCAACTTGACATCTCTGTTGGTAGTGCTGTCACAATTGTTCACCAGTTGGGATACTCAAAGGTTTGTTCCCGCTGGGTCCCTCGTTGTCTAACCGAACACCATAAAGAGCAAAGGAGAACCATCTGTGCGGAATTGCTTGCTCGTCATGTGGCTGAGGGTGACAATTTCTTGTCAAAGATTGTTACAGGCGATGAAACATGGGTTCATCACTTCGAACCTGAAACAAAACGGCAATCAATGGAGTGGCGCCACACCCACTCCCCTACCAAGAAAAAGTTTAAAGCCATACCCTCAGCCGGTGAAGTCATGGTTACAGTCTTCTGGGACGCTGAAGGGGTTATTCTGTTCGATGTCCTTCCCCATGGTCAAACGATCAACTCTGAAGTAGCGCCACACCCACTCCCCTACCAAGAAAAAGTTTAAAGCCATACCCTCAGCCGGTAAAGTCATGGTTACAGTCTTCTGGGACGCTGAAGGGGTTATTCTGTTCGATGTCCTTCCCCATGGTCAAACGATCAACTCTGAAGTGTATTGTGCCACTCTTCAGAAATTGAAGAAACGACTTCAGCGTGTTCGTAGGCACAAAAATCTGAACGAACTTCTCCTTCTTCATGACAACGCAAGACCTCACACAAGTCTTCGCACCCGAGAGAAGCTCACAAAACTTCAGTGGACTGTTCTTCCTCATGTACCCTACAGCCCCGATCTCGCACCGTCGGATTTCCATATGTTTGGCCCAATGAAGGACGCAATCCGTGGGAGGCACTACGCGGATGATGAAGAAGTTATTGATGCAGTACGACGTTGGCTCCGACATCGACCAGTGGAATGGTACCGTGCAGGCATACAGGCCCTCATTTCAAGGTGGCGTAAGGCCGTAGCATTGAATGGAGATTACGTTGAAAAATAGTGTTGTGTAGCTAAAAGATTGGGGAATAACTTGGTGTATTTCAATGCTGAATAAAACAACCCCTGTTTCAGAAAAAAAATGTGTTGCATTACTTATTGAACTGCCCTCGTACTTCTTACGTGTTCAGGCTGCTGGCGGTACCTTATCTTCGAGCTGCTGTGACGTCATATTTGAACAAGATAACGCAATACCGGATGCTGCTCGTGCTGTTCTGACCTACCTCAGTAAGGACGGTGATCAACTATTGCCCTAGCCAGGAAATACTCGAAACCTCTCAGGGACTGAAAACATCTGGTCATGCGTTGCAGAGAGACTTTCAGGCCACCACTAACAAGTCACTCTGGCATAGAGCTGATGCAGCATGGAATGACGTGCGCTCATCTATCATCCAGGCGCAGTTCGGCTCAATCTCCAGCTGGGTTAGCGCTATTGCTGCTGCCAGAGACTGCAACTGTGTACACCATGTACATACTCAAATCACCCACAGATTTAATCACATATTCCTTGCACATACAGCAAAAATAAACGAAGCCATTAATGTTTCGAACATTTGAAGCATTCTGCCGTCCAAATTAAGGAGGTGTTATCCAACGGAGGACTCTGCAGGACAGGATGATGACACTTTCGCAATGTTTTTCGTGTATCTGATTCTTCTGAGACGTTAACATTCGTTTGATGTTCAACTGAAGTTGCATTGGATAGGACAGTGCATGAAGAAAATGACATTGAGGACGATAATGCCGGCCGCGGTGGTCTCGCGGTTCTAGGCGCGCAGTCCGGAACCGCGCGACTGCTACGGTCGCAGGTTCGAATCCTGCCTCGGGCATGGATGTGTGTGATGTCCTTAGGTTAGTTAGGTTTAAGTAGTTCTAAGTTCTAGGGGACTGATGACCACAGCTGTTAAGTCCCATAGTGCTCAGAGCCATTTTGACGATAATGCGATAATGTAAATGTCGTGTGACTAGGGAATCCCGTCGGGTAGACCGTTCGCCGGGTGCTTAGTAGTGTTTAACATTGTAGTATTAGTGGCAGTGGCGGAAACAGTGCTCTTCAGAAGCAAGCTAACGTTTTTGGTGACTATGAATCTTCAGCAAAATATAAATCCAGTACTTTTAGTATTTTAACAAAATTTTCGGAAGAACGTTTTTAACGTACTTATGATAGTCATCAGACAATTCTACGGAATGTTGCAACCTACAGCTCGTTATTGATGAGAAATCCATTTACAAAAGGCACGTCGAACAACGAAGTAATATTTATGTGAGAAAGAAAGGTGTAATGAAAACATCCAATTCGAGCAAATCAGGCAATCAAAGAACTAGCGATAAAACAACACATACCATCCCAGTTTCACATAGCAAGGATTGGCACTTGAAAAGAGTAAGAGAAACTAGGCACACGAAGTTTAAATGTTCTGTAGCTTTCATACCACTTTTCAAGAAAGAATACAGAAAGGATACAGAACATGCCTTAGACCATTAGACACATCAGTGCTTTCATGAACACCTTAGATATACAGGAACACCAAGATATCCGTCAGCCTGCGGCCCGTTTTGTGGAAGAAGTAAACCAGAAAACTGTAAGTATCCAGATACAGGCGCACTGCGTTTGGAGCGCTGATCAAAGTGGATTTAATTATGAACTAACATCTGGTGGGAAAGGTATCTGAAAAAGGGGAAAAAAATCAACAGTTGCCTTGGTCCAATCTGCACACAATACAACCCACAGTAAAACAATAGATGCTGGACTTCGAATGAGCGGACATCTAGTTAAAAAAAAACTGTGTTTGTTTTCAGGAAAAGCTTTCGGTCCGAATGTTAGAAAGACTATAAAAGACAATTATCCACCAAACATAGATTTGAAGGCTGGCTCTGTTATTCAGAATCATGAGATGTCTACTCATGTGTTTCAACCTATGCTTCAATTATTCTGGCAAGCGGTTGGTTGCAATACTCACGCACACGTTGCTGAATTAAAGAATGTGATTCAAGTGGCATTTTATTTTCCGGCTCAAGTAAGTCATTCTGATGACTGTCCAGATATTGCTTTCACCAAATGTGACTATTGTGCTTGTGCATATTGTTAAATACATTTTGTTCAGGAACCTCATGTATATTAATAAAGTCCGATAGCGGCGAAATGCAATCGAATGCTTTCACTATAGTAAACGAAGCGGTATATATCTCTACAGAATAGAGTTGGAACACAGAATTCCTGTTAGAGCCTAAAGATTTCTCTTATCAGCTTGGAGCTAGGACGTGAGCACTCAGACTGAGCCTGGTCACCAGGAAAGCGCCGGCCGCTGTGGCCGAGCGGTTCTAGGCGCTTCAGTCCGGAATCGCGCTGCTGCTACGGTCGCAGGTTCGAATATTGCCTCGGGCATGGATGTGTGTAATGTCCTTAGATTAGTTAGGTTTAAGTAGTCTTAGGGGACTAATGAAATCAGATTTTGAGTCCCATAGCGCTCAGAGCCATTTTTGAACCAGCAAAGCGCCAGTCAGACAAGGGCTGAGGAGTGCCCCACTCAGCCTATCAGCGGCCTTCCGCACCGCCTCACTAGATGCACTGTGTGTGGTGTCAGACAGATATCACGATTAAATACACAGCTGAAAGGTGGAAGATATGCACAAAAACAGGTGTACCTATACAGACGATACGTCAGCTTAAAAGTTGGCGTTTGGGTACGTGGCAAGGTGATAAGGGACTTAGACTGTACGACTTCCTCTCTGAAATAAGGCAGCGGTTGTGAATGAAATATGAGTATATCGATCCCAACCACGGTACGATGCATTTCTTAACTGGACACGGACCATATCCCATGCACTTTAACCGCGTGACTCTTAGACAGACACCCACAAGCATTTGTGAGGAAGAAGTTCCTGTAATACACTGTCTTCTGTGGGAATACTCGAACAACACACATACACTGCACTTAGACGACAGAGAAACAGAAATACTTGTACACAGCGACAAGAGACTAAGAACAATGGGCACAATTAAATGCATTAACACACAGCATTTCAAAAACAACTCATGAAGAATACCTGAGGATGCGACATAGCAGACATGCTTATATGTAACGTCACAACGATCTCCAGAGGTTTGACAGGGACACCAACGGTGACAGTGACAATAGTGACACTGAAGTAGATTAGGAGCATGAGGAGGAAAATGAGATGTAACAATAAATGAGACGCCTAGAGTTATGACTAAGACATAACATGGCGAAGTGCACTGAAAAATTGTACGTATGAGTCAAATAATTGTTAAGGATAGCGAATACTAGAGTAAATGTATTGTATGGTGCTGGCAATCTAGGCAAGATAGCAGCCAACGTTGTACATGTTTGAATACATAATGTTACTCTATAGGAAAATCGATACCATTTCTGTACTGCTAACTATAAAGTTTTGTTGTGACCGGCGGTCAGCAAATTGAAGAAACTCTGAGCTATTCACTGTCAGTTACAGTCTGTGATGGCACTAACAAATCTTATCTCTATCCTATCATGTTTTTACATTCTTCTTACAACAAGTAAATTTTATTTATATGTAAACCTCAAATTATTTGTTATTTTAAAAAAAGTTTACCTTGCGACTCAAATGTTGCAGATAAAAACAAATCATAAACAATAAAAAGATGATAAACTAAGAACATAATATGTGCGACCTGTTTTCCTAAATATCAGCTACAAGTCTTTAAATTCGCACTAAATAAATAAAAAAAAATCCGCTGTTAATTGTCTGAATCCCGGAGCCCGTCTAGCAAGTGATGGGGAAGGAGGAGGGGGAGGAGTAGCAACCTCGTTAAAAAATCTGGGTCCATCTGGCTCCGGATAGTAGACCCTGTGAGGGCCCCTGCTTGGGTTACAGATGAAACCCGGCCAACGATCTCAAAGGCAGAAGAGAAAGCCGATTTAATTCCCAACGGTGGAGAGAATGGAAGAGCCTAGTCGAGTGAAAAACGAAAAAAAAATTAAATTTCGGACTAACAATCCGATCGTATTTCGGAATGCAATTCCTTACTTTTATGTAATGCAACTTCTACTGCAGTGTCGGAAGTTCGCAAAATGAATGCACCACACCAGGTGGTAACTCGAGAGAGAAATAAACCATTGCGTCACGCAGTGCATTGGGACCAAGGGTTCTGGGGACTGCTAACAACTGCAATCAAAAGGTTGAATCGGAGCAACCTTGGAATCCTTCTATAATGAAATTCAAAAAGAAATTCTTCTTAGGGGCTTTAAATATAAAGTCTTTAATCAAGACTGGTAAACAAAAAGAGCTAGAAATACTTTTAGAGAACAAAAAACTCAGACTTCAGCAGTTCAAGAAACAAGGTTCCTCGATGAAAATATAGTAGATACTTGTAAATACAGAATCTTCAAAGGCAAACTAGCAATCAAAATTATGAATCAGATGTCATTATTGGGTACAGCTTTGCATGTTCATAAAAGTATAATAGGAAATGTAACAGAATTTAAATCCACCTAAGAGAGGATATCTTTCCTATCAGTTAAATGCAAAAACAAGATGTACACACTCGTTAACTGCCATGCACCAATAAATGAAGACAACACGAAAAATCCACAAAAGGCAGAGGAGTTCTGGGATCTTTTAGAAATGGAAATATCCAAAATTTCAAATACGAACACTATATTACTATCAAGAGACATCCATGCACAAACAGGCAGAGAAAAGAAATTTAGAAATGTAGTAAGACAATATCCAGCTCATAGAAGAACCAACGCAAATGGTATCAGGCTAATCTGTTTATGTCAAAGCTCTCACCTGAAACTAATATCAACCTTCTTTAGGAAACTCCCAAGAAAAGCTAAAGCGTGTCTATCCCCCAATCCAATGTTAGGAGAATTTCAGTTAGATCATCTGGCTATTTTTCAAAAAACGTACAATGGAAATTATGAACGTGAAAGTAATAAGGAATGGTGAATTTGATTTTGATCATTACCTCCCTAAAATGAAAGGCAATAAAGGACAAAAAAAGTCACAAAGTCTAATAAAATATAATACAAACAGACTTAGTATAAAAAAGAATCAACTAAAAACCACCAAGACGAAATTAAGGTGGCTAAGAATGGCAACTGACAAGAAATATCCAAAGCAATTAATAATGCTGCACAGAAAACATTTGGGTCAGTAGAAAATAAAAGGAAAATATTGTGAAATGAAATATGCGAAGAAGCCATAGCAGAGAGGGCTAAAAATGGGAAAAATGGAAATGTTCAAAGAAAATTGAATATTATGATCAATTTAAACAACAAAGAAAGGAAATAGCCAGTTTAATCAGAAATCCCAAACGAGGCTTTGTTGTTTCTGAAGGTTTTAATTACTTCTTCAGTTTCGTCTATAGTTGGTGGTAGATCATCTTCCAAAATTCCTGAAAATAGATATTGGCCAAATAGAGGGAGTAAAATATCTTGCGGAGATAATACAAGAAAATGTTTTGGAAAAATGTGCAATAGAGAAAAGTTTGCACACAATGGGGAGAGCATATGGTATCACCAAAGACCTCTGCAATAAAAAGTGCCTCTCAAAAAATGTAAAAATAAGGCATTACAACACAGTAGTGAAGGCAATGTGCCCATATGCAAGCGAATGCCTGGCATTAAACTATAATTTAGATAAATTAGAAGTACTAGAAAGGTGAATTAAAAAGAAAATATTAGGACTACAAAACACAGCAGAAGGTTGGAAATTACGAAGTAATGTTGACATGTAGCAAAATATAGAAAATAGTTCAAACATAATGAGAAAAAGAAGATGCGGTTTTTTTTTTATTTGGGGGGGGGGGGGGCATGAAGCCCACAAGCTGGGTCAACGAAGCAAGAAAGGATTTAGAAAGAAACAATATAAAAACAGAAGATACACACAATAGAGAAGTTTTTCGGGAAAAACTATTGAAAATGGAAGAATTCCATGGCAGGGAAGCTAAAAAGACTGGTTCAAAAAGGAGTGAAAACAGAAAGAAGAAACATGGTGAACAGATGAACGCATATTGCAAAAAAATAAAAGAACAAAGAACGAACAACCGAAATTGAAGCTGGTACTCAGGTGGCCCATTAGCAGTAAAAGAAGAAATCCTGCTACTATACGTTACACGCGCAATAAGTAAGCTTGCATCAAATCTGCATCTATATCTGTATTCTATGAGTCACCTTGCGGTGTGTGATGAAGGGTGCTTTGTGTGTCGCTGCCATTTTGCCCTTTCCCAGACGCGAATGGCCCACTGGAAAAACGATTGTTGGTATGCCTTTCTGTGAGATCGAATCTCTCTTATTTTACCTTAATAGTCTTTTCGCGAAATGTGCATACGAGAAAGCAAAATATTAGTTGATTCTTCTAGGAATGTAAACTGTCGGAAGTGTAACAGAAAAAAACGTCGTAATACAGAACCCAACTTCCGCTGCTTCTGCCACTGGAGTTGACTGAGCATATCCGTGACGATTTTAGTGCTTACTAAACGAACTTGTAACGAAACGAGCGGCCTGTTTTCGCATCTTTTCTATCTGTGTATCATTCCTACCTGTTACCGCTCCCAGCCTGACGAGCAATATTGAGATATTGATCTAACGAGTGTTCTGTAACCTACCTCCTTCGGAGTTGGTCTGCACTTCCTGGAGATTCTTCTGATGAACCTGTCTGGCATGTGCCTTAGCTGCCATTAACTACATGTGGTCTTCCGACTTTAAATAAAACTCTCCGTAGGCATACTCTAGATACTTTGTGGAAGTAACTGCTTCCTGTAACTGCTCTGCAATCATCTAATCGCACAGTCATTGATCTGCCTGCGCATTTATATACAATACGTTACATTTACTTATTTTTAGTTAGCTGTCAATCTCTGCACCGAGCAGCGAACCTCTGTATACGTATAATCTTCCAGTATGCTTTCGTCTGTTCATTATGTTTCTTCTTTCTCTATTCAGAACATTTTGAACCAGTCTCTTTAACTACACTACCTTGGAATCCTTCCAATTTCAATACTTTTTCCCGAAAAAGCTTCTCTGTTGTCAATATCTTCATTATTTTTCATTTGAAAATTAATTTTGCACAACATTCTCTTGGAGCACGCCCGAAGTTTCTTTTTGCGTCTGAAGCCTTGTCTTCGTTGAGAATGACATGTTCTGTTTGCTAGAAGCTCTTCAATCCAGTTACGCAGCTGGTCCGTATGCTCGTACGTAGTTTGTTCATTAGGTAGCAAAATTGTTCAAATGGCTCTGAACACTATGGGACTTAACATCTGTGGTCATCAGTCCCCTAGAACTTAGAACTACTTAAGCCTAACTAAGCTAAGGACATCACACACATCTATGCCCGAGGCGGGATTCGAACCTGTGATCATAGCGGTCACGCGGTTCCAGACTGAAGCGCCTAGAACCGCACGACCACACCGGCCGGCATTAGGTAGCAGTGGGGACCTGTGTCGAATGCCTTTTGGAAGTCAAGGAACACGGCATCAACTTGGGCCTCGATACTTACTACTTTCTAGGCTGCATGGACGAAGAGAGTGAGCTGAGTTTTCACACTATCGTTTTGGAAACAAATGTTGATACCTATGGGAGATTTTGGTCTCTAGAAACATTTTCCATGTTTGAAAACCCTACAACAATTGTGTGCGTTCGACAACTCTTCTTGAAAACAGGAATAAACTGCACTTTTTTCCTGCCACAATGAACGTTTCGTTCCTCCAGTACACTGCTATTCTGCGTGGTTTTTCCATTTTAATGGGCGGCGGTGAAGTTGTGCGGCGGTCAGTTGAAAGTAAAACGTCGAGTGATGGCTTGCTATGATCTGGTAAGGCTGAAGACTGTTGGAGCTCGCTATATAAGAAGTGACGTGATCGTATGAGAACTGCATCGCGAGACGTGGAGACATCCACCGCCGGCGCTGGTTCCCGACGTCACGGATTCTGGCACACATCGGCTACATGCGAGCTGGCAGGTCTGATATCCGCTAGCACGTCCGTCAGCAAATCACTCTGACCACTTCTGCAAAACGGTAACTGTTGTTGTGCGTTCAGTCCGAAGCCTAGTTCGACGCGGCTCTCCAAATTAATCTATCCTTTCCTGACTTCTTCATCTCTGCCTTACCGCTGAACCAACATCCACTTGAACATGCTTACTTTCCTGGCATTGGATCCCATCTAGTTTCTTACCCCCATCTCTTTTACCAGTATGTATCCTATCAACTGATCCCTTCTTCCAGGTAAATGCAATAAATTTTGTTTCTTCGCAATTCTATTCAGTACCTCTTCGTTAGTTGTCAAGCTACCCATCTACTCTATAGGATTCCCATTAAATGTAAAGGTAATCCGAATCTGTGTCAGTACGGATCAAAGGGGACGATAACTGTAAGAAAATAAAAACTGTAGGTGATCTCACACATTTTTAGGACAAATTTTAATTTTCTAACTAATGCAGTTACCAGGCATAGTCTTGGACAATAATTTGTACGACTGTTGCTGTTCTGAAATGTGCAAATGTTTATAACTTCTACTGATTGCAATATGTATCGACATGTGCAGTATCGTATGACGCCTAGTTTATGCAGTCTGCGTAGTTTACAAGGATGTCACTTATGAATATATAGCTGCCGTTCAATGGAATTCCAGATATAGGTCCGGTGACTGTTACGTATAGATGTCATGTCTCACATCACACACAATGATTACGAATACAAATTGCCAAAATTCCAACAATTGGTAGGTGCTATAATTCGCACTCTCCTCAATAAAGCTACAAAACGGACAGTACCAAAATTTTATAATGTGATGACAGTACCAGTTCTAACGTATGGGTCAGAGACTTGGACTCTAACCGCCAGTCACAATAGGACGATAGAGGCAACAGAGATGAGAATCCTGCGACCTCTATCTGGCTACAAACCCTTAGATCGAAAAAAATACAGAAATAAGGAATTAACTGGATGTCAGAAGCATCATTCAGAAAATAGAAGAAGACAGAAAGAAACGGAATGAACGCATTCAAGGTATCTAAGAAGAACGAATACTTAGTTTAATATACCAATACATATTTCAAGGAGAAAAGAATGTTGGGCGTCCTGAAAAGAGATAGAAAGACCGACGGCATTCTGCTTGAAATTGGAACAGGCAAGGACGGTTAAAACAAAATTGGATATGATGATTATGATGATGATTATTAAGAAGAGTAAGAGGGGAAGGCAAATGTCAGTTAGATAGATAGGTGAAGATGAAACATTAGCACAGCGTAGGAACCGATGGAGTGCGGCATGAAACGGGTTGAGAGATCTCATTTCATCACACTCCCTGTATTCTGTACAGAGTTGTTCCAAAGGAACTATAATCATTTCATACCTTGAAATCATTTATAGGTTCTGCTTCACAGCTTTTATAAAAGACTGGAATGCTCTGAAATGTGCCAGATGACGACGTATATTGTCGAAACAAGTTGCAGCGACAAAAACATTTTTAGCATCTTTGTGGTGGTGCACATATGAACATACAATAATTATTGTCAGTACTCGAGTCTCTCCCCTAATGCCGTTCTCAGTATACGTAACAGTTTATGAAATGTGGGCAGGAGCACCATCACACTGCTCGCTGACGATCATGTTGTCAACAGGTTCAACATCATCGTTGGGCGAGCACAACTAAAAGAATAAGGATTTGCTACAATTTTTAACTTGGCGCAATGAATGGCAGTTTAGTACAACACTAAATAAATTCAAGATATGTTAATATCAAGAAGCAATATGATGCAGGATAGTAGAAACAATAGCACAGTAGGTAAATTCAAAATATATTTGCATAAAAGTTTTTGGGAACATGGAGGGCACATGGAAGTTTAAGCCTTAGACATATAATGACGTAGACAATACCGCAGTTTGGAACAGATTCAGCGGCCTACTGCTAGGGTCGTAACAGACTGGCAGAGCCCGTATAAAAGAGTAATGAGATGCTCGGCGAGTGTGAAAATTTGGAAAAAAGGTGACGTTATTCTTACGGATACCTACGGAGTAAGTTTGCAAAATAAGCAATGGGATTTGGCATCCCGTCGACATCGTGGTCATTAGGGACGGAGCACAAGCATCGGATTGTGTCAAAAAAGACGAAATTAATTAGCTGTGCCCTTTAAAAGGAGCCATCCCGGCCTTTACCTGAAGCCACTTATGGAAATCACGGAAAACCTAAATCTAGATGGGCGGACGTGGGTTTGAACCGTTGTCCTCCCGTATACGAATCCAACGTGCTAACTACAGCGCCCCCTTGCTCGGTCTTTATATCAGGTGTAGGGGCCATGAGAATAAGAGAGATTTTAGGTACTTACTGAAGCATGCAGTTTTCCGTTTCTCATCATACGAATGAACAAGAAATGTGTACGGAACATCCTCCGTCATGCTCTCTAAGGTGGCAGGCAGACGCACATATAAGGTCTCAGTGATTCCGTTGATTTATGATTACGCCCTATCATCTCTTTACTTCCGGAATATATCCGGTTAGTTTCTCTGCAGACTATACACTATTCATATTTAGTGAGCGTGCACCACAAGAAAAAACACATTATACAAAACTAATTTTCAGTACAAAATCATGATTTTGTTTCTAATGGAGCACGAAAGGGCCTGTTATTTTTGCCGCAGGCGCTATTTATTAATTTCGCAGATTTATCGTCGGCTGATAAAGACGTAATGCGCTGCGGCAAGTTCGGTCGTCGGCCAGCCGCAGCGGCCTCGTCTAGCGTGCGGAACGCAATGCCCGCTATGGCGGCGACTGTCATACCACGGGCAACTGTTTCCTTGCGAAGTCAGAGGCCGCTTATCACTCCCAGAGTGATCTAAAGTTTTCTTATATGGGGGAGAGGTTAACATACCGCTCAGATCAGTGTCATTACGGGCGGCGACTAGCGCAGCTGTCATGTAGAATCATTCGACTAGTTTAGCAAATGTACGGCAAGTCACAGTATAAAATCAGTCCCTTACTATCGTGAGTAATCGTCGTTACTGAAGTCCACGGGAAATAGAAAAACTGTTGACATGTGTACATACACTGACAAAAAATAATCGCAACACCAGAAATTAATTCAAAAAATGGTTCAAATCGCTCTGAGCGCTACTTAAACCTAACTACCTAAGTACAGCACACACACCTATGCCCAAGGCAGGATTCGATCCTGCGACCGTTGCGGTCCGCGGTTCCAGACTGAAGGGCCTAGAACCGCTCGGCCACACCGGCCGGCATAAATTAATTAATGTAGAGTAATGTAACTTCGGGAACACTTTTGTCTAGGTAACATATTTCAGTAATTAACTTTGCAAGATCACAGATTAACGTGAGTGAGATAAGCTACGGCAAATGTGAAATGCTGGTACATTAATAATAGGTGACAGCGCCAGTATGCAAATGCATACGCATTGAGTTTTCCAGGTGCTGGACGTCAGTTTGTGTCCAGTTCTGTTCCAGGCCATAGTGCTCTTGGCCCGTCAATACAGGAACGTTCAAATGGTTCAAATGGCTCTAAGCACTATGGGACTCAACATCTGAGGTCATCAGTCCCCTAGACTTAGAACTACTTAAACCTAACTAAGCTAAGGACATCACACACATCCATGCCCGAGGCAGAATTCGAAACTGCGACTGGAGCCCCTAGAACCGCTCATCCACTGCGGCCGGCAATAGAGGAACGGTCAATGTTATTTGTGAATGAGGCTGGTGATGTCCCGTAAGTACTCGATTGATGACAGATTGGTAATCGAGCAGGCCAATGTAGCATGTCGACACTCTATAGAATATGTTCGCTTACGACAGAGGAATGTGGGCGAACGTTATCCTGTTCGAAAACACTCCCTGGACTGCTGTTCATGAATCGCGGCACAACAGATCGAGTCACCAGATGTACAGATCTGCAGTGAGTGTGCGTGGGATAACCAAGAGAGCACTCCCGCTATCATAAAAAATCGTACCACATACCATAACTTCTGTAGCCGAGCGGTTCTAGGTGCTTCAGTCCGGAACCGCGCGACTGCTACGGTCGCAGGTTCGAATCCTGCCTCGGGCATGGATGTGTGTGATGTCCTCAGGTTAGTTAGGTTTAAGTAGTTCTAAGTTCTAGGGGACTGATGACCTCCGATGTTAAGTCCCATAGTGCTCAGAGCCATTTGAACCATAACTCCTGGTATAGGTCCAGTGCGTCTAGCGCGCAGACAGATTGGTTACAGGTCTTCAACTTGGCTTCTTCTACCCAACACACGGCCACTACTAGTACCGATGCAGAACCAGCTTTCATCAGCAAGCACAAGAGACCTCCACCCAGCTCTTGCTTGGCTCAAATGGCTCTGAGCACTATGGAACTTAATATTTGAGGTCATCAGTCTCCTAGAACTTAGAACTACTTAAACCTAACTAACCTAAGGACATCAAATGGTTCAAATGGCTCTGAGCACTATGCGACTCAACTTCTGAGGTCATCAGTCGCCTAGAACTTAGAACTAGTTAAACCTAACTAACCTAAGAACATCACACACATCCATGCCCGAGGCAGGATTCGAACCTGCGACCGTAGCGGTCACGCGGTTCCAGACTGAAGCGCCTTTAACCACACGGCCACACCGGCCGGCCTAAGGACATCACACACATCCATGCCCGAGGCAGGATTCGAACCTGCGACCGTAGCGGTAGCGCGCTTCCAGACTGAAGCGCCTAGAACCGCTCGACCACACCGGGCGGCAGCTCTTGCTTGACACCACTAGAGTCGCAAATGACAGTGGTTTGGGGTCAAAGCAATGCAGGCTACAGAGCGTCTGGCTCGGAGCTGTCCTTAAGGTAACCGATTTCTAACAATTCGTTGTGCCACTAAGGTGCCAACTGGTGCTCAAATGCTGCTGCATATGCTGTATGATGCGCCGGTGACATACGCCAAACCCTTTGGTCTTCCCTCTCGGTAATGTCACTCGGGCGTCCGGAACCCAGAATTCTTGCAGCTGTGCTTTCCGGTCACCATCGCTGCCAGCAGTCACGTATAGTGGCTAGATGCCTGCCAAGTCTTTCTGCGGTATCGCAGAAGGAACATCCAAGTTCTCGTAGCCCAATTACATGACCGCGTTCAAATTCAGTGAGCCATTGATAATAGCGTCTTTGTCGCCTTAAAGGCATTCTTGACTAACGTCAACTCACCGTGTCCAGTCTCAAAGGCAACTAACACTGACGACCGTTACAGCCTACATTTGAATCAAACCTTATTTTCAACTTCATAATGGCGCTATTTGCGCCACTATTACGCGACTGGACAGCAATTAGAATGGACATCATTTTCGAGATGTAGAAATACGCCCAACAACTTTCGTTTAACTCCTTCTTTATGTAGGAATTTTTTTCCAGTCAGAGTATTTCAGATATTTACGAAGAATGATATGAATGAAACTATTACTTTTAGACTGTAATGACTTGCAAATTTCTTAAGCGATCTTGGAGAACTACGTGTCAACTTGAACAGCACTATCTAAATACAGCTTTAGAATATTCTATTAGAGCAGCAAAATTATAATTATGAGCCGGAACGTCGAATCTGAGCGTTAAAAACCACCGTTACTATTGTTGCGATTTTCAGTCCGAAGGCTGGTTTGATGCAGCTCTCCTTGCTACTTTATCTTGTGCAAGCCTCATCATCTCCGAATAACAATTGGAACCTATATTATTTTGAACCTGCTTACTGTATTCATCTCTTGGTTTTCCTCTACAATTTTCTCCTCCTCTCCCCCAAACGTCCCTTCATCATGAAACTGGTAATCCATTGATGTTTCAGAATGTGTCATATCAGCAGATCCTTTCTTTTAGTCAAGTTATGCTACAAATTTCTTTTCTTCGCAGCTCTATTCACTATTTCCTCGTTAGTTGTACCATCTATCCAACTAATTTTCAGCATTCTTTCGTAAAACCACATTTCAAAGCCTTCTATTCTTTTCTTGTCTGAATTTCTTTTCGTTTACGTTGTGCTTCCTTTGCTTTCCATCACTGGTTAATCAGCGTACAGATTGAATAACGTCGGGGATAGGCTACAACTCTCACTCCCTTCTCAACTATTGTTCCCCTTTCCGCCCTTCGGCTCGTATAATTGCCGTTTAGATTTTGTGCAAGTTGTCTACAATCTTCCTCTCCCTGTATTTTACCCCTGCTACCTTGAGAATTCCAAAGAGTGTATTCCAGTCATTGCCAAAAACTCCAGACAGATACCCCCTTTAAATCTATATTCGATGTTAACAAATTTCACTTCTTCCGAAATGTTTTTCTTACCATTGTCAGTCTACATTTTATATCCACTCACATCGGCCACCATCAATTATTTAACTTCCCACATAAGAAAGCTCATCTACTATTTTAAGTGTATCATTTCCTAATCTAATTCCCTCAGTACCGCCTGATATAATTTGATTAAATTCCGTTTCCATTGTTTTGATTTTGTTAGTATTCATCTGATATCCTATTTTCGTGACACTATCATTTCAGTTCATCTTCACTTCCAAATCCTTTGCTGTCTCTCACAGAATTACAATGTCATCGGCAAACTTCAAAGTTTTTCTTCCTTCTCCTTGAATTTCAATTCCTTCTCCAAATTTTTCTTAGATTTCCTTTACTGCTTTCTCAGTGCACAGATTGAATAACATCGCGGTTAAGCTACATCCCTGTCTTACTCCCTTCTCAACTATTCGTACCCTTTCACGCCCTTCGGCTCGTATAACTGCCATCTGGATTGTGTAAAAGTTGCCTACAGTCTTTCTCTCCCTGTATTCTATCTCAGCTACCTTCATAATTCCAAAGAGTGTATTCCAGTCATTTCCAAAAGCTCTCTCTTAGTCTACAAATGCTGTAACTGTAGATTTACCTCACCTTAACCTATCTTCTGAGATGAGTCGTGGCGTCAATAGTCCTACAATTGTCCGAAGCCCAAAATGATCTTCTATGATGTCGGCTTCTACTAGTTTTTCCATTCTTCTGTATATAACTCATGTTAGGATTTTGCAGCCATGACTTATGAAACTGATACACTCCTGGAAATTGAAATAAGAACACCGTGAATTCATTGTCCCAGGAAGGGGAAACTTTATTGACACATTCCTGGGGTCAGATACATCACATGATCACACTGACAGAACCACAGGCACATAGACACAGGCAACAGAGCATGCACAATGTCGGCACTAGTACAGTGTATATCCACCTTTCGCAGCAATGCAGGCTGCTATTCTCCCATGGAGACGATCGTAGAGATGCTGGATGTAGTCCTGTGGAACGGCTTGCCATGCCATTTCCACCTGGCGCCTCAGTTGGACCAGCGTTCGTGCTGGACGTGCAGACCGCGTGAGACGACGCTTCATCCAGTCCCAAACATGCTCAATGGGGGACAGATCCGGAGATCTTGCTGGCCAGGGTAGTTGACTTACACCTTCTAGAGCACGTTGGGTGGCACCGGATACATGCGGACGTGCATTGTCCTGTTGGAACAGCAAGTTCCCTTGCCGGTCTAGGAATGGTAGAACGATGGGTTCGATCACGGTTTGGATGTACCGTGCACTATTCAGTGTCCCCTCGACGATCACCAGTGGTGTACGGCCAGTGTAGGAGATCGCTCCCCACACCATGATGCCGGGTGTTGGCCCTGTGTGCCTCGGTCGTATGCAGTCCTGATTGTGGCGCTCACCTGAACGGCGCCAAACACGCATACGACCATCATTGGCACCAAGGAGAAGCGACTCTCATCGCTGAAGACGACACGTCTCCATTCGTCCCTCCATTCACGCCTGTCGCGACACCACTGGAGGCGGGCTGCACGATGTTGGGGCGTGAGCGGAAGACGGCCTAACGGTGTGCGGGACCGTAGCCCAGCTTCATGGAGACGGTTGCGAATGGTCCTCGCCGATACCCCAGGAGCAACAGTGTCCCTAATTTGCTGGGAAGTGGCGGTGCGGTCCCCTACGGCACTGCGTAGGATCCTACGGTCTTGGCGTGCATCCGTGCGTCGCTGCGGTCCGGTCCCAGGTCGACGGGCACGTGCACCTTCCGCCGACCACTGGCGACAATATCGATGTACTGTGGAGACCTCACGCCCCACGTGTTGAGCAATTCGGCGGTACGTCCACCCGGCCTCCCGCATGCCCACTATACGCCCTCGCTCAAAATCCGTCAACTGCACATACGGTTCACGTCCACGCTGTCGCGGCATGCTACCAGTGTTAAAGACTGCGATGGAGCTCCGTATGCCACGGCAAACTGGCTGACACTGACGGCGGCGGTGCACAAATGCTGCGCAGCTAGCGCCATTCGACGGCCAACACTGCGGTTCCTGGTGTGTCCGCTGTGCCGTGCGTGTGATCATTGCTTGTACAGCCCTCTCGCAGTGTCCGGAGCAAGTATGGTGGGTCTGACACACCGGTGTCAATGTGTTCTTTTTTCCATTTCCAGGAGTGTAGTTCGGTAATATTCACTCAGCACCTGCTTTCTTTGGAATTGGGTGTATAACATTCTGCTTGAAGTCTGAGGGTATCTACCCCGCCTCAAACATCTTGCATACCAGATGGAATATTTTTCTCATGGCTGGCTCTCCCAAGAATATCAGCAGTTCTGGGGGACTGGCGTCTACTGCAAGGACCTTGTATCGACTTAGGTCCTGCACTGTCAAATTCTTCTCAAAGTATCTTATCACCCATCTCCTCTTGCTTTTCTATAATATTGTCTTCAAGTTCATTTACCCTGTATAGTTCGTTTATACATTTTCCTTCCACGTTTGAACTTTCGTTTCTTTGCTTAGGACTGGTTTTCCTCCTGAACTCTCGATATTCATCCAGATACTTCTCTTTCCTCCAAAGGTGTCTTAGATTTTCCTTTAGGCGGTATCTACTTTCCCCTACTTACACATGGTTCTACAGACGTCAGTCTTGCTTAGCAATCTTGCACCCACTCTTAGTGTCATTTTTTAGACGTTTGTATTCCCTTTTGCCTGCATCATTCGCTGAGTTTTGATATTATCTTGTTTTATTTATAAAACCTAGTATCTACAGTGACATTCAGATATTATTACTAGGCCTTATCTTTTTACCTGTTTGATCCTCTGCTGCTCTCACTAATTCATCTCTCAAAGTCATCCATTTGTCTTCTACTGTATTCCTTTCTCCCGCTTCAGTGAAATGTTGCTTAATGCTCCCTTTGAAACTCCCAGCGACCTCTGGTTCTTTCAACTTATCTACTTCCCATATGCTTCAACATCACTGATTGCAAAATAATTGCGAAATAATAAATGTAGCGGACGTATTATATGTTAAACTGCAGTAACTATCATTTCCTTCTGTTTACAGTTCGTCAGTGACTTTGTTACTTTTAATGCTTTTGCAGTCTTCTTACAATTTGTTTATTATTGATACAGTGTAAGTATTTGGAACGAAACACTGGTATCCCAAAGGTACCACCTGACAATTGATACTTTGGGACGTGAATAGTCTCTTTCTCTCCTTAGCTCAGGGGTGGCTAAGACGTCGCCTGGCGGGCCATCCCCGGGTCCACTTGCCAAAGTGCTCAGCCCCACTGCACATTTTCCCCACCACCACGCCACGCTGTCTGAGCACGAGATGTGGGAAGAGGGGAAAATCACGAAAGCGCCGCAAACGACATAGATCACAGACAAAATAAGTTTTCAGTATTACTTAATTATTTTAGGCGCGCTCAAAAAATAACGTAATTTTCCATGGAACTTTTACTTGATAAAAACTGTAGGCATACACCTACATCTACGTCTACATCTACGTGATTACTCTGCTATTCACAATAAAGTGCCTGGCGGAGGGTTCAATGAACCACCTTCAAGCTATCTCTCTACCGTTCACTCTCGAACGGCACGAGGGAACAACGAGCACTTAATTTTTTCTGTGCGAGCCTTGATTTCTCTTATTTTATCGTGACGATCATCTCTCCCTATGTAGGTGGGTGCCAACAGAAGATTTTCGCAATCGAAGGAGAAAACTGGCGATAGAAATTTCATGGAAATATCCCGTCGCAACGAAAAACGCTTTTGTTTTAATGATTACCACTCCAACTCGCGTATCATGTCTGTGACACTATCTCCCCTATTTCGCGATAATACAAAACGAGCTGCCCTTCTTTGTACTTTTCCGATGTCATCCGTCAGTCAGACCTGATGCTGATCCCACACCGCACAGCAATACTCCAGAATAGGGGGTACAAGCGTGGTATAAGGAGTCTCTTAAGTAGACCTGTTGCACCTTCTAAGTGCTCTGCCAATGAATCGCAGTCTTTGGTTTGCTATACCCACAATATTACCTATGTGATCGTTCCAATTTAGGTTATTTGTAACTGTAATCCCTAAGTATTTAGTTGAATTTACAGCCCTTAGATTTGTGTGATTTATCGCGTAATCGAAATTTAGCTGCATTCTTTTAGTAATCATGTGACTAACGACACACTTTCCTTTATTCAGGCTCAATTGCCACTTTTCGCACCATACAGATATCTTATCTAAATCATTTTGCAAGTCGTTTTGATCATCTGATGACTTTACAAGACGGTGCATGACAGCATCATCTGAAAACAATTTAAGACGGCTACTCAGATTGTCTCCTATGTCGTTAATATAGATCAGGAACAATAGAGGACCTATAACACTTCCTTGGGGAACGCCGGATATTACCTTTGTTTTACTCGATGACTTTACGTCTGTTACGACGAACTGTGACCTTTCTGACAGGAAATCACGAATCCAGTCGCACAACTGAGGCGGTACTTCGTAGGCACGCAGTTTGGTTAGAAGACGCTTGTGAGGAACGGTGTCGAAAGCCTTCTGGAAATCTAAAAATATGGGATCAATTTGACATCCCCTGTCGATAGCACTTATTACTTCATGAGCATAAAGAGCTAGTTTTGTTTCACAAGAACGATATTTTCTGAATCCGTGCTAACTATGTGTCAATAAATCGTTTTCTTCGAGGTACTCCATAACGTTCGAATACAGTATATGTTCCAAATCCCTACTGCAAATCGACGTTAGTGATATAGGCCTGTAATTCAGCGGATAACTGCTGTTTCCCTTTTTGGGTATTGGTGTGACTTGAGCAATTTTCCAGTCTTTAGGTATGGATCTTTCTGTGAGTGAGTGTTTGTATGTTGTTGTTGTTGTGGTCTTCAGTCCTGAGACTGGTTTGATGCAGCTCTCCATGCTACTCTATCTTGTGCAAGCTTCTTCATCTCCCAGAACCTACTGCAACCTACATCCTTCTGAATCTGCTTAGTGTATTCATCTCTTGGTCTCCCTCTACGATTTTTACCCTCCACGCTGCCCTCCAATGCTAAATTTGTGATCCCTTGATGCCTCAAAACATGTCCTACCAACCGATCCCTTCTTCTAGTCAAGTTGGGCCACAAACTTCTCTTCTCCCCAATCCTATTCAATACCTCCTCATTAGTTACGTGATCTACCCACCTTATCTTCAGCATTCTTCTGTAGCACCACATTTCGTTTGTATATATTTGCAAAATATGGAGCTATTTTGTCAGCATACTCTGAGAGGAACATGACTGGTGTAAATCTGGACCGGAGGCATTGCCTTTATTAAGTGATTTAAGCTGCTTTGTTACACCGAGGATATCTACTTCTATGTTTCTCATGTCGGCAGTTGTTATTGATTGGAATTCCGGAATATTTACTTCGTCTTCTTTGGTGATTGAGTTTCGGAAAACCGTGTTTAATAACTCTGCTTTAGTGGCACTGTCATCAGTGACTTCACCGTTGTTATCACGCAGTGAAGGTATTGATTGTGTCTTGCCACTGGTGTGCTTTATGTACGACCAGAATCTCTTTGGGTTTTCTGCCGGATTTCGAGACAGAATTTCGTTGTGGAAATTATTAAAAGCATCTCTCATTGAAGTGCGTGCTATATTTCGAACTTCTGTAAAACTTTGCCAATCTTGGGGATTTTGCGTTCTTTTAAATTTGGCATGCTTCGTTGTGGAAATTATTAAAAGCATGTCTCATTGAAGCGCGTGCTATATTTCGAACTTCTCTAAAACTTTCCCAATCTTGAGGATTTTGCATTCTTTTAAATTTGGCATGCTTTTTTCGTTGTTTCTGAAACAACGGTTGGTTCAAATGGCTCTGAGCACTATGGGACTTAACATCTATGGTCATCAGTCCCCTAGAACTTAGAACTAATTAAACCTAACGAACCTAAGGACAGCACACAACACCCAGCCATCACGAGGCAGAGAAAACCCCTGACCTCGCCGGGAATCGAACCCGGGAACCCGGGCGTGGGAAGCGAGAACGCTACCGCACGACCACGAGATGCGGGCTCTGAAACAACGATCTGATCCGTTTTGTGTGCCATGGGGGATCAGTACCTTCACTTATTAATTTATGTGGTATATATCTCTCAATTGCTGTCGATACTATCTCTTTGAAAACATTCTACAACTTTTCTACACTTACATGATCAGATCGGAAGGAGTGAATACTGTCTCTTAAAAAGGCGTTAATAGCGTTTTTATCAGCTTTTTTAAATAGATATACTTTGCGTTTCTTTTTGATGGTTGTGGGTGTTACAGTATTCAACCTAGCAGGAACTGCCTTGTGGTCGCTAATCCCTGTATTCGTCACAATAGTATTTTGCAATGAAATGAACACCCTTAGCTGCTTACAGGCGTTGACATAAGTCAACGGGAACAGATGAAAATCTGTGCCCCGAGCGCGACTCGAACCCGGGATCTCCTGCTTACATGGCAGACACTCTATCCATCTGAGCCACCGAGGACACAGAGGATAGCGCGACTGCAGGGATTTATCTCTGGCACGTCTCCCGCGAAATCCACATTCTCAACGTATTGTCCCGCACTACATTCATAGTGCTCCCGCCCATTATACTCATTACTCGCGGCGCGTTGCCGATTCCCGTAAGAGTTCGGGCGCTGTTTGTGCATTCGCACAGAAGACGAAGATGGTCAAGTGGCCGGTGAGCCTTAACTATATATTTACTAAGATAGTATCCGTTCTTTCGGGCATGTCCGAAAGAACAGATACCATCTTAGTAAATATACAATACTATTTGTCCAGGATTATTTGTTGCCAAAAGATCAAGTATGCTTTCGCAACAATTTACGCTTCGAGTGGTCTCGTGAACTAATTGCTCAAAATAATTTTCTGAGAAAGCATTCAGTACAACTTCGGATGACGTTTTATACCAGCCGCCGGCTTTAAACGTATAATTTTTCCAGCATATCGAGGGTAGATTGAAGTCATCACCGACTATAGTTGCATGAGTGGGGTACCTATTTGAAATGAGACTCAAGTTTTATTTGAACTGTTCAGCAACTATATCTTCTGATTCGGGCGATCGGTAAAACGATCCAATTAATAGTTTAGTCCGATTGTCAGGTATAACCTGTACCCATACTATTTCACACAAACTATCCACTTCAATTCCGCAATAAGGCAAACTACCTCCTACAGCAATAAATACTCCACCACTAACTGTATTTAATCTATACTTTCTGAATGCTGTTAGATCGTTTTAAAAAATTTCGGCTTAACTTATTTCCGTCTTTAACCAGCTCTCTGTACCTACAACTATTTGATCTTCAGTGCTTTCTATTAGGGCTTGGAGCTCTGGTTCCTTCCCAACACAGCTACGACAATTTACAACTAAAATACCAATCGTTTCTACAATTGCCTTACTGTGTTTTGCCTGTCCACTTTTAGAGGGACGCCCCTTCTGTAGTTCCGTGAGACCTTCTAACCTAAAAAACCGCCCAGTCCCTTCCTCACAGCCGTGTAGCCGCCTACTGTGTTTAGTGGACTCCTGACCTTTAAACAGAACCCGGAAACCCACCACCCGATGGCGCAAGTCAAGGAATCTGCAACCTACACGGTCACAGAACCTCCTGAGCTTCTGATTCAGACCCTCTACTCGGCTCTGCACCAAAGGACCACAGTCGGTTCTATCGACGATGCTGCAGATGGTGAGCTCCGCCTTAATCTCGGAGGCAAGACTGGCAGTCTTTACCATTTCCGGTAGCCGCCCAAAATCTGATAGAATCTGCTCCGATCCAATACGACACAAGTCATTGGTACAGACGTGAACCACCCCCTACAGTTGGCTGCACCCTGTACTCTTCATGGCATCCGGAAACACCATTTCCACATTCGAAGTGACATTCCCCGGAATGCAAACGGGGTGCACACTGGCTTCCTTCCCCTCCTTGACAGCCAAGTTCCTAAGGGCCCCCATTCTGCCCCTAACATTGGAGCTCCTAACAACCAGCAAGATAGAGTCGGAAGTTCCATGCGGCTTTTCGCGGATGATGCTGTAGTATACAGAGAAGTTGCAGCATTAGAAAATTGCAGCGAAATGCAGGAAGATCTGCAGCGGATAGGCACTTGGTGCAGTGAGTGGCAACTGACCCTTAACATAGACAAATGTAATGTATTGCGAATACATAGAAAGAAGGTTCCTTTATTGTATGATTATATGATAGCGAAACAAACACTGGTAGCAGTTACTTCTGTAAAATATCTGGGAGTATGCGTGCGGAACGATTTGAAGTGGAATGATCATATAAACTTAATTGTTGGTAAGGTGGGTGGCAGGTTGAGATTCATTGGGAGAGTCCTTAGAAAATGTAGTCCATCAACAAGGGAGGTGGCTTACAAAACACTCGTTCGGCCTATACTTGAGTATTGCTCATCAGTGTGGGATCCGTACCAGGTCGGGTTCACAGAGGAGATAGAGAAGATCCAAAGAAGAGCGGAGCGTTTCGTCACAGGGTTATTTGGTAAGCGTGATAGCGTTACGGAGATGTTTAGCAAACTCAAGTAGGCAGACTCTGCAAGAGAGGCTCTCTGCATCGCGGTGTAGCTTGCTGTCCAGGTTTCGAGAGGGTGCGTTTCTGGATGAGGTATCGAATATATTTCTTCCCCCTGCTTATACCTCCCGAGGAGATCATGAATGTAAAATTAGAGAGATTCGAGAGCGCACGGAGGCTTTCCGGCAGTCGTTATTCCCGCGAACCATACGCGACTGGAACAGAAAAGGGAGGTAATGTCAGTGGCACGTAAAGTGCCCTCCGCCACACGCTGTTGGGTGGCTTACGGAATATAAATGTAGATGTAGATGTAGATACCCACCCTCTGTGAATGCCCAGACCTTGCGGGCCGAGAATCTTCCGCTGGAACAGGGTGGACGACTGCATCCGGCTCAGAGCCATCATCAGCCACAGATAACGCCCAAACTCAGTTTGTCAAATGAACCGGGCTGGCCCTACGATCGGCCCCTCGGAAAGATTTTCACTGCCTGCCAGACTTTCGAATGATCTCCCACTCGACCACGGGTGAGGGGTCAACCTCAGTGTAAGCTGTACCCGGGGCGGTCACAGCAGTAGACCGATCGGAAGACACGTAGGATGTGCTCGACATCCTTCACATCCTCGTGTTCGACCTCCCACAGTGACGCCCCTTGGCAGCAGCCTCAAGCTGTGTGATGGAAGCCAAAGGAGCCTGGAGCTGTGAGCAAAGGGTCGCCAACTCGGCTCGCATCTGTACACAGCAATCACAGTTCCTATCCATTACTGCAGTCGCTCCTGTTTGAAGCTCGTAAAAATGTGCAACAAACGAACGGTGTACTCGCCTTATTAGCAGCGGGAAATCGACGTGCTCTCTCACTGACGGTCTAACCGACACTGAGTTGTTCTAACCAAACAAATAAAAGTCTGTACGATACGAGAGTCGATAGCAACGGCGATACTGACAGTACACTGTTATTTAAATAGTACGTTGTGCCTAGTAAGCACTCGATCACGCAAGAAATTACAAAAATAAACTAGTAACTACACATATAACTGAAAATAATTCGCTCCTGTTTGAAGCTCGTAAAAATATGTAACAAGTGAACGGTGTACTCACCTTATTAGTAGCAGGAACTCGCAGTGTACTCTCACTGACGGTCTAACTGACTCAGACAGACTAACCGATACAGACAGACGCAGACAGTTTTGCAGATTTTCGCATCCAGGTGCCATATAAGCGTGATTTGTCTAGTTTCATAATTTAAAAAGGGTCTTTCGCACAAATATTGTAGAAGTTTTGCAGCCTTATTATGGAGACGTGCAGATGTAGACACTCTGGATAGTTTTAACGTAAAAAGATTTGTCATTAAAACTGGAATCACCTTGCAGATCAATCAGTAAACATCTGCACATACACAGGGGCGCTTTCAACTGGTGCTTCTCACTTTGCAGTGTCTTACTATGGGTAGAGTGCAGTCTAGTTCACTTAAAATGCGAAGTCTGTAATCCATTCTGGGTGTTCAAATTTTCACTTCTGCACTACTTTTCCCTTCATAAATTCCATAACAGCGAGTTTTAAATCGAAAAATCCTTCCATCCAAGCAACCTACTCTACAGTAATGTATAAAGGCTCTATAATTTTCGGTCAGTTCCGTCGAAAGCTGTTGCAAACAACAGTCGAATAATGCGTGTCACTTCATAAATTTTGCTATTAATACCTCCAGGTTTCTCACGTTCTTTTTTGCCTGAAAATTAGGAACCAAGTGCTTCTTGTTGTACTGAACAACGAATCCCGTCTGTCAGTCATTGCCCTCGCGCCGGAAGTTCGACTCCTCCCTCGGGCATGGGTGTGTGTATTATTCTTAGCATAGGTTACTTCAAGCAGTGTATAAGTCTAGGAACCGACGCCCTCAGCAGGTTGGTCCCTTAGGAATTCACACAAATTGCAATTTTTTGCCCTTTCATTGTCAACTACATTTTAAATTCTTTCTGTTTGGTATTGTTATATCGTTTCATAGTATATTTACAGTAGCTGTCACTTATGCGACTGCGTAACGGATATTGAGAATTCTCGTCCATCTCTTATGTCATTCCCATTCATTTTTAAAGGCTTGTGAGAATAGATCGCTAGACTGCCTCTGTTTGTGCAAACATCCACTGAATCTATGAAAGTCCTTCATATCACAGACAAAGAGCGAAGGGTAAACAGTTCTGACACCAAAATTCTATCGAAATGAAGTGAATTGTGCCGACCGAAAAATGCCGCACCATAATACTGAATGAAAAGTCTGGCACACTGTGGTCAGCCCTGCCTTAGCTACTTCGGCGTTTATATCGTTGTGCCTAGGCTATGAACGGATTACAGCAAATGGGAGAGAGTGAAAATCAGCTTTTTTAAAGCGTGTCACTCAGGCTGGGGGAGACAACCCTGACAGAAAAAAGTACCTCAAGGAGGCCTAACGTGGTAACCCCACTTCCTGACTGCCGAGTTAGAGGCAGGTAAAATTTTATGGGGAGATCTGAAATACAACGACCAGCCCAAACAAAAAATTAAATATCTAGAAATCCTGATTTGTTGAAAATCACCACACGTAATACACTCCTGGAAATGGAAAAAAGAACACATTGACACCGGTGTGTCAGACCCATCATACTTGCTCTGGACACTGCGAGAGGCCTGTACAAGCAATGATCACACGCACGGCACAGCGGACACACCAGGAACCGCAGTGTTGGCCGTCGAATGGCGCTAGCTGCGCAGCATTTGTGCACCGCCGCCGTCAGTGTCAGCCAGTTTGCCGTGGCATACGGAGCTCCATCGCAGTCTTTAACACTGGTAGCATGCCGCGACAGCGTGGACGTGAACCGTATGTGCAGTTGACGGACTTTGAGCGAGGGCGTATAGTGGGCATGCGGGAGGCCGGGTGGACGTACCGCCGAATTGCTCAACACGTGGGGCGTGAGGTCTCCACAGTACATCGATGTTGTCGCCAGTGGTCGGCGGAAGGTGCACGTGCCCGTCGACCTGGGACCGGACCGCAGCGACGCACGGATGCACGCAGTGCCGTAGGGGACCGCACCGGCACTTCCCAGCAAATTAGGGATACTGTTGCTCCTGGGGTATCGGCGAGGACCATTCGCAACCGTCTCCATGAAGCTCGGCTACGGTCCCGCACACCGTTAGGCCGTCTTCCGCTCACGCCCCAACATCGTGCAGCCCGCCTCCAGTGGTGTCGCGACAGGCGTGAATGGAGGGACGAATGGAGACGTGTCGTCTTCAGCGATGAGAGTCGCTTCTGCCTTGGTGCCAATGATGGTCGTGTGCGTGTTTGGCGCCGTGCAGGTGAGCACCACAATCAGGACTGCATACGACCGAGGCACACAGGGCCAACACCCGGCATCATGGTGTGGGGAGCGATCTCCTACACTGGCCGTACACCACTGGTGATCGTCGAGGGGACACTGAATAGTGCACGGTACATCCAAACCGTGATCGAACCCATCGTTCTACCATTCCTAGACCGGCAAGGGAACTTGCTGTTCCAACAGGACAATGCACGTCCGCATGTATCCCGTGCCACCCAACGTGCTCTAGAAGGTGTAAGTCAACTACCCTGGCCAGCAAGATCTCCGGATCTGTCCCCCATTGAGCATGTTTGGGACTGGATGAAGCGTCGTCTCACGCGGTCTGCACGTCCAGCACGAACGCTGGTCCAACCGAGGCGCCAGGTGGAAATGGCATGGCAAGCTGTTCCACAGGACTACATCCAGCATCTCTACGATCGTCTCCATGGGAGAATAGCAGCCTGCATTGTTGCGAGAGGTGGATATACACTGTACTAGTGCCGACATTGTGCATGCTCTGTTGCCTGTGTCTATGTGCCTGTGGTTCTGTCAGTTTGATCATGTGATGTATCTGACCCCAGGAATGTGTCAATAAAGTTTCCCCTTCCTGGGACAATGAATTCACGGCGTTCTTATTTCAATTTCCAGGAGTGTATATGAGGAATAGAGGAAAACAAAGAACTTATTAGGCTACTGAACAAAAGAAGGGTTAACTTGACAATTCTGAAACAGACAAAAAAAACAGGACTATGTATTTCTATAATGAATTAATGTGGCGTAGACCTGTCACAAGAACTCATTGCTGTGTTGCAATTCATGTGCGCGGTAAATGAGAAAACAAAACGTAATGCTACACGTACATCACAGAACGGACAATAACAATAACCGAATGGTCTTTAGCAGTAATAGGTGGTTATGCTTCAGAAGACAGAAAGACAGAAAAATTCTAGCAATGTATGAGAAATTTTCAAGAACAGAACAAAAGAGTCTACAGAGAAAGCGTCGACAACTCTGATGGCTTTCTGGCAGGTGAAACGATATGTCTCCTCTTCAGAGGGAAGAAACCTTTGATCGCCAGTTCCATATGCAGAATTCAAAAATTAAGTCTAGTCCAGGACTATAATGGAAACTGCGAATGATCTGCCTACAATGAACTTTCGAGAAGTCTAACAAAACACAAGGTAACGAAATATATCTTTTGATTTGTTTTCTCAAATATTTCTTAAATACTGCAGTATTCACACATACAATTTGTTGGAATATGATGCAATCAATTTCGAACTGAAAATATATAGGTGAGAGCAATGTTAATATTACAACTTGGGGCTCTGAATTGGTATATTTTATAATTTTGGTTCGTATTGGGCACTTTTTATATTTTTCAGCTAATGAAATTGCCTAGGGGCACAAATATTTTGGAGAACAAAACAATTTGAATCTCAAAAATTTAAGTAGAAAATTTGGACTCCATGTTGAAGACATCATGCTTCACCAGCTTACTTCAGACCAGGAAGACAGGTAGTGAAACTCCCTTTTTAGGATTGTGATGACTGAAGTCACCGTTGCAGAAACATTGCAAGTGACGTTTCTTATTTTCGATTTTATTTACTTTCAAATATGATAAAAACTTATTTTGCTCTGGGAACAAAAACAATCGGGAGAAACATTTTGGATTAAATCAAAGGGAAACATAACAGCTTATGAAAGAAAATTAATGACTGAATCAAAAATCTGTTTGCGTAGTCAGTGAAAATAAATGAGTTGTGAACTGTGCAGCTATATACAGAAACTAATTGTCACCTAAGTTCTGCATTAGTAGAAATTAAGAACGAATTAGAGAAAGACTGAATAACTGTAGGTGAAAAAATTAAATCAAGCAATGTTGGATCAAAATTGAAATTTGTGTGTCTAAACTTGACTGAATTGGAATTTGGTTTGAAACGTTAACTTAGTGCCTTTGATAACGCCACAAATTTTATGTGTATGGTTAAAATAGGACTGATACTGAGGAAGTTGTTTCATGTCATTTTTGTGTGGAGAGTGACGATGCATTGTTTGAAGTATATCGTGTACATGAGACTACAAAGTGCTTCTGCGTTCTGAACCAAGAGTTTTGTCAGAGGAAACTGCATGTTTAGTATTTTATGTTTTAAAGTGGTTAGAAGCAGATGAGTTTCCAAAACTGAGAGTAGAAAGTCATTCAGAACTTGTTAGGTGTAAAGAGTCAGTTTGTTAAAAGCTACCTAAGTGTTGCAGACAGTTGCGGATTGACTAGTGGGAGAAGTATTTAAATAAATTTGGCGGACAGTTCAAGATTGATTGGAGAAGATTTATTGGACATGCAGTAAGAGGTACTGATTTATTTAAAATGTCTTATTCTTATGGAAAGACGCCTAGTTTTGGCTTGTCAGTAACTTTAAAGGAAACAGACATTAAAGCATGTGAAATTAAAGTTATTTTTGCTTGTGTTCTAATGTTAAAAAATTGCAATTTGACTGTTAGATTAAGGGAAAGACTGGCCTTAAAATGTAAAGTAAACTTATGTAGAATGATGGAACAGCGAAGAAACATACGTGATAGGATATTTTCACTAATATAATGACAAAACTACCATATAACGTAATGTGTGGCAAAAAAACAGCAAAAATGATGTACGCAATTTTAAAGATGAAATTCTTTGTTTTATTGAATGAACCACTGAGTTTGCCATGTTCTGTTTGCATTGAATTTAAGTTGTACTACGTTGATTTGATGATACATTCATCTAGTTATGGTCTCTGTTATGCTAGGATTTATACTGTTTTATGCTGAATTGATAACTTACCTAATATACTGTGTTCTATATTTGAAACGATTTGAACTGAAATATATTATGTTTATATTTTGGTTGCATATTTTTTATTTTGTGGTTTATTTGAGGATAAAAGACGATATGGCTACTTATGGAGAACTTGTCACAGCTATTAAT
Organism: Schistocerca piceifrons; assembly: GCF_021461385.2. Taxonomy (NCBI): domain Eukaryota; kingdom Metazoa; phylum Arthropoda; class Insecta; order Orthoptera; family Acrididae; genus Schistocerca; species Schistocerca piceifrons. The sequence continues at coordinate 329,372,636 of NC_060138.1, read as the reverse complement.
TCGGTAAATTGGCATATGATGTTTTACCCATGATTTTCAGAGATAATTTATTGGAAGTGGAGTACTTTTTCACTTATTACAGCAATGTTGTAAAAACTTTCATGGGGGATCCATGCCTTACGAATTGTGTGTGTGTTGCAAGCAGATGACCGCAGGCCACAGAGGACTTCTATCTACCTTCATTCTTCTGGCTGTGTCATTTTTCCATCTGCATCTGTCACAGTTTTCTTCTGTCAACATTATTTTCTTTACTGTATGTTGTGATTATCATGTTAAATATTAGGTAATTAATTTATATCTGACACTAAATGCCATTTTCGATTTATGCATATGTGATATTTATTTGACAATTATTATGGCTAGATATTTCTGAATATGGATACTGCGTCCTTTATGTTAGGATGTGATTATGACATGAGAACTATACAGTTTTTATGAATTTTTTGTTGCTGGAGATTGATTCAAAAATGTTTTTTTCTTTTATACACATGTAATGCAAGACTAGATTGCAGGTAAAATGTTTCTATTTTTTTAATGTTCCCAATTATGTCATTATATAACTTCTTGATTACAAATCTGCAAGCTATGGTTTGCGTTAGGAATATGTTTATGGGCGACAACAGTATTGCATTTACACAGTTGAAAAGCTACTTGGAGTTGATACAGAAATAATTTGTCTATACTTATGTGTGGTTATTATTATTATTATTATTATTATTATTATTATTATTATTACTACTATTCTTTTTCGATGCTTACATTTACACATAAACAGTGTTAGTGTACTGTTATTGCATTGTGCTACACAGATTTGACCAAATGGTGAGTCTTATTTGTTCACCCAACGCTAGTTTTGTCACATCGGAAAAATACAACTCCTTTTTTCCAGGTGCGTGTTTGTAGTCCTAGTACAAATTGAAATCGCCGCGTCACAGTAGCTTAGCACATCACAAAACAAAACGTGACAACGCACTGAAAAGTGATGACGGCCTGCGCTGTTTGCTGTCGGTTCCCCTAGAGGTGTGCAATAGTACATGTGCGCGAAGATTTCAATGTGTACCCGCTGTTTTCTTTTGGTTCCCCTAGGGGTGTGCAATGGTACAGGTGCGCGAAGATATCAATGTGTACCAGCACTGCAGACATTTACCTGCAAATAAACAAAAAATGATTATATAACTATTTTTGGAGGGTGTAAGTAAAACCTTATGGTTAAACCTGGTACTAGGTGTTTTAGTCTTTGCCTGCGTTTGCCGGCACCAGGTGTAAGTAGGCTGTTTAGGTTTTTTTATTGGTGTCGCCACGTAGCGCTCTGTATGAAAATCACTGGCTGTGCTGTGCGCAGTCTGTGGCTGGTTTGCGTTGTTGTTTGCTATTGCAGTGTTGGGCAGCTGGATGTTAAAAGCACGTAGCGTTGCGCAGTTGGGAGTGAGCCGCCAGCAGTGGTGAATGTGGGGTGAGAGATGGCAGAATTTTGAGAGCGGACGATCTGGACGTGTGTCCATCAGAAAGAGTAAATTTGTAATATTGGATATCATGGACTGATATATACATATTATGACTTTTGAACACTATTAAGGTAAAATATTGTTTGTTCTCTATAAAAATCTTTCATTTGCTAACTATGCCTATCAGTAGTTAGTGACTTCAGTAGTTAGAATCTTTTATTTAGCTGGCAGTATTGGCGCTCGTTGTATTGCAGTAGTTCGAGTAATGAAGATTCTTGTGAGGTAAGTGATTCATGAAAGGTATAGGTTATTGTTAGTCAGGGCCATTCGATTGTAGGGATTATTAAAAGTCAGATTGCGTTGCGCTAAAAATATTGTATGTCAGTTTAGTGTCGATCAGAATAAGTAAAGAGATTAATGTCTGAGTACGTTCAGTTTTGCTCAGCTGTTTGAAAAGCAAATAATGTAAGAGGTTTATCAGCACAGTCCTTCACTAATTTTTCTAAGGGGACGTTTCACAGGTAACGATCATAATTTAAGTTTCACAGACATTATTTCACGCGCCTACTTGTACAGGGAAGGACGGGTAATATACAATATGTAAAAGAACCAAGAGGAAACAATAAGAGTGGAAGAGCAAGAACGGAGGGCTCGGATTAATAAAGGGTGTATAGCAGGGGTGTAGTCTTTCGCTCTTATTGTTCAATCTATACATCAAAAAATAACAAGGGAAATAAAAGAAAGCTTCAAGAGTGGTATTAAAAATCAGGATGAAAGGATAGCAATGATAACATGTACTGACGATGTTGCTATCATCAGTGAAAGTGAAGAAGTATTACAGGATATGTTGAATGGAATGAAGAATCTAATGAGTACAGCATAAGTACTGAGAGAAAATGGAAGAAAGGCACAAGAAATGAGAAATGGCAGAAATGAGAACAGCGAGAAACTTAACATCAGAAATTGGGCTCACGAAGAAGACGACATTAAGGAATTCTGATATCTGGTCAGCAAAATAACCCATGATATGCGGGACAATGAGTACATAAAATACAGTCTAGCACTGGCGAAAAGAGCATTCCTGGCCGAAAGAAGTTTGCTAGCATCAAACGTTGATCTTAATTTGAGGAAGAAACGTCTGAGAATGTACGTTTGGAGCACAGCATTGTATGGTAGTGAAACATGGACTGAGGGAAAACCAGAGTAGAAGACAATCGAAGCCTTTGAGACGTGATGCTAGAGAAGAATGTTGAAAATTAGGTGGACTGATAAGGTAAGGAATGAAGAGGTTCCCCATAGAATCGACGAGGAAAGGAACATATGGAAAACACTGACAAGAAGAAGGGACAGGATGATAAGACACCTGTTAAGACCTCAGGGAACAACCCTCATGGTACTAGAGTGAGCTGTAAAGGGTAAAAACTGTAGAGGAAGACAGAGACTGGAGAATACCAACAGATAATTGAGTATGTAAATTACAATGGCAGCTCTGAGATGAAAAGATTGGCCCAGGAGAGTAATTCGTGGCGAACCGCGTCAAACCAGTAAGAACACTGATGACTCAAAAAAATAAAGAAAAAACGTATTTTAGGATGTCGTAGTACAGTATAAATAGCCTGGCCGGTTAGCCGTACGGTCTAACGCACTGCTTTCTGAGAGGGAAGGCGTGCCGGTCCCCGACACGAATCAGCCCGGAGGATTAGTGTCTAGGTCCGGTGTGCCGGCCAGTCAGTGGATGGTTTTTAAGGCTGTTTTCCATCTGCCTCGGCGAATACGGGTTGGTTCCCCTTATTCCGCCTCAGTTACACAATGTCGGAGATTGTTGCGCAAACACTTTCTCCATTTACGCGTACACCATAATTACTCTACCATGCAAAAACTGAGGTTACACTCGTGTGGTGTGAGACGTTCCCGGGGCGGTAGTCCACTGGGGGCCGAACCGTACAATGACCCTGGGTTCGGTGTTGGGCGGCGGTGGGGTGAGTGGACTGCTATAGCCTGTTGTGGGGTTGTGTACCACTGCGGGCTACGGCGGGGACGACGCCTCTACGTTCCCAATTCTATGCAATACAATACAATACGGTATAGGTTATTTCGGATGAAACATAGCCTATAAGAACATGAATTACAGATTTAGAGCTCTTAAGATATAATTCAAGCAAATACTCTCGGAAGGTAGTAACCAAAAGCAAAAGTTGATTTTCCATCTCCGACTGCAATGTACTGTCGAGTTGTGCTGGAGCTCTTCTCAGGTTGTCTTGGCGTTCTTTAGTTGGAGCAGTTTTATTCAGAATAAGAAAGATGAATTTGTCCCTTGTGTTTACGTTTTCACCTTCACATTCCCACAGGCAAAAATCTGAGGTACAAAGTCCGAGAACATTGATGGCCAAGAAACATGCCTATCCATCTTCCAGGGAATGTTATGTTTAGATGACTGTCACACGATGATTGGCAAGTGCAGGGACTCCTTCATGCCGGAAGAACATACTCATCCTTGTAGCCACAGAAACCTCGTTCAGTATTGATGAAAGCTGGTTTTCAAGAAAATCTGGACAAGAGAGCCTGTTAGACGATGCGGCAACACAACAGGCGCAATCAACTGATTCTTTATCATAATACACCAGACGTTTAAAGAGAAGCATCTCCACAAAGGCATGGGATTTTCGTCGGACCATCAATGTGAGTTAAGAGTTAAGAGATACCGTCACGAGTGAAAATTACTTCATCAATAAACAGTATAACTGGAGACAGCGATCTGCAGTTAGCGAACAACAAAATTCCAGTCGTATACCTTACTAGCTCACACATCTACATCTACATGATTACTCCGAAATTCACAATTAAGTTCCTGGCAGAGGGTTCATCAAACCACCTTCAAGCCATTTCTCTACCGTTCCACTTTCAAAAGGCGCACGGGACAAATGAGCACTTAAATATTTCTGTACAAGCTCTGATTCCTCTTATTTTACCATGATGACCATTTATCCCTGTGTAGGTGGTCGCCAATAGTATAGTTTCGCAATCGGAGGAGAAAATCGATGATTGAAATTTCACGAGAAGATGCTGCCGCAAAGAAAAACGCCTTTGTTTTAATGACTGTCACCCCAATTTACGTATCATATCCATGGCACTCCCTCCCATATTTTGCAATAACACAAAATAACCTGCATTTTTTTTATCTTTTGCGATCTCCTCCGTCAGTCCCACATGATGCGGATCCCAAACCACACAGCAGTACTCCAGAAAAGGGAGGACAAGCGTCGTGTAAGCAATATCTTTAGTAGGTCTGTTGCACTTTCTAAGTGTTCTACCAATAAATAGCAGTCTTTGGTTTGCTTTACCCACAACATTATCTGTCTGTTCGTTCTAGTTTAAATTATTCGTAACTGCAATCCCTAAGTGCTAAGTTGATTTACAGCCTTCTGATTTGCGCGATTTATCGTGCAACCGAAATTTATCGGATTTCTTTAGTACTGATGCGGATGACCTCACACTTCCCTCTGTATAACAATGGTAGGGGCCGTGCAGATGTAATGTCCGCAATATTGTTGCATGTTGAACACCAATCTGTGTAGAGATTTTATGTGTGCTTGTTGAAGAACAACTTTCTTCTAACTGAATAATCTCTTCTACTTCATCTGTACTCAGTTTATTTGCACGTTCAGATGCGATATGATTGTTCGGCGCTGCAGCAGTCTCAGGCAGTTTTAGTGAAGACGCGACTAAACACACTTTAATCAGGTACTTTACGGTTAGAAAGTTGTTCTGACAGCTTTATCCAAAATTCTTGAAAAAGTAATGTATTCAAGAGTACCACCACATATTTGTAGAAATGAAGTACTAACAAAATGTCAGTTTGGCTTTCAGAAAGGCTCTTCAACAGAAAGTGCTATATATGCTTTCACTGATCAAATATTAAGTGCATTGAATAACCAAACATCATCCATTGGGATACTTTGTGATCTCTCAAAGGCTTTTGATTGTGTGAATCATGAAATTCTTCTAGATAAGCTTAAGTATTGTGGTATAAGTGGGACAGTGCACAAATGGTTTAATTCACACTTAACTGGAAGACTTCAGAAGGTTGAAATTACCGGTACAGATAGTTAAAAACTGGGAAGGTATCATCAATGGTGTCCTACAGGGTTCAGTCTTGGGTCCCTTATTGTTCTTAATATATGTTAACGACTTGCCTCTCTGTATTCATGAAGATGCAAAGTTAGTTCCTTTTGCTGATGATACAAGTGTATTAATGACACCCAAGAAGCAAGAATCAGCTGAGGAAATTGCAAATAATGTCTTTCAGAAAATTATTAAGTGGTTCTCTGCAAATGGACTTTCACAAAATTTTGAGAAAACACAGTTTATACAATTCTGTGCAGTAAATGGCATAACACCATTGATAAATATAGACTATGAAACGGGCTTGGTGTGTGCACCAGGGAGAAATTGAATTGGAAGAAACAAATCGATGATCTGCTGAACCGGTTAGGTTCAGCTACTTATGCTATTAGGATTATTGCAAATTTTGGTGGTAAACATATCAGTAAATTAGTCTACTATGCCTATTTTCATTCACTGCTTTCATATGGCATCATATTTTCGCGCAATTCGTCATCAAGAGAGAAAGTATTCGTTGAACAAAAGTGTGTAATCAGAATAATAGCTGGAGCCCACCAAAGATCACCTTGCATACATTTATTTAAGGAACTCGGGATATTCACAGTACCTTCGCAATACATATATTCACTTCTGAAATTTGTCATTAATAACCCACCCCAACTGAAAAATAATAGCGAAGTGCATGGATACAACACTAGAAGGAAGGATGATATTCACTATACTGGATTAAATCTCACTTTGTCACAGAATGGAGTGGATTACGCTGCCACAAAAATCTTCGGTCATTTGCGAAATAGTATTAAAAGTCTGACAGATAGTCAACCAACATTTAAAAGCAAAATAAAAGAATTTCTGAATGACAACTCCTTCTACTCACTAGATGTATTCTTAGATACGAAGTAGTTACTGTAAAAAATAATAATAGTCATTAATGAATTATTTTGTGTAAAGAAAACTTATGTTAAAGTGACACGTTCCATATCATTACGAAATGTCGTATTCATGATCTATGGAACAAGGATTAATGTATGTATGTTTATCGTATTCTGTACAAGCCGTAGTAGACGAGTTTCCATTACAAAACCTGTTCACAAACAGGATATCGGCAATGTAAATACGTGAGGCATGGTAAAGCAAAGCAGCAGAACTGGTCAATCAGATTCACAATCGTCCGGAGCAAGTGGATTAATAGCTAGCGTTGCTGCCTCTGTATCACAAGGTCCCTTGTTCGATTCCCGACCGGGTTGGGGATTTTCTCTGCCTGGGGATTGGGTTTTCGTGACGTCCTCATCATCTCATCATCATCATTCGTGACAGTGGCTAGATTGGATTGTGAAGAAATTGGACTGCGTCAAAAGTGGGACATCGTACGGGCGCTGATGATCGCGCAGTTGGGCGCCCTACAAACCAAACGTCATCATCACAATCACAGCTGAAAAACTCCAATATGTGAACTGAAGCACAACTTCATCAAAAGAAAAATGACAATCGACAAATACACGCCTGGCAACTGGAGTCCCAAAGTCAAAATGGAAAGCTATTTTTTTTTAACTAGGTGCATGCCTGCATCCAAGAAAAATTGCAAGTACGCCATATGGAAACTTTTCTTCTAATTAGTCTGTACCACCACCTCGTAAAATATTTATTGCTCCTCCTGAATCATTTCGTATCCCGGAAAACTTCTTTGGATTCGCACTTACCAGGAAAAATGGTAAAAGGGAGATATTAAACTTATCTTGACATTAGGAGCAAACGCGACGAAGGATAAGGGTAGCTCTGAGCACTATGGGACTTAACATCTATGGTCATCAGTCCCCTTGAACTTAGAACTACTTAAACCTGACTAACCTAAGGACAGCACACAACACCCAGTCATCACGAGGCAGAGAAAATCCCTGACCCCGCCGGGAATCGAACCCGGGAACCCGGGCGCAGGAAGCGAGAACGCTACCGCACGACCACGAACTGCGGACTGTAAGGGTAGCGAAGACGGCGAATGCGCAGACCTGCTTGAGAGGGATGAGCTGCTGCTCCTGGCCGCTGTGGGGGTGGACGGACCACTTGTGTGAGGAGACGAGGGCGACCCCGTAGACGGCGGGCGGCCGCGGCAGCGTGCCCCACAGGAAGTCGGTGGCGGGCAGCTGGTGCTGCACAGGCAGCGGCCAGCCCAGCGACAGCGACAGCGCGGCGGCCGACACCAGCAGAGTGCTCCCGAGAGACATGGCGGTCCCACTGAGCCGCCGGCTGGCGCGCCGCGCTTATACCACGCCGCCTCCTTCGTTGCGTCACGTCTCACCGTCGCAGCCACACTGCCGAAAGGAGCGCTCTTATCTGCCGGGCACCACACAGTTAGGTGCCTCTTACGTTTCCAAACTACTGTAGCTGTTCCACCGCTGCCTTTCCTCCTGGTAAGGTTTGCCGTACTCGACATCGATTTTCAACGGTGACGCCATTAACACTATGAGCGAACGCTACCAAACTGATAGCACAATTATTCCACGCCAGTGGGGGTTTTGATTAAAATTTTATCATTATGTGAGCTTATTTTCAACACAGAAAAAAGCAATTCCTACAGGTGAAGAATGGTTTGAGTGTTTCCAATTACAAGATGCCAGTGTATTTGGTGATGTTAATTTCTGCCCCGGAATGACTCTCGACAGAGAAGAAACACTTCAGAAACCCGTGCATGACCGACTATCTGAACACTTATTAATGTTTTCTGGTCCTAGTTGTGGAACCTAAGTTGTCAATTTGTGATAAAACAATATGTTATGTTAACCGGGGGCCTAGAAACGACGGAGAGGCTGTCCCCGCCGCAGCCACAGTGGTCCGCAACCCCACGACGACTACCGCAATCCACTTCACCCCTCCGCCGCCCCACACCGAACCCACGGTTATTGTGCGGTTCGGCCCCCGGTGCACCCCGCAGGGAACGTCTCACACCAGACGAGTGCAGCCCCTATGTTTGTGTGGTAGAGTAATGGTGGTATACGCGTACGTGGAGAACTTGATTGCGCAGCAGTCGCCGACATAGTGTAGCTGAGGCAGAATAAGGGGAACCAGCCCGCATTCGCCGAGGCAGATGGAAAACCGCCTAAAAACCATCCACAGACCGGACCTCGATACAAATCCGCCAGACGGATTCGAGCCGGGGACCGGCGCTCCTTCCCGCCCGGAACGCCGTGCGTTAGACCGCTGGCCGACCGGGAGGTCAATAAAACAACAACTAACATGTAAAGTCCCTAAAAAAAATCAAAACTAGTGCAGGAACAGGTATATTCTATATTGAAATAAGGAAAGCTATTCGTTGAAATGACTAATTTATTACAGCTGAATCGTGTATGAAATTTCTTGTTGAAACTGAATAGTAGAGAAAAAAGATCCTATAAAACACATGTAGACGACAATTATCTCGACTGTAATACTCGATTGGCAATGTCGCATAAGCGTACAGGGTTCTCGCCGCGACACCTCTCTTCTTGTGTAACAATGGTAAGGCTAGCTGACCCTCTCTGAAAAAAATGGCTCTGAGCACTATGGGACTCAACTGCTGAGGTCATTAGTCCCCTAGAACTTAGAACTAGTTAAACCTAACTAACCTAAGGACATTACAAACATCCATGCCCGAGGCAGGATTCGAACCTGCGACCGTAGGGGTCTTGCGGTTCCAGACTGCAGCGCCTTTAACTGCACGGCCACTTCGGCCGGCGACCCTGTCTGACATGACAGTGATTATGCACCAGGAAACATGAAAGGTATGCAACATAGATTAATTGAAGAACTACAGCCAGAAGTGCTTTGCACTACTGACGGTTTAAAGCAACACAGAAAGTTCCCCGTGTGCAGCAGCCACAAAGATGCTCACCCTAGACAACTGCCTGTCGTCAGTCAATCCCGTGCTCAGCGCCGTCAATGATTTGCTCATCTGCACCCAGAACGCCCGTTCTCAGGCTCGAACGTCTGACTTCACCTCTACCACCACCTGTGGACTCAAGTCTGTGATGCGTACTGGACGCCGTCTCCAAACAAACTCCCCTCGAAGCATACACAGAGTCGTCTCTTTTTCGTCACTCCGAAATTAACTCTCTCGATCTCCCTCAACGGAAAGGCTTGCCGCCAAAAGCTCCCGACGCCATTAGTACATCACTGGTGTTACCGTCTGATTGACAATCATGGCGCTTATTTTTTATCATGCGCGGGAAATCACTTCGCGCGGGAACCCAACATTACAAAAACTGCACCAGCCGCGTGGGCGACAGAATGTCGGACATGAAGTAGCGTGGGACTATGTCAGATTTTACCACATTAGTAGATATTATTCACTCAAATAAAGATTCCTCGGCTGTCCGGCCCGCTTATATCTGCAGATTCCGAAAAAAAGTTACTCTTCCAACTGGGAACAATTTCGAGGGCGCCCGCCCCTCTTGCCTGGGAATCGTAAATGCACTTCGACCAGCATAAGGGGCGGTAGGGGCCATGCTGTGTCAGCAGGGTATAGTGCCGGTTGCTTGCCGACTCGCCGTACCATCTCTCCCTCACCTTGCGCAAACTCTCATCATGAAAGCAGCCACGAAACCCTATGTGCACTCCGCCAATCTATCTGCGGCTAGCCGCTTTAAGACTTCCTTGAATTCGACTCAGTAAGGTAGCCTTCGTGTAGGATTATGAATAGAGCGTTTCTATCTCTGTAACAGCAGCACAGACAGAACACAAAATCTTAGTCAAAAGATGGCAAGACCTGTTACGTATAACTACCCACTGCAGTTAGATGCCGAGGCACACCGCATGCAGTCACTGATATCCCATCTCATTAACCGTCGTAACAGGAACAAAAATGAGAGGCAAACCCTCAGGACTTGCCATCTTTTAACTTTGCTGGGACTTTTCATGTGCAGATCGCAACTCAGCATGTAGGCCTACAAAGGATCTGATTGAGCAGCTTATCGGGAACTTCTGAACTTTGGGAAAGGTCGAATCATGGGCATGAGGGACACGGGAGTATCATACAGACAGATTGCATGGGCAGGTAGACGTAGTGCAATGACTGCAGAACGAATAACCTGAGGATCGAATCAGGATCACAGAAGACTAAGAATGGCTCCTTACATAATGACTGTTCAACAAGAGGATCACAGGACTGTTAGACTGACTGTCAAACAGACGGATGGCAACAGCTGAAATACAGGCAGAATGTCACCACGGACTGTCAAGAAAATGTTGCTGGGAGCTAAGATCTCGAATTGCAATGTGTTGTTTACCGCAGACACTGCGCCACAGACAACAGAGACTTGCATGGTGTGGAGACAGAACCAAATGGAACATTTGAGAGGGCTTCAGTGGTTTTGCTTCTGTTTGTGGCTCCAAGGTATCTGTAGACAGCCCTGTGAGAGGTCAAAGGAAGCTGCGATTATCGAGACCCGCACATTCCAAATCCTCGAAGCATGGTGTGGGGACCTATTAGATATGACAGCAGGTCTGATTTCGTAATTGTTGAAAGGAGAGACAAGAACGATTGACATTGCTGTCATACCTCTCATGACCAGTTATAATATGGCATATCCCAGCAAGATAATGCAAAATCCCACACTACACTTCACACAATAAACGCTTTGAGGAACATACGGATTCTTGACTGATGTGCCTTGTCCCCTGATTTATCACCCTTGGACAATATCTGGGATGCAATGCTAAAGCGCATATTGTCCAGCCAGCCTCCAGCGAGCATTCTTCACGAACCGATAAAGTACTAGTTTCAAGAGAGTCTCCAAAAAGTTTTCTGACTATCGGACTGGTGCTGCATGATGCAAAACTTCGTATCTGCGTCAGTGTAGCTAATTGGTTCGTCCATCTGAATTTTTCAAACACTCCGTATGTATGTTATCCACACTGCATGTCGTGAGCTCTATGACCGCTAAGGGTTGTTGAAGAAAAAAGCAGACAATCACAAATACTTTTTTAAAAGGTTTATTTCAATGCCATAAACCAGTTTCAGATTATCGTGCCCTGCTTCAGATGGCTGACGTTTCCGATTTTATTAACGTTTTAGTTAGCAGCATATCGTCTGGTCCACTGCACAAGAATATTTTAATATTTAGCGAATATAAAGTGGTACTATACATTCAAACGTTCTTGTGCAATTCAGGAGCGGGTGACATGCTACTCATGAAAACTTTGATATAATCGGAAACGTTAACCATCTTAAGACGGACGTAATACGCCGAAAAAACCGTTGTGGTATGAAATAAAAAGGTTTTTAAAAGAATTTGAGACTGGTTGCGTTCTTCATACATATCCAATACTTTTTATCTCGGACTATATTTTCATAGTCTATTTACGCTGAGTCACACACACGTGTACACACCACGCGTACACCACCGACATTTTTTCTCCATTTTATAGTCATTTATGTGTTTTATCCACATTTCTAGAAGCTAAATGTACTTATATGCACTGAAATGGTTCATAGATGACACTATTACGTCTTCAGCAATTTTGGCGCTCGAAAAGCTGGCGTACTTTTGGCCACCAGACAAGTTTCTCTTCAAATTATAAGCTTCCGAGGGTGCACGGTTCTGGCCAATGGAGTACACTGTCAAAATAAGGTGTGCTCTGCTCTTGAATCCTTCTTCATAAATCCGTACTTGGTACCGGTGCTGATATGAAGCTACTGTGCATCTTTTTACCAGGCTAGAGATAAATTACAGACAGGAATGCGTGAGGACTAGCGGTGCGCGAAAGTGTGTCTGTGGCAATATTGTGTCACTGCCCTTGGAGCAAACAGTTGCGCCGGCAGCTCTGCCGCTGTTGGAACAGCTGCCAGCGAGCGGAAGCACCACCGCCAACTTAGCTTCGGGTAACACGCACATCTACACTGTACGTGCGTCTGCTCTCGTCAAATTAACTTTTGCAACGACGTAGTGTGTATCGTCCTTGTTGGTCCTAACAAACCAGATAAATCGACACGTATGACGCAACATAGACCTCCATTGCGATTATCATCTACGCAAAAGTCACCCCTCTCTCTCACTCTCTCTCTCTCCCTCGCTCCCTCTCTTCCTTTTGTCCTTTCATTTCTCTCTCGCAGTCTCTCAAACCTCTCCCTTATGATTAACTTCCAAAACCGTTACTGAAACTGTTGATATTCAAATTCTTTTAGAGCTTCAGAACCACCAAGAAACAAGTGGCTACAGTCACCAGCAAAAGACGTAATCCAGGTAAACAGTTTTCGAAATATTTGTTTTCAGATGTCTAGTTCTTGTCGCCCTAAAGAGGTAACAAATATTTCTGTTGCTGTGTAATAAGTCTCATTGCTGTTATTACAGTGTTTAATTTTACGGAAAGGCTTTGACGACAGTATCTGATGCACTGAAGGCCGAATTTCTATCAGTTTTTACTAAGGTCTTGTGAAGAACTGTCGCGGAGTATTTGGGCGACGGGGTTAGCACACTACTGCCGCTCTGTTCATCCCAGTTATGTTCCATAGAAGCAGTTGCATCCATTAAGAACTGTGTTGGTATGACTGTCACTACTAATTAAAATGGATGAATTATAATTCTAGGTCAGTAACAAGTTTGTTTGTTTAATTCACTACTCGTTTCGACCAAATAACCATCATTCGTAAGCGAAAAACATCTGTTACGTCTCCGTTTTTAATAACAGGCATTGGCGATTTCTTGCACAAGTGATCCTGACTGTTTTGTGTATTTCATTGAATCTACACATGTGACACAGGAAGTTTAAAGATGAAACGTATACTTTTAGTGCAAGTGGAACAGTTCGTGCTATTGTTATTGCACTGAGTATATATTACTCACAGAAGATGTAGGCATAACGTAACACAAACTTTGTATTATTGTGGTCTCCAATCCAAAGGAGAATACACTGGTCGGAATATATTCAACAAATAACTATGGACGTTGGAAGTAAATGCTATTCTGAGATGAAGAGGTTCGCACTGGAGACATCACGATGTACCGCGTCAAACCAGTCATAGGACTGATGAACCAGAAAAAAGCAATACTGTTAAAAACCACAATGACTGCAGGCGCTTAAACTCAATACTTTACTACTTTTATAGCATTTCGAGAGAGTATCATACTGTAGTTGACTAATTTTTTTCACAGTCATAAATGAAGGGTGGCTGTACCAAATTACGACTGAACATTGTGATACACTTGCAATTATGCGGTTAGTTCGTGCATTTTAAACGCAGAAACTAGAGAAAATGTCAGATATAACACGCACTATCGGCAACCGTGCCCATGCTAGTACTGTAACAAGACGCAGATAACGATCTGCATAGAAGAGCTACGTGTTTAGTTAACTGATCTCTCGTACTGTACGCTATATGTTCACATACACTGGTGGGAATATCGCAACACCAAACAGGTACTGCTTGCTGGCAACGCGGAGAATGTACGGTAGCCAGAAGACCGGACACCGGATAGCTAAGTGACACTGCCGGGAGGGACGACCATCGTGTTCGGCGTACGGGTCTGGCGCATCGTACAGCATTTGCAGCAGCAGTCTGAGCAGCAGTTGGCATGACAGTGACACGAAGACCTGTTACAAGTCGGTTGCTTCAAGGACAGCTCCGAACCAGACGTTCCGTAGCGTAGACCCCAAAGCACCGCCATTTGCGACTTCAGTGGCGCCATCGTGAGCTCAGTGGAGGGCAGGGCGGAGGTCTGTTGTGTTTTGTGATGAAGGCTGGTTCTGCCTCGGAGCCAGCGACGGCCGTTTGTTGGTCAAAAGGAGCCATGTTGAGGACCTGCAACCAACTTCTCTGCGTGTTAGACACACTGGACCTATACCTGGTGTCATGGTCTGGGGTGCGATTTCGTATGACAGCAGGAGCACTCTCTTGGTTATCCCACACACCCTGACTTCAAATTTGTACGTTAGTCTGATGATTCGACCTGGTGTGGTGCCATTCATCAACAATATTCGATGGGGGTTTGGGTTCGGGTTCCAACAGGATAACGCACGCGCACACACTGTTTGTTCAAAGTTCTCTACAAAGTGTGGACATGTTGTCTTTGCCTGCTAGATTACTAGATCTCTCTCTAATCGAGCACATATGGCACAACATCTGACGACAGCTCAAGCGTCAACCGCAAGCAGCATTAACCGTCACCGTATTGACCGATCAAGTGGAACAGGCATGGAACTCCAACTTGCAAACTGATATCTGTCACCTGGACAACACAATGCATGCACGTTTGCTTCCTTGCATGCAACATTCTGTTGGTTACACCAAATATTAATGTACCAACATTTCAAATTTACAATGGTTTCTTTTCGCGATTACCGTAACCTTTGATAATGCAATGTTTATCACTTAAGTATGTCACCTAGGCAAACGAATTCTCGAAATTTCATTACTCTACATAAATGATTTCTTGATGTTTCGTTTTCTTTCCGACATAGTAATTACATGAAGCAGTACAAGAAAAGCACATTTAAAGAAGAACCGGTTTCAGTTTGATACCAGCACAAGGTGCAAGCACCAACTTACTTTTGGGAGGCATTTGCCTTCTTTGAGTTTAAAATTTTAAATTTGGTGATATAACTATAGGAGACTAAGCTGCACTCGAAGGTCTGAAACAGACTTCAAATCTCTGTCAGCCGATGCGTCTTAACGGCCAACACAGGCTTCACTTTTGTTCCCAGATTATGGTGCTGCAAGAGGAACTAGTTGTTTCGTACTCCTCAATTCCTCCCTTCAGTGCGTTGTTTTTCAAAAGTGCCTCTAAGCACTATGGGACTTAACATCTGAGGTCATCAGTCCCCTAGACTTAGAACTACTTAAACATAACTAAACTAAGAACATCATACAAATCCATGCCCGAGGCAGGATTCGAACCTGCGACCGTAGCAACAGCACGGTTCCGCACTCAAGCTCCTAGAACCGCTCAGCCACAGCGGCCGGCTTCATTGTTGTGGTCTTAAGTTTGATGACTGGTTTGTCGCAGCTCTCCACGCTAATGTATCCTGTCCAAGCGTCTTCATCTCTGAGTAACTGTTGCTGCCTCCGTCTTCCTCAACCTGCTTGCTGTAGTCAAGTATTGTTCCCCTTCTATACTTCTTAGCCTCCACACTTCACACCTCAACCAAATTGACAATTTCCTTGGTGTTAGCACCGATCCTTCCTTTTTGTCAAGTTTTGTCATAAAGGTGTTTTCTCCTTGATACGACTTAGAACCTCTTCATTAGCTGGTCATTACGTCTCGAAAGTTTATATATTTTTCATGTCAGTACTGATTATAATCAACTTTTTCTTTCGTATAAGACTAAATTACACTTTCAGAAAAGACCCCTAATACTTAAATTTGTATTATGTTTAAATAGTTATCTTTTTCATAAAATATTTTCTTGTTCTTATATGCCTGTTTTTTCATACATCTTTTACTACTACTATTTACTGTTACCACTCTTCACAAATAACAAACTTGTCATTTAGTTTCAGCGTCTAATTTTTTTAGTCTAATTTCCTCATCATCGCGTGATTTAATGAGACTAAATCCCTTTACTCTCTGTTTGCTTTTGTGTGATATTCATCTTAAGACCTCTTTTCAAGGCATTATCCATTCCGTTAAACTGC
Source organism: Schistocerca piceifrons (assembly GCF_021461385.2). Lineage (NCBI taxonomy): Eukaryota > Metazoa > Arthropoda > Insecta > Orthoptera > Acrididae > Schistocerca > Schistocerca piceifrons. The sequence continues at coordinate 329,356,466 of NC_060138.1, read as the reverse complement.
CCTTTCAAATGCTTTGTCGCCTCTGACAGAATTACATTGTCATCAGTAGACCTCAAATGTTTCTATTTCTCATCTCTAAATTTTAATTGCCTTTTCTAATTACTCTTTCATTTCTTTTGCTACTTGCTAAACGTTAATTTCAATAATATGAGAAATAGGCTACAATCCTGTCTCACTCCCTTCGCAACTGCTTCCTCCCTTTCATGCTTATCCATTAGTAGAACTGCAGTCCGGTCTCTGTAGCAGCTTTTGACAACTTTTTCTTCCTGCCAATTTTCAGAATTTCAAAGAGTGCCTTCTAGTCAAAATCGTTAAAATCTTTCTCTAAATCAACAAATGCTATAAATATAGGTCTGACCTCTTTCAATTCTCATTTTAAAATCAGTCGTAATTTCACTATCGCCTCAGATGTTCCTGTACTTCTAAGAAACCCAAATTTATCTTCCGCTTCATAGATAAGTCAGTTCTTTCTACCGCCTTACTGTGTTTCTCCCACGGTCAGCTTCTATCAGTTTTTACAATTCAAGGTAGTATACTGGAATCATGATTTTTTAAACTGAGGTTTCGGTAATGTTCACACCTGTCAATAGCCTTCTTTGGAAATATGGTTATTACATTCTTCTTGAACTCAAAGGGAGCTTCGCTTGGATATCTTGTATACCCGGTTTGTCATGGTTGGTTCTCCTAAATGGTTCAAATGGCTCTGAGCACTGTGGGACTCAACTGCTGAGGTCATTAGTCCCCTAGAACTTAGAACTAGTTACACCTAACTAACCTAAGGACATCACAAACATCCATGCCCGAGGCAGGATTCGAACCTGCGACCGTAGCGGTCTTGCGGTTCCAGACTGCAGCGCCTTTAACCGCACGGCCACGTCGGCCGGCGGTTCTCCTATGGATCTCAGTAATTCTGATGGAATAGCGGTTACTTGGATGCCTTATTTCGACATATGTCTTGTAGTGCTGTGTGAAATTCTTCTTGTAGTCTCATCTTTACCTGCTTCCTGTTTCCTTTTCATAGTATTGTCTTAATGTTTGTTTCCTTTGAATAGACGATTTACGTATTCTTTCTCTTATTTGCTTGGTAATGGTATCTCATCTGAGCTCTTGATGTATAACTGCTCCACTTTCTTGCAAAGACTTCTTTAATTCTCCTGTAGGAGGCATTCATTTGTCACATATTATTATGTGCTTCTGCGTCTATACTTCATCTGTTCTTGCACTGCAATTTTTTACTCCTCCTCAGTGTCATTTTTAGATCTCTGTATTTCCTTTGACGCCTCATTTGCTGTATTTTTAAATTTTCTCCTTTTGTCATATAAACTGAGTATCATGTACGTTGTCCAAAATTTCTACTGGGTTTTTTGTCTTTACTGACTTGATTCTACTGTTAGCTTCAACATTTCAGCTCTCAAAGCTGCCTATTCCTCCTCTATCGTATGCCCTTCTCCTTTTTCATATAATACATGTAGTTGCCTAAACTCCCAACAGCCTCTGGTTCCTTCAGGCCCCATGTCCTTATTTTACTATACTTTTGAAATTTATTCAGTTTTAATCTGCGGTTAATAGCCTACAAATTATGGCCACAACCCTCATGTTCTCTTGGACACTTCCTACAGTTTAAATTCTGGTCTTATCGGTACAGGGGTTGAGGTTGTTTTTGGGGGGAAGAGACCAAACAGCGAGGTCATCGGTCTCATCGGATTAGGGAAGGATGGGGAAGGAAGTCGGCCGTGCCCTTTGAAAGGAACCATCCCAGCATTTGCCTGGAGCGATTTAGGGAAATCACGGAAAACCTAAATCAGGATGGCCGGACGGGAGATTAAACCGTCGTCCTCCCGAATGCGAGTCCAGTGTGCTACCACTGCGTCACCTCGCTCGGTTTTATCGGTACATAACCCATTTCAACGATTTCTATGTCTCCAGGTCTCATTCATGCATATATCGTTCTTTAATGATACTTACACCAGGTATTAGCGATGATTAAGCTGTGTTCTGTAAAAATTGTCCCAGGCGACATCCTCTTCCATTTCTTTCCCCGCAGTACATGTTCCCCCGCTAGTTATCGTTCTCACGATTAGATTTTTTTCACTCTTAACTAAGTGAACAATCTCATTCTATTGCCATATGTTTTCGGTCCTTTCATGATCTGGAGAACACATAGTTGAAAGGTACTAACACTGCAAGAGGAACAGAATGAGTGCAGTTCTTCTTATACTGTACCTTTTGGATGTTCAAACTATTTTCTATGTCACGGACACACAGATTCTATGACTAATTCAACTATTTATTACTAGTAAAAGACACAAGACAATCTCACGACCGCCTCACACGCTGCTGCAAGAAACGGTCAATGTTTGTCACTAAAAACAGTTATGGAAAGGGCGCCTTCTACAGATAATGAAGGTTTAAACGCTGAAATGTGTAGCGGATGAAATAAAAACCTTGTAAATTATGGACATTTATAGTTTTTTTTTTAATTGGGTAGTATACGACCGCTACTTTCATCAGAACCAGCCCAACAGATGCATCACTTTTTCTTCGAAACTCTGTGCTGCTTTGCTTGCTTTGTGAATGAACATACCATCTGCATATAAATATGTATTGTTACAAACAATAGCCACAATGTGGATAGTATACTGTTGTCTAAAACAGTTTGAAAAAGATTTACTTCCATGCCGTCAGCGGCGAATGCTAGTTTTCTGAGTCTAAACCAATTAAGATGTACTGCCCACCAGAGCACCGCCACTCAATTCCAGTGTAGCTCCAACAAACTCTGGTAAATATTATTTGGCAGGACTGCATAGTGCTCCCTATGTGAACGCCACTCCTGGTACCACGAAACTCAGTCCGTACTTCCACTGTCCCAACGACCAACAGCGATGTTGACTGCACCACACTAACAGGCGTCGCGCCTTCGCTCATTCCAACTGCATCGTTTGTCAGCAGTACGACCATGACCATCCTACTCTCAATGAATTGTTCTTTCTTCGAAATCTGCACCTTGGCCACAGAGGTTGTCCTCTGACTGCAGTAATACAAAATGATGTCTGATGCCTGTTTACTTTGTCGACCTTTCTTAAACTTACAACACCGATGATTTCCTTTAGCGCTTTCCTCTATTTTCAGTTGATTCAGGCCTCGTGTAATTCCTGTGAAAACTGCCTGAAGTAAATCTTTTTGTATCCTGTTCGGTGATTGTAGAATGGTTAGAATACAGCTTACGATCACTCGCACTGGTGGTGACGCAGAGAATGGTGAAACAAACAGGCGGTTTTTGTTGTAGACAAAGTGAAACGCCAGCGCTAACAGGACAGAGCGGATTGAGTTGTGGGAAGGGGCCAAAATATGTTGCTGTCAGTTTCACTCAACGTACAAACTTTGTTCATCAACACACAATATTACAACAAGGACTCAAAACACTCAGAACTTTAATCGATCTCCTTGATTAACTTTAGAGCGGCTGAAGGCCACATTGCCGGCCGGAGTGGCCGAGCGGTTTTAGGCGCTTCAGTGTGGTACCGCGCGACCGCTACGGTCGCAGGTTCGAATCCTGCTTCGGGCATGGGTGTGTGTGACCTCCTTAGATTAGTTAGGTTTAAGTAGTTTTACGTTCTAGGGGACTGATGACCTCAGATGTTAAGTCCCATAGTGCTCAGAGCCATACGAACCATTTTTTTGAAGGCCACATTGAAAAAACACAAGGCCTAAGCAAGAAATTAAAGTACAAGGTTTTTCTGGAGGTTTCACCTTTTAAGACCAAAATCTTCAATCTAAACAGGCTGAAGGCCTAAGCAATTTCATTTTAATGGAACTTGGCTGAAGACCAGCTATTAATCAATAATTTAATGGCTTAGGCCTAGAAAGAAGAATTTAAATTTAAAGGGCAGAAGGCTTAATCTTAAAACCTTCAAGTAAAATTCTGCTGAAGGCCCGATATGGAAAGATAACAATCGTAGGAACATCAGTTTAAGAGAAGTCCACACATCAACAAAATAATTTAACGGCTTAAGGCCTTAAAACATTTTATTTGAAATTCGGCTGAAGGCCGCATATGAAGGAGTAACAATCTTATGCCTGAAGGGCAAGACAGGAACACTTTTAAGAAATATTAAAACTCAGCTGAAGGCGACACATCAACCAAATAACTAACTCTCAAACAGGGAAGCTACTATGTAACAGACATGGAACAGCGCTCAGAAATTTTCAAGGGGCGGCCTCGGATTGTAACACTAGGTGAGACAGGCAGCCTGTCCAACGACTTCTTAACCTGGAGGTAACCCAACCGACAGGCAGCCGACCGAACAGTCAACCAAATCAGTTCTACTCCATGCAACCAGCAAAACGACCACAAGATTTAAATACACGACAGACAGAATATTGGCGCCCACACCGACCAACAACACCTCAGCTCTCGAACTACACGCCACGCTGGACAGTAACAACATGACGAGTAAAATACACTGCCTAAAATTACGTCAACGACCAGGGCAGGTAACCGGAACGTCAACGGCCACAAGGCAGAAGATACCGCTGGTCAACTTCCATAACAGGGTATAAATTAAGTTAAGTTAAATTTCACAAGAAGATGGCTGGAATCTTAGCCGACTTACACACCCGTTGTTGCTCGCCGGAATGTCCCAAAAGCGACAACCAGTATCAAACGAAGAATTGTAAACAGTTGAGGCTCGATAGTAAGTTAAATGAGGACTCGACTTTCATGTCAGGGATCGGTGGGCGACGAACTTCGTAGCACCCGCAAGCAGCACCTCACACTCCGACCGCGCGTGCAGGCCGCCAGCGGTTCCAGCCAACACCGACTCAAAGGAAGGCCTCAGCGCTAGACACGGCGAACGCCAGGTCTGTTGCAGGCATACTCATAATGGTGGTGTCTCCCTCTCTGACACAGGAAAATGTGAAACTATTGGCGGTAGTTGACCAACACACATTGTTCTGAGAGATTTTTGCAATCAATTAATTGTGCAATTAATTACATTTCTTAACAAATAGTGTACTTCTGAACTTAAATTTCCACCTGTTTTAAGGACTGACATACAAACAAACTCATGGTCCAGCAGCAACAGAATTCGTGCTTCTTTACCTTATTTGTAAATCTGAGGAAGTTACGTTTGTACTGGGTTGCTTTTACAAGAAACTGTGCACATATTGGTGCTCTTCTTTAGGTATCTTGGTTGACTATGGGGTGAGGAGCACTGAATGTTAATGAAATACCTTGCCATTGTACACTTGGGGGGAGGGGGTGAGGGACATAAGAAGAGGCAAAAGAGAGATACTTATTTTAACAAATAAAATTTTTTTATCTTATAAAGTTTCTCCTTTCAGTTGCAGTAGGGGAACATTTATCTTTTCTAATGTGCATGTTTAAAAAAGTTTAAGCTCAGCAGTATTTTCGATGTATGACGCTATTTTGTTTCCTGTTTAGAATTCCTTTCGTTGAAAACGACTGTAATCTAATGATTGGGAATAGTTGGACATTTACACATGTAAATTAGTTCACATTTCCAGTGACGATGTCAAACGAAAATAAATAAATAAATAAATAAAAGAAACGAGTTCATTGTAAGGGGGTTGGGGTAAGTTTCGATAGCAAAATGGATCAAGTTAATTAGTTACTTGACTGTAAAATTTCCGAAGCTTGCAATGAGGCAAAGCATCTTCTCATATTGATCTACGTTGTTTCGACAGGATTCAGTAATACAGAACTATGATCTTCATTTGTAGCTTTACGATAGTAAGAAAATCTTTCATCTAAATAAAACTACATAATCCAAAACAATACCAAACATTTTGTCCAAAAATAAGAGATTTATAGTGATAAGCACGCCCAGGCGTTGCTGCCTGCAACAGACCTGGCGTTCGCCGTGCCTAGCTGACGTGACGTCACCAACAAGCGCCGAGGCCTTCCTTTGAGTCGGTGTTGCTCCAGCCCGACTCTGCGCGACGGGGTCCTCCTTGCTGCTCCACGCCAACCTACCGACTGGACTGCTGGTCCGTCCGCGACTGCAGCTCCGCCGCGACTGCATTGCTGGTGCGTCTCCCACCCACTCGACTTCCTACGGACCGACGACGTCCAAAGACACTGGCTCGGCCCCAACCATGCAGAGAGAACACAACCGACATCTCTGCACAGCAAGGAACCGACCCAAATACATGTCGTCGATGAGGCAATCGACCGAACGAACGACGAACCAACGGTCGTCCCTGCTGGTACTGGCTGTGCGGACCCCACTGGGGCTCCGTCCCCGACTGCACTGCTGCTACATCCTGACTGCCCCCCTGGTCTCCAACTGACTGCCAGACACACGACGATGCGGAAATACTATCGGTCGCCCCAGAGATAAGCGCTGCTGCTGCCGCTCGCGGGCAAGTAAGGCAAAAAGTTAGTGACGCCAGTAAATGGAATAAGAAAACGCGGTAGCAGTACCGTAATAGAAGATGACAAACAATAAATGGCGTGAACACGAGCCGTGCACGGCTCACAAAGTGAACGACTAGACAGAAGCAAAATCCAGAGCATAGCGAAAGTTGTCACAAGCATATGCACACAGACCGTGGAACGATTCGAATCGGAAAATGCAAACAGAGGCAAAGTCAATTACGCTACTATCAATCACTAATACAGTACATGTTCAGGGCCACAGTATTTAAGAATTCTGACGTATCAGTGGACGGATCCACGTGACGTTCCGGAGGCTTCAGCGTCTACAGCGGGAGCTTGTGATATGAAGCCGAAGTATCTCTGACTTTTTGTCCGTACTGATACTCAAGCTTGGCAAGGAATACGAGGTACTGTCGGCCCCCTTTCAATCGGCACGTAGGGCCGGAAATGGGCGGCCTGTGTCGACTTAGTCGAGGGAGGGTAGAGAGAGGGTCTGGAATCCCCACCAAAGGCCTCCGCAACTACGTCGATTTGTTGACTGTAATAGTCAGTAAACTACAAACATAAAAAAAACTCAAAGCACTAGAATCTGAGAGTGGCCGTAATTTTTAAACCACTTCATCCAGGTTATTACCAGAAACACAGTAACATAGCACTGTACCGCTCAGAGTCAGTTATTCATGTGACTTGCAGAAAAAATCAAAACAACGTGAACAAACCTCCCAACTCTCGTTCGCCTCGTCGAAGCTAGAGAACAGTAGAAGACGACGATGCTTCAGCTACAGACTGTTGTTGGTTTTGCAGAAGGTGTAACAGAAATTTCTTGTATTGCTGTTACTATTGTTGCTGCTGTTGGAATACCCGCCGTTTTCATTGGTGTTTCTGTTGCTGCAGTTGTTGCCGTCACAGCTATAGAAACTCATGATCCTTTCTTCACTGTTATTAACCACACTGTGACAAATTCTTCGTCGTTACTTTCCTGTGTCTCGTACTAGGTAGAGCACAGTTCACGGTCACCCGCACTCAGTGATGCAGAGACTGGTGAAACAAGCACAGTTCCTGTAGTCGATGGTGCCAGAGTTCACTAAATGAACGGTCAGCCAGAATCAAAATCCAAAAATAGTGAAAGTTATCATAAGCACATGCAGCACAGACCAGGGAGCGATTTGAATCGAAAACGTAAATAGAGGCAAGGTCTGTCACTCCGCTATGAATGGAACACATCAAAGTCTTCAGAGAACAGCGAGGACTGCCAGAGAAGCGTGGAACCACGATGTTTACGGCCAGTGTCATGTGTCTGTGTGGGGGGGGGGGGGGGAGGGGGGGAGGATTTTGGGGGGCTGGGGGAGGGGGCACGTGACATACCGGCGGTGACGACGGCGCCTTCGGCAGGAACGAGCTGCATCCGTGGTATGAAGCCTGATGTACCTCTGACCTTTCCTCTCTATCGATAATCGGGCTGAGAGGGGAATCGGAATTACTGTCTGATACTAAAACTCTTAAACCTGTTAAATCCTATATCGTTTTTCGTTCGAAATCAGTTCTGTCCACTGTCTCTTTTATACAGAAATCGTAAGATCTTGACACTTACTTCCTATATTTATACACCCTCAGGTGCATAGTATGAAGTTCACAGAACGCACTCAGTGAGATGTGTAGAGGCTTGGGGTATTATAATGTTGTGGATTCAGTAGAGAAACGTTGCAAGGGGCGTTCAAAAAGTTTTTCTGAAAGCATGTTGGTTTTATTCAGGATTCAAATACATGATTTTGTTCCCCACTCGTTTGGCTACAAAACCCTATTTTCGAACATAATCTCCGTTCAATGAGACGGCCTTACGCCTCCATACTGGGAGAGCCTGTATGCCCACATGGTACCACTCTACTGGTCAACGTTGGAGTCAACGTCTTGCTGCATCAACCTCTACATCATCTCGTACTGCTTCCCGCGGAATGCCTCCTTCATTGGGCCAGACAGATGGAAATCGGAAAGTGCGAGATCCGTGCTCTAGGGTGGACGAGGAGCAAAAGTCCAATGAAGTTCAAATGGTTCAAATGGCTCTGAGCACTATGGGACTTAACTACTGAGGTCATTAGTCCCCTAGAACTTAGAACTACTTAAACCTACATCTACATTTACATTTATACTCCGCAAGCCACCAAACGGTGTGTGGCGGAGGGCACTTTACGTGCCACTGTCATTACCTCCCTTTCCTGTTCCAGTCGCGTATGGTTCGCGGGAAGAACGACTGTCTGAAAGCCTCCGTGCGCGCTCTAATCTCTCTAATTTTACATTCGTGATCTCCTCGGGAGGTATAAGTAGGGGGAAGCAATATATTCGATACCTCATCCAGAAACGCACCCTCTCGAAACCTGGCGAGCAATCTACACCGCGATGCAGAGCGCCTCTCTTGCAGAGTCTGCCACTTGAGTTTATTAAACATCTCCGTAACGCTATCACGGTTACCAAATAATCCTGTGACGAAACGCGCCGCTTCTCTTTGGATATTCTCTATCTCCTCCGTCAAACCGATCTGGTACGGATCCCACACTGATGAGCAATACTCAAGTATAGGTCGAACGAGTGTTTTGTAAGCCACCTCCTTTGTTGATTGATTACATTTTCTAAGCACTCTCCCAATGAATCTCAACCTGGTACCCGCCTTACCAACAATTAATTTTATATGATCATTCCACTTGAAATCGTTCCGCACGCATACTCCCAAATATTTTACAGAAGTAACTGCTACCAGTGTTTGTTCCGCTATCATATAATCATACAATAAAGGATCCTTCTTTCTATGTATTCGCAATACATTACATTTGTCTATGTTAAGGGACAGTTGCCACTCCCTGCACCAAGTGCCTATCCGCTGCAGATCTTCCTGCATTTCGCTACAATTTTCTAATGCTGCAACTTCTCTGTATACTACAGCATCATCCGCGAAAAGCCGCATGGAACTTCCGACATTATCTGCTAGGTCATTTATATATATTGTGAAAAGCAATGGTCCCATAACACTCCCCTATGGCACGCAAGAGGTTACTTTAACGTCTGTAGACGTCTCGCCATTGATAACAATATGCTGTGTTCCGTTTGCTAAAAACTCTTCAATCCAGCCACACAGCTGGTCTGATATTCCGTAGGCTCTTACTTTGTTTACCAGGCGACAGTGCGGAACTGTATCGAACGCCTTCCGGAAGTCAAGAAAAATAGCATCTACCTGGGAGCCTATATCTAATATTTTCTGGGACTCATGACCAAATAAAGCGAGTTGGGTCTCACACGATCGCTGTTTCCGGAATCCATGTTGATTCCTACATAGTAGATTCTGGGTTTCCAAAAACGACATGATACTCGAGCAAAAAACGTGTTCTAAAATTGTACAACAGATCGACGTCAGAGACGTAGGTCTATAGTTTTGCGCATCTGCTCGACGACCCTTCTTGAAGACTGGGACTATCTGTGCTCTTTTCCAATCATTTGGAACCCTCCGTTCCTCTAGAGACTTGCGGTACACGGCTGTTAGAAGGCGGGCAAGTTCTTTGGCGTACTCTGTGTAGAATCGAATTGGTATCCCGTCAGGTCCAGTGGACTTTCCTCTATTGAGTGATTCCAGTTGCTTTTCTATTCCTTGGACACTTATTTCGATGTCAGCCATTTTTTCGTTTGTGCGAGGATTTAGAGAAGGAACTGCAGTGCGGTCTTCCTCTGTGAAACAGCTTTGGAAAAAGGTGTTTAGTATTTCAGCTTTACGCGTGTCATCCTCTGTTTCAATGCCATCATCATCCGGGAGTGTCTGGATATGCTGTTTCGAGCCACTTACTGATTTAACGTAAGACCAGAACTTCCTAGGATTTTCTGTCAAGTCGGTACATAGAATTTTACTTTCGAATTCACTGAACGCTTCACGCGTAGCCCTCCTTACGCTAACTTTGACATCGTTTAGATTCTGTTTGTATGAGAGGTTTTGGCTGCGTTTAAACTTGGAGTGAAGCTCTCTTTGCTTTCGCAGTAGTTTCCTAACTTTGTTGTTGTACCACGGTGGGTTTTTCCCGTCCCTCACAGTTTTACTCGGCACGTACCTGTCTAAAACGCATTTTACGATTGCCTTGAACTTTTTCCATAAACACTCAACATTGTCAGTGTCGGAACAGAAATTTTCGTTTTGATCTGTTAGGTAGTCTGAAATCTGCCTTCTATTACTCTTGCTAAACAGATAAACCTTCTTCCCTTTTTTTATATTCCTATTAACTTCCATATTCAGGGACGCTGCAACGGCCTTATGATCACTGATTCCCTGTTCTGCACTTAAAGAGTCGAAAAGTTCGGGTCTGTTTGTTATCAGTAGGTCCAAGATGTTATCTCCACGAGTCGGTTCTCTGTTTAATTGCTCGAGGTGATTTTAGGATAGTGCACTCAGTATAATGTCACTCGATGCTCTGTCCCTACCACCCGTCCTAAACATCTGAGTGTCCCAGTCTATATCTGGTAAATTGAAATCTCCACCTAAGACTATAACATGCTGAGAAAATTTATGTGAAATGTATTCCAAATTTTCTCTCAGTTGTTCTGCCACTAATGCTGCTGAGTCGGGAGGTCGGTAAAAGGAGCCAATTATTAACCTAGCTCGGTTGTTGAGTGTAACTAACTAACTAACCTAAGGACATCACACACATCCATGCCCGAGGCAAGATTCGAACCTGCGACCGTAGCGCTCGGCCACCCCGGCCGGCTCCAATGAAATTTTGTGACCTCCTCACGAGGCCGCAAACTTGTGTGAATCCTTGCATTGTCGCGGAGAAGTTCGTTTGCATTTTTGTGGTGACGAACACGCTATTGTTGTTTCTTCAATCTCTTGAGGGTACCAAAATACACTCAGGAGTGTCCAAATGTTCAAATGTTTGTGAATTCCTTAGGGACCAAACGGCTGAAGTCATCGCTCTCTAGACTTACGCACTACTTAATCTAACTTAAACTAGCTTATTCTAAGAACAACACACACACCCAGGCCCGAGGGAAGACTCAAACCTCCGGCGGGAGGGGCCGCGCAGTCCGTGTCATGGCGCCTCAAACAGCGCGGCCACTCCTCGCGGCTCAACAGTCCCAGAATTTCCGGCTGAAGGTGGCCGTGAGTTAACCGGCTGAGGGCGCGGCTTTGTTCTTCGGAGGAGAGGCGCTGTGGCGCCGCTCCAAGGATTACCGTTTTGTTTCCTGTTCGAAGTGATGAACCAACGTTTCATCGCCTGCTACGATGTTTGACAAAGTCAAGATCAGCCTCGTAACGCGTAAGCAGTTCCGCACAGATGGCCCTTCGTTGCTCTTTTTGGTCTTCTGTTAGGCGGCGAGGAACGCAGCGGACACAAACCTTTGGGTACCCAAACTGGTGGACGAATATGTCAGTACTGTCAACAGAGACGCCAAGTTGTGCAGCGAGGTTGATTGTCATCCGTCGATCACCTCGAATAACAGTTCCAACATTGCATGAGTCACAGCTGTGTGCGGCTGGCTGGGAAGCGTGAGATGGATTAATTTTGCGCGACCTATTCGCGATGATGCCAGACGTCTCGCCCAACGATTCACCGCGCCTTTGTTCACTGTCAGGTCTCCGTGTACATTCTGCAGGTATTACGGTGCCATTCTGAAAGCTGCGTATAGCGCCGCCGTGTACCATAACCTCACAAAACTGTAGCGGCTGAAGTGGGAATATTCTCCGATGTTTCGCAGCAAGCTTCACATTTTTTCAACCAAATTTGGCAGAGAAAAAACGTGTTGCATTACTTATCGAATGCCACTCGTATGTTTGACAGAGCAGTCATAACACATTATTTACGACCAACATGTAGCAGCCACCATAACACATTATATTCGACCAACATGGAGCAACCACCGACGCGAAGAGGAACGGGCGAGAAAGTCAGCTCTGCATTATTACCTAAATTGTAGTTTCCAAGAATGTGGCAAGAATGTAGAAATTCCGCAAGTTCAAGTTTAAACTTAATGTGAGATGCATTTTCTCAGCGGAGAAAACGACGCAACACTGAATTGTATACGGTCTATAACGTCGTCTACTTTGAAGACTCAAGCGAGATTAGTATTCAACGTCTCGACTACACCTAATAAATGAAACTGACTGGATAGCAGAGGGTGTTAATGCGTGCTTCCATGATTAGGAGAGATGAGCCTGCACCGGGTAGATTAACGACGGGTGTTGGTTAGTGGCTTAGCCTGGATGTGGTTTTCATGTGGTTTCCACATAAAACTAGATACCGGACTGGTGTGCAAGTGCCGCCTCTGATACACGTTTACAAAAACCTTCTCATATCTGACCATCTTGTTTACTCTAGACGTACACAATGGGATATACAAATTCCATCCTGGTGGCAAGCGGTGGCGACAGGAAGGGCATCCAGCCAACAACTGTCATTAACATTGCGTCAGCGCCCGTACCTGCAGTGAACAGAAACAGATAAAGAAGAAGAAGAAGAATTACCTATCCGCACTGGGCAAGTCTGACGCAGGAAACCTCTTACAGTGGTTTCGACGGGATTACCCTGGCAATCACCTTAAATGATTTATGTTGCTGTTGTTGTGGTCTTCAGTGCTGAGACTGGTTTGATGCAGCTCTCCATGTTACTCTATCCTGTGTAAGCTTCTTCATCTCCCAGTATCTACTGCAGCCTACATCCTTCTGAATCTGCTTAGTATATTCATCTCTTGGTCTCCCTCTATGATTTTTACCCTCGACGCTGCCCTCCAATACTAAATTGGTGATCCCTCGATGTCACAGAACATGTCCTACCAACCGATCCCTTCTTCTAGTCAAGTTGTGCCACAAGCTCCTCTTCTCAATACCTCCTCATTAGTTATGTGAATTACCCATCTAATCTTCAGCATTCTTCTGTAGCACCACATTTCGAAAGCTTGTAATCTCTTTCTGTCTAAACTATTTATCGTCCACGTTTCACTTCCATACATGGCTACACTTCATACAAATACTTTCAGAAACGACTTCGTGACACTTAAATTTACACTCGATGTTAACAAATTTTTCTTCTTCAGAAACGCTTTCCTTGCCATTGCCAGTCTACATTTTATATCCTCTCTACTTCGACCATCATCAGTTATTTTGCTCCCCAAATAGCAAAACTCCTTTACTACTTTAAGTGCCTCATTTCCTAATCTAATTCCCTCAGCATCACCTGACTTAATTCGACTACATTCCATTATCCTCCTTTTGCTTTTGTTGATGTTCATCTTATATCCTCCTTTCAAGACACTGTCCATTCCGTTCAACTGCTCTTGCAAGTCCTTTACTGTCTCTGACAGAATTACAATGTCATCGGCGAACCTCAAAGTTTTTATTCTTTCTCCATGGATTTTAATACCTACTCCGAACTTTTCTTTTGTTTCCTTTACTGCTTGCTCAATATACAGATTGAATTGCATCGGGGTGAGGCTACAACCCTGTCTCACTCCCTTCCCAACCACTGCTTCCCTTTCATACCCCTCGACTCTTATAACTGCCATCTAGTTTCTGTACAAATTGTAAATAGCCTTTCGCTCCATGTATTTTACCCCTGCCACCTTCAGAATTTGAAAAAAAGTATTCCAATCAACATTGTCAAAAGCTTTCGCCAAGTCTACAAATGCTAGAAACGTAGGTTTGCCTTTCCTTAATCTTTGTTCTAAGATAAGTCGTAGGGTCAGTATTGCCTCACGTGTTCCAACATTTCTACGGAATCCAAACTGATCTTCCCGAGGTCGGCTTCTATTAGTTTTTCCATTCGTCTGTAAAGAATTCGCGTTAGTATTTTGCAGCTGTGACTTATTAAACTGATAGTTCGGTAATTTTCACATCTGTCAACACCTGCTTTCTTTGGGATTGGAATTATTATATTCTTCTTGAAGTCTGAGGGTATTTCGCCTGTCTCATACATCTTGCTCACCAGATGGTAGAGTTTTGTCAGGACTTGCTCTCCCAAGGCTGTCAGCAGTTCTAATGGAATGTTGTTTACTCCCGGGGCCTTGTTTAGACTCTGGTCTTTCAGTGCTCTGTCAGACTCTTCTCTCAGTATCATATCTCCCATTTCATCTTCATCTACATCCTCTTCCATTTCCATAATATTGTCTTCAAGTAAATCGCCCTCATATAGACCCTCTATATATTCCTTCCACCTTTCTGCTTTCCCTTCTTTGCTTAGAACTGGGTTTCCATCCGAGCTCTTGATATTCATACAAGTTGGTCTCTTTTCTCCAAAGGTCTCTTTAATTTTGCTGTAGGCAGTATCTATCATACCCCTAGTGATGTATGCCTCTACATCCTTACATTTGTCCTCTAGCCATCCCTGTTTAGCCATTTTGCACTTCCTGTCGATCTCATTTTTGAGACGTTTGTATTCATTTTTGCCTGCTTCATTTACTGCATTTTTATATTTTCTCCTTTCATCAACTAAATTCAATATTTCTTCTGTTACCCAAGGGTTTCTACTAGCCCTCGTCTTTTTACCTATTTGATCCTCTGGAGCCTTCACTATTTCATCCCTCAAAGCTACCAGTTCTTCTTCTACTGTATTTCTTTCCCCCACTCCTGTCAATTGTTCCCTTATGCTCTCCCTGAAACTCTGTACAACTTCTGGTTCTTTCAGTTTATCCAGGTCCCATCTCCTTAAATTCCCACCTTTTTGCAGTTTCTTCAGTTTTAATCTACAGTTCATAACCAATAGATTGTGGTCAGAGTCCACATCTGCTCCTGGAAATGTCTTACAATTTAAAACCTGGTTCCTAAATCTCTGTCTTACCATTATATAATCTATCTGATACCTTTTAGTATCTCCAGGGTTCTTCCATGTATACAACCTTCTTTCATGATTCTTGAACCAAGTGTTAGCTATGATCAAGTTATGCTCTGCGCAGAATTGTACCAGGTGGCTTCCTCTTTCATTTCTTAGCCCTAATCCATATTCACCTACTATGTTTCTTTATCTCCCTTTTCCTGCTCTTGAATTCCAGTCACCCATGACTATTAAATTTTCGTCTCCCTTCACTACCTGAATAATTTCTTTTATCTCATCATACATTTCATCAATTTCTTCGCCATCTGTAGAGCTAGTTGGCATATAAACTTGTACTACTGTAGTAGGTGTGGGCTTCGTGTCTATCTTGGCCACAATAATGTGTTCACTATGCTGTTTGTAGTGGCTTACCCGCACTCCTATTTTTTTATTCATTATTAAACCTACTCCCGCATTACCCCTATTTGATTTTGTATTTATAACCCTGTGTTCACCTGACCGAACTTCACCTATTCCCACTATATCTAACTTTAACCTATCTATTTCCATTTTTAAATTTTCTAACCTACCTGCCCGATTAAGGGATCTGACATTCCACGCTCCGATCCGTAGAACGCCAGTTTTCTTTCTCCTGATAACAACGTCCTCTTGAGTAGTCCTCGCCCGGAGATCCGAATGGGGGACTATTTTACCTCCGGAATATTTTACCCAAGAGGATGCCATCATCATTTAATCATACAGTAAAGATGCATGCCCTCGGGAAAAATTACGGTTGTAGTTTCCCCTTGCTTTCAGCCGTTCGCAGTACCAGAACAGCAAGGCCATTTTGGTTAGTGTTACAAGGCCAGATCAGTGAATCATCCAGACTGTAGCCCCTGAAACTACTGAAAAGGCCGCTGCCCCTCTTCAGGAACCACACGTTTGTCTGGCCTCTCAACTGATACCCCTCCGTTGTGGTTGCACCTACGGTAGGGCTATCTTTTTCGTTGAGGCACGCAAGCCTCCCCACCAACGGCAAGGTCCATGGTTCATGGGGGGAGAGGTGATTTATAGTTTGTAGGTGATTTATAGACATCACAGAAAACAAATATGGAAGGATGTACACGGATTTGAAATCCGCTCTTCACGAACACGAGTCCAGTGCTTTAACGTCTGAGACACAGTGCTCGATCCCTGCAGTATACGTGGAGAATCGTTAGGAATGAGAGAGGATTTTGTAAAATTTGATTTTCCCCCAGTGACGTGGTGAGTTCTCTAATGCCGCGAACTGCCGGGCGCCACGGATTGCGCAGGCCTTCGGAACTTATCGCCGTCACCGTGGTCTGCTGCTATTCGTCGCTGACTTGTCCCGGAGACCTGGACCCTCCCCACTTATAACTAATCTGAAAACCGTCGCCATAGCAGACAGCTGCGTTCTATGTGAATAGTCCCCACAATCCGCTTCGGTCATTTTAAAGAAGAGGACGGTGGAACGGATCCTCTAGACCCAAAAGCACAATTACCAGAAGGAAACCGCACGAAATGCACATCCAAAGGAAATCCACTTTTCTTGTCTTTATTTCATTTTTTTTCTTTATAAAAATGTGTGGAGTATTAATGTAGTAATGAACTGTTTTAAGCAACTCAATAGCAGGAGCTAAAAACGTACCATCAACAACGATACGTATGGTGCCTTACATTTCAACATCATTAAAAACAAGATATACAGAACAAGTGACTGAAGTGGCTGCACGGCCTGAAGTCGAAAAGTAACGAGTTTTAAAATAAAAGAAACTGAAGAATTAGTATAACATATAATAGGAAAACCTAAGGGTCACAAAGTTTGGAGAAGTTTAGTAGGAACAGAGACGGCCACTGGAAAACATTGTTCTTTTGCTGTGGTCTTCTGTCAGAAAACGGTTTGATGCGGCTCTGCTCGCTAGTGTATCCTGTACATGGCTCTCGATCTCTGAATATCTATTTGAGTCTGCTTACTGTCTTCATGACTAGCTCTCCCTCTCCAGCTCCTAGCACCACACTTCCCTCCATCACCAGACTGCAAGTCCCTTGACGCTCAGGATAGCTCCTAACAACCGATCCCTTCTTTTATTGAAGTTGTGCCTTAAATTACGTTTTCCCCAGTTCCATTCAGTGCCCCTCATTCGTTATTCGATCTATCCATCTAATCTTAACTGTTCTTCTGCAGCACCATATTTCAAAAGCTTCAATTCTTCTCCTGTCTGAACTGCATATTGTCCATGTTTCACTTTCGTGCAGAAATACATTCCAGACAAATACGTACCTTCAAAAAGACTTTCTAACATTAAAATTTATATTCGATGTTAAAATATTTCTCTGTTTCAAAAATTCTCTTCTTGCTGTAGCCAGTCAGCATTTTATATCCTCTCCACTGCGGCCATCATCAGTTATTTTACTACCCAAATAGCAAGCCTCATTTACTAGTTTTAATGTCTCATTTCCTAATCCGATTCCATCAGTATCGCCTGGTTTAATTGGACTACGTTCTATTCCTTTTGTTTTACAATTGTTGTTGTTCATACTATAATCTCTTTTAAAGACACTATCCATTCTGTTCAACTACTCTTCTACGTGCTTTACCGTCCCTGACAGTATCAGCAGAAATTCTCAGAGTTTCCCCCCCCCCAACCCCCCTCCTCCCAGAACTTTAATTCCATTTCCAAATTTATCCTTTGTTTCCCTTACTGCTTGTTGATTGTACAAATTGAATAACACCGCCGATAGGCGCTCCATTCTCGAACTGCTTCTCCTTTAATGTCTTCAAGTCTTATAACTGCAGTCGGGTTTAAGTACCAGTTGTAATTATTCTTTGGCTCCCTGTCATCTTCAACGTTTCAAAGGGTATAGTTGAATCAATATTGTCATAAGTTTTCTATAAATTTACAGAAGCTGTAAATGTAGGTTCACATTTCCTCAACCTGTCTTCTAATATAAGACATAGGGTCAGTATTGCCTCACGTGTTTCTTACATTTCCCCAGGACCGAAACGTGTCTTTTCCAAGGTAGGCTTATGTATGTTTTTTCGTTCTTCTGTAAATACCACAGACAGCGACATCGTAGCGAAAACGCAGTGACTCTTATATGTAATAAGTTTCCTTTAATTTACGTCTATGATCACAAACTTTTTGTTAACAGATTACCGGTTTCGGTCTTTAATGACCATCATCAGATCTGTTTCATAAAAACAAAGTCCTAATGTACAGTAGCCATAGAGGCATCGTCAAATGTTTGTGCTGATTCCGCATTTAACATTTGACGATGCCACTATGGCAGCAGTACATTAGGACTTTGTTTTTATTAGTATTTTACAAAAACTGATGATTCGGTAGTATTCATACCTGTCAGTAACTACCTTCTTTGGAATCGGAATTATTACATTATTCCTGGAGTCCGAGGCTATCTGCAGTGTCTCATACATGTTGTACACCAATATTGTGACATTGATGGATCTCTCAAGAATCTCAGTAATTCTGAGGGAATGACACTTACTCTAAGGGCCTTGTTTCTACTTCGATATTTCAGTTCTCTGTCAAGTTCTTTTGGCAGTATCACATCTTGTCTTTCTATGACGCTGTCCTCAAATTATTTTCCCCTATCGAGACCCTCTACACATTCCTTCCACTTTTCAGCTTTCCCTTTTTTGCTTAGAACTGACTTGCCATCTGAGCTCTTGATATTCAGGCAGCTGCTTCTCTTTTCTCCAAAGGTCTCTTCAGTTTTCCTATAAGTGGAATCTAACTTTTCCCCAGTTTCTTCAGCTTTGCATCTGCGCTCTAGGCATTCTTGCTTAGACATATTGCATTATTTGTCACTCTCATATTTAGAAGTCTTTATTCTCTTTCGCATGCTTCATTTGTCGCATTGTTATATCTTCTCCTCTCGTCAGTTAAATTCAGTATCTGCTGTTACCTAGAATTTCTTCTAAGCCTTGTCATTTTAACTATACTTTCCTCTGCTGTCTTCACTATTTCACCTCTCAAAGCTACCCATGCAATTTCCTTTCCCCTGTGTCAGTCCTTGAATTCCTACCTTCCTGTAATTTCTTCAGTGTCAATCTGCAGGTCGAAGCCAATAAATTGTGGTCATTGTCCATATCTACTCCTGGAAATGTCTTACAGTTAAAAAATCTTGTTTCAAAATCTGTCTTGCCATTGTATAATCAATCTGGAACCTCTCAGGGTCCTCAGGTCTCTTACACATATACAGTATTCTTTCATGATTCTTCAATCAAATTTTAGCTGTCATTAAATTTCTATCAGGTGGCTTCCTCTTTCAGTTCACTTCCCTAGTCCATGTTCTCCTAGTGCTTCTCTTCCTTCTCATACCATTGAATAGTCACGTGAAAACGAATGTTGCATAGGAAATATAGCCCGAAGGATAAATATTTGGAAACACCAAAAACACAACACATTACCATGCCTGATACGGTGTAGGAAAATCATTGGTATTCTAATTAGCTTCCAGTCTTCGCGGAATAGGTAAGTACCGGCCCTGTTTGGTTTTCAATGGGAATTTTATACCATTCCTCCTGCAAAATAGTGACAAGCTCAGATGACGATGATGGAGGTGGACAGCCATCATGCACGCTTCAATTCAAAGTAGACCACAAAGGCTAAATAATAATGAGAACTGGCGACTGTGGGGGACGGGAGAGATGCGACAATTCATCATCGTGCTCAGAAAACCAGTCGTGGATACTGACAGCTGGATGAACTCGAGCCCCGTCGTCTTGGATCACAGCATCACCATTGACGATCAGGCATTGTATCATGGGATGGACATGATCAGCCAAAATACACGAACTCGTAATCCTTGGCAATAATGCGACCTTACAGGGTAAACCTGGGACCCATGGAATACCACGATATGGCTGCCCAATTCATCGCAGAACCCAAGATGCTTCACTCTTGAGACATAAACTTGGCCAGAAGTTGGAAACAGCGTGCAGCAAAGCTCATCCGAAAACGTGACATTCTTCCTTTGCCCGGTAGTCGACGTTTTATAGCTTCGGCACCTAGTTTTCCTGTTAGGGACATTTGCGTCACTGGTTTTGGAATCCCAGCTCTAGGTTTGGCGAATGTGACACTCAGTTCTGCAGTGACTTTTGCATTTGTCGTTCTCTTAGCTTTCGTCTCAATCCTCTTCAATGACCTTCCGTCACGATCACTCAACGTACTACATCGTCGCGGTTGTGACTTAGCGGATGTTGTTTTTCCGCTTTCCCTGTATGTGGTATGAATCTTCGAGACGGTACCCCTTAGACACCAAACACTGCTGCTACCCTGGTCTGTTTAAATGTGGCATGTTTGTTTCGTTGTTTCTGCAACAGTGTTCTAACCCGTTTCGTGTACCAAGGAGGATCAGCTGCGTCGTTTGTTAATTTACTTGGTATAAATCTCTCAACTGTTGCCGATACCGTTTCTTTGAATTCAAGTCACAACTGGTCTACACTTACATTATTAATCTGGAAGGAGTGGAGATTGTCTCTCAGGAAGGTGTCAAGTGAATTTTTATCTGCTGTTTGAATTGGTATATTTTTTGTTTATTTTTGGAGGAGTTGAGGGTTAAAATATTCAATCTGGCTACGACAACACTGTGTTTACTAATCCCTATATCCGTTTTGATGCTTGTTATTAAGTCAGGATTGTTTGTTGCTAAGAGGTAAAGTGTGTTTTCACAACCGTTTACTATTCGCGTGGCCTCATGAACTAACAGCTTGTTATTAACTCAGGATTATATGTTGCTGAGAGGTAAAGTGTGTTTTCACAACCGTTTACTATTCGCGTGGCCTCATGAACTAACTGCTCGAAATAGTTTTCAGAGAACGCGTTTAGCACAATTTTGGATGATGTTTTATGAGTATCTCCGGAATTAAACATGTATTTTCGCCAACATATCGAGGGCAAATTAAAGTCACCACCAACTATAATCGTATGAGTCGGGTACGTTTTTGAAATCAAACTCAAATCTTCTTTGAACCTTTCAGCAACTGTATCACCTGAATCGGGAGGTCGATAAAAGGATCCAATTATTATTTTATTCCGGTTTGCTAACAATGACCTCTGCCCATACTAACTCACAGGAACTATCTACTTCAATTTCGCGACAAGATAAACTACTTGTAACAGCAACAAACACACCAACGACAACCGTGTTTAGCCTATCCTTTCGGAACAATGTTAGGTTCTTCGCAAAAATTTTGGCTGAGCTTGTCTCCGGCTTCAGCCAGCTTTCAGTGCCTATAACGATTTGTGCATCAGTGCTTTCTATTAGCGCTTGGAGCTCTGGTACTTTCCCAACACAGCTACGACAATTTACAACTGTTATACCGATTGCTATTTGCTGCTATATTCCCGTTACCTATGTTATGTAAGGAATGACATCTGATGAAAGTTTCATGATAATTTCTATAAAAGAACTTACAAAATGACGAGATACTACTTGTTTTTTCATGCAGTATTGGTCACCCGATTGTCTTTCTGCATCGCCCAGAAGTAATTTCAATTTTTAAATTACATTTTCTTCTTCTTAGTTCTTTTCAGTTTGAAATCGCGGAAAATGATAAAAAAAGTAAGAGGAAAATGGAGTGAAGATTCCATGAAAATGGCTATGAGTGACATGGCTAACAAAATGACCGCGATGGAGGCAGCTGGAGTGTTTTCAACAATTAGAGAAGAAAAGGCTCGTTTCCAAAGAGGGAAAATTCAAAGCAGGAAAAATAAAGTCTCAAAATGAATTGAAGAAAGCTGAACGTAAATTGGATTTTCCAAAATAATATATATACAAAAAGAGTGGCCACGGAAAGCAAATTACAGAGCGGTGAAGAAAACTTGAATTTACTGGAAGAGACTGAAAAGTGCATTATGTGTCTGGAGTTATTTGAAGAAGACTGGGGTGTAGAGGCTGGGCACATGTTGAGGAGAATATTTTGTATTTTATTTGCGACCTCTGTAAGACAATGAGATAAACATTGGTTAATAAATGAGATGAAATAGCAACAATAAGTTACCACACTTACGTGTTCTATTATTATTCAATAAGTATCAATGCAGTGTATCATTAACAACCGATATTATCACAGAAAAGACAAAAGCCAATACTGCAAAACACTTTCTCCAAAGTTACAATTAGAGCTCTTTCACTTTCGATGTAATTTAGTACCATAAAATAAAAATAAAGATCATTACACTGTGCTATTCGTAGAACATGTCTTGAGGTAACAAAATACACTCCTGGAAATGGAAAAAAGAACACATTGACACCGGTGTGTCAGACCCACCATACTTGCTCCGGACACTGCGAGAGGGCTGTACAAGCAATGATCACACGCACGGCACAGCGGACACACCAGGAACCGCGGTGTTGGCCGTCGAATGGCGCTAGCTGCGCAGCATTTGTGCACCGCCGCCGTCAGTGTCAGCCAGTTTGCCGTGGCATACGGAGCTCCATCGCAGTCTTTAACACTGGTAGCATGCCGCGACAGCGTGGACGTGAACCGTATGTGCAGTTGACGGACTTTGAGCGAGGGCATATAGTGGGCACGCGGGAGGCCGGGTGGACGTACCGCCGAATTGCTCAACACGTGGGGCGTGAGGTCTCTACAGTACATCGATGTTGTCGCCAGTGGTCGGCGGAAGGTGCACGTGCCCATCGACCTGGGACCGGACCGCAGCGACGCACGGATGCACGCCAAGACCGTAGGATCCTACGCAGTGCCGTAGGGGACCGCACCGCCACTTCCCAGCAAATTAGGGACACTGTTGCTCCTGGGGTATCGGCGAGGACCATTCGCAACCGTCTCCATGAAGCTGGGCTACGGTCCCGCACACCGTTAGGCCGTCTTCCGCTCACGCCCCAACATCGTGCAGCCCGCCTCCAGTGGTGTCGCGACAGGCGTGAATGGAGGGACGAATGGAGACGTGTCGTCTTCAGCGATGAGAGTCGCTTCTGCCTTGGTGCCAATGATGGTCGTATGCGTGTTTGGCGCCGTGCAGGTGAGCGCCACAATCAGGACTGCATACGACCGAGGCACACAGGGCCAACACCCGGCATCATGGTGTGGGGAGCGATCTCCTACACTGGCCGTACACCACTGGTGATCGTCGAGGGGACACTGAATAGTGCACGGTACATCCAAACCGTCATCGAACCCATCGTTCTACCATTCCTAGACCGGCAAGGGAACTTGCTGTTCCAACAGGACAATGCACGTCCGCATGTATCCCGTGCCACCCAACGTGCTCTAGAAGGTGTAAGTCAACTACCCTGGCCAGCAAGATCTCCGGATCTGTCCCCCATTGAGCATGTTTGGGACTGGATGAAGCGTCGTCTCACGCGGTCTGCACGTCCAGCACGAACGCTGGTCCAACTGAGGCGCCAGGTGGAAATGGTATGGCAAGCCGTTCCACAGGACTACATCCAGCATCTCTACGATCGTCTCCATGGGAGAATAGCATCCTGCATTGCTGCGAAAGGTGGATATACACTGTACTAGTGCCGACATTGTGCATGCTCTGTTGCCTGTGTCTATGTGCCTGTGGTTCTGTCAGTGTGATCATGTGATGTATCTGACCCCAGGAATGTGTCAATAAAGTTTCCCCTTCCTGGGACAATGAATTCACGGTGTTCTTATTTCAATTTCCAGGAGTGTAATACATCAATATTCCGACCACCAGAGTTGCACATTAAATTCAAGAAACCTAAGCTGGCCAATAGTGCATGACTCTCCCTTATTAGTGCTAGTAAAACTTACTTCTGTTTTTATTTAAAGCAATTCCTTCTTTCAATAAATAAAAATTAGAAAAAATGGGTTGAGGATGTTGGTTACCTCATCCTATACTACAAGCATGTGAGAGTGTCTGTAACTCTAGCATTCTTTGACGTAGCACGCATTAGCCTGTGAGCTTTACCTCCTACATTACATTTCAGTATTCTTACTCTTACTTTGTGACAGGTGACAGTGCTATCGAGCAGTGTTGCCAAATCAGCTTTCTTAGAGCTAATACTAGCTTCTTTTTAATACGATTTAGCCGGCAAATGAGTGATTTAGTTGGGGTCCGGAAGTATGGTTTTTTTTACAATCATTTGGCTTCTTTTCTAACTGTCTTTCCTTGTCAGTAGAATAGCATTAAAATCCATGTTGATAAAAATAAATATTTACATTGAACTAAGATTTCAAAACTCACTTCAGTATTCGATGAAAATGTATTATTAGTTGAATTAAAAAGCACTACAAAGCAAAACTGTGTTTGTGTGTGTTCTGTGTCCTTCAGCATACACATACACGAGACCAAAAACGCAACCACGAAAAACAAAGAGGTGAGAGCTTTACCGGAAACGCTGTTGCAGCACAGCTGATATAAACAAAGTAACATAACTACTCAATAATGAAGGATGCTGTTATAAGCAGACATTGATCGATGCAGGATGAATCAGAAGTCATATGCTTCACAGTTGCAATAAATAATGTGCCAGCGACTGAACTGAGGAGAGGACAAGCGAATTTCTATTCAGTGCATTAGTTTGCTAACTGTATGAAATAATTTAGTATTACAGTGCACATATTCTGAAATCTGTCCTAGTAAATACCTAGCAGGAATATTTGCGTCAGCATATTAGGGTCTTAAAAATAGGATGAAATTTTGTATGCAGATCATTGAAATAAAATTTCAAATTTTTAAACCTGCATTCAGTGTACTAGTCCATTCACAAATCATTTCTCTAATGAGAAGTGCAAGGCACACCTCTAAATTTTTATTCTTTTGCTCTTTTCTCTTCAGCTATTAAAGCCATTAAAATGAAAAGTCGTGCACGCATTTATGGTATGATGCAACTCCAATGGAACAATTATCTCTCGAATTTGTTTCAACTGAATTGCACTGAAGCGCCAAAGAAACTGATATAGGCATACGTATTCAAATACGGAGATATGTAAACTGGCAGAACATGGTACTGCGGTTGGCAACGTCTATAAAAGACAACAAATGTCTGGTGCACTTGTTAGATCCGTTACTGCTGGTACAATAGCAGGTTATCAAGATTTAAGTGACTTTTACGTGGTGTTGTAATCAGCGCACGAGCGATGGGACACAGCATCTCCGAGGTACCGATGAAGTGTCGATTTTCCCGTACTCGTTTCACAAGTGTACCGTGAATATCAGGAATCCCATAAAACATCAAATCTCCGCCATCGCTGCGGCCGGAGAAAGATCCTGCAAGAACGGGACCAACGACGACTGAAGAGAATCCTTCAATGTGACAGAAGGGCAACCCTTCCGCAAATTGCTGCAAATTTCAATGCTGGACCACCAACGAGTGTCAGCGTGCGAACCATTCAACGAAACATCATCGATATGGGCTTTCGGAGCCGAAGACCCACTCATGTACCCTTGATGACTGCACGATAGAAAGCTTTACGCTTCTCCTGGGCCCGTCAATACGCCGACATTGGACTGCTGATGACTGGAAACACGTTGCCTGGTCGCGAACGGATAGACGTGTACGGGTACGGCTACCCCGCTTGGTCTAGGGCGTCTCGTCACGGTCCGCGCTGCTCTGCCCGTCGGAGGTTCGAGTCCTCCCTCGGGTATGGGTGTGTGTGTTGTCCTTAGCGAAAATTAGTTTAAGTTAGATTAAATAGTGTGTAAGTTTAGGGACCGATGACCTCAGCAGTTTGGTCTCTTAAGACATTACCACAAATTTCCACGGGTACAGAGACAAGCCCCTGAAACCATGGATCCTGCATATCAGCAGGGGACTGCTCGAGCTGGTGGAGGCTCTGTAATGGTGTGGGGCGTGTGCAGTTGGAATTATATGGGAGCCCTGATAAGTCTAGATACGACTCTGACAGTTGACACGATCCTGTCTGATCAGCTACATCCATTCATACCCATTATGCATTACGACGGACTTGGGCAGTTCGAGTAGGAAAATGCGACACCCCACATCTCCACAATTGCTGCAGAGTTGCTCTAGCAACACTCTTCTGAGTTCAAATATTTCCGTTGGTCACCAAACTCCCCAGACACGAACGTTATTGAGCATATCTGGCATGCTTTGCAAGGTGCTGTTTGGAAAAGATCTCCACCCGCTTGTACTCTTACGGACCTTTGGACAGCCCTGCAGGATTCACGATGTCAGTTCCCTCCAGCAATACTTCAGACATTATTCGAGTCCATGCCACGTCACGTCGCGGTACTTCTGTGTGTTCGCGGGTGGCCCTACACGATATTAGGCAGGTGTACCAGTTTCTTTGGCTCTTCAGTGTATATATCTAATATGACTAAATTATTTTTCAAGAACTTGAATGTAAAACAAAAGAAAATAAAGAAAATACATCGTAATAATATCAGCGTAGATTACAGTTTGACTTGCCTGTGTAAAAATTTGATCAAACTGTTTTTTAGCAATATGAGTTATCTAACAATGAGTACTTTACTGAATTTTCGTATGCGTCCCTGCCCACTTAAATACTTCTCGCAGTGTAATTATTGCTAAAGTTAAGCTGCACATTAATACAACTTGTTTTATTACATCTTTTTGGTATAGACATTTAGCTTATTTCGTTTAGAGAGAGGGCAACACGTGTCGAGTTAGAATTTGAGGTCGGCTGCGTTAACATCTGGTCACAGAATTGCGATTAATGGACATGCGAAAGTTAACCCGAGAAGCGTTTACATCAAGGTGTATATTGTGTGACATGTATAAAAGCTAATTAGAAGATGTAAACTGAATAGTCCTTCACGTTGAGCAGAAATAATTTTACTGGATCAAAAGTCTACTTGCGCAATTGATGTGAATGCTAATTGTTAGTAAGGGTACCGGCACGCGGAATAACTTATGGCCTACCTTAGATATTTGTAATCAGATTCACACTGAACCAACTTGAACGGTGGCTTCTCTGCAGTAAATGAACTTTTATATATGAATTATATCAATGGGAAGGTTAACAAACTGAATTAATGGTCGTCACGCTTTACTGTAGAGGATCCTTGTCAACTCTAATTATTTATTTTGTGTGACAGGTAGTTACAGCCACGTCACGGGCAGTAGACACACGGTTTCATCAATCTGCTGGGAGTGGTCTGTTTATAAGTTGTTTCCCTTCAAATGATCTGATTGCCATCAAACTAAATTTAGTGTGGAATTGAGAGAAAAATGGAGCCTTTTGATATTCCGAAGACATTCTGTAAACGTTCTTATCTTCTGATTTCATACCCACACAGAAGAAATGAGTGCAATACTTTCCAGAAGTTTAATTTACCAATGTTCCCTGTGAAATCACATTGGATACCGTATATTAAATTATTTTACATTATTTAGCACACACATGTCGTTCAATGGAAATTGACACAAACCACTCCGAAACTAGTTTTATACGTGGACAAAATAAATATTTTGTGTTTATGGTAACTCATACTGTGATTTATGGGACTGTAAAATATTAAATACACCATCTTCCCTGGTAAGAGTCGGTATTTAACGCTCTGCAAAGAATTTAACCAGTATACAGCGAACTTTATTTCCAATACGTGGCGGGTCGGGAATGGCATCAACCTAAAACCGAACGACTGGCGTTGCTGTCTAGCAGAACTGGGAAAAATGTAAATCAGTACGAATGAAAGGGAATTTGATATCTGCTTCTTTCATGTACCACCACTCCCGTTAAGCGGTGGTGTATACAGTATGCGGTCGGTCCTCAGAAATGGTTGCAATGTGTCCTATACGCAGAATTTTGTGTGAGAAGGGACTGCTCTTCCCCTGGTTGAATTCTCACTGTGATTAGGCCAACAGGTAGACCTCTCTTTACATAGGAATCCATTACGTAAGGCTGCAGTTGAGTGAACTAAGATACTGCACTATCTACACCGCCTACGCTCATATTGCGATACGCAGACAGAAGCGTGGGCGCCACATTTACGGAAACAAACAGGGAGCGTACCTGTCGGCGGTACAGAGCAGTTTCTTGGCAGGTTCCGCAGCTGTTCGACGACGAACGCCGTGGCAGCAGGCGGCGGCGTATTGCGTCTGTTTGCTGGCAGGTGGGCAGTTGATTAGAGAGGTGAAGAGCTTAATTTACGTCGTATACAGCAAATATTGCCAAACAGGCTGTCCTTGAGTTACCAGGCGAATGTAGCTCAGCGCTTACTGAAGGGGCCCCAACTGTGGAAGGGGCCGTGCAGTCAAACGTGTGCCTTACAAAACGTGGATCCTACATTGACGTGCTCAATATCACAACATCTGTTACATCACTTTATTATTAGTACACTCACGTTCTATTATTGCAGATACCACTGTGAACTGGTTATGACAGAAAACAAGTCCACCGTTCCACGAGCGGGGTACCCGTACTGATCAGATTCTCTCATTGGTAGAGAGTCGTAATTCGTAAATAGATTATGTCGTCCTTGTTGGTCTAACACCCAGTTTCAACAGGT
This sequence comes from Schistocerca piceifrons, assembly GCF_021461385.2. Classification (NCBI taxonomy): domain Eukaryota; kingdom Metazoa; phylum Arthropoda; class Insecta; order Orthoptera; family Acrididae; genus Schistocerca; species Schistocerca piceifrons. Next base: position 329,327,817 of record NC_060138.1, on the reverse strand, counting down.
CAGTTTATTTACGGAAGTGATCATTGTGCCCAATAGTACGTATCACGAAGCAAAACAATTTTTACTGTCCGTTACTTCTCATTTACTATCTAGCCACCATTCACTGCCCATTCATCGGGAGACTATTTATATTCGTGTATCTCATGTCACAGTTGGAATTGTTTTACAGTACAAGTCGCATCACAAATGTGCTGCTGACATTATTGTTTCATGTTTTTAATTCGTAGCCGCGTACACCAGAACACTGGATTCGACAGACTTCTAGTGGCTAGTACACGGTGTCATGACATAAATGACACAGCGCGAGCGAGGGCGCAGTCGCCGTCCCCCTCCTCCCCCCCCCCTCCCCCCCACGGACCACACATCTCTTCACCCCCTACCCACCCCTCCATCCCACACACGCGAGCACACATTTTTATCGTCTGTCTTGGACAGTGCAATGCATTATCCCAGAATAAAACTAAAAATAGTTCCAACTCCTCGATATCGACCTAGGTCTTCGGGAGGTTTTCTTTCGTTGATGGACGAATACCGGAAAGGGAAATCCCTTCCGAAACATTTCCCATAGGGAACCACTTTTACCTCTCCCAATTCTTTTTTAAGATTTGGCTGAAAATGTATCAGCAGCTTATTTCACACTGTTCTCACGAATGATGAATGAAAGTTGTATAGAACCAAAAAGAACCCGATACAAAGAATAACGTCTCAGGATAGCTCAATCAGTAAGAACACTGCCTACGAAATGCAGGATTCCTTGTTTGACTCCCCTCTGAAACACGCTTTCAGTCTACCAGGAATCTTCCTGGCGCACTCCCTTCTAGAGTATAAGATTCATTCTGGAAGATGTCGTATTTACCAAATACCACGGGCTTCACGTTCAATATAAATGTGGCAGGAAGAGAACGGCCTACCATCGACGCTAGTTGTTGGCTTGGTTGCATGCAGCAGCTATACAGCCTCGTCACAGGGTCAAGGAGGTTTAGACAAGCCCCGGTAAAAATGAAGACAACACGAATTAGCAACAAATTACTGTAGCTTTTTAAGAGAATATATAAACTCTTAAGTGAAGAAACGACACGTTACGAAGGAAATATCCGAATGGGACGGAACTCGGTAGATTTGATGCACTGTACAGACAGACAAATAATCACAATTTCATAAAAACTGGATGATGTATTCAGGAGAAAAAGTTCCACAAATTGAGCAAGTCGGTAACGCGTTGGTCCATCTCTGGTCCTTATCCAAGCAGTTATTCGTATCGGCATTGATAGTTATTGGAGATCCTCCTGATGGCTATAGGAACACGTTCTGTCCAATTGGGGCACTGGATCATCAAAATGCGAGTTGGTTGGAGGGCTAGGTCCATGATTCTCTCAATGTTCTCAACTCTGGGAGAGATCTGACGATCTTGGTGGCCAAGGTAGGGTTTGGGAAGCACGAAGACAAGCAGTAGACACTCTCCCAGTGTGCAGGCGGACATTATCTTGCTTAACTGTAAGCCCAAGATGGTCTGCCATGAAGGGCAAGAAAGTGGGGCGTAGAGTATCATCGACGTACCGCTAGGCTGTAAGGGTGCCCCGAATAACAACCCAAGGGGTCCTGCTACGAAATGAAATGGTACCCTAGACCATCGCTCTTGGTTGTACAGAACATGGCGGGCAACAATCAGCTTGGTATCCCATTACTGTCCGGGGCATCTCCAGACACGTCTTGGCTGATCATCAGAGCTGAATGCGAAGCGTGATCGTCACTGAAAACAATTCTACTCCAGTCAATGAGATTCCAGGCCTAAGATATGTCTGGAGACTCCGCAGACAGCGGTTGGATACCAACGCGGCTGGCAAGGTCTCTAGATCTTGAGAGCGTTTGGGGCAGTACGGACAGCGCCATCCAACCAGCTCAGAATTTTTACGGTCTAATGCGCCAGTTGGATAGCTACGATATCTCTCAGAAGGAGACTTCCAACAACTCTATCAATCAATGCCAATCCGAATAACTGCTTGCATAGGGGCCAGAGCTGGACCAATTTGTTTCTTTGTACATGTACATCACATCTGTCTATTTCTGTCCCATTCGCATAACTCCTTCGTGATGCCGTGGTTTTTTTTATGCCTTAGATTGTACATTATGTTTGTTAGATGTGAATATGGTCCATGGCACTTTTTTGTTTATTTATTTACAACATTCTCCGTACAATATTTGTAATACTTCAAGTGTGTGTTTGTGTGTTTGTGTGTGTGTGTGTGTGTGTGTGTGTGTGTGTGTGTTGTATGATGATGACGATGATGAGAGAAGCGAGAGAGTGATTCCCAGCGCCGGCACATAACCAACTCCTTGCGAATAGAACCAAGGGGTTGCCAATCTTAACGTGCCCATCCAAGTAACGGATCACCATCAACAGCATCACATGCCCTCGCTTCATGAGACACCAAGGAAACACCGTCCGAACAGGACCTGAAGTCCAACGGTACCGATCGGCTGCCCTGTCATCTTCAGCCCTTAGGCATCACCGGATGCAGATATGGAGGGGCACGTCGTCAGCACACCACTCTCCCAGCTGTTGTCAGTTTTCGTGACCAGTGTCGCTACTTCTCAGTTGAGTAGCTCCACAGCTGGCCTCACAAGGGCTCAGTGCACCCGCTTGCAACAACACTCCGCAGACCCGGACGTTGTCCCATTTAAGTGCTAGCCAAGCTCAACAGTGCCTAACTTCGGTGACCTGACGGGAACCGGTGTTACCACTGCAGCAAGGCTGTTGGCTCATGAGACACTACAGTTTTGGTATTTAAATCAGGACATTGGCGCAATGTCTGGTGATAGGAACTTCAGTACACCGCCTCTCTTACCTTGCCGGCCAATTACTGGCAGTGAAAATTTTTTCCACCTCCAGGATTGGAGCCGGCTTGCCCCTAGGTCATGCGCCATTGCCGCACGGGATTAGCCGAGCGGTCTGAGGCGCTGCAGTCATGGACTGTGCGGCTGGTCCCGGCGGAGGTTCGAGTCCTCCCTCGGGCATGGGTGTGTGTGTTTGTCCTTAGGATAATTTAGATTTAGTAGTGCGTAAGCTTAGGGACTGATGACCTTAGCAGTTAAGTCCCATACGATTTCACACACATTTGAACATTTGAACATGCGCCATTGCACAAACGTGCGCTAGTGATGTTAATGAGTGCATTATTGTTGGCAAAAGATTTGCTTTAATCTAACTTTGAACTCTGGTCCATCCCTAAATCGAGTCAACAATGACTAATACGATTAGTACAATTGGTGTCGACAGTACATACGTCCTGACTGTGTCTTGGGGCATAGCGGTGATACTATCGAACTAACTATTGGTGCTGATACTTGGTCATGACACTGACTTATGTCAGTTTATAACCGGCTTGTAGCACACATATGTCCATTGGGGAACTATCTGTGTGACGTACTGCGGAAACATAACATAGCCTGTGTTGTGTGCGCCGTCTATAGAGTCTGACCGTAACTACGTTGCGACCCTCTAGAGGCTTGCCATTTGACGCTCTCTCAGTATACGGCTGCGTATCGTATGTTCTGGCCGACAAAGCAGAAACAATCCCCCTAACCTGTGGCTAAGCCATTTCCCTTTCATATCATTTCTTCCAGGAGTGCTAGTCCCACAAAGTGTGCAGGAGAACTTCTAAAAAGTTTGAAGAGTAGGAGACGCGTGCGGTCAGAAGTAAAGTGTCTAGTGTTAAGTCGTCGGTGACGCCTGGATAAATTCAGAAATCGTGTTCCTGGCACTCGTCTAGTGCAGACGGCTGCAGCAGCGGGGGAGCGAGAGTCGAGTCAAGAGAGACACTGGCACTGATTACACTGGCAACGCTAAATCACCAACTGCAATCTGGTACACGCCACATAAGGAAGAGAGGTCTTCTATGACCATCGGCTGTAGACAGAAAAGGGTAAGACACTGCAATGACACACTCGGAAGAAAAGAGACAGAGCCCAATGAAAAAGCTTTATGACAAGTTCGTCGAAAGATCGTCCTATATTAAATTTACAAATGACATTTTGAAAGGTGACACTAATAAATGAACAAATATATGGAATTCAGCTAGATTCATTTCAGAATTGACGTTTTGTGTAAGCGGGCGCTTTGTAGTACTGTGACAAGATAATCGAAAATCGAATTGATAAATTAAAGTTTAACAATAGTGCCGGCACTTCAAGTGAATTAATTGCCGCAAAAGCAGGCAGGGCAAGTAAAATGTCCGAAATGTGAATACACCTTTCGATGTTAGAAATGAATCAGTCAAGACATCCCTGAAACCACTCGGTACCGTAGTTACAAATCAAAAATGAGAAACGGGGTGTGAGTTTCACGAAAAACAGAAACATCAGTGTACGTACATGAAAATGTAAATCGCTAGACATGCATATTAATAATTAACTTTAACCGAATATTAATTCTTGGTGATATACAGTGGGCAACAACGCACTTAGTAAAACGGTGGATCGGAAGAGCGAACTGTCCCAGTAAACGAACCGCAGTGCTGCCATTAACGTACTTTTCTCATTAGGAGATTATCACAATCGATCCTGTCAGTCTCTACCAGGGTAATGAATCCCCTTCCCACCACTCAGAACCAGGACACAGCAAGTAAAGAATGTCACTACAGTAATTCCTGAAAACATAGCGAATGAAACAGCAAACGATACCAAGAACATCGAAGGTAAATCAAGCACACCGTAAACATTTGACGAAAGCCGAGACACGCACGGTCATGCGGAAAAAACCTTGAGTAACAGGATAAATCCTCATATAAAATCAAGTGAGCAATGATAAAAAGATAAAAGATTTATCTGACAATGATGTGAGTATGAGAAGGGAAAGAGAGGAAAACGTATGGCCAAGATTGGTGGAAATCCCAGAGAAAGTGAGACACACCAAAATGACTCTCAAACGTATCGATAACAAACACGAAGCAGAATAAGTTAAAAAGCAAACAGAAAGCTACCAGAGCAAGACCCATTGAGTACAAGACTGAAAGCGGTAACAACGCTTATAACATGGAAGAGCTAGAAAGTAACAAGACAAACCCCGCACGTAGTGTAAATGGAACAAAAAAGAAGAAGGAACAAACACATATTCGTCAGGCACACTTGAATCATTACAAGATAGAGAGCAAAGCAAATACAGCATTGTGGAAATATGAAAAAGACTGTGCGCAAGGAGAGGAGAAGAAGAAGAAGGCTAAGCAGAAAATGTTGTACACGAAACTAGGAAGCTTCGGAAACGTAGTAAGCAAGATTGGTAAGTCGCGAAACGGAAACTAAAATAGGACCAATGCCGAGATTGCGTAACATTTAACAACGTAATAGCGGTTCGCAGACGACAGGCGATTAGACAGACAAAAGACTACAAAATGAATAAAGCAACGCAGTTTCATAATATAACACATACAAATAAAAAGTATCAACGTCATACAAATGCCGAGGTCATACCCGTTTAAAGAAGCGCAATGCCGGATCACACTGTCATCCCCTGCACCCACATGCTCTGCTTGATGTAATTCAAGAGGTTTTTCGGAGCTCTATCATCGATTGTTCTGAGAATTTACGTACCCTGACAAATGCAGCCAGAAAAAAAGCATCTCAGGATCAACTTCCTCAACGCGAACAAACTGTAACAGCCAGTTGCAATAACGACGTCGAGCAACATATCTGAGTTCCTCAGTTGATGCACTATCGTTGTTTCGTTTGGTTTCAGTTTCAGTTTGTGCTCACCTCTGTCAGCAGATGCTCTTGACACATCAGTGTGTAGTGCTAAACGGCACTTCTTTCCAAAACCTTCCCTGTCACGTCTAATTTATTTTCGGATAAAACACTATGCTCTCCAGGCCTTCGTTTCTGTAACACAGATCCAGTTTCTTGAAATTTCTTTACCAATTTACATATCGTCGAATCATTGGGAAGATGCACATCGGCAAATTTTCGTGTGAATTAAAGCCGACATTCTACATACGATTCTGTTTTTGGGTAGTCCAACACAAGAAACACTCGTTGATCATCCGTGTATACCATTGTATTGTATGTTAACCGGGGACCTAGAAACGACGGAGAGGCTCCGTGGTCCACAACCCCTCGACGACTACCGCAGTCCGCTTCACCCGGGTGCATCCCCGAATTTTCCAGAAAGCAGGTAGGTAAGCAGCTAACAGGACCGAATCCTCCCAAACTGACACACTGCGACAGAGCATTGTGTGCGCTGATGACCACAGCTGCCTGCGGCCACTTCGCAGTTCGCGGCGACAAGAAAACTTCGTCGTATCAGTATGTAGTTCAAAGCGTTGTTGATAAATGTAGTGATATAGGTTTGAACTTTTCGCCATCAACAATGTTTTCTGACTTTGAAGAGAGCGTAACGAAAGCTGCAAGTGAGGTCTGGCCTGATATTCGCATTCAAGGATGAAAATTTCATTTGACACAGAGCTGGTGGCGAAAAATACAAACGTTGGGGCTTGCACATGACTACTACGCAAAAAATGAAATTGGGAGGTTTCTGTCGTACATATTTCGTTTGCCCATGCTGGTTCCTGATATGGTTGGCTACTGTTTTGTTGACGATTTCGTGGCAGAGATACCTGCATCGGAAAATTTCCAAGCCTTTTGTGACTATTTAGTAGAAAGTTACACAGAAGAGAATGCACTCTTTTCTCCATCCATGTGGGCAGAACTAAGTCGTAACAGACAGCGAACAACTAATGCTTGCGAAAGTTTCCATAGCAAATATAATAGTCATTTCCACTCCTCCAGTCCTGACATTTACCGATATATTCAGACATCGGACACTTATCAATTTGTTTTATTTTTAGATTTCCTGGAAATGTAGCCATAATTCATAAAATGAACACTGAGATAGAATATGTGTTGCGAAATCATGACTTGCTATTTTAATAAATTAATTATGAAGAAACCAAGGCTACAAATGATTCCAGTTTCTAAAAATAAATATCTAAATAAGATAAAAGATAAAACTTTTAAACATACAACACACGCGAAAATTTTTACATGTTCTACTGTAACTTCATATGCTTCCCTTTGCCTGTTTGAAGTATTCATAACGTTTAGAACTGCTACCTGCTTCAAACTGGAGTATTCTGTCCCATCGTTTTTCAGACCCTTGTGGGCTTGGGAGGATTCGGTACCATTTTTCTGACCGCGGGAGGATTCGGGACTGCGCCCCTTCACCCCTCCGCCGCCCCCCATCGAACCACTGTTTCAGGGTTATTGTGCGGTTCGGCCCCAGATGGACCCCCACCTCTCCCACGAGTGTAACCCCAATGTTTGCGTGGTAGAGTATCGGTGGTGTACGCGTACGTGGAAAACTTGTTTGCGCAGCAATCGCCGACAGTGTAGCTGAGGCGGAATAAGAGGAACCAGTCCGCATTCGCCGAGGGAGATGGAAAACCGCCTAAAAACCATCCACAGACTGGCCGGCTCACCGGACCTCGACACAAGTCCGCCGGGCGGATTCGTGCCGGGGACCAGGCGCTCCTTCCCAATCCGGAAAGCCGTGGGTTAGAGCGCACAGCTAACTGGGTGGGCGTGTATACCATACCGAATGGATACTCGACAGAAAACTCAAAACGATACAACCGAACACTCATTCACACGGTATAGAAGAGATGCGCACGGTGTTTCTGTCTGAGGATCGGGCCTAGCGGCATACGGCAGGCAAAGCCCCGGACTCGGCGCAGTTTCGATAATGACTTGTAGCAACAATATTTGAAGTGATTAAACTTGACAAAAATTCAAAAGAAAACGCCAGTACCCTCAGTCGCACAGTGTAGGGAGCACGTGTCAAGTATTGGCGTCCGAGAGACAGCGGCAACAGCCGGCAAACACGTCGGGCTACCCGCGACCGTCTTTCATGAGACACCCTGTACTTAGTTGATAGTTCAGTCGTTATGTACCCTCTACATTCTCATACTTATGTAAAACAGTACACGACGAGAACACAAGTGCAACCACCGTGTTACTTACCCTCGGAAACTTTGCCTTGTTTGAGCTTTAAAAATCTTGAATTTGGAGATAGAACTACACGAGGGTAAGCTATACTCAAATGTCTTAATCATAACTCAAACCCCGTGTAGACGAAGGGCCTCAGCCGTCACCACAGACTTGACGTGCCCTCCAATTTTGCAAAACTGCAAGGGAAGCTAACGTTATAGTGCTGCTTTTCACGACACAATCCTCACACGGGTTGCAATCAAGACTGTTTAAGTAGATCGTTGATAGCTCGCTGCGCTTTTTCCAGCTTTCAACTGCGGAGCACTAACGGCTGCAGGCCCTAACAGCAACCATCTACAGAGCCGTGACAACACTGAGGCGTTGCCACACAGAGGTTGTGGTAGGCCCCCGAAGCTGCCGCGCCCAGCAACTGTCAGGGATTAAGTCAACGCCGCTTTAGCCATATATAATTTTCCTTTTCTAAGTTTCCTCTTCCTTAATTTCTCATTTCAGCGTATTGTTGTTGTTATTGTCGTTGTAGTCTTAAATTAGAAGACTCGCTTGACCCCGCAGCTCTCCACAGCGGTCGACGCTGTGCAGGCCTCTTCATGTCTACACACTAACCTACACCCATTTAAACTTGCTTGTGGCAATCAAGTCACGCTTTTCCTCTAGAATCTTTACTTCCCTCCATTAACAAATTGATGATACCTTGATGCCTCAGGATGTGTCCTATCAACCGATCACTTCCTTTAGTCTGAGTGTACCAACCAATCACTTCTTTTTCTCCAGTTCAGTTCAACACCTCTCTTCGTAAGTTCCTCGACTTACACATCTAAACTTCGGCATCCTTCTGTAGCACCACATTTACAGAACTACTCTGCTTGCCTGAACTGTTAGCCGTATTGTGCTACGCTCCAGAAAAATACTTTCAGAAATGACTTACTAATGTATAAAAGAAATGTTAACAGACTTCTTGCTACTACTAGTGTGCATTTTACATTTTCTCGACTTTTGCTTCCAAAACAGCGAAGCTCATCTGCTACTTTTAGAGACTTCTCGTTTCTTATTCCTTTACAGTTTTCTCAGTTTATACATTACTGGCCATTAAAATTGCTACACCACGAAAATGACGTGCTACAGACGCGAAATTTAACCGACAGGAAGAAGATGCTGTGGTATGCAAATGATTAGCTTTCAGAGCATTCACACAAGGTTGGCACCGGTGGCGACACCTACAACGTCCTGACGTGAGGAAAGTTTCCAACCGATTTCTCATTCACAAACAGCAATTGACCGGCGTTGCCTGGTGAAATGCTGTTATGATGCCTCGTGTACGGAGGAGAAATACGTACCATCACGTTTCCGACTTTGATAAAGGTCGGATTGTAGTCTAACGCGATTGCGGTTTATCGTATCGCGACATTGCTGCTCGCGCTGGTCCAGATTCAATGACTGTTAGCAGAATATGTAATCGGTGGCTTCAGGAGGGTAATACGGAACGCCGTGCTGGATCCCAACGGCCTCGTATCACTAGCAGTCGAGATGACAGGTATTTTATCCGCATGGCTGTAACGGATCGTGCAGCCACGTCTCGATCCATGAGTCAACAGATGGGGACATTTGCAAGACAACAACCATCTGCACGAACAGTTCGACGACGTTTGCAGCAGCATGGACTATCAGCTCGGTGACCATGGCTGCGGTTACCCTTGACGCTGCATCAGAGACAGGACCCCCTGCGATGGTGTACTCAACGACGAACCTGGGTGCACGAATGGCAAAACGTCATTTTTTCGGATGAAACCAGGTTCTGTTTACAGCATCACGATGGTGGCATCCGTGTTTGGCGACATCGCAGGTAATTCACATTGGAAGTGTGTATTCGTCATCACCATACTGGCGTATCACCCGGAGTGATGGTTTGGGGTGCCATTGGTTACACGTCTCGGTCACCTCTTGTTCGCATTGACGGCACTTTGAACATTGGACGTTACATTTCAGAGGCGTGTTACGACCCGTGGCTCTACCCTTCATTCGATCCCTGCAAAACCCTACATTTCAGCAGGATGATGCACGACCGCATGTTGCAGGTCCTGTACGGGCCTTTCTGGATACAGAAAATGTTGGACTGCTGCCCTGGCCAGCACATTCTCCAGAGCTCTCACCAATTGAAAACGTCTGGTCAATGGTGGCCGAGCAACTGGCTCGTCACAATACGCCAGTCACTACTCTAGATGAACTGTGTTATCGTGTTGAAGCGGCATAGGCAGCTGTACCTGTACACGCCATCCAAGCGCAGTTTGACTCAATGCCCAGGCGTATCAAGGCCGTTATTACGGCCAGAGTTGGTTATTCTGGGTACTGATTTCTGAGGATCTATGCACCCAGACTGAGTGAAAATGTAATCCCATGTCAGTTCTAGTATAATATATTTGTCCAATGAATACCCGTTTATCATCTGCATTTCTTCTTGGTGTAGCAATTTTAATGGCCAGTGGTGTAGATTAAATAACATCAGGGGTTGGCTACAACTCTGTTCATTCATGTGTCAACTATTGTTTCCCTTTCATGTTTTTCGACGTTAATATCTACAGTACGGCTCCTGTAGGAGTTGTGAATGACGTTCCGCTCCCATTATTTTATTCCTGCTACTTTGAGAATTCGAAGAGTGTATTCCAGTCAGTATAGTCAAAAGCATTCTCTAAATCTATAAATATAATTTACCTCTCCTAAATTTCTCTTTCCGAAGCCGGTTTCTACTCATTTTCTTACTATTCTGTAAATTAATCTCATCAGTATTTCTCAACCATGAATATTTAAACTGATAGTTCGGTAACACTCACACCCTTCCCGAATTATCTTCTTTGGAATTGGAATTACTACATTCCTCTTGAAGCCTGAAGGTACTTCACCTGTCTCATTTACGTTGCACGCCGAGTGAAATAGTTTTGTAGCTGGTGGCTCTTCCAAGACCTCATAATTTTGAGGAAATGTGTCTACTCCAAGGTCTTTGTTTCGACTTTTCGTAGAATCGTATCTTCCATCTCACCTTCACTTACTTTCTATAACACTATTCATCTCCCTTGAATAGACCTTTTCTACGTTCCTTCCACCTCTCAGCTTTCCCTTGTTTGCTTTGTGCTGACTTTCCATCTGAGTTGTTTGTATTCTTGCAGCTGCTTACTGTTTTTCCAAAGGCGTCTATAATTGGCCTATAGACGGTTTCTATCCCTCCCTAGTCACGTGCACTTTTACAGCCTTGCATTTGTCCTCTTACCATGCCAGCTTAACCATTTTGCGCTTTCTGTCAGTCTCGTTTGCAAAGATCTGTATTTCCTTTTTCATTCTTCATTTGCTAGATTTTTACATGTTCTCCTTTCGTCAATTAAACTCTGTATCTCACGTGCTATCCAAGATTTTATACAGGGCCTTGTCTTTTTGTCTGATTGATACAGTGTTGCCTTCACTGTTTCATCTCTTAAAGCTATCCATTCAGCTTCTATTATTTTTCTCTCCCGTTTACCTACAATAGCTGCCTAACGCTTCCGCTGAAGCTCTCAATAAACTCTGGTCCTTTCAGTTTTTCCAGGACCCATCTCTTTAATTTCCTACCTTTCTGTAATTTCTTCCGTTTTAAGCAACCGTTCACAATCAATAATTTATGGTCATAGTCCACGATTGTCCCTGGAAATATTTATAATCAGGTTTCTAAATCTTTCTAACAATTAAGTAATCTATGTGAAGGCTCTCATTGTCTTACAAGTACACAGTCTTCTCTCATGATTTTTAAGCCAAGTGTTTAAATGATCAAATTATGCTGTGTGCAAAATTTTATGAGGCAGGCAACCCTTTCATTTCCTTCTTTAAATTCGTGTTTCCTTTGATTCATTTTCTTAATATAGAATTCCAGTTCCTCATAACAATTAAATTTTCGTCTTCCTTAACAATCTAAATAATTCCTTCTGGCACATCATCGCTGCTTTCAATCTAGCTCTAAAGAGCTAGAGCAATCTAGCTCTAAGGAGCTAGTAGGCACCTAAACTTGCACTGCTGTCGTTATTATTGGGTTCGTGTCTATCTCGTTTATGATAAAGTGACCACTGTGCTGTTCATAGTATGTTAGCTGCATTCCTGCTTTAGCTGACCGACTCCTACATTAACCCTGTTTGATGTTGGATTTATAACCACGTACACACCTGCTCAAAAGTCCTGTTCTTCCTGCCACTGCACATCACTAATTCCCACTAATATAACTTCATCCTATCCATTTAAGTTCTCTAACCTTTTAACTCGATTGAGACGGATCTAACATTCCACTCCCTGACATGTAGAACTCGTTTTTTTTTTCCTGATTGTAACATCTTCCTGATTATTCAATGCTCGGAAATACGAATAGGAGACTACTTTACCTCCGGAATATTTTATCCATGAGAATTACACCATCATTCAGTTATACAGTAGATAGACAAACAGTGGAAAAAAATAACGGCTGTAGTTTCCCCTTGCTTTCTGACGTTCACAGTGCCAGAACAGTAAGGTCATGTTGGCTTGTGTTGGAAGAATGGACCAGTCAGTCATTAAAACTTTTGGCGCTGCAACTACCGTAAAGGCTATGGTCCCACTCCACGAAGCACAGGTTTGTCTCGCCGGCCGAAGTGGCTAGGGGACTGATGACCTCAGATGTTAAGTCCCATAGTGCTCAGAGCCATTTGAACCATTTTTCGCCGGCACGGTAGCTCAGTGTGCTCGGTCAGAGGGTTAGCAGCCCTCTGTAACAAAAAAACTGAGCTAATCGATCAACAACGAACTTAAACGGATGGCTTACGACGTCCGCCCCGAGCAGATGCAACGAACAAAAGCGGACAAAATGAGGCTAAAAAAAAAAAAAAAAAAAAGTGGCCGTGCGGTTAAAGGCGCTGCAGTCTGGAACCGCTAGACCGCTACGGTCGCAGGTTCGAATCCTGCCTCGGGCATGGATGTTTGTGATGTCCTTAGGTTAGTTAGGTTTAAGTAGTTCTAAGTCTGGGGGACTGATGACCTCAGAAGTTTAGTCCCATAGTGCTCAGAGCCATTTTTTGAACAGGTCTGTCTCGACTCTCCACCGGTCCCCCTCAATCGTGGCTCCTTTTTAAAAAGAGGACAAAGGAAATTAAAACAAATGAAGAACCAATAGGGCCAACATTGCTTCAGATTCAGGAAATACTCTGTCTTTGGCTAACATTAAACTTTCTTTCTGTCGTATGTATTTCATAATTTCAAAACTGAATGAACGTAACAGTATCGGCTGTGCCTTTAGAAAAGAAATATAATTAATTAAAAGCATGGCGATAATATTTGAAGCTTTTTATCCGTCCAACAGTAACAGAATTTAACCTATACACTGTCAAGATCTGTAATCGTAGCTTTAAATCCTTCGCCTTCAAAATCGCCACGAGCACAGAATAAGACTGTTTCCTTTCTCATCGCCAACGCAGAATGCTGAAGTTAGAGGCTCGTGCCAACGAGTGCTGCCATCTCTTGGCAGCAGTGCAGGACTCGTAGCATCTGTTCAAATTGCAGATGGGCTACGCGCCGCTGGTTAAAACATTGAAGAACCTCTCGGGTGTGCAAACCCATTATGTCTTCCATGCACAAAGCCAGAAAAAAGTGCTTACAATACACAACATCTGTCATGTAACATCTGAATTATTCATGATAGTCTAACTTGTTTCTTACTCTATTTCTACTTTTTCTAAGCGATAATGCAAAGGCAGAACATTTCTGTTGTCTGCGGAAATATTACTTACATAATTCAGATAGAGGATGGGCGTTAATAATGTTTCATAAACGGTTGAGTGATGAATATGAGTACGCAATAGGAAGAGTCTTTTGTTGCGTGGTTAATATTTTACTTTTCTATAATTAAATAATGGAGCGGCTACCGTGCTTTAAACGGGACGCTATCCTATTTTTAATGACCTACGAGAGGTTCTGTAAAGAGAAGTAAAATGAGACATAAACCTTACAGTGAAACTTTTCACAAAAATATGGAAAACGTTTGAGCACGTTGATGCAGGTCTTATGGAACCATGAGTTGTGGAAGCGAGATTTTTTGAACAGACAGACTTGGGAAACTCATTCCGCACGTTTTCCGCCCTCTTTCCGAAAAGTGTCACTACTCTCCTTTTTAAGAGGTCTCCACATGGGTTGAAAACGATACCATTACAGTTAATACGATCATTACTACTTTCCTGTGCTGGTAGTTAAAACATAATAATATTAATCTCATTTAAGTCCATTTACATGATCCGTTGAAAACCTGTTTTCGGTATAATGAACCATTTATATACCATTTTTATCTGCATCCCGTGGGACACTACACTGGGTGTCCGAGAGGTGTAGCGTTGCCTTATCTCGCCGGGTCCTCGGCGAGACACTCTGAGATGGGGGTATAGAAATGAAATAAAAATTTATTTCAAATAATTAATTTTTATTTGGAACACAATTCATGGAATTTGTTGCAGCAGAAGTAGTCGGTACACAATATATTTCGAAAGATTTCACATTTTTGAGCTATTCTTTTTTTCCCATTTACGTATTTATAAGACTCAACGCAAATCAGCTTGAAGTTAAACTAGCACTGTAATACTGACTCCACAGCCGCTCGCAGCAGTCGATTTCTTTCTTCAGTACAATGGGCCGATTGTTGTTGTTGTGGTCTTCAGTCCTGAGACTAGTTTGATGCAGCTCTCCATGCTCCTCTATCCTGCGCAAGCTTCTTCATCTCCCAGTACCTACTGCAACCTACATCCTTCTGAATCTGCTTGGTGTATTCATCTCTTGGTCTCCCTCTACGATTTTTACCCTCCACGCTGCCCTCCAATACTAAATTGGTGATCCCTTGATGCCTCAGAACATGTCCTACCAACTGATCCCTTCTTCTAGTCAAGTTGTGCCACAAACTTCTCCCCAATCCTCTTCAGATCAGCGAGAATACTCTTTCCACAATGGCACTGTGTGCGGGAATAGAAAACAAACACATAATTTTAGCAGCTGGCATATGCGTCCAGGATTTAGGGTTTCCTTAGGAAAGTAAATCCATCTTTCTTCCACGGAGCGTTTAGACTTTCATCCTTCCGAGTCACGCTTAGTTTCTAAAGAGCTCTTCAGATACATGAATTCCTGAAAACAACCGTCGCCTGAAATCTTCACACCATTTTTAGTCGGGTCTGTAATAGTGTTTCCAGTCATCATCCAGTCCTGGGTTTCAGATAGCGTCATCCAGTGAAATACTTGATATTCATTGAAAGAATTAGCCCATTTCTCTAAGTAATCAAATGCTACGGTATAGAAAGTCATTGTCTCTTCCTTGAATTTCGTAATCAAATTGATTATTTCTTGATTAGGGTTCTCATTGTTTAATTTGTTCAAACTCATCTTGGTTTGCATGCCAATAAAACCGGCAGACTTCCTTTCATTCAGACATCTTTGAGTGTCGATTAATATATTTCTTATTTCAATTATCGAGAATTCATTCTTCTTCACGCTTTTGTATCTTCTCCAAACAGCCGCAAGTTTGCCTGCAGAAAGATGAAGTAAATTTCGATGATCGGAAAGCTGAAAAGATATTAAATTATTGTAGGTGGCCTGTCTTCGGCGTCAAAACATCGTGTTAATGGAATCCAAAGCTTAAGAATTCTCCCAGCTACGAGCATTAACGATAACCATCATTTTTTAGTAAGACAGAGGAGTATGAGCATTGACATCAACGTATAAGCAGAAATCTTATAGCTTCTCTGTCCTTAACGTGTATACTGAAATATAGTTAAATATTTTCATGGTGATTATTTCTATGCCGAGAATTTAGACTCTAGCAGCGCATGATATAGTATTGTGGAGAACATGAACAGGGCCTCCAATTCCTTCTACATATTGCCTAGTTCTTCTTTAAGTTGGTGAAACACATTCCGTTAACCACGTCGATGAAGCCCTCCGAAGTTTATATTGGTATTGTCTCCGCAAAAAGCGACTAATTTATCTAATGGAATTTGTGGTTGCCTTAAAGTGGCTAGACGAAACTCTTCAATTGTCTCCGATGTAACATTATTCAGTGAACCAAATTTCAACTACTTCTGTTGGATTCCGTCAGTTTCAGTAAGGTACTGAACAACTAAAGGAAAAATCTTTTCAGTCTTGTGATTCGATGGCTCGGCTCCTATGCCGTAAAATGAAACTTTTTGCAAATGATGTATGTATTCGGACACGGAGTGTGGTGCGGGAATATTTTTAACAGTCCCTGTAGCTTTAGTCCTGGCTGTAGACTGCTCTGTGGCGGCTTTGGAGTGAGGATACACTGCTGCACTCAGTCTTATGGTACAGCCAGGAGAACTGAACGATTGATGATGCCTGACAACTTTGTAAGTTGTTGTTAGTTCTGCAGCAGCAACGAGCAGTTCTTCCTGGGTTCCTGGGTATCTTCTTTAATGTAGAAATAGACTTTGATGTCGATGCTACAGCGATTTTTTTGTATGATTCTCCGTAGAAATGTGATAGCTCACATCTGCCTTACCTCCGTGAGTTACTGAGACAAAACAGCTACAAATCTCACACAACGCTTCCTAATCCGTACGTCCTTTCTTGACAAAAGATCATCTTTCGTGTAACCATTCGAAAAGTGACACTCTCTCTTACCATCCTTCGGCATTTTCGTAAGGTTTGATAAGTTTATTAGACGGGAAACTGTCAGCAATAATGCAATTTTGTCATATATAGACGTGATTGGAGACTGTAGCTGTTACATAAAATAAATTGTTGATGGTGTACAGCACTATTGTCATCGAAATATACGTCACTATACAGTTCACGCCCTATATACCCGCAGTAAGCACTTCAAAAATTACTCATTTGCACTCGTTGTTCGTATTATGGTTACAAAGAATCGTCTTATCAGGTCGCTATTCGAATGAAACTGCCCGATTCTTCCGCGTGGCGCTGTTTAAATAGTTCCAGCCACATACTACTGGAGGAGTCTGGTATTTTCTCGAATGACGGCGCTAGATCTGGAAGGTGCTTGCATTGTAGGTACAGGATAGGCATGCAAGGCCATATGTGAGATAACCTTGTCAGCATAAACTTGTTGACACAAATAAAACTGAGGCTTCATTTATATGTTGCGCCAACAGACGGCGTTACTTCAGTACTTGAACCAAACTAGTAACAATATTTTGCAAAATCGGGGCAAAATTGCGTCTTGTCGGGATGTCAGAACAAGAAGGTACGCGGCGCGGTTCGCGCGGCTCCCCTCGTCGGAGGTTCGAGTCCTCCCTCGGACATGGAAGTGTGTGTTGTCTTTAGCGTAAGTTAGTTTAAGTTAGATTAAGTAGTGTGTAAGCCTAGGGACCGATGACCTCAGCAGTTTAGTCCCACAGGAACTTACCACAAATTTCCAAAAATTTCCAAGAAGGTCCATAAAAGTGGCGGTCTCGATGTGTTGGGACGCATGGCAACCTGACAGAGGAGGGGATGGGGTGGAGGTTGTCATTTGAAACAAAAGAATTTCATGAAGAAACATGTGATTTATTCCAAATGGTCTCCGAGAGAGAACACATTTCTTGTAACTGTTATCCTATACCTTTTATGCCAAATCGTTATATTTTATTTCATGTGTTGTATTCACACATTGCTTAAAGCGAAAGACTGCCAAGTGTAAAAATTATTACTGAACGAGGTTTTCGATAAAATATATAGTAACAACACACAATTAATATCGTGAGTTATAATAGTTTGTTATCGATTGGTGTGGGACTAACCACATGTTATAGTGGATACAAATCCTACGATCGTTTCTCCATAATGTGTAGTGTGGCGCGATCCTTACGATCCCAGGCACTACTATTATTGGGGATGTTTGACGAAGCATAATTAATCGCGTTTTTATATACATTGGTTGAGAAGTACAGAATGCCTTATACGTCCATTATGATGAGACCCTCCACATTCCATCATTTGTGAGAGGCCACTTTTCGGACGCAGAGCCTAGTGCATCGATTTGTCGTGGAAGTGTCATTGGCGACTATCACTATCTGTCGACCAAAAATCATCAGATTTTTGTTTGTGGGAGTGGATGAATACAGAGAGATACAGTCTACAGAAGAAAGGAGAAATGTAGATATGCAATGTAAACTGTTAAGTTACTTTTTGGGTACTGCTGTCGTAAAAAATAAACGCAGTTGTTCACGAAGACAAAGACAAATGCATTCATCACGAACTGCCATAAATTAACTGCGAGCTATTGTAAATTTAATGTACATTCATGCTAACAAATAATAACTAAATCATACAAACATATAACAAACGCAAGCGTTTTGTAATGCTCGTAAAAATTTTCACTTTCAAGTATTCTATGTTAATGCTAATTATTGACATTTGTAGTGAACTGTTTGGATGTATTCCACGTCAACAAACAAGAACTCAAAATAAAAATTAATTAGCCTTAGATGTTCACTTACCTCTTATGTACTGCTTTTTTACTATAAGTGTTAATATGACAAAATTATCAATTTCTTTCTGCATACAGTATTCGATACAGCAGGCTACGATTTCAGTGTAATGGATTGGCGTTCGGAGATGGGATCATTTACATTTCTGCTAATAAATTTAAACTGCGTGCGGAACCTAGTAAATCTGAATAATGTGTGGTGGTGGGTTGTATTGTCTTGCCTATCTTAGCTCGTACAGTTTGTACTCTGACTACGCTACTAGACAACTTCGTGTGAGAGAGAACGCCTTCTGCCAGCAACCCTCAAATTTCATGAACTAATGAAGTATCTGCCGACATTGTACTGCGACTGCTATAGCAGTTGTCCGTCAAACAGTGCCGCTGGAAACAGAATGCTTAACCTACAACGAGTCCCCGCGCTGAGAATAACTGTGTAACAAAAATGCGGAGTTCATTACAAGTGAAGCACAGATGTTCATTTCACAGTACTAATTGTTGTATTCACAGGGAAATTTAATGTTTAGAATTGCCTTACTAATACAGCTTAACTATGCAAGGCCATTACTTAGTGGCTAAAGCTGCTGTAAATAAATGATCATCTCTTCCAAAAACAAAACTTATATAGAAACTTCGGTATTTTAAAATTGTATTCTTATTTTAACTGCAATATATGACCGGACTGGGATGTTATACGACGTATAGCTTACGAAAAATACCGGCTAAACTCATTATTTCCTTTACGACTTGTATTTGCACACCTATCAAAAATGCGATTCACTGCGGCCAGAAAATTTACATAACAGTATTGACAACCAGTGTGCAAACTTGGATGCCAGAAATATCTGAGTGAATGTTTCTGTGGATAAACACTAGACATCATTTGTTAAACAAGAGAACTGCTCCCTGTCGACTCAACAAGCAAAACTAACATGAAATAATATGCAAAATAAAAAAATTATGAAGTTATACTCCAAAGTGACTAACAGAATGTTTAGCATTGTAATATTAATTACCTTTTCTCACATCAAAATCATCAGTCATCGAATTTTTGATATGAGGACAAACATACAACCCAGTTTTCTGATTATTAATTCAAAGTAAAAAACTTTGTCTTAGCAAATAATATCTACATCATATTCTTCCACCGAAATTTTCCTGTCAGTGTGCTGACTGTAAAACCTCTTATTATATCATTCAAAACCACTAGTCGTGGCACCTTTTATAGAATTTTGTGCAAACAACAAATTAGATCGATATAATAAACTTTAGGAATAAATTAGTGACATTTATACACAAAGAAATGTTCTTAAATGAAATATCGTTCGCAACTTCTCGGTAATTATGTCATCTAGCACCTCCACCCTGTAAAAAAAAAAAAAAAAAAAAAGGTCACCTACCACCTAATCTGAGGGACGAAATGTTACTTCGTTTCACACTTATTCGCCATCAAAATCGATATATCCTGACAGAAGACGATGTTTGCTTCATAATCCGCTGCAAGCTGTATCCCTTCAACTGATCGAGGCGTTGGGTTTCAATTTAATAGCCAACGGTTCTTTCAAGAAAACCTCTAATCTGTTTAACAGTATGTCTTAATGTTGCTTCAGTATACATACTGTATATAAAAACAGTCATAAAACTGTAATAAAGGGTAAATTTTACAAAAAAAACTGTTTTGGTGGATAAATCAGATATCATTTCTGCCAATAGCATTTTACACGTATTTTTAAGGAATCGTGTGAAATCGAAAATGCTTCCTACCAACCAGATAGTCTTGCAGTCGCTTCTGAGCAGCGAAACAGATAAAGGACTATGTAGCAAAAAGGACTAGTAAACAGTGTGTGCAAACAGTAGGATAAATACAAAATTAGGTTGTTATTCTTTCCAATCAGTGTAACAGCCCTTTTTTTGTTGTTGTTGTAAAAGTTCGAAGTTAATCTGGATCACCTGATTGCTTGATAAATCACAAGGTAGGGCCCATATATGTAATTTCGACTTATGAGCCCTACAGTGTCATTTTCAACAATTTCATGGCAAAGTATCAGCTAATATTACGTCCATCCATTGCCAGGAAGATGTATCGTCGATTCGTTTGGTTGCAATTAGGACTTTTCGTTTACAAACAGTTGAATTACAAAAGAAGCACCAAATAAACTGTACTTTATAATGTACCTGTAACAATTTTGTTTGTCATACTATCAAGTTGCTATACTATTGTTTAACATAACGGCATCGAATTACTTCGTACTCGCTGTAATTCACAGTGTGAAACTAACTGACTTGGGATAATTTAATTTCAGAATGATTAACAAAAATGTAATCAGCATTGCTTATCTGAATCATTTAACATATTTTTCCATGAACACAACAGATATATATTTGAGTTTGTATCCTGTTTCATGTGTTTTAATTGTAATCTCAGAACGATAACATTTTATGTAATTATGACAACTTCAGTGATTGTAATCAACTAAATTATTGGAGGCAATAAAGTTCGAGTAGTTAGATAGAATATGTTAGGCTGCTTGCACATTACACGATTTCGCTCATACGGGAAAAAACCGAACGGGTTTAAATTGTAGTCAGTTGATTTTCACACTGAACGATTTTTAAACGTTAAACAAGAACATCAATTCCCTTCAAAGTGTGACCTGGTACAGTTCTTATTATGGATCATGAACAAGTCATTGGGTTATGAATACTGTATCGACGTCGGAAAAGACGAAGGCGCAATCGCCTTCACTGGGTTCATCCAATTAATCTGGGACGTGAGAAAGTCGGGGTTTTCTACACATCATTTTTAATTACTTTCGTATGTCAGTTGGCTCCTTCGATTAATTGCATGGGAAACTGAAGAATGTTCTGTAACGCCAAAACACGCAATTCAGAAACTGTACACAGCCTATTGGAATGCTGGCTATGACTTCAAGGTAAGTTTTTAAATTCAGCTTTGTTCTTGGTGGTGTTTGAAAAAAATATGCCATTGAAGCTAAATAATACATGTATAGACTCTTATTGCTGTATTTTTTCAAATTCTATATATAAAATTCTTTTGTTATATTTCTATTTACTAAAGTACCTAAAATACACGTAAAATAATCGATAATTTGAGATTATGTTATCAATCAAAATACAATTATGAACAAATATGAAATTCGGAAAATACAAACATTGTAGGTTTCTGATCAAATTATGGATTTCATTGTGTTTATTGTTTTAGTAGATTATTTGTGACGTTCCAAAAACAAATTGATGATATCAATTCAAGAAATCGGAATATGAGGAATTACCTGAAGGAGAAATAGACGGACTTGCAACATTTTCACTTTGTGGAGAGTCACTGGGAACAATTTCGTGCATGTCATGTGATGTTGTCTGTGTTTCTGGTTTGGATTGTGTACTTTTTTGGAGAGGCGTTGAATGCTGTGCTTCCTTTGAATGATTTTGCAGTCCTCATATAGGCCTATGCTGATACAAGCAATGTTCTTCTACGCTAGTTGTAATGTGACTGGAAAAACTAGGCCCTGCATATTGTTGAGGTGGAAATGGAGGTTGTTGAATGTTTAAAAATGGTTTCGGTTGGAGAGCTGTAGATGGCTGAGGTGTACACTAAGGGAATGGGCGGAAAGATGGCATGGAAGAGGAGTATCTTGGTTGAGGATGAGGAACTGTTTGCTTCATTTTGTTTATGTTATCAATTACATTTAACACTCCCATTTGAAACTGTTGGAATTCACTGTTAGAATAGTTCGTCAAATGAGGCATTAAACTCTGAAGGAAGGACATCTTACTGCGTGGAATTTTAGGTTCCAGAACTTTGAGTATTTTCATCTCAACCTCGTCTGGTTTCTTATGTTTTCTTCCTCCTGTGAACCTGTATGGCGGGTTTACGTTAGTAGAAATCAGAGCTGTAGCACTGGCACCTTCTGGCTCCCTGTCCTCGTCAAGTATTCCTGGTTTAATTTCTGGGTCCAGGCTGTCTACCGTATCCTTTTCAGTGTACATCTTGTTTAAAAATTGAAATTGGGTCTGAAAACAGGTATTTCTTACGTTTTTTGGCCCCAGATCCAATTTGTATGGCAGCTTTCTCATCCTTTTCTCAATTTTGCGAAAGAGTCTCGGAGGTTGGTCCATCTTCGGATAACTTCCTTGCCTGCATAAATACAAGTGTATTATCTGAGTATTTTTATGAAAACTTTTTTAGTATTGTTGAGTTATGTAATAATTGATGTCAATTATTTTAGATATTTTGCGAGTGGCTATGCGTTTACGGACTTGCACTATAGCTACAGGGTTGGAATTTCAACGCCTAGAAAAATTGTTGAAGAAGTGTGTGCAGCGATTGGTCAGTAATGCGAAAAGAGTGTATTCCAACAGCAACCTGTGATACGTGGGTGTCAATCGCATCTGACTTTGAAATTATCTCTAATTTCCCACACTGTCTTGGTGCTGTCAACGGTAAGCATATAAG
The DNA here is from genome assembly GCF_021461385.2 of Schistocerca piceifrons. Lineage (NCBI taxonomy): Eukaryota > Metazoa > Arthropoda > Insecta > Orthoptera > Acrididae > Schistocerca > Schistocerca piceifrons. The sequence goes on along the minus strand of NC_060138.1, from coordinate 329,304,892 downwards.
ACTGACTTGTCTGTTTGACTCGGGATCAATGTATTACAATTACAAAGATTACTTTTCTATTGTGCTTATGGCTGTAGGAGACGCCAAGAGCAGATTTGTTTACGTTGATGTAGGGAGCTATGGTAAAGAATGTGACTCGTCAATTTAAGAGGTCCAAATTGTGGAGATCAATAGAAAGTGGTTCTCAACCATTACCTGTGGAACAACCTCTTTCAGGGACGGAGAGACCTAAAATACCATACTCTTTTGTTGGAGACGAAGCGTTTGGCTTACACAAGCACCTATTCAGACCCTCTGGAGGAAAACACTTAACAGTTGAGAAAAGAATGTTTAACTCTCGACTGTGCAGAGCACAAAGATATGTGGAATTTGAGTTCGGCATTCTTAGTAATAAATGGCGCGTGTTCCATCGCCCTATCAATGTGCAGCCAAATTTTGCAGTGCTCATTGTCAATTCTTGCATTGTATTGCACAACTATGTACGGGACAGAGACGGATATATTGTTGAGGACACAACGACAATCACAGGCCTGGTAGATTTGTCAGGGGAAAATACTACAAGAGGAGGCTTGGCAGCAAACAACATCAGAATTGTGCTTAGCAGATATTTTGTGTCAGATGTGGAAGTACACCCTGGCAAATGTCTGACTGAAATCGTGTAGTGTGAAAGCGGGCACTTGGTCACGTGGGCCACTGAGCCGAGAGCCGTGTGGCGGCAGTGGCACTGGACTGCTGCAAAAAAAGATTGTATGAAGTGTCTCTTCTACAGATAGAAAATCAATGTTCTATAGCCTTCGTGAAATAAATTGCTTTTTTAAACTGACAGTCAATTCTCGATGTATCACTTTATGCTTGACCTCTGCTTAAGACAGTATTACTACTCAGGGCACATATTGGTTGAAAGCCCCGATGATGGCTGTTCATCAGTTGAAATCGATTTGCAAAAGTAAATAAATGAAACATGACTTTGCGACCGATTGCTGCATATTTGGTAATTTTATGGTTTACGGTCGCTGCACAAATTGGGAACCACATGGAGCCCACCGTTCATCTAAGATTGTTTTGACTTTCCTGTATTCTGAGCCTGTCCTTCCGACAATCATGTCTTTTTCGATGTCTTCACATTTTTCCTGCGGCCATTTCGTCTCAGCTTCCCTGCACTTCCTATTTATTTCATTCATCAGCGACTTGTATTTCTGTATTCCTGAGTTTCCCGGAACATTTTTGTACTTCCTCCTTTCACCGATCAATTTAAGTATTTCTTCTATTACCCATGGTTTCTCCGCAGTTACCTTCTATGTAAATATGTTTTCCTTCCCAAGTTCTGTGATGGCCTTTTTAGAGATGTCCATTCCTCTTCAACTGTACAGCCTACTGAGCTATTCCTTATTGTTGTATCTACAGCCTTAGAGAACTTCAACCGTATCTCGTCATTTCTTAACACTTCCGTATCCCACTTCTTTGCGTATTGATTCTTAAACTTCAGCCTACTCTTCATCACTACTATCATTCCTGTATCATTTATTATCAACTATTTTAGCTGTATATGTCACACAAAGTTTGAAAAACGACAAATTAATAAGGAAGCAACAAATTTTTATCACATAGTAATATAAACTAAAATAAAAGCTTGATTGATAGGAGGTAACATGAGATACAGCATAAACTAATGAAATATTTCTTACAGGTGGATACACCGTTATGCTGAGCAATTTGAAAGACTCTGGCGTAAGATGTTAAGTACTTACATGTGAATCAGGTAATCATTCTTTGAACGAGTTCGCCATGTTACGTAACTGACTGAAGCAGATTTCTTATTTTCAGCTGAGACTACTGAGACTGAATAACGCAATTCAAATTCTATGAGCAGAGAGCCATAGGAAACTTTAGGCACACATATAGATGAAGGATATTGAGATTATTGATGATTTTTTTTCCTTTGGTAGTGGACACTATGGCTTTGTGAAAGTTCAGTAATATGCTGATTTTATCATTATGTGGATTTATGATATATGTTTGTGAGGAATTGTGCTTAATATGCCGTGAGTTAGACACTGGGAGGGACTTTTTCTTTTGATTGTAGTGCACACTTGGAGTTATTGTGATTTAGTGACTTTTTACTGATGTAGGGAGTTTCTTATGAACTGAGATAGGCTGTTTCGGGATTATATGCTACTTGATTTGCCATACTGCGGTGATAGAACGTTTTATCTTTAAGAGCTTTTCAGAACACTATGTTTTATTGAGATTTGTGTTAGATAACAGCTACGTTTATAATCTTCATTTTACAATTGCTCTGCTCTTCTGTGTTCTAACTACACTTCTTTTTCAGTCAACAGGTCAATGACACCTTATTTAGCTATGGTCTTTGTACATAAGCGTAATAGGTTAAACATATTTAGAACTAAATAGGCACGCCGATTCTTTATTTTTTTGTATATCTCTAAGGCATTTTTTGTTGTTGTTGTTGTTGTTACAGCTTTATCTTCCTTGTGTGTGGGAAATGTTAAGCATGTTGTTCTTAGATGATAATTGTTAGTAGGTATGTGGATAGAATAAGCACTTTTGGCCACATTTTAGTATTCTCTAGTTTGACAGACAAGCTTTTTCTTTTACCAGGTACAATGACAGCTTTGTGCGCAAACCCTTTGTTCTGTTCCTTTCTCCACATTCCTCGTTAGTAGTTCCTGGAGCTTGAGAATTGGGGCAGTAGTATCCTGATTTATAATTATTTTAATTATGTATCACCTTATGTAAGTCAATCTTATACACATGAACATTGATTTAATATGTCATGATGAAGATGCGTTTCTTTCTGTTACTGAATTTTGACACATATTTGTACAATGATGCTATAATTTTTCTATTCCCATTTAATGTCTGGTATGGAAACAATGTTTTGTTCATGATTTCTTACCTAAATTTTTTGTTCCACTGATGTGAATAACCTCTTTTATATTTTAGTATGCAATCTTTACGGTATTCTATCATTTGATTACCATTAGGATTTTCAACGTTAGCTCTGTATTGTGGACTGGTCGTGACTGCCTCCACCAAACTTATTCTTTTGTGCAAACTTCCTTAGCTAATAGTGTTTTACAACATTCATTACACATCTTTCATTCTTTATCATAGCTTACGTATTTAATCTTTTATAACGATATTTATCTCCTATGTAATATTCCGACTGAACACATTCTTGAGATTCTTTATGCTTGGAATTCTGCACGGTGTTATCATTACGCAAGGAATACACATTTCACAACAAAGTTTGATTTATGACAAGGCTACTATCAACCACAAGACATCTGTTGAACTGAAACTGCGTTTTCGTCTTAATATGGAAATATACACCTGGCAGTATGTGATTGTAAGACACATTGGCTTTGAGTTGTTAGCGGAGAATTTATGGTCCGGTACGTCATCCTCTGAGTCCGCCCTTAGCTTATTCTACTTACGCAACATCTGTCGATGTCTATGGAATTTAAAACAATGTTTGTATCGCACTGAGTCTTCGACAAAATATTTACTTCGAGACACTCTTCAACGAGATTTTAGTGTTGTATAGTGTACATTGGTGTTGTCTATAATTTTCCTTGACTATACTGTATGTCATCGATGAAATACGTTTTATGCAGTGCTGTACACATACGAAATTTCAGTGAAGTGTTATCTTCATCTTTATATTGAAACAAACCTACTGTAACAACCTCACAGACTATCGGCAGTGTGTATCCATCAATCATTTTGTATGTATATAAAACATTAATGAATGAAAAAGGGACAATTGTCATCAATAACACTATTATATCACTTGAATATTATACTGAATTACACATCTGTCTTACCTGCGCCTAGTGCACACTGGTGTTTATTACTGTGCTCCTGTGCCTGTGCATGACAATTTAATACCTTTGCCACTACTGTAAAACAAGTTAATTTTTAATTCTCATTATGTTATTCCATTGTTTGATCTGGTGCTCCTTTCTATTCTATTTCATAACTCCGCTAGAGAGTTTTGTGGACTAATCTTTGTCACTTACAAATCTCACTCTCTAAAATTAGAACCAGAGAAACCGATGGGTAATGAAAGTTATGTCTGTATAATTTTTAGGTAATTTTCTTGTTTTTTAATGTCTTAGGACGTGCATGTAATATTTATATCGCTTAGTTATGCGTTTGCAGCCTCGTCAGAGATGCTGTTCTGTCCGTATATTAGTTAGGTCGTCTTTTCTCTTTGAAGCTGCTTGGGTGTTGTACACAACGGACGCAGAACATGGTACTCTACGGAAATATTTTATTGATTTGATGAAAGATCTCATTATTACAAAAGGAATATTATCAATATGCATTGAATGAGATGGGTTTATGAGATGGATACTGTTTTGAGAAGATTGGGATTTAAAGTAACGAATGAACTTGTTTCATTTTATTGCGGCAGCATTTAGATAGGCATTCTTGATTCAGCACAGGCATCCAACTCAGGAATATCATGTTATTTTTATAAAGTTTTCTCACAGATAATGTTAACGCATTTGAAAAGACGAAAAGAGAAAAAAAGGTTTAATCTTTAGTATGACAACTCTTGTGTCAGAATAAATTTTCATGTTACGTTACATTTTTGTATTTATTCAGTGTTGATATTTTATAATTGCGTTTGTAATGAAATATTTTCTTACTGTTTGCTAAGCCTTCAACGGTCAGATCTTATAAATGGAATAGTGCCAAGTAATTTTTTTGAGATGAATTTTTTTAATACAGTTTCTAGAGAAAAATATCCTGTATCATTATCCAGCCCACATTACCTGATGGACAGTCTTCTTTATGAGAGCAAAATTTTATGAGAACCAAGTTTTCATTACAGTGATTCGCTGCAATTAGTAGCAGCTTAGAAATTGAGACGTGCCTTTTCTTGTTTTTCTACGACAGCTGCTGCATTGCGTTTTCTATTATGACACAGATAAGCCAAATACAGGAGATATGAGTTTTCAGTTTCACAGGGTCAATTAACAGTGTTGAGTTTAGTTTCTCCTAGTAACGTCCAGAGCAATTTTTTTTTGTAAAATTCAGTCTTGGTTAAGACAACGCATTTTCATTTACATTTCACAGTCAGAATTGCTTCTCATTCTTGCAGACAGATTTAGTTGTTAACTGTAAACGTGAGATTAGCAGGTGCACATATTTCTTTTCTATGAATGCAGTTTTTTTGATATGCAAGAGTTCACATTCATACACAGTTTATACATTCAGAAAGAGGCAGTACAGAAGTAAAGCAAACAAGTGCACGTTCACATAAGCTTCTTTATCTTTTTTGTTTATTAAGATCACTTTCAATAGCCTATACGAAAACGTAATAGTAATTCTCGGGGAACTTCAGTTGGACTCTTTGTAACAAAAACCACGTAGTTTTCGAGAAACCTTGTAAGTAAATTTAGAGAAGCTGTTATCGAGAAAGATTGTACTATCATTCTACTGCCAGCATCATATATCTTGCGCAGGGATCACGTGACTAAGATTAAGGTAGATTAACGAGGGTGTTGAGGTGTATAGACAGACACTCATTACGCAAACGGAATAGAAAAGGGATAGAACTGGTACGAGATACCCACCATCCTACGCTGTCATGCGTTACAACACTTTTATTTGCTGAAGAGGTCAAGATATCGAATTGAGATACGCAGAGAGGCGTGTAATTTTGTTGTATGGTTAATGCTCTCTAGTTTTTCTTTTTTGCAAAATGGAAGGAGATAGTTTCCTTAGCGTCATCTAAAAGCTTGCTTGATACATATATTGATGTATCCAAGTCAAAGGTTACTACATTTCTTCGATTTGTGAAAGGTGCAATTTTACATTTCTGAACATTTAACTCAAATTGCCAATCTTCTCATCACTTTGAAATCTTGTCACTATACGATTGAATATTTGTGGAGCATTTTGAGAAATAACTTCATATAGTACCTGTATCATCTGCAAGAAGTGTGAGATTACAATTATCATTGTCTACGATGTTGTCAATGTATAGCATGAACATCTGGGGTCCCAACACACATCCCTGGGCCACAACGAATGTTACTTCCACATTTGTCGATGACTCTTTATCCAAGCTAACATGCTACCAACATACCCCAAAATCCCGTCACAAGTTTCTCTTGGTGCGCCAAATGATAATACTTTCGACAATAAGCGAAGGTGTACCTGACTGCCTTGATCCATGGCTTTCAAGGCGTCATGCGAGAAAAGTGCGAGATGAGTCTCTTATCGATGTTTTCGAAATCTAAGATGATTGGCATGAAGGACGTCGAGACACTTCACTGCATTTGAGCCCAGAATACGTTCTATTCTACAACACACTGCTGTCAAGGACAATCGACGGCCATTTAGTGGATCACTTCTGCTACTATTATTGTAGACGGGTCTGACCTGTCTTCCTTCCAACCATTGAGCATGGTTTTTTGTTCAAGGGATCTACAATAAATTATAGTTTATAGCGCGACTAACTCAGCCACGAACTTGGTATAGAATCTGACAGGAGTGCCACTGGGCCCTGGAGTTTTGTCCTATTTAAGCGGTTTCAGTATTTTTCTCAACACCATTGACATTTATATTTACATCACTCATCTTTCCAGTGCCAAAAGAATTAAATTGAGGCAATATCCCTGAATTGCCCTTTGTAATGGAACATTTGAAAATGAATTTCAGCATTTCTATTTTTGCTTTTCTCTCTTTATCAGTTATTACCTCAGAAGAGAATGTAAAAGGTTACAATAACATTTTCGACTTATTATGGTACTGACGTCAATCTAGCTATGGTTTACGTACATTGGACCCAAATCAGAATCAAAAAATTATTTCGGCTTGTGAAAATCTTACATTTACATGTACATCTGCAACTACATGATTACTCTGAAACTCACAAGTAGAGGGTTCATCGAAAAGCTACTTCTCTACAGTTCCGCTCTCGAACAGCGCGCGTAAAAAACAGGCACTTAAATCTTCTCTTGCGTACTTTTGTTTCCGTTATTTTGTTATGACGGTCATTTATCTCTACGTAGGTGGGTGCCAAACGACTATTTTCACACTCTGAGGAGAAAATTAGTGATTGAAATTTCATGAGGAGGTCTTGCCGCAGTGAAAAACGCGTTTGTTTTATTGACTGCAACGCCAATTCGTGTATCATATCCGTGGCACTCTCTCTCTTATTCCGCGGTAATACAAAACGAGCTGCCCTTGTTTGAACTTTTTGTAACCAGTCTCAGAGCAGAGCTGCTACATTTTGCTAGTGTTCTGCCTATAAATCGCAGTCTTTGGTTTTCTTTCCCCATAATGTCATCTGTTTGGTCTTTCCAAATTGCGTTATTCGTAGTTGTATTTCCTAGGTATTTAGTTGAGTTTACTGTCTTTCGATTTGTGTGAATCATCGTGTAACCGAAATTTAGCGAATTGATTTTACCACTCATGTCCGTTATGTAGAATCAATTACCACTTTTCGAACCATACAAATATTTTGTCTAAATCATTTTGCAATTCGTTAGGACTTTACATGTCGGTAAGTGACAGCATCATCTGCAAACAGTTTAAGAGGGCTGCTCAAATTGCCTCGTAAATCGTTTATGTAGATCAGGAACGGCAGAGAATCTGTAACATTTTTTTGGATTGCACCAGATATTTCTTCTGTTTTACTCGATGACTTTTCGTCAATTATTACGAACTTTGTCCTTTCTGACAGGGAATGAAGAATCCAGTCACACAGCTGAGACGATATTCCATAGGCATGCAATTTAATTGGAAGTCGCTTGTGAGTACGGGTGTCAAAAGCCTTCTGAAAATCTGAAAATATGGAATCAATTTGACGCCCCTGTCAATAGCATTCATTACTTCGTGAGAATAAAGAGCCTGTTGTGTTTCACAAGAACGATATTTTCTGACTCCGCGTTGGTTATTTGTCGCTAAATCGTTTTCTTCGAGGTACTTCACAATGTTCGAGCAAAGTATATATTCCAAAGTCCTACAGCAATTTCACGTTAGAGATATAGTTTGTGACTCAGTGGATTAATCTTATTTCCTTCTTGGGCATCGGGGCGACTTTTTCAACTTTCCAGTCTCTGGTTACGATCTGCCTCCCAGGGTAATTGTATATGATTGGTAAGTGGGGAGTTATTGTATCAACATACTCTGACTGGTATACAGTCTGCATCGAGATCCTTGCCTTTTTTCGGTGTTTTAAGCTGCTTCGCTACACCGAGGATATCCACTCGTAAGTAGTTCATGTTGACAGTTGTTCTTGATTCTAAATCTAGAATATTTACCTCGTCTTCTTTTGTGAAGACAAAAAAAAATGGTTCAAATGGCTCTGAGCACTATGGGACAACATCTGAGGTCATCAGTCCCCTAGAACTTAGAACTACTTAAACCTAACTAACCTAAGGACATCACACACATCCATGACCGAGGCAGGATTCGAACTTGCGACCGTAGCAGCAGCGCGGTTCCGGACTAAAGCGCCTAGAACCGCTCGGTCACAGCGGCCGGCTTTGAAGATCAACACGATATCAAACTATTATGTAACTTATTTGGGCGATGATTACAAAGGTATCGTGATTTGTCTGTCATCAGTAACTTCTTTTTGAAGGGAGAGGTTCGTTATATGGCTGTTAGAGAGTACCCAAGAGCTATTTCTGTTTGAATTAATCATCAACGTTTAATTTGTTGGTAGATTGCATTACAACAGTCAGCGATAACTCGATCAGAGAGCCACGCTTGCTACATAGTTTCCTCGGTAGCTCGACAGAAGTTTGCAAGCACGTACTTGCTTTGTTTGCAGCTGAGTGAGCAGCTAAACACTGGTTAAGGCTACACTATTCAGACAATGAGCACTTTGCATAACCTGAGATACATACAATCACCACCGAGCGAGGTGGTCAGCACACCGGACTCGAATTCGGGAGGACATCGATTCTAACCCGCGTCCAGCCATCCTGAATTAGGTTTCCCGTGATTTCCCTAAATCGCTTCAGGCTAACGCCGGAATAGTTCATTTGGAAGGGCACTTCCAAGTTCCTTTCCTATCCTTCCGTAATATGATGGGACCGATGATCTCACTGTTTGGTTCCCTTCCCCGAATCAACCAACCAACCATACAATCAACAACGTTCTAAGAAGAATAAAGTTGTAGCTTGTAGCCCATACCACATCCCCGTGTTAGAATCATCGTATCCGTATGAAAAAAAAATCAAAGGAACCTTATTGTTTAGTTATCGGACGTAAAATCATCATATGATTGCAACTTAGCTTCAAACTAAAAGCTCACATTAGACTAAAATTACAAAACCAGAGCTACTAACTCACCCATCATATTTACTCGCTGTCGGTTTACTACCGTCAACCTTCTTTTCCGAGAGTCTACAAATTTTTACACCTGAGAACATCTCCGGCACGTAGAGTCTATTTTATATGTACTAATTCCCAACTAGCGTTAGTAGTTTTCTCTAGAGCGAAGCATGTGCTGTTGTGAGACTTTGAGACTTCCTGACTTAAAGCTGCTTGTCAGAGTAGCACTCGAACCAGGAACTTAGTCTTCCATGGGTAATGTTCTTATCCTCTGAGCTATCCAGGCTCGGCCCACGACCCATCTTATAACTTTGAATGTGCGTTTACCTGTCTCATACTTCCCAAACTTCACAAAAGCTTTCCATCATGCCTTGGACAAATATCCTGCAAAACTTTTTCTAATTCTCTACAACTTTTCCTCGTTACTGTTCCTCCCATTGCCATAGCGACCTCTTTCCTCTTCATATAATCATTCGTCGGGCAACAGAAAATGTGACACCCTTCTATAGCACCATATTTGTAATTCTTTCAGTTTCCTCTTATCCAGTTGCCCCAGTATCGATGTTTCACCTCCACACATCCTGTGCTATAGATTTGTAGTTTCAGTAACACCTTTCTTCTTTCTTTATAATTATTTTAAACTAAATTTCCCTTACGCCATACTATATCTTACGCCTCGCCTACGTAATGTTATATTACTTCCCTAGATTACAAATTCTATCTCGTGCCTTCCTAAATTTTCGCTTCCAACTAATTGGTACCTCCTCAAGGACTACCACCTTAACGTTGGTGGGGAGGTTTGTGTGTATCAGCGATCCACTGAACAATGCTGGCGGGAGCTATGCTCATGGTAGGGTCACCCATGCCAGACAGGTAGACAGGTCAGTTGGTGAGATTCCAGACAAAGAGTAGTCCCCCCAGGGGGCTCCTGTCTTGGGAGTATGTGGGTGGCAACAACATTGGCCCTTAGCTAAGTCTGACATTACTTTCACTTACTTGTGTCAGGCTTTTTCTGTTTTCTTTCCTATCGGCCTCCCTTGGCCAACTCTTACTCCTTCGACCCCAATGGTATTAGGTTTCGAGGCCTGAGGGTGTGTTTCATTTCTCTTTTCTATTCTACAACAATCAAAGGTTGGCAAAGGACACCGGAGTCTGCTCAGGCTGCTGATATCTGTTTGCAGAAACAAAACTCTGGGAAATGTCCATTGAAATTTGAGAAATCAATCAGACCTCAAGGATTTCAATGTAGCTCTGCAACAAACCCTACTCCCACATCCTAGAAGGCATGAGTCGTGAACCACTAGACAGTGTATGACACACAGTGGATACAGGCTTCAAAGCCAATGGGAGAGGATGAAAGGCGAACTTATATCCGGCGCCTTTAAACAACCAGAACATATCGGCATAGGGAGATAACCCTGCAAGAAAATCCTGGTCCTCCTAGAAGAGGGTTGAACAGATGGCTGGTAACCAACTCTCAGAAAACACAGACTACACTCAGTACCCAAACGAGCCTCGGAAACAGGACGGTCTCAAAGGTAAATGAATAGGCTATGAAAAAGGACAAACGAAAATGGATAAATGGAAACATCAAAGTAGCAACCTGGAATGTGAGAGGAATTTCCCAAAAGGAAACAGAACTAGTAAATATACTAAGCAACGTGAGTATCGATGCTGTAGCACTCACAGAAAGTAAAAAGAAATTAAGAGGAAATAAATATATAGGGGATTACATTATGTTCTATAGTGGTTTCGAACAACATAAAAGAGCAGAGGTGTAGCACTACTCCTGCATACGAAATGGGAAAAAAATATCCAAAATTGTACATATGTAAGTGAAAGAATACTTCGGCGGAAACTGACAAGGGGTAACGCCACCTTTGTAAGTGTATACGCACCTGAAGAATGGAAAAAAGATGAGTCTGAAAACTCCTATGAAGAACTACAGAAGACTTTCAGTAAATACAGTGTTACTGATCAGATTATTATGATGGGTGATTTCAAGCCAGAATAGGAAATATCTCAGTAGCAAACGTTGTAGATCCGTTTGGAGAACCAATACGTAATGAAAATGGAAAATTACTAAGAGATTTTTCCACTTCCAACAATTTAAAAATCACAAATTCACTTTTTAAGAAAAGGGATATACACAAGTGTACTTGGGCCAGCAGAGGTCTTGGATCAATAATTGACTACATCTTAGTAAATGATAAGCTAGCGGGCCAAGTAAGGGACACAAGAGTTTATAGAGGACAAGATATAGGATCAGATCATTTCTTACTAATCTCCAGAATAGATCTTGTCACAAAATTGAAGAAGACAACAACACAAGTAACAAACCAACAACATCAAAGCGTTTATAAGGTATACTTGCTTGAAGAGGACAGTATCAGACACCTGTACCAAAGGAGATTAAATGAAGAACTAACAAACTTACAAACTAAAGACAATATATAAGAAGAATGGCAAACTCTGAAGAATACTGTATGCAGAGTAGCAGGAGAAGCTCTCTGTAAAAATAAAAGGCCTAAATACACTCCTGGAAATGGAAAAAAGAACACATTGACACCGGTGTGTCAGACCCACCATACTTGCTCCCGACACTGCGAGAGGGCTGTACAAGCAATGATCACACGCACGGCACAGCGGACACACCAGGAACCGCGGTGTTGCCCGTCGAATGGCGCTAGCTGCGCAGCATTTGTGCACCGCCGCCGTCAGTGTCAGCCAGTTTGCCGTGGCATACGGAGCTCCATCGCAGTCTTTAACACTGGTAGCATGCCGCGACAGCGTGGACGTGAACCGTATGTGCAGTTGACGGACTTTGACCGAGGGCGTATAGTGGGCATGCGGGAGGCCGGGTGGACGTACCGCCGAATTGCTCAACACGTGGGCCGTGAGGTCTCCACAGTACATCGGTGTTGTCGCCAGTGGTCGGCGGAAGGTGCACGTGCCCGTCGACCTGGGACCGGACCGCAGCGACGCACGGATGCACGCCAAGACCGTAGGATCCTACGCAGTGCCGTAGGGGACCGCACCGCCACTTCCCAGCAAATTAGGGACACTGTTGCTCCTGGGGTATCGGCGAGGACCATTCGCAACCGTCTCCATGAAGCTGGGCTACGGTCCCGCACACCGTTAGGCCGTCTTCCGCTCACGCCCCAACATCGTGCAGCCCGCCTCCAGTGGTGTCGCGACAGGCGTGAATGGAGGGACGAATGGAGACGTGTCGTCTTCAGCGATGAGAGTCGCTTCTGCCTTGGTGCCAATGATGGTCGTATGCGTGTTTGGCGCCGTGCAGGTGAGCGCCACAATCAGGACTGCATGCGACCGAGGCACACAGGGCCAACACCCGGCATCATGGTGTGGGGAGCGATCTCCTACACTGGCCGTATACCACTGGTGATCGTCGAGGGGACACTGAATAGTGCACGGTACATCCAAACCGTCATCGAACCCATCGTTCTACCATTCCTAGATCGGCAAGGGAACTTGCTGTTCCAACAGGACAATGCACGTCCGCATGTATCCCGTGCCACCCAACGTGCTCTAGAAGGTGTAAGTCAACTACCCTGGCCAGCAAGATCTCCGGATCTGTCCCCCATTGAGCATGTTTGGGAATGGATGAAGCGTCGTCTCACGCGGTCTGCACGTCCAGCACGAACGCTGGTCCAACTGAGGCGCCAGGTGGAAATGGCATGGCAAGCCGTTCCACAGGACTACATCCAGCATCTCTACGATCGTCTCCATGGGAGAATAGCAGCCTGCATTGCTGCGAAAGGTGGATATACACTGTACTAGTGCCGACATTGTGCATGCTCTGTTGCCTGTGTCTATGTGCCTGTGGTTCTGTCAGTGTGATCATGTGATGTATCTGGCCCCAGGAATGTGTCAATAAAGTTTCCCCTTCCTGGGACAATGAATTCACGGTGTTCTTATTTCAATTTCCAGGAGTGTATTTGGAATGAGGATATAATGAAAGCTGTCAAAGAAGAAGAGGATGCTTATATAAAATACTTAAGCAACCGCACAACTGAGAACAAACAATATTATAAGGAGAAGAGAAATAACGCTAAATCCGTAGTAAGGAAAGCACACCAGGAACACTCGGATAGGTTTATTTCTAATATCGAACATTATAGCCAAGGAAGACAGCAAATGGTATATAAGGTTTTAAAAATCGTAAACACAACAGAAAGAGACAAGATACAAATAAATAGTATTGAAGAAGAACAGTGGATAAATCATTACAGCGAATTGTGGTATGATCATACAGCACAAGAAACTGAAATTAAACATCTATACGAGAAAGAATTAGATAAAATACAGTCTGACGAATTCACATCTGCACTAACATCACTTAAGAAGGAAAAGCAACAGGAAAAGATGGCATTAATGCTGAATTATTAAAATATGGAGGAATGATGCTACACCGACTGCTACGTCTCTTCAATGAATGTTGGGAAAAGAAGAGTATTCCAAAACACTGGAAAACAGCTAGAGTGATATCAATTTTTAAAAAGGGAGATAAAAGATTATGCAGTAATTAGAGAGGAATAAGTTTACTGGACTCACCATACAAGGTGTATGCTAAGATTTTAAATACAAGACTTTAAAAAGTAGCAGAAGCAGTGCTGCATGAGGAACAAACGGGTTTTAGGAAATGACGCTCCACAATAGATGCAATTTTTATTCTATAGCAAATAACAGAAAAACGGAGAGAGTATAATAAAGAAACACACATTGCTTTTATTGGCTTTAGAAAAGCTTTTGACAATGTCAATAAACAGAAACTTTGGGAAATAATGACGAAACGCGGATATCCAAAACATATAGTAAATGCGATACAGTTTATATCAGGACACAAATATCAGTCTGGATCTCACTGGTAAAACAACTAATGAGATACGAACTAATAAAGGGGTACGACAAGGCTGCTGCAACTCTCCAACTTTGTTCAACATCTACATTAATGAAGTAATACATGTATGGAAATCAGAATTTCAGAAAGGACAGGGACATTCTTTTAAATAATTTACTATATGCTGATGATGCAGTGATCCTAGCAGATCACCTTTTAGAAGGGGGCAGCAGAGAAACCATTGAGCATTAGGCGCCTAATTCCGTCAGATTTATTTTTCATTCAAAGCATGGCGTTCAAGAGTAGTCTTGTTTATAAGAGACTGAATTTTATCAATTACGGACTGCTTTCATTAAAAGACATAACATTCAGTCTTCTTGTACCAGCTTTGAAATTTGTTCTCCTGCCTCACATTCTGTAAGATATTCTTCTCATTTGCCTTTGCATGAATATGATTATGACATATTCAACTGCCAGATTTCAGTCTATTGTTTGAATACGACAAGCTCGGAAAGTATAAATATGCAGATTTAAGTGTCAGTGATCTGGATCCAAAATTCCGTAAGAGGAGTGCTTTTCTACGACCTCAGATCCAAGTCACTAAAACCTTCAAAATACTTAAAAGCGACTTAGGTTTTACGGAGGATGCTGTGTCAGTTTTGGAAGTAATCAAGTTTGTATCTTAAACTCTCTTCTATAGTAATCGTCTCCTATTCTCGGAGTGTCCTTAAAAATATTCAACATCGGAGATGAAATAAAACAGCCGTTATGTAGGCTGTTTGTAAATTCCACTTGACAGACTTCTAGGACGTCTAGAGAGGAGTGAGTACTTAACATTTTGAATGGGAATCTATGTCCGGCACGTCATCCAACGCGCTACAGTGCGTCAAAGTTAAAGGTTCCGGTGCCTGCAAATGTATGTATATACAGGCTGATTCAGTGATGATATTACAAACTTTCAAGGATGATGGACACGGATAAATAGTTTGAGGTAAGAGTCCCTGGTTCGGAAGCGAATTAGTCGAAAATCAATCTATTCCTCCTAGAGTGGAATACATATACCGGTGCTGTTGGTGCTAAGAATGTGGGGTACGCAACTTACAGAGATGGTAGCACGGATCAAAACAAGAAAAAAGTCTATCAAACACCGGCTCTAAAATGCATAGCTGAGGAGCTCCGAGCCGGCTGGAGTGGCCGTGCGGTTCTAGGCGCTTCAGTCTGGAACAGCGCAACCGCTACGGTCGCAGGTTCGAATCCTGCCTCGGGCATGGATGTGTGTGATGTCCTTAGGTTAGTTAGGTTTAAGTAGTTCTAAGTTCCAGGGGACTGATGACCTCAGATGTTAAGTCCCATAGTGCTCAGAGCCATTTGAACCATTTGAGGAGCTCCGAGCAATATTTCATCTTCGCTAGTGTGAAACACATCTCCTCCACTGAACAAGTGCTCATAGCTCATAATATGTGCATTTTAGAGTCCATGTTTACTGGACATTTTTTCTTGTGCTGGTCCATACTGCCACATCTGAAAGTCGCCTGTCCTGTAATCTTAGCAACAACAGTACCCGTACATGTATTCCATTGTAAGAAGAGGCGTCAAAATGATGTTCGATTATAAATTCCGACTCGTTCGTAGGGGGCACAGGGGCCATTACCCAACAGTGATACATGTATCCTTCTCCATCTTCGTTGAAAGTTTGTAACATCATCGCAGAGTCACGCTGAATGTACATTCATTTACAGGCGCCGGGGCTTTGAACTTTGGCACTCTGTAGTGTCGTTGGATGACGTTTCCGGACATGTGTTCCTTTTTAGAATATTATGTACAAAATGGTTCAAATGGCTCTGAGCACTATGGGACTCAACTGCTGAGGTCATTAGTCCCCTAGAACCTAGAACTAGTTTAACCTAACTAACCTAAGGACATCACAAACATCCACGCCCGAGGCAGGATTCGAACCTGCGACCGTAGCGGTCTTGCGGTTCCAGACTGCAGCGCCTTTAGCCGCACGGCCACTTCGGCCGGCTAATATTATGTACACATTCCGCTCTGCAAGTCCTAAAAGTTTGCAACTGGAATTTCCGAACACCCTGTATTTCGGATGAGGCACTGGAATATGTTCGCAGTAAACGAAAGGCGCCAACAGTCCATCTGCCATGAGTGCGTTCCCACGCTGGCTTCCCCCATGATGAGGAAGCTGACGCCTTAGCGAAGCAAGCTGCGTCCATACGAACTGTTCTCGATTTGAAATTGCCTTATACAGGCTACTTACACGAGGTCAGGAGTCACGGAGAACATCAATGGCAAGAAATGTGGAACGTTTCACAAGAAAGTGAATATTCTGTGGTATTACAATCTGAAATTCCTGTGAGGTCGTGGTTTATGACGACTCATTTCGGTCGATCAACGAGTTCCACCATCATTCGTCTCCATTTTAACCGTGCCTCTTTTCATTTACATCTGTGCAGAATCTACATTTAAAACTCTACTGCTTGTGAACGTAATTCCTAGTCGGAAGCTGATGTAAATCACATTTGGTATCGGTGTCTCAAATTTGACTGTGAAAGATGGGAAGCGTAAGTAAATATTTCGAAATAACAATAATCGTAAGACGTTACTATCCAACTAATACAGCAATCTCTGATGTGAATTAAGACATTCGCGCGACTGCTACGGTCGCAGGTTCGAATCCTGCCTCGGGCATGGATGTGTGTGATGTCCTTAGGTTAGGTTAGGTTTAAGTAGTTCTAAGTTCTAGGGGACTGATGACCACAGTAGTTAAGTCCCATAGTGCTCAGAGCCATTTGAACCATTTAAGACATTCCTTTGTAAATAAGAGAGCCACGGATCGCCTTCTATATTTTGTCACTTCTCTTCTGGTTCTCTGTCTGGCAGCAGCTTACCATGTAAGCATCCTTGTAATTAGAAGTAAGAAATCTGATAATAATAATCGTAATTACTTTTATCGTCCTTGTTTTATTTGTTGATCACTGTTGTTACCTTTTGTCACTAATCATATGAAAAAGTTATTCTGTTTCAGTATATCTGAGGTTGGAAGGTGACATGTCGACTTGCGCGTCATCCACGCGCCATTAAGTACAGATTTGCATACTACAGAAAAGCCGAACCTTTGAAGTCTAAAGTTATCTTAGTCCGATTCTTGTCAGATCCGCCACCATCAGTTTTATCTGCTCGCCAACAAGGATTCGGAGCTTGACAAATAGCAATGCAGGTAATGAAATTCATTACATCAGACAATCCGCAACAGAAGTTGTAATACATCGTTATTACTCTGCTCAGTTATGTTTATCATATGTAATTCCAGCAGCAGTTGCTGTGACTCATCCCGACTTCCAAGCAATTAAAAGACGTTCATTTTTATAGTGATTGTCAAATTCCTTAAGACTATTGGCAAAAACCGGTAGCATTTATAGTATTCATATTTTCATTTCTTTGAATCGCATATGATTCAGTTTAAGCAACAGTGTGAACTGATAACACAAAAATGTCTGCTTTGTGGGAAAATAGTGACGAACTTTTGATTCTGTAAACATCCGTTAATGTGTTTTCTCCATACAGTTAAGCGTACAATGAAAACATGTGTTCTAGATGGTTAAATAGAGTACAAACTCTGGAGGTCAAATAAAAAAATGGATGTATGGAACTCTGCAGACTTCTAGCACAGCGACCATTGTTGGGGCTTCCCTTGACGCGGTAGCAGAGGCGCGCCGGCAGTAGTGTGCACTCCTTGACAACGCTAGCACCTCGCTCTACGTGAGCGGCCTACTGCGAACGTATGAAGATGGTATCTCTTCTTTCAGACATGTCCGAAAGAACAGATACTATCCTCATATAGGTAAGGCTAACCGAGTCCTGTAAGAGTTCCGGCAATGCGTGTGCATCCGCACAGATACCATCTTCTTATAGTTAAGGCTAACCGGCCATTGAACTTCTTCTGTGCGGATGCACACGCATTGCCCGAACTCTTACGGGATTCGGTAAGATTGTCTGCCGCGAGTAATGAGTGTAATGGGCAGGGGCACTACGAATGTACTACACATTAAGTTGGTAATGTGGGTCTCATGGGGAGCGTGCAAGGGATAAAACCCTGCAGTCGCAGTATCCTCTCTGTCCTCGGTTGCTCAGATGGGTAGAGATTCTGCCATGCAAGCAGGAGATCCCGGGTTCCAGTCCCCGGTGAGCCACACATTTTCAACTGTTCTCGTTCTTGTATATCAACGCCTGTCGGCAACTTAGGGTCTTGATTTAATTATCATTTATTGTGAACGTTGCCTGCCGTGGGACATCGTGAATGTTCCAGCGATCTAGTGTTAATCGGTGCTATGCGGTTACTCTGTCCTGTGTGCGCCGTGCAGCCGTGTTACAGCAAGTGGCGGAGTGCTTGAGAAGACGTGCTGCCCGCTGTGAAATACTTATCACACAATTTTGAGAAAGATATTCAAATTGATCCTTTCACATCCTATAGCCTGATATCTTCGCTCCACACAGGACTGAATTTCTTTTCGTTATTTGTTATGGTTACTGTGTTGCATCAAATTAAGTAAGTCATTGCAGGAAATTTGAAAAGCTTGCAGAGATAAAAACGCCTTGCATAGACTTTGCATATGGTTTAATTTTGGTCGTACATCGCTAATGTCGCTAACACAGTGAAACATCGAGAGGTGAGCGATATCTGTTTCCGTTCTCGACAAACTGGTTTTTATAATTATGGCAGGGTAACTCGCAGAGTGCCATTGCTGTCCACGACAACTTGAATCATGTACGATTAATTCTCGAAAGTTTTTTTATGTATTGAGACATGGAAGTAAATATAGTGTTTTAACGCTGGAAATATAAACTTTTTTTTAAAAAAAAATGTAAACATCATAGATGAATACTGTGACACAGCACATGTTAATATTTACAGTATTCTTTGTGGGCTACTTAGCTGTAACGGAGGCCAGTTTGTAGTTATGTCACAAGATGTAAGAGGTAAGTAACTAAATATTTTAATTTCTTCAGTTTGCATTTACACCTTTTGTTTATTTACAGCATTTAGAATGCTTTATAGTTACATGTAATGATATCAGTGTGCCAATTAACCTTTTCAGCAACGCTGATATTCTAATTCAGTTTCTCTTATACTGTGGTGCCAAGTACCAGATATAACTGCCCGTCACAATATTCAGAATTCACACGTCCCATAGAACAATTACAGCAATATGAGTGTTCCCATTGATCAAAAAGTGATTAGTAGTTACGTAGGGCCATAAATAGCATTATCGATTTCAACTACAGTCATATGATGCTAAATTCGACACTTGATTGCCAAATACCGAATATACTTTAGACAAACCTTTATGCTCAAGACAATAATAATAAAAATAGTGACCCCTTTGATCGGACTGCAAATGCTTGCATAGTATTCAAAGCCAACAGAAAAAGCTCCCATGCACAAAATATGTGAGTGCAATGCGAAAAAGTTCCAATAACTCGTACAATATAGCATACCATCCAACATGTCTTTCACAGTGGTACGCAATATTAGAACGAATAAACGATACTTTCTACTAAGAACTAAAAAGCAACATTTGTTTAGGCAATGTAATTAACTATTTAGTAATATGTAGCTGTCGAACATGAGTTTCATTTAAAATGCTATTCTGCAAAACTTCAAATCAGCTACTGGTTTAAGTTCCCATTAATTGTCTTAGTCAACAGGTGGTGACATTCATTATTCTAGGTGAGTACCACGCCTGCTTTAAGGTACAGCAGAGCCTCAAATTAATTATTTTACACATCTATAATGGTTGTCAAGGCTCACAATATTCTTTCCAACTCAAAAATATCTGCAAAAATATGTCTGAAAGCAAAAATTTGCAATGTTTATATCAAATATCACAATGTTGTTTTTCACATACACACATATTCGTGAAATTAGTGCCAAAAACATGATTGTCAACACTAGTTAAATGCTATTTCCTTACCTAAGTAGTTACAAACAACATGATAAACTAACAGTTGACATTATAAGTTAGGACTAGGAGATCAATGTCATAAAACTAACCTGACAAGGCATACAACTGCAGGCAACTTAGGTTAGCTAAAATACTCTGCTAAGCAGGCAAGCACTTCAAGAAAGAGGCAGTCTGATTTACTGAAAAATGTAGTTAATTGGAATTACACTTGATGTATGTTACAACACACCCTGAAATTAAATATTTCAACATCTAAATTTTTCTCAAGCATTATTTTAGGAGGGCCAAAGATAATGCATCATTTTGTACATTACAAAAATATAATTGATGATACTGATTGACAATCATTGCTTTTATTAAATGTGGCTCAGGACTACTAGAGGTTATGTACAATAACAATTTACGACGAAGGCAGCAATATTTACCAGATAGAACTATAGCGTCCTGCCACTCTAAACGTTTGTAGACATATTTTCTATAATCAACTATTAAATAGCACCAACATTTAATGAAAGGTATACAATTGTGAATAGTATATAATGAGACAACACACACAAGCACATACACAACAATCCAAAAGACAAATTGAGCAATGTGTTAGGAAGGATGGAAGGAGGTGGTGTGACGATCTTATTGGGGTAAAGCTCTTGAATGATGATTATTTCTTGTTACACTACCAGAGCTATTGTGTGTTTTGACACATATCACGACCAGGGTTGATGAGAGAGTTGACAGAGGTACAAAGAAGATGATACAACAAGACAGACCTGATACCTTGAAAGTAAACTCTTTGATAAAATTATTTATTATTCATCAAGTACAAACACACACACACACACACACACACACACACACACACACACACAGACAGACACACACACAGACTCCTACTTAATAATATTACCAAAAAGACCTATAACCTGTAACCCATAACTTATAACTCATAACCTGTAACTGATAATTCATAGCTCATAACCCTTAATCTTAACCCATAATTCACAACCCATCAACAGAAGATCTAATGGTAAAGTGTACCATTTACCATTTAACTATTTACCATTTAATCATTTACCATTCACCATTTACAGTTCACAATTCTAGCATTCTGAGATTACACCAATCTACCATGCTATTGTTCTAGTACTCTAGCATTCTATAATTCTAGTCTTCTACTGCTCTAGTCTACTATCGTTCTAGCACTCTACCATTGTAGCATTGCACTGTTTTAGTGTTCTACTATCTTCTCATTCTAGTATTCTACTATTTCATTTGCATGTAAAGCTACAAAAAGTGTCTGAAGCCATAGTACTGATCACAATTAATTGCCTTCTGCTAACATGCTATTGATTACACAGTATCAAGGTAAATCCTACTTTACATTACGTAGTTGTTGAATCAAACAATATGTTTGGGCTAATGGCATTCATTCCACAATTGTCCTAATAGTATGAATTGTCTTAATGTTTAGTTTGTTGGAAAATAAACAAAGACGAAACAGCATACTAAATGGTCTACAAAAGACAATGGCGACTGACCATCATTGGTCACTTTCCATCACTGACCAGTTCCATAACCATCATTGAGCACTGGTCATCAGAACTGACCACAGACCATCATAGACCTATTCAGTCATCATCATTGACTGCTGACCATTCTTTCGATTCCTGATTATCATTGACCACTAAAATTGACCACTGACTATCATTGACCAACCCAGTGATCATTATTCCCCACTCATCATAAACTGGCCTACGGTTTATGAGTTAGAGGTTACATCTTCCAGGTTACAGATTATGTCTCATTGGTTATGGACCAAAGGCTATGGGCTATGGATGTTATCACAGTAGTGCCAATAAGCAAGCTGTATGTATTGTAATAGGTAATACAGACTATATAGATATGGAAATATTTAATGTCATGCTTGGTTGTGGTTGTAAAGTGTGTGTAATTTTGCATTTTTTAGAAATAATGGAATTTTATTATACTTCAACGTTTGTAGAGGTCTGCAGTTTTCCTTCTTCCAGTAAGCAGTCTGCACATGTGTGTGTGTGTGTATGTGTGTGTATGTGTGTATGTGTTTACGAAAAACATGCAGTCCTAAAGCAGAGACTGCACACCAACCAAAGCAGAGACACGAAACGGCATTAAGAAGACGCTGACCCGCGCACCAATGGAAAGAGCAGCAGTACCACACCTCCAGGACGACAGAATTCAGCGCCAGCTGTCAACGCTAATTTAAACAGACGCCCATCGCTGGTCGCGTCCAGTTCCGTCAGAGACATCAAGAGCATTAGTACTGAGTAGTATGAAGACAGCACTTAGCTTGCGTTCTGCGAGTAGTAATAGAGAGTAAATGTAATTGGGTGTATGAGGCGCAGGAATCACATCTAGACACCTCATAATGAGAAGTTATGTTTCTTTCCTTTTTAGAAATAAAATAGTCTATTAATCTGAACGTGTTCAGTACAGATCATTTGGGGATCCCTGCCACTGACCATAGCAACTTCTCTCCTACCTTGTTTGTGTTGCTACTGACTCGCACAGTAGACGACACAACAACAACAAAATTTACTTTAAGTGCTATATTAAATGGTTCAAATGGCGCTAAGCACTATGGGACTTAACATCTGAGGTCAGCAGTCACCTAGACTTAGAACTACTTAAACCTAAGTAACCTAAGGACATCACGGACATCCTTGCTCTAGGCAGGATTCGAACCTGCGACCGTAGCAGCAGCGCGGTTCTGGACCGAAGCACCTAGAACTGATCGGCCACAGCTGCCGGCAGTGCTACATCACAACTGACTAAACCTCTAACATTTTCCTTCCTAAATTGTCATTTATCATGTTATTTGTAACTATTTACGTGAGAAAACAGCACTGGAGTACTTACTTTGGAGTTGACAATCATGTGTGTATGTGAAAAACAACATTATGATACTTGATGTAAACACTGCATTGTTTTGCAGACTTTTTTGAGTTGGTAAAAGAATATTGTGACACTTGGCAACCATTACAGACGCGGAAAAATAATTAATATGAGGCTCTGTTGTGTCTTAAACCAAGCATAGTACTCAGATCGAAGAATGAATATCACCATCTGTTGGCTAAGACAAGCATCAGTAACTTAAGTCATTAGTTGTTTTTATTTCCCGTTTTTAAAATTTTACTGGCTAGTATTTAAAGTAAAACTCTTGTCTGACAGCTAAATATTACTAATACATTAATTACTCTGCATAAGCAAATGTTACTCTTTAATTGTTTGTGGAGAGTATGATTTATTCGTTCTAATATTCCATGGCGAATTATATACAGCTTTCAATTAAATTTACCGATGCAACCGGTGAACCAGTTTATAACTGATGTTTTGAAGATTGTAAATTTCGTCATTTTATACAATTCAGGAACTTTTTAAAGTGTTTGACATATTATCAGGCACGCTCTGATTGGAGGAGAGGAGAGGAAGAATGTGATATATATTTTTGATAAATAATTTAGGACGTTTGGATACTTTTGAGCACAGACCAGGTCTGCAGTGTTATTAGTTCTTACATTTTAATGTGGCTAAAATACTAGACTCTGATTTTAGGAGAGAGGAATGTGACGTTTTTTTCTCAAGAATAATTCATCCTGTTGAGACACTTTCAAGCACAGCTCAGGTGGGGCTGCACTTTAACTGGCTGTCTCATTTTTATGATGGCTAAAATACTCTCTGATTGGAGGAGAGGAGAGGGTGGTTTTTCATTATGTAGTGATGTAGTGTGTGTGTGTGTGTGTGTGTGTGTGTGTGTGTGTGTGTGTGCGTGTGCCTACGTAATTCAGAAACAAATATTTTTGATTTTTACTCTCCTTGACTTTCACAGAACTAACATATACCTTTGACCTGGGCCTTTCTCTCTCTCTCTCTCTCTCTCTCTCTCTCTCTCTCTCACTCTCTCACCGTGTGTTTGTGTTTGTGTGTGTTTTAATTTTGATGAATTGGAGGAATTTGACTTTGCAAGTGTCAAGCTTATAAGTAATTGAATCTGCCCCTACAACCCCCACTAACACACGCACTGTTCCAAGTCAAATGGATGCACTGCTGGATTGTGACTTCACTGATATCGCATACTTCAGTACGTCGGTTAAGTGGTGTTCCAGAATCGGGATAGCCGTACTACTTACATAACATTCTCGAATAACGCTAATTAAGATTTCAGACATTGCAACTTGGAACACAAACCTAAATCCTTGTCCACTTCGAGTGAAAATAGGTAGTACGACGGCTAGGAGTGGCGCCGTGTAGTCTTTTCAGACATGTGCCGGTTCTGCACACAGCATCTCAATAGACATATCCGTCTCTGGCGCCTGTCATCATCACACGGCCGCTATACATAGCGTGACTCCTCTGGGTGCCGTTCGATACAGAGCGTGATCACTTCTGTTTCGCATAGCCGGTGGATGGTCGGCAGGTGTTACAAATCTGACGTGTCAGGGCCGAACGCTGTACTCTACATTCGACATCTCGTGACGTTATCTCTCACCCGTAGACAACACCATTGGTTGCCAATAGACTAGCACGCTAATTCTCTCCAGTCACTACGACCGATGGGCTCTGGAGTATAGTGTTGAAACAACACTGAATGACCTATCTGTGCCTGTCATCATAGCTCACAGTGTTTGAGTCGAGTGCCAGACAGGTTAGAGCCATTACTGCAGCCAGCGATCACAGATCTCTACGACATTTAAGACTCTGTATACCCACACGTCACCCATAAATTTAATCATGTATTCTTCCAACTATGCTGCATATACGCAATCAGAAACATTTTCTTGTTTTCTATCCTTCCTGGCACGACAGTTGCAATGGCGAACAGTGTATGTTCTTCACTTGTAGGCTTCTCTGAATTTCTACCTTCTTAATATAAATAAGAATTATGACATCGAAGGTTGTCGTTTAGTTCTTGAAGATGTAATTTTGTTAGTTTATTCAGCCTTCCATTATCCAAAAGGCTGGTCGGATGTACGTCTGCCGAATACATACTTCTCAAAAGCAAATCTAATACTCGTTCATTATCTATTTCCTTTCTTTTGTTGTGATCGTCAGTTTATAGCCGACCAATGGTTATTTTCCACATATGTCTGTCCGTGCATTGTGACTATGCGAGGTGACGAAATGACGAAGCGCTGGACTCGTGTTTCAGGAGGACGGAGGTTAAAACCCTGTTCAGTGATCCACCTTCAGTTTTACAGTGGTTTTCCAAAACTGCTTAGGTTCCCCGTCTGAGCTTGTGTGCTATGTCTGATAGCCCCGTAGTCGATGGTACCGTAAACTCTTACTTCCTTCCTTTCTTTCCGGTTGTGTCATAATAATAATACACTCCTGGAAATTGAAATAAGAACACCGTGAATTCATTGTCCCAGGAAGGGGAAACTTTATTGACACATTCCTAGGGTCAGATACATCACATGATCACACTGACAGAACCACAGGCACATAGACACAGGCAACAGAGCATGCACAATGTCGGCACTAGTACAGTGTATATCCACCTTTCGCAGCAATGCAGGCTGCTATTCTCCCATGGAGACGATCGTAGAGATGCTGGATGTAGTCCTGTGGAACGGCTTGCCATGCCATTTCCACCTGGCGCCTCAGTTGGACCAGCTTTCGTGCTGGACGTGCAGACCGCGTGAGACGACGCTTCATCCAGTCCCAAACATGCTCAATGGGGGACAGATCCGGAGATCTTGCTGGCCAGGGTAGTTGACTTACACCTTCTAGAGCACGTTGGGTGGCACGGGATACATGCGGACGTGCATTGTCCTGTTGGAACAGCAAGTTCCCTTGCCGGTCTAGGAATGGTAGACCGATGGGTTCGATGACGGTTTGGATGTACCGTGCACTATTCAGTGTCCCCTCGACGATCACCAGTGGTGTACGGCCAGTGTAGGAGATCGCTCCCCACACCATGATGCCGGGTGTTGGCCCTGTGTGCCTCGGTCGTATGCAGTCCTGATTGTGGCGCTCACCTGCACGGCGCCATACACGCATACGACCATCATTGGCACCAAGGCAGAAGCGACTCTCATCGCTGAAGACGACACGTATCCATTCGTCCCTCCATTCACGCCTGTGGCGACACCATTGGAGGCGGGCTGCACGATGTTGGGGCGTGAGCGGAAGACGGCCTAACGGTGTGCGGGACCGTAGCCCAGCTTCATGGAGACGGTTGCGAATGGTCCCCGCCGATACCCCAGGAGCAACAGTGTCCCTAATTTGCTGGGAAGTGGCGGTGCGGTCCCCTACGGCACTGTGTAGGATCCTACGGTCTTGGCGTGCATCCGTGCGTCGCTGCGGTCCGGTCCCAGGTCGACGGGCACGTGCACCTTCCGCCGACCACTGGCGACAACATCGATGTACTGTGGAGACCTCACGGCCCACGTGTTGAGCAATTCGGCGGTACGTCCACCCAGCCTCCCGCATGCCCACTATACGCCCTCGCTCAAAGTCCGTCAACTGCACATACGGTGCACGTCCACGCTGTCGCGGCATGCTACCAGTGTTAAAGACTGCGATGGAGCTCCGTATGCCACGGCAAACTGGCTGACACTGACGGCGGCGGTGCACAAATGCTGCGCAGCTAGCGCCATTCAACGGCCAACACCGCGGTTCCTGGTGTGTCCGCTGTGCCGTGCGTGTGATCATTGCTTGTACAGCCCTCTCGCAGTGTCCGGAGCAAGTATGGTGGGTCTGACACACCGGTGTCAATGTGTTCTTTTTTCCATTTCCAGGAGTGTATTTCGAATATTCCATGAGAACTCTCCCACTTAAAACATGCTGGACAATGTATTAAATAACATATTTGTTTCCATACCCCTCACCTCCCTCCCTCCCTCACACACAGACACACACACACACACACACACACACACACACACACACACACATCTGTTCGGCGAATGACTAGTAACCCAGACTATTTACTTACAAAGGAAGTGGAAGCTCTGCACCTGATTGTGAGCCACCTGGCGTATCACTCACTGCCATTCATTGCCGACGTCTCACTCGGTGTTGCTTATCTTCATTATCTGATGTCTGTAAAACATGTTGGCTCTTATCGGAGAGTGAAAATTTTTTGAAGGCTCCATCGCGCTTACCTGCTTGGCTTGTCAACACTCACGTACTTGAACGATTTATGTGACTGTATATAGGACGCTGCCACGATAAGTCGAGTAGCATTCGTGCTCACTTGTGTACTCTCACCTGTATAGCAACTGTGATGAATCCTTCTGCGTGATGTTATACTGAAATAGATGACCATACGCTATTTGTAGTACTCATTTCGCCCCAAAATGTAAGTCGCCAGTTTGTTTCCTACCTTGCAGCCTCATGTTTTGCTGGCCGTTTACATATGGGTACGTAACTGCTTACTTGTTTGAGCCACAAGCAGCTTATTTGAGGTGTAAGATTCAGTATCCCAGTCAGCATAATGCAGATTTTCCGTAGTTTCATTGCTCGCTTTCTTGGAGGTGGCAAGAACTGTAGTTTCAAAAATATCGCGGTTACCTTAGTTTATCAATTACCTACGAACTGCGCAAATACTTGCTCTCTAATGACCACGCCGCACGGAGTGGCCACGCGGTTAGAGGCGCCATGCCACGGATTGCTCGGCCGCTCCCGCCGGGGTTCGAGTCCTCCCTCGGGCATGGGTGTGTGTGTTGTTCTTAGCGTAAGTTAGTTTAAGTAGTGTGTAAGTTGGGGGTTGGGTTGGGTTGTTTGGGGAAGGAGACCAGACAGCGAGGTCATCGGTCTTATCGGATTAGGGAAGGATGTCGGCCCTGCCCTTTCAAAGGAACCATCGCGGCATTCGCCTGGAGCGATTTAGGGAAATCACGGAAAACCTAAATCAGGATGGTCGGACGAGGGATTGAACCGTCGTCCTCCCGAATGCGAGTAGTGTGTAAGTCTAGGGACCGATGACCTCAGCAGTTTGGTACCTTAGTAATCCACACACATTTGAACATTTGCTAATGAGCGCGATGTTGTTGTAGCGTTAAACTATAACCATACTTCTACATGTCTTTGGGCTACATACTGCTATTTGTGAAATCATTTATTGCACATGTGGCACTGAAATAGTTAAGAAGAAACGCCTTCAACTAAAATACATTTTGCTCTCTGTGACACTAATTATTTATATCTGCTGAGTACCAAAGACATTTTTAGCTATGTATTTTCCTTCTTTGTCGAGGAAGTTTGGATCATTAGAGGATAGAGGAGATCACTTTTCCTTGAAGTACCACGTTTGTGAATATTGCTGTCATTCTGAAACTCGAATGAACCAGTAACGATATGATTCATTACAGCATAAATTTGCTGCGATTTTGTTATTGGTATTACTAATCCCTAAAATAGATAAATCACATACTTAGTTCAATTTAGTCTGAAAGCCTTAATGTCGTTCTTGCTGAGACGAAAAGTTATCGCGAGGTATCATCCAACCGAAAAGCAATGAACTGAAATATGAAAATAAGTGGACTGTATATATAAATCTTCAGACTTAGCAATCACTTATAAGACAAAAGTGAATGAATATATTTCTATTCAAAATTAAGTTCTCATC
Organism: Schistocerca piceifrons; assembly: GCF_021461385.2. Taxonomy (NCBI): domain Eukaryota; kingdom Metazoa; phylum Arthropoda; class Insecta; order Orthoptera; family Acrididae; genus Schistocerca; species Schistocerca piceifrons. Next base: position 329,276,124 of record NC_060138.1, on the reverse strand, counting down.
AACCGTCGATTACTCTATCCTGTGTCTTACATTTACTGGTATAACATTTTTGATGTTTCAGATTTACCATTGGGTACATTTAGGTTGACGAACCATTGTGTCATAGGTTTCATATTCTTGCGTACTTGTTACTCACAAACTTACTGCCAGATGTTGAGAATTAAGCATTTTCTTTTGTTATATGAGCGAAAAGACCAATCCTTGTTGCTATTCAAACAGCGATTTCTGCTATGTAGTAAAACAATATTTAAACATAGACTTTTCGTATACTTTATTTACAAAATTCCTTCCAGTATGAATACAAAGAGTATAAAAAGGTACCAATCAACAGGAGATATTGAAGACGTTGTGCTGTGATTTCCGTTGATCACATAACGTGGGTCACATAACGTTGATCACATAACTGGCAGCGGCTGGACCACGCCGTTGCTTCTCCACGCAGGCAGTCTCGTCTGGCAGCGCCCACGAGCATTCAGTGTGAGGTTCGGCTGCCGCGATCGGCGCCCCGGTAGCCCTCTGCAACATAGACAACACGCACATAGGCATCACTACACATGCTTAGTCCCCAATTTTCATGTCACGAAATAATGCATCTGAAAGGACTGAAACGTCAACGAGAACTAAATTATGTTTACAAAATCTGACTAATTTTTGATTGGTGTTACGAAATGTACATCCAGTAGCATGCAGTGGTCAAAACATTTGTTCAAGGACACAGAAGCTGATAAAATCATGGTGACTGACAACAAAACCAATTCTTTTAGATTACTGAGAAATAACGACAGTCAGCGTGTTGTAATTCCCTTCATAGCAAGTTGCAACGCGTACAGGGACTGCCGACCACAGATTTTGGGTCATATCGCAAGTGCTGTCGGTGATTTTTACAATATGCCTGCTTCATTTTGGGGTTCATATCTTCAGTTCCGTTCACTGGCAAAGCAACTGTAGTGCAACCCCATCTTCAGAAAGCCGTCATGTAGAGTATGTATCCAGTCATTTAGTAAGTCCATGCTTTAGCGAGAATTCAGGGTCAACTTTTAGGTATATATTACTGAGAAGCATAGATATGTCTTTGAACCCGGATTTGAGTTGTTAAGTGAACAAAGCGTTCGGAATAGCGGAGACGCGGTGTTCGACGAACCTATTATAGCGAACGCCGGGCACTGAAATGCGTTTATCTGTTATTAGATCATGGATGACAAAAGTCGTTTAACTGTATCGATGTTTTGACTTTCCGGAGGAAACTGAGTGAACAAGGGAACAGGAAAACTAGATTATTTCTCGAAAGTGAAATGAAGGCAAGTGATACTAAATACAATACGTTTTGAAGATAACTTTGTAAATAAGTTGTCAGTATTCAGCGAATTGAGCGTAAGTAATATAATGGGCTTACAACATGTACCACGTTTTGTAAACGCAATAAGTAGCAGTTTCCGGTAAGAACATGTGTATTTTAGACTATACGTGTTTTTCGGTTATCCGTGTTGTCCAAGAACCGTAATAAACCGGATAACAGCGAGTCTGCTGTATAGAATACCATTTTTTTGTAACTTACGATTAGATTAATGCTCGTAAGGGGAGAGACATATAAATATTATAGTTATTTTCCCCTGTGTCACTTTAATCATAACGTTGATGGCAGTAGCGCGGGTGTTTGGACATGTTACCAAGACTAAATTTTAAAAAGTATGATAGGTCTTTCACACGTAACATTCTGTTATTCTCAGAAATTTGTGTGACACGACTCGCTTCAGTGTACATTCAGCGCTCATTTTCGGACATAGGGAACATTAACCTTTTCGTTCTTTTTCCTGTTTGACCACCTCTTCAGCTCTAGTCTGTAGTTTGTGCTCATTCTATACGGTCTAAAGGATTGAGGAGTTGCAACAGACAAATTGAGTCACATTGCGCTATCTGTGCTCTGTTGCGCTAAACTTTAAACACGGACCCTGTTCCAGCAAGCACTCGCATGCGCAACACGCGACGTACGCTGCGTCACGCAGTGCTTGGCAGGCAAATATACATATGGTCCCCGTCACATGCGTGACCTGTTGCTTTGTTGCCGAGACGCCGGAGTAGAAACAAACAAGTGCCACCGCGCACCGCCCACGCAACAAACCAACCTCGTGACGAAACACGCCGAGTCAGCAGTGACGCTGCAGAAGGACTCTCTCTGCTCATGGACTCTGACATACCTCAGCACGACCTGTTGAACAGTTCACCTGTCTAAATGTGAACTAGGAACTGAAGTAAAGGTACGCGATCAAAAAACTATTTTCTAATCAGTCAATTTTTTCTGTCTGTTAAACTATACTTTTTAGTGATTCAGTCATGTGACTGAGACAGCAAAGTGTGCTATTTATAAGCTTTTCTAATGTTTTGGTAGTCTGATAATAATAGGGCTTCTCGTCAAAAAGTGTGTACTATCGGTAACAGCATCTGCCATAAACCCAATGTGAATGTAAACTGTTTCGCCACCGTTTATTTAATTTGTACAGATTTCACGGTGTTATACTATTCTTTTCCATTCTCCGCCTACAAGAGGATTGTCGTTGTGATAGGGCTATGGAGACGGATACATTACTTTGTCTTTATAGCCCTTCTCACGTCAGGTGTTCCATATACCACTAATCGAGGATCGTCTAATATCATAATGCTTCCTCGACATTTTTGTTTTTTGGTTTCAGTTTTCTACCGTCGTTTACGTATAGTGTCTTCAATAGAAGTACGGAACTATTGAGTTTTGACAATTTGTGAGCGGGCTGGTTAAAAAATTTTGCTATTTGTAGAAAAATCGCTCGAGAGAAACGATTCATAGCACACAATTTTATGACTAAATAGTAACTGAATCTATTCTTGTTTACATGAAACACACACAACCCGATTACTTTTAAAAACTGTATGAAAAGTGTATTCTGTCGACCAAATTTACACTTGACTTACGTTATTACACAATATGTACAAAACAAAATAATATTAATTTCACTGAGGGCAAGAAAAACCTTTGTGAACCGTTCCACTCTCTAAAGGCGCTCGGAAAAATACGAGCACTTATATTTTTCTGTACGAACCCTGATTTCTCTTATTTTGTCGTGATGCTCATTTCTTCCTATGTAGGAGGGTGCCAACAGAATATTTTCGCAATAGGAGAAGAAAACTGGTGATTGAAACTCGTCGCAACGAAAAACTCATTTGTTTTAATGACTGCCACTCCAATTTATATATCACGTGTGTGGCACTATCTCCCGCGATAATACAAAACGAGCTGACCTTCTCTGAACTTTTTCAATGCCATCCGTCAGTCTCACCTGATGCGGATCCCACACTGCACAGCAATACTCCAGAACAGAGCGGAGAAGTCTGTTTAGTGACCTGTCGCACCTGCTAGGTGTTCTGCCAATGAATCGCAGTCTTTGGTTTGTTCTCCCCACAGTATTTATCATACAGTATGAGTAACAGAAAGGATCGTTTGATGCGACCCAATCTGAGGCATCAAGAAATCATTAATTTCGTAATGGAAAGAAGTATGGGGAGTAAAATTTGTAGAGGCAGACCAACCTTTGAGTAAGGTAAGTATGTTCAGATAGATGTAGGTTATGTTAGTTATGCAGAGATAGAGAAGGTTGCACATGACAAACTAGTGTGCACAGCTGCCTGAAAGCAGTCTTCGAACAGAAGACAACGACAACAGAAACAACAACAACATGAACGCCTTATCTACGTTGGGCAAAGAGCTTTCCATTTTGCCACGGAACTTTCTGAGAACAGTGAACTGTGATTAGTGTTAATTTTGTTATTCCAGAAAGAGTGTTATCAGTATTTTATACAATGTGTACCACATTTGTGCCTCAAAGATATTTTCGTGGTGTGATTTCACCTAGACACCTTGACACGCAAGACTCTCAAAACGATGGTCATTGTGTTATCTAAACTTTGGAAATTACCTATATAAATGCGTAAACTTCGTTTCTCAGAGAGAGATTTCCTCCCTAATATCATTTCGCAGCGAAAAAAATAAAGTATTTAGTATTCCTGACAAGAAATTACATTCTAAAACTGCATTTCAAATGGTAGATTTTTATCGATTTCCTCCTGAACGTTATTCTCTGAATACTGTTCATTTGCTCGATTCTTCCCGTTTAAGTACTCTCTGACACAACAACTTTCGTCTCCTTGGCAGAAATCATCCCACTTTGCAACGAGTTACGGCAGGAAAATCTATTTCAAGTATGGTGACTGCTGTATCACAAATTAAGAGACAAATTTGCTTAAAAATATCATGAAGGGTTGACTCATTTTTCTACAAAACGATACTTCAACAGAATTTATAAGCTTTCTGGTTCAATATCTATAAGCTTATAAATCTGTAAGCTTCTTATTGTGGAACATAGTACATAATAAGTAGGAAGTAGTTGTCAGTTGTGTGATAATGAAACTACTTCGTGCTGCAACTTGAATTTCATGTACCCTAAACAGCTTAGTGTCAAGTCTACGAAAACTACAATCTCAGAGAGAGAGAGAAAATATCTGTGGCAGCTAGAAATAAACGTCCTCTCATTTATTACTTTTATTGCTACAGATACAGCGATTTCTTTTCTAAGAGACATATTATTTAAGCTCTAAAAGGAACCATATCCTTCGATAACCAAGTTCTATTGATGCCAAATATTGAGATGAAACAGAGGAAACTGTGTCTAAGATTGTAATTCCAAGGTAACGCTCTGTATGGTCTTGCAAAAATTGTTGTAGAAAAAGCAATGAAATGAGACATCGTGTTATAGAAGGATGGTATGGATTTAACGTACAGATAAAATACAACATGAAGAAATGTTATAAGTAAACGAAAATCAGGTTTATACGCGAGGCAAATGCTAAAGGAACCAGTAAGAGTTTTTATGCATATATACTGCAATGGCGAGTGAAAGTTTGTGCCAAGGGCGCGAATCGAACACAGGTCTCTTGCTTACTAAGGCAGGTTGCTGGCCGCTAAGCCACGTTTGCACAGGGGTTCGCACAGCTGCACGAATTACCCAGGCAGGTCTCCCTCCTCGAACCAAATTCTCATTGCCACACGAGTCTACTTTAAATTTTCCGTTACGCACGCTCCTCACTAGCCACCCCACTCTATATACAAAAAATCAGATTTGATCCATTATAAGTGGTTCTGAAAGCCTGCGACTGTGAAAACAATAGGTTTGTTTATAAATAACTCATCTGCTACCAGTCACGATTTTCTTTATTTTATTTTTCCAAGACGCGTTTCGAAAAATGACTCCCATTTTCAAGTGTTTTTTTGTGTTTGTTATGTCATTTCTATGTGATGTTGTCGAGGTGTGAGATTCTGCTTCATTTCTTTGATTTTGCAAAATAGATATAAGTCAATTATGACCCAAATTGTTAAGGTAAATAACCTCTATACAAAAGCATGTCATACCCTGTGGAAGACCTATAATGTCATCTCTGTTGACTACTTGTGGAAACATCTGTGTAACTGTTTTGTTTATGAAAACGTTTTCGATGTTTAAAAGTGTACAACAAGTTGTGTGTGATGTTTAGTGTGTGTGTGAGACTCTGCACAAATGGGCCATAAGGAAACTGTAAGTACAAATTCTTATAAATTTCGCCACTAACTTCACAAAAAGATCGATAACCAACTAAAAATCGCGTGTTTTCTTATATATTGCAGTAAAGTCAACGAAATTAAGCACAATCTCACACATCGACAACATCACATAGAAATGACATAACAAACACGCACAAAAAAAACGCACATGAAAATGGGAATCATTTCCCGAAACGCGTCGTGCGAAAAATAAAATAAAGAAAATTGTGACTGGTAGCAAATGAGTTACTTATAAACAAACCCATTACAAAAAATCATGTCTTCATGACACCATAAAGTCTCTGAAATCGTGACATTTGACTTGTAGTAATAGTTTTTTGCCACTGGCAGGATACAGTAGAAGAGTAGTATTATATGGATGACAAAGACCAAAATATATATAACAGGCTATCAAGAATGTCGTGTGCAGAAGATTTGCGAAGAAATGAAGACTGTCGACGTAAGATGAGGAAGAGAACGGTATTAATCCATCGGGCACACTGACATACAAGCACGTACAGTTAACAAACTGCGAAAATCACTTCACGAGCGTCTTCAGCCGGCGTATCATCATGAAAGATCATATATGCAAACACAGTATAATCTGCTTGATAATTATTCTACGTAATATTGCTACACTAGATTTCTTTATTGTTAGCGTATGGAAATATGTTTATTCTTCGTGTTAATCGCCCTGAGGCCCGATTGTACTAAGAGTCGCATCGTGCCTTATTTGTTGAGAATCTTGCCATCGATTTGTTAACGCAGCCGATTCCTTCATCGAGTTTCATCTTCTTTCACAGTCAAGGAAAAAAGATTTCTCGAGAAGGATATAGAAACAGCGTAAGAACGTTAACAAAATTATTACTGTAGTTTTTCAAGCTTTCTTAGCGAAATTCACAATCTCCGTATTTCCGAGTTTGCTACCGAGTTCAACAGTAGGCTAGAAAATCTGTTAGAATAAAACTAAAGTATTATGCCGTCAACACAATAGAAAATAACTGTTATCAACTGACAGTGAGTCATAGAACTGGTAGATGTGGTTTTGTGTTTAGGTAGTTGAAGACTACAACAGGATGGACAGATTAAGAAGTGCTAGTAGAATTAAAACTTCCTGGAATACTTTTGGTAAAGTAACTGGGATTTTCTATGTTACGGTTCTAATGTATGTGAAAAGGAAAGCTGAGATCGCTGTGTGTTACCAGTTTTGACATGCCAATGAAGTGTGGTTTTGTAAAGCGAAAATCATTCAAAAACAGTCAGGTTTGTTCAGTAGAAAATAGAGAGATGCATGGTGGGAGTTTCTGTGATACGCGGGAAGCAAACAATTGGATGTGAGAACGGACTGGACTGGAAAATGAAATCTTCGTTGATCCATTATGGATCGTGGGACGACGGCTGACATGAACTTCTTGAGGCAATAATTTACCAACAGCGGTACGTATTGTAGAAATTTATTTTATTTTATGTTACCAGTTTCAGCATTATATTGATGCCACCATCAGGCCCCGCTCGTCATAGTCATAAAATCGCTATACACGGAAGGAGCCATATAACTGGACCCGTGAATCAATTCTTCCGTGTCGCCTGGCCACCAAGAGCTGTTGCAGGACGAATTGATACAGTTATATGGCTGCTTCCGTGTGTAGCGATTTTACGACTATGACGAGTGGGGCCTGGAGATGGCATCAATATAATGCCGAAACTGGTAGCACATAGAAGTTCATAAAATAAAATAAATTTCTACAATACATACGGCTGTTGGTAATTTATTGCATCAAGAAGGAAAATGAAGCGGACGGAAGCAGGACATGTAGCCTGGAGAGCAGATGGTACATGGACCTAGAGAGACTCTACATGATTCCAAGACATAAGGAAAGACATAATGGAAGCGGACAGGAGGTAGATGACATTAGAAAACATGAAAACCAACGTGGATGTGCATAGCCGAAGAACGGAACGGATGAAAACGTCTGGTGCAGGTTTTTGTGCGCTACTGGATGTAAACGGCTCGTGGTAACTCGACAGCTTTTCTAGCTTCCGCGGATCTCTGTTGCTCTCTGTCTAGCGTGTCCAAACAGCGAGAGTCCGAAAGCTGCAGCTGGCACTCCAGTTCATGACAGAAGGGGAATTTGTCGAGATGCGATAGAAAAAATGATTACTTCAACAAGGCACAAACTCGGAAATTGGAAAATTAGGAATGTTATTGAAGATGGTGTGGTGTATAAGCATAGATCGTCCAGTATAAGTTAACGTTTGATTAAAGGACTGCTATATGTGGAAGGACTTGGAAGAGCAGTTGAACGGAATGGACATTGTCTTGAAAGGAGGATATAAGATGAACATCAACAAAAGCAAAATGAGGATAATGGAATGTTGTCGAATTAAGTCGGGTGATGCTGAGGGTATTAGATTAAGAAATGAGACACTTAAAGTAGTCAAGGAGTTTTGCTATTTGGGGAGCAAAATAACTGATGATGATCGAAGTAGAGAGGATATAAAATGCAGACTGGCAATGGCAAGGAAAGCGTTTCTGAAGAAGAGAAATTTGTTAACGTCGAGTATAGATTTAAGTATCAGGAAGTCGTTTTTGAAAGTATTTGTATGGAGTGTAGCCATGTATGGAATTGAAACATGGACGATAAATAGTTTAGACAAGAAGAGAATAGAAGCTTTCGAAATGTGGTGCTACAGAAGAATGCTGAAGATTAGATGGGTAGATCACATAACTAATGAGGAGGTACTGAATAGGATTGGGGAGAAGAGAAGTTTGTGGCACAACTTGACTAGAAGAAGGGATCGGTTGGTAGGACATGTTCTGAGGCATCAAGAGATCACGAATTTAGTACGGGAGGGCAGCGTGGAGGGTAAAAATCGTAGAGGGAGACCAAGAGATGAATACACCAAGCAGATTCAGAAGGATGAAGGTTGCAGTAGGTAATGGGAGATGAAGAAGCTTGCACAGGATAGAGTAGCATGGAGAGCTGCATCAAACCAGTCTCAGGACTGAAGACCACAACAACAACATATGTGCAAGGGCGAACAAGAGTTTGTGTCTTTAATCAGATAACGCTGAAATGACGTACCGTGAAACGCGTCACCAGATATCCCTGCAGATGCCGAGCCTGTCAGGGAGCTGTCCCTGGGGACAGAGGGACCTGGAGGAAGAGGAGTAGACCCTCCTACCGGCTACCCTGCTGAGGATGCGCGGCAGCGGTAGCACCTTGGTCGGCCAGGCGCCCGTAACGACCAACTGCTCGCTTTGCGCATGCGACCCCTCGCCGCCTTCCAGTGGTGACGTCTCCGTGCTGGAGGCCTCGTCCACGGGCCCCAGAACCACGTCCGGGACTGCCGGGACGTCCAGCACGTAGCAGAGCGTCTGCGCGGCGCACAGAGCGACCAAGAGCGACAAGACGGAGAGCTTCATTGCGACGGAGCGGACTGCAGCCTCCGGGGTCCGCAAGAGCCGCTTATATCGCCAATTGGAGCGCGGCTGCTTGCTTATCGCGCGGGAGTACCGCGCCACGTGGGAGCGGCGCTCCCCTGCTGACGTCACGCTACCTCTTCCGGAGAAGTCGGCCCCTCGCAGCGGGCCGCTGTGCGTTTGCCCGCAAGATCCCGTTGCGTCATCGGCAGATGCGCTCTTCCTATCCGTCACTGCTTCTGTTTCCTTCCGACTCCTCCTCTCTGACGTAATCGTACGTCCGAAGAACTCCATTCATGGGCATGATAGGTTCTATAACAAACCATACGCTCTCTCTGCGTGCTCGCGCAACGACTTGCCTTCTGTCCGAGGTACGTATGTTGAGAAAATGTTCAACAACCCAAGGTGTCGGTGGTCTTGAAGAAATTGTGGATGAGGTACAGACGAAAAATTGATCTCTAAGTTACTAAATTTCAGATGTATTGTCATATACAGTGGAAACTCGATTAACCGTCATCGTCGGGACCGTGGTCGTGACGGTTGAGCGAATAGACGGATAACAGAAACACTGTATTCCTCTAAAGCATAACCTAAATCAATTATTTTATGTATAGACACAGTAATACAGGGTGTTACAAAAAGGTACGGCCAAACTTTCAGCGAACATTCCTCACACACAAAGAAAGAAAATATGTTATGTGGACATGTGTCCGGAAACGCTTACTTTCCATGTTAGATCTCATTTTATTACTTCTCCCCAAATCACATTAATCATGGAGTGGAAACACACAGCAACAGAACGTACCGGCATGACTTCAAACACTTTGTTCCAGGAAATGTTCAAAATGTCCTCCGTTAGCGAGGATACATGCATCCACCCTCCGTCGCATGGAATCCCTGATGCGCTGATGCAGCCCTGGAGAATGGCGTATTGTATCACAGCCGTCCACAGTACGAGCATGAAGAGTCTCTACATTTAGTACCTGGGTTGCGTAGACAAGAGCTTTCAAATGCCCCCATAAATGAAAGTCAAGAGGGTTGAGGTCAGGAGAGCGTGGAGGCCATGGAATTGGTCCGCCTCTACCAATCCATCGGTCACCGAATCTGTTGTTGAGAAGCGTACGAACACTTCGACTGAAATGTGCAGGAGCTCCATCGTGCATGAACCACATGTTGTGTCGTACTTGTAAAGGCACATGTTCTAGCAGCACAGGTAGAGTATCCCGTATGAAATCATGATAACGTGCTCCATTGAGCGTAGGTGGAAGAACAAACTAAAATGAGCTCTAACATGGAAATTAAGCGTTTCCGGACACATGTCCACATAACATCTTTTCTTTATTTGTGTGTGAGGAATGTTTCCTGAAAGTTTGGCCGTACCTTTTTGTAACACTCTGTATAATAATATTTCGGAGCGAGAACAAATTAAACACGATTGTAATAGCAAATAAAACTATTTATTACATGATAAAAACATCCGTACAGTAGCTACAAAAGTTGCAAAATACGTAGTGTACAGTACTGTACTGTACTATAAACTTACAGGTGAAATAGTTTATCTACCTTGGAAATAGTCAGTCAGTTTCTTCTCCCCTTTTGATGTTCGAGCTTTATATTGTTCCCGGAACTCAGCAATTACAGAGCTATCCGCGCTGAGTTTTTCTCCACTGATATCAAGTTGGCGAATTCCATGACGAAATTTAAACTTGTCGAGCCATCCGATACTTGCTTTAAAATACGAGTCACCATCAAGTCTGTTGTTCATTTCAACAGCCTTGGCCATTATTATAGGCCCTGAAAGTGGAATCCCCTGACTTCTTGCTTGTATAAACCATCGGTACATTGCAGTGTCCAATTCATCATATTTTGCAGGTTTCATTGTCTTTCTTGTTCGCACATCTCCATCCGTGCTCTGCATTGTTGACACACGTTCTTCTATTTTATCAGCATTACGTTAACTGTTGTTCTTCCAATACCATAAATCAGCGCTACACTTGTCGCAGTTTCGCCCTTTCTTAAGCGTTTTACAATTTCAAGTTTTTGATTAAGTCCTAAAACAACACGTTTACGTTTTTCAGACATTTTATCAAGTGTCACACACACCTGCACTAAATACGGTAGTGTAAAATATTAGTCAATAAAGCTTATTCAAGTGGAAAACACGTAACACGCACAGCCCGTTAGATACACTGCGACAATTACAGTCTTCTCGCCACAACTGGAAACCGATCCAGTGATGATCGTTGACTCACAAGTGAGACAGACAAGAAAAGGGGGAGATGCTAGCACGTCAACTGAAGGTCATATTTTATGTACCATTCTACGGCGGGCGGGTACATTCACTTCCCACTAAAATAGAGCAAATAAATAAAGCGAACACGTCACTGCACCTTAGAGCATTCTGTTATTACAGTATTATTATGCTGTGACAGCAGTGACGGTTAACAGAAACTGACGGTTTAAAGAGTGACGGTTAATCGAGTTTTTACTGTATAATTATTGGACGATAAGAATGAAATTCCTGACAGAATAGTCTTTCACACTCGTATTTAACATATTTAATCTGTCTTTTACCAAAGGTTCAATGCAAGCTTAAAACCATCTCCTTAACATATGCTCCTGAATTATGTTGTGCTAGACATCCCTGGGGTTGTGAAGCAGCTGAATGGGTTGAAAATAAATAAATCGCCAGATCCTGATGGGATTCCAATTCGGTTTTACAGAGAGTACTCTACTGCATTGGCTCCTTACTTAGCTTGCATTTATCGCGAATCTCTTGCCCAACGTAAAGTCCCTAGCGACTGGAAAAAACGCAGGTGACGCCTGTATATAAGAAGGGTAGAAGGACGGATCCTCAAAATTACAGACCAATATCCTTAACATAGGTTTGTTGCAGTATTCTCGAACATATTCTCAGTTCGAATATAATGAATTTCCTTGAGACAGAGAAGTTGCTGTCCATGCATCAGCACGGCTTTAGAAAGCATCGCTCCTGCGAAACGCAACTCGCCCTTTTTTCACATAATATCTTGCGAACCATGGATGAAGGGACGGATGCCATATTCCTTGACTTCCGGAAAGCGTTTGACTCGGTGCCCCACTGCAGACTCCTAACTAAGGTACGAGCATATGAGATTGGTTCCCAAATACGTGAGTGGCTCGAAGACTTCTTAAGTAATAGAACTCAGAACGTTGTCCTCGATGGTGAGTGTTCATCGGAGGTGAGGATATCATCTGGAGTGCACCAGGGAAGTGTGGTAGGTCCGCTGTTGTTTTCTACCTACAAAAATGATCTTTTGGATAGGGTGGATAGCAATGTGCAGCTTTTTGCTGAAGGTGTCGTCGTTGAGTGACTGTATGAGGATACAAGATGGCTTGGACAGGATTTGTGATTGGTGTAAAGAATGGCAGCTAACTCTAAATATAGATAAATGTAAATTAATGCAGATGATTAGGAAAAAGAATCCCATAATGTTTGAATACTCCATTAGTAGTGTAGCGCTTGACACAGTCACATCGATTAAATATTTGGGCGTAACGTTGCAGAGCGATATGACGTGGGGCAAGCATGTAATGGCAGTTGTGGGGAAGGCGGGTGGTCGTCTTCGGTTCATTGGTAGAATTTTGGAAAGATGTAGTTCATCTGTAAAAGAGACTGCTTATAAAACACTAATACGACCTATTCTTGAGTACTGCTCGAGCGTTTGAGATCCCTATCAGGTCGGATTGAGGGAGGACATAGAAGCAATTCAGAGGCGGGCTGCTAGATTTGTTACTGGTAGGTTTGATCATCACGCAAGTGTTACGGAAATGCTCCAGGAACTCGGGTGGGAGTCTCTAGAGGAAAGGAGGCGTTCTTTTCGTGAATCGCTACTGAGGAAATTTAGAGAACCAGCATTTGAGGCTGACTGCAGTACAATTTTACTGCCGCCAACTTATATTTCGAGGAAAGACCACAAAGATAAGATAAGAGAGATCAGGGCTCGTACAGAGGCATATAGGCAGTCATTTTTCCCTCGTTCTGTTTGGGAGTGGAACAGGGAGAGAAGATGCTAGTTGTGGTACGAGGTACCCTCCGCCACGCACCGTATGGTGGATTGCGGAGTATGTATGTAGATGTAGATGTAGAAAAGAATAGCTCCACTGTGAAGTGCTATATTGGCTTCAATACCTCATTAGATAAATAGACTCACGAAGATTAACGATCTACTTAAATAGTCGCTACTTATGGTGCTGTAACTTGTCGAAGAACACGGAGCAATGTATCGATTTTTATGAGCTAATCTCACACGGAAACAACAGTCAAAGAAATGGTAGAAAGTTTCAGCACAGAAACAAGATCGCAGATGGGTGTACTAATGCAATGAGACTTGGGCTTGCACTACCAAAACTGTTCCAAATTGAGAACTGCTCAGCCAAAAATTGGTGAACACGTGGTGTGAGTTACTAGAAGAGACACGAAAACGAACAACTAAATCAGCAGCAGAGTGGCGTGAAAGAATCTTTATGATGATAATGGGAATGAAGCATACATAGGTAGGTGGGAAACGTTGGTGGGCGGGCCATATAGCCAGGCGAATAGTTGGCAGAAGGACGAAGGCTGTACGTTACTGGATGGTAAGAGATAAAAGTTCAAGGAGAATGTAAAAACACTGTAAACCGTTGGCTGGTGGGGTATCGTTTATTATCTTCCTGCCTTCAGCTAAGCACCGCCAAAGTGGGAAACTCTTGACAACGGGGTGAAATGAAACCTAGACAAGTCAGCTCAGTCACAAATGAGTTGATTGAAGCTACTAATAGGACAGGAGGGCAGTTGAGTTCCAATTCTCTGGCGGTGTTTAACAGTCAGTTTCATCTTGGAAATATAACTCTTCTAATGAAAACGGCCTCTCCCACGAAAGGGCTACGTTTCAACGAAAATCGCTATCTTGGCGATAAACTGTTATTTATTATAGTCATTTCTTATTTACCCACAAAAATCGGGATAACATGCACTTATACCTGTTTACTGATTTATACTTGGTGTGCAGACGGCTTGTGACATCACATAATGGCCATGTGAAAGGTGGATAGAATACATGAGAAAATTTGAAGGAGGAACTTGGATTAGGACAGCCGGCGATCTAAATGTGTGAAATAGTGTAGAGGAAGCCAATATCCTGCAGTGGATGTGTAATGGCTGCTGCTGGTGATGACGATAAAGATAAACAAAGCTAACACCGAAGTAACGAAGAGTGGTAGAAAGGAGAAAAGTGACTTGCTGTAGATAAGGTGGCAGGACACACCTACAAAAGTGAGAGAATACTGCTAACTAGAGGTAACACATTGCTGAAATTGGAAAAACACTGACTGAGTGGTCCAGGCATATGAAATTGCTTATCTGGTACAAATAATTGTATAGAATGATAATGTCGGCTCGGAAAAAGTGTGGAAGATGAACCTTTAGCGTATTAAATATATTACAAGTGCAGGTTTAAAAATATGTAGGTTAATGAAGTATGAGGGAAGAGAGGTTGGAAGGAGCAAGAGGCGAATGAAATAAATTGGAAATCTCTATCACAGCTAGGAATAAATTAATGAGACATTTTTATAAATCATCCAGGGATTGTTAATTTAGTATTGGAAAGACGACTAGGGAGCGGGGTGGAAAGATGAGGGGAGGGGGGAGGGGTGTAGGGGGTAGAAATTGTAGAGAATGCAAACGGTAAACTATATTTAAGGATATCATACTCGTAGAAATTATTTCACAGTTGCAGTTCCGGCCTTAAGGTCATTATCAAGTGATAATTTTGTTGCAGAATATGTTAAACTTTCAAACCCTCCGATATGAATTCACTTCATCGTCAGAACTGAGCTCTTCACTACTGCAAAATTAAACGAGCGCGAAGCTCCGTACATCATGAAATGATGTAAATTACATGAACTATTGTCTGTGTTAACATCCTTAACACAAACTGCAACGAACAACTGCGATTTGTGGTAAGGACGTAAACAATGACAATAGTTCATGTAATTCACATCATTTCCTCGTTTAATCATGCAGTATTCTGAAAGAAATCAGTTCTGACGATCGCATTTTAAGTTTTCTCCTCAAATGAAATAAGTGGATGTTATTTCCATACGAAGAAGGGTTTATGGTGAACGCTTCAAGTTTTCGGTCTAACTGAGGATTAACGCCAGACCGAAGATGTGAGTCTTCACGTCTGCATTTCTGCAGTGCTGGCGTTTGTAAAACCGGAGAACGTCGGTAACGGATGAATTGAGATTCGTGCACAAGCTCCTGATAACGAAAGACTCTCTGAATTTTTTGATTAGCTTCTGGACAACTGTCTACATAATGAGGACATCCCCATAGAGATGTTGAACCGGTACGGAAAAAGGCACCGAACGACGAATGCTGTTGAAGGGTGGCACAACAAAATAAATATTATTGGAAATCCTCACCCCACAATCTCCTGTTTGGTGGAATGCTTGAGGAAGGAAATGAACCTCACAAACTGCATGTACATGAAGCTGGAGATGAATCCTGAAGGGAAGAAGAAAGAGAAGAAATATTTGAAGCTGGGCGACAGGGTAGAGAGAAACGTAAAAAATTATAGATACTAGAGACATTAAGTCCTGCTTGAAAGCCACTGCCCATATTCGGACACTGGATTAAAATATGTAAAAAGGCAATGGATTAAAAAGCTCTGAAGACCAGTGAGTACTCGTACATTATTTAGTTAAAATTATTAACTATATTGAAGCACCATTATCGGTGGTAGTATTAATAATAAATAAAGCGTACTGTAGTCTTTGTATAAAAATAATGAAACCTATTTAGACCAAAATTGTAAATGATCATTTATCACCTGGAAGTTCAAAGCCTGTGCAAAGTGTGATAGAAATCAGTCCTTATTAGCTGTAAAAATTAAAGTGTGTTTCAGGCTTCACAACAGTGTTCCTAAATAGCTTAATGATGAAATTAGCTGGTCGTATCCCGGTTCACTAGTGTTTAATCAACAAGCAGTGGGATTTAGCTTAACGAAGCCAACATTAAACATCACTCAACTGACCCTCCCGTCACCAGAAGTTACAGTTACATCAAACTTTTTTCAACTGTAATATTCAATATAGTGACCATACTTTCTTTCTCTGTTTTGAGCATTGTCCCGCGACACATTATTAATACATTTTTGGCCGCCAAGGACATCGAATTTGACTGAGTAAATTGACATACAATATGTCGTTCTTCTTTCGAACAAGTCAAATACCCGTTTCTTCTCTCCTTACTGTTTTTTGAACTGTCGCTCACAGTTATAAAACAAGCTTCGAATGCAGTGTTGATAAAGATTAGCGAACATTCGAAATTCTTTTACATCGTTCTTTTCCTGTTCGTCTCATGGCGACAGGTGCTTCTATCGCACGCAGTCAATAAGTGCGGTAACATGCCGCCGTAGACACGGAGAGAGGATGGGGTTATATTTGTGCTTGTATGAACTAATTACATATTGATCTAGTCGACTGTATTGCTTTCGTTTCCCAACAATTTCAATTTTCGGATAGTGAAATGAAGCTCTGTATTTCGTTAAAAGGGAAATATATTGGTGGTAGATGAAACTAGATCTATCTATGTAGTGGGACACCATCAATAATTATATCAGTATATATCAGCACATTTGACAACATGACTTCAAGAAGCCAAGATGTGGAAGGAGGAGGCACCTTACGTACCGGCTGTGTCGGATAAGATGCGGAGACGGCATGGAAGCGGGCACGACGAATGCAAGGAAGGGCCTCCCTTGCCCGAAGATTGACTGCTCAAACTACCTGGAGAAGGGGGTGATTGAAAACGTCCAGCAAACTCTGCCGGCCGCAAATGTCCGCTATTGCAATGTCCGGCATTCTTGACATGTTCCGAAACAAAATTGCCGCTTGATAGTGACCATGAGGCCGAAATTACAATTTTGATATAAATAATTTCTACAGTCAAAAGCGAATGTGACGTCCTTTTAAAAAATCTACTTGACTGTCAACCACAACCACTAGGAGTTAAACAAAGAATAGAATATGGGAAACAAATTATCAAGAATGTTCCGTTCACTGTGTGTGCAAGGATGAAGAGATTACCACATTCTTATAAGAGATGGATATCTACATCAGACCAGTAGAAACAGTGGTCTCGATATTAAAAATTCGAAACTGACTTTTCAGCGTTTTCCCGAATGAGGAAGGACGTCAACCAGGAGATATAGCAGTTATCAGGTGTTTCCGCATATGTCAGTAATATTACTAAGTAGTGTCGGCTAAGTGTTGTTCGGCCAAGGGCCTTTGGTTTGCGTCTTGGTAATAAAATAACTTTGATTTAACCAGAAATTTGAATTCCACAAGCCATCACATGGCGTGAGGCATAGGAAACTTAACATTTTTCCCGCTTCCTATTCATTCCTGTGAAAAAAAATGACTGTAGCTCACTAATTCGAACTTACGTACCTTTAATGTCGCGTACATGACACGAGATGTTCGTGAAAAAATGAAATTCGTCTCTCGGCACGTTCTGAAACATCCGATTTCGGAATTTCAAGAGGAAGTCTTCCCATGATATACAATGCCTTTCGCTTAACGTTAAAACTCGCCAAGGTTAGTCATCTTAAAGCGCTGCGCCACTTCCTGTCGTGTATTCACGGTTGTTTTTATTCGTTTTATCAACAATAGGGCACAAATAGCAATTTATTGTAATCTGAGTTACATAAATTTTGGTAATTTTATTCAAATAAACTCTCTGAGGTAGGTATACGCTTATACTCATTGTAGGGTAACATTCTTGGTTGTTGTATAATAGTCGAGTTTTCAACTTTGTGGTGGTTGTACCGTGAAGCTCGTTTTCGTCTTGGTCCTTATGTTCTGTAAATTATCACCGTTAAAAAAAACGAAACTGGAACTCATTTGCTTTGAGAGACGTGAGAAAATACAGATCTGTGATTGCAATATTGGTTATTTTTAATCGTGTGATTTACTGGAGCCTAAAATTGTTGTTGACGAAGCACAATCACATACTTTCTCGATAAAAGTGAACAGTTATCAAAGTAGAGCATTTTGCTTTCGTCCACGTCGTACTGAACAAATATTTTTACAAGCATAACAGATACGCAATGTCGCAGCATCTCCTACTGGGGTTCACTGAACACTTCAGTAACAACCTCTCGCTGTTTCTCAGACCTTTAATATTCGTACGGATCCCAGACTGGCAAACAGAACATAAGAATCGGTCGGGAGATGAATTTCTTAGAGTGCCTTCCAGTGAATCCTGGTCTGTGGTCCCTCTGCATCGTGTCTAGATTTATGTGCTCATTCCCCTGTAAATGGATGAACATTACTCGTAACGGTGGGTAATCGTATGAAGTCGTCATCTGGGCCAGACATCTGCAACTTCTTGCAAAAACACAAAATAAAACTCATACAGTTTGTTAAACTAATGAAAGGAAACGACATGTTGGTTTCTTCGTGCGAGCAGAGTTTAAGATTATATAGAGTGATGGAGCTACTGAAAGAACGGACAAGTACTCGGCGTAAATTGGGCAGGAAAGATCCCAAAGTATGGAAGCAAACGTGGCGAAATTCAGCATATTACAAAATATTTTCTGATCATTTAGAGATGTATGATAAGTTATTAATTTTATGTTACATTCATGTCCAAAATTTTTAGATAGTTATACCACCAAAATTGAGATCAATCTATTCAAAAGTTTTCCTATAACGATTTGAAAATCATAAGACAAAATTTTCACACTGTCTAGAGATAAGAACTTGAAAATAAGTTCGAACGTTTAACTCTAAAGACCAAAGAAGGATGTAATTTTAAATTCCTTTTGTACACCAGTGCATCAAGTTACTGCAAATTTTGTTGAAATTCATTGAAACTGGCAGGTGATGCATCATTTTCAAGGAAAACCCGTAAATTTGGAATATCACAGTGGAAACATATGCTTTACCTAGAAATATGTAACAATCAAAAGACCAGTACATAAAACTGTAGATTTAGGAACTTCTCATACAAACAGAACAGATAAGCGAAGTTTGACTCATGATCTATTTTTAAAAAATTGAGTCTTCTGTGATTTTGCTGTTGCAGATGTGAATTTGAACTGTAGACACTTTCCTTGTCTATTTAACTAAAAAGCACTAGTTATTAAATTCCCAAGCGATGAGGCAATTCAGACTTTCCTTTAGGAAATGTGGGTATTTATATACGGCCGAATGCGGCTGGTTCACGGCGAAAAGATAGCCGGGTCTGCAATTGGCCGCCTTAACTCTCCAATAACCGTGAAACGCTTTTCATTGACATACGGCAGTTTTATGTAAACAGTGGATTGTAGAATCGGGAGGAAAGTGTTTGGTTCAGCATAGTGTGGTTTAGAATACATACGGTGAAAACGCGCCCACTTTTAGATGACAGACTTTTCGTTCAACAATGATTTTATTCCGTGAACTGTAAACAGCCTATTTGAGAGCAGAAGAATGTAGCTGTACTGTTCATACGTTTTGGAATTACACGTGGTGATTGCCTGTGATGGATAGAACAGTAGCGAGTTTTATATTGACTGGAAAAATATTTCCTTATATGTTCATAGAAGTGCTACAGTAATTGGCAATCAATAAAGAGAGTACTTACGAATAACTCTGAATAATAATGAAGCTATATCAATGCATTTTCATGTTTCAGTCGAATACAGACTGACTGAATGCGTTTTCAGGGATTTCTACCCAGCATGCGCGGTATTCATGTGCAGCTCAGAAGGTTGCAGAAGAGCAACTGACAGGAGAACAGGGTAATGCCAGCTGTTCTCGCATCTTTTTCAGATGACAGAGGGAACAGTAACTCTAATTATGTACCACATACCGAAAGTTACCTCGCATCGCCCAGGTCTAATGAGGTAAGTTTGATTAGCTGAGTGTGGAAGCACAAAAAAGGAGAAATAAACCCCGCCCCGCAGCACTAGTGCTCTAAATTGTTTTGATCTCTCTGATCCGACAAGAACGAACAAGTTTGTTTTGTATCCACAACATTTTCGCATTGACTGAAGCTAATATACAAAGGGAAAACATGATTATAGAACAACGCGATGACCTTCACATAGGAAACCACACTTTCAAGAACACTCCCAGCTACACATACAAGTCGAAAACCGAACTAGACTTCGTAACGCAAACAAAGTTTGCTTTTCCCTCCAAAAACTGTATGCTCCCAGGAAAACCAAGCTGAAACTCTACAACAAAATCATCAAGCCAGTACTGCTTAATTGAGTGGAAACATGGAGCATGAACACAGAAGAAAAGTACCAACTCTCAATCTTCGAAAACAATGTCTACAGGAAAACATGTGACCAAACAACACACATATAGGTTTGGAGATCCAATGAAGAACTAGGTAAGTTCGCCGACCAATAAGCGGTATTGGACATCGTCAGGCGAGACGTTTGCAGTGGGCAGACCTTTTTGTCGGAATGGACCTTGGCAGAATAGTCCGCCAGGTATGCGACAAGGAAGGCTCATGACCCCATTAGCGCCCATGAGGAAGATGGCAAGACAAGGTGCCCTCTGACATCAGATAGTGAGAGCGGCGCTGGATCGTCGCCTCTCAGAGATGTCAAAAGAGCGAAGAAGTGAGTGAGTGTATGTTGACTAAACGAATTGATTACAACTGTAGTAGAACGTCGATACCACCTAAGACCTTAATGATCCACACCAGAGGAAGAGTACACCAAAACAGGTCACTGGCTCGCTTCTTAACGTTACCTTTAAATGTTAATTTGATGTAACGGACACCAAACGTTAGCCACTTATGAAACTTCCTGGCAGAGTAAAACTGTGTTCCGGACCGAGACTAGAGCTCGGAACCTTTGTCTTTCGCGGGTAAGTGCTCAGCCAAGTGACACACGACCCGTCCTCACAGCATGGCTTCCACCAGTACCTCTTCTCCTGCCTTCCAAACTTCACAGAAGTTCTCTAACGAAACTTGTGGTACTAGCACTCCAGGAATAAAGGATATTGTGGAGACATAGCTTAGCCACAGCGTGTGTGATGTTTCCAGAATGAAATTTTCACTCTTCAGTGGAGTGTGTGATGATATGAAACTTCCTGGCAGATTAAAACTGTGTGCCGGTTCAAATGGTTCAAATGGCTCTAAGCACTACGGGACTAAAACATCTGAGGTCATCAGTCCCCTAGACTTAGAAATAATTAAACCTAACTAACCTAAGGACATCACACACATCCATGCCCGAGGCAGGATTCGAACCTGCGACTGTAGCAGCAGCACGGTTCCGGACTGAAGCGCCTAGAACCGCTCGGCCACAGCGGCCGGCCTGTGTGCCGGACCGAGACTCCAAATTGGGACCTTCTGTCTTGCGCACTCCCGAGTGTACCGACATGTTTCAGCAGTTCATGTGCAACTAAAGTGATGTATAAAAAACTGACTTCATTGGAGCACGTATGAGTAAATAAACTGGCAGCTAAGTCTTTACACTGCTTTATGATGCCTGTCATATACATATACTGATTGGTAATTATTAAACTTTCGTTACTTGAGAGAGTCCCCATGAAAAAAGAGTGAACGTAGGACACTGAAACCTTGTAGAAACATTTTTAGGGATATGTGGAAGAGAAATAATGAATGAACCATTGAAAGAAACAAATTTTGATTTTCACGTGAGAGGGTAACGTTTGTTAAATGCGTACCATGTCTACGTTCTAAGTTACAAACTTCACTCATTGTGGCTACCATCTGCATCCGCAACAGCGTGGTACCACATTATTTCGTAGCTGTTCGCAGCGCTATTCGAACGGTGGGCCATAGAACGTTCAGCTCTCGTGACAGAGTTCGTCCTCTTGTTGTAGATCTCACTGCGTCCAGCATTCATGGCAACAGTAACTTCTGAATAATTTGTGGAGCAACTGTTAGAAGAAAAAACATAAACACCAGCAAAATATACCAACAAAGAAGTAAAAACAGGGAATGGTAGCATTTCCCAAATCGTCAGTTAATTCGAACTCTCGAATCATGTTCTTCAACCCCAGTGCGGATAGGGGACCTCTCTGTAATCCTTTAATTCGCCGATACTTGCGAAGAGTAGCAGCACTATTGCTGTTGCTTTGATAAAACGGCTTTGCGAATAATGACCTGCTCACCTTGTCCAGATCCACGTTGACTGTCTGCAAATATAGTGCACACTGCTGCCTGTGTTTCAAACCTATACCTACGTCTTCGTACCAGTACCGACGCCTAACCGAAAATAATGACACTAACACTATTAACAAAGCAAATCCCGCAGCGCTCAATCTGAACTTTATTCCTCTCAAGTTGTGTATCCTGATTGTAATAGTCTTCCGTATGGACCGGCTCAAGTATCGAAAGTTTAATTGTAACCACGCTGTATATTACAGAATCAGTCTGTACCCATCAACGAACTCATCCTTGTCAAACCTGCCAATAGAAGTGGATGAAGGACGAATGTATAATGTCACGACTTCTACTTTCATCGGCAAAGAACTATTGGAAATTTTCGGCGCTTTTCCTAACAGCCAGACTTCGTATATCAATCAAGTACTTTCTTGCATTGATTTCATTACACTGGTTCAAAAAATGGTTCAAATTGCTCTGAGTACTATGGGATCTGAGGTCATCAGTCCCCTAGAACTTAGAACTACTTAAACCTAACTAACCTAAGGTCATCACACACACATGCCCGAGGCAGGATTCGAACCTGAGACCATAGCGGTCGTGCGGTTCCAGACTGAAGTGCCTAGAATCGCTCGGCCACAGCGGCCGGCGAGATACTGGTGCTGAATTTAAAATTTCGGTACAAAAATGGAAAGACAACTTTCATCACCAGACCCATAATAGGTTACAAAGACTGATCACAAATTCTTAGCATTAGTATACCAATAATCCTAGTAACACATTAAACTTTTAATCTTGCAGGATGCGGTGACGTTGAACGTCTGAATCATTCAGCCGAATTTCGTAATGGTCTCTTGAAATCTCACTATTTTTCCATGAGCTGTGATGCTGGGTTCCCGGTTATTTACGCACGCAGCTCGTGGTCAGCGTTGGTCTCTCTTGATCACGGGATTCCGGGTACGATCCCCGGTCGGGTTGGGGATTTTTCTTTGCCAGGGGACAGGGTATTTGTGTTGTCATCATTTCATCATCATTCGTGATAGTGGCTAGATTGGATTGCGTAAAAGTTGGACTGTGGAAAAATTGGGAATTGTACGGGCGCTGATGACCGCGCAGTTGAGCGCTCCACCAACAAACATCATCATCTGGTTATTTAATTATTAATCCGACGTCAAATTTTAAACTTACCTTTTTCTTGTTATGCCTCGCTTCCAATAAAACCGTGATGTTAGTGCTTAGGGAAAAAACCGAGGTAAAACAAGTCCTTTAAAACAGTATTAACAGTACTACTTTCTGACAGATTAAAACTATCTGCAGGAACCCACCTTGAATCTGGAACATTGCCTATCATGGGCCATGTTCTTACCTGCTGAGATATTCAGGCAAAACTCACCATTTTTTTCTATTTTCAAAGATTTCATTCATTCTGTTACGTCGAAACACTTACGAGCATCTCTGTCAGTTGATTTTTAAACGGTGGTGCCCACAGGTAAGAACTTTTCGTCTGAAATGAAACAGCCCAATATTACTTCGATTTTTCCAGCAACCAAATGTTTCTGACCATCATAAACATTGTACTGTTGCATGGCTGTTTTCTCAAGAGTTACGCCAAACTACTGGGTGTAACGCAGAGGATAACTGAGAAATGAGGGAACCTTATCGCTGCAGAGAGTAATGGCTGGCGATGAAACACCACGTACGTGCCGTTATCAGATGCTTTTGAGAACACGAAAGCGCCACAGGTCATGGATCTAAACAAACTCTGCACGCCCGTGCAGAATCATATGGCTAGCTGCAGGGCGATTTTCATGCTTTATGCGTCCTCACTAACACAGCATGAAACATACAAACAGTCGCGAAAACCTATTCACTCACCGAGTAAACTTTTCCACACACACACACACACACACACACACACACACACACACACACACTCATTCAGATGTGTTCTGAGGACATATATAATTAATAAGGCATATAGTGGTTGGCTGTCAACTTGGTTAAAATCCTCTTGATTATAATTTCATGCCACAGTATTAGAGTAACGTACTGGTCGGAAACGTAAAGCAGTCAACCGTCTAAATCGGAGCGACCATGCAGCTGTTTTCTGAAAGCCTGGTTCTGAACTAACAGGGTGGCACAGATTTATCGCACAAGTCCTTCACCTCGCAAACAGTACGTCCGAGCGTTTTTCAGAACACTATGCTTCGAGAAAACCTTCACGTATGATGTGTATGACCAATTTCATATTGCCCGGTGTATGCTGTAAAAATTAGATACGGGAAACTTGAAAATTTCAAACGGAAAGGTTGTACAAAATTAATATGGGTGAACTGACATCTCAAAATTGATGATACTGAATAGCGCTTTAAATACTGAATATTCTACGTGTGGGAATTTTTCTGCCATGTTGTCGATTCGATTACATTGTTAAAACAGACTGACACCAGAGAGTTGAAATGGAGCTGTCTTGTTTGCCATGACGATTTTCAGGAAGTTTTGGCCGTTTTAATATCGATGTAATCACAGTCTTTGTTTGAGACCACAGATGTTGGTCAGAGAGCTTAGCTTTGCTTTGTCAGAGTAAGTCAGAGACTGGCAGTAGCAGAATGTGTTGGACAGTCTTGCATTGTACTTGATTTAATAAGGATGAAAGCTGGCCTGCTATGTAGTGGAGGCAGCGTTATTTAAAAAGGATTTTATAGTTTTGAAGAAAGTTATTGAACAAATAAGATTATATTAATGGAAGAATGATAAAAGCCAACTTTTAAGGTAATACAGTTTTTTGTTTTTGTATTTGTAACTGTGCAGCTGCTCATTGTTAGAACATTGCGTATAGTCGAAGTTTGCCGTAGAAATTTTGCAATGAACCATATAATCTTGTCTTATACTCGAAACAAGTGTCAAGGGAGGCAGTTGTACACAGGAGAGTTATTAAGAAACAGGCTGCTAAGTTGTCTAGGCATGCGAACTTTATGAAAAGGTGTATTATTGTTGTCGTGTAGTGAAGCACAGTTAAACTTGGTGACTCTCTTCCCATTTATCAGTCATTAAGATTAGTTCCCCATTTTCGTTTACGTTCATCACTATGTTTGCACACTCGCATTGAACATCATGAGTTGTGTACTGAGAAGCGTTTATGAAAACTGATAATTTACCGTCTTGCGTTGCACATCGCAAGTACAAGAAATGAAATTTGATTTTTGACAGTCAGATCATTAATCCTAACAGGAACAAGATGTAGAGCAGACGAGGAATCCGTGCGCACAGGTAGGCCAATAAATTTAATTGCCATCAAAGTTCATGTCCACTGAAAGGCACAGTGATTGGCAGAATGTATTTGTGAAAATAATATCAGAATCATTTTAGTTGCTTAATACCAGTAAAGGATGTCAGTAGAGTGCTATCTTGTGATTTTAAGCAGTTTTCTGAGAAAGTCAGATGCATTAATATTTGTATTCATTTGCTGTGGAATTACAATAACAGTTCTCGTACAGTGACTGTTTGCAAGACTAAAGATTAAGATTAGCAGTATTCAGAAGCAAGATTTTAAACTGAGTCATTTTGTTTTGCAGACATATGGGTCATGTAAATTTCATTGGAAGCGGATTCCTTTCTCGCAGACGAATTGCTTGACGTACCCTCTAGTCTGGATTTGCATCGCTTAGTGTGAGTCCACATACTTTTCCGTTCAAAAATAAACTTTTACATAGTTCTGTTGCCCTGCACAGAGGCTTACATATTTCGATATCAAAAATAAGCTTTCTTGACGCTTACGAAAAAAGAGTTGAAAGACAGAAGAAACTCTAAGAGTTAAACAAGCCTTGAATTAAAAAAAAAGCTTTTTTTAAGAAATTAAGTGTTTTTAGCATTGGAGCTAGAAAAATTTTCTTTGCTTTTCCTACTCTAAATAAAGAACCTTTCTCGATGTTCATAGTAAAAAATTATAACTGTTAGCTTCTGCCCCCTTATCTGAGTGGTCAGCGCGTGTAAGTGTCATGCAGCGGTCCCAGGTTCGATTCCAGGCCGGGTTAGAGACTTTTTCTGCTCGGGTACTGGATGTTGTGTTTTCCTCATCATCATTTCATCGTCATCGACACGCACGTCGCCCAGTGTAGCGTCAACTGAAAGGACCTGCAACTCGGCGGCCGAACTTCCATAAGTGGGAACTCTCGGCCATGAAAGACATACTGTCATTCCATTTCCTCTTTTTTTGTTTAATTGTTTCCTACAAATTTTGTAAGTGTTTAACAAATAAAACACAAACCCCTTTTACTGTGTATGTTCTCACAATGCTTAAGATACCGAGTTATATTACGGGGGAGGGGGGGGGGGGGGCAGGATTCAAAACTCCTTCTGGATATCTAGAGTAAGATTTCCGGAGCGTCACTCAATCATTTAAGGCGCGTGCGGAGATGATTCATCTGAAAGGGTGCCGTTGGTTCCATACGCCATCCTGGCCCAACCGTACATTATCTCCCATTACTGGTGTGATTGACCCATTTCCTTAATGACCAAGAATACTTTCAGTGAAAACATTTTGTAATCAACGAACTCGGTGGGGGCTGCGGAGGATGGGAGACAGACTTTTACGAAGCCCCACAGTTTATTTATTTACTGTTTTGTTGACTGAGCAAAAGTAGACGAAATGACGAACTGAATTCAAGTACCGCTTTCAGGTGCACTGAAAGTTCATGGTACAAGAAGCATTAGGAGACACAATGAATGAATCGATGACGATAGGAAAAAGATTTTACATGAACTTATGTGCTTTCCTTTCATGATTCACTCAGTTTCAGTTGCTTTTATTGAAGAGTAGATATGTATGTGTATGCAGCTAGAAAAAGTGTTTAGCGTCAGTCTTCTTCATTGATGAAGACTCGTTTGATGGGTGTGGCATAAACTATGTACAGAGTTTTCACCTGTGCTCTGGAATACCAACTTTTCGCAGACTTTGTATCGCGGCGTCGGCAGTGATTGAATGTCAGTAATTTGACAGGCCTTATAGAAGACAATGCAGTGGAACGTAGTTTTCTTTCAGGACACCTGAACGTACAAACTAGTTTGAACTTCCTGCAGAACACAGTTTGTCGTGTTTGAGGGTGTGCATTTGGCAGTTCAATGAGTCATCTGGAAGATGCTTGACTGAATGGAAGTTTACTTCAGGTAGCTTCCCTTGAATTAAACTTGTGGGTGCATCTGAAATGTTCGGCGAATAGTGAGGCAGTTTCAGATAAGCATCATATACCGTTATATCGCACCGTTTACTTATAGAAACGAATACTTAATAAGATACGAAATATATCGCTCGAAATGTGTTCGTTTTACCGGCTCTCTTAGAGTATGCACCAGAGTTCAATAAAAGCTACCCAAAACAATAATTTGCACAAGCAAATATATAGTGACATTGTAATGACTGATTAACCATTAGGTATAATTAGTTATAAGTTCCTTGTTAGAAACTCAGTCACCTTAAATTTGCTTTACATATTCACATAAGATGAAAAAATGAAATTTCGTCTGCCTAGGGTCTCCAGGAGGCCTTCTCGTGGCGTTTAGGCAGGACGTCGTCTCAGATTTTTCTTGTAAGCTGATTGTACATAGCTATTGCTTGGTGGTGAGCACAACAATCCTGGAGGTACATAGTGCTGCCCGACGATCACCTGACCTCTTGAAGAAAGAGATACTAGGATTTAACATCCAGTTGACCTTGATGTCATTAGAGTCGAATGACAAGTTCGGTTTGGGGCAGAAAATCAGCCACGTTCTTTTCAAAGGAAGTGTCCCAGTATTTTCCTCAGTTGTCGATTTAATGAACCACAGAAAATTGACACCTGGATGGCGAGACAGAGGTTTGAGCGACAGTCCCCCCCGAATGTGAGTCCAGTGTCTTACTATTACGCCTCTTCGCTCGGTTTGCGCTTTAAGCTGGATTCCAGGCCTTCTTTAAACCTCGACCCATGATTCTGAGAATTCTTTACGGTACGAAAGCTGGCATGTTGCATTAGATATTCTCATTAAATCAAAGATGACCTAGATACGGTTTTGGAGAACCCACAGCCACACGGTTTCTAAGCGGATCTATGAAGTAACAAAAGTTATCGGGAGGGCAGTAACGAGTCAGTTGTCTGCCACGAGAAACTTGTTACGCGAACTTTTACGCCAGTAAAGCAGACATATCCGTCAATATTCAAAGAAGAACCTCTCCGCCCCATGTGAGGGGCATTGGTTTTCAGAAATATGGTATGTGGAAGTTCCTGAAACAGGGGCAGCACCAGAACTTTAAAGCTTCCTTGATATTATGGTTGCTGTTCATATTGGGCTGAATAAGTAGAAGCCAAGATCATCGTAGTTGCTGCTTGTTCGCAGTGCCACTCAACAGTATGCGTTGGTAAACTGCGATCACCGAAGCAGTGTATGTGGCCCTCACTTTAGGCAGAAAATGGAACTAATCCAAACACATTGCAATTTGTCCGTAACGACATTAACGTGTTCCTTGCAAGTTGAGGCGCTCGTCATTCCTGGTCAACTAACACAGAAACGTGTCACCATGTGTCCCTAGTCCCATTAGCCGCATACATAGTCAATCCAGCGACGCAGACAACTTGTAATGTGATTACGAAGAGGAAAGCAGCAAAGAATTTCTCTGCTTACACAATGACATGCCTCATGCCTCTCCCACCGTAATTGTACTCTTACTTGTGAGAGAGATCGCATACGCGTTGTTTGCTTTGCAGGACGGGGAAATGTACACTGGAGAAGTTACAAAGCTCATTGTTGAGCCTTAAAACGTTATAACACAAAGGAACACCGAGTACACGGAATCTCCGGAGAGATATTCGATAACTAAGCATTACTCTAAAATGTTTTTAGAGGTAACACTTAAACCAAGGGAGTGTATCATCTGGTAAAGTACCTCAGTAAAAGTGCCAATATTCTGTCTCTCAAAATTCATTAATGTTTTATCGCCGTGGAAAGTAGCCATGAGGTTATCAGTACCAGAGTACACTTGCTGGTTTCAGTATTTATTTGTGATAGACGGGTGGTACTTATTTCGGATTAAACGGTTCACACTGAGATATTAAGTGATTTTGAGTAGAATTTACATCAGTTTGGATAAATTGGATAATTCATGTGGTTATAAAAATAGTAATAGCGTCTGTAAGAATGTCGATGCGTGTTTAATAAATCGTTCACGCTGGAGTATCGCACAAACATGCACAGACCGGAGGACGTAGTAGTAGGCATCCCTGGCGTAGAGAAGCAACTAAAAACTAAACTCCTCCCGCACAGGCCATGAATGCCCAAAGGTACCGACCGACCGCCGTGTCATCAGTCCACAGGCGTCACTGGATGCGGATATGGATGGGCTTGTGGACAGCACACCGCTCTCCCAGCCGTATTCCAGTTTCCGAGACCGGAGCCGCTACTTCTCAAACAAGTAACTCCGCAGTTTTGCCTCACAAGGGCTGAGTGCATCTCGCTTGCCAACAGCGCTCGGCAGACCGAATGGTCACCCATCCAAGTGCTAGCCCAGCCCAACAGCGCTTAACTTCGGTGATCTGACGGGAAACGGTGTTACCACTGCGGCAAGGCCGTTAGTACAGAGAAGCAACTGAAAGAGTTGAAAACAAATAGATCGTCAGGTATGCATGGAACACCAGTTAGGCTTTACAGAGAGTAAGCTGCAGTACTGGCCACTTACTTAGCTTAGTTTTATCGCGAATCTCTCGCCCAGCTCAAAGTCTCAAACAAATGAAAAAAACCTAGGTGGCTCTAGTATATCGGAAAGGTAAAAGAACAGACCCTCATAATTACATAATATTTTTAACATCTGTATGTTTCAGAATACTTCAACACATTCTTAGTTCGAATATTATAAATTTCCTTGAGACATAAAATCTTGTGTCCACAGATCGTCAGGTTTTAGAAAGCCTCGCTCGTGCGAAACTCAGCTTGTCCTTTTCTCAGATGACATCCTGTGAACCGCGTAAGTAGGGCAACAGGTAGTTCCATATTCCTAGATTGCCGGAAAGTATTTGACTTTGTGCCCCGACGCAAACTGTTAACAAGGGTACAAACCTATGGAATAGGCTCCCTGATATGTGAGTGGCTCGAATACTTTTCAAGGAATAGAATCCAGTAAGTAGTTCTCGACAGCAGGTGTTCATCAGAGATAAGGGCATCGTCAGGAGTGCCCAAGGATGTGTGACAGGACCGTTCTTATTGACGTCGCAGTCGGCGACTGTTTGCTGATGATGCTGTGGTCTACGGGATATGGAACTACCTGTTGCCCTACTTACGTGGTTCACAGGATGTCATCTGAGGAAAGGAAAAGCTGAGTTTCGCACGAACGAGGCTTTCTAAATCCTGACGATCTGTGGACACAAGATTTTATGTCTCAAGGAAATTTATTATATTCGAACTAAGAATGTGTTGAAGTATTCTGGAACAAACATTGTTAAAAATATTATGTAATTATGAGGGTCTGTTCTTGTCGTTGAGTGACTGTAGAAAGATACCAGATGACTTAGTTAAAATTTGTAATTGGTGTGATAAATGGTAGCTTGCTCTGAATGTAGAAAAATGGAAATTAATACAGACCAGTAGGAAAAACAATCCTGTAATGTTCGAATACAGCAATAGTAGTGTGTTTCTTGATACAGTCGCATCAATTAAATATCTAGACGTGACGTTGCAAAGCGGTATGAAATGGATAGAGCACGCATGGACGATAGTAGGGAAGGCAAGTGATCGACGTCGGTTTGTTGGAAGAATTCTAGGAAAGTATAGCTCATCTATAAATGAGATAGCCTATAGAACACTAGTGTCACCCATTCTTGAGTACTGCTACAGCGTGTGCAATCCCCATCAGATCGGATTAAAGGAAGACATTGAAAGAATTCAAAGGCATGCTGCTAGATTTGTTAACGGTAGGTTCGATAAGTACACGAGTATTATGGAGATGCTTCGTGAAGTCAAATGGGAATTGCTGAAGGCATGACGGCTTTCTTTTCGCGAGGATCTATTGCGAAACGGCATTTAAGACTGACTGCAGAACGATTCTACTGTCGCCAATGTCAATTTCGCGTAACTACCAAGAAGATAAGATAAGAGAAATTAAGGCTCGTACGGAGGTATATAGAAGGTCATTTTTCCCTTGCTTCATTTGCGAGTGGAACAGGAAACGAAATGGCTAATACCGGTACGAGGTACCATCCGCCATGCACTTCAAATGGCTCTGAGCACTATGGGACTTAACTTCTGAGGTCATCAGTCCCCTAGAACTTAGAACTACTTAAACCTAAGTAACCTAAGGACATCACACACATCCATGCCCGAGGCAGGATTCGAACCTGCGACCGTAGCGGTCGGGTGGTCCCAAACTTTAGCGCCTAGAACCGCTCGGCCACTCCCGCCATGCACTACACGGTGGCTTGCAGAGTATGTATGTAGAGGTAGATGTATATGACATCTTCTTACACTTTCCAGTCGTTTAACGGCTCTTGAAAGACCAAACTTATCATGACACTGAACTTTCCATTCATGCATCGTAACATCTCACATGCTTTCAGCATTCAGTCGTGTACAGATATTACATTCGCAAAGTTTCTTTCATAAAATAACAAGTAATAATTCAGCGATTAACCTCAGCCTGAGCTAATGTTAGCCACAGATAAGATAGTGTGCACATCGCTATCTACCTTCTTATGTTCTTCCTTCGATAAGGGAAGAGAAAATTTATGAATAATCAGTCTTGCATTGTCTGTCTTGATTAATAGTCCGTAGAGTGTATGACATGAGTACTGATCCACTGTCAGCAGAAACATGCGCAAATGAACGTGAGACGCTATTATGTAACTTATTTACAGAGCGGTATCTTTGGCTATTATAATAAGACAAAAGGGTTATCATACCGTATTGTAAAGGTGTATTTAGTAATGTATCATTATTTCTTGTCAAACACTAATACATTTAAAGTAGAGTTCCCAAACGCTGCATCCTGCCTCGACTCCGCAGTCCAAACAAAGTATATTTGGGAGAAGAATTCAACAGGAAACAAAAGACCACTTCGAAAATAATCCGTAGAGAAAAAAGAGGTTATCAGAACAACAGACTGAAAGAAATAGAAGAGGATTTCAACAAAAACAACTCTAGAAGTTTTTGCAGAACATTTAAAGGAAATATCACAGGATATCAATCACCGAGTTTATGCTTCAAAAGATAAGACGGAACACTGGGGACAAACCCGAAAAATAACTGTGAAACATTAGCGCAATACTTTGACACACTACTGAACTGCGATAAACCGTTGCAGATCCTACAGTTCGAGAAGCCGGAACCCAGTCTCAATTCCAAACCGCCAACACATGAGGGAATCGTGAAAGTAATAAAATCACTGAAAAATGACAGAGCACCTGGAGAAGACAGACTGATTGCGGAAATCTGGAAATTAGACCACGAACGCATCACATCCAAAATACACAGAACAATCAAAAACATCTGGGAAACAGAAAACGTTCCAGAGGAATGGAAGTCAGCGATAATACACACCCTCCACAAGAAAGGAGATAAAACAGACCCTAATAACTACAGAGGAAGTTCACAACTACCTGTAACATACAAAATTCTATCAAAAGCCCTGTTAAATCGACTAGAGCCTCAAACAGATCCACAGACAGGAGAATGCCAAGAAGGGTGCAGAAAGGAAGATCATGCAGTGAACTTATCTGGTGCCTGAGTACTGTATCGACAACAAGAAAGTCCAGGAACACCACAATAATATTCGTCGACTTCAAAAATGTCTACGTCTCCACAGACAGAGAAACGCTCTTCACCATATTGGAAGAAATTAAGATGGACAGCAAAACCAGAAAGCTAATCCAGGAAACATTAACAAATACAACATCCAAAGTGAATTTGTGGAAGAGATCTCGGAACCATTCGAAATCAAGACAGGAGTGAGGCAGAAAGATGGACTGTCACCCATTCTATTTAACTCGATTCGGGACAAAGGAGTCAATGGGATAAGGATGGAGAGACACAAGGATAGAACCGTAAAAATAAAATGTCCGGCCTTTGCCGATGATATGACCATTATAACAAATAATACAAAAGAATCCAAGCTGGGAGAGATTATACAAAAAGCAGAACTAAACGCAACGTCCAACGAAGAAAGGGTCACAAAACTACAAAAAGCATACAAATATACATGGAACCATTAGAACAAAAGAAGTATTTCCATCAATGCCAAATTAAGACACTGCAGTACAGTAGTTTTACCAGAGACCTTGTAATGTCTCAGAAACAACAGTAATTGATGGAAGAACGAAAATTAACGAGGTGGAAAAACAAAGAGAGGAAAATACTGAGAATGGTCTACGGAGCAGTTCAGAAAGAAGGGATCTGGATAAAGAGACCAACAAAAGAACTATGCGAATAAACAGAGACCATTACAAACAACATCAGGGAAAGAAAGGAAAAGCTCTACAGACACATACAGAGAAGGAACGAAAATAGGTTGACCAAGAAAATTTTTAACTTAGTGATAACTAATACAGTGAAAACCAATTGGGTAAAGGAAATCACGGAAGACCTCAACGAAACGAATATCTCCACAGAAGACATGACAGACAGGGAAAAATACGAAGAAAAAAAATAGAAAAGAAATTTCAGCAAACGCTCAAAGAGAAGAAAACAGGAAAGAAATGGACAGAAGAGAGGAAAAAGACACACAAGTGAATATATGAGAGGTTTTTGGGAAGAAAAAAGAAAGACAAAAAAATGCCATGAAAATTGGTTGTTCAAAAAATGGCTCTGAGCACTATGGGACTTAACATCTGGGATCATCAGTCCCCTAGACTTAGAACTACTTAAGAAAATTAGTTGTGTTTCAGCGCTCTCCTTAACAGATAATTAACGTTAACAATATATGATTTGCCTCTCCCGGGGCGCCCAGATCGTAACTAAAACAGCTATGGTGGGTCTGCGCGTCTATGGGTGAGGGATCTCAAGTGTCTCTCTGCAACCTTAACCACTTTCTGTTATTACGGTGTTCTACACATTCCACTTTCGTGTTTTTATTCTGGTCGTTGCTTCCGGGTGTTGCTACTTTCACAAATGTCTCTGCGGAAACTGAGTATATGTTCTCGTATGGTAATAAATGTTGGACAATATAACATCCACAAAGGGTGTGGTTGGACGGAATGAAAATATGATTGAGAAAAAAAATGCATTGAGCCTCTTCGTCAAATAGTGAAAGGAATGGGGTGTCAGAAGAAATTAGTGAAGACAGATCGTTGCTAGAGCTGATGGAAGAGATGAAATTTAAATTTTTTGGCACTGACACCAGATACGTAATCGCTTTTAAAGGAAATATTTTACTCTTCGTAGAGAACAAAATGTGTTCAACATTTGTGACAAAATTAAAAATATTTACTGGCCTGGAACTCGGTCAGGATATCTGCGTTGGCAACAGTACTCTTCCGACTGAGCCATATGAACGTACGTGACGGACTGATTCAAAGTTTAGCTGTTACTGAGGCTGTGGACAAGAGACACTGTCCGCAGTATCCGTTCTTCAGGATGTGCTGGTCACTTCACATCGCGGAAAAATCTCTGTGTGGTTTCGAAGGAGTGGAAGGCAGGCTGTGGTTGCCAGAAGCTGTCAGTGAGCATCAGATAATATGGATTCATCTATGATTAAAACACAGAATTGTAATGCGTCGCGGATACACAGCAGTTTCACAGAAGACATATTAAAGAGACAGTATGGCGACCCTGTCTCACTCCCTTCCCAACCACTGCTTCCCTTTCATGCCCCTCGACTCTTATAACTGCCATTTGTACAGAAATCAGAGGGGCATGAGGGGCATGAAAGGGAAGCAGTGGTTGGGAAGGGAGTGAGACAGGGTTGTAGCCTATCCCCGATGTTATTCAATCTGTATATTGAGCAAGCAGTGAAGGAAACAAAAGAAAAATTCGGAGTAGGAATTAAAATCTACGGAGAAGAAATCAAAACATTGTAATTCTGTCAGAGACAGCAAAGGACCTGGAAGAGCAGCTGAACGGAATGGACAGTGTCTTGAAAGGAGGATATAAAATGAACATCAACAAAAGCAAAACGAGGATAATGGAATGTAGTCGAATTAAGTCGGGTGATGCTGAGGGAATTAGATTAGGAAATGAGACACTTAAAGTAGCAGAGGAGTTTTCTACATCTACATCTACATGATTACTCTGCAATTCACATTTAAGTGCTTGGCAGAGGGTTCATCGAACCACAATCATACTATCCCTCTACCATTCCTCTACCATTCCACTCCCGAACAGTGCGCGGGAAAAACGAACACCTAAACCTTTCTGTTCGTGCACTGATTTCTCTTATTTTATTTTGATGATCATTCCTACCTATGTAGGTTGGGCTCAACAAAATATTTTCACATTCGGAAGAGAAAGTTGGTGACTGAAATTTCGTAAATAGATCTCGCCGCGACGAAAAACGTCTTTGCTTTAATGACTTCCATCCCAACTCGCGTATCATATCTGCCACACTCTCTCCCCTAGTATGCAATAACACAAAACGAGCTGCCCTTTTTTGCACCCTTTCGATGTCCTTCGTCAATCCCACCTGGTAAGGATCCCACACTGCGCAGCAATTTTCTAACAGAGGACGAACGAGTGTAATGTAAGCTGTCTCTTTAGTGGACTTGTTGCATCTTCTAAGTGTCCTGCCAATGAAACGCTTCCTTTGGCTCGCCTTCTCCACAATATTATCTATGTGGTCTTTCCAACTGAAGTTGTTCGTAATTTTAACACCCAGGTACTTAGTTGAATTGACAGCCTTGAGAATTGTACTATTTATCGAGTAATCGAATTCCAACGGATTTCTTTTGGAACTCATGTGGATCACCTCACACTTTTCGTTATTTAGCGTCAACTGCCACCTGCCACATCATACAGCAATCTTTTCTAAATCGCTTTGCAACTGATATTGGTCTTCGGATGACCTTACTAGACGCTAAATTACAGCATCATCTGCGAAAAACCTAAGAGAACTGCTCTGATTGTCACTCAGGTCATTTATATAGATCAGGAACAGCAGAGGTCCCAGGACGCTTCCCTGGGGAACACCTGATATCACTTCAGTTTTACTCGATGATTTGCCGTCTATCACTACGAACTGCGACCTTCCTGACGGGAAATCACGAATCCAGTCGCACAACTGAGACGATACCCCATAGGCCCGCAGCTTGATTAGAAGTCGCTTGTGAGGAACGGTGTCAAAAGCATTCCGGAAATCTAGGAATACGGAATCAACTTGAGATCCCCTGTCGATAGCGGCCATTACTTCGTGCGAATAAAGAACGATGTTTTCTGAAAGCATGCTGATTACGTATCAATAGATCGTTCCCTTCGAGGTGATTCATAATGTTTGAATACAGTATATGCTCCAAAATCCTACTGCAAACTGACGTCAATGATATAGGTCTGTAGTTCGATGGATTACTCCTAATACTCTTCGTAAACACTGGTGCGACCTGCGCAATTTTCCAATCTGTAGGTACAGATCCATCGGTGAGCGAGCGGTTGTGTATGATTGATAAGTACGGAGCTATTGTATCAGCGTAAACTGAAAGGAACCTAATCGGTATGCAATCTGGACCTGAAGGCTTGCCCGTATCAAGCGATTTGAGTTGCATCGCAACCCCTAAGGTATCTACTTCTAAGAAACTCATGCTAGCAGCTGCTCGTGTTTCAAATTCTGGAATATTCTATTCGTCTTCCCTGGTGAAGGAATTTCGGAAAACTGCGTTCAATAACTCCGCTTTAGCGGCACAGTCGTCGGTAACAGTACCATCGGCACTGCGCAGCGAAGGTATTGACTGCGTCTTGCCGCTTGTGTACTTTACATACGACCAGAAGTTCTTCGGATTTTGTACCAAATTTTGAGACAATGTTTCGTTGTGGAACCTATTAAAGGCCTCTCGCATTGAAGTCCTTGCCAAATTTCGGGCGTCTGTAAATTTTAGCCAATCTTCTGGATTTCGCGTTCTTCTGAACTTCGCATGCTTTTTCCGTTGCCTCTGCAACAGCGTTCGGACCTGTTTTGTGTACCATGGGGGATCAGTTCCATCTCTTGCCAATTTATGAGGTACGAATCTCTCAATTGCTGTTGCTACTATATCTTTGAATTTGAGCCACATCTCGTCTACATTTGCATGATCAGTTCGGAAGGAATGGAGATTGTCTCTTAGGAAGGCTTCTAGTGACACTTTATCCGCTTCTTTAAATAAAATTATTTTGCTATTTGGGGAGCAAAATAACTGATGGTGGTCGAAGTAGAGAGGATATAAAATGTAGACTGGCAATGGCAAGGAAAACCTTTCTGAAGAAGAGAAATTTGTTAACATCGAGTATAGATTTAAGTTTTAGGAAGTCGTTTCTGAAAGTATTTGTATGGAGTGTAGCTATGTATGGAAGTGAAACGTGGACGATAAATAGTTTGGACAAGAAGAGAATAGAAGCTTTCGAAATGTGGTGTTACAGCAGAATGCTGAAGGTTAGGTGGGTAGATCACATAACTAATGAGAAGGTATTGAATAGAATTGGGGAGAAGAGGAATTTGTGGTACAACTTGACTAGAAGAAGGGATCGCTTGGTAGGACATGTTGTGAGGGATCACCAATTTTGTATTGGAGGACAGCGCGGAGGGTAAAAATCGTACAGAGAGACCACGAGATGACTACACTAAACAGATTCAGAAGGATGTAGGTTGCAGTAGGTGCTGGGAGATGAAGAAGCTTGCGCAGGATAGAGTAGCATGGAGAGCTGCATCAAACCAGTCTCTGGACTGAAGACCACAACAACAACAACAACAACAACAACAACACGGAAAAGCCTCGTGTCAGAGCGTCATCGACTCTCACTGAACGTGGAGCAGCTCCATATAATTGTGGCGAAGAGAGAAACGTGGCTATGACATAAAGGAATTGTTTTTGTACCTTCATGATGGGTAATTTCGAATGGTGGTTGAACACGAGAGATGAATTTATGTATAAAAATATTGAGTCCCTTCGAAGTTGTCTCCAAATATCGCGTCCTTTTTTATTTTTTGTGGCTATACACGTGTTTTCCCGGGGCGCCGTAAGCCAAGAGATAGGCGGCTCTTGACCTTGGCCTGTATCACGAGTTCCGGTTCACCGTCCCAGCAGCTGCAGGGGCGTAGTGCGCACTTCCGCAGCAGCCGAGCGCTGACAGAGAGTCGAGCCGGCGGTAGCCGCAGCCCGCAGCCCGCAACCCACATCCCGACTCTAATCGCCAGACCTTCAGCCGTCCAAGGTCCTCTCTCACACAGAGCCTTTCCTGTTACCACTGACGCATTCAGCGAGAAGTGCAGCGGCTCTGTTTCCTGTGAGATACACGCCTTCAAATCACGTTTCCTTAGAGTAAACATCCAAAGAAAGAAAGAAGACTTTTTTTCTTCAGGAAACATTAGTGATAGTGCAGAAAACTTCTCCCACGATATTTACGAGACTAAGCGATAACTATTAACCGTTGCTTGACGTTCTGCCCTAGGCATATGTAAATGCACGTCCTCAGCTTATTTCTACACTTCCCGGCCGTTAATGTAAGCTTTCTAAACCAAAACCGCTAATTTTTCCTCAATATGTCTTGATAAGACTAAGTTGATCCAATCCAATACTCTCATAAGGATATATCCTGAAGGGTGCAGCGAATCGAACTTGGGCCGTTCACAAAGAATACTGACCGGCCAGCTAATGGAGTTACGATCATCAAATAATGGATCAACCTATGAGTTCTTGACTTTTCTATGTGATTCGCTAAGAACTTCTCAGACAAATTAAGCAGTCTCTACAACTTTTTACTTCAGTTGCACATGTCTTTCTGACCTCGACCATTTGCCAGTCTTTCACCACTGTATTGTACGACACAAACGTTACGGGTAATCGGGTTTACATGTCCAAACTCTGCCTGCTGATACATTTATCGTCTCTACTATTTTTTTCCTTGCCAAGTTAATTAAATAACCTGCCGGTTTTTTTCGGGATGAATTTTTCATATACTTCCTTCCAAAAAATGTCGTCCATGAGGTTTAGCAGTAGTGTTTCTCTTGTTCGTATTTCTTTAATTTAGACATTTTTCTCAGTTTTTATAGCTTATTCGACTTAGAGGTCAGATAACAACGACAATAACCTTTAATCCTACTTACAATTCCTCTCTGTCTTGCATTATTCACGTTTATTACTCCCGTTTCAGTTTTATAAAAATATTTAAAATTATAGAAGGATGAATCAAACTCTAGAAATACTATAAATGAATATGTTTTCTGGGTTACCAAGCACATTTTTAATACTGATACTCCGTCATCTCTACTTTTCCTTAATACAAATCGATCTTCATGCATATCATCATACTTGAAACGGTGTTAACCGTAGCAATACCAAGGCATTTTCCATAACGTATCCAACTAGGGAAGGTGTGCTGTTCCTGTGACCACCACAAAAAATTAAAAAACACAAACGTCGTTGAATTTTGTTGACTGTTATTCATAACACACTTTTTAAAGACATAGATGTGTGTAAGAAGGGTCCTGAACCTGAAAATATAATACGACATTTGTTGTGTAAAGTCACTTTCAATATTAAGACTTAAATTTTTGAGTCGAGTTTTACAAAAAAAAAAAACAAAAAAAATCAGCTATGGAACGAGGTCTAAGAAATAACTAAAAATAATAATTTTTTTCAAAATTTTAGAATATAAATCACGTGACTCGACGGCGGTACTTTCAAAGAGTACTGCGAAGGTTAATGCACAGAAATCTTTTACT
This sequence comes from Schistocerca piceifrons, assembly GCF_021461385.2. Lineage (NCBI taxonomy): Eukaryota > Metazoa > Arthropoda > Insecta > Orthoptera > Acrididae > Schistocerca > Schistocerca piceifrons. The sequence goes on along the minus strand of NC_060138.1, from coordinate 329,236,088 downwards.
GGTTTATCGTACGCTGACCTACCAGTCGCACGTGGTATCATTAATAATATTGAAGTTACTGCATTAATCTTTCTTGGTTTGTCGAAAGTGTGAAAAATTACTTCAAAATCAGCATTTCCCGTGCGGACAGATTCGGGTGATACAGTAGAGTCAGTAATGGATCTATACGAATCTAGTCTTATGAACTTTACCATGTTCAAATTTACCAGAATCTCCAGGCTCTTCCACTACGCATCAGAAACAGTTATGATACATCCTACCTGGCACTATCGTCATAAAAACGACTCTAATAATTCTAAACTTGTACAAAAACTGTAATCATCGACCAACACTAAAAACAACACTGTGCATCGCAATTAATAAAGCACAGCCGTACTGTTGGCATTGATAGTCTGGCATCAGTCAAAGCTGGTGACCTCCTTCCTTCCTTCAAGACCAGTGATTCCTAACTCACGGGTAATTACCCCCTGAGGGGTAAAATGTAATTTTCTGAGTAGTAAAAACTAAACGATTCGACTATATGAGTCACGAAACTACATTATTTTCGAAAGATCATTACTATTATCACTATTCTGTTAGATTCTGATACTGATATATAAGTTATCAATAATTACTTTTTCTCAATTAGTAGCATTAATGCGGTGGAGGTTACAGGTTTCTCACAATGTCCACCCACTACACATATTTGTTATGCTTTGTCCCATACCGCTGATGATGAAAGTGAGACACACACGTAACAAATGCTAAATACCTCAAGAAAATGTCTTCTCCAAGTTGCAGATAATACCTGCAGTAGTCCAGAAATTGCTTCATTATTCGCTTCGAAACCGGTGAGTGAATTAATTGACAGCATGACACAGCATTAACTACTTGATGGCTACTATAGTGTTGTACACAGTAATATTATTATTATCATTATTACTACTGCTATTAGTGGCTGTGGTCAGATACAAATCATTGACATCCTGAGTCTTGCAATTTCTGCCAGTTCAGAAGTAAGAAGTTCAGCAATAAGGTGATTTACGAACACTAAGTATAGTGCACACATTTTAAGCTGGTTGATTTTAGATGAGGTTGCAGTGTGCAGGTCAAGCAAATGCCGCAGTGTACAGGGGTTATGCAGGGAAGAATGTTTTGTAACTACTGTCAAAGCTCGCTGTGGATAGTTAGCTTCCTTATCTGAGAATCAGTTGTCCCCCCCCCCCCCCTCCACACACACACACACACAGCCATACAAACTAAATACTAAATATCTTTTATCTCTTAGCTAGGTGCTAAAGTTGTTGATAATGTGGGGGACGGGGGATGGGGCAACAGATGACAGGTGGGAGGGAGGGGGGGGGGGGAGGTACTAACTAATGTCTAATTGTACTCAGGGATGCTGGTCTAAGAAAGGTTGGGGGAGCCACTGTTTTAGGCCAGGCGCACATCGGGACGCAGGCGACGCAATGTAGGGTAGCGCGTCGTTTGTTTGTGTGACTCACAAGTTTGTTTCCAGAATGCAGCAGCGCGAGTTAACGGCGCAGGGCGGAATAGCACGGAACTGCGCCTGCTTCCACCTGGCCACAGTATCTCCTCCCCAGCCAGCCCCCTCCTCCCCATCCCTAGGGATATGAACCAAGGGATGAGACGGATTTTTATTTTTATTTTTTTTTACTATTTATAGGTACAAAACATAAAGAAACTAAAGGTGCATTCAACACATCCAAACGTAAAACGGTTGCAAACGCCGTCTAGATTCAACAAATTCGCTAACAAAATGTACGGATCCTGGAACTGCCCAATTGGTGCGTATCCAAGTTAGCTTCTCGCTAACTTAAAAATAACATATTGTCCGCTGATCACATCAGGCATGAACATTAGTACCTGAAGCATGATCAGTCTTCTCCTCACACCCGGAACACTCCAGCTAGCCGAAGGATGCGTGAATAACGAACCCAAATAATTGACAAGACATTTCTGTAGTTCACGTGTCGCCGCTAGATCATATGTTGCTCATGAAGTATGTGCCGGAAGTCTAAGACGTCCTTGTCATTGACGCGATACAGGTAACACGTCGCCATGCCTTTTATCCAGTTTAAGGCGTTTGTGCTCGCGGTGGGAAAGCGTAATTTGTCGCGAAGAGCAGGTCGGCGCCTTTAATCGCCCTTTGCGACATAATAAAAGGGTCAACATTTTCTTCGTCAGAAGCCAGCATTCAGTTGCCGTGCCACAAACCAAACGATGCTCGTTGGAGTCGACGACCGCGCAGGCGGAAGGGGGGGGGGGGGGGGGAGGGGGCATATAGGTGTGTCGACGAGGTGAGTAGAGTGCAGTTGTTGACGATTCGGGAATTCGCCGTTCACCAAACGTGCCACACCGCACGTACGTCCGTTGCAAGAGAACGTAGATGAACTGCTCTTCATATTCTCTGTCACTGTATTGCCAGGTACTTTTGTTGGACCACATTGCGAGGGTGTTGTTGAAGGAAGCCTCGATATACGACTGTCATTTGTAGCAGACTAGTCTCCGGCCAGCAGACCAGAGTGTAACTGCAATCGACGGCCGGCCGGAGTGGCCGAGCGGTTCTAGGCGCTACAGTCTGGAACCGCGCGACTACTACGGTCGCAGGTTCGAATCCTGCCTCGGGCATGGATGGGTGTGATGTCCTTAGGTTAGTTAGGTTTAAGTAGTCGTAAGTTCTAGGGGACTGATGACCTCAGCAGTTAAGTCCCATAGCGCTCAGAGCCATTTCAACCATTTGTAATCCACGAAGAAGTCCCGAAGGTGAGCGAGCGGTGCCATAATGCGACCAACAGTGACTGGTGGAAGGAGCGAACTGGAGGCCACTTCGTCGAATACAGTGCCAGTTAAAGTGACGTGGTTTGTTCTCCAAAATTTCTGCATATTACTAAGAAATAACTCACGTGCTGCTCCTCACGTTTACGGCTCCGATGCCGCCTCCTTTCTGTTGCAGCGGATTTTAAAGGGGAGATGAGCATTCACATGTCCGAAGTCTGACTGTAACCTTGACGAGACAGCGGCGGGCGACGGTAGTACATGCATCGAACGACCAGTTTTTAGTGCCACACAGATGTTGACATACTGTGCACACTGGAACATATATGGTGGACGCAGTGCGTGTTCTACTCATGCGCGCATCCGCCGCAGTAGACGACGATAACTGTCCGTCGCTGTACTTCGTATGTTTCCACGGAACATCATTCTGAAACACTTGACGGGGGCACCATGGTAATGGGCACTGCTGTCCCTGGTGACAGCCCTCTGTCGTCTTCCATACATCGGTCTTTCGTAGATTAGTAACACTACTCACAATCGTTCCATACTGCTGAAGCCATTCCAGCACCACCTGTATTTCGTCTCCTGATTGACCAAAAGAACGACGTCGTCAGCCTATGCGCGGCATTGAAAGGATACGGTCTGTACTTGGACGCCTTCAATGCGTCGTCAGAGGCCGTGTACTAAAGGTTCAAGAGCAACTGAAAACAAGATGGCCGAAAGGGGGCATCCTTGCAGCACTGATCGGTGGATCGTCATAGGTTCTGAGCTAGGACCGTTCACCAACACTGTCGAGTGCGCGCCGAGAATCAACCGAAATGTTCAAATGTCCAAATGTGTGTGAATTCCTAAGGGACCAAACTGCTAAGGTCATCGGTCCCTAGACTTACACACTACTTAAACTAACTTATCCTAATGACAACACACTCACACTCACACACACACACACACACACACACACACACACACACACACACCCATCCCGAGGGAGGACTCGAACCTCCGGTGGTAGTCGCCGGGCAATCAGTGAAATGGCGCCCTAAACAGCGCGGCCACTCCGCGCGGCTAATCTACCGAAAGATCGTGCCCGCAAACATAAGGGGGATTCCCATCCGTTTCGTGAATGGAAAACCCTGGCCTGGTCATAGGAATCCCGATTTCAGTTGGTAAAAGCTGTTGGTAGGGTTCGAGTGTGGCGCAGACCGCACCAAGCCAACGACCCAAGTTGTCAATAAGGCACTGTGTAAGCAGGTGGTGGCTCCATAATAGTGTGGGCCGTGTTCACATGGAATGGACTGGGTCATCTGGTCCAACTGAACCGATCATTGACCGAAAATGGTTAATTCGGCTACTTGAAGATCATTTGCAGCCATTCATGGATTTCATGTTCCCAAAAAACGATGTAATTTTTACGGTTGACAATGCGCCATTTTACTGGGCCACAATTGTTTGCGATTAATTTGAAAAAAATTTTGGACAAAAGAGAATGATTTGGGCACCCAGATCGCTCGACATGAATCCTGTCGAACATTTATGGGACATAACCGAGAGGTCAGTTCGTGCACAAAATTTTGCGCTTCCACCACTTTCGCACTTATGGACGGCTATGAAGGCAGCATGGCTCTATATTTCTGCAGGGGACTACCAATAACCTGTTGCCTCCATGCCACGGCAAGTTACTGCACTAGCCGGGCAAATGAGGCTGACACGATATTAAGAGGTATTCGATGAGTTTTGCCACCTCAGTGTAACCGGATTGCATCTGACTGAATTATATCCTTGCTGTTCTATTCCCAATGTACATGTTATGCTAGGTAAATTTTAAAGCTGCTGTGCAGTTGTAAAACGTGTTCGTGAAGTAGTGAGAGGATCATGATACATTATAAATCAGTATTGTAATCAAGCAACCTGCTATGAGTCGATGTTATCCGCTGCACTTAACCACTTTCTTGTCCCCATGATGAAATCGAATCATGAAAGAGAATAGTAATTGTCTTGAGCTGCACTGGAACTGATAAATATAACAAATATTGAACCCCAAGCTCGTATCTAGTATTTGCACTTTTTACGACGTTATCTTCCAGTCGGGCCTGTACGACTATCGCGTTTCCAGTCAGTCTTTAAAGTCGTTTTGCGTTTACCACAGAGATTTTTTCGATCATTTTGTTGGCTTGCCTATGCTAAGTATTGCAGCTTTATCTTGTCCGTTAGGCATAGAATGACGAAAGAGCGCGTGCTTGAACCAGGTCTGGCTACAACAGCAACGCTTAGCCATCACCTACATGTAAGGACTGACATGGCGTTAATTTTCCATCTACATAAAGAACTCACACAAGAGGGGAGTCTTTGAATGTGTTGCACTGAAGAGCGAATATGTAGAGGAACTCTAACCCTATCGTGAAGTTTCATGGTCGCATCTTGAGTTTTTCGAGTTGATAATTAAAGCTTTGTCAGTACCCTTTGGAGAATGGAACTTAGTCTCGTATGTGACAATCGACAGAAAAGCTTCCTACTATGGTGACTGTATTATTTCAAAATGAATACGGCGCTGCCCTTTATCAATAGGTCGTCAAGTTATATTTGAAGGAAATATTTGAATGATAGACCATAACGTCAAAAGAATGGACCACATCGCCTGAAAGGTGAGATAATCAAAGTGAATCTGGTAGTAATAGCTGGCGCTGAGGAGGCGGCACTGAAGAACCCATTAGTGTTCGTGGAAACTTCAACGTCAATAAGGTTATGTATGATCAAACTGAACTGTATGCCTCAGATTAGTTACTTGACAACACAGAAATGATTGCCACTACAGAATGAACAAGTTCCCTAACTTCGAGAATTGTAGATTGCGTGAAGCTCCTCATTTGATACGTTTTAACTTTCTAAGAATTGTAGATGGACTCAACCAAGGCCGGAATATTTTCTGGGGAATCGCCCTTCACACTGTGTGTATACGAGTCAAAAAAGTATGAGTAATAGTTGCTTTAGTCGAAACTGCATTGTAGCCATCCCGTCCACTGGTCAGATCGTGTGATTTAGTAGCCACTCGTAGCTGCATACGACTCCCTTACGTCTAAAACTGATACTGAAGCAATCCAATACGCGTGTTGTTTATACTTCTTCACGGGTTCCGCTTAACACCATTTTTAGACCAAGGTGTAGTGCAGTGATAGCTTTGGCAGCAATGAATAAGTAACACTTTCCCTTAGATGTGATATCCAAGACTTTGGGTACGGATGTGGAGAGGCAATGTGACACCAGGTAGTAATCCTCACGATAACTTCAGACACGTGGTCTAATAGTCGGATCGCTTAGGACGTCAGAAAGGGTGTCTATCATTGCCGCCAAGACTCGCGATCCTTCGAGACGATCACGTGGACCAACTAATGCGCAGCGTACGGACTACATTCTTCGCAACGCTCATTTAACTTGAATAAACCACAAAAATCCATACTTATCACAACACACACAAATTTAGAACAGCGAATGAACGAGAAACTTGTGGCGAACTGAATAACGCGTTTGATTTTCGCTAAGACGAGTGTTTTATTTTTATACAACGTTGTAAAGATAATTCTGATGGTGAAGGCATATACAGTCGTGGACCAAACGAGCGAGACCCCTCGCCTTTTCGCTGATCCGCACAGCTTTAAAGTCTGCTACACAGCATAACAGGCAAGGCGACCAAGTGCTACCAACATACTATGCACAGGCGTGAAATTGAAAAACTATCCGATATTTGTCAGACTGTTTTCAATCATGTGTAAGACTTTATTAATGCTGATTAGTGTGTTAACCACAACAGCTAAATATAAGATATAAATGAAAGAAGAAACGCTAATTAGTGTGAACTCTACTAATAAAAATGAATTTCAGCTTATCGAGATAACATAACTGTTTTAGTAAGACAAAGTACCCCAGATCGTTACGAATTAGCAAAATATTATGCGCATTCGGCCGCGAAATGGTCTGTGTCAACGTTCAGACCAGTCATACTGGATTACCGTTGCTGACCTACCACGAAAGTGTGCAAATTTAGCATGCGTGAAGATTCATAACGAAATTCAGTTTATCGAAATAAAAAAAACTGTTATTAGCGAGTAAATTTAGTAGGAAAATTCTGCACCACCCCAGGAAATAAACGCGACGTAGCTGCCAAACGTATTTTACAATGTCTCGGATTCTCCATTAGACGTGCCACAGCCAGAAAACGTTCGTTAGCCGAAGTGCTCCTTAAGGTAGCTAGCAATGGGAATGCTCGCACATCTATAACACGGTGGCATTAATAGTGGGATCTGAATTACCACGTGTTTAGGCAAATGGATTTTATTTGCGTTCTTGTAGACGTGATTTGGATCGAAAGCGTAGCTACGATTAATATGCTGATGTATCGACTGCAACTGGAACATTTCGAATAAAGAGTAGGGGAAATTATTATGCGGCCCTCATCTTTAGTAACCGTGGTAGCTATTTTCGTTGTTAGGATTTCGTCACGTAATCGATAAAAATGGAATCCTACTAGTCTCACATTCTTGACAGTCTATCTGTCTACCCAACCCTTAAAACCCGTTTACTTCGAGTACAGGTGGAAGTAATAAGCAGGAATGTATCGCACTTCCTGCGATATACGGTTCCTTGGTGGTGTAAAAAAGTGAGCTGTCAACGCAATCTAAACATGTAGCCGTTTATGTAAAGATAATTTACGCGAAAGGTCAAAAAATGGCTCTAAGAACTATGCCACCAAACTGCTTAGGTCATCAGTCCCCTAGATCTTGAACTACTTCAACCTACCTAACCTAACACCCATCCACGCCTGGGGAAGGATTCGAACTGACGGCGCGAGGAGCCGCGCGGTCCGCGATATGACGCCGTTGAGCGCACGGCTAAGCCGCGCCGGCAAGCTGTTAGTATCATCTGGTGTTACTAAAAAGTTACTCACTTCTGGTGAATGATTTTCTGCGCAGTTCATTTAAGAAAGAATAACTAAAATATATTTGATGTTACGGAAGAGGAAGGACGCCTAATTCATTTCCCCTTGTCTTTATTCATGATGTTAGATTCGCAATCTGAGCATACGTACTATCCATAACCACACTTTAGATCCAAGTCATAGTCACAGATATGCGAATACAACACATTGGCTTGTACTTGAGGTATTTCGTTTCCCACGAAGTGGTGGCCGACGATGCTGTGGCGTCTTCGAAGTGCGAGTTTCTCCAGTGCTAGCTATCTCAGCACATCAGCTGAGCGAACTTGCGTAGTATGTTGGTAGCACTTCGTCGCCTTACCTGTTATGCTGTGTAGCAGACTTTAAAGCTGTGCGGATCAGCATAACGAAAAGGCGAGGGGTCTCGCTCGTTTTGTCCACGACTGTACCTCCGTATGGGTAAAGCTTAGTGTATTTGCTTGTTGTGAGTGGTTGAGCCGCCATTTTAACTATCCAGTTTAACACAAACACGACCTCGAATACACTACGAATGAAACCATTCTGTTTCAACATTATAATCACAGTCATTTCCCATCCATTTACGGATAAAGACCTTTTCCAGACTTCTGATGCTTTACAGTCCTGTACAATACGCAGCCTTGCTCTTGTGGTATGGTGTATTATTTTATATATTTTCCAATGTCATCAACCAATCTCCCATTATCTCTTCCTGAAACTCTCTTTAAAAGTAAGAAGTTCGAGACACTGGTCAGGAGGAGGAGGAGGAAATTAGTGTTTAACGTCCCGTCGACAACGAGGTCATTAGAGACGGAGCACAAGCTCGGATTAGGGAAGGATGGGGAGGGAAATCGGCCGTTCCCTTTCAAAGGAACCATCCCGGCATTTGCCTGAAGTGATGTAGGGAAATCACGGAAAACCTAAATCAGGATGGCCGGACCCTGGTCACAGACCGTACCAAAACCGCCGTGACGTTAGATAAAAGCAGTCATGTGGCGTTTTGAATAATTTATGACTAAGAAGAGTTCTCAGAGTGAGAGTTGTTTTTAAAAATTGCCAGAACATGATGATCGCCTACCTAACAGCCGGTACGTCCACCTTTGGCACGGATAACAGCGTCGAGGTGTCGTGGCATAGACGTAGTGAGGCCTCGGTAGGTCGCTGGAGGGAGTTGGCACCACAAGTCACCTATTCCTCGTAAATTCTGCGGAGGGAAGGGATGAGCTCTGACTCTACGTTCAATCACATGCCAGATGTGTTGGATCTGGTTCAGATCTGGCGAGTTGAGGGCCAGCACATCAATTTGAACTCGCCACTGTGTTCCTCGAACCACTCCAACACACTCCTGGCCTTGCGGTATGGTGCATCATCTTGCTGAAAAATGCCAATGCCATCGGGAAACATGAACGCCTTGAAAGGGTGTACATGGAGTGCAAATAGTGTACGATCTCCTTGGCCGTCATGATGTCTTGCATAAGCTCCAGTGGGGTCCTGGATGCCCAGGTAAATGTTCACCGGAGCGTAATGGCGCCACCAGCAGATTGTCTCCGTCCTGCAGTAAAGATGCCAAGGAGCTGTTCCCATGGAAGACGACTGATTCATGCACTCCCATCGGCATGGCGAAGAAAATATCGGGATTTATCAGACTAGGCAACACTCTGCCTCTGCGCCAACGTCCAGTGCCAGTGGCCACGTGCCCATTTCAGCCGAAGTTGCCAATTTGTGGTGTTAGCATTGGCGTATGCATGGGTCGTCGACTGCGGAGGCCCATTGCTAGGAGTGTGCGGTGCACTGTGCGTGTTCAGATACATTGTACTCTGTTCAGATTTAAAGTCTGGTGTTAGTTCCACTAGAATTCGCCACCTGTGCTGTTATATCTGTCTGCCCAGCCTACGACGTCCGACGTCTGTAATGAGGGGTGTCCGTCAAACCCAACGACGTCTGGGCGGAGCTTCACCTTGGTTTCGTTACATGTTGAAGATACTAACTAAAGCAATGGTCGAACACGCGACAACTCGTGCAGTTTCCAAAATGCTCGTTTCCAAACTCTGGGCCATCACAATCTGACCTCGGTCAAACTCAGATAGATCGCGCGCCTTCCCCATTCTTACACACGGGCAGCACGCTTATAGACACTACATGTACCGTGGGTGTGTCTGACCGGGAGTCATTATTGGCCAAGTGACGCTGTTATCGTCTGGACGGGTTTATATCGATAGTAGGTCGATGGTCATAGCGTACTGGCTGATCAGTGTAAGAGTTAAATTACGCTTCAATGCTGCTTCATCTACTAAAACGAAACCCGTAACGCACTGCCATGAGAATCATTTATACCACATGTTGTCTCTCGAACCTCAAATTCTCAGTTCGGAATCAATGATTTGATGGTCAATGTACTCGTCATACATAGGCCTCCAAAAAGTTCCAAGACTGATTTTTATTCCTGTGGTACATGCGACGTCAGCGCAGTAAACACAGTGACAGCTCGAACCAACAGCTGTAAACAACAAATGTGCTTTCGTCAGTGATTTGTGAGCTAGCAGTGTTAAGTACTGGACGTCCGACGGTGGCGTGTGGTTTTGTGACAAATGGCAATGGAACAACTTCTCTACATCAATACGCTGTCCTAAATGTCTCGAAGAAGAGAAAAGTGTGTGCAAAGTTTCTCCCGCACAGCAACTTGACTGAAATGTAAAACGTAAAGAGTTCTTTTCTGGAAAAAAATCATCGTCATCAGTACAAACATATAACAAAACCACAAAGTGCAGTAATTCACATAAAGGGTCACCGCTTGGACGACGTAACCGACATTCAAGTAGATGTGACACGCAAGTTGAACAACATCCCAAAGAAGGACTTTCCCGACAGTTTCTCGTGGTTTTATAAACGTTCTCTGCATTGTACTCAACTGGCGGGAGACTGCGTAGAACACCTGAAGCGTAAAAACCACCACCTTAATGTTGCTCTGTTTTTTATTAATCCATCCTAGAAGGTTTTTGGACTGACGAGGCATGCAGCGACAAAACTAGGACACAGCAGCTGAGGCGCGTGTCCCGTGCGCCGTTTCCTGGGAGCGCAGTTTATTAACAGGTGGGAAAAAAATGAACAAGCGTAAGAGAAAAGGGGGAAGATGTAAGAGAAGTTGGAGAATGGAAGAAGAAGGAAAAAAAGAAAGAAGAGATAACATTGAAGGGCTCTAAAATGAGAAGGAAGCTGAATTGAATGAAAGGAAATAATGAGGAAATCCGTATTGCAGTATGTTGAGCAAGAGTTCCATAAGATCTACCTACCCTGACACCACGACGACTGTGTCTTGTTTTCAGTGGGAGGCACTCTCTTTATGTAAAATCCGCTTACGTAACCAAAGTGTAGCGGGTGTATTTTATGGTGTTTGTTACGGCTTTTCATTGATCGGCGATGAAACACTGAAGAAGAATCGCCTTATTGTTTAATTTAGTGCCTTTTTGAACTGTTTATTTTCTGTGTTTTGAATTTGCTATTGAAATGCTAACCCTTTATTTCATTTTAAAATAGTGTTGATTTCAACAAACGAATAAACAGAATAACAACCGAAGATAGGGAGGAGGAGGGAGAGGGGAGGGTAAAAGTCGATTTTTGCCTTGGGTGCTTTACGCTCCACGATCGCGGCATAATGATGGTCTGCCGAGGGGCCAGCATATAATCAGAGTTCGTGGCTGCACCTGCTCTGCTACTTCTATTTCGAATTAACTTCTGATTTCTTCTTACGAGGCTGACTGCGCCCTGTTAAAACTGCCTTGTAGTATCGGGGGTCAAAGCCACGTCCAACAAGTTCCAATCCAATAATTGTGAAGGTGGTTCGATGTACCCTCTGCCAGGCACTTAAATGTGAATTGCAGAGTATCCATGTAGATGCAGATGTAGAAACTAACTGATCACTCAGCCACAGGGATATGACATTGTAGAATTGTGAAAAATTCTCTGTGTGTCAATGAATCTTGGTAAGGTTGAATGAAAAAAGAGGTACTGTGAAATCGATGTCAGTTTCGTAAATATAGCTTTTACATCAACCTTAAAATTAATATAGGTTGTAGAAAACGTTTCGTACATTGTATTCATTGTCACCTTCACGAGGTATAATCTGTATGACTCTGAAGAAATTTAGACTGAAGCAGGATGGAGACAGACTTGATAGCAGGGGCAGAGAATGGGACAAGTTGCACATATTTACGATGGACGCGAATGCAAAGTCAGTCTGGACGTTGTCAGTTGTTTTGCCAACTTTTACGCGCGTTATAGTCGGCAGCAGTATTCTGCTGTAATATCTGCGCGCACTAATTGACTATCTGTGTAATCGCTGTTGTGCTACACACGTTTATCTTAACTAAGGTCTCTGAGACAATCGGAATTCATCCAATTACACTGCAAAGCGGCTGTAGAGACAGTGTGGCCAGCAATTTTGAAGCCACGCAGTACATTTCACGTTCGTTGGTTGCTTCTGTTCTGTGGTATGATAATAAATGAGGCTGCCTTCGAATATATTGAAAACGAAATAGAGTAGTGTATAACTGCAGCCAGGGTTTGTATCATTGATAATAATAAGAAAATGGAGAATCACTTTTTCTCTGCAGACGAGCTACATAAACCAGGTGACGTTGCAGAAGTTTGTGAGATTGGCGAGCTATGTTTTCAAACGTATTGTTCTTGTTCGAATCGAGCCTTAACGACTGATAGCGTGGAACTAGAAGCTCTCAATTCAAGCGGGTCAGTCTCGTGTTTCCTATTGGGTACCAGAAATGAGCAGAGAAATTCTCATTCATCTAGCATTTTCTTGTTTTATAATGGTTTCAAGAATAATTTGCAAACGAAGACTTCGTCTGATAGTGACATAAGCACCATGTGTTTCATATGATACTAATTCTGATGTTGCATGTAAACCAACTGTATTCTTTGGACTTCAATAATCAGAAATTAACATTAAATTTTCACTCTTTCTTTATACTCCATTCCCTCATCAAATTAAATCACATTATATATATACATTAATGCTCCGTACAGTAGTGGCAAAGGATACTGCTATGTCCGTGGACCTAACCGAATCACGCGCGCCCTGCCGTCGCTCAGCCCGGCCGCACATGCGCGGTGGTCGGCCATAGCTTCACGTCGCGGCCGCCGGGGGTTCATGGCGTTATCTCCGGCTGAAGACGCATAGAGTAAATATCTCTGGAGTGAGCATTCACATGTGCAGAACATATTTTGTTGTCAACATACATTGCCTGGTCACGTGTTCTCGGGACGTCATGTGTTTGTCCGTATAGTACCCTGTATATTTAGAATGTCACTATACCCCTAGTACAGACGGATTCTTTTCGTACGTGTCGTGGATTATTTATATATGTTGTGCAGACATTTTAACAGTATCCATTTGATACCGGGAATAAACGAGCTACGTAACTTTTAAGGGAAAGTGATATTGCATTCTGCTTCTTTGCGGTAGGTGTCACAGTTTAGATGCACTCGAGTTTTGGTAGTTTTCGGTATGATACCGCACTTTATAGTATTACAGAGCCTGACGTACATTTTTGCAGTGATAGTCTTGAAAACGACTTGACAGTACGCTATTACTTTTGCAAGTGTCCGAAAAACACCGAATTTGCCACACATTATCAATTATGTCCCTGCTAACTCGTTCTTTTTTCTGCTATTTCTGCGTATTTATTTTCTCGTTTTTGCGACCTGAAGCACAATTTTTCTCACTGGTGACACTTTGAAGTATTTATTTAATGCATTTTACGTACTTGCTCCCAGTTTATTAAATAAATAGTAGACTGAGTAATCTATATACATAATCGACAAGTCACTGATAAATGCATGGAGAATAGTATTTGCTGAAACAACTAACCATTCCCTTTCCTCTTCCACTAGCAAATTTACGAGAGGAAGCGATTGTTTGTAAGCTTTTGTACGAGCCGTAATATCTATTATATAGTCATAAAATCGTAGAAAAATAGGTCTACAGAATCAAGCCTTAATAATAATGCGTCTCGAAATTTTTAAACATGTACAGTGTCTCTTACTAATATGATAACTACAATTAGAGCTACATGGTATGTACCTCATGAAAAGTTACGATCCCTCTTTTCACATATTTTTCTTTGCATCCGTAGCAACAACAGTAATTCACCATCGCTATTACACTATCAACAAACGGTGAAACACTACAAAAACTCTTGATATAATAAACATCAAACGCTGCGGAAAGCACACACGCACAGCGAAGTCCCGAAAACACGTGACAATCCTGGTTTAATGTTGACAACATGCGCAGAACGCAATGCTCACTCCAGAGATATTTACTCTATGTGAAGACGTCGCGCCATTCAATAGCTCTTGCCTGCAGCTCCCTCTATGGCCACAAGATATAACGGGAGCACAGACCTGACGCTACGGCCACTCGCTCTTGCTCGCTAGCTGTGTTAATATCGAAGTGTTATTGTATAGATCTTATATGACAACCTTGGGCTTAGAACTTAGTTACGATTTGGATTGCACTGTGGATTTGTGAATTGTATTGTGAACTTCATTACGTAGCTACTTGCTATGAGAGCAATAGACGGTGCCTGTTTCAGAGTGGAGAATAAAGATAAGTATCCTGATCGCTGGCGCCTTACTTTGAGACTGATCTTTTCTCGGCCATTAGATCTTGCGTCACACCCCGGTCACGTCCTGCTACCAATTCCAACTTATGTTTGTCACTCCAGGCAGACATAAAAGATACATTTGTCATGTTAACAAATAGTTATGAAAGAACCAAATCATTTGCATCATTCAAATATATTGTTTTCAGGTTCCAGAAGGTAAGTTTGCCTCGAGAATTTCGGACCAGCAGTTCTTAGGCTATGTATCCATACAACGTTCTAAGGAAATGTTGTATGATCAGTTCTCTACATTAAGGCGTTCAGAATTATGGTCGACAGCACAGTCGTATCGCAGGTTTCGTCTATCAGGCGTAACCTAGAAAATGTTCGTGGAATCGAATGTCAGATTCAGTGATTGGGAGTTCCTTATTAAACAATAGTAAATTATTTCATATGTCAAAATACATTGACGAAACAAAATGTCAAGGCCAAAAGGTAACTAGTGTAGGGCAATCTTCGGGAAAACATTTGTCTAGGTAATATATCTAAGTGATTAACGTTGAAAGGTCACAGTTTAATGTGAGAGCGAGATAAGCCATTGCAAATGTGAAATCCTGGACATTAATAAGAAGTGTAACTGCCAGAATGTTCAATGAAAATACGCAGACATGCGTACATTGGGTTTTACAGGTGCCGAATGTCAGTTTGTGGGACGGCCTTCCATGTCTGTTGCACTTGGTCTGTCAATGCAGGGACGATTACGCTGTTTGTAGATGACGCTGGAATTGTCCTCCTATGATGTTCCGTATGTGCTCGGTTGGAGACTGGTTTGGTGATCGAGCAGGCCAACACGACATGTAGAGCATGTTGGGTTACATGTAGAGCATGTTGGGTTACGATAACAGTATGTGGCCGAGCGTTATCCTGTTGGAAAACACTGTCTGGAATGCTGTTAATGAATGGCAGCATAAAGGTCGAATAACCAGACTTAGGTAAAAATTTGCAGTCTTGTTGCATGGCACATCCACAAGAGTGCTCCTTCTGTCATACGAAACCACATCCCCAATCATAACTCCAGGTGCAGGTCCAGTGTGTGTAGCACGCAGGCTGGTTGGGTACAGGCCCTCAAGTAGCCTCCTCCTGACCAACACAAGGCCATCACTGGCACTGCGGCAGATCCCGCTTCCACCAGAAAACACAACAGATCTGAACCCTGCCCTCCAGTGAGCTCTCGCTTGACACCACTGAAGTCGCAAATGGTGGTGGACTGGGGTCAGTGGAATGCACGCTACAGAACGACAGGCTCGGAGCTCTCCTTGAAGTAACCGATTTCTAAAAGTTTGTTGTGTCACTGCGGTGCCAACTGCTGCTCAAACTGCTGCTGCAGATGCAGTACGATGCACCAGAGCCATGCGCCGAACACGGAGGACTTCCCTCTCGGTAGTGCCATGAGGTCCTCTGGACCCCAGTGTTCTTGAGACCGTACATTCTTGTGACAACCGCTGCCAAGATTCGTATACAGAGGCTACATTCTTTTCACCTCTTTCTGCAACATCTCAGAAGCAACATTCATCAAAATGGTTCAAATGGCTCTGAGCACTATGGGACTTAACTTCTGAGGTATAAAAACTTAGAACTACTTAAACCTAACTAACCTAAGGTCATCACACACATCCATGCCCGAGGCAGGATTCGAACCTGCGACCGTAGCGGTCGCGCGGTTCCAGACTGTACCGCCTAGAACCGCTCGGCCACCACGGTCGGCCCAACATTCATCTTTTCATAGTCCATTACTCTACCTCATGCAGTCTCACGGAGGTGTTGATAATGGCATCTTTGGCGCCTTAAAACCATTCTTGGCTAGCATCAAATCACCACGTCCAATCTCAAAGATAATTAACGCTCACACCGTTACAGCGTGTTCTTAAAACAAACCTGATTTGCATCCTCATAGAGGGCCTACTAACGCCACTCTAACTGGCGCGAAATTTTAGTAGACATCATCTTTCAGATGTTCAAATACACCTGCCAAATTTTGTTGAAACCTTCCCGTCGAATAAATAAAAGAAATACTGATTGAACTTAATGCTCTTAGACGATAACCTTCCCGTCTAGAATAAAATAATTTAACTTACTTTCCGTCTAATGAAAAAAAGAAACAGAATTGAACTTTTTGTGCCTTGCAGCTTTCCTGTCTGGACTTACTTTTGACAACGTGTCTGATCTGAAGGTCTTTAGCGCACACAATGTCGTACACCTTGTGCCTTTATTGGTAACAATATTAATGTGAATGATCAAAAGAAGATTATTTCGACGTGATCACTTAAGCTTATGCCGTGGCCTTTACTACTGGCTGTATATGCAGTCAACCTGAAAACATACATACATATTTTCCTTACCTTTTGTTTTACTGGGTCGCCTCTGGATAATGTCATCTGACTGCATGTCTGAATATACTCACTCTGATCTATTGTTGATAATTATTTGGGTTGGCATTCATTTACTAGGATTGCAAATATGTTAACTAAAACTGTACTTATTATTCATTTGCTTTTTTGGATTGAAGTTACTGGCGCAAAATTCAATGTCATTATTAAACTTAAAAAAACTGAGAAAACTCAGCTAAAGTTAAATCTTGTGGTTACTAGGTTCAATGAAAAATACTGCGATATTGACTAAGATAAACTGATCTATCCTGAAAATGACTGAATATAAATATTTAACTCTTTATAATGATTCAATTTATAAAACTTTAGTTTGGGGATCGTTTACATAAAACAGATTAAAAATGTAACAACGAACTTACAATATGCGGTTAACGCTCAAATACCTTTGTTGTCTTCATGACGTCGATTTTTAGTAATTCATAAATAATTACGAATTATATAATTGTAGTATTCTTCAAGTAATATATAGCTGGTGGCGAAGAGGCACACCGCTTTGTCTCTACACACAACTTCACTGCACAAAGGTTGACTCAAGAGTATTCTATCGACAATGATGCGCACTTCTCGCCGCGCTCCCTATGTATCAATGCGCGGGCTCTCCCGCCAACAAATATCTTGGTGCGGATACTTCACTGTCACCATCGATATGCAAAGAATTTAAATAAATTTTACAAAACATTTTTCTTAATATTTTTCGTACATACTATAATTGTTATGTACATATTTCTTAGCTTATAAATATTTTTCATCCATTTATTACTTTGATTCAGCACCAGCATTGTGAAGCCTAATGCAGGATTGGCCCAGGTGACTTTTAACATAGGGGGGTTATGTAGGGATTTTACAAAAGAGGATCAGGTAGTGATCGTGGGTGGGGCTGGTAATAGTATTGATAGGGATGGGGAGTATGACATAGATGGTGACCTGGAAAAGATAGCCACTCAGACTGGCAACACGAATGTGCATTTCGTGGAACTGTTTCAGCGTCACGATCGGCCTCATCTTAATACAGCCGTCAGGCGTAATAACATGAGACTTGGGGGTGCGCTAATGACAGAAGGCATGAGTCACATTTCAGTGGTGTCGGTGGAGTTCATCAGCAGGACGGGTTTCACTAGACATGGTCTGCACCTCAACAGGTATGGAAAGAGGAGGTTGGCAAAGCTTATAGGTGACAGCATAGGTGGGGGTGGTGGGATCACTCATGGGAAAATTCCGGTAGTTATGGGTGTTAGAGCTGTACCTTTTTTAGATTGAAGCCAGCTGACAGGTATTCCTGCTTAAGGGAAGTCTCTCTAACAAAGAAACCACTTTCGACAAAGCTTAGGTATCCGATTAATTAGGGAATTAGTATATTTCATCAAAACATACAAGGCATTAGAGTTAGTGAACTACTTATACATGTTGAGTCTGAAATTATTGGTATATCTGAACACTTCTTAAATAAGGAGATAATTCAGAGGCTTCCTTTACCAGGATACAGGTTGGCGGGCAGCTTTTCTAGGAGCTCTTTGCGGTGTGGGGGAGTAGCCATGTATGTGAAAAACGGTATCCCATTTGAGTCAATTGATGTTTCAAAGTACTGCACTGAAAAGGTGTATGAATGTTGTGCAGGTGTGGTTAAATTTAGTGGAGCTAAACTTCTTACTGTTGTTATTTATAGATCCCCAGACTCCGATTTCACAACATTTTTGCTAAAGCTAGAGGAGGTTCTTGGCTCACTTTATAGGAAATACAAAAAGTTAGTTATATGTGGTGACTTCAATATAAATTGTATAAGTGATTGTGCAAGGAAAAGGATGCTGGTAGACCTCCTTAATTCATATAATCTTATGCAAACCGTATTCTTTCCAACGAAAGTGCAAGGGAACAGTAGAACAACCATAGACAATATTTTTGTTCATTCGTCATTACTAGAAGGGCATTCTGTTAGCAAAATGGTGAATGGCCTTTCAGATCATGAT
The DNA here is from genome assembly GCF_021461385.2 of Schistocerca piceifrons. Lineage (NCBI taxonomy): Eukaryota > Metazoa > Arthropoda > Insecta > Orthoptera > Acrididae > Schistocerca > Schistocerca piceifrons. The sequence goes on along the minus strand of NC_060138.1, from coordinate 329,217,337 downwards.
GCACAAATTTTAAGTCTAAAAGATTTTTGTGCTGCAACACATGTTAAATATAGTTACCAACTTTTTAGGAAAGCTGATCCAGTTGCTGTAGAGACTTTTGTAAACCTTATCAAGGAACAAGAGTGGCAAGATGTTTATAGTGCTGATACAGTAGACGATAAATATAATGCTTTCCTCAAGACTTTTCTCGTGCTCTTTGAAAGTTGCTTTCCGTTAGAACGTTCAAAACGGGGTACTAGCACAAACAGGCAGCCTGGGTGGCTGGCTAAAGGTATAAGAATATCTTTTAGAACAAAGCGGCAATTATATCAAAACGTTAGAAACACTCACAATCTAAATGCAGTAGCCCATTACAAACAGTATTGTAAGGTGCTTAAAAAAGTTCTTAGGAAGGCAAAAAGTATGTGGTATGCAGATAGAATAGCTAAGTCTCAGGATAAAATTAAAACCATATGGTCAGTCGTAAAGGAAGTGGCTGGTCTGCAGAGACAGGTCGAGGATATAGAATCAGTGCGTAGTGGGAATGTCCGTGTTACTGATAAGTCGCATATATATACAGTATTTAATAATCACTTTCTGAATATAGCAGGTGAACTAAATAGAAACCTAGTCCCAACAGGGAATCATATAGCGCTCGTAGAAAAAAGTGTTCCGAGACTGTTACCTGAAATGCTCCTCCATGATACTGACAAGAGGGAGATTGAGTTAATAATTAAATCACTAAATACCAAGAACTCTCATGGATATGACGGGGTATCTAGCAGAATACTGAAGTATTGTTCCATGTATGTTAGCCCAGTACTTAGCCATATCTGTAACTTTTCCTTTAGGAGTGGTCGGTTTCCTGACCGATTAAAGTACTCGGTAGTGAAGCCACTTTATAAAAAGGGAGACAGGGATAATGTTGATAATTGTAGACCTATTTCTATGCCATCGGTGTTTGCTAAAGTTATCGAGAGGGTTGTATATACAAGGTTACTGCAGCATTTAAATTCACATAATTTGCTGTCAAATGTACAGTTTGGTTTTAGAAATGGCTTAACAACTGAAAATGCTATAGTCTCTTTTCTCTGTGAGGTTTTGGACGGATTAAATAAAAGGTTGCGAACGTTAGGTGTTTTCTTTGATTTAACGAACGCTTTTGACTGTGTTGACCACAAAATATTACTGCAGAAGTTGGAACATTATGGAGTAAGGGGAGTAGCTTACAATTGGTTCGCCTCTTACTTTAAGAACAGAAAGCAGAAGGTAATTCTCCGCAATATTGAGAGTGGTAATGATATTCAGTCCCAATGGAACACTGTTAAATGGGGCGTTCCCCAAGGATCGGTGCTGGGGCCACTGCTGTTTCTTATTTATATAAATGATATGCCTTCTAGTATTACAGGTGATTCAAAAATATTTCTGTTTGCTGATGACACCAGCTTGGTAGTGAAGGATCTTGTGTGTAATATTGAAACATTATCAAATAATGTAGTTCATGAAATAAGTTCGTGGCTTGTGGAAAATAATTTGATCCTAAATCACAGTAAGACTCAGTTTTTACAGTTTCTAACTCACAATTCAACAAGAACTGATATTTTAATCAGACAGAATGGGCATGTTATAAGCGAGACGGAGCAGTTCAAGTTCCTAGGCGTACGAATAGATAGTAAGCTGTTGTGGAAAGCCCATGTTCAGGATCTTGTTCAGAAACTAAATGCCGCTTTATTTACCATTAGAACAGTATCTGAAATAAGTGACATTTCAACACGAAAAGTAGTCTACTTCGCATATTTTCATACGCTTATGTCATATGGTATTATTTTTTGGGGTAATTCTTCTGATTCAAAAAGGATATTTTTGGCTCAGAAACGGGCTGTTCGAGCTATGTGTGGTGTAAGTTCGAGAACCTCTTGTCGACCCCTATTCAATAGTCTGCGAATTCTGACATGGCCCTCACAGTATATATTTTCTTTAATATCGTTTGCTGTTAGCAATATTAGCTTATTCCCAAGAGTTAGCAGCTTTCACTCAGTTAATACTAGGCAGAAATCAAATCTGCATGTGGAATGCACTTCCTTGACTCTTGTGCAGAAAGGAGTGCAGTATTCTCCTGCATCCATTTTCAATAAGCTACCACAAGAACTCAAAAATCTTAGCAGTAGCCCAAACGCTTTTAAGTCTAAACTGAAGAGTTTCCTCATGGCTCACTCCTTCTATTCTGTCGAGGAGCTCCTGGAAGAGCTAAAAAATTAAGCAAATTCCAGTGTTACATTTTTGATTTTCTTTATTTAAACTAACGACGTGTCGCCTGAATACGTTTCTTATATTTCATTTTATCTGTTTCTACAATCGTGTTATAATTTCATGTATTGACTCGTTCCATGACCATGGAGACTTCTCCTTAATGTGGTCCCACGGAACAATACATAAATAAATAAATAAAAAATGTTTTGGCCTGGTTGATTTTCTATTGACATATTTCATTGTTTATATCGCACATCTCGTGCTTTACGCTGCGATTTTCTTTCCGTCAGTGAATATCCGTTCCGCTTAGTAGCCAAATGGTGTGGCCGAGCGGTTCCAGGCGCTTTAGTCTGGATCTGCGCGACCGCTACGGTCACAGATTCGAATCCTGCCTCGGGCATGGATGTGTGTGATGTCCTTAGGTTAGTTAGGTTTAAGTAGTTCTAAGTTCTAGGGGACTGATGATCTTAGATGTCACGTCCCATAGTGCTCAGAGTCATTTGAACCATTTTGCGCTTAGTACGTCTGTCTGCAATCAAGTTATTCCTGAGGAGCAGTCAGATTGCGTCACGAGTTTATTTTTTTGGGCACTGTTCATATATTCAAGTGGGCATCTTTCACCAGGGCGATCTTATGTGGAACTTTTACGTCCACTAGTTTAAATTTTTTACATACAAAGACCACAGAAGAATCTCTCTGGCATGGGAACTGAAATGATGAATGAAATGGAGAGCTTGATTGCGGAAGTAGGCGAACAAGATTCTCGACATACCTGATCAGTGTGGAACGTGTCAGAGTACAGCAGGAGAAGCCACAGCTCTGACGTCACAGTTCTGATTCGTTTTATCTTTCGATCATGAGTCGCGACACACAAAATGACGACGGAGGAGAAAATAAGCCTCAAAACTCTACCAATCGTTAAGAAAACAACTGAAACCAAACGAATCTTAACTCCGCAGTCAGTCAGTCAGAAGTCGACCGACCGCTCCGTCATCCTCGGCTACGTGGCGTCGTGCGGGTATGATATGGAGAGGCTCGGTATTCTGCTCTCCCGGCCGTTGTCGACTTGCCTGGCCTTGGAGCCTGCCTGTCATCCAAGTAGGTCCTCAGTATTATCACGAGGCTGAGATGGGAATGGTCCAATCCGACAAGTCGAAACTCAACCTCAAATTTTTCATGCCGAAAGGGTACACCGAAAGAAATCCACTGTCAAAATTTTACTTGCTAAGGCGCACTGCAAGTAAAAAAATGGTAAAATTTCTCATTTTTTTCCGCACGTAGAACCGCTTATAATAGCGGTTTGTACAGCCCTTCCTGGCTGGCCCGCGGATCGGCGAATGACAAGAGAACGGAACGACGTGGGAGTTTAGATTTCTCCAGCCACCTGGCGAGCTATGTATTTGGCAATTTTCATTTTTTTTTAATAGTTGCAGTGAGTCTTAGCAGCTAAAATTTCGACATTGTGTTCCTATCGGTGCATTCTTCCTGTATAAAAAAGAAATTCAGGACAGGTTTCAACATGTCGGATTAGACACTTCCCTTGTGAGTGCTCCCCATTCTAGTTTTCACATGAAGGATAAATCCCGGCAGTAACGATAATTAAACCCGGATCCTCTGCGTGAGAGTCAGGCATGCTGACCACCCGGCTATGGACGCGGGTTTAAGAAAATAAACGATGATAAACGCAGATTTGAAAAACAACAAAAATGGTTCAAATGGCTCTGAGCACTGTGGGACTCAACTGCTGAGGTCATTAGTCCCCTAGAACTTAGAACTAGTTAAACCTAACTAACCTAAGGACATTACAAATATCCATGCCCGAGGCAGGATTCGAACCTGCGACCGTAGCGGTCTTTCGGTTCCAGACTGCAGCGCCTTTAACCGCACGGCCACTTCGGCCGGCGAAAAACAACAGAACACACTTGTACGGGGTTGGGTAATGTGCGTTCTGATGGTGAAGACATTGTCAAGCAGCTAAATTGCAAAGGAAATCTATACCTAAAAATCAAGTCACATTCACATCAAAATGCCGCTTAGCCTATGTCAACTACAAATGCTACACTCCCAATCAGAAGACTACGATTGCAGGCATTTAGAGAGCAGAAGACGCTGTGGGTGAAGATCGTCAACTAGCTGTTGTTGAAACAGGGTACAGAATAAACTGTTCTTGCAGCGAAATGTAGATAACATCGTGACAGCAGGTCGCTGGGAATCGGCAACATATCTACTGGAATTGTTGACTAGCTAGACACTGAAACCCAATCACAAAATAATCAAAAATTTTTTACAGTATGACCTAAATAAACACGCTAGTGAAGTCGTTTGTAAAGAATAACTAAAGATGAATTTCAAAAAGAGAAAAATCACATCAGATGGTACAGAATGTTTTTAGACCTGCTTCGAGAAGCAGACCCCTGTGTTCAAAAACTGCCTAACACTAGGTCAAATTTCCTTCTGAACGAAGATGGAAGTAAAGTTAGAAACGTAACCTAAGCCATTCAGAGAGATTTTTCTGCAAAACAAGTAGAAGCGATCTTTATCTAGTAGGTTTACAGCCTATCGAGCACTGAAAGTGATACACTAAAATCATTCAGTGCACGTCACTAATATAGCGAAAGGTAGCGAATATAAAATGCATAAGTGGAGTGGTGACTGACGTCTCCGGCGTCTCCGGCAATATGTTGTGGAACTACTTTTCTCGAAACTTTGGGAACTGAAAGCGCCTAACCTCGTCGCTGGCTGAACGTTAACTCGTACAGTTTCTTTGAAAGTGCCAAGATTCTTTTTTAACAGTCTGATATATATAGAGTGTTAAAATAAAAGTATTACGTATTTTGAGAGGTGCTAGTATGAACCAAAACAAGACAAAAATGTTTAGTAAACATAGGATGTAAAATGTGTACTTTAAGAGCTATGGGGACTTGTACATTTTCGCCTATTTTCAATTAATGTACAGACAGGAATTATTGGCGATGTACTAATAGGACTGTACATACTACCAAATAGGTTGACAGGTATAATAAATCGTCAGTTTTGTGGCGGCGTTCGTAGCGACAAGCAATTCGCTGTAGAAACGGCTTACGAAGTCACCGCCACACTTTTAATAGCGGGCCGACCGGTCCGCTGGAACTGTGAACAGAAAGATGAAAACCCAAACACTCTGATTAAATAAAAGTCGGTACTTATCTTTATTAACGAAGATACAGAAACACAGAGTGAACTCCGTGTCTACAGAAATCTGTCTAGTTCGAGTCGGAGCGGCTAGGTCAGCGTCGGCTGACGACAAACAACAACTCTGCTGCGATGAACACACAACTGACTAGCAAGTACACAGTTCGGTGGCGAGTATACAACTGAGCGGCGAATACAGAACTGTCCTAGCGCTCGTGACTCCAGCGCTTAAGAACCCAGAAGCCAGCGGTGGCGCGCGCAGACTTGCGGCGATTTCCTGTCTCGCTGGCGCTGCTTACGCGGACGGCGTCCGGACTCTGATGCTGCCAACCTTTTGGCAGCGGGCTCGGGTGGCATTACTGGCTAGGATATAACAGTCAGTATCTTTCAAACGACTTGCCTGTCCTGCTGAAGGAGGTGCCATCCCAACAGCGGCTGGAGATGTGGTCAGTGCATGATGGAGCGCCAGCATATTTTCTCCGAAATATCCCAGAACACCTCACACAGAGAGTTAACGGGCAATATATTGGTGCGGGAGGTCCAGTGCGTCGGCCAGCTACTTTGCTCGAAAGAATTCCTTGGATTTTTGGTTGCGGAGACACTTGAAATCTTTTACAGAAACGCGTCTTCAATGCCTGCTAGCGCCTGTGTGACTAACCTGGAGTTTTCCAAAGAGGAGGATTCCCTAGGACGTTGGAGAGAAGCATGCCTTTATGAATGGACAGCATATTGAACACTTCCTTTAGCTATGGCTCATAAGCCTATGTTCTATGAAATAGCTCGCCTTGTGTCAATAATGGAGTACCCAATGGTCAACTTTCTGTCAGATTTCTTGGTCATAATGATTAAACCACTTCTAGATTCCCTAACAAGGGTACACTCTAGTCCGAGTACTCGCATCCTCTAGTAACGTAATGATGATAACATCTGGCTGGTGAGAACATAGTTTGACCAGAACACAAATAAAGTTCTGGCACATATACAGAGAATAAGCGATGCAAATGAACTTCAGATGTTAGTTAGGAAGACAACGTACTTTTTGCTGGGAGCATTCTTTCTAGAAGCAGAAACCTTTTAAAACTACTTGACATCTCTATTATATACAACGAACTGCATCGATGCTCTGTGGTCTTCTTCGATGAAGGACCATTGTGTAATAGCACATAACCAAAGTACGCGAAAAACCTTCAAATTCAAGCACAAGGTGGCTACAATAGTGACTGATGACTTCTGCTTGTCAATACATAACATCAAAATAATCGTAGCCATAAGTAATGAGCGAGTGTACCAACTGTGATCAGTTAAGTACGTGAAAACGTACAACAATTTGCAGTGGAGAATCTAAACGTGTATCACTGGGGCCTGATAAAAGCATTGCTGATGCTTCCTTATGGCTATAAACGGAAGAAGCAGCATAATATTCGTGGCGGGAGGGGACCACAACAAACTCAGGAAATCATCTGGACATTGGAAACAACCAGAAGAGAAATGAATAACAGCATATGAAGTAAATGGTGAAAATATAGCAGAATTGTAAATGAACTGCTGCCAGCATGACAGAAAGGAAGAAGCATCTCGTGGTAATAAATAGATAAGTATCTCTTTCAAGTGATGTATTCAGGATAGTCGGACAAGACGAGAGAAAACGTTAATCTGGAAATGCAGAACTGACAAATGTATGGTTCTGAAATGCAGCTCTCAGCAGCGTCTCATGTAGAGAGGGCACACGGTGTTGATGATGTGGATCCACCCATCACGTGGGAATGTCATCATTTCGCCTTCCTAACATAACATCAACATCACAAACACGACTTTACATTCCACATGCATTCCACAACAGTAGCGCCAACTAAGAAAAAAATAAATAAAAAAAATTTAAAAAATGAAACGTGCTCCCTGAACTAAAATAAATAAAAAAAATGAAACGTGCCCCTGAACAAAGGAAAAAGGTTACATACTTGACGTGTGATTAACTGTAAAAAAGCTTGCTCTTGAAACGCTTTGCCTCATCCAGTATTCACAGTATGTGGAGGTGGTGCAAGCATTCGGTCATACTAACGTAAATCACAGAAAAAGATGCTCAACCCGAGGTTTGATTGTAACATTGGCCGGCCGGTGTGGCCGAACGGTTCTAGGCTACGGTCGCAGGTTCGAATCCTGCCTTGGGTATAGATGTGTGTGATGTCCTTAGGTTAGTTAGGTTTAAGTACTTCTAAGTTCTATGGGACTGATAACCTCAGATGTTAAGTCCCATAGTGCACAGAGCCATTTGAATCTTTTTCCACGTGTGGTCGTACTCGACATCTCCTTGCCTTTCTCCAATAAGAGGAGCAGCTGTTGACTCAGACTGTTTCAGAACGACTTACAGTTTTACATGAAATCAAAATCACGCCGCAACTTCATCTTTTCGCATAGGAAAAGCATTAGCAGAGAAAAAATATACTATAGACATCCTAGATCAAATTACATATCCTTGAATTTGTACTCTGGCGTACCCACATACTCCTGAATGGATCGTACCAAACATTTCACCACATAATGACCATACAGATCTGTGTCTTAGAACGTCTAGTAGGTAGCCTGTCGTCTTTAGAACGGACACGCATTGACGAAAGGATAGAGATGTGTCACATCCGCCCCAGTATATTCAACACATTTTTAAAACATCGATTTCGTAACATGTTTAGTCCTCTGCTAGAGTATTGCTGTGCAGTATGGGGTCCTTACCAGACAAGATTGATGGATGACATAGGGGAGACTGTGTCACGGATATGATAAGCGGAGTGGGGTGGCAATCATTAAAACAAAGGTGTTTTCAGTCGCGGCGAGATCTTTTTACGAAATTCCAATCATCAACTTTCTCCTCTGAATGTGAAAATATTTTATTGTCACCAACTTCCCTAGAGAAATATGATCATAACTATAAAATAAGAGAAATCAGAGCCCGTACAGAGATATTTAAGTCGTCATTTTCCCAACGCGCTTTTAGAGAGTGGAATGGTAGAGAAATGGTCTGAAGGTGGTTCGAAGAATCCTCTGCCAGGCACTTAAGTGTGAATTGCAGAGTAGTAACGTAGAGATAGATTTAACTGTTACAGGACACTTATATCTTCTCGTTGTGGTCCCAGAAAAATTTTCCTGGCTGTTGAAGCCATGTCCAGAAATTGAAGTTTTAAATTTGGTTATATGCATGTGCAGATATAGATATTATTTCCATGAGCTTGCTTCAAAAAAGAGTGCATTTCGTAGTTGTTCATAACCTGTAAGTAACCCTTTGCAGGATCGAAAGACAATAGCCGCTACTGTCAATGCATATTGGAATTTAAGCAATTTCATCTCGAGCCTCTATCAGAAAAATCGCTTAGACCGTAGCTGTGAAGTGAAATAACTGCTGTCTAAATCCTAACGTTTCTGTGAACGGAGTATATCATCTGATATACATATGGTCGAACAACGCCGATTTTCTGTTTATTTGTTACTGTATATCGTTTCCAGTAATAACCAGTTTTCCGTTAAAATCGATTGCGAAAAACATAATGCTGCAATTCTAGACATCTCGTCTTCTCTACATGGTACGATTTCTGTGAGTTCTCACATGTTGGTAATAGTCCTGTGTAACAATTTGTTCAATAATTTTCATACGTAAGCAAAATAATTAGTTCATCCGATTCAGTAGAAGGCTATCAAAATGCATATTCCTTTGCTGCAGCTGGGCGTATTTACACGGTCCATACAAATAATGCCGAATGGTACTATTGGAGATTGTTGCTGATTAATGTGAAATGTCCAACTTCATTTGCGAATCTGAAAACGATCGATGGCGTAGAATGCCAGACATACAGAGAAACTTTCCGAAAACGTAATTTACTCGAAATTGATGAAAATTGGGAAGCTAGGTACATTGATGGGCGCATTTTGCACAAGACGGAAAGGCCAAAAATATTACATATCGTAAAACACTTTTTGCTTCTATTATCGTATATTTCCACTCAAGCCAGATTCTGCAACGAATTATTAAACCACATGAATGATCTTGTACTCATTTAACTAGTACTGCAACTTTCTTTTATTGGTTGCTTCTGTGCAAACTGATTGGACTTCTCTGGTCCAGGCAGCGACTTCAGTGGTCTCTCTAATCCCATTCAAATGATTAGAAAAGGTTGAATCTTATTCAAGTGTAACGCAATGATGAAGAAATTATTCTTTTATTTATCTACTACGTGAGTAAGTGTCTGCTTCGTTTGTGTGTATTTACTACCAGTTAATTACAAAGCAACTGAAAGAGGCATCGCAACGCTTGTCAGGCATTAGCTAGCAATTTGATAAAATTTCTCTCTTATACCGCACTGTGCCTATATTTACACACATTAAAGTGACTGTGATTCACAAATTCACCCAGGGGTACTTCATCGCTTGGTAAACCATACTGTTGATTAGTATCCAGTCAACGAGACCTAACTTGTAATAAGACACTGAGAAACGATTACTTTGATGAGTTACGTCTACGCGTATATTACTTTTTGCAGCGTGGAGTGACCGCATGCTTTGAGGCACCATGTCACAGTTTGCGCAGCCCCTCCCGCCGGAAGTTTGAGTCCTCCCTCGGGCATGTGTGTGTGTGTTGTGCTTAGCATAAGTTAGTTTAAATAGTTTGGTCGCTTAGAAATTCACACACAAATATGTATATTACTTTTGTTAAGTTTACTTTTAACGCATTTACTCATCTATTAAATTTGTTGCACTATGTCTGAACTTTCCCCCTGCGTACTTCACTACCAGTGCCTCATTACGATCAAAGAATTTCTAGAATTTGTAGGTTGAGTTGCTACCTGAAGAGCATTTTACATTATGGTCGATATAACACTGAGACCTGAATCATGTACAGGGTGTACCATAATTAATTTCGAAAGCTGAGATGGCGAAAGTGTGTGACAACAGAAGCTGAACTGTTCGAGTGAACATGGGTCCGCAAATGAACCGTTTGTCGTATAATTAGACGGGACCTTAACTGAGAAGCTTATCATTCCAATACGCTTGTTCTAACTACGATAATATTTCATTCTGTAGTCAGTGGCGGCTAGTAACCGCAAATTCGTAACTATCTCGCAAATGCCCCTATGTTAAGTGAAAGGTTTTTGCTTCTATTATCGTATACTTCCACAGTAGCCAGGTTCTGCAACGAATTATTAAACCACATGAATGATTTTGTACTCGTTTAACTAGTACTGGAACTTCCTTTTATTGGTTGCTTCTGTGCAAACTGATTGGACTTTTCTCGCCCAGGCTGCGACTTCAGTGGTCTCTCTCTAATCCCATTCTAATGTTTAGAAAAGGATGCATCTTAGCTACAGACAGGCAATTAAGTATCTCGGCAAACTCAAGAAATATCACGAAAAATTCTGGAAGTTTCAGTAAGTCGACTGTACATTTCTTTCGAGGTGCAGTAGTATGCGTAGGACGAAACAAGAGAAACATGAAGTAACGGATATTCCAGTAACTTGCTACGGTGTGCTATACGTGGCGTTCAACTGGCCAACGGGCACGGGAAATTTTCTGACACGTTGGTGTAAATCGCTGACACCTGTTCGAAATCAAAATTGTATATTGAAACCAAGGACTAAAATCCTTAGCAAACGTACATACATCGAGCATTCGCGTTATTTAACCAATGAAGTTAAGCAGATGTATATCCTCGTTTCAGAAAAGTTATTCCTGAAAAGAAGTGCCGAACATCTGCTATTAGTTATGACAAACCTGAGCTGCTATGATAAATTATGGTATCACTGATGAAACATTCTCTGGATGTCAACCGAGTGGCAGCGTCGGCCTGTAGCAAGGTTTCAACGAGTTTCCTACTCATCATCCTCAGGTGAAGATGACAGTGGCCTGGTATCTTTAGAGTATTTCTTTAATGAAATTCATCGAGAATGTCTTCACCCCGTAAAGTGGTTTTATGTTTAAGCGTCTATCACAATGCTGTTGGGTGTGAAACTGACGCACACAATTCGCCAGACATCTTCAATGGATTTTGTTCAAATCATTGTGTACCAAAGTAACTGGTTCTATCACAAGAATGGGAGAGAATTTCTGTAAAGAATTCTCAGCTTGAAAGCACACTACAGATAAATCAGGAACCTGGGCGGTTCATGGAACGGCTTAAATTTCAATCGAAAGTTTCTCAACCCACTGTTGGCCAGAAGATTTCTCATTTTTTTATGTGGGAATACGGCGCTGATGGTACAAAATATCACAGAAAAAAATATGATATTCAAGTGAGATATATAAAAGCGCCTATGATGGTTTATTAATCAATTCGTGCACTTATATTTGTAAATTACTAGCCTGTTTCTACCTGTTTCATGTTTAGTTAGTAAGACTCAAGTAGAACTTTTTCGAGTTGTTAATGACCGTAGTTGGTCTAAAACAGTAGTGAAAACCCGAATTCCGAATACTAACTCCCCTTCCATATTTATTTGCATACATACAGCTGGGAAAAAACCATGATGTCGGGAAGTAAACAGTTACTCTATAGATGAAGACCTCAACTTCGACAATATGATCGTAAAATAGATTTTACATTTCAAGAATGTGACGGCCTAGAGGGTAATATACTTACTGGCCATCAAATTGTTAGCGGGTGTCTAAAGATAAGCTATAAAGCACAGTCCAGTTTATAGCAGAGATGTTGTAAGTCTCGGTTGTTGTCGATCCATTGTTCCGCTGAGTATGTATGCCAGGCAGTTTCTCTGGTGAGTTTGGACGGCAGTAGTACGATACTGGAACTAGCCTTCATTCCATTCCACACTCGTTAACAACAACGTAAAACACAGGCGCCCATTACAGTATATCACGCGACACAGGTACACAGCTGGCACACAATGCGCAAGTTGTAGGAAGACAATGGCAAAGAGTCGCGCTCCAATGCACGCCTTACTGGAGCGAATCTGAAATTATCTTACCAAACAAGCAGAAAGGCACCTGACGATTCTTTAAAGAGAAGTCCTGTAACGAAAGCAGCTAACTGATTGTAACAAAGAACAGGAGAACCTCATTATGTAATACAAACTACAATACACTCATGTATTTAGCGCCCTCTACATCACGATTTTCCTTATCGCTTGAGCCTGTACCTTTGAACATTTGGTGTTTGTCTGAGGCTTCGTGAATCATTACATTAGGCAAATATTTTATTGTAACTCTTCAGGCTTTCCCGGCGATCTAATATTTTATTCTTTGGATTCGTGTTACAATATTATGTAGACAAGAGCCTTTACCAGGGGGTGAATACAGTTGTGCGCTTATTCTCATGTACGCTAAGTGTAATCTGGCTTCCGTATTAAGCCATGTCATGTGACGTTTCTGGTTTTTATATCAATTTTATATATGACAAGAGCCGCTCGGCTGCAGCTAGCCACCATGTGATGTAACAAGTGAGGACGCTTACCTCACAAAAAATTTCTATTATTAATATTTCGTTCTATATGTAAAATTAGTTTGTAATCGTTTATATACATTTTAGGGCCCACTCCTTCTGTAGGAGATATTTTTATAAATATCGAAACCTAGGTCAAAGGCTAAATAAATCTTTGTTTTGCAGCTGGTTGTCTAATTTTTTCCACCTGTTACCATTTATATAGTTTCTGAATAGCAGCCATGTTTAAGATCTTTCAGAAAAAGCGTTTAAAAGACTAGACTCACTCGGAGAGAGTGGTATTAGTGAGGAATTGAACATCTGTAACTTACAATATAAAAATGTGAACAATCAAGAAACTGGAATGAGTCCAAGCACGAGAATGAGATATCAACTCCGAAATTTAAAAATTATGACCGGTAAAACGGGAGAGCCTTGATGTGGCAAGAAAGCGATGATTGCCCTAGCAGACAGGCAGAGAATAATACGATGATAGATAAATTTTGATGCGACAGTGTAAAGAGTTGCTATCTTGATTGATAGTATTAGAAATGAGGATACTTTCCACAGAATTAGTGAGGAAAGGACCTAACCCACAAACACAAAAGACAAGAACACACTAGTGATGCAGCGGGCAGTAGAGCACAAAAATTGTAGGGAAAGAGATTGGAAAATACAGGGTGTAACAAGAATGAACCGACAATTTTCGAGGGTTGGCAGGGTGTGTCTCGTGAAGGATACTGGCGATAGGAACCCATGTCCGCAAACATCCAGCAGAGCAACGAAGTTACATCGTTACATCTGCCACGTTTGTTGGTTAAATGACTACCAAGTATCAATTGATATACGTTTGCAAGGAATTACAGATACGAATCATGGCTGTATTTCTATGACAGTCATTTATTTTACACGATCAACTGATTGGCGATGTGGAACGTGATTTGTGTTCGAGTCTACTACGACAGCAGTTGTGTATTTAAATATCATGCGTACAAGGTGACTGCAGAATTAGGTTGTGAGCAAGCATCTGAAAATGACACATCGCCGAAATTAGCCGATCTCGTCAAAAGAGTTTTATCCTTATACAGTCAAAATGGAAAGTGGAATTGTGTTTTAATAAATTTGCGGCTGTGGCACTCGATATGAAGAAAACTAATGTAAATTTTGATTTCGACGATGTAAAACTTGAGCTGCAATGGTGACGGACCGCAGAGCGAACTTCTCGCAGTGACCTGGCAGCATTCAAGACGGTAGATGATGTTTAATGTGTCGTCGACAGCCACAACAACATTGTGGAGACTGCTAAGGGTAGTGACGGCAGGGCGTCAGTGTTACAAATAACGTTTGCGCCTCTCATTTTCTTCTTTAATTTCGATGTTCCCTAGAGTTGTTGGAGTGCTTTTCTAGATATGGGTTTCTGCCATCTCTTTCTTCCTCGAGATAACCTCAACAACCCTTCGAAGTCTGTCGTTGTACTTTTCTTGCAGAATATATCCGATTTAAATACACTGAGGTGACAAACGTCGGCCGGCCGCTGTGGACGAGCGGCTCTAGGCGCCTTAGTCTGGAACCGCGCACCTGCTACGGTCGCAGGTTCGAATCCTCTCTCGGGCATCGGTGTGTGTGATGTCCTTAGGTTAGTTAGGTTTAAGTAGTTCTAGGTTCTAGGGGACTGATGACCTCAGATATTAAGTCCCATAGTGCTTAGAGCCATTTGAACCATTTTTTGACAAAGTTCATGGGATAGCGATATGCACATATACAGATGGCTGTAGCATCGCGTACACAAGATAATAAAGGGCAGTGCATTGTCGAAGATATCATTTCTACTGACGTGATTCGTGTGATAACGTTTCCTACGTGACGACAGGATTTAACAGTCTTTGATCCCAGAACGGTAGTTGCAGCTAGACGTGTGGGACATTCTATTTCGGAAATCATGAGGAACTTCAATATTCCGAGATCCACAATCTCAAAAGTGTGCCGAGAATACAAATTTTAGGTATTACCTCTCACAATGAACAAAGCAGTGGTTGGCGGCCTTCACTTAACGACCGAGAGCAGCGGAGTCTCCGTAGAGTTGTTAGTGCTAACAGACAAGCAACACTGCGTGAAGGAACCCCAAAAATCAATGTTGGACGTACAATGAATGTATCCGTTAGGAAAGTGTGGCAAAATTTGGTGTTAGTGGGCTATGGCAGCAGACGACCGATGCGAGTGCCTTAGCTAACAGCGCGACGTCGCCTGCAACGCGTCTGCTGGGCTCGTGACCATATCGGTTGGATCCTAGACGACTGGAAAACCGTCGCCTGGTCACACGAGTCCTGATTTCAGTTAATAAGAGCTGATGGTAGCGTTCGAGTGTGGCGCAGACCCAACGAAACCATAGACCCAAGTTGTCAACAAGTTAAGGAGACCACACCCTGCCTATCTAACCCATGTTGATTTAGGTAAGTATCTGATCCATTTCTGAAAAAAACTATTTGATGTAGGACCTTAATATTATTACTGTATGTTACATGATGCTAATAGAGCCGACTGTACTAAAATCTACTTTATCTATTTTATAGTTTTTAAGAAATGCTTTTTAAATTTATTAACAAAAGATATTAAGTTTTTTCTGCAGAAAATATTTTTTGTAAGCTTCCTAATGGTGGTATATTAAAGAACGTAGTACTACAGGTGGCTCTTTGTGTTATTGAGAGTCTCTGAAAATTTCATTCATTTATCTATAATAGTTTCTGAAATAATGGGGCATATGCACTGAAAATTTTAGTTTGCGGGAAATTGACTTTAAAGAGAAAACCTTCGCAATTTGTTACTTACAGTTAATTAAAACTGTCCGGCTTCATATGATGGCCTTCTTTGGCCTCTACCAGGTCTTCCAGCTTCTTTTTCACTTTCCTGGATGTTTGACTTGCTTTCTTGGACACATTAGATGCAGACCTGTCTGCATCGGCTATCCTCATTTCATCGCAATGTTGCAGCCCAGTGATCATATTTTCACCAGTTTTTTCAGTACCCAAAACATTCCAATATTACCACAACTGAATGTAATAACAGCATCATGAACACATAGTTTCATTGTATGCATGCCTACAAATACAGTTATAGGAAGGCTGTTCCAAATTATGCTGTCGAAACATTCATTTGGATTCCGTGTCTGCCCATGCAGACATCTCCTTACAAGGTCAGGATGAGCCACGTTTCTAAAAATAGGTGCAATTGCTGTAATAACAGCAGCAGGAAGAGGGTGCTGGTGAGAATAAGATTCTCGAGTTGCCTGAGCCCTATTGTCTTTGCACCACGAATTTTCTCCTGATGGACACAATCCATGACATGGCTTATCATGAGTAGAGGACTTATGGAAGAATATGGCCCCAACATCTCTCTTCATTGCCCCCAGATTTTCTTAATTTCTACTAATTTTCTGCCCATAGTATACTTTCAAGTTTCCTATAACAACTACTCGCAATCACACTTCAACAAAACTAACCGCGTGTTTGAAAGCGTCTTGTTTACAAACAGCAGTAACAAAAGAATGCCGACCTTTGCATTTCAAGGATAGCCAAGGATAGGGAGTAAAAAAAATCCCTAACGTGCGATGAAGGGGATATAAAGAACTAAAATATATGCAGAAAAGTGGGTGACAGAAAAGTGAGCAAGGCACATAAACACACGTGGCGGGAAAATGTTCTTTAATTTTTTCAGCAAAGTCCTTTTCAGAGTACTTAAATAAAACCTTGATCTATCGAAATATGATGAAAACCGAAAATCGATTTTTTTCGACCCGAAACACGGTGTGGTCCCCATAATGCACGTGCTGGAGGTGGCTCCATAATGGTGTGGGCTGTGTTTACATGTGGTGGACTACGTCCTCTGGTCTAACTGAAACGACTATTGACTGGAAATGGTTATGTTCGGCTACTCGAATACCATTGCAGCCATTCATGGACTTTATGTTCCCAAACATTAATGGAATATTTATTGATGACAACGCGCCATGTCATTGGGCTACAATTGTTCGCAATTGGTTTGAAGAACATTCTGGATAATTCGAGCGGATAATTCAGCCTCCCATATCGCCTCCATGAATCCCACCGAACATAATCGAGAGGTCAATTCGTGATCAAAGACCTGCGCTGGCATCTCCTCCACTATTATGGACGGCTATAGAGGCAGCATGGCTCAATATTCCTGCAGGGGACTTCCCGCGACTTGTTGAGTGCATGTCATGTCGCCTTGCTGCAGTCGCTCACAGGAAGATCCGTACCTAAGGACTGGAACATTCCTCAAGTCACACCAACACGCAAAAAGGGAAGTAGAAGTAATCCGCTGAATTACAGGCCTATATCACTAACCTATATTTGCAGTTGGGTTTTAGAACATATACTGTATTCGAACATTATGAAGTACCTCGAAGAAAACGATTTATTGACATATAGTCCGCACGGATTCAGAAAGGTCACAGTTAGTAGTAATAGACGGAAAGTCATCGAGTAAAACAGAAGTAATATCCGGCGTTCCCCAAGGAAGTGTAATAGGCCCTTTATTGTTCCTTATCTATATTAACGACATAGGAGACAATCTGAGTAGCCGTCTTAGATTGTTTGCAGATAATGCTGTCATATACCGTCTTGTAAAGTCATCAGATGATCAAAACCACTTGCAAAATCTGTATGGTGCGAAAAGTGGCAATTGACACTGAATAAAGAAATGTGCGAAGTTATCCACCTGAATACTAAAAGTAATCAGCTAAATTTCGATTACGCGATAAGTCACACAAATCTGAGGGCTGTAAATTCAACTAAATAATTAGGGATTACAATTACAAATAACCTAAATTGGAACAACCACATAGATAATATTGTGGGTAGAGCAAACCAAAGACTGCGATTCATTGGCAGAACACTTAGAAGGTGGAACAGGTCTACCAAAGAGACTGCTTACAGTACGCTTGTCCACCCTATTCTGGAGTACTGCTGTGCGGTGTGCGATCCGCATCAGGTGGGACTGCGGATGACATCGGAAAAGTACAAAGAAGGGCAGCTCGTTTTGTATTATCGCGAAATAGGGGACATAGTGTCACGGACATGATACGTGAATTGAAGTGGCAATCATTAAAACAAAGGCGTTTCTCGTTGCGACGGGATCTTCTCATGAAATTTCAATCACCAGTTTTCTCCTCCGATTGCGAATACTTTTTGTTGGCACCCACCTACATAGGGAGAAATGATCATCACGATAAAATAAGAGAAATCAGGGTTCGCACGGAAAAAATTAAGTGCTCGTTTTTCCCGCGTGCAGTTCGAGAGTGGAACGGCAGAGAGACAGCAGGAAGGTGGTTCATTGAACTCTCTGACAGGCAATTTATTGTGAATAGCAGAGTAATCACGTAGATGTAGATGTAGATGTAGGTGGGAAAAAAGAAGTCCGACATGATGTTAAGCCATATCCCACGATTTTTGTCACCTGAGTGTAATTCGTATTCAACAAATAAAAATACTCCGATACAAAGAGCATGTCACAGGAAAGGAAAATTGTGGCGAGCGGCAGCAAACCGATCAGAAGACTGTGGGCAGAAAAAAAGTGAAGGGCGAGAGACAAAAATGCAAGCCACGTTGACGGAAGGGGGAGACGGGTTAATACTCACTGGAGCCAGGGGGCTTCTTCTTGCGTATGTGCTGGCGGTAGTGTCTGTGCATGGGCCGGTCTATCCAGGAGCGTGGCATTGCGTAGATGCGCCACGGCAGGACGCCGGCGTACGGCACCTGCGCAGCCGCCACCAGAGCCGCCGCCGCCAACACGGCCACCAGCAGCAGGGTCCGAGGCGCCGCCATCACTGCCGCCGCGACGCAAGCTGCGGCCGCGGCTGCACTCGTCCCACATACCGCTCTTACGCAATGCACCTCACCCCACACCAGTAGCCGCCAGACATCAGTACAACGACACGTAGCGCGAGAATTTGCTAACGATGCAGCCGATAAACGTACTGCCGTAACACTGTGTATCGGTATGCATGCGACAGCGCGCCTACCTAATTAGTTCCAAATCCACGCTCATAAGGACGGGATTTTCCGGTGCTCCTGCCTCGGGTCCTGTTCGTGATAAACAGGTAGGGTGAAGTGTTGCGGTTCCGCAGCTCGTGGTCTCGCGGTCGCGTTCTCTCTTCCCGAGGACGGGGTCCCAGGTTCGATTCCCGGAGGGGTCAGGGATTTTCACCTGCCTCGAGATGACTGGGTGTTTGTGTTGTCCTCATCATTTCATCATCATTCATGAAAGTGGCGAGATTGGACTGAGCAAAGGTTGGGAATTTGTACGAGCGCTGATAACCGTGCAGTTGAGCGCCCCACAAACCAAACATCGTCATCATCATCATCAAGTGTTTCGGATATCCCTAGGGCTAGGGACCATTTGTACGCCCAACAGGAGGATGTCTTAGTGTCACTATCTTACAGTACAGTGTCAAAGTATGAATATTATTACTTCCTCCTGCTTCGGCAAACGGAGCAAACCGGTTGGTTCTTTTTGTATTTCATGTAGTCTACGGTGAGCATGGTGGGACTTATGGAGGCACCATTAGTTCATGGGCGGTTCTTCGGAAAGATTCGCAAAAAGAGTTTTTTATCTGTTTTTTAAAAGGTTTTTCAGTATATTTTCGCCGTCGCCAGCGGACAAAAACCCAGCCGAGGACTCCAAGACGGCTATGTACAGCAAATTTTTACAATGTATTCCTAAGATCTCGATCTCGAATAACCTTGAAAATTTTCATATCTTCATCCGTTTCCAAGATACAGAGGCTCAAAGTTAGCCATTTTCTACACGTAAAAGCCAGTATGAAGCAAAATCTACATATCAAATAACAATTATTTTTGTACCAAGACGTAGCTGTGGATCGCGAAACGGCTATTCACAGAAGATGGCGGTTATTTTTACAATGTGTTCCTAAGATCCCGACCTCGAACAACCTTCAAAATTTTCTTCACATCTTTATCCGTTTCCGAAGTTCAGAGATTTAAAATTACCCTAATTGTACACGTAAAATACGCACGTAAAATCAGGTGTGAGGCGAAGGCGTAACTTATAAAGTGTCGTAACACGCAGAAATATACTGTAAGTTGTCCCCACTTGGCGGACACAAAATCCGGTACGAGGTCTAAAATTGGTTTTGCGTTATTTCAATTTCACACAAGTAAATTAACAAAATTTTCATTGACCCATCAAGTTCTTTTCACATCAATGACATGCCATGCTGTGACAAGGAAAAGAAGGGAACCAGCATAAAAATGGGGCCGGCCACTGGTGGCCGAGCCGTTCTAGGCGCTTCAGTCTGGAACAGCGCGACCGCTACGGTCGGAGGTTCGAATCCTGCCTCGGGCATGGATGTGTGTGATGTCCTTAGGTTAGTTAGTTTTAAGTAGTTCTACATTCTAGGGAACTGATGACCTGAGATGTTAAGTCCCACAGTGCTCAGAGCCATTTGAACCAGCGTAAAAATGCTGGTATTGAATTACAAAAAATGGTTCAAATGGCTCTGAGCACTATGGGAC
This sequence comes from Schistocerca piceifrons, assembly GCF_021461385.2. NCBI lineage: Eukaryota > Metazoa > Arthropoda > Insecta > Orthoptera > Acrididae > Schistocerca > Schistocerca piceifrons. The sequence goes on along the minus strand of NC_060138.1, from coordinate 329,196,976 downwards.
TTAACATCTATGGTCATCAGTCCCCTAGAACTTAGAACTACTTAAACCTAACTAATCTAAGGACATCACACAACACCCAGTCATCACGAGGCAGAGAAAATCCCTGACCCCGCCGGGAATCGAACCCGGGAACCCGGGCGCGGAAAGCGAGAACGCTACCGCGCGACCACGAGCTGTGGACAATTACAAAAGATGTGAATGTGTTCCCGTTTATTTAAAAGACTGTGACTGAAAAGTAGGGTGCTGGCTGCCTCATCCTACCATCCTCAGCGACTTTAAAAATTTTCCCAAGAAATTTGCAGTGCTAACATATTCGCGTTTTTTATGTTGAAGGAGAAGATGACAGTGGCAGTGGCAAAAGAGACGGAAAATTAATGAATGCTGGCTCATACACTGTTGTGTTATGGAAAAAGTGAAGAAGGCAATGTCTGTGTGAAAGAAAGAGATGGACGCAGTATTGTGGAACATATTTAACAATGACACAACACTGCTACGAAAAGAGTGAAGGTGACAGTGCGAAGAAAGAGGGGGGGGTGGGGGGGGAGGCGGGCGGTTAAAGAGAAAGGGAAAGTAGAAATGAGGTGAGAACTAGTGATAATAAGAGACAGAATGTATGACAATGACAACTACGAAGAGAGAGAGAGACAGTGACAATAAGAAGAGCAGCAATAGGAAGAAAGGAATGAGATATTAGCATTAAGAGGGACAGTGAGAGTGAGAGGAGACTAGTAGTAGGACAGAACGAAGGGGTCTCTAGCTATGGAACAGGAGACAATGACAGAGAGAAACAGAGATAATGACAAGAGTTGAGCGGAATGAGTTAGTGAGAAAGAGTAACTGGGAGTGGATGGATATGCGCGACTTACACCCATGGGCTACTGCGCGTGGGTAAATTACAGTCAGGGGAGCTTGCGGGAGTCTGGGTTGAGTTGCATGTTTAAAAAACCGCGATGTGGAAGTCGTAGGACACTCTTAGCAGTGCCAGTTGTGTTGACGGTTCGAGCGGCGCGGTCTATTGCCCGACGAATTTGTAGCAGTTCTGAAGCGAATGCCGTGAAGTGTTTCCTTCAGTTTAGAAATCGAGTTGAACTTACGAGGGCTTAAGTCAGGGAATTGCAGTAGGTGGTATAGCACTTAGTAGCGCCATCAGTCAAACAAATCAGTAACAGCTTACACTGTATGTGCTTGAGTGTGGTCCTGCAAAATGATAGTCAGGTCCTACAGAAAGTGTCATCATTTCTCTCTCTATGCTGTTCGTTTTTAGAACGCGACCTACGACCTACTTTGGTGAAGGAATTTCGAAAGGCTGTGTTTAGTAACTCAGCTTTCGCAGCACTGTCGTCGATAGTAACTCCAATGCTATCGCGCAGAGAAGGCACTGACTGTGTTTTGCCACTATCATACTTTCCATACGACAAGAATCTCTGTGGATTTACTGCCAGATTTCGAGATAGTTCCGTTGTGGAAACTGTTATAAGCCCCTCGCATTGACGTCTGCGCTAAATTTCGAGCTTCTGTGCGAGATCAGAGTTTTTGTGTCGGTTTAAATTTGGCATGCTTTTTTCGTTGTTTCTACAACAGTGTTACAACCCGTTTTTTGTACCAAGGGGTTGTTTTTGAATTTGGTGGATATAAATCTCTCAGTTGCTGACGATACTATTTCTTCGAATTCAAGCCACTTCTGATCTGCTCTACATTGTTAATTTGGAAGGAGCGAAGATCGTCTCTCAGAAAGGCTTCAAGTAACTTTTTATCTGTTTTTTTTCTTAAACAGGTATATTTTTCGTTTATTTTTGAAGGATTTGGAGGATACAATATTCAGTGTCGCTACGCCAACTAATCTCTGCATCCGTTTTGATGCTCGTTATTAGCTCAGGATTATTTGTTGCTAACAAGGGAACCTCCCCATCGCATCCCCCTCAGATTCAGTTATAAGTTGGCACAGTGGATAGGCCTTGATAGACTGAACACGGATCAATTGAGAAAACAGGGAGAAGTTGTGTGGAACTGTGAAAAAATAAGCAAAATATACAAACTGAGTAGTCCACGTGTTGAATAGGCAACATCATGGACAAAGTAAGCTCAGGAGCGTAGTGGTCCCGTGGTAGCGTGAGGAGCTGCTGAACTAGAGGTCCTTGGTTCAAAGCTTCCCTCGAGTGAATATTTTATTTTCTTTATTTTTGCATAGTTATTATCTGTCCGTTCGTTCATTGACGTCTTTGTTCACTATAATAAGTTTAGTGTCTGTGTTTTGCGACCGCATCGCAAAACCGTGCGATTAGTAGACGAAAGGCCGTGCCTCTCCAATTGGAACCGAAAACATTTGATCGCAAGGTCATAGGTCAACCGATTCCTCCACAGGAAAACACATCTGATATATTCTATACGACACTGGTGACGGCATGTGCGTCACATGACAGGAATATGTTGTCGACCCACCTAACTTGTACACTTGGCGAAGGGGTAAAAAGATTCTTCTACATTGCCCGATTTAGGTTTTCTTGTGGATGTGATAATCACTCCCAAAAAAGTGATGAAAACATAAGAGTTTGACACATAAACTGAAAATAAAAAATTAAAATTTTCACTCGATGGAAGATTTGAACTAAGGACCTTTCGTTCCGCACCCGCTCACGTTACCACGAGACCACGGCGCTCCTGCGGTCCTAGTCTCCTTGACGTTGCTTATCTTCCCATGAACTACTCGGTTTGTATATTTTGCTTATTTTTTCATAGTTCCACACAACTTCTTCCTGTTTTCTCAATTGATCTGTTTTCAGTTTTTCAAGGCCTATCCACTGTGCAAACTTATAACTAAATCTGAGGGGGCTGCGATGGGGAGGTTCCCTTGTAAGAGTGCAAGTGTGTTTTCACAACCGTTTACTATTCACTTGGGCTCATTAACCAACAAAATGGTTCAAATGGCTCTGAGCACTATGGGACTTAACTTCTGAGGTCATCAGTCCCCTAGAAGTTAGAACTATTTAAACCTAACTAACCTAAAGAGATCACACACATCCATGCCCGAGGCAGGATTCGAACCTGCGGCCGTATCGGTCGCGCGTTTCCAGACTGTAGCTCCTAGAACCGCTCGGCCACCTCCGCCGCCCATGAACTAACAGTTCCAGACAATTTTCAGAGAATGCGCTAAGCACAATTTCGGATGATGTTTTATGCTTACCTCCGGATTTTGACATGTATTTTCGCTAACATATCGAGGATAAATTGAAGTCACCACCAACTATATTTGTATGAGTCGGGTACTCATACTACAAGAAGTGAAGTCTTTCAACAACAATCCGCTGGTCCTCGAGAAATAGCTCAGCCGCATTGGTACTGCAGATTCACCAGGAGGTGAACTGGGTATACTCTGAAAAAGTGCCCGTCTGCGTCCTGCACCACGGCGACAGCTCAGACGAGTCGTGGATCTGCATACATAATAACGACGGATGCACCCGCGTGTGTAGGCTCCGAGGATAACGAACGTTCACATATTGTATTCGTATTCGTCATATCGGACCAGTAACTGGCGTGATTGTATGGGATCCTACTGGATATACAACATGATTACCTCTGAATAACTGGTAATTTGGACTACAGTCGCTACATTTCTGACACGTTGAGGCCGGTGGCAGTGCCCTGTCTGCGAGGTCCTTGACGTTATCTTTCAACAAGCTCACCGCGCGTTGCACATACTGTCTTCACCTACCGAAGTACAGAGGCTGTGTGACTGTTGCCTTGGCCTCTAGATCTCACACCCATTGAGAACATCTTATCATGACTTTCCGAGAGACTGGTTCGCCACCGCTTACCAGCCACGGCAATTGTTGAAATATGACACAAAGTTGAAACAGCGTACACGCTACCATCCCAGTTAGAGCCACTGCTGCTGCCTGAGATGGAAAGTCTGTACTAAATTTCGCATTCAGTACACCCCTCTATCACCTGAAAATTTAATAATTTATTCTTCCTAATCTACTGCACGCGCACAATAACTAAAATGTTGTTATTTGCTAAAGTTCTTGCTGTTGCAGTTTTGACGGCCAGTAGTGTACTTTGACCAGGTCCATCAGAGACTTAATACCGACTCACACTGGGGCGGGATTCATAGTCTGCCCTACTCAAAAAAATCATGACAGAACTCACTAAAACTAATACAGGAAAAAGATGAGAAACCTAAATAATGAGGCCAGGACTCAGATCTGAACTGCACTCCTCCAGAATACGAGTCCAGTGTCCCAACTACTGCGGCATCTCGTAGCTGACAGCACATGGTGTCAAATGTTTTCCAAACAATTGAATGCATTACTGTACATCTACATCCATACATTTCAAACCATTGTAAAGTGAATGGCAGAGGGTACTTCCCATTGTAAAAGTTATTAGAGCATCTTCCCCTACCGCATACGTATGGAGCGCGAGAACAATGATTGTCTGAATGCCTCTGTGAGTGCTGTAAATAGTCTGATCTTGTTCTCACGATCCATATGTGAGCGATACGTTGGGAGCTGTAATATAATCCTAGATTCATCATTCGTAGCGGGTCTCTGAAACCTTGTTAAGTAGGCTTTCTCGATATTCTTTACGTCTATCTCAATCTTGAAGAGTCTGTCCGTTCATTTGTTTCAACATCTTCATTAGACATTCCTGAAGGTCAAACAAACATGTGGCCATGACAAATCATTCAAAATTTTTATACCAAGATAAAAGTTCTAGGCACCTGGTGGCGCTAATGTGGGGGTACTTTGCCTTCAAATTTTATTTTATTATTTACATTTTTCGTTCTCTTCATATTTATAAAAAGATGAATAGCTTTTTATAAAAAGACATTGAAAGTCAAATATTAAACATAATTTCAATGGTAAATGGTACGCCACAGTTTTTCATTTATCAGACACATGTAACAGCTAGCTCTATTCTCATATTAGTCAGTGCAAAATGTATATAATAATAATAAAGTTATGAAGCTGTCCTATAGAACAGTGTGCATCAAACTCAGAGAATAATTGTTAATTTAACTGAGTCTACATACTTTAATAGGCACCATCTGAAAAGTTAATCTGATGAGTATGCAACTATATTCACTGGAATTGTGTTCAACATTTGAATTTGAATGTTTATGTTTCAAAAACTATCCATATTTTACAGCTATGAAGAGAGAGATAAATGTAAGTAATAAAATAAAATTTGAAGGCAATAGCCCCTCCACACTAGCGTCACCAGGCACCTGGAACTTATATCTCGGTACAAAATTTTTGAACCATCTGTTAGTTGATGCCCCGATTAGACATAGGTTTGAATACTGACATTGAACCTTGTCCTGCAAGTTCTAAGCTTCTTTTTGAGTGTATTTTTATAAGAAGTATTTTGAAACATTTTTAACCTCGTAATTTTTCATCTTTTGTACCTTGTTGCTGTATAGCAAGTGGTGTCGCTCTCTGTGTTCCTCTTATCTCAAGAGCGGATATCTGATGATGGCAGTAGCCGAAGTGGGGTAATAAATAAAGAAAAAATTTAATAGAGATGTAGTCTGCATTACTGACAAAATAAGAGAGCAACAGTGATTCTGGAAAGGGTGTCATCTGCAAACATCTAACTAATCCGGTACCAGCCTCATTGACAAAGTCCACACGTCTATCAGTAGCCATCTGTTTCTGTTCTACCGTTTCAGAGCCGTCAGCATTGGGCGTTGATAGCACAGCAATTATTTATTAGGAAACGTACTAAATATCAGTTACAATAAATTACTATCGTTCTTCTCCCAAGCAGAAAAGCTTCTCCCAAGCTGAAAAGCTAATCATTTGCATATCACAGCATCTTCTTCCTGTCCTTTAAATTTCGCGTCTGTAGCACGTCATCTTCGGGGTGTAGCAATTTTAATGGCCAGTAGTGTACTTTCCGAGAGAACAAGGTTCATCACAATCAGTTCAGTCCATGAAAAACACGTACGATAAAAACTTCTCGCCAGTAGCCGTCGCAAGACAGATGTGTTATACTCGAATACGATAACATGCTTTGAGAAGGAGCTTAGAAGAGAAGTCTGGTTACAGCCGATATGTAACTATTCTGATATCTGCAGGGTCTCGCATTTCTCAGTCCTGGAGCAACGGGTGGCAATATCGGCTAACCTTACTGAATTCGTTTTTTTATGTCAACATATCCTGAACAATGATGTCGCTGATGGAACATGGTTTTAACAATATAGTCTCTCCACAAAACAGTCTGTAGATAAAATCAAATTCTTCCAGACGATACACACCACTTGCGTCGACTTCAGAACCCTCGCATCCATGCACCATCCGACTTCTTTTCGTTTCAGAAGTCTGTGACCTCGAAGGAACATAATAGATAGACATATATAACTATTCAACACTGTCATCTTCGTGATACGAAGTTTGAGTGTAGGTTCAGAAGCTTCGAGCTCACTGTATGACCACTACATTGTATGAGTGCCCGAGCATGAATTTGCATGAAAGACTGATCCTAAAACTTCTCTTACTTTGAGAAATGGCAGTCTTGCAAGGCTGAAATGTCTTGTGACTAGGGCCTTTCGTGGGGTAGACCGGTCGCCTGGTGCAATTTTTTTAGTTGACGCCACATCGGCGACTTGCGTGTCGATGGAGATGAGGTGATGATGAAAACACAACATCCAGTCCCTGAGCGGAGAAAATCTCCTTCCCAGCCGGGAATTGAACCCGGGCCCCTTTGCATGGCATTCTGTCGCACTGACCAGTCGGCTGTCGAGGCGGATCTTATGAGGCTTGTGAACTGGTAGTGGTAGTGTTGAGTCCAAGGACATTTTGTTTTTGTTAAGTTGGGAGATGGTAGAAAATATCGGAAGTTTAGTGCCACTTTGATTTGCGAAACAGTTCTGTTAATGCAGTTTCGTAAAACTGCCGTTTATGCGTTTTCATTCAAATGGATAAACTAGAATACTACGTTTTCATATAGTTCCTCGTTTTGGCCGATTTCTCGATAGCAAAAATCATCAAAAGTTGGTGTTGCTCCTTCACTTTAAACGATTAAGGGAAAGATAGTTTAACTGAAAGCTGGCATTACTTCTCGTGCTGATTATCCAGCTAAAGGACACCCGAAGACTGTAATCACTGATGAAAAATTAGCACAGTAATTATTTATTTGGAAACGTACTAAATACCAGAGTTACAATAAATTGCTACCGTTCTTCTCCCTAGCAGAGACAGGAGGGAAAGGATGTACATATTGCCTTGCGTGTTTGTTCTCGTAGCACGAAAGAGATACGTCTTCCATACATGTTTTAGTTCATCCACTACTCGGTGTCCTCCAGACATCTTAGAAGTATGCAAGGAAAAGCTATTAAAGTTCAAAAAAATGGAAATAATTGTGTCGACACAAACAATCCTAGTTACATGTTTGTGGTTGTAGCCACATTGTAGAAACTGTTGAGATGCTTCCAGCTAGGAGGTTCATTGTCACACTAAGTAATGAATGGTATTTTAAAAATCTTTCCGAGCAAATACTGCGGAGGAGACTGCACACAGCCTACATTTGGAGTCGGATGCGTCGCTAAATGCCATTACTCACAGCAGCAGATAGAGCTACAAACGCAAACATTCCAAAGTAATCGAATGGAAACGTATTGAGTGAGCAGAAGAGTCCTGATTTTGACTTTCATCAAATGACGCAAGGCGCGGAAAGCACGGACGACACAGCGAAGCGTGAAGCCCGCAGTGTGTGCAGGGTGTACTTAGGATGGGGGGGGGGGGGGGGGGGAACTGTCGCCGTGTGACTTTTGGATGTGTTCTTACCATGACTTGCACCTCCTCATTCAAGTGATCAGGATGCTTCTTCAGCTTTCAGCATTGTCCCCCTTGTAGCAATAATTTATGGCAGATCTCTTCAGCACGAAAAGGTAAGTAGTGACTGGAATAAATCGCATATCATTCTCGTTTTTGAGAAGGACCGAAGAACAGATGTACACAATTATAGAACCATATCGTTGGCGTCAATATATTGTAGAATTATGGATAATGTTTTATGCTCGTGACTTATTACGTTCTTGGAAAATAAAAATCTCCTCTATAAAAATCAACATGGATTCCGCAAACAGAGATGTTGCGAAACAGGTCGCTCTGTTCCTCCACGAGATCACTAGCGCCATAGACAACGGCGCTCAGGTTGATGCTGTGTTCCTTGACTTCTGGCCTGCATTGCCGTGTAGTGAAAAAAATACGAGCTTATCGAGTATCGTAGCAAATTTGCGACTGGATTCAAGGTTTCCATGCAAATGGAATTCAACACGTCGTCTTAATGGCACAAAATCGATAGATGTAAAGGTAATTTCGGGAGTACCCCAAAGAATCGTCACTGTTTATAATATGTACCTGATCTACCAGAAAGCGTTGGATGCTCTTTAAGGTTGTTCGTAGGTGATGCGGTTGTCTATAAGAAAGTACCAACGCCAGAGAGAATAACGATTTGTGGAATGACCTCCAGAGAATTGATGAATGGTGCAGGGTTTGGCAGTTGACCCTGAACATAAATAAATGTAACATATTGCGCATACAAAGGAAAAGTAATTCACTACTGTACAGCTACACTTTTGATAACAAATCGCTGGAAACAGGAGTAACTATCCGGAGCGCCCTGAAGTGGAATGACCGCATAAAACAAATAGTAGGAAAAGCAGATGTCAGTCTCTGATACATAAGAAGAATCTTAAGGAAATGTAACTCAAATTTTTTGAAATATGTGGTAAGGACTATGGGATCAAACTGCTGAGGTCATCGGTCCATAGGCTTACACACTAATTAAACTAACTTACGCTACGGACAACACACACACCCATCCCCGAGGGAGGACTCGAACCTCCGACGGGGGAAGCCGCACGAACCGTGACAAGACGCCTAAGACCGCACGGCTACCCCGCGCGGCAATGTAACTCACACACTAAGAAAGTGGCTTATAAGGCTCTTGTTCGACTAATTCTTGAGCTTTGTTCATCTTTCCGGCATCCCTACCAGGTAGGGCTGATAGAAAAGGTAGAGAAGATCCAATTAAGAGCGGCACGTTTCGTCACGGGCTCGTTTAGTCGGCACGAGAGCGTTACGGAGTTGTTGTTGTTGTGGTCTTCAGTCCTGAGGCTGGTTTGATGCAGCTCTCCATGCTACTCTATCCTGTGCAAGCTTCTTCATCTCCCAGTACCTACTGCAACCTACATCCTTCTGAATCTGTTTAGTGTATTCATCTCTTGGTCTCCCTCTACGATTTTTACCCTCCACGCTGCCCTCCAATACTAAACTGGTGATCCCTTGATGCCTCAGAACATGTCCTACCAACCGATCCCTTCTTCTAGTCAAGTTGTGCCACAAACTTCTCTTCTCTCCAATCCTATTCAATACCTCCTCATTAGTTATATGATCTACCCATCTAATCTTCAGCATTCTTCTGTAGCACTACATTTCGAAAGCTTCTATTCTCTTCTTGTCCAAACTAGTTATCGTCCATGTTTCACTTCCATACATGGCTACGCTCCATACAAATACTTTCAGAAACGACTTCCTGACACTCGATGTTAACAAGTTTCTCTTCTTCAGAAACGCTTTCCTTGCCATTGCCAGTCTACATTTTATATCCTCTCTACTTCGACCATCACCAGTTATTTGGCTCCCCAAATAGCAAAACTCCTTTACTACTTTAAGTGTCTCATTTCCTAATCTAATTCCCTCAGCATCACCCGACTTAATTCGACAACATTCCATTATCCCCGTTTTGCTTTTTTTGATGTTCATCTTATATCCTCCTTTCATGACACTGTCCGTTCCGTTCAACTGCTCTTCCAAGTCCTTTGCTGTTTCTGACAGAATTACAATGTCATCGGCGAACCTCAAAGTTTTTATTTCTTCTCCATGGATTTTAATACCTACTCCGAATTTTTCTTTTGTTTCCTTCACTGCTTGCTCAATATACAGATTGAATAACATCGGGGAGAGGCTACAACTCTGTCTCACTCCCTTCCCAACCACTGCTTCCCTTTCACGTCCCACGTTACGGAGATGCTCAACAAACTCCATTGGCAGACTTTACAAGAGAGACAGTTAATGGCACAAATAGTGTCCTCCGAAACTCACCATTAGGTGGGTGCAGAGTATGATGTAGATATAGACTCTCGGTGACCAAATGTTGCCCTTTCTTCAACATTTCTATGATGAATATGCTGCTAACACTCACGTCTCCCAAGATGACGACAGCCGTGTTCATAAGGCAGCACTCGTGCGTTTCTGGTTTCACTAACACTCATGCACCATACTGCTCTCCGAGTGCTTGTTTAATTACTTGATCTTAATCCTATAGAAAATACTTTGTTTGGAACAGTGGGTGAAACGCAGCAATCAACATCCCCGCAATCTGATAAGTCTACGGTATCTAATCATCAGTATTAGTAGCTTCAGCTGGATGTGGCGTACCCGAAGACAGGCAGTGTCACAGGCTATTGGCGCGATGACTCCTGGCGGTGACCAATTTTTGTCCTGTGTGCATAGTTGCCCTACGTGAATCACACAATTACTTGCTGTTAAGGATCGCTCGGTAAAATGGTTTGCTAGTTTGTGATCCTAGCATCGTAATTCCACAAAACTGGATCATAAATTCATGTTCATGTACAGCTGGTTGAATATCTGATACGTTGTGTAGCTGAAAGAGAGAATTTTGCTCTTCAATTCACACATCACAATATCTCCTTAGTGTCTAGAATATTTCATATTAAATCATTAAGGACGAAATGTTTCAAACATAAACATTCCGAAATCAGGATATAGAAGACGTTCTTCGATTAATATGCGTATATATTATCAATGTCAGAATGATTTCAATTGGGAGAGAAAAAAAAGAGCCTTAAATTTAATAGAATGCAGGCGCAACTAAAATTCTCCAGAAATATTGCTGTGTAAGGAATAATAGGATTGGAGGTGCTGTACATTACGCGATAATACATATCATAAATAAACAACCACATGCCTTAACTATGGTTTTTGAGGGAGATGAATGTTTTATTGTGAAAACTGTACATATGTTGATCTAAATGAAAGTATTTACAGCGCTCACGCCTCCACTGCTCCATAGGGTAGATGTTGCACGAATATCCATGGGTACCTGAAACATAAATTGGATTATCTTAACTACAAATCTGTCGGAAAGTTTCAAAAGTGTTATTGTTTATAGAAAATTATCAACTGACTGCCGAAAACATTGTGCTTATCAACTGTAGCAAAGAAGTAACAGAGTCGTAACATTTTTTCTCGTTGAGCGACATAGAAAATGGTTCAAATGGCTCTGAGCATTATGGGACTTGACTGCTGTGGTCATCAGTCCCCTAGAACTTAGAACTAGTTAAACCTAACTAACCTAAGGACGTCACACACATCCATGCCCGAGGCAGGATTCGAACCTGCGACCGTAGCGGTTGGGCGGTTCCAGACTGTAGCGCCTAGAACCCCTCGGCCACTCCGGCCGGCCGAGCGACATAAACATAATCACCCGACGAACTGCTTACTTCTTCATTTACCATTACACTCAGAATTAAAAGTGCTGCGGCATAGAATTTAACTATAAGAAGACATATGTCACATAGCTCTATATATAGAATGTTAGGGGTGTACGTACAGATATTGTGATAATTGCTCCCTTAATACCACGTCGGTGGGTTAGTTGTTTTCTTCTCTGCGTGTAACGCTCTTCCCACAGACAAATCATATAATGTACTACCTGATGTTTTCTCTGCGTATTTAGCTGCGCCGTGAAGTGTATTACATCTGTCAGTATAGATTTCTATTTTGCGTCCTCGTGTCCACACGTGCTGCCAAGAGGAAAATAAGCGCTGACGTCTCGCCTATGTCACGTGCACTTGGAGGTACTAACCAACCTAAACGCTTACTACTCGCAATAGCTATAATTATTAGTCTTCAGAAGAAGTAAATACTGATGTAATGTTGTTCAGTATACTATCCTCAGTTACTAAAAAAATATATACACATATATCTCTAACACCCTGTATATTGTACTAAAAAAAATCATTTGACAATTTGTCAAGGGGCAATCTTTCACCATACGCGACACCAAGCGAAATGGTGATGTGGTTTAAGCAAACGACTCGTGTTTTGAAAGAACAATGTTTGGACTACATGAGATAAAGAAATTACAATGAAAACCAGACCATTAGCTGCTTACAGGCGTTGATAAATATCAACGGGAACAGTTGAAAATGTGTGCCCTGACTGGGACTCGAACCCGTGATCTGCTTACATGGCAGACACTCTATCCGACTCAGCCATCATGGAAAGGGAGGATAGTGCGAATGCAGGGACTTATCTCTAACACGCTCCCCGTGAGACCCACATTTCCAACTTTCTGCCCACACACTACATTTGTAGTGCCCCTGCCCACTATTCTCATTACTCGAGGCAGTCAATCTACCGATTCCCATAAGAGTTCGGGCAATGTGAGTGCATCCCCACTGAAGAAAATCATGAACCGGTAAGCGTTATCTGTATGAAGAGACAGAAGAACAGACACCATCTTCATGTACATGAGATAAGTTTCTCGTCGTTTTTCTAAATTACTAAAAAGGAAAGTTACGGTGATTTTAAGAACAATGAACAACCAGTTACTTCCTTATTCTTTGCCCACTTCCGCTAGTGCTCCGTTGCGAGTGGAACACTGAGGAGGGGATCAGTTAGTTCTGTCAGAAGTACCCTCCACCACCCACCGTCAGGTGACTCGCGGAGAACCGATTTAGATGTAAATGTAGACATCCAGTAACGCCAACGACTATTATATGCCCTTTACGTGAGCCACTAGCGAGTGTTCAATGAAATCCAAAGATACCAATAAAGAAGCCGTAATATATGCAAACAATAGGTAAGGAATATTGCAGTTGTACTGTGAAAGATGGTCAATAATCGACGTTGCACTATAAAATTACAAAATTCAACCCGTATCAGAGACACAGTTCATGAAAAGCGAAAGTGAACCATTATGAACATTTTGTTGCAGTCGCTCTGGGTTATGTTCACTTCACCCAGTTTCTGGAAAACGAATTTCCTTGAAACATTTATATTGTTCCATGAAACGTTTCCATCAGATACGGTCGACATCCATTAGCCATCTGACGATATGTTCGTGTAGTTAGAACACGTAATCGGCATTCTTTATCTGTATGCCCAGTTTATGGGCGGCGGAAATGCGTTTCATTAGTCGGATAGTCTGCTCTGGATTTCGAGATAGTGGAAAAAGAGGAAAACGACTTAAAATAAATGCTGCTTCCTCATGCTATGCTCTAGTTTGCAATGTTACACGCAGTTTGTTGCCACAGAAGGGCACCACTACACTAGATATTCCACGGTGCTGAGTTTATATCTCGTCCAACACTTCCCTACTGCTCTTTCTTCATATCACTTTGTGTATTACAGCAATTATTCCTTGGCAAATGTGGTCAAAAATATCTAGATCGCATTAAAGTGGGTGACAAAGAGATTTGTTCTTATAAATTTGTAAGTAATGTTTCTGTTCTTGTTATATTGATACACTTTGTGTCGGTCGTGAGTAAATACACAACGAATGGGTTGGCCTTAGTATCTAGTTCGGCAAAAAATAGTCTTTACACCACTGGACGCATTTGATCAGTATTGTGGATGAAAACTGACTCGTGCTCAAAAATGTGCGATCTTAGCATCATATTGATATAACCAGCTGGTTGTTCGAAGACACTTTGGTGTTCGTTATCTTGACGTAAACGTCGTAATACAAGCTTCTGACGCACCAATACACGTGAACGGGAAGTACAGTTTTTCTCCATATACACGGTGAACCAAAATAATCATTAACCTGTGTAACAGTGACCATTGTTCAAGGACCGCCATGCTTCAGACAGCTTCAAGGGAACGAATACATCATACGGGAATGATCACAGTTCAACACATCTGCCAGTTCTAGAGTACACTGACGGTGGATCATTGTGGGTAATGCGTTTAAACAATCTCCATCAAACCCCGAAGGTCTTCCTGAACGTGGACAGTCACTAACGTCAAAATGATTCTCCTTAAAATGAGAAAACCATTTTCTTGTCGTGCTCTGTCCAATGGCATTATCCACATAAACGGCGCAAATATTTCTGGCTGCCTCCGCTACTGTCACCCCTCTATTGAACTCAAACACGAGAATATGTCGGAAATGTTCCGATATCTCTACTTTTCTCTCCATTTTCTAGCGCCCGGAAGTTCTCGTCATATGTATACGAGCAGTGTAGTTAGTTTTCACTAGATACAATACAACATGTGAGGTAGGTACACGATTTCGTAATTCATGAATAATGCATACATTTTTGGAACACTTCAATTGTGAATGTCGTTGTTGGTTGGTTGATTTTGAGGAGGAGAGCAAACAGCGAGATCATCGGTCCCGTCGGATTAGGAAAGGATGGGGAAAGAAGTCGGCCATACCCTTTCAAAGAAACCATCCCAGCATTTGACTGAAGCGATTTAGGGAAATCACGGAAAACCTAAATTAGGATGGTCGGAAGCCGGTTTGAACAGTCATCCTCCCGAAAGCGAGTCCAGTGTGCTAACTACTGCGCCACCTCGCTCGGTCCATTGTGGTCATTCACATTTTTCTAGGTGTGCTAGAGGCAGCATCTATATGCAACACATTTGTGATTGCTACCTCTACAAGTGCGCGTTGTTTCAGAACGTTTCTCTTCTTATGGATTTCTTTTCACTCCTTAATTATCGCAGCAGGGATTGACAGGGGTGTTGGTGTTTAGCTGCGAAAAGAAAGGCGTCACAACATAAAATTTTACTTTCCGAGAGAAAAAGGTTCATCACAGCCAGTTCAGTCCATGGAAAACACGTACGATAAAAAACTTCTTGCCAGTAGCCGCCGGAAGACAGGTGTGTTATACTCGAAGACGATAACAGCGCATTACATGCTTTGAGAAGGAGCTGTCTGGTTACAGCCGATATGTAACTATTCTGATATCTGCAGAATCTTGCATTTCTCAGTCCTGGAGCAACGGGTGACAATATCGCCGAACCTTATTGAATTCGCTTTTTTATGTCAACATATCCTGAAGAATGATGTCGCTAATGGAACATGGTTTTGACAATGTGATCTCTCCACAAAACAGTCTGTGGATAAAATCAAATTCTTCCAGACGATACACGCCACTTGCGTCGACTTCAGAACCCTCGTATCCATGCACCATCCGACTTCTTTACGTTTCAGAAGTCTGTGACCTCGAAGGGACAAGGTAGATAGACATAATTAATCAAGATTGTCATCTTCGTGATATGAAATCTGAGTGTAGGTTCAGAAGTTTCGAGCTCACTGTATGACCACCACATTGTATGAGTGTGAATTTACATGAAAGACTGATCCTAAAACTTCTCATACTTCGAGAAATGGAAGTCTTACGAGATTGAAATGTCGTGTGGCTAGAGCCTATCGTCGGGTAGACCGGTCGCCTGATGCAAGTCTTTTTAGTTGACGCCACATCAACGACTTGCGTAACGATGGAGATGAGGTAACGATGAAGACAACACAACATCCAGTCCATGAGCGGAGAAAATCTCCTACCCAGGCGGGAATTGAACCCGGACCCTTTGCATGGCATTCTGTCGCACTGACCATTTTTTTTTAATCTCATTTTGTTCGTTTTTTCGTTCGTTGTACCAGCTCGGGGTGGACGTCGGAAGACACCCGTTTCAGTTCGTTGTTGATCCATTAACTCAGTTTTTTTTTTTTTTACTACAGAGGGCAGCTAACCCTCTGACCGAACACGCTGAGTTGCCGTGCCGGCAAAAATAATGTTCCGGAGGAGGAATCGGACTAGAAACCTCTGGCGTAGGAGCCCCAGCCCTAACCATCTTTTTTTTTTCTCATTTTGTTCGATATAGTTCGTTGCGTTTGGTCTGGGTGGACGTCAAAGGACATCCGTTCAAGTTGATCGTTGATTCCTTGACTCAGTTTTTTTATTACAGAGAGCACGCAGCCCTCTGACCGATCACGCTGAGCTACCGCGCCGGCGACCACTCGACTATCGAGGCGGATCTTACGAGACTTGTGAACTGGTAGAGGTAGTGTTGATCCCAAGGACATTTTGTTTTTGTTTAGTTGGCAGATGGTAGTTAATATTGGAAGTCAAGTGCCACCTTGATTTGCGAAACAGTTTTGTTAATTCAGTTTCGTAAAACTGCCGTCTCTGCGTGTTCGTGGATAAACTAGAATACTACGTTTTCATAAAGTTCCACTTTTTGGCCGGTTTCTCGCCAGCAAAAATCATCAAAAGTTGATGGTGTTGCTCCTTCACTTTAAACGATTAAGGGAAAGGTAGTTTAACTGAAAGTTGGCATTACTTCTCGTGAAAATTATCCAGATAAAGGACACGCGAAGATTGCAATCACTGATGAAAAATTCTAAAATGTGTTCAATATGATGTTGAACCATCTGGCAGTAAACGTTTATGAAACAGTTAATGCCATAAGTATATGAGCTACCCGGAGTATACTTTACTTGAAACTACACTCCTGGAAATTGAAATAAGAACACCGTGAATTCATTGTCCTAGGAAGGGGAAACTTTATTGACACATTCCTGGGGTCAGATACATCACATGATCACACTGACAGAACCACAGGCACATAGACACAGGCAACAGAGCATGCACAATGTCGGCACTAGTACAGTGTATATCCACCTTTCGCTGCAATGCAGGCTGTTATTCTCCCATGGAGACGATCGTAGAGATGCTGGATGTAGTCCTGTGGAACGGCTTGCCATGCCATTTCCACCTGGCGCCTCAGTTGGACCAGAGTTCGTGCTGGACGTGCAGACCGCGTGAGACGACGCTTCATCCAGTCCCAAACATGCTCAATGGGGGACAGATCCGGAGATCTTGCTGGCCAGGGTAGTTGACTTACACCTTCTAGAGCACGTTGGGTGGCACGGGATACATGCGGACGTGCATTGTCCTGTTGGAACAGCAAGTTCCCTTGCCGGTCTAGGAATGGTAGAACGATGGGTTCGATGACGGTTTGGATGTACCGTGCTCTATTTAGTGTCCCCTCGACGATCACCAGTGGTGTACGGCCAGTGTAGGAGATCGCTCCCCACACCATGATGCCGGGTGTTGGTCCTGTGTGCCTCTATCGTATGCAGTCCTGATTCTGGCGCTCACCTGCACGGCGCCAAACACGCATACGACCATCTTTGGCACCAAGGCAGAAGCGACTCTCATAACTGAAGACGACACGTCTCCATTCGTCCCTCCATTCACGCCTGTCGCGACACCACTGGAGGCGGGCTGCACGATGTTGGGGCGTGAGCGGAAGACGGCCTAACGGTGTGCGGGACCGTAGCCCAGCTTCATGGAGACGGTTGCGAATGGTCCTCGCCGATACCCCAGGAGCAACAGTGTCCCTAATTTGCTGGGAAGTGGCGGTGCGGTCCCCTACGGCACTGCGTAAGATCCTACGGTCTTGGCGTGCATCCGTGAGTCGCTGCGGTCCGGTCCCAAGTCGACGGGCACGTGCACCTTCCGCCGACCACTGGCGACAACATCGATGTACTGTGGAGACCTCACGCCCCACGTGTTGAGCAATTCGGCGGTACGTCCACCCGGCCTCCCGCATGCCCACTATACGCCCTCGCTCAAAGTCCGTCAACTGCACATACGGTTCACGTCCACGCTGTCGCGGCATGCTACCAGTGTTAAAGACTGCGATGGAGCTCCGTATGCCACGGCAAACTGGCTGACACTGACGGCAGCGGTGCACAAATGCTGCGCAGCTAGCGCCATTCGACGGCCAACACCGCGGTTCCTGGTGTGTCCGCTGTGCCGTGCGTGTGATCATTGCTTATACAGCCCTCTCGCAGTGTCCGGAGCAAGTATGGTGGGTCTGACACACCGGTGTCAATGTGTTCTTTTTTCCATTTCCAGGAGTGTATATCGTGAAAAATCTTTGTGCAAGATGTGTGCCACATTTGGTAAAATTTGCTCAAAATCAAAAGTGGAAATTGTTCTCAGAAGTGTTAGGACCGTTTTAAAAATAAACCAACTGGTTTTCTGCGCCAGCTTGCTGCTGTGGGTGAGACGTAGAAGCATGAGTGCACATCAGAATCGGAATAGTTACAAAAACTGGTTAGGAGAAAGCAACTCTTCTTTAAAAAAGTGTTAAACACATATTGAAGATTAAGTCCAGCGGTTGGTGGGATGTAAAAGAGATTCTTGCAAGTGATTAGTTTGCCTACAATATCCAAGTGAGTGGCGGTGCTTTGTTTAATACACTCGCCTCATATTCCGGAGAAGAAAGAGTCATTTTCCTGTCCGGTCATCAAGATATGGGTTTTCTACGGTTTCTCTAAACCAGTAATGGGTGAGCGGTGCATCCGTTAGAACCGGTACCAGCCGCTCATTAGACCTCCCTGTCCTTTGTAACTGAGCTGATTTAAATGCAGCCGCCCACTATCCTGTGTCAATGTTTAGGTTTGCTCACTGAGACTGAGGCGCGGTTCATCGTGTTATAAATGGGGAGGTGACCGTTAACTGTGGAGAGGTGCTTTTCAAATCTGGAAAATTACTGCCTCTCTCTGATTTAATTGCCGCAGGTTTGTAATTTCAGAGTTAGCATGTTTCTTATTTCTGTTGCTTTGGGTATCGGATGATGAGCTGCCAGTCTTTTCTATACATCATAGGACTGGAGCAGGAAGAAAAACAGTGCTTAGTCGATAGGCGCAGCGCTGGCGCCTTCTATCGACAAAGATGCTCCTTGCTATCGGAGCATCGCTGGCCACAACAGTGAGATGGAAGTAGCAAGACACGCCCATAGTTCTCCGCGCCACCATCGTCGCCTGTCTTGAAATAGGCGGAAACAAGGGCACGAGGTCAGTTCTATGACAAGCTACGTCCCAGTCAACGTCTAGTACATCGCAAGTAGCGAGAAGGGTGATGTGTCTTGCGACAACAGAGTTAGATACTACCATTTAGACTCTGCAAGTCCTTGAACTTGGTGTTGGAACAGTAGTTGAGTAATGAGTAGTGTAAATCCGAGAACACATGTCGAAACCTATTCAAGGAATTGGGCATATTAACCACAGCTTCTCAGTATATTTATTCCTTAATGAAGTTTGTTGTAAATAATAAATCTGTTTTTCCAACTAACTGCTTAGTACACAGTATCAATACTAGGAATAAGAACAATATACATAAAGGTTTAAAATCACTTACTCTTGTCCAGAAAGGAGTCCAGTATTCAGCAACGCATATTTTCAATAAGTTAGCAGCAACCATTAAGAGATTAGTTTCAGACAAGACACAGTTTAAATATAATTTAAAAGAATTTTTGGTGGCCAACTCCTTCTATTCCATCCAAGAGTTTCTCAACAAGTGGAGTAGACCATTTTAATGAAAATTTATTATACTTTAATTTTTGACAATACTTGGTTGTAACAGCGAAGTAACTACCCACTGTGTGAATGATGGATGTATGGAAAGCAGATGTAAGTCTTATGTCTGTAAATAGTGGAAGTTTAATTTTAAGTCTTGTACATAATCTGACTGATCTTAACTGAGGATCACTGAATTGAATAATTTACTATAATTTTTGACAATACTTGGTTGTAATAGTCAAGAAATTAGCAAATGTATGAATGGTGGATTTAATGAAAGCAGATATAGGTATTAAACCTGTAAATATTAGAAGTTTAAATTTAATTCATGTACATAATTTTACTGTTTATTGACTGAGGATCATTAAAATTAATGAAACTCGTGACATTTTGCATACCCAGGAGGATCCGCGCTTTTGTGGGTCTATGGAATGGATAATTCATGTAATCTAATCTAATCTCAGTGCTGCAAGAAAGAGTTTATATTGAACAGTGCCTCGAGTTCTAATATTTAAATTCTTACATTTTAGGGGGGAGTAGTCATGTCATTTATCATCTGTTTATAACCGAATTAATTTGTGACAACCCGTCACAATATAAGCAGTGAGCACCATCTGGTTACGTATGATTTAAGTGCTGATTCTGATTCACGAAAACCCTTGTTCTTTGATCGAGGCTTTGTTACAGGGGTTTAATTTGTCTTCTCGCGTGTAGTGGTCTCCAGCTTGATTAGCGATCCTCATATTGGCTTTAGTCCCCAATGTACAACAGCGTTCCGAGTTACCAGTACATTCATGAATTATTTAAGACTACTTGAAAAAAGCAAACAGAATTTAGATTTAGTGTTGGTTGTTTTGATAGAAGTCTTAATTCTGTCTTATTAGGTCGATGCATAACTTCGTAGCGTTTTTGTTGTGCATGGTGGTATTCCAGTTTCTATGGGTTTATCTTTCGAGTGTCATTTTTCAAATGTAGTTCACTGTTGCTATTTGAGTTTAACTATGGTCTTTTGTCATTTGGAGATTGTGAGTAAAGCTGCGGACGCTAGAAAATGAAGAGCCAAGTCGAGAAATCGGAACATTTCCGACATATTCTTGTGTTTGAGTTCAATAGTGGGGTGACAGCAGCGGAGGCAGCCAGAAACATTTTCGGCGTTTATGCGGATAATGCCATTGGAAAGCGCACGGCAAAAAAATGACTTTCTCGTTTTAAGGAGGATCATTTTGACATTAGTGACCGTCTACGTTCTGGAAGACTTCGGGGTTTGATGGAGATCGTTTAAAAGCTTTAATCCACAAGGATCCCCGTCAGTGAACTCTAGAACTGGCAGATGTGATGAACTGTGATCATTCCCATCGTGCGACATTTGCATGCAATGGGGAAGGTACAAAAATCGGGTGTACGGGTACAGCATGTTAAAAGAAAAACACAAAGATCAGCGGGTGGCCATATGTGCCTTTCTGCTTGTTCGCCATCAGTTGGCTCGTGAACATCACCGACCATTCCCATCCTGTGTCGCTACTGGTACAGAGAAATGGTGTCTTTACGCTAATATAAGAAAAACAAAGGAATGGTCGAGCCCAAACGAAGTAGCAACTGCCTGTACAAAGACGTGGGCGCATCCACAAGAGATAACATTATGCATCTGGTGGAAAAGCGACGGCGTGGTATACTATAGATTGCTTCCCCGAGGTGTCCTCATCACTGCTGACATTACCTGTCAACAACTGAGACGTCTTGCAGACGCAGTCGAAGAACAACGACCAAGAAGACTGCCTGAAGTGACGGTACTCCACGATAACGCCCACTCGCATCCTGCTAGACTGACAAAAAACACTATACAAGAGTTGGATTGGGGAGTCATTCCGCATGCGCCTTATTCACTTTATCTAGTGCACTCAGATTTTCACCTTTCCCGCTCTCTGTCAAACAACCTTCAAGGGACTTCCTTTCCGGACGAAAATGTGATCCGAACATGGCTCGACGAGTGATTTCTACAGTCGCGGAATCGGAAAGTTACCCCAGAAATGGCAGACTGTTGTAAGTAGCGAAGGAGAATATCTTATCGATGACTAATGTCTCTGTTACGCTTATCTCTTGTGTTTATTAAACTTAATGAAAGAAGGGATACGAACTCATGCACCAAACCAATGTTTACCACAAAACGAATTTTTGTTACATTGTGTGCTTCATTTTAAAGACCAATATGACAAAATTATTACGACAGGTTTATCTTTTAAAGTGCCTGTTTTCTTCTAAATACTCATGTGTTAAATTACCACGATTATTTTTAAGATTACTATGTCACATTTAAAGGTGGAAAAAGCATTATGATATATTTTTGCTGTGATTCATGCTGGTTGTTGGCACCTTGGATCTTTGTTGTTTTAAATTGTGCCCCATGTGTGTTTTACAGAACCTAACCTAAACTGAATGAAGGGACCGAGCGACATCAGGGCAAAGTTCAAGTTGGTGCACTGTGAACATCTGATTAATGAAAGACTGTGTTTGTTTCAACTCCTTGAATTATGACTGAATATTATTGATGTTTTCACTGTTTAAATGTTGTTAATACTGATGATCTCATTGAAAAGTAATTTGTACAAGCATTAAAATTTTCTTTAAATGTTGTATAATTCTCACTGTGGTACTCATTAACGATTTCATGGTGGCTTCGACAACACCTGTCTTGAATTGTTCATTTTGCCAACGTCAAAAAGCCGCTTAAGGGAAGATATGGGAAGACGCCTACATTATCTGAGAAATTGAATCACCCTTAGTCAGTATAATATTTCTGCCACGAAGGCGCTTTGACTATGCGAAAGCTGAAGGGTTTCAAGTGGAAATTGTTGGAACGCCAAGTTATTCACGAGGCTGGCTCTCTCTAATTCCCACTTGGTCCCACAGGTAAAGCAGTTTGTGACTAGAAAACGTTCTGAGTCCAATGGAGAGATTACTGCAGCTGTTTACCGATATTTATCAGGTGTTTCACAGTACCAACTAAAGTTTGGAATCTTCTAGGTGCGAAAATGCTGGTCCGGGCGCTGTGACCGAGCGGTTGTAGGCGCTTCAGTCCGGAGCCACGCTGCTGTACGGTCGCAGGTTAGAATCCTGCCTCGGGCATGAATGTGTGTGATGTCCTTAGATTATTTAGGTTTAAATAGTTCCAAGTCTAGGGGACAGATGACCTCAGATATTAAGTCCCATAGTGCTTAGAGCCATTTGAACCATTTGAAAATGCTGGACAAGTATACCTTGATTACGTAAGGGTACCATATCGACTGTGATGCAGAGTTCTTTGGGGGACTGACATTCATTAGATACTGTCGTGTCGACAATGCGAATTGTCGAGCTGAGTGAGCGTGCGTTTTCAAGGAGTCGCAGTGTAGGAACCGAGAGTTGGCTTTGGTACCGTGGCGCGAAGAGCGATGAAACAAAGTTGTGTTGAGTATTGTGCTTATTAAGAGCGATATTAATGTCAACGAAACTTGAGAAGTGAAAGTGCGTTGAAAAGAAGGATAGTAAAGAATTCAAAGGAAGGTAACGCAATGTGAAATTATGAAGGAAGTTATGTCGTATTCCTGTGTCACAATTGTTAAATATAAGCATTCGCGCACACATGATAAGAAACGTTAATTATCCTAAACGGTGATCGATTTAAGCTTCAATTATTTTGATGCGGTATATTTCAGAGAAGAATGGTGTTGTAAAGACGACAATGACAAAGAGGGCAAAGTGAAATATATTGATAGGTCGATGTTTTCATCTAGGAAATAGTTACTACAATTTAAAGTACTTCCTATTAATTATTAAGTGCAAATCAGTACATTTTATTATTTATTAAATTATAATGAATAGTGCTGCAAGCATATCAAACGATCGAAGAAAGGACGTGGGGATTGGTGATCTCACAGGCTTCTTTTCTTCACCTGTTCGTACCTTTTCACCTCCAACTAAGGAATTTCCTTTCTTTAATTATACAGATTGTCCCGGAAGGCGTCACCAGTATTTAGGGATATGACGGGAATGATGATTCGAAGCAAAAAAAGTGTAGTAGATATGGGCTCTAAAATGTACATCTTAAGAGCTCTGAGCACTTGTTCAGTAGAACAGATTTATTTCACACTAGCGAAGATGAACAAGTTCTCAAAGCATTTAAGGTCTGCATTTTAGAGCCCAAGATTGCTGGAATTGTTTTCTTTTTTTGATCCATACTACAATTTCCCGAAGTATAGAAACGAAGAGCTTGCAGTGGAAGAGATTTATTTCATAAAGAAGTGCTCATAGCTCTTAAGGTTCAAATGGCCCTGAGCACTATGGGACTTGACTTCTGACGTCATCAGTCCCCTATAACTTAGAACTGCTTAAACCTACCTAACCTAAGGACATCACACACATCCATGCCCGAGGCAGGATTCGAACCTGCGATCGTAGCTGTCGCGCGGTTCCAGCTGTAGCGCCTAGAAACGCTCGGCCACCCCGTCCGGCCAGCTCTTAAGGAATGCGTTTTAGAGCTCATGTTTACTAGACATTTTTGCTTCGAATGGTCGTTCCTGTTATGTCCATGAATATTGACCATTCGTCCTGAGACACCCTGTATATTTCAGCCATAGGTCCCAAAGGTGGTATCATTAACATTTTCCTCTTATTACCACGTCACTGTTAGATGAATTCAATACATTACGTAGTAAATTGTTACTATTAACGCAATCGAATAATCTGGTGATGACTTGGTAATGATATGGAGCAGATAATGCTACCGCTTGTGGCCTGAGGCTTAAATACACTCCTGGAAATGGAAAAAAGAACACATTGACACCGGTGTGTCAGACCCACCATACTTGCTCCGGACACTGCGAGAGGGCTGTACAAGCAATGATCACACGCACGGCACAGCGAACACACCAGGAACCGCGGTGTTGGCCGTCGAATGGCGCTAGCTGCGCAGCATTTGTGCGCCGCCGCCGTCAGTGTCAGCCAGTTTGCCGTGGCATACGGAGCTCCATCGCAGTCTTTAACACTGGTAGCATGCCGCGACAGCATGGACGTGAACCGTATGTGCAGTTGACGGACTTTGAGCGACGGCGTATAGTGGGCATGCGGGAGGCCGGGTGGACGTACCGCCGAATTGCTCAACACGTGGGGCGTGAGGTCTCCACAGTACATCGATGTTGTCGCCAGTGGTCGGCGGAAGGTGCACGTGCCCGTCGACCTGGGACCGGACCGCAGCGACGCACGGATGCACGCCAAGACCGTAGGATCCTACGCAGTGCCGTAGGGGACCGCACCGCCACTTCCCAGCAAATTAGGGACACTGTTGCTCCTGGGGTATCGGCGAGGACCATTCGCAACCGTCTCCATGAAGCTGGGCTACGGTCCCGCACACCGTTAGGCCGTCTTCCGCTCACGCCCCAACATCGTGCAGCCCGCCTCCAGTGGTGTCGCGACAGGCGTGAATGGAGGGACGAATGGAGACGTGTCGTCTTCAGCGATGAGAGTCGCTTCTGCCTTGGTGCCAATGATGGTCGTATGCGTGTTTGGCGCCGTGCAGGTGAGCGCCACAATCAGGACTGCATACGACCGAGGCACACAGGGCCAACACCCGGCATCATGGTGTGGGGAGCGATCTCCTACACTGGCCGTACACCACTGGTGATCGTCGAGGGGACACTGAATAGTGCACGGTACATCCAAACCGTCATCGAACCCATAGTTCTACCATTCCTAGACCGGCAAGGGAACTTGCTGTTCCAACAGGACAATGCACGTCCGCATGTATCCCGTGCCACCCAACGTGCTCTAGAAGGTGTAAGTCAACTACCCTGGCCAGCAAGATCTCCGGATCTGTCCCCCATTGAGCATGTTTGGGACTGGATGAAGCGTCGTCTCACGCGGTCTGCACGTCCAGCACGAACGCTGGTCCAACTGAGGCGCCAGGTGGAAATGGCATGGCAAGCCATTCCACAGGACTACATCCAGCATCTCTACGATCGTCTCCATGGGAGAATAGCAGCCTGCATTGCTGCGAAAGGTGGATATACACTGTACTAGTGCCGACATTGTGCATGCTCTGTTGCCTGTGTCTATGTGCCTGGGGTTCTGTCAGTGTGATCATGTGATGTATCTGACCCCAGGAATGTGTCAATAAAGTTTCCCCTTCCTGGGACAATGAATTCACGGTGTTCTTATTTCAATTTCCAGGAGTGTATATGGTTTAAAAAATTTACAAGAAAGTCGTGTGTTTCCCTCAGGCAGTCTGTCTAGGTTGTGCAAATAATTTTTGATTCCTATGACTTAATTTACGACCAATAGATAAACATTCAAAATATAGCGAGAGGAGTTTTCTTACACCTGTAAGAAAATTAGGTCGACATGTAAGCGAATTTTTACATAAAATGTAACATTACTTCATTCTGTGGCTGAGAATTTTTGAAAACATTCTTGGATTACGTCAGTCCTCAAGATTTTTAAAATTGGTACGTGGAATAGAGGAACAAGAGATGCTATTAGATTGTCTTAGGATGATTGGAGAAAGAATGGTGGAAATGAACAAAGAGGCGTATATTTATTTTATCGATTGGGAGGAGGCTTTCGATAGAGTTAACGGAATATATCGCTGAGCATTTTAAGAGGTATAGATATAGACTGGAAAGATAGAGGGTTAATAAAGGAGATGTGTACAAAGAAAAAAGTGACAGTTAAAATAGGGAATGAGGATACGGAAGAGATGATCATTGGAAAAGGTGTAAGGCAAGGGTGCTCACTGTCAGAGAATCTGTTCAGCATATACGGAGAAGAGCTGATACGTAAGCCCATAACCATTCAAGAAGCACTGTAATTGGAGGAGAAAGGATAAAGACTGTAAAATACGCGAATGATCAAGCTGTGCTGCGGTAGTCAGAAGAGGAGCTACAGAAGATGTTGAAGAGCATTGCAAAGAGTATGAAATGAAGATAAATAAAAGAAAGACAAAACTGATGAGAATAAGCAAGAAGGAAATTGCAGTTAACATATTCCTAGACGCAAAGTAGGTAATCATTTCTGTACCAGGGAAGTTTATTGATGCGGAGTAGAAGCTTTACAGATGAAATAAGGAGAATATCTATGGAAAAGTGAACATTTGAAAAATTGAAGCAGTTACTATCATGTAGAAGAATTCCGATAGAGGAAAGGAAAAGATTTACTAAACGTTACATCTGGAGTGTTGTGCTATACAGCAGTGAAACATGAACAGTTAAAAAGAAAGAAGAAAGATATTTATAAAGTTCTGAAATTTGGTAATGGGAAAAAATGCTTAAGGTGTAGTGGACTGATGGACCTAAGAATGAAGAAGTAACGAAGAAAATAGAGAAAGAAGGCAGATTCTTCGTACATCCATATTTAAACTGGATCAAGGTAGGCCACAGTTGGTATAATTTTTATTAAAATGAAATTCCTCCAGCTGTACTTAAGATTTTTTTATTTACGAATGAAGAAAATAGAGAAAGAAGGCAGATTCTTCGTACATCCATATTTAAACTGGATCAAGGTGGGCCACAGCTGGTACAATTTTTATTACAATGAAATTCCTCCAGCTGTACTTAAGATTTTTTATTTACTTCGCTACTAGTTTCGGCGTTGCGTCAACGCCATCTTCAGGCCTGTACATTTTGTGTATGGCTCAGTCTAGAGTGAGCCACACACAACTGATTTCATCAAAGTGTACGGGCCTGAAGATGGCGTTGACGCAACTCCCAAACTAGCAGCGAAGTAAATAAAAAATATTAAGTACAGCTGGAGGAATTTCATTTGAATAAGGAAGAAGATTGTTGGTAGTGACCAGACAGAGGAAGAAATTTTGGCTGGCACATAACTGCGTCGGAACTGTCTAAAGCAAAGAGTCATAGAGGGAAAAGTGGAAGGAGTGTAAGTATGAAATAGGAAGAGACCTGAAATAATGACTGACATTGCAAGAGACGAACATACCGGGTGATCGAAAAGTTAGTAGAAATCTGAAAACTGAATAAATCACGCAATAATGTAGATAGAGAGGTACAAATTAGCACACATGCTTGGAATGACATGGGGTTTATTAGAACCAAAAAAATACAAAAGTTCAAAAAATGTCCGCCATATGGCGCTTCATCTGATCAGAATAGCAATAATTAGCATAACAAAGTAAGACAAAGCAAAGATGATGTTCTTTACAGGAAATGCTCAATATGTCCACCATCATTCCTCAACAATAGCTGTAGTCGAGGAATAATGTTGTGAACAGCACTGTAAAGCATGTGCGGATTCACGGCGAGGCATTGGCATCGGATGATGTCTTTCCGAATCCCTAGAGATGTCGGTCGATCACGATACACTTGCGACTTCAGGTAACCACAAAGCCAATAATCGCATGGACTGAGGTCTGGGGACCTGGGAGGCCAAGCATGACGAAAGTGGCGGCTGAGCACGCCATCATCACCAAACGATGCGCGCAAGAGATCTTTCATGCATCTAGCAATATGGGTGGTTCTAATAAAACCCCATGTCATTCCAAGCCTGTGTGTCAATTTTTACCTCTCTATCTACATTATTCCGTGGTTTAATAAGTTTTCAAATTTATACTGACTTTTTGATCACCTGCTACAAACTGATGAATGGAGATGCTCAGAACAGGACACAATGGAGAGCCTCCATTTGAAACCTCTCATAAGAGAGATACACTAAAGAAGACGAAAAAGACTCTGCAGTAGCTAGCAGGGGAGAACTAGATCAAAATTAGCTGAAAAAAGACTTAGTACCTGGGTAGTATGGATAGCTAAGCGTGGGCTTACCATGGCCAGAATTGCCACCAGCCTCGGTGCGGCAGTGGCAGTGGCTGCGGCAGTGGCAGCGGCTGCGGCTGAGGCTGTGGCGGCGGCGGCGACGCAGGGAGGACGTAGGTGGTGGGCGGCGGCAGCACGAGCGTGGTGAGAGGGCGATGCCAGTGGCGCGCAGTCTTGAAGAGATTCGCCGGCTCCAGGAGGTGCGACGACCTGGAGTGCTCCGCGTGGTCAGGGCCTACAGAGCGCGCTCCCGGCGCCGGCTGAGGAGCCTGTTGTTGGAGCTGCGGCGCCGACAGCTGTTGCGGGGGCAGGGACATGGGCAGGACGGGGCCCGACCCGAGAGGCACGAACCCAGTCGGGACCGGCGACAGTATCGGCACTGCCGACAGAGGGTTCCCAGACCCCGTCGCAGGCCAGCCGGGAGGCAACTGCGGCATCACTGGTGGGAACTGGGCTCCCGGTGGGAACGGTAGGCTGGGTGGGAACTGGCCTCCAGGTGGGAACGGTAGGCTGGGTGGGAACTGGCCTCCCGGTGGGAACGGTAGGCTGGGTGGGAACTGGCCTCCCGGCGGGAACTGCCCTCCCGGTGGCCACTGAGGAAATGGTGGAAACTGAGCTCCGGGTGGGAACTGAGGCTGGGGCTGCGGTAGTGGTGGCAGTGGCGGAGGACCGTCTGGCTGTGGAGGCGGCGGTGGCGGTGACTGCGGAGGGGGCGGTGCTTGAGGCTGCGCTGGCGCTGATGGTGGTGGTGGCGGCCCTGGAGGCGGAAGTGGTTGCCCAGGCGGCAGCCCGAAGGGGTCTGTCTGCCGCTGCGGCTGGAACAAGCCTGGGCCAAACGCCGAAGGCAGGAAGAAGTTCGGCGGGAACCCCACAGGGCTCTGCGCCGCTCTGTATCCGTCCTCGCCTCCGATGCCCATATCGTCCGCATGGTAGGCGGGCAGTGGTTGCGGATACGCCTGCCCCTGAAACCAGACAGGGATGTCATTGTACACGTTTCCGCAACGTCACTGCTGAAATTTAATGTTTATTTACAACTGATTTGATCGCGTTCGGTGGACTTCAATAGTTTGTCTGTTTCGCCTCATTAGATTCATCATCAGAATCAGCATCGTGTTATGAAATTACACTACTGGCCATTAAAATTGCTACACCAAGAAGAAATGCAGACGATAAACGGGTATTCATTGTACAAATATATTGTACAGGGTGGCGCAGGGGAACGGGAAATTTTGAACGTTACAGTTGGCGGCACTGTAGCGCCGGCAGATGTTCGAAACTTTTCACAGTTGATGTGAACGCATTGTCATTTAGTAATCATGGAGAAATGGACTGGTGCGGAACGTGCAGTAGCTGTGAGAGCGTTTTACAAAAATGGTGATAGTGCGACTGCAGCGCAGAGAACATTTCGACAGCATTACCAGCTTGGACGTCATGGACGTGTCCCATCTGCGCATGCGATTACAACGTGGGTGCGTAATTTTAAAGAAACACGGTCTGCCTTGAAAAAGAAACATCCAGGTGGCATTTCAACGGTACGTACCCCAGAGAACATTGCAGCTGCTAGAGCTGCAATCGAGAGAAGTCCTCGCCGCTCCGTTCGACAGCATGCATCTTCGCTAGGGATTAAGCTTACAAAGAATACTGTACGAATTAGACTTCCATCCCTATAAGTTGCAGATTGTGCAACACTTACATGAACGAGACCCAGCGTCACGTATGGAGTTTAGTAGCCAGATATTGGCTAAAATCAATGAGGACGCGAATTTCCTTGGTAACTTATGGATATCAGACGAAGCCATTTCCACCTGAACGGATTCGTGAACAAACAGAATTTTCGTTATAGGGCACAGGACAATCCTTGTGAGTTTCACCAGCGACCACTACGTAGTGCCAAGGTCACGATATGGTGTGCTGCATCATGTCATGGTGTTATCGGCCCTTATTTTTTTGAACGTGAGGATGGTAGTGCAGTGACAGTAACATCCGCTCGATATGTTGAAATGCTTCAAACATTCTTTACACCGAGACTGTACGAGCTTAATCTTAACGTCGAAAACATGTGGTTTGAGCAGGATGGAGCCACGTTACACACTGCTCGACAATCGATGGCAGCAGTTCGTCAATTGTTTGGAAGACGCATTATTTCACGTAACGGTGACATTGCATGGCCTGCGAGATCCCCTGATCTTAGTGTGTGCGACTTCTTCCTGTGGGGATATCTTAAAGGCAAGGTGTACCGTACACATCCTGCAACAATCCATGATCTGAAGGAGAACATTGAAAACGAAATCACTGCCATTCCCCAAGACTGGCTACACCGCGCATTCCAGAGTTTTCATAAAAGGCTGTTAGAGTGTGAACGCCGAATGGGAGCACATCTTTCCGATGTCATCATTAAAAAGTAAAGAGACACTTTTGGACATTTTGATTGTAAAGACATACTGAATAATGGCATACTGAATACATTCACTTTCGTTAATAAATTACTAGTTTTATGAATTTATTCATGGAAATAACGTTATTTCGAAATTTCCCGTTTCCCTGCGCCACTCTGTACTATGACATATGATTACATTTTCACGATATCTGGGTGCATAGATCTTGAGAAATCAGTCCCCAGAACAACCACCTCTGGCTGTAATAACGGTCTTTATACGCCTGGGCATTGAGTCAAACAGAGCTTGGATGGCGTGTACAGGTACAGCTGCCCATGCACCTTCAACACGATACCACAGTTCATCAAGAGTAGTGACTGGCGTTATGGTGACGAACCAGTCGCTTGGCCACCATTGACAGGACGTTTTCAATTGGTGAGAGATCTGGAGGATGTGCTGGCTAGCGCAGCAGTAGAACATTTTCTTTATCCTGAAAGGCCCGTACAGGAATTGCAACATGCGGTCGTGCATTATCCTGCTGAAATGTAGTGTGTCGCAGGTATCGAATGACGGATAGAGCCACGGGTCGTAACACATATGAAACGTAACGTCCACTGTTCAAAGTGCCGTCAATGCGAACAAGAGGTGACCGAGACGTATAACCAAGGCACCCCATACCATCACGCCGTGTGATACGCCAGTATGGCGATGACGAATACACGCTTCCAATGTGCGTTCACCGCGATGTCGCCAAACAGAACGTGGATTCATCCGAAAAAACGCTTTTTGCCATTCGTGCACCCAGGTTTGTCGTTGAGTACACCATCGCAGGCGCTCCTGTCTGTGATGCAGCGTCAAGGGTAACCGTAGCCATGGTCTCCGAGCTGATAGTCCATGCTGCTGCAAACGTCGTCGAACTGTTCGTGCAGATGGTTGTTGTCTTTCAAACGTCCCCATCTGTTGACTCAGGGATCGAGACGTGGCTGCACGATCCGTTACAGCCATGCGGGTAAGATGCTTGTCATCTCTACTGCTAGTGATACGAGGCCGTTGGGATCCGGCACGGCGTTCCGTATTACCCTCCTAAACCCACCGATTCCATATTCTGCTAACAGTCATTGGATCTCGACCAAAGGGAGCAGCAATGTCGCGATACGATAAACCACAATCGCGATAGGCTACAATCCGTCCTTTATCAAAGTCGGAAACGTGATGGTACGCTTTTCTCCTCCTCACACGAGGCATCACAATAACGTTTCACTAGGCAACGCCGGTCAACTGCTGTTTGTGTATGAGAAATCGATTGGAAATTTTCCTCATGTCAGCACGTTGTATGTGTCGCCACAGGTTCCAACCTTGTGTGAATCATCTGTAAAGTTAATCATTTGCATATCACAGCATCTTCTTCCTGTCGGTTAAATTTCGCGTCTGCAGCACGTCTTCTTCGTGGTCTAGCAATATTAATGGCCAGTCGTGTAGGATGCTGGCTTACACTGAGAATTTTTGCCAAAAAAATCACGAAACAGCCATATGTTTTCAATTACACGACTAATTTCGGCATCTCATTAAGGCAAACTTCATGCCCCTGCAAGTTACCAACGACGGGTATACGCGTAGTATATTTCAAGCTATAACACTAGTTGACATTATTGAAAATGAAGCGTAATAGTAAAACTCCTTCAAACCTACAAAATGCAACAACTAGCGTTAATAAGACTACCTGCAGACGAGACGTAACAAAGCAGAATATGTACACATACTGGTTAGCATCGGAATTATTTTGAAGTAGAAGAGTTACAATAGAGTATTTCAAACATCACCAAAAACCAAAAACAGACATTATAAAAAATCCGGCGCACAAACGAAAATGCTTGTCTAGTCTTCATTTTACATAAAAATTTGTATAACTCATATTGATGAAAATCACCGTTGTTCTTAGGGAAAAACTATCCACATTCGAATTAAAAGTCACGATTTGACCTATGAAGTTGACAAGAGTGTGCATATCTATCGCCCAAGTAATATCACTGCTAGTGATATATCAGAATTAGTTGTTACAGTATCAAAAAACGCAACCAGAGGCAAATTCCAACGGCTGACGAATTACTAAGTGAAGGTGCTAAGCATAGAACTTGCGAGGAATATTCATTGAATAGCTAGAGAACATAATGTTATAAATAAAATAAAAAGATATGACTTAGAGATACTTAAACATGAGTTAATCGGCGGGCATACAGTAGGGTGAACAAGCAAGGAGCCAGCCGATTAACTGGAACTGTTTGTTTGGAATTTTGAAATAATGTGTTTCCCGTCTGTCATGTTTTTTCACGTTAAATTTTTATTCGTATTTGTTTGTTTTGTTATATATTGTTGTAATTACAGAACTGAAAGTGACGAATAAAAATGGTTATGACTTATTGACTACTCCACCAGATAGAAGGAAGGAATTGCCAGGCAGAAAACACGAAGTACGAATCACGTTTAATATTATCATGAGCTTGCGAAGAAGTGTGTGATTTGTCTCAAGACATTGTTATTGTCTCGTGATCACGAATTTCACAGAATACCTTTCCATCATTTTCCACCCAAAGTCCGATGAATTTCTTCTCTCTTTACGATTCAAACCAGATATCTGTGGACCCAGCGCGTCTGTTGTCGAATGACCTAACGATCTCAGCACCTCAGCCGCATTATTTGCGGTCAGTAGCACTTAATTACTATTCAGCTTCTTACGGAAAATAAAATGGATATAAAGTAATTGTCACTATCTACAAATGTGCAATTATGTGCCGGCCGGTGTGGCCGAGTGGTTCTAGGCGCTTCAATCTGGAACCGCGCGACTGCTACGGTCGCAGGTTCGAATCCTGCCTCGGGCATGGATGTGTGTGATGTCCTTAGGTTAGTTTGGTTTAAGTAGTTCCAAGTTCTAGGGGACTGATGACTACAGCAGTTAAGTTCCATAGTGCTCAGAGCCATTTGAAACTTTCTTTTTTTTTTTTTTTTTGCAATTATGTCCTAAAACAATTATGTCCTAAACAGTACTAGTTGCCGTAATTTTATTTTACAATCAATGTATATGCGTCGCCTATCGAGACATATTTCCCCGTTTTAAAAGTGCTGAATAGTATGTAGATGTGGATCTGGTTTATTTTTCTGTTCCTTTTTGAGACGATGACAGACCACTTTTCCGATTTGGTTTTCGTGTTATTGCAGTAAGAACGCGTCGTTGCAGAATGGGCACATCGCATTAGACGTAGGCAAAAAAATGTGTGTGAAATCTTATGGGACTTAACTGCTAAGGTCATCAGTCCCTAAACTTACACACTACTTAAATTATCCTAAGGGATCAGACGCACAGTCCATGACCGCAGCGGCTTAGACGTAGACACTGGAATAAAGTAAATGTAATATATTACTTTTCTGTGTCCATTTATTTCACCTCATTTTATCATTCGCATCCAAAGAACCCGACCCCAGAAAATATTATGACATTAAAAAGTAGACTTTTTAAGTCGCGAAATACAATGCTGTGCTATGAAACGTAATTTGGTTCGTTAGATGATCTTACGGCGTAGTGACAGTACGCTGTATAGTGTTCAGTTAATTTACTGTTTACTAAGTGAAACCAGTGCTAGCTAGTTCGAGAACATTTTTCCACACAAGCGACATACAGGTTGAAGAAAAATTCGCGCACTTGGACTTCGCAACGCGATTCCTCACATACAAAAACGTCTGTCACAACATTTCGTCCTGTGCATATTTCGGGCAGTAAAAGGGCGTTAAAGATCGGCAGTCTGGCAACACTGTAATCACAAGTACAGTAACTACATCTGTCAGCAAAAGCAGTTGTGCTGTGCACTTGGTGCAGAGAATAGCGTTCTGTGTTAGCATGCAAGAGGTCGAGGGTCGATGGTTCGATTCTGGATCGAGGCTTATTTGCTTTTATTTGCTAAAAGTAGTCTGCTTGTACAGTATTTGGCATCTTAATCATAAAATAGTGACTGTAGTCGATCTTATACAAAACGTTTGCAATTGCATACTATGAACACAGAAATGAAAATACAATCTTTTTATTGGTCAGATTTAAAGAAGCCTTTTGCAGGTCATGGACACGATTGTTCCGCCACTGCATCTACTAGATTCCAAATCTGTTTACTATGTACCCTTCTCCAATTGTCCAATCGAAATTATTTGCAAAGAATGTTGCTAGCCCTACTGGTGATGTAGAGCCCTAACAAAATGTAACGGACCTGAACTTGGCAAGAATAATTAATCGATGGGACCATCGATGGAGGATACACCCAAAAACGTTTGGAATCTAGTAGATGCAGTGGTGTGAAACAATTCGCGTGCAAGACTGCAAGAAGTTTCTATGAAAACATTTCCATTTCTGTGTTCGTAGTACGTAACTGCAAATGTTTTGCAGAAGACCGACTGTAAACGTTGTATGACGATTAAGAGGACTACGCACACTACTTTTAGTAAATAAAAACAAATAAGCCTCTACCCAGAATCGAACTGTCGGCCTCCAGCATCCTTACCCAAAACACTATCTACTGCACCAACTGCAGAGCACTGCTGTTATATCCTGACACAGGTAGTTGCCGTACACGTGAGTACAGTGTTGCCAGATTGCCCATCTTTAACGTCCATTTACTGCCCGAAATATGCACAGGGCGAAATTTTGTGAGTGACATTTTTGTATTGCAAGTATGCGAAAAATGTCGCTGCGAAATCCGAGTGCGCGAATTTTGCTTCATCCTATATGGTTGTGTGGAATGATAATGAGAGGAGGTTTCCGAGTCACGTGTCTGGACGAAATTGTGTTTCGCTACTATGCAGCTGCCTGTGCAACTGCCTTACACCTCTGCTGAGCATACACCGGACGGTCAGTACCGTGACGTGGGGACACAGCCCTGCCGTTGCATCCTGTCGGTACGCGGAAATCACGCCAGCCTTACGGTGAAATAATCCTTAAGCTTCTTTGATAAGGCTTCGCAGTAGGTGACAAACCGTCTCTGTAGAAAAGGAACTGCGAAAGCACAGAATCCCTAGCTCTTCCTGTAGCTGTAACACAGAAGTGGCACTGAGTGACACTCACACGTGTGATCGTGTTCATACAGCCACTTCCTCAGTGTGTGTAATAGCTGTATGTAAATATCAGCGTTATTTCGTTCTGCCATAATCTGCATTGAGCCGCCAACTATAATTATCGTCTGGTTTTTCTTCCGGTAGTATTTTAGTATGTAGATCATATCGTAACTGAAGTGTTTTGCGAAAAATTGATTGTTCCATTATTCTAGAATAATTGGGTTAATTTGTATGGTAAACTCTCGGAGAATCGTAGCATATTATACTTACATAATGAATAAAATTATATAGCCGAACACGGTATAGCAGAATTTAGATGGAGGGAACAGTTAGCATAGCTCAAAAACTTAAGGAAGATGCGCTCATATACGATGTGTACATTAAAAGTAAGTGCTGGTAGGCGATAAATGTGAATGCCTGAATTGATATGACTGCTCTCATTGTTGAACGCCCATGAATATCCCACTATTTGTGGTGACTACACTCCGTCCATTCGTATAGAAAAATGAGTATGTTGCAATAATATACACAGTGTGAAATTACTCGTACTTTTTCTTGCAAACCTTTTAAATTGCTGTTACACTGAGATAAAGTATCAGTAGTTTGAGAATTTGTGGCTACTCGTGGAAGAAGTGTTAGAGTACGTTACGCCGCAAGTGATTGCTGATCACTGCAGTCAGACAGGTTTTATAGCCTGTCGGCACTTGTTTTTAATATGGAAACCGTATCTAGGATGCTCTCCTTCAGTTCGCTCTGCTAGGCTGGCTGTTTTCTATTCCAAAGCATATTCAGCAAAATATTTTTATGCTGTTAATATTTGTAGGTACAACTTCACCTTGCTTGCACCGCTCTATCACCCTCAAAGTGAAGTCTTCGAAGATGTTCTTTGAGCTTTGGAAACACATAAAAATAGAGCATGGTCGATGACAGTGAACCCAAGGCGTTGGACTGTTGCAGAAGTCTTAGTTCTCATACTGTCATTGTCATGCTAAAGAAGAAGGTGATCCATGTGTGGACGAACTCTTCGATTAGAAACTCGATTACAGCATGCTGTTTCTCACGCATCGCTATAGTTACGTTACACACTGTCATGATACACTCGGCAATTCGGAGCCCTCTAGCGGCAGAGAGTTGCAACTTGCGTCGGCGAAGCGGGACAGTCAAGTAATATGCATGACACGTAATCACAATCAACAGGTGCCTATATACGTCAGAATGAAACGTTGAGTTTTATTCTAACTTGCTAAGTAGGCTCTGTTGACTGCGACTGTCATCTGCGAAGATTTCATAAAGCATTTATCACCACTCTGATTTTCGTTATTAATATAAGGCACTTTCAGTGCAGCCTCAGTAGGCTAGGCTTGAGGATGAACAAGTTGATTCGAAACTAGTCGCCAGACATACATACTACAACTATGACAGATTTCTTAATAAAAGGCTTCATTAAATATTAACAAGTTTGCTGCTCCTTTACCAACAAAGTGTTAAAACTGAAAAATGGCTGTTATCATTGAAAAAACTAATTGTGAAATACGGTTAACGAAAAACTAATATTGTGCCCATCTAGTGCCTACACAATTGTTAAATCATAACCCACTAATGTAAATAGTGAGATAACGTAAATGTGCTGACAGGAAACGTAACAAAATATTTAAACTATTGTGCCTTTTTTTTATACACACCACGTGACGACTAATACGAATAGGTGAAACGTGTTAGGTTGAAAGCAGTTATGAACATTCAGTTACAAAAGACAAATAATGTTTATTCATATCTGCATGATGAACATTACATAATTTTCTTCTTTATAGGATTTGCTGCAGAGCTCAGTATCAAACAAATCAACGTATTTACCTTATGGGAATGGAGGCAGTCACTTATTATCGAGTAAGAGACCTCAATTAAGACAAGGTTCTTTTATGGACTTACGGAAGCAATAAAAATGTTCGCCATGAGAAGGAGAGTGGAAAGTCCCAGCGTTCAGGGAGAAGATCTCGCTGAGTATGTGGCTGAAAAGAGCAGGATTTTCTCACTTCACAAGCAGTCAACTTGCAGTTAGATTTCCACAGGGATCTGGGTCCGGGTGAACAGCGCCGAATCGTTGTCTAGGATGCAACCTGTGGGCTCAACCACACACTGCCGCCCGCCGAATGCACGCGCCCCGATCTCGAATCCCCTGTCACCTCTTTATACATCCTAATAAATGGCTAGCTCGTAGAATTTTGGCACAATGTTTAAGGTTTACGACGTTCTACTCGCATCCTGGGTGAACGAGTTTCAAATTCCTATCTGGTCAGCCAAACATAGGATCGCCGTTAAGTCGATTAAAGCGAATGGTGCAGTAGTTTCTTTGAGGAGAACACAGACGATTTCGTTTCTCAGCTTTGTCCCATGGATGTCCGATGGTAAATTAAAACTTAAAACGCCCTTTCTGTAGTAAATATTGAGCTGCATACTTACGGATTTTTTCAAGCCATTCGGGGGTTTGGCAAGCGCCTCTTATGTGTAAATCCGTCCCACACTGTAAAGA
This sequence comes from Schistocerca piceifrons, assembly GCF_021461385.2. Taxonomy (NCBI): domain Eukaryota; kingdom Metazoa; phylum Arthropoda; class Insecta; order Orthoptera; family Acrididae; genus Schistocerca; species Schistocerca piceifrons. The sequence goes on along the minus strand of NC_060138.1, from coordinate 329,158,769 downwards.
TGATATGGCCGCTTGACAAAACGCTTATTATTCTCTCCAAAACTGGGAAAAACTTCATTTGCATTGCACGAAATATATTAAAATTTTTATGTCCCTTAAACTGGAAAATACAGGGTGTTTATAAATGAATTCGGAGTTTTAACGCTTTATAATATTTCTTACATTAAACTTACAGTTATAAATGATATGTCAAATAAAAGATCAACTCAGTTGATTTTGGCACCAGTGCGGATACGCAGCGCGCAATGTTTCTGCCGCAATCCGCTAGACAGCGGTAGTAGCGAAGATGGCGACTAGTGAACAGAAAGCGTTTTGTGTTTTGCAGTTTGCAAAGACCGAATCTGTAGTTACTGTGCAACATGCGTTGCGGCTGAAGTACGGTTGTGATCCTCCAAGTGATAATAATATTCGTAGAGGGTGTCATCAATTTGAAGATACCGGCTGCCTTTGTAATGGGAAGAGCACAGGACGACCAAAAGTTAGTGAAGAGACTGTTGAGCGAGTGAGAGAGTCGTTCACTCGTAGCCCAAAGGAATCAGTCCGGAAGGCTAGTCGTGAATTATAAGTTCCTGTGTCGACTGCTTGGAAAGTTTTAAGTAAACGTGTGCATCTACGTCCTTGCCGTTTACAGTTATTACATGCTCTAAAGCCGGCAGACCATGGATTATGTGCCAACTTCGCAAATGGCTGCCTGTTTCGTGATGAAGATTTTCTGGATCATGTTGTCTTCAGTGATGAATCGACCTTTCACCTTAGTGGACATGTGAACACTCACAATGTGCGCATCTGGGGCTCAGAAAATCCTCATGAGGTGGTACAAATGCAACGAGATTCCCCTAAAGTGACTGTTTTTTGTGCCGTATCCTGGCGGAAAGTTTATGGGCCTTTCTTTTTTGGTGAACCTACTGTAACTGGCACTCCTTACCTTAATACACTACAGCAATGGCTCTTCCCTCAGTTGGAAGAAGATGAGCCAGAGAACTTCATTTCCCAGCAAGACGGTGCGCCACCTCATTGTCATAGCGAAGTACGCAATTGGTTGAACTTCACTGTACCCAAGCGCTGGATAGGCCGCAAGGGCCCCAGTGACAGGGCTTGCTTTGTATGGCCTCCACGTTCACCCGACCTAACGCCATGCGATTTTTTCCTTTGGGGCTTCATCAAGGATCGTGGGTACGTGCCTCCGCTACCAGCAGACCTCCATCAATTAAGAAACCGGATTGAAGCAGATATTGCTACTATCACTGAAGACACACTTATCAACGTTTGGGAAGAACTCGGCTATAGACTTGATGTGTGCCGTGTGACAAACGGTGCTCACATTGAACATTTATAAGGATCTTGGTAAAACTGTTTGACTTGCTCTTTCATTTCACATATCATTTATTACTGTAAGTTTAATGTAATAAATATTATAAAGCGTTAAAATCCGGACATTCATTTATAAATACCCTGTATTAATGTTGTTTTATTTGCTTCACAGCAAGCTCAAGTTACACATTGAATGCACAGCTCGAAACTACACAATTCATACCATGCAACTCTTCCTTGTCCACTAGAGTCACTAGATTTCTCGTCAACTCAATGATAACTTTTTTAGGCACAGAAAAAATTCTTTGATGAGTGAATATTTCTGAAAGAAATGAGATTCCAAAAACACTTTTGAGTAATTTCTTCATTGTAACTCTCATTAGTGTGTCGTTGGGCTACATACAAAGCCAGGTAATGTAAGTAACAATAAATCATTTCCACCATATTGCCGTTACCGAAAGTTCGTCTTACAGTTCCTGCAGTTCAGGTCCTGCTCAGTTATGTATTACAGGTTATCAGCTGACAAACATGGAACTGTCCAGGTATTCATTTTGTCAATGTTCTATTAGAATCGAAAACAAAAATGAACTGTAGAATGAGATTTTCACTCTGCAGCGGAGTGTGCGCTGATATGAAACTTCCTGGCAGATTAAAACTGTGTGCCCGACCGAGACTCGAACTCGGGACCTTTGGCTTTCGCGGGCAAGTGCTCCACCAACTGAGCTACCGAAGTACGACTCACGCCCGGTACTCACAGCTTTACTTCTGCCAGTATCTCGTCTCCTACGTTCCAAACTTTACAGAAGCTCTCCTGCGAACTTTGCAGAACTAGCACTCCTGAAACAAAGGATATTGCAGAGACATGGCTTAGCCACAGCCTGGGGGATGTTTCCAGAATGAGATTTTCACTCTGCAGAGGAGTGTGTGCTGATATGAAACTTCCCGGCAGATTAAAACTGTGTGCCCGACTGAGACTCGAACTCCTCTTTCAGGAGTGCTAGTTCTGCAAGGTTCGCAGGAGAGCTTCTGTAAAGTTTGGAACGTAGGAGACGAGATACTGGCAGAAGTAAAGCTGTGAGTACCGGGCGTGAGTCGTGCTTCGGTAGCTCAGTTGGTGGAGCACTTGCCCGCGAATGGCAAAGGTCCTGAGTTCGAGTCTCTGTCGGGCACACAGTTTTAATCTGCCAGGAAGTTTCAAAAATGAACTGTGTTTGTAGTGTAACACTGAAAAAAATTCATTTACATGTGTTTGTGAAAACAGCTTCGAAATTATGCAGTAAATTCGGTGTGAGATGATACCGGACAGTTTCCGTGCCATGGGCGCAGCTGATTCCCGTGTCTACAACGCCATTTCGTAAACGTCTCTATGGCAACGCCTTTTCATAGCTCTACAGACAGCTATTCTTTTCCCCTAGAGTCCCTTGCGCGTCGCAGTTGAAAGATGTCAAAAGCACTGCTAGGTGTCATGAATTTCCGTAACCTGACTCGGCTGTAGGAGTGTCTTAGTAATAAAGAATAAACGTATTACAACTCCATGCATGGTGCGCAATTTTCACGCATCGCAGAGCTCGTGACGTCCTATTCTTGAATTATATGTCTTGTGATGATATAATCGTGTCGGTACATTCAGCAGCATATATGTATATTATCTGCGAAATGTGTTGCGAATAGAGTTAGTAGCAAAGAAGTAATAAATTTAAAGATCGTGCGTTATGCGGCAGTTTTTCACGCATGTCATTGGTTATGGCGTCAGATCTCTGAACTATGAGAGTAGGTCTTATCCCCACAGTGACTTTTGCGTCACAGTAAGGGATATGTGTAGAACGTTTGGTTGAAATCGGTCAAGTGGTTTAGGAAGAGATGCGCAAAATACACACATACATACATCCATTTTTTATTATATGTATGGATTGTCTAATTACAGTTGAAAACGATACTCTCATATCGCTTTGACTTCTGTGTTTTGTTTTCCATGTCGTTTTTCCCGCACCACGCTCCTACATAAATTCATTTTTACTCGCTTGGTAGGATAATGCCATCATAAGACCAGCAGGTCGTTATAGTACCCCACGTAAAAAAAGGTGGCATAAGGAGTAACTCTATTTTACTTTAGAACTCATGGTCCTTGCTTTATGTAGCATTTCCACTATAAAATAAATCATTATTATTTATAATTGTTTTCCAGTAAAGTTAATTATCTCATCCTGAGGAATCTATAAAATCGACTTCTGCAGCCAGCTAAATTTCGAGAAATAGTCTTTACACATTGTGATCATACTGGTAAGAAACAAAGTAAGAATTAAATACTTTTGTATGCCATAGTAGAGACGTCTCTTACCTACAAAATGTATGAATATATGACTCGTGTTTTCTTCAGACTCATACTGCATGACAAACTACTCATCTTCATTTTTCTAGCTTCTCTGTTCTACACTGAAGAGTACGCTTTTGTGTCCTATCCTACCGACTGCTGGTGAAGATTTATCTAAAGTAGTATACGGAAAGTTAGTTCAAAGTTTTGCAGTGTAGGCTATCTTGCAATAAACTCAGAAATCAAGTATTGGAAAATGGAGAACAACGCTACAAAACTTTAGATATAATCAGCGTACACAGACGAAATGCACCCGAAACTTTAAGTCGCAGGTTTGGTATAAAAGATAAGATTAGAATCTGTAACCTTAGCTTTAGAATTATGCCAACAGAGTTTCAGACACAGTTCCGTTGAACATATTTCGACACTCGTTGATGCAACTGCAGGTAGAAATTAGATAGAATGATGACTCTTTCGTTTGTAACATTTTATAATTGATAGATGAGCTCAAAAAATTCATCTATTGTGTGATAGTAATTTTCACAGCCTTTTCGTTATGGAACTGAAAACTGTTAGAGATATTCTGAGACTATTTTTAAATTGCGTAATGGTTAATCGTTTGTTGTTTTCGAAATGCCATGGGAACTGCACTTTACTGCACGTAAATGAAAAGTAGCATTCGTCTACTAGTGAGTTTTTATCTTGTCAAAAATGCTCATATTTTTACAGATAATAGTTATAGCTCTAAAACGCTCGAAGCAGTTCTTCTGAACTGTGTTCTTGTTTCCCGTAAATCTGGCATTATGCCACTAAGACATACACTTTTAATGCAAAAATCATTGAAAAATTTAGAGTTGCGAAGTGAGTAACTGAGACATTCGTCTTTGAAATTACTGGAAGAGACAGGAGAACTAACAAGTAGAACAGGGAACAGACTGATATAGAAGACGTAATTACGATGGTACAGAAGGTAAAAAGGGTGTGGGTGAGACATGCAACCAGGTGAATGAACTTTGCAGATGGACCAAGGATTCCAAGAGAAAAGAAAAGACAAAGATGCGTGTAGCTGAAACGCGTATTCTATGACAAACTACTGAGGAAGCCTTTATCCAATAATTGATGTTAAATACATCATGGGACCAAAGTATTAGGACATCTGTTAGTGGACATTAACATTGGTTCTGTCCATCCTTCGCCTGTTGGAAACACTCCCAGCGAGTTGTCTGCAGAGGGATGGCAGCACATTATTGTCCAAGAGATGAAATCAGAGGAGATAGTGATGTTGTTCGCCGGGGTCTGTACAGAAGTTGACGCTCTAAATCCCAAAAGTGTACCATTGTGTTGAGGTTCGGATCAGTTCTTTTCAGGAATGTTATTGTCCACAAATCATTGCCCACAGAGGCTGCCTTATGACACGATGCATTGTCACGCTGATACAGACACCCGCGTCTCCGAACTGGTCCTCTACTCTACGCAGTACACAATGCTACAAAATTCGTCCGTATCCTTCCGAATTTAGTCTCTCCTTAAGCACAATAAAGCGACCACATCGTTAACACGACAAACACTCACATAGCGTAACACGACCACCTCCATACTTCACTCTTCGCATTCTACGTGGTGGCAGGTGCGGTTCTCCAGACTTTCGCCAAAACCAAACACTCTCAGCGGATTGCTACAGGGTATAGCGTGTTGTCAACATGTCCAAATCACTCGCTTCCAGTCATCCGCTGTCCAGTTGGCGACCCTCTTTACACCACCTCAAGCGTCGCTTATCATTGACTGCATAAATGTGTGGCTTATGAGTAGCTGCTCGACCGTTGTACCCCATTATTTTTAACTCCCAACACAGAGTAATTGTACTAGGTGAACTGCTGATAGCACTTTGTAGCACGCGAGTGATTCCTACCGAAGATTTAATGGGATTTTTTCAACCACTCCCCGCAATGTTCGACGGTGCCCGTCTGTCAGTACACTACGTTCTGCCTGGACTTGGTTTAGCTGTTCCTTCGGATCTCTGTTTCACGATTACATCCAGCAACAGACGTGGGCAGCCTTAGGAAGGTTGTACTGTCTTTGATGGATTTGTTAGCCATGTGACATCCAATGACTAATCCATGTTCGAAGTCACTGAGTTCTCGTCACCGTTTGTTTCTCTATTGACAACACAATACTTCGCGTCTCCTTTCATGCTGCGCATCCGCCTCATACGCCCACTGTGCTCAATTCCAGGTGAGGGAAGGGTGTCCGGATTCTTTTATTCGGACAGTGTTGCTGGTGGTAATGATAATAGGTCAAGATCAAACAAATTTAAGAGGAAATTGATGAAGAACAGTAGCAAAAGAATAATGACTTACTAAACATCAAAGCTGAGAAGAACACTCTAGAAGTGTTGAAAGCTTTAGATGAAGTGAATAGGAGTAGATAATATGGTTGAAGCAAGGAATACGACGCCAGAAGGTTGGTAAAGGTGAAAAACAATTCAGCAAAAGAGGTCCAATGATATCAATACTTACAATTAGAATAAACAAAAACACCTAAAATTCCATTAAAGCACATTACGGAAATAAAATTTCGACCGTAGAAAAATAGGAAGTATTTCAAATGTGTCGCCAAGGAAAGGTATTAAAGGATTTAGAGTCATGAGGATTAGTGGTAAATAGTAGAGGGACCAACTGAGGCCTCACCTGAACTCCAAGACAATCTCGACCTACTGGATGATGAACAGGTGACAGAAAACATGCAACAGCGTTATGGATCCGTATCGATGGCAAACAAAATGCATGGATAATCTAAATAACGGCTTTGTCCAGCGGTGGGAGACATTTGACTGATGATGTTGACGATTAGAATCCTGTTGGTGACTGGGATCAACACTGAATTCAGCAGTGCTTACTGAAACGTAACAAGGTGGGGTAGATTGACTCACTATCATTCCACTCAAATTATTTTTTCCTGGTTTCTAATCCATACATGAAACAGGATATTGAATACATGAAATATCCTAATTCTGTAACAATCTGTATTTCGCTAAACTTTATTACACACAGCATAGTTTTCACGCTATTGATGATAATGGTACAATTAGTTTATACTGTAAAATTATATTTAAAGAGATATTCACAATTTTAATCAAGCAAACTAAGTACACTTCGGAATACATCCCGCTAGTTAATGTTTGTTTAAGGGTTAGCAAAAATGTATAACTTTCCTAAAATAACATATTAATTTGGGAAATAGTTCGAAATAGTAAATTAAGCTTTCAGTAAATTTTTGACTGGCATTTGTAGACCCAGGGTTATGCCAAAACTAGAGCCTCATAAAAGACAACCGTTATATTTACTAATTTAAGAGGATACAGTTTATTGTTATGCAAATTTACTTCGTTGCTAGTGCATTTATGCATTTCTTTTTTTTACTTTTTCTATCTTCTATGTGAAAATATAAACAGTAATAGCTTCTTAATCCAAATTTTGTAACCTCTGTATCACGAGCATCTATAAATAGGTGGCGCGTAATATGTGACAGTATGTCGTGGTTGAGTAGTCAAGGTGTACAGTTATTATGTTAGTCAGCCCGCATTCGGAAGTCGACATGCAAAGTGTAACGACTTCATTCAAAAACATACAAAGTTCTGTACCGATCAGTAGCCACACGTCATTCGATACACCAACTTCTATGTCTGTAACAGTCGTCATGAAACATTTCAATTGCGAAATTACTATGTTAGTTTTCTGTGCTGCCACTTGTGAATTTTTGTTACACCACGCGTAGCATACGTGAGCTGCTGACGTGTGTTATACAATTTCTCAAAATTACTAACTACAAACTAATTATCGTGCATTTAAAACAATAAACTTATATGAACTAGAAAATAAACTCGACAGATAGTTCAAATAGCTCTGAGCACTATGGGACTTAACTTCTTAGGTCATCAGTCCCCTAGAACTCAGAACTACTTAAACCTAACTAACCTAAGGACATCACACACATCCATGTCCGAGGCGGAATTCGAACCTGCGACCGTAGCGTCGCGCGGTTCCAGACTGTAGCGCCTAGAACCGCTCGGCAACTCCAGCCGGCCAAACTCGACAGAGCTGTGTTAAATAGTTATTAATTGTTTACATAAATTAACGATCATCTGTAGAAGACTGATGAAGATGCAAGTCGACGAGATTTATAAAGCACAAAAAAGTTAGGGAAGCTAATATTATGACGATTTCACAGAATGTGCAAGGAAAGAATTAAATTTGAAATCCTTAAAAGAAAAAGATTCAATTCGGGCTTGTGCTTAATTCATTGTGGGTAGCTGATGACGAGGGTTGGGGTTGAGGGAGTAGCTAAGTACTAGCTGACTCTCTGAAAAGTCATCAGACGCAGTTTCTCAAGTGTTTCAGCAGATATTTGCAATTTAGTTTTGCAACGTGTTGAAAGAGTCAGCCTGATCAGATACTGCTCTTCACGTATTTCGTGAATAACCCACCGTCCACTGAAAAAAAAAAAAAAAAAAAAAAAAAAAAAAGAATCAGGCTGCGAAATCATACATAGTCAACCACAAGGAAGAAAAGCGGCAGAAGACATCACTGCCTTCGATTTCTGGCCATCCACTGCCCCCCTCCTTCGCCCCCCCCCAATGCCACACCAGCCCCTACAGTAACAAACAATGGACAAAGAGTTCTAGATTAATCTAGTTTAAGACGGTTTATTTTTAAGTAACATTTCTCTCTATGTATGTATGTATAAACGCCTGAAGATGAACAGAACATGTTCGAAACGCTTTGTATTAATTTAGGTTAAACATAAAACAAAAAATAAAAAAGTGGCTGGTAGCAGAAATTACAAATAAATAAGTTCAAAATGGTTCAAATGGCTCTGAGCACTATGGGACTCAACTGCTGAGGTCATTAGTCCCCTAGAACTTAGAACTAGTTAAACTTAGCTAACCTAAGGACATCACAAACATCCATGCCCGAGGCAGGATTCGAACCTGCGACCGTAGCGGTCTTGTGGTTCCAGACTGCAGCGCCTTTAACCGCACGGCCACTTCGGCCGGCAATAAATAAGTATCCTACACAGTCGCAACGTAGTCATTATGGCCGAGAATAAAAATCGGTTTTTTTCTCGTTGCAAATATAACGTATTTTAAACTAAAATTTCATGTGTCTATCCGATAGAAGGCTCGCAAAGCAGTATAGTGCGATATTCGGTTTAGTAGTGTATGTTTACGGGAGCAACATAGCACGAAGAAGAGCTGGTGCTACAGCAGCGACTGACAAATGAGCAGCGATGCTGCATGACAGTAGAAAGCAGTCATTGCGGCGAAGTAGCGCTGGTTCTTCTTCGTGTCTTGTTGTCCCTGTTAACATACACACTGCTAAAACAAATACCACACTAAATGTAATACGCTCTGCTTGTTCCCTCTCTCACAACGCCCATTGAAGAGTATGTTTGCTGCGCTTCCCCGTCACCAGATTGGCTGTTCACTTATGTCTTAGCGCATGTCCATACTGACAGAGTTTCTTTTAAATATTCCCGAGTGAGTTCTTTCCTTTCCCTTTATGTTTAATCCTCGCACGTGTACACGAATTTTCTTGATCAGCTAATGCACAGAGATGAATACTAAACGTCCCCCCTCACCTCTTTTTCACATGGGCTTCAGTGGAGGAATCCCGACTACACGTGCAACACATAATCATAAGAGGTGCTTCAGTCACCACATGGTGATCACAAAGCAAAAAAATCTGCTAAGTTTGAGGATTGCTCTCTTTATAAAAGTCTTTGTTTGCTAAGCAGCAGTCGAGAGAGGATTGTAGTCAGCCAAGGCTTAGGTTACGCTGCGCTTATCGTCTTCCGAGCCGTTACAAAGAGTGTGTCGTCGGCAGCAGAAAGTATCATGTCAGCATCGATCGTCTGCGACATCCTGGTTGCTCTATTGCAGCTTTTGCATTGCCTTCCCGTCTACCGTATACTGTTCATCACTCATGGTATGCAAAATCGGCAAAGTGAACGGAACGGCTTACAAGTTAGCCTTCTGACACGTTCTTCAGCTCCCAGCCCTTGGAATCAGACGGAACATGTGTTTTCCTGGAATAGTTGTTTGATTCACTGCAGCTATATAGGGCACACATGGTACACTGTACAGTGTGTGATGGAGAGGGTAAAAGTATCCAAAGTAAGGGACCCTGGCCCGGAAACCACCGAGTCGAAAGCTACAAGCGAAAATCGTTCTGATACCGCTGACGGTGGAATACATGTAACGGTACTGTTGTTGCTACGGCTGTTGGACAGCAAATGTTCAGAGGTGGTAGTATGGACAAAAACGAGACGTGTTTGTCCAATAATTGAAGGCTTTAAAATATGTACCTCAAGGGATACGCGCACTTATTTGTTTCCCTACTGTGAAACACATCTCTTCTACCGAACAAGTGGCCATAGTTCTTGGTTTGTTGTTGTTGCGGTCTTCATTCCAGAGACTGGTTTGAAGCAGCTCTCCATGCTACTCTATCCTGTGCAAGCTTCTTCATCTCCCAGTACCTACTGCAACCTTCATCTTTCTGAATCTGTTTAGTGTATTCATCTCTTGGTCTCCCTCTATGATTTTTACCCTCCACATCGCCCTCCAATACTAAGTTGGTGATCCCTTGATGCCTCAGAATACGCCCTACCAACCGATCCCTTCTTCTAGTCAAGTTGCGCCACAAATTTCTCTTCTCTCCAATTCTATTCAATACCTCCTCATTAGTTATGTGATCTACCCATCTAATCTTCAGCATTCTTCTGTAGCACCACATTTTGAAAGCTTTTGTTCTCTTCTTGTCTACACTATAGTTCTTAAGATACGCATTTTTGAGGCTATATTTACTGGAAAATTTCTTCTTGTTTTTGTCCATAATACCTCCTTCTAAATATGGGGAAAAACAGTTTTCAGCTGAAGAGATGTGCTTTACAGTATATAAGATGAACAAGTGCTCATAGCTCTTTAAGTGTGCATTTTAGAGCCCATTTTCACTAGGCTTTTTTCTTGCATTGGTCCACACTTCCATCCCAGAAAGTTTCCCACCCTATAGTCTTAGCAACATTAGTACTGGTATATGTGTTCCACTGCGAGAGGTATCAAAACAATTTTCGCTTCGAACTTTCGTCTCGATCGTTTCTGTACCGGTGTCCCTTACCTCGGATTGATAGATTTACCATTCCTCATCATCCCTGAAAGTGTGTGACATCATCGTGGAATCATGCTGTATAGCAGCAATGTTCCTCATTTGCACGGTGCTGATTAAAAATGGCAACACCGCATACCAGATTCATCAATTTAAAAAATCTCTTGAGAAACAAAGTTATTATTTCCAGAAAAAATGTAGGCGCAAATGAGAAGTGTTATTGATTTCAGCAACGGATTTCTTAAGTTAAGCTATTTTCAATCATCCATATACTGATAGAATGCTAAACTTCTCCAAGAAACTGAAAAATAGTTTGTTGTCGCTTTTCACTTTAAAATACGTACGTAGCGCCACATATAATTCCAGGCCTGACGTCTGAAACCGTAGAAATATAAAGGCTCTCAGCTAGAACGCACCTGGTATGATGATTGAGGGTAAAAAATACTTCCCTCCAGACATATCTAAATGACGTTATATACTATTGTGAAAACATAAAACAGAGTAGCTGGTTATCCAGTCCTTCAAACAGGGACGTGACGATCGTCGTCCCATTCGCTGCAATTCGAGAGACGTAGGATATGTGCCCGCACCATGTTTCTTTCTCGCCTGCCTTCGATCCCGTTACTCATCCAAAACAAAATTTTAAACGAGAAACAATAGTTTATCAAGCCCGATGTCCACCAAACTACGCTGCCTACTTCAGATCTCTTTTGAGGTATTTCTAACACAGTCGCTTAGTGTGTAATAACGTCTCTCAATATGGCAATTTATATAGCAGGCGGAACTTTACACCCAAAGGTAAATAACAAGAAAGGTTCACCATACTAAGCGCGGCCTTCTTAATCAGTTTTAAAAGACTGGTAGTGATTAACGCTGTGTATCCGTTACATGAAGTATGGATTACTAATAATTACAAGTAACAGAAAGATGGCACGGAAAGGTCAGTAACAAAATAGACTAGAAAAATGATGGTTGTTTCCACTGTTGATGAACGCAATGGTAATACATTTACAAACAAAGATGAAGCATGATAGCTCCCAGCTCACAACCCAGGTTCTAACTTCCCTTTCCCACATTTCAATCCATTAGAAAGAAGTACCTCCTTATTACGTGTTTTGAGGACAATCTTTTCATACTATACATGAGTATCTGGGAAGGGTGCCGAAACATTCTCTCTTGAGAAATGTGCTAACTTAGTCAGCATATAATACCGTCCACAGTAGCTTTTTACCGTCGTATTTTGTAATTTGAAGCAACAAGATGTCTGTTTCGATTACATAAAATCGTTTAAATTATAATTACCTTCAAGTCTTTCCTGTGCTTTCGTGGAAACACTGATGAACGTTAATCTTGTATAATGCCTGCCCTGAGAAAGTACTGTTCGTTAGAGGCGAGAATCGATCCCAGCAAACCCCGAGCAAAGTGCTAAGTCAAAAAAAAAAAAAAAAAAAAAAAAAAAAAAAAAAAAATGGTTCAAATGGCTCTGAGCACTATGGGACTTAACTTCTGAGATCATCAGTCTCCTAAAACTTAGAACTGCTTAAACCTAACTAACCTAAGGACATCACGCACATCCATGCGCGAGGCAGGACTGAAACCTGCGACCGTAGCGGTCACGCGGTTCCAGACTGTAGCGCCTAGAACCGCACGGCCACTCCGGCCGGCAAAGTGCGAAATCACAATGTGCGTATAGTGATAGAGATGTGCAATCTAACATTATTATTGCTTAGCTTCTATGCCGAAGACACAAGTAAGAAAGTCGAAGAACTTTTCAAATCAGGAAAATGTAATTGCAAGGCAGGCAGAAGCGAATCTTTGACACCACAAGTGACATAGCTCTATTGTCCAAAAATAAGGTGGGCTTATTACAGTTGCACGATATGGGCAACCTGCTTAGTACAGGGTTAGGGATGAGATGAAAAAGGTAGAGAAAGAAAATAGAGTGATTAACAGCAGTAGAAAGGACACTAGGTACTTGATAAATGCAAAACCGGGAAAGGAACAGTGGAAGCAGCTACCTATCTCGAATGCAAGATTACGCGAGATAACCTATAAACGGGTGACATCAAAAGAAGACTGACGTATCCGAAGGAAACTATCTGCAATAAAGCAGCTACACAAGTACAAGATATTGATACGTCTCTGAGCAGGAAGAGTCTGAATCCATATCTCTGTAGCACAGAACTGAATAAACATGAAACTTCGATAACTAAAAGTTGCAGAAAACAAACTGAAAACTTTTGAAAAGTAGTGCAAGAGGGCCGTTTTGAAAGTGTAGGTCGACAAGTAAGATACTAAACGAAGAAGTACTAAAAATATGAGGCAGTGAAAGAAGCCTATGGAAATTCATTTCCGATAATGCTTCATAATCTTCTCTATCCTTCCAGGAAAAACATCGTGGTTACGCAGTTGGTAACATTTCAGGAAATAACACTTCTACAGCTACGGTGACTACTTTATTTATTTATTCTTTCTTTAATTGATCATCGTTAGCATAAAGGCCTAACAACTGTACATCAGCCTCAAAAAATGGAAACGAAGGTCAAATTTACGTTTCACAACAAGCTAAAGAAATCACAGGCTGTGCCCGTACCCAAGCCTAAATCAAACTGAAGACAGTGCCCACAGTTTATATTCCCATGTATAAAATCATATGGAATTATGTAATATGATGCTTATTTTATTACTGAATGTATGGTTCAGTTTAGGTTTTTCAGCTTTATATTAGATGCAATTCTAGTTTTCATTTTCATACTTTTTGGGCTCTTTCAAATTGTTGAGGTTGTATGATGATGGTTATAAGGGTTTAAGCCTCGAAACTGGCTGTGATATAATAAATACACAACAGACTCAACTGTAGCTGAAGAGGATTTATTCCCTGAAATAGGAACCAATTATTGTGTGTTATTGTGAGGATAGAGAAAGCCTGAAAATGTACAAAAAATTGTCGATGACGTTAGGCACAAAATGTATATGAATATGACAGGATTAGAACACAAAGTGACAAAACAGGAAGGCTGTACAGACTGACGAATGTAAAAAAAAGAGGAAGCCGGCCGGCGCTGTTAACTCCTCCATGTGGTCCTGGAGATATCCGTTAGTTTTCATGCTCCAGCTGGACGATTTCTGGCGTTCTTTCAGCCACATTTGTCACATCGCAGTTATATCATTTGCACTTTCCATTTTGTGATCAACATATCTTGCATGATCATGCTAGCCACCAAAACCATAACAAACCGAAATGACCTCCCAGTGTGGCCGAGCGGTTCTAGGCGCTACAGTCTGGGACCGCGCAACCGCTACGGTCGCAGGTTCGAATGCTACCTCGGGCATGGATGTGTGTGATGTCCTTAGGTTAGTTATGTTTAAGTAGTTCTAAGTTCTAGGGGACTGATGACCTCAGAAGTTAAGTCCCATAATGCTGGGAGCCATTCTAAAAAAGGAAACACTTTCGATATGCTCTGCAAATATTATTTATTTTACAATTTTGAACAACGCTGTTATGCAGCAACCGTATACTAGTTTCAACACAGAATTAAACAAAAAAAATGGTTCAAATGGCTCTGAGCACTATGGGACTTAACAGCTGTGGTCATCAGTCCCCTAGAACTTAGAACTACTTAAACCTAACTAACCTAAGGACATCACACACATCCATGCCCGAGGCAGGATTCGAACCTGCGACCGTAGCAGTCGCGCGGTTCCGGACTGAGCGCCTGAACCGCTAGACCACCGCGGCCGGCCAGAATTAAACAGCCAACCCGCTGCACATAAACGGTAGGTATATTTACCTAGGTTTCGATCCCTACTAGGGGTGTCTTCATCAGAATAAATTATTCTGATGAAGACACCCCTAGCAGATATCGAAACCTAGGCCTATATATCCACCGTTTATGCGCAACCGGTTGGTTGCTTAATTATTTATTTGATGACGAAGTGACTTTCGGCTTCTTATGCCATCGTAAGAATATAAAGGCATGTGATTAATACATTAATTATTGCTACAGCCACAGAAGACACATAACATGATGAAATACAAAGGTTTCAGGGGAAAATATTGCTTTTTTATACCGTATGAATGTAGTCATATTTAACAAAAAATGACAACAAAAGTTGAAATTATTATTTAAATCTAACGTTTATGTAACTTAATCCTAAACTAATAGAGGGTGTAAAAGGAAATTGTTTTGGATCATTTAAAACTAAGATTGCGTTCAGTGTTGTTTGTATATTGTTTACAAGAATAGGGTAGACTGCTAGCTCAGTTTCAAATGGTCAAACACAATATTCCTCCCGTCTGTAAATCATATTTGAGTTACGAAACTGTTAGAGTTCAACAGTGAATTTTTTTTTTTCATTTCTTGTTAAAAGTAATGGTTACCATAAAACATTTAAAAAATTATTCTTTTCGTTTGTAAGCATCTGAATCTCATCATGTATGTTTTATAGATACATCAATAATATCTCTGTAAGTGGCGCAAAGTTTCGGAACTAAGTTGTTACTGTCGATGGCCTAAGAAGCTGAAAGACAGTTCGCGATCAAATAAATAATATTTGCAGAACATCAGGACAGATTTTCCTTTTTAACATTACTGCCGTGGTCTGTCAAGCAGCAACGGAGAATTTAGTAAACGTAGCGAAGCTATAACAAAAAATGAGTACTTAACTAGATTATGGTAGACCTCTATAAGGAGAGTATATATCTTTAGCTAATGATATTATTACACCTATTTACAGTGCTTAATTTCTAAAAATTTTAGGTATCGGAACGCATCTCTTCAACCATATTACCTCCACCCTCCCCGTCCTCTCCTCCCCTGCACTCATTAAAATACAAGTTTCGATTTTTAAAAACTTGTATTAAAGCATACAATGAGAAATCATTTTTTACAAAATACAGTTCAGAAATTCAGGTTTATAAAACGTAGTTTCTTAGAATCTAAACAATAAATTCACAATTTTTAATATGAACAACAGCAGTGTCTCTCTGCTCGATACGTATCGGCACAAGTCGGCAGTCTTCGTGGCTATGAAGTCATGTTTCCAACTGCTGCTGCCCACAAACGTCAAACAGTTACGCTGTAGTTGCTCTGTGAGCTTGTGCCCAGCATTACAAATAAAGAATTTAGCGATGAATGACGATGAAAAAATTCCTAGCCCCTCGGGACCACGTACAATTCCGACTTCCCGAAAAGTCAGCAAAACCGAAACACGATGTGACATGAGTGATACCAAGTTAGATGTTAGTAAATGCTATAAATATCGTTAGTATTCTACAAATTGGGCGGTATTACTATGAACTGATCTAAGTTCGTATTCATCATTGCAAATAAACAACACACTTGAATACAAATGTCCATATAATATGAACGAAGTTCAACTTAGCTTGGTTATTCTGTAGAGCTCTGAGGTTCCTGGCAGTCGTAAACAAAATACAGCCCTACACGAAGATTGCCGATATGTGCCGATCACAACTAAGGAGCGAATCTCAGCTATTATAGTTACTTCTCAGTTTAATTCCGGGGTACTATGTTAAATCTCCAGTGCTGATTTGTTCCAAATAAAAAAAAAAACTGGAAGGCGTCAGAACGACATTCTGGCCGAAATTAAGCCTGCATATTTATAATAAACTTCCAAACATACGATGTATTTATAAGATTAGAAAGTGATAGTGGCTTAATGTGATGACGCCTGTGTGACGAGGCAGAGTCAATACCTGGAGGGCGGAGGCGAGAAACAGCAGCAGCGGCAGCAGCATGGGTGGCCGCGGGCGTTGACGGGTCGCCATCTCCTGGTGGTTGGCCACGGCCGGCGCCGTATATAGGCGGCGGCGGCGGCGGCGGCCAGTCCTGCAGACGTCACCATTAGCGGTCAGGCTCCACGCCCCCTCCGTACTCGCATCTCCGCATCCCCTCGGTTCAAACCTTGGCCGCGGAATGCGTTCCGTACGGATCCGCACAGACGCCTAATGAACAGAATACGAGCGTACGGATTACCAGACTAACTTTGTGATGGAATGAAGAGTTACTACGAAATGGAACACAGCGCGTCATTCTTAGCGGAGAGAAATCTTCTGACGCAAAATTGAGTCCAGACGTGTCCAAAGTTCATAGCATTAATAATGGTGCTGTTGTGTAAAGAGAAGTAGGAAAGCTAGAAAATTACAGCGAAATAGAGAAAGACGTGGAGAGGGTGGGCACTTGTTGCAGGGATTGGCAGTTGACCCTCCTCATAAACATGTACACTGTGTCCCACGAGAAATGGTCGATATTTAAGGGTATGACAGGATCGATCATTCGAAACAAAAAAGTCCAGTAAACATGAGCTTTGTGTACTTCTTCAGTAGAAGAGATTTGTTTCGCAGAAGCGACGATGAACAAGACCTCATACTCTTCAGAGCCCCTGTTTACTGGAAAGCGAAGAAAAAATGTTCAAATGTGTGTGAAATCTTATGGGACTTAACTGCTAACGTCATCAGTCCCTAAGCTTACACACAACCTAAATTATTCTAAGGACAAACACACACATCCATGCCCGAGGGAGGACTCGAACCTCCGCCGGGACCAGCCGCACAGTCCATGACTGTAGCGCCTAAGACCGCTCGGCTAATCACGCGCGGCTGGAAAGCGAAGAACTTGAAGTAGAAGAGATTTGTTTCACAGTATCAAAGATGAAGAAGCGCTCATAGCTCTTAAGGTATGCATTTCAGAGCCCATGTTTACAAGACTTTTCTGCTTCGAGTGACTGTTCCTGTCATTTCCCTTAATAATGACCATGCCTCCAGGGACACTCTGTATAACGTACTGGTCATGAATAGGCGGAAAGTGGCCGAGCGGTTCTAGACGCTTCAGTCTGGAACCGCGCGACCGCTACGATGGCAGGTTCGAATCCTGCCTCGGGCCTGGCAGTGTGTGATGTCCTTAGGTTAGTTAGATTTAAGTAGTTCTAAGTTCTAGGGGACTGATGACCTCCTCTGTTAAGTCCCATAGTGCTCAGAGCCAATAGGCGGAAAGACCTATTATTGTATGATTCCACAATGGCAGAACAAACACTCGAGCAGTCATATCCATTACATAGACACGTTTTTAAGTGGAACAGCCACATAAAACTAACTGCAGGTGAGACAGATGCCTGAGATTCATTGAAGGAATCTTAAGGATCCACCCACAAAGAAGGTACCTTACAAAACCGTCAGCCGACCGCTACTTGAGAGCTGTTCTCCAGACTGGGGCTCTAGATATGACGTATACAGGCAGGAGAGAAGATCCAAAAAAAAAGCAGCGCGTTTAACCGCAGGTTCGTTTAGCAAGCGTCGTGCACCACGGTGTGGCTTAGTGTTGAAAGGCAGCAGCTGGTGATCTATGGGTTAGCGTCGCCACCTGTAGATCGCAATGTCTCGCCTTCGTGTACCGGCTGTGTCGAAGATCTTCTGCGCTCAGAAAGACTTGCACCAGACGGCCAAACAACTTCAGACGTGGTCTGCTAGCCAATAATGCCATGCCATCCTTTTACTGTTGGGAATTCGAGAACGTACTTATCTAGAAGAGTCATACAGTATATTGATTCTTCCTACGTATATCTTGCAGAAACTCCTTGAGGAAAAATTAGAGAGAGATTCGAGTTGACACCGAGGATTACCAACAGTCTTTCTTTCCGCGCAATAATCGGTATTGGAGGAGAAAATTGGAGGCAAGGGCGGGGGGGGGGGGGGGGGGGGGGAGGGGGGCGAGAAGATGACAGTACTACGCAATGTACCTTAAGACACATACCGTAAAATTGTTTACAGATTATATATGAAGGACTTATTTCGATAGTGGTACAAGTCCATTTCTGTTCATTCTGAGATACAGAGTTCAAATGGTTCAAATGGCTCTGAGCACTATGAGACTTAACATCTATGGTCATCAGCCCCTAGAACTAAGAACTACTTAAACCTAACTAATCTAAGGACAACACACAACACCCAGTCATCACGAGGCAGAGAAAATCTCTGACCCCGCCGGGAATCGAACCCGGGAACCCGGGCGTGGGAAGCGAGAACGCTACCGCACGACCACGAGCTGCGGAGATACAGAGTCCTAAAGTTAAAAGAGCGCTGAAAAATCTGCAGTTGAGATACCACAAATATTCAAGTATATACAATACTCAAGTATATATACAATACTCAAGTATATATACTTGAATATTTCTAGTATCTCAACTGTAGATTTTTCACCGCTCTTTTAACTTTAGGACTCTGTATCTCAGAATGAACAAAAATGGACTTGTACCACTACTGAAATAAGCCCTTCGTATGTAGATATAGCCCTATCTAGTCTATTCCAGAGAGGAGTGATCGCTGAGCTTCAATAAATTCATGAATTGTACATGCATTTTCAAAAAATTCTCCCAACTTCACAGGACTATACAATGACGATAGAAATTTGGGGTAAATAGCACTACAAACATTTTTTTCCAGAAGCTCCATCCTATTTTACATGGATTTACCTTACTCATGAATGCACATACAGCCTTGGCGTACATTTTACAATTACGTTTTAGTGTCAAATTCTTCGTTAACCTTTCACAAATATGTATTAAGCCCTCTAGTGGATGTAAGTCATGCATTAAGACGCCGTCCCGTATTATTATGAGCATGTATGGAGGAACAGCATTCACTGCTGCTGCTGCTGCTGCTGCTGCTACGCAGCGTTGCAGTTCAAAGTTGTTGGAAGAGGAGGCACGTACATGAGGCCTTTAACAAATTCCCGAAAATAAATCACATATTTCACAATTTATTTTGTATGGCGAGGAGTTTGCCTACGAATAATTATGATTAAATTGTCTCAAGATATATACGCTTCGTATAGAGACCTGCCACAGTATTATGCTAACCTGATCTATCTTTTGTTATAGCTTATTTGATTCCATACTTCTCACTCTCTCACCCTGTACTAATTTCCATGTATATACACATTTTATGCCTAACTTTCTCGACAAAGTTTTTCTCAAATTAAAATTTTTGTCTGTCCCCATAATTACAGCTTTCTGTTTCAGAGAATAGCTCTTCCTCAGCCACGGTTGACTTCTGTATTTATTTTGCTGTACCATAACGAGTTTTGAGGCTAAAGCTGCATTATATCAATTGTTCGTTGTCATCATACAATATTAACAATTGCAAATACGAGGGTTGTCCAAAAAGTAAGTTCCGATAGGTAGCGAAATGGAAACCACGGGAAAAATTTGGTAAAGCTTTGCACAGATGTGTTGGGCAGTGACTTTAGTATGCCCATTGATAGTGTCGCGTCGCTCTTTTCAGTTTTGAGTGAACAGTGAGCACGTAAAGATGCTTAGGGAATAGCGTCTCCCACTAAGTATGAGGGCCCGGTTAGAGATTTCGCCTGTGTCACGCAGCCCACATAACACCACTGTCGAGTAGTTCCTTCTTCATGCCAATTTTCAGCCGCACACTGCATGGTCAATGAAGACGCTCCTGCAGCGTTTCCGTTGAGAAGTGTTTGATCACCCACAATACAGTCCGTAATTGGCTCCCCCTGAGTCTCATCTCCGCTCACAAGGACCGCTGGCTATGAAGACAAAAATTTTTCCACAGACAACGAGCTGCAGACCAGTGCAGATAACTGGCCGAAAGCAAGGGCGGCTGTTTTCTATGATGAGGATATTGGAAAGTTGAACACTACGACACAACTCGAAGTTGGAGCAGCAACTATGTATAGAAGTAGGTGGAAGGTGTACCTAACTGTTGTAAATAAAAAGTTTCTGGTTTTCACTGTGGTTTCCATTTCGCGATCGATAGAAATTTACTTTCTGGACAACCTACTGTGGAACTGAAGGCCGAAGTTATAGAAATAAAAAGTAACAAACTGCTTCTTATAGAAAATAATAATCACGTTTTAATTTGTTTCTGATCAAAATTTCAGACAGTGTTTAACAATGAAAACACAGGCTGCCAGCACTGTCGTGACTTCAGTTTTGAAGTTAGACTTAAGTCTATGACGACCTTGCAGTCCAATCTTGGAATTCGATTACCGTAGGCTCCTTGCGACCAATCCATTCTTGGGTCAGATCATTGTTCAAACACGCCGCACAGTTGTAATCTGTTAAAACAGAGATGGCAACACGTATTTTGTTGCTTTATTATCGCCACCTCGACTGGACGAACATTAAGTAATGAACGAGTGATAATGCTGAAACTACTCTTATACGGAGAGGGATGAGAACACGTTATGCACCCAGGAACACTGTAGCACATGATCGCTTTGGTGGTCCAGGTGCTATGGTGTTGAGAGGCACAATATTGCATGGGCGTGCTATCCGTGCAATCTTTAAAAGCAGTGCACTCACATGTCAGAGTTATTATGACGTTGTACTCCTTCCCCATGAGTGTCTTTCCAGGAGTGCATTCGGCCCTGACTTCATTTTTATGCCTGACAATGCGCGACCGCTTCGATCAGTGAAGGCGGATGAGGTCATGGAACGAAAGGATATTTGGCGAATGGACTGGCCTGCCTTTTCTCTCGACTTAAATCACACCGAGCACGTGTGGTATGCGTTGATGAGACGTTCTGTACTACGTTCACATGCACCAGCGACCATCCCGTAGTTGGCAAGGGCAGTGGTGTAGCAATGAAACGCCCTACCGCTAGAACACCTTACCAACTTAGTGGCCAGCATAGTAACCCGTTGCAGAGAATGCACTGCTGGGCGAGGTGACCATACACCCTGTTAAGAACCATGTTACAACTTTTGCAGTGTCCAGAACACCGCCATGAGCTACGGTGATTTCAGTGTAGTTATTGTCTATGAATGAAAGTGTAATTTTTTTCGTCTCATTGTGTCTTTCTTTCAGTTACCTTCTGTACTGTACTGTAGCAGTCCTTTCCGTGTATGTTCCGAGTTTCAGCGAGCTATGTCACTTGGCAGTGACTCATCATGCGAGAGCTATTTTCGTCCTTGAGTTTTACACGCCATTGTATATTATACAACACTTAACGACGTATAACGTGTAAAATATAAAAATAAGTATAAAATAACGGAAATTGCTTATGGTGGTCTTTAGTGTGCGTTCTTTCATGTGATTCTAATATTGGTCACTAGACTGAAATACCGCCTAGGAACATCACGTGTTCCTAAATACACTATCCTCCAGGTACAACAGTCTCCCCTGCTGTACACAGTCGCCTACGCAACGTATCTTTAGGAGAGCCATTTTCGTCAGGAATTAAAATTCTTGTTAGTAAAACCATTTTATAAAAAGAGAAAAAAGGATATACTAAAGACGACTACAAACCCATTACCTCACTTCCGGCGATCACAGAAGGCATTATAAAAAGGAGTAGTAAAACATAGTGTGCAACATTTACTATCAGAGACGCATTTGCTTTCAGAACAGAAAGCACGATAAAGATGAAAATCATCATTTTCTGATTGGGGCCCTGCAGAAGTAAGTGAGAAACTGAAAGCATTCTTTCACTCAACAAAAGTGTGTTTCACAGTGTGTAACATTAACCTGCACAAGTTGAAACTTCATAGAACAAGGAAATGTTTGTCAATCCTTCCAATTTAGCATTTAAATCATTTGCAAAGTAACCAGACTTTGTAGCTGTTTTATACATGGGAGTTCTATTCTTTAAAGAATATGGGGCTTCCTGGTTGTTTACTAACAGCCGTTGTCCTAACATCTGTACGTCGACTCATTTTTCTATGTGGGGTCATTGGGAGGCCTGTAAATTTAAAAACAGTTTCCGAAACTCTTGAAAAATTCGAAAAGTGGAAGTGATGAACTGCGGTAACAACTGTTTCCGTAACGCTTGATGATCGTTTTCCAAATTTCTCAAACATCGGAGCGACGTCCTTGAACTATCTAAACAAAAAATGACTCAAATGGCTCTAAGCACTACGGGTCTTAAAATCTGAGGTCATCAGTCCCCTAGACTTAAAACTACTTAAACCTAAATAGCCTAAGGACATGACACACATCCATGCCCGAGGCAGGATTCGAACCTGCGACCGTAGCAGTAGCGCGGTTCCGGACTGAAGCGCCTAGAACTGCCGGCACGATAGCTCAGCGTGTTTGGTCAGAGGGCTAGCTGCCCTCTGTAATAAAAAACTGAGTTAATGGATCAACAACTAACTGAAACGAGTGTCTTTCGACGTCCGCCCAGAGCAGATACAACGAACGAAAACGAACAAAGTGAGATTTTTAAAAAAAAAAGAACTGGTCTGCAACAGCGGCCGTCTGAACTATCTAAACAGAGTGACAAAACTTGTGCAGTAAGGGACACCAGCTCATGGTTTTAGAAAGGTACAAAACAACAAGTAAAGCTCCTCCTGCCTGCTACACAAGACAGACAGGGAGAAGTTTCCCGAACTTAATACTTAAAGACGTTAACATTTAAATCCACTCTCATTTCACAAAATTAGTTTCATCGACAAACTTTATAAATACTGGACATGAATTGAGAATCCTAGAGGACCATATTAAGCTCCTACGTCTTTCTAATAAAAGTCATTCAAGGTACCATCTAGAAGAAACAGAAATGTATGGTTACCGCAGCAAATCGAGATCAAAATAATAAATCGAAGCTTTCACTGTGTATCTGCTAATTTTTTCTACTTCCTTTCTTTTAGTTGAATACAACATGTGAACCTCTAAGGACAGGGTTTTATGTGGTAACAGTATTATGTAAAACAAAACCACGGCAGATCGTGCGAATTGCTCACAGATCGCACGCTTATGAGCGAATAATAGATTGCAGCGATCGATCGCTAGTCGTTTGTCAGTCCTTTGGATATCGGTGAATCGCATGTGTCGTTTGACAGTATGACTGCGCCGGCGCAATTATTTCTGTGTGTGAAGTGTTGTTATGTAGATTTATTTCGTTTAGCTATTCCTACGTAGAGTAAGAACTTCACGTTAGAGTTTATATTTATTCAGAGAGCACAAACCATTTTGAAAAGTGAAGTTGAAGCCGGAGTTGTCACTTACATTAATGAGAAATACAAACATAAAACATTGACGTCCTCAGATTTTGCAGTGATCGGCATTTTGGAGTTCGTGCTGTAACCGTAGACATTCATGGGAGGTACATAGCAGTAGTCACCTTACTCTTGGTTCCATCTGGTGATTTTGAGTTGTTTGTGGAACATCTAGACGCATTGTTAGAGGTTTAACTTCCAATCAGAATGACGTAATTTTAAGTGTCCATTGTAATTTAAGTGTTTAGGGTATCCACTTCTACAGCTATACTGAAGTTCCTTGCAGTTCATTTAATCTAATCTCGTAGCTCTCCTTCATACAATGTACAACAAGAGCTTTGGAAACCAGCACTGCCGCAGTTATTAAAACTTCTAAACAGACAATTGCAATTAAATTAAACGACTATTAAACAAAAAGAAAATTACGTTTTTAAGAAGCATTTGTGAATTATAGACATCAAATTCATACCCAAAGTACTTCATGTCAATAAGAAATGTAATGTATTAAGAAACAAAAGAGTAGCCGAGCGAGCCCTAGACAAACGTTTCAAAACAAGTTCAATAAACTGCAAATTCCAGTTTTCTTCAATTTATATTTTTGTAAGCATAATGGACAAACGGATATCAATTGCCGCTGCTGGTAAACTAAACATATAATTTTCGACAAGAGGCCTTCACGAGTGTGGCGTTCGAGATACTGGATGAAATAGCTTGGCACATCGCGCGTGTGTGGTTGGGTCGAAGCAACCGACTGATTGCAGGAGGTATCGCCAACGACCCTTGCTCGTGCGTGGGTCCCTCGAGACTGTTTGACTGTGACTGCATATCCATAGCACACATTCAATACATTTACACGCGACACATCTTCCGGAAGACGAAAATCGAATTTCGGAAACCGTTCTTCGCTGCTGTGTTTACTTGTGAAGGCCAGATGCGGATTTGCAAGCCTAGTTAAATATGACGTCTGGGAAACAGCTGATCCAGTACGTGATTTAGTCAGCACAACTGCTATTTATCTTAAATTAGACGAGGTATAAACAGCTTCAGTCTAATCCTTCACTATACAAAAACCACTCCGTCGATATTAGCAGAAAATTTGCAGAGAGAAGACGAAACCTGACAGCGCAAGCACGTTTCAAAACCGGTTGCATTTACATAGGAGTGAAAGTCGATTGCGAAATTGCAAAATCGGCAGCCAGAAGCGGATTTCCAGAGTCGATTTTGAAATGTTTGCGTGACAACCCAGAGGCGGCATTGGGAAATCTGTTTACGAAATCGGTTTTGGGGGCCCCATGTAAACGGGTGACTGTCACATGATAACTCTGATCTGCAAATAATATCTTTGAACTCTGTTGAATATCGAGTGCCAAAGCAATTTGTGATTGACGTTGTAAGAGGTCCATGACTAAGGAATTTATTGCTAGCGCACTCGAGCAGATGTAATTTCGATGGATTGCTCACGCGCTGCCTGCGATATGTAAGCTACAAGAGAATCTCAGACCAGAGAGCAGTGTTGGCTGCAGTAGGAACTGTGTGTCAGTAGGAGTAAGTAGTAGCTAGAAGTCGTGTGTATGGAATTGGTTGGGCCGGTCGTGGGGAGCTATGGCGGTGCCTGAGCGATGTAGTATAAGGCAAAAGCAAGTCCCATGTAAATGTTTTTAAAAATCTCTTAATAATAATCTTTCTCATAAAAAGTAACTTTTGACAATCATTCATTTCAATTTAAAGAATTTACTAATTTCTCCAATCCATGGTCATCCCGATTATTGTAAAGAAAAAGCAGTTGTTTCTTTTTATACATGACAAATCTATCGGCCAGCAGTGCACTGGGCTGTGCCAGAAAAATTTCTTATAGGAGCATATATATATGCGTTATCTGGCGACCTTATTGAGGTAAGAATTTTCAATTTATTCAGTATGACCTTTCAGGGCCATGACGCAGCACTGCTGACGTCCAAAATTTACCAGTTTAAATTCGCAGTCAATTATTGAAAGGTTATAAGTGGGCCACAATTTTATTGAGAGATTAGTCACGTTATTATTGTGAGGTTACGGAATAGTAAACTGTTGGGAGGTTACGCTAAATGTGAATGATATTACTATGTTTTTCACCTGTCGAGAGGCTACACTAAATGTTAATGCTAATAACTATATTTTTTTGTGGGGAGGTTGCACTAGTGTAACATGCAGCCAGCGGCCCGTAGGACTTAGGGTTTAGCGAAAAGTATGGAGCGTAAAACGTAGCATCTATTTTTAGCAACATTCGCATCTATTTTTTGCAAAATTCGCGTCTATTTTTCTTTGTTTGTAAATGATTAGACGCACAAATTTAAAAGCTTGTCACGCTACATGAGTGAAGACTCAAATTATTACCTCTTTGTAACTGACCGTTAAAAAAGTGCTGATAGCGAACATTTTGACTGGAATGTTTGCCTTTGCAAGAACTTCAGCAACTTTTTCTTCCGAAATAGACTATGTTTTCTCCGTTTGGCTGTATTTAAACTTCCAAAATGATTGTTCTGTTGAAAAGCAGCAGCATTTTCACGCCAGTTAAGCGACCGCGTCTCCGATATGAGGTGTTTCTGGGCATTATTTGTCTTTTCCCGCCCAATTTGAAGATTAAAAAATCTGCAGACTACTAGTTTCGACCTTTTGTGGGCATTCATAGCCTTACGACCCATGATTAATGATGCTACAGATAGACCTGACAAGGCACTTACTGTAGAAGTATAACCGAAGGTACGGCAACTCGATTTTAACGTTAGGGGGAATTTCGGCGTCGTTGAAAACGTTATAGATTTTGTTTTCCAGTCGCTGTAGTGCATGGGGCGGGCGCTATAGATTATAGTCGCAGATGGCCGCGAGATTCATCAGGCTAGAATTTTGACCGCCACAGGGGAAGGAGCTGTGCCGGGAAGCAAACCCCGCCTCCTTTTCGCTTGGCAGCAGCCTACAGCCGAAATGACACATTGTCACAGGGATCGCCGATCTCTTCTGGTGATGTAAGGGTTGTAATCCAAATCCGAGACCGACCAGGATCAGTCGCTTCATTTATATCAAAAGAAGTAAAGAAAACAACGAGTCATGCACTACACAAAGCATTTGCGGGCAGCTACCGCGCAATTGCTTGTAGAAGTTAGCAGAGTATTGTTTACGACGTATTTCGGGCCCGACCCCTATCGGTATTCGATGCAACAACAGTTCAAAACACCCGCCGCCTGATATGCTACGTTGAAACTATCTGCATTACACTATCTTTTGAGCTTTAGCTAGCAAATAAATATACGCGTTTCTTTCTCAAAAAAAAACTAGGTCCCATGGCTAAATATTACGTTGCATTACATTCTTAGTATCTTACACCATTCAGCCGTCCACAATTGGCATGGCGCGTTGATACTTCGTTACGTTCACACACTTTTTTTACAAGTAGGTGCTTGTGTATATTATCTTTCCAAATTGGGCTTCGCCAATAACTGTTTACATTTTTGGTATTGTACGTAGGAAATAAAACTATTTCAAACTATCTCTAATAAACAGACCCTCTGGATACAGTTCGCTATGAAACAGCGCCTATTAAATAATTTCACGTTTTCGCATTTTGAGACAGAATTCGCATCTATTTCGTATTTATAGCAAAATGCGAATTTTTCAGGTCCCTAGTGATAAGTTATAATGGATTTTTTAAGTGGCAAAATCCAAATTAAGCTATCAATTATTATTTTTTTTATTTGGTGACAAACAGTATACTACATTATTATTATTATTATACATATAAATTTAAATTCAAAATTGGCTTTACCATGTGAATTGTGAAGATATTTTAACACATGCCATGACAATACATGCTCTACAAAATCTATGAATAATTTGCTAACTTGTGCCTTTATTTTGCAAAACATTAATATCAATTAATATTATTAAAAACAGTGGTGTAGCTGTCACTATTTCACAATGTACTATTTGAATGCCCTGCAATCAGAAACTTTCATTTACATCTACATCTACACCATACTCCTCAAGCCACCTAATGATATATGGTGGAGGGTACTTCCGGTACCACTATCTGATCCCTCCAACAATGTTCCACTCGCGAATAGTGCGTGGAAAGAATGATCGTCGGTAAGCCTCTGTACTGGCTCTAATTTTCTCCTCGTGGTCAGTACGTGAGATGTATGTGGGGGGAAGTACTATGTTGTCTGACTCCCCTGAAAAGTGCTGTCCCGAAATTTCAATAGTAGATCTCTCCGTGGTGCACAACGTCTCTCTTGTAACGTCTGCCAGTGGAGTTTGTTTAGCATCAGCCTTACCTGATAGGGATCCCAGATTGATGAACAATACTCAAGAATCGGGCGTAAAGGCGCCTTATAAGCCACTACTTTCGTGGATGAGTTGTATTTCCTTAAGATTCTTTTTACTCATCTTGAAAAAGAAAAACTGTATGATGATCCATTTACAATCTTATCAGAGTCTAAGATTATAAATTGCTGTCTTCTTTTAAGTGATATAACCCGGTCCTCTCGGACCATAATGACAGATTACTTACGTAGCACTACGTTCTTTTCAACGTAATCTGTGAGGCTTTTCTCATCTCGTCATCTGGCAATCTATATGTTCTTCCACTGGCAGTCTGTGGGGTTTAATTTACAAAGTATGCAGTCGTATTGGAACAATTAATTTATATGACCTTCTTGGGTGTGAAAAAGAAACAGATGGTCCACAAGTATGCGAAATCAAAGGCTCACTTCTCCTTCTTTTTCAGCTCTTGACAGCACACAAACCATCCACAATTTCTTGTCATAAGCACAAGCAACAAATTGTGTAATCTGTTCAAGAGGCATATCATCTACTTGTGAATCCACTTGAATTTTTTAAACAACAAAATCTTTAAAATCAGGAAGAAGAGTGGTTTAAATAAATTTTTGTGTAGCAATTAACACTTCCTCAAAATGGAAAGCATAGGTGGAAAACAATTAGAAAGTGCATACGTATGTACTTGAACAGAGAGTTCTGAAGAAACCTACCGCTACATTGTATTTATGTTACTTCAGTTACACGATGAAATTGATAATCTAACAGCTCTTCTGCAAATTCATTTCATTGTGCTCTTATCTTTCATGAATACAGATTTAGCACTATCACTGAATAACGTTTTTGGTACGCACATTAATAAACAGTGTATGGCTGACATACATTTTAATGCAAAAAACACTAATTTCAAAATTTTAAGAATTTGAAAAGGTTTGATTTAGTCAAGCAGCTCACATTTTTAAAACCTGTGAGGAATAAAATGATACAAATTTTAGGTATATAAATCAAATAGTTTTTGAGATCAGATCATTTTAAATTTACATAAAATGACGAAAATCACGCAATTTTGGAAACCTAAAAAGTAATAGCTCAAAACCCAAATGTCAAAAATATTTAATTTGGAAATTTGTACATAAAAAGTTATATCTATCAATGTACAAAAAATTATCAAAATCTGAGAAGTCAAGAATCAGACCTCTGGTTCATTTAGCATGGACTGATCCACATGTTCTGCATTCTCTCTTGATATTATAGAGCCCCACAAGTGTTTCTGACGAGTGCTTTCTCTCTATAATAAAATATTGGAAAGTTAACTATGGAGACGTGTGAGTCACGAAGAGCTCCCCGACCACTGTACCCGTTCTTTTGAACTCGCTATGCACATTAATGGTGGTGGATGGCTGCTGATAGCACTTTAGAACTCACGAGTGGTTCCTTCCGCAGATTTCATGCAGCTTTTTACAACCACTATAGTCGACAGCCTCTGTCTCTGTCCGGAAGTACATGGGGTTTCCCTGGTCTTTTGTAGCTGTAGTGTTCTTTAGCGTATGCACTGCGCACTCAAATCACCAATAGTCGATTTGGGCAGCTTTACAATGGTTGGAATGTCCTTGATGGATCTATTACTCTGGTGATATCGAATGACTAGTCCACATTCGAAATCCTGATCTCTCCTGACAGACCCATTCTGCTGTTACAGCTTCACTACTGACAACATAAAACGCCCCACCACCTTTTATACTGGTTAGCCCGCGTCTCGTGTCATTTAGCGGTAAATGTAAAAATCGTGTGAATAGGGCCTCCCGTCGGGTAGACCGTTCGCCAGGTGCAAGCCTTTCGATCTGACGCCACTTCGGCGACTTACGCGTCGATGGGGATGAAATGATGATGATTAGGACAACACAATACCCAGTCCCTGAGCGGAGAAAATCTCCGACCCAGCCGGGAATCGAAACCGGGCCCTTAGGATTGATATTCTGTCGTGCTGACCACTCAGCTATCCGGGACGGACATCTAGCGGTCATTCCTCATTATATGGTAATGTTCAGATACTTTCGATCAGATACTGCATAGTGTTAAAATATCAAAATTGGTGAAGATATTGATATGTTGTCTTTGCTTCCTTAATAATAGAAAACAAGGTGAGTGACTGTGGCGGCAGCAGACTGGTGCGGCCGGAGACACCTTTCTTTAACAGAAACGATTCTCTGATATTAAATACTGATAAAGAACAGACAAAGAATTTTGTGAAAATGAATATTTGAAAAATAAGGATTACGTTGCAAAACGAGAGAATAAGAAAGAGAACTATTTTTCTCGATTAATCAGATAAAACATAAAAGAGGCAAAGGAAAGAGGGATGGATACATAATCAGGGTTTTACGTCCAATAGATGAGAATGTCCTTGGAAACGGATCACAGGGTCTAGTTTGGTCAAGGAAAGGGAATAAAATTTTGATTTTCCGTAGGAACCATCTCAATCTTGGCATTAAACTATTTAACAAATCATGAAATATCGACATTTGCAAGGTCAAAAGGGGATTAGAATGTTTCTCTCGATTAATTAAGGTGCTAAAAATAAGCAAGGAAAAGGCCTTACGAAATGAAGAGACAGGTTTCTGTGACCTGCGCGTAGGCACCAATCTGGGCGCTGGAAATGGCTTAGGAAAAGAAAACTTACTGGGACAATCAGCGTGTAAAAAATATTATATACGACGCTGTGTGTCACGAATATGTAGAGATCAGAAGAGTAGCACAATACAGAATAAAACAGAGGACGGGCCAAACTACACACATCAAAAAAGTTTTGCATCACCTCGGTTCCGAGAGTTCCGGAACCTGTACAGAAAATTGGAATAGAAATCAACGTAAACATCATTTCCGCTCTTTTTATTGCTCATGAAAACCACACATTGGATGTTGTACCACCATACAACGAGACCTTCAGAGGTGCTGGTCCAGATTGCTGTACACACCGGTACCTCTAATACCCAGTAGCACGTCCTCTTGCATTGATGCATGCCTGCATTCGTCGTGGAATATTATCCTCAAGTTCATCAAGGCACTGTTGGTCCAGATTGTCCCACTGCTCAACGGTGATTCGATGTAGATCCCTCAGAGTGGTTGATGGTCACGTCGTCCATAAACAACCCTTTTCAATCTATCCCAGGCCTGTTCGATAGGGTTCATGTCTGGAGAACATACTGGCCACCGTAGTCGAGCGATGTCGTTATCCTGAAGGAAGTCATTCACAAGAATGTGCACGACGGGGGTGCGAATCGTCGTCCATGAAGATGAATGCCTCGCCAATATGCTGCCGATATGGTTGCACTATCGGTCGGAGGATGACATTCACGTATCGTACAGTCGTTACGGCGTCTTCCATGACCACCAGGGGTGCCCCACATAATGCCACTCCAAAACCTCAGAGAACCCCCACCTTGCTGCACTCGATGGTCTGTCTAAGGGGTTCAGCCTGACCATATTGCCTCTAAACACGTCTCCTACGATTGTCTGGTTGAAGGCATATGCGACTCATTGGTGAAGAGAACGTGATGCCAATCCTGAGCAGTCCATTCGGCATGTTGTTGGACCCATCTGTACCGCTCTGCATGGTGTCGTGGTTGCAAAGATGGACCTCGCCATGGACGTCGGGAGTGAAGTTGCGCGTCATGCAGCCTGATGCGCACAGTTTGAGTCGCAACACGACGTCCTGTGGCTGCACGAAAAGCATTATTGAACATGGTGGCGTTGCTGTCAGTGTTCCTCCGAGCCATAATCCGTAGGTATCGATCATCCACTGCAGTAGTAGCCCTTGGGCGGCCTCAGCAAGACATGTCATCGACACTTCCTGTTTCTCTGTATCTCCTGCATGTCCGAACAACATCGCTTTGATTCACTCCGAGACGCCTGGACACTTTCCTTGTTGAGAGCCATTCCTGGCACAAAGTACCAATGCAGACGCGATCTAACCGCGATATTGACCGTCTAAGCATGGTTGAACTACAGACAACACAAGCCGTGCACCTCCTTCCTGGTGGAATGACTGGAACTGAGGGGCTGTCGGACCCCTCCATCTAATAGGCGCTGCTCATGCATGATTGTTTACACCTTTGGGCAGGTTTAATGACATCTCTGAACAGTCAAAAGGACTGTGTGATACAATATCCACAGTGAACGTCTATCTTCAAGAGTTCTCGGAACCTGGGTGATGCAAAACTTTTTTGAAGTGTGTAGTTAACTGACTCCCAACATGTACAGTAACCGTGTTAGTAATAGTTTAAATAAGAGGAAAATTTGGGGAAGAAACAGAAGAAGAAGAAATAATTTTTCGTGAGCATCATCGCGTTCTGTTAGAGGTATGATAAATAAGATTTGCGGAAACATTTGAAAATTCACGAAATAATATTTCTCGTCCTAGAAGAAAGAATTGCGGGAAATAAATTTTTGCAGAATGGTGAAGCGCAGTCAGGTATTAGAACAGAGCGTGTCCAGGTCGTGGGTCTTCAGAGTGGGATTTGCGCTTCCGTATCTGGGAGGGGTCTCAGCGAAAGCGCGAAGCCGTTGACCGCGCGGCACGCGCCGCTCAGCTGCTGAGCTGACGCAGCTCTGCCCGGCCGGGCCGACACCTGACAACGGCGTCCTTCAGCCACGGTCGTCCTTAGCCGCTTTCAATGTCGCGCGTCATCACGTTCCGTCAGTCCGAGATCGTCGACACGTGAAAATGGGTCCACGGCGGTCAATGCGTGTTCGATGACGCCAAAGCTATTCTATTATTTGACTAATATCATCCAGTTTATGATTCTATCTCTATTTTCTTCGACATCGTGTTTTGAAAAGCGCGATGTAGCTAATTTAGAGAGGCGTTCCTATTTTTGAATGTATGTTCATTTGAACCGACTCCTCCATAGCAACCAAACAGTAATACTTCTAATTTTTAACCGGTGTTGTTATGGTCGTCCGCAGAAATTTATCCAAAAGTGTGTGTGTGAGGGGGGGGCAAGGTTAGCCAAAACTATGAAATTCCCATTTTTTATAAAGTTGAACACTGTGACAATCGAACTAACGTAAGTTGCCATGTTGTTGTACGCAGAGCAAAATTCAGAATACAAAAGGTGTCACTCGAGCGTGGATCCTTTCGTAAAATGACGGAATATGGCTACTTCTTACTTAATTTGAAAGTGATAGGAAATACAGATGTTACAAACGTGCATGACCGTGACTCTTAATAGCAATTGGCTAATGGCACGATTAAATGAACATCGCATTACAGCATACTACAGATCATGTTTATTTTTATTAAGCATCTGGATGCTTTGGATCCCCACAAACACAATTTTAAAAACGTAAGTCAAAAAGCAGTTGCTAAAGCACAGTACAAGGATTCTAGCGAAGGGTCCGTGATTTCAAAATTAAATACCTCGAAAACCAACAACTACTGTTCACGAGGCGGATTCAGTGACGCCACTCTCAACGTAAATATGTAGCGTCGACACAGGAGACGCCTGATCAGTTGTGTATCGCCCGATCGAGGATTTGAATAAAGCGACGTTGAGCCACAGACCATATACAGATAAGGTTTCTAATGAGACACACCGAAATTCGATGAAATGCTATCTTCACGAAACATTTGCATTCGCAAGTTGCTGTCTTAGACTATGTCTATCAACAATTGATTTATAAAAATCACTGTAATCCTAAAAATTCTTTTCAGATTAACAACGATTCTACAGTGTTGATGTTTTGTCAAGAATTTTCTTTACGACAGGCCTGATGTAACGTCTCACAGCACTTCATTCAAATATTCTGTTGGGTAATACAACTCTGATAAAGCACCTCTTGTCTCAGAGGCAGCATATTGCCGTTCAGAGTAAAGTACGTTTCCTCATGGTGCAGAAACAGTCTGTCGCAAGAACCACAGAAATATTCTAATTACAAATGCGCTTTTACTTCGTGGTTTCTTTTGTCAAACGTACTAAACATGTCAGAATCTGTCACCGGAAACTGTTATTTTGTTGGCAGAATACGAAGACAGTTCTACTTGTCTTTATCTATACCGTTAAGGGGGATAGGGAAAGTCACTGTCCACTGATTGATGAGCGCTTGCGACAGGAGATTTCAGATAAAATAATTACGTGAGATGGCTGTTTACACTTGATAAGCCACTGCACAGTGAATGACGGAAAGTACTTCATTGCTCCACCGATGAATGGCGCAAAAGAATAAAAAGAGTGACTTAATTGCTCTCGTTTATCTCACGGGAGATACTCGTATAAGATGGGTGTGCTGGAATCGCTTTTCTTTTCGTCCCGAATAATGGCATTCTAAATTTATCTAAGAAAATTTCACGGATGAGATGTTTCTTACAGTTGTCGTAACCTAAAGTGGGTTGCAACATACTTACGTGTGTGAATTCCCAAGGGACCAACCTGCTGAGGTCATCGGTCCCTAGACCTAAACACTGTTTAAACCAACTTATGCTAAGAACAACACACACACACACACACACACACACACACACACACACACACACACACATTCCCGATGGAGGACTTGAACCTCCGCTGGGAGGTGCTTCGCAGTCCGTGACATGGCGCCTCAAACCGCGCGGCCATTCCGCGCGGCGCTACATACTTACTTTGAATCTCAGAAACAGAGTGAGATTTTAGGTCATTCGTCTCCGGCACTTGAGACGATGACTGGGGTGAAGCTGAGGTGTTTTCAGGTCTCTGCGGCAGGAGACAGAACAAAAGACTCGGCTGTCAGGCTAAGGAGGTAGATATAGTGGTACAGTAGTAAGGAAATAAGACTCTGTATTGATATTTGGTCTACTTTTAATGCTTTTTCACGTGTTTATATGAACATTCCGAAGAGAACATGCAGTAGTTTATCACCTGAGTCCTGAGACCCATTAATGTAACTTCACACTATTAGTTACTAGAACAAATAGACGATTCAGCTTACCACTTCATTAGGAATAGGGTACACAAAGTAACGTCTCTAGATGTTATTCAAACCATGAATTATGAGGGGATTCAGTTACTATTGCTCTAATCAAACCCTTTGATCCTATTACACGTGGCAATGGAAGTGAAAATCAGGCAAATGTACAAGGAAAACCACTTACCGCTATCGAGAGGAACATAAAGGCAAGTTTTACACGTCCTTTTTTAGTGTACAAGCTTAAATGAGTTTCAGTCCTCTCACTCACATAGTTTCTGCTGTCGGCTAGTTTTCATCCAAGAAGCTGGTTTCGAAGTATGTCGGGTTCGAAATTTTGCTGCTGGCTGCCGCTCTCTGTTCTGCTTGTCGATTGATGGATTCTGTATAATACGTTTGAGCCTGTTTTCTTACAATCTGTGCGTGACAGAGTCGCCTTTTGCGTCAAATTCGGAATCAGCGAGCGTGACCTCAGCGGTTTCGTAATGCGGACACCCACATACTGGACTGGCGTCCCAATCTAAGGTACAAGGCTTACTGCGTATACTTACACATAATTGTACTTTCAACTTTGCAGCCCAGTCAGCATTCGTAATAATCTAATATATAAGAAACTATCAGCCTCGATAGCGGTAATGAAACCAAACTTTACTTAGGTTTCAGCCCAAATAATTGCGCCTTCTTCAGAAGGTATAATTGAATCTATAATCTGTCTAAGAGGGAGTGGTCTAGAAATAAAACTAACACAGCCTGAATAGGAGTAGTCACATTTTAAAGACGAGGTACATAAGAACTAAGTCAACGCCAAGACTTAACTTCAAAGCTCTGGCGTGCGCCTCGTCTTCATGGAAGCCGTGCGGTGGGCCTCGGGAGCTCATGTGAAACTAAGTAGGACTAGATAACGCGCTGCAAATCAACATGGCGGGAAACATTGCGTATGTCTAACTGAGACCATGACTGTCAAAGATAAAAGACCAACGCAGTTATATCTTAAAACAAATAACTTACAGAAAGGTTGAAAATCTTAAACATAAAGCCTCTCCACCAGGTTATTACTAAAATGTAACAAACTATGCATGGATTTATATAAGTTCGAAGACACTACTCCGACTTACACTATTAGAATACATCGGCTTTTTCACAACGAATGCTGCATAACGCACCCATCACTATTAATGAAAGATGACATAGGACATAATACAGGGGAACTGTACTATGTAAACGCCATAATGCAATAATCTCGGTTAACCTTTACACAGATGGTCAAGTAGGTGTTTTTATCAGTTGATGTAGATATACTTCTTATTGCTGACACGCACTGGATGCAGAATATTATCAAGATTAATTTTTATCTTATTACTAAAAAAACGCGCGAGCGAACGAACAACGCCACTTCATCGCCATGTAGTAGCAAATGACCAGCATAGGTCAAATTATGTTTTACGTGTAAAAAATATGGTAATTGCGTGAACGGACGTGCAACGCCCTTTCATCGCCCTTATACTCTATCGACCGACAGAGGTAAATTTCACTACGCGCTACAAAAGAGAATTATCGCCTCTTATATTAAAGGCTATTGTCAAATAGATATGATATGATAAAACGTGCTTGACCCGAAAAGACACATAGGAAAATTTTATGGACACTTGACATGGGAAAACGGCATGTTCTTCACAGGGAAGAATTAAAAATAAATAAAAGATAGCTACTAATGTGCCCATGTGCGTGCCATAAATGGACAAGGATGAAGCAGTCTCTGGATGCAACTACAAATAAATGTAAAGGGAATTAAATCCCAAAAGGTCGAGACGGACCAGCTAAACTTCATCTTGCCTCCTACGGCTCCATTTCACCGCTCGTGGGCTAGTAACCACTTATACGAATATGACTGTCTATGGGATAGATGCGGGCAACTTAATTATTTAAAAACCATGTGTGCCACATTTTATTTTCTGGCAACCTTTCATGATTCGGTGATTGCAGGTGATCCTCCATGTAAGTTCACAAAGGTACTCCGCAATACTCTCATGCTAACCGAAGTACTCAGTTAAAAAGCGCGCCTCTTAATTCTTTCTATTTTCTCCTTCAAATTTATCTTGTGCGGATTTCAGATAGTCGTGCAGCACTAGCACACACAAGAGTCCTTTGCAGTTACACTGTACCTTCCCATAAGTCTCCCAGTAAATCGAGATTACTCTTTTGCTTCCCAAAAACTGATTTTATTTATTCGTCTCTCATCAAACTGCACTACAATGTTGTGAATGGCGCGAACACTGCACCAGTAATGCTGTATTTGAAAAGCAGCCAACAGGTTTTTTTGCCATACTTCTACGCGTTATCTGTCTTTTTTGTTTTTAATTAAATATACAGTGCGCCAGGTAGACATATTGAGTATTTCCCACGCAATTTCCAACCTGTTCATCAATGGAACTTGAGTTTGCTGCTCACACGTTTATGGGTTCCGAGAACAAGAGTGATTCTTTCACCGTTCTTATTTCAGTCTTGATTTTACTTTTAACAATGGAAAGTCCAGGTTGGAATATCAACGATGTAAGGGAAAGATAGATTGATACTTACCATCGAGATGATACGTTGAGCTGCAGACAGGCACAACGGAAAGACACGTAACACATTAGATTTCGGCTAAAGCCTTCATCAAAAAAGGAAGCACACAGACATCCAGTCACACAAGCAAGCAAACCTCATGTTCACGTGTGTATGATGTGCTTGCTTGTGTGATTGAATGTGTGTTTCCGTTTTCTTTTCTGACGAAGGGTTTGCCCGTAAGCTAATGTGTGTCTTTTCATTGTTCCTATCTGCAACTTAACGGGTCGCCTTTACGGTAAGTAGCAATCTATTTTTTTCTTATACTTGTAATTTTACTTTTGTTTCTGATGAGGTGGATTGTGTAATACATTCTGTCGTCAAAAGCTAATCGATCCAGCTCATATTCCGGCAGTGTTCTATAATCTCAATGGGACTCTGTTGTGGAGTTGAATGCCATTCCGAAATACGTCAGTACAGTTCCTATTTGTTCGACAGAGTTCATGATTTGCCGTATATCGTGTGTGAAAAGCGTGATATGAACTTCACATGAATGATACTGTCTCAAACTGCATCTTCCATCATTCAAAAACTTTTTTATACTCTAGCTCACGATATGTTAGCGTACAACAGACATGCGCAATTTTATATATCTTCTCTTTTCGCTCTTCCCATAGCAAGTGGAATATGCGTTTTATAATCGAGAAACTATTCGGTTTTTTATAAATTTTAGTTGAGGAGAGAGCCATACAGCTGCTGGCAAATTTTGTGTAAGGAAGTGAATAATTTCGCATTATACCCAATCTGAAAACTAGCGAACACTGCTACAGGCCCTAGCACCTTATTCGTATCCAACTTTTGCTCTCGCAGCACTTACATCTGTACAACTCACTTGCAAGCATGACATCATACATATTGCATCTGGATGAACTGTGACAAAACCGTTTATAGCCAGTTACATCCACAGCGCGTAAGAATCGCGGTTCGATAGTGTTCGATTGGACGGACTCAGCGCAATATCTTTAGATGTATTATTTTGCTTGTATTTTGCTTTTCCATTCGAATAACAGAATTTTGTCTAGACTGTTATATTTTGAAATGAGTAAGTAATTTGACGAAATTAATTTGGTAAGAAAGAAGGTCTTAGAATCGAGGTACCGGTAATAGATTATAAAATGAAAGCTACAAGTAAATAACTGAAATGTAACGATTAATTCCTCCTACACAATTATTTATTAGACAATAGTTACTTTTCGGCTCGATATTAATAGTAACAGATCGAAAAACAAATGTGTAGCTCAAACCTATGGGAAACACTTTCACCATTTGAAAACTATTTACAGGCTACAGTACTCCATCGCCTCTGGATGTGGTTTCTGATCGCTTTTCCTGATCATATTCAGTAAATGCCGGACTGATTTCATTCTCCGCCCCTCAAAGCGCACAATACATAACACCCAAATCACAGACAACTCATAAAGATTTTCTTTCTTAAATTAACGTGATATGTTGCCAAATGGCCATAAAGATTATGCACTTTACAACTAAAGATGACATGCAGACTTTTGTAACGCGCGAGGGATTACACCAGTAACAACGGAAATAGGAAGAAGGTCGAACGTTCGGGCTTAAACTTAGCTTTGAATGCCTAATTTGGAATGTTTACATGGAAATAATCTATCCCCTTTGTGATCAAAAAACAAAAATGCCACATATTCTCAATTCTTTACGTGTTCGTGCCTTACAACGGCATCCTTTGGTCAATGACCATGCGACGGGAAATTATGGTGAACAAAAGAAAACAAGACGAAATATAATATTTTATCAGTATATCTTTGCTTTTTTTAAAGTACCGTAGACGAACACCAACTTACGGTTATGCGTAATTAGACACAAGATACCGGCGTACTGCAAGCAGAGGACAAGTTCATTGACATAATTAGGGTAAATGGCACCCAGGTCTCAGGGCAAACTTCAATCGCAGTCTAACGTACACAGTCGCGACACTCACTGCTGTGAAAACTGTTACCATCGGACAGCTGGAACGAGACTAGCGCCCATAGCGGCGAGAAAGCAGTCGAAAAGTTAACGGCTGTTTTTAATTGTTTGTCTCCTTAATTAAGAAAATAATCGTTATACTGTTGCGTTCCAAGCGTTAATGAATTATTGAGAGACTTGAATGATCGTGCAATTACAAATAAAAACAGCTGAATCTCACTGATTCAGTGCCACAAGCTACAATTTATTAATGAAGTAATACTTTCGAATATGTGTAGAACTACAGATTGTGCTACTGAAATCCAGAGAGTATAAACACATATTTCATCCATGAGAAGTATATATTTCTGTTGTTTTCTGTTCTTGTTACGATAGGCAATTTCCTTGGCACGTTCACTTTTTTTTTTTTGAGAATAATGAGTCACACTTTCTTACAGTTCACTCGACTTTCAAGTGCACGAATATTTTTGCAAATGTAATTATTGTTGCTTCAAAACTGAATATGTTGAAGATACATGCCGTTTGTGGCCCAGCTGTAGCGACAACAGTGCAATTCGTTTCTTCTGTCTTTGGAAACAGTCTTATTGCTTTTGACGAGGGTTACTTATTTGGTGCGTCCAATAATGTAGGTATTGCATTCCGTACAAGTTTCCTGGGTTACACATTCTCTGATTTGAGTAGAAGTGAAGTTCCCGTTGTCGAGTAGGTATTCATTTCTTTGTTCTTAAAAGCAAACGAATTTTTCAACAATTATCCATGGCTTCTAAGACAATCGTAAATGAACTATTCTGTAATGTACCGTTCGGGACCGACGACCTCGGAATTTGGCCCCCTTCCCCAAATCAACCTACCAACAATGTACCGTTTCATACTTCCCAGGATTCTTGGGAAACTAAAGTCAGGTAAGTGACGTCATTTTTTAGTTATTGTCAATTATTATGACACTACATACGCTTCCTATTATAAAAACTAAGTTACGAGTCAGTATAAACGGTATTATGTACACTCATCCGATATATCCGGAGGTGTATTCCGATATTCGGAAGTGCAGTTTGTTCTGCTGCTTGGAGCGCTGCTGTCGTAGAGTATAACCTAAATTAGCTGGGGGGTCGTGACTGTAGGTGATAGATTGTGCTTCCGTTTTGTGCTCCCCTCCTTCTCTTCATATCCCCGTTTTATTAAAACTCTTCATTGATGTCAACATGATTGTACTATGAAGTAAAAGATACATAGGTCAATGATTTTTTTTACTTGATATTTGATATAGTCTGAAACACGCAACAACATGCTGTCTAAATTCGCATCGCTTCATTGCCGATCAAGCCGTAACAAAGAAAACAACAAATGCAAAATATACTCTTTACCCTTTTGTTGCGTAGTCTCACTAGATAAAACGAGAATGGTCCCATACAGTAGCCGAAAACAAGAAACAAGTGTCTCTATACAAGGGAGAGAGACACTACTGGCCATTAAAATTACTACACCAAGAACGGGTATTCATTGGACAAATATATTATTCTAGAGCTGACATGTGATTACATTTTCACTCAATTTGGGTGGATAGATCCTGAGAAATCAGTACCTATAACAACCACCTCTGGCTGTAATAACGGCCTTGATACGCTTGGGCATTGAGTCAAACAGAGCTTGGATGGAGTGTACAGGTACAGCTGCCCATGCAGCTTCAACATGATGCCACAGTTCATCAGGAGTAGTAACTGGCGTATTGTGACGAGCCAGTTGCTCGGCCACCATTGACAGGACGTTTTCAATTGGTGAGAGATCTGGAGAATGTGCTGCCCAGGGCAGCAGTCGAACATTTTCTGTATCCAGAAAGGCCAGTACAGGACCTGCAACATGCGGTCGTGCATTATGCTGATGAAATGTAGGGTTTCGCAGGGATCGAATGAAGGGTAGAGCCACGGGTCGTAACACATCTGGAATGTAACGTCCACTGTTCAAAGTGCCGTCAATGCGAGTAAGAGGTGACCGAGGCGTCTAATCAATGGCACCCCATAGCATCACTCCGGGTGATACGCCAGTATGGCGATGACGAATACACACTTCCAATGTGCGTTCACCGCGATGTCGCCAAACACGAATGCGATCATCATGCGCTGTAAACAGAACCTGGATTCATCCGAAAAAAATGACGGTTTGCCATTCGTGCACCCAGGTTCGTTGTTGAGTACACCATCGCAGGTGCTCCTGTCTGTGATGCAACGTCAAGGGTAACCGCAGCCATGGTCTCCGAGCTGATAGTCCATGCTGCTGCAAACGTCGTCGAACTGTTCGTGCAGGTGGTTGTTGTCTTGCAAACGTCCCCATCTGTTGACTCAGGGATCGAGACGTGGCTGCACGATCCGTTACAGCCATTCGGATAAGATGCCTGTCATCTCAACTGCTAGTGATACGAGGCCGTTGGGATCCAGCACGGCGTTCCGTATTACCCACTTGAACCTACCGATTCCATATTCTGCTAAGTCATTGGATCTCGACCAACGCGAACAGCAATGCCGCGATACGATAAACCGCAATCGCGATAGGCTACAATCCGACCTTTATCAAAGTCGGAAACGTGATGGTACGCATTTCTCCTCCTTACACGAGGCATCACAACAACGTTTCACCAGGCAACGCCGGTCAACTGCTCTTTGTGTATGAGAAATCGGTTGGAAACTTACCTGATGGCAGCACGTTGTGGGTGTCGCCACCGGCGCCAATCTTGTGTGAATGCTCTGAAAGGCTAACCATTTACATATCACAGCATCTTCTTCCTGTCGGTTAAATTTCGCGTCTGTGGCACGTCATCTTCGTGGTGTAGCAACTTTAATGGCCAGTAGTGTAGGACCTATGGAACTGTTGCTCAACACAGGCTAATCCGATCCTCTCATGATTTCCTTTCATACATGTCCGACACCGTCCCATTTTAGAGCCACCCCTTTTTCTTCTTGTTGTCCCTCCTGCTTCACCCTCCGTCTACCCATTTTTATCCATCCTTCCTCAGCTGGTTAACCTATAACCTGTCACAAAATTGCGCTCCCACGGAACAGCAAACTGTGCTACTGCCATATATTTAATTTTGAGTGTTACTTCATCTTTTCACAAGCCTGTTTTATGTCCGAACAAGTACATGCAAATACAGAATTATTTATTTAAAATAATAAACAATAATTGTATATTATAAAAACTGTCATGATTTTCAGTGTTTATTCTTCTTGGTATTTCACTTAGTTCTGTGATTATTGTTTTGTTTTGTTTTATTTTCATTATGGCATAAGCAACATTCCAAACGGAAACTATTTCAAAATTTTTGCCATTTTGCTCCTTCAAATATATGTTTTGACTGTATAATCTTACTTACGGTATTCCAGTCGTATAAATACCAAATGGTTTTGAAGTTCTACTTTAAGTTTCCAGAAAATTTTACATTGGCCCTACCCACATTTTTGCCACGTTTCTTCCGATCAAGGCACATTTGACAATAGTTGCACATTAATGAACGAGGGACGTAGTATTACAGTGTGTGAACAGAATAAAATCTCTTACAAACAGTAAACAAAACACGAGACTTTAACTTCATCTGCACTGACAAAATACCGCACTCCGCATAATAAATTGATTATACTTACTCAGTTTTCATGGAGCGCATTCAAAGTAAGTAAAGAATCTAGTGTGTAATTCCAAACTACCTAGATCTTTATCCATGCCATTCATTGTCAGTAAAATCTTGTCTGTAGCTTACATTTTAACTGCTTAAAGAGATCCTATAGTAAAAGATACCTCCTTTATAATGTTTCTAGTGTTTCAGTACACACGACACCGTCTCGTATGGCTTAATTTCAGTATCTACCTTGTTTGTATTCCAGATACTGCGATGAAATTTTGCTTACGTTGAAAAAAACATTCCACCAACGGTAAAAATATTTTGTATTAACGGAACGTCATGTGTTACTATAAGCGTTGGAAACTCCAAGCTAACTTCCTTACGTAGAGATTTGTTCATTTGTTTGTGGTTAAAATGTAGTTCGGTAGTGTGCAAACTACCTTCGAGGCTTCTTGTTGCCAAAAAAGGAAATTTCGCTTTGATACACTTCCCAGTATCAGAAACTGTCTGACATTGTGTATAAGGACTTACAGACAACGTGAGCTGACTGTCACTAGGGCGCGTCTCATTTCAGAATAGTAAAAAATTGACCACCTACAGAGGCAGCCTGAGATACGTAAGAGTAAGAACAGCAAATAATAAAACGTCTACTATGTACAAAATTCATTAAATTAAGAACCAATGAACACTTACAACAACTCGATCCATCTCAAATTTTTCCGATGGCTGCTATAGGAAATCCATGCTCATTTCAGTTCTCCATAAAGATCTGAGTAGTAACTTTCTGTCCCCGACAGAAAACAGTATCTTCCCTATTTTATTATCTGTCTACAAAGCCTTTCGCGGCAGAGACAATGAGTACCATCACTCCTCACGTTTACTCACATTAATCCTATTCGAATAACCTTTGTAACGACTGACTGGAAATTCGCTGCTGACGCACGTAAAACATATAAAATCTTTTACAAAATCGTTGCTTGTCGCTTCGAATTGAAGGTGTCGCCGGAAGAAAGTGCTAACCCTCAGTTTAGTTGGGGTTAGTCGCATCATGTCATCAGCTGTGTATCCGAATGCAACTTACGCTGGCAACAAGTAGTGCAAAACACTGCCTGCTGTACAACTTGTCATTACTTTTGTTTTATGTTCTTGTCTTTGACT
Source organism: Schistocerca piceifrons (assembly GCF_021461385.2). NCBI lineage: Eukaryota > Metazoa > Arthropoda > Insecta > Orthoptera > Acrididae > Schistocerca > Schistocerca piceifrons. The sequence goes on along the minus strand of NC_060138.1, from coordinate 329,114,455 downwards.
TTAACCAAACATATAATATGCGATAATTCACAACATGCTCTTATGGGTTAACATTTTTTTCCTTGGTCTCCTTGAGTTCTGTTGTGGCTAACTTTCTATCTTTCCCTGCGAATCCACGCTCCTTATTGTGCTGTCCATAATCACAAACTTCTTCCCTACAATGACGATACGTTTCCGACTTATCTTGCTCAATCTTCCGTCGATCTTGGAATTCTTTCTATCACTTATCGCTTCATTCAACTCTGGCATTGATACGTATTAACGAAAATCGAGAAGATACGCCGTGGTTCCAAGTCCACTATAGACCGTAGGCCCCACTACAACTGACTGTGTAAGTCGACTCGATGGTCGGAGCAAGGCGAGGGAATAACACATAAATCCAGATTATGTCTAGCACAGGGCTCTCCAAACTGTGAAGTGAATAAGTAACCCGGTGCAAACTATTAATAACACAGCGGTTTCTTTTCGACTTTTGAAGACACTATTTTTTTACATTTTATTATTATTATTTATGATTTAAAGCTGAAGTTCTCACAGAATAAAACCAGTGTTTCTCACTTTTTTTAAATTTTTATTCTTTCAAAATAAACAGTGTGTTTTACCAAAGTACCAGGATTATCAAAGTGTTCCGTCAGAGGAAATGTTTCGGAACTTGTGGTGGAGTAAAGCATTGTGGTATTCAAACCAGTCTTCGGGTTGATGACAACTTCGTCTTTTTTAACATCCAAATTAAATGCTGCGTCTCAGGTAAGCGTAACTTTTCGACGTATGATCCCATGTTTTTTTAAATGATGTAGGTATGTTACAATAGTTATCTCGAAAAGGAGATTAAGGAAGCGGGGGAGCCGGCCGAAGTGGCCGTGCGGTTCTAGGCGCTGCAGCCTGGAACCGCGAGACCGCTACGGTCGCAGGTTCGAATCCTGCCTCGGGTATGGATGTGGGTGATGTCCTTAGGTTAGTTAGGTTTAACTAGTTCTAAGTTCTAGGGGACTAATGACCTCAGAAATTGAGTCCCATAGTGCTCAGAGCCATTTGAACCATTTGAAGGGGGGGGGGGGGGGGGGGGAATGCAGGGAAGGAGACATCTGACAAGAGCGTAAGAAGGATCTGCTTCAGATAGTCAGTGTTTTATTTGGAGCTGTCAGACCACAGCCAGTGTGCACTGTATTCGACAGAAAGGTATCGAGCGTTATCTTACTTCAAAGATTAAGGTGTGAAATAACGAAAATCTAAATTAGGAGAGTCTGAAAGCGCCTCTAGCCACATTTCACAAAATATGGATCCTGTGCCTCAAACTCAATGACAATTTATATTTCATCAACGATATTTGTAACTATAAATTTATCGTAAGAAAATTTTGGATGATCAACATATGTCATATCTACGGTTACGAATATTAATGATGCTACAATGAGAACTGCTATTGCTATCTAATGTTTAAGACGAAGTAAAATATACACCATTTGTAAACCGTTGTCATCTTCCAACATGTCACCCCAGACCTGCATCCACAGCAGGTCGCGGAATTTGCCAAAACAGCTGTTGTTCAGTTGATCGGCTGGGATCACGTCTGCCCAGCTTCCCCCCATTGTTCTCCTGTCGCGTTGAATGGCTTTCCGAGAGTACTGCCTTCTGCATACTTCAATGTCTCCCAAAGAATTTAGCTGGCTCTACAGAACGCAGCACGTGAAGTGGAATTGCTAAATTCTTCGCCTTGCAAGGAAATAAAAAGACCGGATCCTGATGGCAATGTTAAACGGGAACACTGATAACACAAATTTATTCGCATTTTGCGTAAACGTTGTCTTTCATAGCTGTATTTTACCTGGAAATGAAAAATAAGGACTGACAGACTCCTGTATGAACTGCTGTAGTTCCACATCTGCTAAATTTCAAAACTTCGAGCAATATTTCTGAAAATTTAGGAACAGAATGTCCATCGAGACCGTGACCAAACCTATTTCTCTGTTTCATACAACCAAAGTGTTAATGCTGATCGATTACAGCTTGCAGCTAGGTAGAAAAGAAAAACTGTCGTAAACAATACGATGAGAGCTTCTGGAGTTCCTCCAAAAATTATGTAGACAGAGAGTTCTGGAGAACTGTCGGACACTAACGCAAACCAGCCGGAATATTTCTGTACAAAACCGATTTTCTACTATTAAATACACTGTTAAAGACTATAAATCTAAATAACTAGAAAAAAATCATTAATAATTTATAAAATACATTATTCCAAGACGCAACATATAGAATAATAATGCTTCTCATCACAAAAAAAATTTATTTGACATAAACGGAGAGACAACACGCAAAAACACCTAATGACGAGTTTCAATAGGATATTTGTGCTCCTATGGTATCCACAAAAAGCAATGTCTTTGATAATACTCTATGTTATCAGAAGTATCCGGACACCTGGCTGAAAATGGCTTACAAGTTCGTGGCGCCCTCCATCGGTAATGCAGGAATTCAATATGGTGTTGACCCACCCTTAGCCTTGATGACAGCTTCCACTCTCGCAGGCATACGTCCAAGCAGGTGCTGGAAGTTTTCTTGGGGAATGGCAGCCCATTCTTCACGGAGTGCTGCACTGAGGAGAGGTATCGATGTCGGTCGGTGAGGCGTGGCACGAAGTAGGAGTTCCAAAACATCCCAAAAGTGTTCTATAGGATTCAGGAGTCTGTGCCGGCCTGTCCATTACAGGGATGTTATTGTCGTGTAACCACTCCGCCACAGGCAGTGCATTGTCAACTGGTGCTCGATCGTGTTGAAAGATGCAATCGCCATCCCCGAATTGCTCTTCAACAATGGCACGCAACAAGGTGATAAAAACGTCAATGTAGGCCTGTGCTGTGAAAGTGCCACGCAAAACAACAAAGGGTGCAAGCCCCTCCATAAAAAACACGACCACACCATACAGTATGTGATCAAATGTGTCCGTACACCTTGCTGAAAAATACTTACAAGCACGTGGCGCCCTCCATCGGTAATGCTGGAATTCAATATGGTGTTGACCCACCCTTAGCCTTGATGACAGCTTCCACTCTCGCAGGCATACGTTCAGTCACGTGCTGAAAGGTTTCTTGGGGAAAGGCAACCCATTCTTCACGGAATGTTGCACTGAGGAGAGGTATCCATTTCGGTCGGTGAGGCATGGCACGAAGACGGCTTTCCAAAACATCTCAAAGGTGTTCTGTGGGATTCAGGTCAGGATTCTGTGCAGGCCAGTCGATTGCAGGGATATTAATGTGGTGTAACCATTCCGCCACGGGCCGTGCATAATGAACATGTGCTCCATCGCGTTGGAAGATGCAATCACCATCCCCGAATTGCTCTTCAACAGTGGGAAGCAACAAGGTGCTTAAAACATCAATGTAGGCCTGTGCTGTGATAGTGCCACGCAAAACAATAAAGGGTGCAAGCCCCTCCATGAAAAACACGACCACACCATAACACCACCGCCTCCGAATTTTACTGTTGGCACTATGCACGCTGGCAGATGACGTTCACCGGACATTCGCCATATCCACACCCCGTAATCGGATCGCCACATTTTGTACCGTGATTTCTCACTTCATACAACGTTTTTCCAGTGTTCAATCGTCCAATGTTTACGCTCCCTACACCAAGTGAGGCGTCGTTTGGCGTTTGCCGACGTGATGTGTGGCTTATGGGCAGCCGCTCGACCATGAAATCCAAGTTTTCTCACCTCCCGCCTAACTGTCGTAGTACTTGCAGTGGATCCAGATTCAGTTTGGAATTCCTGTTTGATGGTATTGATAGATGTCTGCCTATTACACATCACAACCCTCTTCAACTGTCGGCGGTCTCTGTCAGTCAACAGGCGAGGTCGACATGTACGCTTTTGTGTTGTACGTGTCTTTTCATGTTTCCACTTCACTATCACATCGGAAACGGACCTAGGGATGTTTAGGAGTGTGGAAATCTCGCGTGTAGAAGTATGAAACAAGTGATACCCCATCACCTGACCATGTTCGAAGTCCGTGGGTTCCGGGGAGCACCCCATTCTGCTCTCTCACAATGTTAATGACTACCGAGGTCGCTGATATGAAGTACCTGGCAGTAGGTGGTAGCACAATGCACCTAATTTGAAAAACGTTTGTTTTTGGGGGTGTCCGGATACTTTTGATCACATAGTGTATCAAGTCAAACAGATACTGTCCCGAGGAATATTCTTCTGCTGCTCCTACAAGTGTGAAATAAGTTCAGCAACCGTCTCATTGTCTAATCTGGTCCTCAATATGCTGAGGGCTAAAGGGCCAGAGAGCTTGCAAGCGAAGTCAATGTGTCAATAGCCTGCAAAGCGTGCTGCTTCACGGTTGCCGTGTGCAGTTGCGCGTTGCCTTGCTGGAGAATGCCTTCAGGATATGTTTGAGAGATGCCAAGAATATAGACAGTTAAATCAGGTAGACGTAACGGTTTGACATTCAATCAACTGTTCTTCTTCCACCTCAAAAAGTCACCGGTCAGCTTCATAACTAATGTTACAACTGAAGTTTAGAACTTGTTTGTCCTACAACTTACGTCGTTTGTTGTTGCGGCCCTCAATCCGCAGGCTGGTTTGATGCAGCTCCTCACTCCAGACTGTCCTATGCAAGCGTCTTCATCTCTGCTGATTACTGTAACTTCAGGTTGTGGACGAAAATACGGAAACACCAAAAACACATTAACATCCTAATACGGAGTAGGAAAACCGTTGTCATTCAAACCAGCTTCCAGTCGTCTCAGAATGGATAAGTACAGGTCCTGGTTTTGAAAGGAATCTTATACCATTCTTCCTGCAAATCAGTGGCAACTTCAGGTAACGATGATGGAAGTGAACAGCGATCACGCACCGTACTCTCCAAAGTGGATCACAAATGCTCAATAATACTGAGATCTGGTGACTGTGGTGGACAGGGGAGATGTGAAAATTCATCCTCGTGCCCACAAAAACGGTCCTACAGGATGCTGTGTGGACAGGGGCCCTGTCATCTCGAAACATAACATCGCCATTGGGGAACAAACACTGCACCATGGATGGACCCGATCAGCCAAAAAGGCCACATAATCGTTGACAGTAATGAGACCTACCAGATTTTAGTGCTGAAGCAGATTAAACGTCTTATGAATTGCCGCAGCAGTCGCAGCAATCTATTGCTCTGAATATCTCTGATTATTTGTTCTTAACTCTTCGTACTTATACAGGTTCAGATCATTGGAGCGTATATAAAGCTGTAAAAATAAATAGACTTTCGAATAAAAGATTCAGTAACCGTCGTAATCTCAACTGTCTATCACCGTTGTCCTAATGAACACAACTAATGTTTTAAACCAGACATTAGTTCAAGACTACCGGTGAAGTGATAATCTTTGTTTTAATGACCGCATTAGAAATAAAATATTCTCATCATATAATAAGTCCGTGAAGTTTCGACGTATCTAAACGTAAATAATACATAATTTTCATCGCCGGCCGGAGTGGCCGTGCGGTTCTAGGCGCTACAGTTTGGAACAGCGTGACCGCTACGGTCGCAGGTTCGAATCCTGCCTCGGGCATGGATGTGTGTGATGTCCTTAGGTTAGTTAGGTTTAAGTAGTTCTAAATTCTAGGGGACTGATGACCTCAGATGTTGAGTCCCATAGTGCTCAGAGCCTTTTGAACCATAATTTTCATCGGATTACAATGTATGATAATATATTTTCCTCTGATAAAACCCACTCTATGCTCTACTTCATTTAAGTCGTCGTAATATTTTACGATCAGAGATGTTTATTTCATTTGGATAACTTTCAGTTGAATTACATTCTGGTCAGAATATTCAAGCACTATTACTCCTCCATTAATCACAGTAAAATAATTTTCTCTTTTTCTATACATGGGAATGAAATGCCACTCAAGTTTTCAATAAATCACGTGTTCACTATTAATTCACTATACTTTGCACATGCACTTGACCTCGCAATAAAATGCAAACAATTATGAACTGTTAAATAATCAGGAGTAGACTTCACAAAATAAAACTCTGTACAGTACACGAGGGCGTGCTGAAAAATAATGCCTCCAAATTTTTTTAAGTGGCACTTCTTACAGCTTTTTAAATAAAACAAACGTTATTACCATTCTACCACTTTTTTTTTGTTGCGAATAGGCCGCCTGAGGACCACGTCCCAATTTCAGTTCTCCGTTCTTTGTTCTTTTCTTTTCTTCCAGTGTGCATGTTCCTTCTTTCGCTCTTCGGACCATTTTGAACTAGTCTTTTTAGCTACCTGCGTTGGAATCCTTCCATTTTCGATACTTTTTCCCGAAAGGCCTCTCTGTGGTTATATCTTCTATTTTTATATTGTTTCTTTCTAGATCCTTTTTCACTTCGTTGGCCTGGCTTGCTGTGGACTTCTTACCCCACAAATATTTGAAACTCTTGTTAGTTAGTCTACTGTCTTGCTTCCGGAATAGATGTGCAAAAAGCATAAGTCTTCTTTTTCTCATTACGTTTGAAATATTTTCTGTATTTTAGTTTATTTCAGCAGTACTTCGTAGTTACCAACCTTCTGCTGCGGTTTGTGGTCTTAATATTTTCCTTATAATTCGGCTTTTTAGTACTTCTAATTTATCCTAATTATAGTTTAATGCCAGGCTCTCGCTGGCTTCACTACTGTTTTGTAATGCCTTATTTTTGCGTTTTTGGATAGGCACTTTTTATTGTAGAGGTCTTTGGCGTTAACACATGCTCTCCCCATTTTTTTGCAACCTTTCCTCTATTACAGGTTTCTCCAAAGTATTTTCCTGAATAATCTCAATCTCCCCACGATATCTGAATTTTCTTATCCTCTCTATTTGGCCGATAACTGTTTTCAGAGATTTTTGAGCATCCTTTACGTTTGTCACAATTTTTTTTCTGCAGAATTTCTTAAGCCAGTTCTGTTGGCTATTTCTTCTAGGAGATTTATTTGTGTTATAGCAGACACCACATTTTCGGAAAGTATAGCAAAATTATCTACAAATGCAAGATAGTTGATTTCGATCTTTTTGCTTCCTAGTCGTGATCTTATAGGTGAGATGTTAACAAGTATTTCGTTCCAATTTATTACTATTTTCTCTAAGACACTATCAACAAGAATCGAGGATAGGCCCTCGCCTTGTCGTACACCTGTTTTTATGTCGAAAGGCTATGAAATTTCCCCCATAAATTTTACTTTGCAGACTGTATCTGTAAGTGTTTCATGGATTAGGTTTGCCAGTTTAGACTTTACGCCAAATTCTAGAATTTATTTGTCTATAATTTCTACCTCTTTATTCTTCATGTCTATGTATTAGCACCTCTCTGCAGCTAGAGGACTCCAAATAGTAGCGTGTAACATAGCAGTGTATAAAGTTACTTTGCCGGTGCGTGAGAAACAGCGTGCTGTAATCGATTTTCGAATTAGAAGAGTTCACTCACGCAAGGTGCATCCGCTCCTTCAATATGAAAATGCCAGACCACACACGAGCGCTGCGACGTCTGCAACAATCCGATGCCTTGGGTTCACCGTGATCGATCGTCCTCCATGTAGACCCGACTTGGCCCCAGCCGATTTTCGTTTGTTTTCAAAACTTAGAGAACACTTTCGAGGACTTCACTTTGATAGTGTTGATGAGGTGCAGGGAGAGGTGACGGTGGGGCTCCGTCAACAAACTAAAACGTTCAACAGTGACGGTATCAAGAAATTTGTCTCTCGTTGGAAGAAATTTCTTCGTCGCCAGGGTGACTGTGTTGAGAAATAAATGTGAAAACGTGAAGAATAGAGATTTATAATGTCAACAATTTTGTCTTATTTAAAAATCTTTGAGAGTTTTGACCAAAAAAAATTCGGAGGCATTAGTTTTCAGCAAGTCCTTGTGACACTCAAAGCGATACGGACTACAATTATTCCATGATGCACTGTGTGCGGTAGTAATTCATTTTCATAGTATGATATCACATTGGTCGCCGGAGATATTCGGCTGCTTCTCCTGCTTGATGAGAGTCGACAAGCTATGATTTGTCCACGGTGACGCGCGACGCACAAGCCGCGCCAGGCTTAGTTGAAAACGGATGAAGGACAACGGTCGTCGCGGCCATGTAAAGGAAACCATCCTGGCATTCGGTTACAGTGATTTAGGGAAACCAAGGGAAACATTATTAGGATTGCTATATTTTGATTTGAATATCACTTCATAGTCTTAACTATTGCGTCACATTTCTCGATTCATATAGTTGTTACTAAGCTATACCCGAGTGGAGCAAGAAAAAAGTGTGTGTGCTTCGATAGGAGAATTAATATTTCTTATTTTACCCTTGTAGCTCTTTCTCCAGTAGTGCAACCTTCAACAGAGTGCCTCACATATTAGTTACCTATGCAACGTAGCGCTAGAGAAAAATCGTTTACCCCGAGTGATTCCCACATTTGCCCTGAATATCTCCGTGTCACTATCGTACTGAGTTGTGCGGCCGTGAAAAACTGTAACACCGCCACAAAGCATTCCTTCGACTCTCCTTGTAGTTCTACCTTAGAATTCTTCCGAATACTGGAACTACTCGAAGAAAGATCGCACGGGAATATTCCTAGTGGTTCCCACGTATTACACATATGGGCAAATTCGGATTTTTAACGCCATACCGTCTGGCAACTAAGGCTGTTGCCGGCAGCGGCTACGGCTACGGCTTTCCCTAGGATCCCCATACTTTCGAGAACACGGTACCGAAAAGCGGGAAGCAGATTTCTTTAAGATGTATGGCACGTGTATAACTATGTCACGAATGCTTGTACCGATCAATTGCTTTCATTGTAAGTCATAAAAGCCGCGATATGACAACAGAAAAATGCAACGCCGTGACCACCACAGTCATACAGTACAGGGTGAAAAAAAAACCTTCGAGTAGTGAAAAAAGCATTGATGAATGTGGCACATCATATTTTGTTTGGAACTGCTCATGTTATTCTCTCTAAGTTCTGTACATGTTCCTCATTGTGTTGCCAAGGTGTCCATAGTTACTGTATAATTAATAAGGTATATCAAATAAGTGTATGCAGTTAGTAAAAATGCATGTTTATTTTACCGTTATCTTTTTATTTTATTGTTTTGAAACATCAGTAATCCAGAAATAAACACATTTACAGTTTTGTTTTGGTTGTATATCTAAAACCGGTTCGTTCCATTATCTATTGAAGTGTGATTTTTATTCACTGCTGTTTCGTCTATTTCTTTGTTACCGTCTGAGGTATCGTCTGTACGGACGTTGCTCGGGCATTGTTGCCGTTGCCACTGGTCTATTTTGCCTATTTTATCTTTGACTTACAGGACATTTCCCCGCGTAGCTTTGGATGAAATTTGAGTTATACCAGAATTAAAGTTTTATGTAACCTCCTCCACTCACCTGACGACTCTCTTCCTTTGAATTCTTGTATTTAATAGTATTTAATATCGAAACAAAAGCTTGTGCTGTAATCTGTCTCTTTGTAGTTGTTGTGGTCTTCAATCCAGAGACTGGTTTGATGCAGCCCTCCATTCTACTCTATCCTGTGCAAGCTTCATCATCTCCCAGTACCTACTGCTACCTACATCCTTCTGAATCTGTTTAGTGTATTCATCTCTTGGTCTCTCTCTACCATTTTTACCCTCCACGCTGCCCTCCAATACTAAGTTGGTTATCCCTTGATGCCTCAGAATATGCCCTACTAACCGATCCCGTCTTCTAGTCAAGTTGTGATATAAATTTCTCTTCTCACCAATTCTATTCACTACCTCCTCATTAGTTATGTGATCTACCCATCTAATCTTCAGCATTCTTCTGTAGCACCACATTTCGAAAGCTTCTATTCTCTTCTTGTCTAAACTATTTAGCGTCCACGTTTCACTTCCCCACTTGGCTACACTCCATACAAATACTTTCAGAAACGACTTCGTGACACTTAAATCTATACTCGATGTTAACAAATTTCTCTTCTTCACAAACTCTTTCCTTGCCATTGCCAGTCTACATTTTATATCCTCTCTACTTCGACCATCATCAGTTATTTTCGTCCCCAAATAGCAAAACTCATTTACTACTTTAAGCGTCTCATTTCCAAATCTAATTCCCGCAGCATCACCCGATTTAATTCCGCTACATTCCATTATCCTCCTTTTGCTTTTGTTGATGTTCATCTTATATCCTCCTTTCAAGACACTGTCCATTCCGTCCAGCTGCTCTTCCAGGTCCTTTGCTGTCTCTCACAGAACTACAATGTCATCGGCGAACCTCAAAGTTTTTATTCCTTCTCCATGGATTTTAATTCCAACTCCGGATTTTTCTTTTGTTTCCTTTACTGCTTGGTCAATATACTGATTCAATAACGTCGGGGATAGGCTACAACCCTGTCTCACTCCCTTCCCAACCACTGCTTCCCTTTCATGCCCCTGACTCTTATGACTGTCATCTGGTTTCTGTACAAATTGTAAATAGCTTTTCGCTCCCTGTATTTGACCCCCGCCATCTTCTGAATTTGAAAGAGAGTATTCGAGTCAACATTGTCAACAGCTTTCTCTAAGTCTACAAATGCTAGAAACGTAGGTTTGCCTTTCCTTAATCTATTTTCTAAGATAAGTCGTAGGGTCAGTATTGACTCACGTGTTCCAACATATCTACGGAATCCAAAAGATCTTCCCGGAGGTCGACTTCTACCAATTTTTCCATTCGTCTGTAAAGAATTCGTGTTAGGATTTTGCAGCCGTGGCTTATTAAACTTATAGTTCGGTAATTTTCACATCTGTCAACACCTGCTTTCTTTGGGATTGGAATTATTATATTCTTCTTGAAGTCTGAGAGAATTTCGCCTGTCTCATACATCTTGCTCACCAGATGGTAGAGTTTTGTTAGGCCTGGCTCTCCCAAGACTGTCAGTGGTTCTAATGGAATGTTTACTCTCGGGGCTTTGTTCCGACTTAGATCTTCCAGTGCTCTGTCACGCAGTATCATACCTCCTATTTCATCTTCATCTACAGTCTCTTCCATTTCTATAATATTGTCCTCAAGAACATCGCCCTTGTATAGACCCTCTGTGTATTCCTTCAACCTTTCTGCTTTCAATTCTTTGCTTAGAACTGGGTTTCCATCTGAGCTCTTGATATTCATACAAGTGATTCTCTTTTCTCCAAAGGTCTCTTTAATACTGTAGGCAGTATCTATCTTACACCTAGTGACATAGGCCTCTACATCCTTACATTTGTCCTCTAGCCATCCCTGCTTAGCCATTTTGCACTTCCTGTCGATCTCCTTTATGAGACGTTTGTATTCCATTTTGCCTGCTTCATCTACTGCATTTTTATATTTCCTCCTTTCATCAGTTAAATTCAATATCTCTTCTGCTACCCAAGGATTTCTATTAGCCCTCGTCTTTTTACCTACATGATCCTCTGCTACCTTCACTATTTCATCTCTCAAAGCTACCCACTCTTCTTCTACTGTATTTCTTTCCCCCATTCTTATCAATCATTCCCTAATGCTCTCCCTGTCTCTTTACAACATGAATATAATTTCGATGTTGTAGTAAATTTAGTCCCTGTTTAGCAGTACTGTTCAGTTAATACTTGTGGCACTAATACGTAATTTTGACCGTTGCAATTTGACTAAAAAATTGATTTTGTAATTACTCAATTGCTTTAGTGCTTGCCGTTTCATATACATAGTTTTTTAATGTATGTCATTATTCTATTCGTCGAAAGGTGTATCGAAATTAGTAAGGTTGCAGTTTATAGTACTACGTTTCGAGAATACCTTAGAAAACCATTCAGTGAATTATTTTCTTCACAACTTCATTTATAAACCTATCGTAATGTTCGACAGCCTGCGTCTTATCGCCCGCGTTCCCCTCGAGAATCGTATGGTGCAGCTGTCGGCAACTGTCATCGCCTTTGGTGTATTTTGGATGGTTGCCTGAAGATAAGCTGGAAACTCATTGCTATATACTAAATGGCAACACACACATAGCATACAATTCAGTATGCAAATCTGACCGGGAACAGATTTCATATTATCTGAGCAGTCAACATCTAACATTCATCTATAATGTCGAAGATGCGACGTATTAATAGATAAAATTCAAAAGTATTGTACAATACGTTTTAGACATGTTGTTGTTGAATAGCTGTTTTATAAAGTTGCTACAATAGCAAGGAAAGATTTATCACTGATTTAAGAGAACTCAAAGCTTTTTTGACAAACAAGAGATGAATGAAGCCCAAATAAGCGTAAGGAGAGCATGGGGAAAGCGTTCAATGAATCCCAAAGAAGAATTTTGCAAATCGATCTGATAAAATATGCCCAAATGAGCGTAAGGAGAACATGTGAGAAGCGTTCAATGAATCCCAAAGAAGAATTTTGCAAACCGATCTGACAAAATTTCCTTAGAAGTTTTGGTTTTACATTAAGACAGTATCTATTCAGTGGTTCATAATACAGTTCCTTCTTTCAACCACCGCACGAACTCTGACACGGCAGACGTTCATATACGCGATCGTGTAACAGAAAATCAACTAAATTCGACCAGCAAAGGAAAGACTAACTGCACTGGTCAGTAAACTATACGATTCTATCCAGATTCTGCGAAATAGCTTCCCCTTCTAACAACAGTTTGTGGTAGGTCGGTGGAGCAACTAAAAGATCCAAGCGACTGATAAAACGTAGGGTCAAAAAAATGGCTCTGAGCGCTATGGGACTTAACTTCTGAGGTCATCAGCCCCCTAGAAGTTAGAACTACTTAAACCTAACTAACCTAAGGACATCACACACATCCATGCCCGAGGCAGGATCGAACCTGCAACCGTAGCGGTCACGCAGTTCCGGACTGTAGCGCCTAGAACCGCTCTGCCACCCCGGCCGGCAAAGGTACGATCATTCTCGTTTTAAAGAAGACCCATTTGGCTGACGTCAGTTCGTTGTAGATTTATGGAGGTCATTTTACGCTCGTGTATTATTACCTCATACAATATACGTAAGTCATTGTAAGTTTCAAGTCTAAGTTTAAAGATTCGCGTAACGGTGTGGAGAACTCTTCGGACAAGGAATATGGTAGGAGAACGGCGGTTAGCACAAACGTATGGGCCGCATGGTGTTTCTCGGTTTTGCCGTTAGACAGCGGACAGATACAGTGATTGGAATAATGCGCAGCCGTCACTCCGACATTTGCTAGAACTTCAGCGATGTACATGTTGAAATCGTGCCACAAACAAATCTTGTTTGTTTTTTAGTGTCGAAGCTGGTGAATAGCTGGTGAATTTCAGCACCAGTTTATACTGTTAAAGGTAAGAAGTAATGTTATCATACCAGTATTATTACTGAAGTAGTCAAATGCAGATTCTACTCTGATAATGAAATCTTGCTCACTCAACCCGGTTCCTCTTTCCACCGTATTTTAATGTGCAGTGTCAGTATGCGAATATAGCCCATGCCAAAGTCAGGTGGTATGGGCCGTTTACGTAAATTTTGCCAAGGTTCAAGAAGAAGGCTGCCGATTGAGAGTCGAGGGAACGGGTCTGAGACTAAAATGAAGCGAGCAAATTCCAGGCGAAATGGCAGAAAAATTTGGTGTCGATAGTTTCAGTGTTAAAATCAATTGTAGGAAACCAGCAAACATGTATGACATCTGAGATGGGGTTTTCGAAACCAACATTCTATTTCCTTTCCTGTCGGCCTCTGTCGGTCAATTTTTGTTTTTTTGACCCAACGGTATTAGGTTTCGAGAGCCGAGTGTGTATTCAAACCTGCTACCTAGTAGAACAGAATGATGGATCGCCAAAGCCTGAGTGAAGAAAACCCCGGGAGCACTAAAGGTAGGAGATGCCGGAACTCCATAACAAAGGCTGGTAGGACAGGTTGGGCTCCTAGCCCATTGTCAAATGAGCCAGTCTACGGAAAGGAATATTTCGAAAACAAACCCGCCGACAAACAGTCTGGCGACCACTGCTCAAGGTAGGATTACTGTGCCTAGGAAAGGACAGAATTAATATGAACAGTACCTGCCTATTTATAGAGGAGTTGAGAAGGAGACAAGAGCTAAAGCAGGAGCAGGGACACTTATCCACAAGAAGTACAAAAATCTTCGTGAGGATTGCTTTTAAATCTCTGAGAGAGTAGTTGTACTAAAACTGAAACTGGCTCATCAGAAATTGAACATTATCTCGCTGTACAGACTACAGGATTCTAAACCCAGAACAGAAAGAGAGGCTTTCTAGGAACAGTTACAAGAAGTTATCAATCTGGATCTCATTAGACTCTGCAAAATTTTCCAGTTGAAGGTAACGTCAACTGATTTTCGGAAAATCCCAAGAAAAGCAAAGATATAGGTATCTCCAAATCCAAACCTAGGATAATTCCAATAAGACCATATAGCAATAACCAGGATAAACACTAGAGAAGTGATGAATGGTAAGTAATCAGAGATGGTAAATTCGTCTACCTCTCCAAAGTTAAAATGCGTTGTCTCCCATCAAAACGAAAGAGAGATCCACCAAAAGTGACCAAATATAACATCAACCGAATGAACATCAACGAAGACATCATAAATAATTTCAGAGAAGACATCCACTCTTCTAGAACAGAGACCTGGCAACAACCCCGTACAAGGATCAATGATGTTGCAAAGAAAACACTGGGTCTGGAAAAGACAAAACGGACGGTATAGTGGAATGAAGAATGTGATAAAGCACTCGAAAAGAAAGGCTACACATCGAAAAGACGGAAAACTTCAGGAAATACGGAACACTGGGAACAATTCAGAAAACAAAGAAAAGAAACATCAAGGATATTTCACAGAGTCAAACGATCATTTGGAAGTGCAAAATTACAAAATCTTCAGGACAGCTTCACAAAAAATTATATCAGAGATTTCTTTCAAACTTTCAAAGATAACCTCAAAAGATATCAGCTCCCAAGTGTAAGCTTCAAAAATGAACAGGGCAAAATTGGATTGAACAATCAAGAAAATTACAATACTTTAGCCAGATGCTTAGAGAAGCTGCTCAACTGCCCACCTCCAACCACCAAACTGGAACTTCTGGCTCCTCCTGAGAACCTAGAAGACGATATGCCACCAACAAAAGAAGAAATAAAGGAAGCCCTAAAAAGGCTCAAAAGGAACCAGGAAGCGGAGAAGACTCAATATCAGCAGAAATGCTGAAATGGGCAAAACCGGGAAACATAGAAGACCTACACCAAATCTTCCAACAAATATGGGAGACCGAAAAACTGCCAGATGAATGGAAAACGGCACTGACCCATCCACTCCATAAGGAATGTGACAAACAAGATGTAAACATCTACAAGGCGTGTCTCCATTCCCAGTCACCTACAAAATCCTCTCAAAGATACTGCTGAATAGAATTGAACCAGTCCTAGATAAACAACTTGAAGAATATCAGGGTGGGTTCCGGAAAGACCGCTCTTACGCCGAATACATTTTTAATCTTAAAACAATAATCCGACACAGAATACTGAATGGCAAAAATAAAGAGCTTTCTTTGATTTCCTTCAAAAACGCCTTTGACTCTGTGGATAGAGAGACCGTAGATAGGATCATCAGAGAATTTGGGGTCAAAAACAATCTGGCAAACATTATCAGAGAAACATTAACAGGCACAACCTCCAAAGTGAAGTTTATGGGAGAATTGTCCCAACCATTTGAAATAAAGACAGGTGTGCGACTGGGCGATGGATTATCATTAATAATATTTAACTGTGTCCTGGAGAAGATTCTGAGAATTTGGAATTCCGAGCCTGAAAATCAAGGGATTAGCCCAATCTGTCTAAAAAGAAAATCGGGAGGAATCAAAGTCAACTGCTTTGCTTTCGCTGATGATTTTGCGATACTTTCAGAGAACTTACAAGAAGCGGCCATACAGATCAACCTATTAGAAGGGATCGCTGGCATGACACGACTTAGGATCTCGAAAGAGAAGACCAAACTCATGACAAGTGACAACCGTGGTCCACAATTCCTTGAAACAGAGATTGGACGGATTGAGAGGGTAAAAAAATTCAAATGCCTCGGTGAAACCATACAAGAGAACGGACTGGAGAAAGCTGCTATGGGGGACCGGATCTCATATATAGAGATTAACTAAAAACATTTACAACAAACAGTGCATCTGTTGGAATGCCAGCCGGCCGCGGTGACCGAGCGGTTCAAGGCACTTCAGTCCAGAACTGCGCGACTGCTACAGTCGCAGGTTCGAATCCTGCCTCGGGCATGGATGTGTATGATGTTCTTAGGTTAGTTAGGTTTAAGTAGTTCTAAGTTCTATGGGACTGATGACCTCAGATATAAAGTCCCATAGTGCTCAGAGCCATTTGAACCATTTTTGAATGCCAAAATAAAGCACTACAGTGCTGTGGTGAAAACAGAGTGCCTGGATGCCAGCGAATGCCTGTCAATGAATTACAAGTTGTAAAAGTTGGAGATACCAGAAAGAAGAATATTACGGAAAATCATGGGTCCGACCCAGGTTGTAACTGGCTTGAAACTTCGCAGCAACATTCGTCAAAAAGGTGGAGAAAACGTCGGAGACCATGAAAAAGAGTAGATTATCATTTCTAGGACACCAGTACAGAATGGACAAAACCAGACTAACCAAAAGGACATTCGACTATATGCGGAAAAATAAGACAACGACAGGGATTAAGGAAGCATGTAAAGATCTGGAAAGGTTCAACATTCTGGAGGTTCAGATGTATACTTTAGGACCATGACTCAAAATTTGGAAGGATTTCAAGTCGAAATAACTAAGAAGACTGGAAGACCCTGGACGGATTAACAGAAGCAACAGCACAGCGTCCATATGAAGGAGTACTGGAGAAAGAGGAAACTTCAGACAATGAAGAAATGAAATTGTATCGTGATCCTAAGTGGTGAATCCGCAAATAAAAAACCCCTTCAGAGGAGCAGTATGGTTTTAGGTCCGGTAGGTCATGCACAGACACAGTATTCATTCTTAGACAAGTTGTAAAGAAGAGTTGTAGAGAAGTTAAATGTAACAGACCACTTGATATTTATTTTACTGTTTTACAGAAGTCTTTCTATAGGATTCAATTAACAGATGTGGTAAACCTGCTCTACAACCGGGGAATTCCCTCTAACATAATTAAAACAATTGAAGACAATTATTCCAACAACTTCATCCAGGTCAAGCTAGTGCGCCCCTGGTAGCTGAGTGGTTAGCCGGCACGGTAGCTCAGCGTGTTCGCTCAGAGGTTCGCTGCTCTCTGTAATAAAAAAAACTGAGTTAATAGTTAACTGATGAACTTGAACAACCGTCATGGACATCCGCCGCGAACAAACAGGACGAACAATGCCGAACAAAATGAGATCAACAACAACAACAAAAATGGTCAGCGCGACAGAATGTCAATCCTAAGGGCCCGGATTCGATTTCCGGCTGGGTCGAATATTTTTTCCGGTCAGGGACTGGGTGTTGTGTTGTCCTAAACATCATCATTGCATCTCCATCGACGCGCAAGTCGCCGAAGTGGCGTCAAATCGAAACACTTGCACCCGGCAATCGGCAATCGGTCTACCCGACGGGAGGCCCTAGTCACACGACATTTTTTATCCAGGTGAAAATTGGTTCCAGCTTAACTACCTGCATAGCAGTTAAGAGTGGTATCACACAAGGTAACTCTTCCAGACCGCTTCTTTTTAACATAGTCGTGGACTAGGTGATGAAGAAGGTACTTGCTGGTAGTGCTTATAGACTGGGGCACGAAGAAAGAAAAATCATTTGTTTTGCTGACGATGCACTTCTGCTGACAAACAGTGAAAATAATCTGCAGGAACATTTGCATATATTTAATGTGGTAGCCATAAACCGAAATATGGTCATATCCACTCAAAAAACCAAATGTATGATCACACCTGTGGAATCAATTAAATGCAAACTGGAAGAGGATGAAAAGTTATTCAGCAATTGATGAAATTTAAATATTTTATATTGAACTGTCCAGCAATGGAAACGTCGAAAAGAAAGCCGGAGAACAGAAGCATAATCAAATAAGTGGCAGCGTGTTTAAATTATACTATTTGGAAAAACAAGGATATAGGAAAAGATGCAAAAGCAGGAATATACAAAACAATAGTGAGACCAGTTATGACATACACAGCTGAGACAAAACGGTAGCCAGCCGCTGTGGCCAAGCGGTTCTAGGCGCTTCAGTCCGGAACCGCGATACCGCTACGGTCGCAGGTTCGAATCCTACCTCGGGCATGAATGTGTGTGATGTCCTTAGGTTAGTTAGGTTTAAGTAGTTCTAAGTTCTAGGGGACTGATGACCTCAGATGTTAAGTCCCATAGTGCTCAGAGCCATTTGAACCATTTGAACAAAACCGTAAACATCAAAAACAAATAGCCTTCTGGAAACCACGGAAATGAAAATTCTGTGAAAGATTACAGGGAAGACATTGCAAGAGAGAGAGAGAAGTGAAAGAATTAGAAAAGAGTGTAAGGTGGACTTCATTAATGAATTGGTATAGTATAAGAGAAATGAAGAATAGAATGAACACGCAGACAGGGTGGATGAGCGGAAGATTGTGAAAATCGTAAGATATAAATTACCAACTGTTAAATGAAATATTGGCCGTCCAAGGAAAAGGTGACACGGCAAACTCAGTGTAGACTGAGCGGTACTGAAGGAAACAGGCTGTTGTCTAGGAAGAAGAAGAAGAAGAACATTGTTTGTGGGGAATTTTTTAAACAAAGCGGGTTCCAGTGTGAATGATGCAAGGGCTGGGCGCATGAACCTTGTGCAGACATTCAGAATTCATTTATTATAATCAGCCAGTTTTTTTAAAATTTCAGCTTTCAAAATCAAACAAATATTGTATAGCTAACTTGTATAGTGTGAAAGAACCAATATATTTTCCATAGTAAAATTTACGTATCTTTTGTATATGTATTTTAACCACAAAAACTTCTTTTTTATTTAAGAATCTATGTTTTATTATATGGCTTATACTACCCGACACTTTTATTAACGTCTCGAATTGTTAAGTCTTAGAAAATCTCTTCTTGCTCTGCGTCGTTTTGTTTGGAAATATTTTTTTCGCGATTTACACCAAAACAAATATTCAAATAAAAGATTTGTGCAGTTATACCGCATTTCAAAATAGCAATAAAAGTTTTATACCCGTTTCGGCTTCAGTTGACAGTATTGGCGTCGTTTCCTTGTATAACACTTTGGCATGAAAAGAAAAGATAGCTGCAAATTGCCTTGGTAGAACAGACTGTGGAAATTCGTACGTAAATGTTTTATTTCACAACATATCGTTTCATTGTAACTCTGACAAAGAAAGTAAAATTATAAAACACGAGCTGCAAACAGGATCTAAAATTGCCGTCGGCAGTTGAAACATATTATCTTTCATAAATCCCCTTAAAAATTTCTGTTTATGCTAAGCAAAAACCTGATAGTAAGTCTGTCACGGTAACACGGGGCTGTCATTGTGAGATACGTATTGCAAGATGACGGTCGACGCCTTACTTACTTCATCTTTTTGGCCGTTTCTCAATCTGCTGTACGGATGATTGTAATAGGTGTACTGACGTTAACGAACGAAATTAATTTATTACAAATACAGATTTCTTATACAATTTTGTGACTTTCTCAATACATTGCCTTCTTGGTTACAGTTTTATTTCAAAACTAAGTGTAATCCAACTGATATGTACTGGTCGAATTTGAATTCGAAGTAATCAACAAGAACCATGACATTTAAAAAATATATCTCACATACTCAACATTTACCTGCTGATCATACACACCCACATACATAAGAAATGTGGTTCTCTCATGAATCAGAGTCGCATCAATTTTCCAGAGGGTGTTGGCAAACGTGCGGTTCCTTTCTCATTAGAGAAGCTGATTCAAGCATATGAGTTTGGCTGTGTACGCGTCTTTTATAGATTACAAAAAGTTTTTTAACTGCATGAAAAACTAATAGAGATTCTTCGTCAAACTTGTATTGACTACTATGATGTACACGTAACAACCCATACTCGATTCATACAGATGTCAAAACTGGCCAAAGAACTTCAGGAATGATCTCAATCATGAAAGGTGTTCGTCAAGGCTATGTGTTATCTCCAATTTTGAGCAACATTCTGTGGCAATTCTGAAGAAAGAGTTGAAAGAACATAATAGACGGATCGTAATAAATGAGAATATTATTAAAAACTTCAGGCAGGCCGATGACACCTCCATCCAATGATAAGATCTACCTGTCATTCATGCGTGATAAATCACCCAGTCAAGCTCAGTGAAGAGTTCGCCCTGCCTATTAATGCTTCCAAGGCCAAGATTGTTGCATTTTTAAAAAGGGAAACCAAAACCAATCCACAATAAATGGCAACAAAGGTGAATTTATCCTCCTTCAAATTCTAAGGCGTCATTTTGATCGAACTGTCCGATTCCAAGGAGACATAAATCCGCAGTTGAACAAGCCTGAAAACAGTGAATCCACAGCAGAAAATTTTTTATGAGGTCACGCTTCCATTTGCAACTGATAACAAAAGTGATTCTCCGTTCTTCTTTATGGGTGTGAAAGTTGAATCGTTGACCCAAGTAAGATAACGAGTATAGCCGTGTTACATCTTTTTGCATCGAATGTATGCTATAATATCAATATAATATCAAACATCGAAAAGATATTGCTCCATACCATAAATCAAAGCGAGAGTTATCAGTTACTACAACTTATTACAGCGGGAAGACACACGACGATAGGATCATTAGAAGTAGAAGAAATTCGTGGCTGAAAGACATTCCAAGGTGGCACAGTTGTATCTCAGAAGAAGCTTTCAATGCTGCAGTGTCAGGATAAAGTGGACTGTTGAGCGAGTGATTGTGTCAGTGTGGTAAAAATAGCGCTTTTCGTTAGCGTACTCCGAAGTAAATCTAATTTGTATACAATCTGGACCAGAAGACTTGACTTTGTTAAGGGATGTCAGTTGCTTCGCTACACCGAGGATATCGTGCTGTTCTTGATTTTAATGCTGGAGTATTTATTTGGTGAAAGAAATTCTGAAAACCGTGTTTAGTAACTACGTTTCAGTGGGCGCTGTCATCGGTAACGTGACCATCGGTAGGGCTTAGTGTGTCCAAATGGTTCAAATGGCTCTGAGCACTATGGGACTTAACATCTGAGGTCATCAGTCCCCTAGAACTTAGAACTACTTAAACCTAACTAACCTAAGGACATCACGCACATCCATGCACGAGGCAGGATTCGAACCGGTGACCGTAGCAGTCGCGCGGTGCCGGACTGAAGGGCCTAGAACCGCTCGGCTACCGCGGCCGGCAGCGCATAGTGTATCTTGCCGCTGGTGTACTTTACATACGACCAGAATCTCTTTGGATTTTCTGTCGGGTATCGACACGGAATCTCGTTGTGGAAACTGTTAAATGCATCTCGCACTGAAGTCCGCGCTAAATTTCGAGTTTCTGTAAAACATCACCAATCTTGGATATTTTGTGTTCTTTTAAATCTGACATGCTTCTTTTGTTGTTTCTGCAAATGTTCTAACCTGTTTTGTGTACCGTCGTGGAGCTTCAAAGTTCAAATGGCTCCGAGCACTATTTGACTTAACATCTGAGGTCATCAGTCCCCTAGAACTTAGAACTACATAAACTTAACTAACCTAAGGACATCACACACATCCATGCCCGAGGCAGGATTCGAACCTGCGACCGTAGCGGTCGCGGGGTTCCAGACTGAAGCGCCTAGAAGCCGGCCGAAGTGGCCGTGCGGTTAAAGGCGCTGCAGTCTGGAACCGCAAGATCGCTACGGTCGCAGGTTCGAATCCTGCCTCGGGCATGGATGTTTGTGATGTCCTTAGGTTAGTTAGGTTTAACTAGTTCTAAGTTCTAGGGGACTAATGACCTCAGCAGTTGAGTCCCATAGTGCTCAGAGCCATTTGAACCATTTTTTTGAAGCGCCTAGAACCGCTCGGCCACCTGGCCGGCCCGTCGTGTTCTGTCTCTTATTAACTAACTTGGTGTGAAACTCTCAATAGCTTTCAACATTGTCTTTGAAATAAATCACATCTGGTCGACATATACATCATTTATTTGGAAGAAACGGAGACTGTCTCTTAGGAACCCGTCAAGCAAAGTTTCATCTGATTTTTTAAACAGATATTATTTTTCTTCGATTTCTTGTAGATATGATCGACATCATCCGGAGGAAATCGGAAATCGAATGGGCTGCTTCAGTAAATTGGTTTCGCTGGTTCTGAAATATTTTAGGTGGAGCTGTAACTCAGCGAAGAACATCTTTGTTTTTTGGGCTGTGGTGAAACAGGGCAGAAGATCAATGCTACAGTAAGACCAGCGTTCGCCAAGGTTCATCGCTCCGTCTAGGTGCTGAGTTGCCAGTGGCGGACGTTCACCGCACCCAGCCGGCTAATCAGCCGCGGACCATCCGGAAAGCACTCGGGTCGACTTTCCGCTGGCTCAGGCCTTTCAGCCTCACCACGGCGCAAACTCGGTGTTCTAAGGTTGGAATGTGGACCGCCGATCTCAACGCGCAGCAAAACCTCTGCTCACCTTGAGACGTCCGCGTTCTGCTGCAATCGATAAACTTCCAACACTTTTTTGAGTTTAGCAGTCAATTTTCTACTTAGCAGTCAATTTTCTATAATATAATCTCTGCAACGACATTTGAAATGTAACCTATGACACAAACACGAGTGAAAACCAATCTGAAGTGAGTTTACTTTCTTGTCAACGTCGAAATGAATAAAAGATTTCAGCATCGTATTCGACGTTTTCATCCTATTGCGAAAGGAAACAAAATGAAGTTTGTATTACGACCAAAACCGTAGGAAACGCTGTCTATAACTCATGCACTGTTGATGAAAAATGCCTTACCCAGGAAGGACACAGACATCTAAATAAATGCCATTAAGCTGATTGAAACTTCCTGTCAGATTAAAACTGTGTGGCTAAGCCATGTCTCCGCAATATCGTTTCTTCCAGGAGTGCTAGTTCTGCAAGGTTCGCAGAAGAGCTTCTGTGAAGTTTGTAAGCTAGGAGACGAGATAATGGCAGAAGTAAAGCTGTGAGGAGGGGGGCGTGAGTCGTGCTTGGGTAGCTCAGATGGCTGCCGGCACGGTAACTCAGCGTGTTCGGTCAGAGGGTTAGCTGCCCGCAGTAATAAAAAAAACTGAGTTAATGGATCAACAACGAACTGAAACGGGTGTCTTGCGACGTCCGCGCCGAGCAGATACAACGAAAGAAAACGAACAAAATGAGATTTTAAAAAAAGATGGTAGAGCACTTGCCCGCGAAAGGTAAAGGTCCCGAGTTCGAGTCTCGGTCCGGCACACAGTTTTAATCTTTCAGGAAGTTTCATATCATGGCACACTCCGCTGCAGAGTGAAAATCTCATTCTGATTAAGCTGATTATTCGTGACCCGAGACATTTTTCTGTTAACCATGCGTATTTTAAGAAATAAGTACTTGTAATGACACAGACACAGTAACAACGGCTTATGGGTTGTGCAGCAACCATTAGATATTATTTCGATCTTCGAAGTGGTTGAGACAACTGAGATTATGTGTCATTGATAGAAATTCATGGAGGTGTCTGTAGGTAGATGAAAAACAACTAGATTTTAGCGTCTCGTCGACACCAGGAATTAGAAGGAAGGAAGTTTAGGTGTTTACGTCCCGTCAACGATGATACAATTGCAGAACTGGTAGGCACTATTAATTCTAACCTCATATGTTTTACATATGGTACACTTATCTCTAAATTTAAAGAAAAAGGTGCACAAGATCTTAACCAAATTTCAAAGTGATACTAAGATTGGCAAGTTGCTCTAAATGTTAAGAAATGTAGCATCGCCAAAATCACAAAATGATTAAACTATGACAACTACATCATTGAGTCACAGTTAGAATCAGTTAACTCATACAAATAACTGGCTACAAAAATGTATGGAGCTATAAAGTGGAATGATCACATAGTCTCAATCGTAGGTAAGCCAGAGAGCAGATTTCGGTTCATAGGCAGGATACTGGGAAAAGTAAGTCAGCCTACTCAGGAGTGCTTACAAAACACTTGTGTGTCACGTCTTAATATTCGTGGAGGTATGTTCAGGCCATGCAACTAATTGAAGGCAGTTTGTCAATTGACATATGCGTTTCGCTTCTTTTATTTGGGAAGCATCTTCAGTGGCATGCAATACATGTTTGTTTTTATACATACAATAAACGTATTATGTAGTAGATACAATGTGCTGGTATTTTTCATTCTGTCGTATTTCGCTCTTATTTTTTAGCTTAGAATCAAATTTTGTAGCACAAATTTCGTAATGTGAACTTATCGTTCAGTGTTACTTCCGATTTCCGGCACTGTTAACTCATGCGTATGGTCCTGGAAATGTATTCGTTAGTTTTCATGCTCCAGCTGGCCGATTTCTGGCGTTCTTTCACCCACATTTGTCACATCACGTATATGGTTTGCCCTTTCCATTTTGTGATCAACATATGCTGCAATATCATGCTAGCCACCAAAACAATAACAAACAGAAATGTAACCAGGACAAATAATTAATGAATCTCCCACCCCCTTCTCTCCATCTCTCTCTCTCTCTCTCTCTCTCTCTCTCTCTCTCTCTCTTTCCGCTCACACAAACATATACAGAAAAAACTGAAACCACATTTATACACAATACACACATACACACACACACACACACACACACACACACACACACACACACACACACACACAATTATCTATTTAAAAAAAAGCGCCCTCTCAAGAAAGAATGACACAGGAAATACACAAACACACACACAGCCACACATACACACACACATACAACTCAAACAAAAGACGACAGCAAACACACAACAACAGTTGGCAACACTACAACCCGAAAACACACATATGTTGATCACAAAATGGAAAGTGCAAATAATATATGCGCTGTGTCAAATGTGAGTGAAAGAACGCCAGAAATCGGCCAACTGGGGCATGAAAACTAACGAATACATCTCCAGGACCATACGCATGAGTTAATAGCGCTGGAAATCGTAAGTAACACTGAACGATAGGTTCACATTACGAAATTTGTGCTACAAAAGTTGATACTAACCTAAAAAACAAGAGCAAAACACGACAAAATGTAAAATAGCAGCACAATTTATCCACCACATAATACGTTTATTGTATGTATAAAAAGAAACATGTTTTACAGGCCACCGAAGATGCTTCCCAAATAAAAGGAGCGAAACGTGTACGCCAATAAACAAAATACCTTCAATTAGTTGCATAGACGGAACATACCTCCACGAATTCATAGCAACTAAAGAAAGACTGAAAACAGAGAAAATGACATCTTAGAATACTTCTTAAGTGTATGGGGCCCATCCCAAAAAGCACTAACAGGATACTGAACGTATAAAAAAAAGAGCAACATCAGTGGTCACGGGTTTGTTACCCACGGGAGAACGTCACGAAAATGCAAAAAGACTTAAAGTCTACTTACAGGGTTGTAAGAAGCAGTATTAACGGATCAATCGAGAAACATACAACTTCCTAGGTACTGCTCGCATAGCTACTGCGAATACAGGTATTTAAGCAGTCATCCTCCTGCCCTCGATACACGAATGGGAGGAAGCCTCGGATAAGTAGTACAAGTGAAAGTTTTACGAGAATAGCATCTCCTTCAAAACTAATGAACAAATAAATTATTGTGGACAACTTTGTTTGGCCACGAAATGTTCATCCTCTGCATCTTTGAACAATGTTCACATCTGCGATTACACTTCAGATAACTTAAACGTATGTGTGACTATAGTGAATTATTCAAGTGACACACTATAACGTACAATTGTAGGCTGTGCTAAAGAATTAAATCTCATATTATTTTCGCTTACACAAACAGATGAAATAAAATTAAATAAAATAACTCAGCGAGTGGTGGTTAAAATTATAAAGGAATGTGGAAAAATGGAGTACGGGGTTGGGGGAACCGTGCTGGGTGAGAGAAAGATGAGGAAGGGGGTGAATGTGACTGAGGAAAGAGGGTATATATAGTTTCCTATGGGAAAAAGTAAACTATGTTCAATCGTTCTTATTTGACTGTTGGACTGAGAGATAACCATTGTTGAGTATAGAATTTTTTTGCTTTTTTAATGAAAAATTGGAGAGCAAAACGCATAGTACTGTGTTGATCAAACAACTGAGTTTAACAGCTTTTGCTCTTCGTATAATTGCAAGTTCTGGAAACATTCAAATTAATATTTTGTATGTCATTAGTGTCTTATGGCACAATTGTCATTGGTAACTAAGCACTTAGAAAGAAAGCACTGATTGTACAAAAGCAAGCAGGTAGAATAGTAACTGGCATTAGCCACCGTCAACTTACAGATGCCTCTTCAAGGGATTCGGCATTTTAACCGCTTGTACACAATGTGTATATTGACTATTGAAATTCATGACAAATAACCCATTACAATTTGAGAATAACAATGATGCAGAAAGCAGAAAAAAATAATTATCTTTGTCACTCATTACTAAAGCTGCGAGTGATTCAGAAATGAGTGCACTATGCAGCTACAAAAATCTCTGATAATTTGCCCAAAACCGTAGAATGTTTGACAGACGGGAAAGCACAATTTAAATCCGTCCTAAAATCAGCTCTTCTGAATACCTTCTTCCACTCCGTATACTAATTTTTAAAGAAAAACTCGCTGCGTATATAGCAAAAAAATCACTACGTTGAAGTACATCACTACTTACATGGAATGTATCAAAGTATAATATGGTCACTGTTATTAAATTTAAACCCTTATGCTATTTAGTACGTTATTGCATGTAGCGATACTTACAAGCACACCATGTGTATGTAGCCTGTAAACTAACTCACTTCACATCATTTCGATGAAAGTGTTGCAAATGATCTACATGATATGTAACTAACCAACTAATAAATAGTTGGGCCCTGTGGTCAAACGGTAAAGCGCGCCCATGAATCCGAGAGGTCGCTACATTAAGGGCAAGCAAGTCACCGAAGTATCGTCCAATAGAAAGACTTGCACTCGGCCATTGAGCCACGCGAGATTAGAAATCCCATCTCATTTCCATGTCAAAACCTTTTTATAACAGCAGAGGTATTTAAATGAAAAAAGCTTTCTTCTTCTGTAAATGTTCTATTCTTATGGGGTATGGGTTGTGACAGTTATATATGTCTGTATTTAATTAAGCATCAAACTAAGTTGCCAGCACTTATACTGCAGAGACAAGAAATGTAACTGTTCAGAGAAGCGTGTCTTTGTGCAGTGCAAAATAAACGAAATGTTCAATGCAGTAGTTAAAATCTTTCAACCTAAAACAAGTAAATGTAACAGGTTATGGATCAAGTTTCGTTTACGTGTCTTAAGTGAATTAACGGCTCGAAAGACTGGCGAAAAGTTAATAAAAATACGGCAACATGCGCTTATAGAAAATACGTGCTGTTGTGAAATCTTCCTCTGATCTGTGTTGGTGCCTGTAAGCGTCAAAATGAGATATTTTTCACCCACCAGCAGACGCAGTAGTCAGCATTTGAGGTTAAAGTTGAGTCAACTGAGTTCTGAGTAGAGTACAGCCGTCTGAGTTTTGAGATTAGAAACATTGGCAGCCAGTTTGCAAAAGCAAAATAAGAGATTTTCTGAATTACCATGAAGGTGCATTAGATGTCATTGATAATAGTTAAGCACAAGCCACTGAAAGACGGCGCAACAGATGCAGAAGCCAAAAAGCATCAAGAACAGTTCCATTTGTATCGAAAGCCCTACAGTTACGAAAAGTACGTAGTAACTAGTGGAATTAGTGACGAAGTGTATCAAAAGGTGATGGACAAGGCAACAGCTAGTGGTACATGGGATGCCATAAAATAGCAGTATGAATCATCATCGAAAGATCAGTTGTTCAAAATCTTCTAAGACTTTTCCTCTTTCAGCTGCAAACAAGGTTAAGATGCTTCTACTCACACAGCTAAACTTAAAGAGTCTGCGTAACGAGTTAAACAATGGCCTGAAAGCTAAAAATGAAAATGTTTTACCATATCTTATGCTAGTTTGCAAAGCCTTGCATATTTTACCAATTGAATTTGAAACTTTTCAGTTCAGTTGGATGTTTTTGACAACGGATGAAAAAGAACATTGGGTGAACTGACAGTGCAGTTATGAATATTCGAAAGAAATTTCATGAAGGATCTGAACAGTAATAAAACGACAAAGGAGGTATTAATAGTAAATGTAAGTAAACCAAATGGCAAAAGCTAATTCGTTAAGAATGGTTCAAAAAAAGAGTGACATTTGCAGTTATTGTAAACGGAAGGGCCACTGGGTAAAGGACTGCAGAAAATGGATTTCCTATGGGAAAACAAATAAAAATCGCAACTGAAGCCAGGAAAGGTGTGGAGATGCTAGTGCTATGCTACTGTCTGTCTGTGAAGAGGCCTATTCAGTGAAAGCAGTTTCAGCATCCCGGTGGATGGACAATGGAGCTACAAAGCATGTGACTGATTGTTTAGAGTATTTTACAGACTTTCTGAAATTTTGCAGTCCATGTGATGTCAAGGTAGCAAAAAAAGAGACTCTAATTGCAGTGGGAAAAGGCAATATTCAGTTGTCATCTCTGAGTGATGGGCAGGATATGATGGTGCTGGATGTGTCATATGTACCATAGCTATCTATAAACTTTTTTTCAGTGTTAGTTGCTCAGGACTGGTATGTTAATAGTGAACAACAGTTTTGCTTAAAATTGATGACAAAGCAGTGCTTCATGGAATCCGGGAGCTGTTTGGATCCTTGTACAAGGGACACATTCAAGCAACTTTGCTCGAAGAAATTGCTGTAGTAAATGCCATTGAAGAGACTTCATTATTGCAGCTGTACCATGAGATATGGGGACATCAGGAAAAACACCATGTCGAAGGATTGTTGCCATTCGGTCAGAGAGAGGAAAGGCAACCAAGACTGGTGAACTGATGTGAGCTGATGTCTGTGGACCTATTAATGAATCTCTCGAGAAGAAGAAATTTCGGTATTGCTATATCATAAGGTAAAAATGTGATGTTAAGGATGCTTTAAAATATATTCTTCAACATTCAAAGATACAGAGTCATACAGTCAAAGAGCTGCTAAGTGACAATGATAGAACATTACACAGTAAGGAAGTTCAGTGCATACTGCATGCAGTAGGTTTTATTAAGAGGCAGACAGCACCCTACACACCACAGCGAAATGGTAGAAGTGAGAGTGAGATTCGAACTACAGTTGAAATGGGAAGAATCTTCAAATACTCAAATAAAGAAGCTAATTTCCCAGCAACTATGTAGGCTGAATTGGTTGTAGCGTCATTACACATTCTAAACCGAACTGCGAAATCATCTGTGGAAGGAATCAGTTCTTTTAAGTTGTGGTTAGGTAAGAAGCCAAGAATAAAACATTTAAGTATAATAGGCTTTACATGCTGTGCCCCCGTCCCAGTTCAAAAAAGACAGAAAATGGATAGAAAAGCTGTTAAGGGTTACCTCGAGAGGAGATGAGGTGATGAGCGTTACCGAATTTGGGCGAAAACAGAAACTAAAGTCATTCTTAGCGGAGATTTAATCGTCCATGAAAGGCATGCAAATTGTGAAGAACAAGTCTACGTAACACGTAGGATGCTGAGCAAAGTAATCAGGGGAAGTATGCAACTGAAGTAGGATGTCAGACAAACTCAAACACAGAAGAGTCTGAAGTATCAGAGGCTGAAGGGGAACGCACTATCCAGCCTCGTCGACAGCTGCGAAATCGCTCAGTATTAATGAAAGCTACATGGCTAAATGACTTTGTAATACTAACTAAACAGACGATTAATGAAACAGATGAAGAACCAAAATCATATAAATAAGCTGTATATAGTACACAAAGTGTTCGCCGGCAACAAGTTATGAAAAATGAAATGATGTCACCACAAGAGAGTCAGACATGGGAATTGACTACTCTACCAAAAGCAACGAGAGCTATGCCATTTTAACTTCCCTCCCCCTCTGAAATGGAAGTTAAATCATTATGGCTGAAAAACATGTAGTTACTTGAATGGAAACTTTTGGGCGAGAGAGGTTGCGTCCCCAATATTTTTACACAACTATCTCCCACACTTCCAGGTAGAAATTTTGTTATTATTTTGAGTCCTTTAGTCTATAAAACAAAATGATTAGAAGTTACACTTCATAATCATACTCTGTCTGACTCTCGTCGTCGAAGTTAGTTCCTTGAATAAAATCTCTGTAGTTCTGCAGAATTCCTGCGATTGCAGACTTTGAAAATTCTTAAAATAATCGAATAATCGTACGCCGTGGGAAGCCGTCTTGGGTGCTAAGAGAATCAGTGCCCAAGTTGTTTATCAATTCCGATGAAGTCCAAACAGAGCATAAATGACCGACGTGCAGGCTATACTGATTTCGCAGGCTACGAAGTTTCCTATGACTTGACGACACACCAAATAATGTTCCGAGCCACAGACAAGGGAAAAGTTAAAAGTGAACGTACCTTTTCCGTTCATGAAATTATAATTTTCATAAACGATTTTCCTAGCTACATTCCAGTACACATCATCCTATTGCATGAGATGAGAGATTATCACAATTAATCAAATTTCATTCCGTATCCAAGATGATAGCTTACAACAATTCCGCTAATTAAAGTTCCACTGCGATCGTACTCTATGCAACTCTCAATCAAAAGTAGGTAAGTCCATTGTACACGTAATGTTCGACATTATACACTAATGTGATCAAACGTATCCGGACACCTGGCTGAAAATGACTTACAAGTTCGTGGCGCCCTCCATCCTAATGTTGGAATTCAGTACGGTGTTGGCCGGCCGTTAGCCTTGACGACAGCTTCCACTCTCGCAAGCATACGTTCAATCAGGTGCTGGAAGGTTTCTTGGGGTATGGCAGCCCATTCTTCACGAAGTGCTGCACTGGGGAGAGGTATCGATGTCGGTCGGTGAGGCCTGGCACGAAGATGCATTCCAAAACCTCCCAAAAGTGTTCTATTGGATTCAGGAGTCTGTGCCGGCCTGTCCATTACAGGGATGTTATTGTCCTGTAACCACACCGCCACGGGCTGTGCATTATGAACAGGTGCTCGATCCTGTTGAAAGATGCAATCGCCATCCCTGAATTGCTCTTCAACAGTGGGAAGCAAGAAGGTGCTTAAAAGACCGATGCAGGCCTGTGCTGTGATAGTGCTACGAAAACAAGGGGTGCAAGCCCCCTCCATGAAAAACTCGACCACACCGTAACACCACCGCCTCCGAATTTTATTGTTGGCACTATACACTCTGTCAGATGACGTTCACCGGTCATTCGCCATACCCATACCCTGTAATCAGATCGCCACATTGTGTACCGTGATTCCTCACTCTATACACACGTTTTACCACTGTTCAATCGTCCAATGTTTACGCTCCCTACACCAAGCGAGGCGTCGTTTGGCGTTTGCCGACGAGATGTATGGCTTATGGGCAGCCGCTCGATCATGAAATCCGGGTTTTCTCACCTCTCTCTAACTGTCATAGTACTTTCAGTGGATCCTGATGCAGTTTGGAATCCCTGTGTGATGGTCTGGATAGATGTCTGCCTATTACACGTTATGACCCTCTCCAGCTGTCAATGGTCTCTGTCAGTCAACAGAAGAGATCGGCCTGTACGATTTTGCGCTGTACGTTTCCCTTCACTTTTCCACTTCACTATCACATCGGAAACAGGGGATCTAGAGATGTTTAGGAGTGTGGAAATCTCGCGTACAGGCGAATGACACAAGTGACATCCAATCCCCTGAGCACGTTCGAAGTCCGTGAGTTCTACAGAGCACCCCATTCCGCTCTATCAAGATGTCTAATGACTAGTGAGGTCTCTGATATGGAGTACCTGACAGTAGATGGCAGTACAATGCACCTAATATAAAAAACGTATGTTTTTGGGGGTGTCCGGATACTTTTGATCACATACATAATGTATGCCCGTCGTGGGAGCAACGAACTTTAAATTCTAATTAAATTTTGTTGCTACCAATTGAAAAGAGATTGTCCTATATTATTATTCCACTAAGAATGAACGATTATAAATGATCTTCATTGGCAAACAGACCAAAATTTGGTAACTTAACCATTTATTACAAATTTCTATACATTCTAATATCTTTGCATGAGTTTACTGAAAGCTAACTCATTTGATACGAGGTTTCTGACTTTCACATGTGGAGAGACGTATATCTAATTCTACTACACAATCATGGAAGATCACAATAAATTCGGATCTACCCATTGGGTAGCTTTATTCCAGAGAGAAACCACGGAAAATTCCAGAATATACACCCGCAGCCTTGACCTATTCGTGGTATATAGATAAGATGGATATTAAAATTTTGAAAATTACGCACAGAATAGAGAAAACTAAAATAGCATGTACAAATCGCATTCGATGTTTCAAAACGTTAGCCAATTTCGTTTGGTAAAGTGTATGAATGTTCAGATTACTAGTATTGAATAAACTACAGTTTGTGTGCTTAAAACGGTTCAGTGAACAACATATCTACGTTAACGATATGGGCCTGTAATTTAGTGGATTACTCCTACTATCTTTCTTGACTATTGGTGTGACCAGTGCAACTTTCCAGTCTTTGGGAACGGATCTTTCGTCGAGCGGACTATTGTATATGATTGTTAAGTATGGAGCTAATGCATCAGCATACTCCGAAAGGAATCTAATTGGTATACAGTCTGGACCAGAAGACTTGCTTTTAGTAAGTGATTTAAGTTGCTTCACTTCTCCGAGGATATTTACTTCTACGTTACTCATGTTGGCGGCTGTTCTCGATTCGAATTTTGGAATATTTACTTCGTCTTCTTTTGTGGAGGCATTTCGAAAGGCTGTGTTTAGTAACTGTGCTTTGGCAGCGCTGTCTTAGTATCTCCATTGCTCTCGCGCAGAGAAGGCATTGATTGTTTCTTGCCGCTAACATACTTCACATACGACCAGAATCTCTTTGGATTTTCTGCCAGGTTTCGAGACAAAGTTTCGTTGTGGGAACTGTTATAAACATCTCTCATTGAACTCCGCGCTAAATTTCGAGCTTCTGTAAAAGATCGCCAATCTTGGGGATTTTGCGTCTGTTTAAATTTGGCATGTTTGTTTCGTTGTTCCTGCAACAGTGTTCTAACCCGTTTTGTGTACCAAGGAAGATCAGCTCCGTCGTTTGTTAATTTATTTGGTATAAATCTATCAATTGCTGCCGATACTATTACTTTGAATCTAAGCCACATCTGGTCTGCACTTATATTATTAGTTTGGAATGAGTGGAGAGTGCTCCCAGGAAAGCGTCAAGTGAATTTATATCTGCTTTTTGAATAGGTATATTTTTCGCTTGTATTTCGAGGATTTGGGGATTACAATATTCAGTCTCGCTACGACAACCATGTGTTCACTAATCCTTGTATGCGTTTTGATGCTCGTTATTAGCTCAGGATTATTTGTTGCTAAGAGGTCGAGTGTGTTTTCACAACCGTTTACTATTCGCATGGGCTCATGAACTAACTGATCCAAATAATTTTCAGAGAATGTGTTTAGCACAATTTCGAGTGATATTTTATGCGTACCTTCGGAATTAAATATGTATTTTCGCCAATATATTGAGATTAAATTAAAGTCACCACCAACTTTTAGCGTATGAGTCGGGTACGTGTTTGAAATCAAACTCAAGTTTTCTTTAAACCTTTCAGCAACTGTATCATCTGAATTGGGAGATCGGTAAAAGGATCCAATTATTATTTTATTCCGGTTGCCAACAATGACCTCTGCCCATGCTAACTCACAGGAAGTATCTAATTCAATTTCGCGACAAGTTAAACTACTTCTGACAGCAACACGTACCCCACCGCCAACCGTGTTTAGCCTATCCTTTCGGAACACTGTTAGGTTCTTCGTAAAAATTTTGGCTGAGCTTATATCTGGCTTTAGCCAGCTTTCAGTGCCTATAACGATTTGAGCATCAGTGCTTTCTATTAGCGCTTGGAGCTCTGTTACTTTTCCAACACAGCTACGACAATTTACAACTGTTACACCAGTGGTTCCTGTATCTATGTTCTTCCTGTGTTCCGCCTGCACCCTTTGTGACAAGCCCGTCTTGCGTTGTTCCGAGGCCCTCTAACCTAAAAATCCGTCAAGTCCACGCCGCACAGCCGCTGCTACCCGTGTAGCCGCCTCGTGCGTATAGTGGACGCCTGACCTATTCAGCGGAACCCGAAACCGAACCACCCTTTGGCGCAAGTCGAGGAATCTGCAGCCTACACGGTCGCAGAACCGTCTGAGCCTCTGATTCAGACCCTGCATTCGGATCTGTGACAGATGTCCGCAATCGGTCCTGTCGACTATGCTGCAAATGGTCAGCTCTACTTTCATCTTGCAAGCAAGAGCCGGTCGGTGTGGCCGAGCGGTTCTAGGCGCTTCAGTCTGGAACCGCGCGACCGCTACGGTCGCAGGTTCGAATCCTGCCTCGGGCATGGATGTGTGTGCTGCCCTTAGGTTAGTTAGGTTTGAGTAGTTCTAAGTTCTAGGGGACTGATGACCACAAATGTTAAGTCCCATAGTGCTCAGAGCGATTTGAACCTTTTTTGCAAGCAAGACTGGCAGCCTTTACCACTTCTGATAGCCGCTCGAATTCAGAGAGAATCTTTTCTGATCCAAAGTGACACACATCATTGGTACCGACGTGAGCAACCATCTGGCTGCATCCTGTGCTCTTCATGGCATCCGGGAGGGCCCTTTCCACACCTGGAATGACTCAACCCGGTATGCACACGGAGTGCACATTCGTTTTCTTACCCTTCTTGTCAGCGAAGTCCCTAAGGGGCCCATAACGCGCCTAGCGTTGGAACTCCCAACTACCAATAATCCCACCCTCTGCGATTGCCCAGATCTTGCAGGCTGAGTGGTTCAAATGGCTCTGAGCACTATGGGACTCAACTGCTGAGGTCATCAGTCCCCTAGAACTTAGAACTAGTTAAACCTAACTAACCTAAGGACATCACAAACATCCATGCCCGAGGCAGGATTCGAACCTGCGACCGTAGCGGTCTTGCGGTTCCAGACTGCAGCGCCTTTAACCGCACGGCCACTTCGGCCGGCCAGGCTGAGTGGTTTCCTCTGAAACAGGACAGGCGACAGCATCTGGCTCAGCGACAGTGTCAGCCACAGACAGCACCTGGAACCTGTTTGTCATACAAACCGGGGAGGCCTTACGTGCGGCCGCCTGGGAAGTCTTTCGCCGCCTCCCTCGCCCCGGGGCGACCTCTCACTCGACCATAGGTGAGGGGTCAGCCTCAGTGCGAGCAGTAACTGGGTTGGCCACCGGTGAGGACCGATCGGAGGACTCTGACGTGCTGGACGTCCGTCGGATCCCCACGGCCGGCCCACAACAGTGGTGCCCATCCACTGCAACCTCAAGCTGTGTAACCGAAGCCATCACAGCCTGAAGCTGAGAGCGAGGTGTCACGAACTCGGCTCGCATCTGCACACAACAATCGCAGTCCCTGTCCATACTAAAGACCGTAGCACACTAAACTATGCAGGTAAACGGACTATCGGCACGTGCTGCGCAACTCTACTGTAGACCCTGACGAAAACGCAGGAACTGTGCCTAATAATACGCAGTTTTCAAAAATCTAACTACCGAAGCACTCAGGTATACTAAATGATTCGCCCCTGATTAGGAACTTGGAATATGTCACAAACTCGGTTTACTTTCCGACGCAAACGAAAACGCGAGAACAGTCGCTACTCGTAGATATTAAAAGTTTACACGCAGAAACTCAAGAAACTAAACTATTAAAGCACACAGATGAAATTCGCTCCTGCTTAGGAACTCGTAAATGTCACAAAAGCGGTTACTTCCCTGTCGCTGCGTCTGTCTCGGTCGGCTACTACTGCCTGACTCTTGATGGGGATACAGTCCTCTGATTCGTAAACTTTCTGGATAAGCCAATAAATACGTACCAGGGTTTGGAATCTTCACAATTACGAATGGTCCAGTGTATAATAATTGCCTCTTCCTGTTCTTTTTGGAAAGTAATGAGGATCATGAAGGTGCTCGCAGCAATGCCTTTTCGCCGATCCTAAATGTCTGCATCCATTTGAGTTTGATGTCGTAGTCCTTTTTCTGATCCTGGCCTTCTCGGTAAGAGAAACCAGAGCTTGTCTAATTTTCTCTTTACAAGCTATGTCAATACCTTCTGCTTTTGGAATTTTATCTACCCACTCATTTCTTTCCTTTCCTCTAAACATCAACGCAGCAGACGTGAGTTTGGTTGAACATATGTCGTATGTGGCATAACATCAAGCCGACACACATATCCTTTGATAATTCCAGCTTTTTCTTCAAAAACAACTGAATGAGATAAAAAGAGGCTTGATAGTTGCTGCTTCTGTTCATCAGTGAGGTGCATAGGTTCCTTCTCAATTACTTGATCTGCAAATGTGGATAGTTTCATTGTGTTTAGGGAAAACATTTTCGGTTTTTATTATTTGTGATTATTAGGCATATGCGGATCGAACGGCAGTGCCGCTAATGTACTCCTTCCTTCCGCATTAAGCCAATCTCCACTGAAGCACCTTCGATCCAAAATTTCGCTTTCCCCACAGAGAAGTCGATGCTACTGTCAATTTTTCAAGAGTTACGAACGTGTATGTAATTGCTGCACTTTCCAAATTCAGTTTCAACTGTTTCTGCATCCTGTCACTTGTGAATCTTGTACTTAGTGCTCCTGTAATTCCATGGTTCTCCATTGGCAAAACTGGTAGTTTTGCTGTCCGCCATAACTTTTGGAACAAATCACTCATATCACCTTAGCTGAAGCTCCCGTGTCTAATTCACACATCAAAAAAAGTTTAGCATCCTCGTTTCTCAGAACTCTAGAAGATAGACGTTGATTGTGGATGTTGTATCACTGACACAGTCTCTTTGACTGTTTAGAGATGTCACTAACCCCGCCAAAAGATACAAACAACCATGCATGATCAGCGCCTATTAGACAGAGGGCGTCCGACAGCCGATCAGTTCCAGTCACTCCACCAGGAAGGAGGTACACGGCTCGTGTTGTCTGTAGTTCAACCAAGCCTAGACGGTCAATACCGCGGTCCGATCGCGTCCGCGTTGTTACTTTGTGCCAGGAAGGGCTCTCAACAACGGAAGTGTCCAGGCGTCTCGGAGTGAACCAAAAAGATGTTGTTCGGATATGGAGGAGGTACAGAGAGACAGGAACTGTCAATGACGTGCCTCGTTCAGGTCACCCAAGGGCTACTACTGCAGTGGATGATCGATACCTACGGATTATGGCTCAGAGGAACCCAGACAGCAACGCCACCATGTTGAATAATGCTTTTCGTGCAGCAACAGAACATCGTTTTACTACTCAAACTGTGCGCAATAGGGTGCATGATGTGCAACTTCACTCCCGACGTCCATGGCGAGGTCCATCTTTGCAACCACGACACCATGCAACGCGGTACAGACGGGCCCAACAACATGCCGAATGGACTGCTCAGGATTGGCATCACGTCCTCTTCACCAATGAGAGTCGCATATGCATTCAACGGAGACGTGTTTGGAGGCAGCCCAGTCAGGCTGAACGTCTTAGACACACTGTCCAGCGAGAGCAGCAAAGTGGAGGTTTCCTGCTGTCTTGGGGTGGCATTACGTGGGGCCGTCGTACGCCGCTAGTGGTCAAGGGAGGTGCCGTAATGGGACAATCGTGACCAATAGTGCCTTGATGAACTTGTGTATAGTACGGCACGACGAATACAGGCATGCATCAATACAAGAGGAGTTTTACTGGGTATTAGAGGTACTGGTGTTTACAGCAATTTAGACCACCACCTCTGAAGGTCTCGCTGTATGGTGGTACAAAATGCAATTTGTGGATTTCATGAGCAATAAAAATGGTGGAAATGATGTTTATGTTGATCTCTATTCCAATTTTCTGTTTAGGTTCCTGAACATTCAGAAAGGAGGCGATGCAAAACTTTTTGCTGTGTGTATTACAGTGACTGGAATTCCTTCGATTGTAGCAGGAAACTAGCACGAAAGGATAAACATTGTCACGCAATTCCTCCGATGATTCCTTTCCGTCATTATACCGTAGCGTCTGCAATTGCTGGTCGTAGGCCGTATTCGAATCACTGACCGCGACTCTGGGTCTCAAGGGGGTCAAAATTAGTTTGTTGAACGCGCGTCACTGCCACTATGTGCGCCGTCTGTTACCTCCATAGTTATTGGTGTCTGCACGTGCCAATCTCCTGGCATGGACTACGACTGATTCTGTTGTTGCTGTTGCGGAAAGTTATTGGTACAAAACTAGCTAACTGGTTGCTGGTCGTTAGACTGGACAGGATTATACCGCCCATCGCCTCTATTAAATTTGTTTCTCTCCGGTCGGAAACCACTGACATTTCCATTTCCATTCTTCTTTTTTCAACTACTGTTAGGATTGCCATTTGGTACATTGCTTGGATTTGATTTATCCATT
This sequence comes from Schistocerca piceifrons, assembly GCF_021461385.2. NCBI lineage: Eukaryota > Metazoa > Arthropoda > Insecta > Orthoptera > Acrididae > Schistocerca > Schistocerca piceifrons. The sequence goes on along the minus strand of NC_060138.1, from coordinate 329,075,830 downwards.
TGGTTGCATTACTATCGTTTTCACGGCCACTTGGTGAGTGACAGACACCAGTGTTCGCATTATTATTCGATCCCGGCGTTGACTTCTTGAATCAGGTACATCGAATCTAACACAGATAAAAATTCCTCCAAATTTTCGTCTGACACATTAACTAGCTGATTTCTGGCACTGACCGGTAATCTAGCTTTTAATATTCTGAATATATCATGTTTTGGTAACGGGTCGTCCCAGTAGCGACATTTATTGAGATATTTTTCGAAGTATTTCCTTAACGTCCCTCGCTTCAGTGAGAATTGTTCAGGGAAAAATACTTTTGGTGCAGCATTTGTTGAACTCCACGCGACCAGTATTTTGCTAAGAGTATCTGTTTGGGTTCATCGTAAGTCCGACGAGATTCGCACGCTTCGGTTGCCCGCCATAGTGCACCTTCTCCTTGAATATAACCTGATAAGAAGCATATCTTCTGTGCATCAGTCCAGTTACTTGGCGAAGCTCCCCTAAGGCTTTGCACGAACACTACGGAATTTGCCGTCGTCTTATCGGGACTAAATATCTGAAATTGCCCATACTTGAGCATTTTTTCTTCGATACTATTTATTTCTACATTTATTTATTGATTTATTTAATCTGGAAAGACTAGTGCCATCAGGCCCTCTCTTACATCCAGCCAGGCAATCTACATATTTTGCTTTCATATGTTTTAGTAAGCATGTTAAACTACATCTAGTAATAAAAGTGAAATAAGCAATTACAAGGGTACACTTGGAAAAACACATACGCATACAGTTTATATTTGTAGACGATAAGCACTGAAATAATTAGACATTACGATAAAGACAGATTTTAGGTAGGAATGCTAGCGGCAGTGGGTATGAGGGAAATAGATGGCGAAGGAAGGGAAAGAATAGGAGCGTGATGAAACACAGTTAACGAAATATAAGAGAAAAGGAGATTGCGTGGCTGTGTGAAATACAACTACTGCCCCGTATCGGGTTCTAGTGGACTATATGGGGGCTATAGTATGACTATTACACGTTTGGATTTCCGTAACTGGATGCGTCGCCCGAAGTTTGTTGTCGTGGAGCTTGATACATCTCGCTACCACTGTTCACCGCCCCTCGACAGTCAGAACCTACCTCAGTCTTAACCTCTTGTAATCTTTTCTTAGAGAAATTATCTTCTGGCAATTCATCCGGGGATAAGGATGAGACAGCAGATTTTACACCATCTGTTATCGCCTGATTCAGCTGCTGTTCCTTCGCGTTTGCCCATTTATTAATCTCCTCCGAAAAGTAACGCTTATATGCTTCAAAATTTTCTTTGATTTTATCTTTCTGTCCTGAGGAAATATCTTGCGCTGTTTTGCTGAGGCTAGCAACCGTTTCTTCTACCTAATGCTGTCGATTCATAATTTCATTGACGTTATCCGCTATCTTTTCGATCTCTATCGCAAATTTGTCTTGACTCTGTCGCAATTCTTGCAGCTCATTCGACATGGTCTCATGCTTTCTGATAAAATCAGCTATCGTCTCCTACATTTCGTTTTGATTTTGAATGATCAGCAGAATTAGGTGAATTTGTGTCCGGATTTTAGACTGCGCTTGTGCCATGGATGCCTGTACTTGCACTATATGAGACGTATTATCAGATAACAAACTAAGTTTTTGCATAATTACGGTGAGGGGATGGATCAATCGCGTATGCTGAGAATCTGGCTAGATCCTGCCCCGCAGTTGTGGGGTCGTCTCGTGCGTTACGTTGCTGACTGCTTTTCGCTTTCTTGTTCCGCTTGCATTTTAAAATGCGCGCTAGTTAAAACAGTTCCGTAAATTCTTTTTTTCTGATTAACTCACACAGTAAATTGAGTAACTATGCCACACATAATTAAAATCTCGTTTGCACTTACAAATTACCACTATAGAAGTTTGTCTACAGAATGATAACAAAAATGCCGGCCGGAGTGGCCGAGCGGTTCTAGGCGCTCCAGTCTGGAACCGCGAGACCGCTACGGTCGCAGATTCGAATCCTGCCTCGGGCATGGATGTGTATGATGTTCTTAGGTCAGTTACGTTTAAGTAGTTCTAAGTTCTAGGGAACTGATGACCTCAGAAGTTAAGTCCCATAGTGCTCAGAGCCATTTGAACCATTTGATAGCAAAAATGGAAAGCTATCCTTTATATAGAATAGCAAAAGAGTCCTTGTCACTTCTAATCCTTACAAGAACCAAGACCCTTAAAGATAACTGGTTAGAGATCCTGCCTTTATATGTTGTCTTCCGTCGAGTTTCTGGTCTGAAATTCGCATGTGACGAATCTGCGTAGAATGTATCCAATGCCGTAGCAGCAGTACTCGTTCCGTTGTGGCATGAAACAGATACACACAAATTTTATACGCAGAGTCCTGGCTTAAACGATCGCCAATTTAACTTCCCTCCCCCTCTGAAACTGAAGTTAAGTTATTGTGACCGAATAATACGTACGAGCGTCGATCAATAAGTAATGACCCACTTTTTTTTTCTCAGAACATATTTATTGTTAAGAGTCAGAATTTTGTGACAATATACATCAACATGTCTCGTCCATGTCCTATTTTTCTAGGTAGTCTCCATCACGTTCTATGGCCGTACGCCAAAGTTGTGGAAGCGCATATATTCCCTACTGGTAAAAGCTCTTATCCTCTAGGTGTAGCGATGTTTTCACTGCATGACTGACACTCTCGTCATCTTCAAAGTGTGTTCCTTGTAGAGAATGTTTAAGCGGCCCAAAGAGAAGGAAGTCATAGGGTGCCAGTTCTGGACTGTAGGGTGGATGAGGCAGTGATGCCCAACCCAGTTTGGCAATGTGTTCCCGGGTTCTCAGACGTCTGTGTGGGCGTGCATTATTGTGTTGGAGCAACATTTCTGCTGGATTAGTGTCCGATTGAACGCTTCGGAAACGGTTCTTGAGTTTATTCAGAGTCTTCACGGATGCCTGTGAATCGATGGTTGATCCTCTTGGCATTTTATCCACGAGAATGACGCCATCCCAATTCCAGAAGACTGTCACCATGACTTTTCCGGCAGAGGGGGTTGTCTTGCATTTCTTCTTTTGTGGTGAATAAGGATGATGCCACTCCATTGACTGCCTTTTTGTTTCCAGCGCAAAGTGGTGCACCCAGCTTTCGCCCAACGTAACGATCAGTGACAGAAAGGCCTCTCCGTCGGTCTCAAAACGCTCCAGCAATTCAGATGAAATAGCCTTTCTTTGAAAGTTGTGGTCCGCTGTGAGTATTCGTGGGATCTATCGTGAGCACCTCTTTGAATATCCGAGAGTCTCGATCATTGCAGACGCACTGCAAATGTTGAGCGACAACTTTAGAGCCAACTGCCTAGGTGTGATGCGCCGGTCGGCACGAATAATGGCATCTGCACGATTCAGCGTGTCTGGAGCAGCGGCTTGAACAGGATGTCCCGAGCGTGGCTTATCATGGAGCTCAGTTTCTGCATTTCGTGAGGCTGTAACTTTCTTTACTCATCGCCCAACTGTACTCTTATCACTGCAGCATCGCCATACACGGCATACAAACGTTTATGGATGTTCACCACGGTTTCTTTTTCTGCACACAAGAATTCAATAACAGCACGCTGCTTGTCACGTGGATCGTATTTAGACACCATTTTGATTCTGTACTACGGCTCTGCCAGCTGCCAGAACGGTTCGAAACTTCACCGGTGCACAGAACAAACATCAAATGTGAAGCACCACGAAGGACGTTTGTCTATGTAGAATGATGGCTTTTTTTAAAAAAATGAGGAGCATTAGTTATTGCATGACCCTCGTAGTTACTTGAATGGAAACTTTCAGGAGGGGGAGGTCCCTTCCCCATTATTTTTACACAACTATCTACCACACTTTCTCACTATTTTGAGTCCTTAAGTCTACTAAACAAAATTATTAGAAGTTAGAGTTCATAATCATACTCTGCCTGACTCTCGTCGTCAAAGTCAGTATCTGGGATAAAATCTCTGTGGCTCTGCAGAATGCAGGCGATCGTCGACTCTGAAAATTCTTAAGATAATCAGAGGCATAATCGTACGCCGTGGGGAAGCCGTCTTGAGTGCCATGACGTACTTACTCTGCAGCATGAGAATCAGTGTCCAAATTATGTATCAATTTCGTTAAAGTTCAGTATTTAATCTCTTAAAACAGAGCTTGAATGACCGTGGTGCAGGCTATACTGATTTCCCAGGATACAAAGTTCCCTGCGAGTTAAGACACACCAAATAATGTTACGAACCACAGACAAAGAGGAAGTTAAAATAACCAAAGAACTGAACGCACCTTTTCCATAATTATAATTATAATTTTCCATAAACGATTTTTCTAGCTACATTCCACTATACATTATCTTCTTGTATGAGATGAAATGTTATTACAATTAATCAAACTTTATTTCGTATTCAAGATGGCAGCTTACAAAAACGTCGCTAATTAAAGTTCCTCTGCGATCCTACTCTCCGCAACTCTGAATCAGAAGTAGGTAAGTAATGTTCCACATTATATCCACAGAGTCTTTATATCTCGAGTCAGAGATAATCTGTCTCTCGTTGTCATCATGAGTCTTTTACCCATAAAAATCACTTGCTCGGTTATGCTTAGGCAATAGTGCTATGTGAGTAAACGTAACAGAAACAAGGTAGTAGTACACCATGAAAATGAGCTTTTCGTGTCAAGAATAATCCCGATGGGAGCATTGAGAAATATAACGCAATACTTGTCGTCAGAGGTTTAGTCAACTATATGGTGTAGACTGCAGTGAATCCTTTAATCCAGTAGCTAAGCTGAGCACAATTCGTTCAACGTTAAGTCTTGCACCAGCTGAGCGCATCACACACAGTTTGATGTATCTACAGCATCCTTGTACGCAGAAATAGAAGTAAAATATACGCAACAGCCAGAAGGGTACAATGATGCCTCAGAGAGAATTTTCAAATTAAGGCGAAGTTCGTACAGACTTTAGCAGGCCTCAAGATGTTGGAGTAAACGCTTTGAACATTTCTTTTGTCAGCAGGTTTCAGGGCAAATGATACAGATCCTTGCGTAAATATTAGAGAAGAAGATGACAAGAATCAGTTACTCGCTCTTTGTGTAGGCGATGAGTTAATTATGGCGAGTCATCAGCAGGATGGCAGCAAGTCTGTTAATGAATTGGAGGCTGAAATCAAGATAATTGTATTTCCTCGGACTTGAGATTGAACGCTTTATGGTGGTGCAATCAAGGTAAGTCAGCAAGCCTATGCAAAGAAGATGCTGAAGCGTTTTAGTTTTCAATACTGCAAGCCTGTCTCAACATCAGTTAAAAGGAAAACAGATACATTACAAGCAGAAAGTAAGAACGCAGGGAAGTGCAGCATTCCATATCGACAAGCAGTTGGAGCACTGATGTACCTGACGCTTGGAACGAGACCTAACCTCACCGTGTGAGCTTCCTGTCTTGAACTCTTGACTCGGCATCAACAGAAGCCCCTAGTACTCCTGTATGTAGCAGGTACATATGACGAAGGCATAATGTGTCGACCAAATCTATGCTTTGGCGTATTAGTATGCTCCAGTGATGCGAACTTTGAAGGGTGCAACAAAACTGGACGATCGACATCCGGTGTAATTATTACACATGCAGATAGAGCTATCTCATGGTTCAGCCACAGACAGGCCACGATTGCCACATCTACAAAAGAAGCAGAAATGGTGGCTGCAACGGAAGATGTTAAGGAGATAATTTATCAGTATAGACTTTTTGGAGGAATGAGAAAGCTGACGGAAGTTCCAGTCCTTGAGTTTGACCATCAGGTAACAGTGAAACTTGCGTAAAATCCTGAATTCCATCATCGCACAAAACATATAAAGAAGCAATATCTTTTCATCCGAGAAAAGGTATTGGAAGGTGAGTTAGGCACTCAGCATATTTTAGCTGAAGATCAGATAGCAGGTATATTGACGAAGCCCCTGGCAAAACCAAGACTGTTAGTTTTATGTCATAAAATGAACCTTTCACGTTGACGTGTTGCTCATGTCCTCCTGTCATAAAATGAACCTTTCACGTTGACGTGTTGCTCATGTCCTCCTTTATTGCTCCTAATTAAATAAGGGAAAGTGTTATAGTTATATATGTCTGTATTTAATTAAGTATCAAACGAAGTTGGCAGCAGTTCTGCCACATAGTCATTAGAGAAACAAGAAACGTAACTGAATTGTTATAGAATGTCTCTTTGTGTAGTATGAAATAAACGAAACGTTCAATGCAGTAGTTACATCTTCAACCTAAAACGAGTAAATGTAGCAGGTTAGGCTAATTCGAGGCATAACACACGTCATAGCTGAATGTTATAATCAGTCGAACAGTTAAGCGTCTTAGCGCAGTGGAATCAAAAAGAAAGGACTAATTTCCATAAGGAGCTGTAATTTCTAATGAGAGAGACACTTTCCCGCTCCCGTGACACACAAGCCTCCTCCAGAAACCACTGCAGACGATATTTCAGTGCAGGTACTACGCCACGGTTCTTAGCGTCATCGGTGGTTAAAGTAGACTATGTTCCCTATCGAGAAACAATAGCTCTTTGCAACTTCTGGTCACTGTGACCACATATTTCAGTAATAATATCTGTCGCAATAATAGTCCAGAATTTGCGAAACATTTAATTTTATTATCTGCAGCGTTAGTGTCTGTATATACTCGTTGCCTTTCCTAAAAAAAACACACATGCATTTTAACTGAATTATATTTAAACCCAGATGTCGAGTTCATTTCACAAAAAGTCTTTCGATAACATCTGCTATAATTTAAACCCAATATTCAGCGACAATTTTTTATCCTTTTTAGTTCATTTTCATATGACGTAAATGATACGTTTTCTGTCACGAATATAAAAGGCAAAATTTATAATATATTTTTTGTTTTCAATTTTTTTTGTAGTGGTTTTAGCGTTAATAAAACACGTGCTATCCCAGATACAAAGTAAAGTTCACAAGTAAACAACAATAAGTTTGAAATCTAATTTTTCACGAGACTTAAAAGGTGTAGAAGAAACTGAAGAAAACACACAACTGACATATTGTCTGAAAATCACCATAGCGTGAAAAGCTTTGTTATGGTGAGAAACTGAGTAGTGTAAAACTAGGCAACTTTGTGACAACAGCGCGCTCCAGCTTTTTATGGTTAACTGTTGTAACTCAGGTCAACTTCCAACATACAATTCTGCTGTAGTGTGTTCTTGCATAGTGCTGCCATTAGTGATGGAAGCTACTAGTACGTGCATTACACTTAAGCTGCTCACAAAGCAATTTTGTTGACAGGTGGAAAAATGTGTCAGTAGATTTCTTGGAAACTTTCTGCTATTGCTGATAACTCTGAAGAGGTGACCAACTGAAGGAAAGTTGATTAAAATAAGTTACTTGTGCAGACTATTCTGTATAAGCGTTAAACTTAACAAATAACTTCTTCAGCCACTGTAAAGCGAAAAAAGCTCTCTCCATATATTATAGGGTAACTTTATGACAGCACACGTATCTGCAGAAACAAGTGTGACACTTAAAATTGTAGAAAACTCGTCTCTTTAAGGAAATTAAGGACATTCGTGAATGATTTAACGGAAAAAGACAAAGTTTTAATTCGCATTAAAGCTTGTTTTCTTAATATAACCTACAGCTGCTTAGAATATTGTATTAAACGTGTCGTGGCTTTGTTTTTTTCTCATACCGCTGAACTTATAAGTAGATTTATGTGTTTAATAACACAGTCACTGCCATATCGTATTTACAAGTAAATGTCTTACAGTTTAAACTAATTATCTCGCTTGGAGGTTCTGTGTTACAGGTAAATGTTGTAACCATCTTTCTTTCATACAGTTCCTGCGAACAGATGCGTAAATGAGTGTGTAGAAGTTATGTTTGATTACCTTACAAAATAAAGTTTAGTTTTTTTCCATTCTAATTTGGTTTCAAAGAGGCAAGGCCTACAATTATTTGGATTTTAAGAAAAATAGGAATCTCACCAAACTGGCAAACTTTGTGACAAATGTTTTTCTCTATATGGATAAAACAAAACTCATAAAACTGGGCAAATTTGTAATAAAACTATAACTATGTGTCGCGAGGAAACTCTAGGTCACACCATCTTAGCAGCAGATGAATTTAACTCTACTTTTCGTATCTCAGACCTCATATCCTGATCTGAGTGGTAACTTCGTGACAATAATATTTCATACTTCTAATATGTCACTGCACATAAAATGTGTCATACTATAAATATTTAAAAATAATGGTTGTAAAATTCCATATACTTGGAAATTAAGTCTCGTAGTACATAACTGTAAGAGGTTATGTTACAAAAAGTGCTAAGATTGCTAAAAGTGTCTAAAGTTGCCCAGTTTTACGGTAAGCATGAACTACCACACAGAACGAAGCTTTTTCACCGTTTTCAAGTTTATTATACTGATACTCATACTGTCGTATCCCCATTAAGACGACACAAAATGTTCCACGCCTAATTTTCTCTCTCTCTCTCTCTCTCTCTCTCTCTCTCTGCTTCTTTCTCACTCGCTCTCTGTTTATTTCATTTTTTAAAGAAAGGAAGGTGACTATAATATGAGTAATTTTTGAGCGTCTCCTTATAAATAGACAGTTGCAGTAGTGATATAATATCGGTGTTTTAAAGACACTTAAACACAGAAAAGACATTCAAAGGCTGCTGTAAAAATTTCATGACGTACACGTTATTGTAAATCAGTCACTAAATTAAATGCTGAATTGATAAACAATCTTATTTACTTTAGAAGACTAGAGCCTTGAAGTCTGTTTTTCTTTGCTTTTCTTTTGTATTATGTATATAGTCATTTTATTTCTACGAATCATTGTTGCTTTGGCATGGAATGCAGTGCTCATTGCACATGAACGTTATTAAGCAAAATAATCTCAACAGAATTAAAGTTTGAAGGAAATGTTCGGAACTAGTTCCATTGTTTAATCTTTTCACGAGATAGTTATGATCAAGCATCGATGTAACAAGTTTAGGATAACATACTGATTGTGAAGGTAGGGATAGTACTGGAAAAATCAACAACAGAGTGATAAATACATATGTAAAAAAAGAAATGTATTTATTTACAAGTTAAACAATACATTAACACATCGATGAGGGTGAGTTATATTCACCGTAGAATGGCATCACACTTTAAGATATGGCATGGGAATGTTGTAAAATAGTCCTTGGAATGCTTTATAAAATGCAGTGCAGTCATGATTGAAATGTTAATGTTGTAAGAAAAGAACATGAAATGATCTTTATATTATAGATATAATGCACTTAAAGTCGTTATCACGATCACGAGTTATCTACGGTGAGAAGCGAATGAATGAATGAAAAACTGAAACATTTTAGTGTAGTTAAAATGATAATGAGGCGAACAAATGCGGGTTGCGCTGAAAGGCAGATGGAAGCCTCTGAAATCGATGGAGAAATGAGAAGCTGCAGTCCTGTAGGTGCAGTGTTTACAGATGGCGGGAAAGCTTTCTGAAGCGAATATTCGTAGTCGGGGAATCTCTTTACATCATACCATAATGCATTCCGGGGTAGTTTTGGTACTGGTTGCCGTAGAGATGGCCAGGCGCTATAGGCTGGCCCCAATAGCCGTACCGATGCGGGTACCCTCTGTGTAGTGGGTTGACGGCCACTTTGGGTTGGTCATCTACCTCCGACGCGGATTTCGGTTTGCCAGCCGACAGCGGCGCCGGCGCGGCTGGCGGTTTGTCCTTTGCGGCCCCGGCAGCTGGCGGCGAAGACGCCGGTGGACTCGAGGCAGCTGAAGGCGGCGCAGGGCTGCCGGGGGCCGCAGGAGCCGGGATGCCAGCTTTCAGGACGCTGTTGGCTGCCGGAGACGGCGGCGCTCCTACGTCGTCCTTAGGCAACTCGGTGCCCGGGGGGACGGCCGGGTTCTGTGGGACGTACGGAGTGGTGGGCGGCGCTCCGGGTTTGGACTGCTTCGGCTCTGCTGACTTGTAGTAACTGGACTGAAAGTTGGCAGGACCGTACGGTGCAGTTGGGTAACCGTACGGCATCGGCTGGTACCCGAAGGGCACGAACGGGCTGCCGAAGGGCGCTCCGTAAGCGGGCGCCATCTGCGCTTCCCGGACGGATGAGTCGCTCTTCTTGGGATTCTCCAGGGGCAGGTTGACCTTCGTAGGACCGGATTTGCTGTCGCTGTGCTCGGAGCTCCCGCCGCTCGCCTGGCGCATCATCTCCGCGGATTCAGCCCCTTCGCGGTAGACAGGCGGTGGTGGTGGATAGTAGGGTGGCGGGTGATGGTGGTGGTGGTGGCTGGGGCGCAGGAACAGCTGCAGCAGCGCTAGGGGCGTCTGCGCGCCCGGAGGCGGCAGGTACCTGGGGTCTGCATAGCACGGCGCCGGCACGGGGAAATCCGGCGGCGCGTACGGGTAGGCGTGATAGGCCGGGTCGTAGACGCTGCGGGCCGAGGGGGAAGGCGACGCTGCCGGCTTCTCGGACGAGTCTGGAGTAGCGTTCGGTTTGCTGGCCACCGGCGAGGACTTTTGCTCCTCCACCGCGCGGAAATGTGGCACCAGGCTGCTGAGGCCCTGCAGAGCCGTGGACGCCGTAGCCGTGGCCGCTGCGGAGGAGGCCGAGTTCTGCGCCGACTGCACCGGCACTGGTAGCGGGTAGTAAAGCGGGGGCGGGGGATACGGCGCTTTGTAGTAGGGCGCCTTGTAGTAGGGCGAGTACGGGTACCCCGGATACGGCTCTGGCGCCGGCGGAAGAGGCTCCTTGGGCCCCGGTGGGTAAGGATACTCGTAATCCGGGTAGTAAGGATACGCGGGGCTGAACGGATAGGGCGGGACCGGGTTCTTCGCGTGGTCGGGCGGCTCGCAGATGATGAACGGCGACTGGCGCGGGTCTCGCGGCCGGACTTCGATACAGAACTGCTTGCACGGGCCGAAGGGAGGGCACGACTTTCTCACCCGCGACAGGCTGCCGTCCTGCGCCACGACGTCGGCGATGTGCTCGCTCTCGCCACTCTCGTCTCCGTCGGCGTAGCGGGCGTCGCCGGCTGCGGCGGGCACCGCAGCTTTGTTGTCGGCGGCGCCTTCGCTGTGGGCGACGGGGTGGACCGGAGCGACGGCGGCCCTGGCGCCGGCAGGGACGGCGGGGACGGCGTCGCCCGACGCGGCGTGGTCGGCGGCGGCCGCCTCTTCGCCGACGGCGGCGCTGTGGTGAGCCGACGCTGCGGTTATCAGCAGCAGCAGCAGCGCGGCGCGCGAGACGGAGCGCCGCATGGCTGTGGCCGGAGGTGCGGGGGCGGGCGTGTGGCGGGGCGTGGCCCGCGTGCCGCCTTATAGGCGGCCCGCCGCCTGCACCGTCGGCACAAAACCCGGCCGCTCCGGCTTTTCGGACGCCATCCCTCCGCCGCTGTCGGGCTGCGTGTCTTCCACAATGAATCTGTCATTGTTTGCTCTTATTCCTCCGTCGTCAGTTAGCCAGTGTAACATGTACATCAAACCTATATATATATATATATATATATATATATATATATATATATATATATATATATATATATATATATAAAATATATCTTATTCGCCACACTTTCGATATATTATCTGAATATTTAAGTTCAGCAACTGAAAACGTCTGTTAGCTACTCAGCTAGTAGTAGTATTCGTTGCCGTCCTGCATGACGAGTAGTGATTACTGTCAGCAGGACAATGTTTACAGGCGTTGATGCGTAGTCTGTCCGGAACATGACATTGCAACTAAATAAAAATAACGCTCCTATTAGCGGGTAAACAGCAACTGTATGACAGAAACTAGGCGCCTGCGGGTTTTCGAAGTATCAGCTTCCTTTTTAATTTTAGGTGGCATAAGCGAGAATAGCACTATGCAAAGAGATGGTTCAAATGGCTCTGAGCACTATGTAACTTCTGAGGTCATCAGTCGCCTAGAAATTAGAACTAATTAAACCTAACTAACCTAAGTATATCAGACACATCCATGCCCGAGGCAGGGTTCGAACCTGCGACCGTAGCGGTCGCTCGGTTCCAGACTGTAGCGCCTAGAACCGCACGGCCAAGCACTATGCACTATAGTGATAGTTTATTGTTAATACAGCATGCAGATTAATTTACTTGTCTTTTCCTAATATATACACTTGCTTGTCCATTATTCCTCAAGGTTCTCAGTCTTGATAAGATCTACAGACATTTGATTTGTGGGGCGCACAACTGCGCGGTCGTCAGTGCCCGTACAAAGTTCCAATTTTTACACAGTCCAATTTGTTCACAATCCAATCTAGCCATTGTCACGAATGATGATGATGATGATATGATGAGGACAACACAAACAAGCAGTCCCTGCACAGAGCAAATTTCCAATCCGTCCTGGAATCGAACCCGGGACCCGTGATCCAGGGCAGCAATGCTAGCCACTAGACCACGAGCTCCGAACAAAATCTACAGAAAGCTACGAATGAAAGAATGAATGTCTTCTACTTCTTCCTGATTCTATTAATATTTCCGTGTTTATCTTGATCGTTCCGTAGGTACTTATTCCCTTGCCTCGTATATATACAAAATTATCGACTTAAGAGGATCATTACGAATATTTCTGGAACGAAATCGCGATTCACGCCATATTTACACGAAATGGGAGTACACACAATGATTTAGAAAGCTAACTTGTACAGTAGCTTTAACAATGAACAAAAATATTATTGAAAAAGCCGTATATAATGTTCTTATTCAGACGGCACCTTTTTTTCTACTTGGAAACTGGCAGTAGATGTGATCTAAAACACAGTACAGGTTATTGTAGGAGTCCAATACAAATAGGATGCGAGTATTACACTCGACGACCTCACTACTTGAAATGACTCAGAAACAGACATAAACAAAGGAACAGCGTCAGGCGCTGAAGCAGATACAATCAGCGATATTAATAAACATACCCAATGGTAAGATAAGACAAATTTAAGAAACACAGAAATTGAACAATTGTCATTAAATATTTTAGTATATATAGAAACATCTTGCGTAATACATGTAATGTAAATGATATAAAACTGTTTATTAAGCTTACCTAAAATAATACCTCTAATGAAAATTATATGATTGGTTACTGAGCTTAGATAAAGGTTTACCTCACAGCGACACGAACACCATCCATACGACGCATGGAAATAAGGATATCAAAGATACACAAATCATGAACCGATTTGTCTTCTGTAAAGCACGTCTGACCTGTAGTAAGTGTAATATAAGAGTAATACAAATAGACGTTAGTTCAAGTAAATGTATTAAATGAATATTAAAGTCATAGTTTGTACGCTACGTCGAATGTGACAGGCTCGATGATTTGCCGAGCCCTCACACCCGATATAGCTACCTTGTGGGATCTCTAATACAAAGTCATGTACTTTGCTGTCATTTCTTATTTCTCCTTCTTAAAGTCAAGAATTTTGTTATCTTATACAGATTTCCTGAATTTACAATTTATCTGAAAGTTATAATGAATAAATAGTAAGCTCTTCTCTGCCATCTACACCAAAATTATTAATTTGAAGTATTTCCATTTTCTAATCACTTTTAAGTTACAAATTTTTAAATCTGCAATATTGTTAAACTCAATTAAAAATAAAGAGAAATCAAATAAGTTTCACGTTCTGTGTACGTACAATTTCATATTGTGAACACATGACCCGTCATTTGTAAATGGCAGCAAATAAAATAAAAAAATTACGCTCAACGAGTATTTTTCCATCGCATTAAAATCCCTACTCTGCCTACGAAAACAGTACGTATGCTTCTGCTATGTGTGTTAAAAATAACGCACGCTAACTGCGTCCAGTCCAGACCGGTTCACATAAAGAGAGATTTGAGAAGAAATACCCACGCAAGTTGCAGTAATACGGTGTTATGAGCCGTTCAGTGCTGTTAGTAATATCATTTACATTTATCTACAGGAAATGTTTAGCGATTCAATTCGAGGAAGCGGGTGGCCTGTTCTGCCCAGTCCAACCCTGGTGAAACATTTCTTTAAGGGATTGCGTTAGGAGGTCTACCCACTTCTTGGCAAAATGACTAAGCGGATCACAACTGTTAAGGAATGATCCCTGCATTTCTCTAAAGCCATTTTCAGGAACCACGGAATACCTATACCTGGACAGTAGTGCGACATCGTTAAGTACCTCTAACTAAACGACCTCACGGGTGAAACTTGGTTATCGAAGAAGATATCTGAACGTGACCTTGTCCCTTCCATTCGCCAATGAACAATTTGCGGAGTTAGTCCCTTGACTCTAAGATTCAGTGAGTCAATAGTTGCTTCCTATATTTTGAAACTCTGCAGAGCGTCTCATGTATATTTCGATATACTAACATTCCTGAGATACTCGTATATTGACCGGAACGGCTTTGACACTGTCGTTAGCCGTTACATTTTCTCAAGAATAAAACAAATCTTTTGGTATTTTATCTGATCCAACAGGTGCAGTCTTTGGTGTTTATATCTTTTTAGAACATTTTATTTTCTGCTTCCTTCGGCAGCTTTGCATTTGGTGTTAACAAACAGTTCCTTTGCCCTGTTCATTTATATCACCTATAATTCGGCTATACCTTAATCGTGCAGATAGTTACTTCTTTCATTTAATTTCCACCCCTTTTCATAAGGAATAATCACTTACTCATGAGTCACATGCGATACGGGATGTATCCTAAACGCAGGCAAAGCATGTAAAAATGAGAAAAAATATTTATAGCAATACGGATCCGGGAGCTTTTAATTAGCGAGTTATGTAACTGTCACGTTCTCTGTATTAATGAAGTTCTTGAAGTATGAGTCTACAGCTTGTAGATATTCGTACTGTTGGAAAGACGCTATGTATCGGTAACGATGAACTGACTGTAGTAAGACGTACTATCAGTTTGTACCACTAGACGTATACATTAATTTGTATATGTTGAGATGCGTGGTTGATCTCGTCCTACTTTGCATATCCAGAGGAAGTGAAAATTGAAATCTCCAAGGCAACGAATTTCATTAAGTCACTCTTACACGCTCCCTTACAAGATAAAATGCTGTTGGCCTAATTTTATCCATTTCATTGGTGATTTCTATTGTCATTTCCTTTGAATATGTTAAATGGGGCCTGATTTACGATGTATATTCACCTCTTTTTGTCAGCCACAATCACGTTTTCTTAACGCTGTTACTACCGGTTTGAACACGTACTGCAATTATCAGATTACCTTTTCTCTGCTATGAGCATCCAATGATCAGTAAACTCATTTCATGACAAGCAGTTGTTATGGTTACAGAAAGAGCCTTTCAACCAGCAGCTGAGAGTGCACTATTTTGAAACTTACTCGCAGATTAAAACTGTGTGCCGTCTAATTTGAATTTTGCGTGAGAGAGACTTTTTAGATCGTTCATGGGATAACTGTGACGGAGTAAAGCTTACCTCGTGATTGCAGTAAACGTGGGAACAAGTAGTGGCAATGTTAATAAAGAAATGGTTCTAAGCACTATGGGACTGAACATCTGAGGTCATCAGTCCCCTAGACTTAGAACTACTTAAACCTAACTAACCTAAGGACATCACCCACATCCATGCCCGAGGCAGGATTCGAACCTGGCACCGTAGCACCAGCGCGGTTCCGGACTGAAGCGCCTAGAACCGCTCGGCCACAGTGGCCGGCGTTAGTAAAGAATACAATTGTACATGATAAATATAACTTATCGTCATCGGAGATAGAACAAAGGTGTGATAGGACAAGGATAGGGAACAAAATCAGAAGTGTCATTTTTCAGTTAAAGCATCCCAGCGTTCGCCTCAGACGATTTATGGATACCACAGAATCGTGAGTCTGGATGGCCAAATATGGTTTTGACGCTTCTTTCGAACTCTAGCTCTCCACTGACATGGATATTGTGTATGGAACTGCGCTCGGACATATGCATTGCAGTACGCAAAACCGCCATCGTGTGTAAAGGAAGGCATTTAAGAATATGTAACTTCCTGGCAGATTAAAAGTGAATGCTCATAGAGATTCGAACTCGGGACCTTTGCCTTTTGCGGGCAAGTGGTCTACTGACTGAGCTACCCAAGCGCGACTCATTACCCCTGCCCACAGATTTACTTCTGCCGATACCCGGTCTACTACCTCCACTGCAGAGTGAAAATTTTATTTATTTCAGTACAATTCCACGGGGCCAGCAGCACACTGGTTACAACAGTTATGAACTACGAAGAAGCGTTTGTAAAAATACTCAGACTTTATTATTATTAATGAAAATGCTTACAATGTGCAAATACAAAAAACTTCAAACACAAATACTAACCTCAGTTACATTACACTAGTCCAAGTCTTATTACTAATATTGTTCTTCTTCTGCAATTTTTTGCATGGTGTCTTTCGCAATGTTCATTGCATAGTTCGCACACGCAGTCTTCATTCTCCTGGTGGAAACTATTTTTTGGCATAACTTTGAGGTATAACCACGTGTTGCTTATAGTGTCGCTACATGTCGGAGTTCGTAGTTTAAATGTTTAAATTTTACTCTCATTATGACTTCGGCTGAGTAGAAGTCGTTCCAGAGAGAGTTGTTTTTTCCTGTGAGTATCTGATGCGAGCTTTAGTAGGTCATGGTGTTTGACACGAGTATCTTCCCGATGCCCAGGATTCATTTCATACAGTGGGATTTTATTTTCTCTAATGTTACGAGGTCATTGACTTTTACTTTGTCCCAGATTACGTAGATCCCATAAGTCGCTATTGGTGTTATGGCCGTTTAAAATAGCATAATTGTCGTTTTTGTTGAGAGTTTTCAGGCTGTTGTATGTTTATTGCTGCTGTTGCTCTTTCTTTCCTTTGAATGTTGAATGATATCAGTATTGTTTGCAGAGTAACTCCCAGAGATTTGTATTTTAGTACCATTTCAAGCAGTTTATTTTGAAGGGCCAGAGTGTCTTTTGGTGAGGGTTACCCAATAATTCTGAAAATCACCTCTTTGATTTTGTTGTGGTCTGCTTGTAGGTCATTTTCCAGAGTCCATGACGTGAGTGTTTAGCACCTTCTGTAACTCTTCTTTGTCTTCTGGACCTATTACCACGTCACTCGCATAAAGTATGAGTGTTCCTGAGCTGTCCAGAATGATCTTTTTGATATATGCTATCGTGATGATGAACAATGTCGGACTGATTGGGTCCCCTTGCAATGCTCCATTTGTTTGCGTTAAATTCTTCGATACGGTGATATCATCAGATATCTCGATGTATCCTCGCATGTCTGAAAGTACTTTTGTTATTGGTGTGTTTCACCAATTAGCAGGCGAAGTTTTCGGATGAGGGTTTCCTAGGACGTACGCAAATGAGACCGCAATCATTATATCTCGTAATTCAGAAGCTTTGTATACGTGAAACCGTGGCTACATACAGACTACTTTTCTTCTTATTTTAACAAAATGAGACCGATTAACATTTTTTCCGGTACTGCCAGTAGGCACACACAGTAGTGATCCTTTTGAAACCCACACCGATGCCACTTAGATGACTCATCAGACTGACGACCGCCGGTTTACGAAGTGCAATGCTTCACCCAACTCTCGAACAATGCTCGACTCCTGGAATGAAACTGCCACTTTGCGGTAGAATGCCGCGTCATACGGAGAACTATTGATAACTGTGTGCAGGAGCGAGTCTCGATCATGAAACTGTTTCTTTGACAAATAAGTTTTCTACGTACCGAGCCATCGCATTACGCCAGGTGGTTCAAAGGGTCAGCTCGTAGGTACCTCACTGCTTCGCTTTCATACTTCACGGAGACTCTCAGGTCTAGGAACCCTTGGAATATTGCGAAGAATGGGATAGCCACGACGTATGGCTGTTTTCAGAATTAACATTTCTTCCTGTACAGAAAAAAAGCTAGATTCTAGCCTTTAGTTAACCTGCTACACAATTTCTAATTTGATTTTAAGTGACGAGTGTTTCCTTTTATCAATCACACGTTATATTGAGACGGGGAACAGAAAGCAACGTATATTGCCGCTTGTCAAATATACATTGATTAAGATGTTAGTTTACTACATAGATAGGTCATGAAACAGAGTTAGGGGAGCACACTACTTCTCATAGGCCAGTGGTAAGAACGTTTGCATAATTTACTTCAGGAGCATAGAGAAATAAGGACAAACGTTGTGACAGATGTTAAAGAGTGTCATCAGAATAGAAACATTCGTTCCATAAACGCCCAGGACCTTTTTTAAAAAAAGAAAAAAAAGAAGAACATAGACACAAACGAGTCAATTACGTACTACTTGTAAACGCAACAGCTAGTGAATCAGTGTGACGTAGGTGAGTTGGTAGTCTCCGTGAGGAGCGAAGCGGGCAATCATCACAAGTCAATAAGTAGTTAGTGAAGCGACGGCTCAAACGTACATCATGGCGATACCGAAGTAAAATGAAAGCGTCACCAACTGTTTATCACCACAGATGGCAAATTGCATTGAGAAGATTATCCAGAAGACTAGTCCATCGATACGATAAAGAGTCCCAACGTGCATATACTTTCTATGCATATATGGAATGTCTTTCACAAAGAACTAGTAGTGTTATACATATAACTTTAATTCTGAAACATGAAAACAACGGTTTCCAGCCGCATGGAGATACCTTGTCCTTTTTTTATCATTTCATTGAAATATTGTAGAGAAGTCAACTGTTATTTTAATATGTTTGTGGTGAAATTGTGAATTACATGAACATTATTTCTAAGGCTGTAGAAACGTCATAAAGACGGGGGTGGTACATCGAGGTAGTGCGTAAAACATCTAATTACCAAGATCAGCAGCAGGTGAGCTACGAACTGTGACAGAGAACGCAGATGGGAAGCCTTTTGCGAAATCTTAGCACATGTGAAGAGAGTTCTCATCAGCGAACATTTCTCCATCATGAAACCTGTGTTAAGATTTTCCTCTGATACATGCAAATATCTCTGCATTTAATTACGCACGAAATAATTTTGCCATAGTTATTACTTAACGTTTGATGTTATAGTTTATACTCACAAAATCAAACGGGAAGGTTCGGTTTGAAAATCAGTGTCACCATTATCAATTCCATAATGCTGAACACATATTCCTACATACTCCTTTATTCCGTGAAATCTAGAAAGAGAAGGAATATTCCGAAACGTTCGAATTGGCGTCGTACTTGTGGTCCGATTCTCTAACCTCACATCCAACACGACTGCGTGGTTTTTATTCTTTGTGAACAAAAACAGTAAAGGAAAATGAGACTTCTATAGCTGTAGAGAAACCACATTCTATTAATGTCAAGCTCTAACATTACCGTAAACTTGCCGGCCGCTGTGGTCGAGCGGTTCTAGGCGCTTCATTCTGGAACTGCGCGACTGCTACGGTCGCAGGTTCGAATCCTGCCTCGGGCATGGATGTGTGTGATGTCTTTAGGTTAGATAGGTTTAATTAGTTCTAAGTCTAGTGTTTAGAGCCATTTGAACCATTTGAATCGTAAACTTTTCTAAGTATGTATTGAAATTTCTGGTCACTTACCATCGCTCGATGCATTCGCATCATTTCAAATACGATCTTCAGATTTTACTAGTATCATACTTGCCAGAGATCTGATAACCCATATTGTAGTTTCCATACTTTACCGTGAATAAATGACACGGTCTCATAAGAGTAAAACAATTACTGGGAAGAGATA
The DNA here is from genome assembly GCF_021461385.2 of Schistocerca piceifrons. Classification (NCBI taxonomy): domain Eukaryota; kingdom Metazoa; phylum Arthropoda; class Insecta; order Orthoptera; family Acrididae; genus Schistocerca; species Schistocerca piceifrons. The sequence goes on along the minus strand of NC_060138.1, from coordinate 329,056,062 downwards.
TCAGTTTGAGGCAGATTTACGCATGCTTCCATAGCTTTATATTCACGGTGTCCTGTAAATTGCCAGACCGGGACAGGCTCAGATTCTCGTCTTTATCGCTCGAGTAATTAATTTTTGTGCCCTCATAGAATCTCTGTAGATGTAAAAAGAAACACGACCGCTGAAGTTGGGCATGTGGCGCGGTACTAGTCCGACAAATATAAAAATAAAATGTCATTCAGCAAATGGTTTCGTGTTTTCCTTTTTTGGGTTGTGCAAGTATTTTAGGGGTTGAAGATAGAGACGGAATCCACGTAGTATTCCTGTGGAACGCACATTGACTATTACTAAAAAATCAGCTCTTTTAAAGTAGAACATGGTTCCACTCTGAAAACGTGATCTCACATGGAGTTTATTTCAGAAAAATTGCGTATCTTAGCTACAAGACGTTCTATTGTTCTGTATTAAACACAGGTGTGTTTGCTGCTTCTCTTTTCTTTGGTGTAGGTCACTGCAATGACTTAAATCCGCGAATTATGCATTGTTTGAGAAAACGTTTCTGGACACCGTTCCTGTTCGTTCCAAAGATATCAGAAGTGTAAACGATACTCTGTGAGACCTGTTGACATCACTATAGCGTTTAATTGAGAATGCCTCTCCATTAAATCCCGGGACGACTGAAAGACGAAGGTTTTAGTCGAGTTTGTCTGGCACACGACTGATTCTCATTCATTTCAAAGAATTTCGACGTTGTTGAACTTAGGACTTTGAGCGGGCCTGTACAGCAAACACGCTTGGTCTTCTTTGAAGAAAGATGCAGTGATCGTTGTTTTGTAGACAGGAATATTATCAAATTAGTACAGAACAGTAGCAATACGAAAATGTTACCGCAGAATGTGAAGCGTGCAATTGTCGAAAAATGTTTCTCAAATATCTGCGTTCATGCCGTCATCGTCGAAGACGGAAGATCCTATTCCAGATCAGGAACAGCAGACACAGAGACACAAACCACCGTCACTTTATTTCACTGTCGTCACAACACACACATGTAGATATCATGGGATCAATTTTTCGATGACGAGCGCTGCGAGTTTCATTGTTGTAGATAACTGATGGCAATTGAAATATTCAGTTCTAAGGTGTTTTATTTAAAAAACACGTGTGGTTTCGGCCTCATACAAGGACACTTCACGGCGACGTGTAACCCTATTCGTCAATCCATAAAAACTTCTTACACTGATTTACTAGTCTGTTTGCAAAACTCCAGTGTTGTTCTTCATTTGTTCTTCTGTACAACAGTATGTCGTGAAACCCGAGTCCTTTCGCCTTTTAACAGATCATTCTGTCACTTAGCTATATAGCTGGTTGGTGGTTCAAATGGCTCTGAGCACTATGGGACTCAACTGCTGAGATCATTAGTCCCCTAGAACTTAGAACTAGTTAAACCTAACGAACCTAAGGACATCACAAACATCCATGCCCGAGGCAGGATTCGAACCTGCGACCGTAGCGGTCTTGCGGTTCCAGACTGCAGCGCCTTTAACCGCACGGCCTATATAGCTGGGTTGCAATGGAAAGACGTAAATCTTCTGCTTCTGATGATTAGTTCACACAGAGAGCTGTGTAATTTGAAGGTTAGTATCAATTCTTTAACTTACGAGTTTCAGAGTTTCCCCGTATAGCTCTGCTTCAGAGTAAACGCTCCTGGGCATGTGCAGCTCCTCTGAAAATTCTCTGTCGGAATGCTCAAAGTTATGGACCTCTACCACTTTCTTACCTACATCGATTCATTATTAGAGAGAATGTTTCTATGGTGTTGACGCTTTGCACCATCTGTTATATACTTTCAAATAGTTGGATGTAAGGAAGAGCGCTTACTCGGGGCCCTACATATGTGTGACTCATGATCTCCGTACTTGCTCAAAATCAATGGGCAAAGCAAGTACACAAATGAGTACGAAATTTTATAGAAACATTAAATATGCGATGTAAGAACATTTCTGTCCTAAACGTGTTGCACCATACAACACGAAACCTATCGCTGTTTCCTGGAAACAATTTTAAGGCTATTCACCTTAGAAAAATAGTAAAAGAACTGGTCAGAGTAAGTCTATTCTAAAAATTTTTAATGTACGGAAAATTTCTGTACTTGGAGAGGTATGTCTTAACTGTGATAGACCAGTAATAAGTTTTCGTCCAAGTGACAAGTTAATGGTAGTTTAATAAAAAAATCAAATAAAGAACGCCTCGTAAAAATGCTGAAACTGAGATACATAAGAATATTTAAATGTGCAGAAGCAAACGCTGTACTGTGTACCGATGAAAGGCACTCTTTGGTGTGTTGCGGCAGAAACATAGTTGCGAAAACCTCGAGTCGGATTATGATGCACGAATGGATTATTTATTTGGCGTAATGCTGCCCGCAAAAGGTAAAGCTTGGAGTACCATTTCGACATTATAGTTTTAATTTTTTCCATGATGTGACTTGTCGATGCTAGTGAATAAACGGAGTAAGTAAAACTCCACCTCTGCCATGATGACATTTATTAATGCTGCTACAAGTTTCGGAGGAATGAGCCTCTGTCTTCAGGCATTTCTGTAGGTTTAACTTTTAATAAGTTTCAACATCGTCGTCACCACACCCGGTATTTCTGTTATGTTATACAGAGAATGTATTGGCCAGTGGTCTTGTAACTAAGTATTATTCCTCGCAATTACTTTTTTGCAGAATATAATTCTCAGACAATGATAAAGACTGCCGGAGATTTCGGCTTGCAAGACAGAACGTAACAGAGGTTCGATAAATAGTCGCGTATCGGTGCTAACTTTTATCTGCGCATTCCGCGTGAAAAAACAGAGAACTAACAAGGGCAGGGCGATTGTGCGTGCCCATATTATTCGACATGTTTTGTCTTCACAGTCAACTGTGCCAAACACGGTTCATAATTCCTACATGCGTATCTTAAAAGCCATTGTTATGATAGCTAGTTTGTTCATTAATTCTCAAAAAGTGATGCAACTTTGCCAGAAGGAACGTTGTTGAAGGTATTTATAGTCAAAAGGAGCTTGCAACGTAGCCGATATCGTGCTGTTTGCACAAAAATCAGTCAAGTCACATTTCAAGCAGAAGCTATGCAACATACATAACTTACTTCTTTATTTATTTACTTGATTATTTTCCTGGAGAAATTAAGACTGTCAGGCGCCCCTTTTAGGTCGGATCAGTGGTCTCATATTTTACAATATACAGGGACACATAATGACGTGGGAGTACATGAGAGAATGAAATGATTTATACATGGTGAGTCACTAACTATAGCCACCAAGAATAACTCCGAAAGTATAATAGGAGCTGAAAAGTTTGTGGGAGAAAAGCAACAACGGGGGCCATAATATGACGTTGGTTTTTTGTTTGTAGGTGGGATCGCGTCAGAGATATGAAGATCAACTTTTTTTTAAAAAATGGGATGCTATAGTTTGGTACTTATTTTCTGATAGCGGCTGGCGAGACAAATTCGACAATGTGTAACAGTAAGGTCTTTGAAGGTCAACGAAGGTCGAAAAGGTGGCATGGACGTCCATTTGCAGGTGTTCGAAGTGATGGCCATTGGTATCAATGTAATGCTGTAATCTTCTTATCATGTATTGAGTGGTATTCCTTAACACACCGGTACTTATCGAAGCACAAGCTCTGACAACTCTCTCTCGCATATCTTCAGGTGTAGTTGGAACGTCTTTATAAACAAGGTCTTTTACGAATCCCCACAAGAAAGTATCCAGAGGCGTCAAGTCTGGCGAACGAGCCGGCCATGACACATCTCCGCGTCCAATACAGCGATTTGAGAATTGTCTCTGCAACTCATTTCGAGCCTACAGTGAAAAATGTGCCGGACACCCATCGTGTTGATGCCAAGTTCTGTTCCTTGTTCCTAAAGCTATTGCTTCCAATAACACTCACGTTTCTTGCAGGAATGTGGTGTACTAACTACTATTAAAATTTCCTTCGGTGAAATAGGGGCCTATAATTCTGTCCTCCAGAATCCCACACCATACATTCATCGACCACGGATTTTAGTGTACAACTTGCAGCAGCCAACATGGATATTCAGTTGCCCTGTAATGCATGTTATGCAAATTAACATTTCCATGGTTCATGAATGTAGCCACGCCAGTGAATAAAATCAAATTAATAAATGTGTCAGCCCTCTGAATCTGAAGTTGAGCCCATCGGCAGAATTCATGCAACGCATACAATCCATACCAGTTAATTCTTGGTGGAGACTGATATGGTAAGGATGATATTTACGGCGATGCAGACCACGAAGAACACTACTCTGGCTCATGCCACATTCTCTTGCGATTTGACGCGATTTAACAAAAGGATCTCGAACCACAGTGGTACCAATTTCCCTTTCCTCGTTAGTAACTTTCCTGTGCCGGATATGTTTCCGATGCGTCAAAGATCCAATGTACGACGTGTAGGGTGAGTACGTTGAGGATACCTTTCAGCATATAAGTCTCTAGTTCTCACTGAATTTCGTTGGCATTCTCCGTACATGAGAAGCTTATGGACTTCTTCTTCGAAGGAATACATCATTCACATTCGCTTGATTGGACGACACTAGTCTTACCGTTTCTATTGGTGTTGTATTGTGAAACGGTCTAATGTCAGTGGCACGTAAGATAGATACGCCGTATTCGGCGAATATTTACTCTTTGCACGATATACGAGAGAGAATTGTCAGAGCATGTGCTTCGATAAGTGCCAAAGTGATAAGGAATACCACTCTAGCCATGACAAGAGCATTGCAGCACTGCATTGATACCAATGGTCATCACTTCGAACACCTTCTGAAAATGGACGTTCGCGCCACCTTTGTGACCGTCGTTGACCTTCAAAGACCTTACTGTTACACATCACAGGATTCGTCTCGATAGCCGCTATCAGAAAATAAGTACCAAACCATAGCATCCCATTAAAAAAAAGGTTGACCTTCATATCTCTGACGCGACCCCACCTGACAACAAAAAACCAAAATCATATTATGGCCCCCGTTGTCCCATGCAACATGTGTCCCATAAAATTTTCAGATACTATCATACTTTCGGGGTTATTTTAGGTGGCAATAGTTAGTGACTCGTCCTGTATAATAGTTGCCACATTACTAACACATGACGACTTCAGAAAGTAAGTTACAAATATCGGCTCACGCTAAAACCATCGCGCAGAAAGAGTAGCGCACTGTCAGAACAGAGCACACGTTCTGAGTTTCGTGCAGACACAGTTGTGCTGTGGTACGGATAACAGTGCACAGTAGCGTGCGCCTGAAATGTCGCGGCAGCTGCATACGCGTAGAAAAGTTGAAGTACACGATCCCTGTGGGCAAGACATCTAAATCTGACACAAATTCACCCCGTGAAATTCTGGCGACCAAACGGAACGTCGCATCTAGTCGTAGTACAATGGTGCCAACAATCTGGCCTAGACGCATAGACGTAAGTGATGCTGATATTCCACCACACGATCTTGTACCTCAGGATTACCATACTTTCGGCGAGCTGAAAGAACGATGAGAATGTTTGCAAAGCGGTTCTTGAATAGCTAAGTCAAGGAGCGGATTTCTGTCGTCGAGGAATTGAACGACAGGTACAAAGTTCCAACTGTTGTTTGCAGAAACTTGGTGACTATGTTGAAAAACAATGCCATGTGTCTGTATCACATTGAAATAGAGTGCAGCGTTGAATAAAAATTACTTGTCCTGCCTAAAAAGTGTAACTTATTTTTTTGAAGTCCTCTCCTATTACAGTAGGGACGGTACAAAATCTAAACGTGTAGCAAGAAGCGAAATGACAAAAAGACAAAAACGAAAGAGGGAAAGCAAATTATTCGTGTGGGCAAGTGCCCACCTATCATAAATAACGGTATCAGATGGCGTTAACTCCATGACACACTGCGGAGAAGCTGGATATTGGTGCAAAAGCTTGAGGTCACCAACTTCACACAGCCACAGTTTCTACTATCTCTGGCCCATACTGACGAAACTTTCATGCATTTCCACGTTTTGAGCCGCCTATTTATAGGTCAGAAACCACCGCACTCTTACTGCCTATTAGCTACAACATGAATAATGGAAGGACGGTGGGAGGGGCAATAAATTTCCTTCTTGTCGAATAAATAAAAAATGAAGTAACTACGTCATTTGATTACAGTAGATCTTGCTTAATAAATATGTTTTCTCAGTTCGTTCTGAACGTCGGATGTATGTAACATGGTTTGCATCAGTCTTTGGGGTAGACAGTACACGTAAAGCTTTTGGAGGTGGGGTCAGCAACAAAGAACCAACCGACAGAAATTATGAAAAAAAATTGAACAATTACTGCACCTCATAAGGTGCCAAAGGTAACCCAGAAGAGCAAGATTCATTTTCGCAAAGAGTATTAGAATAACCAAAAATTATAGATTTCAGGACACTGAGGCCAAAAAAATACAAAGCAATAGACACGTACAACCCTCAAAAAAACAAGTAATTGAAGAAAGATGTTAGGTGTTAGAACCAAACTTAAGTAAAATGGTGACAGATAACTTCCATTACCCTGAAAGGTAAAATTTGATAACAATTGTATTTCGGCTAAAGTGTGCTATGTGGTACAGAGAGTACCTATACCGAAATAAATCGAAAATAGAATGATATCTGGAACATGCTGGTTCATTTATCAGTGTAATACGTTCAAGGTTAAAATGAACACTTTTATTGTAGAGTGGTGAGGGATTTAGGACTGTGAGCTATTAAAAGGCGATGTGTTACCTTATTTTTATGTAGATCGTGGGAGGAAGTAAAAGCCGTACCGAATGGTGTAACAACTTCGATTCTGAAACAGGCTCAACAATGATGATTCAGCCCAACAGTGGATATATCGCACATGACTCACATCTCTGTTGTATGGAATGTTGTTGTGTAGTGGACCGGAGAAGACAGAAAACTTCTGCAAAGCTGTGGATGTGTGTAATGATATGCTCTGTAAACTCGAAGTCAACAGGATGCAAAGGAAATATCCTGACAGAAACTGGACATCAGTATGTGCATATACATCCAAGAAACATTTAACTCTTTAAAGAACAGCCAACTTAGTATCAAGTAGCGAATAGCGACAAATGAAAAATTTAACTCAGTGAAACTAAACGAAACTAGAGACTGTTCAATGTGCGAAGGAAAAAACTATTTGGAGCGCAGATTTCTGTGCATCAAATACGAGCGGATATGCCTGTGAAAAATTATATTTAGTTTTGTGAGTAGAACAGACCCACAGATATTGGAACTTTAAAAATCAGAGAAGGGACATTATCCACAACAAAACAAACTTCAATACTGCGGCTGATGGGGAAACTTTGTGCACCTCATTATTAGTGAAAGCAGCCAACAAGTGCCGACTTCTTTTTAATTTTTTTATTACGTCGCTTTCTTTCTGTTTCTCCGCGCGGTACAAATTTTGCAATTTATTTTAAACTAACTTATCGATGAGCCAGAGACTTGAAGTTTTCAACACAGCTCAGAAATTGATGACAACGCGATACCCAGAACGCGATATTAAATCTCTTTCGTGTCTGGTGTAAGGCGGAGGGTGCTTTGGCACCAGTGCTATTGCCCCATGTTCCTGTTCCAGTTGCAAATGTTTTGCAGTAAGAACTATTGCCGGTAAACCTCCTTGTGAACTCGATTTTTCTCTAACTTTTACCTTAAAGGATATTTTGCGAGATGTACATAGGAGGGAGCAATATATTGGTTCACTCAGATGAAGAGGAACTTGAGATAAACATCGAATTTACCACATGCTTGCTCTAATCTCAATATGTTTGAAATCGATTCAAAAATTTCACACTCACAAGACTAAATGACAGAAAATAATCAGCACGTAATGAATTGTGGAAAGTCGGTCGTAATTAATTTATTGACGCTTTGCGACACATTGTCATCAGAACATTATCATCACAACATACCAAACTAGGCTTCTCTGAATTCGATACTAGACTTAATATATGTATATGTATGAGCTGTTTGCAGTGCCTTATGTGCCCACTGCTGAGTGGCTGTGTAGCTCGTTCTTGTCTTCTTTCTATGTTCTAATGATAATGTGTCGCAACGCGTCATAAATTAAATTGCCATCGCCTTTCTGCAATTCATTAAGTACCAGTTCTGAGCTATCGCCTATCTCACATATGGAAGTATTTATGTATTAAGGGCAGAAAATAATTATATAAATAAAACAAATTTTTTAATGTAATAGGTTTTTTAAATGGACTAAAAAGTATAAAAGAATTAGTCCTAGCCCCATACTAACTCCATACATATAGTAATGGAAATTTGTGACTGTGAATTTTTAATAGCTATGAAGAGACGTGTAATATTTAAAACGAAAAACGTGGGACGCAAGCAACAGATAATGGAGAGGAGTTTAAAGAGCAGCTGTCTTTGAGTAAAATCACACACAGTTCATGTCAAATGCAGTGCAATAAAATTGTTTGTTCCTTGGGTGAACTATTCTTGCATCAGTTATCTATTGTACGAGCCCCTTGCTTTTCGTTTAAATTATGCAAGTATGGTCATAGATGTTAAAAGTTCACAAGCAGAGAGTCTCAGGACTCTGTATGAGATTAGGAGTCTGTATGGGGCTACGAGAAATTATTTTATACTTTTTAGCCCGTTTTACAAGCCGTTTTTGTTTAAAATAATTGTTGTTGTTGTTGTTGTTGTGGTCTTCAGTCCAGAGACTGGTTTGATGCAGCTCTCCATGCTATTCTATCCTGTGCAAGCTCCTTCATCTCCCAGTACCTACTGCAACCTACATCCTTCTGAATCTGTTTAGTGTATTCATCTCTTGGTTCCCTCTACGATTTTTACCCTCCACTCTGCCCTCCAGTACTAAATTGGTGATCCCTTGATGCCTCAGAACATGTCCTACCAACCGATCCCTTCTTCTAGTCAAGTTGCGACACAAACTCCTCTTCTCCCAATTCTATTCAATACCTCCTCATTAGTTATGTGATCCATCCATCTAATCTTCAGCATTCTTCTGTAGCACCACATTTCGAAAGCTTCTATTCTCTTATTGTCTAAACCTACTTATCGTCCATGTTTCACTTCCGTATAGGGCTACACTCCATACAAATACTTTCAGAAGAGATTTCCTGACAAATCTATACTCGATGTTAACAAATTTCTCTTCTTTAGAAACGCTTTCCTTGCCACTGCCACTCTACATTTTATATCCTCTCTACTTCGATCATCATCAGTTATTTTGCTCCCTAAATAGCAAAACTCCTTTACTACTTTAAGTGCCTCATTTCCTACTGTAATTCCCGCAGCATCACCCGATTTAATTCGACTACATTCCATTATCCTCGTTTTGCTTTTGTTGATGTTCATCTTATATCCTCCTTTCAAGACACCGTCCATTCCGTTCAGCTGCTCTTCTAGGTCCTTTGCTGTCTCTGACAGAATTACAATGTCATCGGCGAACCTCAAAGTTTTTATTTCCTCTCCATGGATTCTAATTCCTACTCCGAATTTTTCTTTTGTTCCCTTTACTGCTTGCTCAATATACAGATTGAACAGCATCTGGGATAGGCTACAACGCTGTGTCACTCCCTTCCCAACCACCGTTTCCCTTTCATGTCCCTCGACTCTTATAACTGCCATCTGCTTTCTGTACAAATTGTAAATAGCCTTTCGCTCCCTGTATTTTACCCCTGCCACCTTTGGAATTTGAAAGAGCGTATTCCAGTCAACATTGTCAAAAGCTTTCTCTAAGTCTACAAATGCTAGAAATCTATTTTCTAAGGTAAGACGTAGGGTCAGTATTGCCTCACGTGTTCTAACATTTCTATGGAATCCAAACTGATCTTCCCCGAGGTCGGCTTCTACCAGTTTTTCCATTCGTCTGTAAAGAATTGGTGTTAGTATTTTGCAGCCGTGGCTTATTAAACTGATAGTTCGGTAATTTTCACATCCGTCGACACCTGCTTTCTTTGGGATTGGGATTATTATATTTTTGTTTAATTAATTATATTAAAATCAAAGAGAGTATGAGAATTTAAAAACTGCGAAACCGTTCAGATTACATAGAAATTATTGTACAATAGAAAAAAATACCAAAAAAATATTTTCACGATTGAAGAGGTCACACTATTGCTATTACACGTATTTTAATTAAATTTTTAATCTAGCAGTGAAGCTTTGTCCAGTTCGGCGACGGCGAGACTGTCAGCAGCAAGGCAGGGCGAGACACGGAAGTCCGACTGAGCCGCCGGGCCGGGCACGCAGAACGCAGCGTCAGCCGCCGCACGGTGGATCAGGTTCGGCACGCCCGCCGTGTCCCCGGGTTATCGACACCCAGACACCCCGCCAGCATTCCGCAGTAATCACGAGCCCAACTTCCGCTGAGGCGGCAGCGGCTGCGCACGCGCCACGGCCTCAGACAGGTTTCGGGACAAGAAAAACCTGTCATCTCATTTGTTACCCGTCTTGAGACCACTGCTCAATTTACCAAGACAACTCCGTGACTTTACAAGTCGTGTCAGAATTTTCGTACGAGTGATAGTCATACTCTTTTAATTATCAGCCCGAAAAATTCAAGTCCGTGAAACTGTGTGGTCTTCGTGTACATCTATACTCCGCAAGCCACCTCGCGGTTTGTGGCGGAGGGTACTTTGTCTACCACTCTCATTTACCCCTTCCTCGTTCCAGTTGTCAATAAACTGCGGGAAAAACGATTGCTGGTAAGCCTCCGTTCGAGCTCGAATCTCTCTAGTTTTATCTTCACGATCTTGTCACGAGATATACGAAGCAAGACGCAATGTATTTGATGATTTTTCTAGGAGCGTAAGCTCTCGGAATCTTAACAGTAAGCCACACCGTGATGCAGAACGCCTGTCTTACAATATCTACCACTGGATTTGGTTGATGATCTCTGTGACGCTTTCGTGCTCACTAAATGAAGCTGTACTGAAACGTGCTGCTCTTCTTTGGATCTTCTCTGTTTGCTCTATCAGTACTTAAAGGGTACGGATCCCATATTGACCAGCAATATTGAAGCATTGGTCGAATGGGGTTTTGTAAACTACTTCTTTCGTTGTTGTTGTTTTTGTCGTCTTCAGTCCTGAGACTTGTTTGATGCAGCTCTCCATGCTACTCTATCCTGTGCAAGCTTCTTCAACTCCCAGTACCCACTGCAACTCACATCCTTCTGAACCTGCTTAGTGTATCCATCTCTTGGTCTCCCTCTACGATTTTTACCCTCCACGCTGCCCTCCAATACTAAATTGGTGATCCCTTGATGCCTCAGAACATGTCCTACCAACCGATCCCTTCGTCTAGTCAAGTTGCGACACAAACTCCTCTTCTTCCCAATTCTATTCAATACCTCCTCATTAGTTATGTGATCTACCCATTCAGCATTCTTCTGTAGCACCACATTTTGAAAGCTTCTATTCTCTTCTTGTCCAAACTATTTATCGTCCACGTTTCACTTCCATACATGGCTACACTCCATACAAATACTTTCAGAAACGACTTCCTGACACTTAAATCTATACTCGATGTTAACACTCTTTCGTTGATGGATTTCATTTCCTGATGACTGTTCCAAAGACACTGTCTGCCATATGCATTTCCTGCCATTAGTTCTGTGCTCTCGTTCCACTTTAAATCGCTCCGTACTCCAAGACATCTTTTGGAAGTAACTGCTTCCAGTGACTGTTCTGCAATCGTGTAATCATACAATAACGAGTCCTTCTGTCGTTGTATATGCAAAGCGTCACATTTGTTGTCTCTCCCTGCACCAAACGTCGATCGTCGATAGATCTTCCAGCGTTTCGCTACAATTTTCTAACGTTGCGACTTCACAGATGACAACATCGTCATCCACGAAAAGCCTCATGAAACTTTCAGTGTTGTGTACTAGGTCATTCACACATATTTTGAAAATTGAGGGGTCTATAATATTCCTTTGGGGTACGCCCGAAGTCATTTTGCGTCCGAAGGTTACTCTCCATTAAGAATTACATTAAGAATGACATGTTGTGTTCTTTTTGCCAGAAATTCTTCAGTCCAATCACGCAGTTGGTACGAGGGTATTTCGTTCATTAGGCGGCAGTATATGAAGTATATGCCTTACGGAAGTGAAGGAACACGACATCTATTCGGGCGCCGATATCTACCTACTTCTTGGTCTCGTGGACGAACAGAGTGAGCTGAGTTTCACACGACCGTTGATTTCGGAACCCATGTTGATTCCTGTGGAGGAAATTTTCGTTCACCAAAAATGCTAGTCGTACTGTGCATCTTCACCCTTCAGTACGACACATTTTACCGAACGCTGGATGATTTGACGGAGACCTTGGTTGTAGAAGTCTGCATTTTACCTGTGCAGAAGGTGTTTCGTTTCGAAAATGAAGTCGTCGTCATCCTGGAAATGCTTCATTTGAGGGAACCGGAAAAGGTCACTGGATGCCATGTCAGGAGAATAGCGGAGTAAGGCAAGATTAGATAGTTCGCAGAAGTGGCATGTGCTTTGAGCAGAGCCGGCAGCTGTGGCCGAGCGGTTCCAGCCGCTTCAGTCTGGAACCGCGCTGCTGCTACGGTCGCAGGTTCGAATCCTGCCTAGCGCTTGGATGTGTGCGATGTCCTTAGGTTAGTTAGGTTTAAGTAGTTCTAAGTCTATGGGACTGATGACCTCAGATGTTAAGTCCCACAGTGCTTAGAGCCACTTGAACCATTTGAACCTTGTGCAGAATAAGCTGGGGCGTTCTCATGGAGGAAAAACACCCGCTTCGATAGCTTCATTTTCACAACCTTCAGTAACCTCGCCAGAAGATCTCGGTAGCATGCTCCTGTGACGGTTTTCCTATACGAGAGTCAGTACCACACTATAGCAATCCCAAATAAAATAAAAAAAAATCAATACCATCTTGCCCCATTGATGGTAGCGTCTTCCCTTTTTTTGCGGAAGTAAATCGAGATATTTCCATTGTTTGCTTAGTTCCTTCTTCGCGAAGTCGCAGTGACACACCCAGCGCTCGTCCATTGTGATTAGGTGGCTAAAAAAGATTTTTTGATTGCCCTGATACAATTGCAACATTTCCGCTGCTGCCGAGCTGCCGTTTATCTTGCGGATTCCGCCTTTTCACAAGGAGTTGGTTTGCTACTTTGTTCTTTCTCAATCACAGCTTTTTGACACCTAAGCACACTGTCATACGATAGTACATTGCTGCCGTGCACTTCCCCTAAGTCAGCATGTCATGAGGCAGCGTTGCCCCCCATCAAATGCAGAAAACTAATTGCCGCACGACACTACACTTTATCAATGGGCTGCGAGCTTTTCTATTGGTCCTTCTACCGGCGATCTATCAAACTGTGGAGCAGGAGACGTGTACCTAGAAACAAACAAAAAATTAATTATGTAATACAATTAAAACTGATCCCGTGGATTACATTCACATAAAATTAGTTCCTACGATAAAGCCCATCTGGGCGTCTTACAATCACATATGAAGCACACATTTTTTAAAGATCGTCTAATGACAGTCAGCATCTTGAATACTCGTAACAGTAAAAGACGGGTTGCTTGTTTTTACGCGAACACTCGCAGAAGTACTGTATCTTCTATAATTTAAGAAACTTCCATCACATTGGGCATGCAAACTGAAAAAAAAATTACTCTACGTCCAGGTAAATACTATACCTCGCGAATTCCCATAAAGCACGTGACGTTGTTTCTATGCTGCCACAAAAAGATAGAACAAGAAAAAATATGCTGTAGTGTCAGATGCGGACTTCGATAGGGTTGTACGATGGGTTTCTTTCTACTAATCACCGTTTCGGAATCTATTCGTTAGCACATTACAAACAGATTTAATTTAGTGGCACACCATTCCTTTCGGAAACAATCTGCTAGCAAACTTTCTCTGTTAGTGCAAAAGAAATCAGCAGTAATATTCGTAAGTATTTTAATTCGAAGCCATTGCCAACGCAAAGACAAAGGATCCAACATTACATGTATTAGTCGACACTACACTTGCACTTTGGGAGAATTATGAAAAAAAATCTTCTGTGCTTTGCTTACTTTGAAAGGAGACTGTCCTATCTACCACGTCGATTTTCAATAAGTTTTGGCCACAACTGTAAATGAAGCTGTGAAATTTATAAATATACTCAACCTCTGTAGTATCGATATAACGACATTCTTCGTAAGTTTGTTCTTCAGACAACGTATGTGGTCAGGAGGTTACTTCTTTTGAAGAAAGCATCAGTCGTGTGTGATGGACAATCTGGAAATTTAATTGGATTGAAAGGGATGGAAGCTGGCCTGCCTTGTAGTGGAGGCAGCATTATTTAAAAAAGATTTTTGTAATATGCTTCGATAAATAATTTTGTGGAAATGAGATAATATGAATTCAAAAAAGATAAAGCCAATATTTAAGGTAATGCAATCTTTTATATTTGTAACTGTGTAGTTTCTTATTGTTATAACATTGTGTATGGTTAAACGTTGGCTGTAGAAACGTTATTGTGAAGCACATGGACTTGTCTGATAGTTCAAAAAAGTGTCAAGGAAAGCATTTGTACACAAGACAGTTATTAAGAAATTTTTTTGCGGACTTACCTAGGTGTGAGAACTTTATGAAGGGCTCTAAGCACTATGGGACTTAACATCTGAGGTCATCAGTCCCCTAGACTTAGAACTACTTAAACCAAAGGACGTAACACACACCCATGCCCGAGGCGGGATTCGAACCTGCGAACGTAGCAGCAGCGCGGTTCCAGACTGAAGTGCCTAGAACCGTTCGGCACAGCGGCCGGCGAACTTTATGAAAAGGTGTATTGTTGTCATGACTTAATCAAGCATAGTTAAACTTGCGAGTCTTGTTCTCATTTATCGGTCGGTAAGATCAGTTCTTCATTTTCATTTACTTTAATGACCAAGTTTGCGTACTCGCGTTGCACATCGCGAGTTGCGTACTGAGAAGCATTTTGTGAAAACCGTCTTGCATTGCACATCGCAAATGAAACCTGATTTTCGACAGTCTCGTCATTATCTTAATACTAACAGGTTGCAGGAAAGATGCTACACCAACAAATTTAATTACCATTAAAGTTCATGTCCATTCTAAAGCACAGTAATAGTCAAAGCGTTTCTGTGAAAGTATCAGTACCGGTTTTGAGGCTTAATACCACTATGGTTCAAATGGCTCTGAGCACTATGGGACCTAACATCTGAGGTCATCAGTCCCCTAGACTTAGAACTACTTAAACCTAACTAACCTAAAGACATCACACACATCCATGCCCGAGGCAAGATTCGAACCTGCGACGGTAGCAGCAGCGCGGTTCCGGACTGAAGCGCCTAGAACCGCTCGGCCACAACGGCCGGCAATACCACTATAATATTTCAGTAAAGTGCTACTTTTTTAATCTTCAAGGAGTTTGATCAGAAACTCAGATGTGTTAATTTTTATGTTCGTTTTCTGTGTAATAATGACAGTTCTGGTACAGTGATTGTCAAAGATAAGGATTAGCTGTATTCAGGGCCAACATTTTAATTTGATTTATTTTTCAGTCAGATGTCATATCTAAATTTCATTGAAAACGTATAGCTTTCTCGCAGTAGAATTGTTTGACGTACCGTCTCGTCTGGATTTTGCATCGTGCAGCGGGAGGTTTTGATATTTCCATTCAAAATTAAATTTTAACACAGTGCCGTTGCCCTGCACCGAGATTTACGTATTTCCATATCAAAATAATTTTATACATTTCTCAGATACCAACCAGCCACTTACAAACACGAGTTTAAAACAGATACGAACACGTTTCAACTTCTAGCATGACATGTGGCAGGTATGTCGATCTGACGATTAGTTAACGTAAAAAGCTGCTTGTTTGCGAAAGTGATGTTTTTTATTACATGGTAAATTTCAAAATCTGTCACACGCAGTATCTTTTGGTATAACTTCGTGGACATTTCGTTTTGGAACACCAGCATTGAAAAATATGTTCTGCGACTTGTTTTCCGAATGCATGACAGTCGAAAATGGTCAACATAAACTCTTTTTTACATGCCTTCTCTCTGAGCTCTTTTCGGATGTTACTAGTTTCCTTAAACTTACGATATCATTCATTTGTTAACCTTTTGGTTGACGTAGCATGTCCAAGCATACTCTAAACTACAACAATACCCTTATAATGTGACAGACAGTGATAAATACTTGGCTTTTTCTTGCACAGGGGACAAAATGACATTCCTCTAGCTAACGCCCAACAACAAGTGTTGCACGACTAACTAGGGTGACAACAAAAGTACGAAATATCCACACACCACAAAAAAGCACAGAATTTCTTAAGTTCTTTGAAAAAGTCGTTAATGTAACAAATTATAACATAATTTCACTGGAACCCTGTGTATTACATTCACATTGAAATTATGAAAAGGAAGAGATAAATGGAAGACTATATACAAAAGTGGCAATAACTGCCTGTCTAAGACCCGAACAACGATATCAAGGCGCCAGAGCTCTTCCTGCAGTGAAATCTCATAAGTTAGTTTTTCAAGGCTTGACTCCCCACAGATAACATATTCAAAAATGTCAGTATAACACCGTAATGGACAACACAGAATTAAGTTGTATCCTTTAAAGCGTATAGGCCATATTGATTTCTAATGATTTCTAACAAATTAGGCCGGCCGCTGTGACCGTGCGGTTCTATGCGCTTCAGTCCAGAATGGCGCTGCTGCTATGGTCGCAGTTTCGAATACTGCCTCGGGTATGGATGTGTGTGATGCCTTAGGTTACGTTGGGTTCAAATAGTTCTAAGTCAAGGGGACTCACGACCTGAGATGTTAAGTCCTTTAGTTCTTAGAGCCATTTGAACCATTTTCTAACAAATTAGTGTCCGATGGAAAATTATGATATTAATATGACCATGTACATGAGTATACTAATCTACAGGTACAACAGCACCAACATGACGAAAATTAAACTGATGGTACAAATCACAAATAATTGTGTGACTACACGATTTTTGTTTTTCGTAAATATGATGAAGCAATTGTGTTTTGATAGGTATATTGGCACTCTACAGTCAGCTAAAATCACAGCATCTGCAAGCAACGACATCGAATAAAAGAAGTGTTGGATGAATTTTTGAGGTCTCGTCAAGATTTTTCAATCTCGGTGCTTTCTTTTCTTTTTTTGTGGAAACAAACAGCTGTTTTCCAGATATTCTCACTTTCACATGTGTAGTATGTGGATGGAACAAGGAGGTACCGCTTTTGTCGTGCTGCGCCGAAATCATGTAAATGGTGACCACCAGCGGTTGCGTCATTAAAAAGTGTCGTTTGCCGCCTGCTAAAAATAGATACATAATGACCTACCCCCACATTTTTCCTTAGAACTACACTAATGTAGAGGAAGGGGATTAGGATTTACGCCCAGTTAGAAATGGGGTTCATGATGTGGTCGGAGGAGACAAAGAGCCAAGTCCTTTTCACAAAAACCGTCATGGCATTTTCTTAATTGTTTTAGGGAAA
The DNA here is from genome assembly GCF_021461385.2 of Schistocerca piceifrons. NCBI lineage: Eukaryota > Metazoa > Arthropoda > Insecta > Orthoptera > Acrididae > Schistocerca > Schistocerca piceifrons. The sequence continues at coordinate 329,038,503 of NC_060138.1, read as the reverse complement.
CCATGGAAAGCCTGAATCTGGATGGCTGGACGGAAAATTGTACAGACGTCCATTCGAATGCGAGTTCAGTGGCTTAAAACTGAACCACTTACCTCGCTTAACCTAACATAGAATAGCCTGGTGAGTAGCAAAAATTTGCATCAGTAACGATTTTTTACTATAATTCATGACTACTCTTGCGACCATTCCCTTCATTCTCTTAGTATAAAAAGCCTAAACTCATTCTGAAACGTCACTCTTTGCCTTTAGCAACTCGGGCAACAATGCGTTCACACATTCGGCAAATGACTTTTGAATGGTGGGATAGAATAGTGCAAATGCGCATTCTCTTCAGTCCACCCTTGAGTTTATAACTCAACGTGAAAACGCTCAGGTATCATCTTGCCCAAAACACTGGAGGCGTGAAGAATCAACCGTACACATAGTTTCTTATAATGGTTCTGAGTTAAGGAGAAGGAGGAGGACATTGGTGTTTAACGTCCCGTCGACAACGAGGTCATTAGAGACGGAGCACAAGCTCGGGTTAGGGAAGGATGGGGAAGGAAGTCGGCCGTGCCCGTTCAAAGGAACCATCCCGGCATTTGTCTGGAGTGATCTAGGGAAATCACGGAAAACCTAAATCAGGAAGGCCGGACGCGGGATTGAACCGTCGTCCTCCCGAATGCGAGTCCAGTGTGCTAACCATTGCGCCACCTCGCTCGGTGGTTCTGAGTTAAGCCACCACGTCACCTTTGAGATAAGGTTTTTCTCATACTACTGTAAACATGTCCAATAGGAGTACAGGTTGAGGCGTGGCAAGTATAGCTACAAAACTGGTCAAACACCCATCCAGTCTGACTCCACAAGGTACTGATGTCCATATTACAGCTCTGAGTGGCGTGGCAAAACACCGTTTGTTGGAAATTATCTAATTAATGTTAGTATCAAGCTTTAATCACCGTTTAGACCAACTAGTAATAAGTAACATAAACTTAATGCGGTTGAAGCGAGTCCCCCTTCATACTGCATTCCTTTAATTCCAGTGTTTCTCTCTTTTAGCAAAGTGTCATTCTAGTAGACAGAAAATTGAACCACAATCAGAGTCTCTTTAAGAGATATGGACACAAATAATGAGACCTCAACGTTGGCATGTCCTCTTTAATCGACGTGGACCAAGACCGACATCTCGCCATTAACAACACGAAATTCTCTACATCAGTAATAGTGAGTTATGAGTGGTACTACTGATGTAGAGAATTTCGTGTTGTTAATGGCGAGTGTTATTAGACTGAAGAGTGCCTTCGTAAGCTAGTTTATAGATGCATAATCGTTAATACATTGGATATCTGACCCGTTGTGATACGAGTCTGCTATGCACCTTACAAGTAACAAACTGATATTGATATATGAAAAACCTTAACCTTTCTTTTGGCTATATTTAACCTGATCGTATGCATTTAACAATGCAAGTATTTTTTTAAACGAACTGTGCTCTATCAGATAAGGCAGTAAAGGTAGTTTTTCCGGAACTGAAGAAATACGTCATTAATCTGAGCTCAACTATCTCTAGACTCCTCTGTACTAGGCTAATCCGTACTGATTCCTATAGAGGTGCTGTTGAAGATCCGAAAGTCATCTCCATACTTTCGTCCATGTGCAGTGACATAGGTCCACGATTGACGCCCCCACCTGGTGGAAGATCGCCTTCCTTGTTGCTTCTTTCACTTCGTAATATACAGGGTGAAAAGTATTGAAACCGACAAACTCTGGGAGGTTGTAGGGGACATCAAAGCAAATATTTTTCCCTAATGTCATTTTTTCCTAGGAAGATTATTTAAACCGGTGGAGGCCGTATTACGCTCTACAGTTGTTAGAGGCCTATTACGATCTTCAGTTGTTAGAGGGCGTATTATGCTATTCTGTTGTAGGCAACTGCTATCCACCACTGTAGTAGTGCATTGTCTCTGTTTACTAATGGAGCGATACACCTGGAGTGAGTACCCGACAATATCCCAATCGCCGTATCCCGCATCACACGACCTTTGCTGCTGTGTACCAACGTCTGCGTGAGATCGGGTCATTTAGCAGATTACCTAGACAGGGACGCCGTCGCACGGTAAGAACGCTGAAATTTGAGGAAGCTGTCTTACAGCATATGGAGCGGGATCCTTCAATCAGCACTCGTGCAATTGCATGTAACGTGGGGACGAATCAGACGAATGTAAGAACAGTCCTTCGAGAGCAATTGTTACGTCCATTTCATTTACAGCGTGTCCACAACCTGGAACCAGTTGATTATCCACCCAGAGCACAGTTTTCGCAGTGGTACCTGGAACAGTGTGAAATGCATCCTACATTTCCATCCTCTGTGTTGTTTACCGATGAAGCAACGTTCGAGCGTGATGGAGCTTTCAACATGCACAATTCGCATGTTTGGAGTGAGGATAACCCACATGCCACAGTTACTAGCGCTCATCAAGTGCGGTTCTTCGTTAATGTGTGGGTCGGTGTTGTTGGGGACTGTTTAACTGGGACGTATCTGCTACCTAGGCCATTAAATGGGAGGCACTATTACAATTTTCTCGGCAGAGCATTCCCAGAGTTGCTGGAAGACGTCCCGCTCCCTACAAGACAATGCATGTGGTTCCAACATGACGGGGCGCCGGCACATTTCAGTCGGCGTGTGTTTCGATCCCTGGACCGACGGTTCCCAGAAACGTGGATTGTCAGAGGTGATCCTGCACCATGGCCTGCTCGATCTCCATATATGTCCCCTCTGGACATTTTTGTCTGGGGAGAGATGCGCAACCTTGTTTACGCAGCTCCTGTTGCACCAGAAGAGAATCTGGTTGCCCGGATAGTAGCAGCAGCAGGAACAATTCAGGATACTCCTGGGGTTTTTGCCCGTGTGAGACAGAACATGACCCGACGGTGTAACCTTTGTTTACTTGTCAATGGAGGCATTTTTGAAAATCTACTGTAATTGAAATTGGGTTGTATTAATGTATTGACTCTTGGTCATACAAAAAATGGGAAAGTGTTCGTTGGTATAATTAATTTGCCGCCAGAGAAATCTTCCTCTACCGGTTTAAATACTCCTCATAGGAAAAAATGACATTAGGTAAAAAATTTTGTTTTGATGTCCCCTACAACCTCCCAGAGTTTGTCGGTTTAAATACTTTTCACCCAGTATTACGAAATGTATGTACATTATCGTAGGATTCCGACTCATAATATTACATGGAGCAAGTACGCCTCCACTTCACCTACTTTTACGGAAAGATAAGGGCGACTTAAGTCAGTTTTTTTATTGTTCCTACCACCGGAATTCAAAAATGGTTCAAATGGCTCTGAGCACTATGGGACTTAACTGCTGAGGTCATCAGTCCCCTAGAACTACTTCAACCTATCTAACCTAAGGACATCACACACATCCATGCCCGAGGTAGGAATCGAACCTGCGAGCGTAGCGGTCGCGCGGCTCCAGACTGAAGCGCCTAGAACCGCTCGACCACTCCGGCCGGCGGAATTCAGATCAGTCAACTCAGAACGAGCTCCCCATACGACAGCCGCGGAAAAAAGAATACGACACTGTGACGAAGAAATGCAGACAAAGCGAGCATTGTGTTTCCAGCATACAGCTGTGAGCAAGGAAGCGTGAGCCGAGCAACGGGTATCCGTCACGAGATAAACACGAGCAGACAGTCGCGAGCGATGCACACTGTAGCGGGTCAATAAACGGCAAAAGATTTGATGTGCACGTTTGCGCACCATTGTGTTTGATACACAATAAATCGTCATCCTCATACAGATTGAACTCTAGGATGTGGTTTCCTGTATCATACGTCCTCCATGCAAGTATGACGCTTCATTATAGTGCAGTAATCGAAAATACGAAATGAAGGCCTCTACAGACGAAATGTAGAAACATTACATCTGCATGGGGCATCGAAAGAAGGCAGTAAATGCAATGATTCAGAGCGCTGTGCAGTACACGTAGTATGATCCACTTACTATACATCAGACGCTGAGCCCTCAACAACTGAATCTGATTTAGTGAGTTAGTTACTTTCAAGTTCCATGGATCATTTGCACGATAAATCATAATAATGTGGAACAAGTCATTTTACATTAATACCGCATATTACTTTGTAAACCTGGTTACATGGTGAACATTTATACAGTTTTCTTTTATTACTGTTATCATTATTATTGTTGTGTCCACCCCGACAGCTGAGAGGTCAGCGTGACGGACTGCCGTCCTACGGGCCCGCGTTCGATTCTAGGCTGGGCGGAGATTTTCTCCGCTCAGCGACTTGTGTTGTCTTCCTCATCATATCATCCCCATCCGGCGCGCAGGTCGCCTAGTGTGGCGTCCAATGTAATAAGACCTGCACCAAGGCGGCCGGACCTGCCCCGTAAGTGGCCTCCCGGCCAAAACGCTCATTTCCATTATTGTTATTAAATATATGAATATGAGTAATTCTGTATGTAATTCCTACCCACCACCTTCTACACATTACAATAATAGAAACTCTTCTACAGAGTAGAAGAAGTTGTCAAGAAGAAACTTTTTTAGTTCGTTTTCAAATTTTACTTTCTTGTCTGTCAGACATTTTATATTACTGGGTAAGTGATCAAAAATTTTAGTTGCGGCATTGTGCACCCCTTTTTGTTCTAAAGACAATCTTAACGTGAAGTAATGAACATCTTGTTTTCCTTCTGGTATCCTAATAATGTACATCTTGTTCTTTTTGAAATGCAGTGGATTATTTACAACAGACTACTTGAGAGAATAAATGTACTGTGAAGCAGTAGTCAGAATGCTCAACTCCTTAAACAGATGCCTACAAGATGATCGTGGATGAGCACCACGTATTATTCTTACAGTACATTTTTGAGCAATAAAGTCTTCATTTCTTAAAGATGAGTTGCCCCACAGCATTACTCCATACGACATTATCGACTGAAAATATGCAAAATATGCCAACTTACTGATTTCTCTCCCCCCCCCCCCCCCCCCAAGATTTGCAATTATTCTAAGTGCAAATGTGGCTGAACTGTTTTAGGAGTTCCAAAACGTCCGTTCTCCAGTTTAAATTCTTATTGATACCATCACTGAAGTATTTCGAAGTTTCCACTCTGTTTATTATTTCCTCGCCGTGTGTTACACTTACCATTGGTATAACATCCCTAAATATGCAGAACTGAATATGATGTGTCTTTTTAAAATTAAGGGTGAGACCATTCACAGCAAACCAGTCAATGATACCTTTAAAAATCTTGTTTAAAATTTCTTCTCTTGCCGTGTGTTTGCTTGGATCGGTTACAATAAGGTATCTAAAAAGAGAAATAATCCTGCTTGTTGTATATTAGACTGAAGATCGTTTAAAAACATGACAAACAATAGTGTATCTCAGACTGAGCCTTGGGGAAACTCATTCGTGATATCTCCCAGTCAGAATAATGTCCCCAGACGACAATGGTTGAATTAGTGAGTACAACTTTCTCCGTTCTTTTGGTTAAATATGACATTATCCATTTGTTGGCTATATCCTCAATCCCATAGAACTTCAATTCATCTAGAACAATATTAGGATACCTCAGGTAAGTCGCAAAAAATACCGACTGGTGCCATTTTGTTATTCAATGCTTGTAAAATTCGGTGAGTGACCATGTAAATGCCATTTTCTTAAGAGCAACTTCTCTGATTTGCTGAGAATATTATAGTTGCTTAGGTTCTAGAATACATCACCTTCTTAAAAATTTTGGAAAATGACGTCAGTACTGAAACAGTTGGTAGTTATTGTCATCTCTCCTATCACCTTTCTTAAAGAGGGGTTTAACGGTGTAGTTCAATATCTCTGGAAAACTGACTTGAATTAGTGGCGCATTACATATTTCAGATAAGACAAGGCTCATTATATGGTAACAGATTTTAAATACTCTGTTGGTAACGCCATCAAATCCAGATGAGCTTTTATTTCTAGAGAATAGATGTTTTTAATTTCAGAAGAAAATGGTTCAAATGGCTCTAAGCACTATGCGACTTAACATCTGAGGTCATCAGTCCCCTAGACTTAGAACTACAAAAAACTAGCTAACCTAAGGACATCATAAACATCCATGCCCGAGGCAGGATTCGAACCTGCGACCGTAGCAGCAGCGCGGTTCCGGACTGAAGCGCCGAGAACCGCTCTGCCGCAGCGGCCGGCAATTTCAGAAAAAGTAGCTGATAGATTCACATGACTTACTTTTCTGAGAGACGCTTTTTCAACATGTTTCTGTGATTTTTCTTTTGAATTGTTTATCCCTATGCTTTCTACTGTGTGCAGAAAAGATTATTAAATGTATTTGCTATCTGTGACTCATCTTCATAGCCCTTCCATTCAGTTCAATAATGGTGTTATCCTGTTCTGTGGCTGCTTTTCCTGTCTCTCTTGGTGAAGTTCAGGGTGTCGAACTCTGCAAACATCTAGCTGGCAGGCTTCAACCGAACGAGGTGCCTGAGTGATAGACACTGGACTCACATTCGTCACTCATGTCCCTCCGTTCATCCAGAGTATGTTTGGCGTGGTCTCCTTAAATTGCTTAACGTAAATGACGGTGTGGTTTCTGTGAAAAGGACACGGCAAGATTTAATTTCCTTTCCTTCCCCTATCGGAACTAGTGCACAATCGCTAACAAACTCTTCGTCGACGGGAACTTAAACCCTAATCTTCCTTCCTTTCTTCCTTCTGAGAACACTTCGAAGAGTACAATTTGTGCAGTTAACAGAACTCCAGTGGGCTCGCACTCGGGCCTACAGGAGATGCTCCTTCCGAAAAATGACACAACACGATGAACGTGACATATTAGCTGCATATCATACGTATACTACCTTGGCGCCCGGTGCTTCGCTCGCGTAGACTCTACGGCCTGCACAGATATTTTTTGTTTTTATTTTATCAAATTTTTATGTTTTTCAAATTTTGCAGCACCTTCTAAGCTATTCAAGCAGAGTAAGGTCATATACGTATGGTCTTTACCGAATGTACTTCTGTCCAAAAAGCGATTCAGGAAGCTGCAGTCCCGAGTTTTTGTTAATCATACCTTTTGTGTTCTTGTGGAGATATTTTGAAAGAGCCGTTCATTCTCTAACAAATATTTCTTTCTATCTAACCGAGAAATTTCGCTTTAAAACTATTTTTAATGTAAGGAAATATGTTCTTCATCCCACATTCCACTCCGTAAGGGACTGGATTTCCAGACACACTGAAACACGTATTTTTTAATCTCTAACCGAGAAGTGAAATGCCAGTTGTCATAGATGTAGCCCTACAAATCCTATAGTAGTTTTTTAGGAATTATTTTCAAAAAATCTTTTCACACACACATCAAAAAAAGTTTTGAATCACTTCGGTTCTGAGAATTCCGAAACCAGTACAGAAAACTGGAGTAGAAATCAACATAAAAATCGTTTCCGGCTTTTTTATTGGTCATGAAAACCACACATTGCATGTTGCACCATCGTACAGCGAGACCTTCAGAGGTGATGGGCCAGGTTTCTGTTGACACCGGTACCTCTAACAACCAGTAGCATGTCCTCTTGCGTTGATGCGTGCCTGTATTCGTCGTGGCATACTGTCCACAAGTTCATCAAGGCACAGTTGGTTCTGATTGTCTCACTCCTCAACGGCAATTCGGCTTTGATCCCTCAGAATGGTTGGTGGGTCACATCGTAAATAAACAACCCTTTTCAGTCCATCTCAGGCATGTTCGATAGGGTTCATATCTGGAGAACATGCTGGCCACTCTAGTCGAGCGATGTCGTTATCGTGAAGGAAGTCATTAACAAGATGTGCACGATGGGGGCGCGAATTGTCGTCCATGAAGACGTATGCCTCGCCAATATGCTGCTGATATGGTTTTCGGAAGATGTCATTCACGTATCGTACAGCCTTTGCGGAGCCTTGCATGACCACAAGCGGCGTACGTCAGCCCCACATGATGCCATCCCAAAAGAGCAGGGAACCTGCACCTTGCTGCACTCGCTGGACAGTGTGTCTAAGGAGTTCTGCTTGACCTGGCTGCCTCCAAACACGTCTCCGACGATTATCTGGTTGAAGGCATATGCGACGCTCATCCGTGAAGAGAACGTGATGCCAATCCTGAGCGGTCCAGTCGGCATGTTGTTGGGCCCATGTGCACCGCGCTGCATGGTATCGTGGCTGCAAAGATGGACCTCGCCATGGACGTCGGGAGTGTAGTTGCACATCATGCAGCCTATTGCGCACAGTTTGAGTCGTGAAACGACGTCCTGTGGCTGCACGGAAAGCATTATTCAACATGGTGGCGTTGCTGTCAGGGTTCCTCCGAGCCATAATCCGCAGGCAGCGGCCATCCACTGCAGTAGTAGCCCTTGGGCGGCCTGAGCGAGGCATGTCCTCGACAGTTCCTGTCTCTCTGTATCACCTCCATGCCCGAACAACATCACTTTATTTCACTCCGAGACGTCTGGGCACTTCCCTTGTTGAGAGCCCTTCCTGGCACAAAGTGACAATCCGGTTGCGATCGAACCGCGGTACTGACCGTCTAGGCATGGCTGAACTACAGACAACACGAGCCGCGTGTACCTCCCTCCTGGTGGAATGACGAACTGATCGGCTGTCGGACCCCTCCGTCTAATAGTCGCTGCTCGTTCATGGTTTTTTACGTCTTTGGGCGGGTTTAGTGACATCTCTGAACAAAGGGGCTGTGTCTGTGATACAATATCCACTGTCAACGTCTATCTTCAAGAGTTCTGGGAACCGGGGTGATGCAAAACGTTTTTTAATGTGTGTATCTCACCCCCTTACTGGCTGAATTTCCAAAAATGCTGAAACACATATTCTTTACTTTCTGACTAAGAAACCAAAAACCAGCTTCTGGATTCTTAGCTTCAAAATTTCCTTGATAGCGACAAACTTTCAAAAAGTTTTCATCCCCTTAGGAGTGGAATTTCGACAATCCCTTCTTAAGCGATGCTTACAGAATAAGATCCACACCCTCTCCAAACACCAAGTTTCAATCCTTAGCGTCTTGCCCTGGGCGATGAGTCAGTCAATCAGTCCATTGCCTTTTATATATAGAAATTTTATCTGTTCTTCAGGCACATGGACTTATGGTTCCGTCTCAACGGCGGCGACATAAGGACGTATAGATTTGCGTCTGGAAGTTTTATCTGCATGATGACTTCAGAGTAAATTAGAGCGAATTTTGAGTCCTTACTGTCATCAAAGACCGTAAGGAAAATTTTACTGGTATAGGGGCTGTTAAAGAGAGTATTGCTTGCGAGGGTTTCACTCACACCTAATTTACGTGCAGCTCGCCTCCAATAATAAGTGAGAAACACAACTTTTGCTCAGAGTCGTATCTGTATGTTGAGCAGAATCAGGCAAAGTGTCACTAATGGATATCCGTGAGTGCGCCTCAGAGCAAATGACTAGTCTCTAACAGAGGATCAACTATGGCCAGCAGCCTGTAATGATCGTATATCTCTGGTGTCCGTTGAGGGAACACTGAGTAATGCAAAATATGTCTAAATTACCATTATACCCATTCTGTTGCTACCGAGCAAGGTGGACTGGATATTGGGAGGACAGCGATTCAGATCTACTTCCGGTCATCCTGATTTATATTTAATCGCTTAAGGCATATTTCTGTCGTTGCGCAACGCCCTTTCCAAGATGTTCGTCAGCTCCCTGTCTTGAACGAGCTCCATACCTGTGCTCTGCTGTAGATGGGGTGATATATTACAGTGAGTCCGTTTAGCTGTACAGTAGACAGAGTCGGCTGTATAAGATACTTAACATGTTCTCCAAGAAAATGTGTCCTTAGATTACGATCTAACTCATATGTGGGTAAAACTTCATTTATAAGGTACAACTGCTTCAAGGTGTTTACTTATCGTTGAATCCTGCTATGTAGTTCCTGGGCAGATTGGAACGTTCGATCGTATGAAGAACTCCATGACGTGTGTACAATTTCATAACACTATATGGAGCACACTTCAAGTCCTGTTGCAAATTGACAGCCTAAAGCATTATTGACAGTAGAGACCATACTGACAAAGAAACGCTTAATCGCCTACAAAATGTTCATTTTCTAATAGAAGTCGATATAAATTGTTTTTGTTCCTTCCCCTTTTAGTAAGGCCATTCAGAGGTTTGCCCCCCTCTCCCTGTACATATGAACACGGCCAGTAGGAACACTGAAAAGAAAATTCCATCATCATCATTGTCATCTTCATGAAACATCATGCAATCCATACTCTTCAAATACGAATTCAGGATCATTCTACCATCTCTCTCAGGGGCCACCAGCATGCCTTCGACTAGTCGATTTGAAGAGCGAAACTTTTCGTGTGCCTTTTGCGCCTTTCGTACATCTACACCTATATCTACGTGATAACTCTGCTATTCACAATAGAGTGCCCGGCAGAGGGTTCAATGAACCACCTTCAAGCTGGCCCTACCGTTCCACTCTAGAACGGCACCCGGGAAAAACGAGCACTTTAATTTTTCTGTGCGAGCCCTGATTTCTCTCATTTTATCGAGATGATCATATCTCCCTATGTAGGTGGCTGCCAACAGAATGTTTTCCAATCGGAGGAGAAAACTGGTGATTGAAATTTCATGAGAAGATCCCATCGCAACGAAAAACGCTTTTGTTTTAATGATTGCCACTCCAATTCACGTATCACGTCTGTGGCACTATCTCCCCTATTTCGCAATAATACAAAACTAGCTGCGCTTCTTTGTACTTTTTCGATGTCATCCGTCAGTCCCACCTGATGCGGATTCCACACCGCACAGTAATATTCCAGAATAGGGTGGACAAGCGTGGTGCAAGCAGTCTCTTTAGTAGACCTGTTGCACCTTCTAAGTGTTCTGCCAATGAATCGCAGTCTTTGGTTTGCTATACCCACAGTATTATCTATGTGATCATTCCAATTTAGGTTATTTGTAATTATAATCCATAAGTATTTAGTTGAATTTACAGCCTTCAGATTTGTGTGACTTATCGCGTAATCGAAATTTAGCGGATTTCTTTTAGTACTCACATGAATAACATCACACTTTTCCTTATTCGGGGTCAATTGTCACTTTTTCCACCATACAGATATCTTATCTAAATCATTTTGCAAGTGGTTTTGATCATCTGATGACTTTACAAGACTGTAAATAACAGCATCATCTGCAAACAATCTAAGACGATTACTCAGATTGTCCCCTACGTCGTTAATATACATCAGGAACAATAGAGGGCCTATAACACTTCCTTGGGAAACGCCGGATATTACTTCTGTTTTACCCGATGACTTTCCGTCTATTACTACGAACTGCGACCTTTCTGACAGGAAATCACGAATCCAGTAGCACAACAGAGGCGATACTCCGTAGGCACGCAGTTTGGTTAGAAGACGCTTGTGAGGAATGGTGTCGGAAGCCTTCTTGGAATCAATTTGACATCCCCTGTCGATAGTACTTATTACTTCATGAGTATAAAGAGCTAGTTGTGTTTCATAAGAACTATATTTCCTGAAACCGTGCTGACTATATGTCAATAAATCATTTTCTTCCATGTTCTTCATAATGTTCGAATACAGTATATGTTCCAAAACCCTACTGCAAATCGACGTTAGTGATATAGGCCTGTAATTCAGCGGATTACTCCTACTTCTCTTTTTGGGTATTGGTGTGACTTGAGTAGTTTTCAGTCTTTAGGTACGGATCTTCCTGTGAGCGAGTGGATGTATATAATTGCTAAATATGGAGCTATTTTATCAGCATACTCTGAGAGGAATTGACTGGTATACAATCTGGACCGGAGGCCTTGCCTTTATTAAGTAATTTAAGTTGCTTCGTTACTCCGAGGATATCTACTTCTATGTTTCTCATCTTGGCAGTTGTTCTTGATTTGAATTCAGGAATATTTACTTCGTCTTCTTTCGTGAAGGAGTTTCCGAAAACCGTGTTTAATAACTCTGCTTTAGTGGCACTGTCATCAGTGACTTCACCGTTATTATCGCGCAGACAGCTGTAAGAGCAACATAAGGCACTGATAGTTTAAGTCGTGTTTGGAAGTCAGGTTCTGTTTGTATGGTTAAACTAAGAACTTGTTCTTTATAGCTTCTTCGATGGGGGCAACTTCATGGCTCTTTGAGCCGAATCCGTTAAGGATGAGTCTTTCTAAAAACTTGTTGCAGCTGCTCTGCAGGACGTCTGGACGATATCTAACAGCTTAATTCACTGGTTTACTAGGCTTTAGTGTAGCTACGATTTTTGTTCTTTTCAAGGCTTTTGGAATGTTAACAGACAGTAAAATAATGGTGAAGAGGCTCGCAAGCCATTTACGAGTCTTGTTTCCACAACTGATGACGAACTCTGTGTGTATTTCATCACATCCTGTAGCTTTGTTCTTTTTTTTTCATTTCTTCGAGTGCTTCGTTGATGTTATCTAAAGTGAAATCCCTGGAGTACTCTGATTTGTTACGTACCTTCTGCGTCAGGTTGTTAAGCTCTTTCTTAATTAATAATTCTTTGAGTAGTTTATATAAGGGTGCTCTGGAAAGGGAAGTTGTTTTATTTACTAGTGCTCCTTTTTTTGATAGGAGGTCGACTTCATGCTTCTCTGCTTGACCTCTTAAGAGCCAAACACTCTTTTTTTGTTTACAACGTTCTTCGCGAACTTTATCAACAACAATTCTTGCCAGGACCAATCAGCCAGACATCTGGGTCATAACATTGTAATTTTTCAGCTTAATTTTGAAGGGCTTAGCCGACCTCAGTTCCAACACCTCTCTCGTCTGCAGCTTGAAACCAACGTAGATGTGGCAATGATTCAAGAGACACACTTACACAATGTGATCAAAAACATACGTTTTTCATATTAGGTGCATTGTGCTGCCACCTTCTGCCAGGTACTTCGTATCAGCGACCTCAGTAGTCATTAGACATCGTGAGAGAGCAGAATGGGGAGCTCCGCGGAACTCACGGACTTCGAACGTGGTCAGACGATTGGATGTTACTTGTGTCATACGTCTGTACAACAGATTTCCATTCTCCTAAACATCCCTAGGGCCACTGTTTCCGATGTGATAAAGAAGTGGAAACGTGAAGAGACACGTACAGCACAACAGCATACAGGCCGACCTCGTCTGTTGACTGACAGAGACCGCCGACAGTTGAAGAAGGTCTTAATGTGTAATAGGCAGACATCTATCCAGGCAATCACACAGGCGCTCCAAACTGCATCAGGATTCACTGCAAGTATTACGACAGTTAGCCGGGGGGTGGGAAAACTTGGATGTTGAACGGCTGCTCATAAGCTACACATCACGCCGGTAAATGCCAAACGATGCCTTGCTTTGTAGGGAGCGTAAACATTGGACGAAATGGCTTGGTTCAAATGGCTCTGAGCACTATGGGACTCAACTGCTGAGGTCATTAGTCCCCTAGAACTTAGAACTAGTTAAACCTAACTAACCTAAGGACATCACAAACATTCATGCCCGAGGCAGGATTCGAACCTGCGACCGTAGCGGTCTTGCGGTTCCAGACTGCAGCGCCTTTAACCGCACGGCCACTTCGGCCGGCAAACATTGGACGATTGAACAGTAAAAAAACGTTGTGTGGAGTGACGAATCACGGTACACAATGTGGAGATCGATGGCAGTGTGTATGGCGAAATCCCGTTGAATGTCATGTGCCAGCGTGCGTAGTGCCAACAGTAAGATTCTGAGGCAGTGGTGTTACGGTGTGATCGTTTTTTTCATGGAGGGGGCTTGCACCCCTTACTGTTCTGCGTGGCACTATCACAGCACAGGCCTACATTGATATTTTAAGCGCCTTCTTGCTTCCCACTGTTGAGGAACAATTCGAGGATGGCGATAGCATCTTTCAACACGATCGAGCACCTGTTCATAATGCACGGTCTGTGGCGGAGTGGTTTCAGGTCAACAACATCCCTGTAATGGACTGGCCTGCACAGACTCCTGACCTGGGTCCTATAGAACACCTTTGGGATGTTTTGGAACGCCGACTTCGTGTCAGGCCTTACCGACCGACATCGATACCTCTCCTCAGTGCAGCACTCCGTGAAGAGTGTGCTGCCATTACCCAAGAAACTTTCCAGCACCTGACTGAACATATGTAGAAGAGAGTGGAAGCTGTCATGAAGGCTAAAGGTGAGCCAACACCATATTGACTTCCAGAATTACGGATGGAGGGCATCACGAACTTGTAAGTCATTTTCAGCCAGGTGTCCGGATACTTTTGATCACATAGTGTAGATACTGAGGTGAGCCTGAATTCAAGACGGAGCATAGCTAGTTACAAGGTCCTGGGAGGAACATATCGAGTAAGTAACGGATGGAGACAGAATTTAATGTATGAAGAGTGTAGTGTAAATACTGACGACTCCATTTGACGTGTATGCAGAAATAAGAATTGTACACGATAGCAGGAACAGGAAGATGACGCCAAGCTGCCCTGCTCCAATAAAAGACGTTCCATCTTACCATAAACATACTCTAATGTGCAGGTAACGACATTAAACTGATTTTTGAAGTGTATACGTCGCAACGGAATCCGAAAATGCGGCTGGCCAGATGGATTATGTAAATGAGTTAAAAGATAATGCGATTCGCTAGTGTTCGATATTGAGATGTTTTAATTTTGAACTAAAGATGCAAATGTGCATGTTCTGCTACCCGGACGGATGTTTTACATTGTTAGCTATAGAAGACAGTTGCCGAAAAATTCAGAATTGGTTGATTTAAATCTTTCCTGAAACGCGATAGAAGGAAAATGAAGTTACAAACAACGGCATATATTTTAAACATAGAGTTATTTCTGTCATTAGCAGGCTCATGAATATGTGAAAATGCGAATGCGGTAAATGGTGTCTGTTGACGTTAGAACGTTCAGATATTTTTCGCCTCTTTGCTGTACAACGACCAAGCCTCTACCTGTGGACTGACGTAAATCGTTCACAATAGAGTTCTTTCAGTCCAGCAGAACCTTGACAGTATTACGATCGCTGCACACTTTCTTATCAAACTGGCCAAGGACTGTTTTGAGGGCAAGGGATCCGTTTCCGTAATCTAAAATTGACTATACAAACTTGCGGCTAAGCACCACAGAATCAAGAATAACTTCCTGTTTGCTGAGTGTAATCCATAAAATAAGATTAAAGTTCAACAATCAACAGATTCAAATTCACTCAAGTCCCTGAACGATTTCTACCGTTTTGCTTAGTCATAAGGGAATTTATTCTGCGGTGTACTCCACAAAAAACAGTCTATTGTAGTTTTTCGGTGGCTGCTGAATGCCGGGAACGAACTAAGCTGGTCGGTGTCTATTGACGGCGGTTGACAATGGCGCGCGAAGCTTACCTCGAGTTCCCACTAAACGTTAATGTTTCACAATTACTTTCCACAAGGAATTCTTTAGCAACAGTATCAGGTAGAACTGTTCTTCTCCACGATTCATCCCTGTGTTCAGCGGTCTGCTTAGTTCCTTTTTATCAGAACTGGACACAGATTTATACAGACACGCAGAAGGTGAAAAATTAAGGTCCTTCAGAGAATTTTCGGGCTCTGTACGTTCTACTTTAGAAGACATCAGTAGATTATGCGGATAATGTCGGGAATGGAGAAGTAGTAAACTGTGGCATATCTTGCACACGAAACACTTCGAAAAAATTTGCACTAAACGAAAATGATCAGTCACTCATTATACACGAGTCGCCATCAAACAGGAATGGTAATGAGCTTTTGGAAGACTTCACGTCACGGAGCTAAAAATATTTAGTTTAGCGTAGCCTCAGTGTAAAAAATCATCACGTCAGTACTGAAACTGATCGCCATTACAGTAGTTATTAGCAAACTGAAACCTCCTCTTTTTGATTTTTTAACGAAAGCCCTCTGCTGTAAAAACAATGACTTTGTTTGTTTTAAAATAATGTTTGCTGCTGGTAATCGGGATTTTCCTTTATTTTATTTCCTGTGCGACGTGCTCCGGAAAATTATTCCCATTATCAAGTGTGATATTTGTGACATGTGAGCTGCTGCATTATTCTGGTGCCTTTAGGATTTCTTGCTGTCCTCTTGCACAGAAACTCACACGGCTAACAGCTCCACGGTACACGTAAAAAACAAGAGCATCTGTTTTCAGCATGTACTGAGGACCGTCAGCTCAGTTGCTTCATATTTTCGTAAAATTCTAGCTAAGTACTAGCGTTTACATATGATAACTCAGTTATTCTGGCACTTCTTTAAAGAAAATCGCATGAACAGGACAATTTTTCTCATACTTATCTTCATGACTTTGAAGGCCTGTTCGGCGGAACAGAATCTGTGAAGTTTTGGTAAAGTTGGTGTTTCTTTGTATTGTTCGTAATATCGCAGATATTGCTCCATAATGACACACTTACCCATATCGTTAGTGAGACATTTATTGTACGCAATTTGCTTCTTCCTCTTTGGAGCATGTATTTGTATTTCATCCCGCCCAACACCTTGTTGCCTCTTCTCCCAAAATTTGCACTTACTCAAGCTAAACAAACTGTCTGCATGTCCGTCACCTTTTGGGTCACCGTATCGCTTACACATTTTGTCTGCGCGTTCTGTCACCTTTTCGGTGTCATTTTCCCCTTGTCATTCCCAATAAATTTGACAACTTTAATAGCAAGCCGTCGTGGTTACATTCCCCGTGATCTCTTTCCGTGCTCGCACTACGAGGTGACAACGCGGTTTAATCTGCACCAGAACTTCGTTGTACTTCTTGATAGATGAGCGAGCGAGCTACTTACCGCTATGATCGCGTAGTCTGTCAACTAATAGTTGATCTGTGATACAAGGTACTGAAGGAGTGCACACTAAGGATCTGATGAAATAGAGATAGTGTATGGTAGCACGCAATTTATCAAGCAGTAACCATCCTAACTGGAAGTAATGTATAAGACACTGGCATGATCAAATATGCTGAGGTGTAACGTACACCAGCATTCATAGTTATTACTGTCTAGAGAAATGGTCGTCAAACAGCGGCCTTCGGGCCGCATGCGGCTAGAATCAGGGGTTCGTGCGACCCGTGATTCTCAGCTTTATTTGTAATAATATGTTTCTAGCAACTAACAGCAGAATCCGAAAACGTCTACTACCTTTAAGAGCATCTTAAGAGTGTATTTTCTTGCTGAGTAACAAACAAAAATACTTACAGAGACAGTAAAATTTTAAGATGTGGGTAATTTTAATTGACGTTAGTAAATTCAGCCACGTGCTAAGTAAAGGTTCCGTCAGCGTCATGGTCAGAGCGGTATGCAGCGTGGCCACTGCGGGTTTAACAGAAATGAGAGAGGGAGTGTGTTACCGTTCGTCTTCCAGCGCTGACGACTCACAAGCACGCACAACTAGCACCAATCAGCTGCTACGGCATAAATGTCGAACGGAAGTAACATGGATTTGAGAATGCACAGAACAGAGACGATCGTCTCCAAATGTGGTCGATGTTTGTAGCAAGGAATATGAAATCAAATTTAAGGCTGTTGTAACACAATGCAATGAGTAAAAGATAAACGGAATTCAAAATATTTAGTAAACATTCGTGATGGTGTCTCATATTTCAGTTACTGTTAAGGTAAAGTACGAATTAATATAGGTTACCAATTAATAGTAAGATCGGTAGAGGAAGATGTGATAAAGTGGCCAGCAGGGGAAAAGCGGCCATTGGGTATTTTTTGCCCTGAATAGCACTGCTGCCTGCCGAGAAGTGGTCACACAAGTTCTAACATACGTGAATCGCCATTGTTGCCAGTGAGATCTACAGAGGAAGCTTCTTCCTCTATTTTTTAGTAAAAACGTTTTCCTTTTAGTCTGTTTATGTTATTCTTATTACCTCACTAGTATGGAGAGCAATAATTTTTTACAAAATCAATGTTTAAACGGGGTTTTTTGACATACAGTTGTAGTACCTCATTATTTATTTCAGTTAGGTAGTTTCTTCTGTGGATCACTAACGCCGAAATGGGGTAAGATCAAGAAAAGAGGGTACACTACTCGCCGGGAAAAATGGATAAGGTGTCACCCTGATAAGGGTTAGTTGGTTCCAAAAAATACACATAATATTAAAGATAAAACTGGATTCTAAACCCCGTTATGTACAAACATATTATCCACCATGCTATCCCTTTATGACGATTTTCAATTAATTAAATTATATTATTTAAAACTGCCTATATGCTGTCATATTTTGCCTAATACAAAAATCCGATTCAAAAGTATCTGCTGTAGCTGCTTGGTATTCTTTCAGATGCTGGGGAATGAAGACGCCGAGAAAATATGCCCGCTAGTCAGTAAAATAAACATGGGATCCTATTGTTATGACACCGGCCGCAGTATAGTTCCAATATATTATTTTCTTTTGGTGTGATGCCTTATAATATGTAGAATCAAACTGTCTGTGTGGTAAGCTTTATAAATAACCATGGTTTGGTGAAAACTGAATTTTATAATGTCACTATTGGCTCTTAAACAAAGAAGTTCGACGACTGTTGTCGCCATGTTGAATTACTCGTACATTGCAACAGCGGACATTCGGCGGAACAAGTGACTACACACGTACACACCGTGCGAATACATGTTTCGAAATTTGGAGGGCATAGAGTCCTCCTGTTGATGGTACCACTGTTTTGTTGCCCTGTTGAGGTGTTCAGAGTTACGCCCAACTTATTCGCCGTTTTCGTATATCATGTTGAGCTTCCATGAAAAATACAAGAGGAAGCATTGGAGTAATTCCGTGCTAACTAACTTTTAATAAGATCTTAAAACTGCTTGCAACTTCACACTTAGTTTCAGATTTAACGCGTATCTTCTAAGTCATTCATATGGACGCTGGCAATGTGGATATCCTCAGACCTGGTGTTTACGTAATTCTGGAGGTAACTGGCATAGAAATGGAATTTACGGGGCGTCATTAACATACCAGGACAACAGTATCGGCCCTTATCTAGTAAAATGAAATTTCTTCGTCATAGGCAAAACTCTGCTGTCTATTCTCAAGTATCGGACCACTATCTAGTTTTTTTATTTGTCGTATTTTTGTGAGCGTTATCAAAAACTTTAAATTATTAGATGCTTTACTGATCCCTAACAACATTAATATTGTGGCGTCACGGATGTCTGTGATACACTGCAGATGATCAGTAACCCTAATTAGCGCAATAACTGCAAGCCACAGTCAGTAAACTCCCATGTATAAACTGTCATATCTCCAGAAAGTATGTCTCGTACAATGACATAATTTTGCAGGTACATTCAGCGAAAGATGTGTTGCAAGTAGAGTAATAATAAATTAAAACGTCATGCCTGATGCTGCTGTTTCATTGCACGAACAGCGGAAAACTACACTGAGGCGACGAGACTCGTGGGATATCTCCCAATATCGTGTCGAACCTCCTCTTGCACGCCGTATTGGAGCCACTCCACGTGATATGAACTCAACAAGTCGTTGGAAGTCCTCTGCAGAAATATTGAGACATGCTGCCTCTATAGCCGTCCATATTTGCGAATGTCTTGACGGTGCAGGATTTTGTGCGCGAACTGACCTCTCGATTATGTCCCATAAATGTTTGACGGTATTCATGTTGGGAGACCTGGGTGGCGAATCCATTCGCTCGAATTGCCCGTAATATTCTTCAAACGAGTCGCGAACAATCGCGGCTTGGCGCATTGTCATCCATAAAAATTCCATCGTTGTTTGGGTATATGATGTCCATGAATGACTGCAAAAGGCATCCAAGTAGCTGAATATACAGACGACCCAGTACATTCCAAAAAAACACAGTCTACATCATTAAGGAGCCATCACCAGCTTTTGTGAGGGCTGTAAAGAGGTGCTCCAGAACTGTAATTCCTCGGGGTTGTCGAACATCATACATTCCTGGTCTAACTTCAGAACTCAGTGCTCAATTTACAGAGTATAACGTACTATTCTAAGAAGATCCATTCGGCGAGACAACGCTATCGGTTGGGAATAAACTTATTGCATCTCTGAAAGAATTGAAAAGGAATTCTTGGGTTAAAACTATGGAAGAACTTGATCCCATGAGAAACAGTCATAAAGCGTGGAGATTACTGAAACGTCTCAATAATGACCCAACCAGATCCACAGCACACTGCAACATTACTGCAGATCAGATAGCACACCAACTGCTCATGAATGGGAAAGGAAGCCATAGAATCAAAGTTCCGAAAGTACAGCAAGAGGCCCAAGAACAAACGAGGGATCTGACTCTCCCATTCGAGATATCTGAATTAAACAACGCTAATAAAGAGAGCAAAACTGATAAAGCATCCGGTCTAGATGACATCCGTATGGACCAAATCAAGAATCTCGGCCAGAAACAAGAAATTGGATCCTGCAGCTTTTCAACAACTGCATGAACCAGTGCCTAATACCAAAGATCTGGCGAAAGAGCAGGGTGATAGCTCTTCTGAAACCTGGAAAGGAAGCAAATCATCCCAAGAATTTCAGGCCAGTTAGCCTTTTGAGTCACCTTTATAAACTGTTCGAACGTATGATTCTGAATAGAACCCTACCAGTAAGAGACCCTCTTCTCATACCCGAACAAGCAGGATTTCGACAAAACAGAAGCTGCACAGGGCAGCTTTTGAATTTCACTCAGTTTATAGAGGATGGTTTTGAAACCCGTCAAGTAACGGGCGTGGTCTTCGTGGAACTCACAGCAGCGCATGATACTGTCCATCATCGGTTATTTCATGCAAAACTATGCAATATGATCAACAACGCCCATCTCGTTAGACTGCTCAGCACCCTCCTCCAAAACCGCAGGTTTTTTGTGGAATTTCAAGGACAACGCAGTCGCTGGAGAGCGCAGAAAATGGTCTACCTCAGGGAAGCGTCTTGGCTCCACTTATCTTCAACATCTATACCAACGACCAGCCATTGACCCCAGGCACAAGGAAATTCTTATATGCAGATGACCTAGCCCTTGTTACGCAGAGCTCACGCTTTGAAAGAGTGGAAAGAAACCTGACAACAGCACTTAGAACACTGTCAAGATACTACAATCGGAACCAACTCAGACCATACCCTTCGAAGACACAAGTGTGTGCCTTTCATTTAAGAAACAGGGAAGCTAATCGTGAGCTACATATTGCACGGTCAGGCATCCAATTCCAGCATCATCACGCACCTAAATACTTGGGAGTCACTCTCGATAGAACTCTGACATTCAAAACTCGCTGCGAGAACACCAAAATGAAAATCTTCGCTCGAAACAACCTAATTCGCAAACCAGCGGGGACACAGTGGGGATCACATGCACAAACTATTCGCTGTTCTGCAATGGCACAGTGCTTTTCTACTGCTGAATATGCTTCTCCAGCCTGGTACAGGTCATCTCATGCCAGACAAGTAGACATTGCTCCCAACGAAACCTGCAGGTTGATCACAGGTTGCTTAAGACCTACCCCAACTGATAAGCTCTACTGCCTGGCTGGAATAGCGCCTCCATGGATACGCAGAACAGTGGCTGCCAACAAGGAGAGACTGAAAGTGGAACAGGACAGTGGCCATCCACTGCACGGACATAATCCACCACAGCAACGGCTGAGATCGCGAAAGAGCTTCCTGAGGACATCCGAGAAGCTCACCATTTCACCAGAGGAGGCAAGGCTGGAGTTATGGAAGAAGTCGACGCCTCACTTGCAGACGCCAGAAGCTGAAGAACTACCACCTGGACACAACGAGAGCTGGCTGGTGTGGAAATCTTTAAACAGATTACGATCAGGAGTTGGACGATCCAGAGACAACCTGAAGAGATGGGACTTCATAACAGAAGATACGTCTTGTGATTGTGGACAAGAACAAACCACAAGCCACATGCTCCAGTGCCTTTTGTGCCCTACATCCTGCACGAAGATTGATCTCCTGCAAGCCACTCCAAGCGCCTTGGAGGTTGCAAAGTACTGGGCACATGTAATATAAATACAATTTGTGTATATATATGTACATATTTATTGATGTGTATGGCTACTGTAAATTTGAATGTTTCTGATTCGAGAATAATAATAACCAGCTTCCATAGCGCCTTGTTGACAACTTTGGTCCATGGATTCGTGGGGTCTGTACCACCCTCGAATCTCATTACTAGCTCTTACCAACTGAAATCAGGACTCATCTGACCAGGCTATGGTTTTCCAGTCGTCTATGGTCCAACAGTTATGATCACGATCCGACGAGAGGCGCTGCAGGCGATGTCGTGCTGTTAGCAAAGATACTCGCGTCAGCAGTCTGCTGCCATAACCCATTAACGCCAAATTCCGCTGTAATGTCCTAACGGATACATTCGTCGTGTGTCCCACATTGATTTCTATTGTTATTTCACAGACTGTTGCTTGACTGTTAGCACTGACGCAAACGTCGCCGGTCTCGGTCGTTAAGTGAATGCTGCGTTGTCTGTGGTAAGAGGTAACGCCTGAAATATGGTATTCTCGGCCCACGCTTGGCACTGTGGATCTCGGAATATTGAATTCTCTAATAAATTTCCGAAATGTAATGTTCCATTCGTGTAGCTCCAACTTCCATTCCTCCTCAAAGTCTGTTAACTCTCGTCGTGCAGCGGCAATCGCGTAGGGAACCGTTTCACATGAATCACCTGAGTACAAGTTACAGCTCCGCCAACGCACCCCGCTTTTGTGCCTTGTGTACGGGATACTAACGCCATCTGTATACGTGCATATCGCTATCCCATCACTTTGTCACCTCAGTGCAGTATGCAGCATTTTTTCACTATATTGGCCCGAAGAGATGGGGATTGGGGGGATGTCCGGGAGAAAAAGTTTCTTCACACTTTTAGTTATGCGTAAAGTTTGTTGGTACTTCTCTCATCACAAATATCATATCGAACGGACGAATATAGTCTGGATAATTTGCGCGCCTTCGGTTACGCTGACTCGAGACATATTCACAGTTTCTGTTACACTTGTCTTGTGTAAAATCATTATTATAAGCTTACAGTAATAATGATTATAATAATAATATAATAATAATAATTATTATTATTATTATAAGCTTACAGCCCCCCCCCCCTTGAACCATGGACCTTGCCGTTGGTTGGGAGGCTTGCGTGCCTCAGCGATACAGATAGCCGTACCGTAGGTGCAACCACAACGTAGGGGTATCTGTTGAGAGGCCAGACAAACGTGTGGTTCCTGAAGAGGGGCAGCAGCCTTTTCAGTAGTTGCAGGGGCAACAGTCTGGATGATTGACTGATCTGGCATTGTAACAATAACCAAAACGGCCTTGCTGTGCTGGTACTGCGAACGGCTGAAAGCAAGGGGAAACTACAGCCGTAATTTTTGCCGAGGCCATGCAGCTTTACTGTATGATTAAATGATGATGGCGTCCTCTTGGGTAAAATATTCCGGAGGTAAAGTAGTCCCCCATTCGGATCTCCGGGCGGGGACTACTCAAGAGGATGTCGTTATCAGGAGAAAGAAAACTGGCGTTCTACGGATCGGAGCGTGGAATGTCAGATCCCTTAATCGGGCAGGTAGGTTAGAACATTTAAAAAGGGAAATGGATAGGTTGAAGTTAGATATAGTGGGAATTAGTGAAGTTCGGTGGCAGGAGGAACAAGACTTCTGGTCAGGTGACTACAGGGCTATAAACACAAAATCAAATAGGGGTAATGCAGGAGTAGGTTTAATAATGAATAGGAAAATAGGAATGCGGGTAAGCTACTACAAACAGCATAGTGAACGCATTATTGTGGCCAAGATAGATACGAAGCCCACACCTACTACAGTACTACAAGTTTATATGCCAACTAGCTTTGCAGATGACGAAGAAATTGAAGAAATGTATGATGAAATAAAAGAAATTATTCAGATTGTGAAGGGAGACGAAAATTTAATAGTCATGGGTGACTGGAATTCGAGTGTAGGAAAAGGGAGAGAAGGAAACATAGTAGGTGAATATGGATTGGGGCTAAGAAATGAAAGAGGAAGCCGCCTGGTAGAATTTTGCACAGAGCACAACATAATCATAACTAACACTTGGTTTAAGAATCATGAAAGAAGGTTGCATACATGGAAGAACCCTGGAGATACTAAAAGGTATCAGATAGATTATATAATGGTAAGACAGAGATTTAGGAACCAGGTTTTAAATTGTTAGACATTTCCAGGGGCAGATGTGGACTCTGACCACAATCTATTGGTTATGACCTGTAGATTAAAACTGAAGAAACTGCAAAAAGGTGGGAATTTAAGGAGATCGGACCTGGATAAACTGAAAGAACCAGAGGTTGTACAGAGTTTCAGGGAGAGCATAAGGGAACAATTGACAGGAATGGGGGAAAGAAATACAGTAGAAGAAGAATGGGTAGCTTTGAGGGACGAAGTAGTGAAGGCAGCAGAGGATCAAGTAGGTAAAAAGACGAGGGCTAGTAGAAATCCTTGGGTAACAGAAGAAATATTGAATTTAATTGATGAAAGGAGAAAGTATAAAAATGCAGTAAATGAAGCAGGCAAAAAGGAATACAAACGTCTCAAAAATGAGATCGACAGGGGTAAGATAGATACTGCCTACAGGAAAATTAAAGAGACCTTTGGAGATAAGAGAACGACTTGTATGAATATCAAGAGCTCAGATGGAAACCCAGTTCTAAGCAAAGAAGGGAAAGCAGAAAGGTGGAAGGAGTATATAGAGGGTCTATACAAGGGCGATGTACTTGAGGACAATATTATGGAAATGGAAGAGGATGTAGATGAAGATGAAATGGGAGATATGATACTGCGTGAAGAGTTTGACAGAGCACTGAAAGACCTGAGTCGAAACAAGGCCCCCGGAGTAGACAACATTCCATTGGAACTACTGACGGCCGTGGGAGAGCCAGTCCTGACTAAACTCTACCATCTGGTGAGCAAGATGTATGAAACAGGCGAAATACCCTCAGACTTCAAGAAGAATATAATAATTCCAATCCCAAAGAAAGCAGGTGTTGACAGATGTGAAAATTACCGAACTATCAGTTTAATAAGTCAGAGCTGCAAAATACTAACACGAATTCTTTACAGACGAATGGAAAAACTAGTAGAAGCCAACCTCGGGGAAGATCAGTTTGGATTCCGTAGAAACACTGGAACACGTGGGGCAATACTGACCTTACGACTTATCTTAGAAGGAAGATTAAGGAAAGGCAAACGTACGTTTCTAGCATTTGTAGAGAAAGCTTTTGACAATGTTGACTGGAATACTCTCTTTCAAATTCTAAAGGTGGCAGGGGTAAAATACAGGGAGCGAAAGGCTATTTACAATTTGTACAGAAACCAGATGGCAGTTACAAGGGTCGAGGGGCATGACAGGGAAGCAGTGGTTGGGAAGGGAGTAAGACAGGGTTGTAGCCTTTCCCCGATGTTGTTCAATCTGTATATTGAGCAAGCAGTAAAGGAAACAAAAGAAAAATTCGGAGTAGGTATTAAAATTCATGGAGAAGAAATAAAAACTTTGAGGTTCGCCGATGATATTGTAATTCTGTCAGAGACAGCAAAGGACTTGGAAGAGCAGTTGAATGGAATGGACAGTGTCTTGAAAGGAGGATATAAGATGAACATCAACAAAAGCAAAACAAGGATAATGGAATGTAGTCTAATTAAGTCGGGTGATGCTGAGGGAATTAGATTAGGAAATGAGGCACTTAAAGTAGTAAAGGAGTTCTGCTATTTGGGGAGCAAAATAACTGATGATGGTCGAAGTAGAGAGGATATAAAATGTAGGCTGGCAATGGCAAGGAAAGCGTTTCTGAAGAAGAGAAATTTGTTAACATCCAGTATTGATTTAAGTGTCAGGAAGTCATTTCTGAAAGTATTCGTATGGAGTGTAGCCATGTATGGAAGTGAAACATGGACGATAAATAGTTTGGACAAGAAGAGAATAGAAGCTTTCGAAATGTGGTGCTACAGAAGAATGCTGAAGATTAGATGGGTAGATCACATAACTAATGTGGAAGTATTGAATAGGATTGGGGAGAAGAGAAGTTTGTGGCACAACTTGACCAGAAGAAGGGATCGGTTGGTAGGACATGTTCTGAGGCATCAAGGGATCACCAATTTAGTATTGGAGGGCAGCGTGGAGGGTAAAAATCGTAGAGGGAGACCAAGAGATGAATACACTAAGCAGCTTCAGAAGGATGTAGGTTGCAGTAGGTACTGGGAGATGAAAAAGCTTGCACAGGATAGAGTAGCATGGAGAGCTGCATCAAACCAGTCTCAGGACTGAAGACCACAACAACAACAACAAGCTTACGGTTCTTAACGAGCAGATTATGACAGCAGTTTTTATTTTTAAATTTGATCAAAACTATACGAAATATTGAAAGTCTTTTTTTTTTGCCTCTGGAAGATGTAAGCAACCTGCTACTGACACTGTCTCCGGTTAACCGTTTAGTAATGTAAAGGGTGTTCCAGAAGGCTTTCCCTGATTCAACCAATCATAAGGCATAAAATATGGCACACAGTCAAATACTTTTTGTCTTGAATTGCATTTGACATGTCCAAGTTTTAGTGTACACTTTACTTTCCGTTACTTTGTTGCGGAGCCCAGTGACGTAACAGCGTATTCGGACAGCATTTGCGAACAAGATGTCTTCAAACCAGGAGAAAGCCCAATGTCTCCTCTGATATCAGGAGACACAGTCACCAAAAACAGTCTAGAGAAAATTCCAGTCAGCATAACATAGACAGCCGCCAAATGTTAAAAGCGTCAAGTACTTCTTGGGAGTTCCCACGAATACGTCTCTCACTGTCTCAATTGTCTGCGTGCTAGGTCCAGGGCTACCTGTCCTAGGCAAGTTACAGTCGCTCACTGTTTCCTTAAACTTTGCATACTACTTATTGATGCTTTTAATATCTGGTGACTGTCTGCGGGATGCCGTCTGAAATTATCTCTAAACTGGTTTGGGTGACTGTCTGGTGACGCCAGAGAGCACATTGGGCTTTCGCGTGGTTTGAGTACATTTTGTTTGCAAACGGTTCGCCGATACCGCTGTTGTTACATCACTGGGCTTTATAACAAAGTAACACTAAATATGCATGTACATGAAAACTTGAAAATATCATTTTCAATTCGACATAAAAAATATTTGTATGGATGGGTGTCACATTTTACGTCTTATGAATGTTTGTAATTAGAAAAAGACATCTGGGATACCCGGTAGACTGCTACTCTAATGTTTAGAAAACCAGACATATTTGTCATACAAGATAAATGTGACTAACTATTCAAGGCTCCAGAATGAAATTTTCGCTCTGTAGTGCACTGTGCGCTGATATGAAACTTCCTGGCAGACTAAAACTATGTTTCGGACCGAGACTCGAACTCGAGAGAGCACTTGCCCGCGAAAGGTAAAGGTCCCGAGTTCGAGTCTCGGTCCAGCATATAGTTTTAATTTGCCAGGAAGTTTCTTATTCAGTGGGTACTTGTGGAGTGAATCTCACATTCATTCGGCTGCAAAGTGTACCCTGGACAGAAAATTCCTGACAAATCTAAACTGTTTCACCCGTCGCTGGCAATGCTCTTTCTGAATAATCCAGACACACCACACAATCCACTTCAAAGCTTTAATCAGCTCCTACTTTACAAATCTTGAATACCTTGCATGTTTATCACTGCCGGACGAAATAATGTAAGGGAGAAAAGCGGATGTTTCTTTACAAATACACTACTTTTCTCTGATAAGGCTGGGAAAAGGAGTGGAAAGTAGGTTATTTGTTACTGCAAGTAGGGAAAAAGTGTAACGAGATTTCGTGACTCGCGTAGTAGATTTGGATTGGGACTAAGCGAGATATAAATGGAAATCATGATTTGTGAAGATGTCTTTGAAGTTCATGAACTTCAAGATACCTGCAATGCCGGCGACAAACCATGGATAAATGTAAGTATATCCACATCACCTACACCAAAAACGAGTTCGCTGAAGTAAATACTGAGTAGCGGTAGTAGCTGCATAGTTCGAGAAGTGGGTCGACCTGTGACCTTTCTCCCATGAGCTATACTTAAGAATGATAATCCTCCGTGTGTAGTACTACTGCCCACGCTCTTCTAACAATCTCAGAATCTTGGTATCCGTATCATAGCCGTGACAAGAATCTGGATATTTGAGATGCTGAAATTATCCTGCTGAAAAGCTACGTTTCGTGGACGCCACATGTGGCCAGATTGTGCACGTAAGTTTTATTTTCTATGAAAGCTGCTCAGAAGCTTTGACAAACCAAGAGGGAAAGAAACTCCAGTGTTTCTTCTGACGCAGCTAATTTCACCTGAAGATGAGCACGACGTGCGCCTCAGGGCAACTGGAGCGTTGACTTCTTCGCTGACAGCGTGCTTTTCACAGTGTGACAATGGAAGCTTGGCCGGCAGATTCAGTCTCCCGCATGTACCCATTCCGAAGCAGATGCGTCGGTTTCAGTTGTGACGGTACATGACCCTGCTACTGCTTCGGATTCCGTCTACACCCTTCATAATGGCAGCATGGAGAAAGAATCCTGCCAAGCTAAATTCTAGTTACAAAGTGCATTACCACTGCATATTGTCAATTACCTTAAGGCTCCTCTACTAAGAACAGATAAATGATAACGTCTCTCTTCGATAGAAGAATAAATTACTGGCCATTAACTCTCTGAGTGATGCATGGAAACGATTCATATAGGACAAAAGGGAATAGCTGTTGGCTCAACTTTGTTGACCCACTACTACAACCGAAGTTATCGACAGGACTGCAGCATATTTTAGCCAAAAATTTTAGTACACACATTGTGCGACACTATTCTATGTGTAATAACTGTCACACGTTGTATAAGGGGCGGAAATCTTTTCTCAGTAAAATGGTAGCTCCATTCATCAATCGATGTATCACTATGGTTAAGATGTCGGACACTGGTCTCGCATTTCGAAACAGTGGGATTCACAGACTCGTCCAGACGCCTTGGTATCCACCTCTCACGTACCGTAAATCTTCTGTCTGTACCACAAAAAGTAATTTTGCCTTTAAGTCAATTTGGAATCCAAACAAATAACCAAAGGCATGATGACTCCATGGCCACACTTGCGACATTTGCAGTATCAGGTGTGTTAGTGTTGTAAAAAGTTACGTGTCTTAAAATCCTGCGATTCCTACAACAGCCTTCATTACAGTTATGTAGTTCATGACGTCTTTGTTGCACACATCTCGAAGCAGCATAAATACAAGTTTTTATGGTCTCGTTAATGTAATTACTTTCAAGCTATGAAGACACGGTTTTAATTTGTTATTTCTTAATAAAGGTCTTGTGAAAAAATGTTGTAAGATTTGTTGTTACAGACAAAGACAGGACAACTAACTAACTATTTCACTTAGTTTTCAGACGTTTCCGATGCCCTAAAGAAGTTTTATGTTTCATTACTCAACCCTCAATAATAATCGAGCCACCTGTATTTAGCGTATAGATAATGTCTTGATACCTGTAAGAAACGTTCGGAGACTGATACCGAGAACTTCTATATTTGTTCGTATAAAAGGAAAGATTCGACTTAAACCAAATGCCATTTCAACCACTGAGCCGCAAAGCTTTAAACGTCGCAGTTTCTTCCTTGCGTACATTTAATAATGACACCTTGAATGAAAAGAATTTGTTTAAACTATGCCCTTCCCGCTTTCTCAGGTACAGAGTACTGAATATTTATCTTGACACCTTTTCTATGTTCTTAAGCAGACCAGTTTTCTGTGTTATAAGCTGCTATCTATTTTCTTTTGATTGGAAGAAAGTGAAAATGGTTGTTTCCACATAATTCTGACATCTTATTGTTCGAAACTGATACTCATTTATAACTAGTGAAATTACGTGTCGTCGAAAGCAACTTCACGAGTGTGATCACAGACCTTATTTGGCTCAACTATATTCGTTATTAGCATGGAGAAATTGTTCCTGCTAAGCAATATCACATTTCGGAACTTTTTTTCTATTAGGTCAATGTAGCTTTGGTATTTATTTCATTACGTGATCGAATAGTGAACAATTTAAAGTACTGCATGTACCAAACAAATAAGAAGCATAACATGCTTGCAGTCTCTTAAATACTTATTGCTCGTACTCTGTAATAAGAACACGTTAAGTATTATTTAGCTGGGCGGTTAACTAGATTGTTTGGTTGGTTGATTTGGGGAAGGGAACCAAATAGCGAGGTTATCTGTCCCGTCGGATTAGGATAGGACGGGGGGCACTCTAATGATGAAAAATGGGGCGTCATTTTCGGTTGTTTTTTCCTGATTTCATGGATAGCTTGTAGCAAACAAATTGCTATATACCATCCATCCTAAACTGTTCCTCGAGTCTCTAAAGCAATAGTTGTGACATGTCCAGTGTAACCAAACACGCGACAGCGACATTCCTTGGTTTCCATTCATCTTAGAGCACAAATATCTGATTCGTATTTAGTCTCCTTCTCGTACAAATATAATGTAAAGGTTTTTTGACCTGTTACGATGTTGTATACGGATTATGCATTTCTCATCTGAATTCTTTGAGCATTTCTTTACACCAATGTGCTTCGGTCAAATCATATGGAACTAGGGTGGGTCTCGTTTTTCGTTCAGTTTTTTCATTGTGCTATGCCCTAGTTTGGTTTCATTGCACAAAAAATAAGTAGCTTTTAATTTGGACTCCACAGTAAACGGGAAAGCGTGCTCCTAGACCACGGAAATTAGTAAAAGATGAAAAATTGCATACCAGTCTTTTCTCTCAAAAACAACTGCTCGGAAATATCTGATTAACCAATAACTTCATTACCTTTAACTTAATTACCGCTGTTGTTGTAGTTCCTTTAATAAAGATATAGTGTAACTATTTACACTCCTCGTCTATGGGTAACGATTATGATTAGTAATCAACACTTCCTCGGTCCTTGGTTCGAAAAAATTTTGATTAAAAGTCGGCATTGCTGGCCGAAGGCTTCCGGCATAAGAAATCTCCCTCATTCCAACAAAGGCCTTTTCAAAGAGGGCACAGGAGCGGACAAAGATGCAGAGCACCGTTTTGTCCTTATGGTGGCAAACTCCCCTGAAGGCGAAAGAATCAGCAATGATCAACGATATGAGGATGCAAAAGGCAATGGAAACCACTAAATTAAAGACATATAACGTTATGATATATCATGCAGCGTAACTTGCTGTGACAGTGCGAGAGAGAGACAAAGATTTTGTTTATTACTCTGTGGCGGTCAGCGCTCACATAATTATTCTTAGGATATAGAGTTTTTTTTTGTTCTTGTTAAGAGTAAATTTTAGGAGAAAACAAGCCATTCTTGTGATGTAAAAAAATCGACGCCATTGAGAGTTTTTGATTCACATTGTAAAATATAAGTGCATATGGAAGGAAATCAGTTAATAGAACAAAAAATATTGTTCATTTCAAGGAGGTACGTCTTATTATACACCCAGCGATATACTGCTATTGTGATTTACTAATAAACAACAGCTGAGAACAGTTCCGACGGGAGCGTTCAGTTCTAGTGAAATAGTTCGATGTTTTCTTCGGAAAAGAAGTCACTTCATGGATCATTCAAGTCCACAATAGTAACTGGACATTTCTCAGAACTGAAAGCAATCTGATTGCTATGCAACAGAGCCCCGAAGAATATTTCTCCGTACTTTGGTTACCACTTTCAGCTCAACACGGTATCTGCAGCATCTGGAGCAGATTTCTACAACAGCGGAAGCGTGTAATCGCTATCAGTTTCACACACCGCCCTGTGTACGCTGTATGTATTTACCCACAACAGTGAACATACAGTTACTCACACACATAGAAAGACAATACTAGGTGGTGTGGGGAAACATTTCAGTATAAAGGCCCTGTAGAGCTAAACAGTAATTAGCCTAGTAAGAAAAGGAGTCTTTATATATGTCTACCGTTAGACAGGACACGATCCTGATACAACACTCATAGTGAACATGAAATATAACCATGTTAGTAATTTAGTAATTAATGTTTCATTGTGTATATATATGCCTAGTTCTATAGAGTAACTACATTATGGTCCTTTGTATGTTTCATGCTAACTGAACGTGCGGGAGTATCTTTTGAAGAGAACGAGTACGCCGGCCCAGCAGCCGAGCAGAAACTTCAAAAAGGCCAGAACATTTGAATTACTAGCTTTCTGGAGCATTTATGCATTTAGTGACCTTTCATCTATTAATTTTCTAAGTATAAATAGTGTTGCTATATTACTTTTACTAGAATTCCAGTATTTCAGTAGATATAGTAAGACAATATTTTATGTGTTATCTATGTACTGTGTTTGTGTCACATTGTAAAGTGTACATTAACAGCATTAGGACATTAACGTTTTTTGCGTGTGTAAAAGTTCAATAGTCACTTTTGTAGGACTTATTTAGAGGAGAAACTGTCAATTGCTCATTTACGTCATGATAACTAGATCTATGTTCAAAGCCAATAAGCAAGCACGCATCACAATGCCACAAAATGAATTAAATAGTGTGAATGCATCGTTAACTAGTGCCACAGAATTTAATACCGCCGTAGTTAGCGATATGTCGATTACGGCTGAGCAACCAGCAATAATTAATGCGCTCACGCCGTCGACACAAACGGTTGCTAGTTCCGACATTCATATGTCGAAAGAAGTCCAGAGAAATATGCAGCAACCAACAAACAACATGAATTTCATCTCTGACACAGACGCGTTCGAAAACGAAATGACTTTACCGAAAATTGTGTCGGTACAATCCTCATTAAGCCCAGTGCAATCGCCAATTGCTGAGAATACCGATTTGTTATCCCAGCTGATGTCAAGTTTGACTGTCATAACACAAGGAATAAAGGCATTGGAAACATCGCAATCTAATCTTGCAACGGCACAATCCACGTTTGCAAACGACATGAATCGTAGATTCCAGGCATTGGAAACTACGCAATCCACTTTTGCAAATGACATGAATCGTAGATTCCAAGTATTGGAGAGTGTGCAATTTAATTTGGCTCAGGAGCAATCTAATAAACTAAAAGAAATAAATGATAAGATTACTGAAAAATTCCAGAGTTTGGAAACAAAGCAGAGTCACTTGATTAGCAGTCAGGCACAACTCATAGTTACACAAGAACAACAGTATCAGGAATTAACAAACAAATACAAAGACATCTTATGTCGTCAAGATACACTAAATCATCAAGTGCAGGAACTTATTCATGTACAGAACACTATTGCGCAAGACGTGAATACAATTAAGCACAATAACGAGCAAGCTGTCATTGAGCTTACTCGGAGGATAGACACTCTCAGTCTCGAAGGCGAGAAACACATAGAGAAACTTTTCAATGAACATAAGATCGCATTCTCTAAGGACATTGAAGATTGGGCGAAAGATCAAACCGAGACAGTGCGAAATTATGTTGACAAAACCTTGAAAGAAACGGTTTCTAACGTGCAAGTTAACAACGAAGCTGCACAAGAACAACTTAAAGCAGAAGTTAAAGAGATTAAGGAGAATATAGGAGATGAATTTCCTGCTTGGAAAGCAAAGATAGAAAATACATTAAAAGCATGCCAGCAAGGTCTAGTTAATACTAGAGGGGCACATACTACTTGCAGTTTATCAAAAGCAAACATTATTCCTGATGAAACCAGTGAAACCGAATCCATGCAACAATATCCATGTATTGGTGCATATTTACGTAATCAACCAGAAACAAATTATCGAGATTATCATTCGCCGCGAAGTAGCCACCAGAATACACCTGTGACTATGAATGAAGAAAAAATGCTTAAGTATCGTCAATTCCAGATATTTATTCCTGAAAGGAAGTCGATCAATCCCGTGGTATTTATCAAGCAATTTAAAGGGATATTGCCGCGAATGTGGACTGAGCAACAAAAAATTATGTACGTTGCAGGATTCATACATGGAGATGGATCGATGTGGGCGTCAGAAGCATCCGATTGGTGTCAAGATTATGACCAATTTGAACGCGCTTTCTTGCACAAATACTGGAATAAGGGAGTACAAGAAAGACTACGTAAGGAAGTTTTGGACCCACAACCTTTTTCTTTCAAAAATGGATCTTTAAGAAAGTATTTAGAGAAGTATATAAATAAAAGCAAATACTGGAATGAACCAATCCCGACGCAGGATATCATTCTAATATTAAAGGGCAAACTTCCACTTGAAGTTAAGGAAAAACTTCTACATGTGCCTGAACAACATGTGGAAGATTTTCTAGCCACATTGGATTCAATAGACATTCTGTTCGAAGAATCACGTGTGCGCTATAACCAGCCAAGTTAGCAACCTAACAAATACAATAGTAACAACAAACAGTATGGAAACAAACCTTTTGCACACAATTCACCAAACCCACAGGTGAATTATTTCCAGAAAAACGTGAAATTTGGTAACGAAAATCCCGACCAGTGTAATCATGACCAACAATGTGGAGAAACATATAAACGGAAATGGAGGAAGAATAATAAGAAGAGGAAAGGATACTATCAAGAAGGGAATTATCAGCAAAAACGCCGATATCAGCAACCAACCCAAGAATATCACAACCAACCACAAACTTCAGGTTGGGTACCAAATGATAATGCAAATGAATGGAGAAATCAACCACCAATAATAACCGACGTAACGGATCAGACATCTACTAATAATGGACAATCGTCAAACTAAACTCGACTGTCAGAAGCCCGACGGTGCAGTCGAGGAAGTTTTCAGGGGCGAAAATTCAAGCGTCAATTTCTTTCGGTACAATGATGGCAAATTATTAATAGAATAACTTCAGCAGGATATGATGCCTTGTCAAGGGGAACATATCACTGAACCTGTTGCGAAAATTCAGGCGGCAATTGAAGGTCTTACTGTGCAAGTTACTTTAGATACAGGAGCAGCAGTAAATGTCGTTTCTGAGAAGTTATTTCAAAGAATACTTCAGAAAGCAAATCCACCGATTTTTCCTGTTCAGTGTTGTAGAATTGTAGGTCCTACTGGTCATAAGTCTTCTCAGGTTAAAGTGCAGACTCAACTCCAGTTAGATATAGGAAATGTAGCTATAAATTGCATGTTCCTTGTAATACAAAAATTGGTTGAGGACTGTATCCTGGGTATAGACGAATTTAGAGAGAGAAATTGGCATATCGATTTTTCTCTAGGCCGTGCCAGTTTTACAATAATGGATCAGAAACATCAAGTGAATCTTCTCAGGGAATATAGTACCCATGGAAAGTATTATCAGGGACGAAAGCTGCAAATAAAGTGGATACATAGCAAACCTGTACGGTATTACCAAATTAATTACTTGCAACCAGTTTTAAACCCTGAAGATATGGTATATGAAAAGGTACAAGAACCTGAATATTTGCAACAACATCAAAGAAAGCAATTATATGATCTTCTACAGGAATATCATGAAGTCTTTCAAGAAAGACCTGGTGTAATCAAGGGATACACATGCCATTTAGATGTGATACCACACCAAGTTTTGTGCCGTATTTTTTATCCAGTACCGTGGCACCAACGAAAGGCAGTTGATGCGGAAATCCACCAGATGCTTGAATGGGATCTGATCGAACCTTCGACGAGTCCATACTGTAGTCCGCTTCATGTTGTCTCGAAAAAGGGAGGAAAAGTTCGTCTCGTGCTAGACGCACGGCAGATAAATAAGATTATCGTGCCCGTGCGAACTCATCCGGAAAATATCGATGAGCTAATTCAAAAATTCGAGGGGATGAAATACTTAACAAATATTGATTTGAGAAGTTCATTTTGGCAGGTGGCTCTAGACGAACCATCAAAAAAGTACACCGTATTTGTACATGCAGGTAGAAGCTATCAATTTAAGGTTTTACCTTTCGGGCTAAACGTGAGCTCAGGAGTTTTTATAAATGCTCTAGATTATGCATTGGGACCTGCACTTCGAAGCAATTTAACTTTGTTTATGGGCGACATGCTCATAGCTACGACCACATGGAAGGAGCACGTTTATTTATTGAGAAGAGTGTTAGAACGTTTCAAGGAAGCAGGCATAACCGCAAATCTGCAAAAGTCCCATTTTGCTCGAGATAAAATCAAATTTTTGGGTCATCTTATAGATGGAAAAGGTATCTTACCGGACTCCGAGAAACTAAAGGCAATCAAAAACTTTGCAGTTCCAACAACAAAAAGGCAGTTAAAGGGCTTCCTCGGAGTTGTCTCGTTTTTCGGGCGTTTCATTCACGACCACTCTATTAATGCAGAACCGTTGTACAGCTTGTTGCGCAAAAATACTCCGTGGGTGTGGACGCAACAATGTCAGAATGCATTTGAAGCAATAAAACATGCCTTATTCAATTCAAAAATATTATATCATCCAGATATGAGCCAAGAATTCGGTTTAATGGCAGATGCTTCGGAAATTGGAATAGGTTCATGCCTCTTTCAAGTAAAGATGATAGACAGAAAATCAACTTTCTGTCCAATAGCCTTTGCTAGCCGACTCTTAACTGCTTGTGAAAGAACATATACGACTACCGAAAGGGAAGCATTGGCCGTAGTCTGGTCATTTAAGAAATTTTACTATTACTTATATGTAGCGAAGGCAACAGTATACTGTGACCACAAAGCGTTAAGTTTTTTGCAAACATGTAAATTATTACATCCAAGATTAGCAAGATGGACGCTCTCACTCCAAGAGTTTCAATTTGAAATTAAATACCTAAGCGGACAGGATAATTTCATCGCTGATGCACTGTCTAGAATGCCAGATGGAGATTTGTCAACTATCAACATCACCGGCAATCCGTCCGAATTTAATGTTCTTATAATGACTGATAGAATATATAGGAAACATTTTCTTGACATGTGTAAGAACATGGAAAAACTTCAGAATGAAGATCCTCGTTGGCATTCAATAAAGGAAACTTTAGCAAAGCCTGGAAACGATGATCTGAAGAGACTGTATAAAGTTGAGGACGATGTCTTATTTTTCAAAGGGCATCTTGATTCAGATAATTGGAAGGTGTGTATTCCAGAGAAGAATGAGAATGACTTAATTTTTCACACGCACATCACTTGGGGACATTTTGGAGTATTAAAGTGTGCTTGGAAGATTCAAGCATATTGCTACTTCCCAAACATTCGCAGGAAAGTGCACAGACAGTTAAGGAAATGTAAAATTTGTCAGCTAGCCAAACCAGGAAATTTTTTTGTGAAAGATTTCCTACATCCTATTATACCCACTAAACCGCAGTCAATCATTTCGGTCGACGTCTGTAGTCCTCTACCATCATCAAGGGGAGGATGCAAATATATTGTAGCTTTTCTTGATATATTCACTAAGTATGTCAAACTTTATCCATTAAAATCAGCTACTGCTGCATCCATAGCCAAGAAGCTGGTCAAGGATTATATAGTCAAGGTAGGCAAACCAGAGGCTATTCTTTCTGACAATGGGTCCATGTTCACTGGATTTCGTTGGAGGCAAACATTAGCCAGTTGTGGTATAAAACAAATTCTAACATCAGTGTACCACCCTTCGGCGAATCCCGTGGAACGAATTTTTCGTGAATTAAACCGGTTCATGAGAACATATTGCCACAACCAGCAACCCAAATGGATCGATTATCTTCACGATTTTCAGGAAATTGTAAACAATATGCCACATACTACGAGAGAATACACCCCATAAGAACTGATGTTTGGAAAACGGGAACAGATTGACTGATTCGACCAATTCCTAAAGTAGCTATTAACAAAATAGACCTACAAAATAAAGTACTACAATCCTTACTCAATATAATGGACAAGGCAAGAAAAGGGAAAATATATTTTGACAATCGACTTGGAAAAATAAAAACATATAAAGTGAAAGACCAAGTTTTAATAAAAACTCATCCTAAGGCTTCACGTATACAGAGGAAGAACACAAAATGGCAATTATTGTATCAAGGACCATATGTGATTACCAAAATACCCCATCCAGGAACTTATGTTTTGAAGGATGTGAAGAATGGAAAGGTGAAAGGAATGTATCCTCGTCACTTGTAAAGCAATTTCATGATGACTGAAGATTCTGAAGATTGAAAATACTATTCTTATCAAATAATATTGATTAGAGAATTTTCATTAAACCTATGAATCATACTTAGGATAGTTTCTTTCTTTTTGCAATTTTAGTAGTTAGTTTTTCTTTTCAGGCATAATGTACGAGAGATATGCAGACATTATGTATTTGTTTTCCACTGTAAAGATAAGTTTTCATTTCAGTATGCAGAGAATTTAGCTATAGTATGAATGATTTCTTTTAAAAAATTTTTTTATTTAGTTGATAGTAACTTCAATCAGGTTTCACAATGCATAATGACCATGGTTTAGTGACTCAAATGAATCTGGTCTACGGCAAGATATTTTTTCTTATGTCAATTTAACAATCTCAGTGTATGTTTGTATTTGCCTTTTTACTCGCTGAGCTGAAGTCATGCTGTTCGGAAGGGGTAACCCGTTCTCAGTTTTAAAAGGACGACTATTACTTTGTTTCAATCTTTTGTGATGAACATTGTCTTTAGAATTGTACTATTGTTTTAACATACCTGTGTATGTAAATTATGTTATATCAATTGTTGCTCGCGGAGTTACCAACTGAGCGAATGCCTTTCAGTTATAAGCACAACAAGTGTTAAAGTCCATCTGAAAGATAACGATCATAAGTTGACACGGCAGCACCAGTTGGATTTGTGTATAGTGCATTCTAGGGTTGTTGATAGAAATGAAGAACACCTTACGACTTCCGAATATTTCGAATTCAGGACAGAGAATTAGAAAGAACTTTAGATTAGTTTCTATTTCAGCTCAGCATAGATCAAACACCTTTTCCACGGAACTTACACTGACTCTTATTTTCATGTTAACCATATGCGGAAAACCATAATACCCACGAGGAGACGGTGAAATGGGAATAGAATTCAATCAGTTACCCGGTGATGACAGATAGAAGGGAATCGCAGATGGACGTAAAACCAACGTGTCGACGGTTCACCTCAAGACACAGAAGATTAACAGTGTTGTGTTTCTTTTGTGAACAGTGTTTAATTTCATTCAAAAAACATCCATATTGTAAATATTTTTTTCCATTGTAATTCAATTAATTATCTTTGCAAATGAGAAATACGAGGATGGTAAATCTACCCCGAGGTTTTCCTTTGTGGGGCTTGGCCGAATGGCTAGATTATCCGTTTGAGACATCCCAAGGCGAGTGACAGAAGCTTTGAGTGATGATGAAAAAGGTTTCTGATCACATCTCATGCCATCCTCGACAAATGAATAAAAGCAGGCATGTAAGCTATGCATATAAGCTGCATCAGGAATTCAGCACAGGCTTTGTCAGCAGTATATGCACCCAAATCTATAATTTACGTTTAGATAGTCATTCACTAACACCAAAATATCATAAGAAATACAGTGGACATTAATACTCTAGTGGACTTTAATACAGCGTCATAAACAATCACCGATATAGTGTTGTGTGAACGCTCGTGTTTGTTTTTGCCCAAAAACGTTCGTCCACAAGAGGCGCATATATGATGTATCATGCAGCGTAACTTGCTGTGACAGTGCGAGAGAGAGACAAAGATATTGTTTATTACTCTGTGGCGGTCAGAGCTCACATAATTATTCTTAGGATATAGAGTTTTTTTTGTTCTTGTTAAGAGTAAATTTTAGGAGAAAAAAAGCCATTCTTGTGATGTAAAAAAATCGACGCCATTGAGAGTTTTTGATTCACATTGTAAAATATAAGTGCATATGGAAGGAAATCAGTTAATAGAACAAAAAAATATTGTTCATTTCAAGGAGGTACGTCTTATTATACACCCAGCGATATACTGCTATTGTGATTTACTAATAAACAACAGCTGAGAACAGTTCCGACGGGAGCGTTCAGTTCTAGTGAAATAGTTCGATGTTTTCTTCGGAAAAGAAGTCACTTCATGGATCATTCAAGTCCACAATAGTAACTGGACATTTCTCAGAACTGAAAGCAATCTGATTGCTATGCAACAGAGCCCCGTAGAATATTTCTCCGTACTTTGGTTACCACTTTCAGCTCAACACGGTATCTGCAGCATCTGGAGCAGATTTCTACAACAGCGGAAGCGTGTAATCGCTATCAGTTTCACACACCGCCCTGTGTACGCTGTATGTACGAGGGCAGTTCAATAAGTAATGCAACACTTTTTTCTGAAACAGGGGTTGTTTTATTCAGCATTGAAATACACCAGGTTATTCCCCAATCTTTTAGCTACACAACACTATTTCTCAACGTAATCTCCATTCAATGCTACGGCCTTACCCACCTTGAAATGAGGGCCTGTATGCCTGCACGGTACCATTCCACTGGTCGATGTCGGAGCCACCGTCGTACTGCATCAATAACTTCATCATCATCCGCGTAGTGCCTCCCACGGATTGCGTCCTTCATTGGGCCAAACATATGGAAATCCGACGGTGCGAGATCGGGGCTGTAGGGTGCATGAGGAAGAACAGTCCACTGAAGTTTTGTGAGCTCCTCTCGGGTGCGAAGACTTGTGTGAGGTCTTGCGTTGTCATGAAGAAGGAGAAGTTCGTTCAGATTTTTGTGCCTACGAGCACGCTGAAGTCGTTTCTTCAATTTCTGAAGAGTAGCACAATACACTTCAGAGTTGATCGTTTGACCATGGGGAAGGACATCGAACAGAATAACCCCTTCAGCGTCCCAGAAGACTGTAACCATGACTTTACCGGCTTAGGGTATGGCTTTAAACTTTTTCTTGGTAGGGGAGTGGGTGTGGCGCCACTCCATTGATTGCCGTTTTGTTTCAGGTTCGAAGTGATGAACCCATGTTTCATCGCCTGTAACAATCTTTGACAAGAAATTGTCGCCCTCAGCCACATGACGAGCAAGCAATTCCGCACAGATGGTTCTCCTTTGCTCTTTATGGTGTTCGGTTAGACAACGAGGCACCCAGCGGGAACAAACCTTTGAATATCCCAACTGGTGAACAATTGTGACAGCACTACCAACAGAGATGTCAAGTTGAGCACTGAGTTGTTTGATGGTGATCCGTCGATCATCTCGAACGAGTGTGTTCGCACGCTCCGCCGTTGCAGCAGTCACAGCTGTGCACGGCCGGCCCGCACGCGGGAGATCAGACAGTCTTGCTTGACCT
This sequence comes from Schistocerca piceifrons, assembly GCF_021461385.2. Lineage (NCBI taxonomy): Eukaryota > Metazoa > Arthropoda > Insecta > Orthoptera > Acrididae > Schistocerca > Schistocerca piceifrons. The sequence goes on along the minus strand of NC_060138.1, from coordinate 328,997,245 downwards.
TGCGGCGATGATGACACACGCTTTGCCCAACGACTCACCGTGCTTTTGTCCACTGCCAGATCACCGTAGACATTCTGCAAGCGCCTATGAATATCTGAGATGCCCTAGTTTTCCGCCAAAAGAAACTCGATCACTGCCCGTTGTTTGCAACGCACATCCGTTACAGACGCCATTTTAACAGCTCCGTACAGCGCTGTCACCTGTCGGAAGTCAATGAAACTATACAAGACGAAGCGGGAATGTTTGAAAATATTCCACAAGAAATTTCCGGTTTTTTCAACCAAAATTGGCCGAGAAAAAAAATGTGTTGCATTACTTATTGAACTGCCCTCGTATTTACCCACAACAGTGAACATACAGTTACTCACACACATAGAAAGACAATACTAGGTGGTGTGGGGAAACATTTCAGTATAAAGGCCCTGTAGAGCTAAACAGTAATTAGCCTAGTAAGAAAAGGAGTCTTTATACGATTATGATTAGTAATCAACACTTCCTCGGTCCTTGGTTCGAAAAAATTTTGATTAAAAGTCGGCATTGCTGGCCGAAGGCTTCCGGCATAAGAAATCTCCCTCATTCCAACAAAGGCCTTTTCAAAGAGGGCGCAGGAGCGGACAAAGATGTAGAGCACCGTTTTGTCCTTATGGTGGCAAACTCCCCTGAAGGCGAAAGAATCAGCAATGATCAACGATATGAGGATGCAAAAGGCAATGGAAACCACTAAATTAAAGACATATAACGTGTATCCACAGGACATGTGGCCCGTAACTGAAAAAGTGTCATGATGACCTCTCCATTGGCAAAAGTTACTGGAATAGTCCCTCATTCGTATCACCGGAAGGGGACTGCCAAGTGGGAGGTGGTCATGAGAAAAAGACTGAATAACCAACGAAATGATAACGTTCTACGAGTCGGGGCAAGGAATGTCAGAAGTTTGAACGTGGTAGGGAAGCTAGAAAATCTGAAAAGGGAAATGCAAAGGCTCAGTCTAGATATAGTAAGGATCAGTTAAGTTAACTGGAAAGAAGACAAGGATTTCTGGTCAGGTCAACAGCCGCAGAAAATGGTATAACGGGTGTAGGATTCGTTTTGAATAGGAAGGTAGGGCAGCGTGTGTTACAGTGCGTTACTGTGAACAGTTCACTGATAGGGTTGTTCATATCAGAACTGACAGCAAACCAACACCGACAACGATAGTTCAGGTATAAATGCTGACTTCGCAGGCTGAAGGTGAGCTACAGAAAGTATATGAAGATACTGAAAGGGTAATACGGTACGTAAAGGGAGATGAAAATCTAATGGTCGTGGGGGACTGAAATGCAGTTGTAGTGAAGGAGCAGCGGAAATGATTACAGGATAATATGAGCTTGGGACAAGGAATGAGAGAAGAAATAGACTCATTGAGTTCGGTAATATTCAGTAGCAATAGCGAACACTCTTTTCGAGAATCACAAGAGTAGGAGGCATACTAGGAAAACGGGAAAGATTTCAGTTAGTTTACATCATGGTCAGACAGATTCCGAAATTAGATACTGTACTATAAGACGTACCCAGGAACACATAAAGACTCACATCACATTGTAATAGTGATGAAGAGTAGGCTGATGTTTAAGAGATTAGTCAGGAAAAATCAGTACTCAAAGAGGCGGTAAAATAAGTACTAAGGAATGACGAGATATGCTTGAAGTTCTCTAAGGATATAGATACAGTTATAAGGAATAGCTGAGTATGCAGTGCAATTGAAGAATAATGGACACCTCTAAAACGGACGATCACGGAAGTAGGAAAGGAAATCATAGGTACACAGAAGGTAACTGCGAAGAAACCGTGGGTAACAGAAGAAATGCTTCAGTTGATCGGTGAAAGAAGGAAGTACAAAAATGTGCAGGGAAATTCAGGAATACAGAAATAAAAGTCACTGAGGAATTAAATAAATAGGAACTGGAGGGAAGCTAAGACGAAGTGGCTCCATGAAAAATGTGAAGAAATCGAAAAAGAAATGATTATCGAAAGGACTGATGCAGAGTATAGGAAAGTGAAAACGACCTTCGCTGAGATTAAAAGCAATGATGCCAACATTAAGAGTGCAGCGGTAATTCCAGTGTTGAATAGAAAGAGCGAATACGTGAAAAAAGTACATTGAAGGCCTCTATGAGCGGGAAGATTCGTCCGATGTGATGGAAGAAGAAACAGCAGTCTATTTAGATGATATGGGGATCCAGTATTACAATTATAATTTCAATTGGAGGACTTAAGATCAAGTAAGGCAGAAGGGATAGACAACATTCCACCAGAATTTCTAAAGTCATTGGAGGATATGGCAACAAAACGACTATTCACATTGGTAAGTAGAACGTCTGAGTCTGACAGCATACTATCTGACTTTCGAAAGATATCATCCACACAATTCCGAAGACTGCAGGAGCTGAAAAGTGCGAGAAATACCGCGCAATCAGCTTAACAGTTCATGCATCCAAAAAAATGGTTCAAATGGCTTTGAGCACTATGGGACTTAACATCTGTGGTCATCATTCCCCTAGAACTTAGAACTACTTAAACGTAACCAAACTAAGGACATCACACACATCCATGCCCGAGGCAGGATTCGAACCTGCAACCGTAGCGGTACGCGGTTCCAGACTGTAGCGCCTAGAACCGCACGGCATGCATCCAAGTTGCTGACAAAAATAATGTACCGGAGAATGGAGAAGAAAATTGAGGATGTGTTAGATGACGATCAGTTCGGCTTTAGAAAAGGTAAAGGCACCATAGAGGCAATTCTGAAGTTGCAGTTGATAAGGGAAGGAAGACTAAAGAAAAATCAAGGCACGTTCATAGGATCTGTCGACCTGGAAAAAGCATTCGGCAATGTGAAATGGTGCAAGACGTTTGAAATTCTAAGAAAAATAGGGGTAAGCTACAGGGAGAGACGCATAATATACAATGTGTACAAAAGCCAAGAGGAATGACCAAGATAGAAGTGCTCGAATTAAAAAGGGTGTAAGACGGGAATGTAGTCTTCCACCCCTACTGTTCAATCCGTATATCGAAGAAGTAATGATAGAAAAAAAAGAAAGGTTCTGAAGTGGGATTAAAATTCAAGGTGAAAAGATTTGAATGATACGATTCGCTTATGACATTGCCATCCTGAGTGAAAGTGAACAACAATTACAGGATCTGCTGAATGGAATGATAGTCTAATGGGTACGGAGTATTGATTGAGAGTAAATCGAAGAAAGACGAAAGTAATGAGAAGTAGCAGAAGTTAAGAAATGACTCTATCGACAGACACTCTTGTTAGGATCCTGAAGAACGGAGGACTAGATGGACCTACACAAGAAGTCATAAAAGAAATTCTGACAGACACAAAAGCAAGAGTGAGATTCAGAGGAGCACTGTCAGAGAGCAATAAACGAGAAAATGGGAATACCAAAGACCCATGTGGGGGACAAAAAGGATAACAGGGCTCAAGTGGACTGTCTAGTCTTTGCAGACGACATGGCAATAGTAAGTGAGACGGAAGAAGACGCAAAGACACAACTCGACAACTTAAGTAATGTAGCCAGAAAGGTGGGACTGAGGATCGCCTATAACAAGACAAAGACATTAAATACCACTGCAGACTGGGAAACACCGGAAGGAATTGTGCAAATGGTGGACAAATTTAAATACCTGGGAGAATTTGTAACAGGAAGGAACAGGAGCAAGGAGTGAATAATAGAGAGGATAAAGAATATGAGGTCAGTCTTCTGTATGACGAGATATACAGGGTGATTCAAAAAGAATACCACAACTTTAAAAATGTGTATTTAATGAAAGAAACATAATATAACCTTCTGTTATACATCATTACAAAGAGTATTTAAAAAGGTTGTTTTTCACTCAAAAACAAGTTCAGAGATGTTCAATATGGCCCCCTCCAGACACTCGAGCAATATCAACCCGATACTCCAACTCGTTCCACACTCTGTGTAGCATATCAGGCGTAACAGTTTGGATAGCTGCTGTTATTTCTCGTTTCAAATCATCAATGGTAGCTGGGAGAGGTGGCCGAAACACCATATCCTTAACATACCCCCATAAGAAAAAATCGCAGGGGGTAAGATCAGGGCTTCTTGGGGGCCAGTGATGAAGTGCTCTGTCACGGGCTGCCTGACGGCCGATCCATCGCCTCGGGTAGTTGACGTTCAGGTAGTTACGGACAGATAAGTGCCAATGTGGTGGCGCTCCATCCTGCTGAAATATGAATTGTTGTGCTTCTTGCTGCGAACAAATGCTTGCTGGATGCGTGCTACATTTTCATCACTCGTTCTTGGCCGTCCAGAACTTTTCCCTTTGCACAAACACCCATTCTCTGTAAACTGTTTATACCAACGTTTAATACACCACCTATCAGGAGGTTTAACACCATACTTCGTTCGAAATGCACGCTGAACAACAGTCGTCGATTCACTTCTGCTGTACTCAATAACACAAAAAGCTTTCTGTTGAGCGGTCGCCATCTTAGCATCAACTGACGCTGACGCCTAGTCAACAGCGCCTCAAGCGAACAAATGTACAACTAAATGAAACTTTATAGCTCCCTTAATTCGCCGACAGATAGTGCTTAGCTCTGCCTTTTGTCGTTGCAGAGTTTTAAATTCCTAAAGTTGTGGTATTCTTTTTGAATCACCCTGTACAATAAAAAGAATATATCCACAGAGGCCAAGATAAGCCACTACAAGGCAACGGTGAGGAATGCAGTACTATATGCTGCTGAGACGATGACACGGAAGAAATGGGACAGAACAACTAGAGAAAGAAGAGACAAAAATACTGAAAAAGATACTAGGTCCCAAAAGAGATGGAGAGAGATGGATGCGAAGACCTAGGGAAGAACTGTACCGGAACATGAGAACAATATCCGAGAAATCAGACTCAGAAGGGCAAAGTTTGCTGGACATGTAATTAGGATGAGTATGGACAGAATGACGAAGAGAGTGTGGGAAACAACAGAGAGGACAAGGGGAAAGACAGGAACCAAGTGGGTTGTTGAACTTCGAAAGGACTGGTTGGATTTGGGGATCAAGGTCAAGGGAAAGGAAAATTGGAGGAACAAATGTACACTGACCAATACGCCGGAGATCAACGACAGAGAAGAATGCAGGAAAAGATTAGAATGTCACCAGTGGAGCCGACAGGAGAAGAGGACACTGAAGATCTCGGAAGAAGAGCGGGAGATAAGAAGAGAAAGGATGAAAAGGTTCTGGGAGAAGAAGAGGAACATGCAGTCCACGAAGGGGCTACCCGTGATCGTACACAGGGTGTAACGCAAGAAGAAGAAGAAGGATTCTACTACTTAGGCAGCAAAATAACGAATGCCGGACGGAGCAAGGAGGACATCAAAAGCAGACTAGCACTGGTGAAAAGGGCATTCATGGCCAAGAAAAGTCTACTTGTATCAAACATAGGCCTTAATTTGAGGAAGAAATGTCTGAAAATGTACGTTTAGAGCACAGCATTGTACAGTGAAACAAGGGCTGTGAGAAAACCATAACAGAAGAGAATCGATGCATTTGAGATCTACAGACGAATGTTTAAAATTGGGTTGACTGATAAGGTAGTAAGGAAAGAGGAGGTTCTGCACAAAATCGGGGGGGGGGGGGGGGGGGGGGGGGGGGAAGGTATACGTGGAAAACATTGACAACCAGAAAGAACAGGATGATAGGACATTTGTTAAGACATCAGGGAATGACTTCCATGGTACTAATGGGAGCTATAGAGATCAAAAACTGTAGAGGAAGACCGCGACTGGAATACAACCAGCAAATAATTGAAGACGTAGGTTGTGCTACTACTCTGGGATGAGGAGGTTGGCACAGGAGAGGAATTCGTGATGAGCCGCATCAAGCCAGTCAGAAGACTGAGAAAAAGAGGTCATTTCATATAACATTTGTGAGGAAAGTATGGAAAGAAAATCACGTTTACTTCTAAAATTTATTATTCTGTGATGAAATGTCTTTTATACCCCGCACTGCTTGACAGTACTCGGTTACTACGTGAGCCACATACTGCTTCTGTCCTCCATTCATTTGAAAGTTCTCTCAGCTGGATCATTTACAACTTTCAGTTCAATAACTAGCTTTGATGAAATTTACATTTTCGTGCCACTGAGTAGGATCTGGCTTAAGGAACTGGTCACTCAAATCTTCGTTCGATACAGATTCTTCAAACCCATTATCGATTGTTTTTTTAAGTTCCTGGATGAGGTCGTTTCCAACTCGTACTTTTTTTAAATATTTTCCTCGCGAATCAATAAAATGACCATTTTCATTTTTTATTGAAGAAAGTAATTAGGATAGAAGGTGTTATGGAGACAAAACAGGAAAGAGATAACACAAATGATTTTTTTGTTTTTGTAAAGTCGTTTAAGAGACTTCACGATCGACTTGATGTATTTATAAAGATTTGAAAGGAAGCTGAAATCCAAAAATGGTGCTCTGGCTTCAGAATGAGCAAATAATCTTACTTCGACGTACACGGTAACATGTAAAATACAAGTAGTACAGATTTCATTCTCCTCTTGTGGTCGTAATTCAAATTTATCATCAAGTATAAACATGTTTAAGCAATTCGCCATCCATTTTTCACGATGGACGAGCCCTGTAGCACGGAAAGATACTTATGAGATGGTGCTTTAACAAGAGACGTTAGATTTAATTCTAAAAATTAAGTTCAGTCCTCTATGGGCTGATGTTCTCTCAAAGTGTCTCGAACAAAATCTGAAATTCTTAGCAATTCGACTTGTTTAAAATGTTCCTTGATGTTTTCGTGTTTAATTCCAGTTTGGAATTCGTTGACGCCTATTACAAAGTGCTTTACTTTTTCTCGACACTAATCGGACCTGTGCCCCTAACGCCCATCTTTTCCTCAAAAACGCCTCTGAAAATGATAGACCTACAAGTAAATACAAGAAGTTTTTCCCAAGAGGCTTTCTATGAGAACACACGTATCTCAAAAACTGTTTGTATTTAAAGCAATTGTGTGACAAACTAATGCTTCAACATCGGACTAAAATCACTTTCAGAGAGAGTTTCACAGACAGCTTTTATCTTCTCTTTGCCATAGTAAGTTAAACGACCAGAATGTGCATCAAAATTTGTACCTTTGAACGATTAGTTTGTATTTTTTTCTTTTTATTTTCAAGTACATGTATGAGTAAAATTTATAAGCCCAGATACGTACATGTTGTTGAATTGTTGAATTCACATTCGCTTCTTCCTTACCGCTTTGCGGCTGCCTCTTTTCGCTCAGAAGTTCTCTTTCTCGAATAGCCGGTGATCGATTCCACGCAACCACTTGGCGCTACTTTCAATCGTTAATTGAACAAAACATCGCTGTCTTCTCAATAGCAACGATCTTCAAAACATTAGCACGCTCTATGTCCTCGAGCTACTTTTCGCTTACGAATCTCTGACGCTCTTCCAGAATAATGCTGTAATCGCCTTCATTGTTGATACATAGCATCTAATTCTGGCACACAGTTTCTCAGTTCCCTTGTCAGAATTTGTACTTTCTCCTAATAAATCATCACTTTGTAACACCACAGCTCTTATGCTGCATGGATTTATTTTTGCTTTTGTTTTATTTAATGTCATATTGTTGATCTTTTGTAAATGTGTTTGAATCGATAACATAAAATTGTGTACTCTTTTCTTTGTCAAACTTTGATGTCATGATTTGATTGTATGCTGTGTAACATATCTCTCGTTTAAATGCTTTGACCCATTTGGAGGGAACAATACTTACTGTATATGATTGTAATTTTGTGTGAATAATTTTTGTAGAAGTGTCAATATGTGAAAATGTTCTGTTTTATTTAATACATTTGTTTGCTGTTATGTAAACTGCTGATCCTCACTTAGGAATCTTAGTAGTTTGGTGTATAAGAGGTAGGGTGGTTCCCCTCGGGAACGGAACTGTGTAGTGCGCGCAAATTGTGGTTGGCCTAGGTGGAAAAGGTGGAACTGATAGTCAGTCGGCGATGAGCAAGCAGTCGGAGTCGAGCCACCAGTCGGAAAGGAGTTACCAGTTTGTGCACTGTCAATGTAAAGGTGCATATCATGCTGATTCAGAGAGAGGCTTTTCTTGCTTCTTTCCAATGCCTCGGATGGGTGGATAAATAGCTGGATCTATCCTGGAATTTGTATGACTGATCGCCATGAAGATACGATAAAGTCCGGCAATTCTACCTGTAATTCCACCTACCAACATGCAGTTGCCACCACATTGCGCAATCACTGTAACGTAATACTATATTGATGTACAGTGAAGGATCAGCCTAATGGATGTGTTAGTGTGCTGAAATATAAGGTAATTCATATCGGAATTTATTTATCTACCTTGATTTTACTCCTCATCATAACACCTCTCAGGGTCCTCTCCGTTTGAAGTAAAGTGATTACCGAGTGCCCTTACTGAAAGTACGTTGAAGCCTAGAGCTTTGTTAAATAATGCCTCTTGAACTTATTAAAAAGATAGTTAAAGCTAATGTTGTAACAGAGTGAGTTAAAGCAAATGTTATTTGTCCAATAATAATTTTCCTATTGAAACTGTTATATAAAGTGCTGTTACCAACTTCAAACTTTAGGCTGAGTCTTATAAAGTAAATGATCACGTTGTTGTCTGTAGTAAATTCTAAAAAGGAGAGTCAGTTTCTTGCAATTTTGTCAACATTGTGTTTCGTTGTAGTAAAAGTGAGAAAGCTGCAGTTGTGAAACGTTACATTCTCATGTATGCCAAGTGTTTGTCTCTCTTGTGTGCATATTAACAGTATAAAGACCACTCAGTTTGTGTAAACCCTGAAAGTGATAGTGTTTTTCTGTACCTGTTATAATTTTGCAAATAGTTTTTGTGCTGCCCCCAGTTGTTAGCTTCAATCTTAAAGCATATGTGTGTCAGAGTTCATTGCACTCGCGTGTGGCTAAGTCTAGGTTGTGTTTGTCCACTATAGTTACTTATACATACTTTCATAAACGAGAACGTTAATCTTTCTCTTGCCTAATTAGGCTGGCGACCGTTTCCCTTATTCTGTAAACAATATAGCTAGGCAAAATTTTGTTTGTTACTATTCCTATATTTACGTAATTTTGACTTTCACTTCCGATAAGCCACCTCCGTTAGGAACAACACGGTCAACTTAACAAAATTCCTCTCAGAGGGTAACACTGCTCTGTTGCTTTATACCATTATTAATCCAATAAAATAAATCTGTTTTACAAATTGCCTTTGGTTTTGTGGTTACGGCATAACAGTAGCAGAGTGGGAGTGTTATAACTTCCCTCACAGCCACTGTGTCACTTTAATGCACAATTAATTTACGCGTCCGCTAATAGTAAGCATTTGTCTGTCGAATAACGCCTCCAGTGCACGAAATGAAGAAAATGTATGTACTACGATAGCTAGCTTTCCACAAAAGTGTAAGACTGCTGTGGTGGACCGCGTTGGTTCGTAAGAAGAAGCAGCTTGGCTCGGCAAAGCGTTAAGCAAAGTGAAGAACGAATTTATCATGCAGAAGCAATATTTTGTGAAGCTGATGGTTCTCTTCTTCCTGAGACATAGAACTGTACCAATCTGGGAGGGGATAACGAATGAAAAAAATAGCAAAGTTTTAAAACGTGCCATGTAAGAGATACCCTGGTGCAGAGCCCATGGGAACAGGTCTTTACCACAGCTAAACGTTCTTGCAAAATCGGACGAAGTGCAGTCTGCGATATGCGTAAAGAAGCCTCTGTCTCGCAGTAGGTCATATACCGATCCCCTTCACATATGTTACAAACGACATCGACTTTTTTTCCCCACTACGAAATTCTGCAAATACATAAAATGCCTTTTGGGAGGTAGCCATCAAAAGTTGAACAACGCTATTTCTGAGCTGCCATTGTTGTAACAACAATAAGTGACAAATTCAGTTTGTTAAAACTTACAAGGCGACCTAAGTATGAATTTCGTGTTTTTTTTTCTATCGTATACTCATCATTACGGCAATGGCTCCGAAAACTTGTATGTTCGTCGTTTTGAGTTGCTTGTTGGAGCTTACTTGCGTTCCAGTATATTTCGAATAACCCTGAGATTTTGTATTTCCTAGGTCTCACACTTCTTTCACGTCTTCTTGACTGCAACTGCATGTCTACATACTATACAGATAATGTGCTGAGACAGACGAACAAAAAAATTTCGAAATGCCATACACGATACTGTAAATAGCTTTCTATCATCAGAAATATAGCATAGACGTCGGACACGACAGCTGCGCACGACAAAATGTTACCTCTTGGATGTTATATCAATATCAGCGTTTCTTGTTCATATTTTGTAGTTAAACTTAGACGAGACTCTTCATTACTATTTCAGCACGAATTTAAAATATCTCCAGTTTCTAGTTAGGGCCAAAGGTGTCGAGAGATTTGCTGTCGTGCTCGGCAAACGCTGGAATTGGTAATGCCCACAAAGTTTCATCCCCAGCTATCCTCTTTGTTTTATGATCTGGTGGAAATGAAACATGATTAGTACAAAGGCCTAATACGTTCTCTTGGGTACATAAAGAAGAAGAAAAATTGATAAAGAAATTTATGTTTGATATTTACTAGTAAAGTATACTCTGTACTACATACTAGCAATATCATAATGTCCTGTACTGCACAATTATCACATCAGTACCTAGATTTCGCAAAGCCACGTATATTTCATTTCGAAGTTAGATATCAGCATCTTGAGATTAAAGTTCATTCTTATGCTCGTCTTTGCTTACAAATAAATTTGTTTTGGATTCGTTAGCAAATACAATTTTTCTTCTTTTCTATTTAGACTTCTTTCTTTTTTCCTGTTGTTTAATGGAAAGAAAATAAAAAACGCTCTGATTTAACCGCAGAAAAACATGTGTGGGTAGAAACGAAGAAAAAAACGTGTTTACTGAAGGCAGGAGCTATCCAAATGAAATTTAGATATTAGAAAATTCCTCAGTTCCACATGTTGGAAGCTCTAAATCAAGCTGCAGCATCTTTTTCTCAGTATTTATTGCTAAAGTCATTAATCTGAACCACGAGGGGTGGCCGCGTGGTCTAGGGCGCCTTGTCACGGTTCGTGCGGCTCCCCCCGTCGGAGGTTCGAGTCCTCCCTCGGGCATGGGTGAATGTGCTGTCCATAGCGTAAGTTAGTTTAAGTTAGATTAAGTAATGTGTAGGCTTAGGGACCGACGACCTCAGCAGTATGACCCCATAAGACATTACATTAAATTTCCAAATTTCATTAATCTGCATCGCAATGTGAGAGCGGAACCTAATGTTTCTGTCTGGTTTGCTGGAAACATAAATCATAGTAGTTACTCTCAAAGCCGTTTATGGTACACATGACGTGTGTGTATACATATATTTTAAATCCACAAAGGAATTTGTAAATATTAAGGTACACGGAAATAATTATTGTAAAAAAATGTATTTAAGTTAAAATTATGAAAACAAAATAACTGGTTGTGTAATGTATAGGCGGGAGTCGGGTATATGCATATGACAGTTCTTGTTAAAAAACACAGTACTCATAAAACTACCGTTAAAGATGTTACCAGTTTTACTTAAGAAATTCTGGAAAAAAAGAGAATTATTTCAGAGTAACAAGCAAGAATCGTGATTTTATTGTACAGATGTTAGGAACTGAATGCGCCTTGTAAACACGGGAAGAAAGTGAGTACATAAATAAGACTTAATGTTGTAGGAAAGTGTGTATTAGTGTGCGCTGTCTCGTCCATCTCATCGGTCAGTTCAGATCCAGTAAAGGGAAGCAGCTGCTCCCATCCACTCGTAGTCAGCGTCCTGGAATAAAAGAAGTAAAATTATAGTGCATTACCAGGAAAAGTATAGTACACGACAAAAATTTAGTAATCTGATGAGTGAAATTGGAGAAAAGAAAAGGCATATACGACAGCATATTAACCTAGGCTGCTGTTTCTCTATCCAGTGACCTACTTTTATTTCTTGAAGTCACTAACATTCCACAGGCTTTCGCATTTGGCGTGCTTTCGCAATGCCTGTGCGCGTGTGTGGTGCTAACCTGAGACTTGCACGGGAGTCAGCAGGTTTCAGCGCTAGCAGATTGTGCAACATCCTTTGCAGAACTGATGGCTGCGGAGGTCTGGTTTTTGTACAATTACATCTGGGATTTACACATAATTTTTCTACACTGCGTATTTACGTCAAGTAACCATCTTCCACTTCTTCCGACGATGCATACAACTACCCATCAATTGTGAGATGTGAAAATGAAAATGTGGCCCTTACGCCTCTTACAATAGTATGTGTCTGAAGTTCGACAGATATCAAAGTTGTCAGAAAGTAAATGATGAGTTAATTTTATCTGAGAGAGTGCACAATACAACACCTTCTTCTGTGTTGTACCAGCGAACATTCAGCGCAAATAAAAGATTCGTTAAATATAATGCAATCGTGTTCCATTCGAGAGTTTAGCTCCGCCACCCAAGAAGCCATAGTTGCCAAGTCTTCATGAAGTCTCGAGCTGTTCATTAAATCATTCTCCTTTTGCTGCTTTTACGGCCTCGTTGGACCACATCAGTCAGTCATTTTCTGGTAATCTTCTTCAATAGGTTTTCTTTCCGAATCGCCCAGCATCTTTTCATTCGTTGACTTAAACCTTTATTAATCGTAAATGGCTCAGATATTTCTTCTCTGGACTTTGCTTTAGATTTGGTGTTTGTTAGAGTTAATTTTATTGTTTTTGTTAATTTTGGATGGAGCCCAAAATTCCTCAGTATCTTCTTCATTGAAGATCTTTGGATACAATCATAAGTTTTTTCGAAGTCTACAAAGGTTTCGACTTGTTGCTTTTCTTAATCCACTACCAATTTCAAAGCGATTATCTGGCCAGACAAGCTTCTCCAGGACCTTAATCTTCGTTGGTATTCACCTGGTTCAAATTCTAGTTGGTCTTTACAACGATTGTATAGAATTCGTGAAATGACTTTATACGTTATATCCAAAAGGAAAATTCATCTATAGTTGTCTGGATTTGATTCGCCTCCTTTTTTGTGTAACGGGTGGATTGTAGCTGTAGTCCAATGTTCTGGTAGTTCTTCTTTGTTCCAAATTTTATTTATGAATTGGCATAAAGATATCTTGACTGGATCTGTTGCATATTTGTCATTATTACACTTTTTAATAAAGATAGGATTAATCGGAGAAAAAAATTTTCACATGCCATCACTTTTCAAAAATTCTTTCTTAACGGTTACCGTTTCTCTTTTTGATAATAGGCTACTACTTACTGGATCACTGAACACTGCTGTAGAGTTTGTAAAGGGACACACCCACCTCTAGCATTACTTTTCCTCAACAGAAGTAGTCGATACCAGAAATATTTTCGAATTTTGGACAGGTTTTTTATATCAGCTGTTTCTCTAAAAAAGAATTCGTATGATTTTGTAGTTGATGTGTTATATGTCAAGCTAAAATCGATAAAAAAAGAATTACTTTGTTTTGTTTGTTACAATCGATATGTGCTAGCTCTGAATGTGCACTTAATTTTTTTAGAAACATTTGAAATAACGAAATATTTGGCACACTTAAAATTTGTATTATTAATTAAGCAATTTGATACTGTTTATCATGTTTATTTCTGAATTCATTTATAAAATAATAATATAAATTAATAGAAATCCATTTGTCAAGAAATTTTGTAAACCCTTTGGAATATTGTTATTACCATAGAGCGAGGAGGTATTAGTGGGCATGCCTCTCATGTTATCGTACGTGTTTTTCTATTTTGAAAAGACAACGTAATTTCGGCTTTCTTAATGCGAAAATTCAAAAGACAGTGTGATATAGAAAAATCTGACAGAATAAATTATCATGAAAACAAAAAATTTGCACAGGCTTACTTCAAAAATGATTTAAGTCGGTTGGAACCATGAGAACCTAAAATATGAAAATTTCAGCTTCAAGAATCGGTCCGCAGACGTGAAGAACTGGAACCAACTACGAGAAAAGAAGATAAGTACAAAGTTTATACTAAATCTTACTCCTCTCGTTTTTTTTTAAAAAAAAAAAAAAAAGAGACTTCACCATCGAAAATAGTAGTGACAACAACACATTTTGGGAGAGGGAGATTACAACTTCAGAAATTATTACATAAAACTATTAGACAGTGCATCGTTGAGGCACAAAAAGAGGAGAAATGTGGACATATCAATTCCATCTTAGTAGTTTATTAGGTCCGAGTGATAGCGTACTATGGCTTTTAGTAAACTTGTCTTCGAAGAAGCGATGGAGGAAACGCAAAAAAGTTTATAAGGAAAGCTAAAAGTAGAAGGGCATTAAGAAACAATACAAAGGTTCGCATACGACTTATCTCTCTCACTGGGAGTAGAGAAAATTTATAAGAGCCGCGAACTGGAATGGAGCACTTATTTAGTCCAGAATCGGTGTTAAAAGCAACAATAGAAAGAGGAATAGAGTTTCAGAACCTAAAAACTGATTCAGGGTATCACAGAAGCAGAAAACTTCCTTCCAGAAATGAGATTTATTGATATTAAGTACTGAAGTACACTTGAAAAAGAAGTTTCTGAAACAGAATGTCAGGAACACAGAATTGCATGGCAGTTAGCTGGAAAATTGGCGAAGATATTGCAAATTTCGTAAGTTGAGTGTTCCGCATATTGCATAAACTATGTAAAAGATATGTTGTCGGCACACCCCAAGTTACGTTAATTATTAAACTCGATTTATCATATTTGTATCACGCTTTCCCCATTTTCAATGATACATTAGCAACACTCAGTAGTCAGATTTTAAACTCAAAATTATCATAACGAATCCAGCGTGTTGACCTCTGGGCTACACCGCCGCCGCTGTGGCCGAGCGGTTCTAGGCGATTCAGCCTGGAACCGCGCTACCTCTACGGCCGCAGGTTCGAATCCTGCCTCGGGCAAGGATGTGTGTGATGTCCTTAGGTTGGTTAGGTTTAAGTAGTTCTAAGTTCTAGGGGAGGGGGGGCTGATGACCTCAGATGTTAAGTCCCATAGTGCTCAGAGCCATTTGAACCATTTGAGCTACACCGCTCAGTTCAAACCTGAGGGTGTTCCATTGAAAGTTTTAAAAAAAGCTGCGATAATTATTCCCGAAAGGGAGTAATCAATAAGATATCTGACATTTTAAAAATCACAAGAAGTCTCTGAAGCGCTTTAAGTGAAGTTGAAGGCCGACTTACCTGTTTTGTGGAGCATCCCAGTATTTTGTCTTATTCCTTCATGTCGTAAGGCGAAACAATTTGAACAGATTCCTTGACGTCTTCCACAATGTCCTTGTCTTCCTCTTCTTCGATAAGTGTCTCTACGCCGTCCTCCGTCACTATTGGTTCGACGATCAGTTTCTTATCCACGTCCGTCTTAACGTCTTTATCCACCTCGACAATCTCCTCGCCTTCGGGACCCTCGCGAACGTGCACTGCGTCGGTCTCGAATTCTTCCTTGTCACCTCCGTAGCGCTCGATAACGTACGGCTTGGCGTGGTAGTTCTTGATAGGCACCAGCACCTCTTTGCTGACTACGTGCGGCCCGTAACCGTAGTCGAAGTACTCCTTACCGACGAAGGGCCTGTGGTGAGGTTCCCAGCCCTTGCGCCCCTCCACGATCACGTGTTTGTAAGGCAGGGGCTTGATCCCAGCGTCTACTGACTTCTCGACGAAGACTGCCTTCCGGTCGATGAAGTCTCCGGGCCAGCCGCCGTCCCCGTGCTCGATCAACTCCTTGGCCTCCACGAAGTCAGTTTCCCGGAACCTCGGCTTCTCGACATAGACGGGCTTGTAGCGGTCCACGTAGTCGACGTGCTTGCCCACGACGACCGCCTTTGTGGCGATGGGCTCGTGGCTCCACTGCCTGTACGGAGTCACGACGACCGGTTTGGAGATGACGCGCTTCGCTTGCCAGTCGCGGGCGGGAGCCACCGGCCAGTCGGCTTCTTCGTAGTAGTAATCGCCTTGAGGGAGAGTTTGGTACGGGTACTCCTTACGTGCCAGCACCACGGGCCTCAGGTGCTCGTGTGGGCTGTGGTAGTACTCATGGGGGTGGCGGGGATAGCGGATGTGGTCGTCTGCGGAGTCACCTTCCTTCTTCTCCTCTGTGGTCTCCATTTCCACGTACACCTCGAGCTCGGCCAAGTCCGCGTCGCCATCAGAGGTATAGCCATCCAGATACCCTTCTGGCTTGTCGTGTGCCAGCACCTGCAACACGAAAGCAAACCACTATTACAGCGTCACCGTATCGTAATATCTTGCATGCTTCCGCAGCTACAGTCTCTACTTACGGCCAAACTAATTAATGTGTCAGAGCTAGTCATAGGTGTGGAAAGCTTTCAACGAAAGGTCGCACGAGTGTTTAAGAAAGGTAGTAAGAGTAATCCATCGAACTACAGACCTATATCATTGACGTCGGTTTGCAGTAGGGTTTTGGAGCATATACTCTATTCAAACATTATGAATCACCTCGAAGGGAACGATCTATTGATACGTAATCAGCATGGTTTCAGAAAACATCGTTCTTGTGTTCTTTATTCGCACGAAGTAATGGCCGCTATCGACAGAGGATCTCAGGTTGATTCCGTATTTCTAGATTTCCGGAAGGCTTTTGACACCGTTCCTCACAAGCGACTTCTAATCAAGCTGAGGGCCTATGGGGTGTCGTCTCAGTTGTGCGACTGGATTCGTGATTTCCTGTCAGGAAGGTCGCAGTTCGTAGTAATAGACGGCAAATCATCGAGTAAAACTGAAGTGGTATCAGGTGTTCCCCAGGGAAGCGTCCTGGGACCTCTGCTGTTCCTGATCTATATAAATGACCTGGGTGACAATCTGAGCAGTTCTCTTAGGTTGTTCGCAGATGATGCTGTAATTTACCGTCTAGTAAGGTCATCCGAAGACCAGTATCAGTTGCAAAGCGATTTAGAAAAGATTGCTGTATGGAGTGGCAGGTGGCAGTTGACGCTAAATAACGAAAAGTGTGAGGTGATCCACATGAGTTCCAAAAGAAATCCGTTGGAATTCGATTACTCGATAAATAGTGCAGTTCTCAAGGCTGTAAGTAACTGGGTGTTAAAATTACGAACAACTTCAGTTGGAAAGACCACATAGATAATATTGTGGGGAAGGCGAGCCAAAGGATGCGTTTCATTGGCAGGACACTTAGAAGATGCAACAAGTCCACTAAAGAGACAGCTTACACTACACTCGTTCGTCCTCTGTTAGAATATTGCTGCGCCGTGTGGGACCCTAACCAGGTGGGATTGACGGAGGACATCGAAAGGGTGCAAAAAAGGGCAGCTCGTTTTGTATTATCACGTAATAGGGGAGAGAGTGTGGCAGATATGATGCGCGAGTTGGGATAGAAGTCATTAAAGAAAAGACGTTTCTCGTCGCGGCGAGATCTATTTACGAAATTTTAGTCACCAACTTTCTCTTCCGAATGCGAAAATATTTTGTTGAGCCCAACCTACATAGGTATGAATGATCATCGAAATAAAATAAGAGAAATGAGAGCTCGAACAGAAAGGTTTAGGTGTTCGTTTTTCCCGCGCGCTGTTCGGGAGTGGAATGGTAGAGAGATAGTACGATTGTGGTTCGATTAACCCTCTGCCATGTGGTTCGATTAACCCTCTGCCAAGCACTTAAATGTGAATTGCAGAGTAATCATGTAGATGTAGATGTACTGCTACATAACTAAGACGCATTTGCAGCCTCTGCGAGTGATCTCTTCATCGTCAATAGATGGCTAAGAGCGCTACAGTTATTATAAAAGAGTTATCTGCATGTTACTGTTTTTAAAAAAAGGAGCTGTAGAATAACAAGGCAAATTACTACCCAGAGAATTGTAGCCAGAATATAAGGGGCAGTAAAGTGAAAAGGAGACATGTGAAAAAAGTATGTAAACTGTTCATTATTTCATAAGTAATCTTCATAACTGTTGATACATTTATCGCACTGTGAGACAAGACAGTCAATGCCTTCATGGAAAAATGTTTTCGGTTGCCTACGGAACCATAATTGTACCTAGGCGTGTAGCTCTTCGTCCGTTGGACCCGCCCACATGTCGCTGAGTTTGTTTCCAGTACGCTGTAGAAGTTTCCTGGTAAGTCCTTGCACATCCTTCGTAAGTGTCGATCCCTCCCTATGCGATTTCCATATTTTTGGAGACCTGAACAAAGTTTTTCGTGGCCTTGGATTTGCTTTGGACGAAGAGATACGCACCTGAATACAGTCATGATTCCGCAGGCAACCGCAACCATTTTTCCATGTAGGCATTGACCGTCGTGTCTCACAGTGGGATAAATGTACTAAAAGGTACGGCCATCACTTTTCAAATAGTAAACAGTTTACTTACTTTATTCCAGCTGCCTCATTTAGAGATATGGTTGTTGGTGTGCTCGTTTTTCTGAATTGTTTTTCAGTTTTTAAGCAGTATTAAAATTTAAAAAAACTGAAAAAGGTTTAACATTTCAGCACATCCACTAACGAAGTTTGGCCGAGCGGTTCTAGGCGCTACAGTCTGGAGGCGCGCGACCGCTACGGTCGCAGGCTCGAATCCTGCCTCGGGCATGAATGTGTGTGATGTCCTTAGGTTAGTTAGGTTTAAGTAGTTCTACGTTCTAGGGGACTGATGACCTCAGAAGTTAAGTCCCATAGTGCTCAGAGCCATTTGAACCATTTTGAACTAACGACGTTGTTTTTAAAACGAAACATTTTAGAATAAAAAATGTCCACGAAAGTGTTCAACAAGTGCTACAGCAGATTGTTTTTTATAAAGGAACGTAAATTATGGATACTATAGGTTCTTCGGCCTATAGCTGATCCTTACCACTGTCTCTATCATATCAACCATTTTTTCTATAAATCTTGCAGCCAAGTGTCAGATTCCTTCTAGTAATGTAGTTTACTGTATGTTACAAATGGTCACGGCCACTACCGTTTAACCTTATAGAGGATCGTGAGATACCAATTGTAATCACGGAGCGGAGAAAGTAGTCACCTAACTATGGATTATTTGAGTGGACAGCAGCTGTAAACGTGTGGTAAAAGATACTAGTACTCGTGCTTGCGATTATAACTTTATTCATTCGAATGAATCCAAATTTTCACCTAACTTGATTGCTTGATGAAATAATGGAGACAGCTGTTGAACACGGATGTTTATATCCTTTCGAAAATTGCACATTAATGTTGTTACTATGTGGCACAATAGTGTGACACATTGACTTTCTGGTTTCATCAAGCTACATGTAACTTTAAGCTGCTAGTTGAAGTACTTTTTCCGAAATGTTTCTGCGGAGGGTATGTACTCCCTCTTTCCCCAGCGCCTAAAGGCGTGTAGCGAGTGGCAGCGCTCCATTTATATTTATGTAATAATACTGTCACTGCCTCCCCTGCCGCCCACGGTGGCCAAGCGGTTCTAGGCGCTACAGTCGGGAACCGCGCGACCGCTACGGTCGCAGGTTCGAATCCTGCCTCGGGCGTGGCTGTGTGTGACGTCCTTAGGTTAGTTAGGTGTAAGTAGGTCAACGTTCTAAGGGACTGATGACCTCAGAAGTTTAAGTCCCATAGTGCTCAGAGCCATTTGAACCATTTGAACTGCCTCCCCTCCCTGCTTCCATAGCGTCAGCACGACGGTGCTGCCATCCCAGTCACATAACCATATATAGTTGGATAAAAAAGTTCGAGGATATTGCATTTGTGTTTATCTGTTATTCTGTCTCTTGTAGGTGAGCAAAACATTCACCCATTTCGTGCTTTCTCACTATCTTCTGGTTTTCACCGAAATGTTTCCATACATGAACAAGGATGCCCCTACAGGAGGACACACTCTTAGGGAAAAGAAAAAAATACAGTGTAGTCAGGTGTTTTTCTTCCAAGAAAATGATTGAAAATTCGGGATTACGTAGTTTATTTTTACTTTTTATTTTTTTACAGGATCGGAATTGGAACGTTTTTAATACTACTTCGTCTTCCAAAATGTTAAAAATACTCCATACCCAGCTCTTGCTCCCCCCCCCCCCCTCCCTCCCAGAAATTACCGCATGGGTGATCTTGCACATGAAGATCACATATCGTAGATTTTACTTCCGTGAACTCCCCTCCTGGGTGCTGTTAATGATTTTCATTTGATACACCTTGCTGGAAATATTGCTCCAAATATCTAAGAACCTCAAAACGGACTGTAAATGTATCAATTCGGATGTAAGGTTGCCTGAGTTAGGAAGAAACCAATTTCCGACTTCTAATGTCTGAAGTGTATGAAGTGGTTCAGTATCAGTCGAATATAAATCGAAGTGATAAAAGGCCCTTCAAATACTCTTTTTGTTGGCCATCATGTGACCGATCTATAATTGGTAACTCCAAACAGCCTCGACTACTTACGTGTATACAGTGACCAACCAATAAAAGATAAACGGATATCTGTCGGCAAGAATACTTACCATTCAGTGCTGCACAAGAACATGTGAGTAGCCATAGCAGCTAAAACCATGTCTTCCCTGTAAAGTAGAGAAGCTACCGTCCTACACGAAAACTCAGCTAAAGGTATTACCCAAGGCTCAGATATTAGCAAAGGCTCCAGGACGTTGCCAAAGAACGCGCATAGAATGAGAAACGAAGAAAGAGGAAGAGGAGAGGTTTAACGTTTCGTCGACTAAAGGTAATTATAGACGGAGCGCAATATCGGAAAAAGGAAATTTGTGGTAAGGCCTTATGGGATCAAACTGCAGAGGTCATCGGTTCCTAAGCTTACGTACTACTTAATCTGACTTAGCTAACTTACGCGAAGGACGACACACACACCCGTCCCCAAGGGACGGGGTGTGTATATTGTATTTTAACATCAACAAAAGCAAAACGAGGATAATGAAATGTAGTCGAATTAAATCGGGTGACGCTGCGGGAATTACAGTAGGAAATGAGACACTTAAAGTAGTAAAGGAGTTTTGGTATTTGGGGAGCAAAATAACTGATGATGGTCAAAGTAGAGAGGATATAAAATATAGGCTGGCAATGGCAAGGAAAGCGTTTCTGAAGAAGAAAAATTTGTTAACATAGGGTATAGATTTAAGTTTCAGGAAGTCGTTTCTGAAAGTATTTGTATGGAGTGTAGTCATGTATGGAAGTGAAACGTGGACGATAAATAGTTTGGACAAGAAGAGAATAGAAGCCTTCGAAATGTGGTGCTACAGAAGAACGCTGAAGATCAGATGGGTAGATCACATAACTAATGAGGAGGTGTTGAATAGAATTGGGGAGAAGAGAAGTTTGTGGCACAACTTGACCAGAAGAAGGGATCGGTTGGTAGGACATGTTCTGAGGCATCAAGGGATCACCAATTTAGTATTGGAGGGCAGCGTGGAGGGTAAAAATCGTAGAGGGAGACCAAGAGATGAATACACCAAGCAGATTCAGAAGGATGTAGGTTGCAGTAGGTACTGGGAGATGAAGAAGCTTGCGCAGGATAGAGTACCTTGGAGAGCTGCATCAAACCAGTCTCAGGACTGCAGACCACAACAATAACAACATTGTATCTCCAGGTGGCCACTATTAGATGGGAAATCAAACCTGATCGAATCAGAAATTTTCTTCCGACACAAGAAGTGTCGATTTCAGTTCGCCTTCGTCTATGTCAGAATATATTCCAAAACGCTGCGTAAATTTTAGACGTTTATGCACTTCCGGTATGTTCTTGAATAATTGTAATGGTACTTACCAACAACAGCACACATCACATAAAAAAGACGGTGCTACTACAGTGGCAAAACAGCACTCGACCACAAGATTAGTTTGATTCGAAAATGCACTTCTTTTCATGCATAACCGGTTCTTGCTTTTCGAGGAAAGCTGTGGAAATTATTCTGACTGGAGAATAGTAAAACGTAATGACAGTAAACGATATTAACATTCGAGCCCAGTAGATGAGTGAAGAGTGTGACGTGCTCCCGTCTTTTATAAGCCCACCAAGAGAGCTAGGTGTCGCTGAAGCTTCATAATCTTCCACTAGACACATATTTTGCTTCATACAACAATTTTGTTTTTTTTTTTTAATTGAAAATGAAACTCCTCCGGCTATATTTAATATTTCATATTTATTTGGCTACTAGTTTCCACGTTGCGTCAACGTCATCTTCAGGCCTGTACACTTTGATGATACCAATTGTGTGTGGCTGAGTACTAGAAGTCCGCGGTGAGACGGTGAGACCAATACGTGCTCCACATGTGGATATCATCAACTGATATCATCAAAGTGTACGGGCCTGAAGATGACGTTGACGCAACGTCGAAACTAGTAGCCAAATAAGTATTAAATCTTAAATACAGCTGGAGGAGTTTAATTTTCAACAAAAAAATTATACCAGCTGATGTCCCACCATCATACAATTTAAATATGGATGTACGAAGATTTCGTTCTTTAGTCTGTGCCTTCTAACATCTGAAATGCCCCATGTAAGACGTAAAACAATATTAAGTGTTAATACTAAAGCCGTTATAAATATTAAGCTACAAAAGACACATATAATGCAATCCAGCAGCATGAATTCATCGTGAAAATTAATAATTCTGATCCGTGTTACGTCTGTAAGATTCTTCTTATTGTTTGTATTGACAACTCAGGCTTATTATCTGTGAGAGCGTGCTGAAAAGTAATGCCTCAGAATTTCTTATTTTAAAACTCTGGAAGCTTTTTAAATGAAACGAACTTACTTAACAGTCTATTCTTCATGTCTACATATTTGCAGTTCTCTGGCGCTTGAGTGCACCGATTTGTAGCATATAATATGTCGGTGTGTAACTTAAATATGTTGGTGCGTAAGAAACCGCGCGCTGTGATCTAATTTAGAATTAAAGGAGTTCGTCCACACGTGGGGCACCCTGTCCTTCAGCATGACAATGTCGTACCACACACGAGCGCTGCGACATCTGCAGCAATCCGACGGCTTGGGTTCTCTGCCATCGATCATCATCAGTACACTCCTGACTTGGTGACATCTTATATTCGTCTGTCTCCAAAACTTAAAGATCGTCTTTGAAGACATTTTGATAGTGGTGAAGTGGTGAAAGCAAAGCTAAGGTTGTGGCTCCGTCAGCGAAGTCAAACATTCTATAGTGTGGGTATCAATAAACTGATCTCTCGTTGAGAGAAATATATCCGTCACTAGGGTGACTATATTGAGAAATAAATGAAGAATAAAGCTGTATAACAGTTAATAAGATTTTTTCTGCGTTTGTGACCGCATTGTCAATATGTAAAACTACCGACGTTTCGGTCACTGTTGTAAGTGATCTTCTTCAGGCTGTTTTTGTTTACTCCTTAATGAGGAAACTTGTTTCTTATATACCTGCAGAAGGGGCGGTTATCTAATTCTGATAGGCTAGTAAGAATGAAGGAGTGGGATGTTAAAAGTTTTTATTGGTTTTTTATTAAAAGCCGGCGTTTTGATAGGTGTTTGCATTACTGCAAGCACTATTGCAAACACCAATCAAAACGTCTAGTTTCCACCAATGGAAAGAAAGTATATAAGAAACAAAGTTTTCTAATTCAGCGGTAAACAAAAACACCCTGAAGAAGGTCACTTGCAACAGTGACCGGAACGTCAGCAGTTTCACATATTGACAATGCGGTCACAAACCCAGAAAATTTTTATTAACTGTGGCACTGGCCACGGAAGCCTTCGTTTATGAAGTTGTAGAACGTGTTTTCACATAAGAATTTCGGAAGCATTACTTTTCAACTCGCCCTCGTGTAGCATAAGTTACATACTAGGAAACACAGGTTACTTTTACCTGAGAGGGTAGCTAATTGACTAATTTATTAATTTCGACGCTTTTGTTTCATTGTAAAGGCTTACATTTTTTCTGAGCGGTGTGTCCGTTGGCAAGCATTTTGGTCATAATATCTAATGTTGAGTAAAAAGAGAGTGTTACGTAATTATTGGCTGGGAGACAATACGTGGTAGTTAAACAACCTAATGGGAGTGGTTTATAATCCTTGTACTTGTTGGCACCTTTCCCTAATGATAAGTAAATTTAATTTTTTTAGACGTATTTATTTTGTATGTTGACAGTAATGAGCACACATAGAGGGTACTGTTCTGACTGACGAAGGGCGTGCGAAAACTCGGTACCAAGAAATACGCTGCCAACGTGGCTGTCGATATTAACGATTCCTTCCCAGAACGAATCATCATAAACAGTTTCTCACGCCCTCAGTCCATGAGACAAAGCGAAGCGATTTGTCGTGTAACCTTCTAGATTATTTGATAAAGTTGGGCGTACTATAAAGATCTCGGATGTTGAGATAGCCTGCGTTTATAGAGGTCACGGCCCAAATAAATTACCCACAGATTTTACCAGAGAGATGGTTACCAGACCTTAGAAAATTTATAATAGGTAATTATTGACTCAGACAAAAGAGCCCTTCAAAATCCAATCCAGAACGCCGTATCAAATAGTGGATGAAGCACATGGACAAAAGAATACTGTACGCTGACTACGGAAATCCGTTTGGACTCTTAAAGTTAGGGATCCTGTACATTAAGTTCTTGTTAAGTAATACCAGAACTAGTGCTGGAAGCTCTCAGCAGTGTAGAAGAAGCTGTGAGGGAATGTCATAGTTTCTGAAGAGGAACACAAACTGAACGGGAAAGATAAAGACACAGCCCTTATAGAGATGGTCAGCAAGACTTACAAGTATTCTTGATGAGAATGAATGACGTATTTCGAGCAAAATATCGGTCAAAGACAAACGTCAGAGCTGGGGAGAACATGCTGGAAGAATGTGAACATTTAATAAAAGGAAGCAAGACTAGACAAGACAAGATGACCGAAGCAGCCGGCCGCGGTGGTCGAGCGGTTCTAGGCGCTCAGTCCGGAACCGCGCGACTGCTACGGTCGCAGGTTCGAATCCTGCCTCGGGCATGGATGTGTGTGATGTCCTTAGGTTAGTTAGGTTTAAGTAGTACTAAGTTCTAGGGGACTGATGACCACAGCTGTTAAGTCCCATAGTACTCAGAGCCATTGGAACCATTTTTGACCGAAGCAAGGAATGTATCAGTAAAAGTCTGCTCCAGGCGATAAGAGATTTAGACAGCAAAGAGATCCAACGGAACTGAAATGTAAAACAATAAAGGAAAAAGTACCTAAAATGCTCATATGGAATATATTAATAAACAAGTAAAATTTTGAGCATGTGAAGAAGGCAAGAAAAGAGTAATACTGAGAGCATGTACAATTTAGTGCTGCTTAAGGATGCTAGAAACTAAATAGAATGTGTTGTTGTGTTGTTGTGTGGTCTTCAGTCCTGAGACTGGTTTGATGCAGCTCTCCATGCTACTCTCTCCTGTGCAAGCTTTTTCATCTCCCCGTACCTACTGCAACCTACATCCTTCTGAATCTGCTTAGTGTATTCATCTCTTGGTCTCCCTCTACGATTTTTACCCTCCACGCTGCCCTCCAATACTAAACTGGTGATCCCTTGATGCCTCAGAACATGTCCTACCAACCGATCCCTTCTTCTGGTCAAGTTTTGCCACAAACTTCTCTTCTCCCCAATCCTATTCAATACTTCCTCATTAGTTATGTGATCTACCCATCTAATCTTCAGCATTCTTCTGTAGCACCACATTTCGAAAGCTTCTATTCTCTTCTTGTCGAAACTATTTATCGTCCATGTTTCACTTCCATACATGGCTACACTCCAGAATACAAAGGACAAATTGAAGAACGTCTTGTGTAAGTAGGCGAAGTATGAAGTCTATGAAGAACCCTTACGATAATAAGCAATAGTTTGAAGGGACAACTGCTAAGGTATCAAGGAATAGTTAAAAACACAAGAAATAACAGAGAAGAAGGAACCATCCTGACATTTGACTGAAACGATTTAAGGAAATTATGGGAAATCTAAATCAGGAGTGCCGGACTCAGGTTTGAACCATCGTCATCCCGAATCCGAGTCCAGTGTGCTTACCACTGCGCCACCTCACTCAGTGTAACCTTCTTGCCTTACTTGTACAGCCGCTAATAATGTATTTTTACTGTCGCGTTCTCTGTTAATGTCCGTTGCCTTTTATTTCCTGAGGAACCAAAATATCTTCTGTAAATGTCAAATGGTTGCGATTATGTTGTAAAATAGATATCACATAAAAATTTCAATCTTATACCGAAAGAACTATAATTAAAGTTTAGAAACAGAGTATAACGCAGCAAAATAATGGAAAAGTTATAAGCACTCTCAAAGCATCCACAGACCATTAGAGTACATCTGAATAGCTTACAGAGAACTTTTATAAGGAAAATAACAAATACACAAGGTAGGACTATATGAAATTGAAATTGGATTTAATGGAGTACTACACTATGAATATTCCCAAGTCGTTGGTTTATAACAAATACTTCTTAAACGCAGTAAAGTTAACAACTGATGTCGTGTGTAGAAGTGGAATCGAGTCTTAGCCGAAATTATTGCGTTTAGATTTTTCGTGTTTTTTCAAAAAAAAATGTTCAAATGTGTGTGTAATCTTATGGGACTTAACTACTAAGGTCATCAGTCCATAAGCTTACACACTACTTAACCTAAATTATCCTAAGGACAAACACACACACCCATGCCCGAGGGAGGACTCGAACCTCCGCCGGAATCAGCCGCACAGTCCATGACTGCAGCGCTTCTGACCGCTCGGATAATCCCGCGCGGCTTTGCGTTTTTTAAACCACTTCAGTAAATGGGACGTTTCTTTTATTTTTTCACAGATCGATAGAATTTTACTTTCGTCATTTCTTTTTCTGTTGCTCCATTGCCAACGGTCTTGTTACTGACTAGATACTAAATACCAAGAAAATCGAATGTTAATTTGAACCAATCTACATCAATGGTAGCATGTCGCAGATGTACAGAGGAAATCTGTTACAAATACCGAGGAGTGAAGCTACGCCGTACAAAGACAGTGGTCGGCAACAAAACTATGAAGTACAGGGGTTGGACAAAATATGAAAACACAGCGGGAAATGCATGCTTGAACATACATGCAGGTACTAACCAAGCCTGGAGGTTGCGCTGTTGTATTTGACCGCGAACGGTACCTGTGCAATGTCCTCAATACGTTGCAAGCGTCAGTCGTAGTGGGAACACTACTCCGTGGAGTTGTGAGAGCATTATGCCGGAGCTAAGAGAATTCCAGCGTGGGCAAATTGTTGGCGCTCCTGTGGCGGTTACTTCCGTAACCAAGGTAGTGGAACTGTTGGGGGTCTCAAGAGGCACCCTATCGAAGATTGACAACGCATACAGGAAAAGCGCAAAACCAGCATCCGCTAAGTCACAACGGGGACGAAAGTGTGTGACGAGTGATCGTGACGGACGGTCACTGAAGACGACTGCAATGAAAAATAAGAGAACTGCAGAATGCCACACACGCAGATCCTGTCAGCGCCAAAACAATATGAAGAGTGGCTCCTTAGGCATAGAACGGCAGGGCGGCCTGGGCTTCCAAAACCACTCATCATTGAAGCAAGTGTCCGTAACAGGAAAACGTGGTGCTGAAGCCATAAAATGGAACAAAGTCATCTTGTCGGATGAGTCATTTTTGACACTGTTTCCAACTTCTGGTCGTGTTTACTTCGCAAAATTGAAACATTACGGGGGTTCAGTGATGATTTTGGCGGCTATATCGTGGTATTCCATGGGCCCCATGGTTACTCTGCGAGTTCGCATTACTGCTAAGGGTTATGTGACCATTGTAACCGATAAATTCCATCCCATGGTATTTGTTCCCCAATGATGATGCTGTGTTCCATGATTAAAGGGGCCGCTCTTCACACAGCTCCCATCGTTCAGAACTGGTTTTTTCGCCACGACGATGAATCAGACACAGCAGATCTCAATATTATTGAGCCTTTGTGGTCTCCTTAGTCGAGAAGGTTATATACGAGAAGGTTATATACCATGACTTACATGCTGTGTGAACAGACAGTACAAGTTGGCAGAATCCTGATATGCACAAGTCCCATGAATGCTCTGTACACCATTGTAAGAACACTTTCGGTAAAAAATATTGTCTGTAGCGTAGGACATCCAAATATACATTACAAGATGAAAATATCTCAGTGGATACGGGCTACAGCCGTACACCGCGCAACGAACGCGCAACACCTTGCACTTTCTTCACTATCCTTTCTGTTCCTCAGTTTGGATACTTCCGACTGCTTGCGTTTAAGGCAATGTCAAAATAGTTAACATTATGTGACTCTAGAGGAACGTGGTACTAAACTATCCAACATCCTATACATCAGAATCCAAGCATCCTTAAGTCTAGTTTTCAGCTGGAAAACATTGGTACCAAAAAAATGGTTCAAATGGCTCTGAGCACTATGAGACTTAACATCTATGGTCATCAGCCCTTAGAACTACTTAAACCTAACTAACCTAAGGACATCACACAACACCCAGTCATCACGAGGCAGAGAAAATCCCTGACCCCGCCGGGAATCGAACCCGAGAACCCGGGCGTGGGAAACGAGAACACTACCGCACGACCACGAGCTGCAGACACATGGGTACCTTTAATAGGTAAGAGAAAGGCACATGGTTACCAATAAAACGAAGTTAACACCGCTCGTTTTAGAACTGCTGTTATTGTGTGGTAGCTACGAATATCTTGCAGTTTTTAGTGGAGTGTGTACATGATAACAAGCAGAGGACAAAAAATTTCAAAACTTTAAATTATTGCTTATTTTTCACTTAGATTTGTTCTAAATTCTACATCTACATCTACATGGATATTCTGCAAATTACATTTAACTGCCTGGCAGAAGGTTCATCGAACCACCTTCACAATTCTCTATTAATCCAATCTCATATAGCGCGCGGTAAGAACGGACACCTATATCTTTCCGTACGAGCTCTGATTTCCCTTATTTTATGGTGATGATTGTTTCTCGCTATGGAGGTTGGTGTCAACAAAATATTTTCACATTCGGAGGAGGAAGTTGGTGATTGTAATTTCGTGAGTAGATTCCGTCGCAACGAAAAACGCCTTTCTTTTAATGATGTCCAGCCCAAATCCTGTATCATTTCAGTGAGACTCCCTTCCATATTTCGCGATAATACAAAATGTTCTGCCCTTCTTTGAACTTATTCGATGTACTCCGTCAGTCCTACCTGGTAAGGATCCCACACCGCGCAGCAGTAGTCTAAAAGAAGACGGACAAGCGTAGTGTAGGCAGTCTCCTTAATAGATCTGTTACACTTTTTAAGTGTCCTGCCAATAAAACGCAGTCTTTGGTTAGGCCCCCACAACATTTTTTGTGTGTTCCTTCCAATTTAAGTTGTTCGTAGTTGTAATACCTAGGTATTTAGTTGAATTTACGGCTTTTAGATTAGACTGATTTATCGTGTAACCGAAGTTCAACGAATTCCTTTTAGCACTCTTGTGGATGGCCTCACGCTTTTCGTTAGTTAGGATCAACTGACAATTTTCGCATTCAGATATCTTTTCTAAATCGTTTTGCTATTTGTTTTGATCTTCTGATGACTTTATTAGTCGATAAACGACAGCGTCATCTGCAAACAACCTAAGACGGCTGCTCAGATTGTCTCCCAAATCGTTTATATAGATAAGGAACAGCAAGCGGCCTATAACACTACCTTGGGGAACGCCATAAATCACTTCCGTTTTACTCTATGACTTTCCGTCAATTACTACGAACTGTAACCTCTCTCATAGGGAATCACAAATGCAGTCACATAACTGAGACGATATTCCATAAGCACGCAATTACACAACAAGCCGCTTGTGTGGTACAGTGTCAAAAGCCTTCCGAAAATCCAGAAATCGATCCGAAATCCCTTGTCACTAGCACTCAACGCTTCATGTGAATAGAGAGAAAGTTGTGTTTCACAGGAACGATGTTTTCTAAATCCATGTTGACTGTGTGAAAATAGACAGTTTTCTTCGAGGTAATTCATAATGTTTGAACACAATATATGTTCCAAAATTCTGCTGCATATCAACCTTAACTATTTGGGCCTGTAATTTAGTTGATTACTCCTACTACCTTTCTTGAATTCATTGAAATATTAAACATGTAAATGTAATTGTAAGTTCAATACACTTTGTAAAGGAGATCTTGAATGATATTTTCATTTTGGGATGTTACTTGGTTGCTTCTTTAATTTGGTCGGTTAAAGGTAAAAGCTTTACTTTGAATGACACAATGTTCAGTGTCTTCAAATTCGTGGTAAGTGGATTGTCATTAATTTTTTTTAAAAATGAGTGTATTCAAATCCTATATACGAAGAACTAAAAAAGACTGATATATTTAATGGGTCAAATTTCTGACTGTGGGCTCTGCTCTTCAGTGTGATGAATGAAACCCACCGAAAAACTGTCTAACAGAACCGAATACTAAATTCAGAGAGCATAAAACAATATTTATTCCTGTTTTATGTTTACTGAATTTTGTTTCTGAATGTATGAAACATTTTTATTACATGAAATATATTCGCAGTTGTGAATATGGACAACCATCAGGTGCATTATGAAATGACGACAATGAAAATTTGTGCTGGACCCGTTCCCGAACCCAGATGTCCCGCTTATAGCGAGCGGTCGCCGTACAATTAGGCAGTACGAGCGCAATTCACGGCCAGACCCACAGTTCCACATGTCGTCAAACACGTGTCTACAACCTGCACAACATGCATGCAAATCCGAAAGAACACTGGATCGTGCTTCTCAACAACATAGGCACTATCATATCGTATTTTTTATGCGTTTCATTCACCATGCCGATGACTAGAGTTGGCTGTTAGAAATTCGATCCATTATATGAAGGGCTTATTTCTATAGCGGTACAAGTCCATGTTTGTTCATATTGAGATACAAAGTCCTAAAGTTAAATGAGCGCTGAAAAATCTGCAGTTGAGATATCAGAAATATTCAAGCCATATGGCTTTTTGCTAGAGATGAACCTTTCTTTCTGTTTGTTTCGCTCATTAATTTCAGAAGTATTATAGGCAGAAAAGTGGAGGTAATGGACTTGTACCACTATTGAAAAAAGCCCTTCATATATACCAGTTCTTTTCATCCAGATACCACGCGAGCTGGTAATAAGGCAGGTGAAGTCACAAATGGGAGTATTTTGGAGGGAATTTCTACTTTCAAAATGCAACCATGGGAAACTTCCTCAAAACCTTGGTTGGACCCAAAGCACTGAACATAACTTTATTTTTTTTTTAGGAACTATATGCCCCGAGCAATTCTCTACTCCAACGAGCAGAGCTATTTCTTGGAGATCCGGCCCATTATAGTGTTCTTTTAAGCCAGACATCCTAGTCGGACGGAAGCGTGAAGCGGTGCACAAGAAATCCCAACTGAAATATTCAGGAGGGGATTTTCTGTTCCAGTATTCGTAATGTGTATCCATAGGACATGTGGCCTGTAATTGAAGAAGTGTCATGATGATCTCTCCATTGGCATAAGATTCCGGAATAGTCCCCCATTCGGATCGACGGAAGGGGACTGCCAAGGGGGAGGTTACCATGAGAAAAAGATTCAATAATCTACGAAAGGATAACGTTCTACGAGTCGGGGCGTGGAATGTCAGAAGCTTGAACGTGGTAGGGAAACTAGAAAATCTGAAAAGGGAAATGCAAAAGCTCAATCTAGATACAGTAGGGGTCAGTGAAGTGAAGTGGAAAGAAGACAAGGATTTCTGGTCAGATGAGTATCGGGTAATATCAACAGCAGCAGGAAATGATATAACAGGTGTAGGATTCGTTATGAATAGGAAGGTAGGGCAGAGGGTGTGTTACTGTGAACAGTTCAGTGACCGGGTTGTTCTAATCAGAATCGACAGCAGACCAACACCGACAACGATAGTTCAGGTATACATGCCGACGTCGCAAGCTGAAGATGAACAGATAGAGAAAGTGTATGAGGATATTGAAAGGGTAATGCAGTATGTAAAGGGGGACGAAAATATAATAGTCATGGGCGACTGGAATGCAGTTGTAGGGGAAGGAGTAGAACAAAAGTTTACAGGAGAATATGGGCTTGGGACAAGGAATGAAAGAGGAGAAAGACTAATTGAGTTCTGTAACAAGTTTCAGCTAGTAATAGCGAATACCCTGTTCAAGAATCACAAGAGGAGGAGGTATACTTGGAAAAGACCGGGAGATACGGGAAGATTTCAATTAGATTACATCATGGTCAGACAGAGATTCCCAAATCAGATACTGGATTGTAAGGCGTACCCAGGAGCAGATATAGACTCAGATCACAATATAGTAGTGATGAAGAGTAGGCTGAAGTTCAAGACATTAGTCAGGAAGAATCAATACGCAAAGAAGTGGGATACGGAAGTTCTAAGGAACGACGAGATACGTTTGAAGTTCTCTAACGCTATAGATACAGCAATAAGGAATAGCGCAGTAGGCAGTACAGTTGAAGAGGAATGTACATCTCTAAAAAGGGCCATCACAGAAGTTGGGAAGGAAAACATAGGTACAAAGAAGGTAGCTGCGAAGAAACCATGGGTAACAGAAGAAATACTTCAGTTGATTGATGAAAGGAGGAAGTACAAACACGTTCCGGGAAAATCAGGAATACAGAAATACAAGTCGCTGAGAAATGAAATAAATAGGAAGTGCAGGGAAGCTAAGACGAAATGGCTGCAGGAAAAATGTGAAGACATCGAAAAAGATATGATTGTCGGAAGGACAGACTCAGCATACAGGAAAGTCAAAACAATCTTTGGTGGCATTAAAAGCAACGGTGGTAACATTAAGAGTGCAACGGGAATTCCACTGTTAAACGCAGAGGAGAGAGCAGATAGGTGGAAAGAATACATTGAAAGCCTCTATGAGGGTGAAGATTTGTCTGATGTGATAGAAGAAGAAACAGGAGTCGATTTAGAAGAGATAGGGGATCCAGTATTAGAATCGAAATTTAAAAGAGCTTTGGAGGACTTACAGTCAAACAAGGCAGAAGGGATCGATAACATTCCATCAGAATTTCTAAAATCATTGGGGGAAGTGGCAACAAAACGACTATTCATGTTGGTGTGTAGAATATATGAGTCTGGCGATATACCATCTGACTTTCGGAAAAGCATCATCCACACAATTCCGGAGACGGCAAGAGCTGACAAGTGCGAGAATTATTGTACAATCAGCTTAACAGCTCATGCATCGAAGCTGCTTACAAGAATAATATACAGAAGAATGGAAAAGAAAATTGAGAGTGCGCTAGGTGACGATCAGTTTGGCTTTAGCAAAAGTAAAGGGACGAGAGAGGCAATTCTGACGTTACGGCTAATAATGGAAGCAAGGCTAAAGAAAAATCAAGACACTTTCATAGGATTTGTCGACCTGGAAAAAGCGTTCGACAGTATAAAATGGTGCAAGCTGTTCGAGATTCTGAAAAAAGTAGGGGTAAGCTTTAGGGAGAGACGGGTCATATACAGTATGTACAACAACCAAGAGGGAATAATAAGAGTGGACGATCAAGAACGAAGTGTTCGTATTAAGAAGGATGTAAGACAAGGCTGTAGCCTTTCGCCCCTACTCTTCAATCTGTACATCGATGAAGCAATGATGGAAATAAAAGAAAGGTTCAGGAGTGGAATTAAAATACAAGGTGAAAGGACATCAATGATACGATTCGCTGATGACATTGCTATCCTGAGTGAAAGAGAAGAAGAATTAAATGATCTGCTGAACGGAATGAACAGTCTAATGAGTACACAGTATGGTTTGAGAGTAAATCGGAGAAAGACGAAGGTAATGAGAAGTAGTAGAAATGAGAACAGCGAGAAACTTAACATCAGGATTGATGGTCACGAAGTCAATGAAGTTAAGGATTCTGCTACCTAGACAGTAAAATAACCAATGACGGCCGGAGCAAGGAGGACATCAAAAGCAGACACGCTGTGGCAAAAAAGGCATTTCTGGCCAAGAGAAGTCTACTAATATCAAATACCGGCCTTAATTTGAGGAAGAAATTTCTGAGGATGTACGTCTGGAGTACTGCATTGTATGGTAGTGAAACATGGACTGTGGGAAAACCGGAACAGCAGAGAATCGAAGCATTTGAGATGTGGTGCTATAGACGAATGTTGAAAATTAGGTGGACTGATAAGGTAAGGAATGAGGAGGTTCTACGCAGAATCTGAGAGGAAAGGAATATGTGGAAAACACTGATAAGGAGAAGGGACAGGATGATAGGACATCTGCTAAGACATGAGGGAATGACTTCCATGGTACTAGAGGGAGCTGTAGAGGGCAAAAACTGTAGAGGAAGACAGAGATTGGAATACGTCAAGCAAATAATTGAGGACGTAGGTTGCAAGTGCTACTCTGAGATGAAGAGGTTAGCACAGGAAAGGAATTCGTGGCGGGCCGCATCAAACCAGTCAGTAGACTGATGACCAAAAAAAAAAAAAAATTCGTTGAAAATACAGGGGAAACCTGCCAAAAACGTGGTCGGAACTGGGCCGTTTACATCTCCAGTGGTCGATAGCGACACAAGAAAACTGCACATTTCGAGCAAGTCATCGACTTTGCTCGGTATAAGAATAAACAAACACACTCTCACAGACACCAGTTTTTCAGTTTTTTTTATCTGGAACGTATTGTCCCAAAATTAAATTACAAAAGTTCCCATCACGCAGTTCCGACCAGTGTTTTTCGGAGGTTTCCCTTGGTTGTGAAGCAAATACTGGAACAAATACTGGAACTGGAAAGCCCTTCCAGATATCCCCAACTGGAACTCGGTCTGCCCCAATCCCAGAGTCTACAATGAATCGTTAATCGAAAGGAATGCCCTGCCTAGAGAAATATTTTAATTTCTTTGCCCGAAGCAGTTTAAAATAAAATAATACCTGCGAGACGACGGCGTCCAGCTCCTCCTGGCTGGTGGTGTGTGCCACTGGCGAGATGTCGCGCCACGATTCGGGGTCGTGCTCGTAGCCGTAATATTCTTCGGCCGGCGCCGCCGCCACCGCCGCCGCAAGGCACAGCACGAGCGCCACCCACGCAGCCATGTCGTCCAGAGCTCGGCCTGCTGCAGTTGCTCTTTATAAGCTGCTGCCCCGCAGCCCCTGTTTACAAACACAACTCGGCGCATTGCCAAAGCGAGCGGACGGGCCTCCCGACACGTCACTGCTAACTCTAACATGTATTCCGTAAGGGCGCGTCGTCGTCCAAAGTGTGACACAACCGCTGGAGACCGGTCGCACTCTGTGTCGCGTTGCAGGTTCCAGCTATGTTTTGGATTTGCGTGTTCTGTGAATGGCGCCCTCGTAGGCACTGTTGGGTTTCGTCAAGTCGACAACACGGAATACTCGCAACAGCGTGGAAAAATCAAAAACTGCTGCAGGGCACTGGTCTTTACTGGGCTATTTTAATGATCACCTTTCATGCAGTAGCTCTTTCTCCCACATATCCCACTTCGTGCTGTTATTTCCATATTTCCATTTTTCTACAACTTACGTCAAAAAGCAGTTAAAAAGTACGTGTTAAGCAATACGTTTCGTACAGCGAGAATTACTTATAGGAGGTTTGATAAAAAATGTCAAACAAATAAGTGACAATGTTGGTAGCTTGAATTCATTCTCGCTGTCGATGAAGAGAGGGCACTAGTTGTACTATTGCAGCGTAGCGGTGAGCGACATGACACCTACAGAACAGTAGAAAAAGTAGGGTTTCTGATCTGTGTGTCATTCCAGTGCAGTGAAAAGCACGTGCCCATTTACTGCCTTGTCGGGCATGTCGGGTTTTGTATCTACAAATGGGCTCAAATGGCTCTGAGCACTATGGTACTTAACATCTGAGGCCATCAGCCCCCTAGAACATAGAACCATTTAAAACTAACTAACCTAAGGACATCACACACATCCATGCCCAAGGCGGATTCGAACCTGCGACCGTAGCGGTCGCACGGTTCCAGACTGAAGCGATTTCCATATGTTTGGAGCCCTGAAGAAAGATATTCGTGGCCTCTATTTGCTTTGGACAAAGAAGTGAACGCCTGGGTACAATTACGGTTCCACTGGCCGGCTTTGTACCTACAAAAAGTATCTACATAGGTAGGAATGATTATCAAAATAAAATAAGAGAAATCAGAGCTCTAACAGAAAGGTTTAGGTGTTCGTTTTTCCCGCGCGCTGTTCAGGAGTGGAGTGGTAGAGAGATAGTATGATTGTGGTTCGATGAACCCTCTGCCAAGCACTTAAATGTGAATTGCAGAGTAATCATGTAAATGTAGATGTAGATGTAGAAAGACTGTTGCAAGAAGTGTTACTCTATCTACATCTCAAGAAATCTTCTGCGGAAAGTCATCGTCTGCTAGTGGAGGCGTACGGAGATCGCGCTCTGTCGGAAACGATGTGCTGAGGTTCGTTTCAACGATTCGAAGACAATGATTTTGTAGTGAGTGACAGAATGCGTCCTGGTCGATGTGGTGTACCGTGACCTGGTGTACCGAACGCTACAAAGCACAATTGCCCAACTTGAATCGCGCACGAGACAAACGCCCGAAGTATGCTCAGAGACGTGACGAAATCATTCTGTGTCGTTACAGTGCCAAAACCCTTGTTTCAAACCGTGGGAAGGGAACCTTGAAGGGAGGTCGATGGGATGTCTTACCCCTCCCGCTATATGTACCAGACATCGATCCCTCCGATTACCGTTTGTTTCGGTCCATACAGCATGGTTCTTTTAACAACGCTTCACATTCTTTAAAGATCCAGAAAACTGGCTCCATGAGTGGATTACCTCAAAATAATCTGATATTTTTTAACGCAGTATCAATTTGTTACCCGAAAAGTGGAAAACGTTTATAGTTGCTGAAGAACACTACTTTCAATTAGTTATATCGTTCTGCTAAAATAATCAAGTCCAACAAACAGCAAGAATTAATTAAAGTACTCAATAATACATCTATCATTTCATATAACATTTCCACGTTAGGTTTTTTTTAACCTAACTCTAAAACCTCTGCAATGTATACTAACATTAACACCTTACCTTCTTTCTGAGGTCAGAATCTCAGTCACTACAGATGAATACTAACTCAGTTTCTCATGCTATCATCTGGGAAGTTGCGGTCAAAAGAATTGGAGTCCAACATCGTCGGGTTGTAAGCTGATAGGGTGTCTAGTGTTATATAACGAAACAATGTGGGTATAGGGTGTGTACTTATTATTAAATAACTGTCTTCGAAAACAGTAGTGCACGTTAGGGATAAACAATACGGTAGCGCTTTTTGAAACATACTGGCCTAGTATTCGGAAGGATCTAGCCATCCTGATTTGGATTTCCTGTGATTTCCCCAAATTATTTCAGGCAGATGACGAGGTAGTTCCTAGTACACGGCCACGGCCGACTACCTGTCGCATCGTTCTCAAATTACATCTGTAAGTACGTAAATGCCTGTATATAAGAATTACACTATTTTATGGTTCTTAAATAGTAATATCACGCCATTTTCATATCCTTAAAAAGTGATACACGGAAGACTGAAGCTACTACTATAGCTATTACTACCACTGCTACTACAACCCTCGATAATTTGATGAAGTATTTCAGCCTGTCTGTGTCCCTGAAGTCTTTTCAATCTACCTTCCTTCCAGAGGTTAGTTAACTATAAGGGGCAGTCAAATGAAAACGAAACAGATACAAAAAGAAGTAAACTGGCCCGCCACATGTTGCCAAGATTGCTTCGAGTACGCTCCAGAAGTTTCACTGGGAGTTTCTTAGGCATCCTCTATACAGTCCCAATCACTAACCATGCGATTTCCATATGTTTGGAGCCCTGAAGAAAGATATTCGTGGCCTCTATTTGCTTTGGACAAAGAGGTGAACGCCTGGGTACAATGACGGTTCCACTGGCAACCGCAAACATTTTTTCATGAAGACGCTGCTGACAGTCTTACCTCACAATGGGATGATTATATTAACATTCATGGCAAATAATTGTGAAGTAATAATAGTTTTCTTATTTTTTTCCATCTGTCTCGTTTTCATTTGATTGCCCCTTACACTAAAACCTGTCACATTTAGAGTGAATAACCCGTTTTTTCCTACGAAGAAGGAAGGAAGGAAGATTGTGGTTTAACGTCCCGTAGAGATCGTGGTCATTAGAGACAGAACACAAGCTCAGATTGGTTGAAGAATAGGAGAGGAAATGGGCCATATCCTTTCAAAGGACCCATCCCGGCATTTTCCTTGCACGATTTAGGGAAATCAGGGGAAACCTAAATCCTACGAAGATTTCCAGTAGATTTTTTTCTAAGGCGTTCATTAGAGTACCTTCTCATTTCACCGCTTGTAAAGTAAAGAATGAAAGTGTCCTATGGCAATGTTACCTGGGAGTCTCCGAGGGTTGGAAAAGTTTCCTACCTCCGCGCACAATGGCGCCTTCTCTTGGCGAAGTACTTACACTTGTGTCTTACGTGAACCTGTTCAGCGATGACGACTCTGATGAATGCGAGTGTAGTTTTTTGTGCTGTGTTTATGTTGATGACGGAGAGAGAGAGAAGGGGAGACTGATACTCTGCACCAGAACACAGCCTACTCTTATCAAAGAGTACCAAAGGATCATCCGAGCTTAACGCATTAAGTGGGTACCTCCGTGCGCGCTCATCTGTCTCAGCGAGTGAAATGGGTAATTTTCACTATAGGTGGCAGATGCAGTAGCAACACGTATCTTATTCGCTCATTTCTTTGCTGATTAGTTTATGGACCAATACTGAAGTGGATTAGGAAGGAACAGAATATGTTAAAGAAAAGAATGAAATTTTTCTTTCACATAATTGCAGATCACTTTCTGTGAGGAACGTTTTAAAACACGGTGCTGCGCAGATACGAACTTCACCTTCTCCACACAAATAAAATGTGTTGTTTCGAAGGCTTCTTCTCGTGCATGCTCTCAACTTCCACGCTGACCTTTCCTTCATTGTGTTTGGTCAACATTCTGGGGAATACATGGCTATAAGACAACTCGCTTCTTATTTTCGAGGTGGGTATCCTGTTGATCACCCCTGTTGTTGACGCTAATAATTAATTTCGATCTGATTTTTTTCATCGTCATGGTTTGTGTACATGACGTACAGATTGATGCACGCAATGTCGAATAAATGGCAAAAAATCTTCTGATAACATTTATTTTAATGTGCTCCTGGCCATTTGGTTGCTTTACCAATGGGAGGCGCTTAAAACCGCGCTTCCTGTGGCCTTGTTGTAAACCATGACAACACGTGGCTTTTGCAAAATGCCATTCTATTAATTTACTTCTTAAAGTGTGTCGTCGTGGAACGTGTGGACCATCAGGACGTCTCTTTTGCTTTTCCATTTTATCAACCCCTACCTGGTTCTTTGTTCCGTTATATATTAGCCTTTCTTCAGCTTTTCATCTTTGGGGAAGTCAGAGAACCCCTTTCTGTCACGTCAACGTCGGTTTTCTTACTCATTTAGCCCGTCAACTAAATCTGGACTAGCATACCATTTGTCGAGGTAAATACAATAGCCTTTTCTGAGCAAATCATGAACAAGCTCCAAAACAGTTCGAGAAGTTATTTTCTCATCGGTATAATGACTGCCATAATTTGTGTCGTTACCAACATAACCAATGAAAGACTCTATTAATACAATAATGTTATCTGAGCAAATAACGAGCAAGCTCCAAAACAGTTCAATGATTTATTTTCTCATCACGGTAATGACTACCATAATTTGTGTCCTTGCCAACATAAACAAATAGCTACAAACGACAGCATGCTGCACACGGATATATCCATCGATTCTAGTGAGAATGAGCGGGCCGTGGGTATACAGGGTGTTACAAAAAGGTACGGCCAAACTTTCAGGAAACATTTCTCACACACAAAGAAAGAAAATATGTTATGTGGACATGCGTCCGGAAACGCTTACTTTCCATGTTAGAGCTCATTTTATTACTCCTCTCCAAATCACATTAATCATGGAATGGAAACACACAGCAACAGAACGTACCAGCGTGACCTCAAACACTTTGTTACAGGAAATGTTCAAAATGTCCTCCGTTAGTGAGGATACATGCATCCACCCTCCGTCGCATGGAATCCCTGATGCGCTGATGCAGCCCTGGAGAATGGCGTATTGTATCACAGCCGTCCACAATACTATCACGAAGAGTCTCTACATTTGGCACCGGGGTTGCGTAGACAAGAGCTCTCAAATGCCCCCATAAATGAAAGTCAAGAGGGTTGAGGTCGGGTGAGCGTGGAGGCCATGGAATTGGTCCGCCTCTACCAATCCATCGGTCACCGACTCTGTTGTTGAGAAGCGTACGAACACTTCGACTGAAATGTGCAGGAGCTCCATCGTGCATGAACCACATGTTGTGTCGTACTTGTAAAGGCACATGTTATAGCAGCACAGGTAGAGTCACAGGTAGAGTATCCCGTATGAAATCATGATAACGTGCTCCATTGAGCGTAGGTGGAAGAACATACTGACGAAACTAAAATGAGCTCTAACATGGAAATTAAGCGTTTCCGGACACATGTCCACATAACATCTTTTCTTTATTTGTGTGTGAGGAATGTTTCCTGAAAGTTTGGCCGTACCTTTTTGTAACACCCTGTATATATGTGTCATGTTCACTTAAATAGTTATTGGACCTACCCAGTGGACGGGTCACCATCAACACTGTCTCATGATTTCATCCATGAGATACTACGAAAAGGTTCGGAGTGTAATCCAATGGACTGTGCATTATCTAGATTCGTACGCCATCACTTCTCCTCCGCTTACCAGGCACATACTGGCAGTGAAAATTTTTTTCACACCTAAGGTTTGGACAATCCACCGCTGCACCGAGCGGCACAACAAAAGCGTACGCTGGCAACTTCGACTGGGCCGACGAGTATACTTCGAAACATAATGTAAAGAAAAATTAATGATAATTCTCAGATCCTCAAGAGATACTGTGCATGAAGACCGCAAAAACTTCCACTATCATGTCCCAGTGAAACATCGTTCATAACACCCTAGTAAATTCCAGTTCTACGCCAAGGCAAGAGACGTCTCCAAACCTTTCATTCAGTCACTTGTGGATCAGGTTGGCGTTAGGGCTGAAGAGAAGAAACAGAACGAATTTGAAAATGCACTTACACTTAAAGATACTAACAACATACGAATTTTTGAACGTCCTCGCGTTCACGAAAGACAGATATTGAAATACGCGCTGCTGGTATTGAAATACATTTGAAACTACTCAAAGCGAACATAGTTCCAGGTCGTAATGAAATCCTTACACTATTTTACATTGTAAACGTTTTGCTGTTTATCTCATTCGTCATATTTATCAAAAATCTGTCGCTTGGGTAATATTATTCAAATTGGTTCAAATGGCTCTGAGCATTATGGGACTTAACATCTGAGGTCATCAGTCCCCTAGAACTTAGAACTACTTAAACCTAACTAATCTAAGGACATCACACACATCCATGCCCGAGGCAGGAATCGAACCTGCGACCGTAGCGGTCGCGCGGTTCCAAACTGAATCGCCCAGAACCGCTCGGCTACACTGGCCGGCGAATATTATTATACGGATAGGAAGAACAAGGCAGGTCACTATTATTTCTTAATAGGGTGAAAGAGAGGATGCATAAAGTTACAGACATATATCATGTCACTCTGTTGCAGAATCCTACAGCTCACTACGTCGTTCCTCGAGAAAAAGAAAGAAGCACGTCTCAAATAAATCAAAGTGGTTCGTGGAGGTATGTACTGTCTATGCAACTCCAGCCAGAAATCGGCCAGCTGGAGTATGAAAACCAACAAATACATCTCCAAGACCACACACATGAGTTAACAGCGCTGGAAATCGTAAGTAACACCGAACGGTACATTCACAGTACGGAATTTGTGCTACAAAAGTTGCTTCTAACCTAAACACGAGAAAATGTAATATAGCAGCATATTATATCTACTACATAATACGTTTATTGTATGTATAAAAGGAAACATATTTCAGGCCAAGTATGATGCTTCCGAAATAAAAGAAGCGATACGCGAATGGCAATAAACAAACTGCCTTCTTTTATTTGCATAGACGATACATACCTTCACGAATTTAGAGCAACTAAGGGAAAGACGGAAAACAGAAGAAAATGACGAAATCAAAGTGGATTCAGAAGAACCCATTCGCGTGAAGCTCAGTTCGTTCTTTCCATACATGATATCCTGCAAACAGTAGACGTAATTTAATAGATACATTCCATTTTCCTATACTTGTGTAAGAAAATCATCACTGTAGCATACTGTCGCCTACTAACCGACATAGAGTTATTTACAAGAAGAACGTAATTATTTCAAAAAAAAATTTTACGAATAGAAGCTATCATTTTAGATCAGGGGTAGTCAACCTTTTGTAACTGCCGCCCACTTTTGCGTCTCTATTAGCAGCCCACTGCTTTCGTACTAATGTTGATTTATGGAGTACGGAAATAGCTTTACCTTAAAAAGTTTATCAAACAGAGATACAGGAAGTTAAAGCATATATAATAATTAGTTACAAATACTTTACGTTAAAATTTTATGAAAACTCAGTAGAAATATTTTTAAAACCCCTTCTTTTTACCGCCCACCACGAAAGCTGGAACGCGCACTAGTGGGCGGCAGAGACCAGGTCGACTGCCGCTGCTTTAGATGGGTGGAGAGCGTTCAGTAGAAGTGAACGTAACTGCAGGTGTGCCCGAAGGAAGTGCAGAAGGACCGTCAATGTCTTCAGTGTAGTTAAATGAAT
Source organism: Schistocerca piceifrons (assembly GCF_021461385.2). Classification (NCBI taxonomy): domain Eukaryota; kingdom Metazoa; phylum Arthropoda; class Insecta; order Orthoptera; family Acrididae; genus Schistocerca; species Schistocerca piceifrons. The sequence continues at coordinate 328,954,397 of NC_060138.1, read as the reverse complement.
TAACAGATAAATCAGCGGGACTCCAAATGGTTCAAATGGCTCTGAGCACTATGCGATTTAACTTCTGAGGTCATCAGTCACCTAGAACTTAGAACTAATTAAACTTAACAAACCTAAGGACATCACACACATCCATTCCCGAGGCAGGATTCGAACCTGCGACCGTAGTGGTCACTCGAGCGGGACTCCCAAAGTTTCACTGACGATGGTATTGTCCACGTGAAAGGATCGTCGCTGGTTAACTGTAAGGATATGCAGACCACTTGGTGTTCCGTGTGAGAGTTGTTAAATGTGAATAAATGTGAGATATGACCTAGAAACTACAGACACAACCTGATCTATATTACCTACCGGCTAACAAGGAGCACAGAAACCCTCTCACGTTGCCTATCTAACGGCTTCCAGGGCAAAAAAAAAAAAAATTAATTTTCAATATTTCATACAGTTATTTATCGAATTTAAAAATTTAAAGTACTCTCATAATCTATCATTAAGGCTTATAATCTTATGTTCTAGGTTTGTCACAATAAGTCAAGTATTACAATCAGAATGGGTCTTCATTCCCTTAGGACACACATATCATGGCTTCCAAATTACACAACAATGAGAGCACTTAGCGACTTAAGCAAACTATACACATAATTTCAAACCTTTACGAAATTTTTTTCGCTGACTTTCCCCACAAAATGATGAAAGAAAAAATTTATCTCTTACTACATTTTCGCTGTTCGTGCTGCAAAACAGCAGCATCAGGCTTGACATTCTAATTTACTCGTATTAATGCTTTACTATCAACGCTACTCTCAACAGATTTGTCAGTCACTATGCGCACATACCACCGGATGTACCTTCAAAATGGTATCATTGTAGAAGTATTTTGGGAGATATTACGTTTTATAGGTAAAATGGTTCAAATGGCTCTGAGCACTATGGGACTAAACTTCTAAGGTCATCAGTCCCCTAGAACTCAGAACTACTTAAACCTAACTCAGCTAAGGACATCACACACATCCATGCCCGAGGCAAAATTCGAACCTGCGACTGCAGCGGTCGCGCGGTTCCAGACTGTAGCGCCTAGAACCGTTCGGCCCACCCGGCCAGCTTTTATACGTAGGAGTTCAATTCTTTAAAGAACAGCCTCACCTTTCAAGAGGTGTGGTAAGATTCTGGAAATCGGTTTAGATGCCTGGGCGTAATATTATGAGGCGATGTGAAACGGAACAAAAGTATGACATCAGCATTACGGAAAGTGAGTGGTAGACAGACTTGTTGGGACGATTTTCAGAGAGTGTTCTTCAGCTTTTAAGGACGTCACACACAATACTGACACGACTTATTCTAGAGTACTGTTCCAGTATTTGAGATCTTTATTGACTAAGCCCGACAGATGCCAAGGAAATTCAGGCACACACTTCTAGAATCGCAATAAGTTGATGTATCTCATGCGAAAGCGTAATGGACATGATTCAGAAATTGAGATAGATATTGTTGAGTGAAACGAGATGTTTCTTTAGTGAAACCCCTTTCGTAATTTTAGTGCCCCAGAGTCAGAGGAGACTGCCCAACAACTCGGATGCCTGAACCGCGTATCACGCAGAGGGACAGTAATGGCAAGATAAATAAATCACAGTGCTTACGGAAGCTTACATTCATTACTCCTTCGCTCCATATGCAAGTGGAAAAGGGCTGTGCTTCTATAATACTAATGCAAAGTACCCTCTGCCATGGACCGTGCTGTAGGTCGTGGTGCATAGAAACCAGAGCTCCTCCGACAAACTTTCAGAGGTAGTTTAAAGACAACTTCTGAGCATTTTCGTATCAGGGATATGAGGTCTCCGGCAGTTCTCTACAGAGTAATAGTGTAATTATGATTTATTCGGTTTGTTACCGCAATCACCTACTTTCTGTGAAAATACTATCACTAACAGTGAATTAGCTGGGTGGCTGCCGTCGGTACGGTAACAGCTCAGCATAGTGCCGTTGTGCTACTCTTCAATAGCATTCAGTGAACTCATGTACGAGGTGCATATCGGCCACCTCTTCGTCAGTAAGCCTATTCGTAGTAATACCGTCGACATTTCAAGTGTTGTGCACTATTTTCAGTGCAATACAAATACAAAGAAAACTGGAGCAAGAAACCAAACGAAATGTAATAAATCTGAAATGAGCTGCCGGAGACTATGGGTCCCTTATACCAATCTCAGAAAGTCTGTCGGCGAGGTTCTGGTTCTTCAACCTACACATTGAGGATGCCTCCAAACGTCGTATCAGCCCCCCCCCCCCCCCTTTTGCCGGCGTAGTGTGGCAACTCGACATGTTGTGGACTCAGCAAATCGTTGGAAGTGGCCTTCAGAAACATTGAGTCATGCTGCCTCTGCAGCCGTCCGTAATTGCGAGTGTTGCTTTTGCAGGATTTTGTGCACGAATTGGTCTTTCGATTACGTCCCATAAGTGTTCGTTCTATGGGATTCACGTTGGGTGATCTGGATGGGAAAATCATTAGCTCGAATTGTCCAGAATGTTCCTCAAACCAGCCGAAATTACTTGTGGCCCGGTGACATGGTGCACTGATATCCATAAAAATTGCATCGTTGTTTGGGAAGATGAAGTCCATGAATGGCTGCAAATGGTCTCCAAGTAGCCGAACATAATCATTTACAGCCAATGATCGGTTCAGTTGAACCAGTGGATCCAGTCCATTATACGTAAACTCAGCCCACACCATTATGAGCCATCAGTCAGCACAGTGCCTTGTTGACAACTTGGGTCAACGGCTTCATGGGGTCTGCGCCTTACTCAAACCCTACTATCAGCTCTTACCAACTGAAATCGGGCCCCGTTTGAGCAAGCCACAGTTTCTACTTGTCTAGCTTTCTAACGCGTACGTTCTTCGTACGTCCCACATTGATGTCTATGGTTATTTCTCGCACTGTTCCTCATCTGTTAGCTCTGGCAACCGTACGCAAACGCCTCTGCTCTCGGTCGTTAAGTGAAAGCCGTCGGCCAATGCTCCTCCCGTGGTGAGAAATAATGCCTGAAATTTGTTATTCTCGGGAACTCTTGTCTCTGTGGACCTCGGAATATTGAATTACCCTACTATTTCCGAAATGGAACGTCTCATGCATCTAGCTCCAACCACCACCCCACATTCTAAGTCTGTTAATTCCCATCTTTCGGCCATAATCCCGTCAGAAAATCTTTTCACATGAATTGCCTGAGTTCAACTGGCATTTCCGCCAGTACACTGCACTTTTATACCTTGTGTGCGCGATACTACTGCCATCTATATAAGTGAATATCTCTAGCCAATGACTTTTGACAGTCTATATGTCGCAGGAGATTTGTGGAAATTAGCAGTGGAGTTGTCCAGACATTGACGTGAACATTTTTCCATGCGAAATTTTTTAGCTGAACCAACACTCTATGTTTCTGGTTAGGTAACTCACTACAGTATTAAAACTTCAACTGGCAACGAAGCAGGCACTTGTGGAACGAACGCATATTTTATGGTATTTTCATATTGATAACTTTGAGATCTTATGTGTTAGCCTTACTTTTATTGTTTTACTTCAGGCCCATATCTAAAACTTTTCGTCAGATATTTTATTTTCGTTTTCCTCTCAATCCAAGTTGCTGACAGATATGAGAAACGCTCCAATTATATGCAAATGATCTGTACAGACAACAAAAATTGTTCCTGTGGATGGAGGATATACACGAAATAGGTGTTGGGAAGGACTGACACAAGAATAAAATCTCCTAAGGTCGCATATGAATTACTAATAGATAAAACTGTATCTGAATGAGAGTTGTCGGACTCCTTTGACTTGACTACAGTAAAATGTAGATTAGTAGGGAACCTCTAGACAAGTAGAGTTCCGAAGTAGTCTAAGGGTAACGTACTCAGATGAAATGTGATGCGGTTTAATATGGATGCAATGAGAAACATATCGCAAGGCACAAGCTGAAGCCTCTCCTATCATTGAAGCTGAGTTTCATTTACATCATTCTTTCGTTGCAGAAGCACGAAACAAGATATTGGACACCGAAAAGCTCCTCTGTATGAAACAGTTTAACGCAGAAATATCTATTGCGCGAGCATAGCGCATCGTAGCGTAGTGCTGCGAGATCAAATTGGATTTGTCAAGTGATTTATGTATAATACTGTTTGGATTCCTTTTTGCGCTAAGACTGAAACTTTAATATTACATATATTTGAACTGTTTTTACATATCGATATATTAGAAACAACAATGGTGAATAACTACGCCCTTGCCGCAGTGGTAACACAGGTTCCCATCAGATCACCGAAGTTCAAAAATGGTTCAAATGGCTCTGAGCACTATGGGACTCAACTGCTGAGGTCATTAGTCCCCTAGAACTTAGAACTAGTTAAACCTAACTAACCTAAGGACATCACAAACATCCATGCCCAAGGCAGGATTCGAACCTGCGACCGTAGCGGTCTTGCGGTTCCAGACTGCAGCGCCTTTAACCGCACGGCCACTTCGGCCGGCGCATCACCGAAGTTAAGCGCTGTCGGGCTAGGCTAGCACTTAGATACGTGACCATCCAGTCAGCCGACGCTGTTGGCAAGGGAGGTGCACTCAGCCCTTGTGAGCCAAACTGAGGAGCTACTTGATTGAGAAGTAGCGGCTCCGGTCTCGGAAACTGACATACGGCTGGGAGAGCGGAGTGCTGACCACATTCCCCTCCATATCCGCATCCTGTGACGCCCGTGGGCTGAGGATGGCACGGCGACCGGTCGGTGCCGTTGGGCCTTCATGGCCTATTCGGGCGGAGTTTAGTTTTAATTGTGAATGACTGTATGACTGTTGCAATCAAATATACGAAAATACATGAAAGGAGGACAGTTATTTTCCACAGATAAGTACCACAGAGTCGTGTGTTCTGGAATATAATGTATATCGACGACAAAAACCCTATTCTGCGCATCTGAATACTCTGTCCATAGATATTCGTACTCACATACAAGTATTACGTTTACGTGGGGCACCCGAATCCCGTTTTCATAAACCCATTTTCCAATACCGCTTCTAGGTGGTTATGTAAACACTTCAGTTCTGAAAATGCGATATTACCTGCTGGATTTACTCTTCACCAATCACCGAACGTGGTTAGCACACTGAACTGGCATTTTGGTGAACGACGGTCGAAATCCCCTCCCAGCCATGCACATTTAGGTTTCCTATGCTTTTCCTTAACTCGATTATGGCAAATAAAGCCATAGTTTCTTTCAAATGGCACAGTCGATTTCCGTTGAGATCATTCTCCAACCGAGCTTGTGCTCTATCTCTGATGATCTCGTTGTTGAAGTGATGCGAAACTCTTATCTTCTTTTACGTTCTTCCACGGTCGATATTCACTCTCATATAAACACTGTAGCATTTTTGAATCGTGCTTGCGTTCTCAAGTTCCTACTTACTTTTAAAAAGATTGGTTAAAATGGTTCAAATGGCTCTGAGCACTATGGGACTTAACATCCGAGATAATCAGTCCCCTAGAACTTAGAACTACTTAAGCCTAACTAACCTAAGGACATCACACACATCCATGCCCGAGGCAGGATTCGATCCTGCGACCGTAGTTGTCGCGCGGTTCCAGACTGTAGCGCCTAGAACCGCTCGGCCACTGGTTAATATGGACGAAGTGATTGTATGTGGAGTGAGGGAAAAGGAGTATCCCACTGAGCGGTAAGTTATTCACGTCCTTTGTTTAACTGAAGAGGACCATGCATTATATTTATAACATGGAAGGAAACACAGCTGCATCAGGAAAACTGAACTGCGTGGCAGCAACCCCTATATTCTGCACAGCTGGCTAATCAGTAAATTGTTATACCCACTCTCTCCTTTAGTGTGAGAGGATCTAATACGGATTGTAATAAAAATTTGTTAATTCTGTACATAGGAATATGACTGTGTCTTCTCTGATTCAGAATTCTTCAAAATGTTGAAACAGAATAATCTTTTCCAGTGACCGCTTCGCACTCGTGTAATTCTCTTCCTCCTACTAATAGTCACCTGACGTCCATAAGGATATCGTAATCACTGTTCATGAAAACTAATACAAAAGCAATGATAACATCACCTCGGCGTGCGGACAAAATCGGATACTTGATTTACAGACACCATGCTTTGAAAACAATCGCTGCTCGATGACCAATACACTGCTGTCTAGTAAACAAAAAAATACGTGCTGACAAAGGGTCAGGCAAGGTATACGACCACATCAGCGCATTCTTCCCAGATGGGAAACATTGTCAGAGACGAACATATCGAAGGGTGCATTGCAGGAGTTTATTCAGTTCAAATTTATTTGAAAGCTGCCTACAACCTTTCTCTGTAATAGTGCTAAAGAGAGTGCGCCCTTCAACGTCACCCTTGGGCTCGGAGACTCTGAACAGCAGTGTGTCGACACATACCGAAAGATGGCCAGATGTGAGCTGTAAAGTTAGTCAAATTGGCTCCAGATTTCACCATACTTCTGCCCTATGCTACAGTGGACGTGTTACGCGATGGGAAGGTCGTCACACACCCCCTTAACCACATTTCACCTCTTTTCTTGACGCCTCTGCGATGCAGGTCAGAACCGCGATGCCCAGTGTTGAAATTACGCGGCTTTCTCATGGGTGGCTGAGGAAAACGTTTCAGACGCGTCGTCGCTCAGAAAGTGATATAAAAGGCCCCAATAAAACCACCCCTTGCCTACAGGCGTCCATCTACACAGATCTCACGGTGGTAAACGACAGTGTTCCGTGAGATGCAGAACGGAACAACGTTCTTAGCTTTGACACAGCTGATACCCCCAGACTATTCCCCCTTCTCTAAGGACATCATGGGGCTGCAGCCCCATTTCAGGTGATCTGGCTCCTTTGGAGGGTAGTGCGACGAAACTTTTTGCCCCATTATACTGGGTGAAACCACTGTGGACATTCAAAACCTCTCAACAAAGGATGTTTATGGTTTTTCAGCCCCCATGTTTCAGGCCCTCCTTATGGCGTGATTATGGAGGGCGGGGATTGCGACATTGACAAGTGAAATGGCAAACGGTCCCTCTAAGTTCATTCTGTTCAGCAACACCCTCAGTGCCACCTGCTCGTCTTTGTTGAGCACTTTAAAAATGTGCATGTACAGGAACAATCCCTGACTGAGACCCAGGCAGGCAACCCTTTCGATACACTACCACTGAGTGACTCTAGCTAGTCTAAGGGCTGCTTGCAGGCATGCCGAATCTGAGGGGTGTCGAAGGTGTTGCCTGCCCACAGGCGTCTAGGAATCAGCCAAGGGTTGTCTCTGTATATGTACATTTCTAGAGTGCTGAGCAAAGGTGCATGGGTCGGCACCGAACTGGATAGTCCTACAGGGATGCTTTGCCATTTTCTTCATTCACGTTCCAATGTCACAGCTCGCCACCATGATCATGTCACAGGAGGGTACAAAGGAAAAGAACTGAGAAAGCCTAAAAATTTTCTGCTGTCGATCTCATTCAGATTTCTCCGAATGGTTTTGAGTGATCCCTAGTTGTTCCACCTTGTACACCAGAAGAAAATTTGCAGTCACACTGCACTGCAAAGGGGTTAGGTCACCTTAAATGGGGTTGTAGCCCCATGATGTCCTTAGAGAAGGGGAGAATCGTCTGGGGGGGGGGGGGGTATCAGCAGTGTGAAAGGTTGTCAAGAAAGTCGATATGTTGCACATCGAAACACAAATTGTCGTTTTAGGCCGCAAAATATGCGTAAATGAATGTCACAAGAGTGGTTTCATTGACTCCCTTTACGCCACCTGCCAGGGACTTTTCGTGTCGATTCAGAGAGACGTATGCCTAAAGTTTTTCCCTCAGTTATCCTTAAGAAAACCGCGTCATTTCAACACTGGGCATCGCAGTTCTGATCTCTATCGTAGAGGCGTCAAGAGAAGGGGGTGAAATATGGTTAAGGGGGTGAGAAGGGGGTGAAAAATGGTTAAGGGGATGAGTGGCGACTTTTCCATGGTATGGGATGTTGACAGTGGCGTTTGGCAGCATTGTGGTGAAATTTGGAGCCAAATGCGTCCCACGTTACACCTCACGTGAACGTCTGAGTTCTGGTCTTTTCTTCGCATGTGGTGATCAATTGCTGTTCGAAGTGCCCCGAGCCGAGCCCGAGGGTGAAGTCGTAGGGCGTCAAGCTTTTGCACCGTTACAGAGAAAGGTTGTAGGTATCTTGGAGCCAAATCTCAAACATCTGCATCGCAGTGGAGAAAAATAGAGGAGGTTTCAAAAAAAATGACACTTTAATTCTTCTGCGCAGTGTTTTTCTCGTTACATACGCCGCGTTCCGTACCTGACAACGATGTCGATAGGCCGCCATAGTCTGCCAATGACGCCATCTGGGTGCCATGTGAAGAGGCATAAGTTCTGCACACTGCTCTCCTGGCTGTTGTCGGCTTTCCACACCCTGCAGCCGCTACTTCTCGGTAAAGTAACTTTACAATTGGCATCACGAGGCTCAGTGTGCACCATTGCAGTCCTCCCACCAAGGAAAAGTCCCTGACAGATTCAGGAACTGAACACGTTAGCTCTGCAGACTGCCCATTTACAGAGGCGCTCTATAAAAGTATAATGAACAGAACGGCTATACAATAGCGGACTGTATCTTTTGGATTCTTTTTGCCGTTCTCCTTATAATATGAACAAACGGAAGGGAAACCAGCGTTCAGTGTCCCTTGAACGACGAAGTCACTCGAGACGAAGGTAAAGGAACCGTCCCGGCAATTGCCTGGATCCATTCAGGGGAATCAGGGAAACCCTAACATGGATGGTCAGAGCGGATTTGGACCTTCGTACTTCCTAAAACGAGTTATCATTGTATCACGTTGCCCGGCGCTTTCCGCAAATACCATTGCTGTTAAGGTCATGCATGCTGGTACCCTGGGTCTTGAATACGGAGTAACGATTCGAGTCTCATGTTGGAACAAAAATTAATCGTTCACGAACATATTACGGGGACAGCATGCAGAGCTCTATGTCTTGCATAGAGATGGTATTGATATCTACTGGGGTCACTGTGATTAACAGCGAAATCTGACACGGATGAAAGTATACGATAACAACAGCAAAAAAGTTCCAATAAAGATGCGTCAGGAAACGATCCGTTTATGAATTAACTTCGAAAGTGTGGTCACGAGCCACCATTCACATCAGTATCAAATATTGCCATAGTCAGTATGAATCTATATGAAATGCGAAAGTCCTCATCGAGCTGTTCTTTAATTTCGCCCGTGGCCCATGTTAGGTGCATGATGGCGCCCCGATAAGTTTGCTGCTAATGTGAGGCGGCATATAAAGCCCCGGAATCGTCGAAGATCTATAACCTTAGTTTTAAAGATCACTTGAACAGAAAAATATGTTTTTTGTCAGGGTCATCATAAAAGGGTAGTGTTACAGGACTAGCCGTTGACGCACTGAAGAACTGGAACTGTGAACTGTACACTCTAGTCAGGAGTTACGAGTCGATTGATGGAGTGTTCAAAAGAATCAGTAGCTGACCGTAGAGACGAATGCAGTATTGCCTCCAAAAGGGAAAAGGATACGTGGAACATCTCATTTAAAAGGTACGAGAGTACAATGAACTTTAATATGTGACGCTTTGGGGCAATGCTCTATTTCATATTAAGGTAGCCCATGGCTGAAATTTGAACCCAGTTATATGGAAACTTAATTGAAAAGTTTACATTTCAAAAACGTTGTTACTAACTAGGACAACATTTCACACTCAATTCATTGGCGTCCCGTAACCACACAACCACAGTTATCTCGCAAACGCCTCGTTTACAGAACCACATTTACTGAAACATTTCTACTTCTTTTAAAATTTCAAAAAGAAAAACAGCCTTGATTGCAACTAATTGTTATTTAAACCCCGTTTCACCTTTTTGGGGCATCATCACATCATGTAATTTTCTGCCAATAAACCTTTGTCAAAAAACGTGAGAGATAGGACATAGACCTTAACAACACCAGCATCCGCAGAAGTAGCAGAGCGGAAATAGGATCATTCTCACAACTCCCCACAAATAGGACATCTGTATACACAGCAGTAGTCTCCTCAGAACAGACATTTGAACAGATGTGTGTATACACATACATATCCACGTTCGGTTGCTACCGGAAAAGCGACGTCAGAGCATCTGTTCTGTCCAGAAACGAAACAGCGAGAAAAGCAATAGGGAAGCCATGGTACTACAAATCTTGATTGATTTGCCAGAAAACTTGTGGTTAATACTTAATGCAATGTAAAGAGGATACTTCTTATTTATTACCTTGCAAATACTGAAGGAGCTACTTTCATGCGCAAGCCTTTTGTACGGAACCCGTACACAATATGTGGACAAAGGTCTATGATGTAAAAAAAAACAACGTTTATCCAGAGAATACTGCTCTCCACGAAAGTGCCGCGCGGGGTAGCCGCGCTGTCTCAGGCGTCTTGTCACGGTCCGCGCGGCTTGCCCCGCCGGAGATTCGAGTCCTCACTCGGGCATGGATGTGTGTGTCGTCCTTAGCATAAGTTACCTTAAATTAGATTAAGTAATGCGTCATCTTAGGGACCGATGACCTCAGCAGTTTGGTCCCATAAGTCCTTACTACAAATTTCAAAATTTTCTCCACCAAAGTTCAATATCCATCGATATTCCTATCTGGTACAGGTCCACCACATTTTAGCAGTATTCTAGAATTTGTCGCACGAGTGTCTTGTAAGCAATGTCCTTTTCGAAATCATTGCAGTTTTGTAGTATTTTACCTATGAGTCGAAATATGTCTCCTACTTTGTTAATGACTCAGCATATGTCATGTTCCATTATATCTCTCTACAGAATGTCATAATATGATATTTCTGTAAACTGACTGATTTCACTTCTGACTCATTGTTACTGTAGCTATAGGATAGTACGTTTTGTAAAATCCACGATTTTTCACTTCTGAACATTTAACGCATGTAGGAAATCTTAGCACCACTCTGAAACCTGATCCTAGTCTCGTAAGGTTTGATCAACTTCTTTCAGGCGTTAACTCCATCAGCTGCGAAATATCTGTGGTTACTACTACTTCCCGAAGTTCTTAGCATGTTCATAAAAGAGTGTAATCAAAATGTATTTCTGAGTTGGCAATTCGTGTAAAGCTGATTTCCCCAATAATCCTTAAGTACTGTAACTCGGCTGGCCTGAACGGCTTCTTCATGGCAGTATCTATCCCGACTGTTTCGACCTTGGAATGTTTATTGGTAAAATTAGTACTGGCCAGCTTACGGAAATAGTTATTGCTGTAACTGTTGTCACCAGATTTTCTTATAGTAACGTAATGTACTGCTCACTTAAAAGTGGAAACCCATGTTCTCCGTTTTTCGCTTTAAGAGAGATAACTACTTTGAGTCTAGACTAAGACAACTTGTCTGCAGCAATAGGTCAGTTGTGGGATGCTTGCAAATTTCTGATTGGCAACTGCGTTTTGTAGACACAACGGACAGTGCAGTTGAAGAGTCGGAGCTCTACTGGTAGAAGCACACAACTAATGACAGACCAGGGCAAATATACACTCCTGGAAATTGAAATAAGAACACCGTGAATTCATTGTCCCAGGAAGCGGAAACTTTATTGACACATTCCTGGGGTCAGATACATCACATGATCACACTGACAGAACCACAGGCACATAGACACAGGCAACAGAGCATGCACATTGTCGGCACTAGTACAGTGTATATCCACCTTTCGCAGCAATGCAGGCTGCTATTCTCCCATGGAGACGATCGTAGAGATGCTGGATGTAGTCCTGTGGAGTGGCTTGCCATGCCATTTCCACCTGGCGCCTCAGTTGGACCAGCATTCGTGCTGGACGTGCAGACCGCGTGAGACGACGCTTCATCCAGTCCCAAACATGCTCAATGGGGGACAGATCCGAAGATCTTGCTGGCCAGGGTAGTTGACTTACACCTTCTAGAGCACGTTGGGTGGCACGGGATACATGCGGACGTGCATTGTCCTGTTGGAACAGCAAGTTCCCTTGCCGGTCTAGGAATGGTAGAACGATGGGTTCGATGACGGTTTGGATGTACCGTGCACTATTCAGTGTCCCCTCGACGATCACCAGTGGTGTACGGCCAGTGTAGGAGATCGCTCCCCACACCATGATGCCGGGTGTTGGCCCTGTGTGCCTCGGTCGTATGCAGTCCTGATTGTGGCGCTCACCTGCACGGCGCCAAACACGCGTACGACCATCATTGGCACCAAGGCAGAAGCAACTCTCATCGCTGAAGACGACACGTCTCCATTCGTCCCTCCATTCACGCCTGTCGCGACACCACTGGAGGCGGGCTGCACGATGTTGGGGCGTGAGCGGAAGACGGCCTAACGGTGTGCGGAACCGTAGCCCAGCTTCATGGAGACGGTTGCGAATGGTCCTCGCCGGTACCCCAGGAGCAACAGTGTCCCTAATTTGCTGGGAAGTGGCGGTGCGGTCCCCTACGGCACTGCGTAGGATCCTACGGTCTTGGCGTGCATCCGTGCGTCGCTGCGGTCCGGTCCCAGGTCGACGGGCACGTGCACCTTCCGCCGACCACTGGCGACAACATCGATGTACTGTGGAGACCTCACGCCCCACGTGTTGAGCAATTCGGCGGTACGTCCACCCGGCCTCCCGCATGCCCACTATACGCCCTCGCTCAAAGTCCGTCAACTGCACATACGGTTCACGTCCACGCTGTCGCGGCATGCTACCAGTGTTAAAGACTGCGATGGAGCTCCGTATGCCACGGCAAACTGGCTGACACTGACGGCGGCGGTGCACAAATGCTGCGCAGCTAGCGCCATTCGACGGCCAACACCGCTGTTCCTGGTGTGTCCGCTGTGCCGTGCGTGTGATCATTGCTTGTACAGCCCTCTTGCAGTGTCCGGAGCAGGTATGGTGGGTCTGACACACCGGTGTCAATGTGTTCTTTTTTCCATTTCCAGGAGTGTAGCTGCAAGGAAGGTAACTGCGAAAAAGCTTGGATAACAAATCGACGAAAATGTAAAGTAGAAAAATGTTCAAGGACAGACTGGAATACATCAACGAAATAAATAAATAGGAAGCGAAGGTGAAACCACTGCAGAAAAAATAAGTGATGAAACAGAAAAAGAAACCGTCGTCAAAACGAGTATTGTAGGATATAGAAAAGTCAAAACAAACTTCCGTGAAATTAATAACAGGTACTTCAACACTAAGAGTCCAACGGGTATTGAATTCCACTGTTAAACGCAGAGGAGAGAGCGAATAGGTGGACAGAGAACATAGAGATAGCCATGAAGATGAGCAATTGTCTGACGACGTGATAGAAGAAGAGTTGCGCGACAGGGTTCATTATGTATTACAATATACAGAGAAAATACCACCAAGTGTTACATTTTTGCGTACAACAGACCCTTTACACCAAATATAAACAGTTCCACCTCGAGGCCCCTTACGACGTCCACAAATTCCAACTACAAAAGGCATCGTAGTATAATAATGCACTGCACTGTACCTGTATCCTTACTCAAACATTCACCAACTTTGAAAGTACAATAGGCAATGACGTCACGATTATTAAAACTTCTTCAATAGGACAACTGGTCTACATAAAATACGAATTCTTGGTACATTCCACCCTATTGACTTGTTTTAGCACCAGCGGACTTCTAAAGAAGTGCGTCGCTCGAAGGCCCTTCATCCCGAATGAAGAGGATTTAGCAGCCGTAGCTGGTTAATCTTGCAGATATTCCAGAATCCAACTTCTGGGTTCTTCATCTGTATCTACATAAATACTCTGCAATTCACCTGGCAAAGAGTTCATCGAACCACTTTCAGCTGGCTAGTGTGGCCGAGCGGTTCTAGGCGCTGGTCGCAGGTTCGAATCCTGCATCGGGCATGGATGTTTGTGATGTCCTTAGGTTAGTTAGGTTTAAGTAGCTCTAAGTTCTAGGGGACTGATGACCTCAGATGTTAAGACCCATAGTGCTCAGAGCCATTTGAAGCATTTTGAACCATTTTCACCATAATTCTCTACGCCCAGTCTCTAACAGCGCACGGGAGAAACGAACACATAAATATCTCCGTACGACCTCTATTTCTCTTTATTTTACTACAACGATAATTTCTTCCCAAGTAGATAGGTCAAAAAAATATTTTCGCTTTGGGAGAACGTTCGAGACTGAAATTTCGTGAAAAGTAAACTGTCGTGAAAAACGCCTTTGCCCCCCAACTCGCGTCTCATATCCGTGGCACTCCCTCCCCTATTTCGCGATAATACAGAACTAACTCTTCTTTGAACTTTTCCGGTGTGCTCCGTCAATCTCATCCAGTAAGGCTCCCATACTGCACAGCGATACTCTAGCAGAGAACACTGTAGCAGAGGACGGACAGGCGTAACGTAGACAGTCTCTTTAGCAGACCTGTTGCGTCTTGTAAGTGTTCTGCCAAGAAATCGCAGTCTTTGGTTCGCCTCCCCACAACATTTGCTATGTCATCTTTTCAGTTTAAGTTATTTGTTGTTATAGTTCCTAGGTACTTTTTTGCGTGTTCTTCCGTTACTTCTTGGTAGAACAGTTCCATATTTAAGATTGAATAACAGGTACAATGTTCAGTTCTACTGATTTTTGCTTATTTCATACTAGTTTTCGGCTTATTGGGCTATCCTCAGGAAACAACTGACTAGCGTCTGAAAGAGACACTAGTTCTTACGTAACCAAACATTATTAGCAAAGATACAATCCACTTGCATAGAGTTCTATGCATCAAACTTGTTTCTTAACGTTGAAATTACACTTCAAAATGGACTACGTTAACCACAGTAAATAATTAAATTACACAATATTACAGGTTAGATTGTTATAGTTCTAAAGTTTGTGAGATCTTAACATTGGCTAAGAAACTGTTCATCTACAACAACATCTACATCTACGTGATTACTCTTCTATTCACGATAATGTGCCTGGCAGAAGGTTCAATGAACCACCTTCAAGCTGTCTCTCTACCGTTCCACTCCCGAACGTCGCGTGGGAAAAACGAGCACTTAATTTTTTCTGTGCGAGCCCTGATTTCCCTTATTTTATAGTGATGGTCATTTCTCCCTATGTAGGTGCGTGCCAAAAGAATGTTTTCGCAATCGGAGGAGAAAACTGGTGATTGAAATTTCATGAGAAGATCCCGTCGCAACTAAAAACGCCTTTGTTTTAATGATTGCCACTCCAATCCACGCAGCAAGAGAGGGGAAGAAAACCAATGTGCACTCCGTGTGCATACCGGGGGGAGTCATTCCAGATGTGGAAAGGGTCCTTCCGGATGCCATGAAGGGTACAGGGTGCACCCATCTGCAGGTGGTCGCTCATGTCGGCACCAATGATGTGTGTCGCTATGGATCGGCGGCTATCTGATTTGGTGAAGACTGCCAGTCTCGCTAGCGGGATGAAAGCAGAGCTCACCATCTGCAGCATCGTCGACAGGACTGACTTCGGACCTTTGGTACAGAGCCGAGTGGAGGGTCTGAATCAGAGGCTGAGACGGTTCTGCGACCGTGTGGGCTGCAGATTCCTCGACTTGCGCCATAGGGTGGTGGGGTTTCGGGTTCCGCTGGATAGGTCAGGAGTCCACTACACGCAACAAGCGGCTACACGGGTAGCAGGGGTTGTGTGGCGTGGGCTGGGCGGTTTTTTAGGTTAGATGGCCTTGGGCAAGTACAGAAAGGGCAACAGCCTCAACGGGTGCGGGGCAAAGTCAGGACATGCGGAGACCAAGCAGCAATCGATATTGTAATTGTAAACTGTCGAAGCTGCGTTGGTAAAGAACCGGAAGTTCAAGCGCTGATAAAAAGCACCGAAGCTGAAATCGTTATAGGTACAGAAAGTTGGCTGAAGCCAGAGATAAATTCTGCCGAAATTTTTACAAAGGTACAGACGGTGTTTAGAAAGGATAGATTGCATGCAACCGGTGGTGGAGTGTTCGTCGCTGTTAATAGTAGTTTATCCTGTAGTGAAGTAGAAGTGGATAGTTCCTGTGAATTATTATGGGTGGAGGTTACACTCAACAACCGAGCTAGGTTAATAATTGGCTCCTTTTACCGACCTCCCGACTCAGCAGCATTAGTGGCAGAACAACTGAGAGAAAATTTGGAATACATTTCACATAAATTTTCTCAGCCTGTTATAGTCTTAGGTGGAGATTTCAATTTACCAGATATAGACTGGGACACTCAGATGTTTAGGACGGGTGGTAGGGACAGAGCATTGAGTGACATTATAATGAGTGCACTATCCGAAAATTACCTCGAGCAATTAAACAGAGAACCGACTCGTTGAGATAACATCTTGCCCCTACTGATAACAAACAGACCCGAAATTTTCGACACTGTATGTGCAGAACAGGGAATCAGTGATCATAAGGCCGTTGCAGCATCCCTGAATATGGAAGTTAATAGGAATATAAAAAAAGGAGGAAGGTTTATCTGTTTAGCAAGAGCAATAGAAGGCAGATTTCAGACTACCTAACAGGTCAAAACGAAAATTTCTGTTCCGACACTGACAATGTTGAGTGTTTATGGAAAAAGTTCATGGCAATCGTAAAATGCGTTTTAGACAGGTACGTGCCGAGTAAAACTGTGAGGGACGGGAAAAACCCACCGTGGTACAACAACAAAGTTAGGAAACTACTGCGAAAGCAAAGAGAGCTTCACTCCAAGTTTAAACGCAGCCAAAACCTCTCAGACCAACAGAAGCTAAACGATGTCAAAGTTAGCGTAAGGAGGGCTATGCGTGAAGCGTTCAGTGAATTCGAAAGTAAAATTCTATGTACCGACTTGACAGAAAATCCACGGAAGTTCTGGTCTTACGTTAAATCAGTAAGTGGCTCGAAACAGCATATCCAGACAATCTGGGATGATGACGGCACTGAAACAGAGGATGACACGCGTAAAGCTGAAATACTAAACACGTAAGGAATAGGAAATTCTATTGTTTTTATTTCGTGTAGCAGTATGTGACATTGTGGTGGTGGCTGGCTGATTGCGTCATGTGAAGCTTAAAGATAGGGATGTACTCAGCTGTAATTGATCATTTAGAACCACCTGGGGATTTTGAGCTAAATGTTTGTTTACATCAAGTGCTTCTAACAGGCTGAGTTTTCTTCCTTTGTTGGTTATATGCAATTGAACTGCCATCATTTGCATTTGTGTAATTTATCGTGTAACCGAAATTTTACGGATTTCTCTTAGTACCAATGGGGATGACCTCGTACTTTTCATTATTTAGGGCCAATTTCCACTTTTCGCACCATATAGCCATATTGTATAATCATTTTGCAATTGGTTATGATATTCTAATGACCTAACTTAGACGGTAAATGACAGCGTCATCTTCAAACAATCTAAGGTGGCCGTTCAGATTGTCTTCTAAATCTTTCCCATGGATTAGAAACAGCAGAGGGCCTATAACACTTACTTGGGGAACGCCAGACATCCCTTCTGTTTTAATCGATGACCTTCCGTCATACGAACTGTGAATCACGAATCTAGTCGTACAACCGAGACTATATAGCCCATACGCACGGAATTTCATTAGGAGACGTTTGTGACGAGCGGTATCAAACGTCACGGGGATTTCTAGACATATGGAATCAATTTGAGATCCCTGTCGGTAGCACTCATTACTTGATGAGAATAAAGAGCTAGTTGTGTCTCATAAGAACAATATTTTCTGAATCAGTGCTGACAGTCTGTCAACAGAGTGTTTTCCTCGAGGTTATCGATAACGTTCGAACGCATTACATGTTCCAAAATCATATTGCAAATCGACGACAGAGATATGAGTCCGTAATTGGTTGGACTACTCCTACTTATTGTCTTGAGTACTGGTGTGATACAAAGGGAACTTCATAAAAAATAGTGCATATTTTTTCCCAAAAAAAACAGTATTTCACTGACAAGCCGTAAGATGTTCGGCTTTCCTTGAAGAGGAACAACAGCATTTTGTTACAAAATACGAATAGACGTGCAATCATCTCAATCCACTAAATGATATTCTAAGTTGATTTTATGCTCGGAATAAAGCGAGTGGCAAATAATGGATGAGTTGTCCCATTTGGAAATGTACCGTGTATGAAATCCAAATGATGCGATTAGATGACAGGATGAGGCGAGAGTAGACGCGAAAGCTGAGCGGTTTGTTACAGGTGGGAGTGTAGTCGGGTGGCAGCAAGTCCTGTGGTATGCGCCTTTGATCGCGGAATAATAGTCGTTGTGCAACTGATTCATATGAAAGGGTGACACATTTCGTATGAATCAGTTGCACAACGATTAGGATTCACGGTATCCAGTTTTATGGCACTATACGATAAGCTTGTTGACTCGAAAAAAGCGTATGGGGCCTGAAGATAGCAAAATGAATTGCCGAAACTGGTTGCGTTCGAAAAAAAATAAAATAACATAAAGTATACGGCTGGTGCTAAAGTTTATTGAACTGGGATGTATAGTATCTGTTTATGGCGGACCGTGTGACCTAGTAATGGGAGTTAAATGAATATCTACTTGGAGATGATGACGAAGTGTGTTGGTACAGGCAGATGAAGATAGGTGCAAACTAAAGTAGACCAGTCACACAAAACTAGCATTAGGAAAAGCAGATGGCTGGCTAAGATTCAGTGGCAGAATTTTAAGGAAATGTTATTCATGCACGAAAGAAGTGGCTTAGAAAACACTCGTTCAACCGATTCTTGAGTATTGGTCATCAGTCTGGGAGCCTTACCAGATTGTATTGACAGAGAAGATACATTACTGGCCATTAAAATTGCTACACCACGAAAATTACGTGCTACAGACGCGAAATTTAACCGACAGGAAGAAGATACTGTGATATGCAAATGATTAGCTTTTCAGAGCATTCACGCAAGGTTGGCACGGGTGGCGACACCTACAACATGCTGACATGAGGAAACTTTCCTACCGATTTCTCATGCACAAACAGCAGTTGACCGGCGTTGCCTGATGAAACGCTGTTGTGATGCCTCGTGTAAGGAGGACAAATGCGTACCATCACGTTTACGACTTTGATAAAGGTCGGATTGTAGCCTATCGCGATTGCGGTCTATCGTATTGCGACATCGCTGCTCGCGTTGGTCGAGATCCACTGACTGTTAGCAGAATATGGAATCGGTGGGTTCAGGAGGTTAATACGGAACGCTGTGCTGGATCCCAACGCCCTCGTATCACTACCCGTCGAGATGACAGGCATCTTATCCGAATGGCTGTAACGGATCGTGCAGCCACGTCTCGATCCCTGAGTCAACAGATGGGGACGTTTGCAAGACAACAACCATCTGCACGAACAGTTCGACGACGTTTGCAGCAGCATGGGCTATCAGCTCGAAGACCATGGATGCGGTTACCCTTGATGCTGCATCACAGACAGGAGCGCCCGCGACGGTGTACTCAACGACGAACCTGGGTGCACGAATGGCAAAACTTAATTTTTTCGGATGAATCCAGGTTCTGTTTACAGCATCATGATGATCGCATCCGTGTTTGGCGACATCGCGGTGAACGCACATTGAAAGCGTGTATTCGTCATCGCCATACTGGCGCATCACCCGGCGTGATGCTATGGGGTGCCATTGGTTACACGTTTCGGTCACCTCTTGTTCGCACTGACGGCACTTTGAACAGTGGACGTTACATTTCAGATGTGTTACGACCCACGGCTCTACCCTTCATTCGATCCCTGCGAAATCCTACATTTCAGCAGGATAATGCACGACCGCCTGTTGCAGGTGCTGTACGGGCTTTTCTGGATACAGAAAAAGTTCGACTGCTGCTCTGGCCAGCACTTCTCCAGATCCATCAGCAACTGAAAACGTCTGGGCAATGGTGGCCGGGCAACTGGCTCGCCACAGTCACTACTCTTGATGAACTGTGGTAACGTGTTGAAGCTGCATGGGCGGCTGTACCTGTACACGCCACCCAAGCTCTGTTTGACTCAATGCCCAGGCGTATCAAGGCCGTTATTACGGCCAGAGGTGGTTCTCACTACTGATTTCTCAGGATCTATGCACCCAAATTGCGTGAAAATGTTATCCCATGTCAGTTCTAGCATAAATATTTGTCCAATGAATACCCGTTTATCATCTGCATTTCTTCTTCGTGTAGCAATTTTAATGGCCAGTAGTGTATAAGGGGTGGTCAAAAAGTTTACGTTCGAAGGCCGTATAGTCCAGAATCGGTGAGTAAATCAGGTAAAATCACCGTGAGCATTGAGACAATCATCACATCAATGCACCAGGTTCAAGATAACCATTTGGTAAAAGTCCGTGTCCTGCTACGTGAAGAAGGCCGTAATTGTCCGTTGCCCACCCTCGTCCGACAGGAGTCATCGATCCCTCAATGCCTTTTTTTAAGGGACTGAAGGTGTGATAGTCGCATGGGAGGAAATCAGGGCTACAGGATGGGTGTTCGAGTGTCTCCAGGTTGAGTTGGCGTAACTTCTATGTTACTACTTTTGCGATATGTGGACGTGCGTTATTATGAACTTGGTGCACCATTCGACAATGTTAGTTTTCGTCAGACATGCTCCTATGGATGTCTACCGGTTGTCCTTTGGCAGCCAAGGAAAAAGTAACAGCACGTTGGTCCATTTGTTAATAACGTCACCATAGTTCACGTTTCCGCATTAACCGCACGTCTGAGATACACGAATGCCACACTTATTCATTGCTACATGTCGGTGTTATGTCCCCGCATCGGAGTCGCATATACACTTGAACAACGCTCTCAAACGGAAACTTTTTGACCGCCCCTTATACAAAGAAGAGCGGTGCGTTTCGTCACAGTATCGTTTACTTAGCACGAGAGCGTTACGGAAATGCTCAACAACCTCAAATGGTAGATGCTACAAGAGAGGAGTTTTGTATCACGGATGGTTTTACTATTGAAATTTGGGGAGCAGAAGAATCGGGCAACTTATTTCTTCCTCCCACATACGCCTCGCCAAATGATCACAATGAGAAAATCAGGGAAAGTAAAAGTTTACTGACAATCATTCTTCCCATTCACTATTCACATCTTGACCAAGGGAGATGGGAAACTATGGCGGGTCCTGAAGTACCCTCCGCCACACACCGTAAGCTTACTCACGTAGTATAGATGTTATGTAGGTATATCAGAACGCCATGGTTGGAAATTAAGGAAAAAGCGTTAGGACTGTAGATGCCATGTTTATGGCCCCTGCATTGTGCGTGTAAATAAATCTGTAATCTGTCTGAGAGCGGAAAAATGTTCGTGTCGGAGAACATAAAAGGCGAATACGCTCCTGGTTAAAAGATCTTCCTCAGCACCTTCAAAAATTTTCCCAAAAATTTTGGCATGTGAACATATTCGCGCTCTTTTTTAACATGCAAGTTACCTCAAACTCGCACAAGCTTCCCTAGTAGCTCATTCACACCCACTAGTGCATCGCTGTAATTTGCTCTTACCCATCCATTTCCAGCTGCCCTTTCTCAATCACTCATTCAGTCCAACTCATTGTCATCATCTCTTTGCGTCTGTCGTTGTTTCCTGCGTCACAGCCACAGTCTCCTTCGTTCATGTTACACAACTAGCCTCCTCTCATTGCCACTGTCTCCCCCTTATTGCTAATATCCCATTCTCTCGTTCCTACCGCTACTGTCTCTTTTCACTTTCAGTATCTCTCTCTTCCTCGTTGTCTTTGTATATATTCTCTCATTATCACTGTCTCTCACCTACTTCCTCCATCTCTTTCTCTTTATTCCTCCCCTCCCCTCTGTCACTGTCTCCTACATTCTTTTCCTGGCACTATTCAGTCACTGTCAACTATGTTCCGCCGGCCGGAGTGGCTGAGCGGTTCTAGGCGCTACAGTCTGGAACCGCGCGACCGCTACGGTCGCAGGTTCGAATCCTGCCTCGGGCATGGATGTGTGTCGTCCATAGGTTAGTTAGGTTTAAGTAGTTCTAAGTTCTAGGGGACTTATAACCTCAGCAGTTGAGTCCCACAGTGCTCAGAACCATTTTGAACTATGTTCCACTGTCACTCTGTTCCTCAGTCTCAAACACACTCCTATTGTTTCCTTCGCTATTCCTATGCCACAACCATTGTCTACTTAAATCCAATATCTATTATTTTCCCCTCACTTTCCCACTGACTGTTTCCTCCTCGCTCAGCATAAAAAAGCACAAATATGTTCGCATGCCAAAATTTTTGCGAACATTTTTAAAGTTGCTGAGGAATGTAGAGTGAGGCAGTTGGTATCCTATTTTCCAGTCTGTCTTTTAAACATGGGCATAGTCTCTTTTTCTGTGCTTCGATAAGAGCATTTTTCCACTACTTTCCTTCTTTTTCCTGTCACAGCAAGGCATATCGCTCTTATGGAAAGAGCTTTATCGGTCAGTGAAATTTTGATAGTTTACTTATGTGAGACTGAAATGATTTTACATACACAAAAACTATGCTTGTACTTCAGTACTACAACATAGGGTTCCCAGAATCCTTCTGATAATAACGTAGACACGTTCCAGCATATTTCTCCGTACTACATCGTTTTATAGACTAAGTTTTCGCCTCACACCGGATTTTACGAGTACAAGTAGGGCAGCTTTGAATCTCTGTATCTCGGAACCGGATAAAGATATCAAGAAAATAATTTCAGTTGTTCGAGATAGGCATCTTAGGAAAATATCGCAAAAATTACAGCCATTTGCTGCGCACAGCCGTCTTGGAATCCGCGGCTCAGTTTTGGTACCCAAAAACCATGTTTTTGGGGTGTTGGCACTTCTAGACAAATGCCTGGAGAATATATCGTTAAAATTTGAGCAATTTGCTAAGGTTATTTATTTTGATATCAGCTGCTAACGGTGAAAAATGCTGAAAAACTATTTTTTCGAGAACCACCCATGACTTAAATGGTACATCTGTAAGTCTCTCAAGGCGCAATGTAGATCACATCTAATGCAAAAAGAACCAAACACTTTGTTCCATTTGCCTAAGCTGCAGGAAATGTGTAAGACTCAGTCTTTGACCCTTCAGCGTAGGATAGTTACAGCAAGATGATCCTTCTGTTGGTTACACAAATGATCTGTAAGCCAAGGACTATCCAAAACACTTAACTATATTTTTCTATTATTAATAGAACCCGAGGTATATGCCCTGGAAAAAATTAGTTTTTATGCGAGGCAGTTTGGAACATATTGGTAGCGCATGCTGTCGCTTGTGTGCCGATACGAGTGGAGAGATAATTCATATTGAAGTAGGTTGAGAACCAGATTTGATTCAAGTATTTACGGCCCCTGGCTGTACGAATCAAAAGCAACAAGTAAGACAACAGTTAACGAATACGGCAAAAGTGCCGCCTGTCTTTAACATTCGTCGTCTTTGCAGGACGAGAAAGCGAAACGTGTGCAACCTTGTGGCTACACGGTTAAAAGGAAGACTGCTGACGCAGGCGGGTGCGGGCACTATGGCGTTGCGCAGGCGACGAAACAACGGAGCACAAACAGCTTCATCAGCCCTGACGAACGAGCCGCCAGGTTACTGCAAGGCGCCGCTTTCGGGGACGCTCGCGCGCCGGTACAAACGAGTTAGTACCTTAGAACCTTGCAGCCGATGCTTATCGGTAATAACATAGAAAGGAAACTCGTATTTTCCACTCACACCGGCCCTGCAAAGTACAGGTTGTACGGCATCCGAATTGCCAGCAAGAGAAGGGGGCACCACATGGAAAACAGCTTCTGTGTAATTTCAAACATTTCATTGGATGATGCGTGACCTCCACTTTAAGTTCAGACACATTAGCAAACAACTATTTCGCTAATAGATGTGATCATATAATCATGCAGGTCCAGGTTCAAATGGCTCCAAGCACTATAAGACTTAACATCTGAGGTCATCAGTCCCCTAGACTTAGAACTACTTAAACCTAATTAACCTAAGGACATCACACACATCTATGCCCGAGGCAGCATTTGAACCTGCGACCGTAGCAGTCGCGCGGTTCAAGACTGAAGCGCCTAGAACCGCTAGGCCACCGCGGCCGGCGCGACCGAAGCAACAGCGCGGTTCCGGACTGAAGCGCCTAGAACCACTCGGCCACAGCGGCCGACTTATAGGAACAGGTTAAGCTAAATAGCTTAGTTGGGGGGCGGGGGGGTTGTTTGGGGAAGGAGACCAGACAGCGAGGTCATCGGTCTCATCGGATTAGGGAAGGACGGGGAAGGAAGTCGGCCGTGCCCTTTCAAAGAAACCATCCCGGCATTTGCCTGGAGCGGTTTAGGGAAATCACGGAAAACCTAAATCAGGATGGCCGGACGCGGGATTGAATCGTCGTCCTCCCGAATGCGAGTCCAGTGTCTAACCACTGCGCCACCTCGCTCGGTAAATAGCTTAGTGAACGCACCATAGAATGAGTATTATGTCTCGCCGGCAAATGGGTCTTTAGAATCGGAGTGTCGGATTACGTGGGCAAGGAAAGGGGAGAAACTATCTCCGCGATTACTCTAAATCGCTTAGAGAAAGTTGGAGAAGCGAAAACCAGAGTGATCGGCCGGGAATTTGAAATCCCCCCCCGGAGAACAGGCTCATCACTGGGTGGTTCTCAGACTGCAGCCAAACAGAAAATACAGCGGGTTTATATGACGGTAAAGTAGACTTTCAGAGATGAAATAAAACAAAGAAATAATTAAGTGAGGTTTGTTAGTTGCATGTTCCATAGATGATCTGAACGATTCTTTTATCGAAATTATGTGGAACGAATGATTTACAGGGTACGTAAACGGGATTAATGTTAACTTCAATGAATATTTTATTTTTTTATATCCACCCACGCAATTACGATTGCATGCTAGGTGATAGTTTTTTACAAGCTACAAGTTTTTAAATAAAATTTAGCACTTGGAAAAGGTTTTGTCCAGGAGAAATGATTTTAGGTTAGAATTAAAACTTGCTTTGCTATCTGTCAGACATTTTATGTTACTGGAGAAATTATCCAACATGTTTATTGCTGCATGTTGAACACCTTTCTGAACAGTTGTAATTACAGATAATAAAGGTAGTCTTTTCCTCTGTTGTTCTAGGTACTCTTCTCAAATTGTGATGGTTTATTTATGGCGAATTTCATAAGCATATATGTGTCTTGCTATGGTGCAGTTAAAATGTACAACTCCTTGAAGAGGTACCTACGTGACGCCGCGGGTGAACCCCATATACTATTCTTTCTGCACGCTTTTTTACACTCAATTCTTTTTTTCTGAGTGGAGAGTTACACTGGAACATTATTGCGTAAGACGTTATTGAGTGGAAACATGCAAAATACGTCAAAGGAAGATTCGTTAGTTCCAAGACTACTAATTATACAAAGAGCAAAAGTAGCTTATCTTAATTGTTTGAGCAGCTGAGTGATAAGCTTCTTCCACTTCAACCACTTCAACTTTTCATCAAGATGTAAAGTTCAACTTCGGCACATTCTGACCTGTTTACTGACTCTTGTTCATGCGCTACGTCAATTATTGGAGTGACTGTTGTGCGAAACTGAATATAGTGCGTTTTCTCAAAATTTGGGAAGAATCCATTTTCACAACTCCACTTCATAATTCTGTAAAAACATCCTTTACAAATCTTTATATTATTTTCTGTCCAAAGGGATTTGTTTTAACACCGGTATCACCTGCAAAAGTACCAATTATGCATGATGAATGTTGAAGTGAAAAATTATTGACATACATAAGGAATAGGAATGGACCTAAAATTGAATCTTATGGGAGACACAACGTGATTTCTCTCCGGTCACTAAAATTTTTTCCCCTTCCAACATTGTTTATACCGTTCAGCAAAATGTTATTCTTTCTGTTTGTTAAGAATCATGGCGTGTAAAGACATCAGTTCCATAAAACTTTTTCTTCTAAGAATGTAACATAATTTACACAAGCAAACGCCTTGAAAAGATCACAGAAACACTAAGTGGCGATATTTTATTACTTGAGGCTTGTAATATTCGGCGAGCGAATGTATAAATACTGTCCTGAGACGAGCAACCCTTTTGGAATCCAAACGGTGATGTGCTACGTAAAATGTTTCTACTTAAACATGAGACTAGAATTGAGTACGTTAATTTTTCAAATATTTTGGAAAAACACGTCAGTAAGGAAATTAGGTGATAGTTATGAACATCTTTGTCAGCTTTCTTAACAAGAGATTTAACAGCATATTTTAATCTGTCTGGAAAGAATGCCTGTGTCAGTGATTACATATATCTCTAAGAACATTATTTACTAAGTTACAACTTTCCATAATTCTGATTTGAATTCCATCAACATTATATAAGCTTTTTCTGTTAGAACTTCTGTTTGAAAACAGCCTAAGCTTTATGTAAAAGTAGTTAATCACACTAGCGAGACTTTGCAAGCACCCTCAAATGGGGATGGTTGGGCCGGAAGGGACCTACGCAGAGTTCTGAAGCCATACCTTTTAAAATATATTATTTTTTCTATGTAAACTGTGAAGGTGAAGTCTAACAATGTTATTTCATTAATTTAAAAACTAACTGACGCTACACATCTTAATTTTGAGATCTTCATCTTAGCAACGTCATTAATGTTATTCAAAGACTTACAGTTTTAAACATGATTGTTTCTCAGAAACCGTATACTAGTTTCAACATAGGATTATACAGATAACCGGTTGCAAGTAACTGTTTGGTACAATGACTTACGTTTCGACAAGTACTACAGGTGTCTTCACCGCAATGAAATTTTGAGAAACCCTATAAACTAATACAAAGAAAATTTAGTATGACAAAAAAACGCATTAACCAGGATAAAATTGTCATAACGTGCAAAGATAACTTACGTAAAATTACATTGCGAAAAAGCAATGGTCAAAATTTATATGCTCAAGTCTAAAATAAAATAAAACACATTCCAGCATTTTCTACGTGTGCCTAGCTAGGAACGTCATGAGACTGATCGGCCCAGTGGCTATATAAGAAAGCATTTTTCCATTCAGCCGTCCATCGTGCACTTTCTGTACCTTCATCACCTGACAATCTTAATGAAGAAATAAATATAATAAAAACTATTGTAGTTAATAATGGCTATAGTCCCACGTTAGTTGACAATGTCTTCAAAGTTGAAACTGACGCTAAAGTGACCACGTAACCATTTTAGGCAGCAGTGGTGTAAGGAGTACAAAAATATTTTCTCGATTCAATTTTTAGGCCCCTACTTCGTATACGAGGGTGAGTCAAATGAAAACCTTAAATATTTTTTAAAATATTATTTATTGTGCAGAAGTGGTACAAAGCTGTATCACTTTTTATCATAATCTCCCCCACGCTCAATGCAAGTCCTCCAGCGCTTACAAAGTGCATAAATTGCTTTAGAAAAAAATTATTTTGGTAGTCCGCGCAACCACTCATGCACCGCGTGGCGTACCTCTTCATAAGAATGGAACTTCTTTCCTCCCATTGCGTCTTTGAGTGGTTAGAACATATGGAAATCACTTGGGGCAAGGTCTTGTGAGTATGGTGGATGAGGAAGACATTCAAAATGCAGGTCTGTGATTGTTGCAACTGTTGTACGGGCAGTGTGGGGCCTCGCATTGTCATGTTGCAAAATGACACCTGCTGACAGCCATCCACGTCGATTTGATTTGATTGCAGGCCGCAGACGATTTTTAGGGAAAAAAATGGTTCTGAGCACTATGGGACTCAACTCCTGAGGTCATTAGTCCCCTAGAACTTAGAACTAGTTAAACCTAACCAACCTAAGGACATCACACACATCCATGCCCGAGGCAGGATTCGAACCTGCGACTGTAGCGGTCTCGCGGTTCCAGACTGCAGCGCCTAGAACCGCACGGCCACTTCGGCCGGCATTTTTAGAAGATCTGCGTATGATGTACTGGTGACAGTGGTCCCTCTAGGCATGTAATGCTCCAAAATGACGCCTTTTTCGTCACAAAAGAGAGTCAGCATAACCTCCCCTGCTGATGGTTCTGTTCAAAACTTCTTTGGTTTTGGTAATGAGGAATGGCGCCATTCCTTGCTCGCTTTCTTCGTTTCCGGTTGGTGGAAGTGAACCCAGGTTTTTTTTTGTTTGTGGTTTTAGGGCGCAAAACTTCTATGGTCATTAGCGCCCAAAGAAAGAACCCAGGTTTCGTCCCCAGTAACGAATCTTGCAAGGAAGTCATCACCTTCTCGTTCAAAGTGCCGAAGAAGTTCTTCACAAGCATCAACATGTCGTTCTCTCATTTCAGGAGTCAGCTGCCGTGGCGCCCATCTTGCAGACACTTTATGAAACTGGAGCACATCATGCAAAATGTGATGTGCTGATCCATGACTAATCTGTAAACATGCTGCAATGTCATTCAGTGTCACTCGGCGGTTTTCCTTCACTATGGCTTCAACTGCTGCAATGTTCTGTGGAGTCATAACTCGTTGTGCCTGACCTGGACGAGGAGCACCTTCCACTGAAGTCACACAATTTTCCAACTTCCTACTCCATTCGTTGATTTGCTGCTGTGACAAACATGCATCACCGTACTGAACCTTCATTCGTCGATGAATTTCAATAGGTTTCACACCTTCACTACACAAAAACCGTAAAACAGAACGCTGTTCTTCCCTGGTGCAAGTCGCAAGTGGGCGGCCATCTTTATACTGATACTGTGACGGTATGTGTGCATCTGCACTATGCTGCCACCTACAGGCCATTCTCCACGCTGTTTGTAGCACGTTTACCAACTTACAGGATAACGACGCGAAATTTCAATTTGTTATTACAAGTTTAAGGTTTTCATTAGACTCACCCTCGTAAAATTCATCGTCTTCTGATTAAAAACTATGGATTCAAAGTTATCTTTTCCACGAACAGTAACTTGCAAAAAAATCTCAGACACTGTCTCAAGTCTACAGTTGCTTCTATACACAATTCAGGAGTATATAAAGTCACACTTGTGATACGTGTCCGTTTTATTGTATAGGACAAACTGGAAGGTCTTTTAGTGTCCATTTATTATATAGGACAAACTGGAAGGTCTTTTAATGTCAGGTACAAGGAACATTTACAGGGTCAAAAGAGACACGGGTGTATACCGTTCCACTTTTGTTGATCGTTGCTGATTTCTGGACATCCATCTTACACAGAGAAAAGAAAGATCATTGACACGACGAGCGCAAAGAGCTGGAGATTTTAAAGCATATTTCTAAGAACGGTGACCTAATCCTCAACGAATAGTTACATCTACGTAACAAAAATTTTTCAGTGGGTTCAATTCACTGCTCGAGGAATTTTGATTCCTCCACCTTTTACTATATTTTCCTGCTACTGATTCGGAAACATAATTTTCTTCGAAAGTCATAGACGTATGCTACTGAAGTTATCTACGTGCAGATATTTTCTGGATTTTACAGCTGTTTGTATAATTTTTGTATATTATTCTGTCTTTTACGTAATAGTAAATCCTGTATAGCCTAATGAATGATTCTTAGTTGTAATTAATCTGCCTGACTACTGTGTATTTTCAAAAATACAGTACGTTCTCTTCGTTTGTATTTTGTTTTTAAAATTAACTGTTGTTTTTTCCAATTATTTCTGATATAATGTTTCAGATGAGCACATGTCACTGTCTGCGCCGGATAGGAGGCGCAACCAGTATTATTTTCGTGGTAGCAACGTAAGCCACAGGGCCGACAAGACTGATGATGTTCCTAGCTAGGCACACGTAGCGAAGACTGGAACGGGGCTCATTTTATTTTTGACTTCAGATAGCTGCTCTAAATTCGGGCCATCGCTTTTTCGCAATGTAATTTTACATAAGCAACCTTTGTACGTCGTGACAATTGTCATCTTGGTTAATATGTCTTTTTGTCTTACTTAATTTTCCATGTATTATTTTACAGGGTTTCTCAAAATTTCGTTGTGATGAAGACACTCTTAATAGATGTCGAAATCTAGGTCAGCGTACCAGACAGTTATCTGCAACCAGCTGTCGGTATAATCCTATGTTGAGATTATTCAAAGACACTAAAACTACTCATCACAGATGAATTATTAGTTTTATTTAGCTAGGAAGCAAAATTGTAAAACTGAAATAATATTTTTCGATGACAATCTGCTTATGTCGTGCATTCACTGAAACTGACCATGTGATCAAGGCATTCCCGTTCTTGTATTCACCACGTAGGGATAGTAAGGTAGTCACTATTATATATTTGTAAGTACGCTAATAATCTCACCATTAAGCGCCCTAAATCCATAAACAAACACGTACACACGTAGTACCATAACTCGAATTATCAGCAAGCAAAAGTTACAGCTGGCCACATCTAAGGATTGCCTCGAAACTACACTCATGTTCAGAAAAAACAGAACACCTTGGACGACTAGAGATACGACGTTCATATCCACAGGATATATACATTAGTGTGTTCAGCAGAAATGATTAGCCTTTCAGTCAACTCGGTTCAGCAAGTTTGCTTAGGAGGCACAGGGTCTCCCATGGGCCCTTATAACTTGTTCCATGCGTGTAAGTTGCGAATAGCGTCTGTGATATAGCCATCTATGCTGCATTCACCTGGTTCCAGAGTTTATCTATGGTGGTTGTCATTGGGTCCCAGTGCTGCACCCGCCGTTTCATCATATCCTACACATTTTCGATTGGCGGCAAGTCTGGTAATCTTGCGGACCAGGACAAAAGACTGGCATTCTGCGACACAAAGAAGTCACGTGTTTGTGCAGCAACATGTGGTCGTTTATTGTCTTGCTGAAAAATGCCGTGTGGGGTGTTGTGCAAAATGGATACTGCTACGGGTCGCGGGATGTCATTCACGTGGGTCACACTTGTCACAGTGCCCTGGACACACACCAACTGTGATTTGTGGTTGTACCCAACACCACCCCACATCATAAGGCCTTCTGTCGGCGCTGTACATCTTGTCCGAATGCAGTCAATGTGATGTCGCACCCCCTGTCTGCGGAACCTGAATTCTTCCGAAAACACTAAATGATGCCATTCCTGTCCTCAGTGACGACATTACATACACCATTGCCGTTTAGCATGATTCTGAACATTCGTCCAAGGCAGGGGGAGAAGTGGACGACGCGCACCCAACCCGTGCTGTAGTAAACAACGTCGAACAGTCACCACCGATAGTGTACGATGTGTTACGCTGTGTCACTGATGCGCCAGAGCCGAGCAGGCAGCAGTCTATGCTGCAAAGCCATTCGCATGAGGTATCGATCTTCTCGGGAGGTGGTCTGGGTGCGATCTGACCCATCTCGTCGTGTTCTATGGACTTCCGTGAAACATTCTATACATATCAGTTGCACTGCCGAAACACTTCGACCCATATGAGCAACATTATGGCGGACGAATCATCACATTCTCTCATGCCAATAATGCGCCCTGTTTAAAACTCACTGTTTTGACGGTGAGTTTCGCGCATACGCCTGCGAGGCATCTTGCACGTCTGCTCAAGTCAAACTGATCCATTACCTTCGTTTTTTAGCGATAACGAGAGCCACCGGCACATTTTAACTGTAGGTGGTGTTGTGCGCCGCGATATCGATGTTGACCTTGAGCCCGCGGTCCGACAGGGTTCAAACGCTAATCACTTCTGCGGAACATACGCTACTGGCCATTAAAACTGCTATACCAAGAAGAAATGCAGGCGATAAACGGGCATTCATTGGACAAATATATTATACTAGAACTGACATGTGATTACATTTTCACGCAATTTGGTTGCATAGATCCTGAGAAATCACTACCCAGAACAACCACCTCTGGCCGTCATAACGGCCTTGATACGCCTGGGCATTGAGTCAAACAGAGCTTGGATGGCGTGTACAGGTACAGCTGCCCATGCAGCTTCAACACGGTACCACAGTTCATCAAGAGTAGTGACTGGCGTATTGTGACGAACCAGTTGCTCGGCCACCATTGACCAGACGTTTTCAGTTGGTGACAGATCTGGAGAATGTGCTGGCCAGGGCAGCAGTCGAACATTTTCTGTATCCAGAAAAGCCAGTATAGCACCTGCAACAGGCGGTCGTGCATTATCCTGCTGAAATGTAGGGTTTCGCAGGGATCGAATGAAGGGTAGAGCCACGGGTCGTAACACATCTTAATTGTAACGTCCACTGTTCAAAGTGCCGTCAGTGCGAACAAGAGGTGACCGAGACGTGTAACCAATGGCACCCCATAGCATCACGCCAGGTGATACGCCAGTATGGCGATGACGAATACACGCTTCCAGTGTGCGTTCACCGCGATGTCGCCAAGCACGGATGCGACCATCATGATGCTGTAAACAGAATCTCGATTCATCCGAAAAAATGACGTTTTGCCTTTCGTGCACCCAGGTTCGTCATTCAGTACACCATCCCAGGCGCTCCTGTCTCTGATGCAGCGTCAAGGGTAACAGCAGCCATCGTCTCCGAGCTGATAGTCCATGCTGCTGCAAACGTCGTCGAATTGTCCGTGCAGATGGTTGTAGTCTTGCAAACGTCCCCATCTGTTGACTCAGGGATCGAGACGTGGCTGCACGAACCGAAACAGACATGCGGATAAGATGCCTGTCATCTCGACTGCTAGTGATACGAGACCGTTGGGATCCAGCACGGCGTTCTGTATTACCCTCCTGAACCCAGCGATTCCGTATTCTGCTAACAGTCATAGGATCTCGACCAACGCGAGCAGTAATGTCGCGATACGATAAACCGCAATCGCGAAAGGCTACAATCCGACCTTTATCAAAGTCCGAAACGTGATGGTACGCATTTCTCCTCCTTACACGAGGCATCACAACAGCGTTTCTTCAGGCAACGCCGGTCAACTGCTGTTTGTGTATGAGAAATCGGTTGGAAAGTTTCCTCATGTCAGCACATTGAAGGTGTCGCCACCGGCGCCAACCTTGTGTGAATGCTCTGAAAAGCTAATCATTTGCATATCACAACATCTTCTTCCTGTCGGTTAAATTTCGCGAATGTAGCACGTCATCTTCGTGGTGTAACAATTTTAATGGCCATTAATGTACTAATGTACACGTCCTTTGAATATGAACAGCCTATCTCTAGTAGTTCAAGGTGTTCTGTTTCTTCTGAACATGAGAGTACTTATACAGCCCACTGTTAAAGGGAAAATACGTTGCATTATAATCTTATAAAACTTAGACCTCAGGACAGAACAAAATTTTGCGACACACTCCGTAGTTCGTGCCACAACAGTAAAACGTCGTGGCATATCCGTTGGGAATGCTTAATCTACGTTATGCTTAGTGGTGGAATCTGGAAACTTAACACTGCACCATTTGGCAAGAAAGTACGATAACACAGGTGTATCTAAATGAATTCATGACGGAAGCGTGCGTGATAAATTTGCCTAGGGCTGCTGAAACACTGTTGACAGATATACTGTAAAAACGCACTCTGCCTCGGCACCAGATCAGTGAATGAACAATAATATATTAATAGAATCGAAAAACAACACTTATTGTTCTGGACTAGCTCTAATCTCAGTGTAAATAAATAGTCGTCTGACTTTGGGAGCCGTGCGAAGTGGTCGTGCGGTTTGAGGCGTCATGTCACGGATTGCGCGGCCCCTCCCACCGGAGATTTGAGTCCTCC
The DNA here is from genome assembly GCF_021461385.2 of Schistocerca piceifrons. Classification (NCBI taxonomy): domain Eukaryota; kingdom Metazoa; phylum Arthropoda; class Insecta; order Orthoptera; family Acrididae; genus Schistocerca; species Schistocerca piceifrons. The sequence continues at coordinate 328,920,712 of NC_060138.1, read as the reverse complement.
CTCGGGCATGGCTATGTGTGTTGTTCTTAGCATAATTTAGTTTAAGTAATGTGTAAGTCTAGGGACCGATTCCCTCAGCAGTTTGGTCCCTTAGGATTTCACATACATTTGAACATATGTTTTTGAGAGTATTCTCGTTTTCGGACCGCTTTGCTGATGGTTCACATTCAAATGGCTCTGAGCACTATGGGACTTAACATCTGAGGTCATCAGTCCCCTAGAACTTAGAAGTACTTAAACGTAACTACATCGCACACATCCATGCCCGAGGCAGAATTCGAACCTGCGATGGTAGCGGTCGCGCGGTTCCGGACTGAAGCGCCTAGAACCGCTCGGCCACATAGGCCGCTGGTCGGCCTACACCATTTGGTGCGGGGGTACATCAAAAAATGTCATTTGGTGATAGCATCAATATGAAGCGAATAATCTCTCACCTCAGTACATTTTGTGGTACATTTGCAAATAATGTCTTTCAGAAAATTATTAAGTGGTTCTCTGCAAATGGACTCTCACTAAATTTTGAGAAAATGCAGTTTATACAATTCGGTACAGTAAATGGCATAACACCATTGATAAATATAGACTATGAACTGAAATCTGTTTCTAAGGTAGAACACTCAAAATTTCTGGGTGTGTGCATTGATGAGAAATTGAATTGGAAAAAACACATCGATGATCTGCTGAAACGGTTAGGTTCAGCTACTTATGCTATTAGGGCTACCGCAAATTTTCGTGATATACATATCAGTAAATTAGCCTACTATGCCTATTTTCATTCACTGCTTTCATATGGCATATATTTTGGGGCAATTCGTCATTATGAGAGAAAGTATTCATTGCACAAAAGCGTGTAATCAGAATAATAGCTGGAGCCCACCCAAGATCACCTTGCGGACATTTATTTAAGGAACTCGGGATATTCACTGTACCTTCGCAATACACATATATTCACTTATGAAAATTGTCATTAGTAACCCATCCCGATTCATAAACAACAGCGAAGTGCGTAGCTACAACACTAGAAGAAAGGATGAAATTCACTATTCTGGATTAAATCTCACTTTGACACAGAAAGGGGTGAATTATGCTGCCATAAAAATCTTTGGTCATTTGATAAATAGTATTAAAAGTCTGACAGATAGCCAACCAACATTTAAAAGCAAATTAAAAGAATTTCTGAATGACAACTCCTTCTACTCAATAGATGAATTCTTAGATATGAAGTAGTAACTGTAAAAAAATTAATTAATTAATTAATTAATTTGTCTTATGTTAAAGTGACACGTTCCACATCATTACGAAACGTCGTATTCGTGATCTATGGAACAAGGATTAATGTATGTATGTACGTATGTATACATGTATGTAATAGTGCACGCTGGACCACAGTGGAACGGAACATGCAAATAAAACCATCATGCCAATATGTAATACCTAAAACATGGTTTAATGAGACAGTATAACGACGAATGTTTCCTTCAAACGTTCGAAAATATACACAATTTTAACTCCGTGATCTATTACTTCCACTGCTTAAAAAATCTTTCGAATTATATGCACATAGCCAATCATAAAACAGTCTTACTTTCAATTAAAAACTGCTAATGATTAATTCTCCCACAGAAGAAATAGGCGTTATAATGTGGGCCCCGGAAAGCTCGGTACCATTACCATGTGCTGTACGAGAAAACCGTCTGTGCCCTCAAGCAACAAGCAGATAACAGGCAACCGCTTTGACATGCAGTGGGGCATGTCGGAGGGATGGCCAAAATGAGCTTCAGTAGGTGCTATTGCAATACACTGCGGTGGAAAAAGTCTTGGGGTACTTCCTTATATCGTGTCGGATCTCTTTTTTCCCGGCGTAGTGCAGCAACTAGACGTGGCATGGACTCAACAAGTCGTTGTAAGTCCCCTGCAGAGATACTGAGCCATGATGCCTCTATAGCCAAGCACAATTGCGAAACTGTGCCGGTGCAAGATTTTGTGCACGAACTGACCTCTCGGTTATGTCCTATAAATGTTCGATTAGATCCATATCGGCTGATCTGGGTGGTTAAATCATTCGCTCGAATTGTCCAGAATGTTCTTCAAACCAAACGCGGAAATTCTTGCTCAGTGACATGGAGCACTGTCATCCATAAAAATTCCATCGCAAATGGCTGTAAATGGTCTCCAAGTAGCAGAAAATAACCATTTCCAGTCAATGATCGATTCAGTTTGGCCGAGGACCCAGCCACAGCCCATTAACGTCAGATTTTGCCGCAGTGTTCCAGCTGATTCGTTCGTCGTACGTCCCACATTGTTTTCTGTGGTTATTTCACTTAGTGTCACTTGTCTGTTAGCACTATCAACAGTCCGCAAACGTCGCTGCTCTCGGTCATTAAGTGAAGGCCATCGACCACTGTGTGTTGTCCGTGGTGAGAGGCAACGCCTGAAATTTGCTATTCTCGGCACAGACTTGACACTTCGAATTTCGGAATACTGAAGTCCTTAACTACACTCATGCTCATAAATTAAGGATAATGCTGATACATGGTGAAACAACGCTCTGGTGGGCGGTTTGCGGGTTTAAATCACCTCGGGGTATGACCATGCGGTGCTTCTGACTTGCGGTCGTCGCACGGTGGCGCTGGCAGCGGTCCACATGTGCAGAGGTGTATTGGTGCATGTCAGAGTACGGTGCAGCGAGTAAGTGTGCAGACGTTTTCAGACGTGTTAATGGTGACTGTGTGTTGGAAATGGCTCAAAGAACACGTACTGATGACGTTGTGAGGGGTAGAATACTAGAGCGACTGGAGGCTGGTCAAACACAACAGGTCACAGCACGGGCCCTCCGTGTGCCACAAAGTGTGAACTCAAGATTATGACAACGATTCCAGCAGACAGGAAACGTGTCCAGGCGCTACAGTACGGGACGTCCACAGTTTACAACACCACAAGAAGACCGATATCTCATCATCAGTGCCCGCAGACAGCCACGGAGTACTGCAGATAAACCTTGCTCGTGACCTTACCGCAGGCACTGGAACAGTTGTCTCCAGACACACAGTCTACAGACAACTGAACAGACATGGTTTATTCGCCCAGAGACCTTCAATGTGTATTCCACTGACCCCTGGTCACAGTAGAGCCCGTAAAGCATGGAGTCAAGAACACAGTACATGGGCATTGGAACAGTGGTCCCAGATTATGTTCACGGACGAGTCCAGGTATAGTCTGAACAGTGATTCTCGCCGGGTTTTCATCTGGCGTGAACCAGGAACCAGATACCAATCCCTTAATGTCCTTGAAAGGGAGGTCGTGGTTTGATGGTGTGGGGTGGGGTGGAATTATGATTGGTGCACGTACACCCCTGCATGTCTTTGGCAGAGGAACTGTAACAGGTCAGGTGTATTGGGACGTCATTTTGCACCAGTATGTCCGCCTTTTCAGAGGTGCAGTGGGTCCCACCTTCCTGCTGATGGATGATAACGCATGGCCCCATCGGGCTGCCAACATGGAGGAGTACCTTGAAATAGAAGATATCCGACGAGTGGAGTGGCCTGCCTGTTCTCCAGAGCTAAACCCTATCGAACACGTGGGATGCTCTCGGTCGACGTATCGCTGCACGTCTTCAAACACCTACGACACTTCAGGAGCTCCGACAGGCACTGGGTCAAGAATGGGAGGCTATATCCCAGCAGCTGCTCGACCACCTGATCCAGAGTATACCAACCCGTTGTGCGGCCTGTGTACGTGTACATGGTGATCATATCTCATATTTATGTCGGGGGTACATGCGCAGGAAACAGTGGCGTTTTGCAGCACATGTGTTTCGGGACGGTTTACTCAACTTATCACCAATACCGTGGACTTACAGATATGTGTCGTGTGTCTTCCCTATGTGCCTATTCTATTAGCGCCAGTTTTGTGTAGTTCCACGTTGTGTGGCACCACATTCTGCAATTATCCTTAATTTATGTGTATTAGTGTATTTCCGAAATGGAATTCCCCATGTGTCTAGCTCCAACTACCATTCCGCCTTCAAAATCTGTTAATTCCCATCGTACGACCATAATCATGTCAGATACCTTCTCACATGCATCACCTGAGTACAAATGACAGCTCCACCAAAGCACAGCACTTTTATACTTCGTGTATGCGATACTACCGCCATCTGTATATGTGCATGTCGCTATCCCATGTCCTTTGTCACCTCTGTGTATATCTGTACTGATGAAAAGCTCTCAGGATCCCAGCTGAGTGCCAGAGTTAAGATAAAACGACGTTTCTTTCGCACGTATCTGTCCTTTTCGCCAGTATCGTTGCTAGAAGTTAATTCTGTAATATTTAATGTTTATATTCTGTAATATTTAATGTTTATATTCCATCGCCTACCCCCATGAGCCATGGACCTTGCCGTTGGTGGGGAGGCTTGCGTGCCTCAGCGATACAGATGGCCGTACCGTAGGTGCAACCACAACGGAGGGGTATCTGTTGAGAGGCCAGACAAACGTGTGGTTCCTGAAGAGGGGCAGCAGCCTTTTCAGTAGTTGCAGGGTCAACAGTCTGGATGATTGACTGATTTGGCCTTGTAACACTAACCAAAACGGCCTTGCTGTGCTGATACTGCGAACGGCTGAAAGCAAGGGGAAACTACAGCCGTAATTTTTCCCGAGGGCATGCAGCTTTACTGTATGGTTAAATGATGATGGCGTCCTCTTGGGTAAAATATTCCGGAGGTAAAATAGTCCCCCATTCGGATCTCCGGGCGGGGACTACTCAAGAGGACGTCGTTATCAGGAGAAAGAAAACAGGCGTTCTATGGATCGGAGCGTGGAATGTCAGATTCCTTAATCGGGCAGGTAGGTTAGAAAATTTAAAAAGGGAAATGGATAGGTTGAAGTTAGATATAGTGGGAATTAGTGAAGTTCGGGGGCAGGAGGAACAAGACTTTTGATCTGGTCAATAGAGGGTTATAAATACAAAATCAAATAGGGGTAATGCAGGAGTAGGTTTAATAATGAATAAAAAAAATAGGAGTGCGGGTAAGCTACTACCAACAGCATAGTGAACGCATTATTGTGGCCAAGATAGACACGAAGCCCATGCCTACTACAGTAGTACAAGTTTATACGCCAACTAACTCTGCAGATGATGAAGAATTTGATGAAATGTATGATGAGATAAAAGAAACTCTTCAGGTAGTGAAGGGAGACGAAAATTTAATAGTCATGGGTGACTGGAATTCAAGAGTAGGAAAAGGGAGAGACGGAAACATAGTGGGTGAATATGGATTGGGTGAGAGAAATGAAAGAGGAAGCCGTCTGGCAGAATTTTGCACAGAGCATAACTTAATCATAGCTAACGGTTCAAGAATCTTAAAAGAAGGTTGTACACATGGAAGAATCCTAGAGATACTAGAAGGTATCAGATGGATTATATAATGGTAAGACAGAGATTTAGGAACCAGGTTTTAAATTGTAAGACATTTCCAGGGGCAGATGTGGACTCTGACCACAATCTATTGGTTATGAACTGTAGATTAAAACTGAAGAAACTGTAAAAAGGTGGAAATTTAAGGAGATGGGACGTGGATAAACTGACTAAACCAGAAGTTGTACAGAGTTTCAGGGAGAGCATAAGGGAACAATTGACAGGAATGGGGGAAAGAAATGCAGTAGATGAAGAATGGGCAGCTCTGAGGGATGAAGTAGTGAAGGCAGCAGAGGATCAAGTAGGTAAAAAGACGAGGGCTAGTAGAAATCCTTGGGTAACAGAGGAAATATTAAATTTAATTGATGAAAGAAGGAAATATAAAAACGCAGTAAATGAAGCAGGCAAAAGGGAATACAAACGTCTCAAAAATGAGATCGACAGGAAGTGCAAAATGGTTAAGCAGGGATGGCTAGAGGACAAATGTAAGGATGTAGAGGCTTATCTCACTAGGGGTAAGATAGATACTGCCTACAGGAAAATTAAACAGACCTTTGGAGAAAAGAGAGCCTCTTGTATGAATATCAAGAGCTTAGATGGAAACCCAGTTCTAAGCAAAGAAGGGAAAACAGAAAGGTGGAAGGAGTGTATAGAGGGTCTATACAAGGGCGATGTACTTGAGGTCAATATTATGGAAATGGAAGAGGATGTAGATGAAGATGAAATGGGAGGTACTATACTGCGTGAAGAGTTTGACAGAACACTGAAAGACCTGAGTCGAAACAAGGCCCCGGGAGTAGACAACATTCCATTGGAACTACTGACGGCCTTGAGAGAGCCAGTCCTGACAAAACTCTACCATCTGGTGAGCAAGATGTATGAGATAGGCGAAATACCCTCAGACTTCAAGAAGAATATAATAATTCCAATCCCATAGAAAGCAGGTGCTGACAGATGTGAAATTACCGAACTATCAGCTTAATAAGTCACAGCTGCAAAATACTAACGCGAATTCTTTACAGACGAATGGAAAAACTGGTAGAAGCCGACCTCGGCGAAGATCAGTTCGGATTCCGCAGAAATGTTGGAACACGTGAGGCAATACTGACCCTACGACTTATCTTAGAAAATAGATCAAGGAAAGGAAAACCTACGTTTCTAGCATTTGTAGACTTAGAGAATGCTTTTGACAATGTTGACTGGAATACTCTCTTTCAAATTCTGAAGGTGGCAGGGGTAAAATACAGGGAGCGAAAGGCTATTTACAATTTGTGCAGAAACCAGATGGCAGTTATAAGAGTCGAGGGGCATGAAAGGGAAACAGCGGTTGGGAAGGAAGTGAGACAGGGTTGTAGCCTGTCCCCGATGTTATTCAATCTGTATATTGAGCAAGCAGTAAAGGAAACAAAAGAAAAGTTCGGAGTAGGTATTAAAGTCCATGGAGAAGAAATAAAAACGTTGAGGTTCGCCGATGACACTGTAATTCTGTCAGAGACAGCAAAGAACTTGGAAGAGCAGTTGAACGGAATGGACATTGTCTTGAAAGGAGGGTATAAGATGAACATCAACAAAAGCAAAACGAGGATAATGGAATGTAGTCGAATTAAGTCGGGTGATGCTGAGGGAATTAGATTAGGAAATGAGACACTTAAAGTAGTAAAGGAGTTTTGCTATTTGGGGAGCAAAATAACTGATGATGGTCGAAGTAGAGAGGATATAAAATGTAGACTGGCAATGGCAAGGAAAGCGTTTCTGAAGAAGAGAAATTAGTTAACATCGAGTATAGATTTAAATGTCGTTTCTGAAAGTATTTGTATGGAGTGTAGCCATGTATGGAAGTGAAACATGGACGATAAATAGTTTGGACAAGAAGAGAATAGAAGCTTTCGAAATGTGGTGCTACAGAAGAATGCTGAAGATTAGATGGGTAGATCACATAACTAATGAGGAGGTATTGAATAGAATTGGGGAGAAGAGAAGTTTGTGGCACAACTTGGCAAGAAGAAGGGACCGGTTGGTAGGACATGTTCTGAGGCATCAAGAGATCACAAGTTTAGGATTGGAGGGCAGCGTGGAGGGTAAAAATCGTAGAGGGAGACCAAGAGACGAATACACTAAGCAGATTCAGAAGGATGTAGTTTGCAGTAAGTACTGGGAGATGAAGAAGCTTGCACAGGATAGAGTAGCATGGAGAGCTGCATCAAACCAATCTCAGGACTGAAGACAACAACAACAACAACATATTCCATCGCTCATTTCCGAGTAGACAGTTGCATACCGTACCTTATGTGCAAATTAATATATCTACCAAGACTGATAAGCCAAAACATTATGACCACTGCCCACCGCGACGTTGGATACCGCCTGGTGGCGTTGCGGCCACGTGGCGCGCTAACAAAAGTACTGTGAGCGGAGCAGACCCAGACGGGGGATTACCATGGCGAAGATATGGGCTGCAAATGGGGAAATCCATTGACATAAGCGACCTTGACAATGACCAGATTATTTTTACACGGAGCCTGTGAACGAGTATCTCGAAGACGACGAAGCTGGTCTTATGTTCACGTGCTACTTTCGCGAGCATCTATGGAATAAGGTACATCTACATCTACATGATTACTCTGCCATTCACATTTAAGTGCTTGGCAGAGGGTTCATCGTAGCACAATCATACTATCTCTCTACCATTCCACTTCCGTACAGCGCGCGGGAAAAACGAACACATAAACCTTTCTGTTCGAGCTCTCATTTCTCTTATTTTATTTCGATGATCAATCCTACGTATGTAGGTTGGGCTCAACAAAATATTTTCGCATTTGGAAGAGAAAGTTGGTGACTGAAATTTCGTAAATAGATCTCGCCGCGACGAATAACGTCTTTTCTTTAATGACTTCCATCCCAACTCGCGTATCATATCTGCCACACTCTCTCCCCTATTACGTGATAATACAAAACGAGTTGCCCTTTTTTGCACCCTTTCGATGTCCTCCGTCAATCCCACCTGGTAAGGATCCCACACAGCGCAGCAATATTCTAACAGAGGACGAACGAGTGTAGTGTAAGCTGTCTCTTTAGTGGACTTGTTGCATCTTCTAAGTGTCCTGCCAATGAAACGCAACCTTTGGCTCGCCTTCCCCACAATATTATCTATGTGGTCTTTCCAACTGAAGTTGTTCGTAATTTTAACACCCAGGTACTTAGTTGAATTGACAGCCTTGACAATTGTACTATTTATCGAGTAATCGAATTCCATCGGATTTCTTTTGGAACTCATGTGGATCACCTTCGTTATTTAGCGTCAACTGCCACCTGCCACACCATACAGCAATCTTTTCTAAATCGCTTTGCAACTGATATTGGTATTCGGATGACCTTACTAGACGGTAAATTACAGCATTATCTGCGAACAACCTAAGAGAACTGCTCAGAGTGTCACCCAGGTCATTTATATAGATCAGCAACAGCAGAGGTCCCAGGACGCTTCCCTGGGGAACACCTGATATCACTTCAGTTTACTCGATGATTTGCCGTCTATTTCTACGAACTGCGACCTTCCTGACAGGAAATCACGAATCCAGTCGCACAACTGGAATGACTCCTCCAGGAACTGAATCAGAAGGCTGTCTACTCTCGCTATATTATGAACTATTTTCGCTAATCAAGCAGGTACTGTAGAATGACAGTGAAACTACCATTAGATGCTAAATGGTTGGACTTCCACTACTCTTCAAAGATCGTGGGGTTCGGAGGCTTGTCTGCTATGGTAAGTCGGATACATGGTGATCCCTGGCATCTCTGCCGAAAGAGCATAGTGCTGGTGCACGCACAAGTGTTTCGGAGCACACCGTTCATCGTACATTGTTGAACAAGGAGCTTCGCAGCAGACCATCCCTATGTGTTCACATGTTGACCCTACGACATCGTCAATTACGAGATCCGTGCTGCAGTGGTTTGAGGAGCATTATAGTGAGCTCATGTTGATTTATCGGCGACCAGATTCGCCAGATGTAAATCCTATAGCACCCATCTGGGTCGCTGTCGGACGCCATCGACACTACCGCAAATCAGCGGCCCGTTATTTACGCGAATTACATGACCTGTGAGTAGACATTTAACACCACATACCTCCACAAATCTACCAACAAACTGTCGGAGTCCTGATACACAGAATCAGTGACGTATTTGGTTCCAAAGACGGACAAACAAGCTATGATCGTAATGCTTTGGCTCATCAGTGTTTATCCTCAGTTCAGTTGTCTTCTTCTATGCGGAGGAGAAGACAACGAAAATGAAATAAGTTCTTGTGCGCTATTAGTATCGACCAAAGAGGAAACCAAATCACATTAACTATTATGCACATTGCGGAAAGCTCAGTGGTGTTTCAGTATAAAGTACGTTATTCCTTGCTGTTACTAATTAACCATCAGTTCTAATATTATGTGTTTTGAATTTTACCTACAATGTTGCTTATATACTCAGTGTTCAGTTACAAGCGTTACATCCCAAGAGTGGTATAATTACCGCGGGATGGATATACCTCTGTTTATCCTCAAGTTAGAACAGGTTTACAGGGTTGATTGTATTTCACTGCTTATCCTAATACGATTTAATTATTCTAGTTGCAGTGTGAGGTCGCCTGGGTACGTATTGGTGTAAGTGTTCGCTGTTTGAGTGAATGGTGTCTCGGTACTGCTGTCTGTGTTGGTGTACGAATTGGAATTGCTGTCTTACGTGTTTCGTGTGTGTTGCAGTGTTCTTTATACGGCCGTGTCTGTTTTCGTCATTTAATGTCCTTGAGACATCATCAGCGATTTTATTTATTATCTCTCAGTCGCCTTTGTCTCTTATTGCCTGTATCATGTCATTGTCGCACCAAGTCGGTGTCTGGTGTGGTTCTCCCTATTGGTGACATCGGAAAAGGTCAGAGAAAGGCAGCACAGCACGTTTTGTATTATCGTGAAATATGGGAGAGAGTGTCACAGAAATGATACAGGATTTGAGCTGGACGTCATTAAAAGAAAGGTGTTTTTCGCTGCGACAGAATCTCCTTACGAAATTCCAATCACCAACTTTCTCCTCCGAATGCGGAAATATTTTGTTGACACCGATCTACATAGGGAGGAACGATCACCAAGATAAAATAAGGGAAATCAGAGCTCGTACGGAAAGATATAGGTGTTCATTCTTTCTGCGCGCTATACGAGATTGGAATAATAGAGAATTGTGAAGGTGGTTCGGTGAACTCTCTGCCAGGCACTTAAACGTGATTTGCAGAGTATCCATGTAGATGCAGATAGATGTAGATGTGTTCGTCAAAGGACAGTCGCTCGTCAAATTGGACACAAAGATATCTGCGTACGCTAATGTCGAGTAGTTTTATGGTTCGATTGCTTTGTAGTGTTCCTTTGAGTCGTATAAAACTGTTTTGTGTAGAGCCCTCTGAAGTTTACTATGTTTGCGTCACTGGCTGATGCTTGTGAGCAGCTGTGTTGACCGGTGGTCGAGTTGCGCTCTTGAGTCCGCGGAGACCACCATCAGGAGGTCAACTGTGTATGCTATCGCCCCGTTCGCATGGTTATCCACATCCATTTGATGCATCGGGGGTTCAAGGGCAATATCTCAGAAGACAAGGCCGCACATTGATCCTTGCGGGCAACCTCTGGTGATTCTTATAATCAATTTCTGACTTCCCGCGCGGCATTCTAACACCCTGTTTCTACAGTGGTTCGAAAGTCTATCGTAGAGGGCCTTAAGGTACCTGCATCAAACATTGAGAGCCACCAGAGATTATCAAATACACCCAAAATGTAGAAGAATAGCAACTGAGTATTTGCTTCATGTGTTATTAACTGTGGGTAGTACCTTATTTCGTGTCTCGTCTACACAATTTCCCGCCCTGAAGCCCAATTGGTGTGGACTAGGGCCAAGGAGCTCCCTGTGCGATTGCAAGCGATAACACAAAGTCGCTCCTGGAACTCGGCTAAGGTTTTCATTAACCATACAGGCCTATACGTTTTTGGATCTGAGGGATTCTTTTCCTCTGATTTTTTTAAAATTATGTCGGCATTTGCTGTTTTCCAGGCCGCAGGTACCCATCCCAACCGTAGCGCTTCGTTGACTAGATCCGTCAGATATGGAACAATCTGTGGAACGACAGTTGCCAGTGTCTCGGAGTGGATACCATCTGGCCCGGCGGCTTTTTTTGTTTTTTAGTTTGGCTATCGCAAGCGCGACCTCCTCACATGCAAAGGGAATAATGACGGCACCATTTTCATAGCAACAGTTCATTAAGATTCGCTGTCAAGTATGAATCTGTTCTTCCGGCCATTGCTCGTCATCTGGAAGGGGTTTGTTCAGTAGGAATTCCGCAGAACATCTCCATCCCTCTTACGGTACCGTCATCTCGTCTCATCGTTGTTAAGGCAAGTGGCGTCTTCAGATGCTCCGCTTGTATTTTGAAGGATCCCCCCCCAGCGTCGCGCCAAATGTTGGTTTGGAGCTGTTTCTGCACGTGCGTGTTCCAATGTTCTTGTCGTGTTTTTTGTGACTATTGTTTGTAGCGTTGTTCTGCTTTCCTGAACTGTGTGAGCTTCACATCTCTGTCCCTTGCTGTTTGTCGCTCTTTGATACCATTTCCGTTTGTTCCTTGCTCCTTTGCACAACCTTGTTTATCTTCTAGTCCATGGTATGTTTAGCTTGCGTCCTGTGTATCCGGTCGGAACTGCAACCCTTTGTGCTTTTTGTAGTAAGTCAGCCAAAACTTGCACTTAATAATCCAGTGACCCCTCAACTGCATGTAGGGGGAGGGTTCAGTCATTTGTCTTAGTTTTGCCCAGTCCGCCTTATGAAATAACAATCTCTGATGTCTGTCCTGTGTAGGTGAGTGTATCTCAGTATATGTGAGTAGCACCATCCATGACATCCCACCACGTTATAAATGGCATCTGCAATTTCAATTGTTATGTCAACCCTGCTGCTGGCTCCCGACGGCGCTATTAGGTGGGTGGCCGATTCGGATTGTTGGCGATGTAGAGGCTGTGTTCATTTAGCACCTCCTGTACTTTGTACCCAGCGTCATTTGTTTTATCAGAGTGCCATATACTGACCTAGCATTTATGTTACTGCTATCACTAAGTTTGTTATTGGCATAGTCGACAACGTCTCTGATCTGAAATGTCGTTCAATGTCGTGCGAGTAATGCGCGTATAACTACGCAATTATCCACTTCTTGCTTTCGTGCACTATTTTCACTGTTACGAGGTGTTCAGTACATAGGTGAGCAGTGTAACTGTAATGTTTCGATTTGTGACAACAGTAGCAGACTTCGCATTGGATTTAAGGTGGAAGGAGGAGAGAGCCAAACGAAAGTCTCAGTTCTAGGGATGATATGAAATTCGGAAGAAGATAAAGTCTCAGTGAGTCAGCAAGAAGTCACTGAAAAACTTTCAGAGACGGCTGCAACAAAAGGAAATTTACTAAGAGCAACAGCAGGTCTTTTTGACCCTCTGGGATTAGTAACACCACTATCCAAAATCGTAGGAAAAATTCTGTTTGAAGACACTTTGTTGCTCAGGCTAGGTTACCACAAAGCCCTGCCTCACAACCTACCTATCAGATGTCGCACTTAGATGACAAACCTTCCTGAGCTTTCTAACATTCTTCCAAGGTGGCTGCAACTGTCAGATCGAGAGCTCCTGTATTCATGTTTCTTGTGATTCATCTGAGACAGTATATAGTGCTGTCATATATTTTATTTCCGCCGATGAAATTCCAAACTAATGTGTAGTAAGAGTAGATTAGTGCCCGTGAAGAAAATAACACTTCCTCGGCTAGGACTGTTAGCAGCATTGATGGGGACGAGGCTACTACATTACTATCATAAGGTCATAACCTCTAATCTAAACAGAGCGACATTGTGACTGTGTCGTAACACGTGGGTGGATAAAGTATGATCCTGCCACTTGGAAAACATTTGCTTGCACAGAGTCACAGAACTGCAAACACTCGCCACACTACCTGAGTAGACACTATCCAGCAAAGAAACCCTTGCGGATTTAGTTTCGAGAGGATCGACACCTCAGACGTTGTGAATATTGGACGTATGGTGAAATGGACGACCATGGCTATCACAAACTCCTAATTTATGGCCGAGCAATTATCACACATGTGTTGCACCTAGAACATTATCGGAAGTTACAGAGACCTCCTCAGGCTTTTCTCATTCAGACTCCACAACCACTTATGAACGTTAATAGATTCAGCTCTTACTGGAAACTATTACAAACCATTGCTTACCTTCTCTGCTTCAAAGGAGAACTTCAGAAAACAGACACTTGCGAAGAGTTCACTGCAGAGGAAATAGCACAGGCTAGTTTTTGTTGGATTAAGACCGTGCAGCAATACTTGTCATGAGAAATCATCACTTTAAGCAAAGTCCTATCGCTTCCTAGCACATTAAAGATAAAATGCTGCTACCCATATTTAGATAGTGGCCTATTACATTTTAGAGGTCGCGAGCAACATGACAAAGTCTCTAAGAATGGCATCCCCTTATTCTATAAGGAAACCATCACTTCTTCAGACTTCTGATCATGTACATACATCTCAATCTACACCATCTTGAACTACGAGTGTTTGTTTCACGACTAATAATGTCCTTTTGGATACTACAAGCCCATAATGTGATCAAAATGATCCAACATAGTTGTTTTGCCTGTAAAACTCCTCATACTATTGTTGGACAACAGAGAGAAGCACCATTAGAAGCTTAGTGAAACCAGACAAGCTGACTGAAGTTTCCAGAATTTCTTCATTGGGCCCCTATACTCAAAAGCAGGCATCACTATAAGTATTACATTCTATTAACCACTTGTGCTGCAACTAGAGCTATTCATTTGGAACCAGCTAACAACTCAAAAACACACCAATGTTTATGAGACCGTCCAAGGTTTATATGTTGGAATGGCATCACTATTTACAGTAATACCACCCAAATTTTTATGTAGCCAACTTAGAGATAACAGAAATATGGACCACTATCTCTGCTGACAAGACATGCCTGTTTGTCACACAATGGAGTATCACATGGAAATTTATATCATCATAATGTCTTGGTAGGGAGGATGGTGGGAATGTATGTTAGGCTCAAGTAGACAATGCCCCGATAAAATGCTAGGGCTATGGCTAGGGCTAGGGTGCTGTAGCATGAATGAGTTAAGACTTACAAACCATATTTGTGAACACAGAAGTCACCCTTCGTACTACACTTGTCACACAAACTGAGGACAAGAGTGTTCCCTAGCTCACTTTCTCGTTGGAGGAAGACTTACCACATTATCCATGGACCTTGGGCTACCAAAAGCAACAGTCTTGGTAAGGAAATTTAAGCTTGAGACATCTGAGGACTTCTGGAAGCTCTGGAGTGAAGAGAACTTATTGATCCACCAACACACTAAAACTGGCAAACCACTAAAGGTCTGGATTGGAAATATTGCACTTCTATAGGAAGACGTCTTTCCTTGCCTCATCTAGGACTGGGTAAGATTAAAATAATTACAAATAGGTTAAGATTGGCTACCAACGTCTGTCATCCTCGTAGCCACAGATTTAAGGGATGTTATTAAGCCAGCTGCTTAGCCTACTGGAAATTGACCAGGTGGTGAGGATATGGGAGATTAGTGACGCTCTACTTCATTGTCCTGAATGTTCTATCATTGCACTTACATTTATGTTATGTCATTGCTGTCATATTGCTATAGCTAAGTTATTAAACACTTTGGTTCGAGTGATCAGTCTCTCACTTTCTTTTATTTTCAACTCATTGGTAACAGTCTTCAAGCCTGATTCTTCAAGCTTGCATGTCAATGTATTTAAATGTCAGTGGTTTTGGGATACCAACAGGAATTAGGTTTTCATTGGTTGTTATGCATGTGAATACAAAACAAAAATTAAGTGCAGCTTTTATGCTGACACTTCTCAATCTTTCTTGGTGCAATCTAATATTCAGTTTTCTGGGCTTGTAATCAAGTTTATGTAACCACCCAATAGTATTATTATTTTTAGGATACTTCACAGCCTTATCTGTTCGTGATATTCGGAGTCAGGTAGTACTCTCAGGTGTGAAATGCTTTCACAAGTATTACAACATTTATAAGGCACAAAATGGGTATGAACAGAAAAAATAAATTTAAAAGCATACTTTACTATCTAAATGAAATGTATTCACAGTTTCATATATGGACTACCATCAGCAGTATAATGGACTGATGAAAATGAAAATTTGTGCTTTTCACAGGCTGTCACTTTACTACTTGGCTATCCAAGCACAGCCTACAGCCAGACCCACACTTCCCTGTCATCAACCCTACGTCTACAACCTGTACTCTTACATCCATTATGTATATTTCCATACAGGAAAGACAAATTTACTTTAATGTTGCTTGCCCACTGTCAGCAGATAAATATGATATTGGAGTGCCTGCGTTAATCTGAATTACAAAGTAAAGTTCCTTTGGATGTGCCTGAATGTACAAAGGAACTTTACATTGTGATTTGGATTAACACAGGCACTGCAATGTTGTATTTATCTGCCAACATCAGGCAAGTGACTGAAGTAAAATTATCGTGCCTGTATGAGAATGCGCCAATGGCCTTGCCGCATGTGTAACACCAGTTCCTGTCAGGTCACCGGATTTAAGTGCTGTCGAGCTGGGCTACTTGGGCTTGCTTGGATAAGTCACCATCTAGTCTGCCGAGTGCTTTTGGCAAGTGGGGTGCACTCTACCCTTTTGAGGCAAACTGAGGAGCTACTTGATTGAGAAGTAGCGGTCTGGTCTGAAACTGACATACAACTGGGAGAGCAGTGTACTGGCTGCGTGCCCCTCCATATCCGCATCCAGTGACGCATGTAGGCTGAGGATGACATGGCGGCTGGTCAGTACCATTGGACCTTTCAAGGCCTGTTCAAATGGAGTACGAGAATGTACATAATGGATGTATGAGTATAGGTTGTAGACGCACAGTTGATGACATATGGCAGTTTGGGTTTGGCTGTGAATCGTGCGCTGATAGCCACATAGGCAACCACATTTCATTATACAGCTGATCACAGTTTTCATAACAGCTGTAGTTGCTGCAGTGTCTGCTCCTTTGAACGTGCATTACATTGTAAGTCATGTTAACACAGGTACTGCAATAGCATATTGCTATTTGCAAATCCAAGCTTTCAGAATAAATCAATGTACCATATAATGGTCCATTTTGTGACACACTTGCACTTGTAATTAATAGTCTAACTTTCACTAATATAACACAAATACAATTTCTGTACATACAATTTCTGACTATCTGAGCAAGGTAAGCAGCCGACTTTCTTTCTATCAGAATACAAGTCCTAAATTACCACGGAAAAGTATAACACTCTATTTGAATGAGGTGATAATCACTGTGTGTCAGTAATAAATACAGCACACACGAGCAGTTTCTGATACAAGTTAAGAATATTTTAATATATTTCTTTGACTAGTTTAATGTCTCAGAAGAATGCACCGATACATTATCTAACATTTCACACATTTTATTTCCACTATCAATTACATGCATAACTTTATGCTGTAAAAAGGAACAGCTTTTGACTGAATACCATTTTGATTTTGCCTTGGAGAGTTTGTCAGCATAATCATTCCAGTAGTCCTTTGTCTTTTTAAATACAGTACACTCACTTATAAACTTCATGCTAGTGACACTTTCTAATTATAATCAGTTTAGCTAATCTGTTCTGTTAACATTTCAACACAATTTTTTACTGTCTAATGTATTATTTGGGATGTTCCAAATAACAGTTCCATCACAGTGTCCTTCACATTCACTGATTTATTCCTTTTGTTTTCAAATAATTTAGCCTGTCAGATATTCAGAGTTTATTGTACTCATTAATTCCTCTTTGATATTTTTCTAACCAGTGCATTTTTACTATGCACTATCACAACTACTACATAATACTTGTTCAGTGTGGTTTGCTATGTATGTAAATGACATAATACTTATATACTTTGACTTGAGAACTGGATTGTATACTGAATTAACCCACCAACTTTTAGAAGACACAATGATAATTTTTTCAAATATTTTAAAGGAAATTCTATTGAAAGTGTACAAACATCCTACTAATCTAATCTTACAAAAATTTTCTTTGTTTTTAATTGGATTCAGCACTTATGTACAAAATTCAGGTTTCACATTCATGTATGTTCATAAGGCTCTACAAGAACTGTGTAAGAACAACTGAACCCCCCAAAAAATTAGTTTATTTTATTTTAGGTGCACAAAGTCATAATACTAACTCTGAATTCATACAACAGTACAGAAGAGATTCAATAAAGGAAAACACAGTCTGCCCGTTAAAAATTAAGGTTTTTCTTCATCATCAGGGACACGTCTGTTGCTGCTTCTTCTATCAATCATTGTAGTTTTGCGACGAACTAGTCGAGATGTCACATCATTGCGTCTTAGAGACATCAGAATCTGAACAGAAACAAATTTGTCATTAGCCATTTCAACTGTATTTTAGTAGTATATCAAGTATATGTTTAAACTAAATTAAATGCCTTCAATAATTCCATAGATAACTTAAGTGGAGCACTTTGAACATAAGGGTAGTTCATTTCCTAAGCGTATAATGAAATATTTCTGGAGCCACAAACGACTTTTTATATAAAAAATGAGTACTCAACAATACCCAAGTACATATTTATTCTAGTTCTATTAGTCCCCCTCCTCCACCACCCACCCACTCATTTCCGTCCAAGTGTCCCTGCCCCTTCTCTCTGTCCACTTGCTCCTACCTCTTCCCTGTATCTCTTCATCTTCCCTTTCTCTATTTCCTCCTCTCCCTCTCTCCATCCATTTCTTCCTCCAATTATCTATGCCCATCTCATCCCTTCCCCTTTTCTCTTCACATTATCACCTCACCCTAATAGGAGGTTGCTGGTTGTTACTTCCACAGTATTTCTTTTCAGACAGTATGTAATATATACAAAGTATCCATGGGTTTAGCAGGAGCTTTTTATCATGGCTGTCTGCATCTGAACGTGTCCTGTAGTTCACATATATTTAATATATTTCACACACTTTGAATAAAATAATTTTAGCTATTAGGCCACATCACTATAAAACAATAAAGAAACTAAATTACCAATGCTTTGACTGATTATCTGCAGCCCTCTTCATGGCAGTTCACTGCTGGATACTGGTGAATGTCTTCACTTCTATGAATTCTATTTTGGTTACATGGCTGCTGCCAATGTCACATAGCGGTATGATGCTACTTAGTAAGTGATTTAGACAACTCTCCGATTGATAGGCAATAGCAAATCAGCAGCTTGTGTCCAGGGAGTAATTTTTTCCCACAGCAAAGTATCAAGACCACACAGCCCCTCTCTCAGGGCCATTGTTTGTGCTGTTAAATGCTGCTGGCTGGTGAAAATAAATGGTCCACCAGGCTGGAACCATTGGCAGCCATGCCATAGGTGGCTTTTAGCCATCCTTCCTGTTCATGTTGTTGGAGTATCTGATTATTTCAACACCCTCTTATTTTCTGCTGCTACATTCAAGGCTGCTGAGCAAGTTCACACAGTTCTTGGAAACTGATAGAACAGCCAACTTTTTATTCTTTCCCAGTCATATGTAACATTCATGCTCCTACATTCAAATGCTAATGGATCTTCTGGTTTGACCAATGTAGACTTCACCACAATCACACCAATGTTCATAGAGTCTCTCAGTATGGAGAGCATCCACAGGATCGTAAGTGAGCCTCAACAGATCTTTGATCTTGTGGGCCACTGTGGAATATGGGTTTAATTCCTCTGCAATGTAGAACCTTGTCTACATGGTTAACATCACTAATCCAGTGAGCTTGGGCTGTCAGCGTACATAGCACAGTATTCATCTGTCCTCGACGATTCCTGTAGACCATCTTAGTTTACTGCTAGGTGTTCTGTACACCTCCACATCCAGAAAAGGAACCACTCAGTTGTTTTCCATTTGTAGAGTGAAATGTCTGTTCTTATATAAGATGTTGAGGTGCTCATGAAATCTACATAGTTCTGTTTCCTCAAGCAGTCACATGATGAATGTGCCTTCTACGAAATTATGCTAGGAGTGTAGGTGCAGTGACACGGAATTTAGCCATTCGAAAGCTTCCATGAATATGTTGGCTGCTACAGGTGAGAGGGGAAGCCCTTTACATTCTGTTTGTCTCATAAAATTTGCCCTGCCAACTAAAATATGTTGATAAACACAATTGCACCAGAACACAGATGTCTTATGGATTAGCTCCTGCAGGGTGTTTATTGTTTCAGCTGTGGGCACATTGGTAAACAAAAATTTTATGTCAAAGCTAACCATAAGATCCATTAATAGTACTTGCTGTTCCCATATAAGGTGGATGAAATGTTTATACTATGTGTGGCCAACTAGACTGCTC
The DNA here is from genome assembly GCF_021461385.2 of Schistocerca piceifrons. Classification (NCBI taxonomy): domain Eukaryota; kingdom Metazoa; phylum Arthropoda; class Insecta; order Orthoptera; family Acrididae; genus Schistocerca; species Schistocerca piceifrons. The sequence continues at coordinate 328,900,812 of NC_060138.1, read as the reverse complement.
AGTTTGTGGGCCAGATATTTTTGCAGTAATATATGGCAAGTTGATCCCATTGACAACCAGTCTCCAAGGACAGCTTTCCTTGTGAAACACTTTGACAATCCATATATTATTGGCAGCTCTGGAATTTTTGACATGAGCCCCCAAGCTACATCAACAATGACTCAAACTCTTCAGAGGGGCTTGTGCCTGCCTCAGTGTGTTCTCTGTGGAGTCAGTTTTAAGTACTTTGTATATGGAGTCAAACAGCAACTCATTTATTTTGGCTTCATATAGTGTTATGTCCAATACTACTGCAGTATTGCCTTTGTCCACTTAGTGTGACTTTCTGCTTCAGAGACTATGTATGCTGCAGGATTCTAACTGTTTCTTGTTGGATCTTCTCTGCTTCTACTTGGGGCAGTTTCTAGAGCGACACTTCAATTCCTTGTACAATATCCTCTGTTAGTATGTGCTGGAGCATCACAGAAAAGTTTAAATGCTTCCAGTGCCACACAGAATATATGGAGTATCAAAGGTTCACAATCATGCAGTCTGGTTAGCCACAGGGAGTCTTGTTAAGGATGCATTTCATCCAGCTTATATGTGAACAGCAAGTTCTAGCTACCCATCTTGCAGTCAGCTTTGACATAAAACTGTTGTTTACCAATGTGCATTTAGCTGAAACTGTCAACATCCTACAGGAGTAAATATCATCAGACATCTGTGAGCTTGTCCAGTTGTGCTTTTTATCACCATAGTTTAGTTGGCAGTTAAAATTTAATGATCAGACAGAATGGTAATGGGTGTCCCCCTTTCATCTGTATCAACTGACGTATTCATGGAAGCTGCTCTAAATCCATTGTGCCCATGCTGTTGCCTGAGGTACATGGACAGTACATTCATCGTATGGTCACAGGGGGAAGCAGAAGTACCCTGATTTGATGATAACCCCAACAGCTATGTAAGAACATGCAGTTCACAATAGAAATGTGAAAAAACAGAGTGATTCCTTTAGTGGATGTGGAGATGTGCAGAAAATCTAGCAGCAAAATAGGAAATAAGTTCCAAGGGAAACTGATGCATGCCAATGGCTACCTGCATGCGGATTTGCATCACCATCCAGCACAAAATAACACTGTGCTATGTATGCTTACAGCCCAAGCTACCAGATTAGCGACACTAACCATATACAACATAAATTGAGTGAGCTCCAGACAACATTCCATACAAATGTATGTCAGAGACCTGTAATGAGCTATGAGATACAGCAGATATAGTTGCCTAAGATACAGAAGAAACTCTTCCTGTTGTCTTGTTACCTTATTGCCCTCATACCTTCTATGAGAGGTGTCAGTGACCGTGTAGGCAAGGTTCTCCATCATGGAGAAGTTAAACCCATATTCCAAAGTGGCCACAAGATGAGAGATCTGTTGAAGCCCCCTAAGAATCTTGTGGATGCTTTCCACACTGCAGACATCCAAGAATTTGGGTGTGAATGCAGTGAAGTCTGTGTCAGTGAAACTGGAAAACCTATTTGCACTCCTAAAACTGAGCATGAATGTTACCTACTGCTGGGACAAAACAAAAAGTCAGCTGTAGCATGCACACTACCAAGAATGAGGCCATTCTATCAATTCTCAAGGACCTTGCGTGCTCGCTCAACAGTAGTGGAAAATGAGAGGCTATTGAAATAATCAAACACTGTAACACCAAGAACAGGGAGGATGGCTACAAGTTGCCCATGGGCTGGCTGCCAGTGCCTCCAGCCTGGCAGACCATGTGTGTTTGCCCACCAGCAGCACTACCACCACCACTCGACTCAGGTTTACAGTGGCCATGAGAGAACTGCCTTGAGGCTTTAATGCTTCACTGCAGGAAAGCACTAACCCTTGGACACATGCTGCTGATTTGCTACTGCCAAACAATCACCATTAGGATTTGTCTAGCATCAATTACTAGAGTGACACAGGCAATAGCCTGCCAATAAGCTGTTATCTGCCAATTACCTACTATATTTGCCTTCCAATCAGTCACCAAAGAAGCTCAGGCAATAACCTATCATACAAGCATGCTCTACATAACAATCTTTCTTCAAATTGTCCAATGACATCCAACATGCATCAAGCTGGTAGCCACCAAATAACCGAAATAGACAGTATGTAAGGGAGTGTATTCACCAGTAGCTAGCAGTTAGCCACCTTGAACAGGACCGCTCCGAGTCTGCTGAAACTTTGAAAGTTTAGTTGCTTTAACATTTTGTAACATGGCCTAATATTCAAAGTTATTTTATTCGGCATGGCAATGGCTGTAGTAGCTTATAAACTTATAGTTCACATATCTTTATGCACGTATTTCACCTCTATCTCTATCAAAATTTGTGCTGCAGTTTCATTTTCAGGCAACACCACATTTATGACATCATATCTCCTGAATTATGTGTCATACAATGACACAGACAGAGGTGACAAAAGTCACTGGATACCTCATAATACGATGTCAGACCACCTTTTGCCCAACAGCGTGCAGAAACTCAGCAAAGTATGGACTCAACAAATCATTGCAAGTCCCCTGCAGAAATACTGAGCCCTGCTGCCTCTGTAGCCATCCATAACTGTGAAAGTGCTTCCAGTGTAGGATTTTGTGCATGAACTAACCTCTTCATTATGCCCCATAATTGTTCAGTGGAATTCATGTCAAGCAACATGGGTGGCCAAACCATTCACTAAAATTGCCCAGAATGTTCTTCAAACCAGTCACAAACAATTGTGCCTCATGACATGGTGCACTGTCAACCATAAAAATTCCACTGTTTGGGAACATGAAGGCAATGAACGAGTAAGTGGCCTCCAAGTACTCTAACATATCCAGGACCCAGGCCTTTCCATGTAAACACAGCCCACACCATTATCGAGCGACCACCAGCTTGCACAGTACTTTTTTTTGACAACTTGGGTCCCTAACTTTGTGGGGTCTGTGCCATACTTTAACTACTGTTAGCTTTTATCAACTGAAATCGGGACTCATCTTACCAGGCCACAGTTTTCCAGTAATTTAGGATCCAACTGATATGGTCATGAGCCCAGGAGATGCACTGTGGGTAATGTTGTACTGTTAGCGAAGGTAATATTGTAGGACACCTACTGCCATAGCCCATTAATGCCAAATTTTGCCACACTTTCCTAACGGATATGTCTGCATACTTCCCTCATTGATACCTGTGTTATTTCGTACTGTGCTGGTTGTCTGTTAGTACTGTCAGCTCTACGTGAATGCCGCTGCTCTTCGTCGTTAAGTGAAAACAATTAGCCACTGTGTTGCCTGTGGCAAGAGGCAAGGCCTGAAATTTGGTAGTCTTGGCACCATCTTGACACTGAGGATCTCAGAATACTGAATTCCCAAACTATGTCTCTAGCATCTAGCTCCAACTACCATTCCATATCAAAGTCTCTTAATTTACATCATGTGGCCATAATGTCATCAGAAACCTGTTCACATGGATGACATGAGTACAAATGAGAGCTCCACCAGTGTACTGCCCCTGTATACCTAGTGTACACGATGCTACCACTATCTGTGTGTGTGCATGTTCATGTTGCTATCCCACGACTTCTGTCACCTCAGTGTAATTTTGCCGGTACATCCAGTGGTATAAGCAGATATTGCCTCCGAAGTGTGGCATTAACAGAATTAATAGTAAAGAAGTCATTTTTCCTTTCATCATTTAGTGTTGTAAGCAAAGAAAAGTCTGAAAGTTTGAAATTATGTGTGAAGTTTGTTGCAACTCATCACGTGCTCTCATTGTTCAATACTGGATGAATTTTAATGTGGCTGTTTGCACATTGTAAGCCACCCTTTGTTTTCATGTCCACTCATCCTCCCTTTGAGATGTAGATGGTTCTTACCCCCAGAGTGGTTCCTTCCACAGGAAGTGATGTATGCAGCGAAAACACACACACACACACACACACACACACACACACACACACACACACACACACACACGTGTGTGTGTGTGTGTGTGTGTGTGTGTGTGTGTGTGTGTGTGTGTGTGTGTGTGTGTGTGTGCGCCCGTCCTTTTTTCCCCCTAAGGTAAGTCTTTCCGCTCCCGGGATTGGAATGACTCTCGCTTAAAACCCACTTCCTTTCGTCTTTCCCTCTCCTTCCCTCTTTCCTGATGAGGCAACAGTTTGTTGCGAAAGCTTGAATTTTGTGTGTATGTATGTGTCTGTTTGTGTTTCTATCGACCTGACAGCACTTTCATTTGGTAAGTCACATCATCTTTGTTTTTAGATATATTTTTCCTACGTGGAATGTTTCCCTCTATTATATATATATATATATATATATATATATATATATATATATATATATATATATATATATATATATATATATAATGGAAGGAAACATTCCACGTGGGAAAAATTATATATAAAAACAAAGATGAGGTGACTTACCGAACAAAAACGCTGGCAGGTCGATAGACACACAAACAAACACAAACATACACACAAAATTCAAGCTTTCGCAACAAATTGTTGCCTCATCAGGAAAGAGGGAAGGAGAGGGGAAGACGAAAGGAAGTGGGTTTTAAAGGAGAGGGTAAGGAGTCATTCCAATCCCGGGAGCGGAAAGACTTACCTTAGGGGGAAAAAAGGACAGGTATACACTCGCACACACGCACATATCCATCCACACATACAGACACAAGCAGACTCTTTGTTTTTAAATATGTCTGCTTGTGTCTGTATGTGTGGATGGATATGTGCGTGTGTGCGAGTGTATACCTGTCCTTTTTTCCCCCTAAGGTAAGTCTTTCCGCTCCCGGGATTGGAATGACTCCTTACCCTCTCCTTTAAAACCCACTTCCTTTCGTCTTCCCCTCTCCTTCCCTCTTTCCTGATGAGGCAACAATTTGTTGCGAAAGCTTGAATTTTGTGTGTATGTTTGTGTTTGTTTGTGTGTCTATCGACCTGCCAGCGTTTTTGTTCGGTAAGTCACCTCATCTTTGTTTATATATATATATATATATATATATATATATATATATATATATATATATATATATATATAAATAAAATTTTAGACTTTTTCAGAAGGTAAACTTTTTTTAGGCAACAAAAATGTCACAGGTGTATCATTTCTCCACTAGGAGTTTATGAAGGTTTTGACACTAGTCATGTTCAGAGATGGTGTTCAAACTACTATGTTATGAACGTTGTTAGACCACTAGTGTCAAATTAGTGATGGACCCTTGTGGGAAAACAGTGCACTTTTGACATATTTATCGCACAAAAACACACTAAAATTTTGCCCACACCACTATTGTTACATCTTGTGTATATGAAACACAGATAGCGGAAGGACCTCTTGTTGGAGAAGTAAAATTTTCAGTACAAGCAAAAATGTTTAACACACATACCTTCACTTTTTATATATTTTAATAATTTAATTCAGTGTGCACATGTTCATATTTATTTGAAAGTTGTTTGAATCTAACAGGAGTCAATAATATCACTAAAAGTATGTTCTGAAAACAGACCTCTTGTCATTATGGGAAAATAATGTTGGCCCAACAAGAGGCCCCTTTTCTAAATCTCTCAGCTGTGTAAGGAGTGCTTCATGAAATAATATCTACTAAATTTTACAGAGATTTTAAGAAGCTCAGATTAGTTTTGCATTAAACAACATTTTGTGAGTATAATAATACCAAAGAAGACAAGTGGTCCCTTTCTACATGACAGTTGTCAATGTCTATGAAAGTTACCAATTTGCAGCTGGCAGCCTTATAAACACCAAATGACAGCTGACATTACTGTGGCAACAAAATCTACACCTGCAACACACATTAACTGTGCTGTTGCTGCTAGAAATGTAAAATGTGAAGTTGCCATGAATACCGTGAAGTGGCTAAGTCTCTCTAAGAAAAGTAATAATAATAAAGCACCTCACACAACTAATTAAATTCAGTTTCAGTTTATCTTTAGCTAATAGGGTAGTGTACTTAGCAAAACTTCATGCACTGCACCTGTCCCAAAGAAAATGGACGTGGAGGGTTTTCTGATGCAGTAATTCCAGCAGGGATGGCCAGACAACAAAAAAGTTCTCTCTTCAAAAACATCAGGACCTACTGCAAAGAGACATTCTGTGTCCAAGTACAACCAGAACCAGAAATACAAATCGGTGACAATGAGGATCCGGACATAGAATCTGATTAGCCAGATATTCCAGAATAAAAGAAGGCTCAAAAATATTTTAGAAGTAGAAAATCAAATCCTTTGGTCACTATAAACATGGGATCTCAAGTAATCTATTGTGGAGGTTTTATGAATTAAAAATTTTGGTCCCATAAATGGGTCAGAGTGAAAATTTGATCTAAAAGTTGCCATGACAGAGCAAAAATAGCAATATTTTGACAAAAATGTGATGTGCTGGGTACAGTAATTTTCTCAATTTAAAGCAAATTTCTTTTGTTTTAAAATTTGTATACTGTAATTTGCCGTAGGTCTGAAGGGGTTAACCGCTTAATGTGTAATGTTAACTTAAAAACATGTGCACCATTTGACAATGGATATTTTGAGGTAATGTACATATGTAGAATTTGTTTCTTGAACATGCCAAAATAAACAATGGTAATTAAGTGAAACTTTAAAACATACTATCTCAAAACACACCTATTTTTCACCAACAATATTCAATCTGTTGTAATTCACTCAAATATAGAGACAATTTTTTTTTTCAAATTGTTCAGAGTTTAATGCTGAACATAGGAATTACAATACCTCAAAATCCAAAGTGTTTGATGAGAGGCCCCTTTCCACTTTCTGTGTCACATATACAGTTCACTAAACCTTTTTAGGAGTTTGTCCATTCATTCACTTTCACATGTTATAATTGCAAAGTATTATACAGAAGCAGTGTTCCTAATAAATAATCTTGTTATTAACTCATTTAAGATGCTCCTGATTTCTTATCATAAATATACTCTGTATGACAATATCAACAACTTGTAATGAAGCAAACTGGGATCTCTCTACTTCCTCTCTTGTTTTGCCATCTGCCTCCTTAAATTCATTTTATTTTCATTTTTGCCTAATTACCATTAACATGCATGAGTATAACCTGCATTTCCATAAAAGAGAAAGGTTGGCCCTCAGTCTTAAGGAATATAGCACCAGGTCTAATTTTGTGCTTAGTTCTGTGTATGTAATTAATCCCCTAATTTATTTTGACCATTTATAGTTAATATCTTTTGCTACAGATCATTTAAGTGAAATCAGTAATTGTTTCATGACTTAAATTAGTGTGTTAGTAACACACTTCTGTATTTCGCAAAACACTGTTTAACTATAACATTTTTTCTCTTTTCTGGAAAAGATTACTCCCATGCTCTGCAGTGGGACACACTAACATCATCTTTCCGAGTTTGACCTCTCACTCATTATGGAGGATTGCCAACTCAATTTTTCAAACATGTAAAAGGGAATTTGTGGTACACAAACTGGAAACCAAAAATTGTCATTGTGGTCCTGGTGTCATCTGATAGTGTGTTGTGTCATATTATGAAATAATGTCTGTGTAGTCATAAGTATAAAGAAATTAATCAACAGTGTAGCACTAGCTATTTACATTATTAAATAACCTTTACAAAACCAAATGAGGTTGTGCTGTTTTAAAAGGATCAATCAGCTTTGAATCAGGGTGATGGACACTCCAAACTCCATTTGACCATTCTGATTCAGTTTTTCTCTAGTGTGTGTAAATTACTTCAGGAAAATGGCAAGACGGTTCCTGCTATGAGTTCATGGTGAACTGCCAGTCCAGTCCTTGTAAAATTGGATCTGCAAGTATGTGAATGTTAATATATAATTTCTTTTTCTATAAATTGTGCACTTCCACTATTGCTGCTGCTGCTGCTAGTACTAGTACTACTACTACTACTACTACTACTACTACTACTACTACTACTACTAGACCTACTATGTGTATTAGAAGCATAGATTTCATAATGCTGTAGAGATAACCGAACGTGCTCTAAGGTAGTTTCATTCCTCTGCTCATTTCTCATCCTGTTATGCACTCATTATATTCAACTTCCCTAATTATGAGTACACTTGTTGGTTCTAAGATTTTATTTAAAAATAGTAAAATTTTCTTTTTTAATATTGCTTATTATTTTAGTTTGGTTTTAATTTACTTTCATGCCTATTTTCAAGCTTGCTGTATTAAATCTTACCATTATTTTTATGTTTAGGCCAATTGCATTAGAGCTACACAGCATAATGTTTGTTTATTTACTTGTCCATAAAAAGCTTTTTTCAGAACTTATACTGCACACAAGGTATTTGACAGAAGATTCTTTTACATTTTGATACAAAATTTGCATTTGTTTTTCACCAGTATTCTGAATGGTTCTGTGTGGCCCACTATAAATTCCACTCTTTTACCAAGCCCTTCATCTCAGGGTTGCACTTGCACCAACATCCTCAGTTATTTGCTGCATGTATTCCAATCTTTGTCATCCACTACCATTTTTACCATCTTGAAGCCCCCTCTAGTACCATGGAAGTTATTTCAGGACATCTTAACACATCATATCATCTGTCCCTTCTTGCCCGTGTTTTGTTCATGTTTCTTTCCTTGCCAGTTCTACAGAAAACTGGCCATTTCTTATCTTACTAGTCTACCTCAATTTTGAGATCCTTCTACAGTACCATATCTCAAATACTTCAGTTATCTTCTTTTCCATTTTTCCCAGTGTCAATGATCCACTACCATAGAGTGCTGTGTTCCAGGCCTACAATCTCAGAAATTTCTTTCTCAAATTAAGAATTACATTTGATATGGACAGTTATTTTGCCCAATAATGCCTTTTTTGCTTGCACTAGTCTACTTTCATTTCGTTCTTGTTACATCCATTTCATGTTATTTTGCTTCCAACAAGGTTAACTCCCCATTGTAACCCCCCCCCCCCCCCCCCCATCAGATTTCATGATAAGATGACCTATTGCATAGCCTGTCAAAAACAGAACACAGATCAAGCATGAAAACAGAAAGATTTTGTACTGAACTGTGAAAATAAAAGCAGAATCAAAATAACCATTGTATAGTATGACAACTGTCAAGACTATAAAAGGAGAAGACATTAATGATCAGATGGAAAGTTCATAATTTTTTGAAAAACAAAAAAAAATTATGGGGCGTGAGGGACGTTTCAACTCAGATCTCCCATTTCACATTGTAACACTGCAACAACTCAACCATGATACTTACACATTCCTCAATGTTGCACATCTTGAGCTTTGATCATTCATTTTTTCTATTTTGCTTCTTTCATAGTTTCATATACCTTCTTGCTGTTTTCATGCTTTATCTGTGTTCAGATGATGAGGAGATGTTGCTTGTAATCAGATGAGAGATGTTTAAATCATCTGACTGTGGATACAGTCTGGCCCAGGAGCTCTGTCGGGGCAATGTGCAAGGGCGCTGAGGAGTTCCCACTCAGTAAATGGGGCGTTATAGGGTTCACTGTGATGTGTAGTGAACGAGAGGACTTTCTTTCCATCTGTCATTTGAGGCTGCACAAGGCTAGGGGGTAGTTCTCTGATGCAGAGGCTCGAGCATAGTGCTCAGCAAAGTGCTCGGCAATTGCGTTTGCATCGGTAGGTAACATGCCATTGATTTTAATGCCAGGGACACCTGTTGGTGTCTGGTACCAAAAAAGATGTCTGATCTTTCATGCAGACTTGGGAAGGTAACATATGGCATCCAATGGTCGACACGTTCCTCTCCCACCCCTCCTGTTTCCGTCGTTTTATAAGCTGGCAAACGCAGGTACAGAGCCACTTAGAGGCTATTAGGTTCTCTAGGGACGGTGCTGCTTATGTTACTGTAAAGCTTGCTGATGCTTTTTAATTGCCTCAGCGACTTCCAGCAACCACCCAGGGATTATCTTTCGCCAGGGACTCCCTAAAGAATGAGGAATCACGTTTTCCGCCACAGAAATGATAGTTGTAGTGACCTGCTCAACCACAACATCGATGGCACTATGTGGGGGAGATTCAGCGTTGACAGCGTAGGTAAATCTTCCCAATCTGCCATGTTTAATCTCAGTAGGCGTCCATGGGCATGATGCTGGGGGAGCGACAGGAAGATGGAGCGACAGGAAGATGGAGCGACAGGAAGATGGAGCGACAGGAAGATGGAGCGACAGGAAGATGGAGCGACAGGAAGATGGAGCGACAGGAAGATGGAGCGACAGGAAGATGGAGCGACAGGAAGATGGAGCGACAGGAAGATGGAGCGACAGGAAGATGGAGCGACAGGAAGATGGAGCGACAGGAAGATGGAGCGACAGGAAGATGGAGCGACAGGAAGATGGAGCGACAGGAAGATGGAGCGACAGGAAGATGGGGAAGTGGTCACTACCACACAGGTCATCATGTGCTCTCCAGTGGATAGATGGGAGAAGGCCAGGACTGCAAACCAAGAGATCAATGGCCAAATATGTGTCATGTGCCACACTGAAATGTGTGGGGGCACCTGTATTTAAGAGGCAGTTATGACAGTAAATTTTTGACCTCCCTACCTCAGCCAGTAAGCTTGGTGCCACCCCACAAGGGGTTAAGAGCGTTAAAATCTTCCAAAAGTAGGAAAGGTTTAGGGAGTTGATCAATCAGTGCAGCCAATATGCCCAGGGGTACTGCACCATCTGGAGGAAGACATACATTGCAGGCAGTTATTTCCTGTGCCGTCCTTATCCTGACAGCCACAGCTTCAAGAGGGGTTTGAAGGGGCACAGGTTCACTACATACTGAGTTCAGAGCCGCAAACTCCACCTAGCACTATTACAGTCACTATGGTTCCTATAATATCCCTTACAGCCACAGATGGCAGGGGTCTGCATTGGCGGGAACCAGGTTTCCTGGAGGGCAATGAAGAAAGTAGGTGTAAAGCTTAACAGTTGCCATAGCTCAGCAAGGTGGTGGAAAAAACGCCGCAATTCCACTGGAGGATTATGTGATCGTGAGACTGGGAAGGCATGAAACACTCAGTGAGGCAGTCTACGCCTCATGGTCACCTGCTGCCACCAGATGAGTACCTGTGCAATAATGTCCATTGTGTCTGAGGGCCCAGCCAGATCTAGGTCCTCAGCAGACACCAGAATCTCCACCTGATCCTCAGACACAGAGCTTCTAGGTAGTGGTGGTGTGGGTGGCACCACAGTGCCTTGGTTTTTGTGGGTCTTCTTCTTTTTAGGTTTCTCTCACTGCTCCTTAGGTTTGTCTGGTTGGGAGGGCTTCACTGATTCAATTTCAGGGACTGAGGAGGACTGAAGCCCTATGACCAACTACCTGTGGTTGCTTCAGCCACTGGCAGGTATCAGCTTTGCCATTGGTAGGAACCTGGGAAGGGAGTGGCCCAACAAGGGATCCCTTCCTGGCGAGAGGAGCTGAAGAAGACTTAAAGATTCTCTTCTCCAGCTGAGAAGTAGGGACTGACATCCCCAATCATTGGGGGATGGGGTGATCCTGAAGTAGGTTGTGCAGGAGCAACAGGGAGGTTTGTACCACCCACCATAAAGGGGGCAGATGGAGTCTGATGGCTCAGAACCAAATATACACAGTAGAACACAAGATGGTAGAAATGTTGTCACAGCAGCAATGTAGGTTGAAGTCATATGCACAAGATGTTTCCTCTCATATTTTCTCTTAGTTTCAGTACAAGTCAGTTGGTCCAGGGTCTTGTATTCTATTATTTTTCTTTCTTTCTGGAGAATCCTGCAGTCTGGCAAGCAAGGTGAATGGTGCTCTCCGTAGTTGACACAGATGGGAGGCGGGGCACAGGGAGTATTGGGATATGAAGAATGTCCACAATCCGAATAGGTGATGCTGAAAGTACAGAGGGAAGACATATGGCCGTACTTCCAGCACTTAAAGCACCACATCGGAAGGGGGGGGGGGGGGGGGATATGGCTTTATGCCACAGTGGTAGACCTGTCAGCAGTTGACCTTCTTGTGTTATACGTCACCCTCTAAGGCCAAGATGAAGGCACCAGTGGCAACCTGATTATCCCTTGGACCCCGGTGGATGAGCCAGACAAAATGGACACCTCGTCACTCTATATTGGCATGCAGCTCATTGTCAGACCTCAAAAGAAGGTGCCTGTGAAATATGATACTCCGGACTGTAATTAAGCTTTTATGGGGTGTGATGGAAACAAACATCCCCCAGTTTGTCACAGGTTAGTAGTGCCTGTGACTGGGAAGAGGATGCTGTTTTGATCAAGACTGACCCTGACCACATTTTGGACAAGCCCTCCACCTCCCCAAACTTACACATGAGGTACTGGGATGAATAAGCTTTGCTGCCACCTTTAGCCTGGCTTCCTCCCATGGTGTGGCAAGGAGGGTTAGGTTTTGGGGTCTTATTTCTTAGCACTGGAGTTAGATCTTGACTGCTTAGAAACTGCCGGTGTTTGACCACTAGCAAGATACGACTTACTACACTTTATGGCAGTCATCCACCCTGATGCCCTCCACTCCGACCAGGGCCCTCCCCACTGGCACCACCCAGGCACAGGAAAGGCCCCCTGGCAGAATGGCCATTGCCTGGAGTCCCGATGCCCCAGGATGACGAGCATCTACTCCTTGGCATACATGGGGAGTGAATGGTGCAGGCATCAGCAGAGTGATCCCTGTATATCAGGGGGATACAACCAACAGGGCACATGGCAGCCCCACCACAATGGACTGGCTACCATGATGGATATCCAGCACATCAAGCCAAGATGTCCATTATCGTTGGCAGTGCAGAAAGCGATACTGCACAGAGGAGGGAGGAAACTGCACCCAGGTGGGTGACCTCACCAAACACCTGGAGAATGAGCAGGAGTGCAGATCCACATCAATGAAGGATGCAAGAGGTCTCAGCACATGATTGACACTATGCACCATGTAAGACGCCCTTCCCCAATTGGCTCGCTCTTTGGGAAAGTTTTGAAAAATGGAGTTCAAACCCTACAGGGGACCATCACATAAAGGCCGAAATGTGAGAGACTCCTTTCAGTCACCTCTTATGACAGACAGGAATACCTCGGGCCTATTCTAACCCCCAGACCCACAAGGGGGTGGGGGTGGGGGTGGGTGGGAAGGCTGTGGCCAAAAGCTTTTGTGTAAATGTCGTAACTGTGCCTGTCTGCATTTCAATATCTTATCTGTGCAGTGGTATCAACCTATTTTTTCCTACATAATAAATTACTGTTTCCATTTGTTTGCTGTTTTGTAAATTTACAAGTCATTTTTACTATACTGAGAAATGTTATTTTATGCATAGTTCATTTATTTTGATTTTTTATACAACACAGTGTAACATTTTAAAATATCATTGGCAATGCAGTTTTAAATTGTGATTAAAACGCAACTGGAGACATATGTCCAGGAAGGTGCCTGTCAGCATCCCATCAAAAGAAACTAAGAGACAAACTGTTAATGTAGGTAACTAAGAAACAGATCTATTACAATCAACCAGTAATTAAAAAATTGTGTTTTTAAGTTCTTCCATTACATGAATTGAATTATGTGATGCCTTCAGGATGGCAGGAATTAAGGTAGTTTACTTTGAGAAACTGGATGAAGTATCAGTTACGTTACAAGAGAGATGTGATTACACAGTAATGAGTAAGTGATCATCATGGAAACATTTAATCAACTTCCCAGAACAACATGTAATAGGAGTGTGTGGCTGGATTCATTCCTTTCTTCATAAATGGAAAAGGATTTCATAACACCAGGTGTTACCCATTTTTCTGCTACATGATCTCACAGTTACGCATGTTATCTTATTTTGTCTTTACTAGAAATAATGTGAACCTTCAAGATTTGATTAACATTTTTCGAATTTTTGCATGTGACAAAGTATCTTATTCATACAGGCTTGTATAACTGTTCTAAATATAATACTGGATTATGCAGAATAAATAGAGTAACTTACTGATCGATCGCCAGCTGCCACACCTTTCATTTCTGAAAATGAAGAGGTTTTTTTCAGTATTTGGAGAAAGTGTAGTGATATGTTATGAAAGTCTAACAAGACAAAAAAAGGTTGAATAATCTTCATACTTCTCACAGTTTCACGCCTTTGGTTTCGAGTTAGTGGTATCTCTTCTTCACTGTCAGAATCACCCCTAGAAATTAAATGCACATTTATTACGTACATTATGAACTGAAACACTTAACACTAATTTTGTACATTACAGCTTCCAGAACTAATCACTCTCCTAATAGCTAAAACACTCCCAAGTGAAGGACAAGGGGAATTTTTTTTTTTTTTGTTGGGGTTTATGGGCGCTCAACTACTGAGGTCATTAGCGCCCAGTCACAATTGTTAGAGCACATAGAATCCAGTAAAACTCAAGGGGAGGGGGGGGGGGGGGGGGGCACCAGAAAGTCCTTACAAAGATGCAGATAAAATAAGTAAAAGAGTTAGATGTCTTTGGACAAGCCAGTCAAAGTTATAAAATGAAGAACACGAGCAGCTGCTTGAGCGTCATCAGCTAAAATATCCGGTAAAGTAGATGGCAGGGACAGGACAACACGAGATTGACTAAAGCGGGGACCCGACAATAAAACATGGCGCACTGTTAATGCTTGACCACAAGGGCACTGCGGGGCTGGGTCACCAGAGAGCAGGTAGCGGTGGCTAAACCGGCAATGCCCAATCCGCAACCTGGTCAGAAGGACCTCTTCTCGCCGAGATGGTCGGGAGGAGGTTGTCCAAGCAGTTGGGACCAGTTTTACTGCCCGGAGCTTGTTTCCTTGAAGAGATGACCAAGTATCCCACCACAACGACAAGCCTCTTACAAACAACCCCACTAACGTCAGATGACAGGACACAATGGGAGGCTGGCCAAGGGGGCAGCAGGGCAGACACATACAACCCGTACTGACGGTCAAGAGAATCGGCAAAGAAGGACTGATAAGAGGGGTGGTTGGGTATTGACAACAGCCGGTAGGCATACCAACACAGCAGTACGTCGCGCCGGTAGGTCAATGGTAATGCGGCAGCTTCAGCATAAAGACTCTCGACGGGACTAGTGTAGAAGGCTCCGGTCGCAAGACGTAACCCCCGATGGTGGATGGAGTTGAGACAGCGTAAGAGGGATGGCCGAGCAGACGAGTAGATGAAGCTCCCATAATCCAGCTTTGATCAGACTATGGACCGATACAAGTGAAGCAGGACAGTTTGATCCGCTCCCCAAGATGAACCACTAAGAACTCTGAGGACATTAAGGGAACGTGTACAACGGGCCGCCAATTAAGAGACATGCGGAGACCAACAAAGTTTCCTGTCCAATGTGAGCCCTAGAAACTTAGTTGTTTCCACGAATGGGAGAACAATGGCTCCAAAAAGCCAAAAGTTGATACAAACCGTCTTCTCTTCAGAGAACCGGAAGCCATTTCCCACGCTCCATGAGTATAGGCTGTCTAGACAATGCTGAAGGCGGCGCTCCAGGAGGCATGTTCTCTGGGCACTGCAGTAGATCGCGAAGTCGTCGACAAAGACAGAGCCTGAGACATTAGGTGGAATGCAATCCATAATTGGATTGATCGCGATGGCAAAAAGGGCTACGCTCAAGACGGAGCCCAGAGGCACTCCGTTCTCCTGGAGGAAGACGTCGGACAATACGGAACCCACACGCACCCTAAACTTTCGATCTGTTAAAAAGGAATCAGGCGACCGCGTAGACCCCACCTGTGCATAGTGCGGAGGATACCTCCTCTCCAACAGGTATCCTAAGCCTTCTCCAAATCAAAGTACACGGCTACCGTTTGGCGCTTTTGCAAAAAGTTGTTCATGATGAATGTCGACAAGGTCACAAGGTGGTCAACAGCGGAGCGACGGCGACGAAAGCCGCATTGGACATTGGTAAGTAGCCGTTGAGATTCAAGAATCCAGACTAACCGAGCGTTAACCATGTGCTCCATCACCTTACAGACACAGCTTGTAAGAGAAATGGGGCGGTAACTAGAAGGAAGGTGTCTATCTTCCCCGGGTTTGGGTATAGGAACAACGACAGCGTCACGCCAATGCATGGGGACCTGACCTTCTGTCCAGACGCAATTGTAGGTACGAAGAAGGAAGCTTTTGCCTGCCGGAGAAAGGTGTGCCAGCATCTGAACTTGAATGGCATCTGGCCCCGGAGCAGAGGACCGGGACAGTGCAAGCGCACGTTCGAGTTCCCGCATAGTAAAGGGGGCATTATAAGTTTCCAGATTCAGCGAGTGGAAGGAAGGTCGCCGAGACTCTTCTGCCTCTTTCCTGGGAAGGAAGGCAAGGTGGTAATTGGCAGAGCTTGAAACCTCCGCGAAAAAGCGGCCGAAGGCGTTGGAGACAGCCACAGGATCAACAAGGACCTCATTACCTGAGGTCAGGCCAGGTACCGAGGAGTGGGCCTTAATGCCCGACAGCCGGCGCAGGCCGCCCCAAACGACAGGAGAGGGAGTAAAACTGTTAAAGGAGCTGGTGAAAGAGGCCCAACAAGCCTTTTTGCTGTCTTTGATGACTCTACGGCATTGCGCTCGGAGTCGTTTGTATCCAATACAATTCGCCAACGTAGGATGGCGGCAAAAGGTGCGTAAAGCACGTCGTCGAGCACGGATAGGGTCTCTACAAGCCTCATTCCACCAGGGGACGGAAATGCGACGTGAAGAAGAGGTGGTATGAGGAATGGAACGTTCGGCAGCATTGATGATAACAGCCGTGAGGTATTCGACCTGACTGTCACAACTGAGAAAATCGTGGTCCAGAAAGGTCGCCAGGGAGGAGTAAAGTCCCCAGTCAGCTTTCGGTATGTTCCAGCTCGAAGGACGTGTGGATGGGGTGTGGTGCAGGAGACGAACGACACAGGGGAAGTGGTCACTCGAATAGGTATCAGAAAGGACATACCACTCGAACCGACGGGCAAGAGTGGTAGAACAGATCGAAAGGTCCAAGTGGGAGTAGGTATGAGTAGAGTCCGAGAGGAAAGTCGGGGCGCCGGTATTGAGGCAGACAAGATTGAGATGGTTGAAGACATCCGCCAAGAGGGAGCCTCTTTGACAGGATGCAGGAGAGCCCCAAAGGGGATGATGAGCATTGAAGTCGCCAAAGAAATAAAAACGGCGGAGGAAGCTGAACAATCAGGTGCATCATGTCAGCCCGACTAACTGCGGATGACGATGGAGTGTAGACGGTACAAACTGAAAAAGTAAAGGCAGAAAGAGTAATACGGACAGCTATTGCTTGGAGTGGCGTGGTCAATGGGATGGGATGGTAATAGACATCGTCCCAAACGAGCAACATGACCCCACCATGAGCTGGAATACCGTCCACAGGGGTGAGGTCATACCGCTCCGAGGTATAGTGGGTAAAGGCAATACGGTCAGTTGGGTGCAACTTGGTTTCCTGGAGACCAAGGACGAGCGGACAGTGCAGGTGGAGGAGCAGTTGTAATTCCTCCTGATTAGATCGAATACCTCTTATGTTCCAATGTAACAAGGCCATCGATGGTCAGAAAAAAAAGGGGGGGGGGGGGGGGACGAGACGGAGGAAGAGCTGGTCACCTCGACAGCCGCGCAGGGCCAGGTTTCGAGGGAACAACGCTACAACCGGCGGGAGGCGGATCCTGTTCCATCGAGTCATCGCCAGCTGCGGCCGCTGTCCCGGGTTGCGTAGGAGGGGCAGCATCATTTGCCGACGAGAGGCCAGCTGAGCGCCTGGCAGCAGAGTGTCCCGGCGAAACTGAGGACGGCCGGGAGCAGCGACTCACGGATGGAGCATCAGACGAAGCGTGCCGGGGTGGAGAGGTGGATAGAGACTACTTCTTGGAGGCCTTCTTGGAAGTCCAAGGAGGCACAGGGATGGTGGGCTGGACCCGAAGAAGGTCCTCATGCGCAGGGTCCGTTTTGGAATGCCGGACCTCTGAAGCCGGGGTCCGGAACGTTTCCCCGATGGACGCCTGAGAAGAGGATCGCTTCTCAGGCGGCGGGGGGGAGGGGGGTGGGGAGGAGGAGGGGTAGGGTGGCCCCTGGGGCAGAGGGGGCGGGGGCCGTGGGGGAGGAGGATTTGGGAGGCGGAGGCATAGACCCCGGATGGAGGGAGGAGGTGGAGGGGGGACAGGATAGGGGTGAGGATACTGTGGAAGGAGTGGACACAACTGAGGCAAACGAAATTGTCAACGTCATGGGATGGAGGCAGTCATTCTTCTTCCTGGCCTCAGAATAAGAGAGACGATCCAAAGTTTTGAGTTCTTGAATCTTCTTCTCCTTCTGATACGCGGGGCAGTCTAAAGATCTAGGCGAGTGGATGCCAGGACAATTAACGCACCGAGGTGGTGGGGTGCATGTATGTTCCTCTCGAAGAGGACGTCCACAATCGTCACAAAGGGGCTCAGCCTCACACCGTGATGATATGTGCCCAAAGCGCAAACACCGAAAGCAGCGCATAGGAGGCAGGACGTAAGGTCACACGTCGCACCGGTAGCACATCACCTTTACCTTCTCTGGGAGAACTCCCCCTCAAAGGCGAGGATAAAGGCCCCGGTGTCGATGCGACAGTCTTTGGGGCCGCGCTGGACTCGCCAGACGAAATGCACGCTTCGGCGCTCCGGGTTGGCCCTGAGCTCATCAGATTGCAGCAGGAGGTCCCGATGAAAAATAACCCCCTGCGTCCTATTCAGTGCCAGATGCGGGACAATGGACACTGGGATGTCCCCTAGTCGGTCGCACGCCTGGAGTGCCGCCGACTGTGTGGCAGAGGTGCTCTTTCTAAGAACGGACCCCGAACGCATTTTACTGAGAGCCTAGATTTCCCCGAAGATGTCCTCGATGTGCTGAACAAAGAACATGGGCTTGCAGGTGGCGAACGTCCCCCCATCGGTCCGAGAACAGACCAAATAGCGGGGGAAGTACTTCGCCCCAAGCCGGCGGGCCTGTCCTTCCTCCCAGGGAGTGGCCAAGGGGGAAAGGGCAGGAGAACCAGAACCAGAGACAGTACCTTTCTTTTTAAAAGACTTGGCCGCAGAGCGACCTGATACATGTTGACGTTTCATCTGCGAAACATCCGCCCCGATACCACCCACTCCGACCAGGGGCTCTCCCCATGGGTGCCACCCAGCCTCAGCAAGAGCCACCTGGCAGGATGACCATTGCCGGGAGTCCTGATGCCCCAAGGAGATGGGCATCTACTCCTTGGCCGACGTGGGGAGGGTGCAGCTCAGGTATCGGCAGTACGATCCCAGTGTTGTGAGGGGGCTACAACCTAGAGGGTACATGACGACCCCACCACAACAGGCTGGCTACCGTGCTGGATTTTGGGTGCCATGGAAAGTCCATCATGATCGTAGGTGCAGATGGCGACGCACTATGGGCGTAACTTGTAC
Organism: Schistocerca piceifrons; assembly: GCF_021461385.2. Classification (NCBI taxonomy): domain Eukaryota; kingdom Metazoa; phylum Arthropoda; class Insecta; order Orthoptera; family Acrididae; genus Schistocerca; species Schistocerca piceifrons. The sequence continues at coordinate 328,881,413 of NC_060138.1, read as the reverse complement.
AACCCATCAGGCATTTAGGCCCAATTTGAGGAATAGTGGGTATGGTTACAACGCCGTCACAATGATGAGTGCCAAGGTCTTACTGCACGGAGGACCAGTGATACACCACATAAGGCGTCCTTCCCCAAAAGGCTCGTACTTCTGTAGAATTTTGAAAAATGGAGGTCAAACCCCAAGGGGGACCATCACACGGAAGGCCAAAACGGTTGAAACTCCTTTTAGTCGCCTCTTACGACAGGCAGGAATACCTCGGGCCTATTCTTACCCCGGACACGCACGGGGTAGGACAAGGGGAAGAATAGAGTGGATTTGGTAAGGAGAGAAGCTGTTGGATCATGGTAACTAGAGGAAAATGAAATGGGGAAATTTGTATAACCAACTGTGTTATAACTGCATTTTCCATTTATATATGATTGGTAAGTCTTTCTCTTGGGTCTTTTACAAATCTGAACCACATATGACTAATGGTTAGGAGCAGGAGCAGCATACAGACAAAGAAGTACCGTATGCTCAAAGCCTTGGTAGTGCTGCCCCTGTCAAAAGTGATTGTGTGAAAGAGCAGAGGCTGTTCTTTCATATTTACTCAGTGTGTGTGAATAGATTATTATAGTAATGACCCAGCTGTCTAGAGTATGACATGTCTGAAGTCCTTCATAAGACTGAGAGAGGGAGTGCTTAGCACTGTAGTTGCAACAATAATGAACACCAAGGCTGCAAGAGAGAGATGAGTGATAGCTATGAACATGGATATATTGTTGCTTGTTGGTTTAATATGGACATAGGGTGTAATGGAACCATATGAAGTGAATTTTGATGACCATAAAGGTGTCTCACTAAGCAGAAGACCAAATAAAATTGATTTGAGAGAATATGTTGAGGATTTGACAGAATGAAGGTGTAGTATCTTGGCCATATATCCACTTAGTTAAACTGAATCAGATTACGAATCTAGCATTTAAAAATGTTATTTTCCACCTTTGCTGTTACACTATCAGCATAATTTATATCACATGATCAGCTAAATGAGATCAACAGGAAGTGCAAAATGGCTAAGCAGGGATGGCTAGAGGACAAATGTAAGGATGTAGAGGCCTATCTCACTAGGGGTAAGATAGATACTGCCTACAGGAAAATTAAAGAGACCTTTGGAGATAAGAGAACGACTTGTATGAATATCAAGAGCTCAGATAGAAACCCAGTTCTAAGCAAAGAAGGGAAAGCAGAAAGATGGAAGGAGTATATAGAGGGTCTATACAAGGGCGATGTACTTGAGGACAATATTATGGAAATGGAAGAGGATGTAGATGAAGATGAAATGGGAGATATGATACTGCGTGAAGAATTTGACAGAGCACTGAAAGACCTGAGTCAAAACAAGGCCCCCGGAGTAGACAATATTCCATTGGAACTACTGACGGCCATGGGAGAGCCAGTCCTGACAAAACTCTACCATCTGGTGAGCAAGATGTATGAAACAGGCGAAATACCCTCAGACTTTAAGAAGAATATAATAATTCCAATCCCAAAGAAAGCAGGTGTTGACAGATGTGAAAATTACCGAACTATCAGCTTAATAAGTCACAGCTGCAAAATACTAACGCGAATTCTTTACAGACGAATGGAAAAACTGGTAGAAGCAGACCTCGGCGAAGATCAGTTTGGATTCCGCAGAAATTTTGGAACACGTGAGGCAATACTGACCCTACGACTTATCTTAGAAGAAAGATTAAGGAAAGGCAAACCTACGTTTCTAGCATTTGTAGACTTAGAGAAAGCTTTTGACAATGTTGACTGGAATACTCTCTTTCAAATTCTAAAGGTGGCAGGGGTAAAATACAGGGAGCGAAAGGCTATTTACAATTTGTACAGAAACCAGATGGCAGTTATAAGAGTTGAGGGACATGAAAGGGAAGCAGTGGTTGGGAAGGGAGTAAGACAAGGTTGTAGCCTCTCCCCGATGTTGTTCAATCTGTATATTGAGCAAGCAGTAAAGGAAACAAAAGAAAAATTAGGAGTAGGTATTAAAATTCATGGAGAAGAAATAAAAACTTTGAGGTTTGCCGATGACATTGTAATTCTGTCAGAGACAGCAAAGGACTTGGAAGAGCAGTTGAATGGAATGGACAGTGTCTTGAAAGGAGGATATAAGATGAACATCAACAAAAGCAAAACAAGGATAATGGAATGTAGTCGAATTAAGTCGGGTGATGCTGAGGGAATTAGATTAGGAAATGAGGCACTTAAAGTAGTAAAGGAGTTTTGCTATTTGGGGAGCAAAATAACTGATGATGGTCGAAGTAGAGAGGATATAAAATGTAGGCTGGCAATGGCAAGGAAAGCGTTTCTGAAGAAGAGAAATTTGTTAACATCCAGTATTGATTTTAAGTGTCAGGAAGTCATTTCTGAAAGTATTCATATGGAGTGTAGCCATGTATGGAAGTGAAACATGGACGATAAATAGTTTGGACAAGAAGAGAATAGAAGCTTTCAAAATGTGGTGCTACAGAAGAATGCTGAAGATTAGATGGGTAGATCACATAACTAATGAGGAAGTATTGAATAGGATTGGGGAGAAGAGAAGTTTGTGGCACAACTTGACCAGAAGAAGGGATCGGTTGGTAGGACATGTTCTGAGGCATCAAGGGATCACCAACTTAGTATTGGAGGGCAGCGTGGAGGGTAAAAATCGCAGAGGGAGACCAAGAGATGAATACACTAAGCAGATTCAGAAGGATGCAGGTTGCAGTAGGTACTGGGAGATGAAAAAGCTTGCACAGGATAGAGTAGCATGGAGAGCTGCATCAAACCAGTCTCAGGACTGAAGACCACAACAACAACAACAACAACAACAACCACATTCAAGTGCTACCACTATTCTTTTTAATTTCATATGATTGTACTGTGTAGTTGTATACACTACAGTTCTGAATCAGCCCATGTAGAGCAATAATCTATGAGATATGTAATGATTTTACCTGTTTACCTACTATTACTACTTTTTAATCATTGAAAATTACAGAACATTGTTCTCACTTGAGTCAGCCATGACAGCAGTTGTATATTTAAATGACAAATGCATGTTTGTGTATGCAAACACCTGGTGATGGTGTAAAATTATGATTATATGAGAAGCATCCGACTATGCCACATTGCTGAAATCAATTGGTCATATGGTAGAAATGATGGCATAACAGCCAAGATGGAAAATTTAATTGCCTTTCAATGAATCTGTATCTGTGGTAAGCAATATGGAAAGACTTTTTTAGGATTTCTGGTAGTTTGAAAGAGTTCCTCCACATGGCGCGCACACACACACATGCTGGAATATAAAACCTAGTATGACAGGTTTCATAGCTCTGACTTTCTAATAAACTACTTGTGAGAGCATTATTTCATTAAAATGTATAAAATTCGTTCGTTCATTGAGGATACTGTTGTGGGATTCTTTTAAAGAAATTAATATTTTTTGGAAAACCAAAGAGAATTTTAAAAATAATTAAAAATGCTCTGTGGCAATGAAAATGATCCAATGCCACAAGAAACAGCATGTTTCATTTTTAACAGTCTACATTTAGCAGGAAATGTTACTGATAGTTTCACTATCATTTAACACAATGATAGTCAACTTTTTTCTAGCATTCTTCTGTGTTTTTCACCTACATTTGAATGTCAAGGAAGAAAAACAGAATGAGATATTTCAAGTACGCACTAACTCAGATTCTGTTATATTCTCAGATGAAAAATGACAATATTCTGAGATACATTAATTTTTCAAGAAATACCCATTTCAATTTAGTTTCTTGCTCAACCTCTGTTGCAAAGGCCATTGTTACATTGACAGTGACCATTACAACAACTGCTGTTATAAAAAGGCTAAATTGATGTTTCAGTGTGATAAAATCTGCAAAAAATCTTTGGCAGTATTTTTATTCTCAATGCACCCGAACCTAACTATTTACACAGATCCACTATAGTGTTTTATCAGTTACAATTTTGTCAGTGTAACTATCCAATAATTTACAAATTTCTACTATATTTACTCTCAGTACACTAGATTTTTTTTACAGTAGCAGTACATAAACTGTTGAAATGTGTGTTATCAAAGTTAAAAACAAGTACATTTGTGGAAATTTAGGTAGTAACCTGCACAAAAAGTATTAGTTGTTTCCATTAATGTCCCTTTGTTTAGCTTGATGAAACTATTTTTAGGATAAAAGAAATCTGTCTTGTGATTAAAATAAAAATATGTCATGTAGACAGATGGATCCAAACAGACTTACCTACTAAAGCATTTTCTTTCATTCTTATTAGCTAATTGATGTCCATAGCGATCTGGTTTAAAAGATGGGTAAAATACCACCAAATGCTTCTGATAAAATGTATTATTATCATCTACAGGACAGTAAATACTTTTGAAATTCCAATGAACATTTACACTGGGAGAATCTTCCAGATTTGTAGCATAAGTTAAAGCAAAGTACGAAACAGATTTAACTTGACTTGAGTGAAATTTTGCCAGCTTAATAATTATCTATTTCACTATAATTAGACGAGATCATTATTTCACAATGGCAACTATCCTGTTTCCAGATCATTTGCTCAATTTATGTTGTATCTGAAACTAAGTCTTTCACAACAGTACTGTTGTATAAAACATTCTCTGACTGCTTGCTGCATCAATTCAATTCAGGGTAAAACCTCAAGCTTTTGATAATCACGTCCATTGTCTTCTTCAGGAGCAACTGATTGTCAGAACTGCTTCTGCAGTGGTCTTATATAGCCCTAAGAAGGCTTCTGATTGGTCAGTAATTACGTCATGTTGATGAAGATGATATCAATGTCTGCACTGGTGGCACCCCCACTCCTGCCATAGCATAAACATTCTGATGAACATCTCTGGCCCTTCTCTGCATTGAGAGCTCGCTTCCATGCACCACTAAGATTGTATCCACTGTTAGATATTCTTAGTAGTAGTAGTAGTAGTAGTAGTAGCAGCAGCAGCAGCAGCAGTAGTTTATTCATCCAGTGACAATGTACATTGTATGGTTTTCATCAAAGAACATAGTATAACAAAAAAAAAAAAAGCTAAGAGTGTACAGTTTCCTACAGAATACAATGGCTCGTTGTACCCATTACAATATTTTTGGGCAATACAACTTTGATTACTATAGAAATACAAAAGTATGAGAAGGATCTTTTACATGAAATACATTAGAAGTAAATAATTGATTTAACACTTTTGTTAAGAAAAATTAACACTGAGGCTGTGGCAAGCATTTGATTTATAGTACTATTAACATATAGTAAATTAATATAGTTACTTGCTACAAGGTTACTGCAGATAGTCATTTATACTATAATAGCAGTTGGTCATTAAGAATTTAAATATTGCTTCCTTGAATGTAGTCAACGTTTTTATTTCTTTTAGCAGTATAAAGTTAGATCTGAAACATACAATCCAAATATCAAGAAACATTTTGAATCATGTGCCATAGAGCTAAAATCTGAGGAGAAGCATAAAAAACTAATTGTCATATCAATATACAGGTCGCCACTAGGTGACAAACATATTTCTTAAAAATTTGGAAGCAGTGCTGAACATTCTGTACAACAATGAAGTGAGCTTATTACTATGTGGGGATTTTAACAACAACCTGTTAATTGAAAATGAAGGAAAGAGACAGCTTCTGAGTATCCCAAACAGCTTTCACATGAAACCACTCTTCACAGACCCCACTAGAACAACAGAGTCCTCTTCATCCCTATTAGGCAATACATTTACAAATATCGAAAATGGTGTTACTGAGGCATGAAACGTAAACTTAGGTCTTTCAGACCACAACATACTAGTAACATGCATAAATTCTTCTGTACCTGAGGTGGTTAAATACAAGTGGGAATATAAAAGGAACTTCTACCCAGAAAAGGTTAATACTTTTATTCAGTCATTAGCAAAACACCTGGGAAGATGTATACGCAAAATCATCAACTGATGAATCATTCAATGCATTTTATAATACTTTCATGTCCATATTTGAGATGTGTTTTCCAAAATAACTGACAAGAATTAATTTCATGCCAAGAAACAGCAGCCAGTGGGTAACACCTGCTATCAGAGTATCCAGTCAAAAGCTAAAACTTCCAAATCAACTGGGAAACGACAGCCAAGATGAACACTTTGCAGAAAATGTTAAGACATATAAGAAAATTTATAAGAAAGTAATTGAAACAGCCGAGACAATGCACAATGACAAAGTAATCATAGGGACAGCAAACAAGTCAAAAGCAATATGGGATATAGTAAAAAAGGAAACAAAAAATGTTAAAAAGCAAGATGACATTGTATTAAAAGATGATCGTGGTGTGTTACTCAGAAATGGTACTCTATCAAATTACATAAATTACTATTTCATAAACACTCCAGTCAACCTGAGTAAAAATTTTGCTAGAAATACTAGTACCACTGTTCAAAGAGAGCAAAGTGGTAATTCAATATTGCTATGTCCCACAAACAAATAAGTTCTTGAGATAATAAAAACAATGAAGAATAAAATGTACTGTGGGATTGATGAGGTACCAGGTTCAGTCATAATTAAATGTGCTAGTGTCATAGCAGAACCACTCTCACATACCATAAACATATCATTAACAGAAGGGACGTTCCAACAAAGATAAAAATTTCAAAAATAATACCATTGTATAAAAAGGGTAATATAAATGAAGTGGGAAACTATAGACCAATAGCTTTGTTATCTGTATTTTCAAAAATTATAAAGACAGAAACTATAATTACAAATTATCTCGAAAAATTCAAAGGCATGAGTACAGAAACAGCAATTACCCAATTCATCGAAAACATTGGAATAGGACTTGACAGAAATACCGGTACAATAGGAATAAACTTGGACTTATTGAAGGCATTTGATACTATTGATCATGATATCTTGCTAGACAAACTAGAAGCTATAGGTATACGAGGAGTTGCATTGAAATAGTTTCAGTCATATCTCCACAATAGAAAACAGGTAGTAGAAATTACCTTGGCAAACAATAAAAACCAAAGCATTGTGTACAGATTGGACATGCAAACCATACCAATCAGAGTACCCCAGGGCAGTGTTCTAAGACCTCTCTTATTTCTTATATATATTAATGATATCAAGGTCCCAGTCAATGGTGTGCATGTAACTGTTTGCTGATGACACAAATATTGTAACAGACACAAACAGGGTATTGCCAACATCTGCAACCACAGTTTTCGAATACATACAAAACCGGTCTGAACTGAACAGGCTGACCCTAAATATTTCAAAAACTTATGTGCATTACAGGAAAACAATGATGTCAACCTGAAAATTCAAAATAAACAAATTGAAAGGGTAGCTGCCACAAAATTTAGGTGTGCAAATTGATGAAAATTTACACTGGCAAGCCAACATTCTCTACCTCACTAACAAGTTAAGCTCTACTTGCTTATCATTACACATAATTAGCATTGTGTGTAGTAGAGGCTGTAGCAGAACTGTCTGCTTTGTTTACACCCATTCTGCTACCACCTATGGCCAACCCCTCTGGGGTCATAATAAAACAAACATGAAAACCATCTTCACCCTACAAAAATGAACTGTTGGAATAATTTCAAACAGTACAAGGCTAACACCTTCCAAACAGTTATTTCAACACCTAATTTCTTTCAGAACACACATGTCAGATGATTAATTTCAGAATCCAAGTGGTCATCACCAGAAACAGATTTTGTTCTGTGTACCAAAGTATTTAAAGCTGCTCTCTTTTGAGTGAAATGTTGAAAACTCTGGGGGTTAAGACATAAATCAGTGTGGATCCGCTTATGGTACACTGAGTAGCCAAGATGTGCTTCTTACCTTCATTGTATCAAAACATCTAAAAATGGGAGACTTCCCTCTTTCCCTGTCTCAACAATGAACTGGATGTTTGGGTGCATACTATTCATGTTTCCCTGGAAATGATCAAGAGCTTCTACGCCATCTGGCCAGACTGTAAATGTTTGATCAACATGATGATAAAATGAAGATGGATGAAAGGGACCTAAGGTTAATGCTCATTCCTCAAAATGTTCCCTAAGAAAAGTTAGCCATTGCTGGAGACAACTGAGAACCCATAGCCATTACATCAATCATTTCATAAAATTTACTGTTACACAAGAAGTAGGTGGTCCTTTTAACATATCTGAAAAACTTGATCTTTGCAGGAGGAGAATGCTCTGCCAACAGTTTCAATGTGTACACCACATGAAACTTTTATAAATAGTGAGACCACACCTAGGCTGATTAAAATATCATTTGGGCCAACTCTAAACTGTTTAATTTTTTAACAACTGGCCTCAAGATGAAAGTGTATTATGTTCTCTACAGCGTGATGTGGAAATGTGCGAACAGTATACAAATCTACTTAAGAAAATGATGAGAAGCCTTCTTAGCAATTCTGATAGTATTAACAATGATAACAGTAGTGAATATGTTACACCTAATTCAGTGCATCGTAAACAGTGTGAAAACATGCTTCACACAGCAATAAACATACATATCAGCGCACTTTAGGCAGGTGTGAGTACAGGTAAAACTATGTACAGGGAAGAATATGTTATGTCTAGTGCAGTGCATTGTAAACAGTGTAAAAATATGTTTCATACAGCTGTAAACACAGCGATAAATACACAGAGTGAAATAACTACAGGTAGGCCTACCGGTACTGTAAACCACACAAAGGAACATGCGCAAATTAATACAGTGTTACATTTGCAGATTTCTGAATCAAATGTGTTTATATATATTCTGACAGCCACAGACGTGGTCTTGCTGAAATCTTACGTGATAATTATCGTGTAAATGCAACCGCCAATGTAAAACTGAGGGCACCCATGTCTGAAATCACAACAAACGTGAAAGTCGGAAATCGCTCCAGCACAACTCAGTGTACAATTATAATAGGTGGAGCTAATGATGTCTACAGGAATGAACTTTACAAATCCACTAACAATTTGAAAGAAATTTTGAGCTTTGCTAGAACACCTGTAATTGTTGTTGGTATTCCCCATAGACACCATCTTATGGCTACTTCTATTGTAAATAAAGAAATCATTAAGGCTAACAGACAGTTCAAGAAGATATGCAAAGCATTCCAGAGCTCTCATTTCTGGAGTGTAGATTCACTGGACAGAGAACATTATACCCAACATGGCCTGCATTTAAACAACAGGGGAAAGATTCTATTAGGACAAAAAATCCAAGACTTCCTTTGTTCAGTAGGCAGATGCAAGAAAAGTGAGCCCATTATTCTTCCACCTCCAGTAACCCATTCTACAGCATCGTTTGTAGGACAACAATCACCATCTTCAACAGAAGCACATCAGCCTACACTGCTGGCAGCTTCAACAACAGTACCTACTAAGGAAAGTGAGCCCATTATTCTTCTGCCTCCAGTAGCCCAGTCTACAGCATCTTCTCCAGTACTACAATCACCATCTTCAGTAGAAGCAGATCAACTTACATCACTGACAGGTTCAACAACAGTACCAATTACACCAGCAGAAGCAATGAAAACCACCCGCCCTTTAAGCGAAAGAGAGTCACCACCAGGTCATCTCAAAGATTTTTTATTGGAGGCAGGCAGCAATCAGCCAATGCGGTGAGCACTGCAACAGATGCTAAGCATAAAAAATTAGTAGTTTTGTATCAAAATGTACAGGGTATAATTAGTAAGATTCCAGACTTAGAAGTACTATTGCTTGATGAACTAAAGTATGTTTCAGTTTTATGTGTATGTGAACATTGGCTAAAAGAAAATCAAGCTTTTACTGCCAGAATAACAGGATTTGAAATGGTGAGTAGCTTCTGTAGAGAAACTTTTAAAGGGGGAGGAACATGCATTTATGTCAGACAAGGAATTGAATGTAAAGAAATCAAGTTCAGTAAGATAAACATTGAAAAAGTATTTGAATATTGCGTTTGCAAACTTACAGACCTTAAAATAATTATTGTGTGTGTATACTGTTCCCCATCAGGCAACTTTATGGAATTTTTAGTAAGTTAAGTCATTCTACAGGAAGCATTATTGTACTTGGAGATTTCAATGTCAACTTTAAAATCAACTGTTCAAATGTTACAAAACTGATCAATCTCTTTTGTTCGCATAATTTAGCACTATCTTTGAATACACTAGACAATGAAAGAACTCCAAAACAATAATAGACCAAACATTTCTTGACTTAGATAAACTAGACAAAGTCATAGAAGTGATTGACACTGAATTCTCGGATCATAAAGCACTAAAACTTAGTATAAATAATGTACTCTGTAAAAACTCTAGCCCAAGTGAGACACACATCCACAGGAGATGTATTAATGAGGACAACATTAGGATTTTTAATTCCTTGTTAAAAAATACAAGTTGAGATCTAGATAAACATGATAGTATAGACATGAAGTTTGAGTCATTTCTAGTGATTACAAACATAACTTTGAAATTGTTTTTCCGCTTAAGAAAACGAAAATAAAAGGCAAAATTAACACATGGATAACACAGGGCATAAGAAAATCTGGAGAGCAACTCAGAATGTTAAGTAAATCAGCAAGGCAAAATCCCACTTTGAAACAACGTGTTGAGTGTTATAGGAAATTATACAAGAAAGTAATTACTGCAGCAAAAAAGTTAAATAAAGATTCACATATCAGTAGAAATAATGGCAACAAAAATTAAATCACTTTGGAAATGATCAATAGTAACTTAGGAAGAAGCAAAGTAAGAAACAACAACATTGTTATTAAAACTGAGGACAAAACTATAAATGATCCATTATACATTGCCAATATATTCAACTGTCATTATACAAGTTTAGTTCAAATCCTCATACAAACCCAAAGTAGTACAGGCATCAGTTATAACATCACATTGAATCCCAAAACCATGTTTTTGTATCCTGTAACAGTACATGAGGTAGAGAATGCTATCAGCAAACTAAAAAATAAATTAACCTGTGGCACCGATGGCATTTCAGACAAAATCATTAAACACAGCAGATATATTACTCCTCTTCTTGTAGATATAATTAATGCATCTTTCAGTACTGGTACTTTCTCTAAAAAGCTGAATCAATCAATTTTAAAACCATTATACAAAAATGGGGATTTTTATGATGTAAAAAACTACAGGCCTTTATCAATGTTATCTTGCTTTTTTTTAAATTATAGAAAGAATAATGTGTGGGAAACTCTCTACTTTCCTAAAAAAGTGGAATATTGGTCAATGAACAAAATTGCTTTTGAAAGCATAGATCAACTAAAACAGCTATATACAACTTTTTAAAACTTGTCCTAAATTCCATTGATAATAATGAAGTAAATTGTGGGGTCTTTTTAGATTTATCAAAAGGCCTTTGACGTTATTGATCATATACTACTGCTCGAAAAACTTAGTTGCTATGGAGTCCGTGGTACTGCTCTTGCATGGTTTAAGTCCTACTTATCTGGCAGATGCCATGAAGTAGAAATAGTTCATGATAGTAAGTCATACTTTTCTGGTTATAAGGAATTTAATTATGGGGTGTCCCAAGGTTCAGTGTTGGAACCGCTGTTGTTCTTGATCTTTATAAATGACTTGCCAAACTATTTAACACAAGCTGATTGTGTACTTTTTGCTGATGATACAAGTCTCTTTATTAAAGCTCAGAATGAGACTGACCTTAACAGGAAAATTGAAACAACAACAGTTGAAGCAAGTAAATGGTTCAGGGACAACAGTTTATTTGTGAATGAGAAAAAAAACATTATGGATGAATTACAGACACGTGTCAAATAATGTGAAGCCCGATATAACTGTGAAGCTAGGCCAACAGAATATACTACAAACGCCAAATACAAAATTCTTAGGAATTTGGTTAGATGAGCATTTAAGTGGGACAAGCATATAGATGTGCTCAATAAAAAAATTAAGTAAATGTTTCTATGCATTTAGAATGCTAAAAATTGCTGCAGTGATCAAACAGTATTGTGTACATATTATGCATTTATGCATAGTCTTTTCGATATGGTGTCATATTTTGGGGAAATTCAAGTCAGGCAAAACACTCTTTTATTATTCAAAAACGAGTAATAAGGATCATAAAAGGAGCTGCACCTAGAGATCCATGTAGGGAATTTTTCAAGGAATTTTAAATCAGGACTCTTCCATCCATTTACATCTATGAAAGTATATGCTTTCTTAAGTCTCACCCCCAGTTTTCTTCTTTAAACAGTGAGTTCCATGACTATACAACAAAACAGAGTAATGACTTTCACAGAGAAGTGCATAAGAAAACCCAATACAACAGAGTGCAATATACCACGTGAAAATTCTCTATAGTGCTCTTCCCTTAAAAATTAAAAGGATTCAGAAGCTGAGCAATTTTAAGAGTGAACTCAAAAGAATGTTAATTAGTAATAGTTTTTACAGTGTTAGTGAATACATGAATTCTACAGAAAGGGTAGCGTGCCTCCACGTTTCTTATAATTCACTCATATGCAAACTTGTGTTGTGGGGTAGACTCTTATGTACACACAAAATTTAATTAATTTGTCAATATAGAGTGTTATAATCATTGTTTCTTGTTGCTGTCCATTTTACACAGAATATATGTAACTTATTTGTGTCCTATATTGTTACATATTTATATCATGTAAGCTGTAATTGTTTTTGCCTCTATATTTAATTCAGATTTGTTCACTGATATTTTTTACATAATATGTTATTCATATTTTTTCTGTATGTAACACATGACGAATCCCATATCATTGTACACGATAAAATGAGTGCTCAATAAATCAAATCAAAATGGAAGAGCAACAGTCGTTGAGTAATTACCAGAAGATTCTGCAAATATTTTGGAATACAAATTACCGATGAAGAGAAACACTGCTGATAGTAACAGATGTTTGTAACATCGAAAAGAAAATTATGAAGTGTATGAAAAGCAATGTGATTTTTCTTATCTTTGTTATGCTAGCAGAACAGAATCTTTCAATTGTGATGGTACTATGATCTCGTGAATGAGACTATTCGAGATGCTGAATTTGAAAATGGTTGTTTTATATTCATTAGAAGAAATCATTTCCAACTGGTTATGGAACCAAGCCACACTTTAACAGCTGCAAAGTAATTGTTTTACCTGCAACTTTTTTTCCCTCAAAAACAGGTTAGCAACATGAATCTGCTCATTGTGTTTCCTTCTGAACAAAATGGCTGCTGGCATTGATGACTACAATAGGCAACTGGATACACTTCCAACATTTAGGAATTAGAGTGTCAAGTGCTACTAAGAGGAAACTGCATATGGATGCAAAAGTAAATCAAAGCCATCAATTTCTTAAGTATGTAAGCACATACAAAAAACATTCAACAAAATAGTTAAACTAGCAAAATGTACTGCAAATAATAACTTCATTTCAAATGTAAAAAACAAATCAAAAGCTGTTTGGTCTGTTATAAGAAGCGAAGTTGGCAGTGAGGCAGAGAGAAAATACACTTCTAAAATAGTGACAAATGGTAGAGTTGTTACAGAACCCAGTGCCATTTGTGAATCATTCAATGACTTTTTCATAAACTGTAATAAATTTGGTGACTGTACACCACCAAAAACAAAGCCCAATATGACAGACAGCAATTGCCCATCTTTTAATTTTTCTCAAGTTTCCATCTCAGATGTCATCAAAATCAAAATGTCCCTAAAAAAATTCAAAATCTGCAGGGTAGGATGAGGTCACAACTGAATTTCATAATCAACCAATCTTTTGATGAGGGATGTTTCCCAGATCGATTAAAATATGCAGAAGTTCAGCCCATACATAAAAAAGGCAAACAAGATGAATTGGGCAACTATAGGCCAATCTCACTGTTACCAATATTCTCAAAAATATTTGAAAGAGCTGCATGTGATCAGATCAAAAATGGCAATTCATCTAACAGCATTATCTTAGGCAATCACTATGGTTTCAGGAAAGGCTGCAGCACAATCCATGCGATAAATGAATTAGTCACAAAAGTCAGCAGATAGAATGTGTGTGTCAGGCATCTTTTGTGACCTGTCCAAAGCCTTCGAGACAGTAAATCATGACCTGCTTCTCCAAAAATTGGCACGCTATGGTTTTCAAGGCAAATCTCTTAGCTGGATGTCATCACACTTGGCAAATAGAAAACAAAGAGTACTTCTTCTTCTTTCGATTTCGGCCATCTTTGGACCACGTTCAACAATTCACTTGCCCGGCTTTTTGATCTTTTTTTTCTCTCTTCCCAATATTTCCTCATCATTTTCGAGTGGTTCCTCCTCCACTCTTCCGACCATTTCCTGTTATTATTCTTTAGTTTCGTTTCTTCTGGAAAACACTTAATTTCGTTCACTATTTGTCTAAACTTTTCCCTGTCCCTGATTGACTCACGGGTGACATTAAAATAGGCCAAATCCTTTTTCACCATCTGTATCCATTTATTGTTGGTTTTTTCGTTCCTGTTACTATGTTCAAACACTTTTCTTGTTAGTCTGTTTCCATCCATCCTCGACAGGTGACCATAAAACGTTAGTCTGCGTTTACGCATTGCCTCACTCACTTTCTCAATAGTTTTGTATATTTCCTTATTACTCTTTAGCTTGTACTCTTCTCCAATCTTTCTCGGTCCTAATATTTTTCTCAAAATTTTCCTTTCTTTCTTTTCCATGTTTTCTATTTCCCCCTTTTTGTTAAGAGTTAGGCACTCCGATGCATACAGGCATTCTGGTCTAATGACAGTTTTATAATGTCTTAATTTAGCTTGAATCGAAATGTTTTTTTTGTTATATATGTCTTTGGTTTTTTGAAAAGCAAATTCCATTTTCCTTGCTCTCGCCTGGTTTGCACTCTTGTCTAAACCATTCACTTGAATTATTTCACCTAAATACTTAAATTTTTCTACTCTCTTAATATTGCCGTATTTAGTAATAAGATTTTTCTTGTTATTTCTATGATTAGACATATACACGGTTTTTTCAAATGAAATCTGCAGTCCAGCTCTGGCCGAAACTTCTTGTAGTTTCTCCAGGTAGTTCTGAGCTATTTCTTCGTTTTCTGTAACTATTGCCAGATCGTCTGCAAAAGCTAAACAGTCCACTTCTATTTTTTCTTTTTTTGTTCCAATTCTGATGTCATTCTTGGTGCCTTTGAGTTCTTCTTTCCATATTCTCAATATCTTTTCCAGTACGCAGTTGAAGAGGATTGGGGATAAACCATCACCTTGTCTAACACCTGTTTTAATTTCGAACTTCCTTGAAATTTCACCCATAAATTTAACTTTGGCCTTACTGTTTGTTAGCGTCTGTTTGATAATTTGAATTGTTTTCTTATCGACCCCAAATTCTTCCAATACTTTCAGTAATGTTTCTCTATCTACCGAGTCGTATGCTTTTTTGAAATCTACAAATACTATTGCAAATCTCTGGCCTCTTGAGATTCTGTAACGAATTAGTGTTTTCAGGTTAAATATTTGTTCAACACAGGATCTACCTTGTCTAAAACCTGCTTGATATTCACCTATTTTTTTATCCAGAACTGGCTCCACGATTTGAAGTAATTTCCTTGACAAAATTTTGTATCCTACTGGTAGTAGTGAGATCCCTCTATAATTATTAACATTCATCTTATCCCCCTTTTTGTGTAGTGGGTGTATCAGGGCACACTGCCAGTCTTCAGGAATTCTTTCTTCGTCCCAGATCTTCTTAAACATATGTTCCAAAACTTGTGGGAGGTTGGTATCCATTATTTTTAGGATTTCTGGTACTATGGAGTCTTCACCTGGGGCTTTATTGTTTTTTAGACTGTGTATTATGTGTTTTATTTCTTCAGCGTCTGGAGGTTTTGACTCGGTATTAGTATTTCGGTGGTTTTCAAAACTCATTTTATCTTTGGGTGGTTCACAATTTAGTAGATTCTCGAAATATTTTGCTAATATTTCACAATTAGTCTTGTTTGTCAAACCTAGCTTGTTCTCTTCATCTTTAAAACATAAATTTGGGGATTGGTATTTGGTTAGCTGTTTTCTAAAAGTTTTGTAGAAATCTCTAGAATTATTTCTTTTAAAGTCTTCCTCAATCTGTTCTAGGTTATCCTGAAATTGTCTTCTTTTTTTATTACGGAAAAGCTTAGCTGTTTCTCTTCTCTGGATTTTAAAATTGTCAAGATCTTGAGGATCTTTTGTGGAGTTCCATTTCTGCCACAATTTCTGTCTCTTCTCCAGGTTCTCATCACATTCATTGTCCCACCATGGATGTCTTCTTACTCTTTTCACGAGACAATTTTCTTTTGCTATTTCAACTATTTCGTTTTTGATCTCCTCCCATCCCGCTTCCTTATTTATTGTGGATATGCCATCGCTATCTTTGTGCAATGCTCTTTGAAACCGTTGTTTAATTTCTTCATTTTTTAAAGTTTCTGTGTTATATTTTGGAATTTTGTAAAAGGTTTTCTTCTCTTTTCGAAATGGGAGTGGTCTGAATTTAATCGTAGTCAAATAGTGGTCTGAATCAACATCAAGGCTTTTCAGCACTTTAGTGTTTTGAATTTCTTCTTGACAATGAAGTGAGATAGCCACATGGTCAATTTGGAATTCTCCGAGAAGTGGATTTGGTGATCTCCATGTTTTAGTTTTTCGGCTCAGCTTTTTGAAATGTGTTGTCATTATTTTCAAGTTGAAATGCCTACATACCTCTATAAGCCTTTCTCCATTTTTTGAGGTTCTTTTGTGACCTGGGAAGAGGCCTACTGTTCCATGGTATTTTTTCTCCCTTCCTATTTGTGCGTTAAAATCGCCTACTAACATTTTTATGTTCTTCTTTGAGCATCTATCCAGTTCCATTTCAAGTATCTCCCAAAATTCTTCAACTTTCTCCGGGTTATTTTTGTTGTCCTGGTTTATGGGTGCATGACAGTTGATTATAGAGTATCCTTTGTTTTTACATTTAATCTCAAGAATGGATAGTCTCTCAGAACTCGAGTAGAAGTTAGTAACTGAATCTAAAATTGAGTGATGTACCAGAAATGCTGTTCCCAGGTATGGCATTTGTTTCATTAAGATTTTACCTGGTTTTCCTTTCAATAAACGATAGTTTTCAAAATCTAAAGCAGTTTCATCTAAAAACCTTGTTTCTTGTAATGCACATATTAAAATTTCTTTCTGGTTCAGCTTTTCAATCAATAATTTCAATTTTCCTACTTTAATTAGAGAGTTTACATTTAGGGTTGCAAACATAGTTGCTTTCTTAAATTTCAGTGTTGAGGGCTGCATACATGTTGGTTGGGGTCCTCCAAAATCCTTTGACCCCTTTGCATTGTTTCTACGAACAACGGAGGATTTGCCATTCGGTCTACCTCTTGGAGTAGTGTCTATCTTTGACGACGTTCCCATCATGCTTTGCAGTAATTGTTGGATAATAAATTGGGGGATCGGGTTGCCCCGAATCCGAAATTAAAACCAAGGTAGTAAGCCCTGGAGTTAGCTCTTCCGCTCTCTCTGCCGTTGGGAAATTGTTCCTCTTCCGCTCAACAGCAAGAAATTTCTCTCTGGCGGGAAACACACTCAATTAGGTGTTCCACAAGGTTCAATATTAGGGCCCCTGCTTTTTCTGTATTATATTAATGATATGCCATGTCAGGTCCAGTCTGATACAATCCTCTATGCAGATGACTCAACAGCTGTAGTCTGCTGTAAAAATGAGGTAGACCTAATTCGTCATATTGAACAAACACCTGGGGAAGTGGAGGCATGGCTCAAAAACAATAACTTGACATTAAATTTTACAAAAACAGAATTTTTTCATTTCACCAGAAAACAATCTGCACAGTCTGTCTATAAGTGAAATAAGGTATATGGACAAAAAAAATTAGAGACTGCAGACTGTGTCAAATTCCTTGGCATATTAGTCAATGAAAACCTGTTATGGAGTCACCATGTGGACAACATACTGGGTCGACTGAATAGCCTTGTACATATTATGAATATCTTGTATAGTATTACCGATTTAGCTGTAAGAAAAACTGTATATAATTCATATTTTGTTTCAGTCATTAGGTATAGTATAATTTTCTGGGGGTCTGAAAAAACAAATTTACTTACAGCCTTTAGACTACAAAAAAGAATCATCCAAGCAATGTTGGGAGCAAAACCAAAGCAACATTGTAAACCTTTATTTGTAAAACTAGATCTAATGAGCATTCCAAGCATATACATCTATGAAACTCTCACTTTCACGAAAAGAAACCCACAACTTTTTGAGGGCTACTTCTTCTTGCATCAGTATGATACTAGATAGAGAATGAGCTTCATGTTACCTACCCACTGTTTAAAATCATATGAAAAAAAACCCATACTATATGGGCATGAAATTTGTAAATAAAATATGTAAAGATATGGATGATGCAAATGTAAAAGGTACCAAAAGAGACCTGGAGAAAATACGTGAAAGATAAATGTTACTATAGTGTAGAAGATTTTGTCAATGGCAACAATGCATTTTAATTGTAATTAAAATACCTCTTTGAAGATGTTACACAATATATATTATTAGTTTATTGTCTATTTTTAGTATTATTACATATAGTGTAAAACTGACAAGTCACCTATGTCATAATCTTTGATTGTATAAGGCATGTTATGTGATGATAAAAATTGAATTGAACTGAAAATCAAAAGACTGGGCAAAATGTAAATGCTATGTATCAGGAATACTGCAAGCATATGCACCTGAGAATTTTGTTAACAATACTCACAAATGTCCTGTTAATATGGAAAAGCTACTATAAAACAAATAGTGACACTTCAGCAATGGTTTAAGTGTGATGCAGAAGTGGCAAATACTATTACAAAATTTACTAGCAAAATAATTTGCTTAGCTCATTTAGACATGCTCTGAAACAAGTGAAATTTGGGGCAATGGGTGCATAACTATCATATCAGTATGCAGCAACCCCACATGTTGCTCAAAGGTTTCCTCCTCCTACCCCCCCCCCCCCCCCCCCCCCCTTTCCATATTGAACGTGACAACAAGAAAGACATCAGCACACAATCTGCGAAGTTGCAAAAGCTTTTTGTGGATTTGAGCAATGATTTGAAGAAAATTTTTTGCCTGAACATATTACACACAGCCAATTCTTATCCATGCTCAGCAGACAGCATGAAAATCTTAAGAATTTGTTGGGCACAATTGTGTCAGGAAATCAAACTCTGAACTTGTTAATTGAAAAACTGTATGATTTCTCAATGATATCTAGTAACAGTGGAATCACCTGTGTTTGTTGGCCAAATTGATCCTAAGAATAAAATTTAGTGAAGTAAAGGCAATGATAGTGAAAAATCAAAGTAGAATATTGGAAGTTCTGAATCATAAATGTGGACAGGTACTGGTAGGCTATTGGTTGTAGAGTACCTTAGAAGAGAGTCAGGCCAGCAACCATCAGACTAATAAAAATGTTTTACCTGTCTCATGTTTAGGGTACTTCAGTCAGTAATTATGTTGAAGTGGACAGATTGTACTGTAACAGTGGCACATCAGATCACATTACCATGATAATATTGTGTGTCATACACAAAATTTGTTATTCCTGGAAAAATTTTACCTTGGGAGTGAGATGTAAGCTCTTGAAGGAGCTGTGAAAATTCAAATATTGAATTAAAAGACTTACTGTATGTTTCTTAGGCTGTGTGTGTGTGTGGGGGGGGGGGGGGGGGGGGGTGTGCAAAATTTTGGCTCAATTCTTTCTGGTTCCAGAACTAGGGCCACCCATACCAAATCATGACGTGCACGGGGTGAACAATTTGGCCAACTTTGGTATAGCTTTGCGCATCTGTTATGACATCTATCACCTTGAACTTTTGTACACTAGTACAACTTTTAGGGCTGAATGCAGCTATAGCACTCAAATTGCTCAGAAATTACTATCCCTTATGCTACTTGGTCCGAAAGTGCCTTGTAAAATGTATTGCGAAATATTTAAGTCATACTTTGAGCATCTTTTACTATAAGGGAAAAGCAGCTATGACCTTGACTTTTTAGCTGCTAGCCAATAACCAGGCGCCCACTATACAACAACAGTATTAGCATTTATGAGTATATAGTTCTGATTTTATTGACCCTTGTCTCAAGTGTCAGATTGAAAATTGCAAATTTACAGCATTTTTCAGGATTAGTTTTTAATATGGCTACCATCTCTGATCTTTCTTTAACTGACACCACTGGAAAGAGTTCAAATTTTGCTACAAGGAACATTTTAAAGTAAAATGGTAATTTTCCTTATAAGGTTTTTAAACTAGCTTCAAAGATACCTTAGTTTTTACACATACCGCATGCTTGACAGAATAGCTTTAATGAATGGCATACAAAAATGAGCAAATAAACAACATTGCTGTGCACATAACAAATTTCATGGATCTAAAATTCTCTTCATGTTCTTCACCATGTCTGGTGGCCAAGTGTATCTCCGACCCATGGAATTGGCACTTGGAGCTAGCAAAATGCTCTGGGATTCAGCAGGTGTCTTTCCTTAGGGGTCAATGAAACAGATTAGTTGGACCATGTGGATGCATGAAACTGACAAAGGCATCTTGTTCTTCCAATGATGTATCACAGATATTTCCAATCCACCAATTGTGGTCATAAATGCAGGCTATGTATTGCCCAGATTGGATGCTGTCAACTGGAACACTCTAGAAGTATACTTTATCAACACTTGCAATAAATGACACTGTTATTGGAAACTCTGCTAATTTGTAACTATTTTTCATTGATTGGTCTGAAGCAGTGGTTTTCTCTGGTCCCTGCAACCATGCAACCATTTTCAAATCTCCTTTCCTACAAAATTCTTGCAGCATTAATTTCTTCCTTTGTGATAAAAAGGAATTTGATTGTGTGAACTTTTTCATCACAAAATCTGAGTAGAACACTTGGTG
The DNA here is from genome assembly GCF_021461385.2 of Schistocerca piceifrons. Taxonomy (NCBI): domain Eukaryota; kingdom Metazoa; phylum Arthropoda; class Insecta; order Orthoptera; family Acrididae; genus Schistocerca; species Schistocerca piceifrons. The sequence goes on along the minus strand of NC_060138.1, from coordinate 328,860,434 downwards.
TTAGAATTTGATCCAAAGTTGGCCATTGGGACTTGCTCTTGCTGCTAATCACTTTGTTCTGCCCTCAATACCACCACATGGAGACTTTACATGGCTTGTGGTGAAGAAGTTCCATTAGGCACCAATGCTAAAGTCATTGTAATGCTGATATAGATTCATGAAGTTCTTGAAATTTTTGTATTGGGCATCTGATACATCACTGCAACAGCTGATGAGCTTCAGCATTGGAAAGTGGGTTCACAGCTGATCAATCAGCTTGGAGCAGAAAACATGAACTGCAACTGTATCACGTCACAAGCAACCACTGATTATGCAGAAGCTAAGAGACTCAGTCTTGCCAGGCAAAGTCTTGTAATATATAAGAAAGGAATGTAATGTAGCCTGACTATTTTCCCAATGGAAGCCTTGTACTGCATCCTGCGCAATAAATGAACAATTTTCTGCCAAATCCATCAGAACAACCAGTTTTCCACTTTCCAAATTTTCTTCAGTTTCTCTTAAGTAGTTACTTTGATGCTTTGCTGTATAATGATGGGGGTGAGAGATTCACAATTTTGACTGCTTTGTCTCCAGGGTATCTTGGTCAATGTGTATCCATTCCTTGTATTCAATTGCTTCATCAATGTTGTTCCCTTCAAATGCAGCTTCTACAAATCTTCCCAAGACTTCTAATTCAGGGCATTGGTCACATCGTTGGAGCATGCAATCTTTTGAATCAATATTGCAAACCTTTTTGGCTAACTCTTTTAGTCATCCTTAAGTGGAGTTGTTGCTAGCATCAACTTGACATTTTGATGAGCTGTACAAACACAAAGTGAAAGTGTTACTGCTGAACAACTGCAATGCACCACTGTGGCTGGAGCCCACAAAATTTGGAAAAGCCAACTTTTGGTAAATTTTGTCTGCAATATTCTTAATAGGCTTCTTTCAAGTTACAAAGCAGCAGACATTTCTGCATATGAACTTCTGGGCCAGGTGGTGTCCTTATGGCAACAAAATCCTTTTTCCCAGGGCAGATTTGGCTGACTTCATCACTGTCTTAGAATTTTGCTACACTTTCCTTAATATCTTCTTGCAGAGTCTTTCCTCACTTTGGATCTTGTTTTGCTAATGCCTTTCTCTTCCTTCAGCTTTCTGTCAGCTTTAACCATTCACTCACACATGTAGAATTCTTCCATTTTTTAAATACTTTAACTGCTAGGGGCCAAAGTTAAAATCTGAATTTACTCACCAGCTTTGGACAACTCCACCATTGCTTTAATTCATTGATAAGCACTTTTTACAAAGAGAAGTTGTGGCATTTTTGATCTGGTTGCAGTTCTATGACATCTGCTTTAAGTCACATAACCCCCCCCCCCCCCCTCCCCCTCAATTTCAGCAGTTTTTGTAGCCACAACCATTTGAACTTGCCTTATCTTTCATTTTGCGTATCCACTAGTATCCACGTTTGAAATGCGCTGAAATTTTAGTGGCGACACACCAATTGCTGCCAAGCTAGAGTTCATGCTGTCTGAAGCAACTGTAGCATCATCATCATCAGACTCTGATGATGGCAATGGGTTGGCCTTTTTTTGCATTGATGTCAACTCTACAAGCAGGGCAAAGTTTCTGTCCAGACTTAACATCAACTGTTGTAAGTCATTTCAAAAAGCGGGCTGTTGCCACATCAATAGGACACAGACCTTTGTTGAACACATGATTCTTCTTTTGAAATGGATTGAAGCACAATTTCTGCATATATTGAAACCTGGCCGACAGTTCTGCTTCATGATGTAAACGTAGTTTGGCGTCAAAATCAAGCTGAAATTCGACTTGTCAAATCAGCAAGTTCCGATCCTCCTCAGAGACGTCACTAATTGATTTCAGAAGGTGTTTGTCCTTGGTGAACTCAGTTAAATGACACACAGACTTGTTGATTTGTCCAATAGTGCACTTCTCTAGGTCCATATTTCCATTGTTTGAAGCCGTAGGTTGTAACTTCAGCAATGCTTCAGCAGTGGATTGAAGGAATCAACCAAGCTGCAAGGTAAACATTCACAGGTAATAACCACAAATGATACAATGATTGTCAATTTGCATACAAACATGAGTGATACCCAAATCAAATTACATCTTATATAGTGTGAATGTATAAAATGAGAATGCTGGAGAAAATTCCATAACATTACAGAAAATTCAAGAAGTTTCTATTGCCTTGCTATAACACTGTTGTACCTTCATACAAGTTTCTGGAATCCATGCTTTGTGTTATAAAACAATCATACCTGCATATAAAATATCCAGGAATTTCTGGAACCCCTACCCTGTTATAAAATAGTCATACCTGCATATCTAATTTCCAGAAGCTTCTGGAACCCATTATGAAACAGTTGTACCTGCACATCAGAGGAACAAAAGTATCATGCTGTAAATAATTTGTACTGACAAATCACATCACAGGTGCCTTGATATTCTCCAACATAACAGCTACCAACACGGTAATACATGCAGTAAGCGTAGCATCTTAGATTTCTTTTGAAGTATTTTAAATGCCTTATACAGAAAATTACCATTCTACTTTTTCAAACGTGCTCTTTTTAGTGGTGTCAATAAAAGGAAGATCAGAGTTGATAGCAATATAGAAAACTGATCCTGAAAAGTGCTAGACATCTGCAATTTTCAGTTTGACACTTGAGACAAGTGTCAAAATCAGAACTATGTATTCACAAATGCTAATACTGGTGTAGTATAGTTAGCATGTGGTTGCTGGTCAACAACCCAAAAATCAAGGTTCCAGCTGCCTTTACCGTATAGTAAAGGATGGTTAAAGTAGGGCTTGACACTCTTGCGATAAATTTTACAAGGCACTTTCAGACCAAGTAGCATAATGGATAGACATTTCTAAGGAATTTGAATGCCTTAGCTGCATTCAGCAACAAAAGTTTTACAAGGATACAGAAATTCAGAGTGATAGGTATCACAGAAGATGCACAAAATTATAACAAAGTCAACCAAATTCTTTACACCATACACTTTGTGACTTGGTATGGGTCCACTAAGGCGACTTTAGCTCTGGAACCATTACAACAACTGAGCCAAAATTTTGCATATTGACTTAACACATACATATTTATACAAAAAAATGTTTTGTACAGAATCTGAGATGATCAAGAGGAAACCATTTTTCATTCTACGGCACTTGACATGGAATGACATTTGTTTTGGGTACAAGCAGCTGCACAGAAAGGTTTTTGCAAAAGATTTGATTGCAAAAGAGAAAATTGAAGACAAAGGTACTAGGTAAACGAAGAGCATTCGTCTCTATGTACTTGACTTGCTTATCATTAAACAAATGGAAACTATTGAAATGGATGACACAATTTCAGAGACTTTACTGGTGTCAAACAGATATGATTTTATGTACAGAGACTGAAGCAATTGTGTCATTTCATTTGTTTAAGTACCTGTACCTGGATTTCAGGCTAGCTCGCCATTTATATTCAATGCTGAGGTGTTATTCCAGAACATGGAGTGTCTCAGCAATTCTGTTTGTGTGTAAGGGGGAATTTAAAAAAGTAGACTGAGGCGGCAGTTAAAATTTGGACTGAGGAGAGTGGCATACCAGGGTATTCTGTACAGTTCTGAGAACTGCTGTGCCAGGGTGACTTGTGGCTGAAGCACCTGGCTAGTAAGCAGAACACCCTGGTTCAATTCCCAGACTTGGTACACATTTTCACTCACTGCTTCAGTCTACACACATACAGCCTATTCAAGTAAATTTTGTGACGTCATCAGATATGTTGCAAATATATCATGAGAGACTTGGTCATCAGTACAAAGAATGTATGAAAAGTGTGTTTAAGCAAATGAACATCAATGTGGATGGCTGCAAAGAATATTTTTTGATTGACATGTTCCTAGCAAAAATGTATTGATTATCGTTCAAGCACTGAATAAATTGAACTATTCAAAGATGACTTTAGCAAATTTTTGTAGAATTTTCTTTTTGAAACAGAAGAGAAGTTAGCACTGTTCTGTAATAATTATTGAATGCAGCCAAATATATAGTCTTATAATCAAACAGTTGTGATGCTGTGGTGAGAGAAACTTCAACAACAAGAAAGTTTCAGAATACTGATAACCAGAGACACACAGCATTTTACTACTACACCCTACACACTGCAGCAACATGGCGTTGAACCCAAGCAAATCAGCAAACTGTGGGCAAAAGCATGTCATGCTGCCACAAACCCTTTGAACCATTATGGGAAGCCTTCTGTTGAGAATAAATCATCTTATGATTGTGGTATGAACAGCCAATAGGCAACTGGAATCACCTTATAGTCTTTGAAACAGAATGTTATGTGCACTTTAATAAGAAATTTCATTCAAAGTTGACACCCAGGCTTTGTCTGGACGTTTGGTTGAATATATGTGATGTGTCTTTAGAATCTTCCAGCTCAGATGAAGGTTGTCCTGAGGTAAAAGACAAAGCTTTTCACAAGCTGCACATCAGTGTTACTGAATTTAAAATTCAGTGGAATATTTATAACACAAATTTTAGTAAAAATTAACAAGATTCCACTTTTTAAGGCCACAAATTATCCCGAGTCTCTTTTTTGTATTCTGAAGACGTTTATACTCTGAGTAGCATTTCCGATAAAATGATTCTATGTGAAGCAATGAATGGAACTGAACAGGAAGTCAGTACCACTGTCTCTTTACTTCTTGTAGCCTTTAATTTCCTCAGAGCATAGCAGACTATTTAGAGTCTAACACATCATTACACGTATCTACCATTTCACTTCAAGGCCTGCTGAACTTATATAACTACAAATTTTGTGGCACTAGTTTTTCTACAGTTTTCTCTTTTGATCCAACCCGAAAGTGTTGACATAGATTTTTCTGCTGCTCACTGCAAACTTTTGAAGCTGTATTCAGAGGGTAATAAACCATCATCAACAAAAATACAATACAGCAGTTGCCTACAATGTTACTGTGGTGAGGGAAAAAAAAAAAAAAAAAAAAAAAAAAAGACGTCACCGATACAAATCAGAAAGAGTAATGGATCCAGAATCGTACCCTGGGGAACTCCGTGTTTTATTCGTAACAACTGAAAATAAATTATTGTTTGCGATCCCATTCCGAAATTTTCTGAATACATTTTTGAGCGTATTTGTGTGTATGAACAAGCTGGCTCCTCACTATGCAAGGAATCTCAGAGGAAACAATGTTTTCATTCTATTATCGAATACTGATTTTCATTCTGTTATCGGATACCGATATTGTTTTCGAAATATTACTGGCTAGAAACCTGAAGTTCCGTTTGTAATTTATCGCACGCCGATGCTGTGGCAACTTTCTCCGCTGCTGATTGGCTAACATTCCGTGCAGGTCAAACCGGTCTCCCGTACTGAGTCATGAGCGCCTTGCCCTTTCGCCTAGCTATGAGCTCTGCCAAGGGGCGTTGCGGCTAGCAGTTCGAATTAATGTTCGCTTTAGCTTGCGTGCAGATGCTCAGCTTTCAGGATGGGGGATAAGAGTACAGTACAAAAGCAGTACGGTAACTGTTTATGCGACTGCTCTACCGTAAGGCATCAGTCATGCTGAAATCGACGTGAAATCAGTAACTGATTAACTGCTAACTATCTGAGAAAATGCGAGGTTGTTCTACATCGATCTTTCGTCTTCCTTAATGTTTCCAAGCAAGTCGCCAGTATCTTATACTGCTCCGATATTAAACCTAAAATTTATAAGCGTTCCAAGTGCGGTAGGCATTTCACCGAGGCAAAAAATTTTTCGATGAAAACTACCGCACTACTTGATGAGGGCTCTCCGAGATAATACCGCACCCCTGTATCAACAGCGACAACTCAAAAACGCACTAGTTGAGAAAACTCCAATTAATGTAACAAAACGACTACCGAAACAGTATAAGCTCAAGTAAGTATCGATGCCATTTGGCAATAAGTAAAATTTTTCTTGCACATTAAAGCATTTCACGCGTATTTTTCAGTGACAAACTAAAGATGACGCTTTCGATTTTGTCACTTTTCTTGCTGGGATGCGATATGTGACACGCATAATTTATGTTTCAGAAGAGTCGTGTCGTGAACAGTATAGAAATAACAAAATCATCATCTTCGTCCACACTGTCTTCCACTTCCAGGTAGCGCTCTCTTTTTGTAGGATTCAACCACAATTGGCTCCATTTACACGTCAACAATTTAATGTGAGCTGTCAGCTAATAGAAAGCAAACAAATTCCGACGGAGTGTAATTAGCCATATTGATGAAGCAAAATTATCTATTATCACGAGGATTGGCTTGGACATCATGTGATGAAAACAGATGGTTGTAAGCTATTACAGAGCCGTCATTGGCTGAACTGTCGCATACTAAGGTATTTACAATCAGCATGCGCTATTTTATGAATTGCCATAGACGAAAACAGAAAAAAGCGGCTAAACCATGAGGCTTTCCAATCAGTAGGTGCAATGCTACGAACTGAAATGATAGCTACCCAGCAGAGAACTGTAGCATACGATGATACATCTAAACCTAAACACCACCTCCTGGTACACTAATTAGCCCATTTACGTAGGCCCTAACATGCAAAATATTTTACAGTAATTTCCTAATCACTGTTACAAGGAATTGTAAATAGGAATAGTATAAGTTCGTCCGTACTTAGTAAATGACCGTGCTAATGTCAACAGTTGCATTGTGTTTTGCATACAAGTTTATGAAAAATTACATTAGTATTAACATAAAAATGGCTATTTAAGTTTAGAGCGTGCACTTCAACAGACATCACAAACACAATTTCATACGACAAGGTGAATAAATTCTGAAAATTTTCAAGACGAATTTTCTGTTGCACGGACAGAACTGTCATTCCCAGTACCATTTAAAGCTGACCACGTGCATGGCCTACAAACTAGGCAGCATGACCTCAAACTGTCAGATACAGTATTGACTGCTCCACTTCCGGCGAAGGTTTTTGTGCTGCTGCTGTTTTAGAGCTCAGTGTTCGACCTCAAACAAATTTTCAGTTTGGATCTAACAGCATTTAATATTTTCTTGATGTCATGAGGCAACACGACGTTTTTACTGCTTATGGATAGTGGTAACGACAGATTCTGTTCTAAATTAGAAGTGGTCGAACCAATCACAAAGCTGGATTGTCATGTATGAATTTGGAGTGAATGACGATTCTTAGACCAAATCAGATTTAAGATTATTTCGTTACTTCTGACATTGAACAAAACGTAAAAGAAAAATTACGCGAGCATTGAACACTTGACTCTGGCATTTATAGAATAATAGCCACGCATTTGATTACAAAAGTACTAATTATCGATGAATCTTCACTTTGAACTTCAGAGTTCAATTCATACATGCCACTAGATTATTTCAAAAATGTAGATAAATAAGGAACAAAAACGTCAAACTACTAGAATACAGCAACGGTACTCACATATCAAGCCTGGTACAACAAATCCAAGAGGCGAGTATTTCACAGCAGGACTTCACTATGTGATACGGCCCACAGCACATCCACATGCACAGCTTCTCACAGCTGTTGGCCATCACGTAATGCTGCAGCTAGATCACTTGTGGCCTGGCAAACAGGTTCATTTTCGAAAAGCCATTGTGACGAGTATTAGAAGACTACTTCCTTGCCCAGGAAACAAGGAACATTCTTTGCAGCTATAGGTGTTCCCTGAATAAACAGAGAAAACAAAACTGTTATTCTGTGTTCTTGGTAGTGCTCATCTGGAAACTGCAAATGCGTATTTCGTTTAGAGGTTAAAAGCCTTCGATTGTAATAGTAAAGAAAACAAAGTGTATAGGTAGGAATAACCAAGTTTTGGCATCCCGCCCGCGAATTAAGACTGACGCGCAATAATTTTACGGCTGATTTCGCCAGAACCCGCTTTCGGCCATCGTGGCCCCGAAAAAGATATATGGCACTACTGAGGAGTTAACCGGGACCATTTGTAAATTAAAAGAAACGTAGTTTGTCGTAAACGGACAGCACAGATAGGTTGTCGGTAGTAAACAGACAATCCTGTTTGCTCCAAGAAAAATCTGACGACCATGCACGGTTCAATGTTACTTACAGTACCCTGCTGCACAATTCATTTTAAAAATCTTTTCCAGAGATGGATCAGAGTAGAACTTAGGTTTCATTCGTTTACGATGTTCTGCAGCTAAGGTAATGTGTACCAGCGGTATCATGCGCCAGGCATGAACAGCACCATTACTGCATTTCATAGAACTGGCACTTTGATGCCAGCACGTACCATAACGTATACGGCTTTTATCCTCCATTAATATGTTTCTTTGCAACAGTGGTTAGTAAAGTTTCTTGGTGATAGATCACGGTAAGTGATATTTGGGAGAGATGAAATGATAATTGAACAGTCGAAAATAATTATGACAAAAATAAACATTTAGTGGCATCCTTTTGGATTGAATTGATGTCAAGTTTCCATTTATTTTTTCTTCATCTCTGAAGGTTAGCTGCCTATGCAGAGGCCGATACGCATGCCAATACCATCACATCATCAACGGGATTCACGTCCTCGTCGTCCTTTATCTACCTCCACACCAAAATCTTATCCTTGTTGTGAAACACATTGATTTTACTCTCAGCTGTCAAAAAACTCTTGACTCACAACAGTACTTTTACGCAATGTCTCTTTGGAGGATAGTAAGCTTTTAACGTAATAAATGCGTGGACACTTGCGTGGTGCCTTGTAACTGCATTCTGTACGTTTGAGTACTACTCCGACAACTCTAGATGACAAATCTGAGCTCTGTTATTCCGCTAAATGTGGCGTAATTACAGACCAAGCCGTACTTGCTACTTTTTAATGGAGATTTAATATTCTGATCCGTGAAATTTAATTTTGCTTGCTGTGAGCCGGACAACATTTCCTAGTGACAACAGAGATTTTCAGTACGTCGTTAATCCAATCGTCGTCTTCGAGCGCTATTGCTTTTCTGGAACAGACTGAACATTAGTAGATGAAACTGATCAAACGCAGTGTTCTATCCAGTGTCACTGGTGCATTTCTTACATCAAAAGGTTGTGCAGAGCAGTGATTTCCGTTTTGGATATCTCCAGCATGCTGGGTTTGAAAAAGGTCTGCAACTTTTGTGTTCTTACAATAACTGTGGGGGAAACGCTTTAAGTTTGCTTAGGAAGTTTTTTTATTTATTTATGGCTAGTTTCGGTCGGCTTGCCCATTAACAAATCATCCTGAAGAACAAAATATAGTGGATGTTAGGGTACATAGCACTGAAGGTTTAACAAAATTCCAAATTATTCTAAGGCGGATAACATACTGTGTATATAAGCGGTACTTAACAACTGGGCGTACAAGTTACTGGCCAAAAAACGCACAAACTTTGCAAAATACAGTGTAGCGTCCACACATGAACATCACTGTATGTCGAAACGTAAAATGATGTTAAGTGGTAACTACAGCAACCACGAAAGCGAGGCTAGTGGCGACACGTGTGAAAGTATTGGAGCTTTTTTTTTTAATAAAAATACAGTTTACACAAATCATTTGTAAAATACAATCTTAACAAGTTCTGAACCATCTACATTAATAAAACGTTATAAAATACATCAGGTACTATGACGCCACACACGGCATATTGAGACTACTACAAAGGGAAACAAGGGAAGGACGTATGGCAGATCAACTACAACACATTACAACAAAATGTAACGTGGTATAAGGCGTCTATATAGCGCGGACGTGGTGACTCGTTTTGTACAAAATGGCGTGGTTGTAGTTATGTTCTTCCTGTACATCAAATATAAACATAACAAACCATCCTAAATACAGACACTAAAGTATAAATTGACAAGTAAGGTAAAACAAGGGTTATATGAGACATTGTACAATGTGGTCTGTACGTTTGTATACTGTACAAGGGTTACCACAACCCTTCCTTTAACATTTTATGTTTTAATGTCTGTGTTTAGGTTGATTTACTATTCCGTTTATATTTGATGTGCAGGAGCAAAATGCTACCACGATACCACCACGTCTTCTTGCATAATGTGGGTCATTACACCCGCATGTACAGAGACATATTAAGGTTACAAAAGTCATGGGATACCTCCCAATGTCGAGTCTGACCTTTTGCCCGATGTAGTGCAGCAACTCTACGTGGCACGGACTCGACATCTTACTGACGTCCCCTGCAGAAATACTGTGCCACGTTGCCTCTACAGCCGTCCATGATCTACATCTACATCTACGTCCATACTCCGCAAGCCACCTGACAGTGTGTGGCGGAGGGTACCTTCAGTACCTCTATCGGTTCTCCCTTCTATTCCAGTCTCGTATTGTTCGTGGAAAGAAGGACTGTCGGTATGCCTCTGTGTGGGCTCTAATCTCTCTGGTTTTATCCTCATGGTCTCTTCGCGAGATATACGTAGGAGGGAGCAATATACTGCTTGACTCTTCGGTGAAGGTATGTTCTCGAAACTTCAATAAAAGCCCGTACCGAGCTACTGAGCGTCTCTCCTGCAGAGTCTTCCACTGGAGTTTATCTATCATCTCCGTAACGCTTTCGCGATTACTAAATGATCCTGTAACGAAGCGCGCTGCTCTCCGTTGGATCTTCTCTATCTCTTCTATCAACCCTATCTGGTACGGATCCCACACTGCTGAGCAGTATTCAAGCAGTGGGCGAACAAGCGTACTGTAACCTACTTCCTTTGTTTTCGGATTGCATTTCCTTAGGATTCTTCCAATGAATCTCAGTCTGGCATCTGCTTTACCGACGATCAACATTATATGATCATTCCATTTTAAATCACTCCTAATGCGTACTCCCAGATAATTTATGGTATTAACTGCTTCCAGTTGCTGACCTGCTATTTTGTAGCTAAATGATAAAGGATCTATCTTTCTGTATATTCGCAGCACATTACACTTGTCTACATTGAGATTCAATTGCCATTCCCTGCACCATGCGTCAATTCGCTGCAGATCCTCCTGCATTTCAATACAATTTTCCATTGTTACAACCTCTCGGTACACCACAGCATCATCTGCAAAAAGCCTCAGTGAACTTCCGATGTCATCCACCAGGTCATTTATGTATATTGTGAATAGCAACGGTCCTATGACACTCCCCTGCGGCACACCTGAAATCACTCTTACTTCGGAAGACTTCTCTCCATTGAGAATAACATGCTGCGTCCTGTTATCTAGGAACTCCTCAATCCAATCACACAATTGGTCTGATAGTCCATATGCTCTTACTTTGTTCATTAAACGACTGTGGGGAACTGTATCGAACGCCTTGCGGAAGTCAAGAAACACGGCATCTACCTGTGAACCCGTGTCTATGGCCCTCTGAGTCTCGTGGACGAATAGCGCGAGCTGGGTTTCACATGACCGTCTTTTTCGAAACCCATGCTGATTCCTACAGAGTAGATTTCTAGTCTCCAGAAAAGTCATTATACTCGAACACAATACGTGTTCCAAAATTCTGCAACTGATCGACGTTAGAGATATAGGTCTATAGTTCTGCACATCTGTTCGACGTCCCTTCTTGAAAACGGGGATGACCTGTGCCCTTTTCCAATCCTTTGGAACGCTACGCTCTTCTAGAGACCTACGGTACACCGCTGCAAGAAGGGGGGCAAGTTCCTTCGCGTACTCTGTGTAAAATTGAACTGGTATCCCATCAGGTCCAGAGGCCTTTCCTCTTTTGAGGAATTTTAATTGTTTCTCTATCCCTCTGTCGTCTATTTCGATATCTACCATTTTGTCATCTGTGCGACAATCTAGAGAAGGAACTACAGTGCAATCTTCCTCTGTGAAACAACTTTGGAAAAAGACATTTAGTATTTCGGCCTTTAGTCTGTCATCCTCTGTTTCAGTACCATTTTGGTCACAGAGTGTCTGGACATTTTGTTTTGATCCACTTACCGCTTTGACATAAGACCAAAATTTCTTAGGATTTTCTGCCAAGTCAGTACATAGAACTTTACTTTCGAATTCATTGAACGCCTCTCGCATAGCCCTCCTCACACTACATTTCGCTTCGCGTAATTTTTGTTTGTCTGCAAGGCTTTGGCTATGTTTATGTTTGCTGTGAAGTTCCCTTTGCTTCCGCAGCAGTTTTCTAACTCGGTTGTTGTACCACGGTGGCTCATTCCCATCTCTTACGATCTTGCTTGGCACATACTCATCTAACGCATAATGTACGACGGTTTTGAACTTCGTCCACTGATCCTCAACACTATCTGTACTTGAGACAAAACTTTTGTGTTGAGCCAACAGGTACTCTGAAATCTGCTTTTTGTCACTTTTTCTAAACAGAAAAATCTTCCTACCCTTTTTAATATTCCTATTTACGGCTGAAATCATCGATGCCGTAACCGCTTTATGATCGCTGATTCCCTGTTCTGCGTTAACTTTTTCAAATAGTTCGGGTCTGTTTGTCACCAGAAGGTCTAATATGTTATCCCCACGAGTCGGTTCTCTGTTTAACTGCTCAAGGTAGTTTTCAGATAAAGCACTTAAAAAAATTTCACAGGATTCTTTGTCCCTGCCACCCGTTATGAACGTTTGAATCTCCCAGTCTATATCTGGCAAATTAAAATCTCCACCCAGAACTGTAACATGGTGGGGAAATCTACTCGAAATATTTTCCAAATTATCCTTCAGGTGCTCAGCCACAACAGCTGTTGAGCCAGGGGCCCTATAGAGACATCCAATTACCATGTCTGAGCCTGCTTTAACCGTGACCTTCACCCAAATCATTTCACATTTCGGATCTCCGTCAATTTCCTTCGATACTATTGCACTTCTTATCGCTATAAACACGCCTCCCCCTTCACTGTTCAGCCTGTCTCTACGGTATACATTCCAATCTGAGTTTAGGATTTCATTACTGTTTACGTCTGGTTTCAGCCAACTTTCTGTCCCTAGTACTATATGGGCATTGTGACCGTTTATTAATGAGAGCAGTTCTGGGACCTTTCTATAGACGCTCCTGCAGTTTACTATTAGCACATTAATATTGTTATTCCCTGTTGCATTTTGCCTACTCCTACCTTGCCGCGTCTCAGGAGGCGTCTTGTCGGGCCTAGGGAGGGGATTCTCTAACCTAAAAAACCCCCATGTGCACTCCACACGTACTCCGCTACCCTTGTAGCCGCTTCCGGCGTGTAGTGCACGCCTGACCTATTCAGGGGGACCCTACATTTCTCCACCCGATAGCGGAGGTCGATAAATTTGCACCCCAGATCTCCGCAGAATCGTCTGAGTCTCTGGTTTAAGCCTTCCACTCGGCTCCAAACCAGAGGACCGCGATCGGTTCTGGGAACGATACTGCAAATTGTTAGCTCTGATTCCACCCCGCGAGCGAGGCTTTCCGCCTTCACCAATTCCGCCAACCGCCTGTACGAACTGAGGATGACCTCTGAACCCAGACGGCAGGAGTCATTGGTGCCGACATGAGCAACAATTTGCAGTCGGGTGCACCCAGTGCTCTCTATCGCCGCCGGTAGGGCCTCCTCCACATCTCGGATGAGACCCCCCGGCAAGCAGACAGAGTGAACACTGGCCTTCTTCCCCGACCTTCCCGCTATTTCCCTAAGAGGCTCCATCACCCGCCTAACGTTGGAGCTCCCAATAACTAATAAACCCCTCCCCCCCTGTGCCTGCTCGGACCTTGCTGAAGGAGCAGCCACATGTCCACTCACAGGCAGAGCGGGCGATGCCACACGGCCAGCCTCCACATTGACCCTCCGCCTCGTGCGCCGCGAACGCCGCTGAACCCGCCACTCCCCTTGGGGAGAGGGTGGCCAGTGCACGATTTTGTCCACGAACTGAGCTCTCGATTATGTCCCGTGAATATTCGGTGGAATACATGTCGGGCTATCTGTGTGGCCAAATCATTTTCTCGAATTGTGCTGAATGTTCTTCAAACCAATCGTGACATGGTACTTAGTCACCCATGAAAATTCCATCGTTGAGACGATGAACTCCACGAATGGCTACAAATGGTCTCCAAGTAGCCAAACAACTATTTCCGGTCAATGATCGATTCAGTTGGACCAGAGGACCCAGTCCATTCCACGTGAACACAGCCCACAGCATTACGGAGCCACCACCAGCTTATACAGTTCCTTGTTAACAACTTTGTCCATGGCTTCGTGGAGTCCGCACCACACACTAACCCTACCATCAGCTCTTAGCAAACTGAAATAGGGGCTCAGGGCGAAGCCAATATGGTTACGAGCCCAGGAGAGGCGCTGCTGGCGATGTTGTGCTGTTAGCAACTGTACTCTCCTCAGTCGTCTGCTGCCATAGCCCATTAACGCCAAATTTTGCTGCCCTGTCCTAAAATACGTTCGTCGTACTTCCCACATTGATTTTAGTTTTTAGATGCATTATTGCTTGTCTGTTAGTAGTGACAACTCTACGCGAACGCGGTTGCTCTCGGTCATTCAGTTAAAGCCTTCGGCGAGTGCGTTGTCCGTGGTGAAAGGTAATACCTGAAATTTGGTATTCTCGGCTCATACTTTTCACTGTGGATCTTGAAAATTTAATTCCCTAACGATTTACTTGTGTGTGAGATTGTGATTTTTTAGTGTCTGCGTAATGTGATGAATGTTCTGTGTGTGTCTGGTACTTGCCTGAGGTCAGCGAGTGATAAACATGAATCACATGCCTACAAAACAAAGCGCTGCCCCTTTTAAAAAATGGTTCAAATGGCTCTGAGCACTATGGGACATAACTTCTGAGGTCATCAGTCCCCTAGAACTTAGAACTACTTAAACCTAACGAACCTAAGGACAGCACACACATCCATGCCCGAGGCAGAATTCGAACCTGCGACCGTAGCGATCGCGCGGTTCCAGCCTGAAGCGCCTAGAAGCGCTCGGCCACCGTAGCCGGCTGCCCCTTTTATACCTTGTCCATACGATATTACCGCCAGCTGTATACGTGCGTATCGCTGTCCCATTACTTCTGTCACCTGTGTGTGTGTGTGTGTGTGTGTGTGTGTGTGTGTGTGTGTGTCATGCTACATTTTTTGTACTTTGTGTTTTAGTTGATCTGGCATATATCCTTTCCTTGTTTCGCTTTGTAATAGTTACAGAGTCTGCCGAGTGTGGCGTCATAACATTTTATTAATGTAGACGGTTCGAAACTTGTTGAGATTTCTTTTACAAATGATTTGTGTAAACCGTATTGTATTACAAAAAAAAAGTTCCAATACTTTCACGCACGCCGCCACTAACCTAGCTTACGTGGTCGCTGTAGGTGCCCCTTAACATCATTTTACATTTTGGAATGCAGCGATGTTCATGTGTGGACGCTACATTGTATATCGCCAAGTTTATGCGTTAGTGGCCAGTAACTTGCTTGCACGTCTGTTATCTACCTTAGAACAGATTTGGAATTTTGTTAAGCCTGCATTGCTATGTATCCTATCCACTGTACTCTATTCTTCAGCATGATTTAGTAATGGACAAGCTGTCCGAAACTAGAACTTAAGGCTGTTCTCTAACATATTGTGAAAGATTTTTTTTCTTGTTTTAAGGACTTTTTGTTTGTAATGTTACTCAGTAACTACGAAGTTTCAACATTCTTTTTAGCTGTGTTTGTCCTTTACCAGAGGAGACAACTTTATTTTCAATTTGTGGAAAGAAGTATCTATAGTATGGTGACGTTTCGTAGAATCAGTTTCATTTCCCGAATGTGTTAAATTTTGTAAGGATTTCTCCGGTAGGAAACGCTAGTTTCGTATTGAAATTCTATGCGCGCTGCATTCTCTTTCACGGAAGATGGGACAAAGTCTCGGCGTCTTTCAGAACCTCAGTACCGATTTCGGTGTACCGCTTTTCGGGCGTGATTGCAAAAATATTGTGCTTCACTTTATCACAGTTTCCGGTGAGAAACAAGAAATCAATCTCTTTCAGCTTCTTGTGACTCATATTAAGACGTCAGAAAAATACTTCGCTGGCACACTCGAAGTTTCTGTAACACAGTAGTAATAAGATAACTTTTCGTTGTACACCATTGTACTTCAACAGCACTATTAATTTTAGCAGAACACGTTACACTCAAAATATCTGGCTTCGACATTTCCTACAGCAAAAATCGATCTTACTGAAGAGTAAGTCTGATTTATCAGCTTTCGTATTCACATACAGGCTTATGAAGAGCGGTGACCAAAGAATCTGTTTTAAAACAGACATCTCCAGGACTTATCTGTTTTCTTCATTTTCTGCCGCAGGGCAACCAATGACTGCGCTTAAGCAACTAAATCCGCTTTACGCTTTCTTTAATATCTCTTCGTCTGATTATTTTTATATCTAGTAAACCATCAAATTTCTTTATTTTGTTCGGTTTCTTCCTTTATCATCGGAATTTCCGGTAAAATATCAACTTCTCTAAGTTAGTACATCCAAAAAATTCTGCCTGTATGTACACTTCTTGGTTCCCCTCAATTTAAGTATATCTGCGCACACACTTTCTTTTTTCCCAGATTTGTTTCCTTTTAACGATCCTACAACCATTAGCAGTAACGCTTATGTGAATTCTGGCTGAATCATTGTTTTGTGGCACGGTATTGAACTTTTGCAGTTCTAGACAATAATTCGTTTGTCGTAAATACCGTTTGTTTTGTGTTGTGAAGAAATCACGTTTCATAATGTTCTGATGGATTATGTCTGAACCTCCATTCGGCTATCTTTCTGTACTTTCCTACGAAAACCACCTCACACTATTAGCAATAATTATCGAGTAATTGACTTCTTCCCTATTCCCTTACTTTTGGTCCACGTGTACGCTTATTGCGCAGCTCAAGTACATCGTTTTGCTATTCAGTAGTAAATCTGATCCCAAATAATAGTTGACGCTTAAAATGTCACACTGTGCTGAAAGTTACGTGGTTGATTTTGTTTACGTACGTACTTACTAATAGTGGTAGAGCGTCTAGTGTTGCGTTGTGAAATAACATTTGTACAGTGATCGGCGTTCAAAAATGAATGATCATTGTAACACAAGCTTTTCACATTAGTAACTAACCTCATTTGCAAGAATGAAATGTGTAAACAAATCATTATTGTACACTTGAGATAAACGAAGGAGGTCAATCTGTTTAAAAGAGACTGGTCTTGTATCGCGAAGTAGGATGCTCTTATTTTCATCGAGCCATCCTGATTCAAGTTTTCCATTGGATGGTTCCTACTAAAGGTGTCATGAATTAATAATGTTTCTTTGGCGTTTCTGACGCGTCCACAGTCATTTCCTAGCATCCTGACAACTGGAGAGGTCACCGCTCTGCTTCCAGTCCACCGGGGCGCCTGCAGATTTGGGGTCAGAAGACCTCGCGCCCACCGCCTACGCATTTGGTATCAGAAGTGTTCTAGCCGCCCACTACAGCACTGGCCTGCAGATCTGGTATCTGGAGTCGTCGACACCGCCACTGCAGGACTGACACCACAGAGTTGCGGTCAGAACTGTCGACTCTATGCAGCCTTGTGGTAAGTGCACGAGGCGATTTTTGTTAATAACTATGGATGCACGTTATTTGTTGGGAGTGCACTTTGTGAGACCTGCGGAAACAGCAGATTTATCTGAGTTTAAGGGAAACAGTCGGGAAACGTACTTGGTACCAGTCAGATGTACTGTGTGTAATTTAACGGGGCATGGGGAGCCATGCACGAGGTTTGTACCACTAGAATGTTCAATTTGTAGACGGTTTGGTCACGCAGCGCACAATTGTAGAGAGTGTCGCTGGGCAATAACAAGGCGGAAGGATTAATTTTGTTTAGTTGTGCGTTGTGAGTCTTGTTTGTGTTCTTGTGTGTAGTGCTCAACTGTGACAAAGGAGTTGAGTAGCTAGTGTAGTTATTGTTCTGAGGAGTAAATTCAGTATAGAGTATGTTGTTGGTAATTTGCACAAATCATGCCGGAAACAAGATCCGTTAGTACTAAAGTGAGTATAGATGCTCTGACGGAGCAAGTCTCACAATTGTTAGAAGAGAATGCGCAGCGTAAGTTACGTCATGTAGAATTAATGACGCAAATGGAGACCTTGCGTTCGGCGCAAGAGTCGCAAACGTGTTTAAGTGAGTGCAAGTCAGTGGCAATGTCCAACCTTGCAATATATCCTTCAGTAGCTAACCTCATCACGCCCTTCTCGGGTAAAACAGAGGATGTCACAGCGTTCATTAACGATGTTTTGGCAACAGCTACAATGAGCAATTGGTCGGACGTAACTACGTTACGTATGGCAAATTTGCGACTTGCAGGGGAAGCCAAGACGTTCGTGATGTACTGTGAGACGCTTAGTAAGGTGAGCACGTTTGAAGAATTAGCAGATGGGTTACGACAAAGATATCGTAAGCAGAATAGTGCAAGATTTTTTAGGGAGAAGTTAGCTAATTTGACACAGAAAGTCAATGAGACAGTGGAGTCTTTTTCAGATAGGATACGGAAAATTAATTCGCAGACCTATGAATTATCGGGTAATCCTGATGCGGATCGTGTATTACTACGAGAGGCAGAAAACAGAGCCCTCGATGTATTCTTCAGGGGAATTCCTGCAGAATTTTCTCGTAGGGTTAGGATGGAGAATCCTGGAGATTTAGCTGCAGCACTGCGTATTGCAACGCATCTGCAGGAGATAGACATTGCAACAAGGGTTCGCAATGATAAACGCATCTTTGCGTCGGAGAGGAATTGTTACCGTTGTGGGAGGAAAGGTCACGTGAAGGCTCAATGCAGACAGCCGTAGTGCTGTGCTTGTAAACGCTATGGTCACAAGGCGAATGAGTGTCGCAGTAAGCAGAATGGTAACGGGAATAAACAGGAAAAAGCGTTAAACGGGAACGGGAGTGTTTCGTCCGTCGGAAGACATTCCCGGTAAGCAGAAGTACGGTGAAAGCTAGTACAGAGACGGATTGTTGCTTGATGGGTGTTGTAAGAAATAACAATGTAAGTTTTTGGTTGATGCAGGAGCACATGTATCTGTTGCTAGTCTAGACCTCGTGGGTAGGAAAAGACTAGGTACTCCTAGGTATAGATTACGTGAAGTAGGGAATAATGAGTTGCAATCACTGGGTACAACACAGCTCGTTTTTAAGATTGGAATTGTAGAGTTCGGAGAGCAAATGGAAGTGTTGCCAACTGTGGGACAAGGGTATTCTGTGATTCTCGGACTGGACTTCCTCGATGAACACCATGCCAAAATTAGTCTTTCACAGCGTACAGTTGAACTTAGTGAAAACTTGTTTTCAATGGGTACAACAGCTATAAATGTTTCTACGTCGCGAGGTGCATCCGTTGCTAAGATGTCACCAACTGAACCGCGTACAAGGGCATTAAAGATGATTACGCATGTCAAAGTGCCTTCGGGTACAGGGAAGTTAGTTTGTCAGTAGGTACCGATGTACCACAGCAGAGATTGTGTGTGGTGGAGCCACTGCAGAGCAATGAAGCATTGGATGAAATGCATTGTTTTATTAGGAGGAGCGTTGCGCGCGTAACGGATATAAATGGGGAACTGATGATTCCGGTCAGTGTAAATTTTGGGGTAGATGAAGCAGATCTCCCAAAGGGTTTAGTAGTAGCAAGTTTGGAAATATTCGACGATGAGGATAAAGGTGAATCCCAAGGTGATTATAACGTCAAGCAAACCGTCAAGGCATCTGTACTACGTGATAAGAAACGTCATTCGGAGAATGGTGATCGGAAAGCTATGGAAGCTTTGTTATTAGAGTATTTAGATTTGTTTAATTCAGAAGGTCCATTACCAGCAACTCTTATTACACAGCACCGTATACCGACTGGCGATAGTCCGCCGGTCTATAGAAAACCATACAGGATAGCGAAACACCTACAATCACTAGTGGAAGAATTTATTAATCAACAGCTAAGGGACGGTATTATAGAGAACAGTGAAAGCCCGTGGTCTGCCAACATAGTGGTAGCTTCTAAGAAGTCATTGGACGGTACTAAAAAGTATAGGTTTTGTTGTGACTATCGTTTTTTGAACGCACGAACTGTAACAGATGCGTATCCAATACCGAACATCACGGAAACATTGGACTACCTAGGTCGGTGTAAATATTTTTCAACACTAGATCTAAAGAGTGGGTACCATCAGATAGAACTAAGTCCCGAGGATAGACCGAAGACGGCCTTTACAACAAGCCTTTGTCACTTTCAGTATCGTAGAATGCCATTTGGGTTGAAAAACCCTCCTGCTACTTTCCAGCGTCTGTTAGATGGTGTGCTTCGGGGACTGAAACCGAAGATTGCTATGGTATACCTCGATGATATTGTTACTTTTTCGCGTAATATAGAAGAGCATGTGGAACGATTGAACGAAGTATTTAGTAGGCTAAGAGCGGCAAATCTTACGCTTAATGTCGAGAAATGTCAGTTTGCTCAGACGCAAGTGACTTGTCTTGGGCATATTATCAGTCAGGATGTGGTAAGAACGGATCCTCGTCTAACGTCGGCTGTTCGTGGTTTTCCAGTACCACAGACCACTAAACAAGTTCAGCAATATGTCGGTTTATGTAATTACTACAGACGATATGTAAAGGGGTTCGCAGAAACTGCACATCCATTAACGAGATTGTTAAAGAAAGTTGTTAAGTTTGAATGGACAGCACAGTGTCAGGAGCCATTCGAGAAGCTCAAACAGATACTAACATCAGACCCAGCGTTGATACTTCCTGATTTCGAACAAGAGTTCATACTATCTTGTGATGCCATTAATATTCTTTCTCAGAGGGTTAATGGATAGGAATATCCAGTGGCTTATGCTTCCAGGCAACTGAATAAGGCAGAGAAGAATTATTCAACTACAGAGAAAGAAATGATAGCAGTGATTTACGGTATCTCGTATTTTTGCTGTTATTTATATGGGCGTAAGTTCAAGGTGATTACAGATCACGCAGCATTGAAGTGGTTGTTGGGATTGAAAGATCCTTCGAGTCGTTTAACGAGATGGGAATTTGACTACGAGGTAATTCACAAACCAGGGGTAAAACATACGAATGCAGATGCGCCTAGTAGAAAAATAGCAGCTGTACAAGTTGTGGGCATAAGTGAGAAGGAGTGGATAAAGGCGCAAGCCAATGACAGAGTGTCAATTGTTCCAAACGCAATCGCAGTTTGAAATGCAGGATGGGTTGCTTTGCAGGAAGACGGAGTGCGGACTACGCGTCGTAGTGCCGGAGTCGCTGAGGGAAGAAGTGTTGAAACAAGCGCACGACCATGTATTGTCGGGTCATGGTGGTAAAAGAACGACTGATAGACGGGTAGCTGAAAGGTTTTGGTGGAAGACACGTCGCAGTGATTTAGAGCAGTATGTGCAAAATTGTATACCGTGTGCGCAGAGAGCAGATTTAAGTCATCAGAAAATTCAGTAACAGATACTGCCTGAAGCGGATCGTCTGTTCGCATTCATCGGATTAGACGTAATCGGAGCATTTAACAAGACCCAAGCGGGTGAAAGTTCATACAGGAACGGGGCTCTCTCTGTATGAGGTAATTTATGGTCGGAAAATGCCATCACCATTTGATGTGCTCAAACCTCAGGTAGTCTCACAGGATGAGTCAGTGAAGAATTTCGCCAAGAAACAGAGATTTGACAAAGGGTACAGCGTGCTAATACTGAAGCTTTCGAGAAACAAGAGAGTATTGGGCAAAGAACAGGTACACTGCCGCAATACAGAATTGGTCAATTGGTATTTTGGCAAATCCTTATGTTCCGAAGGGCAAAACGAAGTTTTTGACGAAATACTCTGGACCGTATCAGGTAAATGAAATAGTGTCTCCAGTGAATGAAAAGTTACAGTTACCAACCAAGTCGTCAATAGTTCATGTGAGTAGGATTAAGCCATTTAAGGGCGCAGTGGATGCGTTATCGCAGATTCCTCCAGCAGTAACAAAGGCTATGAGGGTACCGAATCAAAAAGAACGGCAGAGGAACGTTCCTTACGCACTTAGGTCTAGGGATAAGTAGATTAAGTGTCCTCGGGGAGGAACATGTATTTATTGTTATTAGGTAATAGTGTATGTGTAGTTTTTACTTGTCATTTGTGTGTTTTAAACGTGGTAAGGAAGGGAGCGATTGACATGGCTTTCTTTTCCCTCAGGTGCCATGCCAGCATGTGGCCTGGGAAACTTTTCGCCAGTCTGGTACTGCTAAACTGTTACAGAGGAGAGGTGGTGCAGGTG
Organism: Schistocerca piceifrons; assembly: GCF_021461385.2. NCBI lineage: Eukaryota > Metazoa > Arthropoda > Insecta > Orthoptera > Acrididae > Schistocerca > Schistocerca piceifrons. Next base: position 328,838,197 of record NC_060138.1, on the reverse strand, counting down.
CTACCACTAGATACCGGAATTTTGTTTGCAAGACAATTAGATGTGGCATTGTCAAGCCGCAGGTGGACAGTTGTGTTCACGTATAATATATGGGGAGTGAGGAATGATGTACGAACACTACAGGATAGGTTTACGGCGCTACAGGCGGCCACGGAGAAGGAGGGGTTGTTTCAAGACATACGGAAAAGTATCAGGAATTGAAACTCTCATACGAAAAGCTGAGAAGGCAGCTGCAACAAGTAACAGAAGTGGTCTCGCAAACGCTCTTTCGCAGGAAACGAGGGTGGTTGGATGCAGGGGGAAAATTGCTGAAAACAGTGTTTGGAACCACGGACGAGGAAGATATAAGGAGCTTAAATAGTACGGTGGGGGAAGTGCAGGAGTTGGCGGAGGAGAAAGTCGAAAGTGGATTGGCACACGACAAGTGTAGGTAACATGGAGCAGGGGATATTGAATGTCACTAGAACAGGGAGTTGACGTCAGATCTGGAACGGTAAGCAGCAAATACCAGGAAAGTGTTGAATGGAGATATAGAGGCTATACAGGCGAGATTGAGCCGGATAGACGGGAAAATACAAGTAGCAGCTTTATTGAGGGCATTGGCAGACAGTGTGGATGATGCGCGTGTCGAATTGGAAGCGTTATACGAAGCTATGCATCAGGCAGTGCATGGGTAATTGAGTGCCACTTTGTTAGGTCCAGATCAGATGCTGAAGGCGTTGCTGAAAGCACAGAAAGAATTCTCGGAAGGAGTGCGTCATGTCGTGCCTCCGGCGAAGCGGAATTTACCGTTATTCTATCGCATGTCTAAAGTGAGAGTAATTACGGATCAGGCGAGTATACATGTAGAAGTGCAAATACCAGTGATGGGTATCAATTCGAGGTACCAGTGTAATACAGTACACCCGTCCCGTATCCTATTAGATGGGGTGCACTTGGGAAGTGGGTGCAAGTGCAAACTCGGGAAGTGTTGTTAGTGTCAAGACGGAGGAGTGCTCATATGATGTCTACGGAAGATTTGACAGACTGTTTCAGGGGAAGTGTTTTTATTTGTCCAGCAAAGGAGGTGGCAACCCACAATCATTTTTGTGAGATGCAGTTGTTCTTGGGGGAATATGGGAACCTTGGAATGCGAAAAGGAGTTACTTCCGAGACCGAAATTTCACAAAGTTGGGGAACATTGGATTTACTCTGTGTTCAAACTAGAGACTGTAGGTGCCACTTGTTACAGAAATGATAGATTGACAGATACATCAAAGCTTTAATTGCAGGGCAGTGGGTTACTGATAATGGCACTGGATGTGAAATAGTGGGGAAGCATTTTCACCTACCAGCTACTTTCGAGGGTACAACAATGATTAACGTGACACAGCCTATCTTGTATTATCCAGAGGAACCACCACACATATTGTCTCGCCAGAACCTAACATTTACTAACGAGTCCTTGGATCCCACAATGCTACAATCTTTAGATAGCCTGATTACCTCAGAAAAAGAGCAGATCTCGGTTAATCAACTACTGCAGCACGTGTAGCAATATCGGGAGAAATGTAAGCAAAACGCAATTATATTTGGTGTGTCAACGACTAGCATAATCTTAATTCTAGTGTTTATTTGTGCAACTTACTTTTGTATACGGAAAAAGATGTCTCTTTCTGAAATAACAACCGTACATCAAATACCTATGGGATGGATCAGGAGTAGTGGGACGTAATATAAATAGAAAACCAATGATAAGATTGGAATCAGTATTAAGTGTAAACAGATTATTAGCGGATAAGAAAAGTTTGACAGTGTTGAAGGAGTAGTTGTAAGATACCTGTAGTGTATAAGGAAATATGGCGTGCACAACCAGTAAGTCCAGAATTGTAAAATTTGGGACGAATTTTCTTAAAGGAGGGGGATGTGTAGTGTCGCGGAATAGTAAAGAGTTGGAAACATGGAATATTGTCAAAGTTTCGTTGCCTATGTCGTGAGCCAGAGGCAGTAGGTTAGCCAAGAGGTAAGAGGATTGCACATGTATCTGAATGTGTCGTCATGCAGGGTCAGTGGCCTGGTTACACACAACAGGCCAGAGAGAATTGCTTAGCACGTGGGTTTGTGTTACATGGATACTTTCGTAGAGTGTAAGACAGAGGTATAGCGTCAGATGTACTGCATTTCATAACTTCGCGTAAGTCTGCCGTAACAACAAGTAACTCTGTCACAAGAACACCTAAGGGGCGAGTACGACAGATAAATCAGCAGTATAAGTGGAACGAATGCGTTCATTACAAACGAGCATGATGTCAGGACGTCGCTTGTGCTTCCTTTAAATACGCCAGCTTTGATAGCAACAAAGCACTCGCAGTTAGACTTGCAGTTAGATGTGTACTGGGTCGCTGCATAGCGCTCAGCTCTGTGATCGACATGTTAATCTATTTTAAGCAGATGTTGCAGTAAGGGCGGCCCATCCACCAGCAGACGTGAGGAGACAGTACCAGCTCTGGTCCTCTCTACTGCCACTATCGATCATCAACCCAGGATTAGCAGACATCGCGGCAGACTCACTCGCCGCAAATGCTGACCACATCAGTGAGCTGTCGTCGAGATCGTGCGGGGCCTAGGCCCTGTGCATCCGTCGTCACAACCGTGAGCCGACGACGCTGGGGGACTGCAGCCTGTTTCACCCGTCCACCGCAGACGAGCCACCAGAAGGAGCAGGGAAGAAGATGGGCGGGATAGAGTACACTCCGCACAACGAGAACGCCTCTCATGCCGACAGCGCCGGGACTCCAACCCGGAGCCTCCTACGCGCAGCGGCCTGCTGTCCGCCGCCGAGTTGGCCGGCCAGCCGGGCGGGCGCCGCCAGCCAAGCGCGGTCAAAGTAAGGGCATTCCACCGCTACGTCACAGCACGCAGCGCTGCGCTAGCAAGACTGGTGCTGTCCAGAGCTGGTGTCATCGCTCCGAGTCAGCGAGGACTCTAGGAAGGTCGTTGATATCACCAAGCTCAGCCAGCCTGTTACGCGGGCCACATTGTACTCGGCAGGAAAAAAGGTGTCATGAATTAATAATGTTTCTTTGGCGTTTCTGACGCGTCCACAGTCATTTCCTAGCATCCTGACAACTGGAGAGGTCACCGCTCGGCTTCCAGTCCACCGTAGGCAACCGAGACCACTGGGGCGCCTACACTACTATAAGGCCATGGACCACCTCCCAACCGTGTCAGACTGGACCTACAAATATGTAAATGCCTATATATAGGCTTTTTTCCTTTTATCTGTAATACCACGATACAGTAGAGTCCCGTTAATCTGAACTAACTGGGGCCGGACCTCGTTCAGATTACTGATTTGTTCGTATTAGCCGGAATTACGGTGACGAGTTCCTAGAATGAAGTATACCAAACAGGTAAGTAGATACACCATGGTAACAAATGGGAACAAGTGTGGGGAAAAATGGCTCACTCACTCCTTGCCCTTGTTGTTGTGCATTGTTGAGACCTTTGTAGTGTCTGAGGTCAGAGCGCTGTCAGTTGGCTCGCAAAGCGCTTGGCTATGTTAGTTATCGATCGCTGGCACGAGTAACAGTTGTATTGTATTCGTTCAGGTGTAGTGGTGTACGTATTTTCGTCATGAGTAAACGGAAACATACAACGTTAACTCTCAATGAAGAACTGAATGCTCTGAAGCGGATACACAATGGTGAAAATGTATCGAAATTGGCAACGGAACTGGGTGTTGGAAAAGCAACCATTTGTGATTGGAAGAACAGAGCGAAGCTTGAACAGTCCTGTGCAGCGGCTTCGGGAAAAGCGCACTAAATTCGACAGACTTTGAAAGAGGCACAGTACGAAAAAGTGGATGAAGCTCTTTTCCTTTGGTTTATGCAGGAAAGAGAAAAGGGAACTCCTTTGAGTGGAGCACTGGTTCAGGAGAAGGCAGTTTACCTGAACAAGTTAATGAATGGTGAATAGTCTTACTGCGAGTACGGGTTGGTTGGACAGATTCAAACAACGTCATGGAATCAGTCAGCTAACAATTAATGGAGAGGAGCTTTCTTCTGACCGTGATGCAGCGAAGGAATACTTGGGTGACTGAAAAAATGATAAGAGAGAGAAAGTATTCTGCCCAAAAAATTTATAACGCTGATGAGACTGACCTTAATTTTAGGGCATTGCCAACAAAAAGCCTGGCATCAAGAGCAGAAGACCATGCTCCTGGTTTTAAAATGCGCAATGATCGTGCGACTATTAGCGTGCAGCAACGCTGCTGGTAATTACAAGCTGCTTTTAATGCTGATCGGCAAATCTGCTAGGCCCACAGCTTTTAAAAACTGCGACATAAAGTCCCTGTCCGTATATTATCGCAACCAGAAAAAGCACAGATGGATGGTAAGGTGTTCAAAGAATGGTTTCACCGCCAGTTTGCTAAGGAAAATCATTTATCTCCTCGTGCATACCTTCTGATTGATAACGCGCCATCTCGCCCCATCGCTGAGGAGTTATGTGATGGAGAAATTGTGGCGGAGTTTTTGCCGCCGAATGTTACACCACTTCTAAAGCCCATGGACCAGGGAAAACATTAAAACTGATTTAAGGAAAACTATTTTTAAGAATTCTGATCCAAAATGATAGCATTCCTTTAGTGGGCAGGCGCCAGGGATTAGCCGAGCGGTCTGTGGAGCTGCAGTCATGGACTGTGCGACTGGTCCCGGCGGAGGTTCGATTCCTCCCTCGGGCATTGTGTGTGTGTGTGTGTGTGTGTGTGTGTGTGTGTGTGTGTGTGTGTCCTTAGGATAATTTAGGTTAAGTAGTGTGTAAGCTTCGGGAGTGATGACCTTAGCATTTTTTGAACTTTAGTGGGCAAAATGAAAAATACCAATGTGAAGGATGTTTATTGGGCTGCTGAGGCATGGCAGAATATTTCAGAAAATTCTCTGAGAAAATAGTGGAGAAAAACTGAATCGAATCTCTTGAATTTCAGGACAACCTAATTGAAAATGAAGAGGAAAATTTACTACGAAGGATACAGACAATTCCTGGATGTGAAGAAGCTAATGAAGGAGACTTAAATTAGTGGATAGCAGCGGATGGAGCATGTGTGGAGAACCTTACCGACGCTGATTTAGTTGCTGCTGTGACTTAAGACCAGGAAGAAGTGGACTGCCGTGACGGAAGTGACAATGAGCCTGAAAGCGGCAAAGGACAGAGCTGGTGCCGTACAGTGACATAGCAGAAACCCTTCGCCTCGTGCTACGTTATTTGGAGCAACAGCCCACTGCTACACCTGCTTATTTGATGTTTATGAGACGATGTTGCAACTATGCTTCAGATAACAGACTGTCTTCATTACGCCAAAAAAAAACGAGTTTTGGTCATGTAAAAAGTAGGGGTAAATGTCCGCTGTATTTTAGTAAGTTTGACAGCTTTTCTTTCATTGTTATGCTTTGCTTAAACCTAATGTTTTCTTGCCAATTTTTCTAATACGTGTTTACTGTACTGTGTAAATTAAAATGGTATATATGAACAGTAGCTTACCGCACAGTTTTCCATACTTAAACTAACATTTTTCATGTTCGGATTAACCGAACGTTCGGATTAGCGGGACTCTGCTGTATGTGGTGTTCCACAGATGAGTCAAATACTAGTGCTACTATCACTTCTTCAACGAAGCTAATAAATTTTAAGAAACTGTATATAAAGCAGCAAAAATCGATAACACCTTTCACAAAAATGCAGATTTTATTTTTTTGTCGAAGTTTTCGTCGATGAAGTGGGTTAGATTCTTAAAGCACCATAGAGGGAGCAGATCTAACTGGACTGTTCGCTATGTATTTTTAACGTATTCACTCGCGAGTAGCCTCGCCTTGGGACGGGTGTTTCAGGTTATTCTGGATACAGCTTTAATGAGTACTGCCAGATGTTCCAGCTTCTTGTTCGCACCAGCGTTGACTTTTATTTGTCTGTGGAGCGAAGTTTCTTGGCTCTGAGTCCGACATGCCGCGAATAACTTGTCTACACAACTATCACTTTTCTCATCCTGCCCAATAGTTTCTTGGTATATTTGTGTAATCAGTAGTGGCATCTTATGAAAAAATGAAACAATATTGTGTTTTGTTGCGTTCGCACTATAATGAGCCAGATGGCTTGATGTCAAGACAAGTATTCTCGATGATGATGATGATGATGATGATGATGGGTTTGTGGGGCCCTCAACTACGCGGTTATCAGCGCCTGTACAAATTCCCAACCTTTGCTCAATCCAATCTGCCACACTCATGACTGATGATATGATGAGGACAACACAAACAGCCAGTCATCTTGAGGCAGGTGAAAATCCCTGACCCCGTCGGGAATCGAACCCGGGACCCCGTGCTCGGGAAGGGAGGAGGCGACCACGAGCTGCGGACAAGTATTCTCTAATATAGAGGTGATGGCCTGAAATACTTTCTGGTCAGTCTGATTTACGGCGACTTCAACAAGATAATGGCTAATGCCCTGCCTATCTTTGTCAGATTCAGTTAACGTTCCTTCTGCGATATGCTGTCGATGAAACGTTAAAGACAAATATTTCAGGCTCTGTCTTTAGCGGATAGAAGATGCCACGTCACATGTTCTCATTTCTCAGGTTCTTCAGCGAAGTGGGTGTTACCTTTTGGTGCCTATCTCTTGCAGGTTAATATAGAAATAGTTACAGCATGCGTTTAGATTCTACACATTGTGCGGCTTAATGTTTTTAAGCTGTCTTCCAGTTGTTACCAGATAAATGTGGCCGGGTGGATTACTGGAGTTCTGTTTGTGTGCATGACAGTTTCGCAGCAGCTTTTACAACCAGTTATTACTGATTTTGGCGTGTTAAACATACCGTAATTAATAAGTATTTGAAAACAGCAGCGTTTTGCTTTTATTTATAAAGCATCTTCTGTGGCTCTTGGTTTTACCATTGTTTACTACTCTTCCTTTCACTGTTAGCAGTGTGAGGTCGAAAATTGATCGTACATTCAGTCTTGCCAGTTTTTCGCCTTGTTTGAAACCACATTTTCTTACGCTCCATTGGGGGTACTCCCTTTTTACCTCTTTTAGAATTTCTCACTGAACTAGAGTTGTAGTTACAAGCCCTCCACAATCAACACGGTGAACAATTGCCTGAGTGAATGTACAACCTAGTTCTTTTCGATGTAAACCTCCGATAACAAGGAAGGAAAATGCATTTGTTTGCAGAATATGTAAACAAAAGGCAGCGACATCAATAACCACAGAAGATGCTTTATAAATACAAGCGAAAAGCGTCTCGTGGAAACTGCTTTTTAGTTGCAATAATATTAGGAAGGATAATAACCATAATAATAGTAATAATACTTAACGAATTACTCGTATGCATTTTAGATTTCAAACTCTCAAGTTCAGTAGCATTTGCTTTGTGTGTAACTACGGATTTTGGAGATAAAAGTATCATAAAATTAGGTTCCTTTGCATACTACCATTAATTGATGTAATATGGAATCAATTTTTTCTGGGGCACTTCCTCAAATTGACACAGAGTAATGATACAAAGAAACATGCTGTGAGGATGAGATCTGATGTCCATATAGGAAAGTTAAGAACAAGAACTAACTACTGTCTCACAATACAGTGACACACTATGAACTTCGCTGGAAGAATCGTGTATGATTGGAAAATGATAATGGTGATCATAAATATAACACGAGGAACAGAGCCACCACTAGCCACAACTTAACAGAAATCTTGCACAAAAAGGAGCGAAGTTTACAGCCATAAAGAAAGGAGAAAGAATTATCACCATCTCCTGTGCAGTAAAGGAGCCGGTAGCTAATAGAAGTTTTTACAACGAATCGAAATCATTTCTGCTTTACTATTCCCACTACTCCATGGACGATATTTGGAACAGTTAGTTTGAATGTAGTTGATTAGTTTTACCAAATATTGTTTTAAATTAAAGTTAATGCGAAAAAATCTATTTATGGATGGCCAGCATATTGCCACGTTTTCACAGAGGCAATTATTTGTGACCCTATAGACACGTTCACATTATGGCAAGTTATCAACAACATGATTGACAGAACAAGCGAAAAGATCTAAAACCATCTCGCTTGCTCACACGTGCATAGGGGCTAAAGAGGGAACTAGAGAAATCTGTTCGGAAAGCTCAGATTTCTACGCGGAGGATCAACAGCGTACACTGAAGGTAAGAAAATTTCAAAGTTGCTTGGTCAGAACGTAAAACTGAAAGCGTGATCGAAAATCTTATTTATGGGGCAAACTGAAAACCAATCAATTCACTATGACTTGACATCGATCAAATGTCACTTTCTGATTTTTATTTAATGTTCTATAAACAGCTTGGTAATCAGAGAGGTATTAAATTAATCTTATCTAATGCGGAAGACAGTGCCTGGGACTGTTAACGTCTTTTTGAGATTTACAGTACATTACGTAATAGCCTGGTGTCTTAGTGACAGTTCAGAATCAGGCAAATATTTCCCAACGAAAGGCATAGGAAACCGCATAGGAGAACAAACTGCTCACTCACCTGACAATTCTCCATTGACACCAAAACTGTGCTTCACGATATAATATACTGTTGCATTCAGCCAAGTATTCTTGCTTTTTACTTTACGTTTCAGAGCGTGGTCATTATGTTACACATACATGTAGCTTTGATGTTCAGCGTTTCTGCTTCTGCCCCAAATGCCTGTCGGCCTTTGTGTTGGGAAATTGGACATTAGGAAAGAAAATGAATATGTCGCACTGATGGGACATGACTATTTACTGTCCTAAAATATTGATTGCATTACAAATTTGAATTCACAATAATGCATTGCTAATTTTATTTATTAGACAGATTTAGTGATGTTACAAATTTTAATGGATGAAGCAAAAGAGTAAATATATAGTTGAGGTAAGGGACCCTGTTCCATAACCGACAGAGTCCAAAGTAAAAGCGAAAACGGTTTTGATACTTCGTACAGTGGATCTCATCTAATACAAGCTTTTCGCTTGCCATGTTTTGAGAGGACTAAAACAAGAAAATATTGGCTTTAAAGTGCATACCTTAGGAGCTATGAACACTTTTTGATCTTTGTTACTATGAAACATTTCTCTTATACTGAATAAGTGCTCGTAACTCTTAGCGTATTCGCTTTAGAGCCCATGTGTACTGGACAATTTTTTCTTGTTGTGGTCCATACTACCTCCATTGAAAAATGTTCAAATATATGTGAAATCCTAAGGGACCAAACTGCTGAGGTAATCGGTCCCTCCGGCGGGAGGGGCCGCGCAATCCGTGACATGGCGCCCACGTCCGGGCGTCGCTCCACTGAAAATACGGAAAGCAAAGAGCTTGCAGTAAGAAAAGATCCACTGTCAGAGGGATTAGAATGATTTCGTTTATAACTTTCGACTCTGTCGTTTCCAGACCAGGGGGCCCTTACCTCACAGACACATTTACCCTTCTCCATCAGCCCCGAAAGTGTGCAACATCACCGAATCACCGCATACAGAAATTCATTGCTTGAAACGGTGAAGTGACGAAGTCGACCGTAAGACGAACTGTTGACTTGGAAACACACAAATCGGTACTGACGTGAGACAAGAGAACCACTAAATTCGTTTTTCCGACACCACAGTTTTATATAGATCCAATCATTACTTGCTTATTTATATAGGGGCCACAGAAATGGAAGCACACAGAAAAGGAGGAGTCTTGAAATTTGGGTTGTGGGTCTCTGAGTTGCATAAAGAAAACGGCCCCAAATTTTCCCCACTAGAAGATCCATAACAAACGTTGTCGCGAATCCGAGAACTAAGGGTTTTATAAGCCGACCGGCCGACATGCTAGGAGCCTCACATCTCGCCCCGCAGCGATCACCCCGCCGCCCTTCTGGCCGATCTTTCTTTGTGTTAAGTTTGTTGAGGTGTTGCTCGAGATGCCGATTAGCACAACAGAGAGAAAAAAAACTAGGATTTTTCTTGGTGTTTTAGAACTGACAAGCACAAAAAAGGGGAAAAAGCTGTGGGCAGAGAAATGGCTTCAATGATATGAATTCAGCCGCACTTCGTTACTGAAGGAGCTGGGATCCGATGATATCTCAAATTTTTTACATATGGCGAGAAATGAGCTGGTAAACCTCGTCAAGCGACAGTTGGGGAAAAAGAATATTAGGATGAGAGAAGATAAAAACTGAGGGTTTTTTTAACTACCTGATGGCAGGAGACCACCAAGCTTTTGCAGCCCTATCTCCACAGTTACTACATCTACATCCATACTCCGCAAGCCACCTGACGGTGTGTGGCGGAGGGTACCTTGAGTACCTCTATCGGTTCTCCATTCTATTCCAGTCTCGTATTGTTCGTGGAAAGAAGGATTGTCGGTATGCTTCTGTGTGGGCTCTAATCTCTCTGATTTTATCCTCATGGTCTCTTCGCGAGATATACATAGGAGGGAGCAATATACTGCTTGACTCTTCGGTGAAGGTATGTTCTCGAAACTTTAACAAAAGCCCGTACCGAGCTACTGAGCAATTTTTTCTTGTTGTGGTCCATACTACCTCCATTGAAAAATGTTCAAATATATGTGAAATCCTAAGGGACCAAACTGCTGAGGTAATCGGTCCCTCCGGCGGGAGGGGCCGCGCAATCCGTGACATGGCGCCCACGTCCGGGCGTCGCTCCTGCAGAGTCTTCCACTGGAGTTTACCATCTCTGTAACGCTTTCGCGATTACTAAATGATCCTGTAACGAAGCGCGCTGCTCTCCGTTGGATCTTCTCTATCTCTTCTATCAACCCTATCTGGTACGGATCCCACACTGCTGAGCAGTATTCAAGCAGTGGGCGAAGAAGCGTACTGTAACCTACTTCCTTTGTTTTCGGATTGCATTTCCTTAGGATTCTTCCAATGAATCTCAGTCTGGCATCTGCTTTACCAACGATCAACTTTATATGATCATTCCATTTTAAATCACTCCTAATGCGTACTCCCAGATAATTTATGGAATTAACTGCTTCCAGTTGCTGACCTGCTATTTTGTAGCTAAATGATAAGTGATCTATCTTCCTATGTATTCGCAGCACATTACACTACGTGAAAGTATTCCTGAAACCTACAGCGGAAATACAGATGCCTGAGGAAATGCGTCACGGCAAAGAATAACAAAACAAACGATGATCATGTAAACTTAACGTATTTCTTTATGTATGTGTATGTAGCATAAAAGAGGTCCCCTGCCAATTTAAGAAACTCATTTCAAACTATGAACAAAAAGAATGCAATTGGCTGTGGCCACGTCACGTAATAGAGTAATAGACATACAAGAAATTGAACTGACTGATTGAAATAGTAAGGAAGGAAGGGGTGGTTCATATGGAGTTAGTGATGTCCACCAGAAAGAGAGAGAGTGGTGCAATCTAAGCACTGAAGGCAATAGAAATAATGTAGCTGAGAAATAATTTAAGGAGTCCAGCTGGAACGTACAAGGGGTGGACAGTGTATGGAAGCACCAGAAACTCAACACATTACCACGCCTAACAAGGTGTAGGAAGCCGTTTGCATTTTAAACAGTTTCCGGTCATCTCTGAATGGATATATAAAGGTTATGCACTATTTTCAAGGCAATCTCATACAGTTCTTCCTGCAAAATCGTAATTCAGATAACAGTGATGGAGATGAATAACGATCACGCATCCTTGTCTCCAACGTAGACCACAAGGGCTCAGTAGTAGAGAGATCTGGTGTATGTGATGGCCTGAAGAGATACGACAGTTCATCTTCGTGATCACATACCTAGTTTTGGACTATGAGATGTGGAAATAGGGGCTCTGTTGTCTTGGAACATGGCGTCACCATTGGGGAACAAAGATTGTAGCGTGGGATGGACTGATCTGTCAAAATAGCCACATAGTATTTGGCACTAGTGCGACCTAGTTGTGCAACCGTGGGGCCCATGAAATATCACTGTATGGCTGTCCATATCATCACCAAATCTCCGCCATGTTTCACGCTTGGGACGTAAACTGAGCCAGAAATTGAAAATAGTCTGAAACAAGACGTCGAACCAAATGAGTTTCTTCCATCGTTCCATAGTTCAGGTTGTGTGGCTTCGGCAGGACGGTTTCCCATTATGGGCATTAACATCATTGATGAATGGTTTTGGGATTCCAGCTCGCCTTGCAGTTCCCTGCCTTCTGAAGCTCCCTTCGTGTTGTTTTGATGCTGACAAGGAACGCGAGTGCGATATTTAGTCCTCTTCTTTTTTGCCACAACCCTCTCCAACGACTGTTCGTTATGATCAGTCAACACACACTTCCGTCCGTGTGGATAATTCCCACTTTTCCTGTATACGGCATAAATCTTTGATATGGTGCCAAGTACTTCAGCTGCCTTGGTTACGGAAGCATCTACTACACGAGCACCAACAATTTGCCTACATTCGAATGCACTGAGCTCTGACAGAACGCACTCACAACTACACAGAACAATGTTCTCACCACAACTGACACTTGCAACGTATTGAGGATATTTCACAGGTGTAGTTCGTGGGCAAGTACAACAGCGCAACCTTCAGGTGTGGCTAGGCATTTGCATTTACGTTCAGGCATATATTTCTCGCGTTGTTTCCACATTTTTGTCCATCCCTGTAGGTCAGAGCGGAAGACTGGTCTCCTGGGCTCATCTCTTGAGAGAGGAAACCAACCCATATACGACACTCGCCAACCCGATTAAGGACGATGGCCCAGTAAAGACTACCTGTAGCCTTAAGATTCGTTAATAGTAAAAATCAGAATATTAGAAAAGTAATGGTTGTCAGTTGGACCATCAATAATACAACAAGGTGAAAGAAATAACCAGGTCAGCAGGTGGGTGGGGCGAATCGAGTGTCCTCCTGGGCTTTCGCGGCCGTCCCTCTGCCCCCCTCCCCTTTCCCCTCTCCCGATCTGTTACCGCCAAGGCGTTAAGAAGAGGCACTATTCATTGGAACGCTACCTCTAAAACGGAAAACAAGGAGCAGCAGAAAAGGGGCTGGCTGCATCAAAATCAATTCGGATTAAAATAGGGATGATCAAGGCAGCTGCTAGGAAAGAACGTAGTATCGGGAGTTCCCCAGATGCAGCACGCGGCGGGGGTCACCCAACTCCAGCCACCACATCCCCACCCCTCAAGTAGTTTAAAACATTATGCCTGAGAATTAAAAAATACACTTTCAGGGAGAAAAAAATAACTACTTCAACCAGCCGAGTCTTCGGTCAATATAAGGGGCAAACTATCCAGGAGACCATGCTCAGCACGGAGAGCGAGAAGGACGACATATTCTACCAGGATGTGAGCTGCTGTCTGTAAGGCTTCGCAACCACAACGTGGGCGCGGCTCGTTACAGAAAATGAAACAAGTGATCGATCCAGCATGAAATGAAATGAACGTATGGTATTTTTGACATAGGTGTCCCCTTCTAGGGACTTCGGCTGCCCGGTGCGGTTTAAAATCAGAGACGTAGTATCGACGGCTATTGAGAGATGTATGCCGAATAAATTAACAAGAGATGGTACTGATCCCCAATGGTACACAAAACAAATGAGACCATAGTTGCCGAAACAACGGAAGAGCATGCCAAATTAAAAAGAACGCAAAATCTCCAAGATTGGCGAAGTTTTACAGAATCTCGAAATTCAGCGCTGTCTTCAATGCCAGATGTTTTTAATAGTTTCCATAACGAAACTATCTCGAAATCTGGCAGAAAATCCAAAGAGATGGTGGTCGCATGTGAAGCACACCAACGGCAAGACGCCATCAGTACCTGCACTGTGACGTTACAGCTTCCTTCACAAAAGACGACGAAGTAAATATTCCAGAATTCGAACCACGAACTACAAACATTAGCCACTTAGAAGTAGCGGAGCAACTTAAAACAATAAATGCCTCTGGTCCAGATAGTATACCAAGTATATCAATCAGGTTCCTTTCAGAGTATGCTGATAAAATAGCTCTATACTTAGCAATCCTATACAACTCCCGCTCGTAGAAAGATCCGATCCAAGGTCAGGAAAGTTGCACAGGGCACTCCAATACTCAGGAAGTAGAAGTAATCTGCTGAATTGGAGACCATATCACTAACGTAAATTTGCAGTAGGATTATGGAAAATATACTAAATTCGAACGCTATGAATTATCTCTAAGAACATGATTTATTGACAAATGGCTAATATGGACTCAGAAAAGATCGTTCTTATGAAACAACAACCTACTTATTCTCAAGAAGTAATGAGTGATACCGACTTGCGACATCTAATTGATTAATTATTTTTAGATTTCCAGAATGTTTTCGACACCATTGCTCACAAGCGACTTCTAATCAAAGTGTATGTGCATATAGTATCGCCTCTGTTGTTGGATTCGTGATTTCCTGTCAGAAAGGTCACAGTTCGAAGTAATTGAGGGAGGTCATCGAATGTATCTGACATTCCCCGGTGAAGTGTTAGTTCACCTGCTTTTTACGGTCTACATAAACGATGACATTTTCCACACCACGAAAATCGTCTCATTTTTGGGTCTGTGGAACGAAAACTTTAATCTAGGAGAAACTGAGCAGCCGACTTAGATTGTTTTCAGATGACGCTGCCATTTACCGTTTATAAACTCATCAGATGATCAAAACAAATTGCAAAATAATTAAGACACGATGTCTATATTGCGCAAAGTGGCAGTTGACTTTAAATAACAAATTCATACAAATACTAGAAGAAATCCGCTAAATTCGATTACGTGGTAAAACACACAAATCTGAAGGCTGCACATTCATCTAAACACCTAGGGATTAAAATAAAGAGTAACTTAAATTGGAATGATCATGCAGGAAATGTTGTGCAGAAAGCGAACCAACGAGTGCGATTTATTGGCAGGACACTCAGGAAATGCAACAGGTCTACTAAAGAGACTGCTTATACTACGCTTGTCCGCCTTCTGACTGCCGCACAGTGTGGGATCTGCGTTAGAGAGGATTGATGGAGGACATCGAGAAAGTTCAAAGGAGGACAGCTCGTCTTGTATTATCACGAAATAAGGTGGAGAGCGCCACAAACACGATACAAGAATCGGGGTGGCAATCATTAAAACAAATGATGTTTTTCTTTGCGAGAGGAAATTTCACTCCTCATGAAATTTCAATCAACAGGTTTCTCCTCCGAATGATAGAATATTTTGTTGGCCCCCTTCTACATAGGAAAAAATGATCACTTAATAAAATAAGAGAAATCAGGGCTTGAGTGGAAAGATTTAAGTGGTCGTTTTTCCTTTCGCCGTTCGAGAGTGAAAAGGCAGACAAATAACTTGATGGTGGTTCGATGAACTCTGACAGACGCTTAATTGTGAACTACAGAGTAACCATTTGGATGTAGAAGTAGGAAACTTAGAACTGTGTAGCTGGATTAGGCTTTGGATGTCTTTCGAACGCCTCTGCGTAAAGGTCGACGGACTCTATGTCACGGAACGGAACTTTGAAATATTCTACAATGCAATGCATCTCAAATGGCAGACAGGCCGTGAACAGAGGGGAACGGATCATCAATGTGAAGCATTTCGGGAAAAAAAAAATGACATCGGCGATGGTGGAGGAGAATGTTGTCTGCTAAAATAGAAAATTAGCCTGTTTTCGCCGCAGTCACTGATATTATCTAGTAGTGGAATTTGTTTTGTTGAGTCTTTTTAATCTATTTCGTTGAAGTTTCCGAACATTCCATGAAGACTGATATTACAATGGCCAAAGGCACCCAGCCGCAAGCTTGTGGGTTTTTAACCACTTGATACGCCTGGGAACTCGAGAAAATTTTATTAGAAAAATACAACTCAAAAATTTGAACAGAGTGCTGCTTATGTGACATATGTACGAAGCTTTCCCGAACTCCTTAGGTTCAGAAATAAAGATGTTATTACAGGGCGCATACGCCACGGGAAATCCGGTAAAAAACCAGGAATTTTTGTATCCAGGAGAAGACCGCCAAAAACCCGGGATTTTTTTAGAATTCCGGGAATTTATCATTGTTCTAGTTTTCAGCAAAATATTTGTTATTTTGACTGGTAAGAACTGACACTGTGACAAAGAACTTCACTGTATCCCGCCACCGCAGAACAATATTGCGGCCATGAAACAAATAAAAAAAAGTAAAACTTAACCGAGAGAAAACCAAAATAAAACTCAAGTGGCAAGGGAAATCAGCCATTTACAACAACGGAACACAATTCACACACAAGCGTCTGCCAACAGCAAAACGTGGCAAAGCCCTTAGGACGAAACTATGCAATTCTTCATAACAACAAACTGCTTCCGGTGAGCACGACTTCATAACTGTTCGCAATAAGGTCGCTTGAACAGTTGCCAGCGGGCTCATGGCCATGCGCAGTTCAGTCGCGTGTGAGCAGTACCTTCTCCCGCTTTTGTGTGGCTGTTGGCTGTATCAGCAGTAGCAACAAGAAGCCAGATGCTACCCGGAAACATTTTTCTGACGCAGCCAAGCTGCCAGATTCGCACGTTCGCAGAGTAGCCTGAGTTATAGTGGGTAGAGGGAGTAGTTTCCACCTGCCCAGTTTCTACTTTCAGTGATTTTGCTGTTTCCTCTTCACTTACAGCTCTCACGTCAAATGAAAACAAAACAGAATTCTATGGCCGGAAGCTATCAAGTGAATTAAACTACAATCTCATAATTACGGAAGGCTCAAATTTGTTTTTAGTTTCAGTTTCCTGATTTGATTTTATTTCCAAGTTTTTGGCAGTCAATCATTAATCGTCTTGCAGAACAACGAAGTTGTTTCTGTCGATTTGCTAAAGAAATTTGCCTTTTATTAGTCTTTCTCCCAGTGTCAGTTACTTTATGTGAAACTAAGAGTTTCGTTCCACACCATTGACCAATTTCAACTGTGTGCTTAATTTCAAATGCACATTTACATCTTTCAGCACGTATGGCATTTTTGTTGTTGTGGTCTTCAGTCCTGAGACTGGTTTGATGCAGCTCTCCATGCTACTCTATCCTGTGCAAGCTGCTTCATCTCCCAGTACCTACTGCAACCTACATCCTTCTGAATCTGCTTAGTGTATTGATCTCTTGGTCTCCCTCTACGATTTTTACCCTCCACGCTGCCCTCCAATGCTAAATTTGTGATCCCTTGATGCCTCAAAACATGTCCTACCAATCGATCCCTTCTTCTAGTCAAGTTGTGCCACAAATTTCTCTTCTCCCCAATCCTATTCAATACCTCATTAGTTACGTGATCTACCGACCTTATCTTCAGCATTCTTCTGTAGCACCACATTTCGAAAGCTTCTATTCTCTTCTTGTCCATACTAGTTATCGTCCATGTTTCACTTCCATACATGGCTACACTCCATACAAATACTTTCAGAAACGACTTCCTGACACCTAAATCTATACTCGATGTTAACAAATTTCTCTTCTTCAGAAACGATTTCCTTGCCATTGCCAGTCTACATTTTATATCCTCTCTACTTCGACCATCAGTTATTTTGCTCCCCAAATAGCAAAACTCCTTTACTACTTTAAGTGTCTCATTTCCTAATCTAATTCCCTCAGCATCACCCGACTTAATTCGAATACATTCCATTATCCTCGTTTTGCTTTTGTTGATGTTCATCTTATACCTTCCTTTCATGACACTGTCCATTCGGTTCAGCTGCTCTTCAAGGTCCTTTGCTGTCTCTGGCAGAATTACTATGTCATCGGCGAACTTCAAAGTTTTTACTTCTTCTCCATGAATTTTAATACCTACTCCGAATTTTTCTTTTGTTTCCTTTACTGCTTGCTCAATATACAGATTGAATAACATCGGGGAGAGGCTACAACCCTGTCTCACTCCTTTCCCAACCACTGCTTCCCTTTCATGCCCCTCGACTCTTTATAACTGCCATCTGCTTTCTGTACAAATTGTAAATAGCCTTTCGCTCCCTGTATTTTACCCCTGCTGCCTTTAGAATTTGAAAGAGTATTCCAGTCAACATTGTCAAAAGTTTTCTCTAAGTCCACAAATGCTAGAAATGTAGGTTTGCCTTCCTTAATCTATTTTCTAAGATAAGTCGTAGGGTCAGTATTGCCTCACGTGTTCCAAAATTTCTGCGGAATCCAAACTGATCTTCGCCGAGGTCTGCTTCTACCAGTTTTTCCATTCGTCTGTAAAGAATTCGCGTTAGTATTTTGCAGCTGTGACTTATTAAACTGATAGTTCGGTAATTTTCACATCTGTCCACGCCTGCTTTCTTTGGGATTGGAATTATTATATTATTCTTGAAGTCTGAGGGTATTTCGCCTGTCTCATACATCTTGCTCACCAGATGATAGAGTTTTGTAAGGACTGGCTCTCCCAAGGGCGCCAGTAGTTCTAATGGAATGTTGTCTACTCCCGGGGCCTTGTTTCGACTCAGATCTTTCAGTGCTCTGTCAAACTCTTCACGCAGTATAGTATCTCCCATTTCATCTTCATCTACATCCTCTTCCATTTCCATAATATTGTCCTCCAGTACATCGCCCTTGTATAGACCCTCTATATACTCCTTCCACCTTTCTGCTTTCCCTTCTTTGCTTAGAACTGGGTTTCCATCTGAGCTCTTGATATTCATACAAGTGGCTCTCCTTTCTCCAAAGGTCGCTTTAATATTACTATAGGCAGTATCTACCTTACCCCTAGTGAGGTAAGCCTCTAAAACCTCACATTTGTCCTCTAGCCATCCCTGCTTAGCCATTTTGCACTTCCTATCGATCTCATTTTGAGACGTTTGTATTCCCTTTTGCCTGCTTCATTTATTGCGTTTTTATATTTTCTCCTTTCATCAATTAAATTCAATATTTCCTCTGTTACCCAAGGGTTTCCACTAGCCCTCGTCTTTTTACCTACTTGATCCTCTGCTGCCTTCATTACTTCATCCCTCAGAGCTACCCATTCTTCTTCTATTGTATTTCCTTCCCCCATTCCTGTCAATTGTTCCCTTATGCTCTCCCTGAAACTCTGTACAACCTCTGGTTTAGTCAGTTTATCCACGTCCCATCTCCTTAAATTCCCACCTTTTTGTAGTTTCTTCAGTTTTAATCTACAATTCATAACTAATAGATTGTGGTCAGAGTCCACATCTGCCCCTGGAAATGTCTTACAATTTAAAACCTGGTTCCTAAATCTCTGTCTTACCATTATATAATCTGATACCTTCTAGTATCTCCAGGATTCTTCCGTGTATACAACCTTCTTTTATGATTCTTGAACCAAGTGTTAGCTATGATTAAGTTATGCTCTGCACAAAATTCTACCAGACGGCTTCCTCTTTCATTTCTCTCCCCCAATCCATATTCACCCACTATGTTTCCTTCTCTCCCTTTTCCTACTCTCGAATTCCAGTCACCCATTACTATTAAATTTTCGTCTCCCTTCACTACCTGAATAATTTCTATTATCTCATCATACATTTCATCAATCTGTTCGTCATCTGCAGACCTAGTTGGCATATAAACTTTTACTACTGTAGTAGGCATGGACTTCGTGTCTATCTTGGCCACAATAATGCGTTCACTATGCTGTTGGTAGTAGCTTACCCGCACTCCTATTTTCCTATTCATTACTAAACCTACTCCTGCATTACCCCTATTTGATTTTGTATTTATAACCCTGTATTCACCTGACCAGAAGTCTTCAAATGGCTCTGAGCACTATGGGACTCAACTGCTGAGGTTATTAGTCCCCTAGAACTTAGAACTAGTTAAACCTAACTAACCTAAGGACATCACAAACATCCATGCCCGAGGCAGGATTCGAACCTGCGACCGTAGCGGTCTTGCGGTTCCAGACTGCAGCGCCTTTAACCGCACGGCCACTTCGGCCGGCTTGACCAGAAGTCTTCTTCCTCCTGCCACCGAATTTCACTAATTCCCACTATATCTAACTTTAACCTATCCATTTCCCTTTTTAAATTTTCTAACCTACGTGCCCGATTAAGGGATCTGACATTCCACACTCCGATCCGCAGAAAGCCAGTTTTCTTTCTCCTGATGACGTCCTCTTGAGTAGTCCCCGCCCGGAGATCCGAATGGGGGACTGGTTAGTGTTGCAAGGCCAGATCAGTCAGTCATCCAGACTGTTGCCCCTGCAACTACAGAAAAGGCTGCTGCCCCTCTTCAGGAACCACGCGTTTGTCTGGCCTCTCAACAGATACCCCTCCGTTGTGGTTGCACCTACGGTACGGTCATCTGTATCGCTGAGGCACGCTAGCCTCCCCACCAACGGCAAGGTCTATGGTTCATGGGGGTAGGGCAAACATTTTTAAGGTAAATATATGTTTTGTTCTCTATCAAAATCTCATTTGCTAAGTATGCCTCTCAGTAGTTAGTGCCTTCAGTTAGAATCTTTTATTTAGCTGGCAGTATTGGCGCTCGCTGTATTGCGGTAGTTCGAGTAACGAAGATTTTTGTGAGGTAAGTGATTCATGAAAGGTTATAGGTTATTGTTAGTCAAATGGCTCAGAGCACTATGGGACTTAACGTCTTTGGTCATCAGCCCCCTAGAACTTAGAACTACTTAAACTTAACTAACCTAAGGACATCACACACATCCATGCCCGAGGCAGGATTCGAACCTGCGACCGTAGCAGTCACGCGGTTCCAGACTGAAGCGCCCAGAACCGCACGGCCACAACGGCCGGCTATTGTCAGTCAGAGCCATTCTTTTGTAGGGATTATTGAAGTCAGATTGCGTTTAGCTAAAAAGATTGTGTGCCAGTTTAGTGTTGATCAGAATAAGTAAAGAGAGTAATGTCTGAGTACGTTCAGTTTTGCTCAGCTGTTTGAAAATCAAGGTGACTGTACACCCCCTCTCACCCGAGAACGGAATCAGCGCACCCAATCTTTCTGCTTCTGGAATAAATCCTCTGTCCAAGCGTGAGAAAGTTTTCTAAATGTTTATGTAGGTGTATCTGAGGCAGGACGTGGGAGCCAGCCGGGTATTCACCTAATGGAAAGTAGGAAACCGTCTAAAAACTACATGCAAGCCGAACGACCTACCGGTATTCGTCTGTTACCCTAGAACACTAAAGGGGAGGAACGTTACATAATTACTAAACCATCATAAATTTTACTATATATTTTACTTGAAGAAATTTTGATTAGTAGTTCATGCACTAGTTATTTTGTGACAAAATAAGTACAAAATGTTTGTTTTGTACACTACATTGACAATACCAAGTTCACGTAGAACGCGATTTGTGACATACTGCAACAGTAACAGGATTTAGTAATCTGGAGTTAACCCCGTCGGGAGGATTTGATTCGGAACAGGCGAGGCTCCCTGTCCCGGAAGAGAGCGTTTTAACGCTCACGGCATTCCGGGCGGGTTGCAAGCATACAACCACCACGAACAAGTTTAACGTTACACTTTGAGGACTAAAGGGAGGTTTTGCTGGTAGATTCTATGGGCACAACTATTCTTGCTGCGGAAAATGAAACGCGACGTTACAAGAGAAAATGCGAGGCCATTTCTTTCCGGGGTTGTTCCATCCCAGATGGTTGTGTGGCTGCCTACCGCTACAACAACACTAACAAAAACAACTGATTGAAGCTTTGAGGTCTGCGCTTTTTATTCAGCTACTTTATTGCTAAGATGTCACTGAGGGACTAATTTTTTCATGGGATATTCCTAGACTCGCCATGAAAGTTTATTGATCAAACTATTCTAAGTCTTCGATAGTTGTTAGAAGTCTCTTCAAGTGTCTCTTAGTTCGAATTATATTTTGCTTCAGTTCAATAAAGCGTACGACCATATGTGCTACTCTTTCATGTGTGTTCGATATAGGTGCTTATTTCAACATGAAGTATTTAATAATGAAATTCCACCATTCAGATACTGAACACTTCCATGGTCCTATTGCTAAAACATATTATTGCAGTTGGCCGTTATTGGAAACACGTGGTGACGTTAAAGTAAAGAAGTCCAGTGGTGACAAAGAGCGCATCGCATTGTCAACCCTTTCCAGTCAGTTGTGCATATACTATCAATCGCAATTGCGCGCTTGCTCACGATAAGTCGACCGAAGCACCCTTACACCCAGGCCCAATATATTGTGGTCAACTAACACATATGAACCGAAACGTGCGATCTTCAGAGATTAGCGCTTCACCTCAACAGGGAGCTAGGATATTAGAAATACCGTGTTCCTTGTGCAAAACACTACAGCTTGGACAAACAAGGAGAGGCAAATCTGGGACGAACTTGGGGCTACTAGTAGGGGGCCACTGAAAAGCAAGTCCTGCGAAGAGGCTTAGGTCACAACGCTTCAGTTTTTGGAAAAAAAAAAAAAGAAAGAAAGCTGAAAGGTCCTGACTGGGCCAGGTGGACTCTTTAGAAGAGTCGCAAATAAGGAAGTTCTATTCACACATCCCACCTGCAGCTTCACAGTTTCCAGTTAATCGAATTACTGATTTAGACCCATTACATATACACTTGAAAAAGATAAGGACGTGCTAACTGCAGCTTCAGTCAAGTGGTACAGGAATTGCGTTCCTGTCTCAAGAAACTAAGGCGCGCGGGTTCCAATTTTAGTTCTTACAATTTATGTCTCAGTTCTCTTTAGTAAGCGTATGGAAACTGTCACCAAATTTACATATTTTAAATAAATGCTATTGTAAACAAGAGGACGGAAGTGATCAGCTAATATTTCTCTACTTTCCCTGCTTCTATGACGCATACCACCTGAGACACTAATGCTTTCCAAAATACGGAAAAAACTGTCAGTGTTCGAGAAACAGGAAGGGGAGGGGAAATGAAGCAGCACTTTGTTTCTCTTTTCATCTTCACACTCCCTAAAACGGACACCATTATCGTGCCTAGAACTGAAGAAAAAAGAATTGGAAGAAGTTAGATTCGAACCCATGCACATCAAAGTTTCCTGTGATAAGGGAGGCCTTACAAAATTGGCTGCCGCCACAGTCAGAAAGAGCTCTCCCTCCCCCTCCTCAATAATGCGTACCTGCAACTGATGGAAATAATTCAATTTCTCGGAAACCATTAGGTTGCATACCTCATACCTAAAAGTAAATTTCCTAAATTTCGAGGATTCTAATGATTCGACCTTGTCCGACTTGAATCATGTATCATGAATGTGACTTAACTTTTTTCGGAAGCAGAAGCTTGGTGACAAACACTTTGACAGGAGTCACTTTTGAGTGGCCGTTAACTAAAACGTCGAAGCTATGCGAAATGGTGGGTCGCAGTACCTCTCCTCTACTTGTCGTAAGTTACTCATACCGACATTAAATTTTCCAGGAAAATTCCATTCATAAATCACTAATTTTAAGATTTTTCGTTTCTTAATTACTTGGAAGTATGTAAGTATTTAAAGCTGCAATATTATTAATCGTTATTAAAAATAAGAAATAATAAGTATCACATTCTGTTCATGTACAATTTCATATTGTGAAAGTGCGACCTGTCTTAGTAACGAGATGGCAGGTCATTTGTAAATGACAGTAAATAAATAAATAATTTTTGATAATGTTGCATAAAATCTGTGCTGTGATGTTACATTCTCCCTTAACACTAAAGAAATTATAAGTACCACAAAATTTGAATATAAGTGTCGAACGAGAACGTCCGAAAAAATATCTTAGCTTGACTGTTCACACTCTGTTCGCCACAATAAGATGTCGAGCGAACGGAGCGTATGCGAAGTAGCCACAAGCACTGAAAGTATGTGTCACTAACTAACAAAAATTCCTAAACAGTAAAGAATGTATGTTGTTTTGTGTTACCTGAGACTCCTAGGTTATGTACAACGGACAGGTCAGCGCCACACTGCTTGCCAGGTGAGTTGCTTGTTGTGGAGCCCAATTCAAGGAACCGCGAGTTTCCGCTGACAGGAAATGCCACGGCCCTCTGCGGTTGCCCCGACAACTATCGCACCGAATGTTTCACTTGCAATCGCTGCCTGGCGTGTGTGCGTCATTTATGGGAAAAAATTCTTTTCGGTTTCTAAAGCATTACTTGTTCATCAGATCTTGAATTCTCATAATTCGACTGCAAGCTTTTCGTTCATGCATTTTCATATTCCCAGACCTCTTCATAAGATGCAGAAGTTTACAACACGTTTGCAGCTATTGCTTCGACACCTGCATCTATACTGTATACACCACATGAAAGTGCGTGGCTGAAGGCACTTTTCACGTTAATGTTGCTTCCCGTTTCACTCACGTTTTGCGCAGTATGTTTCACAGTTGCTGTTATAGGCTTCTACGGATTGTAGAGGGGACTTAATAGATACGGAACGCAGGTCTAGAAACGAACCGTCTGGTTATAAAATAAGTTTGAAGATTGGATCACTTTCAAATCCTGGTAGACACACAGCGGAGTCAAATGAGCTCCGACCTTTGTGCTCTACAGGTGTGGCTCGACGCTGTGACTCTGCTGTTCGTTGCACAAGTTGTATCTGCGACGCATGCTTCCACAAACACTGGTGAGCGGCCGTGGAACGCAACAGTCAACCCTCCTAGTCGTGAATGTACCACTTTCTCGCAGATGTCGTAGTCGGACGAAAATGGTATGCGATGGACTAAGGTGATCCGGAAAATGTTCTCGATACATGCGTTGGTGTAGCTCTGTCATTACCTACCGTACCGTGAAGCGGGAAATTTGAAAATGATCAGATCTCCAAACGGTTCATTTCCGGACATGGGCTCCTCGCAAAAACTTAATGTCCTAATTTCGATCTACAACTCCTAACAACCTGTAATGGGAATTGTGAAACCTAAATTTAGACAACATTGTCTACGGAGTGGTGCTATATATAGGGTGAAATCAACAGTCGAGATCATAATAATATTTGAAACTTCCTGGCAGATTAAAACTGTGTGCCCGACCGAGACTCGAACTCGGGACCTTTGCCTTTCGCGGGCAAGTGCTCTACCATCTGAGCTACCGAAGCACGACTCACGCCCGGTCTCACAATTTCACTTCTGCCAGTATCTCGTCTCACACAGTTTTAATCTGCCAGGAAGTTTCATATCAGCGCACACTCCGCTGCAGAGTGAAAATATCATTCTGGAAACATCCCCCAGGCTGTGGCTAAGCCATGTCTCCGCAGTATCCTTTCTTTCAGGAGTGCTAGTTCTGCAAGGTTCGCAGGAGAGCTTCTGTAAAGTTTGGAAGGTAGGAGACGAGATACTGGCAGAAGTGAAACTGTGAGAGCGGGCGTGAGTCGTGCTTCGGTAGCTCAGATGGTAGAGCACTTGCACGCGAAAGGTAAATGTCCCGAGTTCGAGTCTCGGTCGGGCACACAGTTTTAATCTGCCAGGAAGTTTCATATCAGCGCACACTCCGCTGCAGAGTGAAAATATCATTCTGATAATAATATTTGTTTATTTTCCCGGTTTTAGCTTATGTTAAAGCCACCTGCTGATGCGTACGATCGTGGTATCACGAAAGAACCGAGAAGCCGCCTGCTCCAGCCTTAGGAGGCCAAAAATTCTGAAGATGGCTTTAGCGTAAGCCATCTCGACTGCTGATTTTAACCTAAACTGTGAAACAGCGTGTATACCTCCGTGCGTACCATTGTTTTTCCTTGCGGTTCGTAGGGGGGTAACAGGCACACGGCTTGAGATCATTCGTAATATCCGCTCTGAAAAAAAGACCTTTGAATTTTTCAAGCAGAGTTTTGCTCGGTATTAGGCTGTTTTTCGGTGTCTGTTAGTTAAGATAGATAAATGAGATAAATTTAGGTTTCACAATTCCCATTAAAGGTTGTTAGGAGTTGTAGATCGAAATTAGGACATTAAGTTTTTGCGAGGAGCCCATGTCCGGAAATGAACCGTTTGGAGATCTGATCATTTTCAAATTTCCCGCTTCACGGTACGGTAGGTAATGACAGAGCTACACCAACGCATGTATCGAGAACTCATCATAGGTAAACCACATACAACTCTCAATTACTTGAGCAGAACTATGACACCGGTCCTGCAAATGGTTTACAGGCAATCTGTTTCGTAGGGATGCTACAGTTTTTTAATAACCTACAAATGAGTTGCTACCTATATCGAGTTGTTTCGCCTACAAATGGAGCTATGCAATAGTACCACTTAACAGCCTCACTACTTCCTACTTCCAGGTACTTGTACGAAATGTGAGTGAAGATGTATTTAGATTATTATATAGTCCAAATGAATTAAGGAAGGAAGATTAGGGTCTAACGTTACATCGACTGCGAGACTATTAGAGACGGCACAAGGTCGGCCTTAAGGGCCGAGCGAGGTGGCACACTCGGGACTCGCATTCGAGAGAGTGATGTTTCAAATCCGAATCCGACCATCCAGATTTGGGTTTTGTATGATTTCCATAAATAGTTCCTAGCTAATGCCGGGATGATGCCTTTGACAGGGCACAGCCGATTTCCTTCCGCGGCCCTGAAACATTCTTAGCTTGTACTCCATCTCTAAGGACCTCGATGTCACCTTTTCTGACTGATGAAGCGTGAGGAAGGGAAACGGCAGCGCCTTTAACGGAATCATCCCGGCATTTGCCTTAAGCGATTTACGAAAGTCACAGAAAACCTAAATCCGGATGGCCCACATAACACAACCTTCGCCTGTCTCAGAGGACCCATGATCATACAACCGCCCAAAAAGGGCTTGAAATGCTGTGTTATGTGGTTGGTGTCTGTGAGGGTACATGTTTTGGTATAGCCCGGCTGCCTCTCGACCGTTTCCATCTGCTTGGCCGTAGGCAGACACCATCTCAGCTCCCCACTTGAATACCGGACCATTCTGCTGCTCCCAGTACGCTGCGTCAATCACACAGTCTGCGACATACAAGGAACATATGGCACGTGATCAGAGGAACTTTCATTCGTCAGCGTCATCTATCGTGACAACGATGCATTTTCGGATACGTGTTCATAGGACCTTTCTTCCTCCATTTCCCGTCAGGAATCCGGCCCCGCAGTTTGTCGGTTTTATTAACGTTCGCCCTGTATTTCGCCAAGATGTAACTGAACACTATTGCAATTTTTATCGATAAAACCTCGTTTATTTATAACCACAACACACTCGAAAGGTTTGAGAGTGCACACTATGACCATTGTCATTAGAACGTTACCATCCATACAACACGAACTGGCTTTCGCACGCTACTTGATTTCCGGATCAAATACTTGTTAATGAGAAGGCTGTTTCGTTCCAAATAGGTAATTCTGTTAGGACTCAGAATACATTGTAGAACTCAACTACAGATAAAACTGACAGACAGAGCACAATAGTTCTTTGAGTCAGTTTTGCTGCTTCTCTTTTGATGAGTGTTACCTCTCCTGTTTATAAGTGTGGCCTGTGCTTACTTCTAATCACTGGAAACATCTCCCTAAGAATGTGCAGTAAATTAGGGTTAGATGCATAAAGAGTGCAGCTAATTCACTTACAAATTCCGTACAGAAACTTAAAGGAATTTGTCGATGGTCCGTGCAGAATTTTTGAGTTTTAGCAATTTCAGCTGCTTTTCAGCGACACTAGTTCTAAGATTTATATTATTTTTCTTTTCAGTGATACAAGGGTGGCAGCAATCTTAGCCTTTCCTGGAAAGAAATAACTGAAAGCAGGTTATTCAGTAATTCATTTTGAGATTTTTCTATTTTCTATTTCGGTACTTGTGCCCTCAAGAAATGTCATGGGACCAATTTCGTACCACAGACACTCTTGACATACGCCATTGTAGATCGCGGAGTAGGTCCCTACTATTGTTTTGTTTTATACTGTATTGTTGCAGCTGCATACTCTTAGGTCATCTGTATCGTTAACCTCTGTAGACTGAAGTCGTCGAAAACGCAAAATCAATTGAAAGTATATATCCGTGGCAGTGACCGATATTACTTCTTAATGGAATTATTACATTCATATGGGAAACCCGAAGGATAAAGAAAAACCCAGAATGCATACACAGAGTAAATGGTTAAAGAGAAAGCCTTCGACAATCTACTATACAATAAGATACTCGAAATGGTGAGAAGCTAAACGATAAAGTACAGATAGGAGTAATGTACAATACCAATAAAATTCAAGTTGATGAAATAAAATTAGCCAGTTGTGAAAGATTGGGTTGTGGCAATCCAAGCGTAAGGTATCATTACAGATTATCTTTCATGTCGAAATTAATGGGGATGTGCAAAAAGTTAGAACAGCTACGAAGTTCAGCATCAACGGATCCCAAAGATATGTATGTTTCACAGACTATAGACCTCTTCGTAGCAATTAACTATCGAATATTATGATCAGCATAATTAGAACAGAATGTGATTAAGGAAAACAAAGATTAAAGTAACGAAAAGTAATAGAAAAAACTTACTTCCTTGACGTCAGAATTGGGGAGGTCAGTGAAAGAAGTGAGATCTAGGACGCGAAACATATCTGCTCGCTCCTGATTACAGTACCTTCAAAAATCGGAACTGCGGAACAGGATTTGTGGATAATCACGTTCTTAACAAGGTGTATTCTGAGTAATCCGACACGTGCTTGTGTGTGCGTGTGCACACAGGCTATTTTGGATCTCTCTTGGACAACGTTCTCCCACTGAAAAAATTATTGGTCGCTTCTCTACTAACTTCATAGAATAGTGGCGCATTCGTTAAACCCAGTCATTCTTGTTTTTCTTTTTTTTTTGTACTGGTCAATTCCATCAGTTTCATTTCGCAATATAATCGTAACAGACAGATCCCAACGTTTCGTTCCACACTTCCAGTTCATAAACAATATCTCGACTGTCCCTAAGCTCTTTTTCTATTTTTCGCCGCGCGGGATTAGCCGAGCGGTCTCAGGCGCTGCAGTTATGGACTGTGCGGCTAGTCCCGGCGGAGGTTCGAGTCCTCCCTCGGGCATGGGTGTGTGTGTTTGACCTTACGATAATTTAGGTTAAGTAGTGTGTAAGCTTAGGGACTGATGGCCTTAGCAGTTAAGTCCCAAAAGATTTCACACACATTTGAACATTTTTTCTACTTTTCGCTACGCTACATCCAAATGTAGCTCTGGGGCCTGTAGGACTCTCTTAACAGTTTCAGATTTGAGCTGCATTCGTGTTTTGAGGCATCATGTAAAAATAGACTCATTCCTGTAATCGCCTAAATTTCGTATAAGCTGCAATTTGCAGTAAGCGTTCAACAACCTGGAATGTGTTCAGCCTCTTCTGTCAAAAGCTGTCCTCCATAAAAACGTTTTGGATTTAGCTATCCCAGCAGAACGATACATATTTCCATTTGCTCAAGGCGGAAATTCTCAGACTATAGATGAAAAACACATCACTGAAATGATAAATCCGATAACTTAAGAGATGTAATAAGATAGCATTTGCTGTGGACGACACAATTAAAAAATAATCCAT
This sequence comes from Schistocerca piceifrons, assembly GCF_021461385.2. NCBI lineage: Eukaryota > Metazoa > Arthropoda > Insecta > Orthoptera > Acrididae > Schistocerca > Schistocerca piceifrons. Next base: position 328,808,816 of record NC_060138.1, on the reverse strand, counting down.
AAAAGCCGCTTTTTATCTGCCAACAACACTGTTTATTACAAAAATAAAAGTGTCATTATGTGTCCGTTTCATACCAAAATTTTTATAGCTATCATTTTCTTTTTTTTTTTTTTGTACTATTGGTATTTTTCGAGAGTTTCGACGTCTCGTGTTGAACGGATCAGGGAGCACTATACCTCAAAAGTTGCCAACCACTTCCACTTTCTCCTCATCCTTTTTGGGTTATTCTACCAAAAGAGTTCCGGAACCAGAACAGAAAATTGGAATAGAGATCAACATAAACATCATTTTTGCCCTTTTTATTGTTCATGAAAACCACACATTGCATGTTGTACCACCATACAGCGAGACCTTCAGAGGTGGTGGTCCAGATTGCTGTACACACCGGTACCTCTAATGCCCAGTAGCACGTGCTCTTGCACTGGTGCATGCCTGTACTTGTCGTGGCATACTATCCACAAGTTCATCAAGGCACTGTTGGTCTAGATTGTCCCACTCCTCAACGGCGATTCGGCATAGATCCCTGAGTGGTTGGTGGGTCACGCCGTCCATAAACAGCGCTTTTCAATCTATCCCAGGCATGTTCGATAGGGTTCGTGTCTGGAGAACATGCTGGCCACTCTAGTCGAGTGATATCGTTATCCTGAAGGAAGTCATTCACAAGATGTGCACGATGGGGGCGCGAATTGTCGTCCATGAAGACCAATGCCTCACGAATATGCTGCCGGTATGTTTCCACTATCGATCGGAGGATGGCATTCACGTATCGTACAGCCGTTACGGTGCCTTCCATGACCACCAGCGGCGTACATCGGCTCCACATAATGCCACCCCAAAACAGTAGGACACCTTCACCTAGCTGCACTCGCTGGACAGTGTGTCTAAGGCGTTCAGCCTGACCGGGTTGCCTCCAAATAGGTCTCTGATGATTGTCTGGTTGAAGGCATATGCGACACTTATCGGTGAAGAGAACGTGATGCCAATCCTGAGCGGTCCATTCGGCATGTTGTTGGGCCCATCTGTACCGCGCTGCATAGTGTCGTGGTTGCATAGATTGACCTCACCATGGACCTCGGGAGTGAATTTGCGCATCATATAGCCTATTGCACACAGTTTGAGTCGTAACACGACGACCTGTGGCTGCACGAAAAGCATGACGTTGCTGTCAGGGTTCCTCCGAGCCATAATCCGTAGGCAGCGGCCATCCACTGCATTAGTAGGACTTGGGCGGCCTGAGCGAGGCATGTCATCGACAGTTCCTGTCTGTGTATCTCCTCCATTTCCGGACAACATCGCTTTGGTTCACTCCGAGACGCCTGGACACTTCCCTTGCTGAGAGCCCTTCCTGGCACAAAGTAACAATGCGGACGCGATCGAACCGCGGTATTGACCGTCTACGCATGGTCGAACTACAGACAACACGAGCTGTGTACCTCCTTCCTGGTGGAATGACTGGAACTGGTCGGCTGACGGACCCCCTCTGTCTAATTGGTGCTGCTCATGCATGGTTGTTTACACCTTTGACCGGGTTTAGTGAAATATCAAAAATGGCTCTGAGCACTATGGGACTTAACTTCTGAGGTCATCAGTCCCCTAGAACTTAGAACTACTTAATCATAACTAACCTAAGGACGACACACACATCCATGCCCGAGGCAGGATTCGAACCTGCGACCGTAGCGGTTGCGCGGTACCAGACTGACGGCCACTCCGGCCGGCTACTGACATATCTGAACAGTCAAAGGGACTATGTCGCTGATAAAACATCCACAGTCAACGTCTATCTTCAAGAGTCCAGCGAACCAGGGTGATGCAAAACTTTTTTTGATGTGTGTATATGATTTACTGTACGTGGACAGAAGTGATAACAATGTACAGAGTACTGGTAATCGCAGAATGTATCATGTTTAGAACTCGGTCTGGCCTTCGAGTTCGAAATTTTCTTTGGGTACCGTAGCCGGTTTAGTTGATATGTTTCAGCTGTTTCTGCATAACTACCAAAGATTCGTTACGCTTTCATTCCTAGTGTGCAGGTTGTATGGGAAAATGATGAAAAATCTTTTTTGCCGTCGCGATAACGTGAAAACTTAATTGACTAAAATGTGACTCCTTCACACATTTGAAGTTTTACTCTGAGCGACTGTGCATGTACATTATACCTGACGACTCTTTTGGATTTTTTGAAACCGAACATACAAAGCTACAACATATTGTCGCGCTGTAACTAGGGTTGCCGTCCGTCCCGGTGTATCGGGACCGTCAGCGTTATTGACCTTCTTGTCCCGACATCCCGAAAAGACCCTATTTTGTTCCGATTTTGCAAAATACTGTTACGAGCTTGGCTGAAGTACTGAAGTAACGCCATCCGTTAGTGCAACATGTAAATACAGCCCCAGTTAGTTATATTTATGTCAACAAGTATATGTTGGCAACTTCGTCTCACAGATAGGATGGAGACAATTAAGTCTCGATAACTGAATAAGAAATATATTAATCGACACTCAAAGACGTCTGAATGCAAAAAAGGCTACCAATTTTCTCCAGCAACACAGTCAAAGGATTTTCTATAGTCAAGGAAGCAGATGAAAACAGGAACACAGATGGTTCAAACGGCTCTGAGCACTATGGGACTTAACTTCTGAGGTCATCAGTCCCCTAGAACTTAGAACTACTTAAACCTAACTAACCTAAGGACATCACACACATCCATGCCCGAGGCAGGATTAGAACCTGCGACCGTAGCAGCAGCGCGGTTCCGGACTGTAGCGCCTAGAACCGCTCGGCCACAGAAACACAGAGCTCTCGCGATTTCTCAGTTATTTATCGTACGATGAAAATTTTTTCGTGAGTTCCTTTTCCTTCAACAAAACCTATCTGTGGATATGTGGGATAGAATATACGGCTTCGAACACTGTTTCAATAAGTGGATTAAAATTTTGCTTCCATGGTGTATGAGAGCAGTATTTCGGTAATTGGAGCAGTTCCATATTGACCCTTTCATGTATAGGAGCATGAAGAGAGACTTAGACCAGTCTTCTGACTACTCCTCTGTTTGCCATATTCTTGTACACATTAAGTGCAGCACATCAACACCTTGCTTTCTCTATTTCGCTGCGTAAGATTATAGGTTCCGATGTAAGTTGTTCATCTGCGTGACTGTCTGTATTCTTCTTAATTCCAGAATTCAACTTTTCACAGTACTGTTTCCACCTCGCAACAGGATCTTCCTTATCTCCGATAGAGTTGCCATTCTCATTGTCTACCACCCACGTAAGAGAATTATATTCGCCGGTGATGATGTTGAGTTTCTTGAAGATATCACGTTCTTGACTGTGATTATGATGTTGTTCTACCTCATCACAGATACCGTTAATGATGAGTGACTTGTCCTTTCTACAATTACATTGTATGTGTCTGCACGGGTTCTAATATCTGTCTTGATCCTGGGTAGTATGGATACCAGTTTTTTCAGATTGCTTCTCTATTCAATTAACTGTAGTGTGGACTGTGATATTCAATGATTTTTTTGCTCTTTGTGGTCGTTGTGATGTCGGAATTTACAAGGACACGACCTCCTTCATTCTGTCTCATGTTTGTTATGCTAGACCTTCCTTAACCAGGCTTTACGTTGTAGAGTTTTGGTCTTAAGCCCACCAAATTCCCGAAGAGCCTCCTTGTTTGTGAGTGATAGTTGTCGTTCTCCGCACTTGATGTTGGTTTTGAGCATAATCTGCATTTTCATGGACAGCAGAATGTGCTCATTTCCACAGTCAGCTCCAGATAAGATCTTACACTTAAAGACCGAAGTTTTCCAACGTCTTCACGCTAAGATGAAGTCAGTCTGTTTTCTAAATCGATCCACAGGTGATATCCAAGCTTACATTCCTCTTGGATAATGATGGGAGATAGTGTTACAAACGTTCACGTCGTTACTAACACAAAAAATTAGTAAGTACCTGTATCATCCATCTCTGTCACCTAGATAGAAAAGTCCAATCACAGATTATAACTGTGTGTCTTGCGTAGTATCTCCAGTTTTAGCATTGAAGTCTCCTTGAATTACTGCCTGTTGTTTGTTGGGGATCTTACTAAGGACTTGTTCCAGTTGTTCATAGAACTCCTCTCTCTCCTCGAGGGATGCTTCAGCAGTAGTGGCATAGTTGTGAATGATGCTGCGTTTACACCGAGAAACAGTCAATTTGATAGACATAATCCTGTCATTAACAGGGTCATAACCCATAACATAGTTGTTCAAACTTCTAGGAACGACTATTGCAACACATTTTCTGTTTGGTCACTACCCCTTTAAAAATAGTGTTCTACCCTGGGTCGAGAAATGGCCACTTCCTCTTCAGTGAGCCTCACTAGATCCAAGAATATCGAAGTCATTCGCACTCATTTCTCCTTCTACTATGGCAAGCTTTCCCGTCGAAGTAGTCCAAGAACATTCTATGTTACAATCTTTCTTTCAATGCACAGGGATAATTTGCAGTGTGGTGCTGGTATAATAATTACTTTCAATCCTGTCACTCTTGGAGATTTTACTGGTGGGCTTTATGCTGCGGATAATTTAGAATTGAGAAATGGCATGCGGTACTCTCGGGAAAAATTTTCAGAGGTGGTTTTCCTTGCCTTCCACTGAGCTCCAAAACCTATCCACTAGTCAACTGTTTCACGATGGGGTTGGTTACTCAACCTTTCGCTGAGTCGCTTGGCTCAACAGAGGCACCACGTGTAGGTAAGAAGTTGGCGAACTGATGTGACAGAGGTCAGAGAACTCTTTTGCTGAGCTCTTGCAACAGCGTATCACCCCAATTTTTTCTTGCCATTATCTCAATGTGTTCGCAGAGACTCCTCCAGGTCATTTCCTTGGCCCAAGTATGAACATCCAAGTAAAAATGTAGACTGCTAATGAAAACTATGTCCTTAGTAATACGAATTCGCTTCTTACTTAAATGTGTCTTACCTCGTTCTTGTGTATGCAAAACGATCTATTATTTTAGAAAAACCAATATTTCATGCTATTTCATTTGCTATGGACGCATCTACATGTTCATCTATACTCTGAAAATCACTGTGAAGTCAATGATTGGGGATACTTTTATCGAACCACACAGTAAAGTCTGTCCCTCTTCTATTCACAGATGGAGTGTGGGTTAAATGACTGACCAAACGCCTATTTGCGAGATGTTGTTCGCCTAATTTATCTCTGTGATCTCTACTGAAGATCTATAGCTAATGAGCTGAAAGATGGGTGTAGGAATTCTCCGAACACGTTCTTGCTAGATGCGGCCTGCTGAATATTGCTTAGACTTCTACCAGTCAATATTGTTTTAAATTCTTGTTACTATTGCTCGCCAATCAAACAAGCCTGTCGCCATGCAAACTGCCCTTCTCTTACTGAAAGTATTGCCAAATCAGATAAAGGTTCCTGACCCTGTATACAATGTAAATATTTTTAAAATGCTTTTAAGCTGAAGGGAAAAAAAAGAAAAAACTCCGGTTCTGCAATAGCCATAGGTTGTATGAGATACAACAGCATGGTTTTGCATTAGCTATGCCAAGTCTTCTATTCGGACGGTTTCTATAAAGCGCTTACGAAGATCATCGCACCGTATGCGTCTGTGAATTATTTCGTTACCTAAAATTAGATATTTGGTTGCGAATAAATATTGTCACTCATTGTGTAAATTAGCCTAATTCTAATTTTAGTTAAGACTGTGTCAACTTTCTTTATTATTTTTATCGTTCTCGCACCGTATGCGTCTGTAAATTATTTCGTTACCTAAAATTAGATATTTGGTTGCGAATAAATATTGTCATTGTGTAAATTAGCCTAATTCTAATTTTAGTTAAGACTGTGTCAACTTTCTTTATTATTGTTATCGTTCTGTTCTCGATTCACAGATGTCGAAAGTTTCATCAAAGAATAAACAACAAATCGTGACTTACTGCGTTCTCAATAATAGAGGTGTCCCTGCAGCGACCCACAACGTTGCTCAGCAACAGTTTCAGAAGAGACGAACGGCGAGCAGCATTGCTGAATCCGCCTCCACCGATCACAATCTTAAGAATACCCAAGAAAACCATTTGATGCAGCAGAAGCATGGAACAACGATAGCAGTCAGGAGGTAAGTCATCAACAAAGAAAGTTCTGCCAATCCGTGGCATCGGAAACACAGACAAATCGATTGCACCTTTCTTCGGACGCAGAACATGATTTTTTCCAGAAGCTTATATGTGTACTGAATAAGGAGATCTTAGACATGGGAGTTACATTCGGAGTAATTCAATTTCCTGAACCAGTCATCAAGACTGTAAATCAGGGCTTCTCTGAAGCAGTTTGAGTTGGAGAAGTCTGAACGTTATAAATCTTGCAATTACAGAAAAATCGCATTATTTCAATTATAAATTCAGGGAGTTTCCATGACAACGACACTTCTGCATTCCCCCGTGCAGATAACGTTCAGCAATTGTCTTGAAACACACATACCACAACAAATAAAATACAGGATGTATCAAAAAGAATGATCCGATTTGGCACGTCTATATTTCTGAAACTAATAAACATATACAATGAATTTTGGTTTTTGATGAACGGGAAACTCAAAAAGTTTTTTTCATGGCTTTTCATAGGTGCTCAATATCCTTCCCTTGAGACGCCTGGCATACGTTAATGCGGCATTCAAATTGTTCTCACACGGCAGCGAGCACGCTCTGTGTTGCAGCTTCCAAAGCCGCTGTTATGCGATGTCTCAGTTCATTCATTGTTGTTGGTAATGGAGGCATATAAACAGAGTCTTTTATAAACCCCCACAAGAAATAATCGCATACAGTCAGGTCCGGTGACGTTGGAGGCGAGTAACATAAGGCTGAATCATTTTGCCCAGTGCGACCGATCCATCGTTCAATAATCCTTTGATTTAAAAATTCCCCGCACTTCCAGGTGCCAGTGTGGCCGTTCCCAAACCTTTTGGTAAATGAAGTCGTTCGAATCAGTCTCCAACTGTGGGAAAAGAAAGTTCTCAAGCGTATCGAGATATATGCTTCCTGTAACAATGTTCTCGGAAAAGAAAAATGGACCATACACCGTTTCCCGTAAAACTGCTCAAAACACATTAAATTTTGGAGGGTCCCTCTCAAGTACAACTTCAAGTGGTTGTTCCGCACCCCGTATTGTCACATTATGACGGTTCATCTTTCCATTTAAATGGAATGTTGCATCGTCACTAAACACTAAGTGTGGAAGCTAGCCCCAGCCTAGTTAACCCCTAATACGTAGTATCGGTGTGTCTCCAGAATGTCATTCGCTGTATCAATAACTGACATACCGTTTGAAAGAGCTCAAATTTTGAGGCCTGATTTGACCAGCACCTGCATTTTCGGGCGGTGCAGCAGGATTAGTATTCAATGTGAGATCAGCTTTGCGAAGTACGACAACATTTAACTCTGCATCGGCGATCTTGTGATGACTTATTTCGTAATTATGCCCTTTCGTTTCAGTCGTATTATGTAGGGCAGATTACTTTAATCTTTTATAAGTCTGGAGTTTGGAATGTAATGACTTATACAATGTTGAATCAAATATACTTTTTGCTGGACAATGTTGTCATTTACGGAATCTTTGAGATTCGCGAAAAACGTTGTCTTAGTACATTGTGTGTGGCAGAACATTGTTGCATTAGTAAGCAGTCATAGCCAAAGCAGGAAATTGAACGTAAACAGTAGCATTTACAGAGCGAGGTGGCGCAGTGATTATCACACTGGACTCGCACTCGGGAGGACGACGATTCAAACCCGCGTCCAGCCATCTGGATTTAGGTTTCTCCCGATTTCCCTTAATAGCTTCAGGCAAATACCGGGATGGTTTGTTTGAAAGGTCATGGCCGACTTCCTTCCCTAATACGATGGGACCGATGATTTCGCTGTTTGGTGGATTGCCTAAATAGGGACAAACGGCATGAAATTATCCCTGAGAGGATAAGGAGCAATAGGGGTCATACGGACATGTGGCTGGACAGGCGAGATACACCCACTGCACAGTGGAGATAAAAGATATTTGACAGTGCAGCATTCAGAGACTGAAAGCGTGCATCAGAATACGCCAAGTAGCTGGAAATGTTCTGCCTGCACTAAACTGAAGCGACAAAGAAACTCGTATAGGCATGCGTATTCAAATACAGAGATATGTAAAGAGGCAGGATATGGCGCTGCGGTCGACAACGCCTACACAAGGCAAGTGTTTGGCGCAGCTGTAAAATCACTTACTGCTGCAATAATGGCAGGTTATCAAAGTTTACGTGAGTTTGAACGTGGTGTTATAGTCGGCGCACGAGCGATGGGACACAGCATCTCCGAGTAGCGATGAGGTGGGAATTTTCCCTCACGACCATTTCACGAGTATACCGTGAATATCAGGAATCCGGTAAAACATCAAATCTCCGACGTCGCTGCGGATGGAAAAAGATCCGGCAAGAATAGGACTAGCGACGACTGAAGGGAATCGTTCAGCGTGACAGAAGTGCAACCCTACCGCAAATTGCTGCAGATTTCAATGCTGGGCCATCAACAAGTGTCAGCGTGCAAACCATTCAACGAAACATCGTCGATATGGGCTTTCGGAGCCGAAGGCCCATTCATGTACCATTGATGACCGCACGACACAAAACTTTACACCTTGCCTGTGGGACCGTCAACACCGACATTGGACTGTTGATGACTCAAAACATGTTGCCTGGTCGGAATAGTCTCGTTTCAAATTGTACCGAGCGGATGGACTCGTGAGAGTATGGAGACAACCTCATGAATCCAACTTGAACAGTCCCCTGCATGTCAGCAGGGCACCGTTGAGGCTGGTGGAGGCTCTGTAATTGTGTGGGGCGTGTGCAGCTGGAGTGATATGGGGCCCCTGATGCGTTTCGATACGACTGTGACACGTGACACGTACGTAAGCATCCTGTCTGATCCCCTGCATCCATTCATGTCCATTGTGCATTCCGACGGATTTGGGCAATTCCAGCAGGACAACGAGACAGCCCGAACATCCAGAATGGATAGAGAGTGGCTCCAGGAACACTTTTTTGAGTTTAAACATTTCTGATGGCCACCAAACTCCCCACACATGAACATTATTGAGAACATTTGGGATGTCTTGCAACATGCTGTTCAGAAGAGATCTCCACCAGACATTAGTCGAGCCCATGCCACGTCGTGTTGCGGCATTTCTGTGTGCTCGCAGGGGCCCTGTACGATATTAGGCAGGTGTAACAATTTCTTTGGTTCTTCATAGTATATATACTATTTTACTGGTGTGGTCACAGCGAACAATTAGCACTGGTTGAGCTTCCATGTTTGGTCGGGATAGACGTTGTCGAGATGCCTCCACACGGGAACGCAGAAGTAAGGAGGAGCACCATCATTTTGTAGCCACAATACCCTTCGTACCACCAAAGGCTCGTCTTCCAGCAAGGGAGGCAGGGCCACCCGGAGGGAGTGCAGATAAGCCTCCTCGCCCGTGTTTCTTTGTTGAAAGATGACTAGTCCCACGAGGCGGTCGCCAATAATCCCCAGCTATACACTGAAGCTGAAACAGTGCTGATGGTCCGCTGTCACTGTACCGCTAAAACACTAGTACAGAGAGAACATTCCCACTTGCCTGTTCTAATCATAGATTTTGCTGTGTTTCTTATGTCTGTCGACTCACCACTATGAGTCGACGACTACTCAGAGCGCCTTCCTGGATTTCATTTGCCTTTATAGAAGTAAAGCGTCCTAAACCACATTCGAACTGTCACCACAAGTTATGGAAACACTTTACAGGAAGGGAAATAAAAGATCCCATTTCACTGCTGCAGTTATCGATTGTCTACTTGGAGCTTTCGAAATCACGTCAAAATATTTTCAGATAAATTTCAAAGAATTAGTGACCTGCATCTCTGTACAGAACATTAAAAGGTCCAACAAATTTGGGATCAACTGAATTTTCTGTATAAGTTTGCTTTTTGAATAACTGTTCGTATAACGTGTATTTGCGCAGTATGACGTGTATTTGTGCACTGCTTTGTCACTATGCTAAACATTCTTCCATTAAAAGCTATATTCTTAACTTTCCCTAAACTGATAATCAGCTCATACAGTTGTAAAGGTATCAACAGTACAATGTGGAATCCTAATCAAGGTAAAACTCGATTTTTCCTTATTATTAGCATTGCTAGAGAGAAAGACATAAGACTGACTGATAATCAATTACTGATTTGCAGACATGCGTCCATTAAACTACTATTTATATGCATATGACATCGACATACGCTAAATAAGTTAAATGCATTACTTTCTGTTCAGGTCAGTCAGTGAAGTACATACGATCATTCCAATGAACAAGGCAATTTTTAGAGGAGAGAATAACAGTGTTGGATCGTTTTTTCGAATGGCGTTCACTTTTAACCGCCCGTTACGAATCCAGCCAGTGTTTAATTTCGGGCTGCGGGACTTGCGCAACGGACAGCTAATTTATTGGAACAAGCAAACGGTATGCTGACGCCACAAGTCGTGAATCAAGAGGCCTTGGCGATGTGCAGCAAACTGTTTAAATTAAGATCGCAGTTCTACACAGTAACTGCTGTGTCGAGTAGCCGAGAAGGCATAAAAAGTTGTTCATTGGTGTTCCCAAAATACAAACTGAAAAAGTTCCCTGACAGTTAAGCGATGAGAGACGAGACATCGGGAGTACGACGACGCCTTCGAAAACGCGTTTGCACATGAAGCCACACGGAAAAACATTCCATAATAGGTAATCACGTAGATAATATACGTTCTGGTAGCTGAACGGGGCAGCATGTAATCGAATATGCGCTCCATAGTCATCTTCCTTGAAAATAATATTTACTTCCTACCACGATTGAGACGGAAACTAAACAAGGTAGACTATTTGTCGCTTCTTGTATTTATGCACGGCACACACTGTTGCCATTATTACAGTAGCCGCAAAACTGGAAGGAAATATTAATGACGTCAGTGCGCTATCTGGGATTGAACTCCGTTGCAAGCACAGTGACCCCTAGTCTCGCTCTTCATCTCTTTCTACGAAGGAATACTCCATCTCTGTACATCATGAGGTTTCAAAAATTTGCTGACGGGAAAAAATCGCAACACCAAAAAATAATCAACGTAGAATAATGAAATTTCCGAAATACATTTGTCTAGGTAACATATTTAACTGATTAATTCAAGATCCAAGTTCAATGTAAGAGCGAGATAATCCATTGCAACGGTGAATTACTAGTACATTAATAACTGGTGTAACAGCCAGAAAGTTGAATGCAAGCATGCAAACGAACATATATTGTGTTGTACAGGTGTCGGATGTTAGGTTGTGGCCGGCCGGAGTGGCCGAGCGGTTCTAGGCGCTTCAGTCTGGAACCGCGCGACAGCTACGGTCGCACGTTCGAATCCTGCCTCGGGCATAGATGTTTGTGATGTCCTTAGGTTAGTTAGGTTTAAGTAGTTCTAAGTTCTAGGGGACTGATGACCTCGGAAGTTAAGTCCCATAGTGCTCAGAGCCATTTGAACCATTTTTTTAGGTTGTGGGATGGAGTTCCCTGCCTGTTTCACTTTGTCGGTCAATACAGGGACGGTTAATGATGTTTGTGGATGACGCTGGAATCGTCGTCCGATCATGCCCCTGTGTGCTCGATTGGAGACAAATCTGGTGATCGAGCAGTCCAAGGGGTTGGGGGCTGGGCTGATTTGGGGATCGGGACCAAAAAGCGAGGTCATAGGTCTCATTGAATTAGGGAAGGAAGTCGGCTGTTCCCTTTCAAAGGAACCATTCCGGCATTTACCTGAAGTGATTAGGGAAATCACGGAAACATAAATCAGGATGGCCGGAGGCGGGATTGAACCGTCGTCTTCCCGTATGTAAGTCCAGTGTGCTAACCACTGCGCCATCACGCTCGGCAGTCCAAAGCGACATGTCGACACTCTGTAGAGCATCTTGGGTTACAACAGCGGTATGTGGGCTAGAGTTATCCTGCTGGTAAACATTCCCTGGTGTACTGTTCATGAATGGCAGTACAACAGGTCGAATCAATAAACTGACGTACCAATTTGCAGTCAGGATGCATGGGATAAGCACGAGACAGCTCATGCTGTCATACAAAATCGCACCCCAGACAACTCCAGTTGTAGGTCCATTGTGTCTAGCACGCAGACAGTTTTGTTGGAGGCCCTCAGCTGGCCTTGTTCCAATCAACGCACGGCCATTACTGCCACCGAGTCAGAACCAGCTTTCATCCTCCCTGCTCTTCAATTAGTTCTCGGCAGACCCACTGAAGTCGCAAATGGCGGTGTATGGGGTCAGTGGACTGCATCCTACAGGGCGTCTGGCTCGGAGCTGTCCTTGAAGTAACCGATTTGTCACAGATCACTGTGTCCCTGTGAAGCCAACTGCTGGTCTAATTGCTACTGTAGATGCAGTACGAAGCGCCAGAGCCATAATACTCCGAACACAGTCTTCCCTCTCGGTAGTGCCACGTGCTCGTCAGAGTGCGCTCTTCTTGCGACCGTGACCACCAGTGGCAGCAGTCATGTACAGCGACTACATTCCTACCAAGTCTTCGTGCAATATCGCAGAAGGAACATCCAGCTGCTCGGAGCCCTATTACACAACCTCATGGAGACGTTGATAATGGCGTCTTTGTCGGCTTAAATGCGTTCTTGACTAATATGAACTTACCACGTCGAATCTCGAAGGACACCGCGTCCAACTTCAACGCTAAATAACGCTCACTACCGCTAAAATGTGTATTAAAAGCAAATTTCATTTGCATCCTCATAGTGGCGCCACTAGTGCCACCCTTATGCGACTGGCATGAAATTTGAATAGACATCATATTTTGCATGTAGAAACACCAACTTTCCTTTATGTCACACAATTCCTTCTTGGTGCTATGGCTTTTTCCCGTCAGTATACTTTTCCAGACTTTGGGAACAGTTCCCTTACAACAAAACAAGGAGAAACGTTCGTATAAACCTATGTCCGAAAAGCCTCCGTTTTCGAGTTATTAATGAACCTTTGCAATTTAGGCGATTCTAGTTCATCAACATACAGACTCATAATATGTGCTTGAAATATTCTCCTCTTGTATCTAAACGCGCATGCAACTGTCGAATCATGGACTATCATACCCTTCCAAATACTCCCTGACGGTTTCTAATGGTGTCGCAGGCTTCCATGACAAGTCGATGAAGAGTATCTCCATCCGGGTGTTCTTCTGCATAGACCAGTGTTGTTTAAGGTGCCCTCAGACACAATAATCTAAAGGATTGAGGTGGGGACAATGTGCAGCCCATAGAATTGGTCTCCACCATCTATCCATCAGTCATGGCAGATACCGGCCAACGCATCTGTAACACTGAGCCTGAAATGTGCTGGCGCTCAATCGCGCATAGCCTACAAGTTCATTTTTATTTGTAAATTGTAGGGGCACATATTGTAGTATATCTTGGAAGGTGTCCTGAATAAGGTCCCCATAGACAAAACCTGTAAGACGTGCTGAATGTAAGTATGGCCCTACCAGACAGTCACGCACACTTACTCCAGCCCACACATTAACCTTAAACTGATGATTTCTGGCCCATACTGTAGTATGAGGATTGCGGTCGGTCCATATGTGTCGGTTGTGGAAAACCTCTTCCTAAGGTTGCCTCGTCTGTAAACAAAGCCGGCCGCTGTGGCCGAGCGGTTCTAGGAGATTCAGGCCGGAACCGCGCTGCTGCTATGGTCGCAGGTTCGAATCCTGTCTCGGGCATGGTTGTGTGTGATATCCGTAGGTTAGTTTTGTTTAAGTAGTTCTAAGTCTAGGGGACGGATGACCTCAGATGTTAAGTCCCACAGTGCTTAGAGCCATTTGAACCATTAGTACCAAAACTGAAGAGACAAACAACGGATGGACAGTTTGTGAAACAAACCATCGGCAAAAATTCTCCCGTGGCGTCTGATGATCGGCAGGCGGAGGCCCTCCACACGTTGAAGATAATGCGGAAACGTGAGTTGCATCCGACGATGCACGACATGCCAGGGCGACTTTTGGCACTTTCACCGCCATCTGCATCATATCTGACGCACATCGGTTTTTCCGTTTTCGCCATGTGCGTCATATTCGATCACGCGAGGGCTTGTGAGTATCTGCTTGTGGTGCATACATGATCACACCTGCGTTGAAATGAAATGGGCATCACATTATACCGGCCAGTGGTAAAAGTATTGTGACCTTGGTATCGTAGTGACAGCAATTGATGACAGGAGATTGTTATCTGTTTACTACGTAGCGTTAGTAAGTGTTCCTTGCTGGTACTAAAATTTTGTTTCCATGCGTGGCGTTGTGTAGTGCTTGTTTTTAGTAAGATTTTGGTGGATGTTCGGTGAAAAATGGATTCACAAGAGGAGAGATCCGAAAATGGTCGGAGGAATCGAGATTATCTGATAAATCACTGGTAGTGGTAGTGACTCCGACCCAGATTACCGTGCTCATTCCTTGAGCGAGAGTAGTAGTGAAGATGAAGTAATCCCTTTGAGGAAACAAACGGTGCACGTGTAAGTTATGAATAATACGTCTACAAATGTGGCAAACAAAGTTTCATCTTCGACTGACGAAGACAGTGAAAGTGAGCTGTCACCCGAAGAGATCTCTTGTCCTGATGAGCTCCTTACTTCACGAATAAAGTTAAAACTATTCAGTTTTGTTTTTTTCTGGTAACTGTGGGTAAGCAATGCACTTTTGGTCAATGTACCTGCAAATATTCGTCCCATTGACGTTTACAATTTTTTTCTTTATGAAAATTTGCAGTTTCATAGTGAATGTACCAAACCATTATGCTGAGCAAAAGATTGTTAGTGGAATAGCTACAGAAACATTACCATCATCATCCAGAACTTTATGGAGTGATATCAGCGTTGATGATTTGAGGAAATTTATGGGACTTATGTTGTGGATGGGCTTGATCGTAAGCCAAGAATGGAGGATTATTGGTGCCGGAATCCGCTTTACAAAAACCAGGTATCTTCCATTATGTCCCGAAATATGTTTGATTTGTTCCTCAGTTGCTCTCTTTCGATTACGTCATTCATTTCTTAAAGCTTAACATTGTCGCAGAAACTCAATCAACTGAAATATTATTTTAACTTGTTCTATAAAGCCATGAGAACGAGAAAATGATACGAAAGAAACACCCAAGAAAACATAAAAAATTTAATATATCCAACGCTTACCACATAAAAAATTAAACGACAAAACAACACAACAGGAGCAAGTGGCATTCTCAGTCAAAAGACGAACGTCACGGCGTTGTTTAAAAAAGAAAACTAGGGCACTAAATCATTAGAAAGTTTACACAGTAACATACAAAAGAAAGAAAACGCAGTCTAAAGTTAGTACAAGAGTAAATACGGCAACATGCTTACAAATTAAAAGATATAAATAATCTGTCTTTCACAGAGGTGTTCACTTTCTTCGGTCGTGTATCAGTTTAGCTGAAGCTAGTAAAACGCCTAGCGTAAACGTGTCGGTTTATGTAGGTTTTCCAAGCTTTCAAGTCAAAAAATTTACAAATATTAGAGGAGCTTAAAACGATTAATTTGAGATAAAGAACTAATTGTCAGAATTGATTTTTATGTTTTTGTTGGAATTAATAATTCATAATCTCATAGACGGTCGAAGCGAGTTTGGGGGTGTGGGAGTGGGGGGTGGAGGGAAGGATAATTGGATCCCCCCCTATAAAGTACAGGTACCAGTGCTGAAGCTGCCCGGGTCCTCATAACTCAGCCTAAAAAACGATGTAATTCTTTCGATTTTTTTCAATAGTCCTTTATGTCCTAAATCGCGTGAAGCACCATAAAAACTTTATACTTATGAGGTAATAAACAAGAGACACCTTCATCCTCTGGAGTCCATCCTAGATCCATCCCTGCATACCTTATGGTGAAAAATTCAGTTCATAGGAGCTGTTCAGAATGACGATCGCGTCGCAATACATTACGTGTTTTACAACTGCACATAAAATTTTGCCACATTGTTTCAAACATACTTGTTTGTTGCACAGTGAGACAGGGAGCTAGGACTACTCTACCTACCAGTTCCTATTCAGTTCGTACTGGAGTTTCACGCACCAACTACTCCGTGTAAATCCAGATGGGAAAAAAACGCAGTAAAATATCACATATGTTTCAGTGTTATGTGTCAAGAAACCGCTACCAAGTCGATGTAGAAACATAGGAAGTCTAGAATCACATGCCTCACGTTCATTACTCATTCTAGATCGCCAATCACCTGAAAGGTTAGTTTACAATTGGTTTCTCATATCAAAATAATCAGCTGGAGATCCTCTACAATTTGCAGATTAGATTAGATATATTTTTAGTTCGATAGATGCATAGTGAGGAGATCCTCAAGGGCGTAGAACGTGTTATGAAACAGGAATGCATAATACACATTTACAACAACACAGCTCCTAAGTGAAACGGCCCTCATGGATGTGGAATAAGTCGAAAAATCCCAGACATTACATTTAACGGATAAAGCAGTAACAAATTTCTCACAAAGTAGATAGCACGCACAGTACACTGAAGTGGATATGACAATTGTTAGGTTATACTGTCACATCAACAAACAAAAAATCAGTTTACGACAGTTATTTATACTAATTGCAGTGAAGATAGGCAGACGTCAGACTGTTTCGTAATATTCACGTTATTCGATATTATTAATAATTTATTGACATCTGTCGTTTCTGGTAAGAAATTCGTCATTAGAGTAGTAGAATAAGAGGAGTTGGCTACCAGTAGGTTATTTGGTGCCCTCTTAAATTGAACTTCATTAGTAGCCAAATTGTTATGGTTGCTGGCAAGTTGCTAAAAATGTATTCTGGAATAATGGCCATCTTCCTGGACAAAAGGAAGTGACTTTAAATCTTTATGAAGATTAGCCTGTTTCTGCTATTGATATCATGAATTGAGCTGTTAGTTTGAGCTCATGATTGAGCAGAGTTTGGGATCCACGTGCGATTAAGGGGACTAGGCCTCTGATCATTAACTGCATCTTTATCATATTACTTCGTATCTTGTATTCACTTTTCTCTTATGTATTCACAACTGAAAAAGTCAATGTTAATGTAAACTTTACAGTCTTTCATAAAATGCGTCTCCCACCTCCCTTCCTACCTTGCTCTAGCGAATGCAATCACAAAACAACTATGTTGGCAACCCTAATCTAACCTCAATTACAGAATATGATACATGGGTATAGTATTGCAGGTAAATTTCTTACTAAAAGAGAGTGAAAACATAAAATTTAGAGAGAAAACTACGTAATTAGAACAGGAGTTAGGGGAATATCAGGGAGGTTTCAGACCATGGAGAAGCTGTGCAGAGCAGATAATTAGTTTAAAATTGATTACGGCATACTACAAGAAACGGAACAAACCTCTGGCAATAACATTTGTAGATTTTAAGAAGGCATATGACTGTCTCCACAGACCTTCAGTATTAAAAATTTTAAGAAATCTAGGACTCCATCCAAAACTAATTAAAATAATACAACTCACTCTAACCAACACCAAATCAAAAGTGAAGTTTAGAGGAGAAATTTCGGAAGCATTCCTCATAAAAACAGGCTTAAGACAAGGTGACTGCCTATCACCATTACTTTTCAACTGTGCACTGGAATACATAATGAGAGAATGGTACAAGGACAATCCAAAGAGGACAAGAATTGGAAGTGCAAAAGATGATATTAGCTTAAACTGCTTGGGATTCGCTGATGATCTTGCTCTCCTAGCCAACACCGTTCAAGAAGCCAGGCAACAAGTGAAATCACTACAAGACATAGCAGAGAAAGTAGGCCTTAGAATATCATTTGAAAAAACGGAGATTATGCTAACTGATCCACTTGCAAACAGAATTACAATAGGAGAACAGGAAATCAAAATTGTTGATAAATTTAAATATTTAGGCGAAATAATAACATACAATCTAAATGAGAAGCCATCATGGCAAAATAGAATAAAAAAACTGAACTATGCAAATTACATTACCAAAACTACATACAGCAAAAAAGCCTGTCTATAGATGCAAAATTAAAACACTATAAAACAGTTACACAACCAGAAATAACGTATGCAGCTGAAACTATCTTCAAAACAACTAATACAGCAGAAATTGACAGAATACTAAGAATAGAAAGAAGAAGAATTAGGACATGTATAAATAAACAGTATAAAATAAATGGACATTGGAGAATAGCATCAAATGAAACAGTATATAAGAAAATAGAACCAGTCATGAGCACAATCAGGAAGAAACGCATCTCATTCTTTGGACATCTGATGAGAACTCCAGAAAACAGAATTAGTAAAAAAATAATACAAAAATTGTGGAATAGAAAGAGCGACATTAAATGGATAACAGAAATTAAGGAAGGTACAAAAGAACTTCAAACTACAGTAGATGACCTAAAAAACAAGACAGAGAAAACCAGAATACTGCAAGACCCGCAAACCAGACTACAAATGAAAATCAATAAAAGGAGTACAGGAAGAGTTGTCTCAGATGAAGAAAGAAAGAAAATATCTGAAAGAATGAAGAAATATTGGGCAGACAGAAGAGCAAAACACCTTTCATATAAGAATAGCCTCTAATAATTATATTACCTAAATATATTAAGTTATTGTCGAACCAAATTGTATCCATGTGTAACAACTTGTTTAGAACTTTGTATTTTTGACTACAGTGGTCCAATGAAGGCCATAAAATAAATAATAATAATAATTAGTCTTGCTAGCAACGAGGTAGTGGAGTTGATATAGCCTCGGCAAATGTTGGCGCTTAGCATTCGCTAGCCGCTAGAGTTACCAGATCAAGAAAGTTAACACATTCTGGTTACGCAAGAAAAACTGGTTCTAACATGTATGGCTGGCAGTATGCTGAAAATTTCACCGACTACAGCCGTACAAAACTATATGCTGGCCAGGAAAATTATAAGAGCGGAATGGTATTAGCTGTAATATTCACGCCGGCCGCTGTGGCCGAGCGGTTCTAAGCGCTTCAGTCCGGAACCGCGCTGCTGCTACGGCCGCAGGTTCGAATCCTGCCCCGGGTATCGATGTGTGTGATATCCTTAGGTTCAAATGGCTCTGAGCGCTATGGGACTTAACATCTGAGGTCATCAGTCCCCTAGAACTTAGAACTACCTAAACCTAACTAACCTAAGGACATCACACACATCCATGCCCAAGTCAGGATTCGAACCTGCGACCGTAGCGGTCGCGCTGTTCCAGTCTGAAGCGCCTAGCCACACCGGCCGGCGATATCCTTAGGTTAGTTAGATTTAAGTAGTTCTAAGTCTACGGGACTGATGACCTCAGTGTTAAGTCCCATAGAGCTTAGAGCCATTTCAACCATTTTGTAATATTCACTTTATGTTGAAAAAAGATCATGATGCACTGCATTAGGTCTGTCGACATACTGTTCTTCAGTACTGTTGGCTGAACAGTTTGGTAAGAAACAGTTTCGCTTGTCAGTCCATAAATCATGTTTATAGCTCCGAATGGTAAGAGCCAAAAGTGTTAATAATAGACATAAGTGGCTACTCAAACGCAGCCCTAGTAAAACAGAATGCTCGTGCTTCCATTTCAATAACAAGGGGCGGGGGGGAGGGGGGGGGGCAACCGTCAACTGCTAATCTTTCTTAATGATTCTGTAAAATACAAAGTGTATACATGTTACACTTGGCAGGTCTTAAACTATCTATCACATTTGACTAAGAACACGGAGAATGTTCATACCAGGAACAGTATATTCCAAAAACTGTCTAGTACCACTTGAGAATTGAGAGCTGCAACTCTCCGCTGGTCTGTCTTGAGATTAATGTATAGTACAGCAGAATATTATGCTCCTGTTTGCCTAAACAGCAACCATACCAGTAAGCTCGACACCCAATTCAATACAATAGTGCATCGACTATCACAGAGTGTCTAAAAGTTACATCAACTTATTAGGTTCCAACACCCAGCTATATCTCTCTCCATATAAATTCTGAAGGCAGGAAGCTTTGTTACAGAAATATGCAATGAAGTGACAAAAGTCATGGAATACTTCCTAATATCGTGGCCGGCCGGAAAGGCCCAGCGGTTCTAGGCGCTGCAGTCTGGAACAGCGCGACTGATACGGTCGCGGGTTCGAATCGTGCCTCGGGCATGGATGTGTGTGATGTCTTTAGGTTAGTTAGGTTTAAGTAGTTCTAAGTTCTAGGGAACTGATGACCTCAAAAGTTAAGTCCCATAGCGCTCAGAGCTATTTGAACCAACCTAATATCGTGCCGAACCACCTTTTGTTCGGCGTCGTGCAGCAGCTCGACATGACTTGGGCTCAACATGTCATTGGAGGTCCTCTGCAGTAATGATGAGCCATGTTGCCTTTACAGCCGTTCATAACAGCGGGAGTGTTGCCGGTGTAAGATTTTGTACACGAACTGGCCTCTCGGTTATGTCCCATAAATGTTCGATGCGATTCATGTCGGGCGATCTGGTTGGCCAAATCACTCGCTCAAATTGTCCAAAATGTTCTAATGAATCTCGAACTATGGTGGCCCAGTGACATGGCGAATCGTCATCCATAAAAATTTCATCGTCGTTTGGGAACATGAAGTCCATGAATGGCTGCAAATGGTCTCCAAGTAGCCGAACATAACCATTTCCAGTCAATGATCGTTTCAGTTGGACCACAGGATCCAGTCCATTCTGTCTAAGCACAGCATTATGGAGTCACCACCAGCTTGCACAGTGCCTTGTTGACAACTTGGGACCATGGCGCCGGCCGCTGTGACCGAGCGGTTCTTAGCGCTTCAGTCCGGAACCGCGCTGCTGCTACGGTCGCAGGTTCGAATCCTGCCTCGGACATGGCTGTGTGTGATGTCCTTAGGTTAGTTAGGCTTGAGTAGTTCGAAGTCTAGGGTACTGATGACCTCAGATGTTAAGTCCCATAGTGCTTAGAGCCATTTGAACCATTTGGGTCTATGGCTTCGTGGGGTCTGTGCCACACTCAAACCCTACAATTAGGTCCTACCAACTGAAATTGGGACTCACCTACCCACGCCACGGCTTCCGAGCCGGCCAGGGTCCAACCGACGTGGTCAGGAGCCCAGGAGAGACGCTGCAGGCAATGTTGTGCCATTAACGAAGGCACTCGCGTCGGTCATCGTCTGCTGCTATAGCCCATTAACGCCAAATTTCGCCACGCTGTCCTAACAGACACATTCATCTACATCTACATCTACATGGTTACTCTGAAATTCACACTTAAGTGCCTGGCAGAGGGTTCATCGAACCATTTTCATACTACTTCTCTACCATTCCACTCTCGAATGGCGCCTGGGAAAAAGGAACACCTAAATCTTTCCGTTCGAGCTCTGATTTCTCTTATTTTATTATGATGATCATTTCTCCCTAGGTAGGTGGGTGTCAACAAAATATTTTCGCATTCGGAAGAGAAAGTTGGTGATTGAAATTTCGTAAATAGATCCCGCCGCAAAGTAAACCCCCTTTGTTTCAGTGACTGCCACCCCAACTCGCTTATCATATCAGTGAAACTCTCACCCCTATTTCGCGATAACACTAAACGGGCTCCCTTCTTTGCACTTTTTCAATGTCCTCCGTCAATCCCACCTGGCAAGGATCCCACACCACGCAGTAATATTCCAGTAGAGGACGGACAAGTATAATGCAGGCCGTCTTTTTAGTGGGTTTGTCGCATCTTCTAAGCATTCTCCTAACAAAGCGCAGTCTTTGTTTCGCCTTCCCCACAATATTATATATGTGGTCTTTCCAATTTAAGTTGCTCGTAATTATAATTCCTAGGTATTTAGTCGAATTGACAGCTCTTAGATTTGTGCGATTTATCGTATACCCAAAATTTATCGGATTTCTTTTAGTACCCGTGTGGATGACCTCGCACTTTCTTTGTTTAGTGCCAGTTGCCACTTTTCGCACCATACAAAAATCCTCTCTAGAACATTTTATAATTAGAATTGATCGTCTGATGATTTTACTAGACGGTAAATTACAGCATCATCTACAAATAATCTAAGGGGGCTGCTCAGATTGTCACCTAGATCATTTATATAAATCAGGAACAGCAGAGGGCCTATGACACTACATTGCGGAACGCCAGATATCACTTCTTTTCTACTCGATGATTCACCGTCTATCACTACGTACTGTGACCTCTCTGAGAGGAAATCACGAATCCAGTCACACAACTGAGACGATATTCCATATGCACGCAATTTGATTAATGGTCGTTTGTGAGGAACGGTATCAAAAGCCTTCTGGAAATCTAGGAATATGGAATCGATCTGAGATCCCATGTCTACAGCACTCATTACTTCATGGGAATAAAGAGCTAGCTGTGTTGCACAAGAACGTAATTTTCTGAATCCGTGTTGGTTATGTATCAATAAGTCACTTTCTTCTAGATGATTCATAATGTTCGAGTACAATGTATGTTCCAAAATCCTACTGCAAATTGAGGTCAGTGATATGAGTCTGTAGTTCAGTGGGTTACTCCTATTTTCTTTATTGAATATTGACGTGACCTGTGTTACTTTCCAGTCTTTAGGAACAGACCTTTCGTCAAGTGAGCGGTTCTATATGATTCCGAAGAAAGGCGCTATTGTGTGTGCATACTCTGAAAGGAACCTGATTGGTGCACCATTTGGACTGGAAGACTTGCCTTTCTTAAGTGATTTGAGTTGTTTCGCAACACCTAAGATATCTACTTTTACGTCACTCATGCTAACATCTGTTCTAGTTTCGAAGTCTGGAATATTTACTTCGTCTTCTTTCGTGAAGGAATTACGGAAAACTGTATTTAGTAACTCATCGGTAACATTTCTATCGCTATCGCGCAGTGGCGGTATTGACTGTATTTTTGCCAGTGGTGTGCTTTACATACGACCAGAATCTCTTTGGGTTTTCTACCATATTTTGAGACAATGTTTCATTGTGGAAACTATTAAAAGCATCTCGCATTGACGCCCGCACTAACTTTCGAGCTGCCGTGGAACTTAGCCAGTCTTGGGGATTTTGCGTTCTTCTGAATTTGGCATGGTTTTTCGTTACTTCTGCAACAGTGTTCTGGCGTGTTTTGTGTACCACGGTGGATTAGTCCCGTCTCTTATTAACTTATGCGGTATGAATCTATTGCCGTCGATACTGTATCTTAATTTGAGCCATATCTGGTCTACATTTACATAATTAGCTCGGAAGGAATGGAGACTCTCTCTTAGGAAGGCATCAAGCGAATTTTTGTCTGCTGTTTTAAATAGATATATTTTGCGTTTATTTTTAGTGGTTTTGGTTGATATGGTTTCGAGCCTCGCTACAATGACCTTGTGTTCACTAATCGCTGTATCCGTCATGACGCTCTCTATTAGATCAGGATTATTTGTCCCATATTGATCTCTGCGGTTATTCCACACAGTGTTACCTGTCTGTTAGTGCTGTCTACTCTACGCAAACGCCCCTGCTCTCGGTCGTTAAGTGAAGGCCATCGGCCATTGCGTTGTCCGTGGTTAGAGGTAATGCTAGAAATTTGGCGTTATCGAGACACTCTCGACACTATAGATGTCGGAATATTGAATTTCCTAAAGATTTCAGAAATGGAATGTCACATGCGTCTAGCCCCAACTACCATTCTGCATTCGAAGTCTGTTAATTCCCGTAGTGCAGCCATAATCACGTCGGCCACCTTTTCACATGAATCACCTGAGTACAAGTGACAGCTCCGCCAATGCATTGCCCTTTTGTACTTTGTGTACGCGGTATTCCTGCCACCTGTATATGTGCGTATCACTATCGTGTGAGTTTTGTCACATTCGTGTAGGAAAATGCTGAACAATCCCGGGCTTCCCATTCTCAACTATATCTCAAGTGCGTCATCTGAAAGGCAAAAATACAGACAACCAGTGAATCGTCGCATAACTTCTTGATGAAGAATCTGATATGCACTAGGAACGGGAGTAAATCGGATCCATCTCAGAAATATAAACCAACTTAAACACCCACAAGAAACCAGAAGGCTTCGATTTACCCCGACGTATGTGGGAAACAGCAAATAGAATCCAAATGACACTCGGAGTATGCATGGCCTCTCTTTATTAGTGGAAAAAAAGTGCTAGATTCACTTTGCATCAGCGGCGAAACCATCGAACCTGTTGTGCAGCACTGAACATCATATCCAGACATGCAAATGATGAAATGACCCTGGCTGAGTGTTCTGTTGTCTGGATTGAGAAAGTAACATTATAAGCTATTGTACCGTGTATGTAAGATATTTCCACACTTACGTTTTATCTGTTTTGCATTATTAGCATTGTTTTATATCTATAATATATTTCTGTGTGTTCTACCATAAGCTAAACAAAAAATGTTAATAACACAGTTCGCTGTTTAATACACTTCATTTTACTGTACTAATATTCTTACAAGTTGTCATACGAAAGTAAAAAAATTACATGCATACGAAGGATAAGCGTGTAATGAAGAAAACAGTCTGCCAAAAAGTATCTAGTAAGAAACATCGATTTAATACAGTGATCTGTCGATTTGTCGTCAGGTACACAACGACACACAATCAATATTCTCGCGATACAAAAAGTTATGCTTTTTTCGTCTGGCTTCAGCCATTAGCGAAAGTGTGAGGAATCTCATTGTCTACACGCTGTCTGTTTACGTCCATATGAAAATTGCACGTCCAACACATTTCAATGTAAAGCCTTCGTAATACGCCACTGTCAAGTTGTGAACTGAAAGAGCGAGGGGTATGAGAAGAGGGAACAATAGTTCCATTAGCTGCCAAACAGTTACGCTGCTGAAGGCAAAACATCCGTCTCCGACTGATGCTATAAAATGTTTACATTTCACTTTCCCCTCTCCGACCGGCTAGTGGTGGTGGACATAATGCGTCTACGTTGAACAAAAGTCAGCTGTTCTGCCGTAAACTACGGATTTCAGGGGGTCTGGTGGACTGCTGCGTCGTTTGCTGGAAAGTAACGGAACTCCCGGCAGAAAGATGCAACAATGGAAAAATCCTCCTCTGTGTGTATCACCGTCACACATATTACTGCCCTGTGAATTGCACCAGGCACAATATTATACTTATTATACGTTATTTTTCTAATGGAAAATGTAACAACAGTAAAACGGCGGATAAGAACTGCCATTTATCAAAATACTCAACACTCAACGCATTTCACAACTCGCGACGAGACATTAGCGTTATAGCCACTTCCTAAATAATTCAATCTTGAAAACTAAATAAATTCTTTAGGTATAATCATTGTCACTATCACAAATAAACATTTATCCATCAAATCAGGATGTACCTCTATACTACTACAGGAATACAAGACGTTGTTTAACGTTGTTACAAAAAATCTCGAAACGTTCTGACCGAGATACTTCAAATTTTTAGACGATACTCTAACAAATATCCAGCCAGACAAAATCTATACACTATTTTTTTGTGATATGTTGCAATACAGCATCACCGGTCTATTGCGGTCTAACTGTGTTGGTGAGGCAGTAAATTTATCCACAGGGCAGTGACTGCGTCACTGCAATTCACTTTGGAGGTGCGGCGGTGGGACTTGTAGTCCCGTACCACCCTCTGACGGTGACAGTACTACGTGAGTCAGGCAGAAAAATTTAGCCTAACGTGGGCAGGTATGATTGGAAAGTATTGGACGTAGAATGGGGGCTAGTCCCGCCAAAGGATGCGTCCGTCGTGGGCGTGCCAGACCTATCGTTAGCCATGGTCGGAATCCGATTCCTCTAGGATGGTTAGGGGAACCGGATGTCGATGCCAGCGGCGTGGAAGTGTGGTCCCAACGTGGCGTAACCCATGGACAGTGTCCCGCAAGGCATCCACTTTCTCATAGAGCCGCCGCGCGTTGTTGCGTATGGTCGTCATTAGGGGGACGATATCCGCTTCCTCGTGGAGAATGACAATTCTCGTGAGTGGCGGGGCGTGCAGGCTCCACCTGAGCACCTTGTTCTGCAGGCGCTGCGATGTCCGCATCCTGGTGACACTAATCGTGGCCCATGCAGCAGATCCATACGTGAGGACAGGCAGGATAACTGTTCGGTAAATGCGGAGCTTGGTATGCAGGTTAAGTTCCCTACTGCGGAAGAGGGGGTACAAAGCCCTGGTTAGGTTTTGCCCCTTTTTGGTGACATACTCCGCATGACAGTGGAAGAGCAACTTGTGGTCCATCTGGACCCCGAGATAGGTGGTTGTCGGGGACCAGGGCACCTGCACACCTGCAATCGAGATATTGCGGCGGAGGACTGGGTGCCGTTTTGTGAAGTAAACTGCCGTAGTTTTGGTGGCATTGAGAGCTATTTTGTTTGTCCGGCACCAAAGTGATAGTGGTGTCCACCTGTCGCTGGAGGCGGGCGACGACGGCGTCGGTAATGCGGCCAGTGGTGTATAGTGCTGTGTCGTCAGCGTATTGTGGAAGGTGGCACTCGGGGATGACCAGCATATCATTGACATAGATATTAAAAAGGATGGGAGATAGCACTGATCCTTGCGGAGTGCCTGCCGACAATTGGCGAATGCCATAACGCATTCCCCGTTGAGCCACTAGGAAAGTCCTACCATGGAGGAAGTCATCCACGATCTTGGCATAAATATCTGGTATAGCTGTCTGTGTCAGCATCTTGTGTACGAGGTTGTCTTGCCAGATCTTGTCGTAGGCGTTTTGCAAGTCCAGAAAAACGGCAGCTGTCGACTTGGCAGTGTTGAAGCCTTTGCTGATGTGTTCAGTGATCCGTAGGACCTGAAGTTCAGCAGAGAGGTGCGAAGTGAATCCAAACTGTTCAGGACGGATCGTCCCAGCTGCCGCAAGAGGTTGGGAAAGTCGGTGAAGGATCACAGATTCAAGGACCTTCGCCATAGTGTTTAGGAGGCTGATGGGCCTGTTGTTGGTGGGGACTGTAGGGTCCTTGAACCTCTTGGGGATCGCAATCAGCTTGGCTTGTTTCCACTGAGGGGGGAAAAGGCCAGATGTGAGACAACAGTTTATAATCTTGGTGAACAAGATGAGTGGTGTGCGGGGAAGGTGGCAAAGATGTTCATTTAAAATTCCATCCAATCCAGGGGCCGACCGGCCACGTTTCCATCGAAGGATGCGCTGAATTTCTGCCATGGACGTAAGAAGGGGAGCAGACTGGGGTGGGCGGTTGCGGAAAGCAGCATCAGCTGTCAGGACTTCATGTTCTTCCTGTAGTTCGTTCGGAGAAAGGTCCTGGACCAGAGGGCGGTTTTGGTCCTCGAACGCATCTGCCAGCGTTTCCACAATTTGCAGGGTATCATATGACAAGCCCACTGCTGTGCGAATAGGATGGGCAGTCACTGGCTTAGAAAGCCGCAGGGTGCGAATGACAGCCCAGTCAGATTTTTGTTGGAGTAGGAAAGTGGACATCCTGTCCTCCCACTGTTTAGACCTCCATTCGGCGATCCGGTGGCTGAATTCGCGTTGGAGGCGTCTCATTTGGCGTTTGTCCTAAGGGTCACGAAACTGCTTCCACCTCCGACGGTAGCAGTTCTTCTGCACCTTCAGCTCTCTTAACAGAGGTGGCAAGTCGTCCAGGCGTGTTAAATTTCGAGGTGCAGTGGAGGTGGAGAGTTTCACTGCTTTCTGTATTTTGGCGGACTATATTGGCCGGTGTTGTCAAATCGAGGTCGTGTCGAGTGGTGTTATTAAGTACCCTGGCAAACTTGTCCCAATTGGTGGGGGTCGCAGTGGAACGAACATCAAATGAAAGGGCAGCATTGGTGAGGTGCAAGAGTACTGGCTCATGGTCAGAGGCCAGTTCGTGGAGAACTTCCAGTGAAAACTGAGCGGTGATGTTTTTGAAGATGGCCACATCCAGAACGTCTGGCTGGCAGTTAGTACGGACTGGGATATGGGTAGGTTCGTGGGGGTCATAGACTGATAGTGCTAAAGTATCCTCCAGGTCAAGGAGGAGCCGGCCTTTGGGGTTAGACACGCGAGAATGCCAAGCTGGGTGCTTGGCATTGAGATCTGCCCCAATGATGAGCCTGTCGAAGGATGACAATGTGCGTAGGTCTGCTTCCAGCAGTGGCTTGTTTGGGCTCAAATACGCTGCTGCAAAGGTAATGGCACCAAGGCGTGTGGAGATGGTAACCGCTGTGGCCTCTATGTGTTCCAGTGGCTGGAGAGTCTCTTGGGTATGGACAAGAGCTTTGTCGAGGAATACAGCTGTGCCTCCACCACGGCGGTCGAGGCAGTCAGAGCGGTAACACACCATGTTGCGAAGGCGGAAATCGTCTGCCAGTTTGAGGTGTGTTTCTGTGACCAGTAAAACATCCACACGATAGTCATGGAGGAAGGTGTTCAATTCCGTCTTCATATGTTTTATGCCATTGGCATTAAAAATGCAAGTGACAAGATCCCGATGGGGCTGGTGGTGGTGTGGAGGTCGATTCGCCATTACAACAATATTTGACTAAGCCCTTGCACTAGGGCGATGACCTTGGAGAGCCCGTCCTCCGACTGACGGATTTTTTGTGCAGTGTCACGAATAACAGCCCGGATGTGGGGTTTCGTGAAAAAGAAGATGACCTGGAGGATTTCGTGCATGTCTGCCCGAAAGGACACATCAGTCTCCACCACTGGGGGAGGGTCGTGGGTGGTCTGTTTGCCCCTACGGCGTGCAGGTGCAGGTGTAGTAGTAGGCAGAGTGGGGGTAGGGGCAGAGGGCTGAGATAGAGCCACAGATGGACTGGAGGGAGCTGCAGCTGGCTCCTGTAGTTGGTGAGCAGTGAGAGCCGTCACGGAAGACAGACAATGAGGAGGAGACCGGGCTGCAGCAGCAAAGGATGTCATGGGAGTCTGGGCAGGAAGGGACACAGGAGCCACCGAACCATCTGGTGCCTGAGTGGCTGGTACCAGAGTGGCTGCTGAGAACAGTGGAACAGGCTGACCCTGCAAAACAGGATAGTTGGTCATGTCCCGTAGAGGTGGAGGAAGTCGATTTGTTCTTGGTTACTTTTTGGGCGGACGAGAAAGACCAGTGCCTTCTGGTAAACAGGGCACCCCCTCCAGGGTGCCATATGGTGGGGATCGTGTGTCGTTCCCAAACATCTGGCACAGGTAGGTTTCTCCAAAGCAGGGAGTGTGCAGTTCTCCACTAAATATGGGCCAGCACACTTAACACACCGCAACGGCAGGGAGCAGTAATTCCCAGTATGTCGTAAACGTTGGCATTTGCGACAGATGGCTGGCCCGTTGCGGCCCTCGTACGATTCAATCCGGACTTTCGTGTACAGAAGATACCGGATTTGGTAAATCCGCTCCATGTCCTCCCTCCGGGATAGGGAGACGACGTGGGTAGGGCAGGGGATCAATGCCCTGGTCTCAGGATTCCTCTTGCTATACTGGTGGACCAAAGGATCTTCGAAATCGAGTCGAAGTAGTTCCTCCTTGACCTCCTCTGCCGTAATCTCTGGTGGCAAGTCCTTGATGACGATTTTGGTGCGGCGATTACCCGATGTCTGGTGGGTAAAGTAAGACATCGCCTTTGATTTTACGAAATCGAGAATGGTAAGATAGTCGTCCCTACTGTGAAGCAGGTATTTCACATGATCTTTTTGTTAAACAGCTCTCAATTGGCCGACAATGAGCCGCTGGAGCTCAGTGTTCAGTTTCGTATAATTAGTGACATTATATACCTCAATGGGGGGTATCTTCTCTTTCTTCAGAGGGCTTGATGGGATCTCTTGAGAAGGAGGGTCGGGATCATGAGCCACTTCCTCATCCACAGGACCATCCGGTGCGGCGTCCCCCGGCAGGGGGGTATCGGAACACGATCCGCTGCCACCACAGCCCGCGTGGGCGGAGGGGCGTCTCGAGCGACGGCCAGAGGACTTTCCGACTGGGTCAGGGTGTCCAGAAGACTCGCCAGGGTTGCGGGACGGCGTAGAAAGAGGTGCAGGTGCAGCCGGGTGGTGGTCAGACAGAGCCGATGTGTTCGCCGCCTCACTACGAGAAGGATCAATTACTAGGCGGTCAGGTGAATCGTCGGACGACGACGACGACGCGGATGAACGGCCCCTGACACGCGACGGTGGACAGTCTGCATGATGACCGGTTTCAGTGCCGGTGGTGTCCACCGGCGATTTGTGGCGGTTGGCGCGATTCAAACGATCCTTCGCCCGTTGCGAGGTGGGCGGGGCATTGTGCGCGACGGGGCGCCGGGGCGAGCGGCGTTTCTGACGCGGTCCTGCCCGAGGGGCGGCGGTGCATGAGTCGGAGGATCGCGAAGGCTGCACCGCGAGCTTCTCCATAGTGGACACGGGTCCGCCTGACATGGCCAGGGGCCCGGCACGAGGTGACTGCACACACCAAAGGCTGTCCACCGGCGATTTGTGGCGGTTGGCGCGATTCAAGCGATCCTGCCCATGCGTATCAAGGCCGTTATTACGGCCAGAGGTGGTTGTTCTGGGTACTGATTTGTCAGGATCTATGCACCAAAATTTCGTGGAAATGTAATCACATGTCAGTTCTAGTATAAAATCCAATGAATAACCGTTTGTCATCTGCATTTCTTCTTGGTGTAGCAATTTTAATGGCCAGTAGTGTACTATGAATCGTCCGAAACTTTGTAATCGTAACCCTTTACGCATTAAAGCGATGCAAAAGACTGTCATCGAAGCTACTATTGTCACAGCTCCACCAGCAGGAGAGACCTCTCATACCCTTATATATCAGTGATACCAACCGATTAACCGATACACGTTAATTTTAAGCGGCTTCAGGTCCCATTCAAGATTTCGTTGGCCACAACAATAAACAAGGCTTACGGTCAGAGGGGAGGAGAAGAGGCGATGGGCAGAGGGAGGGAGGGGGTGATGGGTAGGGGAGGGAGGGGAGGGGAAAATGGTCATAGAGAGGGAGAGGAGAAGGTGAAGAGAGATAGGAGGAGGAGGTGATGGACAGAGAGAAAGGGGCTGAGATGGTGGACAGACAGAGGAAGAGGAGGAGATCAGGATGTACATCCAATTCCCATGAATTTTCAGGAACTGCAAAGCATTGCGTGGTTCGCTAGTGTAGCGACAGATCTGGTGAACTGAGCGAATTATTGACGTGTGTCCTAGCACAGTCTGTGGAATATTTTCACTGTTGCTACAGTAGAAGTTCCCTTGCTGTCCTGTGTAATTGTAAGGGTACATTGCTGTGCAGCAGTCCACAATGTAATACATACTGACGTTCATTCCTTTTGGCACCATTCGTGATGTGGGTAGGAGTAAGATGAGGAGCTAAGGATATTCATAAACCACTTACATTCTACTACCTCCGCGGAACTGCTTCATTTCCTTGTGTTAAGTGTACAAAATCTTGTAGTTAGTATCTTTATTGAACATTTCAATACATATGAAGATTTCAGTATCGATTACGAAAAACATTTAAGCGATTTTTACCTCTGAGCATTACTTCTGCTTTCGTGGAAGCATAAGGTACAGACTAAGTTGGTTGTACTGCCGAAGGCAGGCAGAGCTTGTTACCCCCGCACGGCCCCTTACCCCTGTGGCGCCCTACACATCTGATCGAAAGTATCCGGACACCTATTAATGGTCGTTAATATGGGAAATGTCCATCCTTCGCTTTATAACTATTTATACTCTACTGGAGACCCTATCAATGTCTGAATTTCTATGGAGGGATGGCAGTTCATTCTTTCTCAAGAGCCGAAACCAGAGAGGGTAGTGAGATTGTACGCTGGGATTTGGAGCGAAGTGGACGTTCTAACTCATCCTAAAGGTGCTCCACTGGGTTCAAGTCGAGGCTTTGGGCAGGCCAGCTCATTTCAGAAATGTTATTGTCTACGAACCATTGCCTCACAGATGGTGCTTCATGACAGGCTGCATTTTCATGCTGATACAACCAGTCATCGTCTCCGAACTTTTCCTCTGCTGTATGCAGTGCACAATGCTGTAAAAAATTTTCATATTCTTCTGCATGAAGAGTTTTCTTAAGAGCAATAAGGGGATCGTATGCTAACCACAAGAAATTCCCATATCATAACACCACCTCCTTTGGCACTACATGTAATGACAGGTAACGTTCTCCAGGCATTCACCAAACCCAAACCTTTCCATCGCATTGCCACAGGGTATAGCGTGATTCGCCACTCCAAATCACACGTTTCTACTCTGCCTCTGTCCAATGGCGTCGGTTAGCACTGAATACAGAAATGTGTGGCTTAGGAGGAGCTGCTCAACTACTGTATCACATTCTTTTTAACTCCTTATGCACAGTCATTGTGCTAGCTGAACTTTCGACTTCAAGCGATTTTTTTCAACCTCCCTCCACAGTGCTCTACATCCCCTATCCATCAGAATGTGATGTCTGCCTACTCTTGGTTTAGCTCTGCTTGTTTCTTTGCGTTTACACTTCACAGTCATATCACTAACAGTTGACTTGGGCAGCTTTGGAAGGGTTGAAATGTCGCTGATGGATATGTTACTCAGGTGACACCCAATGACTAGTGCACATACAAAGTCACTGAGCTCTACTGTCTACCCTACTGTACTTATAACAACTCTGCCAATCGACCACCTTGCAATTATCATGCTGTACTGAAATAACTGTGGGGCTTCTTCGTTTGAAGTTCATGTTTAGATATCGCTTTAAGGGCAAAGTAAGAGGCACATCAGTTGACATTATTTTAAAATATTCCTCGTTCAAGAAAGTGTGTTTTGTACTTAATTTTGAGAATCTAAGTGTATACCGTCAATAGCAACTACAATATGAACAGCACTATGAAATGCAGAGCAGCATCACCGAAACAGCATACTGAAAACGCTATATTCTGGAAACCAAGAACTCCTAGAATGAATAAAGAATTACAATGGTCAAAAAAAATTTTTTTCTTAGCTTAAGGAACACGAACACTGTTTTTGTTAGATAATTCAGCTCTGGTCCAAGATCTAGTTTCAGAATTTCGTTTCTAACCTAGCGTTTAATGTAGTTAGGGTTTTTGTAAGTGCTCATATTCAAAGTGTTCAAATATGTGTGAATTCGTAAGGGGCCAAACTGCTTAGGTCATCGGTCCTTAGACTTACACACTACTTAAACTAACCTATGCTAAGAACACACACACACACACCCATGCCTATGCTAAGAACACACACACACACACCCATGCCAGAGAGAAGACTCGAACCTCCGGCGGGAGGGGCCGCGTAGTCCGTGACATGTCGCCTCAAACCGCGCGGCCACTCCGCGCAGCTTTGTAAATGCTCTGGCACCCTATGTGCTGTACAGTGTGACTCAAATAGGACTTTAACAACTTTGAAATTATATAGAAATTCATTGAGATAACTTACAAAATTGGTACATGTGTCATTTGGTAGCAAACAACCTCATCTTTCGGATAAGTGTCAAGTGTCATTTTTGTTCGTTGTTGACTACAGTTTGTTATGCGGCAAGTATCCATCCGATATTTAATTTCTTCCCACCTACATTGCAGCAAATTGGGCATAACTTGTACAATGGCAACGTACATTCGCTTTTCCAGGTCGACTAATTTGTTTGGTAGGATAGGAACATACACACGTCCTTTAATGAAACCTCTGAGGAAAAAAATCTAGTGTCAAGTCTGTGGGTGCGAGGTGGCCATGCAATGGACCCTTCACAGTCAATCCACTGCCCTGGGAAGCGATTATTGAGGAAGTTCCATCAGAAAATGAGGTGGAGCACTTTCTTGCTGGTAGTAAACCGCGCCGTCTCGGTCATCTTCATCTTCTTTAGTGTATTCAGTGAGAAATTTACACCAAATAGTTGTTGCAGAGTTCGTTTCGTGAAACCAAAACACACACCGAGCACGCTCTGCACCAATGAAAGTAGCCATTTTAGCTGTGCGCTGCACTGGCGATCCTGGTGGCAGAATGAGGTACTGATGCACTACGTGAATCGGACTTGAGGTTGGTTGCTACAACATGACACATTCACCGAGTCTGTAAGTTATCTACACAAGTTTTTATTTCATTCCAAGGTTGTTACGTCCTTTCTGACTCATCCTGGATGTGTCAGGCAAAATAACACGCTCTCGCAAGGCTTCAGATACAACAGAAAAAAATATCTGTTGTAACACAAAGGATTCAAAGAAATGAGTAAGAAAAATTCAAGATCATACTTAATACTTAAAAATATTTCCTCCCCAATTTCCTGTGAAACTTTAGCTCTTGAACGTCGCATTTTAAGGGCCATCTGTAGTCACACAACATTTACCGCTGCTCCTGTGCCGTAGCCAACTTCACACAAGCCGCAGTCTTCAGTGTGTCAACGTTGCTGCTATCAAATAGATGGTCAGCTTTCCAGAACAGACGTCTTCTTGCATGTTAAAAACAAAACTTTTTTACTTCATAACGTGCAATTGTATGATTACAGCATGCACAAAGGAACAAACCATTTACATTCTTTATATTTAAATAGCTATGAGTACAGTTTTAGCAAGTGCCGTAAAATGTAATGCAAGAAGACAGAAAATAGTACAAAAGTCAATTACGTGGTAGGATGTGTAACATGCACATCGAGGTAATAGAATCTATCTCCTCTGGTTCAAAGACTTTGTAAGCTAGCCAGTATCGATTTTGTCTTGCGCTGGCTGGGTATATAGCGCATGTGCGAGGCAAGCCATGAGGCTGACGGAACTGAGCGACCGGGACGCGCAACTGTCGTGCGCTGCGGCTGGAGTACAGTGTGCGGGAGAGGCGAGTGACGTTGAGCTGCTCTCCGGCCCTCAGACGTTGGTTATGGGGCTCCGTTTCCATCTGCTGGAGTTTCAGTCTTACCGATAATCTTTCTAGTGAGCATCATTCCAACGACAACTGTGGCTATCGCAAAAATTAAAGAATTGCGCGGGCTCGTTCGTCGTATAAAAACTTTCTCACTTCAGATTCAGATTATGATACTGGTGCTGCTCATTGCTTGTCGTTAATTAATATTCGACTAAGCTGGGACATGCTAATTGGTTGTGAAAGAGGCATTTTCGTTTTCGTATGTGTATATCAGTGAATGTTCTTTTCATTAGTTAAAGAGAGATGTGTAATTATTAAGGTTTTTTTACTCGTAATTAAGTTGCGGAGTTGTTTTCTTAATAGTATGGCTACTATTTTATTGTGTTTTATTTGCATGTTAAAGACTGCAACGTATGTATAAGGCCGTGGGTAGAAATGTTTCTAATAGCAGATTTCTGTGTGTTCTAGACTTCCTTGTTCTGGTTTCAATGTTTATGTAACTTGGCCCGGACGAGTACGCGGGTCGTGTGGGTCCGTTCGGAGAGCAAGAAGGGCATGTATCCAGAGCAGGACTGTAAAATTCTAAATTGTATTTTCTGCCTGTAATTTAGCGCTCTTATTGAGCTACAGTTGTCTGAGAAGCTTATGCTTAAATGTTAAGCTTGCAGAAATTTTGCGTTGTTCACGGTTTGCTAAGATAATGTTGAACATTCAATAATGTTATTAATTGGGTAAATATTGTTTTATTTTTTTAAATGCAATTATGCTTGTGTCTTTTTTTAACGTTGAGTTTTTTGGTATGTTTTATTAAAGGGAAAGGTAAACTTTAGCCTGATTGTGAGGCGAGTTTCTTTCTGAGTTCACTTCGAAAGCCTTTGCTTAAATTTTTTGTTACTGAAATGGTTTAAAGAGAACTTGATAGTGATCGTACTTATTTCAAAATTTGTTTCCTGAAGGATAAAGAGTGTAATGAATGTAAATTGTACAGTATATTTTTTTGAGTACCAAGGAATGTGAACACGTGCTGAGGAACCACACTATAATAAAATTTATTATATGTGCAAACTTGGGCTTAGTCCTTCCTTAATCAAAAGTGAGAGCCTGTTCTAAAGATTTTAAGTCACCGCTACAGACGTGTAACATGCGCTTCAATTAGCACAATCGTACGATTAATACCAGTGTGCAAAAACAAATCACTATTACTCTTCCCATTTAAACGTCGAGGAGTGGAATTTTAGCGTAGAGAAAGCTTACCATATACATGAAAAAAAGATATTGTGCAGCTTTATAGGGCAACATGATCAATACTTACTTACAAATTGAAAAACGAGTTTTCCACGCCAATAATTGTAAAAGATGACAGTAAGTTGCTATTATGTGTTGAATTAAATGTGTATCAAGTGATTTGTAACATTATTACACAGTCGATTTATTCATTAGAATTTCAGTGGAAGTTTCCTCAGTGTTTACTGTAGCAGGCAGTAACATCTCTATTTTGATGATGAAAACCAGCATACTTTCGATGAGCTATTTTGAGAGATTTCCTGGTATCTGCACATCCATTTGCAATTACTCAAAACAAAGACTCACAAATTAGGGAATGCAAGGAAAAGGCGCCATGTGAATACAACTTGTCTTTAAGTATTCCCCTGATAACTTAGTGGCAGGAAAAATCTCACATAGAGTAATTCAGATTAAAACAACCTTATAGCACACTTTTTAAATCAGGAGACTCTAAAGGTAAAAACGAGAATCAGTTATGTAAGAGCAAAGCATTAAATTACTCAGATACAGGACTACAGCAAAAATAGAACCTCACTGTGTAACTAAATTTTTATTGTCTTTGAACTGAATTAAGCTTCATTGTATTTTTATTTGCTATTGTTTTGATAGTATACAACCATTTTCTTTTTGATATAATTATTCAGCAGAATACTGGAAACTGTATTGGCTATATCTTTGTACATGTCACTTAGAGCATCACCATACAAACATGTATCATGAAGGAAGAAGTCTAAACTGTCTAAACTTGTGTCTGTCTTTTCAAAATTAACTTTATAACCTGCACTCATTTTTTAAAAGTGTGATTCATAGGAATCTGATATCATTACACAAACAATGCTCCAAGCCAGGTGGCATAATTGTATAGCTGCTGACGATGGAAAAGTTATACTACCACTATTGACAATCTCAAAATAAAAGTTACAAAATTCACTTGACTTTACAGCTACAACACAAGTTTCACAAGACCTTTTTTTTGTAAAGCCGTCTGTGCTACATACCCACAAACATAAATAAAGACAGGTTTTTATTATTAGTTACATCAATTTTGTGTATTACTTTGTTCATGAATCTTCAAATTTTGGGTTTCGTAGAAAAATGTAGTCATCCTCATCACGACAACCACACTGCACCATTCCAAAATCATTACTCAGAATCTGGTGATTAAAAGAAACGCTTCCACAACATGATGACCATAAACCAAGTAAACTCTTGACACATTTTTGTCCCCTTTTTTCAGATTCTAAAATGAGCATACAAGATGTGGTAATTTGCTCCAGACAGTTGTCTGTACAATCCAAATCTTGCTTCTAAATTATCTGTCTGGAATTTTCCAGTCAGAACATACTGCATTTTGAAATTATTAAAATATAACTAAATAATGCAAAGAAGAATTTCATCTCTGTGGTACAAAGAGATGTGTGTTCCTCTTGAAAATGACTAACACTTTACATTTAATGACTTTCACCTGATTAACCAACACTTAAAATTTTCCAAAAACTATAACCTAATATCCTCACAAACAAAATTGCGAACTGAGTTTGTTGCATTTGCTATCTTACATCAATCTGTAATTATTCATACAAACTGGGCTGTACCCTCACTTTGCACTTCTATACAACTCCAAGCGGCAACAGTTGTGTCATGAAAAACATTGTTTGCCAAGTTTACATTTTGACATTTAGTGGCATTAGGATACACACTTCTGTAATTGGGCTTTGAAGCTCCTTTTATAACGGGGGTGTGTCTACATTCTGCTCTGTATAAGTTAACATAGGAAAACTTTGTTTCCAAAATGTGTTCACAATTCTGATGAAAAGAGGAGAATATAGCTATCTTGTCTGGAACTTCTAAGTTTATCCATTTCTTTCGTACTTTTATCCATTTCTTTCGTATGTTCTTAAGCAGATGCACAGTATCATACATGACAATATCTTTACTGTCAAAAGAAAAATGCAAGTGCTGACTGCTTTCAGAGTTTTCTGCCAGTTTCATGAACAAGTTTCCATTTACAGCATCATTATCACAGATTATAGTTATGACTTCACAGTTCCTAATGAATTCTCAGCAACTAAAATTTTGGATTAATATAAATCTCATCCAACTGTAAAATACATATTCTTTCCTTTTCGGTCAACGTGACTGCCACAGCCTTAAGAAAATGACAGTCACTTGGCTTATTTTATGCTGAAATGTTTAATGAAGCAATCAGTTTTTGTGTTTGTTTTGGATGTGGTAGATGCAGAAGACAGTCTGAATGATGAGTAGTGTATGCTGAACTGAAGCTTTCAAAGATTAAGGAGTACAGCAACATACTGATCGAATACATTCTCTTTACATATCACATAACATAATTTGTTCATGCAAAGAGTTGAAACGAGTGCTGTTTCCATTCTCATCAATGAAATTTTGCTCCAGATATTCAATAAGGTCTTTTAGTTTTGTGACGCAATCATGCTCACAACTTTCGCTGGATGTTTCAATGGTTACATATCTCTTTAGTACATTCTATAGCATGACCAAAGATTTATCTCAAGTTTAGAAGCATTGTCATTTCAGATGGGCACTTACAATATTATTCCCAACACACATTTGAACACACATACAACTGTCAGTCTTTACACTAAATTGAATTTTTGGAATGACTTCCACTGATATCCTATAGAAACGTATAGAATCGTTAATTACAGCATGGCA
Source organism: Schistocerca piceifrons (assembly GCF_021461385.2). Classification (NCBI taxonomy): domain Eukaryota; kingdom Metazoa; phylum Arthropoda; class Insecta; order Orthoptera; family Acrididae; genus Schistocerca; species Schistocerca piceifrons. Next base: position 328,769,959 of record NC_060138.1, on the reverse strand, counting down.
CCACGTGTCACTTCACACAATTCTATTTGCGTGTTCACACAAGTCTATAATACTTTTAATAACACCTTCTGCAAGGTGATCTTCATTTCTCTTACGAAGATCTTCCTATGGTTTTCGCTTTCTTTCATCTGGATCTTTTCTAGAGTCAGATTTAAATGATTTGCTTAAATAATTCGCGAAAACTCTGGGTATTCTGCCGTCTCTTAATTTTGGTATTTCTTCTCGTTTCCTAGCATATCTTTAAATGCATCGTAGTTTGTTATCATCCCCTTCTTCGAAATGCTCAGCACAGACCACAGATCTCTTGGCAAGTAACCAGTCTTTTCGTAGAATGGCTTTTAACAATTCAGGGTACATATCCACATCTCTTGGGAATTGGAACACCACAATACATCTTTTATCGGCGCCAGATCGGTAATTATTTTAAGCGAAAAAAGTGGTCCAACTAATACATTCATATTTCTTTACGTACTACACGAATATGTAATAAAAATGGGGGTTCCTAATTTAAAAAAACGCAGTTGATATGCGTTTGATCTATGATAGCGCCATCTAGCGGGCCAACCATAGCGCCATCTGGTTTCCCCCTTCAAGCTAGACAAGTTTCGCACTTTGTAGGTTTTTCATTTGACGCTTATTTCGTGAGATATTTGGCCCGGTCACGATCAATGGATCATCCTGTATAGTTCTTCTACAATATCAAGAAAGTTTTTTACCATATAGCTGCATAAAAAGTTTCTGAAAACATCTCCGAAAGACAGTCTTGTCATTCTTCCAGTATTATTCAACTAATCAAGGAAATGTTCGTCAGGAATAACTTCTCTAATCTGTAGTCCTGAAAATATTCGCTCCTTTATTTTTGTTACATTAATTCTTGGGAACTCCCCTCGCTTGTAATGAATCCAAATAAAGTTTTGTCCATAGCTTTCACACAAAGCATTTAACGAGACTGAATTTAATGTTTAGTAGAGATAGATACACATTTTTTGGGTCAACAAGAGAAGTGTTCACGATGTTCCAGGCCATAGTTCATTCAGAGATAGCTATCTTCCCGCCATAGCAGAGGTTCTTTCTGTTCTTGGGGAAATATTCAGAAGAAACAGTATAGCGGTAATGATAAAAACTCACTTTCGTATTGTGAAGCAGAAGAACACCACCTTTTACTCGCGAATCTTAAAGCTCAGTCTGTTCCTTCGACAAATTTAAATCACGGTAATATAGTTGAGGTTCCCTTGAGTGAAGAAGTATGGTTCAGTTGATCCATAGTGACACTGAAGTGTTATGTTGGCTTTTGCATGTCCATCACTGCATTCGCCTTCATTTCAGTAGACAGTGGTATCAGCAGTTCTTCACTTGACATACAGGCCTTAAAGAGGATGGTAAATTAGGATGCTACATAATTTTACTTTTTTTCAAAGTGCGCGATAAGCGGTCCGTTGATTCCCCCCAAAATATGGGGACAGCACAGGACATATACACGACAGCATATCTGAGGAGCCCAACTATTATCCTCGCCACGCCTTACGTCTGAAACCGAGTCCTTAGCAATTCTTTACAAAATGAATAAGTTTCCATTTTTTATGATTTCAGAGTTAATTCTGCTCACATGCAACCAAAAAATACGCTATTTACACAGGCGAGAGTATAGCATCACTTCTTGAAAGAAGTAATGTAAATCACTTTATGGATATGTGACTACAATGGAGCCGCTATACGTGCTCAGAGATTTGTAATTACTATTATCTCTGTATCGTAGTATATAACAAAACATTTCATTGTCTTCTTTTGTCCTCTTCTTCTTCTTTGTCTACCGTGCCTGGTTGGTTCCGATGTCGCATTCAGATTAGTCCGTAAAAAATTATTTCTACTATATGTAGTGTATTTAGAATTTATGCTAAATACATATGTTAGTATTCAATGCAGTATGTGTTTTTGTTAGTAGCAAGAAAGTACCTTCCTGTCCCCTTCATTTAATTAATTACGCAACAATTCAATGTTGCCTTGGCCATTTGTAATTGCATTGTTGAAGCGACGCCATTGCTGTTAAAATCGATAAAAATTTCTTCATAGCTGTTAAATTCTGAAAGTATTGAAAGGATTTAATCCCAGTAAATGTAAAACGGCGTTTCATAATAACTTTTATTTCATTTTTAGGCCAGAGGCACAGTTTTGTTGAAAGGAATTATTTTAATTGTGTACGCTGCCATTGCACGTAGGCAGCTATATTGGAGCATCAAGTCTCACAGAGAAAAATAATTGTTTGAATATTATATTAAATTTGTTTATCACGTAACATTAAAGAAAGATCATTTTTTTATCCATCATAATACGGATGATATTTCTGGCCGGAATACGCCTGATATTTCTGGCCATAGCGCCCTGAGAAAATTTAGCCGTGGGTTTTAATGAACGTAAAAGAGATTTTCTTTAATCAGACATTTTCATTCCAAATTGACGGAACATTTTTTCTCTCTTTCAAAAAAAGTAAGTTATGTGAAAACTGGCGCCCAACGTGGGGCTCGATGTTCCAGAAATTTAGGTAACGGTATATGTAAAGAAAATATTTTAAGATTATTATTGTTATTAGGATTATTAATTTCAATGTAAAGAGAAAACTGAAGACTGGGAACCCACCACATTGAATAAAAAGAATAAAGTTGACAATAAGAACGAAGGTAAGGGCTTCTGAAAATATCTATTGCTTTCATGTGTCGTGGTGTGTGCCAGTATTCATGGTTCGCACCGAGCGGTAGTGTTGGGCAAACAGTAATTTCAGTAGGCAAGCAAATTTATATTTGTTGTAGATTTTGTGTAGAATTAGAAATTGTAGATTGTATTATTATTATTATTATTATTATGGTGATTACCGTTTGAAGATAGTTGTGATGAAATAATGTCTCGTTCAGAATCCATGAGATTACGTAGCAAGACTAGGAGAGAGGTCGATTTCAAAGTTCAAATGTGTGTGAAATCTTATGGGACTTAACTGCTAAGGTCATCAGTCCCTAAGCTTACACACTACTTAACCTAAATTATTCTAAGGACAAACACACACATCCATGCCCGAGGGAGGGCTCGAGCCTCCGCCGGGACCAGCCGCACAGTCCATGACTGCAACGCCTGAGACCGCTCGGCTAATACCGCGCGGCAGAGAGGTCGATGTATAAACAGATTCACGAGATTATAGTGATAACGAATTAGAGGAAATCCCCGTGGGATCAACCTCGCATAGAAATATGCAAGACAATATTACGAATTATGATACAGAAACTGCACATCAGCACGCAGAGATAGAGCGTAGCGCTGATGGCAGTGCGTTGCCAACTGTTGCGGGTGAAACTGCCGCGCCCGCAACCAAGCCAACAGTTATGTGCGCCGCGCAGGGCTACGACGCAGTTAACTGCTATTTTGATGAAACTAGATCTGTTCCAAAAGCAGCAGGAAGACAGAGATAGACAGAGGGAAAGAATACAGTTAGAAAGAGAGAGACAACAGGAGGAAAGAAAAAGAGAGAGGGAGAGAGTACAGTTAGAAATGTGGAGACAGCTGGAGGAAAGAAAAAGAGAGAGAGAGGAAAGGGAAAAGGAAAATAGAACATGCTAACAACTGAAAAGTTTCGATGTCATGAAGGCAGGCATCGCTGACTTAAAACAAGCATACCAAGAATTACCAAATTTGGTAGCCAGTCTAACGACAGATTTTCGAAATCTGCAGATAGACCAAAATAGAATGAAGGAAGATATCCAAAACATAACAGAAAGAGTAGAAATCATAGAAATAGGGAATGAAGAAAAAATACAAAATTGTTTAGTAGACCACACTAAAAAGGTCGCAGACAAAACAGAAAAATGGATCGATGAGAAAGAGAAACAAATAGACGAGAAAATACGGACAGAATGACATGCGCTATTCGCGCAGTTCACTCAACTGGTACGATTAATCAGACACAACAGGAAAGGGGAAACCACATGAGAAGGGAGGACAATGACATACCTGCTTCACATGTTTCACATGATAATCCACCGTTCGCTGCCACCTATAACACACATTGTGGGGTACCTGCAGGAAAGTGTAGCCCTAGCAGTGAATTATTGAGTGGTGCGGGGGCTGTGCCTACTTATCTTCAATAATGATGGAGGAGAGTTTAATCAAACCATCTCCACCGATAAGAAAAACATTCACCCTGTAGTATTCATAAAAGGCTTTTGAAATATACTGGCCAGAGCATGGACCGATAATTTTCTGTCTGTCTTGGATTCGATAGACCTAATCCAGAAAGACTTAAAGTTGCAAAATAGCAATGGAAATGGTTACGAATATAACGAGAAGAGCAATAATAATAGGCAAAATAATTGGAATAATTGTGGTAATTGTTCTAATGGGCGAAAACAGAATGGTAAACCTATAAATGGAAATAAGTCGTTTAACAATCAACCGAACGATGACAAAGCTAATAACAAAAGCCAGGCTTGGGGAATTAGTTCACCTCAATACATACGAAAACGAAGATTTGAGGAAAGGTTTGGCTCAGGAAGTGTCAATCAACGCCAACGCGAGACGCAGGGCCCCAGGGAAAGAATTGGTTTGTAAAAAATGAAATGTCGTGTGGCTAGGGCCTCCTGTCGGGTAGACCGTTCGCCTGGTGCAGGTCTTTCGATTTGACGCCACTTCGGCGACCTGCGCGTCGATGGGGATGAAATGATGATGATTAGGACAACACAACACCCACTCCCTGAGCAGTGAAAATCTCCGACCCAGCCCGGAATCGAACCCGGGCCCTTAGGATTGACAGTCTGTCACGCTGACCACTCAGCTACCGAGGGCGGACAATTGGTTTGTAATACAATATTATTCGAGAAAAGATAATCAGAATAACCCCGAAAGATGCGCAAACAGTAATAATATTATGAACGAACACGGTCAAGCAGGTACTTGAAACAACCCGGCTTGGCAGAACCAGAATCAAAGTGTGGGAATCGTTGATGTGACGAATGATAATTGTCCTACATCAACTGATTCGACAAACTAAGGAAGGGTGCAATTAGCTCTCCATTGTTGGCCATGGGACGGAGGGAGAGCTCACAACAGAGGGAGGAGAAACAGGATGTAGTCAATATGTTCAGATATAACGATGGTTAGAATGAAGGAGAAACTTTTATCTGAGAATAAGAGATGCGACCACGTAGATAGTGAGTTGATACAGGCTTTGGTTCAAGCTAAAGTTATTACTATACCTGTTCAAATCGTAATTGATACAGGAGCCACTGTAGACGTGATGAGCTATGATTTCTATAGGAAGTTGTGCCAATTGCATAAATGAACTGCATAAAGAAATTGAGAGTCGCCTGTATTCTGGGTTGGGAGTTTTTGAGAGAAAGGAATGCCTTTCGCAAGGGATTTGCAGATTAGAGAATGGAGAAGTAAGAGTGCAACTGGAATTCCTGTGCACTAAAGCTATACATGTCAAATATTGTCACAATGTTAAAGTGTACCCTGCCAAAGATACTGCACATGCAGCAGTGTTTTTGGGGGCGATGTTATAACCATCACAGCGGAAAGAAGGTTGGTACCACAGAGCCTTGGCAAGCAGTAAAAGATAAAGTAGAGGAATCCACATATCTGACACCAGAGCAACAGTTGCAATTATCTAAGCTATTGCTCGAACACATAGATTTATTCTCTGACAGACCAGGGGTCAGCAGAGGTTATATATACAATATTAATGTAATACCACACAAAACATTTTGTAATGCTACATACTCCGTTTCATGGTCGAAAATGGATGCAGTAAAATTAGAAATATCTAAGATGCTAGAATGGAGAATAATTGAGCCGTCAATGTCACCTTACAGCGGCCCGTTACTAGCAGGCAAAAGAAAGTGGGAAAATACGTCTGGTGTTAGGTACTCGTGATATTAATAAAATTATTGTGCCAGTAAGGACTATCCCAGAGGAACAGTTACAAAAGTTCTTTGGAGTAAAATATCTTTCCTCCATTGATTTGCGGTTTTCATATTGGCAAATCCCCTTGACAGAACAGTCGAGAAAGTACACATCCTTTATTGTCGCTGGTCGCCGTTACCAGTTTAAAAGTACTCCCATTCGGTTTAAATAATGGTGCTGAAGTATTTATAGCAGCTCTTGATTCGGTGTTGGGTGCCGAGTTGCTTGAGAGAGTATATGTAGAATATTGTTTGCTTACAAAGAATATAGTTTGGCAGTGGAATTCTACCTGCGAGAGGGAATTCACCAGAATCAAACAAGCATTAATCAACGCAGGTATCCTATATTACCCCGACATAGAGAAAGATTTTTGCATTGTTGCTGCTGCCTCTTTTAAAGGACTAGGAGCTCGTCTGTTCCAAGTGGATGAAACAGACGGCAAACAACAAATTAAAGTAATTAGTTTTGCGAGTCGTGTCTTAGAACGTGAGCGATCATACTCAGTAACAGAACTTGAAGGTTTGGCTGCAGTTTGGGCTTTCAAGAAATTTCATTTTTACGTTTATGTTAAAGAACTAAAAGTGTTCTGTGACCACCAATCATTAAGTTTCTTGTTAACATGTAAACTGTTACACGCACCCTTAGCGAGATTGGCTTTATCGTTGCTAAGTGTCGCTTTCAAATTGTATACATTAACGGAAAGGATAACATTATTGCTGATGCCTTATCTAGGTTCCCACAGGGCATGTCAGAAAATGCAGAACTTATTGAAAAGGCATCAGAGTACGAAGTACTGTTGGTTAAAGATCAGACGTGCAGACCTAATTTTCTTGACATGAGTAAACGTATGTCGGAATTACAAATGAGTGACAGTAAGTGGAAAGACATTATGCAATTGGTCACTTAGAATCCGAATTCGGAATTAGCCAAACAATTCAAAATAGAAAATGGCGTTTTATATCATAAATCTAAGAAGGAGGAAGAACGGTGGTGTGTATGTATTCCGGAAAGTTGTCTAAAAGACTTTATCTAGTATACACACAAAACTTGGGGGCATTTTGGCATAAACAACGGTTTTGCTTTACCCGAACTCAGGAAGGAATGTTCACAGAATTTTGAGAACTTGTCCCATATGTCAGAAAACAAAACCGAGCAACCGTTCAGCAAGAAATGAATTACATACAACCATACCGATGCACCCATTACAACTAGTTTCGTTGGATTTAACTGGACCATCCCAACAGCAAGAGGAGGGTGCAAATATACACTCCTAGAAATGGAAAAAAGAACACATTGACACCGGTGTGTCAGACCCACCATACTTGCTCCGGACACTGCGAGAGGGCTGTACAAGCAATGATCACACGCACGGCACAGCGGACACACCAGGAACCGCGGTGTTGGCCGTCGAATGGCGCTAGCTGCGCAGCATTTGTGCACCGCCGCCGTCGGTGTCAGCCAGTTTGCCGTGGCATACGGAGCTCCATCGCAGTCTTTAACACTGGTAGCATGCCGCGACAGCGTGGACGTGAACCGTATGTGCAGTTGACGGACTTTGAGCGAGGGCGTATAGTGGGCATGCGGGAGGCCGGGTGGACGTACCGCCGAATTGCTCAACACGTGGGCCGTGAGGTCTCCACAGTACATCGATGTTGTCGCCAGTGGTCGGCGGAAGGTGCACGTGCCCGTCGACTTGGGACCGGACCGCAGCGACGCACGGATGCACGCCAAGACCGTAGGATCCTACGCAGTGCCGTAGGGGACCGCACCGCCACTTCCCAGCAAATTAGGGACACTGTTGCTCCTGGGGTATCGGCGAGGACCATTCGCAACCGTCTCCATGAAGCTGGGCTACGGTCCCGCACACCGTTAGGCCGTCTTCCGCTCACGCCCCAACATCGTGCAGCCCGCCTCCAGTGGTGTCGCGACAGGCGTGAATGGAGGGACGAATGGAGACGTGTCGTCTTCAGCGATGAGAGTCGCTTCTGCCTTGGTGCCAATGATGGTCGTATGCGTGTTTGGCGCCGTGCAGGTGAGCGCCACAATCAGGACTGCATACGACCGAGGCACACAGGGCCAACACCCGGCATCATGGTGTGGGGAGCGATCTCCTACACTGGCCGTACACCACTGGTGATCGTCGAGGGGACACTGAATAGTGCACGGTACATCCAAACCGTCATCGAACCCATCGTTCTACCATTCCTAGACCGGCAAGGGAACTTGCTGTTCCAACAGGACAATGCACGTCCGCATGTATCCCGTGCCACCCAACGTGCTCTAGAAGGTGTAAGTCAACTACCCTGGCCAGCAAGATCTCCGGATCTGTCCCCCATTGAGCATGTTTGGGACTGGATGAAGCGTCGTCTCACGCGGTCTGCACGTCCAGCACGAACGCTGGTCCAACTGAGGCGCCAGGTGGAAATGGCATGGCAAGCCGTTCCACAGGACTACATCCAGCATCTCTACGATCGTCTCCATGGGAGAATAGCAGCCTGCATTGCTGCGAAAGGTGGATATACACTGTACTAGTGCCAACATTGTGCATGCTCTGTTGCCTGTGTCTATGTGCCTGTGGTTCTGTCAGTGTGATCATGTTATGTATCTGACCCCAGGAATGTGTCAATAAAGTTTCCCCTTCCTGGGACAATGAATTCACGGTGTTCTTATTTTAATTTCCAGGAGTGTATTTTAGCAGCTTGCGATGTATTTTCTACGTACCTGAAGATGTATCCGTTGAAATGTTCCACAGCCACAGCTATAGTTAACAGGATAGAAAAGGATTATATACCCACAATTGGTAAACTGGAAGCTGTCATTTCAGATAATGCTTCATATTTTACGGGTTACAGGTGGAAAAATTTTCTAGGAAACCATAGGATAAGACAGATTCTGATAGCCAGGTTCCATGCTGAAGCCAGTCTGGTGGAACGCATATTCAAAGAGTTCTATAGATTCATGTGGACATACGCGTCAAATAAGCATACAAAATGGATTGAATATGTGAACCTCTTTGAAAACATATTTAACCATTTACCACATTCTGCCACCCAATATACGCCAGCAGAATGGATGTTATCTGGGGAGCCACGGGTGGATAACTTCATTGCCAAGGCTAGACTTTCGGGAGCAGACTAGAGAAGAGGTCAACAAAGCCTTGACCTCTCGTCAAAAATGAACAGAAATTAGGAAATGAAACTATGACAGACAGCTAAGGAAAGTACAAGAGTTTGTAGTAGGAGAGGAGGTACTGCTAAAGAACCACACGAAGACCTCTCTGATAAGTAAAAGAAATAAGAAGTGGCAATTGTTGTATAGACGACCATATGCCATCAAAAAAATACCTTATGGACGTAGTTATTTTCCGATTAATCCTGAGAACCAGAAGCAAGTGGCTTTATACCCATACAAGGACTCGAAATTTTTTTTATGAATAATGTGTATTTATGTAATAGATATAAGTTTAGATTTAAAGATGTTTAAGTTTTTTAATGAATTTTCACTTTGTTTGTAGTCAGAATGAAAGTTTTTTTCCTAGTATTTAGTCAAAAGTTTTATGCACTTAATGCCATAATACAATTTCTTAAAAATATGTACTGACAAATGCAAGGGCATATCTAGAATTTTTGAAGAGACTAAAAAAATTCATTAATCGGTCATGAGCGTAGTATACCTAACGGTACAGGCCATGAATCAATTAAAGAAGGATCAATAGGTAGAACCTAGATAGTTTTACCTATCTAATGTATAAAGATACGATGTCACTAAGAACCGTTCACATTTTCAGTGAACCAAACTGTCCAAAACAGTGATTTTAAAAAATAACGCAGAAGCAGGGACATATTCAGAAGTCCTGCATTCAATTAATATTCCTATTTATTTGTATATATCCTAAGATGTGACAAACTGAGTTATTGTAGAAACCAGACCAGTGTCGGAAAGACACCCCCCCCCCCAAAAAAAAAATGGTGTAATTGACCCAGCACATGTAACAGGGAGGTACTTCTGCTACCACTACCCAATGTGCATCTGAATACACTGTGAGTGTATTTCGTAATATAAACCAAATGTTAAAGTTTTCATGAACAGTTTAATGTACCACAAAAGACTGTAAAGGACAGTGACTGTGTGTGCATAAGCCTGAATGAACGTTGTGTCAATAAACTGTCGTCAGTGTGACAAAGAATAACGTTATTCATGGGAAATATAGTGATGAACAGTGTTCATGAACCAATAAACGCCAAAGACGTTGGTTTCATAATAGTGTATAAAGTTTAAATGTAGTGAACAGTTTACAGACCGTGACGAACTAAAAAGTGTGTTTCAGACAAAGACGTTATTTAACGAAGTCGAGACACGGGTGATTTAAACGGACGTCAGCAAATCAATTAAAGGACTGGAAGAAGTCAACAATGGGAATCCGCCCGCGCAAGCGAACAGAACAGCTGATCTCTGCAGGCGTGTCCGGAGGGACCTGTTTGTGACCATAGAAACAGTGACGCAGTGAGACGGTATAAACAGCCTACTCTGGGACACAACTGTGCAAAGCTAAAGTTAACATGTGACAAACTGTGCATTGGAACAGTGTCATACAGCAACACGAAACTGAAATGTAAACCTCAACAAAAGTGTGACAAATTGTGCTTAAACACTGTCATACAGTGGACGTCGTATGTCTTAATAAATAAACAATTAATTCATACAAAAACCGACATAAGCTGGTGCTGGAAGACACAATAAAACAGGACGAATAATCATGTGTTTTCCCACATCCACAGGAATAAACATCAATTGATTTGTAATGAACTGAGGCTGCTGTTGTTTTTTGAATTCCATGAAATTTTGCTGTGGATCGGTGGCGAAGCACACCGGGACGGCGGGGCAGAAGACGCACGTCGGGTAGCGGTTGTGTGCGGCCCGTCGTGTCGCGCAAATGATCGCTCGTCTCGGTGACGTCACAGCCTGCAGTACCGAGGCCTACGAGAAAGACAGGCCGCGGTGCGTACGTCACGAAGGTAGTCCTTAGCTAGCTCGCTCGCTCGCTCAGCTCAGCAGACGAAATGCGTTTCTAAACCTGTTAACTCGCAGCTGAGCGCGTAAGTACTAACGAGAATTGCATCTTCCACTGGAATCTGCTATTATGAAGACTTACTGATTAATAGTACTACAGCAAAATTTGATTTAAGATCAATACTCGATACAAATAGTATGGCGGCTTGTTTATAGCATTTAGTCTCTTCTGCTTAACAGTACTCATTACACGCTGGGAATGGTGCCTTATGCAACTGATAATAATTTTAGCATGATGTTATTTTATTGTACGTCAGTACAGCCTTAACGAATTATAAGTAGGCCCGTGGACTTCTCATCATCGTAGGACTAATAACAGTAAGATTCCATGGTAGCGGATTCCTGTAGAAGATTCAGTTTTCGTTTGTACGGACACGCCTAGTTACTAGTTAACAGGTGTAGAAACGTAGTTTGCTTGCAGTACGCGTTGACGGGGGCACACTCCGGCGCCCACTTCCTCACCACCTCACCAGCTCACCGCGAAAGGGGATTAAGAATGAATATTTTGATTTTTTTTAAACCATGAATGAACATTCTCATTTTTATAAAACAATAATGAACTGAATTGGCACTAATCATGTATACAACCATGTCCTTAAATGTTTGATAATACAGTCTTGTAGCTCTGCACTGGTTTTCGCTCGGTTTCCCCGTGACTTTTACCCGAATGGGAGAGCACAAAGCAAATTATTCTGAGGAAAGTTAATAACAGACTGCACTTCATAATAAAAATCATCTGCATACAAAAACTGCGACTGCAAGAAAGTACGTATGTTATCACAACTATGAATCTTATAAACCTGTCGTCACCTGTTTGGACACAGGCATACTTCAGACTTATCAATATGGCTCTGAGCACTATGGGACTTAACAGCTGTGGTCATCAGTCTCCTAGAACTTAGAACTACTTAAACCTAACTAACCTAAGGACATCACACACATCCATGCCCGAGGCAGGATTCGAACCTGCGAACGTAGCGGTCACGCGGTTCCAGACTGAAGAGCCTAGAACCGCACGGCCACACCGACCGGCACTTATCAATATAATGATCAATCTGTCGTCACCTGTTCGGACGCAGATGAATTCAATCACTGAATAACAATAAAAAAGTAAATCAAATAAACCTGTCGTCACTTGTTTTGACGCAGAGAAACTTAAAATCTATTAACACACTGATTAAACCAAGTACGTCTACCGTCACCTGTTTGGATGTAGACCTATTAAAGAGAAATATGCTATCGTGGAATGCCATTTCCAAAACTGGATGCAATTATGCAAATGGCATTTCAGGTAGCATTTCTAGCATCGCTTCTTGAAGAAAGTAATGTAAATCACTTTATCGATAAGGTGACTACAATGGAGACGCTATACGTGCTCAGAGAATTGTAATTACTATTATCTCTGTATCTTAGTATATAAAAAAAGATTTCATTGCCTTGTTTTCTTCTTCTTCTTTGTCTTCCGTGCCTGGTTGGTTCCGATGTCGCATTTAGATTACGTTCTGTAAAGAATTATTTCTACTATATGTAGTGTATTTAGAATTTCTACTAAATATATATGTCAATATTTAATGCAGTATGTGTTTTTGTTAGTAGCAAGAAAGTACCTTCCCTGTCTCTTTTATTTAATTAATTACGTAACAATTAAATGTTGCCCTGGCCATTTGTAATTGAATTGTTGAAGCGACGCCATTGCTGTTAAAAATTGATAAAAATTTCTTCATAGCTGTTTAATTCTGAAAGTATTGAAAGGATTTAATCCCAGTAAATGTAAAACGGCGTCTCATAATAATTTCCATTTCAGTTTTAGGCCAGAGGTATAGTTTTATTGAAAGGAATTATTTTAATTGAGTACGCTGCCATTGCACGTAGGCAGCTATACTGGAGCATCAAGCCTCACAGAGAAAAATCATTGTTTGAATATTATATTAAATTTACTTATCATGTAACATTAAAGAAAGGTAATTTTTTTATCCATCGTGAGTAAGATGGATGTCTTCACGTTGGAGTACGCATATTTCTGGACATAGCGCCCTGAGAACTTTAGCCGTGGGTTTTAATGAACGTAAAAGAGATTTTCTTTAATCAAACATTTTCATTCCAAATTTATGCAACATTTTTTTCTCTCTTTCAAAAAATGTAAGTTACGCGATAAGAGGCATTTCTGCTGCTGAATTAATATAAAACACTAACCTTCACGACTTAGAATACTAACTTACTTATAACGTGAGAACTCTCAGAGCTGGGATGTAAGTGGCATCGAACCTTATGTGATTCTACATGTTCAAGCATGATTGAACATGTTCAAGTATGCTGTCAAACTATGTCCATTTTGTGGATGTAGATTTGTAGCTGAGGGGCTCATGTGGTAATTCCTTGCACATATTTCCATTATTTTTCAACAATTAAATCTGTGTGATATTTAAATTGCATAAGAATAACCAAATGCAAGTATTTTCAAGGATTTCTAGAGATAGAGGGTAATGTGTCACAAGAAAACTGGGCTCTATGGCCAAAAACTGATTTGATTTTCCCATTCATAATCGATTTGGCGATGCACAAAATTGAGTCCTTTTAACAAAAATGTTGTTGGCCACTGTTATCAGAGGGCTTATTAAACAGGAAACAATTTCTGCTTCGAAGAATACAACACACTGTTCGAGATGCGACTCATTGTAGAGTGTACATGTTACCAGCCAAATATTCAAATATTATGGGATCTGATAGGCGGGCAGAGGGGATCCCAGTTGGTAGCATTTGGGAGGGGATTTCCAGTTCTAGCATTTGCGTTATAGCCAAGGAAAATGTCCTGTAATCCTTTGGCAGAAGAGGAATTGGAGCTATTTTTACGTTATTTCTAAGAAGATTTGCTGCAGACAAAATGTGAAGTGTCAGTGCATATTGAACTATGTAGGTATGTTTGTAACTTATTAGAGCTGATAACTTGCTTGACATGTACAGTGTACCTACCATACACTTCGCAAAATACTTTTTTTGTACATTTGATTTTCTACATCAAGGAGAAGAGCGGGTCGAGCCAAGCAACAGCCAGGAGAGTGAGTCGATCCAGCCAACTGCCAGGTGAGCTGGTAACAGTAGTAGGACAGAGGTTATTTGCACAAGTGGGCTTTACTTCTGTGATGTAAGCTGCAAAGAGAGATGAACACAGATTTAAAATACTGGGCACTGTAACGTTACGCATATGTAAACGAGTTAATGAGCTGCCTAGGATTGGTATGAGGTGAATTGGTTTGTACAGTTGAACGCTAGGAGGCTCAGGGTACAGCGTGGCCGGCTCAGTCAAAGTGCTGCATGCATGTCAGTCGCAGAAACCGCTCCAGGTTAGTCCAGGTGCTGAGGTGTCAATGAATGGCCAAACGTGGGTAAATTCTAGTATGAGGAATTTGGATGACGGTCGATCACTTAAAAGGGCCACAGATGCCTAGCAATATCCGAGTGTCAGACAAGCTGTAAGATGACTTCTTAGAGCTCGTAGAAATTCGACAGTAAATCACAGTCAAATAATAAAACAAATCTGAATACATTTGTGATCTCAGAAAAATGAGGTGCATCCAGTGATATAACAATATTTTCAATATCTTTGAAACTACAGCAGTTAATGTTTTACAGCAACAAAACATTTTCACTCCCAACCTCGATATTAACAACTTTTAAATGCATCAAGTGACTTCAACAAACGATATCTCAGATGATAGCATTGCACTATAGCTATCATCTGCATCTATTTTATTTCTTGATTTATTGTTTTTTATATCTTTTCATTATGCAGATATTTGTCAGAACGTCATATTCTCCACAATAACACAGCAAATGAATACAGCTTGAGCACCTCATATCTTGTCTTGCTTGAATATTTATTTAACGATGCGTAGTTATTTAATGAACATGTTACCGTTTTTGCCAAATATTGACTACAATTGCTGACACAAAATCATGGTAATTTAAGAAGTGGTCAATCACATTTGTTAGCTAACACCACTATTGAAAAGAGAACCAAAAGACGCTTCTATCAAGCAGATGCAAATATTTGTTTAAATGATATTTAATGAAAATTTCTTGTCATTTAGCTTGATTGCACTTGCATAAAAATACTAGCTTACTTATTTATAAAAAAACCTTATTTGTAATTATTGTGAATGGTCAGAGTGTGATGGAATGTTTATAACAATTTCTTTACTTAAATATTGTTGTAAGATATTAGTTGAGTGTGGGAAGTGCCAACTTGAGTCAAATCGTGTCTGTAGAACTTCAGAATAACATATTTTTGGTGGGGACGGTGTTCAGCCAATGGGGAAGCAGACAGTGGCGGTACACCACTCGAGTCAGATGTTGCCAGAGACTTCTTGAATGAAGAGCTCATGGGATCGAGTCTAGACACATTTATGTTTGTGATGGAAGAAGGCTGACCTGCCTGTGGTAACATGTGTACTTCAGTTGTATAGGTGATTGATACTGAGTGGTGAACAGCCACTGTGATACTCTTTTTTCCGATTGCATAATGAAATAAAAAAGAGACAGAGTATGAGCCGGTGAATATTTCATGAATTCTGATCCTGAAATGCACTCAGTTTTCATGCATTCTGGATGATTATTTTGCTTGGGGATGCTGTTACCATTCTCCTAACACTCTTAGTACAACTTTACTTCACTTGTTAATAATGTTCAATATCCTTGCAAAAGTTATGTACGGAAGAATAGAACTAAAACAACTACTACTACGTTAGCAAACCTTGCTGGCACTCGAGCAAAATATATACATATGGTTTCAGCTATTCATTTAGAGGCAGCACTAAACACAAAAAGGATTTCCATTTCAAGGAGAACAGTACTAATCAGCTCTGAGAAATTTCTGGGTCAATGATAACTAGCAGTTACTGCCAGCAGCTGTGGTCAATGACTCACTCATACAGCAACCCCAGCAGCTGGAAGACGTTTCTGTGCTGAACATCTGCAAAGTCAAAGGCCGAGTCTGGGACACTGATCAACTTTGACAAAGCTACCATGATTCGACCCACTACCATGTGGCAACTGCCATGCTTCAGTTACTGGCCCCATTAGACATTTCCACACAACGTGGGAACACGGTTTCTTCACTGTGGTCAGCACCAGACACCTGTACTGAAACTCATGCAGCCTGCCTGTCATCACTGGTACAGTTGGGCCATGCTTTGACACACTACCCCTGTCAGTCGATGCCATACTTATGATGCAGCCATGTTAGCCATCATCAGGCTGCGAACCACCGATCGTTGTCTTAGCCAGGCTCCTGGAAGTCCACACTCACCGGCCACCTCATGATCCGAGGCATATAGTGAGATACAGCCAGTTCCTCACCATGGGAGTTCACAGCTGCTCTCCAGCTTGTGGTTCCATGTCCATCAGCCTGGGCAGTACCGCTTGGCGACCCTGCAGAGCCCCAGCTACCAGTCAAGATGCCGCTGTTCTGCAATCCTGACTTAGCAGCAGCTGTCTCGTGCAATGCCGAGGCTGCAAAGTTGTACACCACGTTCATGAGGAATGGCTGCATCAGTGCGCCTGTGCCTGTGTGCTCGGGTTATCGCCTGACCATTCCAGACACAGATCCCTATGTATATCTATGGTTGTAAATAAAAGGTTTTAGTAACAAATTCGCTGCCTTTATCGTCTGCACTTCCAGGTGAGAACTGCTCATCCACACCTTCTTATCAACACCCTTTATTGGCGTCATGAGTAGGAGGATGACAGGCTCTTATTAGCGATGGATGGAGAAGGAAAGCGGCTTTGACCTTTCGAAGGAAGCATCCCGGTATTTACCTTAGGCAATTTAGGGAAATCATGGAATACCTAAATCAGGGTGACCAGACGCAGGTCTGAATAGTCATCCTCCAGAATGCGACTGCAGTGTGCTAACCACTGTGCTTCCATACTGATGTCAGAACAACTGTTTGAGATGTAGGGCAGAAATGAAAAGGACGCTAAATCAGTGGCAGCCAATGCAAGTATACAGGTAAGTACCGGCATCAAACTTTTGGGCCGGTCTGATTGTAGTTCTTTTTTCTTTTCTTTGTTTTATGTTTGGGTATATTCTTTGCTTGTAGTAACAGCCCAGGAGGCTATTCAGAGCTTCTTAGTTCAGGCAGCTGGGGTTCAAGTCGGTAAAGAACTCTGCAGAGGGAAATAGATCGTTTAAAGGGTGAAAGAATGGAACAGTCAAATCCTGGTGTGTATGTATCAATCCTCGATGCTAGTACTACCTCACTGGTGGTCCCATTTTTTGGTAGATCTTCGGAAGATTTTTTTTCATGTACAGGGTTTTTCAAAATTACACAGACAAACTTGGAGGGTATGTAAAGGTGCCTTGAGAGACAAAACGAGGTTAGGAACCTGTGTCCGAAACGTGATCCAACGACGTTAGAGGGTGTCGAGTTTACAAGCGCCGACACTTACATGCGTATGTATATAAAGGGCAGTCCCGTGATAATGTTACGACATTTCAGAGATGATGAGGAAGAGTAAATCTATTAATCAGAGGTAAGGGACTGTGGTCCGGAAACGACCGAGTCGGAAGTTATTAGTGAAAATTATTCTGATACCTCTGACAGTGTAATAGATGTTCTGGTACTGTTGTTGCTTAGACTGTGGGATAGGAAATTTTCCGAAGGTGTATCATAGATCAAGACAGGAAAAAAACTCCACTAAACATGGGCTCTAAAATGCATCCCTGAGGAGCTATGGACACTTGTTCATTTTCGCTGCTGTGAAACACATCTCTTCTATTCAACAAGTGCTCATAGCTCTTAAGATATGCACTTTAGAGCCCATATTTACTCGCCTTTTTTTCTTTTTTGTTACACGCTACCACATTTAAAAATTGGCTACTCTACGATCTTAGCAACAACAGTACCGGTACATGTACTCCACTGTCAGAGATATCAGAACGACTTTCGCTTATAACTTTCGACTCGTTTGTTTCCGGACCAGGATCCCTTAACAGTTAAGGCTTAACTCCATCATCCCTGAAAGTTTGTAACATCATCACCTTATCACCAGTACGTATAAGTTCGACGTTCCGTAATGTCTTTGGATAACAACTGCGGGCATGGGTTCTACCCTCATTTTGATCCTCAACATACCTTCTATATCCCTCGAAGTTTGTCGGTGTAGTTTTGAAACACTCCGTACATAGTTTGCGTGCAACTGCGAATTTAGGAAACTTGAATAACAGTCAATTGTTAAGTGCTGCACAATCAAAATTATTAGGGGACGCAAGAACACATTTAATGTGTAGTGAGAAGTTACGGTATCCTCAGTCCTTCGTGGACTTACAGGAAAGGTTAGTGGACAGTTACATAAGAAAAAAAAAAAGTGTAAGTACTATCGAGGACAGCTTAATGGAGTAGCTGAAAAACAAGGGGACTCAGCTGACGGTTTTGTAGTTCTTATCAGGAAAATCAATATTAATATGTATTAACTAACTGATTATGACAGTGCTAAAAGGCAATTTTGCAAGAAGCAGAAGAACAGGCGCTTGAACCGTTTTTGCAGGGTCTACCAGCTGAAATGTCATGAAAACGTTGGACAAAACAATACCAACCGTGGTAGCCCTACATGAGATTGGCACAGTGACTAGTCTGAGAGAAAGGAGAGTAATACAAGTTGTTTCTTGCAATGAAGAAAACAGCAACCAGCACTGTTATTATAAACCTAATATTTTATATTCAGCCAACATGTCAAAATGTCAGTTTTCGACAAAGTAGCACGAGGAGAGTAGTTTTAAATATAGACGGTATGTGTTACAGATTGTAACGTTATGCGTATGTAGGCAAGTGATTTGGTCCCCTGGAAGTGGTATGAGGGAAGTGAATTGTTGCACGGCTGAACGTTAGCAGGTCCAGGGCTCAGGGAGCGACGCAGCAGATGCGACCAGGTGACCGACGCGGACGAGTCCAGGTACACAGACTTGCAGTGTCGCTGGAAATGGGTGAATCCCAAAGCTGAGAATTAGGATGGCTGTTACTCGCATGGCCTTCTTGTAGGAGACTATGCTCCAAGAAATGGTGGAGTTTCAGAGAAGCTGAAAGATGGCTTCTTACAGATTTCCAAGAATCTATAATAATTCACGATCAAGTATTAAAGTAAATCTGAATATATCTGCGACATCAGAAAAATTAAACCCAGCCATTGACAAAACAATATTGAAATATCTTTAACCTCTGAAACAACAATTTTTAAACGCTTCATATGGTTACAACATACGGTATCTCAGATGTATCTGCGACCTCAAAAAAATGATACCCAACCATTGACACAACAATATTTCAATATCTTTAACCTCTGAAACAACAATTTTTAAACGCTTAATACGCTTACAACGTAAGGTATCTCAGATGGTAGCATTGAACTACAGTTACCATCTCTGGAAGATAAGTTTCTGTTTCTATTTTATTTCTTGATGTATTACGTTTTTTATAACTTTACATTATGTAAATGTTTGTCAGGTCATCATATCCTCCATAGTTACACAGAAAAAAAAAGAATGGTTCAAATGGCTCTGAGCACTATGGGACTTAACATCTATGGTCATCAGTCCCCTAGAACTTAGAACTACTTAAACCTAACTAACCTAAGGACATCACACAACACCCAGTCATCACGAGGCAGACAAAATCCCTGACCCCGGCGGGAATCGAAGCCGGGAACCCGGGCGTGGGAAGCGAGAACGCTACCGCACGACCACGAGCTACACAGCAAAAGAGTGTAGCATGAACACCTCAAATTTTGTCATACTCCTGTACTTATTTCATGAACAGATTACTATTTTCTCAGTAACTTTATTTAAATGTTGATTGCAAGTGCTAATTTAAAAGATGGTCAGTCGCATGTGTTAGCAGACGCCACGATTGAAAAGAGAACCAAAAGATGCTTCTGTCAAGAAAGTATAATTAATAGCTTAATCAATATTCAGCAACAAGTCGTTGTCATTTAATGGGAGTGCACTCTCACAAAAATTCTAGCTTATTTATTTATGAACAAATATTTATTTGTAGTTATTGTGAATGATCTGAATGTCACGGAATTTTTATAACATTTCTTTATTTAAATATTGTTGTAATACATTATGAGGGTTGCCCAGGAACTAATGCACTGCATTTTTTTCTTTGACGGTTCTTTATTGAACATAATGAGAATCACACACACGAAAGAAAGGTGTTTTATGTACGCACTCCATGTAATCTCCATCCCGTTACATGACCTTCCTCGAGTGCGAAACAAGGGCGTGTATGTCCCGTCAGTACCAATCCTTGTCCTGGTGGCGGAGCCAGTGCTTCACTGTGTGAATCACCTCATCGTCCTCATGTCTCCCAGGAATGGCATCCTTTTTAATATCCCAAACAAGTGGACGTCCAAGGGGGTTAGGTTGGGGCTATCAGGTGTGACAACCGTGGATGGTCTCCCCGAGCGCTGCAAATCGTGGAGCTCCACCAAACCGCCTTCTCATGGCCATACCCTCCATGCCCACTGACTAACTGTACTTCAGTCGACAGCAGATACTCCATAGCCTTTGCACAAGTGTTTGTGAATATTCTCCACAGTTTCTTTCTATGATGGCACATTGCTTGTAACGTACATCACCTACAGACGCCGTTTTGAAACTGTCCTGCAGCTATGTTATCTGTCGGAACTGATGGAAACTTAGCGCACTCACTCAGAAGACTTCAAATAATACACATATAAAATTACGCATTCGTAGTCTTGTTTTCGGATGAGAAAATAATGCGGTGCATTGCTTTCCGGACAACCCCTGCAGTTTAGTCCAAGAGAGTTACGAAGAGTCGAATCATGTCTTTAGAACTTTAGAACATTGTATTTTTGGTGGGGACGGCCTTCAGCCAATGGAAAAGCAGACAGTAGCTTAACGCTCTGGGAGTCAATTGGAGACAGGGGCTTTTTTGAGTGAAGACCTCAAGGGAGCGATTCTGGGCACTTCTATGACTGTGTTTGAAGAAAGCAGACCTACCTGTGGTAATTTAATTATGTAGCTGATGGATTCTGGATGCTGGATGCCCACTATTATACTTTACCTTGTGCAGGAACTTTATATTTCGAGAGGTATGAACGTGTTCCAGTGTAGGACTCTAATTGCTTCTGCTTGTATTACGTAACTAAGGATAGACAGAGTATGAGTTCTTCCTTGTCATCTTGCATGTGTTAATTTTTAAGTCATCTTGTTAAACTCTGAACTGTTTTGAGCTGGTGAACATTTCGTGTATTGTGATTACGAAATAGACTTAGTTTTCGCCTATCTTTGAAGACTATTCAATTTGGAGGTTTTGCTACCATTCTCGTAACACTCTCATCGTAACTTTGGTGCATTTGATGAGGGTTATTTCTGTCTGTAGTTTTATTGGTGTAGAGCCACTTCCCATTTTTTTTGATATGTCCTTTCTCGAGTACACATTATTCAACATAATTCTTTGTCGTCTACCTCAATTACAGAGATTACAACAGAAATCTTGTTATTTAATTATTCATTTACCTTCTATTTGTGATTCTGTGTATTTTATTAACTCGCAGTTCTAGCTAATGCATAGACTATTTGACTGTAGGATGACAGCTGCCAAATATTATTTGCAGCATTTAAGCTGTGGAGCATGAAAGCAGACGTACAGGCTCGACTCTTTGACTACATCGAGCTATTATTTTTAAACGGAGCCATTCATAGCTCAAATACCTAAGGTATGAGTAACAGCAGGTAAAGACGCAACTGGTTTGCTTGTATGGGATTATGTCTGGAAGAGCAACTACACTAACATTAATAGTGAGGTATCTTCGTTATATCTTTTTTCGTCTGGGATATGAGTGCAATCCCTTTAGAACTGATAGGAAGTGAACAGGGCTTACTATGTCAGACTTTTAATAGTCATCCAGTCAATATTTTTATGATGGTAGAATACTGTGATATACTAAATGGTAAGCAGTGCATCCAAACCACACCCTTTTAATTACTAATATGGGTATGGATGTAGGAAACCTCGAAAACGCCATGACATTGGTCGGTAAAACCAGTTCTTAACTGCCTAGGGTTGAACCAAAACGGTCCACATCCTCCTAACTTGACACGTTATTGTGTAGTGGTGGCAACTGGACTACACAGTTCATAACTCTGGCTGGATGCCACGCTGTATTGCACCTCATATAGCTTAAGAGCAATGTGGCGCCAGGAGGTTCAAACACTTTTTCGACCTTTATATATTTCACGATTTTTTTCCTCTTGCGGCGCAGAAATTAGTGTTTCTTCCGCATTTGGGTCCACAGATGAAGGTGAATATACACTGAAGAGTCAAATAAACTGGTACATCAGCCTAAAATCGTTAGCCACCCCCCCCCCCCCAAGCACACATATACCATGAATCCTGCAGGGCTGCCCATAAATCCGTAAGAGTAAGAGGAAGTGGAGATCTCTTCTGAACAACGCGTTGCAAGGCATCCCAGATATGCTCAACAATGTTCATGTGTGGGGAGTTTGGCGTCCAGCGGAAGTGTTTAAACTCAAAAGAGTGTTCCTGGAGCCACTCTGTAGCAATTCTGCCCGTGTAGGGTGTCGCATTGCCCTACTGGAATTGGCCAAGTCCGTCGGAATGCACAATGAACATGAATGGATACAGGTGATCAGACAGGATGCTTACGCATGTTTCACCAGTCAGGGTCGTATCTAGACGTATCGGGGGCCCCATATCGCTCGAACTGCACAGGCTCCACACCATTACAGAGCCTCCACGACCTTGAACAGTCCCCTGCCGTCATGCAGAGGCCGTGGATTCTTGTGGTTGTCTCCATACCTGTACACTTCCATCTGCTCGATACAATTTGAAACGAGACTCATCCGACCGGGCAACATGTTTCCAGTCATCAACAGTCGAATGTCGGTGTTGACGGGTACAGGCAACGCATAAAGCTTTGTGTCGTGCAGCCACCAAGGTACACGAGTGGGCCTTCGGCTCCAAAAGCCCATATCGATGATATTTCGTTGAATGGTTCGCACGCTGACACTTGTTGATGACCCAGCACTGAAATCGGCAGCAATTTGCGGAAGGGTTGCACTTGTGTCACGTTGAGCGATTCTTTTCAGTCGTCATTGGTCCCATTCTTGCAGGATATTTTTCCTGACACAGCGGTTTCGGGAATTTGAAGTTCTACCGGATTTCTGATATTCACACCTCGGAGAGGATGTGTCCCATCGCTCGTGCGCCGACTATAATGCCACGTTCAAACTCACTTAAATCATGATAACCTGCCTTTGTAGCAGCAGTAGCCGATCTAGCAACTGCGCCAGATACTTATTGTCTCATACAGGCGTTGCCGACCGCAGCGCCACATTCTGCCTGTTTACATATCTCTGTATTTGAATACAGATGCCTATACCAGTTTCTTTGGCGCTTCAGTGTACGGAGTTTGCATCTCGCCGTGAGTCATGCACGGATAGCCAGATGGCAAGCCGACCGCTCGCGGTAAGTGGGGTTCAGCACAAATTTTCATCGTCCTCATTCCATTGTATAGCTGATGTTTGTCCAAATCCGCAATTGCGAATACATTTAATGTATTTCATAATGGCTGTAGTCGCCGCAATGCCTCTTCCTTTTGACACCCAAGCAGGTCCAAAGGAACTTTGCATCGTAATTCAGAATAACACAGGCACTTCAGTATCCTATTTATCTGCCGAAACCAGGCACGGGATTTCAAGTAAAATGTCTCACCTGTACGGGAATATACGTAATGGCTATACGAGTACTGGTTGTAGACGCATGGTTGACGACGCACCGAAGTTTGGCTCTGGCCTTGAGTTGTGCACAGATAGGTAAGGCGACCGCTCGCGATAAGCGGTAAATCCGGGTTCGAGTCCAGTCCGGCACAAATTTTCATTGTCGTCATTCCAGTCTACTGCTGATGGTTGTCCATATTCACAACTGTGAATACGTTTAATGTATTACATAAGTACTCTGTAGCGTGTTGTATAAGGATGTGGGTTATGGAATCGAAAGAGGCAAATTCGTATCTCACAACGTGCTAATATTCCTCTTATCGCAGCGTTGTTAACACATTCTTGGTCTTTCTTATGAATGTAATACCTGTATTTCTCCAATATTGGATGTTATTCACCTTTTTCGTCTGATTAAAGAACGAAAGATGAAATAAATATTTGGCTGTTTATTTCCGAATATGTGGTGACTTCCGAGTGTACTGTTAGGCAGGAACCTAGGACAGCTTAAATTGCACCCAGTGAAATGATGAGCAATAACATTCATATTCTTCCTTCGCACAAATATTTCGTGAGCAACAATCATTTTCCAACTGCTCCTGCAAATCAGTGGCACTTCCAATTGGTATATTTCTGCCGTTAAG
Organism: Schistocerca piceifrons; assembly: GCF_021461385.2. Lineage (NCBI taxonomy): Eukaryota > Metazoa > Arthropoda > Insecta > Orthoptera > Acrididae > Schistocerca > Schistocerca piceifrons. Next base: position 328,745,545 of record NC_060138.1, on the reverse strand, counting down.
GACGTAAGTGAGCTGCCGCCCGTGCGACAGAGGCCCACAACGAACGCTAAGCAAGATGATAGCAGTTCTACGGTCGTCGATATCGTGCGTGACGTCAAAATGACGTCACGTTTGCAGGAAGTAGTGTGAAACGAGCGTTATCGGTAAACGTACGTTCAGTTTGTGCTGTAATTGTCAACGTTCTTTTGGTAAATGTACTCACATGGTGTAGTTCAAATCCACAGTATTTTGAACAGATCTTTACTATTTTGTGTTCATATTTTGTGCATTTGTTCCCCAGAAAATAATTCCATTGCTAAAATTTCTGGCCGATAACGCGAGTAAATTGTGGTTGTATGTGAAATCGCTAAGCAGGTCTAAGGCTTCTATCTACTGACTCGTTGACCAATCTGATGTGGCAGCACAAGAAAGCGAAAGGGAAGTCGAAGTTTCAAATTTCGCGTTTAAGAAATCGTTCACGCAGGAGACTCGTACACACATACCAACGTTTGCCCAGCGCACAGAGTCCCATGTGGACGACATAGTAATAAGCATCCCTGGCGTAGAGAAACACCCGAAAGAGTTCAAAATAAATAAGGCGCCACGTCCGCATGGAACCTCAACATTGTTTTACAAAGAGAACTCCCTTTCTTAGCTTGCATTTATTGCGAATCTCTTGACCAGTGTAAAGTTCCAAGCGACTGGAAAAAAGCGTATATGACTCCTGCATACAAGAAGAGTAAATTAATAGACTGGCAAAATTACAGCCAATATCCTTAACATCGGTTTGCTGCAGAATTCTTGAACGTATTCTCAATTCGAATATGGTACATTTCCTAGAGGCTGAAAAGTTTATGCCCACGAAGCAACACGGTTTTAGAAAGCGTCGCTCTTGTGAACCTCAACTTGCCCTTTTCTCACATGATATACTGCACCATAGGGATGAATGGTGACGCGCAGAGTCCATATTTCTAAATTTCCGAAAAGCATTTGATACAGTGTCCCAACGCAAACCGTTAACGAAGGTACGAGCATATGGGACAGGTTTCCAGATATGTGAATGGCTCGAAGACTTCTTAAGTAATAGAAACCAGTATGTTGTACTCGACGGCGAGTGTTCATCAGAGACAAGGATAATTTATTACTTCTATACTATTAACTCTATTCACAAAACATTTTGCAGACAATATCCACATATGCCACTTAGTGTGTGTACAAAATTATATCATATCACGACATATAGTTCACGAGGTATAACTTCATAATCAGTGAAATATGCGATAACCTGCCACATCAGGTATAATTTTTTAATTTCTTACTTCTTTACTACTATCTCTATTCCCCGCTGCCCCCGGGAAGTGTGATGGGACCGGTATTGTTTTCTGTATACATAAGTGATCTGGCGGACAGCGTGAGCACCAGTGTGCGGTTGTTTGCTAACGATACTGTGGTGTATGGGAAGACGCCGAAGTTGAGTAACTGTAGGAGGATACAAGGTGGCTTAGACAAAATACCTAGTTGGTGTAATCAACGGCAGCTAGCTCTAGATGAAGAAAAATGTACGTTAATACGGATGAGTAGGAAAAACAGTCCCATACTCTTCGAACAGAGTATTAATGGTGTCCTTCTTGGCACAATCACGTTGTTTAAATATCTGGGCATAGCGTTTCAAAGCGATATGGAACGAGCTTGAGAAGAATGTAGTAGGGAAGGCGAATGGTCGACTTCTGTTTATTGAGAGAATTTTAAGAAAAGTGCAGTTCATCTGTTAAGGAGACCACATATAGGACGCTAGTGTGACCCATTCTTGAGTGCTGCTAGCGTGTTTGGGATCCGCACCATGCTGGGTTAAAGGAAGACGTCGAAGCAATTCGAAGGCGGGCTGCTAGATTTGTTATCAGTACGTTCGAACAAGACGCAAGCAGTACAGAGATGTATCGGGAATCAAATGAGAATCCCTAGAGGGAAGGCGACGTTGTTTTCGAGGAACACTAGTGATAAAATTTAGAGAGCCAGCATTTGAAGCTGACTGCAGGACGATTTTACTGCCGCCAACATACATTTCGCTTAAGGTGGACGAAGATAAGGTACGAGAAATTAAGCTCACACAGAAGTTTTTCCCTCGCTATATTTGCGAGTGGAACAGGAAAGGAAATGACTTGTGGTGGTACAGAGTACCTCCTGCTGCGCACCGTACGGTGGTTTGCGGAGTATACAGGGTGAGTCACCTAACATTACCGCTGGATATATTTCGTAAACCACATCAAATACTGACGAATCGATTCCACAGACCGAACGTGAGGAGAGGGGCTAGTGTAACTGGTTAATACAAACCATACAAAAATGCACGGAAGTATGTTTTTTAACACAAACCTACGTTTTTTAAATGGAACCACGTTAGTTTTGTTAGCACATCTGAACATATAAACAAATACGTAATCAGTGCCGTTTGTTGCATTGTAAAATGTTAATTACATCCGGAGATATGGTAACCTAAAGTTGACGCTTCAAACCTCCGACGTTCAGTTGCGTGTTGTAACGAACACGGGCCACGGTCGGCGAGCAGCATCTGCAGGGACATGTTTACGATGCCGACCGTGTTTACGAGTGTGGCTGTAGTGCACTGTTGTGGTTTGGTCTAGCTGTCGCAGTGTCCGCATGTAGCGCTTGCTGCTATTGTTATTCTGCATTCGTCTCCGCACGCAGACCAACTGTAGTACACCGTGTTACCAGATGTCTGTGATAGTGTAGTGTTGTAGGAACTGTGACCATGGTGTATTCGAACTCTGAAAAGGCGGAGATGATACTCATCTATGGCGGGTGTCGACGAAATGCAGCTGAAGCCCGCAGGGTGTATGCAGAACGGTACCCGACAGAGAGCATCCAACGTGCCGCACATCGCAAAACATCTACGGCCAACTGTATGCAACAGGTATGGTCGTAGCACGTAAACGGGTCCGTAACAGGCCCGTCACAGGAGAAGCGGGTGCAGTTGGTGTGTTGACTGCTGTTGCCATGAACCCACACATGAGTACACGGGACGTTGCGAGAGCCGGTGGACTGAGTCAAAGTAGTGGTATGCGCATACTGCATCGTCACCGCTTTCACCCGTTTCATGTGTCGCTACACCAGCACTTACATGGTGATGACTTTAATCATCGAGTGCAATTCTGTCAATGGGCATTAACAGAGAATGCGTTGCAGTTCTACCTGTTTGCCGATGAAGCGGGTTTCACAAACCACGGGGCAGTGAATCTACGGAACATGCATTACTGTTCCGTGGACAATCCTCGCTGGCTCAGACAGGTAGAACGACAGCGACCGTGGACTGTAAATTTATGGTGCGAAATCATTCGCGACCACCTCATTGGTCCTCACTTCATTGCAGGGGCCCAAACAGCTGCAACATACATTGCGTTTCTACAGAATGATCTGCCAACGTTGCTCGAAAAAGTCCCACTGGAAACGCGTCGACGTATGTGGATCAGCATGATGGTGCACCTGCACATTCCGCAATTAACACTAGGCTGACCATTGACAGGATGTTCGACGGGCGTTTCATAGGACGTGGAGGACGCATAAATTGGCCAGCCCGTTCTCCTGATCTTACACCTCTGGACTTCTTTCTGTGGGGTACGTTAAAGGAGAATGTGTACCGTGATGTGCCTACAACCCCAGAGGATATGAAACAACGTATTGTGGCAGCCTGCAGCGACGTTACACCAGATGTACTGCGGCGTGTACGACATTCATTACGCCAGAGATTGCAATTGTGTGCAGCAAATGATTGCCACCACATTGAACATCTATTGGCCTGACATGTAGGGACACACTCAATTCCACTCCGTAATTGAAAACGGAAACTACGTGTGTACGTGTACCTCACCCCTCATGGTAATGTACATGTACGTCAGTGAAAAAGACCAATAAAAAGGTGTTAGCATGTGGGCGTAATGTGCTGTTCCAGTCTCTTCTGTACCTAAGGTCCATCACCGTTCCCTTTGGATCCCTACGTAATTCGGTGCTCTCCGATACACACGATCGAACAGCGGAGTGGTACTCAAGCGTCAACTTTAGGTTACAATATCTCCGGATGTAATTAACATTTTACAATGCAACAAACGGCACTGATTACGTATTTGTTTATATGTTCAGATGTGCTAACAAAACTAACGGGGTTCCATTTAAAAAACGTAGGTTTGTGTTAAAAAACATACTTCCGTGCATTTTTGTATGGTTTGTATTAACCAGTTACACTAGCCCCTCTCCTCACGTTCGGTCTGTGGAATCGATTCGTCAGTATTTGATGTGGTTTACGAAATATATCCAGCGGTAATGTTAGGTGACTCACCCTGTATATGCAGATGTAAGCGCAGAAGATTTGAGTGTATGAGGGGCGTTTGAAAAGTCCGTGCAAAAATAAAAACTACTTAAGTGTTTGGCGTAAACCTTTTTAATTTTTCGACGTAGTCTCCTCTTAGACTTATACACTTCCTCCAACGCTGTTCTAATTCGTTGATCCCTTGCGAATAATAGAATTGTCCAAGTCTGCAAAATAGCTATTAGTTGCTGCACTCATCTCTTCGTTTGAATAAAATCTTTGTCCCACCAGCCATTTCTTCAAATTGGGGAACAGATAGTAGTCCGAGGGAGCCAAGTATGGAGAACAGGGGGGGATGCGAAACGAGTTGGAATCCTATTTCTATTAATTTTGCGACCACAACTGCTGAGGTGTGTACTCGTGCATTGTCGTGACGAAAAAGGACTTTTTTGCGGTGCAATCGCCGGCGTTTTTCTTGCAGCTCGGTTTTCAAACGGTCCAATAACGATGAATAATATGCACCTGTAATAGTTTTACACTTTTCCAGACAGTCGACGAGGATTATCCCTTGCGAATCCCAAAAGACGGTTGCCATAACCTTTCCAGCCGAAGGAATGGTCTTCGCCTTTTTTGGTGAATATTCTCCCTCCGTAACCCTTTGTTTAGATTGTTTTTTGGTCTCAGTAGTATAGTAATGTATCCATGTTTCATACATAGTGACGAAACGACGCTTAAAGTCCTGCGGATTCTTCCTGAACAGCTGCTAACAATCCTTGCAACACTTGACACGATTCCGTTTTTGGTCAAGCGTGAGCAATCGCGAAACCCATCTTGCAGATAGCTTTCTCATGTCCAAATGTTTATGCAAAATATTATGTACACGTTCATTTGAGATACCCACAGCACTAGCAATCTCACGCACCTTAACTCTTCTGTCATCCATCACCATATCATGGATTTTATCAATGATTTCTGGAGTCGTAACCTCCACAGGGCGTCCACAATGTTCAGCATCACTTGTACCCATATGACCACTCCGAAAATTTTCAAACCACTTATAAATTGTTCTAATCGAAGGTTCAGAGTCACCGTAATGTTTATCAAGCTTCTCTTTAGTCTCCTGAGGCGTTTTGCCTTTCATAAAGTAATGTTTAATCACTACACGAAATTCTTTTTCGTCCATTTTTTGACAATCACTCGACTTCCTCGATTCACACGAATGTCAAACACAAAGAAATAGTCCTGTATGGCTCAAACTTGGAGTGCGTTCTTTCCAAAGATGCTACTAACTAAACATGACCTCGATACGCGCCGGTGGTGCCAGCTCTCGGACTTTGCACGGACTTTACAAACGCCCCTCGTACATATGAATAGTATACAACTAAAAGACACTGGCTGTTAGATACTGATAAAAGGACTCTAAGGGAATAACATGCTGAGGACATTCTGTTCGCAGGTGTCTTTGTGTGATCACACCACTTCAACTGACTTGAGAATCAGACTTGAGAATCAATATTCATCCGTATAAATTTTGTGTTTCTCACGCATTATGCAGATGTTCCATCTATATTCAGTTTAACAGTGGCATTTTCCATCTTCGAACTGTAATTCAGAGCACTTTTTTCTTTACATTCAATTTCACTTTACTGTATACTGACCAATTGTAAGCTTCCTTGAGGGCCTATTTACTTTCTGTGCAAGGAGTTCTTTGTTTCTTCAGTGACTATAATATTGCCGTCATCAGCACGAGAATTTTTCTCTGTGACGAACACTACTGGAAGAGTCACAGATGCATATCACGAACATCTCGTATCGATATAAAATGACGTTGCGGTTGTTAATGGATGCAAGACTGAAGATTAATCAAGACATGTTCACAGGAACTGTCGACCTGGAAAATCCGTTCGACAATGTCAAATGGTGCAAAATGTACAAAAGTCTGAGAAAAATATGGGTAAGCTATAAGCCAAGATGCGTAATATACAATATGTAGAAGAACAGAGAGGGAACAATTAGAGCGGAAGACCAAGAAGGAAGTGCTCGGATTAAAAAGGATGTTAAGACAGTGAGTAGTCTTTCGCCCCACTGTCAATCTATACGTCGAAAAAGCAACGACGAAAATAAAAGAAAGATTTAAGAGTGGGATTGAAATTCAAGGTGAAACTATATCTATGATAAGATTCACTGACGACATTGTTATCCTCAGTGAAACTGAAGAAGAATTACAGGATCTGTTGAATGGAATGAACGGTCTAATGAGTATAGGATATGGTTTGAGAGTAAATCAAAGAAAGACGAAGGTAATGAGAAGTAGCAGAAAAAAGAACAGCGAGAAACTTAGCAATGGAATTGGGGATCGCGAAGGTAAGGAATTATGCTACCTAGGTAGTAAAATAACCCATGACAGATGGACCAAGGAGGGCACAAAAAGCAGACTAGCTTTGGCAAAAAGGGCATTCCAGTAAAGGAAAATCTACTAGTGTCAAACATAGGTCTTAGTTAGAGGAAGAAATTTCTGAGAATCTGCGTTTGGAGCAGAGCATTGTATGGTAGTGACACATGGACTGTGGGGAAAACAGAAACAGAAAAGAATCGAAGAATCTGTGACGTGGTGCTGCAGAAAAATGTTGGAAATTAGGTGGACTGATAAGATAAGAAACGAGGAGGAAAGGAATATACGGAAAACATTGACAAGAATAAGGGGCAGGATGATAGGACGTCTTTTAAGACATCAGGGAACCGTGGTTCTAGACGGAGCTGTAGAGGGTAAAACCTTTACGGGAAGGCAGAGAAGGAATACATCTTCAAAATTTAAATGGGTAATAATTAATATTTTGTCTTTTGTAGACACCATGTAGGAGAGATGAAATTTTTGTTATTTTATCTCTGATTTTCAATCACTGCTCGGCAGCTAGCTGTGTCAATATAAATTTCTGAAGAACTAGTAGTTACTGTAAATGACGAAAGAGGGAAGTTTGTACTTAGTTGTTGAGTGGTAGCTTTTGTTATCGCAGCAGTGCATCGAAGTATAGAGTTAAGTACACTGTGTCATTTGTGAGGTGACACAGCTCCTCATAAGAAGCGACTTTCTTTGAATTTTCTATTTGCTCTTTAGATAAAAGTCCTAAATTTCCTGCTTGTTTATGTATTTATGAGATTCATTTGCACGTTTTAATAACTGTCTAGAGTATGTTTCCACTGTTTTTAGAATGGTAGAAACTGTCATTGCGGTGTTCGGGTGTGAGCTGAATTGGCAACCCTTCGTTCACAGCTCCAGGCTTGGTTGGCTTTGGTCACACAGCTTCATGCTGTTATCAGTTGACATCACTGTCGTCCCATGTGACCACCAATTGGTTCACTACCGTGGTCGCACCGGGTATTACCCTTACCGCGATTGACCCCTTACTTGTGGTCAAGTGAGAGGTCATTTCAAGATGTGGCAGGCAGCGAAAGACTTTCTGGAATGTGAGGGGGCTGACAGTTCGGCAAAGGAACAGGTTTGAGTTATTGTCTGTGTCTGATACACATAATCAGCAAGATCCAGTTGCTTGCCCTGTTTCACGGCAAGATGGAGGTTGTGCTCATCATCTGTAGCATTGTCGACAGGACTGGCTGCGGATCTTTGGTACAGAGAGGAGTGGAGGGTCTAGATTAAAGACTCAGACAGTTCTACGACCGTGTAGGCTGCAGATTCCTCGACTTGCGCCGTAGAGTGATGGGTTTACAGGTTCCGCTTAATCAGTCATGGATCCACTACACACATGAAGCGGTTGCATGGATAGTGAGTATGGAGAGGACTAGGCGAGTTTTTAGGTTAGAAGATCTTGGGAAAGTCCAGGAAGGGCTTCAGATTCGAAGGGAGCAGGACGGACACAGGAAGAGGGTAGATTTAGCAACAATCAATACTGTAAACAGTTGTAGCTGTATTGGGAAAGAACCGGAGCTCCAAGTGCTAATAGAAAATACTGAAGCTCAAATCGTTAAAGGTGCAGAAACCTGGGTAAGGCTGGAGATAAGTTCAGCCTAAATTTTTACAAAGGACATAGCCATGTTCAGAAAGGATAGATTGAATACAATGGTGGTGGTGAAGTTTTTTTTTCGAGGTAGTTTACCTGCAGTGAAACTGAAGTGGATAGTTCCTGTGAGTTAGTATGGGTAGAAGTTATACTTGACAGCTAGACTAAATTAATAATAGGTTCCTTTTACCGATCCCCCAACTCAGATGAGACAATAGCTAAACATTTCAAAGAAGAGAAATACCAACCGTCAGCAGTACGCGGGCATCGAAATAATTCAGTGATGATAGATGAGAACCTGCGCCGGCCGGGCCTCGAACCCGAATTTCCCCACTTCGAGCCCCGGTCCAGTACAGGTTTTCATTTGTCACCACCGAATTATATCAGTGCTCTCATGCCGCTGACGTCAGTATTTCTCTTTCATCATATGGGCTCTATACATACGGCTGTGGAATCATGAATGTGTGGTGTATTTTCTATCGTACATGTCCAAAAGACAGACATGACACATATAATAGTACGTCGAGAGAAAACTTGAGTCGCATTTAAAATACGATCCCCACTCATACAATTATAGTTATTGGTGACTTCAATCTGCCCTCAATATGTTGGCGAAAATACATGTTCAAAGTAGGTGTAGGCATAAAACGTCACCCGAAATCGTACTCGATGCTTTCTACGAAAATTATTTTGTACATTTAGTTCAGGAGCCCACTCGAAGGGTAAATAGTTGCGAAAACGTACTTGACCTCCTTGTAACAAATAATCCTGGGTAAATACGGAGCATAATGACGGATACAGGATTACTGACCGCAAGGTCATTGCAGCAAGACTGAATATCGTAACGTCCAAATCACCAAAAATAAACGCAAAATATCCACTAAAAAAGATATAAAAATTCGCTTGACCCCCTCCTAAGAGACAGTCTCCGCTACTTCCAATCTCCTATGCAAGTGTAGATCAGACGTAGTTTAACTTCAAAGAAACAGCATGGATGGCAGTTGAAAAATATACACCAAATAAATTATTAAGAGATGGTACTGATCCCCCATGGTACACAAAACAGGTCAGAACACTGTTGCAGAAGTAATGAAAAAAGCAGGTCAAATTTATAAGTAAAACAGCGCAAAATCCCCAAGATTTGCAGAAGCTCGAAATTCAGTGTGATCTTCAGTGTGAGATGCTTTAATAGTTTCCACAACGAAACTCTATCTAGAAATCTGGTAGAGCACCAAAACTGTGGTCGTATCATAGTTACACAAGCAACAAGACGCAATCGATACCTTGACTGTGCGGTAGCAATGATAATGTTACTGATGATAGTGTCACTAAAGCAGGGTTACTAAACACGGTTTTCCGAAATTCCTTCACCAAAGAAGCAGAAGTATATATTCAGGGATTCGAAGCAAGAACAACTGCCAACATGAGCAATTTAGAAGAAATCCTGGGTGTAGCGAGGCAGCGCAAATTACTTAATAAAGGCAAGACCTTCGGTCCAGGTTGTATACCAGTTAGGTTCCTTTCAAAGTATGCTGATACAATAATTTCATATTTAGTAATCATATACAACCGCTCGCTAGTCGAAAGATCTGTACCTAAAGATTGAAATGTTGCACATGTCACACAAATACCGAAGAAAGCAAATACACTACTGGCCATTAAAATTGCTACACCAAGAAGAAATGCAGATGACGAACGGGTATTCATTGGAAAAATATATTATACTAGAACTGACATGTGATTACATTTTCACGCAATTTGGGTGCATAGATCCTGAGAAATCAGTACCCAGAACAACCCTCTTTGACCGTAATAACGGCCTCGATACGCCTGGGCATTGAGTCAAACAGAGCTTGGATGGCGTGTACAGGTACAGCTGCCCATGCAGCTTAAACACGATACCACAGTTCATCAAGAGTAGTGACTGGCGTATTGTGACGAGCCAGTTGCTCGGCCACCATTGACCAGACGTTTTCAATTGGTGAGAGATCTGGAGAATGTGCTGGCAAGGGCAGCAGTCGAACATTTTCTGTATTTAGAAAGGCCCGTATAGGACCTGCAACATGCGGTCGTGCATTATCCTGCTGAAATGTGGGGTTTCGTAGGGATCGAATGAAGGGTAGAGCCACGGGTCGTAACATACTGAAATGTAACGTCCACTGCTCAAAGTGCCGTCAATGCGAACAAGAGGTGACCGAGACGTGTAACCAATAACACCCCATCATGCCAGGTGATATGCCAATATGGCGATGACGAATACACGCTTCCAATGTGCGTTCACGGCGATGTCGCCAAACACGGATGCGACCATCATGATGCTGTAAACAGAACCTGGATTCATCCGAAAAAATGACGTTTTGCCATTCGTGCACTCAGGTTCGTCGTCGAGTACACCATTGCAGGCGCTCCCGTCTGTGATGCAGCGTCAAGGGTAACCGCAGCCAAAGTCTCCGAGCTGATAGTCCATGCTGCTGCAAACGTCGTCGAACTGTTCGTGCAAATGGTTGTTGTCTTGCAAACGCCCCCATCTGGTGACTCAGGGATCGAGACGTGGCTGCACGATTCGTTACAGCCATGCGGATAAGATGCCTGTCATCACGACTGCTAGTGATACGAGGCCGTTGGGATCCAGCATGGCGTTCCGTATTACCCTCCTGAACCCACCGATTCCATATTCTGCTAACAGTCATTGGATCTCGACCAACGCGAGCAGCAATGTTGCGATACGATAAACCGCAATCGTGATAGGCTACAATCCGACCTTTATCAAAGTCGGAAACGTGATGGTACGCATTTCTCCTCCTTACACGAGGCATCACAACAACGTTTCACCAGGCAACGCCGTGCTGTTTGTGTATGATAAATCGGTTGGAAACTTTCCTAATGTCAGCACGTTGTAGGTGTCGCCACCGGCGCCAACCTTGCGTGAATGCTCTGAAAAGCTAATCATTTCCATATCACAGCATCTTCTTCCTGTCGGTTAAATTTCGCGTCTGTAGCAAGTCATCTTCGTGGTGTAGCAATTTTAATGGCCAGTAGTGTAGTAATCCTCTGAATTACAGACGCGTTTCTCTAACGTCCATTTACAGTACGATTTTGGAACTTATACTGTGTTCAAATATTATGAATTACTTCGAAGACAACGATTTATTGACAAATAGCCAATACAGATTCAAAAAATATCTTTTTTGTAAAACACAGATATCTGTATTCTCGCAAAATAATGAGTGCTATCGACAGAATGTCAAACTGATTGCACATTTTTAACTTTTCAGAAGGTTTCTGACACCGCTCCTCACAAGCGACTTCTAATCAAATTGTGTGGCTAGGGTATATCGTCTGTGTTGCTACTGGATTAGTGAGTTCCTGTCAGAATGGTTAGCATTTCACAGTAACTGACGGAAAGTCGGCGAGTAAAACAGAAGTAATGTCTGGCGTTTCTCAAGTAAGTGTTGCAGGCTCTCTGCTGTTCCTGATCTACGAGGGCTATCCACAAAGTACATTACGTTTTGGAATTAAAAATAAATAAAGTATTAGAAAATATTTTTATTATATACATATGAAAGCCACACTTAAATACTACTTTTCTACATAGTTGCCATTGAAATTAAGGCACTTATCGTAGCGATGGACGAGCTTGGAAATTCCTTCGTCGTAAAATTCGGCCGCCTGCGCCTTCAACCACGTAATAACTGTCTTTTGGGACAGAAAAGCTGTGATTTTTGTGGATTTCCTGGAAAGAAGCACTACAATTAACTCTCAAAGGTATTGCCAAACTCTACACAACCTCAGAAGAGCAACACAAAACAAGCGCAGGGGAAAGTTGGGCTCAAAGATCTTGCTGATTCACGACAACACCCGGCCCCACACGGCAAATGCCACTCGTGAAGTTCTCGAATCTTTTAAGTGGGAGTTGTTTCCTCATCCGCCGTACAGTCCCGACCTGGCACCGAGCGACTTCCACTTATTCCCAGCAATGAAGAAGTGGTTGGCTATGCAGCGTTTTGATGACGACGCACAGCTCCAAGAAGAGGTAACCACGTGGTTGAAGGCGCAGGCGGCCGAATTTTACGACGAAGGAATTTCCAAGCTCGTCCATTGCTACGATAATTGCCTTAATTTAAATGGCAACTATGTAGAAAAGTAGTATTTAAGTGTGGCTTTCATCTGTATATAATAAAAAAATTTCCAATACTTTATTTATTTTTAATTCCAAAACGTAATGTGCTTTGTGGTTATAAACGATTAGGAGAAAATCTGAGCAGCCGTCTTAGACTCATTGCCGGTGATGTCATCAGATGTTCAAAACCAATTGCAAAATGTTTTAGACATGATATCTGTATAATAAAACGTTCTCGGGTTTACTAACGGATATCGCCGCGAAAGCATTCATTCGTACAAGATATCTGTACGGTGGTAAAAGTGGCAACTGACTCTAAATAATGAAAAGTGTGAGGTCATCCATATCAGTACTTAAAGATATCCGCTGAATTTCGGGTACACGATAAATTACACATATCTGATGGCTGTGAATTCAACTAAGTACTTAGGGACTACCATTGCGAATAACTTAGATTGGAACGATCATGTAGACAATTTGGGTGGGGGGGGGGGGGGGTAAAGCGAATCAAAGACTGCAGTTTATTGGCATAACTCTCAGAAAAATTGAACAGGTTTACTAAACAGACTGCCTGCACTATGCTTGTCCAGCCTCTTCTGGTGAATTGCTGCGCGTTGTAAGATCCGCATCAGATGGGATCGACCGAGGGCATCGAGAAAACTCAGAGTGGTAATAATTAAAAAGGAGGCATTTTTCTTTGCGGCAGCATCTCATGAAATTTCAGTCGCCAAATTTCTCCACCGAATGCGAGAATATTTTGGTAGCGCCCACCAACATGGGGGAAATGATCTTCATAATACAGCAGGGTATATCACAGCTCGCATGGAAATATTTAAATGCTCGTTTTTCTCCCGCGCTGTTTGAGAGTGGAATGGTAGAGAAATATCTTGGAGGTCATTCGATGAACCCACTGCCAGTCCACGGGACTGGAAGAAGGTCATAGCAATCTATAAAAAGGGTAGAAAATCGGATGCACATAATTACCGGCCAATTTCACTGACATTGATTTCTTGTAGAATCATGGAACATATTTTGTGGTCAGACATAGAGACCTTTCTAGACTCTGAGCAGCTCATCTGCAGAAGCCGGCCGCTGTGGCCGAGCGGTTCTACCGGTTCTACGCGCTTCAGTCCGGAACCAAGCGGCTGCTACCGTCGCAGTTTCGAATCCTGCCTCGGGCGTGGATGTGTGTGATGTCCTTAGATTAGTTGGGTTTAAGTAGTTCTAAGTCTAGTGGACTGGTGACGTCAGATGTTAAGTCCCATAGTGCTTGGAGCCATTTGAACCATCTGCAGAAACCAGTACGGTTTTAGGAAACAGCGGTCCTGCGAGACACAGGTGGCCCTCTTTGTGCATGATTTACAACAGGCTCTAGATACCGGCTCCCACGTTTATGCCATATTTCGCGACTTTGGAAAGGCGTTCGACCCAGTTTCGCACTGTCGCTTGATCCAAAAAGTGCGCGCTTACGGTCTATCCAATGACATATGCGGTTGGATAGAAAGTTTTCTAACAGACAGAGAGCAGTATGTCGTCCTGAATGGGGTGACTTCAACAGAAACAAGCGTAACTTCAGGTGTGCCCCAGTGCAACGTAATAGGTCCGCTGCTTTTTACAATTTACATAAACGATCTGCTTGATGGTACTGACAGCGGCATTAGACTGTTTGCCGATGATGCTGTAGTCTACAGGAAAGTAGTATCGCACGAAAGTTGTGAACAAATCAATGAGGATTTGCGGAAAATACATGCGTGGTGTAATGACTGACAGTTGTCTCTCTATATTAGTAAGTGTAACCTACTGCGTATAACAAGGCGAAAATCCCCATTAATGTACGAATACAAAACAAATGCCCAGTTTTTGGAAGCGGTTTCATCCGTCACGTATCTGGGTGTGACTGTTCGAAATGATCACAAATGGAATGATCAGATTACACAAGTAACGGGCAAGGTGAACTCTAGATTGCGGTTTGTTGGTAGAATTCTGAAGCGATGCAGTCCTTCAACAAATGAAATCGCTTACAATACATTAGTTCGTCCAGTCTTAGAGTATTGTTCGTCTGTATGGGACCCTCACCAGTTGGGTCTGATTCAAGATATTCTACATCATCAGTTATCTGCTATATTAGCAGGTCCTTTGCCTCTCCATTTTCTGCGATCCATTGCTTCCCTCTTAAGGCTGCTGTATGTTGTACCGTCCATCATGTCATCCAGTATCTGGAATCTCTTCGTTCCTCGTTTCCTTTTCCCTGCTACATAACCTTCTAAAATTGTTTTTATCAGTCCGTCATTCTTTCTTAATATATGCCCAATCCAATTTCTTTTTCTTCTCTTTATTACATCTTTTCTCTTCCACTCTTCTCAGTACCTCTTCATTTTTTACTCTGTCCATCCAACTAACTCTTTCCATCCTCCGCCATGTCCAGATCTCAAAAGCCTCCAGCCTTTCTTCCTCATAGTCCATGTTTCAGCGCCATATAGAAGAACACTCCATACAAGACATTTTATGAGTCTCTTCCTGCGTTCTCTGTCCAGACCGCTGCAGAACATTCTCCTTTTCTTATAAAACGCCTCTTTTGCCATTGCTATCCTCGTTTTAATTTCTGTGTGCACTTCCAGTCGGTGTCTATCCTGCTTCCAAGATACTTAAAATTTTGCACCTGTTGTAGTATTTCTCCATTCAGCATAATTTTTATTTCCTTATTTCCTCCTAGTGCCAATACTTCTGTTTTACTTGTGTTAATTTTCATTCCATACTTTTTTCCGTTAGTTGCAATGGTGTCCACCAAATCCTGTAATTCTTTTTCCCCTGTGGCTAGAAGGACCATGTCATCAGCAAACTTCAAACACCCTACTCTTCTTCCTCCATCTTGTCATCTAATGAGCATTGGTCAATCATATTTTCCAAGTAGAGGTAGAAAAGAGTAGGTGATAGACAGCATCCTTGTCTTACTCCTTTTCCTAGTCTGATCCAGTTTGTACTTTCTCCTCTCACTTTAATTGAAACTTTTTGATTAAGATATAATGAGTTTATAAGTCTTCTGGTTTTCCAGTCCACTCTCTTTTCCCTCATTATAGTCGCCAGCTTGTACCAAACCACATTGTCAAATGCCTTTTCTAGATCGATGAAGCACATATATAGGTCTCTTCCTTTTTCAGTAAACCTTTCTCTCAAGATTCGTAGAAGCCCTATTGCCTGTATTCTGTCTAAAGCCAAACTATTCCTCGCCAAGATTATCCTCCATTACTTTTCAAGTCTTTTATTAATTATTCTTAACATCACTTTGGCTGCATGTGAAATGAGGCTGATTGTCCTGTGCTCGCTGCATTTCTTGGTTCCTTGTTTTTTCGGCAATGGAATCATTACTGTTGTCAGAAAGCCTTCAGGCGATTCACCACTGTCATATTTTATTATATAACCTCAATATTTCTCTTATTCCATCTTGGTTCAAGCATTTTAATATTTCTCCCGGTATCGCATCTGTACCTACCGCTTTGCCATTTTTCATTGCAGCTATGGCAGACTTTACTTCTTCCATTATGATGGTTGGTCCTTTCTCGTCATCACTTACACTGTTGTGTGATTCAAGTTCTAGAGTTTCTGGTTTGCTATTTCTGTCATATAGCTCTTTCAGATTTTCTTCCCATCTCTGGAGGACATCGTCATGATCTTTGTATACTACCTCTTCGTCTTTACTCAAAATTTCCGTAGTAGCACTTCCTCTGTTTTGTTCCCATGTCATAGTCTTTACTCTGTTGTATAGTAAGTCGTATCTTCCGTTCCTGTCCAGTTCTTCAATTTCATCACATTCCTCTTTTAGCCATTTTTTCCTATCCTGCTCTGTTTCTCTTCATAGTTCATTATTTAACCTTCGGTATATCTTTCTTGCATCTTCAGTGTTCTTGTTTTTCAATTTTCTTCTCCCAAGAGATTAAGAAGGACCAAAAAAAAAAGGCAAGATTCGTGACTGGTACATTTAGCCATCGCGAGAGCGTTACAAATCTCGTAGACAGTTTGAAGCGGGACACACTTGCAGATAGACGACGCGCTAAACGGAAGGGGCTGCCCACTAAATTCCGAAATCCGATCCTCGCCGAGGATGTAGAGCGTATATTATTACTACTAACTTTCAAATCGTGCAATGATCATCAATCAAAGATAAGGGAAATTGGAGCTCGTACTAGGGCGTTCGGACAGACGTTTTCCCCTCGTGCGATCCACGGGGGAAAGGGGGGGGGGGGGAGGGGGAATATGAGTTTCGCGCGAATTGTGCCCACCGCCGCACACTGCTTGGTGGCTTGCGGAGTATATATGTAGATGCAGATGTAGATGTTGGCATTATTGTTTAACTATTTTTGAGCACCGCAGATGTTAACTTCCAACAAATACTTCATATGCCGCAATAATCTTTCATTAAACTATGCTTTGACAAAATGGTGGCTAAATGGGGAAACTGGAGCTTTCTGAAAAATCTTCTAACTCATTTGACTAATGAACGTGAATGAACCAGAACTACTCTCTGATATTATCTGCAGAGAGGAAGACAATTCAAAATCCAGAGAGTAAAAATGCAAATCGCTGCCTTGCTAAAAATCACAGAAGACAATATACTTAAAATACATCGTAAGGCAATAATATGTACCCTGATGAACTCCTATGTTAATGCAATTTGGCTCTGATTAGCGTTTTACTTAAAATTGAGACTTATTTGATATATATATATATATTAGCTATGCTTTGTTCCTAATGCTTCCAGCCTATTTAGTAGAACCTTATGGACAACAGTATCTAAAGTCTCGGAAACATCTAAAATTAGGCCTATGACACATATTTATCAAATTGCACTAAAAAAATTGTACTATAACTGATTCTGTACTTCTAGCACTTCGTAGATCAGATTTCTGCACATTAAATTTGTATCTGGAAATTCCTGTATGGGTTAAAGTTCATCTTCGACAATGTGTCCTGAACTGTAAACAGTGTTAAACTACACCATTGACACATATCAGTCGGTTGGCTATTGTTCTTCATAGCAGTGCCACCAACATCGGACAGCACCCGGTGCTGTGTTTTAACTTGTCACCCATCCCTACCGTCATCATTCCCACAAAAAGAAAAAATAAATTTTTTCTGTGCAGTAATTTTTTTGCTACAAGTCGTTAAATAAGCAAAGTAGAGTGCTAATTAATGAAGCAGTACAAATAACCAAAGTCGTCTTAGTGATAGATGATTAACAAGGAGGTTAGAATCTCTTTCTTCTAACTTTTTCTGCCAGAAATTTTGAAATTCGTCATCAAAATCGATACTTTTGGCATCACCACTTTCAGTTTACAAACAGACAAACTAGCGGGTCATGCTTGACTTATAGTGGACCCAAGATAACTGTTAAGAGTTTTGGAAAACACCTCTCGCATGGTGGTACCGAAGCACACAAACTTAGTTTACGAGCATAATCAGCCACGAATTGTAAGAATCTTAAATACGCCAACTAAGAGGATCTTCTCTTGGAACTTTGTAAGCTTGCAGAAATCATCTTAGGCGTGAGCTTTTTGCAAGGACACCGTCTTCAGAAATCTCATAACTGGCAACTTAACTTTTTACAATCGCGGGAAGCTCAGCTTCTGCGGTTTTAACCAGTTTGGTGTGTCTAAAAGAGCAAAAAGATCTGATACACAATTCATGGTTTTTCGACATGTATCGATTTCTTGGCGAAACCTGTCGATGCTCTCTGACATTGACCTTCTCAGTTGCCGATGCCTTGTCAGGAATTAAACGAGAAAAAAATAATATCTTTACAACTAGTGTTCCAGAACCTATCAAGTCTTTGTCACCCCCCACGGAGCTACTTTCCAGTGCGAACCGCAACTTCTAGCACTTCTGCAGAGCGCTTGTTCTTCGTTATGAAACTTAATATTAAAAACACATACGTGACAGACATTGAGAATATGAGGTATGCGTAGTTCTTGGAAAGACGACGTTTCCTTTCACGAATGTGTAAGGAATATAAAACTAAATCGTACGAAAGAGAGATCAGTGTGTGTGAGATACGTGTTTGATATGTGATATGTTTCATAACAAACATAATTATTATAATAAACCGGACGAATTACTCTTTAACTGGCTACTGGAGAACTAGTGTTCCTTATATCAAAACATTCAGGAATAAATCCTCATTAGCTTCCAAAGTTTGGCGTCACCTCGAATACCTGTAACAAACGGAACGATCATTAGCAGAAATACGAAGCATATGAGGGAGAATACCATGACACGAAAGACTTCACACGGAAATTGAATAATGTGTTTACAATATTATATTGTGGTAAGGTTGCGTAGATTTGAAATACCAGCACGCAATTTTTTATAGAAGTAAATGCAAGCTGGAAGCGCTTCGAAGGCCCAGCGGCCGCAACACAGCCTATGAAACCCTCAACAGGACCATGAAACTGCATTATCATACTAAGCGAGAGGAATTTAATGTGTTTTAACAATCGGGAAACGTTCACTGTTAGTAAAAAAAATAATATGATATGCCGGTAGAGCCTAAATAACAAGCGGTAAGCATCGCCGGCTAACATCGGAGGGTCTCTGCTGCGAATCCTGATAACCATTAAAGATTTTCTTCGCAGCATAAAGCCTAGGATGCGTTTTTTTTTTTTTTTTAAAAATAATTCATGAAGCCAAAAACGAGATGCTACTAGAACCATTAAGAAAATTAAATTGTTACGCAATCCTCCAGAGTTGGGTGAAATCACCGTGTAATAGAAAGTGGGTCGAACATTTAATTTAAAACCCTAAATGACTTTTTCCCAGTCATCAAACGATCAACTGACATGTTCATTGCACCTAGTGAAACTTCTCATATCAGATGGCAGATACACAAATACGACGGAGGGTGTACATTTGAATATAGAGCTCCAATTCAGCCCCTGAAGGCTGGCTGCCGTCTCATTCTCTGTCGTTCGCCGTCGTGCGGATACCGTATGTTGACGCATGTGGTCAGCTCTCCCGGCCGTTTTGTCTACTTTCCAGACCGCGGAGAACTACATCTCGTTCAAGAAACTCCAAGTACCTCACCAGTTGACACCACGAGTGAACCCCGTACTAATTCTCATCCCTTCCGCGCCCCCAAAGGAAAGTCCTTGGCGGTAATGGGAATCGAAATCGGATCCTTTCATGGGAGCTATCTGTCTGTTTTTCGTCATCCCGTATGTGCAGCTCTCACATGACTCCTCTTCAAGGTCACCATTGAAAACTTCACTCACGATTGGTTGGTTGACTGTCCGTTTTAACGACGGATTATAAAACTGTGTGCTCAGTCCATGGTCAAATAGAAGAGATTAAAATTTGATTCATACTACGCGAGGAAAATACTAAACGTTTGGAAGTAAAAGTCGCACTACAGAAATGACAATGAAGAGGAAAGAAACTCACTGTCAGCCATGAACTATGTTAAAGAACCATCACAGCATTCGCCCGAAGTAACATACAAAATAGATGAATGGCAGGGCATTTGCTACCACGCTTGAATATAAGTTCGTTGCTTACCACTGCGCCTTGGGTACGAAGGAGGGGCAATAGTCTCGACACTCGGTTAGATAACTCGTATTTGTTGGCAGCGTTAAAGACGAATAAATTTATGTAGACGTTTTAAAATGAGTTTGTAACCAGTCTCTACACACTAGGCCTCAAAGGAAGAATTATACTTCCTACTAGACAAAAATGTTAATACATTTTTAATTACGCCTAATAATTTTAAACAGCAATAGACGTAACGCCATTATTAATGACTATTACGCTGCCTCATACATATGACACCACACATATTATTCTTGTAGTGACCGTTTTCATATGACTAGGATGTGTAACACCTAGCGAAAAATGTTCTCGTCTTTGTTATGAAACAAATAAGTAGGAACGTGTATTTTTCCCATCTGTTTGTGGATGTATATCTATTTCTGTCATACAGGTACAATAACAATAAAATGTGTCATTATAACATTCTACATCCTTTTGCTGATACTACATAGCACTCGTTTCTGAAGGTGTTTTTTACGAGAAAGCATTTCCTGGTATATCCTGACTTGGGTTTTGTACTGCAGAGGGGGAAATGATAAAGAACAATGCTGTTCTGCCGAAAGAAAAAAAGGGTTAGATTTTGCTATGTAAATTTGTAAGGCCTCATTGTGAACCACACACAATACTTGCCTAACCACAACCTCACTTCTACGTTCATTCCGCCGTGCTTCTTGGGCTGTATCCGGAAGTAACGGGACCAACTGTTGAAAACTTAAAAAGACAGTGACAGAACAGGTTTATACGTTATAAATTTTCCATACGTTACTTATCGATTGTGTCTTTCGATTTAAAGAGCATCAGTTACACCAACAATTTAGTTCTGTCAAACAAAAATCTAATTCCGTCTTTATTAAAAATAAAACGCCGTAAATTTTGATTTATAAATCACATATTTCGTTATTATATCAGCTTTTTATACTGGCAAATTCCTAATATATTACAAGTCATGCAGCAACGTACGAGGACTATCGACTGACGCGATTGCCACGCAGTATTTGTTTACACTCTTTGACACAGTAATGGCAACTTGATTAATTTTATTAGGTATCGTTCCTTTATTTATATTCTGTTTGTTTGTGTCAGTGTTACGTTTTCCATATTTTTTCAAATAAAATGATGGAACAGGCAGTAGAAAGTATAGAGATGAAAACAGAAGAACCGTCTTCGCACGATTTTACAAGGTAACTTGTAAAAGACAGTTTGGTTAATTTTATTACGTACAGTCTCCTTATTTTTCTGTATTTGTATATAACAGGTTAACATATTATGTATTTATTGATTAGCACGATGGATCAGGGCGCGGAGAATGACGAGCCCAGAACAGATGATTCGTCGCCAAAGGAATTTACGAGGTATCTAAAAAAATTCATTCGGTCTAGAAAACAAATACAAATTAATAATGTCATATGACAGTCAATGCGACATCGTGTTTCGCTGGCCTTATCCTCCACTGTGTTCGACAATTTTCAGGCATTGCGAATATTTTCACATGGTTATTAGACCTATGCTAACACCCGGTCATGAGGGTGAACTGTGCGAATGGATGAAGGAAATGGGTTTACTTCGAAGAACCTGGAGATGTACAAATGAGGACTGTAAAGGCGTAAATGGATACATGACGTGGAATAAAGCTCGTGTTGTTGACAAATATAACTGGGCGTGCCCGAACTGTTCTAAGAAGTTATCAATAAGAGAAGGGTCATTTTTTATACACATAAAATGTGAATTGAAACAGATTTTCCAAGCAATTCTATGTTGGTGTGAACAAACTCCTGTAGCCCAAGCTTCAGCTACTTTAGGTAAGTTTGCAGAGAGGTTGTTTTCATGTAAGCCTACCTCTGTATCAGAAATATAAGTAACTGTCATATTTTGCTTTAAGAATTGTGTTCAGTGCATTTCTATTAGCAATTTATATGTACAAAGTTCATTGTACAATGATGTAGCATTTATCAGCCTAATAATAAGGAAAACCTAATGTCAAATACTTAGACGTATTTATATTCACACATATGTTTAATGAAAGTGCAATTGGTTGGCTGTAACATTCTCTAACAAATCGTCCCAGCTTTTCCTTGAATTGATTCTCCATCTAACTGAATTGAAGCCCAGTGTCTTCACAAATGCATTACCTTATTCGGTTATATCCAACTTATGCCTATGTCCATACATACTTGTAATAAGTTAGCTTGATAAAATCTGAGATTATGTGCTTTTTGACTGATCATCAGTAACAAATATACTTTCTAAGCTCCTTAGTGGTATTACAAGGAGTGAATTCATTTTTGGCATTTTTATTGTGATTGTTACTTGCTCAAGGGAGTGGTAAACGACCCTTTTAGTTTGCTGAGTGTGTGTTTTCGAATCAGTGGTTAAAATACTAGATGTAGAAGACAGTTGAAGTATGAAATTTGAGAAATATTGCAATAGAGATTTCTTTCCCTAATTCTGAGTTGAGAGTGGATCTGAAATATTTGATACTCCATTCATTGTTTAACTTCCACATTACATTTAACAAATTTAAAATATGTAATCCTTATTGAGATTCAGTGTTCAAAATGTACAGTGGCATTATGATTGTCATACACTTGCCGTTGCATTAAGTATTTGTTTGAAATTTATCACTTTCAGCAACATCTTTACTGTTTTGAAAAATTTATTTCATCATTGTCCATGCTCAGCGGCTTTTATCAGTGAGGTCACATGTTCTATGATATCACTAACATACAAGTCCTCCAAGCAACATAGTGGTATTAACAGCACACAAGTGTTGAAAAATGAGTAACTTACACTGTTTGCTTTGAAGAAGTGCGTTCATTCTTACTTATTTCAGAGTATCAATGTTTGTGTGAGAGTGGTGTATTAATAAGATAATTTACACAATTTCTCTTCAACATAAACACAATACACTCTTTATTTTATAATTGCATTAATGTTACTCTAACCTGATTAAAATTAACTGTTTGTTGACATTGAACACCTAGGAACCGAGTTCCTCCAGTCTGAGCTTGTAGTGTCATGCACATAGTGCCTGCTGTTGACAGTGGCCTAGAACAAAATGTCAACTCTCTTGGAGTGTTAATAATAGTAAGCAGCATCCAATACATTCAGAATAGGCAGTTATTAACAGTGCAAATATTGAGACCTGGCAACTGGCTATTAAGATGTCGCTGACCACAGCAGAAGGTGTTGCATTCTGTTTTAGCAGGCATCTGTTTGACAAAGTTTTACACACGTGGCAGGTGGCAGCTGTTGTGGAAACACTGTAGTGGCACATGATGGTTGTGAGCTAACAATTAATTTCAATTAGACTGTAACATCTGGCTTAATCTTGGAAATTTGGTTTTGCTAAAACACTTTAGAGAAGTGTTAGAATGTGTCATTAAAAAAGGTCAGCACTGCTGCTCTTCCTTGTTTCTGGCTAGTCGAGCTTTCGCCCTGCTTTTATGATAATTACATTGACGATGTATTAAACTGTGTGCACTTCGTTCTTGGTAAAAAGTAATTTTGTTGAGAAGTTTTGTTAATATCCTAACCATTCTCAGTTATGTATATACATATATATATTTAAATATGCCTCTGATTCTTATTTCAGGTATTAAAGATCATGTAGTTAAACGAATCTACGACCGTTGCAGTGAAGTGGCAAGCAAGTATGTGGAAGACCACAACCATGCTTGGCTTCTTGGTGGTGACAATGCTGTAGTAGTTATTGATATATTCCCTGATGGTTACATGACGTCTAATCCAGCCGTAATTGATTGCGCTGGCAAAAAAAACACCAAGAAGGTCTTATGTATAGCTGACACAAGCCAAATGCCTGCTCGAATATGGGCAAGGATCTTGGAACAGGTGTGCCATTTAGCTTATGTTTCCAAACAGTATTTTACTGAGGGTTTAGTTGTTTCCAATTGATTTAAGAGTCTTATTAGTACAGATACTATAAGCAAGTAATACTTATCTATCCTGTGCTGAGCCAATTTAATCTCCATGTGGAATATTAAATGTAGTAAAGGCCACCAAACACACAGTTCATGCAAAATTCTGTCCGAATGTGGCATGTTTTACACCAAGGCAGTTGAGGGAAGGTGTAAGGAATGTGATCGGCACAGCTCACTGAAACAACCAAGCAGATGTTGGTGTATACTGCACATAGTATAACCATGCGAAGAGGTATGATAAGAGCAGTAACTTAGTTGAATCCAGATTTTTGTGATCATATAAATAAGTCTTCAGGCGAGACTTTTGCATGTCACTTAACCACTTCTGCATTGTAACTGAAGTGATTGTGCCCTGATGACTAGCATAAACACTGGAAACCACACAGATTTTTCTGGTGTTGTGAACAGTGTTAATGTGATTAAATTAAAGAGGTAAGAAGTTTCTTTTTTCCAGGCTACAAATCTAAAGGTCCGCATTGAGTCATTAGTCAGTCCTGGCTATTTTTTGTCATTTAGTGTGGATCGCTTTACTTATATAGAACTGATACTAATGTAAGTCAAGTTTTGCATCTGTAATGTTTGTAGTCTTTTCTTTTTTATAATGTGACCTCAGACCCACTTTTCTGTTTTGATGCAGTTTACACCTCCTCAAGAACAATTGGTGACCACTTTCCAAGACACGATTTTTAAATTTATTTTCCAGTATTTAATTATGTTCTACCAACCTTCCATGGTAAATTTTCAGGTTAACTCCACCATTTTGTTATCAAAAGGAGTTCAGTCAATTACTAGTGCTTACATGGAAATTCAATGTTTCATGCTATCTGCTGTTAGGCACAATGTGAATGTTTTTAGAAAAGAGTTATCACCTCTTTCTTCTTGATCATGTGAAAATGTATGTTTCAGAATAACTTTACCAATTGGAGCAAAAACTCAGCAATTCCAGGTTCAGTTCCTGTCAGTAGTTTGTCATAGTCAGTTAACATGCCCATTTACTTCATCTGTAAAAAATCCGGTGTGTACACACATGCAGAGATGCTCAGTAAATGTAAAAAATTAAAAGTTTGCAGGACGTAGCTAAGACGAAGTACCACATGGCCATCTAGTTATTACCACATGAACTATGTTAGCAGGCACACAAAACATATTTTAAAAGCATTAATGACACTTGCTGCCTTGGCAGTTATCAAGGTTTCAATTTATGCAAAAATTGAGATTCAGTACTTGGTTTATTAAGATCTTGCAAACCACCCAATCATTATTTGAAAATGCGTACAGATGTACATTTCATTGAATGTTGACTGAATGATCTCCATGTGTTGAAATCAGATATAAATGGATTACTAACAGTACCTCACAATCTGGCTGAAGCCTTCAGAAACACATTTACTCACAGCAAGTGATAAAAATGACCAGCTGTTTTGCAGAAATATCAAACTTAATTATGGCATCATCAATCCAGGTGGACAGGCTCACTTATTTAGGTTTTTTAGGGTTCTTCTGAATTGCTTTATACAAATATCAAATTATTCCATATATACCAAAAGCAGTTCTCTCGCCGGTTCTTCCTCTATTTGGACTGATATTCCAGTAACTTAACCTATTCGAAGGTATGTTGGCTGCTGCAAACCTCTGCACACTTTGAAAATATAGAAAAGGATCATTTTTTTCAAGCTATGTATTTCAAAATATTGTCATTCTCACATTAAAAAAAGAGTTGACATTGTCTTGTTGTATTTATGTAATGACCACTTTCTAGGCCAGGCAATAGTGACTTCTCCATTGGAATGATTTTCATTTGCTTTTTATGTTGTAACTGGAAATGATTCTGCAAATGAAGTTCTGGATGAGTTTCGAGCTTTTCTGTCAAAGTATGTTGTGCCTCCGCTCACTGTTCTTGCTGGTGAGTCCAAACCGAATGTAGATATTTGGCAGCAGTCCTGTGTATACTATCGTATCAACTGTATTTGTTGATGTAAGTGATTAAACGTGAGGGAGAGACTTCATTGTGGTGTCATGTACAAAAAATTCAACACAATTGTAGATAGGTGTTTCTGGTGTGCTGACATTGCAGTTAGGTCCTTACATGATAACTGCAGTCTTGATGATGTATCTGTGATTTATAAATGTATATTGGCATAGTAAAAATACTGATGGAAAAACAACAGATGAATTTTATTATCAAGTTTTACACAAAATTTAATTGCCTTGTTGCATTTCGCATTTTCTTTTTGAGAGAATAAAACTTGTTATGAGGGACTCCCTTACCGTTACTAAATAGCTCATAATTCTTTAAATTTTAAGAAGTCTTTCCTTTGCGTGACAGGAACATCAAGGAGCAGTTGAAGAAGCTCTAATGTATGTTACACAGCAAATACGACCAGGATCAACTCTAGTGGCAAATGAAAGAGCACATGCATGTCCATACAGTGCTATCTGCCAGTTAAAAGGCTATCCCAGTATTATAAGTGTTGAGACACTTATGGAACTAGATCTTCCAGGTACTCGGAGAGTGCAGGAGAATTTAGGTGAGTCTTAATGAACATACTTGGACTTATTTTTTCATTACTATCTTTGTTAACAAATGTGGGTTGTGCAGTCTCTAGCTAAGTAATTAAATATTATATATAAAAAAACAAAGATGAGGTGACTTACCGAACAAAAGCGCTGGCAGGTCGATAGACACACAAACAAACACAAACATACACACAAAATTCAAGCTTTCGCAACAAACTGTTGCCTCATCAGGAAATGTCTGCTTGTGTCTGTATGTGTGGATGGATATGTGCGTGTGTGCGAGTGTATACCTGCCCTTTTTTTCCCCCTAAGGTAAGTCTTTCCGCTCCCGGGATTGGAATTACTCCTTACCTTCTCTGTCTGTATGTGTGGATGGATATGTGCGTGTGTGCGAGTGTATACCTGTCCTTTTTTCCCCCTAAGGTAAGTCTTTCCGCTCCCGGGATTGGAATGACTCCTTACCCTCTCCTTTAAAACCCACTTCCTTTCGTCTTCCCCTCTCCTTCCCTCTTTCCTGATGAGGCAACAGTTTGTTGCGAAAGCTTGAATTTTGTGTGTATGTTTGTGTTTGTTTGTGTGTCTATCGACCTGCCAGCGCTTTTGTTCAGTAAGTCACCTCATCTTTGTTTTTTTATATATAATTTTTCTCACGTGGAATGTTTCCTTCCATTATATTGATATCATTAAGTAATTAAATAGTTGGATTATTAACACTGAGGGTGAACATTAATGAAACTGACAAACTGCAGGGGCGGATTCTTGACTGCAAATGGAGGAAAAAAGGTCCTGTGAACATGTACCTGGAAATGCATAATTGCCATGCCAGATGGTGCTGATGAATGAAACTTCCTCTGACCATGTACCATGTGTTCCTTGTGTATTACAGGCTGTGTGATGGATACAGCATACTGTAAGCAGCAGAATGGTCTGATATTCATGTCAGGATGGTGTTTGTGTATGACCAAGCAGAGAGGAACAGTCAAGAGGCAGCATGGCTATTCCAAAACAAATACAATCACAGACACCAACCACATCACACGATGTTTCAAGCCCTTTTTGGGCATTTTTGTGATCATGGGTTCTTTCAGACACAGGAATGTACAGGGAGGCAGTGGACTATGCATACACCAGATTTGGAGGACCAGGCTCTACAGGATATTGAGACAAGTAGAAGCTTCAGTCAAGTGGTCTGCCATATGGTGTCAGCCAAAGTACGAAAAAGTGTTTGTCTGAAAGAACTTGTGATCACACATACATACAAAAAGAGCTTGAAATGTTGTTTGATGTGATTGGTGTCTGTGAGCGTATTTGTTTTGGTATAGTCTAGTTGCCTCTCGACCATGTCCTTCTTCTTGGTGGTACACAAATACCATTTTGACGTGTTCTCGACATGAATACCAGACCATTCTGCTGGTTACAGTACACTGCGTCAATTTCACAGTCTGCAACACAAGCGAAACACGTGGCATGTGGTCAGAGGAAGTTTCATTTGCAGATACATGTTCATGGGATCTATTTTCCTCCGTTTCCAGTCAGGAATTCATCCCTGCAGTTCGTCAGTTTTTTCTGATGTTCACCCTGTATAACCACTTCTCAGTATATAATAGTTCTTTAGAACAAAATCTTTTACCAGCCATGGTAGAATATTAAAGTGGCTACACTCACCTAAATTGGGATAGTTTTGTTTTTGCTAACTGCAGAATGCTAGATAACTGCACTAAATTTAGTTGTCGTAGGACTGGAGGTTTGTATAAGGAAACAGAGAAAGAAAGAAAGAAAATACTTTAGAAGTATAGAAAGATGAAGACAAGCTATAAAGGAAAGGTTTCTTCATATTGTGCCTAAAGTTAGTAGAGAGACTATATTTTGAAATAAGAAATATCAAACCACACAAGATATTTTTCAGAAGCCAAATATGATACTAAATTAGTTGTGGAAAGAAGGGCAATTCGTTTCAGGGGGAGTTGGTTCCAACTATATAGTTGGGAATGGGTACTTATAAGTATATAAGCATAAGCAAATATAATTAACAGATATCAGTTTTGAAACAGTAAAGTTACATAGAAAATTTAAAAAAAATATTAACGTATATTCAATTTTCGATTTCGGAAAAAATACTAGGATGTGGAAAAATGTTTATATCACGTTTCTCCAACCTGCTGGGAACCTGTTTTTGGTCTTAAATAATACCTTAGATTGTAAGCTTCCTAATAAAATAAAAATTTTAGGGGGTCTTCCACCAGTTGACACACACATCTGAAATCAAACTGTTTTTTGCTGTGAAGGAGAAGGTCATTTTAAATAAGTTCGTCCACTCACTGTCTCAGATGCAAGGGTATCAAATTAGCATATTTAAGTATAACTCATTCCAAGCTGGCAAGTTAACTTTAAGGGTGTAAATTTATTTTCTTTCATTTGACTAATTCAGTACTTATGTAAGTTGTGTGTTCAGCCAGTCACCTACTCACAGCGATAAAAAGTGTTCTTAGGCAGCAGTAGCTTGTTTGAAACCTTTATAGGCATTGAAACAATGCAACAATTGCAGAAATTCATTGTTGAGAATAACTGGCATGCAACAATTAGTCTGTTTGGGCTCAGTTGCTTTTTTTCTTTCTGTGAGACAGGCCATATCTGTTTGTGGTGCAGCCCTATCATTCCATTTGTATAAAGTATGTTTTAAGTGAATTAGTGCTCACTTAATTGTAAAGGAAAATGTGAATTCTTGCACTGTTGGAATATTACTAAAAACTCCATGTCATTTAGCAACCTATACCTTAGTAAAAACTCCAAAAATTAGAAGAGCTAAGTGAATACCAACGAGATTTGATATTACTGCGATCCAATATAAGTATTCCTCAAGATCAAGAAAGTACTACTATATGTGGACATCACAGATACTATTATTTAATTTTTTGGAAGTCATCAAAGAACTTGTTGTGATCCTTTCAAAAAACACAAGCAGTTAAGACATCTTTGAGACCAGGTTACTTGTCTTTGTCTACAAAATTAACTGCTAAAAGAATTTATGTAAAACCAGGCCAAAAACTGCGCACAACATGTCATAAGATTTGTGGACAGAAAATTGACATCAGTGATAGAAATGAGAGTGATGCAGATGACCCGGAGGTGATATATCATTAATCAGTACTAAAAAGTAAAAGTATTGAGGATGCAAGTAAAGCTTTACATGATTTGGGGTGCTCTTCTTAAAACTTCACTCCATTCCAAATCATAGGAAGGCTTCAATGGCAAAAAGTGGGTAGAAAAAGTGAAGCATGTTTTTGAAAGAAAATTGTGCCAGGCATTAGACTGCAGTATTGAAGTTTCTGACCATAGAGAAGAAAAAGTTGATGATGAAATTATTAAGAAAGCCAAAGATTTTGAGGGTTAGCTCCACCCACTTGATCAAAAGCAAGCAAGGAAACTGAAAACATTAATTGGTGTTTTATCAATTCCTAAATCAAGCAGGGGGAAAGTTATTGCTGCTAAGTGGTAAAGGTTGTCACTAATGTCTACCAATATGCTGAATATACTTGAATGTTACCAGAAGCAAAAGACAAAGTTAGCATTCATAAGAATGTGTATATGCAAAAAAGACACCCTTTGCCACTTAAGGGAACTATACTTATGTTTTAAATGAAAGAATCCAAACATTAACATTGGTCTTTCGAAATTTTGTTCACTGAGATCGAAGTGATTTATTTTAGCTGAAGTGCCTGCACTCATTCAGAGAGAGAGAGAGAGAGAGAGAGAGAGAGAGAGAGAGTGTGTGTGTGTGTGTGTGTGTGTGTGTGTGTGTGGTATCCATCAAAATGCAAAACTGATTTCAGATGCAGAACACATTGAAGAAACATACAAAGAACTTATAAAATTTATTGTACGTGACTCTAAAAACTGCATCTGCATGCCTAATCACTATGATAATTGTCCCCAGTGATGACTGTCAGAATTATTTAAAAAGAAATTAGCTTACAAAGATGCTGATGTTGAAATAGAGTTCAGCCAGTGGGTAAACACAGATCATTGGGCAGAATTGGTAAAGCAGTCTGCAACTGTTGGTGAATACGTGGACTTGGTGGTAACAAAATTACAGGCACTTAAAAAACACTCATTTAGATCTAAGTGTCAGTCAAAATCATTGAAAAAATTGAAAGAAAATCTAACCTCAGCAAAAGCAGTTCTGTTAATGGACTTTGCTGAAAACTTTAGTTTTGTAATTCAGAATGCAATTCAGAGTTACAACTGGACAAGAAGCATCTGTACAATCCATCCCATGTGTGTTTATGTGGTAAATGAAGAAACTAAATTGGTAATAGTGAACCACTGCTTTATAAGTTATGATATGGAACATGATGTAGGATTTGTGAATGCTGTCCAGGAAGAAATCGATAAGTGGCTGGTAGAGAATTACCCACAAGTGAAGAAAATGCATTATTTCACTGACAGATGTGCTGCTCAATGTAAGAATAGAAAAAGATTTAAAAATTTGTGTGAGCACAAAAATGATTTTTCTATTGACGCTGAGCATTCTCTTTTTGCTGCTAACCATGGTAAATCTGTGTGCAATGCTTTGGGAGGAACTATAAAACATATATTGAGAAGAGTTAGTGTTCAACTAACGAATGATGCACAAATAACAACTGCATCTGGTGTTTACGATTTCTGCAAAGCTAATAATGATAAATGGTTTTTTAATAGAGAAAGTCTGTGTAGATTTCCTATGCAAGAACCTTGAGAAGAGATTTTCGACAACCCGCACAGTACCTGGTACCAGTAATTTTCACCATTACAAACCACTTTCTTGTGTTTCCTTATAGATTAGGAGAGAACTTCTTCTGAAAAGCTGTCCTTGATTATTTTTCAATCAATGAAAATGCCCCACAGTGGACACACACTTGTCCTCGACAAAATTCTTATGTATCAACTGTATATGATGACAGGTGCTACTTTGCCTTTGTCAGAACTACTTTTTCTTCATGCTCCTGGACAAGCAGTGTCATTCTTTTGGCCTGAGAGGGAAGACTCTTGTTTTGTGCCTTTGGAAAACATTTTATGTGCTGTTGGTGTTCCTAAATCAACATTAGGCAGACTGTATTACTTTAATGAAAAAGGTATGAAGTTAACAGAATATAATTGGTCACAGTGGATTAAAAACAGAGATGCTCTTAAGGAGTTTCATTGATAGTTTCAGGGATCATCACTACTGAACATGTACATTTTAAATTAACATTATTGTGTCTATAATAATTGTTGTTTAAAGATCTTAATTTGTCACCCTAAATAAAGTTAACCTGTGTAATGAAAATGTTTCAATTAAATTTATAACTTTGGCTCTGTACTTTCATGAGGCAGCCTTATTATAGGTTGTCAGTTTACATAATCTGATTTGAATGACCTGAACAGTGATGTGACATGTTAAATGAATATCCAGTATCTATCAAAACTCAGGATGCTGCTTCTTTTTTCTTTTTTAAAAAATAATACCAGAGTTTCGATAAAAATAAATCTTGCATCAGCTGTCAGAAAGTGTTATACATATTTAAAAATCATTGTTTGGGCCACAGTAGCTTGATTTTCTGTATTCCCATAAGGCAAGAATAGTTATTAACTTTTTTACCAATAAAGATACATCCCTTCTGTGATGTGTGGAGAAATATGACAGTGATGTGTTGAAAATAAGATATGTTCTGTTATTATTATTATTATTATTACTGTCTGAAGTAATGCAATCAAAATAACAAACTTAAGTTGCAGCATTTACATTTGCAAAAAATTTCCATTTTTTCCCCTCTAACTATATAAAGTATGTGGAGAAATTTCACATTGACTATTGCCATGCAGAAAGTAACTAGTAGAAAAAGTTTTGTGAATCTCTGAATCAGTGTGTGTCAGCTATGGATGATCTTACTTAGAATTATTATAATTTTTTCATCACAACATAATGATTTCAGATTTATTTGTGAGTCCATTTGTAGAAAACCCATTAATAATTTTATTTTATTACAATGTGTACTGTTTTGGGGATTATTTAAGACCAATTATGAGTTCCCACCAGGTAGCAGAAATGTGATATAAGCATTTTTCAATGTGGCTGCAGTTTTTCCAGAAATTGGAAATTAACACATATTTAGTTTTTTTGCATTGTTCTTTGTAACTTTACTGCTTCAATAATTCCATATCTGTTAAGTAAGTGCTTCTCTTAACTTATGAAAAAAATTCCAAATTAAAAGCTTCATGAACACCTGAGTTATGGGCATTTGTGTATACAAGTACATTTTGCATTGACATTCCTGCAGAGCTCAGTTATCAGAATATCACTACATTCAAAATTCAATATAGAAAAAACTTTGAGTGAGAGCAGAAAGATAAGCAAATGTGCAAAGTTTCATGAAAATCTGAGATGATGGGTGACATTATCTGCGTGATTTGACGTGGAATGACCCACATTGTCACAGTTTGATAGATTCGTCTGTGCAATGATACCAGAACTATGTATGTGGATTTTTTGTACTCACATCTACATATTGTGATTGTCAGTATTGTCAAATGTTGTCTGTAATTGGGAATTTGATAAACATAATAGTGTGAACACTGGTTTCAGTTGGGCCTAAATCTAGCACAGATCCTTTTGGTGGGGTTGAGCAAAAAAGACATAGGGCTGCTTAAAGAAGAAGAAGAAGAAGAAGAAGAAGAAGTCAGTAGCATCAGGTCAGAATGACTTGTGATGTGGAAGAGTTGTCAGAGTGATGGCATATGACAAGAGTGTTCTATATACTGTATCATAAATTGACTAGGTGATTAGAAGTAGAGTGGAATGCCCATACAAAACTGTAAATGTAACAGAGTATGTAATTTGTGACACCTCCTTAGACACATATATGGGCATGGGGAATCTTCTGATTTTTTAATAAGTTATTGGTTTTATTAGATAATCCACTCTGAAACAAGGTTATTGATTGTATACAGAAAATTTTCAGTGTTGCATGGGAGATGGAGTGGTGGGAAGCATCCAAAGAATTATTGCATGAACAATTCTATTGGCTACCATAAGTTAGAGTATGAGGGTTGTAACATTCGGCAGAAATAAATGATAGCTGTATAGTTACAAACATTGCTGTTAGTTATTGGACACAATGTGTAAACATTTTGGAGATGACTAGAATATATCACATAAAGGTTTCTAGGGAAATCAACAAAATATAAGTAAAAGTTAAATTCAGTGTATCAGTAGATAAAGTAACCACTCGCTACGTAGCAAAGGCAATGAGTAATTGATAGGCACATAAACAGTATTGGAAACCTTAGTGAACTTTTGGAGAATGTCAGTCTGTGGAGCTAATTGGAAAACACTCTCTCTCTCTCTGTATATGTGTGTGTGTGTGTGTGTGTGTGTGTGTGTGTGTGTGTGTGTGTGTGTGTTTTCAGAGGAGAACCATCAGAGGAAGCATGTTGTTTTGTACTTAATTGTGTGAATAAATCTTATTTCTCTGCATTTATGTTGAAATCTCAGAAGTTTCATAACTTTTCATAATACTTATAAATTAAAAATACAGAGCAATAGCGTTCATGGCTAATTGTAGCACTAAAGTGTTATTTAATTAAATATGTAGGTAGCTGCTAATGCAGCTACATTGTTTATCAGTACTCTTTCAACTTGAAGCACATTCATTTGAATAATAAGAATACATATTGCTGACATCTGATAGGCTATGTAATTTTGTCACTGTGTTTATCTGTATTAGCTCTTTCTAAAAAAAGCTGGAAAAATATGAACCAGGCTGTTAAATGATTGATTCACTCATTCTTAGTATTTTAATTATTGCTTGCAAATGATCAAGAACTGGGCATGGAATTTGTCTCCATACAACTAAAATTAACTAGATTGTTGACAGTGGTCATAGAAATTATTCATACATGTACTTTAATGATGTCATTCACATGATACAGTTAAACTGAATTTGGTATTGCTGTATAAACAATGTTCACTTAGTATTTTAACTTCTTTTGTATGCTTTCTTCAGACTTTGGGAATGGATGAAAAACTGAGGGGTAAGTTATTCTTTGCATTTTCTGTTTGAAAATGCAACTGAACCATTATGTCACTGATTTTTAAAATGCTTATAATTCTTTGTTCAGTCTGCATGTAATTGCAGGTGTTTGCACTTTGCACACTAGCTATATAGATCTTTGACAGAGGGGCCATTCTCTTCATGATGATAAAGACTGGGAGATAATATTTCTTCAGTTTTTGCAAATCAGTCTTTTTTATTTATTTATTTATTTTTTTTAAAAAAAAGAGTAGTCAGTGAACATGGACGACGACACTTTCCTGATGGAACTTTCCATTCATAATATGCTTTAATGGTGTGTAGAAGAGGAGTATGAGCAGACTGGACATAGTGAGTTTACATCCACATATACATACATACTCCACAAAACACTGTGAGGTGCATGGTGGAGGGTACACTGTAACAGTACTAGTTATTTCCTCTCCTATATAGGGAATAAAGACTGGCTTATACCTCTGTATGAGCCCTGATTTCTCATATCTTTTCTTCATGATCCTTACCTGAAATGTATGTTGGCAACAGTAAAATCATTCTGTGTTCAGCTTCAAATGACAGTTCTCTAAATTTTCTCTGTAGTGTTCGTCAAAAAGAATTATGCCTTCCCTCCATGGATTCCCATTTGAGTTCCTGAAGCATCTCCGTAATACTTGCATGTTGTTCAGACTTACCGGTGGTAAAAAACAAACAAAACAAAACAAAAAAATTACAGGCCACCTGTGATTTCTTCAGTGTCTTCCTTTAATCTGACATTGTGCAGATCCAAAACACTGTTAGTAGTACTCAAGAACAGGTTGTGCTACTGTCCTATATGCAGTCTCCTTCACAGATGACCACACTTTCTGAAATTCTCCTCGTAAATTGAAGTCAGCCATTTACCATCTCTGCCACACTACTCACATGCTCGTTCCGTTTTGTATCACTCTGAAAAGTCACACCCAGGTATTTAAATAACATGACTGTGTCAAGCAGCACAATACTAATGCTGTGTTTGAACATTATGAGTTTGTTTTTCTTACTCATCTGCATTAATTTTGAATTTTCCTACTTTTAGAGCTAGCTGCCATTATCACACAAACTAGAAATTTTGTCTAAGTCACCTTTTATCCTCTCACAGTCATTAAATTATGAAGCAATTGTAAGAAAATATGAGATAAGAAAGTAAGAGCCCATAAAATGTGTATTAATTATAATTTGAAATCTGCAACTTTAGGTTGGAATGCCTATATAACTTTTATAACTATAAGAGAACATGGTGGTTTATTGACATTAGAATATCGTAGGCTTTGTGGCATGAATTCTACTGTTTCCCCATTGCTACACAATCATGATCTATCTCCAGTGAAACTGATTTCCTATGCCTTATCTGTCGCAATACACACTCAAATGTAAGGAGTGTGAGGCAGCTGTGCTTGATTAAAAATCGAAACCTTCCTGTGATGGCAAGATTCGTAGAGACAGTACTAAAGGAGTGGACACTTTATAGATAGTCGTATCAAAGGAAAAATTTACTTGAGTAAATTATAAAATTACAGAGAGACAGAATGGTTGGTCAGTGTTTATCTTCGGGAGATACATTATTCAGTTGTGTCAGTGGGTATACACAGTAGCAGCTGAAACTATTCTAGTTTTCAAAACTTACAAATTTTTTCGTCAGGAAGGAAGTAGGGGTAAATTGGAGAAGAGTGGTCTCATCCTCACAACAGGTGGACCCTTCTCAACAAGGAGTGAGATGACCTTCCCCTCCTTTATAATATTTCCCAACCAACCCCCTTTCTTGCCTGAAGAAGAAACTATTGGCCGTACTAGAATTTTTTTCTTCTGAATGTAAGTACTGGCCAGCCATCCTGATGCACTATAGATACACTATGTGATCAAAAGTATCTGGACACTTAGCTGAAAATGACTTACAAGTTTGTGGTGCCCTCCATCGGTAATGCTGGAATTCAGTATTGTGTTGGCCCACCCGTAGCCTTAATGACAGCTTCCACTCTCGCAGGCATACATTCAGTCAGGTGCTGGAAGGTTTCTTGGGGAATGGCAGCCCATTCTTCACAGAGTGCTGCACTGGGGAGAGGTATCAATGTTGGTCGGTGAGCCTGGCATGAAGTCAGCATTCCAAAATATCCCAAAGGTGTTCTATAGGATTCAGGTCAGGACTCTGTGCAGGCCAGTCCATTACGGGGATGTTATTGTTGTGTAACCACTCCACCACAGGCCATGCATTATGAACAGGTGCTCGATCATGTTGAAAGATGCAATCGCCATCCACGAATTGCTCTTCAACATTGGGAAGCAAGAAGGTGCTTAAAACATCACTGTAGGCCTCTGCTGTGATAGTGCCATGCAAAACCACAAGGAGTGCAAGTCTCCTCCATGAAAAACACGACCACACCATATTACCACCGCCTCCAAATTTTACTTTTGGCACTACACGTGCTGGCAGATGATGTTCACCGGGCATTCACCGTTCTCACACCCTGCCATCCATTTGCCACCTTGTGTACCATGATTTGTCACTCCACACAGTGTTTTTCCACTGTTCAATCATCCAATGTTTACACTCCTTATACCAAGCGAGGTGTGGTTGGGTATTTACCGGAATGAAGTGTGGTTTATGAGCAGCCACTTGACCATGAAATCAAAGTTTTCTCACCTCCCGTCTAACTGTCATAGTATGTGGTTGCCCTGTACGCTTTTGTGCAGTATGTGTCCCATCACGTTTCCACTTCACTATCATATCAGAAAAAGTTTACCTAGGGATGTTTAGGAGTGTGGAAATCTCGTGTACAGACTTACGACACAAGTGACACCCTATCACCTGAGCACGTTCCAAGTGCGTGAGTTCCGTGGAGCACCCCATTTTGCTCTCTCATGATGTGTAATCACTATCGAGGTCACTGATATGAAGTACCTGGCAGAAGGTGACAGCACAATGCACCTAATATGAAAAATGTACGTTTCTGGGGTGTCCAGATACATCTGATCACATAGTTTATTTTATTTCTACTTTTTATAAACATATCTTTTTAAATGTAGAAAGGCATGCCATAAGTTAGATGTTGAATTGTGTTTATTACTTTGATTTTCTCGTAACCTTTGCTGTCAGATATGTACTTAAGTGTCATACCCTATAAATACAGCATTTGATTCTTGAATGAAATATCTTCATTCCACAGAGATTGATAATGTGGTGAAATGCTGTTAAATTTACTTAGGGTGTCTCATTATTCTTGTTCTGTCTCCTATTTTTAACTTATAGTCTTGTCTTGGGCGGTATCACTCTCTCTCGCTCCCCCCGCCACCTCCTCCTCTTCCTCCTTTCCCTGCCTTTCACTTTGTACTTGTATATCCTCTCTGCTCAGTTCATTTAGTGTTGTGTGTCTGTATGTCAGCTGATAACACTAAAAGGTTGCTGGTATTTGTATATTTGTGGGCAGTATCATATACATTATTACTAACAGATTTCACCTTGGTACTTCACAGTACTGAACAGAGTGTGGAGCTGGAATTTTGTTGCCTTGCTTAGCCGTTATCATAACAGCAGCAGCAGCAACAACAACAACAGATACTGGAAACTAGCTGCTTCTCGTGTTCAGAAAACAATTCTTTGGACTATCATAATTTGTGTAGCTCTCTATAGCCTCTATGTTTTGTGATAGATATCTTAATTTTCTGACACAATTCACACACAGCAATTATCTTTCTCACTTGATATACACCATGTAGTTGAAAATGCAGCCTGTTCTTATTGATGTCCTATACACTTTTGTGCTCTGAAATGGGTGTTACTTAGGTGTGTAAACCATATTTGTAAAATACAAGTGCAACTCCTAATCTTCTAACTCCATACAGACTCGTCTGTATAAAATTTCATTGCACAGCAGATAGTATGATTTCATCTTCCCTTCACCTGCACTTCTATATTTTCACTTTACTAACAATATTCATTCATTTTCTCTTTACTGGCAGTGAAAATTCTTCTTCATTTTGCTCACAACAAATGTTCCTTTTGTTTCATCCCATCTTCCTTTCTTGTGGTTTTCTTTGCACATTCATTGCCTTCCCCTAATGTCATTTTAGATAGAATATCTGGTATTGTTTCCACTTTCTCCTAAGTACTCAATTTCGAAGTTGCATTCTTGGATTACTGGCATCCATTTGTCCAGCCTGCTGTGTTGTAACTTCGTACTCATTATAAATTACCATATTATTTTAAGAAGAAAACGATTTACACCTTTTAAATATTTTTGAAAAATTCTAACTTAGCACAATAGTTGTCACCTCATTCTTAAAATTACCATTTTCAGTCAAATGACAGACTGTCGTCAGACATGAAGAATGACATTAATGTCGCCAAACAAGATCATTTGTAGCTAGATTAATGTTATTAATTAACTGCATCAAAATTATCTTATGCAGGAAGTAACTGATTTATTAGGCATTATGTTATCAGGATGAAGCACAAGGCCAGATTGAAGTGGCATTATCTACAGAAAATTAACTGAACAGCTTGTTGACTCATTCACAACCAGGATGAAAAACCAAAATCAGCACTAACAGTACAGTAGTGAACACAGCAATTCAAAGTGTAATAGTGGGCCAGTCATCAGTTGAATTTTGATAGTGTTAAAAGAGTCTGGATGCTTCTATGTGCTGTTGTTTCCTGTGGACTCCTTATGTGTAATTGTCCTACAGGAATTCAGACTTGTCCATTTCTATGCTGCTGCTTGTAGACTGATAGAAAAAAAAGCTTTAAGCACATTTATTTTTGTTTATGTGGTCTGTTTTAATACTTGCAGAAAGTTGTTCTTCGTTATTGTGGAATTATTTTCTTAATAGTAACAACTTCAACTATGGTTAATAGAAACATTAAAGTAGATTGAAACATGTTCCCACTATTGTTGTACAGTCACGGCATGGTTGTACATTTTTGTATCCTTCCTGTCTTCACATTACATATATACTAATGGTGCTAAATGTACTTCCTTCTACTACTGTAGATGAGTATATATTAGAGAAAAATTTTTCTTTGTGGATGGGTTAATGCTATTCCTGAATTGTTTTAGCTACTATTATATCTGGTTATATTCTAGAGATCAGTATTGCTGCAAATAAGGAATATGCCATGGAGATATAAAAAGCATTTTACATGCTAACAAAAATGAAGCTATTTACTGACTGTGATGCTAACAAAATGAGACCATTTGTTGTTAGCAGTTTTAATATGGAGTAAATCAAGGGTATGGTATGTGTTGCCCACAGACAAGTTCAGTGTGTCCTCTCTCTTCAAGGTATTTTTTCATTCACACATTTTATCACTTGTAGGAATTGACGCCATACCCCTTTGGCTACAGCTTGATGGTCATGTTGGTTAAGTGTAAGGACAGTCAGCCAAAGGTCCTCCTTCAAATTCTTGTCGGTCATAAAAACATTCACCTTGTATTGTAGTTCTAAAATGTCCTAAGTTGATTTGTTATTCGAATTAATCTTAAATTGTGGAATCACTCCATAGTTCATTAGGAAACAGGCTCATGTATTGGAAAAATGCCGGGGTGTATCACTCTTTGGTAATGTGTCAATATTTTATTCCCATTCCAAATTTCATTGCCCAGTTTTTCTCACAAGTTAAGTGCTGCTAATAATTGGTAGAAACAGTTGTACAGAAGTCATTGTTGAGCTGGCAGCTCATCATGCTAGTGCTGTGATTACTTGTGAACAAACCCCCGCCCCCCTCTTTTTTTTCCCCTACAGTCACTGCAATGTACAACACATTGTGGTATATATTTGAAATCCTATTTCAGCCTCTAAATTAAGTAAGTCTGTCCTTAATTTGTTTGTATGACAGTATTACATGATTATAAAGTTGCACTTTTGTCTTCTCTCCATGACTGTAAGAACTAGCCACCATTTTTAAAAGTTAAATTGTGCATAATTTTGTACCCTGTACAAAACCTGTTTCTGTCTGAGAAATAAAATCAGAAAAAGTTTCTCCGTTATTTACTTTACAATCAGTGTTGTCGTTGTTATTTATATTTCACATTTTTTTCAGGTTAGAAAATTTAAAGTATGGCATTTTAAATCAAAAATAACAAATGTGCCAGGCATTGAAGTCAAAGGTTATATGGAGTCTCCCATTCCTCTAAAAAGCTATTGGATACCCACCAGTTTTGACACATAAGCTTCAGTATTGACTTGTTCAGTATTGTTTGGAAATGGATAAATGTTTTTGTGGTCTAAGAAATAGAAACTTGTCCCAAATAGCTTTCCAGTTACCTTAAAGAATGATGTACATTCTCCTTTCAGTATGTTGTTGTTGTGGTCTTCAGTCCTGAGACTGGTTTGATGCAGGTCTCCATGCTACTCTATCCTGTGCAAGCTTCTTCATCTCCCAATACGTACTGCAGCCTACATCCTTCTGAATCTGCTTAGTGTTTTCATCTCTTGGTCTCCCTCTACGATTTTTACCCTCCACGCTTCCCTCCAATACCAAATTGGTGATCCCTTTATGCCTCAGAACATGTCCTACCAACCGAGTCCTTCTTCTTGTCAAGTTGTGCCACAAACTCCTCTTCTCCCCAATCCTATTCAATACCTCTTCATTAGTTACTTGATCTACCCATCTAATCTTCAGCATTCTTCTGTAGCACCACATTTCAAAGGCTTCTATTCTCTTCTTGTCCAAACTATTCATCGTCCATGTTTCACTTCCATACATAGCTACACTCCATACAAATGCTTTCAGAAACGACTTCCTGACATTTAAATCTATACTCGATGTTAACAAATTTCTCTTCTTCAGAAACGCTTTCCTTGCCATTGCCAGTCTACAT
Organism: Schistocerca piceifrons; assembly: GCF_021461385.2. Lineage (NCBI taxonomy): Eukaryota > Metazoa > Arthropoda > Insecta > Orthoptera > Acrididae > Schistocerca > Schistocerca piceifrons. The sequence continues at coordinate 328,704,180 of NC_060138.1, read as the reverse complement.
TTTATATCCCCTCTACTATGACCATCATCAGTTACTTTGCTCCCCAAATAGCAAAACTCATTTACTACTTTATGTGTCTCATTTCCTAATCTAATTCCTTCAGCATCGCCCGACTTAATCCGACTACATTCCATTATCCTCGTTTTGCTTTTGTTGATGTTCATCTTATATCCTACCTTCAAGACACTGTCCATTCCGTTCAGCTGCTCTTCCAAGTCCTTTGTTGTCTCTGACAGAATTACTATGTCATCGGCGAAACTCAAAGTTTTTATTTCTTCTCCATGAATTTTAATACCTACTCCGAACTTTTCTTTTGTTTCCTGTACTGCTTGCTCAATATACAGATTGAATAATATCGGGGAGAGGCTACAACCCTGTCTCACTCCCTTCCCAACCACTGCTTCCCTTTCATGCCCCTCGACTCTTATAATTGCTATCTGGTTTCTGTACAAATTGTAAATAGCCTTTCGCTCCCTGTATTGTACCCCTGCCACCTTCAGAATTTGAAAGAGCATATTCCAGTCAACATTGTCAAAAGCTTTCTCTAAGTCTACAAATGCTAGAAACGTAGGTTTGCCTTTTCTTAATCCAGCTTCTAAGATAAGTCATAAGGTCAGTATTGCCTCACGTGTTCCGATATTTCTACGGAATCCAAACTGATCTTCCCCGAGGTCCGCTTCTACCAGTTTTTCCATTCGTCTGTAAAGAATTCGTGTTAGTATTTTGCGCTGTGACTTATTAAACTGATAGTTTGGTAATTTCCACATCTGTCGACGCCTGCTTTCTTTGGGATTGGAATTATTATATTCTTCTTGAAGTCTGAGGGTATTTCGCCTGTCTCATACGTCTTGCTCACCAGATGGTAGAGTTTTGTCAGGACTGACTCTCCCAAGGCTGTCAGTAGTTCTAGTGGGATGTTGTCTACTCCCGGGGCCTTGTTTCGACTTAGGTCTTTCAGTGCCCTATCAAATTCTTCACGCAGTATCATATCTCCCATTTCATCTTCATCTGTATCCTCTTCCATTTCCATAATATTGTCCTCAAGAACATCGCCCTTGTATAGTCCCTCTATATACTCCTTCCACCTTTCTGCTTTCACTTCTTTGCTTAGAACTGGGTTGCCATCTGAGCTCTTGATATTCACACAAGTGGTTCTCTTTTCTCCAAAGGTCTCTTTAATTTTCCTGTAGGCAGTATCTATCTTACCCCTAGTGAGGTAAGCCTCTACATCCTTACATTTGTCCTCTAGCCACACCTACTTAGCCATTTTGCACTTCCTGTCGATCTCATGTTTGGGACGTTTGTATTCCTTTTTGCCTGCTTCATTTACCGCATTTTTATAATTTCTCCTTTCATCAATTAAATTCAGTATTTCTTCTGTCACCCAAGGATTTCTACTAGCCCTCGTCTTTTTACCTACTTGATCCTCTGCTGCCTTCACTACTTCATCCCTCAAAGCAACCCATTCTCCTTCTACTGTATTTCTTTCCCCCATTCTTGTCAATTGTTCCTTTATGCTCTTCCTGAAACTCTCTGCAACCTCTGGTTCCTTCAGTTTATCCAGGTCCCATCTCCTCAAATTCCCACCTTTTTGCAGTTTCTTCAGTTTTAATCTACAGTTCATGACCAATAGATTGTGGTCGGAGTCCACATCTGCCCCTGGAAATGTCTTATAATTTAAAACCTGGTTCCTAAATCTCTGTCTTACCATTATATATTCTATCTGATATCTTCTAGTATCTCCAGGGTTCTTCCATGTATACAACCTTCTTTCATGATTCTTGAAGCAAGTGTTCGCTATGATTAAGTTATGCTGTGCGCAAAATTCTACCAGGCGGCTTCCTCTTTCATTTCTTAGCCCCAATCCATATTCACCTACTATGTTTCCTTCTCTCCCTTTGCCTACTCTCGAATTCCAATCACCCATGACTATTAAATTTTCGTCTCCCTTCACTACCTGAATAATTTCTTTTATCTCATCATACATTTCATCAATTTCTTCTTCATTTGCAGAGCTAGTTGGCATATAAACTTGTACTACTGTTGTAGGTGTGGGCTTCGTGTCTATCTTGGCCACAAAAATGCGTTCTCTATGTTGTTTGTCCCCCCCCCCCCCTCATGAACTATAGACCTTGCCGTTGGTGGGGAGGCTTGCGTGCCTCAGCGATACAGATGGCCGTACCGTAGGTGCAACTACAACGGAGGGGTATCGGTTGAGAGGCCAGACAAACATGTGGTTCCTGAAGAGGGGCAGCAGCCTTTTCAGTAGTTGCAGGGGCAACAGTCTGGATGATTGACTGATCTGGCCTTGTAACATTAACCAAAATGGCCTTGCTGTGCTGGTACTGCGAACGGCTGAAAGCAAGGGGAAACTACAGCCGTAATTTTTCCCGAGGACATGCAGCTTTACTGTATGATTAAATGATGATGGCGTCCTCTTGGTAAAATATTCCGGAGGTAAAATAGTCCCCCATTCGGATCTCCGGGCGGGGACTACTCAGGAGGACGTCGTTATCAGGAGAAAGAAAACTGGCATTCTACGGATCGGAGCGTGGAATGTCAGATCCCTTAATCGGGCAGGTAGGTTAGAAAATTTAAAAAGGGAAATGGATAGGTTAAAGTTAGATATAAAGGGAATTGGTGAGTTCCGTGGCAGGAGGAACAAGACTTTTGGTCAGGTGATTACAGGGTTATAAATACAAAATCAAATAGGGGTAATGCAGGAGTAGGTTTAATAATGAATAGGAAAATAGGAATGCGGGTAAGCTACTACAAACAGCATAGTGAACGCATTATTGTGACCAAGATAGACACAAAGCCCATGCCTACTACAGTAGTACAAGTTTATATGCCAACTAGCTCTGCAGATGATGAAGAAATTGATGAAATGTATGACAAAATAAAAGAAATTATTCAGGTAGTGAAGGGAGACGAAAATTTAATAGTCATGGGTGACTGGAATTCGACAGTAGGAAAAGGAAGAGAAGGAAACATAGTAGGTGAATATGGATTGGGGGGAAGAAATGACAGAGGAAACCACCTTGTAGAATTTTGCACAGAGCATAACTTAATCATAGCTAACACTTGGTTCAAGAATCATGAAAGAAGGTTGTATACCTGGTAGAATCCTGGAGATAATAAAAGGTATCAGATAGATTACATAATGATAAGACAGAGGTTTAGGAACCAGGTTTTAAATTGTAAGACATTTCCAGGGGCAGATGTGGATTCTGACCACAATCTATTGGTTATGAACTGCAGATTGAAACTGAAGAAACTGCAAAAAGGCGGGAATTTAAGGAGATGGGACCTGGATAAACTGAAAGAACCAGAGGTTTTACAGAGTTTCAGGGAGAGCATAAGGGAACAATTGACAGGAATGGGGGAAAGAAATACAGTAGAAGAAGAATGGGTAGCTCTGAGGGATGAAGTAGTGAAGGCAGCAGAGGATCAAGTAGGTAAAAAGACGAGGGCTAATAGAAATCCTTGGGTAACAGAAGAAATATTGAATTTAATTGATGAAAGGAGAAAATATAAAATTGCAGTAAATGAAGCAGGCAAAAAGGAATACAAACGTCTCAAAAATGAGATCGACAGGAAGTGCAAAATGGCTAAGCAGGGATGGCTAGAGGACAAATGTAAGGATGTAGAGGCTTACCTCACTAGGGGTAAGATAGATACTGCCTACAGGAAAATTAAAGAGACCTTTGGAGAGGAGAGAACCACTTGTATGAATATCAAGAGCTCAGATGGCAACCCAGTTCTAAGCAAAGAAGGGAAAGCAGAAAGGTGGAAGGAGTATATAGAGGGTTTATACAAGGGCGATGTACATGAGGACAATATTACGGAAATGGAAGAGGATGTAGATGAAGATGAAATGGGAGATAAGATACTGCGTGAAGAGTTTGACAGAGCACTGAAAGACCTGAGACGAAACAAGGCCCCGGGAGTAGACAACATTCCATTAGAACTACTGATGGCCTTGGGAGAGTCAGTCATGACAAAACTCTACCATCTGGTGAGCAAGTTGTATGAGACAGGCGAAATACCCTCAAACTTCAAGAAGAATATAATAATTCCAATCCCAAAGAAAGCACGTGTTGACAGGTGTAAAAATTACCGAACTATCACTTTAATAAGTCACAGCTGCAAAATACTAACGCGAATTCTTTACAGACGAATGGAAAAACTGGTAGAAGCGGACCTCGGGGAAGATCAGTTTGGATTCCGTAGAAATGTTGGAACACGTGAGGCAATACTAACCTTATGACTTATCTTAGAAGAAAGATTAAGAAAAGGCAAACCTACGTTTCTAGCATTTGTAGACTTAGAGAAAGCTTTTGACAATGTTGACTGGAATACTCTCTTTCAAATTCTGAAGGTGGCAGGGGTAAAATACAGGGAGCGAAAGGCTGTTTACAATTTGTACAGAAACCAGATGGCAGTTATAAGAGTCGAGGGGCATGAGAGGGAAGCAGTTGTTGGGAAGGGAGTGAGACAGGGTTGTAGCCTATCCCTGATCTTATTCACTCTGTATATTGAGCAAGCAGTAAAGGAAACAAAAGAAAAATTCGGAGTAGGTCTTAAAATACAGGGAGAAGAAATAAAAACTTTGAGGTTCGCCGATGACATTGTAATTCTGTCAGAGACAACAAAGGACTTGGGAGAGCAGTTGAACGGAATGGACAGTGTCTTGAAAGGAGGGTATAACATGAACATCAACAAAAGCAAAACGAGGGTAATGGAATGTAGTCGAATTAAATCGGGTAATGCTGAGGGAATTAGATTAGGAAATGAGACACTTAAAGTAGTAAAGGAGTTTTGTTATTTGGGGAGTAAAATAACTGATGATGGTCGAAGTAGAGAGGATATAAAATGTAGACTGGCAATGGCAAGGAAATCGTTTCTGAAGAAGAGAAATTTGTTAACATCGAGTATAGATTTAGGTGTCAGGAAGTCGTTTCTCTAAGTATTTGTATGGAGTGTAGCCATGTATGGAAGTGAAACATGGACGATAACCAGTTTAGACAAGAAGAGAATAGAAGCTTTCGAAATGTGGTGCTACAGAAGAATGCTGAAGATTAGATGGGTAGATCACATAACTAATGAGGAGGTATTGAGTAGAATTGGGGAGAAGAGAAGTTTGTGGCACAATTGACTAGAAGCAGGGATTGGTTGGTAGTGCATGTTCTGAGGCATCAAGGGATCGCCAATTTAGTATTGGAGGGCAGTGTGTAGGGTAAAAATCATAGAGGAAGACCAATAGATAAATACACTAAGCAGATTCAGAAGGATGTAGGTTGCAGTAGGTACTGGGAGGTGAAGAAGTTTGCACAGGATAGAGTAGCATGGAGAGCTGCATCAAACCAGTCTCAGGACTGAAGACCACAACAACAACAACAACAACAACAACAACATGTTGTTTGTAGTAACTTACCCGAACCCCTATTTTTTTATTCATTATTAAACCTACTCCTGCATTACCCCTATTTGATTTTGTATTTATAACCCTGTATTCACCTGACCAAAAGTCTTGTTCCTCCTGCCACCGAACTTCACTAATTCCCACTATATCTAACTTTAACCTATCCATTTCCCTTTTTAAATTTTCTAACCTACCTGCCCGATTAAGGGATCTGACATTCCACGCTCCGATCCGTAGAATGCCAGTTTCCTTTCTTGTGATAACGATGTCCTCCTGAGTAGTCATCACCGCCCCCCCTCCCCCTCCCGGAAATCCGAATGGGGAACTATTTTACCTCCGGAATATTTTACCCAAGAGGACGCCATCATCATTTATCCATACAGTAAAGCTGCATGGCCTCGGGAAAAATTACGGCCGTAGTTTCCCCTTGCTTTCAGCTGTTCCCAGTACCAGCACAGCAAGGCCGTTTTGGTTAATGTTACAAGGCCAGATCAGTCAGTCATCCAGACTGTTGCCCCTGCAACTACTGAAAAGGCTGCTGCTCCTCTTCAGGAACCATACGTTTGTCTGGCATCTCAACAGATACCCCTCCGTTGTGGTTGCACCTACGGTATGGCTATCTGTGTCGCTGAGGCACGCAAGCCTCCCCACCAACAGCAAGTCTATAGTTCAGTATAGTGATTCAAAAATTTAGCCAAAAATAGAAAAACTCATTTCTGAAAAGACTTCCCAATCTTAGTATTAGCAATACGCTGAACTAGAAATCACTTATTTTCTCTCTTCATTGAGCAGTATGTTTGTTACTCCTTCATGCTGAAGCTGCTGGACGGATTTGAATGAACTTTGGACTGGAGCTACTGTATACTCTGAATTAACATCTAGACTGCCTTTTTATTCTAAAAAATATCACTGTTTCTGGGGGATGGTCATCATATTACAGTAGATTTCTGGCTCTCCATGCATACCAAGGCAACTGTGATTTTTTTCTGTGTTAGGCATGTTGCATCTATTTAGTCTCTTTTTTGGCACATTTTGTAATTCACTACTCGGTCACATAAAAATGTTTTCTCTAAGTAAATGAATGAGTTGCGGGTGATTCGTATTCTGTCAGCTTCTCCCATCATCGCAAAATTTGCTTGCCCCCCCCCCCCCCCTCATCCTCCTCCCTCCTCCTCCCTCCTCCTCCCCGTCCTCCTGCCCCACTCCCACTCTCTGTCCCCCTCCCCCTTCCCCTCTGATGTCACTGGTTTGCTGGGCTGTTTGCTGGGCTGTTAGTGACTCGCGTCTTAATACCTTCAAGAGAGAACTTCTGAGGTAGTGCATAAGCATGAATCGTGTCTCGGCGTTATCATTTCTTTAGAAATAGCTATTTAATCCCAAGTAACACTGTGGCATGCTGCTAGTGTAATGTTGAGCAAAATAAAATGAAACATAATAGGCGTCTCATTGTGTTTAATGAGTTGCAGTACTGTTCAAATATATAGAAAAAGCAGAAAAATCACAGGATTTCGTTGTCATGTGTAGTGGGACAGATGCGTGAAAATTTGCCTGGAAGTACCAGGCTAGTATCACAGGCATTTTATTTTCAAATTTTGTTTTATGAGAGTCATTGGGATATAAATTGTCTGATAATTAAGAGCAATTTTAGTGATGCATTATGTTTGTAAGCAGTTTTGTGTTAAGTCTGCACCTAACATAAAATTTTTATTTGTTGTTGCAGAATGGGGTAATAGTTTTGTATGTCGTTACAGCATTCTGCATTTTTTGTCTGTAGGTAATTTTTTTTTTACAGCAGTATTTTTTTCCCCCCTCTAAATTATGTTACCAGGCACTACTGCCACCAAGAAAGATGCTACTATGTATATTTCTATGTGTTTGTTGTATTAGCATTTGCAGTCAAATTGTAGGATCATATTAATATTGAATTTTTAAAGCCTATTAATGTACATAAGTTCATATGTTTGTAAGTGTAAATGTATGGCAGTGTCATAATAAATTATTTCTTTTCCTGATAGAGACAATCTGGCAGGCCTTAGTAGCTGTCTGTGAAGAAGTAAGAGATTTGCCAAAGAAAGCTGGAGCAATACTTCTAAATGAATTTATGTGGCGTCAAGTGTTTGGCAGCTCCTCGTCGACAGCACTTGAGTCAATACTACATCACATAGCAGATCAGTACTTAGAAGATGATAACTGAAACTTTACAACAGGATTATATATGCATGTCTGCATTTCATCATCTGTAAGTGTGTGTTTACCGCTTCTACATGTTTCATTGCCTTAGGAAAAAAGCACATAACTCACACATTCATTATATTCTACTTTCATACTGTTACTCATGCTCGTCGTGCAGTTGTGAGATGACAGCACCAAGTAAAAATATCTAATATTGTCATGCTTTTGATAGTAAATGGATTTCCAAAAGGCACATGATTCCAAATACTCACTATTAGACTCTCCACAATGGCTTGTATTTGGCAAAGTGAAATCTGGTAATTTCTTTTTAATTATTTGTGAGGATATGACATGTCTGGAGCAACATATTTTTTGTTTTATATTTTTTGATTGTTTGTATTCTGTGGAGTAGTGCTCTGTCGTCATTGTCTTTTTGTCTTAACTAACATTTGTTGTGTATACGAATTGAAACATTTTAAATATGTCAGAATATGCAGCTCTTGTTGTGTGTTACAAGGGAAGGAATGTTAACTTTACTATCCTATTTTTACTGTGGAGTTGTTCTTACAAAAGAACTATTTCATATCAGCGTAAAAATGGTGACAAAATTTTCTGGACATATGATTTTTAAATTAGTATCTGTATTTTTCTAACAAACTTGTCTTGCAGAATTATGAAACTAAATCCAGATAGCTATTAAGAAAGAAGACGGCATTTAAAAACATTCAAATACTTGTTAATAGTGTGTTTTACATGATAATGTTTATAATGATGATATTTTATTTTTTATTCCTGGAACAGCTGTTGATAATGATACTGCTGGTAAATGACATATAATGCTAATGGAATTTGGCAGCTGACAATTGTTGTCATTTCTGTTTACTACACATGCTTTATTGTATTTAAGGGTGCTCATAGGTTTCAGGAAGTCATTTGCCATTAGTTTTTATTGGTGTTAGCAAATTAATGTGTCCTTGGGCAAAACTTTTAAATATATTGTTTGTTAGTCTACTATACTCTAGTTTGTTAATATTGACAGTAAACTCTTTTGCTATAAATGCTTTCTTCCACCACTTTCATTATGACAAGATACCTTGTATTAATAAATTGATACACATAATTATTTACCCATTGACTGCCATATCACTCATTGGGTGTAGGGTACCACAGCATTTGTATGTGATTAACACCAGTAGTTTCCTACTATGCTATATCAGACAGATGTGGGTGACATTTTGTTTTTAGGGGATATCATTCACATCGGGGCCAATGCCAAGTATAGTTTTACATTTTGGAATGAGCCTTTGGGACTTCCCTCTGTGCCATTTCAGCCTCCAATCCACAACAGAAAGTGAAATTGGCATAATTACCACATGCATCTTCGCAAATAAGACATTTGTTACTATATTACTTACATCTGAAAGACCGAGATTCCTGGGGACAAAAAAATTGCTGATGATGTTTTCCAAGTAAACACCACTCAAGATGAGACCTTCGGCCTTTTCTGAATGGCCAACTGCTAGCTTCAAGGCAGTATGCATCACGATCTATCGTGGGACATGTGATCAGCATGTTGCCAATCCCTTCAGCTGTTATTGCCAGTGGATAAATATGATGCCACTTTGTTCAAGCAGCTCGTCATTTTGCCTCACAAGGGCTGAGTGAACTCCCTCTCCATACCTCCCTACCTCATTAAAAAATCTGAGTAGGTATTGGGAATTGAATCCTGGTCTTCCCACACCAAAGGCAAAGACATTAACCATTTGGCTATGGAGGTGGTCATGTTTTCCAAAGCAGTGTTCTGTAGACACCATCAAGAAGTGGAACTTTCAAGGATGTGGAATGAGTCAAGATAATATATATTAACATGTGACAAAGACTTCATAGAAACTTCACATGTACACTGTATTGATAATGAGCTGTCATTGTACTGTGTATTGCTATTCATTCTTGTAGCATTTAAATTTAATTGAGTAAATTAGTAAGAAAACCGCTACTTGGAAACAGCTGCTCTTTCTTGGGAGCATAATTTTTTGCATGCTTGCTTTGGCGACCTTTTACACTATGAGAGTATTTACAACACACATTCCAAGTAGGCATTCTATCCCTGACTTTGAGAACTATTCCACAGGAGTCTCTCGGAGTGCTTGATTGGAGGTTTCAGTAATATTTTACTGTTGTAGTCACATATGGCAGGTGGCTTTAAGATCCTCTTGTAAGTTTCTTACTCACAGATGATTGGTTTTTGACATCTGCATTGCCTGTTGTCAGTGGGGCAGGTTTTGCTGAAAGGAGCATGTCTCGCATAAAAAGTACTCCATTCCATTACCATGATACCATTTTTATCATCTTCTACAGTCACACCTCCTTATCTAATTTCTTTAGCTTTTAATAATGTGGAATGATCGAATGGTATAGTCACACTGCAGCACCAACCTGTGTTTTTCATTGTAACCAGGACAGTGCCAGTTTGTAACTTCAGTAGAAGTTTTCCAAGAAGAATGATGCCCCTCATTTACAAATATTTGTGGCTGATATTCAGGTAATGTCCTTGCAAAATCCTGTGTCTTGTTGTTCATCTCAGAGTAGCTGCAGCAAATTTTACTACTTTTGAAGAATTAAGTTTGCAAAGTTTTATTCCATTTTAGCTTTGTTGGGAATTTATTGACGGACTACTAGTCTCTCTCTCTCCAAGGAACAAGTGTTCATCACCAACAAAGTTTTCTCCTTGTGTTAAAATACTTCCTGAAACTTCTCGTGCAGTACATCTCTAAGTGGATTTACTTTCCCCAAACTGTCATCAGGCATTTGTTTTCATTATCTACCAAGTGAATCAGGTGCAACAGAATGTCAGACAGTGTATTGTGGTTAATTGATTTGGTTAACCAGTGGAACCCCAATATTGCAACATTTCAAAAAATGTTCAAATGTGTGTGAGTTCCTAAGGGACCAAACTGCTGAAGTCATTGGCCCCTAGACTTATTCACTACTTAAACTAACTTACGCTAAAAACAACACACACACACACCCATGCCCAGGGGAGGACTTGAACCGCTGGCGGTAGAGGCCGCACAATGTGTGACATGATGCCTCTAACTGCAAGGCCACTCTGCATGGCTTAAAAATTTGTTAAAGCCCATCTACATAAGTAATCCAAAAACCTCCTTCTCTCATCTCTACATGTTATGATCCATTTACTAACTGGTGTGACAGTCTGCTGCTAAGTGTAACTAGATCCTCCATGTATCTGATAGTTTTAAGCATGGGTAGGTCTAAAACTTCATTGCCCACAAACAGGGAAAGGGCATCAAATGATGTACTGGTTTTTGAAACAACTTTTTGCAAACCAGATTTGCCTGTGAAAGCAAATGATTTCTGATGTCTTCAGCATTTGATCCATTTCACATTTCCAGTTGCATGGGTATCTTCTTTCTTCTTCTACTGTATGCTTTACCAGTTCATTCTTTTCCTCTGCTTCTGTTTGCTGAATTACTGCAGCTGTGTTGTCCATTTCATTATTTCCTTGCTCTCCTCTAGCTTTTAAAATCCTTTGCATGCCGTCTTCAGTCAACCTTTCACCAGGCATTATTGGCTATGCCTGGTGACAAATCAGATTCAGATTTTCAAAAGTATTAGACAGTATGTGCCTGTCATGATGATGGTCACACACAGGTGGCCATGCAATGACACTGCATTTGTTGCATGTGTCTGAAATTTTCTGTTCCTTTTACCTGATGTTCTGAGGTTAAAAAGGTGTGAAATATATAAATACATGCTTCTTTCACACTACCAGCAAGTTCGGAAGTAAAATCTAAGTGGCCCCAGGAGGATTAATTTCCAAATCTACCATGACTGCCAGAGGCTGAAGAATGTCTCCTGCATCTGTTTGATGTGGCCTAGTTGAAATGGCAGACAAAGGGTTATGAACCTTTTTCATCTTGTCACAGGAAATACTTTGAACTTTAACTTAAATACTATGTGTGAAAGTTTGTTAATTACAGAGTCTAACTTTTGTTAACTTTGATTACATCTAGTGTTTTTAACAAAACAGTTCTGCTCTGCTGATTTTACTTATTAACAATGTTTGAAATATAGTTAATTCATTTAGATTCTTGCTTGTGACTTTCACAGACATCTCAAAATAAAGTTTATCATTTGGTCAGCTATGTATTGGCAGATGTAGTACCTGACAGCGGCATTGTTTGTGAGAGATACACTTGTAGAAACCCTACAGACAGCCTTAACTGTTGGTCTGGGTTGTAGTATTTTCATTGTTCCTATGTATCTTGAAAGACTTGTCTGCTGTAAATTTGTTTGATAAGTCATTTTATGAAGTGGACTTGTTCCTGAACAGGCCAATGTTTGCCATAGTTTTGGAAAACACTAATAATGTGTAGCTGTCTCACCAAGAAATTGTAAGAAAGTAGTCTCTTTGATTAGCATTGATATACTTTGATTGCTTGACTACAGGCTGTGTATGAACAAGTGGACTAGAACTGTGACAAATTACCTGTTTATTTCTGAAAAATCATAATAAGCACTCCACTGTTTGCTAAATGTGAGGGGAAAAGTAGAAGATATTAATGAGCCAGTGTGAGATGCAGCAATAGTCTCCAGCTTATCTGCTGTTCCCAAACGTGTTGCACAGAGCTCCTTATCACTGAACATTAATAAATTCTATTTTCTGATCATTTACATATGTACTTATGAAAGTTCATTTTTTCTGCATTAGATGTTGATGCACAATATTGGTGTATTTTATTGATTTTTTGGTGAATGGTTCACAGCTAAGTTTGTTTATAGTACAAATACAGCACCATGGTTAGGGCTTTATTTATCCTTGTTTCATTATTGTACATATTTTTTTCAGTTACAGCAGTAAGTTTTAAATATTATTTTTATACTATTTGGTTGTTTATGTGTGTGTTTGTGGCCTTTTATTTCCTAAATTCAATGCTCTATATAGTGACAAAAACATAATCATTGTATCTGAATGTGGATTTGTTATTGTAAATAGTGTAGCCAAATACTAAATCTTACTGTGAAGCTACAAGGGTATTTCCATTTTTACTGTTGTGCCAGTTCATAGACTTGTTTAGTATATCATTTGTTTTGTAGTTGTGAATTATGTAATATATTTTAATGAATAGTTACATTTAACCAAATGCAGTTAGGTCAATAAGATACACTGTAAAGGTGCATTCTCTGGAAGTACATAGACTGCACAACATGAAAAGCAGGTTAAACAACTTAATATTGTGGAGCATTGTATTGGCATTCATTGTCGAAATCCAGAGTTGTCTGTAGCATGTATATAATTGTGTGCATTCAGTTTCCATTTACATTATGAGACTACACTCTCCAGACACAAGCAGTATATAATTTGTAGTATGTTATTATTTAACTGTCTTGTTGCCGTTACCTTTCTAACAGCTCAGTATATCATTTCATATCAGTATAATTTTATTTTGAAGTTTGAAGAATGTACCATCTGTGATTAGAAAATATCTAAAGCAACTTTCTACCAAAATACCCAGCCATTAACAGCTTCTTGATTATTCTTGTTTAAAAATGTTTGTTTCTCGAACATTGTAAGTCAGATGTGTGATAGACAGCAATAGTTATGAAGAGCTTCTTGACTATGTCTCTGAAGTATTTGGTTAAGATATGACTGCTTTGTGTCTAACAACACTCTTATTATAACCTGCATTATTTTGAGCTATTCATACGTTTGTGATTATAAGATTTGTAGCTTATAATTTGCTGTGACTACTACTTATTTGTTGTCTACTACACTGCTCACTTTTTGGAATTAATGTTGATTATGTAATACTGTATGAGCACTTCAGAACGTACCCCTTGATGTGAAAAGCACATCATGAATACAAAATATAAGTGAAAAAAAACTACATCTGTATGAAATACTTGTTATTTTTAACTACAACTTTTTCTTACAGATGCTACTCAATGGTAATCAATTTACAGCCATGTATTTTGATGCTGAGCAATCATGTTGTTGTGTATTTGACTTTACTTTCACTTCCTTTTTCAAAAAGAATTAGATACTTGAGAAGCCAATTCAACACTGAAATCTCCAGATTTTCCAAGGAACTCGCATATTTTTGTAACCATAAAAAACCCTCTTGGTATGATTATTAAGAATCGTGACATAATTCTTTGGGCTTTTCTGATGATCTAGTGACTTGTTGAATAATCGGGATTTCTGCCAGATGTTCGCGCTGTTCTCATACGATATTTCAATGGCATAAATTGCTCTGATATTACATAAACCTTTTGTTCATTATAATCATACTATGTTGGGCACTTGCGAACTGGAGGGTGCCATCTGCTTTTATATTGCTATCAGATTCAAAACAAAACAGTCTTCGGAAAACTGCCTGCTGCTGTTACCATTGCAGATAATGTTGATTATGCTACAACATTTAAACTATATCAGTCAGATTTCCTGTGACTAAGTCAACCAGATAGTTTTTGGCATCTAGTGGAGTTTATGGTATCAAGTGTTATATAAAAAAAACTTGTATGTACTATACCTTAGAATTATCTTGTAAGTCACAGATAGTGAAATTCAACTGCGAGCTTCTGTACATTTTAGTAATGTTGGACATTTGAGATTATGTGGAACATGAGTTATATAATTGTTAAAATTAAAATACTGATCACCCATTATTTTACACAAAATGGCATTTTGCAATGCACTTCTTGGATTATTGCCCTTTATCAAAGTGACACTATCAGCTGGTCATTAATAACTAAAGAGCAATGTATGCTCCAGATGGGTCAACAGCAAAAATGCTGTTTGTGAAAATAAAGTCACTGTACACATGTAAATTGGTTACACAACTACTATATGAAGGGGTCGGCAGAAGAAAGTGCTAACCTCAATGTGGTTAGTATTAAGTGTGACCCATCATCTATCATATTTTTGAATGCACCAAACTGCCATGTGTACCACTACTATATAGTATTGAGTATATAAATGGATTTGTCTTTCTCCAAACATATAACATACAGTAACACTAAATATGCTTTTGTTAGGTAAGAGTTTCTTATGTCATCCTCTTCATATATTACTTACAGAGTAAAGATTGAGGCACAACTTTTTTTTTTATTTGTATCACTTCACCACAATATGTGCCATGAACAGATTATTTGTATAACCAATAGTCAATAAACAGTCATTTCTCTGCTACTGCCTGAAGCAGAAAACCTGTGGATAACATATAACTATAACTGGATATCATTAGTGGTTTGCTTGTTATCTTTTCTAAGGGTGAGGTAACCATCACTGTACATAATATCTGGCCACATTCCATGTGACACTGACTTTGTGAAAAGGCTGTTGCAGTACAACTGATCTGTCGGGATTTTCCTACTACATATTGAAAAATGTCAGTATTATTAAATATATTTTATTTAAAATATTTATTTTTAACATTTTACAGTATTTGTTTATAATGTCAAAATATGTAAAAACCAAATCAGGGCCATTTTCTTTCCTGTTACTTGACATTTCTCATAAATAAGCAGCATTTATTGAAATAATTTAATGCATACTTTCTATATTGTGAAATATATTGTATATAGTTTCTCAGTGGATAAAAGGAAAGCCATATATTGTAATGTAGAGCCTCCAGAATAAAATAATACAATCAAGAGGTATAAACTGTGCTGTTTCTCTGCTAGTTTCAGACACAGATATTTTATATCAGTAGCTGGAAGTAAATTGTCATATTCTTGCCCCATATCTTTAGATTTAACATCAGAGTACATTAATTGAATTGTGAGATATTCCTGTAACATTTACAGTTTTTAATTTTTACACTTTGCATGAATGTCAATATATCTTAAGGGATGCAGGTGTGTTCTCAGGAATATCTCTTGGATGTTTTAGATTGTGTAATGATTTAAGGTTGATATGACACCATATAAAATAATTGTGCCTTCCACATGTGCAAATAGTTACCAACATAATCATCACATTTCAGAGGCTCAGAATATATTTTTCATATATTTTTGTTACGTGCCTTTTTAAGTTTCTTAATTATAAAGATTCTAATAATGATAATAAGTCTGTTATATGCAGTTGAAGATGCTGTATTTGTTAATACTCGTAGTAATTGAAAACCATACGACTGACATAATGGTGATTGGTTGATGTATATTTTCAGCAGTTCTAATGGATGTGGCCTACATGAAATGTCCTTAATGGTTGAGAAATTTGTAATACTGTATGGTGCAAATGTTTTTTGCATAATCAGAGTAATTTTTGATCTTGACTTGCTTTATTGGAATAATATCACATTAAATGTTAAAATCTGTGGTTTCTATATTTGTATATTTGAGAGAAGAGTATATCAATAAATATATACAGTTTTCTATACATTGTCCATTATGTTTGATATTGAATAATCATATATGATAATAAATCATAATATTTCTATTGTCAAATTTGTTTAATCACACTTTGCTACAAGAGGAAACCAGACTAACAGAATTCTTGTATGAGCCTAAATTATGAGGTGCCTAGAAATCAAGGGAGGTAAGTGTACATAACCATGTTGTGAGAAAATGGAGCACAAGTCTCTTTAACTGTGTTTAATCTGTTGTGTAATGAGTTTTCTACTTTACTGATACACTGATTATGTATACCTGAGACTGAAAACTGCTACTTGTTCCATGTTCTGCCACTCAAGTACAGCACCCTATTAGCTCCGTATGCTTAAACTATGTTACACTATTAACCACTTGAAGATGCTGCTTTAATGCTGTGAAATCTGTTTTGAATAATTCATCACATCTGTTTTTGCGGTCTTATTCAAGTTCAATTTATCATGAATTTCCATGGCTGTGGCTACCCGTATCATAAAGCTGTACATCTGTTTTCTTATTACATTTTCCTACAAGTGCACAAGAAAGTTTTGACTTGTCTATAAAATATTTTTTGCTAAGGCTGAAGTGGCCCCTTTTTTCAGCTTAAAGGCCCTTTTCCATATTTTGCCTATTTGCTCATTTAAACTCTTTTTAAATATACGTGTGGGAGTTCTTGCAAACGAAATAAAAATCTTTAATCAGAACCACATCAACTGTCACAAGTTGAAGGTAAGTACCGCTTTCATATAAATCATCTTCATAGTTTGTAGTTTGTAAGAGGTCCGAGCAGATGTAATTTTGATGTATTGCTCATGCGCTGCCTGTGATATGCAAGGTCTCTGACCAGAGAGCAGTGTTGACTGCAGTAGGAACTGTGTAGCTGTAGCAGTAAGTTGTTGATAGTCTGGAGTCTGCTCTGGTCTGGTAAGGTGTATCGTGTTGGCTGGCCCATCGCGGTGCAGTGATGTCGGAGCCTGAGTATTATTGTATAAGGTGGATGGGAGAAATTAGTAATTATTAATGTTATCTCAAGTCACATGTAAATGTTTTAAAACTCTCGTAATAATAATCTCCCTCATAAAAAGTAACTTTTAAGAACCATTCATTTCAATTTAAAGAATTTACTAATTTCTCCCATCCATGATCATCCCGATTATTGCAATAGAAAAATCAGTTGCTTCCTTTCATAAATGACAGATAGGTCGGCCAGCAAAATTTACCAGGTTAAATTCACAGTGAATTATTGAAAAATCATAAGTGAGCGACAATTTAATTGGTTACTGGTTACTGAATTTATTTAATTCAGTAACCTGGTAATAAAACAATGTAACTAACCTCTCAATTAATTTGTCGCTCACTTATGACTTTTCAATAATTCACTGTGAATTTAACCTGGTAAATTTTGGACGACAGCAGTGCTGCGTCATGACCCTGAAAGATCATTCTGAATAAAAAAAAGCAAAAATTCTTACCTCATTGAAGTCGCTGGATATATCTGCTCTTACAAATAATTTTTCCGGCACAACTCTGTGCAATGCTGGCCGACCTATCTGTCATTTATGAAAGGAAGCGACCGATTTTTCTATTGCAGTAATCGGGATGATCATGGATGGGAGAAATTAGTAAATTCTTTAAATTGAAATGAATGGTTGTTAAAAGTTACTTTTTATGAGGAAGATTATTATTACGAGAGTTTTAAAACATTTACATGCGACTTGAGATAACATTAATATATATGCGCGAGGCTGCTTTTTACCTTATACAATAATACTCAGGCTCCGGCATTGCTGCACCGCGACCGGGCCAGCCAACACGATACACCATACCAGACCAGAGCAGACTCCAGACTAGCAACAACTTACTTCTACAGCTACACAGTTCCTACTGCAGTCAACACTGCTCTCTGGTCAGAGACCTTGCATATCGCAGGCAGCGCATGAGCAATACATCGAAATTACATCTGCTCGGACCTCTTACAAGTTTCATGAAAGTACTGTTATAATTTCACATTTGTCTGATAATGTTATAGAAATGTAGCATCAAGTTTTAATACTTGGGGGTGGCCGTGCGGTTCTAGGCGCTACAGTCTGGAACTGCGCAACCGCTACGGTCACAGGTTCGAATCCTGCCTTGGGCATGGATGTGTGTGATGTCCTTAGGTTAGTTAGGTTTAAGTAGTTCTAAGTTCTAGGGGACTGATGACCTCAGAAGTTAAGTCCCGTAATGCTCAGAGCCATTTGAACCATTTTTAATACTTGGTATTTACCATTTTCCAATAAAATATTACAACTTCCAGAACTACAAAAGAAAATTCCTTCCTGTCCACATATCATACAAGGTTACCAAAATTATCATATAAATAAATTTACCTCAAAGAGTTTGGGTTATGTGCAACCTAATCAAAGAATAAATATTTTGAATATAGGTATATAGAATGAACATCAATAAGATACGTTATAAATGTGTGTTATTGTATCTCAAGTCACCGAATTTTATAGTACATGATTACTTAAAATTAAAAGGAGATCTAATGGCTGTCCTTACCTCCATGAAGGGAGTTTGTATGTAGTGTAGATTCACACAATGAAGGGGGGGGGGGGAGGGGGGGGGAGAAGCTATCCTAACTTTCAGAACTGTTAAACTGTTACCTTCCACTCAGAAAGAAACTAAAGTTCTGAAAGCTGAGTTAGTTTTTTTTTATTTTTGTGTGTGTATGTCAACTTAACAGAAAAATTTGCCTCCAGAATGTAAGTTCTTGTCAGCCATTTAGTCTCCTTGTAATCTTGTAGTTTTTCAAGTGAATTTACATATTGATACATTGTTTGCTTACAGTGTTATGGATTTTATATCAACAGTAAAAAATCGAAGAGACCTATTTATTTCTAAAGTTATCTACTAGTTTGGGATGTATCATTGGCAGTGTACTCCACAATGTTAATAGATATTAAACTGGCTGTGCTGTGTATGTTTACACTGTGTCTTTTGTAATACCTTAGTCTGAATTTCTTAATTTTTGTTTCAGTTGAGTTTTGAAAAAATATATAATTATTTTTTTATTTACTGTATGTAGTCCGGTAAATCATTTTTGAATGCTGTTTGTACATACGATACAGGACAGTTTAAGGTAACTCAATTAATTTATAGTTACTACCCAGCAGAACAAACTGGTCATTTGACATGATGGCAGCACTGTCATATTTATGCCCAAGAAGCAAGAAGGGGAGGTAGCAATAATGTACACTCCATTCGCAACGAGCAGAGCGGAATCACATTTTAGGCATTATTAAAATTGCTGAATGGTGTGCCCATTTAGAACAGAATAGAGATTTCTCACATTATCTGGTCAAAATGCTTCACAGTCAGTTTCTGTAAGTCTACCTCCACTATAGTCCAATCCACAAGCTATAGCAGTTCGCTCATGTTGTGCCACAGACGGGAATGGCGTTGTTGAAGATTGCAAGCGACAGTTGCGGTATGCATATGTGCATTTTATCCTGTTGAAGGAATCGTATATCCTGCAAATTATGTCTCTTGCTTGCTTATGCAGTATTTATCAATTACCACCACCATCAGCAATGACAACTCACAACAAATGATATATAAATTCACTAAATATCTCACTATGATCGCATTAACTATGGCATTCAGAGTAGAGAGCTCAGAATACTACTGAACACATACCGGCTGTTGGAGTATGCATGACATAGTTACACAGAACAAGCCTAAACTTGACTGCCATTGTTCGTGCCTCCAACTACGTTGACATAACTATTTTCTACACTGGTGCCTGCTGATTCATTGTCTATGGTTTCAATCACAGATGATAATGCCGAATCTTTGTTAGTAACTATGCCAACCGATATTATTATGTTCTCTGTTTCCCTGTCCATCAAAGTGTCTCTCCTCCAGTAGTCATTACACACTTTTTAACTTGCCACACAGTGTTTGAAGTCTTCTTATGTCATAACTGTAGAAGTTAATAAATAGGGCTGAATGCCAATTGAATGCATTGTCTAGGGGGTAGCAGTTCTGCTTTATAATACCATGGTCCTGGGTTGGAATCCTCCTGTGTACTTCAGATTTTTCTTTGGCGCAAAGATTTGCGCAGGGGACCACTCAGTCTTCTGAGAGCTATTGAAAAGCTTCTTGAATATAAAAGTAGCTAAATTGACACACAAGGCACTGAGGTAGTGTTACGCCAAAATTCTTGCACTAAGCAAAGTATCAAACTATGTTTGTTTTTTAGCAGCAAAAGCTGTTATTTGTTTGGGTTAGGGTGCAATATGCCAGACGTATTACTGCCACAGATCCCATTCTGTTCAAGATTCCAGGCCAGTTGTTAGAATTTAATTCAAGATTTTGTGGCAGCAGTAAGTAGGGAACCACTTTCTTGCAAGATTTTGTCAGTGGAATAAGGAGAAGAAGGTTAGTGCTCCTTAATTATGTCAAAATTTTGCTTCCCTTGTCTCCGCACTTTTAATTTTTTTTGCCCTTTTCTACATTATAGTCAGACGTTTTCCTGGTATAGTCATAGTAGAGAAATGACTGCAAAATTAAACTCTGCATTCACCACAATGAAATTCTGTCTGACATTGTTGTTTAACAGTGCTTGTCAGACACTGTTGCTTTTCAGAATTTATTTACAATGCAGTGAATATAAAAAAAGTTAATTATTTGTTTATTCAGGCATCTTTTAAACTAAAATCCCACAGATGGAACAGTTTTTTCTCAAAGTTTCTTTGCTAGGTGCTAAGCCCATTTCTGTGTGACATAAAGTTTGAAGATTTTACAAAGGTGGTTTTCATTTTATTGTTCATAATATTGCAAAAATCACTGTCAAATGATATATTATCTATAATGTTAATGAAATATTTGTTCTGTTCAGTTTACTTGTTCTGCTTTGGGGTAGATACTTGAATGCAGCTCCGCTCTGTTGATTCTTTTCTGCTAATAAATAATAACCTTTGGTCATCTTGTCTTGTGTAACTCTACTTTGGTTATTTGTGCCTCAAATTCATTGGTTTTCCATTGAAGTAGCTTTTCAGTTATCCTCGCAAGGCTGAATGGCTGAATGGCTGAATTGACCTCCTTTCAGATCTTTCCAACAGAAAAAAACTTGAAGCGGTTGCTGGGAATTGAACTCTAGATGCCAGTATACTAGCCAGAAACATTGCTACTGTATTACATGTTTCCCTGCCTCTGTTGTGGTGGTATTACACTATTATGACACTGGAATATTTCAAAGACCATGTATCGTGACAAAAATGTGTGTGATGAGTATTGGAAGAGAGAGATTTTGATGGACAAGGGAAACTGAAAATGTAACAATATCAGTCAGCATCATGTCCCTCCTACTGTAATCTGCAAAGCACTGACTTAACGTTGTTTGCTGCACTTTTTTCTTGTTATCACTGTCAGTAAAATTAATGACAGTCTGTCAAGACTTACTGTGAAGGCATCTTACGTAATTGTTTTTTGCAACCACTTATGTTCACTGCAAGTTAATAGTGTGTGCATCCTTGGATTGGAATGTGACTGTGTTAGTTCCTGCTACAGCCAAATTATCACTGCAGCTTGCTGAGTAATACAGCTGGCAGGAGGTCGTGGTGTGTGACCAGCATGGTCAGTATGAATAATAATAATATAAGGTGATGTAATACGCAGTGATACTGCCTGTGAGCTTTGGTAAATGTAGTGCACCTTAGTGGTTAGTGTCACTGGCTGGCACGATGTGGGTCATCATTTCAAATCCAACCATCAGGAATTTTTTGTTATTTGGTAATAGCTGCACTGTACGTCCTGGAGGTCAGTTCTGTTCTGGCTGTGTGTTGGTGTTCATAATAAACATGCTTTCAGTTCTAAGTGCTGTATTTCATTGATAAACCTACTTTCAGGTTTGGACTTGAGTGTGGTTAGGATGTGCCGTTGTTTGATTGTGACATCATGTACCTCAGAACACTACATCATTATTGCTCCAAATAGGCAGAGTAAATGTCATAACCTACATGGACAAGACTGAGAATACAAGCAATAAGTCACTCCCATGGTCGGTATATTAAGCAGACCAATTGATTCTAAGCCAACATCAAGCGGCCAGCACTATTTTATGGAGATGCTCTGAGACCCTATTAAATGATATAGGATTCAGTCAAGTTGCCAAATACAACAGGTGGGATGATGATCTATTTGACAAATGCATACTTAGATGGCACAGCCCAGCAGTGTTTCGAGAACAACAAGGAGAAGTTTATTAGCAGGAATAGATTCCATGCCGACCTGAGGAATACATTTGGCGACAATCAGCAGTAAGTCTGCTTAGCAGAACAACTACTGTAGAATAGGACTCAATGGTATGCAGAAATGACACAGTCCTACATACAGAATGTTTAGGGGCTATGCCACATTGTGAAGTCAAATATTACAGAAACTGACAAAATTTCACACTTCATGAAAGCAGCTGCGGAAGACATGTACCAAGCTCTTCTGGCAAAGGATGTCACAATAACATGAGTAATTTATCAAATGGTGCCACTCCATCAAGGAAATGCAACAGAAAAAGATTGAAGAAAATGACACTAGCTGCAGTTATGAAAGACCACCACAACCTCGTCTCTTCCATACACCTGGTCATGAGAGACAAAATACAGCATTTATGGCAACCAGAACTGTTGGACTGTGTAATCAAGAGACAGCAGCCATGAATGTTGACCCAATAAATATCAGCATTTAGCGAAAGTCTGTCATTTCTCCAATGCACCCCAAAAAATGGACTTAACACTGCTGCCATCAAATGACAACCCAGAATCCTTCCAGTACGGATGCAATCAACTCCTATGATAAGTATAACAGCCCATAAAAAACAGACATTTTCAGGATAGACAACAACACGCCAGTCTGTTCTACTGTGTATGCCATGCACATAATGAACCTTCCGCAAGAAAAAGAATCTGAGTTTTTGAGGGATAATATACTGCCAGAAGTCAACCACCACAATGGCTCTACTCTCACCAGTCAACTGAAGATGATTATTGTTGACCTGCAGGACAATGCCATCATCATACCCTCGACAATGTCCCTACCCAACACACTCTAGCACTTCCCTGTCACCATACTGAGGTACTATCTGGTCGCCTAGCTGATGACTAAAGAAAAACTGAGCAAGGTGACAGTCTATGGAGGTGAGGCTACTACAGATGTAAATACTCCTTGGGTGACAGTCCACAAAGTGTTAGGAAATCTCATTGATGGCCAACCAGTATGGAGGCTTGTCAACTCAGGGACATCCGTTACTGTAATGTCAGATGGTTGTCATCGTCAGCTAAAATACACTATGTTCTGTGATACCAAAACAATTGAGCTGAAAGTTGCAAATGGAAAATATGCTATCTTACAAACATGTATGGCAAGATTGACTTTCAATGACAGAACACTGCCCTTCAAATTTGTGGTTTTAACAGAATGGGACTTCTTGCAGCTATCAGTTTTGAAAATCAGGACTCCAGACTGACAAAGGTGTTCCAACAAGCACACACAACAATGACTGCTCTGGGCAAGTGTTTGCCATTTAAGACATTGCTATTGTGTCATCATAAATAAGGTGAGTTCCAATGGGAAATTGAGATACCCAGTTGAACTGTGAAGCTATTGTCAACTGCACAACACTACCTCACAAAAGAAATCTACATACCAGTGACAATCATAAGCATTGTAGGTGGGCAAGGAGAACTTTGGATCACAAAATGTTATCAGCAGTCACAACTCATCCCTAAAGGTATTATACAGGGACAGCAAAACCAGTCTAGAAAAGGTAGCTTAGTGTCATTGATAAGGAATAGTACTTCGCTACCATTACAGACAATGCAGGGGAAGTAGTTATTGTAAACTGCCAGTAGGATCAGGCATTACTGAGAAACAATGCATTGAGTGATTACCATTCTTTTGCAAATGTCAAAGCTTCCAAATCTGGTGTGGAGAAAAGACAGACAAAATGGCCCATGGTAAAACATCATATCAGGACAGAATCATCCACTAATTAGCCAGCACTCATAATGTATTGCTGGCCGATCAATGGATTATTGTTGACCCTCCAAAGCGGTCCTTGTGAAAGGGGGGGGGGGGGGGGTCACATGACATTTCTACATCGATCACCATGGACTGAACAAAATTGCCTTCAAACTACTTGTGATGGACAACAGCTTCGATGCCTTAAATGGACAATGTGGCTTTGCTATCTGAAGACAGTTGAAGAATGTTTAAGCCACTTGAGAGTCACATTGAAGTATGATCAGATTACAGGCCTCCACTTGAATCTAAAACAGTGACTCTTTGCTGCACATTCTCGGAGAACGTAGCGAATGGCGATGGAGTCTGTGACGACCCAGAGAAAATAAGTGCAGTCAGATTTTCTGTGTCCTTGAAGCATTCATGATGCGAGAAATTTTCTCGGAATGTGCTAATACTACCAGTGATTCTTGAAGGACTTCTGTACCAAGGTATATGCCGTGCAAGAATTGCAGTAGAGATACATCAAATTTTCCTGTAATGAGGCACAAGAAAGATCCTTCCTTGTCCTCAATGAGGCACTCCAGTGCTATAGCATTGTACAGGACCTTTCCCAAAAGATCCTGGAATTTTTTTAAAATCATTTATTTAATATCAGTTTACAATATTTTCAGAATTTTTCTAAGTATTCTCTCCTTTCTTCTCTGCACCATTGCCAACCCTTTACCCAATCACTGAAGGCGGCCCAAAAGTCAAGGGAATCTCCTTCAGCACAGTCATCAAAGCTGCCTTTACCACTTTCAGCATTCCATGCGTAGTTCCTTTCAGTGTTGTCTTAATCCTTGGCAACAAAAAGAAGTCCACTGGT
Source organism: Schistocerca piceifrons (assembly GCF_021461385.2). Taxonomy (NCBI): domain Eukaryota; kingdom Metazoa; phylum Arthropoda; class Insecta; order Orthoptera; family Acrididae; genus Schistocerca; species Schistocerca piceifrons. The sequence continues at coordinate 328,679,320 of NC_060138.1, read as the reverse complement.
GCCAAAATAGGGCTGTACAGTGTCTGGTGTAGCATTGCCACACACATTTTGGCCAGCATCTTGGAGATGATGAACACAGTGTAACTTGACACATTGTTATGATGTGTGATCCAACTGTCACGAATTTTTTATTGGTCATGTTGAACCCTGTTGCACCACTGTTTGAGCACTTCACAATAAAACTCCTTGTTGACTGTTTGTCCTTATGGAATGAATTCACTGTGAACCACATCTTTTGTGTCAAAAAATGATGAGCATTCCCTTGATTCGTAATTTGCTCATCCTTGCTGCACTCTCATATGTGAAACCTGATCAATCTTTGCATTTGCATAGCAGCACTCCAGGGGGTTGGTACACCACAAATAAATAACAAAGTAGTCTTTTAAAATCTTTATGCTGAAACTCCAGAAATTGCAAAGTTTCTTGTGGATGACATCATTTTTAAGTACAAAGTACCCTGTGTGATGGTCTCTTATCACTCTTATTATGGAAAAGTTTTCCAAACAAGACTAGTGTATGAAACAGACTACTTTCTTACACTGTGTAGGTGAAATCCAGCTGCACATATTCAGCCTGTTAGCCCTACTGTCCTTAGCTTTTATGTGTTTGTTTGTGCACTGCACTCTCATTTGTGAAACCCGATCAAACTTTGCATTTACACAACAACACTCTAGGAGTGTTGGGTGAAATAACAAGCTAGTCTATTAAAATCTTAATATATTGTTGAGAGCTACATCCTACAATTTGGTTGGTGTACATAGTAACAATAGTTATTCATAGCTACAAGTGACATTCATCAGAGTTCACAGAGCTTCTTGGACCAACAACTAATTCTGGTTACCAAGACACTTCTCCCTTTACCGAAATAACTACTCGCATATAAAATTACAATTACACTGCCAATCTTTAATGCGGGATTTAAAAACTAAACACCAAGATTTTTTTCTTTATCTACTGCAATGAGTCACCTAAAATTGTGTAACCCTGCTGTTGCAATCCAAGATCAGCAGTGATCTATTAAGAACACTCAGATAGTATACAGCTAGCTAATTCACACTGTTCAATGATGCTGTATTATGTGACAAGTTTTGTTCATTACACTACTATCTGAGGCAGTAAATATCGTGACCGACAAAATATACTTTAACAACACTAATGAAAAGCACTGCCTGGGAAACTGTATGTTGTCAGACTTTCTCAACATAACACTAACAAAGACAATGTTTATTGCACAACTGAGATGGAACTGCCGTTTGACACAGATACTGCCTCAGCTGACAACTGTCAAGTTATTTCTTATAAAATGGTCTGTAATGCCTATTTATAACTTTTTGGACTCCTGTGATGCAGAACAAGCCTCTTGATTAATATTTTCCCATTTAATAATATAGTATCCTACATTGGTTCCTGTAGTGGAGACCCTTTCTGAGTACTACTTGAATTAATTTTCCATTCATGGTGATTCTCAGTGGACTACTTTTCTTTTTCTGGGTTTCATGGCCTTGGATAGATCCACTTGCTTGTTGCTAAGGGGTGTCCGCACCGCAAACTTGAGTTCTTGTCCTTCATTTTCTTACACGAGCTCTCCAAAAACTTTCCAACACTGCGATCTAAACCTCCATTGCGATGACTCGCCATTCTTGGTTGGTCAGCTGATACACCAAAAGACAAAGGATGCATTTGGTTGTTGTGTGCTACAGCAAACTATGATGCCAGCAATCAATCAAAATTGAAATATCTCACAATACATAGCTCAGATCACTAGGCAGCCAGCACCAATTGATCCTAAATAAAAGAGAGCACCCACACGTTATGCTCTAACCTTCTTTCTTGTCTTAATCAACTATTGTGGTTCCAGAACATACAAACTAAGAAATGAGTGAGATCAGTGCCATTATATATCACTGCCACATCTCAAGAGAACCATTAACAAGACCTAGATCCAGGATGCTGTAGTCAGCTCCAATGAGAACTACTGAAACAGTGACCAGAGGGAACAATGCCATGCACTTTTGTCTATTCTGAAACATTCAGTGTTTGTGTAAATACCAGTTATCTGGACATTCGGTGTTTGTACAAACAGTGTCACTCTCCATCCAGTTAGTCACTTCTGTTCTGGCTGTACACTGGTGCTTGTGATAAACATGCTTTTAGTGCTGTGCCACTGGTTGGTAGCAGAATTATTGCTTAACATTTGTTAATTAAAAATCTTACAATGGCAAAAAATCAAAATGTAAACAATTATCTGCCAAAGCAATTAAACATTAGTTTACAATGAATGGCTTGTTTCCCACCTTTGAAAGAACGTCCCTTCACTGGTTACAGTCAGCCAATAATTAATCATTCATAACCACTCACAAAATTTTATATGCAGCAGATACTCTAATGATCTGCAAAATAAATGACATTAAGTTCTAGCCAAAATAAATGGTTATATAACATGTAAGCCAACTAAGCATTCCATATAGCCAGATAATTGGAATAATTCATATCTCAAAAACATTATCCAGGCACAGAATTTTAAGGAAAGACAGCCAATTAATCCTTCATAAAAGGTTAACATTGGAAGAACAACATGGCTGTAAACAACGCACTCCTAGCTCAGAATTTAATGATTAATTAGCAAAGAGAAGGAAATGAAAATAACGTTACATAAAATAACTAGCATGTGAGCTGCACTTGACTTTGAAACCCCCAAAACATCATCATACCGGGTGATCAAAAAGTCAGTATAAATTTGAAAAACTTAATAAACCACAGAATAATGTAGATAGAGAGATAAAATTTGACACACATGCTTGGAATGACATGGGGTTTTATTAGGGGGGAGGGGGGGGAGGGAGTTCACAAAATGTCTGACAGATGGTGCTGGTCAGCAAAGCTGCTACTGTGACGGGTGAGAGGTACACCAATATGTTACAGAATCACATCATCCCCAGCCGGAATGTACGATGTTTATGCAGGATGGCTCTCCACCCCATATTGCTAGACGCGCCAAAGATCTCTTGCATGTGTCGTTTGGTGATGATCGTGTGCTCAGCCGCCACTTTCGTCATGCTTGGCCTCCCAGGTCCTCAGACCTCAAACCGTGTGACTGTTGGCTTTGGGGTTACCTGAAGGCGCAAGTGTATCGTGATCGACCGACATCTCTAGGGATGCGGAAAGACAACATCCGATGCCAATGCCTCACCATAACTTCGGACATGCTTCACAGTGCTGTTCAGAACATTATTCCTCGACTACAGCTATTCTTGAGGAATGAGGGTGGACATATTGAGCATTTCCCGGAAAGAACATCATCTTTGCTTTGTCTTACTTTGTTATGCTAATTATTGCCATTCTGATCAGATGAGCCGCCATCTGTCGGACTTTTTTGAACTTTTGTATTTTTTTGGTACTAATAAAACCCCATGTCATTCCAAGCATGTGTGTCAATTTGTACCTCTCTATCTACATTATTCCATGATTTATTCAGTTTTCAAATTTATACTGACTTTTTGATCACCCGGTATATTGTATAACCTGTCACATAAATTTAATAGTAACAACAAGCACTGTTTTAAATTAGATTAAAGACTAATATAAGACTTCCTGGCCATCCTGTGGTTCAGAATTTTTAGGTAAATTTAATACAGGAGGTCGTTTCTGATAAATGGACCATGTACCTTTCATACACCATACGTACAACAGTAACAAGTTCCATCATCACTGACCCAACTACCTATTTAGTTCAATCCATGATGGCTATAACCAAGTGAGAATGACACCAGCCATGATCTGATTTAGTTCACTTGCCCAGGCCAAAACACTAGGAGCGTAGAAATGAACCCTTGGAACACACTGGCAATTACAAATCCACAAGTCATGAGAGGTTGACCCACTTGAAATGTAGCTTACATTTACTGAGTCTACAGTAGATAACAGTGAGAATATATCACTTGCATTCTATGTTTTTTTCAAATTGAGTGGACCTATCAAAAATATATTCCCCCCCACACTTCCCTGGAAATTAAAGCTTTTATTGAGAAGTTTGGTTTGGAACATACAAAGCACCAGCTACTAATTTGAATTCCAGGGTAGATGAAAACCAACTCCTCACTGCAAGTACTGTTGTAAGCAGTCAAGATGACTGCAGCCCCCCCCCCCCCCTTTCATATACAGTACATTAGTTGCCATACTGCCACCTCTGCCCAGTCAGTTTGTTATCACAACAGGTTTTTTTTCTGTTCATAGGCTCACAACTGATGCTACATGCAGCCACTATAGCCTCACTCTTCAGCTTTGACATGCAGCACTGTATGGAGCAAAAGATAACACAGCTTGAGTGAATGACAATGTGTCATAAAGTGGCACACAATCTCCTCCCTTCATCACCTCCACATACTCCCCACCCCCACCCACCACCTACCAATACTTGAGCCACCCCTCTAGCTGCTAGCCAATGTAAATCAGAGAACAAAATATTACTGAAGTCTATTACCACTTTCTGGCTTTATCTGAGAAACATGAACTCTAAAACTATGACTTTGCTCCAGATCAAAGAGTAACATTGCAGCTGTGGTTAAGAGAACTAGTATTTCCCATGGGCCACAAAAATAAGGTAAAAATTTTGTAGTAATCCTGTTAACACATTTACATGTAGCTCCAAAATCTTTCACCACAAGTTTATTCCCCGCATTGTAAGAGTTTGGCTGTCATCCTTTGTTGTATTGCTGCATCTCACAAATATGAGCTGCTTTAATGCTATTTTCTGGTAACAGGTCACACTTCTAAATTTAAACACCTGGTGACTTTCATGCCTGGTCATGTTAAAGGCCAAAATTAACCATGGGAGCAAGTGGTTCCAAGAATGTTGATGTTTATTACGACATGCCATTAAAGCAGTGTGTAGTTATTTTATCTCTCAGCATAGAATGGGTTAGGATAATATGGGGGTTTAGTACTATTATGTATACCCATCTCAAGACATAAGATCTCAAACTCATGAGAGGTAAAGAGTGTAGCATTATCTGTGATCAACACTGTCACAAATGTAGTTTGTAACATTTGAGTTACGGACATAGAGGTTGGGACTTTTGTAGGATAAAATGAAGTGAAACATGATAATGCGTCAGTATAAACTAAAAATAAGTTATCATTTTGGATCTTGGAAGCAGTCCTGTCAAAGACATTTTCTAGTGGATTAAATGTCAGCAACCCGATTTTCGAATTCTGTGCAAGTTTCCTCTAGGCACAATATTTACAAGTTGCAATCTGTAATTATCATCTGTGTCCATATTTTGGCATATTGTATTTCTAGTTTTAAAGACACCTAACTGTCTCACCTCTGGTGACTTACGAAAGTAGGTGAAAATATATAATACTAACTTTTGAGGAACCACAATTTTAGTTTTTTTTTTTTATCTTATTGAGCATTATAGTATAAAATGCCATTTTTGAGAAAGTAGGGCTTCACTACTTCATCTTTCCTTAATGGCACAAATATCTTGATATTCTCTAATTCCTTTAAATAACTGGCATGAAACAGTAAGTATCAGATTGATAGCTTGTGGGTACTACTTTATGCTACTATTTCTTGCTCAAACATCCAACTAAGAGTATCTATCATGATATTATCATTCCCTTGACTCTTAACTGCCCTTTCAATAATGCATCCTGTCTGTTGGAGTTGAACCAACACCCAACTCAGAGCTTGATTATCAATTTCTAGATGGAAATTAGTATGCTTTTTCCAGACCAAGTAGCACCACCAAAACTTCAAGTTTATAAACCAAATAGTTTTTTTTCTAGTTCATTCAGGCCTCTTGTAAGCTATAGTGTGTCTCCCCTCCTCATTTTGTTGTAGTGAAACTGCTCTGATTTCCAACAATAAAGCATAAATTTGAAGTTTAAATTGTTTATTAAACTCTGGCAAAGCTAGGAGTGGAGCTGAATGTAATGCTTGCTTCAAAGCTGTGAAAGTTGTACTCTGTGATTCATCCAACTCCAACTTTTGAACTTTCTTGTGCAATTCATTTAATGGTGTCACCTTTAGGGCATATCCAGGAATAAATTTTCTAAAGAAGTTTGCTGTTCCAATAATCCAGGCAATTCCTGTACTACTTTTGGGAGGTGGAAAGTCCAGGACAGATTGTAACTGTTCCAGATCTATAGTTACTATAGATGGCTAAATCATCTAAATAATTTTAGATATAAGAAACATTAATATCAGAAAATATTTGGTTCATCAATTGAGAGAGTTCAGTAGCTCTGGTTGATAACCAGAATGGGACTCTATTAAACTCATAAATATGCCAATTAGTGGTAAGGGCTGTAAGGGACTTAGATTGCTCTGCTAATGGTATTTGATTATATGCTTGGTTAAGAATCATGGTAAAAAAAACTTGAGCTCTCTTAAATCATCCAAAACTGCAATGTAAACCAAGTAAGGGAACCGATTTCATGGGAACTTTTTATTTAACTGTCTGTAATTGACCATAGGTCTACTCTCACCATTAGGCTGGGGCACTAAAAATATGGAAGAATGATTTATCTCTTTATCCAACATTAATCATTTAGCTGTTTTAATATTTTCATTTGTGGTATCAACAGTGTATTTGGAGGTTTATGTACAAAAATATTATCAGTAACCTCAATGTGATATTCTACTAAGGAGTTTGCCACTAACTTGGTACTTAAAACATCTTGAAATTCCTGGCAGATAGCTTTAATTTACTCCTTAACCTTACTATCAAGATGGCCAAAGGGATTGATTTGCGTTTACGTAGACTATTTACCTAGCCAAATGGCTGCTTGTGTTGACTGTCCATAATTTTGCCCTGTCCTTCATTATGCTGGCAAATGAAGATATTAGTATCCAGTTTAAATTTGAAATAGTAGTTATTACCTGCTGAATCAGCATGTTATCTTGAACGGAAAGTCATCATCAGCTGTAGAAGTAACTTCAGGTGTGCACCAGGGAAGTCTATTGGAACCTTTGCTGTACATGTTGTATATTAATGACTTTGCAAACAATATTGATAGTAAAATCAGGCTTTTTGCAGATGATGCAGTTATCTGTGATGAAGTACTGTCTGAAAGAAGCTGCATAAATATTCAGTCAGATCTCAATAAGATTTCAAAGTGGTATGAAGATTGGTAACTTGCTTTGCACTCATGTGACCAGTTCTAGAATATTGCACAAGTGTGTGGGATCTGTAGCAGATAGGACTAATAGGGGATATTGAACATTTACAGGGAAGGGCAGCATGAATAGCCACAAGTTTGTCTAATTCTTGGGAGAGAGTCACAGAGACACTGAAAAAACTGAACTTGAAGACTCTTGAAAATAAACTATCCTGAGAAAGTCTATTAGCAGAGTTACAGGAACTGGATTTAAATGATGGCTGTAGGAATGTACTACAATCCTCTATGTATTGCTCACATAGGGATCATGAGGATAAGATTAGAATAATTACTGCATGCACAGAGGCATTCAGTCAGTCATTCTTCCTACATTCTATACATGAATGGAGTGGGAAGGTACAGAGGGATGTAGCCTCTGCCATTCATTTCACACTGGTTTGCTGAGTGTAGATGTAGATGAAATAAGCCCCATTTTAGTAATGAAGTTGGATCCTAATATACAGTGTATGACTAGAACTGATATTGTTCTCATTTTATCTATCTAAGTACAGGGGCCCACCCTAATCTTTATGAGAGCCTGTAACTTCAATACTCATACTACTGGTGGTATTGTGTCTTGCGCATTTTGTAAGGGCAACTGTTTATAGTGAATTTTATGTTCTCTAAACAATTGTTCATCTAAGGCAACCAAGGAACTTCCAGAGTCTCATAAAGCACATACTGGCTCTTCATATATAGCACAACATACAAATGGCAGCCTTCCTTGGTTTCTACAACTAATTCCCTTAATCACATTTAGTAGGGTGACCCTCTCTTTTCTGTTTTCAATGGGTCCCTTCCACACTGACAGTCTTTCTTATGCTGCATTTAATGTCTGCAGTCACTTTCAAAATGACCTTCTTTCCCACAATGCCAACAATGCGAGGTATGATCCTATCTGTCCTTGAACTTCTAACGTTTTTTGGACGACCGGAGACCGGAGGCTCTCATGTGTCTCAAATCAGTTAACTTGCACGTTGTGTGTAGCCGATCCTCTTCTCCGGGTAATCAGCTACGTCGATCTCCCAAAAACTTCTTCTTTGAAGACTATAGCTGGTTAAAGGAATTTATTAAACTACTTCTCCATTCTTGAAATAATTTGGGTACTCATAGAATACTTTTCAGTTCAGTCACTTTCTATTTTCAACTTTCATAGACAACAACTTCTGCAAGCTAACTTATTCCTTAAACATTAGACTCATTTACACATATTCAAATAGCATACATGTGTCTTGATTTGTTCATAGCCAAGACATGAAGTAATTCAAAAGTCTCTAGTCTCAAGTGAGTCCAATACATGAATGAACATAGAAACCTATATTCAATTGTTCATTAGTCTTTTATCAATCAACACAGACAGTAAAGAGCTCAGAATACTACATAAACTTTCCATGTTCTTCTCGACCTGTACAGGGAAACTCTGTGGACCATACAAGAGGTACTTATCTGATGCTATTCGGCTGCCGAGTCCGTCTTTTTCTTGTAACTGTTTTTAAACCTGCTCATACAAATAGGCGACACGCAGTGGGGTGTATTCATTTCTCCCACTCACCTCTAAAATATGGGGTGTTCAAAATGGTGGAAGGCATAGTGGTTCTAGAAATTACTCCGAAATACTCAAAGTACTACATATTCCCTCCCTTAAATCGAACACTCGATATTTTATATAATCATTATGTAAATTTATATCATATACTGTTCTAACAGTAAATTTTGTGACTTTTGTCATGATACTGCCCTTTCCCCTCTAGAAACAGTACTTTTACCTCACATATGGGTTGATCCTATGAGTACCCTTTCTCCTTCCGTTTTGGTTGGTATGCCCCATTTTTAATTTCTATTTTCCTGTGGTACAGGTCAGTCCTCTTCCTGGTGCCCCTGTCCGCCCAGTATAGGTCAGGCTTTCTTAGGTCTGCCTATATGCCCTTTTCATCCAATACATGCTGGGTGCCCCAATCCCCTTATCCTTCTTGAGTAGGCCTCATGGTTCAGTCCAAGTAACTAGGCGATGTATTTCCTATATATACATGTTAATAAATATCTACATGATAGTTTTTCCTAGTAACTAGGCAATGTAGAACCATCACAATAATCAACCATAAGTGCATATTTCTCTATGTGCACATTCTCTCCCCCTACAACACCTCACAGTTGTCATATACTTTTAATCTTTACTTTCATTGTTTGCATCTTCGTGTTATGGTGTGTGTATGTGGAAGTGTGTTTGTGTAGCCTGATTCTTTGGTCTACTTATATGAAATAAGTTGAAAGTTATTGGAAACCATGGAAAATGAGGACTTCAGTGTTAGAAGTATATGCATATGGAAAGAGGGAAAGATAGACCGGTACTCAGATGAGAAGTGAGAGAGGAAAAAGGAGAAATGGTTGCTAAGATCAAAGAAGAGAAAGAAGATAGCCCCAAAGACAGGAAACCCATCTCATCCCCTTTCCCCAGGGTCCCTACTTTGCCGGTACTTGATTGAGAAGTCGGAAGACATATGACGTTAAACGTCTCCTACAGAATGGACATTCTCACCTTCAGCTTTGAAGTCCCCGAAGAAAAATCTCAGCAACCCCTACGGAATGGCAAATGGTGAAGAACCAGTCACACTTGTCTGCGAGGGTTGTCTGAAAGGTTTGGCGTGTATTTAGTGTTAGTCACGCTTGTACTTACACTACCCACCCCTTCCAAAACTAATGCAAACCCTCCCATCTACTTGGTATCTCATAAAAGGTATAAAATGTTCTATAAAAATAGAAAATTATACACTATAATAACATAGTTGTTTAGTCATTCAGTTTATACTATAGTTTTATACACACATAAAATCCTCTATTCATTTTATGTCGTCTTGACATCACTCACTTTAAATAGTGCCATCATATTATACCTTTCACTCAAATAATATTTTATTCATTTCATTTCATGTGTAGAGATCACTGTTCCTCTGTGATTCTCTTAAGTTTTCTACTTTACCATCATATCCAGTTTTCTATGTACTAAAATTATAGGATAGTTTAAGAATTCAAGGATAGATTACAGGATAGTTTAAGATTTAAAGGGAATTCTGTGCCAGAAAAAACTGCACAGAAGAAACACCAAAAACAACTAGGGATCCAACAGTCGTCACTCCGCTCGTTAACACAGAACGTTAACGTCCCTGGGAGACAGATGTGACCCCATCTGGATCCCATGGATCTGATCTTAACCTTGCTTGAACCAGTGCAAACCATTACTACTCATTAAATTTTGTGTGAAGGTTTCCCTACAACAAAACAACCACCACTTTACTAGGAAACACAACATTAGGTAAGGTTATTCTGTTTTCTGCTTTGTCATGGACAGATTTGAATTCTTTGCACAAGTCATCCACAACCTTGCTAGCATCATTAAGTTCGGAAAAAGCGACCATCAAAATGTTTCCGGAGATTATACTCTCAGTAACTTTCGATCTTTAATTAGTTCAAATGGTTCCGCCAAACTACTTACATTTATAATGTCCAAGTTGGCTAGTTTCTCTTTAACATCCCTTTCCATGGTATCAACTCGAGTGTTGATGCCTGCAATTTGTGATTGGACAAAAGGAATTAGCTTATCCTGTTTTTCAACACTCTCCTTCAGGATGTGCAACTTCTGATTTAAAACATCGAATGTAACATTGCATATGCTTTGAAAAGATCCTAATTTTTTGACAAGTTTGGTTTCTACATTATTAAATTTATCTTCAATGTCAAATTGTAATTTCTTTGCAAAATCCTGAAATTGGTTACTCTGTGTCTAACTAAAGTCAGTGAACAGCTGATTGATGCGACTACTTAAAGAGCTAGTTAATTCACCTTTCAAATCTGTCTTAAAATTTTCCCCTTTAGTGGTTAAAATATCAAATTCAGTCTTCAAATTTCTCATACCTTCATGTAACTGGCTAAATTCCTTATTTTGTTCATCTACTTTTGCACTTAACAATCCTAAAGTCTTATTCTGAACGTCCAATTTATTATTTACTTGCGTATTCACTGTGTCTATTTCTCTACTTAAATTAGCACTCTGTGCATCTAGCTTTTCACTTAAAGTTACACTTTTTGCTTCTAGTTTTTCACTTAAATTCGCACTCAGTTCATCTCTCAAGGAAGCATTTTGAGCATTTAAATATTTACTTAGAGTAGTAAATTGAGCATTTGACTCTGTTCTTACTGAGTCTAACTTTAGACTTAGTTCTTTGATTAAATTTTCTACTTCAGCCCTGTCTGGCGTTTCCTTACTCACTACAATAGCCATGACTGATTCTGCTAGTTGCTGTTCTTGATGCATAACTTTATTGATTTTAGACCTAGTAATCATCTAAAAGAAAATTAACCACTGAGTACAATAACTACACTAACAGTTTATCATTCAACAGTTCCCTCAACTTTACCAAACAATTATAGTTTTTTGCTCACTCAGTGTAGAGTTCTAGCTGCGTTGGTGTAACGGATGTGTAATCAGCGCCAGTGGACAGCACTGGCGCCGGCGTCGTCGAATGTTGGTTTTCTGCATCGTTGTCGACAAGTGGATGTGAAGTCAGCACCGGTGAGCAGCAGCTGGTGCAATTGGTGTCAGTGGCTGGTTACTGCATCAGTGTTGGCATGATGTATGTGTGTGAAGATGGCTCACTCTCCACACCCAATCTTCTTAGTCGAAAGGTTGAGGTCTTATCTCTGGTTTTTTTGCCGCTGTTACTTTCTCATGTCTTTTACTGTGATGCACTTGCAACTTTCTTCCATTGGTTTATTGGACTCAATACAATTACTGGAAACAGTTCTCATATCTTGTTAGGCCTTGTTGCTATGGCAACACCTAATATCTTCTTCCCGTTTCATCTTGAAATTCCCATTTTCCTTGGGTCCTGTCACTTGGGTCACCACGTTCTAACATTTTTAGCGACAGAAAATAATATCTTCTTATTTCTGTAATCTACTGATCACATTTATGAACTTTAGTGTCAATGTACTCATTGATTAATGATGTACTAGAACTGCTATGCGGAACAAAATTCTCTTCTTAGACATATAAATATCTTCGTCATGTCACTTGTATCTCGAGCATTAGAAATAATTAAGCACATTGAGACATGAGAATTGGTTTAAAACCATATGAAAATATGAACATGTGTCTTGACTTCTCCAAGTCCAAGACATGAAGTAAGTTAAAAGTCTCTCATCTCAGGTGAGTCCAATACATGAATGAACATAGAAATCTATATTCAATTGTTCATTAGTATTTTTACAATCAACACAGACACTAAAAAGCAAAGAACACTACATAAACTTTCCTTGTTCTTCTCGACCCATACACAGAAACTCTGTGGACCATACACCAGGTACCTGTCTGCCGCTGTTCGGCCGCCGGGTCCATCTATTTCTCGAAACTGTTTTTAGACTCACACATACAAATAGGCCATGTGCAGTAGGGCATATTCGTTTCTCCCACTCACCTCTAAAATATCGGGTGTTCGAAATGGTGGAAACTTCAAATATTGTTCTAACATCTTGTGTTAACAATTTGGAACCATGTGGTCTGTATACTCACTTGCAAAACATCTAATTTGGTTCTGATGACCAATCTGCTCCCATACTCACCTCGTCTCTCATCCACATATGTTATCCCTTACACATGATGTGCTAAACTATTCAATTCTTCAAACGTCTCTAGTTTTTTAGAAGCCTGTCCTGTATCTATCTTCTGGTCCTAGCCCATTGAGTATGTGTTGTAAAATTTCTCCCTCAATAAACAATAGGCACAATTTCCATGCATCCTTTCTTATTCTGTCGACATAAGTAGCAACTGTTTCCTCCCTACTCTGCTGACAGACATACAGAGAATTTGTTAATGTCTGTAATGCTCTGGGTGGCATCATAATCGTGAAAATCATGTATTGCAACTCACTGATCCCATGTTCTTGCTGAAGTTTCTAAAACCTAATTTGATAAATACCCTTTGATTTTAATGATCAAGATTCATAATATGTCATAGTCAGTCATTACCATTATGTGTGTTTAGTCTTGCAGGTGAATTAATACATTCAGTAGCATAACCACCTCATTGACAGAATCACATGACATAGTTGTACATTCTCTTAGGTACCCTTGCAAGAGACGAGATAATTTGACAAATTTCCCCCTATCAAAAGGTACACTGCTCAATGCTTATGGTTTGGTACCATCACTCATTTTTAAGTGTGAAGGGAAACCTCACCTAACCACTAAGTTCTGATATTTGTGACTGCAGTTCATAACTGTCACCAACAGCTAGGCCTGCCAACCTTCTAACCTTTTCACATTGTGATCTAAAAAAGTTTGCAACCTTCTAACCTTACCACTAATGGAATTTGAATCAAGAACCAACTCTCAGTCATTCACATTTCACTAAGTGCAGCATGAACAACAGCAACAGCCAAACTTACCTCTTTATCTCTTTGTAAGTTAATGTCAAGAGGTTTACCAGTATTCTGATGTCATTTTTATATCAGATCAACAATATTCCGTCATGATTCACTGCCCTTTCTGTAAAATTGATATAGGGAGTTCATCATCCCACAGATAAGCAAGATCTTACACAATATGACTATCCATTCTGAAACAATATTTACAGGAACAATATTTCGTACTTCTGCCTGTCATTCTTCAATAACCTCCTGATCTGCTACCAATGAAGTGTAAAAGATTGAGTTTTGGTTATGATGTGTTTCACCTCATGCATGATCTCTCACTTGGTTAATATGCGTGCCAACTTTTACCTTACAAATATCTTGTGGTCATCATTCTTGAAGTTATTTGCTGTAGTGGACTTCCTATGCAGTGAATCTAGGCATGACGTGTGACTTCTTCACATTTTGCAATGGACAGGCGCTGAAAGAGAGCTCCAATCTATGTTGTTGTTGTTGTGGTCTTCAGTCCTGAGACTGGTTTCATGCAGCTCTCCATGCTACCCTATCCTGTGCAAGCTTTTTCATCTCCCAGTACTTACTGCAACCTACATCCTTCTGAATCTGCTTAGTGTATTCATCTCTTGGTCTCCCTCTATGATTTTTACCCTCCACACTGCCCTCCAATACTAAATTGGTGATCCCTTGATGCCTCAGAACATGTCCTACCAACTGATCTTCTTGTCAAGTTGTGCCACAAACTCCTCTTCTCCCCAATCCTATTCAGTACCTCCTCATTAGTTATGTGATCTACCCATTTAATCTTCAGCAGTCTTCTGTAGCACCACATTTCGAAAGCTTCTAGTCTCTTCTCGTCCAAACTATCCATCATCCACGTTTCACTTCCATACATGGCTACACTCCAAACAAATACTTTCAGAAACGACTCCCTGACACTTAAATCTATACTCGATGTTGACAAATTCCTCTTCCTCAGAAACACTTTCCTTTCCATTGCCAGTCTACATTTGATATCCTCTCTACTTCGACCATCATCAGTTATTTTGCTTCCCAAATAGCAAAACTCATTTACTACTTTAAGTGTCTCATTTCCTAATCTAATTACCTCAGCATCCCCTGACTTAATTCGACCACATTCCATTATCCTCGTTTTGCTTTTGTTGATTTTCATCTTATGTCCTCCTTTCAAGACACTGTCCATTCCGTTCAACTGCTCTTCCAAGTCCTTTGCTGTCTCTGCTAGAATTACAATGTCATCGGTGAACCTCAAAGTTTTTATTTCTTCTCTGTGGATTTTAATACCTACTCAGAATTTTTCTTTTGTTTCCTTTACTGCTTTCTCAATATACAGATTGAATAACATCGGGAAGAGGTTACAACCCTGTCTCACTCCCTTCCCAACCACTGCTTCCCTTTCATGCCCCTCGACTCTTATAACTGCCATCTGGTTTCTGTACAAATTGTAAATAGCCTTTCGCTCCCTGTATTTTACACCTGCCACCTTTAGAATTTGAAAGAGAGTATTCCAGTCAACATTGTCAAAAGCTTTCTCTAAGTCTACATATGCTAAAAACGTAGGTTTGCCTTTCCTTAATCTTTCTTCTAAGATAAGTCGTAAGGTCAGTATTGCCTCACGTGTTCCAATATTTCTACGGAATCCAAACTGATCTTCCCCGAGGTCGGCTTCTACCAGTTTTTCCATTCGTCTGTAAAGAATTCGTGTTAGTATTTTGCATCTGTGACTTATTAAACTGATAGTTTGGTAATTTTCACATCTGTCAATGCCTGCTTTCTTTGGGATTGGAATTATTATATTCTTCTTGAAGTCTGAGGGTATTTCGCCTGTCTCATACATCTTTCTCACCAGATGGTAGAGTTTCATCAAGACTGGCTCTCCCAAGGCCGTCAGTAGTTCTAATGGAATGTTGTCTACTCCCGGGGCCTTGTTTCGACTCAGGTCTTTCAGTGCTCTGTCAAACTCTTCATGCAGTATCGTATCTCCCATTTCATCTTCATCTACATCTTCTTCCATTTCCATAATATTGTCCTCAAGTACATCGCCCTTGTATAGACCCTCTATATATTCCATCCACCTTTCTGCTTTCCCTTCTTTGTTTAGAACTGGGTTTCCATCTGCGCTCTTGATATTCATACAAGTGGTTCTCTTTTCTCCAAAGGTATCTTTAATTTTCCTGTAGGCAGTATCTATCTTACCCCTAGTGAGATAAGCCTCTACATCCTTACATTTGTCCTCTAGCCATGCCTGCGTAGCCATTTTGCACTTCCTGTCGATCTCATTTTTGAGACATTTGTATTCCTTTTTGCCTGCTTCATTTACTGCATTTTTATATTTTCTCCTTTCATCAATTAAATTCAATATTTCTTCTGTTATCCAAGGGTTTCTACTAGCCCTCGTCTTTTTACCTCCTTGATCCTCTGCTGCCTTCACTACTTCATCCCTCAGAGCTACCCATTCTTCTTCTAATGTACTTCTTTCCCCCATTCCTGTCAATTGTTCCCTTATGCTCTCCCTGAAACTCTGTACAACCTCTGGTTTAGTCAGTTTATCCAGGTCCCATCTCCTTAAATTCCCACCTTTTTGCAGTTTCTTCAGTTTTAATCTACAGTTCATAACCAATAGATTGTGGTCAGAGTCCACATCTGCCCATGAAAATGTCTTACAATTTAAAACCTGGTTCCTAAATCTCTGTCTTACCATTACATAATCTATCTGAAGCCTATCAGTATCTCCAGGATTCTTCCATGTATACAACCTTTTTTCATGATTCTTGAACCAAGTGTTAGCTATGATTAAGTTATGCTCTGTGCAAAACTCTACCAGGCGGCTTCCTCTTTCATTTCTTAGCCCCAATCCATATTCACCTACTATGTTTCCTTCTCTCCCTTTGCCTACTCTCAAATTCCAATCACCCATGACTATTAAATTTTCATCTCCCTTCACTACCTGAATAATTTCTCCAATCTATACAAGCTACTAAAATGACATAAGCAGTTTTGCAAGTACCCTTCTTTATTATAATTGCAGTGTTTCCTGTGTACAATTTCATTAAAGTTTAGGGTGATGCAGATATCTCAAAACTTGTTGCTCATAGTAGATTGTAACATGTACTGCTGTATTCTTTAACAGTAGAGAATGACTATACTTATGTATAATCTTCAACTGTTCTGGTGATGACATTATCACTCATGACACCACCAAGCCATCATGTCAAAGCCTAAGCAGGCATCCACAGCAGGTAGAGCCGTGCACTTGCTGTTGTGGCTTCTCAGTGTTCTAAGCTGTGATGTATTTTGCATCCATCTGCACACGCAGCAAACAGTGAGATGTTCCACAATTAACAACTATGTAAACAATGTTTCTGGTTTCCCCAAACATCTTTTGTCAGCCTAAATGGTTAGAAGGAGAATATGTTATTCCACAGAATCAATATGGTACACCACAGATGCCACTGAGATAAAAGATGTAATGTAATCCAACTTTCTTGACTAATTGCAAACATCTTATAACGTTAAAAACTGTTCATCAAATAATAAATTTAAATCTTCACTCAGTTATTTTCATCAGCTGCACTTAATGCCCCTTAAGACCAATCCCTTTATTATATCCCCAAACAATGTTAACATGTATAAACATAATGCTTTTCTTTCAGTTCTTGTAGTTAATGAATATTAGAATTGAATTGAATTGAATTTTATTTGATCCTGTAAGATTACATTGTGTACAGTAAATGTATGTGTAATATAGGACATGCCAAAGTATTAACATTCATTATCACTTATTTCCTGTGACAAAATTGACAGTTATCACCCACTCTGTCTCTGCGTATTTATCTGTACATATTAACAAAATCACCATTTCTTTTCTTTGCAATATAAGCCCTGCCTTATCATTTCTTGCATACACATTCTTTTTTCATAATTCATAAGAGCTAAGCTCTCTCCTTTGGATTTTCACTCTGGAAAAAAATCCATAACATATTCCAGCATGCTTAGTAAAAGATAGTGTATGTCTTTAATAGCCTTGTTCCATACATAAAATACTTCATTCAAGATACTGATGCATGTCTATTCAACCATACTGTTGTTAATTTCATAGCTTTCCCATTTCACATTTTATTGTTCTATTAGTGTAGGATTTCTGTTTGCATTGTTATCCAATTATTTTATATGTACATTGTTCCATTTTTGTAGATAAAAACATGAGAGATATTTGTTCTCTTTGATCAAGCTATATCATTATTTCAGTACTCTTATTCAAAGGTAACAGTATTTACTTCGCTTTCAACTCCTTGATAACAACAGCATAATTTTCTCAAATTGATTGAGACAGAAAACATTTAGCTTCATCTTTACCATAAAGACTTAGATGCTGACATTTTAATCTACACCAATGTCTAAAATTTCAAATCTCAGATCTGTGGTGAGTCAGACATGTGCAGATATGCAAAAGAAAAGAATCATCAATGCCCCAGCAAGTCTATTAGCCTTTAACTATTTTGGAACACACTTCAACAGTGTGACTAACAGTCACTGTACAGCTTCCTGCCTCTGTAATAGGTCTATCCTCCTCCTCTCTAATAACTGCATGAAATTGGGAACACCCCATTTCCAACCCCTTTTTCTACCTTTTCGCCCATGCTTCTAATAATGCCATAACTTACACATATTCTGTGAACCTAATAATAAGTTTTCTCTCATGTTATTTCTCGTACATTGATTTTACCACTTCTTACTGATAATATTCCTCCACATTTCTCCAAGTAGTCTTCACCTTTCAAAAAGTACTTGTTGTCAGTGACTGTGCCAGAGATCTACCCACTGCTATTAGATAATCAGTTTTATCTTAATCCTTTATCATCAAAATGGTCACATTCTAACCACATAAAAAATGCAAAAATGTAGTTCCACACTGGGAACCAATGTCTCAAAGGTATTTTTTTCTCTTCATTTCCTTAAACAAATACTTGCAATATGTATTAAAAAGTAGCTTCTTGAGTACTTTTGAGAATAATTCTAAGTTTGCTCTTAGTCTCTATTTAATCTATACAGTTTTTATAAAATAAGGTGCATATACTTAATAACTCATCATTCCTTCAATTTTATTCCTCTCAACACATTATATAATTAACTATGGCCCTTTTATTCCAAACAGTGGAAAATCCAGGATGGAATCTAACAATATTATGAAAAGGATAGTTGTGACTCACCATATAGTGGAGATACTGACTCACAGATACGCGCAACAAAAAGGCTGTCACAAAATAAGCTTTTGACCAACAAGGGAGGTTTGAGGTTTGACAGAGGGGGGGGGGGGGGCGGTAGTGGAAAAGAAGAGAAGACTGGTGCATTGTGGGATAGTGGGGAATGGGGGAATGGGGAAGGAGCTAGATTGGTGAGGACAATGACTAATGGAGGTTGACATCAGGAGGGTTACAGGAACACGGGATTTATCACAGGCAGTGTTCACAACTGCGCAATACAGAAAAGCTGACGGTGGTGGGAAGGTACAATGAGAGGTAGTTGAAACCCTGCTGGAGAATGTAATTCAGTTGCTCCAGTCCTGGTAGTACTGAGTTAAGAGGGGAATGCTCCTCTGTGGCCGGACGGTTAGACTTTGGGAGATGGTGGTGACTGGAAAGATAAGGCATGGGAGATTTGTTTTTGTAGAAGGTAGGGAGGATAACTGCAGTGTGTGAAGGCCTCAGTGAGATCCTCAGTATATTTCAAGAGGGACCACTCATCACTGCAGATGCGATGGCCATGGGTCGCTAGGCTGTATGGAAGGGACTTCCTGTTACGGAACGGGTGGTAACTGTCAAAGTGGAGGTATTGCTAGTGGTTAGTAGGTTTGATATGGACAGAGGTATTGATTTAGACATCTTTGAAGTTGAGGTCAACATCTAGGAAGGTGGCTTGTTGGGTTGAGTAGGACCAGGTGAAGCAAATGCGGGAGAAACTTTTGAGGTTCTGGAGGAATGTGGATAGGGTGACCTCACTCTCGATCCAGGTCACAAAGATGTTATCACTGATTTTGAACCAGGTGAGGGGTTTAGAATTCTGGGTGTTTTGGAAGGGTTCCTCTAGATGGCCCTTGAGTACCATATTTACTCGAATCTAAGCCGCACATGAAAAATGAGACTCAAAATCAAGGAAAAAAAAATTTCCTGAGTCTAAGCCACACCTGAAATTTGAGACTGGAAATTCTAGGGCAGAGAAAAGTTTTAGGCCGCACCTCCAAACTGAAAAAAAGTTGGTCCATTGTAATATGAGACACACTTTAGGTAGAATGAATGGCGATACAGCTACAGTAGTTTGTTTTGAGTCGTAAGCTTAGCAGTTAAGCTTTACCAGGTAGCCATTGCTATGCGTCAGGCGCTCTGTCCGTATTTATATGGATACCTGTCCTTTTTTACGTTCTTCATCTGGTTTGAATTGATTGCTTATTTTTCTTCGATCTGATAAGTGCCATTCTTTTTGTTATAGGTGTTTACGTCACTCTAAGCTGAAAATGCATTATTGTGCTGTCTCATGCATTGTTTGTCACAGTCTGATAATGAGTGTTTACCGCCTGTTGCCGCTCGCGGCATGACTTGATTTTGTGCGCTCTACCACCGCTTACAATTAAAAACAAAGAGAGAGAAATCATCTCATTAGCGAAACAATGGCAAGAGACTGCTATTTGTTGTTACTTACCCTGCTGCTTTCTTTGATAATGATCAACAAGAGCTAAATAATAGACTGCGTATGATAGAATTTGTTCTTAATGAGAGTTTAGCAAAAATTTTTCTCCATTTGAAAATCTTTGCAGATGCCTCTTTAGTACATTACATTCTGCGCAGAAATTAGAGTCATCTTAGATTTAAAAATCTAGTCAATTGCCGTGCTTCATTTCTGACTGTATCGGTGGCTGTTCACATGGACAGACAGCTTGTTTGGTTGCTGTGCCCACATAAAATGCAGCTCAGTGGTTGCAGCTTAGCTTGTAGACCACATGACTGGTCTCACAGGTGGCCCTCCTTTTGATGGCATACATGCTGTTTGTGACTGGACTGGAGTAGGTGGTAGTGGGAGGATGTATGGGACAGATCTTGCTTCTAGGTCTATTACAGGGATATGAGGGGTTGGGAGCTGGGACTGTGTAGGGATAGATGTGTATATTGTGTAGCATTGGTTGATGGTGGAATACCACTGTGGCAGGGGTGGAAAGGATAGTGGACAGGATATTTCTCATTTCAAGGCACGATGAGAGGTAGGTGAAACCCTGGTGGGAAATGTAATTCAGTTGATCCAGTCCTGGGTGGACCTGAGTTAGGAGGGGAATGCTCCTCTGTGGCCAGACTATGAGACTTTGTGAGTTGGTGGGTGACTGGAAAGATAAGGCACAGGAGATTTGTTGTTTTTAGAAGGTTAAGAGGATAACTGCGGTCTGCAAAGGCCTCAGTCAGACCCTCGATATATTTCAAGAGGGTCCGCTCATCACTGCAGATGCAATGGCCATGGGTTGCTAGGCTGTATGGAGGGGACTTCTTGGTATGGTACGGGTGGTAGCTGTTAAAGTGGAGGTATTGCTGGTGGTTAGTAGGTTTAATATGGACAGAAGTAGTTATGTAGCCATGCTTGAGGTGGTGGTTAATATTTAGGAAGGTGGGTTGCTGGGTTGAGCAGGACCAGGTGTCGTATGTGTGTCTGTTGTCTATTTTTGCCAAAGGCCTTTTTCTCAGGAAGCTTATTTTGTCATAGTCTTTTTGTAGTGCCTATATGCTACTCAGCATCTCCACTATATGGTGAGTAGCAACTATCCTTTTCATTCCATCCCAGATTTTCCATTGTTTGGTTTTGGCTGACAGCTTTCTCCCGTCTTAACCAAACGCTGTTTTTCTTTCTTACTATTTTCTAATGCATTACTATACTCAATATCTGTCCTTCTTTCTCTTCTTTCCTGTGTTTCTCTTGTTGCCTCTGCACTGCATGCTGTACTTACGAGGCACACTGTATCAACCATCTCGGGCACACACAACAAACAGCTACAAGACCATGTTGATTGTTGATGCAGCATGTTATGTCCTGCTTTACTCCCACTGATATCATTAATCCTGTACCTTCAAATTGATGACTCTCCCTGCATCACTCTCCCATATTCTCACTTGTTATTTCCTGCTGCTTTCCATTGCCATGCTATCTTGTATCTCATCCTACCAAACCCCTCCCCACCCTCTACTTCTTCTCCATTCTATCACAGTTCATGTAATATCACATCATCCAGTCACGTTTGCCTTTCCTTTTCCCCTTCATCGCAATTAGCCATCCTCAGATTTGCAACCCATAGAAAAATATTTTTTTATTTATATGTTTTCTTTGTGACTTCGCACCAATTTTAGTGGGTTTTTGCCTTTCACTATTGTTTACCTCCATCAGATTATATCTTGTTCCCCCCCCCCCCCCCCCCATTTCAGCCTTTTCGTGATTTTTCTCATGTATGTGTGTGTATTTTGGCAAAATTTTCAGACATAATTCTATGTTATTTATGTATTTTTTTTTTCTTTTTTTCCCTCTCCACTATGGATCCTTGCTCCATCCATCTGTGTCAATAGAGAAAAGTTCCCTTATCCCTAGGCAGAACCCAGTCCCACATACTGTTGCTGCATTGTTGCTTGGCTCATGCGATCCCCCCAAATGGCCTTACCATCAAATTACTCATCTCCAGCCTCCACCCTGCCTTCCACAATGACCTCCATCTGTTCATATTCTGCCAATCCTTACTCCTCACTGGCACAGTTATGCAAAACTATATCAATCAAGCCCAAACCTCCTTGCAGCACTTTCTCGCCTTCCATAAAATTATCTTATTATGCAGTCCCAAATTCCTGGAATGCGTACCACAAATTGAAACCCTTGCCCTCCAGGAACTAGAACAACCTGCACATCATCCCTATCACTCCTACATGCTTCCTAAAGCCCATAAGCCCAACCACCCAGGACACCCCATTGTGGCAATCTCTGCTTTTGTAGACAAACACCTTCAGTCAATTACCTGGAACCTACTCTCTTATATAAAAGATAGCAATCATTCCCTCCACTGACTCTCCACAGTTCCCGTTCCTTTACCACACAGTGCCCCAGTGTCCTGCTCATCACTATTGATACCATCTTCCTTTACACACCCACAATTACTTTTCCTACCCACACTCCTCCAGAACCTTAACAGCTTTGCCCTCATTTGCCTCATGTGGTCATACTCAACCTAGCAAGCCACCTTCCTAGATGTTGACCTCCACCTCAAAGATGGCTACATCAGTGCCTCTGTCCATATCAAACCTACTAACCACCAGCAATATCTGCACTTTAATAGCTGTCACCTGTTCTGCACCAAGAAGTCCCTTCCATACAGCCTAGCTACCCATGACTGTCACATCTGCAGTGACGAGCAGTCCCTCTCGAAATATACCAAGGGTCTCACTGAGGCTTTTTCAGACCATAATTATCCTCCCAACCTTCTACAAAAACAAATCTCCTATGCCTTATCTTTCCTGTCACCAACACCACCCAAAGTCTCACAGTTCAGCCACAGAGGAGCATTCCCCTCCTAATTCAGGTCCACCCAGGACTGGATCAACTGAATTACATTCTCCACCAGGGTTTTGACTACCTCTCATTGTGCCCTGAAATGAGAAATGTCCTGCCCACTATCCTTCCCATCCTTCCCACAGTGGGATTCCATCATCCAGCAAACCTACACAATATACTCATCCATCGCTACACAACCCCTGCTCCCAACCTCTCACCTCATGGCCCATATCCCTGTAATAGCCCTAGATGCAAGACCTGCCCCATACAGCCTCCTATCGCCACTACCTACTCCAGTCTAGTCACAAACATCACTTATCCGATCAAAGGTAGAGCTACCTGTGAAACCAGTCATGATCTACAAGCTTAGCTGCAACCTCTGTACTGCATGCTATGTGGGCATGACAACCAACAAGCTGTCTGTTCGCATGAACAACCACCGATAAACTGTGACAAAGAAATGACTAGACCACCCTGTCACTGAGAACACCACCCAGCATGATATTCTTTATTTCAATGACTGTTTCGCAGTCTGTGCCATATGGATCCTTCCCACCAATGCCAGCTTTTATGAAATGCATAGGTGAGAACTCTCCTTGCAATATATCCTATGTTCCCGTAACCCTCTTGGTGTCAACCTTCACTGGACATTGTCCTTATCCATCTAGCCCCTTCCCTGTTCCCATTCCAGCACTACACAGCCTTCTAATCCACCAATGCATCCAGTCTTTTTACTTCTCTCCTTTTCCACTCCACTCTTCATCTAACCTTCTGACTGCACCTAGCTGCATTACCCTCTCTCCACCTCATCCTTGCACATTCCCCGTCAGCATTTCACCATACCCCACCCATACACTACTATACCTCCCCGTCCCCACCCCAGCTTTCTTCTTCTTCCCCGCCCCTAGTTGCCTCTCCCATCATGTGCTGCTGCCAGAGGTGTTGCCATGTATGTGTGAGTTGTGTTTGTGTGCATGAGTGTGTTTGTCTGTTGTCTATTTTTGACAAAGGCCATGTTGGCTGAAAGCTTATTTTGTGACAGTCTTTTTGTTGTGCCTATCTATGAATAAGCATCTCTGCTATATGGTGAGTAGCAGCTATGCTTTTCATAATATTGCTTTTTTATTTCATTTACTTGTATCCTTTTTCAGTAATATTCCCTCATCACAGTTAAACTGAGTCTTTTGCATAATTTTTGTATTACCTGTTAAACAAACTGGAGATAAGAACAGTTTTAGCTGTGGCAGCAAACCAACTGACTCTCCAAACTACTATTTTATTGCTTACACATTAGCAGGTCATATCCACTTAGGGAATAGTTTCCTTTCCCGTCCACTTGCCCCTGCTTATGTGACATGCCTAATGTATATTTTAACATTAAACATGTCCGTCTCACTTAACAGTATATGAATTTGATCATTATAAATGTGTTACTTCCCGGAGCTTTTCTACGTAGGTTGTAAATACCACAAAGTGATCTGCATATGAGAATGTGAAAGAGAGATGTAAGAAATGAGGAATGGATGTGGTAGGATCAAAGATAGAAAGACCTCCAAAGACAGAATCCCATACCCCCCCCCCCTTACACACACACACACACACACACACACACACACCTACACACACACACACACACACACACACACACACACACCAGGATCCACTTGGTGATGATTTTATTTGCTGACAAGCCAGAGGATGAAGAATGTTTGGAAAACCCTACAGAAAAGACTTGTCCTAACTCCACCCTAGATGCCCCATAAATTGACCCTGCGGCGGAGGTTTGAGTCCTCCCTTGGGCATGGGTGTGTGTGTGTTTGTCCTTAGGATAATTTAGGTTAAGTAGTGTGTAAGCTTATGGACTGATGACCTTAGCGTTTAAGTCCCATAAGATTTCACACACATTTAAACATTCAAATTAACTCTGACATATCCCTGTGATTAATATGAAGATAGGAAATAATAACACATTCATAATTTGTTGCACAGTCTTTGTTATAAGTAAGTACATCTCTCTGTTGTCATTATTTCCCCAGGCTGTTATTGCTTATAGCATGTAGTATCCTGTATTAAAAAGTCATGTAAACTCAACCATTATTTTTATGGAATGGAAAGGAAAGGTACTAAAATCTCTTGTAGAAAACATACAAATTAACCTTCCAATAAATAAAGGAAATCTTTGCAGATATTTGCTATGTTTTATTGCATGTGTGTGTGGCTGAGCACACACAATCACACTTTAAGAAAAATATTAAATATTTATATTGCTTTTAATCACCATTTACTAACATATGTCTTTCATGGTTACACCTTAAGTAGCATATTTTTATGGTGACCTTATACCTTCTAGGTCTATATAGAACCTTAATCAGTTGCATTTATCTATAGGATAGGACACAAAACTGCTCGACAGAAAATGAAGTATGGAATACTGAAGCAGGTAACTCTGGTACCTGACAGACATCGGCCCTCCAAATCTGCAAAGATCACAGATTCTCTTGGGGATATGAATTTCTGTAACATGTCAGTATTGTATAATCCATTTTCTTGACCAGTCTCTGGGTCTACTAAGAATACTGCTTTTGCATGAGGAACCATGTGCTTAGCACCCTGAGGGTTCCTCAGCATCGTGGAAAAAATTTACTTGTTTCCTTCTTCAAATAAGAGCTAGGATGGAAACACTTAATATTTCTAACTCATCAACCATGAATAAAGGTGTAACTGCTTTTTTTATTGGATTTTTTCTACTGTACTTTCCTACTGTTTTTGTAAATTTATCATCATCATATTTTGTAAATACTCTGCTTTAATTTCTATTTACATGTACATCCACAAATCACACTTAGGTGCCTGGCAGAGAGTTCATCGAACCTTCTTTACAATAATTCTCTGTTATTCCACCCTCAAACAGTGTGCGGAAAAAACAAGCACCTATATCTTTCTGTGCAAGCTCTGGTTCCCCTTATTTTATTATGATGATTGTTTCTCCCTAAGTAGGTTGCCATCAATAAAATATTTTCATATTTGGAGGAGAAAGTTGTTGATTGAAATTTTGTGAGAAGATTCCGCCACAACAAAAAATGCTGTTGTTTTACTGTTGTCCATCCCAAATGCTGTATCATGTCCATGACACTCTCTCCCCTGTTCATAATAATACAAAATGTGCTACTCTTCTTTGAACTTTTATGATGTACTCTGTTAATCCTATCTGTTAAGGATTCCTGGTCCACAGTAGTACTCCAAAAGAGGATGGACAGGTGTACTGTAGTCTCCTTAGTAGGTCTGTTACGTTTTCTAAATGTCCTGCCAATAAAACACAGTTTTTGTTTGCCTTTCCCACAATATTTTCTATGTGTTCTTTCCAATTTAAATTGTTTATAATTCTAATTCCTGGGTTTTTAGTTGAATTTATAGTCTTTAGATTACACTGATTTATTGTGTAATGAAAGTTTAATAGCTTCCTTTTGGCACTCTTGTGGATGACCTCACACTTTTCATTATTTAGGGTCAATTGCCAATTTTTGGATAATTCTGAATTGTTTTGAAATTTCTTTTGATCTTGTGATGAGTTCACTAGACTAATTCACAGCATAATCTGCAAACAACTTAAGACAGCTGCTCAGATTGTCTCCTAAATGGTTTATATAGATAAGGAATAGCAGAGGGCCTATAATACTACCTTGTGGAATTCCAGAAATTACCTCTGTTTTACTCAATGAAGTTTCATCAGTTATTACGAACTGTGACTGCTCTGATGGGAAATAACATATTCAGTCATATTGAGACAATATTCCATAAGCACGCAATTTCAGCACAAGCTGCTTGTGTGGTACAGTGTCAAAAGCCTTTTGGAAATCCAGAGATACTGAATCAATTTGACAATAGCACTCAACACTTTGTGTTGTGTGTGTGTGTGTGTGTGTGTGTGTGTGTGTGTGTAGATGTTTTCTAAATTTGTATTGACTGTGTGTCAGTAGTCTCTTTGACGTAATTCGTAATGTTTGAGTACAATATATGTTCCAAAATCCTGCTGCATATTGTCCTCAATGCTATGGGCCTGTAATTTAGTGCATTACTTCTACTACCTATCTTGAATATTGGTGTGACCTGTGCAACTTTCCAGGCTTTGGGTACGGATCTTTCATCGAGCAGGTGGTTGTATATGATTGTTAAGTATTGAGCTATTGCATCAGGAACCTAATTGGTATACCATTTCGACCAGAATACTTGCTTTTATTAAGAGATTTAAGTTGCTTCACTACTCTGAGGATATGTACTTCTAAGGTACTCATGTTGGCAGCTGTTCTTGATTTGAGTTCTGGAATATTTACTTCATCTTCTTTGGTGAAGGAATTCTGAAAGGCTGTGTTTAGTAACTTGGCTTTCGCAGAACTGTCAACTATAGTATTTCCATTGCAATCATGCAGAGAAGGCATTGACTCTGTCGTGCTGCTAGTATACTTTACACACCACCAGAGTCTTTTCAGATTTTCTGTCAGGTTCAAGATAAAGTTTCATTGTATAAACTATTATAAGCATCTCACATTGATGTTTTAACATGCAACAGGCTGTTTGGACCCTGTATATTCTCAAATTTAAAATGTTACCCTTTTTTCAATCTTATATGAAATGTTATAAACTCCAACTGTATAGTAGTATAGTCATGCTAACACAATTAACCCCTGTGATTAAAAATGAAATTTCATAAAATTACTGTACTACAAAAAGATAAACTTTTGTTTATTTGAATATATATCATAATTGTTCTTTTGTGCTGCTGAGTGAATTTCATTTTCTGTAAATTATTTTCGATTTATTGTTCTATATTTCGATCTTAGTATGACTATATCTTTACTGATGTACTTTGGGACGATGTTAACTGTGGGTGAGTTGGTGTGTGTTTCTCTGTGGGAAGGTAGGAATGAGAGGGTTTTAAATGTTTTTCTGTTGTGGACAAATTGTAAATTCAAGTTGTGTACAAGTGGAATGTATTTCACTGAGTGAACATTGTAATTGACGACAGCAAGGCATCTAGGGCTATTAAAAATGAATGTTACATACAAATTAGTTTGTCATCTATGTTATAAAAGAAACACATCAACCTATTAGGTTTCCAGACCTACTAGAGAATCTGGTTTCCAGACAGAAGAAATTCAGACAATGGAATGAAGGAGATCCTGAAAAAACAAGATGAGTATTTTTTCCTTAAAACTACTACTAGATCCGACCAATATTTTTTACTCCATGAACATTTATTACAATTAACAGTCACCCAAATGTGTGTAACAAAGGAGGTCATTAAACTGGTGCCATCATGACCAGGATATTTGTACATTTGGATTTTTGACAGTATTTATGTTTCAGGTGACCAAAGAGCATATAATTGTGTTGCAAATATATAATTTGACATAGTAAATGTGGAGAAGTTTTGGAATGGTGCAACACTATGGACATACATAGCTGTAAAGGTTGAAGCATTGTTACTAAAGTTGATGCCACCTACCCAATCCAGGACAATAATAAGCTAAGTACCAAATAAAACATTTATTTTTGTATTTTCTCAGTTCAGTGTTGTGTAAACATTTTGACCAGTCTTTTTTTTTTTTACATTGATAATTTACGAACAAATTTACAAAAACTGAAACGTGATCAGAACAATGAAATAAATATGCCAAAGCTACCAGCTTCAACTAGTGACTTTAAACAGGACATAGCATTGATATGTTTGAGGATGCATTAGACAATAGTCAACCAAAACAGTTAAATGAAATCAGTGCAGACTCAGGATTTTTAGACAGTAGCATCTTAGATTCAAGTCTAGACCATGAAAAACAAGTACAGCCACACATAAGTAAAACAATGCTGAGTGAAAAACCCAAACAGACATGTTTACTTCATTAATGTCATCAATGGAAAAAAGTAGTGAAAAAATTTAAAAAAACTGTCGTCAATGAAAGAAAATAGTGAAAAACTTGAAAAAAAGGGCATCAATGGAAAAAAATTTGTGGAAAACTTGAAAAGTCAATAGTCTCAGAATGTAATCTCAATAGAGCAGAGCTTAATGCACAAATCTGAAATGTTAAAAAAGACTTAGTTGGTGCGTGTTCTCAAGTGAAAGCTATCGATGAACATGTGAAAAAAGTAGAGAGGAGGGCAGAGGTTTCAAAATCCAAAATACAATCATTAGAGACAAAAACAGGGGAAATAGACAAGGATGTCAGATCTGAAATAGGTGATGTTGAAGTTAGGTGTAAAGATACTGTTGGAGACACTAGTAAACAAGCTGTAACCTTTATAAATAAGTTAAAATGAAAAAATAGACTGTAATGCATCAGAAGTAGATGAAAAAGTTCAGAAGATAGTTGAGATAACAGACTCAAATGTGTCAGCCTTACATAGTGATGTCACTATTATAAAAAAAAAAAGTACGATGGCTACAAGGTGGGGCTTATCTAAAAACATTCTGTAATGCAGGACACCAAAGCTTTCCTACTATGCCACTAAAGTGTTTCCCCAGTGCCCAGTGACAAGCATTTTCATCCAGTTGATTTTATAAAACATTGCCATGATAGTTTTCTCCCTGGTATGAGTGAATTAAAAATTATATCTAAAAACAAAGATGATGAGACTTACCAAACAAACGTGCTGGCAGGTTGATAGACACACAAACAAACACAAACATACACACAAAATTCAAGCTTTCGCAACAAACGGTTGCTTCATCAGGAAAGAGGGAAGGAGAGGGAAAGACGAAAGGATGTGGGTTTTAAGGGAGAGGGTAAGGAGTCATTCCAATCCCGGGAGTGGAAAGACTTACCTTAGGGGGAAAAAAAGGACAGGTATACACTTGCACACACACACACACACACACACACACACACACACACACACATATCCATCCGCACATACACAGACACAAGCAGACATTTGTAAAGGCATAGAGTTTGGGCAGAGATGTCAGTCGAGGCGGAAGTAAAGAGGCAAAGATGTTGTTGAAAGACAGGTGAGGTATGAGCGGCGGCAACTTGAAATTAGCTGAGGTTGAGGCCTGGTGGATAACGAGAAGAGAGGATATACTGAAGGGCAAGTTCCCATCTCCGGAGTTCTGACAGGTTGGTGTTAGTGGGAAGTATCCAGATAACCCGGACAGTGTAACACTGTGCCAAGATGTGCTGGCCGTGCACCAAGGCATGTTTAGCCACAGGGTGATCCTCATTACCAACAAACACTGTCTGCCTGTGTCCATTCATGTGAATGGGCAGTTTGTTGCTGGTCATTCCCACATAGAAAGCTTCACAGTGTAGGCAGGTCAGTTGGTAAATCACGTGGGTGCTTTCACACGTGGCACTGCCTTTGATCGTGTACACCTTCCGGGTTACAGGGCTGGAGTAGGTGGTGGTGGGAGGGTGCTTGGGACAGGTTTTACACCGGGGACGGTTACAAGGGTAGGAGCCAGAGGGTAGGGAAGGTGGTTTGGGGATTTCATAGGGATGAACTAAGAGGTTACGAAGGTTAGGTGGATGGTGGAAAGACACTCTTGGTGGAGTGGGGAGGATTTCATGAAGGATGGATCTCATTTCAGGGCAGGATTTGAGGAAGTCGTATCCCTGCTGGAGAGCCACATTCAGAGTCTGATACAGTCCCAGAAAGTATCCTGTCACAAGTGGGGCACTTTTGTGGTTCTTTTGTGGGAGGTTCTGGGTTTGAGGGGATGAGGAAGTGGCTCTGGTTATTTGCTTCTGTACCAGGTCAGGAAGGTAGTTGTGGGATGCAAAAGCTGTTTTCAGGTTGTTGGTGTAATGGTTCAGGGATTCCGGACTGGAGCAGATTCGTTTGCCACAAAGACCTAGGCTGTAGGGAAGGGACCGTTTGATGTGGAATGGGTGGCAGCTGTCATAATGGAGGTACTGTTGCTTGTTGGTGGGTTTGATGTGGACAGACATGTTAAGCTGGCCATTGGACAGATGTAGGTCAACGTCAATCAAAGTGGCATGGGATTTGGAGTAGGACCAGGTGAATCTGATGGAACCAAAGGAGTTGAGGTTGGAGAGGAAATTCTGGAGTTGTTCTTCACTGTGAGTCCATATCATGAAGATGTCATCAATAAATCTGTACCAAACTTTGGGTTGGCAGGCCAGGGTAACCAATAAGGCTTCCTCTAAACGACCCATGAATAGGTTGGCGTACGAGGAGGCCATCCTGGTACCCAGGGCTGTTCCCTTTAATTGTTGGTATGTCTTGCCTTCAAAAGTGAAGAAGTTGTGGGTCAGGATGAAGCTGGCTAAGGTAATGAGGAAAGAGGTTTTAGGTAGGGTGGCAGGTGATCGGCGTGAAAGGAAGTGCTCCATTGCAGCGAGGCCCTGGATACGCGGAATATTTGTGTATAAGGAAGTGGCATCAATGGTTACAAGGATGGTTTCCGGGGGTAACAGACTGGGTAAGGATTCCAGGCGTTCGAGAAAGTGGTTGGTGTCTTTGATGAATGTAATGGGTTGAAGGTGTTGATCTACATAGGCAGAGATACGTTCTGTGGGGGTTTGGTAACCAGCTACAATGGGACGGTTGGGATGATTGGGTTTGTGAATTTTAGGAAGAAGGTAGAAGGTAGGGGTGCGGGGTGTCGGTGGGGTCAGGAGGTTGATGGAGTCAGGTGAAAGGTTTTGTAGGGGGCCTAAGGTTCTGAGGATTCCTTGAAGCTCCGCCTGGACATCAGGAATGGGATTACCTTGGCAAACTTTGTATGTGGTGTTGTCTGAAAGCTGACGCAGTCCCTCAGTCACATACTCCCGACGATCAAGTACCACGGTCGTGGAACCCTTGTCCACCGGAAGAATGACGATGGAACGGTCAGCCTTCAGATAGCTTGGGCTTCAGCAGTGGTGATGTTGGGAATAGGATTAAGGTTTTTTAAGAAGGATTGAGAGGCAAGGCTGGAAGTTAGAAATTCCTGGAAGGTTTGGAGAGGGTGATTTTGAGGAAGAGGAGGTGGGTCCCACTGTGACGGAGGACGGAACTGTTCCAGGCAGGGTTCAATTTGGATAGTGTCTTGGGGAGTTGGATCATTAGGAGTAAGATTAGGATCATTTTTCTTCGTGGCAAAGTGATATGAGTATGAGTGTAGGACAGTAAGTTTATTTATAGATCATTAGAAGGGGGAAGCCTTTTCATGGGCCAACCAACTTGTCTGCAGCAATTTATCCATAGATGAGTTTGAAAAGTGTTTCTAAAAAAAGTTTTTGTCTGATACTGATCAGGCAAGGATAAGGAGTGAGGTTTCAAATGGGCCAATGTACAGGGAGCAGAGCTTTGCGAAGACCCGGTCATAAAACTTGCACACTTAGACAAACCTTCTGATGAATTAACTCAAGATGCACTTAAGAGAAGGATACCAGATGCAAAATTCTGCAAAATACACAAATATACTGTTTTGTAGAACACAGGAAGACTCAGATGTTTGGAAATTATGCTGTCCAGAACACTTTATTGAAAATTAGTTAGTTATACTCTTGAAAGCTATGGACATTTTTGTGCACAAAAACATTTACAAAAATTACAAGAAAACATTTATTTTTATAATATGTCGAAACATGTGAAGAAAATTATTGCTAGTTGTGACAAATGCCAAAGAGTAAAGGTGAGTAACCAAACTAGTCAAGGTTTGATGCAGAATGTTTTATGTAAAAAACCATTAAGTCTCATGGTTGTCAATCTTTATGGACCCCTTCCCACATAAAAAGGAGGATACAGTTACATTATGGTGATGGTAGACATTTTCTCAAAATTTCTTAAACTCTACCCTATTAGGAATGCCACTAGCCATGCAATTGCATTAATAGTTGAAAATAAGTATATCCCTACAGTAGGTAAATCTGAAGCTATGTTATCAGATAATGGATCACAATTCATTGCAAATAACTGGAGGTATATGATTCAAAGAACAAAAATTAAACACATTTTAATATCTGTCCAGTAACCCAGCAGAGAGAAGCACTCAAGAGATTGAGAGATCGTGTAGAACATACTGTAGTCATAAACATACATCCTGGATTGAACACATTGCAGATTTTGAGGATGTTATAAATATTTTACAACACTCAACTACAGGTTTTTCCCCATCTGAAGTTATGTTTACTAGGAAGCCACCAAATTTCATAAATGAATCCATAGATTTCCCAACTTGTACACCCATTTTGGCCCAGAAAAGAGAAGAAATTGTTAGAAACATAAAGAAAAAACAAGGTGATGCTAGGAAAAAGTGATGTGAGAACAAAGTAAAATCCACTCAGATAAATCTTGGTGACTTGGTCGTTGTTAAGACTCATGACTGATCAAGATTACTCACTTCTGAACTTCTTCCGTATTTACATTGGACCCTTTTGAAGTAGTTGAAATCCTTCGCCCCAATGCATACAGACTGGTATACCCTAAGTCCAGAAAACTCCTAGGTTTGAGAAATATTACTGCCTTGAAATCTTACATCCAAAAAACATAGTTTTCAAAATTTGCAGAATACAAGTAGGAGATCTCAAGATATGTCTGGGACACTTCAGTGGCGATGTCACTTGTCTTTATTTCTATCCTGTCATTAGTTTGTAAGAAGTTAGGTAGTATCTTCAACTTTCTTAGCTTTTGGGTAATGTATGGTTAATATTTTGAGAGAGTGACACGTATATTTTGTGTAGAAACATAGGGAAACAGTCATTTTTGACAGTAAACAGAAACAATAAAACCTATATATTATGTAAAATTCTGAAAGTTAACTCCTATTTCATTATTTTCTGAGTACAAAAGTAATGCAGGAGGATGTTTTTCTGTTTGTAGTGAAAAAAAGTTTTTTGATTATACCAAAAAGTTAACGTAAGGGAATTTTACAAAATGTACAAGTATATCAAATTTTGTTGAACAAGTAAACATGAAAGTGTAAAAGTTTGTATACGTATATTGTAATTGCAGGAGTAATGAGATTAGTACACAATTTTTGGTAAATATTGAGGAAGTATATGGTATATATAGCTATTAGCAGAGGAGTACACTAGAGCTGTTTAGTGTCACGCTCTAGTTTCCAAAGTGTTTGTATAATGTAACAGGTGAAAGTACAGTTGCCTAGTGAAGTGTATTTGAAAGTAATGAAGTGATTGCAGGGAGTGTTACCTTTATGACTCTTAAGTTGAAGTAATATGATTGTACACAGTAATGATTTGTGCAAGCAGTGCAGTGATTACATACAGTAAAGTAATAAAACATGTAAATAGTGTAATATCTGTTTCTATTGTTAGAGAAGAAGCTATACCAGTTGTGAGGTCTGCTGCTATATGGTGTTATTTTGTGAAGTTGATCTATTGTATAACATGAAGCAGGTGATTTTTCTTAGGTGATTATTATTATGGAGTATTTAGTGGAGTAATGAGGTGCTATTATGAGGATATGAGGTGAAGTTATTATGTTGATGCAATGAGAAGATATTTTATGTATTTAATGAAGTATTGGTGTATTGCTGAAGTAATGAAGAGAATCATGTTAGGTAAGGACTGGTTAGGGAACCTGTCTTTCATTACTATATATAAAGTTTATGAAAGACACATATAGTCACCAACATTCGTAATGCATGCTGTTTCTGATTTGAAGTAACAGATACAAGTAAATACTCACTTGTATTTATGCAGAAACGTTGATTCTATGTGAAGTGCAACAACTTTTGTAATTAGACAACATGTCAGTAATCTGTACACTGAAAAGTGATTAAGTATCTTGCTGGTAATTAATGTGAAGAACATGACTTTTGAAAATAGGAAGTAAACTGGAGAATGTTTTTAGTGAATTAACAACTATACCTATAACCACTACATATTTGTACACTGTTGAAAGGTAATGAGAAGTTAAAACCGTTTATTTCTGAACTTACAAAATTTTTTGTACTTACAATGAACCATATAAGGTAAGTCAGGACGACATATCTGAACACTTGATGGTTGATGTATTCAGTACTCAAAAGGCTATATAAATTGAACTACTTATTGTATCAGACTCTACACTTGAACATATGATTATCTCATTACTCTTTCTGAAAATCTGATGAGAGGTGGGAGTTATTTTGTTACTTTTATGAAAACATGATGATGTATATACTACGTTTTTGAAACATTTTACCCCAGATGGGGCACTTTGTATTGGATTTGTCTTGTGCTTGATGTGCTCCAAGTGTTTCAACCATACAGTAACTTATTGAAACACGTAATGATCAACATTTATCTGTACATAAATTCTAGTTTTTAAGTGTTTCGACAGAATAATATCCCACACAATGACTTGTAAATATCCTAGTGCTCTTACATATTTTCTTTGATGTTTTTTTATTTATGTAACCAACTATAAGTATGGGGGATTCTTGAAAGATACTAACAGGTACAAAGACTTCTTTGCCATTGAATACTATACCCACACCCTATAAACACTACATAAAATTTTATAATTTTTGTAAATACCTTTATGATTCTGTCTGATAACTAGTAATATATATGTATACTATGTAAGATGATGAAACTTACCAAACAAAAGCGCTGGCAGGTCGATAGACACACAAGCAAACACAAACATACACACAAAATTCTAGCTTTCGCAACCAATGGTTGCCTCGTCAGGAAAGAGGGAAGGAGAAGGAAAGACAAAAGGATATGGGTTTTAAGGGAGAGGGTTTGTCTTTCCTTCTCCTTCCCTCTTTCCTGACGAGGCAACCATTGGTTGCGAAAGCTAGAATTTTGTGTGTATATTTGTGTTTGTTTGTGTGTCTATCGACCTGCCAGCGCTTTTGTTTGGTAAGTTTCATCATCTTTCTTTTTAGATATATTTTTCCCACGTGGAATGTTTCCCTCTATTATATGTATACTATGTAATGTTGATTTAGCATAATGAGTAGCGTTACTGCCAGTATTGCGTTAGTAGTTGGGCGGTGGTTCCCGTCTTAATACTTCCAAAACTTTTTGAACATCAACAAAAACAAAATGAGGATAATGGAATGTAGTCGAATTAAGCCGGGTGATGATGAGGGAATTAGATTAGGAAATGAGACACTTAAAGTAGTAAAGGAGTTTTGCTATTTGGGGAGCAAAATAACTGATGATTGTCGAAGTAGGGAGGATATCAAATGTAGACTGGCAATGACAAGGAAAGTGTTTCTGAAGAAAATTTGTTAACATAGAGTATAGATTTAAGAGTCAGGAAGTCGTTTCTGAAAGTATTTGTATGGAGCGTAGCCATGTATGGAAGTGAAACATGGATGATAACTAGTTTGGACAAGAAGAGAATAGAAGCTTTCAAAATGTGGTGCTGCAGAAGAATGCTGAAGATTAGATGGGTAGATCATATAACTAATGAGGAGGTATTGAATAGGATTGGGGAGAAGAGAAGTTTGTGGCACAACTTGACTAGAAGAAGGGATTGGTTGGTAGGACATGTTCTGAGGCATCAAGGGATCACCAATTTAGTATTGGAGGGCAGTGTTGAGGGTAAAAATCGTAGAGGGAGACCAAGAGATGAATACACTAAACAGATCAGAAGGATGTAGGTTGCAGTAGGTACTGGGAGATGAAGAAGCTTGCACAGGGTAGAGTAGCGTGGAGAGCTGCATCAAACCAGTCTCATAACTGAAGACAACAACAACAAAAATTCTTTGTCTTTGAACTACTTGTAAACAGTGCAGAATGCACCTTGCAATTTTATGTAGATGCCTGTGACACAGAACAAACAAATCCTATCTTCACTGAAGTGTGTAAAAGATATCAGGAAAGGTATTGAAATCTGTGGGCACTTCTTTCCCAAAATTTGAAATGTATCATCTATGTACAGCATATAATTTTGTGTATTACCTAAGTGGACATTTTCCAATTCCATCGAGATTTAAGTGAATTTTCAACTGGAAATAGTATGTAAATTTCAGGCAACTCACGGTTTGCGGAGGACATTTTCATTTTTGTGCGTTAAGTGTTAGTTACATCACATGGTTCTATGGACATCCACCATAGTGCTTATAAATATAAGTTATTTCAGTGATGTTGCATAGTATCCTCAACCATGAGTTGAAGCAAATTGATAGTGAACTTAGCTGTGTGTTTAAACATACTAAACATACTACTTGGTATCCTCAACTGGACATGAACTTAAATTGTCATAAAGAACTTTTAGTTATGTGATAGATTTTACTGTATGGTATCCTCAATTGAAGTTGTGCCATGTTAGCACTCCGGACTTATATTTGAACTACTATACACATAATCTAGTATCCTGGAACTAAGTAGTGCTTATGTAGCACACAGAACTTTATCAAATGCTTTGACATTTTAGTCATGTCTATGCTGCACACAGTATTTCATAAACTATTGACACTGTACAATGGTATTGCAAGACATGGTAGTGCCAAAAAGGCACAGAGGACTTGCTTCTGAAATGTGGTATCACATTTTTTGGTAGTGAAATTGGTATCATAATCTACAATATAGCAAGTGGTACCATATTTTACAGTTACAATGAAAGTAGCAGAAAAGACTGTTTTCAGAATAGTATTAACTTTTCAAAAATTGAGTAACTTTAGGAAGTCAGGTGTATGAGAGAACAAATCATTTATCTTATTATTTTCTGCAACCAAGTTAAAATTTAGTGATTGTTGAGTGCTAGTTTTAGTCTTTTGTTATCTATGTTATAAAAGAAACGCATCAACCTATTAGGTTTCCAGGCAGAAGAAATTCAAACAATGGATTGAAGGAGATCCTGAAAAAACAAGAGAAGTATTTTTTCTTTAAAACTACCACTAGACCCAACCAATACCTTTTACTCCATGAACATTTATTACAATTAATAGTCATCCAAATGTGGGTAACAAAGGAGGCCAGTAAAATGTCCACTCTAAATTTTGAGCTTCTGTGAAAGATCACGTGATACAAAAAAAAAAAAAAAAAAAAAAAATAAATAAAAAATAAAAAAAAATAAAAAAAAAAAATTCAGTTGATTAATTTCGGAGGAGGAATTTGGATGAGCAGCGGAGGGGAGGGGTAATCATATATCAGCATTGTCATAAGCAGCACTATGCACAATGGTATTAATGTGAAGAAGTATGTAAATTTAAGTGGTGAATATTGATCTTAAAAGTATTGATATTGAAGGCCTGTTGATATTAGTACCAGTTAAAGTTCACCCAGGATATGAGTACCCTCCAATTTCTTTCAGTTATTCTTTCCAATTAATTTTCTTTAATTATTCAAGCACCACTAACCTATGTCATTGACCACTACCTCTTCCTTGGAAATGGTGGGAAAAGGACTCACTCTGTGTCAGCTTGCTGGAGAGAGGAAGGAGTGTACTTTTATTTACTTTCAGTGGGAAGTCGGAATAATTTAATTAGGGATGGATTTCATGTAGTTCATTTGTTACATGAATACAAAATACTCTACCTGGTGTACTTGGGGTCACGGTAAATAGCTTACAGACATGCAAACTACTCATAAATGACCGAAATAATGCAGTACACTGATGTACAGACACGTAGATAACTCGTAAATATTCAAAATAATGCATGTATTATGCTTTGCTATCAGACTAACTAATTGTAAACAGTCGAAATAATGCATTGCACAGCCTACAGGACTGCAAACTACTCATAAATCAATGAAATAATGCAGTACACTGATGTACAGACACAAAAACAACTCGTAAATTTTCCAAATAATACATGTATAACACTGTGGAAACGCACTCATTAATTGTAAACTGCCGAAATAATGCGTTGCACAGCACACAGACCTGTTTACAAAATAATGCAGTACACTGATGTACATATATGCAAACAACTTGTAAATTGTCAAAATAATGCCTGTAAAATGATCTACAAACATGGTCACTAATTATAAACAATCGAAATAATGCATTGCACAGCCTACAGACCTGTCTACAAAATAATGCAACAGACATGTTCACTACTCGTGAAATTGTCAAAAAAAAAAATCATGTGTAACACTATGTAAAGACTCTCACAATGCTTAAAAAGCCAAAAATAATGCAGGGCCCAAACAGTCATTGCATCTAAAAACACCACTTAGAAATTCGATTGCAACATATCAGCAATATGTGCCCTACAGAGGTCCCAAGGCATGCACGCTGGTGGGGTGTGCTCACACAGGTCCCATATGCGAGACGTGTCTTGTTGGTGCAATGATGCTTAGGCTTTGTACCTGTGGTCCAGGAAAGACCTAGTTGCTGAGCAAGAGATGTTTGCTTAATTACTCACCATTGCAACTGCAGCTAAAATGTTGTCAGTGTTATACTGACATCACATGTCTATGAAAATAACAGCCAAGTCTCCCTCTCCTATATCATAAATTCTTGCAGGAATA
Organism: Schistocerca piceifrons; assembly: GCF_021461385.2. Classification (NCBI taxonomy): domain Eukaryota; kingdom Metazoa; phylum Arthropoda; class Insecta; order Orthoptera; family Acrididae; genus Schistocerca; species Schistocerca piceifrons. Next base: position 328,639,770 of record NC_060138.1, on the reverse strand, counting down.
GTTAACGGTCGCTTTTGTTGTTTTAGGAGCTTTCGTGATGTCTCAACTTGTCTGCATGGAAATTCTTGCCCTAACAGGATCTGTTCACAAGAATTGCCTAGATTAACACTGAATGTATTCTTCCTGGGGTCCTAACCAGGCACACCGTCCATCACGTTACCTTTCCTGGAAATCGGGATGTCATCCTTTCAACAAACACCTCCAAAATGGTAAACATTCTCAGCACTGTGTAGAGGCTCCTATGTCGCAGCACAAAGGATGTCTTGTGAATGAATGGAGCATTCTGATTTGGCTCTTACTGAATTTACCCACCAAATTACTGATGCTGCCAGTGTGGGAAGCACTATCTGCCTTTTTTTCTGCAGATGAGGCTGTCAGCGGTAAAACTATTTTGTACAGATTGCCGTATTCCACTGACAGTCAAACCTTGCAAAAGTGGTCTACAGACCTCAAATATGAAAAGATACTCCCGCTGATGGCAGAAGCTTGAATATTTCAGTGTCAAACTGATATTCAACTGGGCTATATATCGCCACATACCATTTTGATGTAGTAAGCACATAATTCTTATCCTGCACCATATAAAATCGCCACTTCTGCATCTTGCATATAGCTATGGACCAGCAGACAGCCGTACGCGTACTAAGAAGACAGAGAGCATAAGCACATGGACCGTTTATAGACCTCGCAGTACTAGATATTTCCCATGAGTTTGGTAGGTCATCCACTGCATCTGACAGTCACAAGTCATCAGCCCCCCCCCCCCCCCCCCTCCCCTCCCACCACATGCACACTGGCTTGACATGCCCAGAGCCACCTCAGTCAATGAGGTCACCCTTTGAACTGTTTAACTGTTGTACAAAGGCTAGGTTGGTTCCCCTCAACACAAAGTTGTTACTGTTTCTGGTCCCTACCTGCTTGTTTGCTTACTTTCTACACCCATCCTCAGACTCTGGGTTACAAGAACATACGTATTTTCAAATGGTTTTCCAAAATATCATACCATTTTTGTGATACTTCTCAATATCAAGCACATAGCAGTATGTTATCAATCACTTGCACAATATAATTCTGAAAATATAGACTGGAAATTATTTCTTTAGAAATCCGAAATTTTAGTGAGGTGCAGCGCGCTGTAAACCACTGAGTAATTAGAAACTTATCCCATCCATGAAGATCTTTACATGAAAACTCTATAAAAAATAGAGAAGCCAATATTTCCACTCATGAATACTGATGTCGATGATGTAACAGTTTCGAAATCATCCTTATAATTTACAAAGTCAACTAAGGCATTTCTCATGTCTAGAGAAGCAGCAAGCATGTCTTCCACCCGTCTTTCACCTGCCAGATTTACACAACAAACACCACAATTGATGTTCTCTCAACCAAATAAAGACAGGAAACGTGCAGAAGCAGCCAACTGGACAATTTACATGGGAGGGAATAATGGTTCAGCACAAACACGCATCCATATTGAATCTTCTGAAATTTCCATGGGCAACACACGCAATCACAAAGACTGTCCAACACATACTGACTATTAGTTTGCTATTCAGCCATCTAGAGGATGACAGAGTTAGGTCAGGTACATTCCTGTACCCCAACAGGCCTTTCCATTCAGAGAGTGCCTGCCGTTCGCCGGATATCTGAATCACCACTGCCACAGGCCAGCGCTGTTGCCCACCATGCACCACTGGACAAAATCATCCTAGGAAAGTGGTTACATGCATATTTTATTACTGTACTTACAATTAAATATTATGATTGCGATCTCAGTTGGATGACATTTGACAGTGATCGAAGTATCGGAAATACCCCCTGTTTACAACTGCGGTTCTGGAAATAGAAATATCTGTACCATTCTTATGACCTGACATACTATTCCATATAATAAAAAAATCTTCCATTCCCTTTGCTACCACAGTTTTGCATGTCAAATCCATACCTTCCTTACAACTGAGCATAGTCATTTTCTTTGCACATGTAGGAACGTGCACACACACATACTTTATAAGCCTGATGCTCAAGGTGAACCTATCATGCATCCCCTACCACTAAGTATAATACTTCGCCAATAACGTATTGCTGGTGATATGAAACAATACTGACTGAAAGTTTTTCTTGTGAGTGGCACCTCATGTCTTAGAAAAAGAAACATAACTGTCTTAAAAGCTTCCAGATGGTAAAAAGACGATCGCAGCAACTTTGTTACTGTCACAAGTGGTCTTGGTTCTACAGGCACTCGTAAGTATCACAAACGATATCCATGTCAAAAACTATACAAGCCTTATAAATCAAGGTATGGCATTATCTCCAAATGAAGTGGTTTTTCTGGACAAACACAGTTGATTTTCAGTCAGTATTGTGTCATATCACCAGCAATCAGATATTGGCAAAGTATTATACTTAGTAGTAGGGGATGCATGATAGGTTCACCTTGAGCATCAGGCTTATAAAGTATGTGTGTGTGCGTGTTCTCACATTTGCAAAGAAAATGACTACGTATGTCCAGTCGTAAGGACGGTATGGATTTGACATGGAACACTGCCATAGCAAAGGGAATGGAAGATTTGTTTTTTACTTGGAAAAGAATGGCAAGTCATAAAAGTGGTACAGATATTTCTATTTCCAGAGCCATAGCCATCAGCAGGGGGTATTTCCAATACTTCGCTCACTGTCAAATGTCATCCAACTGAGACCACAATTGTAATATTTAATTTAAGTACAGTGGTAAAATATGTATGTAGCCTGTTTCCTAGGACCATTCTCTCCTGTGGTGCATGGCAGTTCAGCACAGGCCTGTGGCAGGAGTGATTCACGTTTCCAGCTGACAACAGGCACTGTACAAATGGAAAGGCCTGTTGGGGAGAGCAATGTGCCTGACCTAACTCTGTCATTCCCTAGACGGCTGAATAGCAAACTAATAGTCAGTATGTGTTGGACAGTCTTCTTGATCATGTGTGTTGCCCATGGAAGTTTCAGAAGATTTGTATTTGTATTTATTTATTTATCCTGTGGATCACATATTGTACAAAGTACACATGATATAGGACAAGTCATTTTTCTTAAAAAATATGTAGTTTGGAGAAAAAAATAGGCAATGGACTGCCATTTAAAAAAATGTACACAAAATTGTTCATTGATGAATATAGTAACTTCACATACAGAGAATACAAACAATTTACATGGGGAACTAAGAAACATGTAGGCAATGTAGTGCTACTTTAAATTTACACAAATAATCACTGAGATTACAGAATAGTGAAAATGTCAACTGAAAACACAACAGAAACATGTAGGCAATGTAGTGCTACTTTAAATTTACACAAATAATCACTGAGATTACAGAATAGTGAAAATGTCAACTGGAAACACAACAGAAGGACAATGTCATTTAAAAAACTACATTAAACATGAAATTAACATTGAGATTTCACAGACAATTAAGTTTTAATACTAATAGAATGTGTACTTGTACATTCAAAAAGCAAGTTAAAAAATTTGGGGAAGTGAAACTGAAACATAGTTGTGTATAGTAGAAATTAGGTTATTATTTTGCCTACAGAATGTTTTACTCTAATCACAGTATTTACAAAGGAACTTTATAATTTTTCATTTCCAGGAATTCTTGTACTGAATAGAAACAGTGCTTTGTCAGAAATGCCTTTAGTTTATTTTTAAATTTTGGATCTGGAGCAGTTTTTATTTGTTCTGAAATTTTATTGTGTAATACGACGCCCAGATGAGTTATATATTTTTGGTATGATGATGTCCTTGAAAAATTTGATGGATATTAGATTGCCCTCTGGTATAATGAGTGTGTATATCATTGTTTTGGATTAATTTGTCTGTTCTTGAGAGGTATTCCCTGGTGAATAGGATTGTTTCTTGAATGAATAGGGATGGGATGCTTAGAACATTAAGTTTTATAAATTGACATTTACAGGATTCCAGCTTTTTGAGGCCACAGATTATCCTCAGTGCTCTTTTTTGTAGTTTAAATATATTTGTGCTGTGAGTTGAATTTCCCCAAAAGATGATTCCATAGCGGAGCAATGAGTCGAACTGCGCATGGTATGCTTGCATTAGTGTGGATTTACTTGTAGTAGATTTTAGTATTCTTAGTCCATAGCACAATGATGAGAGTTTCTTTGATAAGTTGTTTATATGTGTGTCCCATTTTAAATTTTATTGGACCCATAGACCCAAAAATTTTGTTGCATTTACATTTTCAATTTTATCATTATTTAATGTTGGAACACGTGAGGCAATACTAACCTTACGACTTATCTTAGAAGAAAGATTAAGAAAAGGCAAACCTACGTTTCTAGCATTTGTAGACTTAGAGAAAGCTTTTGACAACATTAACTGGAATACTCTCTTTCAAATTCTGAAGGTGGCAGGGGTAAAATACAGGGAGCGAAAGGCTATTTACAATTTGTACAGAAACCAGATGGCAGTTACAAGAGTCGAGGTGCTTGAAAGGGAAGCAGTGGTTGGGAAAGGAGTAAGACAGGGTTGTAGCCTCTCCCCGATGTTATTCAATCTGTATATTGAGCAAGCAATAAAGGAAACAAAAGAAAAATTCAGAGTAGGTATTAAAATTCATGGAGAAGAAGTAAAAACTTTGAGGTTCGCCGATGACATTGTAATTCTGTCAGAGACAGCAAAGGACTGGGAAGAGCAGTTGAACGGAATGGACAGTGTCTTGAAAGGAGGATATAAGATGAACATCAACAAAAGCAAAACGAGGATAATGGAATGTAGTCAAATTAAATCGGGTGATGCTGAGGGGATTAGATTAGGAAATGAGACACTTAAAGTAGTAAAGGAGTTTTGCTATTTAGGGAGTAAAATAACTGATGATGGTCGAAGTAGAGAGGATATAAAATGTAGACTGGCAATGGCAAGGAAATCGTTTCTGAAGAATAGAAATTTGTTAACATCGAGTATAGATTTAAGTGTCAGGAAGTCGTTTCTGAAAGTATTTGTATGGAGTGTAGCCATGTATGGAAGTGAAACATGGACGATAACCAGATTGGACAAGAAGAGAATAGAAGCTTTCAAAATGTGGTGCTACAGAAGAATGCTGAAGATAAGGTGGGTAGATCACGTAACTAATGAGGAGGTATTGAATAGGATTGGGGAGAAGAGAAGCTTGTGGCACAACTTGACTAGAAGAAGGGATCGGTTGGTAGGACATGTTTTGAGGCATCAAGGGATCACAAATTTAGCATTGGAGGGCAGCGTGGAGGGTAAAAATCATAGAGGGAGACCAAGAGATCAATACACTAAGCAGATTCAGAAGGATGTAGGTTGCAGTAGGTACTGGGAGATGAAGAAGCTTGCACAGGATAGAGTAGCATGGAGAGCTGCATCAAACCAGTCTCAGGACTGAAGACCACAACAACAACAACATTATTTAACTTTACTTGGATAGTTTTTTGATTGGATTTGGGAATTAGATGGAAGTTGATACATACAGTTTTCCCACTATTAACAATTAGGCCATTTTTGTTAAACCACTCAGAAAGTTTTTTCATGGAGTTATCAGATATTGTCTGAAGGGATTCAGGGCTAGATCCAGTCAACACTATGCTTGTATCATCAGCAAACAGGATAGTTTTTTGTGGGCTCATATGTTCAACAAGATCATCTATGTAAATGAGGAAAAGTAATGGCCCTAGAACAGAACCCTGGGGGACACCATATGTTATTGTTCTTTCCTCCGAGAGGAAAACTGTATTATTTATTTTATTCTGTACATTAATATCGTATTGAAGTGATACCTTCTGTCTGCGGTTTTGTAGGTAAGAGCATAGCCAGTTGTGAGCCACACCTCTTATTCCTCTTCTTTCCAATTTAGCAAGCAGTATTTTATGATCTAGTACGTCAAAGGCTTTAGAGAGATCTAAGAAGATACCTGCAGCTATATTATGTTGGTCAATTGATTTCAGTATGTGGTCCAACAGTTCAAAAATTGCTGTCTGGGTGGATAAAGATTTACTAAAACCATGTTGTTGAATGCTGATTGGTGCGTGGTTTTTTATGAAATTTATAAGCCTGTCATAAAAAAGTTTTTCCAGGAGTTTTGAAAAGTTGCTTAATATGGATAATGGTCTATAATTGGATACTAAATCAGAGGAACCTTTCTTTAGTAATGGTGAGACTTTAGCTATTTTGAGAGCATCTGGAAAAATGCCAGTTTTTAATGATTGGTTGTAGATGGTTGATAATGGCTTTACTATATGCGGAGCACACACCTTTAATATGAGGTCAGGTACTTCATCATAGCCACTAGAGATTTTATTGGGTAACAATTTTATTATGTTCCTAATTTCATCAGGGTTTGTTTCATAAGCAAACATTGTAGCATTAGTACTGTTTGACGTATTGGTGGAATTGAAGAACGATACCTTGCAGTTTGCCTGAATGAGATCTTCTGCTAGTGAGGTGAAATATTCATTGAACTTGTTTACAACTGTGTATGGATCTGTGACCTTAGAGTCATTAAGTGTTAGAGAAATGTTTTCCTTTTTAGGTGTTGAACTACAAGTTTCTTTTTTAATAACTTTCCACATAGCTTTCATTTTGTTTGAAGAGTTTCTTATGAAATTGTCATTCCATAAAAGTTTTGCCTGTCTAATCACTCTAAGATAAGTTTTTTTGTAGGCTTTACAATAGCCAGAAAATTCTTCAGTGACTATGTATTTTTTGGAGCAATATTGGAGAAATCTGTTTCTCTCACTAGAAATTTTGATTCCTTTTGTTACCCATGACTTTCTCTTTTGATTGCTTGAAGTTTTTGTTTCAAAAGGAAATGCTGTATTAAAGTAATAAAGGAAGGTGTTATGGAAGCTTAAGAACATATTATCAACAGTTGTTTGCATGTAAACACTGTCCCAATTTTCCTTAGCTAATAGGAAGTTAAAAATCCTAATATTGTCATCTGAAAAGTTTCTTCTTTGAAATACTTTTTTGGGGCTGATTTTACTATTTTCCATGTCAACGCTCAGTAGCTGAGCATCATGGTCACTATATCCCATGCTCAGTACTTCGCCAGTGAATTTGTAACCAGTATCAGTTATGAAGTTGCAATACAGACATGTGTTTGTGCTTGGCCATTATTCCCTCCCATGTAGATTGTCTGGTTGACTGCTTCTGTACATCTCCTGTCTTGGGGAGTGTTGTGAGCATCTAAGAGGCGAGAGATGGGTGAAGGACATGTTTGCTGGTTCTCTACACATGAGAAACACATTAGTTGACTTTGTAAATTATAAGGCTGATTTAGAATCTGTTACATCATCGACATCAGTATTCGTGAGTGGAAATAAGAGCTATGCAGATGGTGTAAGTTTCCAGTCACTCAGTTGTTTATAGCACACTGCACCTTGCTAAAGTTTTGACTTTCTGGAGAAATTATTTCTAGTCTATATCTTCAGAATTATGTTGTGCTAGTGATTGGTAGCATACTGCTATGTGCTTGATATTGAGGATTATCACGAAAATGGTATGATATTTCAGCAAACTATTTGAAAATACACATGTTCTTGTAACCCCAGAGTTTGGAGATGGGTGTAGAAAGCAAGCAAGCAAGCAGGTCAGGACCAGAAAAATAACAACTTTGTGGCAAGGGAAACTGACCCAGCCTTTATACAACAGTTCAAAGGGTAACCTCATTCTGCTGAGGTTGCTTTGCATCAGGCCAGTGTGTGTGTGTGTGTGTGGGGGGGGGGGGGGGGGGGGAGGGGGGGCGGGGGGGGGCAGATGACTTGTGACTGTTGGCTGCGGTGGATAACCTACAGAACTCATGGGAAATATCAAGTGCTGCTAGGATTATATTGGTCCAGGTGCTTATGCTGTCTGTCTTTGAAGTGTATGTACATCTCTGTCTGCTGGTTCATAGCTATAAGCAAGATGCAGCAGTGGTAATTTTATACGGCACAGGATACGAATTATGAGATTATTACATCAAAATGGTATGTGGTGATATATAGCCGAGTTGGAGATTGGTTTCACACTGAAATATTCAAGCTTGTGTCATCAGTGGCAGTGTCTTTCCATATTTGAAATCTGTAGATCACTTTTGCAAGGTTTGACTGCCAGTGGAATATGGCAATCTGTACAAAATAGTTTTCCTGCTGAAAGTCTTGTCTGCAGAAAAAAAAGGCAGACACTGCTTCCTCACTGGCAGCATCAGTAACTTGTTGGGTAAATTCAGTAAGAGCCAATCATAATGCTCCATTCATTCATAGGACACCCTTTGTGCTGGGACATAGGAGCCTCTACATAGTGCTGAGAAGGTTTACCATTTTGGAGACGTTTGTTGAAAGCATGACAACACGATTTCCTGGAAAGGTAACATGTGACGGACAGTAAGGCTGGTTAGGACTCCAGGAAACATGCATTCAGTGTTAATCTGGGTATTTTTGTGAACAGGTCCTGTTAGAGCAAGAATTTCCATGCAGACAAGTTGAGACATTACGAAAGCTCCTATAACAACAAAAGCGACTGTTAACTATTCATGTGACACTTTACAATTTAGGAGAGGGAGACTTGGCTGTTATTTTCATAGACATGTGATGTCAATATAACACTGACAACCTTTTACCTGTACTTGCGATGGTGAGTAATTAGGCAAACATTTGTAATTCGGCAGTTAGGTCTTTGCTGGACAACAGGTACAAATCATATGCATCATTGCGCCAGCAACAGTTGTTAGGTAAACACATACATGCCCAGACACATCTCGCATATGGGACTGGTGTGAGCGTGCCCCACCAGTAGGGAACATTTTGCTGGTATGTTGCAATCAAATTTCTTAACGATAGTTTGAAAGTGTTTATACATGCAATGACTATTTGTGTCCTGCATTATTTTCACCAGTTTAAGCATTGTGAGTGTGTTTGCATAGTGTTACACAAGCATTACATTTTGATAGTTTCACAAGTGGTGAACGTGTCTGTTACATTAATTTGTGAACAGTTCTGTAGGCTGCGCAATGTGTTATTTCCACAGTTTACAAATAGTAAGTGTATTTGCAGAGGATTATACATGCATCATTTTGACAATTTATAGGTTGTTTTCATGACTGTACATCAGTGTACTGCATTATTTTGGTGATTTACAAGTAGTTTGCAGGTCTTTAGGCTTTTTACTGTGCCCCCAAGTACATCAGGGAGAGTGTTTTGTGTTTATCTAACAAATAAACAGGTTGATGGAGCTTGGGTGGTGTGTACAGGTACAGCTACCCATGCAGCTTCAACACAATACCACAGTTCATCAAGAGTAGTGACTGGCGTATTGTGATGAGCCAGTTGCTTGGCCACCATTGATCAGACGTTTACAATTGGTGAGAGATCTGGATAATGTGCTGGCCAGGGCAGCAGGTGAACATTTTCTGTATCCAGAAAGGCCCGTACAGGACCTGCAATGTGCGGTCGTGCATTATCCTGCTGAAATGTAGGGTTATACAGGGATCGAATGAAGGGTAGAGCCACGGGTCGTAACACATCTGAAATGTAACATCCAGTGTTCAAAGTGCCGTCAATACAAACAAGAGGTGACTGAGACGTGTAACCAATGGCACCCCATACCATCACGCCGGGTGATAGGCCAGTATGGCGATGACGAATACACGCTTCCAATGTGTGTTCACTGCGATGTCGCCAAACACAGATGCGACCATCATGATGCTGTAAACAGAACCTGGATTCATCTGAAAAAATGACATTTTGCCATTCGTGCACCCAGGTTCGTCATTGAGTACACCATCGCAGGCGTTCCTGTCTGTGATGCAGCGTGAAGGATAACCGCAGCCATAGTCTCCGAGCTGATAGCCCATGCTGCTGCAAACGTCGTCGAACTGTTCGTGCAGGTGGTTGTTTTCTTGCAAACGTCCACATCTGTTGACTCAGGGATCGAGACGTGGCTGCACGATCCATTACAGCCATGCGGATAAGATGCCTGTCATCTCGACTGCTAGTGATACGAGGCCATTGGGATCCAGCATGGCATTCCGTATTACCCTCCTGAACTCACCAATTCCATATTCTGCTAACAGTCATTGGATCTCGACCAACGCGAGCAGAAATGTGGCGATATGATAAACTGCAATTGCAATTGGCTACAATCCAACCTTTATCGAAGTCAGATATGTGATGGTACGCATTTCTCCTCATTACACATGGCATCACAACAATGTTTCACCAGGCAACGCCAGTCAACTGCTGTTTGTGTATGAGAAATTGGTTGGAAATTTTCCTCATGTCAACACATTGTAGGTGTCGCCACTGGCGCCAACCTTGTGTGAATGCTCTGAAAAGCTAATCATTTGCATATCACAGCATCTTCTTCCTGTTGGATAAATTTTGCATCTGTAGCACATCATCTTCGTGGTGTAGCAATTTTAATGGCCAGTATTGTATTGTCCAGCGCTACAATGGCAGCCTACCTCTAGACAAAACAAAAACAGGAGAGAGAGTTCAATCAAAGCATTGTCTCTGATCTTCATGACCTATGTTACACAGAGATTATACAAAAACTGTTCTTTTTTAATTACTTCAATATTTGTGTTTGGATGATAATAATAATTTAGATCGTTTACTATTTGTTATCCCCCCATGAACCATGGACCTTGCCGTTGGTGGGGAGGCTTGCGTGCCTCAACGATACAGATAGCCGTACTGTAGGTGCAACCACAACGGAGCGGTATCTGTTGAGAGGCCAGACAAACGTGTGGTTCCTGAAGAGGGGCAGCAGCCTTTTCAGTAGTTGCAGGGGCAACAGTCTGGATGATTGACTGATCTGGCCTTCCAACACTAACCAAAATGGCCTTGCTGTTCTGGTACTGTGAACGGCTGAAAGCAAAGGGAAACTACAGCCGTAATTTTTCCCGAGGCCATGCAGCTTTACTGTATGATTAAATGATGATGGCGTCTTTTGGGTAAAATATTCCGGAGGTAAAATAGTCCTCCATACGAATCTCCGGGCGGGGACTACTCAGGAGGATGTTGTTATCAGGAGAAAGAAAACTGGCGTTCTACGGATCGGAGCGTGGAATGTCAGATCCCTTAATCGGACAGGTAGGTTAGAAAATTTAAAAAGGGAAATGGATAGGTTAAAGTTAGATATAGTGGGAATTAGTGAAGTTCGGTGGCAGGAGGAACAAGACTTCTGGTCAGGTGAATACAGGGTTATAAATACAAAATCAAATAGGAGTAATGCAGGAGTAGGTTTAATAATGAATAAAAAAAATAGGTATACGGGTAAGCTACTACAAACAGCATAGTGAACGCATTATTGGGGCTAAGATAGACACAAAGCCCACGCCTACAACAGTAGTACAAGTTTATATGCCAACTAGCTCTGCAGATGACGAAGAAATTGATGAAATGTATGATGAGATAAAAGAAATTATTCAGGTAGTGAAGGGAGATGAAAATTTAATAGTCATCGGTGACTGGAATTCGTCAGTACGAAAAGGGAGAGAAGGAAACATAGTAGGTGAGTATGGATTGGGGCTAAGAAATGAAAGAGGAAGCCGCCTGGTAGAATTTTGCACAGATCATAGCTAATACTTGGTTTAAGAATCATGAAAGAAGGTTGTATACATGGGAGAACCCTGTAGATACTAAAAGGTATCAGATAGATTATATAATGGTAAGACAGAGATTTAGGAAGCAGGTTTTAAATTGTAAGACATTTCCAGGGGCAGATGTGGACTCTGACCACAATCTATTGGTTATGAACTGTAGATTAAAACTGAAGAAACTGCAAAAAGGAGGGAATTTAAGGAGATGGGACCTGGATAAACTGAAAGAACCAGAGATTGTACAGAGTTTCAGGGAGAGCATAAGGGAACAATTGACAGGAATGGGGGAAAGAAATACAGTAGAAGAAGAATGGGTAGCTTTGAGGGATGAAATAGTGAAGGCAGCAGAGGATCAAGTAGGTAAAAAGACGAGGGCTAGTAGAAACCCTTGGATAACAGAAGAAATATTGAATTTAATTGAAGAAAGGAGAAAGTATAAAAATGCAGTAAATGAAGCAGGCAAAAAGGAATACAAACGTCTCAAAAATGATATCGACAGGAAGTGCAAAATGGCTAAGCAGGGATGGCTAGAGGACAAATGTAAGGATGTAGAGGCTTGTCTCACTAGGGGTAAGATAGATACTGCATACAGGAAAATTCAAGAGACCTTTGGAGAAAAGAGAACCACTTTCATGAATATCAAGAGCGCAGATGGAAACCCAGTGCTAAACAAAGAATGGAAAGCAGAAAGGTGGATGGAATATATAGAGGGTTTATACAAGTGCGATGTACTTGAGGACAATATTATGGAAATGGAAGAGGATGTAGATAAAGATGAAATGGGAGATACAATACTGCATGAAGAGTTTGACAGAGCACTGAAAGACCTGAGTCAAAACAAGGCCCCAGGAATAGACAACATTCCATTAGAACTACTGACGGCCTTCGGAGAGCCAATCATGACAAAACTCCACCATCTGGTGAGCAAGATGTATGAGACAGGCGAAATACCCTCAGACTTCAAGAAGAATATAATAATCCCAATCCCAAAGAAAGCAGGTGTTGACAGATGTGAAAATTACCGAACTATCAGTTTAATAAATCACAGCTGCAAAATACTAACACGAATTCTTTACAGACAAATGGAAAATCTGGTAGAAGCCGACCTCGGGGAAGATCAGTTTGGGTTCCGTAGAAATGATGGAACACGTGAGGCAATACTGACCCTACGACTTATCTTAGAAGAAAGATTAAGGAAAGGCAAACCTATGTTTCTAGCATTTGTAGACTTAGAGAAAGCTTTTGACAACATTAACTGGAATACTCTCTTTCAAATTCTAAAGGTGGCAGGGGTAAAATACAGAGAGCGAAAGGCTATTTAGAATTTGTACAGAAACCAGATGGCAGTTATAAGAGTCGAGGGGTATGAAAGGGAAGCAGTGGTTGGGAAGGGAGTAAGACAGGGTTGTAGCCTCTCCCTGATGTTATTAAATCTGTATATTGAGCAAGCAGTAAAGGAAACAAAAGAAAAATTCAGAGTAGGTATTAAAATCCATGGAGAAGAAATAAAAACTTTGAGGTTCGCCGATGACATTGTAATTCTGTCAGAGACAGCAAAGGACTTGGAAGAGCAGTTGAATGGAATGGACAGTGTCTTGAAAGGAGGGTATAAGATGAACATCAACAAAAGCAAAACGAGGATAATGGAATGTAGTTGAATTAAATTGGGTGATGCTTAGGGCATTAGATCAGGGAATGAGACACTTAAAGTAGTTTTTGCTATTTGAGGAGCAAAATAACTGATGATGGTCGAAGTAGAGAGGATATAAAATGTAGACTGGCAATGGCAAGGAAAGCATTTCTGAAGAAGAAAAATTTGTTAACATTGAGTATAGATTTAAGTGTCAGCAAGTCATTTCTGAAAGTATTTGTATGGAGTGTAGCAATGTATGGAAGTGAAACGTGGTCAATAAATAGCTTAGACAAGAAGAGAATAGAAGCTTTTGAAATGTCGTGCTACAGAAGAATGCTGATGATTAGATGGGTTGATCACATAACTAATGAGGAGGTATTGAATAGAATTGGGGAGAAGAGGAGCTTGTGGCACAACTTGACTATAAGAAGTAATCGGTTGGTAGGACATGTTCTGAGACATCGAGGGATCACCAATTTAGTATTGGAGGGCAGTGTGGAGGGTAAAAATCATAGAGGGAGACGAAGAGAGGAATACACTAAGCAGATTCAGAAGGATGTAGGCTGCAGTGGGTACTGGGAGATGAAGAAGCTTGCACAGGATAGAGTAGCATGGAGAGCTGCATCAAACCAGTCTCAGGACTGAAGACCACAACAACAACAACTATTTGTTGTTCATCACACAAACATAATTAGTCTTTAGATAATTTATGGTTCACACATCTCATAACAAAAACCTCTTTTCCCTTTCTCCAAATGTCCATTTATTTGATGTACCATCACAGACTATGTGGTTACAGCAAGCAATTTAGGAGAGAAAACTTATGTATGAATGTGTTAAAAGAAGCTGACATGCCCATATAAATTGGTAACCATACAGGATAACTCCAATGGCCGAAAATAAAGGCTGTGCCCATATTGGCTATGGTTATCAACCTTCAAAAAGAGAAATAAGCTCAGACACTGTGCACGTCTGTATGACATCAGAGCACAGTGGGGGTAATTGTAACAGATAATTTTTTTTCCGTGTTTTTCTTAGTTCTTTTCTTTTTATACATGTAAGCCTCATATAACCAATGATAAAGTAACAAGTTATTTTGTGCCGGTGATAATGTTGTGATACAAAACAAAAAAGAAGAGATATGCTCTTCTGTTGATTAATTTTGTTATCATCACCTTTTTGTTTCTATAAGTGGAAGTGGTCAGACATATGACTATCTCCAGCATTTCAGTATTATTTAAAAATGTGCATTCTAATTGTATATTAAAAAGTGTTATAAAAGTCAATAGGAATATCAAGTTTATTTAAATATGTATACAGCTATGCCAGTAATACCCATCTGTACATCATTTCACCTGCACTTAGAATTGAAGCAGGCAAGTGGAAATCGCATGAGCAGCAGAGGGGCCATCATACATCAGCATTGTTGTAAGCAGTGCTATTTGCAATGGAATTAACATGAGTAAGTATATAAATTTAAGTCATGAATATTGATCATAAAAGTATTTATATTGAAGGTCTGTTGATATTAGTACCAGTTAAAGATTACCCAGGATATGTGTACCTTCCAGTTTCTTTCAACTGTTCTTTTCAATTAGTTTTCTTTAATTATTCAAGCAGCAATTATTAATCAGTTTCCATTATGTAATTTCATCCCCCCACACATTCTGCCACTATTCATAGTTCACCGATAGAAGTTTAATTAATATCATCTACTGGTAATGAAACTATAGACATGTGGTGTAGTTCATTCAAAAATCTTGGAACATGGAGCCCATATGGTATGTTCGTTAGAACAATATCATCTACACAGATGTCCAGTCTTCTTCAAGGCTCATCACAAGGGTTGTGGGTGACATTTTGAAAAAGCTACTGTTTTATTCCTTCCCATTCTAGAAATTCTTTGAAGTCATTGCTTGTAAATTGCAATCCATTATTCATGAGGATTGAGTGATGATTACCTACATTTTAAAACAGTCTCTTTAAAAATTTCGTTACTGTATCTGAATTGGTTTGTTTGATAGAATAGAGTTTAATATTATTTAGCCAACATTCTCCGAGGACAAAGATGTAAGTGATCCCTTCTTAACCTGTAGGTAACTGTCCAAAAAATCATCAGTCATTGAGTAATGTAACCATTTTGTTATTATTAGACTCATGTTGTAGATGATTGTTATCATCTTTAACCCGCTCGCAGACTTCACAAGACTGTAGTAGCTTTACTATTTTCTGACTAAAGTTTTTAAAGTAATCAAATTTATTCAGTTGCTCTATGCACTTACAAATGCCTGAATGTCCATATCTTTGATGGACAAACTGTATTAGATCTTCTTCAACACTCTGTGGTACACACAGTTTCTAACTAGACACAAGATTATTTAATCTCCACAACAAACTACTTTCAGAATGAAATCTGCCAGGAAGTTTCAAACTACTTTCACTTATTGTCCATAATGCCATCTAAGCTGGTAAGAACAATGCCTGTTTGCACTGCTAAAATTTAATACTAAAATATTCATCTGTTTTTATTCCCTGCTTTATCCTTAAGCCTATGTTTCCAACCTCTTTATTGGTATAACTTATCATTAAGAAATTAATTGTAAAAATAGCATCAAGTCCCTTAGCCTATCTCAATTTCTTTCATACCTAAAGATAATCTTGACAATGCATTGAGAACTTGGTTCTGAAAATTCTTTATGTAATTAATTTCTATTTGGAATTATTGTACAAACAAGGCGCACTTCATTAAACATAAAGAATACTAATGTTTGATGGTCTGTGTAAATGATTATTTTTGATCCCCAAGCAATGTTTGGAATTTTCACATACTCCAAGCAATAGCTAGTAACTCCTTTTTTGTAGACATATAATGTAACTTCTGCTTGTTAAGGCTTCTACTTGTGAATGCAATAGTTTTATATTCCCCAACTTCAGGATTCCATTCCCTTTAAACAATTCTGAAGTGACTCTATATTCTGAAGCATCAGTTGCTAATAAATGAATCATATGTCACAGGATGGCTCAGTGTAGGTGGACTAATGCTTCTTTAATATTCTTGAAAGCTTTTGAAGCCCCTTCATCCCATATCCATTTATTCCTTTTTTCTTAATAATACTAATAGACAAAGATCATTCATTACTTGGCCATGCAGGGATCCATGATAAAATCCTACTAGCCCAAGGAATTGTTTCATGTTCTTAAGTTTTGGACAATCATTTATAGCCCTTATCTTTTCAGGGTTGTGTTTAATTCCAAGAGCCCTATGATATGTCCCAAGAACTTAAATTCCTTCCTTCAGTAATGAGATTTGGAGGGCTTGATGGTAATACCCTTCTCATAGAACTTATACAGAGTTTTTGTTAATAGAGCACAGTGTTTTCCCCATCTCTTGGACACTGTTAAAATATCATTTACATAGATAATCAGTTCTTGTAATAATTATTTTCCCAAACCTTCATATAAAGCATGAATAAATACTGAAACTGGAATATTTACTCCAAAAGGCAGTAGTCTGAACTGATATGAATTTCTGTCAATAAGAAAGCTGTGTATTGTTTTGAATCTTCGTGTGACTTTACTTGTTAATATCCAGGTGTCAAATCCAGTGAACTGAAATAGCTGACTAGTTCAAACAATTAATTGATACACTTAGGCTCTATCTCTTTCAGTCTTGATATGTTTGTTGAGACTACACCCGTCTAAGAGCAGGTGCACACCAGCTACAGATTTATTAATGATCAACAATTGATTGTTGTAAACATTTATACTATGTTCAATGATTTGATTTTCCATTATCTCATTTATTTCTTCTTGTACCGCAGATCTTAAACATAAAGGTACAGGGAAGGGTTGAAAAAATAATGGATTTTCATCTTTTATTTTAAATTGACAGAAGTGTTCTTCTGTTGCTCCTAGTGTATCTGAGAATACTGATCTATACTTCCATAGAATATTGTATAAATCTTCCTTCTGCTCATCTGCTAGGAAGTTAGGTTTATAAGCCTTACTTTGTACCTATTTAATTATTACTAATATCAATATCTGTTATTGATTATTCTATGCTTTGAAAATGCACATTAGCAACTAAGCATATACTGTTTACCACTAGAATTTGTTTATCCATTGCCAGACTCACTTTAAAAGGAACTACTATCCAATGACCATCAGTTGTCCAAGCCAGTAGTTCTGCATCAAAACCTAAATTTACTTTATATTTTGATAATCAATCTGTACCAAATAATAGTTGTAAATTAATATTAGATACTATTAGCAAAGTTTGCATGAATTGAAAATTTTTTACACTTACAGGTATATGCACTTCTTGTCTGAGTACCTTATCATTGCTCCCCATAATCCCTATGATAAATACACTATTAACAGTTGGTGTGAGACACATGTCTTTATTTCTCATTTTTTGTAAAAAATCTTGAGAATCTGTACAAATCTATATAAATATCTACCTTACCACCATATATTTTCCCAATTTTTACACCGTCTCTAATGACCTCGTTGTCGACGGGACGTTAAACACTAACCACCACCACCACCCAATTTTTACGAGGGTTGGTTGACCTCCTTCCTTTTTGTCCTCCTGGTCCAACAATCACTCTCAGGCAAATATCTTATGCCTAAAAGCCGCAAACTTCTCTATATGTGGGCCTATGGTTGTATCATCATGTCCTGGATCCTGGCCACAGTCCTAGGACATTCCATATATTTCATTATAATTACTGGATAATTTCCCTTAATTATTCCATTATTTGACAGAGATCCATTTACGTTTATTGTATTTTCCATATGATTGTTAACAGTGTTTGGTAAAAACACTTGAAACTCTATATTATTCTTTCTCCTGTCTTTTGAATGACTTTGGTTGCTATTTTGGTTGTGATCATGACATTAGTTAATTTCTCTTTTCATTGCAGGATGGCTGGGAAAATGCTTAACCTCCACATTATTATTGCCCCAGTTTTATTCCTGGACATATTCATTGCTTTCTTTATTTAAAGTATCTAGTCCATCAGTGAAGATTGACAAATCACTTACTATTGTTCACCCTCTATACCAAATTACCTTTCTTATATAGTGTGTTAATAAATGTATCAGTACTTTCACAGGATGTGATTCTTCTAATGCATTTTCTATACCTTTAGATTGAGTCAGATGGTGATCAATGTATTTTTTATTATTTCCCCAAGAACTATTATGATATTTTATGTCTAGTAATTCTAAACTCAGCTATACCTTTGTGCTGGAAGACCATATTTCCTCTTGAGTTTTTCCTGAAAATTGTCCCACGATTAAAATCTTCCAAATGAGCAATTTTACATTATGCTCCATACCTACCAAATGACTAAGTGCAAAATCTATTTTCTTACAATCTTGCTATTTCTTAGGTAATGACATATAAAATACTCCTAAAAAATAAGTTGGATGAACCTCACCACCAGGTTTGAATTTTAGAATTTTTTTTGACAAATTTGTGCCATTTTCTAGTTGGAATTCCCTTATTAAAACACTTGCTACTCCAGTATTATTGGTAGTTGTTTCCTCATTAAGTTCTCAATGGGTATTTTTTAAGGCTTCTAACAACTTTTGAAATTCATTCTGGTGTTCTACAGTAACTCTTGAAGAAATGGTGATTACATTAGTAGACTCAACCATCCCTTGTACTTTTTGTTCAACCATTTCCTGTAGATAATTCTCCAAACTAGTCAAAGTGTTTGGATCACAAATTAATTAACCAAATGCTCTACTTGCTCTGATACCTCTACTTGGTCCTGTTTATCTGACATTTGATTATGTATACTTTTCAAATCCCTGGGTTGATAATTTCTATGTTTGTTGTAAGTTATCATTTACTTCTTTAACTGTTCTATAACCTCATGCCAAACTAAGTCAAGTTGTTTAATTATGTCCGTTTGTAACTCTTTAGGAAACTTTAAATTCTTCAGAGAATAAATTACTGTCGTTTGTTGTTGTTGTTGTTGTTGTGGTCTTCAGTCCAGAGACTGGTTTGGTGCAGCTCTCCATGATACTCTATCCTGTGCAAGCTTCTTCATCTCCCAGTACCTACTGCAACCTACATCCTTCTGAATTTGTTTAGTGTATTCATCACTTGGACTCCCTCTACGATTTTTACCCTCCATGCTGCCCTCCAACACTAAATTGGTGATCCCTTTATGCCTCAGAATATGTTCTTCTAGGCATATTGTGCCACAAATTTCTCTTCTCCCCAATTCTATTCAATACCTCCTCATTAGTTATGTGATCTACCCATCTAATGTTCAGCATCCTTCTGTAGCACCACATTTCGAAAGCTTCTATTCTCTTTTTGTCTAAACTATTTATCGCATTTATCGTCCACTACATGGCTACACTCCCGACAAGCATTGGAATGAAGATGATGAACGCAAGAGAAGCAAAAGCAGTGAAACGACATCAGTCAATAGTGCACTGACAAGGATGTCACCATGATAGGAGCTGCATCTAGCTGAAGTCAATATAAGCGACACTCCTGCCATACTTGGCCGGACATTAGTGGACAGTATTTGCAGAGTATTAGCACAGCCTAGCAGAGAGTGCTATGATAGCAATTATTAGTGATCCACATACTGTATGTCAAACTTGCATGGACTTTGAATATAGTAAAGGACTCAGATTTATGTTGCATGTTGCCCATCACTTGCGACATCATTGTTATTTCAAAGTTAAATATTGTCAATCAGCTTTATGGAAATAAAACTACAAATGTTATTTGGCTGAATTGTAGTATAGCATTCTGAGGATGCAGCATCCCTTAGGCACCCTATATGTGACAAGTGGGTAGCCCTCTACATTTCGGTACGAGGATGGGATTTGTTGTCTCAGTACCAGTACGGTATGAGGTATGAGATTGTGTATTGTTTGACAGCTCAACATGGTAATGCAGACACACCTTCCTTCTTCTGATTGGCCCTGATACAGACTTTGATGCTTCTGCTGCATCTTGTTGTCACATCAATGCTCAGGATTCTGAGTTGCTTCAACCTTTCCCACTGAACCATAATAAAATTGCTCAGGCCACAGAAGCTGAATCAGATTTGAACATTTTGTTAACATACATTAGCACATCTTGACCTCGTTCCTTGCATAGCATCAAGAACTCTGTAGTGCACTGATACTTTGCCCGTCGGCATAGCGTCACTGTACAGAAAGGTGTAATTATTGTTCAAAATGACAGTGGACGATCGTGCGTGTTGATCCCTAAAGCTTTACAAAAAGAAGTGTTGCAATTACTTCACCAAAGACACTGGGTGATTGTTCAAATGAAACAGTTAGCATGTTGACATTGTGCTTGGCAGGGTATGGACACCCAAATAGAACAGATAATGTCACAGTGTTATGCTTGTGCAGAAAATCAGTCCACTCTGCCACAAAAATTCTTTGCTTGGCCTAAGTCGCAATCGCCATGGCAACATGTGCACATAGACTTTGTGGGACCCTTTTGGAATGCTTGTTGGTTGATTGTGGTTGACTCATATAGCAAGTTTCTGTTTGCTGTGCCGATGAACTCGACAATGTCATGTACTACAATTCAGGTGTCTTCATCATTTTTTACATAGAAGGTTTCCCTGAAGTCATAGTGTCAGACAATGGATCTCAGTTCACATAAAATGAAATTGAAACATTCTGTGAATGAAATGTCATACAGCATCTAACTAGTGTACCATTCTATTCACAGTCAAATGGTGAAGTGAACCTTCAAACAGCAGATGGCCAAACTTCTCTCCATGTGCACCAGCGATCAAACCTTGCAACTGTTTCTTGCCTCATGTTGTTCGCACCCACAGAATGGACCATTGCTGGTGGAATTACTTCATGGCTGCTGCCGTCAGACACTGCTCCACCTGCTCCACCCTCCTCAGCATCCAACGCAAAAGGAAGACTACAAGTATCACTTTGCACTGCATGATATTGTCTTTTACAGGGTTTTTAGCAGCATCAGATGGTGGGCGCGAGGCGAGATTGTCTGTCAACTTGGCGCTTGCATGTATTTTCTTTCAGGTCCAGATGGTTTGTTGCACTGCCATTAAAATCAACTTCTCCTCTGTCATGTACACGATGGTCTTTCAGTGTCTCTTCCCTCAGATTCATGGGTCCAGAGGACAGCGTGGCCACAGCAGCTGCCAGAGGGTGTCCTCATTCCACTGTGGGATGACGCCACGGAGATGGAGCCTTCGCCTCCTCTGCCTTCTCTTGTCCTACCGATGGAGCAGGACCCACCCACACCACAGCAGTTGCCACCTTCTACATCTGGTTCATGGCAGCAGGAGGTGGCCGTGTACCCTTCTGGTCATTTTCTGGGGGACGTTTCCACCAGAGCGCAGGTCAGATGGTGGAGTACGGCCAGAAGCTTGAGGTCCCCTGCAGCTACAGCTTCCGGCCCAGCAAAGCACCCACACTCCTGCCTCCCTTCAAGGTTGCACTCCCTACATGACAATGGTCCACCACTTAGTCGGGGAGGAATGTTCTGGTGTAACCACAAGTGACAGAACAAAGATGAAGAATGCAAGAGAAGAGAAGGTGGTGAAGCGACGTCAGCCAATAGTCCACTTACCAGGACGTCACCACGATAGAAGTGGCATCTAGCTGAAGTGAATATAAGCACCACTCCTACCAGCCTTCACTGAACATTAGTGGACAGTATTCACAGAGTATTAGCATGGCCTAGCAGAGAGTGCTACAATAGCAGTTATTAGTGATCCACAAACTGTGCGTCAAACTTGCATGAATGCTGAATGTAGCAAAGGACTTGGATTTATGCTGCATGTCACCCGTTTCTTGTAACACCATCGTTATTTCAGAGTGAAGTATTGTCAATCTGCTTTATTGAAATAAAACTACTAATGTTATTTGCTTGAATTGTTGTATAGCATTCTGAGAATGCAGCATCCCTTAGGCAGCCTATATGCAATGAGTGGGCAGGACCCCACAGTTGCGTAGTCAGCTGACCAGCCACTGCACTGCAAAACTGCTCTGTTGTCATGCTGGTTGGCTGGCACAGGGATGCAGGAGATTGCTGCCATTTTTTGTTGTTGAGCTTGTTGCTATGGTCAACTAGTATTCTTTCCTCAGCTCTTGATACCAATTAATGTACCTTTGGTCTTGACCTAGTTAAATGTATTTCTTCTTTATATATTCAAGTTAATACAATCAACACCACAGTATGTGCTCATTTAGATTTTCCATGTAATTGACTTGGGTTGCTTTGGGCAATGGTGTACCTTCTTTCATTATTTTCATCAAAATTCTCAAAAATTCTTGTTATTACTATCAAAGCTCTCTTCTTTTAGTACTTTTGATTTGTGCCCTGCACTAGGATGCCAAGTGACATATAAGACTTGGTAATGATGTGCCCCACTTCATGCACAGTCTATCACCAGAGTGATACATGTGCCAACACTTATCTTACAAATACCTTGTAGTCACCAATCTTGAAGTTACTCATTGTAGTGGAACTACTGTACAGTGCCACCAGACTGGAATGTGTGACTTCTTCATTTTTTGCAGTTTGCGGGTATTGAAAGAGAGCTCATTTCTATTCAGGCTACTAAAATGATGGAATTAGTTTTGCAATCACCTTTGTGTATTATAACCATATTTTTTTCCTTTTTGCAAGTTTATTTCCAATTTAGGATGATACAGTACTCTTATAACTTGTAGCCCACAACACATTACAACATGTATTGCTGGACTCATCTGGAATTAGAGACTGGTTGTTCTTATGTATGATTTTCAACTGTTTTTTTATTGAAATTATTTCCCATGCCCTTTGCTTGGTGGCTTCCAAGACACTGGCAACCTACAATGCCAAAACGGGCCTCCAGAGCAGATGGAGACAGACATTTGCTGTCGTGCCCTGTTTATGTTCTGAGCTGACATCTTTTAGATCCATTGCACATATGGAAAACCAGAGTGCACACAGTGGGATGTTCCATACTTAACAACTATGTAACCAATATTTATGGATACCATGAACATCTTTCAGTGGCCTAAGTGATTAGAAATGGAACATGTTATTTCACAGAATTAAGATGTAACACCACACCACTTACATACTACAGCTTATTATTTCATGGAATTAACATGTTATACCACACCACTTATGTACAACAGCTTATTATTGGGAGGGGGAAGTTGGTTAATAAAGTGCAGAATAACTTATTAACATTTATTAATTAAAAATATTGTAATTACAAAAATCTAAATTTAAATTATTATCTGCCATTTCAGTTAAACATTAGACAGTTTGCAATGAATGGCTTGTTTCACTCTGTTGAAAGAAAGTTTTTTCACTGGTTGCTGTCAGCCAATATTTAGTCATTTATAGTGACTCACAAGATGTTGTATACAATGGATTATCTGATAATCTGCAAAATAAATCACATTAAGATTTTGTGTAGAAAAAAGGTTATATAATCAAAATATGCACTAAGTGTCTGCATCTGTCGGTGAAATTCCTTCCATCCACCTAATTAAAATACTTCATATCTTAATTACATACTACAGGGTCGGAGTTTGTTTAAATTAAGGACTAAAGACTAAGCTGAAACTACACATTGTTTGATTTACAGAAATTACAATTAAAATGTACTGACTTCAATTAACTGAAAACATGGAAAAATTCTTTCTTTTTAACAGTTTCTTCTACTACAAGAGTTCAGCCAAATTATTTGTTTAAATGATGATATTAACGTATTGTAATAACTTCAAGTTGAACAAATATATTTCAAGGAAGACGCAATACATGAAAGTCACAGATCAAGTAAACAGAGTAAGACATGTGTGCACTTTAACAGTCAAATCATAACTGAGTCAAAGTCTAGCGGCTGCTGGCTGGCTGGCCACTTAGGTGGCACTGCTGCTGCATGGCTGGTAGACAGCGCCGCATGTAGAGGACACGCGTAACTGCGCGGCGGCACTTTGAAAGATCGGGAAGTCACAACACTTTTCCTCCCTTTGAATTTTTTGCACAGGTCTTGATGGAGGTGGCCTGTAGATTGCTAATGTCCATAGGTGTTGTTTGACTGGCCGTAAAGTCTCGAGGAGGAGGCTTCCCGTACGAACGGAAGTTTCCCCAATGATAACGGATCGAGATGACAGGAGATGTGGGGGTCGAATCTGCTGGGGCCCTGTGCACCAATCTGCCCATTGTGGCAAGTCCGATTGTTATAACAGGAGACATGGGCGATGTGTCCACGTCCGTAGGAGAAGGAGGCGAGTAGAGTTGCTCTGACAGATAATGGTCATCTGGTTCCTGCATGGGCACGTCTCCTGGTGGCGTCAGTTCTTGGTCTGGCACCGATATGATGGTGAGAGGACCGCGTTGCGAGTAATGAGAGATTCCAGTATCCCAAGCATCAGGTAGAGCCGAAGGTGGTGTAGCGGCATCCGGAACAGGCGTTGCTGGCACACGAGGCCGAAGCTGGTCCGAATGATGCATTGCAACACCCGTGTCCATCTGGATTTCGTACAGGCGTCGGCCATGGTGTCGTAAGATGCAGCCAGGACTCCATTTTGCCGCCTGCCATATCCCCATACCCATACGAGGTCGTCGTTGGTGAACCGGCCAAGCGAAGGCACCCGCGGCCATGAGGTAGAAGGCCACAGAAGATGAAGTAGTGTGCGGGGCTGTCGGCCATGTAAGAGCTCATCCAGGCTGTGGTCGCCCATGGGGGTGAAACGGTAAGAAACCAGTAATTGGAGAAGCGTACCATCAGCAGAAGAAGTCAGGAGTTTCCTCATCTGAGCCTTAAATGTGCGGACCAGTCATTCAGCCTCACCGTTTGACTGTGGATGGAACAGAGGGGCTGTGACACGCATGATACCGTGACAGGCACAAAAATCCGCAAAATCGTAAGAGGCAAATTGCGGACCATTATCAGTAACATGGCCTTCCAAAGAGAAAATGCGAGCTAGAGCATTGGTGGTTGCTGTGGTGGTAGGCGACATGCAATGGACAATGAAAGGAAAGTTAGAGTAGGCTTCAATAACGAGAAGCCAATAGGTACCTAAAAAAGGTCCCGTGAAGTCAGCATGAATACGCTCCCAGGGCTTTCAGAGTCGATGCTGGGCCAGTACACATGACAGCATGCCAGAGATTTTGTGGGAGAGACACCCCAGTGCCCTTGGTGAAGGATGCACAAGAGTGAAGCACGCAAAGACTCAGGTACCACAACGTGCGGCGAAGCATTTTCGATGGAATGGTGGATAACACCATCCCTAGCCGTGATGCGGTAACGCAAAGCGTAGTAGTTCCGCAACGGATCAGAAGTCTTAGCGGATGGTCGATCTGGCCAACCCTTTTGAATACAGCGTAAAACCTGGGAGAGGGTAGGGTCAGAACTCATAGCAGCTTCCAGCTGGTCCCCGGTGATGGGGAACCCGTCCACAACCCGCTGCTCAGCAACATCCAGGTGGAAACACAAAAGTTTGTCCCTATCGAATGCCAGAACAGGACCCATGGGAAGGCGAGACAGTGCATCAGCATTCGCATGTTGAGCTGTCAGCCGAAATGAATCTCATAATTGAAATGAGACAAGTAAAGAGCCCAACGCTGGAAGCGGTGTGCAGCCTTCTCGGGAAGTGATGTTGATGGATGAAACAAGGAAAGACGTGGTTTGTGATCCGTAACAAGATGGAATTTGGATCTATAGGGAAAAACACCAAACTTATGAAGAGCATAAATAATGGCTAAAGCTTCTTTTTGAGAATACTTTCGTTGGGGATCCATGATCATTTTGGAGGCATAAGCAATGGTTTGTTCAGAACCGTAAGAAAAATGGTGCGCAAGGACTGCACCGACCCCATATTGAGAGGCATCTGTGGCAAGAACAAGATGTTGGCCAGGTCGATAAGTAGCCAGGCACGAGGCCTGTTTCAGCATAGTCTTCAATTTCTGAAAAGCCGCATCACATGACACGGACCAGTGAAAAGGCACGTTTTTATGCAACAGGTGATGCAACGGCTGAGCCACCGAAGCAGCAGATGGTAAAACTTGTGGTAGTAAGCTATTTTCTCCAAGAAGACCTGCAGTTCCTTAACAGATGTAGGGCGAGCAAGGGCATCGATTGCAGCGACAGTTTGCTGAAGCGGACGAATACCATCCCGAGAGAGTTGAAACCCCCAGTATGTGATAGATGCCTGAAAAACACAGTGGTGGAGCCAGTGACAACAATGTCGTCCTGGTAATTTGTACACCCACGGACAGTGAGCAATAATTGTTCCAAGAATCACTGAAAGAGAGCAGGGGCGCTGGCAACCCCGAATGGCAATCGTTGGTATTGATGGAGGCCGAAAGGCATGTTAAGGACCAGAAACTTCCGGGAATCAGTGTCGAGAGAAAGTTGATGATAAGCTTCTGACAGGTCAAGTTTAGAAAAATACTGGCCTCCAGCAAGTTTAGTGAACAATTCTTCAGGTCGAGACATAGGGTAAGTGTCGATAAGGCATTGAGCATTTACAGTGGCTTTGAAATCGGCACAGAGATGAATATCACCATTTGGCTTAGCAATGACAACGACAGGAGAGGACCACTCACTGGAAGTGACAGGAAGCTAGACCCCTGAAGCAGTCAGATGATCCAGCTCCTGTTTGACCTGATCAGGAAGGGCCACAGGAATGGGCCAAGCCCGAAAATCTTAGGCCGAGCAGTGAGTTTGAGCGTGATCTGAGCTTCAAAGTCGTTTGCATGGCCTAACCCAGGAGAAAAAGGGACGAAAATGTTGTCGACAAGGAATCCAATTGAGCATAAGGAATAGCATCAGAGACGATATTGACAGAGTCATCTATGTAGAACCCAAAAACGCGAAAGGCATCGAAACCAAAAAGATTTTCCGCATTACTATGGTCGACCACAAATATGGGAACAGTGCAAATGACTAGATTTGTAAGATACCTCAGCATCAAATTGTCCCAAGAGAGAAATCTTCTGTTTATTGTAAGTCCGTAATTGCCTAGTGACAGGTGACAGGATAGGAGAACCCAACTGAAGACATGTCTGAGAATTGATGATAGTGGCAGCAGAACCAGTATCCACCTGCATGCGAACATCTCGACCAAGTATTTGGACAGTGAGGAATAACTTCCCTGAAAGGGAAGAAGTACAATTGACAGACAACACAGTATCAGAATCTGTGTCATGTTCATGAACATCATGTATGCGGTCGGATTTGCAAACGGATGATACATGACCGATCATTTTTTTTGCATCTGTGACACACGGCCCAATGTTGTGGACAATCTTCTCATGAATGTTTCGTAAAACACCGCGGACATGAAGGAAGTTCCCATGGGTTTTGCTGCAGTTTCTTAGAGGTTTGTTTACTGTTAGGCCAAGGCTGCGCTTGGGAGCATACTGTGGCCGCATCGCACAGAGGTTGTGTTTCCCCAACGTCGCCCCATGCCTCTATTTGCACTCCAGCGGTGCAAGAAATTTCAAAAGACTGAGCGATGAATAGGACTTCATCTAGAGTCGGATTTGCCAACTGAAGGGCACGTTGCCTAACTTCTTTGTCAGATAATAGCATCCCGTACCATGGAATCAGATTCTTTGTGAACTTCAGTAACAAATTGACACTTTCTACTGAGGCCATGAAGTTCAGCAGCCCAAGCACGATAGGATTGATTTGGTTGTTTTTGACAATGATAAAAGGCAACACGAGAGGCTACCACATGCTTTTGAAAATAGACGGACAGAAGTGAGCACATTTCAGCAAAGGACAAAGATGCAGGATCTTTCAAAGGAGCCAATTGCGACAACAACTGATACATTTGAGGTGAAATCCATGAAAGGAACAGAGACTTACATGTTTGTTCGTCCACGACATGAAAGACCAAGAAGTGCTGTCAAAGACATTTTTCGTAATCAGACCAGTCTTCCGCTGTCTCGTTGTAAGGAGGAAAAGTAGGGAGAGACAATGACAAGAGATGCCCCGCATTTGATGCCGCAATGAAATCACGATTTGCATTTGTGAGAAGAGTTTACAATTAAAACATACTTCCTTCAATTAACTGAAAACATGGAAAAATTCTTTCTTTTTAACAGTTTCTTCTACTACAAGGGTTAAGCCAAATTGTTTGTTTAAATGATGAAATCAACATACATATTTATACAAAGAATACTTTTGACAAAACTGGTAATTACTTTGGAATTAATTAAGAGCTGGCTTTGCTAACATGTTTTCAAATAGAGCCAAATAAATACTTAAAGAAGCTATTAGTTGTTCTTACAAATGTTTATAATTAGTACAGAATTTATATTTGTCTATGCTGACAATAGAATTTAAGTTATGAACAATTACTGATTTCACTCTACAATGAAAGATATTAGCTAGGAATAGTCAAAATAAATCAGGAAATTAATTACATAAAACTAAGAACAAAATTAGATCTGATGTTATATTATTTAAAACTGGGGACAAACCTTTCTCTTTTATGAAAATGCAGATTATACTCACATATGTTAATGGTAATTAGTCAGACATGAAAGAATGAATTTTAAGGAGGCAGATGGCAAAGCAAGAGAGGAAGTAAAAATATCCCAGCTTGCTTTGTCATAAGGTCACTTAGTTTAAATTTATTTCTGAACATCTCAATAAGAGTCTAAGGAATGGCAATTAACTTACGAGGGAAGGAGGGGATGGGACAGATGCTGAATGATATGTCACTAGTTGTAGAAAGATGGAAAGTGGAGGTGTCAAATGATATTTTGTTTTTGTGGAAAAATAGAGGGAAAGGGGTGCCAAACAATATGTTGTATGTGTGGAAATATGTTCTAGAACCGGCCCTGGGCACAAGATTGGAAATTGCATCTCACATTTCTCTTTCCACAGTAATTAATGATCTACATTTTGTATTGATAATTGCCAATGCTGACATACCTACATAACATAACTAGCTTGCTGTAAAAGGTACCAAAACTCATAGACACCTATAACATATTTGTGGATATTCATGATTTAACCTCCAAACCTCAAGTAGTGATGAGGAAGCAAACTTAAATTTCATCGTAGAGCATGAAAAAAGACCAACAACTCACTCTTGTTCTTCAGTGTTAATATTGATGGAAATTCTGCACTGAAAGGACCTTTGATCCTGTTGTGTCAACCAGCTTCTTCTGGGATGTAGGCTGCTTCAAAAAGTAATTATTAATTAAATGATCCACAGATACAGACTTCAGTTCTTCACACAAATGAAAGTCATTCCTTTTTAAAACCACGTAACAATGTGAAAGGGGAAATGTAATTAATATCTTTATCATCCAAAGTTTTCTTCCAAAATTTTGTCTGAGAGTTGCATTCAATGAACTGAGTTTTTCAAAGATGTCACAGCTTCACAATGAGGTCACTGTCTACAAACTTCTCGGAATACAAATCTTTCCCTTGAACAATTTTTACATCATTTTATGGATATTTTCATATAATTTTAGTGATAACTTTCCTAGCTTTTTAGGCCATAGAAATCCAGGCGCTGTGCATATGTGTCATTTTCAATATTCACAATGATTCTCACTTCAGCAGGATGTAGAAGAAGTTCAAAGGATGCCTCATTTTGGATTCTTATGAAGTAGGGGAGATAGTGTCATGGGTATAAGTGAGTTAGGGAGCAAGATTAAAACAAAGGTGTTTTTCACTAGAGTGAGAGCTATTCATGATTTTACAATCATCTTTTTCTTCCCTGAATGCAGAAATATTTTGTTCACTCTGATCCACATAATGATAATGATAAAATAACAGAAATCAGATCTTGTATTGATAGATTTAGGTGTTCATTTTCCACATGTGCTATTCAAGGGGGTAACTATTGAGGAACAAACTAAAAGTGATTCTGTGAATCTTCTGCCAAAGAACTAAGTGCGAATTGCAGAGTAATGTTGCAGATGTAGATATAGAAGTGTAGAAAGGTTCTTGAAGGGAGCTTCAAGTTTGTCTGCAAATCACACATTTGCATTTTGAGAGGAAATCCAGTATGTTGTGTTGCTAGGATATGCTGCAGCTTCTGGTGATTTCTCCCACCACAAATCTCAGATTACAGAACAGTTGTTAAAGTCATCTTACACCTGCTGAAAAATTTGGCATGAATTTTAGGTATCCCAAGAAATTCCCATCTTAAGCAGGAAATTGTAATAAGAGGAAAACATGTAGGCTGCTGAAACTTTTTTATTACTCTCTAAAAGCACAACTGGTCACTTTTAGCCTGCAGGGGTATTTTCAGATGTCTCTGTCAGAATATGTGAGCAATATATTAATCATATTTAGTAATGCTTGACCAGTTAATATATTATACAATGACAATCATTCTAGTGCAAATGCATGTGGCACTTTATAGGTTTTAGTGTGTTTGCATTTTGTACCACAAGGAAACACATGCACAGGCTGTGGTGGTTATAATTGCAGATATTTTTATTAATAACTGAGGACAGTATACTGAACAACATTACATAGGTATTTAATTCATTTGCAGACTTGTAATTACAGCTGTTAACAGTAGTATGTTTCCAGCAAGGTAAGTTGTTAATACTTATTTTCCCCTGGGCAGCAGGTTTGGGGTTGGAGTGTGGACATGTTAATGCAACACAGTTACTTTGTACTGACGGGTACAGTCAAATTAGTGCTGCAGTTATGACTATGCAGAAAACATCAGGTAGTAAATTATGTGGTGTTTTTGTGGGAAGACATAGAGAGAGAGCAAAAAACCAACATATTGATGTGTGTGCATAATAAGGTGCAACATATAAAAATATCTGCACTTACACTCATTACATCTTGTGTAACAGAACTACCTCGGCTTCAAAACATGGCTGTCAGCCTGTGTGTGGAATGCATTCAGCCTGCCTCAATGAGTGACCCATTCTGTCAGTCTTAAAACAGCACCTCATGCTGGCCTTTAAAGCAGATTTCTAATTAAGCCCCTCATACAACTATCTTTTTGTGCAATTCCTGACAACCACTGTGTCCCCTCATGCCCAACTTTAGTGCAACATCACACACTTTCCTTTACCCAATAACATCTCACATCTGTTCCACTCATTATCCTCTCATGCCCATTTTATAATGAGACTTCTTAAGTCAGGCTTAGATCCTACCTTCTAACACAACCCATCACACCAACTTTCACATTTTTATGTCTTTCCCTGCCTTATTCCATTATCCCTCCTGCTTTCCATCTTCAAATACAACCATACATGCATAACTTCTAATTTTACCACTGATGCCCACCTTGAAAAGCAACCCAGCATGCCCACCATCAGATGCTAACCCTTGAAGTGTATCATCTAATGCTACCCCTCAGGACTGCCTTTAATGTGTGAGCGCAACTTTCCTAGGTGGCTTCTCATAACTCCTTTTGTAAGGGAAGCTCTCTTGTCCATCTACTGTTGCCCTGTGACAGGACCTCTGGTGCTTGCTTCTAAGTTGGGACTATCAAGAATACGTTACTGGTTTCTCAGCTTTTCCATGTCACTCTCCTGTTGGTCAAAGAAACCTGTAACTATTTGTGTTGCCCTTCTTTCTGTTGTTGTTGTTGTGGTGTTCAGCTTGTAGGTTGCTTGTATGCAGCCCTTCATCCTACTCCACACTATGCAAGCCTCTTCATCAAATAATTACTGCAACCTACATCCATTTGAGACTGCATACTATATTCATCCATAGGTCTCCCTCTATAATTTTTACCCCTCCCGCACACTTCCCTCCAATACCAAACTGACCATTTATTCACATCTCAGGATGTGTCCTATCAATTGATCCCTTCATTTAGTCAAGTTGTCCCATAAATTTCTTTTTTCCTGCAATTCAGTACTTCCTCACTAATTAGTTGATCTACCCACACAATCTTGAGCATTATCTTTAGCAGCACACTTCAAAAGCTTCTGTTCTCTTCTTGTCTGCATTGCTTATCATCTGTATTTCACTTCTGTACAAGGCCACAATCCAGGCAAATAACTTTGAGATAAGACTTTTTTTGCATTCAAATTTATATTTGTCGTTAACAAATTCTTATTTTTCAGAAACGCTTTTTGTGATAAAATTCCAGTCTGCACTTAATATCCTCTCCATTTCAGCCATCAGCATTTTGTTCCCTGTAAGGCAAAACTCACTTGCTATTTTTAGTGTCTCATTTCCTAATCTGTATCATTCAGCACCAACTGATTTAATTAGACTACATATCATTACCTTTGTTTTTACTTTTTTGGTGTTCATCTTGTTCTTTTCAAGACATTATCCATTTCAATCAAATGACCTTCCAAGTCCTTTCTTGTCTCTGTCTGAATTACAATGTCATTGTCAATCATCGGAGTTATAATTTTTCTCCCTGAACTTTAACTTCCTCTCAAAATTTCTTCTTGGTTTCCTCCACTGTCTGCTCCATGTACAGATTAAATAATATTGGGGTTAGGCTAAACTCTGTCTCACTCTCTTCTCAACCACTGCTTCCTTTTCATTTGCTTTGATTCTTTCTAAGCATTCAGTATAATCTTATTTGGTGTGGTTCACTTACAACTGAGTAAATATTCTCAGATGGGTGGCAGGAGTGATTTCAAAGCAGTCTTCTATAAATGAACTGATTGCATTTTCCCAGTAGACTGCCAATGAATTGAATTCTACCACCTGCTTTACATACGTCTCAGCCTGCGTGATCATTCCACTTGATATCATCACAAATTTCAGACACTGTCATCTGTGTGAGTCAGCTGGTTACAGTTATGATGCACTGATATTTTAGTCAGGGAACGCATTTTTTCTCATTTTGTGAGAACACAATTTTATATTTCTGGACGTTTAAGTAAGTTTCCAATCTTTTGTAACGTTGTTGATGACTTGAATACACAATTGCTGCAGCAGTGAGGAAAGTAACACCTCGGCTCGCACATTTCCTACCTCCATCCTAGGTTCCAAAAACACTGTACAGAAGGCCAAAAGATTCAGTTTCCTTCAAAAAAGGCTTCACGGACATATATTCATATTTTGGGTAGAAGTTTGGAAAATTTGTCTCAATATTTTCTGTTCATCAGATGCACTACTGTTCCCTCTGATTTTTCTCATCACAGTCTCCAGCTGCTGGTAGTTGTGTGTCTACTAGTGGCACCATAAATTCTGATCTTTCTGCCTTAGTTGTTTTGATAAACAAAGCTCACAACACATGAACACTGTGTTACTCCAAGCAAGCCATTACTATAACGTGTGTCATTGACCATGAAATTTCACATTTATGTATGTGGTTGGGTACAAACTGCTCTGCACTGACCACAGGTGCAGTTATTGTTACATCCCAAACAGTCATGAACTACTTATTTTTCAAGCCTGAAGTTCTAGTTTCAGGATACAGCACTACCCATCACAAGAGTATTATAACATAAGATGTTTCATCCCTCGTACCGCTGCAATAACTGAAGTTCTTGCAGTCCACCCTATAACACAGCCCTCTGAATAAGGTTCTGATGCGATCACTCTTGTTCATCTTATAACATAACCCCCATTCCTGCCTCCTTGTGCCCTCCTTATAACAATGTTCATTAGGCTTGTCATTACAAGAAGATCCCAAATGCTTACCTTATAAAATAATCCATTATATCCCACCTTGTGACGCAAAAACTCACACTTTCCTTCTGATGAGATCGCAGGAACTTGCCTTGTAAAGTGTTCCCTCATGCTCATCATCACTCAGCGACCATCTACTAGAGCAGGTACTCACTTCTGTTTGATGTCAAGGTTAGCGTAAGGAGGGCTATGCATGAAGCGTTTAGTGAATTCGAAATTAAAATTCTATGTACCAACTTGACAGAAAATCCTAGGAAGTTATGGTCTTACGTTAAATCAGTAAGTGGCTCGAAACAGCATATCCAGACATGATGATGGCATTGAAACAGAGGATGACACGCATAAAGCTGGAATACTAAACACCTTTTTCCAAAGCTGTTTCACACAGGAAGACCGCACTTCAGTTCCTTCTCTAAATTCTTGCACAAACGAATAAATGGCTGACATCGAAATAAGTGTCCAAGGAATAGAAAAGCAATTGGATTCACTCAACAGAGGAAAGTCCACTGGACCTGACAGGTTACCAATTCGATTCAACACAGAGTATGCGAAAGAACTTGCCCCCCTGTAACAGCCATGTACCGCAAGTCTTGGAAGGTTCCAAATGATTGGAAAAGAGCACAGGTAGTCCCAGTCTTCAAGAAGGGTCGTCGAGCAGATGCGCAAAACTATAGACCTATATCTCTGACATTGATCTGTGTAGAATTTTAGAACATGTTTTTTGCTCACATATCATGTTGTTTCTGGAAACCCAGAATCTACTCTGTAGGAATCAACATGGATTCCTGAAACAGCGATTCTGTGAGACCCACCTCACTTTATTTGTTCATGAGACCCAGAAAATATTAGATGCAGGCTCCCAGGTAGACGCTATTTTCCATGACTTCTGGAAGGCATTCGATACAGTTCCGCACTGTCATCTGGTTAACAAAGTAAGAGCCTGCGGAATATCAGATCAGCTGTGTGGCTGGATTCAAGAGTTTTTAGCAAACAGAACACAGCAAGTGGTTCTCAATGGAGAAACGTCTACAGACGTTAAAGTAACCTCTGGCATGCCACAGGAGAGTGTTATGGGACCATTGCTTTTCACAATATATATAAATGACCTAGTAGATAGTGTCGGAAGTTCCATGCAGCTTTTCGCGGATGATGCTGTAGTACACAGAGAAGTTGCAGTATTAGAAAATTGTAGCGAAATGCAGGAAGATCTTCAGTGGATAGGCACTGGTGCAGGTAGTGGCAACTGACCCTTAACACAGACAAATGTAATGTATTGTGAATACATAGAAAGAAGGATCCTTTATTGTATGATTATATGATAGCGGAACAAACACTGGTAGCAGTTACTTCTGTAAAATATCTGGGAGTATGCGTGCGGAACGATTTGAAGTGGAATGATCATATAAAATTAGTTGTTGGTAAGGCGTGTACCAGGTTGAGATTCATTGGGAGAATCCTTAGAAAATGTAGTCCATCCACACAGGAGGTGGCTTACAAAACACTCGTTCGACCTATACTTGAGTATTGCTCATCAGTGTGGGATCCGTACCAGATCGGGTGGACGGAGGAGATAGAGAAGATCCAAAGAAGAGTGGGCCACTTTTCGTCACAGGGTTATTTGGTAAGCGTGATAGCGTTACGGAGATGTTTAGCAAACTCAAGTGGCGGACTCTGCAAGAGAGGCGCTCAGCATTGCGGTGTAGCTTGCTGTCCAGGTTTTGAGAGGGTGCGTTTCTGGATGAGGTATCGAATATATTGCTTCCCCATACTTATACCTCCCAAGGAGATTACGAATGTAGAATTAGAGATATTCGAGCGTGCACGGAGGCTTTCCGGCAGTCGTTCTTCATGCGAACCATACATGACTGGAACAGGAAAGGGAGGTAATGACAGTGGCACGTAAAGTGCCCTCCGCCACACACTGTTGGGTGGCTTGCGGAGTTTAAATGTAGATGTAGATGTAGACTTTGGACACCTTGTACACAATTTCCAATGTGTCTCCTCGTGTCTGCCATGCAAGTCATCAAGTGCATCTACTAATGTGACCACTTGTGTTCCTCTTGCAACACAATCAATTTCCTTTTCTTTATTGTATTAGGACACACTTCACAGTAGGACTGTAAATAATATTTACACAAAAATTAGGCACATAATGGAACTGAACATTCTCTTCACCATCTGAGAAACATTCATGTACACTGCTTGATCAAAAGTCTCCAGACACACCTATGTAATGCAGAATTGACCACTGGATGTCACAAGAGGTGGACCTGCAAGTGTAAAAGGAGGTAGGGGGCACTGTGTATTCAGTACAGAAACAGTAAGAGTAGAATTGATCGGTCAGGAGGTATGAGTGACTTCGAATGTGTATTAGTCACTGGATGTCGCCTGAGTAACACTCACATCAGGGACATTTCAATCCTTCTAAAGCTGCCCAGACTGAATGTGGGTAGTGTGATTGTGAAGTGGAAACACAGAGGGACAATCACAGTTAAACCAAGACCAGACAGACCTCATGTACTGACGGACAGAGGCCGCTGAGCATTCTGGAGGGTGATTGTAAAAAAATGCATTAAATCAGCAGACTCATGAGTTCCAAAAGTGCTACCAGCACAATGACTGTAGAGAGGACAGAACGGGTACAATGGTTCAGCAGGTCCTCATAAGCAACACATTCCTGTAGTCGCTTGAGGTGGTAAATAGAGTGATGCTGCCGAACACTGGATGACTGGCAATGAATGATTTGGACTGATGAATGACAGTGTATCCTGTGTCAATGCCGTGGAAGGGTTTGGGTTTGGAAAATAGCTGGAAAACTTAGCTGCCATCATGTGCAGTGCCAGCAATGAAGTACGGAGGAGGTTTTGTTATGGTAAGTGGGCAGTTTTCGTGGTTAGGATGTGTCCTACCTCTCTCTTACTGCATTCAAGTAAACACTTCACACAGAAGAATATGAACAAGTTTTACAGTATTGTGTACTGCCTACGATATACGAACATTTCAGAGCCGATGATGATTGTATAAGCATGACAGTGTATACTGTCATAATGCAGCATCTGTGAGCAGTAGTGTTTGTGGACAATAACATTCCTGAATTGGACTGGCCTGCCCAGAGTCCCAACCTGAGCCCAGTGGAACACCTTTGTGATGAGTCATAACATGAACTTCCCTCCAGACCCTGGCGTCCATCATCACTACCTTCTCTGGTTTAAGCCCTTGAGGATGAATGGGCTCCTCCACAGACATTCAGACACTTCATTGAAAGTGTCCTCAGCCGATTCAAGCAGTCATAATGGCAAAGAGTGGGCATATCCTGTATCAATGTTCACTAATAGCTGTCCCAATACTTTGGTTCAGGTAGTGTATGCACAGATCTGAGCAAATAAGAGAAGTCAATTTTACACTAACACAACACTGCATCTCCATGTCCAAACCCACACCCACGAGTATTTTATTAAAATTTTGTGATGTACAGGGTTATTACAAATGATTGAAACGATTTCACAGCTCTACAATAACTTTATTATTTGAGATATTTTCACAATGCTTTGCACACACATACAAAAACTCAAAAAATTTTTTTAGGCATTCACAAATGTTTGATATGTGCCCCTTTAGTGATTCGGCAGACATCAAGCCGATAATCAAGTTCCTCCCACATTCGGTGCAGCATGCCCCCATCAATGAGTTCAAAAGCATTGTTGATGCGAGCTCGCAGTTCTGGCACGTTTCTTGGTAGAGGAGGTTTAAACAATGAATCTTTCACATAACCCCACAGAAAGAAATTGCATGGGGTTAAGTCGGGAGAGCGTGGAGGCCATGACATGAATTGCTGATCATGATCTCCACCACGACCGATCCATCAGTTTTCCAATCTCCTGTTTTCCTGTTTAAGAAATGCCGAACATCATGATGGAAGTGCAGTGGAGCACCATCCTGTTGAAAGATGAAGTCGGCGCTGTCGGTCTCCAGTTGTGGCATGAGCCAATTTTCCAGCATGTCCAGATACACGTGTCCTGTAACGTTTTTTTCGCAGAAGAAAAAGGGGCCATAAACTTTAAACCGTGAGATTGCACAAAACACGTTAACTTTTGGTGAATTGCGAATTTGCTGCACGAATGCGTGAGGATTCTCTACCACCCAGATTCACACATTGTGTCTGTTCACTTCACCATTAAGAAAAAAATGTTGCTTCATCACTGAAAACAAGTTTCGCACTGAACGCATCCTCTTCCATGAGCTGTTGCAACCGCGCCGAAAATTCAAAGCGTTTGTCATCGGGTGTCAGGGCTTGTAGCAATTGTAAACGGTAAGGCTTCTGCTTTAGCCTTTTCTGTAAGATTTTCCAAACCGTTGGCTGTGGTACGTTTAGCTCCCTGCTTGCTTTATTCGTCAACTTCCGCGGGCTACACATGAAACTTGCCCGCACACGTTCAACCGTTTCTTCACTCACTGCAGGCCGACCCATTGATTTCCCCTTACAGAGGCATCCAGAAGCTTTAAACTGCGCATACCATCGCCAAATGGAGTTAGCAGTTGGTGGATCTTTGTTGAACTTCGTCCTGAAGTGTCGTTGCACTGTTATGACTGACTGATGTGAGTGCATTTCAAGCACAAGATACGCTTTCTCGGCTCCTGTCGCCATTTTGTCTCACTGCGCTCTCGAGCGCTCTGGCGGCAGAAACCTGAAGTGCGGCTTCAGCCGAACAAAACTTTATGAGTTTTTCTACATATCTGTAGTGTGGCGTGACCATATGTCAATGAATGGAGCTACAGTGAATTTATGAAATCGCTTCAATCATTTATAATAGCCCCGTACTTTAACCAGTTCGGTACGTTGGAGTTCTTACAGTGGAATTTTCTCTATCCTAAAGTTTCGTCTGCTGGAATCTGATCTCGTAATTTAAATTTCACAGACCACAAACGTAGTGGCTGATCACGACCGCATAATCTTGATACGTTCTGTAAGTTATGACATTCCATCATAATTAATGAAACTTATTTCATGGAATTTATTTCCGAAACATTTCCGCAACATTAGGCAATCAAATAATATTGAGTAACAAGTTGTTCTCATAAACTGCATAGGCTTACTGTTCTAGGCCATTCATAGGCCTATAGTTAATTTACCAAATGTACGTTAATTCAGCCTAGCGCTATATCAAGTTAACTTTCTTAGCTTATCAGTGTAATAAACGTTGTATTATATAGTTGTGAGTATGAAAATCATTTGTGACATATGAGATACACAAACAGAAGCGAGCGCATCTTTGCTTTCCAGAACCCCGTACACTGAAGCCAAAGAGTGATACTCCGCTTTAAATATGTACTGATGGAAATATTTATTGCATGACCTTGAATTACTTCGTCTTTTTGTCTTTTGCAGCAGTTTGCTTCAGATCATGTCAGTCCCATTGTTGCTAAACTTTGTTGACACATTCATGCCCTAATAGTCTGACTTCTTCACGCATGTTTTCCAACAATACTCAACTCTTTGTTGTTGTCGTTTTTGCTTTAGAATGAAACCAATGTTTATACTGGTGTTTTGAGTTGAGACTTTGCAATGAGAAGATGGGCAGGTCAGTTGAACTAACGCCAGTAAAGAAAGCTGCTATCCTTGCTTATTCGTCTGTTGGTCTCAGCACCAGAGAGATAGCCTCTAAGACAGGATTTAATCAGTCTACTATTTCGAGGTTTCTGAAAAAAATACAGCGAAAAAGAAAATGTTGATCGTGAGAAAGAAAGGGGTCGGGAAAGGGCGTCCACTGCCAAACAGGACAGGGTATTGAAAGGCTTTCGCTCAACGATCGTCGCCTGTCATCAGCTGAACTAAAGGGAGACTGGGAGGAAATATGCGGCATCTCAAGAACCAGTAGGACTGTAAGGAATAGAAGCTGGACTCTCAGCCCGTCGTCCTAGAAGGAAGCCTTTATTGACCAAGATAATGCAACAACAGCGACTACAATGGGCAAAGGCACATGCGACATGGACACTAGAGATGTGGAACAAAGTAGTCTTTTCACGAGTCCAAATTTAAACTGCATGGCTCAGATGGAAAATTGTTCGTGTGTCGAAGAAAAGGTGAAGAATTTTTGTCATCATGCATAACACATATAGTCAAACACACACAAGGGCAGATAGTCTGGGGGTGCATTTCCAATCATGGAGAAGGCCATCTGGACTTCATCAATGGCACCGTCAATGCAGATGCCTACATAAGCATCCTTGAAAGGAAACTTATGCCAACCATTAGAGACCAGTTTGGAGATGTTTCCAATTGCCTTTGTCAGGATGATTTCGCTCATTTACATAGAGCTTTGAGGAGAGTCCTATGACTAATATTTGTACCAAACACGAAGCAGATTACTTTCTTGGTTAATTATCATGTACTTCTACATTTCAAGTAAAATCTTTCCTTCGACAAAATGGGGTTCGAGTATTAGAGTGGCCTGAAAACAGCCCTGATCTCAATCCTTTTGAGAAGTGTTGGAAGGTTATGGGAAATGCTATCACCAAAAAGTCGCCATGGAATAAACGGGAGCTGTTGGAGACCCTTGTGCAACTGTGGTTTCATGAACTGAGTGAGGAGTGCATCAAAAAGTTAATTCTTTCAATGCCTTCACGATGCCAAGCGGTGATTAAGGGGCGTGGTGGAGAAACAAAGTATTAAATGGAACAGTTTGTTCATATGAGGCAATACAAACACTAAAATCAATCAGTGTTATGTTACAACATTAATATGCAGTATTTCTTTCAACATTAGTATTCATATTTCAGAATATTAAAGAGAATAGCTGGCATATCCACACACTCATTTTTCAAGAAAGTGTTAAATTATGGAAAACAAACATTTTTATAGAAACAAAAATTAAGAATAAAACAAATTAACAAAAATTATTGTGTATACTCATTTCTGATGGAACTCAAGAGAAATCGGGCAAATTTAGCTCAGTTATTCAATGATTGTACGAAAATTTTTAATTGTAAGAGGTGATGGAATAAATATTTCCACCACTGTATAATAATATATGGGGCGGCCAAAAAGTTTCCGCTCGAAGGCGGTATACTCAAGATTCGGTGTGCTAGTCAGGCAAAATCGCCGTGCACTTTGAGGTAATCATTCCTCCGTCGTACCAGGTTGGAGATACCCATTTGGTAAAACACTGTGTCCTGCTACGTGAAGAAGTCCGTAACTGGTTGCTGCACATCCTCGTACGACAGGAATCGTCGACCCTTCAAGGCCTTTTTTAAGGACCTGTAGGAGTGATAATCGTACGGTGAAAGATCACGACCACAGGGTGGGTGCGAAAGTTTCTGCCACTTGAATTGGCGTAGCTTCTGCATTACGACATTTGGGATATGGAGGCGTGCGTTATCATGAAGCAACAGCACCACACCCACAACTGTGGTTTTCGAAAGAGATGCTGCCCATACACTTTCATCAGTCTCTGGTGGATGTCTACCGGTGTTTGTCCTTCGGCAGCCAAGGAAGGAATAACAGCGCGTTCGTCCTATTTGGACACACGTAGCAATAACTTCGCCATAGTTCATGTTTCACCACACACACACACACACACACACACACACACACACACACACACACACACATTGGAAAGATGCCAATGCTGCACTAATCCTTTGCCTACATGTGGGTGCTTATATACCGCATTGGAGTTGCGCAACATTGCACAAACACTGCAGCAACTCTCTCAAATGGAAACTTTTTGATCGCCCCTTATATTAGTGACTTATAATAATAATAATTATTATTATTACCCATCTCAAGTATTGCAAATAGACAAAACTGTGACACCAACACTGCCCTTTAACTATTCATAACAGCAACATTATTATTACCCTGGCTATCCGCGAAAATATCCGCGGATTGCACCAGTGCGTAGTGTTGTGTCAGCATGTAAATGCGGATTATTATGGAAAAAAATCGATGTTTTCATTACACTAGAACAGATTTCCTGGGAGGAGCACAGCATGAAAAAGACAAAAGGAGGTGGATAACTGGGAAACAGCTGAATACTCATTTTTTCCGGTTTTTTCACTCTCAATGGTTGTCTTCCATATGATGCTACACTTCAGATTCAAATTCTCAGACAGTTCTTCCTCAAATTAAGGCCAATACACTGAGCTTACAAAAGCCATGGAATAGCAATATGCATATGTACAGATGGCGATAGTATCGTGTACAAAACGTATGAAAGGACAGTGGAATGGCGGAGCTGTCATTTCCACTCAGGTTATTTACATGAAAACGTGTCAGACGTGATTACGGCCACACGACGGGAATTAATAGACTTTGAACGCGGAATCGACGTTGGAGCTAGATGCATGGCACATTCCATTTCAGATATCGTTAGGGAATTCAATATTCCGATATCCACAGTTTTAAAAGCGTGCCGAGAATACAAAATTTCAGGCATTACGCCTAACCACGGTCCATGCAGTGGCTGATGGCCTTCACTTAACGACCGAGAGCAACTGTGCTGGTGAATAGTTGCCAGTGT
This sequence comes from Schistocerca piceifrons, assembly GCF_021461385.2. Taxonomy (NCBI): domain Eukaryota; kingdom Metazoa; phylum Arthropoda; class Insecta; order Orthoptera; family Acrididae; genus Schistocerca; species Schistocerca piceifrons. Next base: position 328,597,443 of record NC_060138.1, on the reverse strand, counting down.
TAACAGACAAGCAACACAGCATGAAAGAATCAAGATATCAATGTGGGACGTCCGACGAACGTTTCCGTTAGGACAGCGGGGCTAAATTTGGCGTTAATGGGCTACGGCAGCAAGCGACTTTCACCAGGTATCTTAATCCCACTCCTAAATCTTTCGCCGGCCGTTGTGGCTGAGTGGTTCTAGGCACTTCAGTCCGGAACCGGGCTGCTGCTACGGTCGCAGGTTCGAATCCTGCCTCGGGCATGCATGTGTGTGATGTCCTTAGGTTAGTTAGCTTTAAGTAGTTCTAAGATCTAGGGGACTGATGACCACAGATGTTAAGTCCCATAGTGCTCAGAGCTATTTGAACTAAATCTTCCTTTTATTTCTATGGTTGCTTCTTTGATATACAGGTGCAAAAGAAAGGAATCAAGATCTTCTTGGTTCTCGTACAAATTGTACACTACCTGTCTTTCCCTATTGCTTAAACCTATTTTTCTGAGAATTTCAGACATGTTGTACTATTTCACATCATCGAATGCTCTTTCTAAGTCTACAAATTGTATGAAATTGTCTTGGTGTTTCGTAAGTCTTGCCTCCATTAGTAAGTGCAAAGTCACGACTTCCTGCTCCCGCCTTTATCTTTCCTAAAGTCAATCGATTGCCATCCAACAGATCCCTAATTCTGTTTTTCGTTTATCTGTATTTTATGGCTCTGAGCACTATGGGACTTAACTGCTGTGGTCACCAGGGCCCTAGATCTTAGAACTACTTAAACCTAACTATCCTAGGGACATCACACATATCCATGCCCGAGGCAGGATTCGAACCTGCGACCGTAGCGAACGCGCGGTTCCAGACTGTAGCGCCTAGAACCGCTCGGTCACTTGGGCCGGCTGTATTTTATTATTGTTATGAATGCGCGACCTGTTAGACAGATGACCTCAGATGTTAAGTCCCATAGTGCTAGGAGCCATTTGATCCGCGACTTGAGCTGATTGTACGGTAAGTCTTGCACTTATCTGTGTTTGTTACTTTCGGGATTGTGTAACTAATAATTCTGCGCAACTCCGATATTATTTCCATTTCACATATTGAACTTAAAGATTTCTGTGATCTTTTGTTATCACTTTCTTCAGTGATTTTAGAATTTCCGAGGGAATCTTACCTACTCCTTCTGCATCGCTTGTTCGTAAGTCTTCCCAAGCTCTGACTGTCTTGCAAATCTACGCCCATTTCTTAATATGACGTTAATTACTCCTCCTTGTAAAGGCTCTCAGTGTATTCTTTCCACGTACTCGCTCTCTCCACAGCGTTCGACAGCGAAATCCTTTTTCCACCCTAGGCGTTGTTAAAAACACCGGAACTTACGAGTATGTTCACTTTCCTGTACAGCGTGTCTGTCCATCTGATAACATTTCCCTTTTCGATTTCTTCATACTGTTCATGCAGCCGTTTTGCTTCACTTCTCTGCATTTTTTATGATTTCAGTGTGGGTCACTCATCGTATTGCAGCATTCCGTTCTTTTTCTGAATATTTATATATTTGCTTCTTTTGTCGATAAATTGATTTGTTCTGTTATCTTCCTTGTACCTATATTTTTCTGTTCAAGTTCCGTGATTGCCATTTTTAGAAATGTCCGTTCCTTCTCAACCGAATCACATGCTGTGGTATTAATTATCGCAGTAGCTACAGCCTCAGACAGTATCAAACTCACACCTTCATTCCTCAGTGCTTCAGTATCCCACTTCTTTACGTACTGATTCTTCTTGGCGATTCTTTTCAACTTGAGCATATTCTTCATCATTACTCAATTGTGATCTGTGTGAATATGTCCCCAGGATACGCCTTACAATCTAATTTCTGGTTTCGGAATCTCTGCCTGACCATGATACATAGCAGTTGGAATCTTCCTGTCTCCTGGACGTTTCTGACTGTACCGCTTCCTCTTTTGATTTTTGAACAGTGTATTCACTATTGTTGCAGTCCTCAGCGGGTCGTTCCCCTCTGTCACTCCTACTACCGAACATATTTTCTCCCGCAACTCTGTCTTGTACTCCTTCCCATGCTTCAGCGTTCCAATAACCGATTATTATTAGGTTTTCATGCTGACTGGTCGGACGAGTCTCGTTTCAAATCGTATCGAGTGGATGGACGTGTATGGGCGTGGTGCCAACCTCATGAATCCATGGACCCTCCATGTCAGCAGGGGACTGTTCAAGCTCGTGGAGGCTCTGCAATGGTATGGGACGTGTGCGGTTGGAGTGATATGGGATCCCTGATACGTCTAGATACGACTCTGACAGGTGACGCGCACGTAAGCATCCTGTCTGATCACCTCCATCCGTTCATGTTCATTGTGAATTCCGACGGACTTGGGCAATTCCAGCAGGACCATCGACACCCCACATGTCCCGAACTGCTACAGAGTGGCACATTGTTTTGAGTTTAAACACTTCCGCTGGCCACCAAACTTTTCCAGACAAGAACATTATTGAGCCTATCTGGGATGCCTTGGAGGTTTTTGCAGTGGCGTTAGGTTTATCATTGCATTTGCCCGTTATTACAAATTATTTATACTTTTTGATAGTTATGAGAATATTCGGTATGATTTTCTGCAAGAATATGTGCACTCAAGAAACTTGATCGTCCTGACACAATTTGGATTGAGTTTAATTAAAAATAAATAAAGGTTTTTTTTTCATCAGTCTTCTAACAGATGATGCGGCCCGTCAGGAATTCCTCTCCTGTGCTAACCTCTTCATCTTAGAGTAGCACTTGCTACCCACGTCCTCAATTATCTGGTGGATTTATTCCAATCTCTGTCTTCCTCTACAGTTTTTGCCCTCTACAGCTCCCTCTGGTACCATGGAAGTCATTCCCTCATGTCTTAACAGATGTCCTATCATCCTGTCCCTTCTCCTTACCAGTGCTTTCTACATATACCTTTCCTCGATTCTGCGCAGAACCTCCTCATTCCTTACCTTATCAGTCAACCTAATTTTCAACATTTGTCAGTAGCACCACATCTCAAATGCTTCGATTCTTTACTGTTCCGGTTTTCCCACAGTCCATGTTTCACTACCATACGATGCTGTAATCCAGACGTATATTCTCAGAAATTTCTTCCTCCGATTAAGGCTGATATTTGATATTAGTAGGCTTCTCTTCGCCCGGAGTGCCATTTTTGCCATTACTAGTCTGCTTTTGATGTCCGCCTTGCTCCATCCATCATTGGTTATTTTACTGCCTAGGTAGCAAAATTCCTTAACTTCATCTACTTAATGACCATCAATCCTGATGTTAAGTTTCTCGCTGTTCTCATTTTTACTACTTCTGATTACCTTCAAAATGGTTCAAATGGCTCTGAGCACTATGGGACTCAACTGCTGTGGTCATTAGCCCCCTAGAACTTAGAACTACTTAAACCTAACTAACCTAAGGACATCACACACACCCACGCCCGAGGCAGGATTCGAACCTGCGACCGTAGCAGTCGCATGGTTCCTGACTGCGCGCCTAGAACCGCGAGACCACCGCGGCCGGCGATTACCTTCATCTTTCTTCGATTTACTCTCAGTCCATACTCTGCACTCGTTAGACTGTTCATTTCGTTCACCAGGTCATGTAATTCTTCTTCACTTTCACTCAGGATAGCAATGTCACCAGCGAATCGTATCATTGATATCCTTTCACCTTGAATTTTAATTCCGCTCCTGAACCTTTCATTTACTTCCAGCATTGCTTCCTCGATGTACAGACTGAACAGTAGGGACGAAAAGCTACATCCTTGTCTTATACCCTTTTCAATTCGAGCATTTCGTTCTCGGTCGTCCGCACTTATTATTTCCTCTTGGCTGTTGTACATATTGTATACGACCCGTCTCTCCCTATAGCTTACCCCTACTTTTCTCAGAATTTCGAACGTCTTGCACCATTTTACATTGTCGAACGCTTTATCCAGGTCGACAAATCCTATGAACGTGTCTTGATTTTTCTGTAATCTTGCTTCCATTATTAACCGCAACGTCATAATTGCCTCTCTCGTGCCTTTACCTTTCCTAAAGCCAAACTGCTCGTCATCTAGCGCATCCTCAACTTTCTTTTCCATTCTTCTGTGTTTTGTTCCCGTCAGCAACTTGGATGCATGAGCTGTTAAGCTGATAGTGCGGTAATTCTCGCACTTGTCAGTTCTTGCCGTCTTCGGAATTGTTTGGATGATGCTTTTCCGAAAGTCAGATGGTATGTCGGAAGAGTCATTCATTCTACACACCAACGTGAATAGTCGTTTTGTTGCCACTTCCCCCAATGGTTTTAAAAATTCTGATGGAATGTTATCTATCCCTACTGCTTTATTTGATGTTAAGTCCTCCAAAGAGCTCTGTTAAATTCTGAATCTAGTACTGGATCCCCTATCTCTTCTAAATCGACTCCTGTTTCTTCTTCTATCAAATCAGACAAATATTCCACCTCAAAGAGGCTTTCAATTTATTCTTTCCACCTATCTGCTCTCTCCTCTGCATTGAACAGTGAAATTCCCGTTGCACTCTTAATGTTATCACCCTTGCTTGTAATGTCACCCCAAAATTTTCTCTAATACACTTCGTAAAAATTACTTGAACCCCAGAATTTCCAGTAGAAATAATGTTAAATGTCCACTTTCTAAAGAAGCAACGCTGCAGAGGAGAATACAGTGTCATTTGATGCAGTTTGATACAGCTGTTATGAAAACAGTTCTATAATTTACAGATGATTCTGATTTCAGATACTCGAAAAGAACGTCAGAGGAATGTACTGCGAATTTATCGCAAAAGCAAAATTGGAAGATCAGGATTTAGCATCCCATCAACAACGAGATCATTACCGACGAAGCACAAACTCGGACAGGGAAGAAGATGTCCGTGTCCTTTCCAAAGGAACCATCCCAGGGTTTATCTTAAACAATTTAGTCAAACATAAATCAAGCTGGCCAGATAGAGATATGAAGCGTCGCATGCGAGTCTAGGTGTCATACCAGAGCAGCACCTCGCTCAGTCGATATTAATTGCTGTCTGACTGCAAGGTACACGAATACGAAAGCCGGCAACTCAAAAATTAAATTAGGGTGCCTTTATAATGGTAGTTTCCAGTCGAAGTTAAAGAAACTATGTCACATGACGAGATTGTGTAATAATAAGATAAACACAGTGTACTGCGCGATGTAAACTGGCACTTCACCTTATCAGGAAGAACTATGGTTCTGCGCATAAGAGCACCATTATAATTATCAATACAGTGGTATTACTGACAATGATTAACAAAATTTGTAGCATGCAACTCTGGTGAATTAACACTTTTTTGCAGCATAAAAATAGCCCATTCAGTGACAATTCTATAAAAAATCACCTGTACTTATCTTGTGAATGGATGCAGTAGTCGAGGGGCTGAAATGAACCCACACTTTCTAATATGACGGGCCGTGTTTTTCAATTAATTACGACTGAAATACTTGTAAAAACAATCATTCCTTCACAAAAAATAATCTTCAGTCTCAAAAAACTATATGAGTATTACAGCTGTGAAGAGTCTAAGCTACAGAGAATGCAGATAATGTACAGCATACACTGACGAGCAAGTCATGGGATAACGATACGTTATGATGGCGGTAGTATCGCATTCACAGGGTATAAAAGGGCAGTGCATTGGCGGAGCTGTCATTTGTTCTCAGCCAATTCTTGCCATGTCGAGTTGCAGCACAACACCGAGCAAAAGGAGATCCGACACGATATGCCATGACTTTTGTCACCTCATGTATAGCTAACTGAGTTACAGGTACGCCGTTTTAGTACGATTCTAAATTCAATTACAGCGTTACACCGAAGATACATATAGAATGTTTAGGTCGCAATAAATGTTCTCTGAACATTACAAAGTTGCCTACCAAATTTATATTGTTGTAATGGAAATGGAAATGAGCGTATGGAATCGTTGGCCGGGAGGACCCTATTCGGTGAACTTCGGCACCCAATTGCAAGTCTTATTTCATTCGACATCACATTGGGCGACTTGAGTGCCGGTGAGCAGGATGAAAGGATGATGAGGACAATACAACACCCAGTCCCCGAGCGGAGAAAATCTCCCGCCGGGAATCGAACCTGCGCCCGCTTGTATGGGAGGCGAGGACGTTACCACACAACTAAGTATGCGGACATATTTTTTGTAATAATTTGATACATTCGTTTATTTTTACTTCACAAAACATATGACCGTGAACACTTCAGCGACCGGGTTGTTCTTATCAGAATCGACAGCAAACCAACACCGACAACGATAGTTCAGGTATACATGCCGACGTCGCAAGCTGAAAATGAAGAGACAGAGAAAGTGTATGAAGATATTGAAAGGGTAATACAGTATGTGAAGGGAAATGAAAATCTAATAATCATGGGAGACTGGAATGCAGTTGTATGGGAGGGAGTAGAAGAAAAGGTTACAGGAGAATATGGGCTTGGGAAAAGGAATGAGAGAGGAAAAAGACTAATTGAGTTCTGTAACAGGTTTCAGATAGTAATAGCGAATACTCTGTTAAAGAATCACAAGAGGAGGAGGTAAACTTGGAAAAGGCCGGGTGATGCGGGAAGATTGCAGTTAGATTACATCATGATCAGACAGAGATTCCGAAATCAGATACTGGATTGTAAGGCGTACCCCGGAGCAGACATAGACTCAGATCACAATATAGTAGTGATGAAGAGTAGGCTGAAGTTTAAGACATTAATCAGGAAGTATCAATACGCAAGCAAGTGGGATACGGAAGTACTAAGGAATAACGAGATACGGTTGAAGTTCTCTAAGGCTATAGATACAGCAATAAGGAATAGCTCAGTAGGCATAACGCCTGAAGAGGAATGGACATCTCTAAAAAGGGCCATCACAGAAGTTGGGAATGAAACCATAGGTACAAAGAAGGTAACTGCGAAGAAACCAAGGGTAACAGGAGAAATACTTCAGTTGATCGATGAAAGGAGGAAGTACAAAAATGTTCCGGGAAACTCAGGAATACAGAAATACAAGTCGCTGAGGAATGAAATAAATAGGAAGTGCGGGGAAGCTAAGACAAACTAGATGAAGGAAAAATGTGAAGACATCGAAAAAGAAGTGGTTGTCGTAAGGACAGAAAATAGTGGTTGCTAAAAAATTGCTGAAGTAATACAAGTAACATGATTCCTCGGGTGTAACATGTGCTGTCGCATTGAGATCAGTGTAATTATATAGGCACGACACACGATTATGCTAAAAAATAAAAAAATAAAAAGGAATCTGGAACAGCCGAAGCTGAACACGACGTGACATGGACTCGACTAATGTCTGAAGTAGTGCTGGAGGGAACTGACACCATGAATCCTGCAGGGCTGTCCATAAATCCATAACAGTACGACAAGGTGTAGATATCTTCTGAACAGCACGTTCCAACGCATCCCAGATGTGCTCAATAATGTTCATGTCTGGGACGTTTAGTTGCCAGTGGAAATGTTTAAGCCCAGAAGAGTATTCGTGGAACGACTCTGTAGCAATTCTGGATGTGTGGGGTGTCACATTGTCCTGCTGGAATGGCCCAAGTCCGTCGGAATGCACAATGACATGAATGGATGCAGGTGATCAGACAGGATGCTTACGTATGTTTCACCTTTCAGAGTCGTGTGTAGACGTATCAGGGATCCCACATCACTCCAACTGCACACGCCCCACACCATTACAGAGCCTCCACCAGCTTGAACAGTCCCCTGCAGACATGCAGGGTCCGTGGATTCATGAGGCTGTCTCCACGCCCGCTCACGTTCTTCTGCTCGATACAATTTGAAACGAGACTTGTTCGACCAGGCAACATGTTTCCAGTCATCAACGATGCAATGTCAGTGTTGACGGGCCCAGGCGAGACGTAAAGCTTTGTGTTGTGCAGTCATCTGGGGTACACGAGTGGTACTTGGGCTCCGAAAGCCCGTATCGATGATGTTACACTTCTGCCACGTTGAACGATTCTCTTCAGTCGTCGTTGGTCCCGTTCTTGCAGGATCTTTTTCCGGCCGCAGCGATGTCGGAGATCTGATGTTTTACCGGATTTCAGATATTCACGTTACACTCGTGAAATGGTCGTACGGGAAAATCCTCACTTCATCGCTTCCTCAGAGATGCTGTGTCCCATCGCTCGGGCGCTGACTGTAACACCACGTTCAGACTCGCTTAAATCTTGATTACCTGCCATTGCAGCAGCAGTAACAGATTTAACCACTGCGCCAGACACTTATCTTATATAGGCGTTGCCGGCCGTAGCACCGTATTCTGCCTGTCTTCGTATCTATGTATTTGAATACGCATGCCTATACCAGTTTCTTTGGCGCTTCAGTGTGTTTATTAAGTGTGTGGTCTCGCTACAGTATCGCCAAAGCACCGATGTCGACTATCAAGAAATGGTGCCTGTCTGCCCGAGTGCAGCGAAAAAAGCTTCAAACTCTCAGAAGAGACGAACTAACCTGTTACTCTGTGGCGACAGTTATCGCAGTTAAAATTATTTTTCAGTATAACTTGATTTTGACGGTTATTAACAGGCATTCGTAACCTGTATTGTGATTAGCTGTTGGAGAACAGATCTTAGTTCATCATTCTAAATGTAATATCACTTATATGAAGGTTTTGGTTTATAAATTAACTGCAATGGGAAAAAAATGCTTTTTGTAACACTAACATCTATGAGAAGTCTGCCACTTTTAGTAGAATTTCTTAAAATGAGATAGCAAACATTGACATGTAAATATACAAGTTTTACCGGCTGTGACAGGAACGATCTAAGAAGCAAAAAAGTCTAGTAAACATGGGCTCCAAAATGCATGCCTTAAGAGCTGAGAGAGAATTTGTTTACCTTCTGTGCTGTGAAAAGATCTCTTTTACTGAAAAAGTGCTCATTGCTCTTAAGTCATGTACTTGGACTTTTTTTCTTGATTTGGTCCATACTACATTCACCTAAAATACGGAAAGCAAAGAGCTTGCTGTAGAAGAGATTTGTTTCACTCTTCGAAGAGGAAGAAGTGGTCGTAACTCTTAAGGTATGCACTTCAAAGTCCATGTTTACTAGCCTTCTTTGCTTCGAATGATCGTTCCTGTCACGGCCCTAATTACAGGTCATTCTTCATGGGAAAATCTGTACAGGACATTAACATTCCGCTATCTTGCAATGCAGCCCGAATATAGTTCAAAACTTACTACGTAGTTCTTTCAGGTGCTATATTTAACAGTTATTTCCATTCTTCTGTCATATTTTCGTTGTGTTGTTGTTGAGGTTTTCAGTCCTAAGACTGGTTTGATGCAGCTCTCCATGCTACTCTATCCTGTGCAAGCTTCTTCATCTCCCAGTACCTACTGCAACCTACAGCCTTCTGAATCTGCTTAGCGTATTCACCTCTTCGCCTCCCTCTACGATTTTTACCCTCCATGCTGCCCTCCAATACTAAATTGATGATCCCTTGATGCCTCGGAACATGTCCTACGAACCGATCCCTTCTTCTAGTCAAGTTGTGCCACAAACTCCTCTTCTCCCCAATTCTGTTCAATACCTCCTCATTAGTTATGTGATCTACCAGACTAATATTCAGAATTCTTCTATAGCACCACATTTCGAAAGCTTCGATTCTCTTCTTGTCCAAACTATTTATCGTCCACGTTTCACTTCCATACAAATACTTTCAGAAACGACTTCCTGACACTATACTCGATGTTAACAAATTTCTCTTCTTCAGAAACGCTTTCCTTGCCATTGACAGTCTACATTTTATATCCTCTCTACTTCAACCATCATCAGTTATTTTGCTCCCCAAATAGCAAAACTTATTTACTACTTTAAGTGTTTCATTTCCTAATATAATTCCCTCAGCATCACCCGACTTAATCAACTACATTCCATTATTTTCATTTTGCTTTTGTTGATGGTCATCTTATATCCTCCTTTCAAGACACTATCCGTTTCATTCAACTGCTCTTCCAAGTCGTTTGCTGTCTCTGACAGAATTACAATGTCATCGGCGAACCTCAAGGTTTTATTTTTTCTCCATGGATTTTAATACCTACTCCGAATTTTCCTTTTGTTTCCTTTACTGCTTGCTCAATATACAGATTGAATAACATCGGGGAGAGGCTACAACCCTGCCTCACTCCCTTCCCAACCACTGCTTTCCTTTCATGCCCCTCGACTCTTATAACTGCCATCTGGTTTTTTCTGCAAATTGTAGATAGCCTTTCGCTCCCTGCCACCTTCAGAATTTGAAAGAGAGTATTCTAGTCAACATTGTCAAAAGCTTTCTCTAAGTCTACAAATGCTAGAAAGGTAGGTTTGCCTTTCCTTAATCTATTTTCTAAGATAAGTCGTAGGGACAGTATTGCCTCAAGTGTTCCAACATTTCTACAGTCTGTTAAGAATTCGTGTTAGTACTTTGCAGCCTGACTTATTAAACTGATAGTTCGGTAATTTTCAAATCGGTCAACACCTGCTTTCTTTGGGATTGGAATTATTATATTCTTCTTGCAGGCTGAGGATATTTCGCCTGTCTCATACATCTTGCTCACGACATGGTAGAGTTTTGTCAGGACTGGCCCTCCCAACGCTGTCAGTAGTTCTAATGGAATGCTGTCTACTCCCGGGGCCTTGTTTCGACTCAGGTTTTTCAGTGCTTTGTCAAACTCTTCACGCAGTATCAGATCTCCCATTTCATCTTCATCTACATCCTCTTCCATTTCCATAATATTGTCCTCAAGCACATCGCCCTTGTATAGACCCTCTATATACTCCTTCCACCTTTCTGCTTTCCCTTCTTTTCTTAGAACTGGGTTTCTATCTGAGCTCTTGATATTCATACAAGTGGTTCTCTTTTCTCCAACGTCTCTCTAATTCTCCTGTAGGCAGTATCTATCTTACCCCTAGTGAGATAATTTGTCCTCTAACCATCCCTGCCGGCCGCGGTGGTCTAGCGGCTCTAGGCGCTCAGTCCAGAACCGCGCGACTGCTACGGTCGCAGCTTCGAATCCTGCCCCAGGCATGGATGTGTGTGATGTCCTTAGGTTAGTTATGTTTAAGTGTTCTATGTTCTAGGGGACTGATGACCACAGATGTTAAGTCCCATAGTACTCAGAGCCATTTGAACCATCTAACCATTCCTGCTTAGCCATTTTGCACTTCCTGTCAGTCTCATTTTTGAGACGTTTGTATTCCTCTTTTTCTACTTCATTTACTGCATTTTTATATTTTCTCCATTCATCAATTAAATTCAATATTTCTTCTTATACCCAAGGATTTCTACTAGCCCTCATCTTTTTAGCTACTTGATCCTCTGCTGCCTTCACTACCTCATCCCTCAAAGCTACCCATTCTTCTTTACTGTATTTCTTTCCCCCATTCCTGTCACTTGTTCCCTTATACTCTCCCTAAAACTCTGTAGAATCTCTGGTTTAGTCAGTTTATCCAGGCCCCATCTCCTTCAATTCCCACCTTCTTCTAGTTTCTTCAGTTCTAATTTACAGTCCATAACGAATAGATTGTGGTCAGAGTCCACATCTGTCCCTGGAAATGTCTTACAATTTAAAACCTGGTTCCTAAATCTCTGTCTTACTATTATATAATCTATTTGATACCTTCTAATATCTCCAGGCTTCCTCCATGTATACAACCTTGTTTCATGATTCTTGAACCAAGTGTTAGCTATGATTAAGTTACGCTCTGTGCAAAATTCCACTAGGCGGCTTCCTCTTTCATTTGTTATTCCCACTCCATATTCACCTACTACGCTTCCTTCTCTCCCTTTTCCTACTATCGAATTCCAGTCACCCATGACTACTAAATTTTCGTCTCCCTTCACTATCTGAATAATTTCTTTTATCTCATCATACACTTCATGAATTTCTTCGTCATCTGCAGAGCTAGTTGGCATATAAACATGTACTACTGTTGTAGGCATGGGCTTCGTGTCTATCTTGGCCACAATAATGCGTTCACTATGCTATTTGTAGTAGCTTACTCGCACTCCTGTTTTTTTTATTCATTATTAAACTTACTCCTGCATTACCCCTATTTCATTTTGTATTTATAACCCTGTATTCACCTGACCAAAAGTCTTGTTCGTCCTGTCACCGATCTTCACTAATTACCACTATATCTAACTTTAACCTACCCATCCTCCTTTTTAAATTTTCTAACCTATCTGTCCGATTAATGGATCTGACATTCCACGCTCCGTTCCGTAGAACGCCAGTTTTCTTTCTCCTGATAACGATGTCCTCTTGAGCAGTCCCTGCTCTGAGATCCGAATGGGGGACTATTTTACCTCCGGAATATTTCACCCAAGTGGACGCCATCATCATTTAACCATACAGTAAAGCTGCATGCCCTCGGGAAAAATTGTGGCTGTAGTTTCCCCTTGCTTTCAGCCGATCACAGTACCAGCACAGCAGGGCTGTTTTGGTTAGTGTTACAAGGCCAGATCAGCAATCATCCAGACAACGGCCCTGCAACTACCGAAAAGGCTGCTGCCCCTCTTCAGGAACCACACGTTTGTCTGGTCTCTCAACAGATACCCCTCCGTTGTAGTTGCATCTACGGTACGGCTATCTGTATAGCTGAGGCACACAAGCCTTCGTGCCTTCGTTATTGTTTGTAAATGTAATATGTAAGATAGCGTATAGAGCGCTGTACATATACAGGGTTTCCCGCGAGGAATGGTCAACATTCAGGGCTGCAACAGGAACGATTGTAAGAAGCAGCTGACACCGGTCACTCCAAGTACAGGGGCTGGACGAAAATATGGAAACATCGAAAACACATTACCGTACATAATATGGTGTAGGAAATCCGTTGTCATTCAGAACAGTTTCTGCTCTTCTCAGAACTGATAAATGCACGTCGTGTACGTCCTTTGAGGGAATCTTACACCATTCTTCTTGCAAAATAATGGCTAGTTCAAGTAAGAATGATTGAGGTGGATAGCGAACACACTCCATGATCTGCAAAACATTCCACAAAGGCTCAGTAATATTGAGATCTGGTGACTGTGGTGGACAGGGGTGATGCGACAATTCATCCTCTTTTTTACAAAATCACTCCTGATCAATGAGAGCTGTTTGAATAGGAGCCCCATTGCCTTGGGACATAGTATCACAATTGGGAAAAAACCGTTGTACCAAGGGATGGACCGGATCAGCCGACGCGGCCACATATTCCTTGGCAGCAATACGACATTGCAGAGTAACCATGTTATGGCTGCCCAAATAATCAGTGAACCCCCCCACCACCATCATATCTCACTTTTGGACGTAAACTCGGCCAGAAGATGTAAACAGTGTGAAACAAGACTCATCCGACCAAATGGTGAGCGGAGCGCTCTGCGTGAAGTCAGGACAGCTGTTGGGAACCTGTTAAGCGTCAACGACGCCAGTAAAATATTATTAGAATTCAGTTACTTATTCACAATGTTCACAAGTCGTCGTCTTTCTGCAGCAGCCTGGGCTATTGCTAATTCATGTGCGTGTTGGATTCTAGCTGACGTCTGTCGAGTCAGCTCAGCGTTTGCACACCCAGAGGCGATGTCAGCGACCCTGACGGAGCGGCGACTGCCGGCTAGCTAGACAGTGGTTGCCCAGCGCGAAGTGGTTCTCGCGCCGGGTGCCAAATGTACTCGGTCCCAATCGGAATTCTAACCCATTCGCGATGTATCTGGTGTCGGTAGTCGTGTGGTCAGTTGACATCCTTCCTACGCTAGTAGGTTTCAGCATCCGTTGGTGCATGAGTGTTCAACAGGAATGTGAACCCCAGGAAGCCCTGTTGCTAGCTTCCGCATTGAAGTCTGGTGTTGGCAGCACTCTGCAATGTGGTGTTATTGGAAGACAGTCAGTACCTCCATCAGTAGATGGTAGGCTGCGAACAGCATGAAGTTCATCAGATGAGTACATGTTCGGCTAGTTTATGGACTGTGCAGGAGCATCTAGGACACATCCACTATAGTACTGTAGCCATGGACTTGAGCGCTATTAATGTGAATGCCATCGATGCCAATGATCTACTCATTAAAAGAGATGGAGAGCTGGAGCATTTAAAGGGAGCTAGCATGAGACTATGAAGCAAAGTTCAGTTCGCAATGACCGAATGTGTCCTCCTTATTCTGTTACATTCCCTTAACAGGCTGTTAGATAGATTTCCTTGGAGTATGCCTTGCGACCTAACGAATATGCTTGTCTCGCTTCATTTAGTCTCCCGTCCTCTTTTCTGCTGAATGCTTATTCCTTACTCGGCAAACATGTCGTCGACCTGACCTAGTTGCGACATAATGGCTTACTTCCTGCCTCCACCTCTGTCTCTGGCATGACATGAATTTGCCTGTGGCAATTTGAGTGAGTTTAAATAACCTTTTTTTCTAATTTCTACCCCTTGCTATTCTGTACTACAAAACATTTTTCCATTGTCTAGGTTTTATGGCTTCGGCACAACGTTCTTCTGTTACAGGCATTTGCATCTCTGATTTTGGAATTGCAGCTCGCCCAGTAATTCCCTCCGTATGGAGCTCCCTTCGTGTTGTTTTGGTGCTGACAGGGTTCGCAAGTGCGACATTCAGTTCTGCACTGACTTTTGCAGCTGTCTTCCTCTTTTTTTTCGTCACGATCCTCTTCAATGACCGTCTGTCACGACCACGCAGCACACTCTTTCGTCCGTGTTGTGATTTAGCGGATAATGCTTTCCTTGTGTGCAGTGTGAATGTTCTAAAATGCGCCTCTTGAAAAACGACGCAATTCAGCTCCCTAGGTTACGAAACCCATCACCATACGAGCACCAGCAGTCTCCCCATGTTTGAAATCGCTTAGCTCCGACATAACGCACTCACAACTACACGGGTCTGTCCACAGCTGACTCTTGCAACGTATTGAGGACACTGCACAGGTGCCGCTCGCGATGAGATACAACAGCGTAAACATATTTTGTCCAACGTCTGGATATTCACAATATGTAAACGTATGGAAGCGCAGTTTCCGTTTGGTTATAGCGGACAATACGGTGATTTTCTGATATACGCAAGTGTAACGTTACAGCTGCTTAGTTTTGACATGGATGTTATTATTTTGAATGGAACTGGTAACATTTTTTGCGGCTTTGGGAAGATCTCTCGGAAGTCCTAATGGTCTCTAACGACTTAACGAGCGTGAAGCTTCATTAAACAGTAACCAGACAAGAGCGCCGCACACTATTCATCTGAACTTATCACAAACCAATCCCGTGTTATTGCGCATTTCATGTTTTCAAGTGTCGTCGGCGTTTCGTTGTAGCCCTCTTGTTTTAATTTTCTCCACAGATAAATGTCTAGGGGTGTTAAATCTGGTGAGCGCGTAGATAATTTTGTGTTTCTCCAACTACCGATCCAACGGTCTGCAAATTTTCTGTTAGGAAGGTCTCTAATTATGTGAGGTGCGCGACATCCGTCATGGTAGTAACACATGGGCTACCATACGTCCAGTGTGATGTCTTCCAGCAAGCGTATCTGTTTGGGGCTGTTGATTCATGCAGCTATTTAGAGGTCCATCAGTAAAATGGGGACCAATGATCTGATTCTTGAAAAACCCACTGCGCAATTTGACATACCAAAGTTGTTTGACTACGCACTTCTCCGACGAGCGTGAGCCTTCGACTGACCAACACTACACCTTACGAAACCCGATTGGCCCGTGCTTTGTGTGGTGTCACCGCTAGACACCACACTTGCTGGGTGGTAGCCTTTAAATCGGCCGCGGTCCATTAGTATTCGCCGGACCCGCGTGTCGCCACTGTCAGTAATTGCAGACCGAGCGCCACCACACGGCAGGTCTAGACAGACGTCCTGGCACTCGCCCCAGTTGTACAGCCGACTTTGCAAGGAACGGTTCACTGACAAATACGCTCTCATTTGCCGAGACGATAGTTAGCATAGCCTTCAGCTACATTTGCTACGACCTAGCAAGGCGCTGTATTCAATTGATATTGAGATTCTATTAATGTATCATCAAGAGCGATGTTCTACAAATGTGGATTAAAGTTAAGTATTCCAGCAGCTACGTACTTTTCTTTATAGCATTCATTACGTATCCTGTTTCAGACCTCACGCCAGCCTGCGTGAGTTTAAGCGCGTGCCTTTCGGCTTCCTCTCATTGTGTCTAGGCTGTCTTGTCTAGACACAACACTTTGTATATGTTGCTTCATCCGTAACTAAAATCTTGCATAGAATCGCTGCGTCGCTTTGTAGATTGCGCATACACCACTCCGAAAACCGGAACTGTTTTTGAACGTCATTGCCGCGAAATTGTTCACACTGCGAAATGCGTAAAAAACAAAGTCGGTCTCTCAATTCTGCAGATAAAAACTTAAAAATTACTTGTAAACGCTAGAATATTCGCCATTTTGCTAGCTATAGTTTAGCAAAAGCGTTACTTCAACACATTTACTCGTAGTGGGCATACACTGGCGTGCAAACACTACGAAAGTAGATTTCGCGTGATATGTCACTGTCAAGTAACATAGCTCGATGAAACTTGGGCCACACATAGAAAGTATTAGTAAGTATAGCGCGGAGACTAACAAATAAATACGCAAAGGGGCGAACAGAAACGACACTTTTCTTCAAAGACAGTAATTAGACGGAAGGACCGCAATTTGTGATAGTCCCCTAGATATTACATAAGGCAGGACATGGTTCTTAATAGGGTATGTGATCACTACGGACGGCAGTGCATGCTCTGAATGTTCTCCCATGCTGCCAACAAGGATGATAAGTAGTTCTTGCCGTAGGGCGTTCCATTCCTTCACCAGCCCGGCTCACAACTGCTAGATGGTCGCTGGTGCACGTGGATGTATTGTAGTACGTCTCCCAAACACATGTCTCGCGTGGGATTTAAGTCAAAGGAACAGTCAGGCCAGATCATTCGCCAAATATTCTCCCGTTCCAAGAGCTCTTTCACCTGCTCTGTTCGATGTGGTTGCGCGTTATCCATCCGAATGAACTCAGGACCGAATGCACCCCTGATAAGACGCACACGGGGAAAAAGTACCGTGGCACAATGACGCTGACTCTACACCATTATGCCTCCCCACTCCATAATATCTGACTACCAAAACGGTCATGTTCCACAATGTTCCTGGGTCTGTTACGTATTCCCAACTCTCGCCATACGAGGGTACATCAGCACTGGCAGTGAACATGATCGTTTTGGTGATACAAGTGTTACGGTACGGGGAAGAACTTTATTGGTTAGGAGTACTGACCTCCAAATCTTTGAACATGGTACATTATCGATCAACGCTATTGTGACACTGTATTCCCTCCCCGTATGCGTCTTTTCAGGGATGCATTCGGCCCTGATTTCATTTCTATGGATGACAATGAGCGACTGCATCGAACACTGCAGGTGGAGGAACTCTTGGAACGAGAGGACATTCGGCAAATGGACTGGCCTGCCCGTGCCCCTGACCGAAATCCAATCGAGTGCGTGTGGGATTCGTTGACGAGACGTACTGTAGCTCGTTTCACGTGCACCAGCGACCATCCAGCAGGTGTCAACCCTGATAATGGAGGAATGGAACGCCCTACCACGAGAACTCCTTGCCAAACTTTTCGCCAGCTTGGAGAACACTCAGAGCATGCACTCACTGTCGTCCGTGGTGATGACATCCCCTATTAAGAATCATCTTCAGCCTTCTTTAATGTTCAGGGACCACCATAAATCCGTGGCTTCAGTGTAATTATTGTCTTTGAATGAATGTGCCTTTTCTGTTCGTTTCATTGCATATTTCTTTCTGATACTTTATGTGCTGTATTGTAGCAGTTCTTTTTATTTATGATGCAAGTTTCATCGAGCTAAGTTACTTGGCAGTGACACCTCATGCGAAGGTTACTTTAGTCCTTATGTTTTGCACACCAATGTAGTTGCCGTATACACTGTTTTTGAACGCCCCAGCCGTGAAGCAGTTGATGGAGCGAAATATGTAAAATAAAAATAAAAATCGGTCTCATAATTCTGGGTCTAAAAACGTTAAAAATTACTTGCGCACAGTAAAAAATCGCAACTTTATCCATTATAGTTTAACAAAAACCTCATCTCACTATATTTACTTGTGGATATTTTTGGGCTTGTCTTTCTCAGCTGTCTTACGCTGCATAAAATGAGGGGACATTAAACACGGTGATCCGTGAGTTGGTATTTCAGGGAAATGGATACCAGATTTCACCCTCTCTCTTCACTTACATCAGTTCAACAACATAAACGAGGCACAAAAATTGCGTCCACTCAAAAGATACACCAAAGACACAACACGTTTCCTCGCGGAGAAAAGATACCAGTGCGTGCTAACAAAGTAAACCATTCCTATTAGGCAGCTGATCATTCCACTGGATCTCAGAGACAGATTATCCGTAGGACTATATTTACAACAACAGTATCCCTATTAACCTCCTTTGAATCACATCCTGGTCGAGCGATCCTAGGCGCTTCAGTCAGAAACCACGCGACTGCTATGGTCGCAGGTTCGAATCCTGCCTCGGGCATGGATGTGTGTGATGTCCTTAGGTTAGTCAGGTTTAAGTAGTTCTAAGCCTAAGGGACTGATGACCTCAGATGTTAAGTATCATAGTGCTTGGAACCATCTGAACCATGTTTTGAGTCCAATCTGATATTTCTTCTGAGATTATGGATGACTCTCCGTTGAAAAAAATGTCTTCCATTATTACATGAAAAGGTTGTCAGTTTAACAATACACCTTTTTTTCAATACGATTGTGTTTTCTTTAGTGGGTGTACAAACTCCACCTCCCTCGGAAGCGAACCTTTGGCCGATAGTTTAGAAGACTTATCTGAGTTTATTGCTTTTCGTTTTCGTCATCTTCTGATTCACCGAACCAGCTGCCTGATTTCCATGCAATGTTCTGTCACGTTTATTTACTGGCCGAGTAACGGACTCGCAAGGTCAGTGACGTGAACGGAGTGCCCTGGCTCTCCGCCAATGACGTCAGTCCGTTCCGAACTAAGGTAACGGACCGGCGGTGGCGGCCAACGGGACCACCGTGCACTCAAACTGGAGAGCGCTTGTTCGAGTCCCGTTCAGGCCATGCTGAATCAGGTTTTCCGTTATTCCTGCAGGTCATGCCGGAGAAAGAAGGCGTTGGGTTCTTTCTTAAGATCACACGACGCTCTCACGGCGAACCTTCTTAACGGTAAGACAGTATATCAATCCCGACGACGTCAGTGATCGGACAAGGAAATTTGAGAGGTTTTTTTCAAAGGAACGCTCTCGCTTCGCCTTACTTGATTTACGAAAATCACGCAAATCACAGTTCTAGGGGACTCAACCCCTTTTCTCTCAAATGCGAGAATAATACCATAACCACTGTGCCACTGCACTCGGTGCAAAGGATGAGTGCGCTATTTTCACATAACCGTTGCTTTAAACTATCACGAGGGAGCCAGCAATATTGCATTTTATTTGTAACCCGCATATTTAGGAGTGAAATTGCAGTAGGTCCAAAAGATGGCGAGAAGAGACTGTTAGGTAGCCAGCTTGATCAAGTTTTGTCGTGACTTGAATTAGCATACAAATTGCAAATTATCGTCCTTCTGTTGTCTGTAGATTAAGGCAGCAATGGTGAATAGCATGTTCGGCATCCAGAAGATACAGTTAAGAGTGACCAACGGTCTATGATTAATATTTTCTTAACTGCACTCGAAAGAGTAGGGCAGCGATCCCATACAAAATGCAGTTCGTCCTACATGACTCAATTAGGAGGAGGATATCGTCCATTCTTTGTCCAGAGAACTTCGTAGAGGTGTACGGATGTGAGCCGACCAACTACATCTACATCTACGTTTATAAACCGCAAGCCACCCAACGGTGTGTGGCGGAGGGCACTTTACGTGCCACTGTCATTACCTCCCTCTCCTGTTCCAGTCGGCTATGGTTCGTGGGAAGAACGACTGCCGGAAAGCCTCCGTGCGCGCCCGAATCTCTCTAATTTTACATTCGTGATCTCCTCGGGAGGTATAAGTATGGGGAAGCAATATATTCGATACCTCATCCAGAAACGCAACCTCTCGAAACCTAGCCAGCAAGCTACACCGCGATGCAGAGCGCCTCTCTTGCAGAGTCTGCCACTTGAGTTTGCTAAACATCTCCGTAACGCTATCACGCTTACCAAATAACCCTGTGACGAAAAGCGCCGCCCTTCTTTGGATCTTCTCTATCTCCTCTGTCAACCCGACCTGGTACGGATCCCACGCTGATGAGCAATACTCAAGTATAGGTCGAACGAATGTTTTGTAGCCACCTCCTTTGTTGATGGACTACATTTTCTAAGGACTCTCCCAATGAATCTCAACCTGGGACCCGCCTTACCAACAATTAATTTTATATGGTCATTCCACTTCAAATCGTTCCGTACGCATACTTCCAGATATTTTACAGAAGTAACTGCTACCAGTGTTTGTTCCACTATCATATATTCATACAATAAAGGATCCTTCTTTCTATGTATTCGCAATACATTACATTTGTCTATGTTAAGGGTCAGTTGCCACTCCCTGCACCAAGTGCCTATCCGCTGCAGATCTTCCTGCATTTCGCTGCAATTTTCTAATACTGCAACTTCTCTGTATACTACAGCATCATCCGTGTAACGCCGCATGGAATTTCCGACACTATCTACTGTCATTTATATATATTGTGAAAAGCAATGGTCCAATAACACTCCCCTGTGGCACGCCAGAGGTTACTTTAACGTCTGTAGACATCCCTCCATTGAGAACAACATGCTGTGTTCTGTTTGCTAAAAACTCTTCAATCCAGCCACACAGTTGCTCTGATATTCCGTAGGCTCTTACGTTGTTTATCAGGCGACAGTGCGGAACTGTATCGAACGCCTTCCGGAAGTAAAGGAAAATGGCATCTAATTGGGTGCCTGTATCTAATATTTTCTGGGTCTCATGAACAAATAAAGCGA
The DNA here is from genome assembly GCF_021461385.2 of Schistocerca piceifrons. Taxonomy (NCBI): domain Eukaryota; kingdom Metazoa; phylum Arthropoda; class Insecta; order Orthoptera; family Acrididae; genus Schistocerca; species Schistocerca piceifrons. The sequence goes on along the minus strand of NC_060138.1, from coordinate 328,576,444 downwards.
GTTGGGTCTCACACGATCGCTGTTTCCGGAATCCATGTTGTTTCCTACAGAGTAGATTCTGGGTTTCCAGAAATGACAGAAATGTCAGAGATATAGGTCTATAGTTTTGCGCATCTGCCCGACGACCCTTCTTGAAAATTGGGACTACCTTTGCTCTTTTCCAATCATTTGGAACCTTCCGTTCTTCTAGAGACATGCGGTACACGGCTGTTAGAAGGGGGGCAAGTTCTTTCGCGTACTCTGTGTAGAATCGAATTGGTATCCCGTCAGGTCCAGTGGACTTTCTTCTGTTGAGTGATTTCAGTTGCTTTTCTATTCCTTGGACACTTATTTCGATGTCAGCCATTCTTTCGTTCGTGCGGTGATTTAGAGAAGGAACTGAAGTGCGGTCTTCCTCTGTGAAACAGCTTTGGAAAAAGGTGTTTAGTATTTCAGCTTTACGCGTGTCATCCTCTGTTTCGGTGCCATCATCATCCCAGAATGTCTGGATATGCTGTTTCGATCCACTTACTGATTTAACATAAGACCAGTACTTCCTAGGATTTTCTGTCAAGTCGGTACATAGAATTTTACTTTCGAATTCACTGAACGCTTCACGCATAGCCCTCCTTACGCTAACTTTGACATCGTTTAGCTTCTCTTTGTCTGAGAGGTTTTGGCTGCGTTTTAAAGTTGCAGTGAAACTCCCTTTGCTTTCGCAGTTGTTTCCCAACTTTGTTGTTGATCCACGGTGGGGTTTTCCCGTCCCTCACGGTGTTACTCGGCACGTACCTGTCTAAAACGGATTTTACGATTGCCTTGAACTTTTTCCATAAACATTCAACATTGTCAGTGTCGGAACAGAAATTTTCGTTTTGATCTGTTAGGTAGTCTGAAATCTGCCTCCTATTACTCTTGCTAAACAGATTAACCTTCCTCCCTTTTTTTATACCCTATTTACTTCCATATTCAGGGATGCTGCAACGGCCTTATGATCACTGATTCCTTGTTCTGTACATACAGAGTCGAAAAGTTCGGGTCTGTTTGTTATCAGTAGGTCCAAGATGTTATCTCCACGAGTCGGGTCTCCGTTTAATTGCTCGAGGTAATTTTCGGATAGTGCACTCAGATAATGTCACTCGATGCTCTGTCCCTACCACCCGTCCTAAACATCTGAGTGTCCCAGTCTACACCTGGAAAATTGAAATCTCCACCTAAGATTATAACATGCTGAGGAAATTTATGTGAAATGTATTCCAGATTTTCTCTAAGTTGTTCTGCCACTAACGCTGCTGAGTCGGGATGTCGGTAAAAGGAGCAGATTATTAACCTAGCTCGGTTGTTGAGTATAACCTCCACTCATAATAATTCACAGGAACTATCCACATCTATTTCACTACAGGATAAACTACTACTAACAGCGACAAACACGCCACCACCGGTTGCATGCAATCTATCGTTTCTAAACACCGTCTGTGTATTTGTAAAAATTTCGGCAGAATCTCTCTCTGGTTTCAGCCAGCTTTCCGTACCTATAACGATTTCAGCTTCGGTGCTTTCTATCAGCACTTGAAGTTCCAGTACTTTACCAACGCGGCTTCGACAGTTTACAATTACAATAAGACTGCTGCTTGGTCCCCGCATGTCCTGACTTTGCCCCGCACCCTTTGAGGCTGTTGCTCTTTCTGTACTTTCCCGAGGCCATCTAACCTAAAAAACCGCCCAGTCCACGTCACACAATCCCTGCTACCCGTGTAGCCGCCTGTTGGGTGTAGTGGACTCCTGACCTATCCAGCGGAACCCGAAACCCCACCACCCTATGGCGTAAGTCGACGAGTCAGCAGCCCACATGGTCGCAGAACCATCTCAGCCTCTGATTCAGGCCCTCCACTCGACTCTGCACCAAAGGTGCGCAGTCAGTCCTGTCGACGATGCTGCAGATGGTGAGCTCTGCTATCATCCAGCCAGCGAGACTGGCAGTCTTCACCAAATCAAATAGCCGCCGGAAGCCAGAGAGGATTTCCTCCGATCCACAGCGACACACATCATTGGTGCCGACATGAGCGACCACCTGAAGATGGGTGCACCCTGTACCCTTCATGGCATCCGGAAGGACCCTTTCCACATCTGGAATAACTGCCCCCGGTATGCACATGGAGTGCACATTGGTTTTCTTCCCCTCCCTTGCAGCCATATCCCTAAGGGCCCCCATTACGTGCCTGACATTGGAGCTCCCAACTACCAGTAAGCCCACCCTCTGCGACCGCCCGGATCTTGCAGACTGAGAGGCAACCTCTGGAACAGGACAAGCAGCCATGTCAGGCCGAAGATCAGTATCAGCCGGAGACAGAGCCTGAAACCGGGTCGTCAGACAAACTGGAGAGGCCTTCCGTTCAGCCCTCTGGAATGTCTTTCGTCCCCTGCCACACCTCGAGACGATCTCCCACTCTACCACAGGTGAGGGGTCAGCCTCAATGTGAGCATTATCCTGGGCAGCCACAGCCGAAGTCCGACCGGGGGATGTGTGGGATGACTTGGCCGTCCCCGACAAACCCCCGTCCGGACCCCCACAGTGATGCCCACTGGCAACAGCCTCAAGCTGTGTGACTGAAGCCAACACTGCCTGAAGCTGGAAGCGAAGGGATGCCAACTCAGCCCGTAGCCGAACACAGCAGTCGCAGTCCCTATCCATGCTAAATACATGTGTGTAACGCCCATCGTTAGATGTAACTGGTCACAACAACGTGTGTGGGACTGTAGATAAACACAGAATCGCTGTCATCACAAGTGAGTCCCGATTAGCCGGCCGGTGTAGCCGAGCGGTTCTACGCGCTACAGTCTGGAACCGCGTGACCGCTACGGTCGCAGGTTCGAATCCTGCCTCAGGCATGGATGTGTGTGATGTCCTCAGGTTGGTTAGGTTTAAGGAGTTCTAAGTTCTAGGGGACTGATGACCTTAGGTGTTAAGTCCCATAGTGCTCAGAGCCATTTGAACCATTTGAAGTCCCGATTTGCAGTTGCCAGAAATGTTTTGATTTAGCAAGGAACGTGGACTTAGCATCTCTGAAGGTAGCACCTTTTGACGAAGCGGAGAGACCCCAAATGTCTTTGCGCCTCAAACTGTGCCTACAGAGGTCAGAAGAAATAACGCGCTTTAGTCTTAGGGGACGGTATGTGGATGATGTTGCCGATAATTTCAACTTAAAAGGCAACAGTCACCCACAAAGTTATTTGTAACATAAGGGCAGAACCGCAGCAAAATAAAACAGCGTACTGTGCTGTAGTTCGTTTCCGCATTTGGAGAGTAAAGATGGTGGAACAATCCACGTTGAGCAACTGTAACTGTCCAGTAACAATGCATCATCGTATCACACGGTGGTCAGGTGGCATGGGCGCCTCCCGTGTTGCCAAACAAGCCTGAACGACGAAGAATTCATAAATAGAAGTTAGTCTCAAACATATATTTTGTTAAGTTGGCAACAAATGTGTAAACATACCAAAGAGGATGAAACACGTAATGGAGTCGCAATATTTACTTTGTGAAAAACAGTGTACGACGAAATAGTTGTATCGAGTGACAAAAGAACAATAGTACACCACAAAAAAGAGTGAGAAACATGGTGAACAGTGTGAGGAAAGCCAGAACACAAAGTTATGATTATATGGCAGTGATAAAAGTGGTGGTGCTACCTCCAGACCAGATGTGAGGAAACGCAGATCAGCAAATCGTAAGTAATTACTGTTTTACAAAAAAATCGCGAAGTTGAAAATGGTTCAAATGGCTCTGAGCACTATGGGACTTAACATATGTGGTCATCAGTCCCCTAGAACTTAGAACTACTTAACCCTAACTAACCTAAGCACATCACACACAACCATGCCCGAGGCAGGATTCGAACCTGCGACCGTAGCGGCCACGCGGTTCCAGACTGAAGCGCCGGGAACCGCACGGCCACACCGGGCGGCAATCGCGAAGTGAACTGTTTAATAATCTAAAACTAACAAAACTGTATCGTTATAGATCCCAAGGCGAAACGTGTATGTAAAGTAACTAGCAGCAGGAAAGGGCAGTACTCAATCCTGTACTCAATCATAAATCAGGGGCGATATTTGGTAAGCTTGCAATGTGTTCACTAAACGACAGTCCGGAACTGTATCCAATGCCGTCCGGAAGGTAAGGAACTCAGCAGCAACCTGAGCGCCTTTATCTACGGCACTATGGATTTCATTGACGAAGAGAGCGAGTTGAATTGCGCAAGCCCTCTGCTTGTGGAATCCATGTTGATTTTTACAAATATTTTCGTTCTCCAAGGAAACCATAATCCGTGAGCATAAGACAAGTTCCATAATGTACAACAGATTCACGTAAGCGATCTGTGCCTATAATTAAGCGTGTCGTCCGCGATATTTCTTGAAAACGGGGAAGTCGTGGATTTCTTTCGAACCGCTAGGTACCCTTCCTTGCTCTAGTGGCGTACGGTAGGCTGCTGCTAGAAGCTGTAACGACCACTGTCAATGGTTCTTGATAGTTAATATTTTAATTTCTGTAGCTGAATGGTTTCCAGTTTTTGAACATGTGTATTTAGCAGTGTGTTCGACTATCAGCGATATCTATGGTGGTGCTACACTAAGGATGTTAAGTCGGCAGTAGAATGGATATCGCTTGTGCATGCATGTTTTTGCGGCCAGTTATGTGTGGAATAGCGTGGGAAGCGGTCGTGTGGAACGACCGTCTCGGTGTACTGTGTAAAAATATGTATTTGTTAAAATATATTCTCACCCTAACGATAGTTGTTATGTCTAACTGGTACATAAATACGAAATCCAAAGAAACCTGCATTTGCTACGTCGTGAGTTGGCGTCGAGAATAAGCGTGGTTACGGAACTTAGTGCCCCGGTAAGACACATTCAAAGATCGAATAAGCGGGACGAGACGCGGAAACTTGCTACGGACAATTTAGAGAAAAGAGGAAAAGATAACAATCCGTTACAGAGGGCAGTAAGTTTTTCGGACAATCTCTGTAGAAACTCAGAGGTATCTCGTTAGGTCTAGCTGTCTTTCGCTGATGAACAGTTTTAACTGATTTTGTATTCCACACTCATTAATGTCAATATCTGCCATTTTGACATAAGTACGACGTTTGAAAGGACGAACCGTATTACAATATTTTGCGGTGAAGCGATTTCCGAAGACCGATCTCAATATTCAGCTTTCTCTCCGCCATCTTCTGTTTCTGTGCCAGTATGGTCAAAAGGCGGTATCTGGTTCATATGCAAAGGGTGGATAAAAGTATGGGAACACCGCGAAAAATGCACCCTGAAGTTAAATGCTAATTCTAGGCCAGACTGCAGGTTGCGCTGCTGTATTTGACCAAGAACGGCGCCTGTGCAATGTTCCCAATACGTTTCAAGTGTCAATCGCGATCAGAACAGAGTTCTGTGTAGATGTGACGAAGTTATATGAAGTCAAATAAAATGGTTCAAATGGCTCTAAGCACCATGAGCCTTAACATGTGATGTCATCAGTCCCCTAGACTTAGAACTACTTAAACCTTACAAACCTAAGGACATCACACACATCCATTCCCGAATCAGGATTCGAACATGCGACCGTAGCAGCAGCGCGGTTCCAGACTGAACCGCCTAGAACTGCTCGGCCACAGCGGCCGGCGCTAGATGAAGTCGAACGTGGATAAACTGTTGGTCGTATGGTGGGTACTTCCACAACCAAGGTAGCGCAAGTGCTACGTATTTCAGCAGGCAACGTATCCAAAATTTACAGCGATTAGAGGGAAAGCGGAAAAACATCTCCCGCTAAGCGACAACACGGACGAAATTGTCTGTTGAGTGATCACGACGAACGGTCATTGAAGAGGATTCTAACGAAAATTAAGAGCCTGCACACGCCATACTAAATTCATACTGAATGTCGTTCTCGCAAACCCTGTCAGCAGCCGCTGTGGCCTAGAGGTTCTAGACACTTCAGTCCGGAACCGCGCTGCTGCTATGGTCACAGGTTCGAATCCTGCCTGGGGCGTGGATGTGTGTGATGTCCTTAGGTCAGTTAGGTTTAAATAGTTCTAAGAGTAGGAGACTGGTGACCTCAGGTGTTAAGTCCCACAGTGCTTAGAGTCATTTGAACCATTTGAACCGTGTCAGCACCAAAATGACATTGGAGCCACACTAGCTTGTAATTTCAGGGCAAGCTGGAATTCCAAAATCACTCCTCAGTGATGCAAATGTCTGTAACAGGAGAAGGTGGTGCTGAAGCCAAAGACCAAGGACTTTCGAGCAATGACAGAAAGCGGGCGAGTCTTTATAAAGGCACATTTGCATGCCGAGCGTGAGTTTCCTCGAAACGCGAAATATTAATTAAATAAATAATCAGTGACAAATAAATAAAGCCTATGGCACACAACTGCAGCGCTGTGTCGCTGATAAAACAAAAGCACAATTACGTTACTCTTATGTTTGATTAAGAAAGGGAGAGCTCTGGTAGAAGTGGTGCGAGAAGCACGTATTTTATTTTATTGTCTGGCACACCGCCATATTTCATGTTATAGAAGAATACTGCGAGTTGCAGCCACACTAGGCACTCGATTCTGTAAAGAATTTATATTTATAAAAGTAAGTAGGATTATGAACTGTAGGCTTATTCATTGAATATATCTGATTTAACTAACTGTGTAACTTTTTTATGTTTAGTAGACAATCACCTCTGTACGACGTATTGGCATGGCTGGCAAATTATTGTAATATTGAGATTTAGATTATGAGTCCGCACCTACCGCAGCAGTCTTTGGAAACAATTTAATTACGAAGTCCGATTATTCAATTTTATTTCATGGTCAACTACGAGTAACATTGCCTTTAAGAAAAAGCCATTGTCAAGCGTCTGATAACGAATAATTAAACGTCCATGTTCCAGATAAGCAAAATATTAATTACAATTGCAATCACAATCACCATCATACAGATAGAATAATTAACGTATTTAAAATAACATTTTTTATTTATTTTATTTATTTTATATTGGCGACCGTGACAGGACGTTGTTATTTTGTCATTTGTTACATTGTTCTCTTTGTTTCATGTAAAAAATCAACTTTCTGGACCTGGACGTCAATGTATGAGAGATAACAAAATCTGAAGATATTTTCCAATTCTGAAATTTTGCCGGAATACGCAAAGAAGCTTCCAGCAAAATAAGGTAAGACGCAGCATCTTTGCATTAGCAGGCTTGACCAGACGTATAATTCAGTGTATTAGCTTTTCAGTAAATTCTGTAGTGTTTCTTTTCCGCATAACAGTTTCAGTGATAAATTTCATTCTCAGTACTTTTCCCTAAACAATAACGTATGCAACAATACCAATACACGAGTGTACAATATGGCCGACTTCTGTACGATATCATGTAACATGGCCAGCAGCCATTACCAATAATCTCAAATTCAGTTTATATTTTTAAATTAACAGACAGCCATTGTTGCTACGAGCGATTCATGCTCAACTACATTTTATTTTAAAATCAGTGTCAAAAATTTTCTTGAAACATATATCACGTGTGGCATGGTAATAACTAGAAAACAATACGCAAAAATGGAACAGCAAGGACGTACTATTCAGACGCAATCCGACTCGGACGTGAGACAAGTGTTAGAAAATGACTTTATGACAGCAACCGGTAGTGACGATTCATCAAACATTGACGCAAGTGTTGACGAAAATTTTGACGATAGGCCGTCCACTACAAAAATTTCAAAATCTCAATCAGAGCCCATGTTAATGCATGACGTCACGTCTAATGACGCGGCGGGGGCAGAGACCTTGCAAACGGTAAACATTGCCGACATGTTACAAATGCTAATGAAACAAAACGCAGAAAATATGGCAATCATAAGGAAACAGAACGCCGAAAACATGGCAACCTTAAAGGCACAATTAGAGACACAAAATGAACAGTTAAAAACACAAAATGACGAAATCAAATCTGATCTCATAGCAATCAAGATAGGTAGTGACACTTTGTGTAAACGTGTGGAACTTATAGACGCCACACTGACCAAACAGATGACCGAACTCAGTACTAAATTTTCCCAGCTCAATACGAGACAAGAAAAGACTACAACTGACGTAGCACTTTTACAGACACAAGTAAAAAACCTTAATGTCACGTGTGAAGTTCTTACTGAACAAATTCAAACATATCCTTCAGTACATGACAACCTTGAAAAACGAATTACTGACGTACAGAATAAATTGGACAATGTTGAACAACACCTGACTGACATCTTACAATCTGATGCCACAGCTCATTTTCAAAATATTAATAAAGAATTTCATGATTGGGTTGAGAACAAAGACAAACATTTTGATAGATGCTTACGTGAAAATTTACCAACAATTGTGCACGACTCCGTAGCGCAATACATTACTAATAACAAACAGTTGATCAGTGACGCAGTACAATCCGTCACTGCACCCATGAGACAATTCACCGATCAACTACAGTCTGAATGTAACGAAAATATCAGTCAAAATGTACAGTTCAGAAACCAATATACATTCGAGTATGATACACACATTCCGCACACGACAAATACACAAGAACAAAACACACCACGACTACAACACATACCACGATGTGCAAACACAAACACAAGCTATTATCATGGTAAACCACAGCAACATTATCGTAATTACTCGCCAGCTGAACATACCAGTAATTACAGTGGAATAAATCCATATCACAATGCGAAGGAAGATGAAAGCTTAATGAAACACAGGCAATTTCAGATTTTTATCCCAGAAAAACGAACCATTCATCCGGTGATTTTTCTTAAATCTTTTAGTAACGCATTTCCACGCACTTGGAGTGACCGGAAAAAGATTTCATATATTGTCGGTTACATCCAAGGCGATGCAGCTGTCTGGGCATACAGTCAAGCTGACGTATGTACCACGTACAGTGAGTTTGAGCGTGCTTTTCTGAACAAATTCTGGTCGCAATCCGTCCAGGAGCGACTCAGAAGACAAATTTTAGAACCTGAAACTTTTAACAGTAAAAATGGTAACTTACGCAGATATTTTGAAAAATACTTGAACATGGGACACTTTTTAGACGAACCAGTCGCAACGCGTGATATACTCCGTGCGTTGAAGGCCAAATTGCCTTTCAACATTAAAGAAAAACTCCTACATATCCCGGATGACGATTCAGATTATTTTTTAACAGCCTTAGATTCGGTTGACATGTTACTTGAAGATCAGCGCTTCGCGCGGCAAAACAGCAGCCACAATGTTTACACTAGTGGTATGCAAAACATGCAGGCTTGCCAACACAATTCTGGCGCGCCCACAGTTGGATACGCGGTACAACAAAAACAGCAAACTCACATGCCGTCTCAGTACGGAAATCAAAATCAACACGCGTATTCCAATACAAACAATAGTTACAACAGTAATAACATTTCATGCGGCAATCCATACAAAAGGCACCGCGGTAATAACTACAACGGTAACAACGGATACAAAGGTAATAACAAAAACACAAACAGAAATAGAAATAATAATAACTACGACCCAAGACAGCATCAAGGTTGGACTCGTAACGATCAGTACTTTCATTCAAACTCTGCTTTACCACAGCAGCCACCAGGACAAATTTGGAGCATACCTTACGACCGACAGGTAAGTTATAATGCGCAACAGCAACAACAACCGCAAAAGTTTGGAGATCATAATAGGCAATATCCGAATGTGAATATAATAGAAACGACACCTGATGCACAACCTCAATCTGTGTCAGTACCTAGTACAAATGCTAATCCAACAAACTAGAAACAGTCACTACTTTGCCCCAGGTCGTGGCTGAAGAATTCTTGGGGGGCGACTTCAATGTTAATCAGTTATTTGACACCACACTTGAACAACAGAATAATGATATGCCGAGTAATTCTAAACAAAAACTACCTGTTTTATTTATAAGATACAACCACAATAACAATATATCAGATGAACTTTTACAAGACAGTACACAATGTCGTTTAAATACAAATGAAATTGTTTTAGCATCTACTACCGGTATAGTAGGTGGGATTCCAACTACCATTATCCTAGATACAGGTGCAGCTGTGAGCGTTTTGTCTTTTAATTTTTATAAAAAGATGTGTGAATTGGAACCTGTGCCTGAGTTTCCTGCCCAAAACTGTAAAATAACTACTGCACTAGGTAATAAGTCATGTAGGGTTACGAAGCAAGTTTTTGTAAACGTTAAAATAGGTAATGGAACCGTACAATGGCCATTCCTGGTTGTACAAAACCTTGTGACAAATTGCATATTAGGAATAGATATTATGAGCGAGAAGGACTGCATTATAGACTTCTCCAAAGGTAAATGTATTTTAAATGATAAAGGCAGTGTAATTATTATTGATTTGGACAGGAGAACTCTAAAGCATGACAAACACTGTACAGGGTACAAGGTTCAGTTAGTACTTGACAATGACATTCAAGACATGCAAACACACTCATCTGACACAGAGATAATGGACTTGAAAACATTGCTTGATCATAAGATAAGTGAAGCTACAGCTCTCAGTGTACATGAACGTATAAAACTACAGGAAGTGTTATCCAAATATTTACAAGTTTTTACTAAACGATTAGGTGTTATCAACACGTATGTGTACAAGATTGAAGTTAAGCCTCACAAGATCTTCTACCACAAGACATATAACGTACCGTTATCTCAACGACCTGCTGTGTGGCAAGAATTAAAACAAATGTTAGACTGGAAGGTCATTGAACCATCCACCTCACCTTATTGTAGTCCTCTACTTGTTGTCAAAAAATCAAATGGAAGCATTAGGTTAGTGTTAGACGCACGAGCTATTAATGAAATAATTTTACCGGTTCACACAAAACCTGAAAATTTAGAAGAGCAATTACAGAAATTTCTAGATGCAAAATATTTTCCCACAATAGATCTCGCTAATTCGTTTTGGCAGGTGGGTATCACTCCTGATTCACGGAAATATACTGCATTTATGTTCGGGGGGCGAACCTATCAGTTTTGTGTTCTACCCTTCGGACTGAATGCCAGTTCTGGGGTATTCATTACAGCCCTGGATACCGTGCTTGGCGGCGATTTAGTTGAGACAGTCACACACTATGTAGATGATATACTGATAGCTACACAGTCTTGGAAGGAACACGTTGACATACTTCAAAGAATTTTAGAAAAATTTGCACAAGCTGGAGTCACAGCCAACCTAAGAAAATCAAAATTTGGTTGCAGTGAGATAAAATATTTAGGACATATCATTAATTCACAGGGCATACGTCCTGATCCCAGTAAATTAGATGCTATCAGAAACTTTCCTAGCCCTCGAACTAAAAAGCAGTTAAAATCATTCCTTGGGCTATGTTCATTTTTCAGACGTTTTTTTCCACAATCACTTTTGAACAGTAAACATCTGCTAAATCTACTCAGAAAGAATCAAGTTTGGATCTGGTCGGAACAGTGCCAGAATGACTTTAATACAATTAAACATGCTTTAGTGGGTGCTAACATATTGAGCCATCCAGATTTCAATTTAGATTTTTGTATGACTTGTGACGCTTCACGTACTGGCTTGGGCTGTTGCTTATTTCAAGTTGTAAAGAATAAAGAGGAGGAACAGATAAGAATTATTGGGTTTGCGAGTCGCACTCTAACTGAATGTGAGCGTACATACTCCACTACTGAGTTAGAAACACTTTCCATAGTATGGGCATTCAAGAAATTCAATTATTATTTATTTGGAAAACATACAGTAATTTACACCGATCACCAGGCCCTGACATTTTTGTTAACTTGTAAACTTGTACATCCTAGACTATCACGATGGGCAGTTACACTTCAGAACTACTCTTTTGAAATTAAGTACATAAGAGGTAAGGACAGCACCATTGCAGACACTTTGTCTAGACTTCCACAAGGTATGAATGATACCAACAGTGACTTAGAAAATATAAATGACTACAGGATTCTCTTAATGCAAGACAAGCAGTTTCACCAATATTATATTGATATGTGCAGAAACATGGCTGAATTACAAAATCTGATCCTCACTGGTATAAGATAATAACATTACTGGTAGAAAAACACAATCATCCTTTGACTAAGTATTACAAGTTACACAATGATGTGTTATTTTACCGCCGACATCCAAATGCTACTAACTGGTGTGTATGCATTCCCAAAGAGTCTGAACGTAATCTAATTTGGCACACACACTTAGTTTGGGGTCGTTATGGGACGAAAAAGTGTTTGGCAAAGCTCAGCACATACTGTTATTTTAGCAATATGAGAAGAAAAATTTACAGGGAACTAAAAACATGTGTCATATGTCAAAAATCAAAACCTCAGAATTTATCCACAAAAACAGATTTACATTCTATTTTACCCAGTAAACCCCTGGAAATTCTGTGTACTGACATCAGTGGACCGCATCCAGCAAGCTCTGGAGGCGTCAAATATATCTTAGCTTTTTACGATATATTTTCTAAACATGTAAAACTTTATGCTTTAAAATCCGCCACTGCAAATGCTATAATACGAAGATTCTCAAATGATTACCTGACGCACGTGGGAAAACCTAAAGCAATTCTATCAGATAATGCAGCATACTACTCTGGGTACAAATGGAGAAATTTCTTGAAGGACAATAACATTAAAAGTATATTTATTTCGAGGTTTAGTCCACAATGTAACGCGACTGAGAGACTTTTCCGAGAATTAAACCGTTTCATGAGGACCTATATTTCATCAAAACATACTAATTGGGTGTCCTACCTAAGTCTTTTCGAAGACGTACACAATAACTTAAATATTTACGATACGAATTACACAACTAACGAGATCATGTTCAATTGCAAACAGAACGATCAGTGGATAGAACCATTACCTAAGTTGTCAGACAAGGAAATCACACCTGAACAGAAAATAAAAGAAGTATTGACTACATTGACACATCACGCACAAATACGAAACAAACATCACAGAAACATAATAAAAAGAAAACAAAAATTCGAGGTAGGAATGCTTGTACTACTTCGTACTCATCATAAATCTGTAGCACTCAAACGACGCAACGCTAAGTGGCGTCTGCTATATGAAGGACCTTATATAATTGTTAACATACCGCATCCTGGTGCGTATCTGTTACAACATCCTAGAACTAACAAAATTATTGGGCTATACGCACACCGAGATCTTAGAGCATTTCATGCTGAATAATGTCAAAGTCATACCCATCAAAATATTGCTAAGCAACTCGAAAAACTCTGTTGTTACAACACAGATAATAAGTAGTATAGAAATTTTCATTTCAGCGGTTCCAGTGACGCAGTTGAAGACAGAAGAACTCTTCTTTCAGCGCGTGCCTCCACCTGAAAGACGGAATATTAAAGTAAAATTTATGATTACGTAGCAGTGGATGACATATTAATTTTTCACGGAACATTTGTTACTGAAGGTACCACTGACTTGGTGTGACACCTGACGAACTGACAGACGTCATCTGTGAAGCGATCTTTTACGTTGAGAAATAGATTAGACGCACATCTCTCAACACGAAAAGCATCTATCAGTAGTCAAGGCCACACAGACACTCTACACACACGCACAAAACGCGAGGAATCGAACATTTTCCCTCTCTTACTATTTTGAATATTTATTGAGTAGTGAAAACGCCTGGTCTTGCCTACTGATGTAATGAATGTTGTGTCTAACCTATCTTAATTTCAGATGACATCACAAAAAAAAAACATCGATAATATCCCAGCAAAACCGCTAAAGAGGATGTAAATATCTGCAATTCATGTAATCAAATGTGACACAATGTAGTAACCTATAGCGATGTAATGATGATGTAAACATGTTTATGTGCAACTGTATTATGTTTATGCTAAGAAAATATGTGACGTGTGTATGTATAATTACTTATTTTTTTAACTGATGTATCATGTAAGTGTTACTATGTAAAAAATTTGAACAAATCGAGTGCCAAAAAGACATAGCATAGTGAACCTCTGTTCACGGACATTAACGAACATTACTAACTCTGCAACTACGCAAAAACCTATGTGAAGGAAACGGTTAATGCCATTCATTATGCATCGTACCTATGTAAACGCGATGAACGATTTCTTTGATTAACAACTACGAACATTTAGGTGAGCTATATTCAGCAAAAAGAAACTGAAAATGTGAAGTGCATAATTCGTGCATCGTCTAGTGACATTACTACAGTACCTAACTTCAAGATGTTAACTGGATTAAATGGACACAAAGTGCCTGTCCAGAAAACAACACGACGGGTGGAAGAATTTTGGTTGGAACTTCAGGGAATGAAATGTTCTCGAAATGTGACGGACACTCTTACCTGGACTGTCCAAGGATCGACGCCAGCTATGTGCCGTCCGAGGTTCTGCAGCCAAGCTTCCACGGAATGTAAAAAACGAACTGCACGTGGACCAATTACTCGACGGGTCACGTCTGATCTGTAATAAGCAATGCTTTTAGTCACAACCAACTGCATCACTACGACTATAATGGAAATGGGAAATGGACACGCTTATGTATTAATCACGTTGTTATACAACGATGTTACTGTGATCAAAAAACTTTACCACGACGATACTAACCTGTAAAAAATTATTGTGCAGCGGATGAATATGAACTGTAATAACGACACGATGTGTATAGGTCAACGCACCTGAAAAATACGGACATTTTTCTTTGAAGTATTTCAAAACAATACTATGTAACTAAGAACATTCAACAATCTAAGTTGTATTGTGTTACAACAAATATTGTAAATTTAAAACTAAGTTACCTGTCATAGAATGTAGTCTTCATATGTAATCTTGGTTGAATATTTTCTTTGTGCAACGACTGAAAAACGCGCACACACGAACAATATGATCTGCAATACTGTGCCGCGTGATCTAACTGTACGATATAACGGCCGTGCCGCAGTTACACAGACGCTTCTGCGCATGCGCGCACTCTATCTGCCAACATAAGATCTTTTACGGCGCATCCGCGTCATTCAAATTTTGTATATAATGTGTATAATGTGTAATGTAAGTCATGTAAATAGTTGTAGATAACTTAGATTTTCTTGTGCCTTTAGGTGAATTGCTCGCCTGCAGGTGTGTCCTTTCGCCTCGCAATTCAGGGGGCAATATAAAGGCACATTTGCATGCCGAGCGTGAGTTTCCTCGAAACGCGAAATATTAATTAAATAAATAATCAGTGACAAATAAATAAAGCCTATGGCACACAACTGCAGCGCTGTGTCGCTGATAAAACAAAAGCACAATTACGTTACTCTTATGTTTGATTAAGAAAGGGAGAGCTCTGGTAGAAGTGGTGCGAGAAGCACGTATTTTATTTTATTGTCTGGCACACCGCCATATTTCATGTTATAGAAGAATACTGCGAGTTGCAACCACACTAGGCACTCGATTCTGTAAAGAATTTATATTTATAAAAGTAAGTAGGATTATGAACTGTAGGCTTATTCATTGAATATATCTGATTTAACTAACTGTGTAACTTTTTTATGTTTAGTAGACAATCACCTCTGTACGACGTATTGGCATGGCTGGCATATTATTGTAATATTGAGATTTAGATTATGAGTCCGCACCTACCGCAGCAGTCTTTGGAAACGATTTAATTACGAAGTCCGATTATTCAGTTTTATTTCACGGTCAACTACGAGTAACATTGCCTTTACGAAAAAGCCATTGTCAAGCGTCTGATAACGAATAATTAAACGTCCACGTTCCAGATAAGCAAAATATTAATTACAGTTGCAATCACAATCACCATCATACAGATAGAATAATTAACATATTTAAAATAACATTTTTTATTTATTTTATTTATTTTATATCTTGTTTCACACTGTTTCCAGTTTCTGGCGGAGTTTACGTGAAACATGGCGAGAGTCTGGTGACGACTTGGACAGCCATATGGCGGTATTCTATGACCCTTATAGGTACTCTGCAAGGTCGCATTACTGCTAAATTTTATGTAACCATTTTGGATAATCAGGGCCAATCCATGATACAATTCTTGTTCCTCAATGGTGATGCTGTGTTCGAAGACGGTTTGGCTCCTGTTGACACAGCTCACATCGTCCAGCTCTGGTTTTGCGAGCACGAGGATTAATTGTTATATGTCCCTTGGCCAGCGCAGTCATCAGATCTCAAATTATTGCGCCTTTGTGATTTACTTCGGAGAGAAGGGTGCTTGATTGCTATCCACCTCCCTCATCGTTATCTGAACTTCACACCATTTTGCAAGAAGACCATATAAAATTAATCGTCGCTAAAGCAGATGCCAGACTGAGATTCATTGGAAGAATCCTAAGGAAATGCAGTCCGAAAACAAAGGAAGTAGGTTACAGTACGGTATATTGATTATTTTTACTTATGGACCGTCTGACAGCAACTGAATAAAACACAATTTCAGTGCCATACGCGTTTCGCCTTTATTTTCTGCAAGGCATCATCAGTGGCCTGGAATATGTACATATGTTTGCTATTTAATATACATTTTTCTCACTGTACCTGTAGGTTATAAACAGTTCTGGTGGCTGGTATTTCTTATTACGTAGTACGTTTTGAACTGTACTTACAAGTTGCGTGGACAATTTCTTACATATTACGCTCCTGTTGCATTTTTGTTGTTGCTCTTCTTCTTATGAATGCCAATTTGCGGTTTTTTTTCACATTCCACAGCATTATGAACTGAACGCTTGTTTCAATGCAATGTTTCGGTTTCTGTTGCCGACTGTCAAATGTTTTTGCCAAAGATCGAGTGTTATTGCCAGCGTGTACACATTTATGTGTGTTTGTGTGTGTGTGTGTGTGTGTGTGTGTGTGTGTGTGTGTGTGCGTGTGTGTGGGTGTCCAGAAGGTGAAGGGGAAAGAGTTTTTTTTGTTTTATCTTATCATTTCCTTTATTAAGTGTAGTAGGGACCTGTGCTGATGCGTGTTTGTTCATTTATCACATGTTTGTTTTCTGCTATGGCTTTCTGGATGTGGAAGTTTTCTTGCGTTTGTATAAGATGTTTGTCATGGTTGCTTATTCTCATTATTTTCATTTCTTGTTCCATGTTTGTAGGAATATACCGTAATATTAGACGCAACTGAGGAAGACAGTACTACAAACGTTGAAGGTTACAGTACACTTGTTCGCCCACTGCTTGAACACTGCTCAGTGGTGCGGGATCCGTACCAGATAGTGTTGATAGAAGAGATAGAGAAGATCCAACGGAGAGCAGCGCGCTTCGTTACGGGATCATTTAGTAATCGCGAAAGCGTTACGGAGATGATAGATAAACTCCAGTGGTGGACTCTGCAAGAGAGACGCACAGTGGCTCGGTACGGGCTTTTGTTGAAGTTTCGAGACCATACCTCCACCGAGGAGTCAAGCAGTATATTGCTCCCTCCTACGTATATCTCGCGAGGAGACCATGCGGATAAAATCAGATAGATTTGAGCCCACACAGAGGGATACCGACAATTTTTCTTTCCACGAACTATACGAGACTGGAATAGAAGGGAGAACCGGTAGAGGTACTCAAGGTACCCTCCGCCACACACCGTCAGGTGGCTTGCAGAGTATGGATGTAGATGTTGTTGATGTTGTGGTCTTCAGTCCTGAGACTGGTTCGATGCAGCTCTCCATGCTACTCTATCCTGTGCAAGTCTCTTCATCTCCCAGTACCTACTGCAGCCTACATCCTTTTGAATCTTCTTAGTGTATTCATCTCTTGGTCTCCCTCTACGATTTTTACCCTACACGCTGCCCTCCAGTACTAAATTGGTGATCCTTTGATGCCTCAGAACATGTCCTACCAACCGATCCCTTCTTCTAGTCAACTTGTGCCACAAACTCCTCTTCTCCCCAATTCTATTCAATACCTCCTCATTAGTTATGTGATCTACCCATCTAATCTTCAGCGTTTTTCTGTAGCACCACATTTCGAAAGCTTCTATCTTCTTCTTGTCTAGACTATTTATCGTTCATATTTCACTTCCATACATGGCTACACTCCATACAAATACTTTCAGAAACGACTGGGTAAATGGTTCAAATGGCTCTGAGGACTATGGGACTTAACATCTGTGGTCATCAGTCCCCTAGAACTTAGAACTACTTAAACCTAACTAACCTAAGGACATCACACACATCCATGCCCGAGGCAGGATTCGAACCTGCGACCGTAGCGGTCACGCGGTTCCAGACTGAAGCGCCTAGAACCGCACGGCCACACCGGCCGGCCTGAAACGACTTCCTGACACTTAAATCAATACTCGATGTTAACAAATTTCTCTTCTTCAGAAACGCCTTCCTTGCCATTGCCAGTCTACATTTTATATCCTCTCTACTTTGACCATCATCAGTTATTTTGCTCCCCAAATAGCAAAACTCCTTTACTACCTTAAGTGTCTCATTTCCTAATGTAATTCCCTCAGCATCACCCGACTTAATTCGACTACATTCCATTATCCTCGTTTTGCTTTTGTTGATGTTCATCTTATATCCTCCTTTCAAGACACTGTCCATTCCGTTCAACTGCTCTTCCAAGCCCTTTGCTGTCTCTGACAGAATTACAACGTCATCTGCTTCTCCATGGATTTTAATACCTGCTTTGAATTTTTCTTTTGTTTCCTTTACTGCTTGCTCAATATACAGATTGAATGACATTGGGGAGAGGCTACAACCCTGTCTCACTCCCTACCCAACCACTGCTTCTCTTTAATGTCCCTCGACTCTTATAACTGTCATCTGCTTTCTCTACAAATTGTAAATAGCCTTTCGCTTCCTGTATTTTACACCTGCCACCTTCAGAATTTGAAAGAGAGTATTCCAATCAACATTGTCAAAAGCTTTCTCTAAGTCTGCAAATGCTAGAAAGGTAGGTTTGCCTTTCCTTAATTTATTTTCTAAGATAAGTCGTAGGGTCAGTATTGCCTCACGTGTTCCAACATTTCTACGGAATCCAAACTGGTCTTCCCCGAGGTCGGCTTCTATGAGTTTTTCCATTCCTCTGTAAAGAATTCGCTTTAGTATTTTGCAGCTGTGACTTATTAAACTGATAGTTCGTTAATTTTCACATCTGTCAACACCTGCTTTCTTTGGGATTGGAATTATTATATTCTTCTTGAAGTCTGAGGGAATTTCGCCTGTCTCATACATCTTGCTCACCAGATGGTAGATTTTGTCTGGACTGGCTCTCCCAAGGCCGTCAGTAGTTCTACTGGAATGTTGTCTACTCCCGGGGCCTTGTTTCGACTTAGGTCTTTCAGTGCTGTAGATGTAGATAAAATATTTCATTTAAAAACATGCAGGACCCGTATTTATCGATTCCGAGACGAATGGAAACTGCTTTGATGCGAGCTGTTTTCCTACACGGCAACAGGAATGGTGATGTGTTTTTGGTGTTTCCACGCTACTGTCCGCCCCCTGTACTCTGAGGCGTGTGGCCGTACCTTGCTAGACAGGAAGCCCTCCTAGCTGGAGGCAGCAGCCCCCGCCGGCCCAGCGACCGGCGCTCCAGGAAGCCGCCGGGTGACCGGCGCTGGCCGGCGCGGCCGTCGACCCCTGTCCTGTAGCCGCGGTGCTGCGGCGGCCCCTGCCCCTGCTCCTGCTGCTTCTGCACGGCGCTCAGTCCGACCGCAGCCATGGCGCGCGCCGCCCGCCTCCTGCCGGCTCTGGCCGCCGCCCTGCTCGCCGCCGCCGCCCTCGCCGCCCCATCCTCCCTACTGGACGCCCCCAGCGACGCCGCCGCCGCTCAAGACTGCAACAAGGTAAACGCAGCCACTGTCGGTCGTTCACTCACTCCAGGCGGCTCTGTTCCTGCATACTCACAAGGGCACCTCCCCATCGCACCCCCCTAATATTTAGCTATAAGTTGACACAGTGGATAGGCCTTGAAAAACTGAACACAGATCAATCGAGAAAACAGGAAGAAGTTGTGTGGAACTATGAAAAAAAATAAGCAAAATATACAAATTGAGTAGTCGATGCACAAGATAGGCAACATCAAGGCTAACATCGGCTCAGGAGCGCCGTGGTCCCGTGGTTAGCGTAAGCAGCTGCGGAACGGGAGGTCCTTGGTTCAAGTCTTCCCTCAAGTGAAAAGTTTACTGTCTTTATTTTCGCAAAGTTACGATCTGTCCGTTCGTTCATTGACGTCTCTGTTCACTGAAATAAGTTTAGTGTCTGTGTTTTGCTACCGCACCGCAAAACCGTGCGATTAGTAGACGAAAGGACGTGCCTCTCCAATGGGAACCGAAAACATTTGATCGCAAGGTCATAGGTCAACCGATTCCTCCACAGGAAAACACATCTGATGTATTCTATACGACACTGGTGACGGCATGTGCGTCACATGACAGGAATATATTGTCGACCCACCTAACTTGTACACTTGGCGAATGGGTAAAAAGATTCTTCTACCTTGCCCGATTTAGGTTTTCTTGTGGATGTGATAATCACTCCCAAAAAAGTGATGAAAACGTAAGAGTTTGTCACATAAACTGTAACAAATGAATGCAACAGTTTCACAGTCGCACAGTTTTCCCTGTGCTCTGTCAAAACATACGTTTTTAACGTTTTCAAATTTTTCCGTGTGTAGACCGTCAAATCCTACATATGTCCAAGCAAACTTGAACATGTCCTGGAATTTTGGAGAGCGAAGTTGATTCTGTGTGTGCCTGAACTTTGATAATAATCTGAAAATAAAAAATTAAACTTTTCACTCGATGGAAGAATTGAACTAAGGACCTTCAGTTCCACAGCTACTCACGCTAACAACGGGACCACGGCGCTCCTTAGCTCAGATGGTCCTTGATGTTGCCTATCATGCGCATGGACTACTCAATTTGTATATTTTGCTTATTTTTTTCACATTGCTACACAACTTCTTCCCGTTTTCTCGATTGATCTGTGTTCAGTTTTTCAAGGCCTATCCACTGTGCCAACTTATAACTAAATCTGAGGGGGGTGCGATGAGGAAGTTCCCTTGTCAGGACATCTTTTTCATCGCTTTTAACGACAATCCACTTGTACATTAGAGACGCAGTCATAGCTCAATTGGATAAAAAAGCTGAAAAGAGCGTTAAAGAAATGACGTCAACGTTTACCTGCTGTGGTTCAGAGGAATAAGTGGAAGCCGAAATGGAAAAGCCCAGCTGAGAACTTGAGCACCAAATTAACACAGGCTTTATTGGTGGTGGCCCACTTTCTAAAAAAATTACGATCTATTCTTGAGTACTGCTC
Source organism: Schistocerca piceifrons (assembly GCF_021461385.2). NCBI lineage: Eukaryota > Metazoa > Arthropoda > Insecta > Orthoptera > Acrididae > Schistocerca > Schistocerca piceifrons. Next base: position 328,555,113 of record NC_060138.1, on the reverse strand, counting down.
GAGCGTTTGGGATCCCTATCAGGTCGGGTAGAGGGAGGATGTTGTGTACATAGTTCCGTGTAGTCAGCTCGTACACAACTTTCCCACTAGAGCGCGCCCCGCTAAGCACAACAGCGCAGGCGCAGCGCTCGTCCGTCTCCGCACTACGAGATGGCGCTGTCTTAGAGATGGACCAAATTCTGCTTCCGCCGATCCGCGTATTAATATGTAAGGCAGCCAATGAGATTGCTGCTAACGTAGAACCTTTTCTCCTCGCGGATCACACTCGCGCAATGATACCTAAACGCTCGAGGTATTATAACGAGTGTACAGACCTCCGATTAATCAGTCTGCATTAGTCTGCAGTCTGCACCTAATAAGATTATCATATTCCTGTACATAGCCATGAAGATAAATGAACAGACACTTTTGTCAAGTATCAGAGATATGTGAGAATAAGATTAACGTACCAAGACCAAAGGAACTTCGGATTGCCAATTGTAAACAGCATCCAGAATCAAGTTAAGTAAGGTTTATGATTGTTACTCTTTTAATAAATGTGTGTGAAAATTACTCAAGTTCTGTTTAAAGTTGGTCACCGTCAATCTCCTACTCTAACCGTGCAAGTGGCATTTCTATCGTCTGACCTAACGGCAGAAGATAAACACGTCACGATAAGACCACGAGACATATTGCTAACACACCCCTACTTCGTTAGAGCGACAAGTCAAACAATCTGATGCTCTGTGTACCGAAGGTCTTACAGTACGCACACCACAGAGGACATAGAAGAAATTCAGAGTCGGGCTGATAGATTTGTTGAAACGTCCGCTTAGAAAAATTATAAATGACTGTGCTTAAACTGACACACAATGTTTTTAGCGCAACGCAATCTGACTTTAAAAAATCCCTAAAAAAGAATGGCCCTGACTAACAATAACCTATACCTTTCATGAATCACTTACCTCACAAAAATCTTCGTTACTCAAACTACTGCAATACAGCGTGTGCCAATACTGTCAGCTGAATAAAAGATTCTAACTACTGAAGGCACTAACTACTGATAGGCATAGTTAGAAAATGAAAGATTTTGATAGAGAACAGACAATGTATTTACCTTAATAGCGTTCAAAAGTCATAATATATATATTTCTGTTCATGACATCCAGTCTTACAAATTTACTGTCTATGATGGACACACGTCCAGATCATCCGCTCTCAAAACTCCGCCATCTCTCTCCCCACATCCACCACTGCTGGCGGCTCACTTCCAACTGCGCAACGCTACGCGCTGTTCACATCCAACTGCCCAATACTACAATAGCGACTATTCCAACAAAGCCACCCAGCCACAGACTGCACACAGCACAGTCAGTGATTTTCATATAGCGCGCCACGTGGCGTTACCAATATAAAAACCTAAACAGCCTACTTACATTGTTACTGGTAGGTTTGATCATCACGCGAGTGTTACGGAAATGCTTCAGGAACTCGGGTGGGAGTCTCTAGAGGAAAGGAGGCGTTCTTTTCGTGAATCGCTGCTGAGGAAATTTAGAGAACCAGCATTTGAGGCTGACGGCAGTACAATTTTACTGACGCCAACTTACATTTCGCGGAAAGACCACAAAGATAAGATAAGAGAGATTAGGTCTCGTACAGAGGCAGTTATTTTTCCCTCGTTCTGTTTGGGAGTGGAACAGGGAGAGAAGATGCTAGTTGTGGTACGAGGTACCCTCCGCCAGGAACCGTGTGGTGGATTGCGGAGTATGTATGTAGATGTAGATGTAGTTAAAACTTTATTTACTAACGTTTATCAAACAGTCCATCACCATATCGTGTGCCAAAAACATCAAAACTGCTATTAAACCATGAAAACATCTTATAGATGACATATTAAGAGGCTATTGCATCAGTACCCAAATTCTGGTGGTTCTCTTACGTCATAACGCGCTTATACATCCACATCTTTTTATTTATTTATTTTTAGAAAGTGAGCCACCGCCAATAAAGCCTGCGTTAATTTGGTGCTCAAGACCCCAGCTGGGCATTTTCATTTCGGGTTCCACTTATTTCCTAAACCACAATAGGTAAATGTTGACATCATTTCTTTAACAGTCTTTTCAACTTTCTTATCCAATCGAGCTGTGACTGTATCTCTAATGTACTCGACACCGAGTCATCATCCTGATTTTTCCGTGCAATAGATTCTTTAGCGATCGACGTCCGTATTCAATCAAATGGAACTACACTCCTGGAAATTGAAATAAGAACACCGTGAATTCATTGTCCCAGGAAGGGGAAACTTTATTGACACATTCCTGGGGTCAGATACATCACATGATCACACTGACAGAACCACAGGCACATAGACACAGGCAACAGAGCATGCACAATGTCGGCACTAGTATAGTGTATATCCACCTTTCGCAGCAATGCAGGCTGCTATTCTCCCATGGAGACGATCGTAGAGATGCTGGATGTAGTCCTGTGGAACGGCTTGCCATGCCATTTCCACCTGGCGTCTCAGTTGGACCAGCGTTCGTGCTGGACGTGCAGACCGCGTGAGACGACGCTTCATCCAGTCCCAAACATGCTCAATGGGGGACAGATCCGGAGATCTTGCTGGCCAGGGTAGTTGACTTACACCTTCTAGAGCACGTTGGGTGGCTCGGGATACATGCGGACGTGCATTGTCCTGTTGGAACAGCAAGTTCCCTTGCCGGTCTAGGAATGGTAGAACGATGGGTTCGATGACGGTTTGGATGTACCGTGCACTATTCAGTGTCCCCTCGACGATCACCAGTGGTGTACGGCCAGTGTAGGAGATCGCTCCCCACACCATGATGCCGGGTGTTGGCTCTGTGTGCCTCGGTCGTATGCAGTCCTGATTGTGGCGCTCACCTGCACGGCGCCAAACACGCATACGACCATCATTGGTACCAAGACAGAAGCGACTCTCATCGCTGAAGACGACACGTCTCCATTCGTCCCTCCATTCACGCCTGTCGCGACACCACTGGAGGCGGGCTGCACGATGTTGGGGCGTGAGCGGAAGACGGCCTAACGGTGTGCGGGACCGTAGCCCAGATTCATGGAGACGGTTGCGAATGGTCCTCGCCGATACCCCAGGAGCAACAGTGTCCCTAATTTGCTGGGAAGTGGCGGTGCGGTCCCCTACGGCACTGCGTAGGATCCTACGGTCTTGGCGTGCATCCGTGCGTCGCTGCGGTCCGGTCCCAGGTCGACGGGCACGTGCACCTTCCGCCGACCACTGGCGACAACATCGATGTACTGTGGAGACCTCACGCCCCACGTGTTGAGCAATTCGGCGGTACGTCCACCCGGCCTCCCGCATGCCCACTATACGCCCTCGCTCAAAGTCCGTCAACTGCACATACGGTTCACGTCCACGCTGTCGCGGCATGCTACCAGTGTTAAAGACTGCGATGGAGCTCCGTATGCCACGGCAAACTGGCTGACACTGACGGCGGCGGTGCACAAATGCTGCGCAGCTAGCGCCATTCGACGGCCAACACCGCGGTTCCTGGTGTGTCCGCTGTGCCGTGCGTGTGATCATTGCTTGTACAGCCCTCTCGCAGTGTCCGGAGCAAGTATGGTGGGTCTGACACACCGGTGTCAATGTGTTCTTTTTTCCATTTCCAGGAGTGTATTTGGTTCGAAGGACTTTTTAAGTCTCAAACATCTACTATGTATATGTGCAGACTAAAGCGGCGAATGAAAATTTGTACCAAGACCGAGATTCGAACCCGGGTCTCCTGCTCACGAGGCAGTTGCGCTATCGACTACATCGTGGCTTTGCAGATCTACACGGACTACCCTAGGTCGCCTGCCTCTGCAATGCTTTCCGAGTTTAGGGGGAATACCAAGTTGGCTGAGGCGTGAATGGGAATTTGGACTGAGGAGGGAGGCGAGTTAAGGTAGTCCGCGCACCTGTGCAAAGTCACCACGCCGTAGCAGCGTAGAGGTTAGTTAGGGCACTTGCCTAGTGAACAAGACCCAGGTTCGAATTCCAGCGTAGGTACAAATTATCATTCATCCCTTCAGTTTGCATATAGACACCTGTATTGCTCTTGGATATTTTCTGATGTCAGCTTCGCCCCTTCCATTAGAGTGTAATCTTCCACTTTTCTTATCCACTGGGATCAAGCAAAGTATTTTCTAATGTCATTCATTGGGGTGCCATCTTAACCGTTGCAATTCAGCCAAGTGTATTGTAATGCCATCTACCCGCCTTCCACCTGATTTTCCATCTTCGTCTTTTCTTATCCACAGGAATCCAATGCTATCCACCCCCCTTCCATCAGAGTGTCATCTTCGTTTTTTCTTATCCATCGGAATCCACCAAAGTGTTTTCTAGCGGCATCTACCCACCTTCCATAAGAGTGTCATCTTCGTCTTTTCTTATCCACAGAAGTTCAGCAAAGAACTTTCTTGGTCTGCCTATAACTTGATGTCGTCCTTGCAGAACTTAAACTGGCGCCTGTTGTTTCTGCTAGAATCCTCATACGCAGGAGCACAATACCTGTGTATTCCATCGTGGACAAATAGTGAGGATCTGAAACAGACTTCATCATTATGCTTAAGAACGATGGAAAACTAGCGTTTAATGTCCCGTCGACGACGAGGTTATTAAATAACAATCTCGGATGGAGGAATGATAGCGAAAGAATTTGGCCGCGTTCTTTTCAAAGGAACCAGCCCGATATTTGGCTAAAGCGACTTGGGGAAATCAGAAGACCAGATCCGTATGGCGGGACGAGTGTTTCAGCGACCGTCCTCCCGATTGTGAATCCAATGTGCCTCACCATCACCTCTAACAGAATTGATTATGAAGGATATTGTAAATCAAGTACGTCGAGTATCAGTACGAGAATCACCTATTTCATTGTTGTCCAGACTCTCTTAGAAATTCACAGTAAGCATCTCATACAGTATTCAGGCCAGTGTTAACACTTTCACTATATTTAACCCAGTATCATTGGCGAGCAAGAGATCGGTTATGTTCATAGAGCATGTACTTCATAACATATTCTAAAATGTTGAGACTCTGCTTCTTGGCTGAATGCGCACATGACTCTGGTTTAGCGTGGAATAAGGTTCACGGTGCCACTTGACTTTTTCATGTACGCGAAGTACTGCCCTGAGTGAAAACAACGTTAAGCAATTGAAAAATTTCAAGAACTTGAACTGTTGAATTTGTAGGCTGACGTCCTTCTACTCATAAAGCAACGTAGTTTTTTACTTGTAGCTCAAACAAGTTTCATTCAGTTCAATGTACCGACTGAAATTTTATTTGTAGCACAAACAAGTTCCATTCAGTTCAGTATACCAATTGGAATCTTTTCTGCGGTACATTTCTCTACTTCCGTACCAAAGTTGTCTGCGCATCAGTTTGGAAATCGCGATTATGAAAAAAGTTAGGATCGCTACAAAGTGGCGAGCAGGAGAAGACGTAACACTGCTCAATCGATTGTATGCGAGCACCATGGACTAATTTCAAAATCTCTCCAATGTACTCTACAGATGATCCGTAATCAGCTCTCGGTGATAGTTCATCGAATGAGAACTTCAACATCGGTCAACCCACTTAATGGATTTATTGGGGATGAGTAGACTCGATTTCAAACTTGTCCTCTCCCATTTACACTATTAACATAACGGATTTCACCATTACACAACACGATGCTCTACAGACACACATTTCAGACATCTGGCGCCAGAGTGGGCGTCCTGACGGTCAAACTCGGTGCAAGTTACTAAGCCTTCACGCCACTGTCAGATATTTTCTTTTTGGAGAGCAACGTTTGATCGCCCACTGAACACTATTAGCCCCCTTGTGCCGAACTACCAAGAGTTTAGATGCTCACTACGCGTTGTCAAATCATGGACCACATATTCATATTAAAAGAAAAAAAATACAAGAAGGCGCAGTGCTTAAAACAATGCAGTCGAGTTTCGAAAAAACGGATGTCGTTAACGTTCCTGCTACACTGGTTTATGTTATTGCACTTTCTTTAAACCACACGAGGAGGGTAGCAGGATGGTTCCTGCAACAATGTAATAGTTCGCTTTATTTTCATCCCTGTTAAGGTGACCTATCGTTGCGTGCCTAATGAGCTAGGCGGTTAAGGGACGAGACACGGTAATCTTCGTTTATTGCATAAAAAGAACAATGAAGCCTAGCAGCAATTCCTAATGGTGGTAGTAGCCATAGTTAACAACGGGGCTACTAATGGTGATAGCAATAATAATAATAATAATAATAATAATAACAATAATAGTAAAATTAGTCGTAGCAGACATTTAGAATAAAAATAAAAGTGATAATCTGATTACTTTTGAAGCTGTGTTAATGTAAGTTAAACATGAGGAATCATGACTTACGAAAGTATTGGAATGTCAGTGATAGTAATTGTTAAGAAGGAAAGAGCAACTCATTCACAAGAGAGTCTTATGGATAAGTAGCGGATGGGGAAAGGGAAGTGAGAGTAGAGAGGAATGAGCTGCCGACAAGTATAGCAAAAGTATTACTGAATTGATTGATGTGCGACGTAAGGAGTAAACTGAAACTTCCTGGCAGATTAATACTGTGTGTCGGACCGAGACTCAAACTCGGGACCTTTGCTTTTCACAGGCAAGTGCTCTGCCAACTGAGCTACCCAAGCACGACTCATGCCCCGTTCTCACAGCATTACTTCTGCCAATACCTCGTCTCCCACCTTCCAAACGTTACAGAAGCTCTCCTGCGAACCTTGCAGAACTAGCACTCCTGGAAGAAAGATATTGCGGAGACATGGCTTAGCCACAGCCTAGGGGATGTTTCCATAATGAGGCGTCTGATTCATCAAGAGGTGACCGAGACGTGTAACCAATGGTACCCCATACCATCACGCCGGGTGATACGCCAGTATGGCGATGACGAATACACGCTTCCAATGTGCGTTCACCGCGATGTCGCCAAACACGGATGCGACCATCATGATGCTGTAAACAGAACCTGGATTCATCCGAAAAAATGACGTTTTGCCATTCGTGCACCCAGGTTCGTCGTTGAGTACACCACCGCAGGCGCTCCTGTCTGTGATGCTGATAGCCCATGCTGCTGCAAACGTCGTCGAACTGTTCGTGCAGATGGTTGTTGTCTTGCAAACGTCCCCATCTGTTGACTCAGGGATCGAGACGTGGCTGCACGATCCGTTACAGCCATGCGGATAAGATGCCTGTCATCTCGACTGCTAGTGATACGAGGCCGTTGGGATCCAGCACGGCGTTCCGTATTACCCTCTTGAACTCACAGATTCCATATTGTGCTAACAGTCATTGGATCTCGACCAACGCGAGCAGCAATGTCGCTATACGATAAACCGCAATCGCGATAGGCTACAATGCGAACATTATCAAAGTTGGAAAGGTGATGGTACGCATTTCTCCTCCTTACACGAGGCATCACAACAACGTTTCACCAGGCAACGCAGGTCAACTGCTGTTTGTGTATGAGAAATCGGTTGGAAACTTTCCTCATCTCAGCACGTTGTAGGTGTCGCCACCGGCGCCAGCCTTGTGTGAATGCTCTGAAAAGCTAATCATTTGCATATCACAGCTTCTTCTTCCTGTCGGTTAAGTTTCGCGTCTGTAGCACGTCATCTTCGTGGTGTAGCAATTTTAATGGCCAGTCGTGTACTAACCAATTCCGCATTGCATAAAGATGCCCAGATACTTTTGATGTGGTAGTGTAAGTAGGAGTGGTGAAATGGAGCAGATGGTGGAGCAGACAGAGGGTTGTGTATTGTGTAGCCTGTACGGTGGCGCGGCTGTCGGCAGGAGGAGACGGTGTACGACCAGCGGCAGAACGGCTCAGAGAACTACCGCGTGCACGTGGACGGCGTGGTGGTGGCCGTGGTGCCGGCCGAGGTGCTGGTGCCGCTCGTCGTGGGAACCTCCTCCAACAGCGACCTGGAGCACCAGCTGGAGGAGCTGCTCGCCAGCGCCGGAGCCGGAACTGGCAGCTCGGGCTCAGGCTCCGGCAAGCCGCAGCCGCCTCCAGAGGGCGGCCACACCAAGCCGCCCGCCAAGCCGACGTCTCCTCCACCCACACCTCAGTCCACCACCTCTGAGGACAGCAAGCTGTCTCAGGGAGGCGAGAAGCCCAATAAGTAAGTACACCGCACGAGGACAGGCCGTTTCACGTTAGCAGGACGGTTCGACATACTGGTTAGCCTTTAATGCTTACACGAGTTGTAAGGGAGGAAGCATCCGGCATACAGAGGGGTCCAAAAAATGTATTCACTGTTTAAACGTCCATAACTTGAAAACTAATTGACGGAGTTGTCTCATTTGTAGTGAAAGTGTAGCTTAAAGTCCAACTTAAAGATATCACTGTAGGTGTTCGAAGTGGTCACCATTAACATCCACACACAAACGATGCCGCCGAACTGCAGCACAGACTACTGACTGCAACGTGTTCGGTTGGATATTTTCACGTGAATGTACGATGGATTCTCGAAGTTCATCCAGTGTGCGTGGCTTTTGTCGATAAACGACGTCCTTTAGTGTTCCCCACTGGTAAAAGTCCAGAGGAGTTAGGTCTGGGGAACGCGGTGGATACTCCACAGCACCTCTATGGCCTATCCATCTTCCTGTAGATTTTCGTCGAGATACGCCCTAACGCGTTTTTGGTAGTGGGCTGGGGCACCATCTTGTTGAAAGTAGACTCTTCCGTCTCCATACATGTCTCGGATGGCGGGTAAAATGGATGACTGAAGCTTCTGAAGGTACACCTCACCGGTAACTGTGCAGTCAAAGAAGAATGGCCGAATCAAGCTCCGGTACGACAAGCCACCGGAGACCAAGAGCCTCTTATACGAAAATTATCAGGAAATAACCCTGAACGAGCCCCGATGTTATTGTTGCTGGATTTCGGGTTCATCCTGCATGGGAACTTGGACGATATTTTATCCGACTCAGTTGCTAAATTCATTAACGTACGCTGGTGCGGTGACATTCGACTTTGAAGTAACCAGTTCATACCTTGGCTTCGGAGTCTTTAGCGGTAAAATCCATGTATTAAATACTCAGAAGAAGGCGATAGTAAATATCTTATTAAGCTCGAGTTTCATCCCAAACATGATGCTGTTTAAATAAGGAGATCGTTGTATACTGCGTCCTTGCTGTGCTGACGCAGATATACTTCATTCTGAATGTCGAGAAAAGGAAATGTCTTAAAGAAGCCGTAATCACCAAGCCAAGTGCTATACGGCAGAAAAGAACCTCAACTAGCTTTCGACGTTCCAATTGTTCCTTATTATTCCGGAATATCGTTTAAAGTGAACTTAGAAGCGATGCAGCCAGAGGAAAGACAAGAAAAGCTTTTATTCCTTTCACACATGACCTCTTTCTGGACATCCAATCTCAAGCTAAAAAGCACCTTGTTCTGTTATATGGGAAAGGGTTAATAAAGTTAAAACGGAAGTGATATCAGGGCACGAATCCTATGATAACTGTGATGTATCCCAAGCCCAATAAGTAAGTACACCACATGAGGACAGGACCGTTTCACGTTAGCAGGACGGTTCGACATACTGGTTAGCCTTCAATGCTTGGTGAAAGTGTAGCTTAAAGACTAACTTAAAGATATCACTGTAGGTGTTCGAAATGGTCACCATTAACATCCACACACAAACGATGCCGCCGAACTGCAGCACAGACTACTGACTGCAACGTGTTCAGTTGGATATTTTCACATGAATGTACGATGGATTCTCGAAGTTCATCCAGTGTGCGTGGCTTTTGTCGATAAACGACGACCTTTAGTGTTCCCCACAGGTAAAAGTCCAGAGGAGTTAGGTCTGGGGAACGTGGTGGATACTCCACAGCACCTCTACTGCCTATCCATCTTCCTGGTAGATTTTCGTCGAGATTCGCCTTAACGCGATGTTGGTAGTGGGCTGGGGCACCATCTTGTTGAAAGTAAACTCTTCCGTCTACATACAAGTCTCGGATGGTAGGTAAAATAGATGTCTGAAGCTTCGGAAGGTAAACCTCACCGGTAACTGTGCAGTCAAAGAAGAATGGCCCATCAAGCCCCGGTAAGACAACCCACACCACACATTTACTCCTGGCAAATTCACGGCTTTGTTTACATGGACGTTCGGATTTTCGGCGGCCCAGTAGATGCAATTGTGGCGATTTACTGTACCATTGAGTCCTAACCGTGCCTCATCAGACCAGACAATCATCTCTGCAAACTCTTCATCGTTGCGCACCATGTTAGTAAACTACTCGCAGTACTCGATTCTACGATCTGGGTCGTCCTCGTTCATTGCGTGTAGCAATCGTGGGATGTGGCACTTCCACTTTGCTGTCTTCAAAATTCGCCGAACACTTGAGCGACTTACTGCAGTTTCACGGGCACACTGTCTCACAGACTTCTGTGGTGAGCGAGCGAATTGTTGTAACACACGACGGGAGTTAGCTGGACTTGTTACTGTTACAGGTCGTCCAGATCGTTGTTTGTGTACATCTTTAACACAGCCACCAGCTTCAAAGTTGTATCGAATGCGACGAACCGTTAAACGTGTCGGTGGCTCTGTTTGATTCTCATTTCGCCATTGCCGTTGAACCTCATTAATGTTTTCGTACTTAAAATACCACTTCAAAACTGACTTCCTTTCATCGAATGTAAGCCTTGCGCCAGCCATGTTTACTCGAGTAACTAGATGCAACTACGAACAAAACACTGGTTATCTGGCGACTGTCAGACTGTCATCTGACAAAACAAAACAACGCAATACAACGCTCGCGTGGTTATTGCTGGAACTACAAACTATTACTCTACCAAAGATGAGACAACTCCGTCAATTAGTTTGCCAGTTATGGACTTTTAAACAGTGGATACATTTTTTTGGACCCCTCTGTACAATAGCCGGACGCTGCTGACTGAGTAGATTCGTTTTAATCCAAGTCACGGGTAGGATACAGTGGGAGACGGCGCGAACTCCTGCAGTCACAACTGTTCAGAAATCTGTAGATCACATTTGCTAAGAAATCGTTCAAGTGGCTTGGCTGGAGTCCACGGAATGAGCTTCGCAGGTTCTGCCTAACCTCGGCGCTCGCTGCTCTCTGTGTTCCACTGGATACAGCCGCCAGAATCATATCCTGTTGCGTCCAGCTGTTGATCCTGGTTTTGTTTGCCACAAAAGTAATCTGCTGCTCCCTATCGGTGCGGTCATATGCGTCCACTACGGGATGAGGTCAAGACAGGGCACTCGCCCCCCTCCCCCTCCCCCCCCCCCCCCCCCCCCCCCGTCTGGGATCTGGTGTATAGAGTTTAGTCAGTTGCAATATTACGCTACATTTATTCTGTGGCATCACGCGTCTCGAAACTGACCAGCTCCCTTACAAGAAAGTGGAAATTTCAGAGTCTTTGGCCCCCTTACTTGTAGATAAATTTCTCCGGACGCCCATCGTCCCGTTGTCTGGTCTTCTGGTGATGTCTTTTCTAATCGCTGAGGCACAAACATGAACAGCCCCTTTGATACTCACATATCTCATCTCTCTTGTATCAGTCTGTTGTAGAACTTCAAGACAACAGACAAGAAGCCGCAGTATTCACTTACGCATTTAAAAATGTTTTCACGCATTGGAATACAAGGGTGCCAATGTTTCATCGCCACCAACTATAAAAAGTGTGACACATTGTTTGCAATAATACTAAAAGTACGAATGCGGAGGATTTAAAAGCTATGACGCTAACATCCTCCTATCACAGAACCATATAACATATTTTAAGCTCTGGTGCTGTGGCATTCCCGAACGAAAATAAGCTGATATAATAGAATCAACATGTGTTCAGGAAAAAATCTACTTCTGCAGGTACATATGAACTCTGCAAACTACATTGAAGTGAATGGTACCGTATGTTAGGGGTTTTTCTCGTTCCTATCGCGGGTGGAGCGGGGCAGAATGACCGTTTGGACACCTTTGTGCGTTCTGTAATTAGTCTAGCCTTGTCTCACAGTCCCTATGGGAGAGATACGTAGGTGGATGAAGAATTTCTCTAGATTGTTCACTTAATATTGGTTCTCCAAACTTTTTAAGTAGGCCTTCGCTGGATGATTGGTGTCTATTTTTGCAACATGTATGTGACACTGTCCCGTGAGTCGAATCTGTGACCGTTTGCATCGGCTATCTTTATAAATGTTCGAGATTCCTTGCTACCCCATTTGGACCAGACAGATAAAAGTCGGAAGGTGCGAGATCCGGTTTGTATGCCTGATGAGGAAGGACAGTTGCGATGATGACAGATGCCTCGCTCAACGACTCACTCGCTTTTGTTCACTGCCAGGTCTCCGTAGACTTCTGCAAGAGCCTTTTAATATATGCGATGCTCTGCTTTCCCGCCTAAAGAAAATTTCTGACAGCTCTCTGCTTCGACAGACATCAGTTTGAATGATACGTATAGCGTCGCTACCTATCGGAACGTCATTAAATTACAGGGACTGTAGCGGGAATATTCCACGAAGTCCCACAACAAATTCCGCATTTTTTCAACCAAAACTGACGGAAAAAACTGATGAAAGCCCCTCGTATGTTTTCTCGTTTTCTCAAGCGCATAATTTTACAGTTTGTACATTCAAAGGAAGTTAATACTCTTTGTACCTCTTAAAATCTTACCAAGATCTGACTGAATATTTGTGTAATTTTTTCAGACAGTAGGCCTTTTTCATTATAGGTAACTGCGTCATCTGCGAAAAGTCGGACGTTACTTTAATATTGCCTGCAGGTCACAAATATCGAGTACGAACAACAATGTTCCCACACACTTTCCTGGACCACTCCTGAAGTTACATCTATTTCTGTCAACGGCTCTGCACCCAAGATAACATCCAGCGTCCTCTCTACTACAGGATCCTCAATCCAGTCACAAATTTTCTTTGACGCGCCATGTAATCATTCTTTTGTTAATAAACGTTTGTGTAGTACAGAGGTGAATACTGTCATTTCAGGATTTCATGTGAGAAAACGCAAGCTATGTTTCGCATGATCGATGTTTTCAATAACCATACTGTTTGGTACGGAGGAGGTTACTCTGTTCCAGGAAACTCATTACATTTGAATTTAGAATATGTTCTAGGATTCAACAACAAATGTACGTCAATGACACTGGACGGTAGTTTTTGTGGATCATCCATCTTGTAGACGTGTGTGACCTATGTTTTCTCCCAGTCACTTGTTGCAGTTTTTGTTCAAGGGATCCACGGTACATTATGGTTAAAATACTCGTAGGAGCCAATTCAGCTGCAGATTCTGTACGGACTCTGACATGGATTCCGTCGGGCCCCAAGAGCCTTGTTTAGTTTCAGTGATTTTAAATGTTTCTCAGCGACATTAGCACTGCTATGTACCGTGTGTCACTCCTATGGGACGTCAGGCTCATTTTCTCTGGCGCTTAGGCAGATATTTGTAGTTTCGTTTTTGCAGCGTGTAGCTGGAGTCCGCCCACAATCATCCTGCCTAGCACGTCTCACGTACGACTCCCAGCTTTGACGGAAACCGTCTGTTTGTTTCTCTTACAAATAAAATTATTTTTAAATCGTGCCATTTCGATAGCGCGTTGACAAGTCAGTCTATAGCGTTATTCGTTTTACAGTGGAATGATGAGAATTGTGATAACTACCGATAAGGGCGTAGATCTTCAATCGAATTTTCTTAGCACTATGAAGAACATTTTCTCCATATTATCATCTACGATAAATCATGAGAGACCATATTATCATCTACGACTAATCATGAGAGACCCGATCGTAGCACTGTGGCCATTTCACGTAAGCTTAACCGTTCTACATATTTCACAAATCATCAGAATATTTAATAAGCATGTGAACCATTCAACGTTGCTGAAACTCCAACCTCTGTCCAACCTGCTTCGAGCGCCCGAGGATCTTATTCTCACGTCTTTGCGGTATTGCATAGTAACGTAACCAAAACACCACACTCCGCGAACAAACACGACTGAACTCGGGTTTATGAAAATAACGCCTGTCCAAAAAATGGGACCTGAAGTGATCCGAACATGAGCCCCTTTCAGTTAACAACACAAGTTGTTACTATGCTCCTCCTAAAGCTCCGTTTGAATATGCCTTGGAAGACCCAACGGTACTGACCGACCGCCATGTCATCCTCAGCCGACAGGTGTCGCTGGATGCGAGTATGGAGGGGCCTGTGGTCAGCACATCACTCATCCTATTGTTCTCAGTTTTCGTGACCGGAGCCGCTGCTTCTCAGTCAGTTAGCCTCACAAGAGCTGAGTACTCTCCGCTTTCCAGCAGCGCTCGGCAGCTCGGACGCTCACCTATCCAAGTGCTAGCCAAACCCAACAGCGCTTAACTTCGGTAATCTGACGAGAACCGGTGCTACAACTGCGACAAGGCCCTTGGCATTCTTACTATGCACTTCTGGAAAATGAAGAGTCTAGCTCGTTTAAAGTTTTTTTTAAATTAGTTCTTCCCGGCGACACGAAACTGCGGCTGTGTGGTTAAATGGAAAAGAAAGGAAACAGAAAGCACTCGTTTCTAATATGTATGGGAATTGTATCTTCTTCTCTCTTCTACATCTCCTCCTACCCCTCTGTTTGTCCACCTACTGCTCCTTCCCCCTCTCCCTGTCCACCACCTACTCCCCCTTTCTCCTCTTCCTCCATCTCCTCCTGTTCGCTCTCTCACCCTCTCTCTCTGTCCATTACCTCCTCCTACCCCCTTTCTACGTCCATATACATATGTATGCCCGAATGTTCATTAGAAGCCGCGCCGAGTGGCCGCGCGGTTTAAGGCGCCCTGTCACGGAAGGTGCGGCCCCTCCCGCCGGAGGCTCGAGTCCTCCCTTTGACATGTGAGTGTGAGTGTGTGTGTGTGTGTGTGTGTGTGTGCTGTTCTTAGCATAAGTAAGTTTAAGTAGTGTGTAAGGTTAGGCACTAATGACCTCAGCAGTTTGGTCCCTTAGGAATTCACATACATTTGAACATTTTTCCTTCATTACAGCATTTCATTAAAATTCAAAGTGAATCGGTCAAGAACTTTTCGAGATATTTGATAATAACGTTTCCTCTTTATATGTTACATATTTATTTATATATTGTATTAAAATGTATGAAAACATGCGTGTGTTAGATTGCAAGGTTGCATCAAAATTTCAAAGGAATCGGTGAAGAACTTTCGAAATTTACGATTTTGTGCCAACGAGCATTAACATTTTTATTAATAATAAATGAAAAGCATTACTTTGCTTATAATGTTGTTCTACCAAGAACCGACAGAAGATTCAGTTATATATATATATATATATATATATATATATATATATATATATATATATATATATATATATATATGGGGGGGGGGAGGGTTTGGGCGCTCTAGTAGGCGTATAAAAACCGTGCGTAATCAAATGCAACGTTGTGTCAAAGCAATCGGTGAGGACCTTTCGGAGATATATGATTCTGAACGAACGGACGTTTTCATTTGTATGGGTAACACAGCAATACGTTCAGCAGTAGACATGTTCAGCATACGAAGCAATGTGTAAACGTGTGGGAAGAAGATGCAGTTAGCTAAGTAAAGAGGAGAAGCATGCTTCAAAGATTCCTTGAGGTTGCCTACTATGCAGTTTAATGATATGACCGCAGTACCGCACTGCTGTGCGGCTTGCCGCTCCTTTCCTGTGAAGGCGTAATAATGCGCTCGTTGCTCAAAGGATAGGTATACGGGGTGAAATCCATCTTTACGAGAAAATCCCTGAGGCTGTTCAGGAACATTTTCTGAGTGTTTTGGTGTAAAGGACCGTCATTTCCGGTCACTCGTTACATGTAATTGAATTACGGTTTAAATTCTTTCCCCCGTTTATCGTTGTATCTGTACTGCACCGAAAACATCGTCGAAATGTGGACGATATGCTCGATCTGGTTGGAAACAGACTTGTTCCATTCTCTCACGGTACTTACCACTGATAACTCTTCGGCCTCAAGCTTGCATTCAGTACTACTCGGTCCTGTTTCGCGTTTGTTTTCCAGCAGTGCTAGTTACATGGTAATGGCGATTCAGTGTAGTAATTATTGACGAAGAGTTGGCTAACATGCACCTCATGTATGGATTCCTTCAATGCAATGGAACAGATGCAAAACGACACTATTCCCACAGCGACGGCAATTACGTCCAGTAGGAACTTGAGTTACTCTCCGCGTATAAAATGTTCGAATACGAGTAACTTACGGGAATGCAGCCGGGTGACTTCTTCGAGAACTGCATTTGTCGAACCTCTGCAAGCGACGACACATTTACTTACTGCAGAGGTAAACAATATGAAATTTGAGTTTCTGAGTTTATGGCTTCAAATGGCTCTGAGCACTATGCGACTTAACTACTGAGGTCATCAGTCGCCTAGAACTTAGAACTAATTAAACCTAACTAACCTAAGGACATCACACACACCCATGCCTGAGGCAGGATTCGAACCTGCGACCGGAGCGGTCACTCGGCTGCAGACTGTAGCGCCTACAACCGCACGGCCACTCCGGCCAGCTCTGAGTTTATCTTGGCAAACAAAATGTTGAAATAAATTACGGGAATGCAGGCGGGTGACGTCTTCACGTACAAACATCACCGTACTTTTGCATCTGTACACAGGTGCCGAAGAGAAATCACGCCACGTATTAGAATTATTGCATTTTACAGGCTTTTCCACTGTAGTGAGGCTATTTTCCAGAAACAAAGGCAATTGCGTACACGCCGAGTTAATCATACGAGGGTTATTCCAAAAGTAAGGTCCGATCGGTCGCGAAATGGAAACGACTATGAAATTCCGATAAAGCTTTGCACAGATGTGTTGGGTAGTGTCTCTAGTATAACCCCAGTTAGCATCACGTCGCTCTTCTCATTTCTGAGCTCGCAGTGAGTGCGTAAAGATGTCTAGAAAATAGTGTCTGCCCGCCAAGTACGAGGGCCTGGTGAGAAATTTCGCCTGAAGCTATGCAGCCAACATTACATAACTGTCGTTCTGTTTCGTCTTCACGACAATTCTCAGCCGCATTCTGCAGGGGCAATGAAGATGCTCCTGCATCGTTTTCAAATGGAAATGTTAGATTACCCACAATACAGTCCGCAATTGTCTCCCCCTGAGTTTCATCTCTGGTCACATGAACCGCTGTCTTTGAAGACAACATTTTGACACAGACAACGAGGTGTAGGCCAGCGTGGAGAATTGGCGGAAAGCACTGGCGGCACCTTCTACGATGAGGCTATTGAAAAGTTGGTACAACGCTATGACAAAAGTCTAAGTCAGAACGGCGACTACGTAGAGAAGTAGCTGAAAGGTGTAGCTAATTGTTACAAGTAAAACATTTCTGATGTTCACTGTGGTTTCAATTTGGCAATCAATCGGACCTTACTTTTGGAATAACCCTCGTATAATCATAATAACATTAATACTCTGCAAAGAGCCACCGGAGACCAAGAGCCTCTTATACCAAAATTATCGGGAAATAACCCTGAACGAGCCCCGAAGTTATTATTGCTCGATTTCCGGTTCATCCTGTATGGGAGCTTGGACGATATTTTATCTGACTCAATTGCTAAAGTCATTAACGTACGCTGGTGCGGTGACATTCGACCTAGAGGTAACCAGTTCATATCTTGGCTTCGGAATATTTAGCGGTAGCATCCATGGATTAAATACTCAGAAGAAGGCGATAGTGAATATCTTATAAAGTTCGAGTTTTATCCCTAACATGATGCGGTTTAAATAAGGGGACCGCTGGATACTGTTTCCATGCCGTGATGTTGCATATGGACCAGAATTTGCTGACGCATACTTCATTCTGAGTGTTGAGAAAAGGAAATGTCTTAAAGAAGCCTTAAGCACTAAGCCAAGTGCTATACGGCAGCAAAAAACCTCAACTAGCTTTTTACGTTCCGATTGTTCCTTATTATTCCGGACTATCGTTTAAAGTCAACTTAGAAGCTGTACAGGCAGAGGAATGACAAGAAAAGCTTTCTTTCCTTTCACACATGACCTGTTTCTGGACACCCAATCTCAAGCTAAAAAGCATCTTTTTCTGTTATATGGGAAAGGGTGAAAAATTCCAAACGGAAGTGATAGCAGGTCAGGAATCCTATGATAACTGTGATATATCCCAAGGTGCTCTTATTGTTCTTCTTTAAATGTGAACGAAGTAGAGCTAATACGGTTGGCAGCGGCACGTCATCACTGTTAAAATATAGAATTTGTCACTTTTTGTCCATATTATCACAATACTGATACGAGACGTCAAAAATAGCGCTTATCTGTGACTACTGACCGTAGTTTTTAAAGCATGCATTAGCAGTGTCTGAAGGGACAGTAATTCGTGAAGAACAGTGAAACTGGAGTTTTTTCACAGACATCTCCATTCATTCAGTGTTAAATAAAATAACGTTACATAAAATTTTAAAAACGGAAATAAATTAAAGTATTATACAGCCACAGAATGCGTTGTCTTGTGGATAATGCAGATAACTCCATACCTATGTAGACCTGTGACTTGCATGTAATTTTTATAGCTTTCATAATAGCATTGATACATCCTTCAAATTGCCGCGCGGGATTTTCCGAGCGGTCTAGGGGCTGCAGTCGTGGACTGTGCGGCTGATCCCGGCGGAGGTTCGAGTCCTCCCTCGGGCATGTGTGTGTGTGTGTGTGTGTGTGTGTGTGTGTGTGTGTTTGTCCTTAGGATAATTTAGGTTAAGTAGTGTGTAAACTTAGGGACTGATGACCTTAGCAGTTAAGTCCCATAAGACTTCACACACACACACTCACATCCTTCAAATTGCCTGGAAGTAGGAGGGTCGGTCAATAAATAAGTCGCAACCTGGGACGCAGGCATCAGAGCCACTTGCAGCAGCCTGAAATTTATTTTCCTTTCCTACATACTCCCCTTGTAAACTTAAATTGCTCATCACTCGACAAGGTGTTACAAGCCTGCAGCATTGAATTCTTGTGGCGGCATTCGCATCTAACGAGTAACCTCTCGGGATATAACAAGTTCATTTGGTTTCTTAAATTGGTGCTACCCACCAGACCTATACGTCCTACGAGTAGCGATATACTCCTATATGAGAAAAAAATTGAAATTTGTGGCAAGATCTTATGTGACCTAACAGCTGAGGTCAACGGTCCCTAAACCTACACGCTACTTAATGTAACGTAAACTAACGTAGGCTATGGACAACACACACATCCATGCCCGAGGGAGGACTCGAACCTCCGACGGGGGACGGGGCGAGGCGTCCTACATGGGGAAACAATGTACTATCACTGGATAACAAAGACCGCCAGGACGCTCCTTGTTTGCGACCTTTTTTGTCCTTTTTTGAATTCCTGTATCCAGTTGAACAAAAATTTCCATGAAATACAGTTTAACCACATATGAGACGAATTTCCCTATGCACTTGCTATGCAGACAGTTTATCGGCTCACAAAAATGGCGTTGTTCTTGGCGGGTACACACTCATAGCACACCTGCCGTACTGTTCTGACGGTAGATCATTAGCCATTGTGTATCGGTTACATTCCACGTGACATGTACTGTCACCATCTAGATACGTATAGGCGTGAACTTTATAGCAATATGGCGTATTCTGGCGTTTGCGATTTATTTATTGACTCACCCTTGTTAGCTACAGCGGTCTGTTTTTCATAAGAGTTTTTTTACTTACAATGTAAGACGCTAGAACCACTTTTATTGTCTCCATATTGCGTGTGAAATACGACTAGACTGGGCATAACGATATCGATGACAAGGTGCGACATAATCATCAGTATTTGACGCAACTGGATCTATGAGACAGCTGCAAGTGGCGTCCTTGAGGATCCCATACGTACCGTTGTAGCAGACAATGGGAATCCGATAACACTGAAAAGGCATTTCCACGACGGCCTCGTAGTGCCCTGCCGTCATGTTGTAAATTGTCTTGTGGATCCAAAGTCACAGGAGGCAATATGCATAGCCACACGGTGTCTGCAAGTAACTCTGCACTGTTGCAGTTGCGGGTATCACTTCGAATCCATCTGGCTACTCTGACCAGCAAATCGTTAGCGATGATTTTGGGCCGTGCCTGTGTAAAAATGAAGTTAGGCGCTCACCACGAATCCATCAGACACATGTACGGATGTGTTCAAGCTCGAATAAACTAAATATGCTATTGAACGACTGAAACGGTGTGCTGAAACGGGAAAGACAAGTTTAGCGGCGCGCAAGCAGCCGTTGTTGACAAGACTCTACATACACATGCACAACAGGCAAGGCAACACATGGTACAAGGGGCTCGAGAAAGAACAAAAACTCGGCTAGCCTCTCCCACTTCACTCGCTGAACGTCAGTACGTCAGTACGTACCCTCAGATTTTTACTTTTTCCGTTTTCTATCGAACAAACTTCAAGGAATTCCTTTCCGGATGAAAATGCGCTCTAAACATGGCTCGACGAGTTCATCGCCTCAAAAGCACGTGATTTCTACAGTCGCTGAATCGAAAAGTTACCCTAGCGTTGGCGGACTGATGTAAACACTGAAGGAGAGTGTATTATTGATGACTCGAGTCTCTGTTATGCGGATCTGTTGTGTTTATTAAACTTATGGAAAAACGCTTCGAACTTTTGCACCAGCCCATTATATATAAGCGGAGTAGAAACGAATAGGCATCATTCTTGCGACGATACGGGCCGCAAATGGGGAAATCCATTTAAGTTGGCGACTTTGATAAATGACAAATTTTTATGACTAGGCGTCTGGAAAGGAGCATTTCGTAAACGGTGTAGCCGGTCGGCTGATACCACGAGAAGGCCACTACATGTTGGATATCCGCGCCTCATCATAGAACACGGAGCTCGGA
The DNA here is from genome assembly GCF_021461385.2 of Schistocerca piceifrons. Taxonomy (NCBI): domain Eukaryota; kingdom Metazoa; phylum Arthropoda; class Insecta; order Orthoptera; family Acrididae; genus Schistocerca; species Schistocerca piceifrons. Next base: position 328,534,198 of record NC_060138.1, on the reverse strand, counting down.
AACTTGGTCGCCAACTGCAGCAGGATATTCGGTGAGCAGTGGCAGATGTGAAGACAGAGTACCATGTTGGTGCAAGCACAAGTGTTTAGGAGCACACCATTCAACGCAGGTTGTTGAACAAGGGACTCCGTACAAGACGAGCACTGTACCACCTCTCATTGAAAGAACGACATTGTCAATTACGATTCCAGAGGAAACTGGTCATCGAGACAAGATCGTGGATCAATGAAAACTTATCTGGTCGAAGTAATGACGTATCTTATTAGACCAGGACGACGGCCGTGTGTGGATACGCCGTCATTCAGGGGAAACTATGCTCGAAGCATTCAGTGCGTCAGGTAAGCAGATCGGTGTGATAAGAGAGATGTTCATCTGGGCTTCCTAGGAACCATAACAGCTAAGGGCTTCTTGGACATTATTGCTGATCACTGCATCGCTTCGTACTTGATGTCTTCCCCGGAAGAGGTGGCATCTTCCAAGAGGATAACTGTCAGTATCACAAAGCCAAAATCGTGCTACCGTGATTCGAACAGCACGATAGGGAAGTCGCGTTGATGTCGTCGCCAACAGTCCAGCTCATCTGAATTCGATGGAGCAGATCTGGAAAACATCTTGGATTCTAGATTCTTGTCCACAGATCACCGGTCCGTAATTTACGGGAATTGTGTGTCCTGTGGGTAGGCATCTACTGCCACATATCTCAGGAAACCCAACAAGGACTTGTCGAATCCTTGCCACGCAGAGTCGCTGCTGTATTGCGTTTCAGAGGTGTATCAGTAAGCGGGCGGTCGCAACACTTTTCTTCATCAGTGCAATTTATACTGGCCGGATAATCGTGAAAGAGAACTTTATATCAAAAACAACGCAGCTTATGTAACGAGAAATTGTACGTCGTCAAGCATTTGCGTCCCAACCCCTGTACAACGTACGCAAATAAAATACAGAATAAAATTCTTGTGTGAAAACTGCATACTTATTGTGTTTTGCGCGCACTTCTAGGGGATGGCCCTTCACCTTGGGAACCGTTCCTTTAAGGCGGGCGGAATTTATCGTGATAGAAGGTGCAGAGCTGAAACCTTGAGCTGCGCCCGTGTAATTCAAATGTCAGACACTAGTGGCGTCATCTCCTGATCGGACACGATCTTGGATTGCGAGTAAATGTTGAGGTCGTATATTAATGTGCAGCAGTTGCTCCGAATAGTACGACACCTGTTCAGCCGAACGAGATGATGCAGCAGCTAGATGGACTTGTCTTCTGCAGGATGGTAGTTCAAACCACTGTTCAGCCAGCCTAATTTAGGTTTCACGCTATTTCCCTTAATCGCTTGAGGTGAATGTCAGAATTTTCACTTTGACAGGACGCGACCAGTCCCAGCTTTTACTTCACTTCTAATGACTTTGTCGTCGACTGGAGATTAAACCCTAATTTTTTTTAAATTTTTTTTAGGGCAGTTCACACTAAGCTACCGAATTGCGCGTGGTACTATCTATAACGATACTACAGGCGAAGGGATGTCAAGCTCAAATCTTCTTTCATTCTTTGCGGCCTGTTTATCTTTTTGTTACATACTGAGCCACCATACAAGTTTCTAACCTATTCAAAGACTATTGCCTGTTTCCCTTTCACAAGTAATAGCCAATAACTGAATAACCAATAACTGACCATAAAGACGAATCATTTTCACTTCGCCTATTATGTAGAATGTACTTCTGTCTTCAGCAGCTTTAAGTAGTTGTATAGCGAACAAGCTAACAAATATTGAGCAAGCTTGTCAAATGTTTGTACCAAAGTTTCCAGAGAATTAAGCGGAAAATAAATGTAAGCTTTGGAGTACCTGTCAACAACACGAGATATTTTCGATACGCGTGGAACTGATAAGCTGTTGTATGTTTCTCGTACATCATTAAAGTTTAAACAGCAGACTCAGTGGCTGACAAGATGTCTTGAGAAGACGATTCCAAAACTTTAGTGGGTAGCGTACATCGAGGAAATCTAACAGTGAGTGAACCTCTGTGTTCATGTAAGCATAATGCTTCATTACGTCAGACTACTACAATAACTTGTACTTTATAATACAGGTTCAGTCCAAAGGTTTTCACATTTTAAAATGATACGAAGGACAGAAGAAAACACCAATAACTTGAGCGCTATAGGATCAGATGAAGCCATGTTCCATGATGGGGAGCTCGACAACCTGCTACTATGTGCACAAAAAATCCAGAATTTAGAACAGACAAACTTAAATTGCGTTTCTCTGTGAGTGTGTGGCGTGATATTCAAAATATTTCTCTTCTGGCTTTGTTTGACCCTGATACGTAGAATGCACCTTGTTCATTGTAGTTTCCCTATTGTGTGGCTGGTCAAAAGATATCTTTTGCGACCTCTTGGTGGCGGCAGGCTGCGATGGTCTGCAACAGCGTAACAACGTTCTCGTAGTCCACAGCTGTCATGGTGCCTTCAATTACTGCTACAGATCCCGCGTGGAAGCCCAGGCGAACGTCCCCATAGCGTAATACCACCTTCACTAGCCTGACATCCAAACCTCCAGATCTCAGACACACAGATCGGTGCCAAATGTTGTATGCCGATAAAAAATCAACCAAAACTCTTATTTAGTTCGTATTATGTGTTGTCGTCCGGTAGAACATGCGCAAACGGTAATTAAAATTAACACTAGAATTAAGGAGCATAGGAAAAGCATAACTGTGAGTAGCTAATACGTATATTATCCGCGAAGAAGGCTGTAGAGCGTTAGATTATAGCACCAAGGGTCCTGGGGTAAATCCCAGCGGTAACAAGTTTTTTACTGTACTGTGTGTGATAGTGTTACATGGGTCTATTAATACTTCCGCATGTGTGATGCAGTTGTTTCTTTATTCTACTGTTTGTTGTTTGGTTGCTTGGTTGATTCGGGGAAGGGGACCAAACAGCTAGGTCATCGGTCCCATCCGGTTAGGGGAGGGTGGGGAAGAAAGTCGGCCGTGCCCATACTAAGGATCTATCCCGGCATTCGCCTGAAGCGACTTAATAAAATCACTGAAAATCTAATATCAGGATGGCCGAACTCGGATTTGAACCGTCGTCCTCCCGAATGCGAGTCCACTGCGCCACTTCGCTCGGTATATTGTACTCTTCCGATTGTTTGCGTTTATTCTGTGACGCTGTAAATGCACTAGCTGCTCCATCAAGAGTGGTCTCTGTTCTATCGCCCTCGTCGCACAGAACACCACACCTACCTATACAAATGTATTCTATAGGTTTGCTGCTTTCCTAACGAAGCGAACGCAGATTGCCAAAAGAACATTGCTACAAACTCCGAAAAGTCCTTTCACATGCCAGGGAAATGTTTCCCCGTATAACAGTTTCACGCGTAAAAAAAAAAAAAAAAAAAAAAAAAAAATGTCTCTGAGCACTATGGGACTTAACACCTGAGGTCATCAGTCCCCTAGAACTTAGAACTACTTAAACCTAACTAACCTACGGACATCACACACATCCATATCCATGCCCGAGCCAGGATTCGAACCTGCGACCGTAGCGGTCGCGCGGTTCCAGACTGAAGCGCCTAGAACCGCTCGGCCACACCGGCCGGCTCACGCGTAAACAGTTAAAAAAAGTCAACAGTGAGGTTTGAACGACTACCTCAAGCTCTAGCAACTCACCCACACGAAATCTACAAGATAATCATTCACAGATACGCTTTTCCTGTATCCGTAGTTCTGGAATTAGTTTTAATTACCTTTTACGCATGTTCTACTAGACGACAATACATAGCACGAACTAAATCGGTGTTTTGGTCGATACTCAATCGGCATGCAACGTCTGGTATCAATCTCGGTATCTGACATCTGGAGGTCAGGGTGTAAGTACGTGGCACGGTGCACGTTACGAGCAGGCGGTCATCTGGGTGACGGCGTACTCGTACCCGAAACGTGATTCAGTCGACCAGCAGCTTATCCTCGGTTCACTCTCGATGAGAACGTGCCCGCTGCAATCATCAGTGACAATGTCATCGGGTCATAATGGGAACATATAGACGTAGTTTTATGCGGAGTCTCACGTTCAACAATGTGCACTGAACTGCGTGCTCCGAAACACTTGATGCTGCACCAGCATTTTACTCTGTCGTCAGATCTGTCACTGATCGCTAATTATCCTGTTTTAGAGAGCGGCCAGTCCTCCGACCTCCACGTTCCGTGATGAGGCGTTGATGTCCAACAACCTGCCGTCTATCTACTGGCAAGGAGGTTTCAAATAACATAAAGGCTTACATGGATGGGAATAAAACTAGATCTACAGAGGCTACAATATGAAAGAAGGGAGAAAATGGGATAGCTCATATTCTAAGTTATAAAAGTAGAATGAAAATTAAAATAAAAGTTGTATTGGAGATGTATTACACTGAAAAGTTGATGTGTTTATGAAGGGTGAAGGAACGGATGAAAATTTATATCGAGGCTGGGATTCGAACCCGGGTCTCCTGCTCACAAGGGAGATAGTCTAACCACTACGCCATCCTGGCACTGTGGCTTTGCACAACTGCACAGACTACCCTAGCACGCCTCCATCCTCGGTCCAAATCCCATTCATAACTCAACCTGCTGGATTTCTTCCTACATTGAGACTGAGGAGGGCGTAGTGTTACAGCAGTCTGTGGAGCTGTGCAAAGCCGCAGTGCCACGATGGTACAGCGGGTAGCACATCTGCCTACTGAGTAGGAGACTCGGGTACGAAGCCCGGCCTTGGTACAAATTTTCGTTCCTTGTTCGGTCTACAAATATACATCATATACTATGCGATCAAAAGTATCTGGATATCGACAAAAACATACGTTTTTCATATTAGGTGCATTGTGCTGCCACTTACTGCCAGGTACTCCATATTAGCGAACACAGTAGCCATTAGGCACCGTGAGAGAGCAGAATGCGGCGTTCCGCCGAACTCACGGACTTCGGTCAAGTGATTGGGTGTCACTTGTGTTATACATCTGTACATGAGATTTCCACACTCCTAAACATCCATAGGTCCACTGTTTTTGATGTGATAGTGAAGTGGAAACGTGATGGGGCACGTACAGCAGAAAAGCGTACAGGCCGACCTCGTCTGTTGACTGACCGAGGCCGCCGACAGTTGAAGAGGGTCGTAATGTGTAATAGGCAGACATCTATCCAGACCATCACACAGGAATTCCTAACTGCATCAGGATGCACTGCAAGTACTATAACAGTTAGGTGGGAGATGAGAAAACTTGGATTTCGTGGTCGAGCGGCTGCTCACAAGCCATACATCACGTCGGTAAATGCCAAACGACGCCTCGCTTGGTGAAAGGAGCGTAAACATTGGACGATTGAACAGTGGAAAATCGTTGTGTGGAGTGAAGAATCACGGTACACAACGTGGCGATCCGATGGCAGGGTGTGGATATGGCGAATGCCGGGTGAACGTCATCTGCCAGCGTGTGTAGTGGCAACAGTAAAATTCGTAGACAGTGGTGTTATGGTGTGATCGTGTTTCTCGTAGCGGGAGCTTGCACCCCTTGTTATATTGCGTGGCAATATCACAGCACAGGCCTACACTGTTGAAGAGCAATTCGGGGATGGCGATTGCATCTTATAACACGATCAAGCACCTGCTCATAATGCACAGTCTGTGGCGGAGCGGTTACACAACAATAACATCCCTGTAATGGACTGGCCTGCGCAGAGTCCTGACCTGAATGCTATAGAACAGCTTTGGGATGTTTTGGAACGCTGACTTCGTGCCGGGCGTCACCGACCGACATCGATACCTCTCTTCAGTGCAGCACTTCGTAAAGAATGGGATGCCATTCCCCAAGAAACCTTCCAACACCTGACTGAAAGTATGCCTGCGAGAGTGGAAGCTGTGATCAAGGCTTTGGGTGGCCCAACAACACATTGAATTGCAGCGTTACCGATGGAGGGCACCATGAACTTTTAAGTCATTTTCAGTCAGGTGTCCGGATACTTATGATCACAGTGTACACGTTTGAGATTTGAAAAACGTCTGTGCAACCACGTGGTTTCATTTGATTGAAACACGGAAAACTGATGAACGTTAAACGATGCAGGAACTACCACCACCTGAAGAGAATGGTTACAGACACAGAAAATATGAAAAAGGCTACTGAAAACGAAGCCGTGGATTAAAAATAGAAGAAGAAGCTTTTTTAAAGTGATTTTTTTAAAAATATGAAACTTCCTGGCCGATGTAAAGTGTATACCGGACGGAGACTCGAAACCGGGGCCTTCGCCTTTCACAGACTAGTGCTCTATCGACTGAGCTACCCAAGCACAACTCAGGACACTCTTACTTCTCCCATAGCCCTCCGGTACCTCATCTCCTACCTTCCAAACTTCCTAAAATAGTTCCGAAAGTTTAGTCAGACGGAAGAGCTGGCGTTTCAAATATATTTTTTTTGTTTTTCACTTAATCACTTACGTTATAATCCCTTCTGGTACTTGTAAAAATGCACACGAAGTTGTAGCTACTTCGATTGTAAATTATTACTGAACATTTCGGGGTTTACCTCTACGGACTTCGCCTGGCGAGGAATCTAGATCATCAGAAGTGCTGTATAGATACACTACTGGCCATTAAAATTGCTACACCACGAAGATGACGGGCTACAGACGCGAAATTTAACCGACAGGAAGAAGATGCTGTGGTATGCAAATTATTAGCTTTTCAGAGCATTCACACAAGGTTGGCGCCGGTGGCGACACCTACGACGTGCTGACATTAGGAAAGTTTCCAACCTATTTCTCATACACAAACAGCAGTTGACTGGTGTTGCCTGGTGAAACGTTGTTGTGATACCTCGTGTAAGAAGGAGAAATGTGTACCATCACGTTTCCGACTTTGATAAAGGTCGGATAGTAGCCTATCACGATTGCAGTTTATCGTATCGCGACATTGCTGCTCGCGTTGGTCGAGGTCCAATGACTGTTAGCAGAATATGGAATCGGTGGGTTCAGGAGGGTAATACGGAACGCCGTGCTGGATCCCAACGGCCTCGTATCACTAGCAGTCGAGATGACAGGCACTTTATCCGCATGACTGTAACGGATCGTGCAGCCACGTCTCAATCCCTGAGTCAACAGATGGGGACGTTTGCAAGACAACAACCATCTGCACGAACAGTTTGACGACGTTTGCAGCAGCATGGACTATCAGCTCGGAGACCGTGGCTGCGGTTACCCTTGACTCTGCATCACAGACAGGAGCGCCTGCGATTGTGTACTCAACGACGAACCTGGGTGCACGAATGGAAAAACGTCATTTTTTTTCAGATGAATCGAGGTTCTGTTTACAGCATCATGATGGTCGCATCCGTGTTTGGGGACATCGCGGTGAACGCACATTGGAAGCGTGTATTCGTCATCGCCATACTGGCGTATCACCCGACGTGACGGTATGGGGTGCCATTGGTTACACGTCTCAGTCACGTCTTGTTCGTATTGACGGCAACTTTGAACAGTGGAAGTTACATTTAAGATGTGTTACGGCCCGTGGCCCTACCCTCCATTCGATCCCTACGAAACCCTGCATTTCAGCAGGGTAATGCACGACCGCATGTTGCAGGTCGTGTACGGGCCCTTCTGGATACAGAAAATGTTCGACTGCTGCCCTGGCCAGCACATTCTACAGATCTCTCACCAATTAAATACGCCTGGTCAATGGTGGCCGAGCAACTGGCTCGTCCCAATACGCCAGTCACTACTCTTGATGGATTATGGTATTGTGTTGAAGCTGCATGGGCAGCTGTGCCTGTACACGCCATCCAACCTCTGTTTGATTGAATGCCTATGAAGGCCGTTATTACGGCCAGAGGTGGTTGTTCTGGATATATGCACTCAAATTGGGTGAAAATGTACTGACATGTCAGTTCTAGTATTATATATTTGTCCAATGAATACCCGTTTATCATCTGCATTTCTTCTTGATGTAGCAATTTTAATGGCCAGTAGTGTAGATAAAGAGTTACATATACAGGGTGTTACAAAAAGGTACGGCCAAACTTTCAGGAAACATTCCTCATGCACAAAGAAAGAAAATATGTTATTTGGACATGCTTCAAATGGCTCTGAGCAGCATGGGACTTATCATCTATGGTCATCAGTTCCCTAGAACTTAGAACTACTTAAACCTAACTAACTAACCTAAGGACAGTGCACAACACCCAGTCATCACCCCGCCGGGAATCGAACCCGGGACCCCGGGCGTGGGAAGCGAGAACGCTACCGCACGACCACGAGCTGCGGACGTTTACTTTCCATGTTAGAGCTCATTTTATTACTTCTCTTCAAATCACATTAATCATGGAATAGAAACACACAGCAACAGAACCTGCCAGCGTGACTTCAAACACTTTCTTACAGGAAATGTTCAAAATGTCCTCCGTTAGCGAGGATACATGAATCCACCCTCCGTCGCATGGAATCCCTGATGCGCTGATGCAGCCCTGGAGAATGGCGTATTGTATCACAGCCGTCCACAATACGAGCACGAAGAGTCTCTACATTTGGTACCGGGGTTGCGTAGACAAGAGCTTTCAAATGCCCCCATAAATGAAAGTCAAGAGGGTTGAGGTCAGGAGAGCGTGGAGGCCATGGAATTAGTCCGCCGCTACCAATCCATCGGTCAACGAATCTGTTGTTGAGAAGCGTACGAACACTTCGACTAAAATGTGCAGGATCTCCATCGTGCATGAACCACATGTTGTGTCGTACTTTTAAATGCACATGTTCTAGCAGCACAGGTAGAGTATACCGTATGAAATCATGGCGGTGAATCGAGGAAGTACATTACATTCTGACGAAACTAAAATGAGCTCTAACATGGAAATTAAGCGTTTCCGGACACATGTCCACATAACATCTTTTCTTTCTTTGTGTGTGAGGAATGTTTCCTGAAAGTTTGGCCGTACCTTTTTGTAACACCCTGTATAGATACCGAGCAAAACCTTTGTTTGGTATTTGCGTTCCTGCTGACAGTCGTCACACGTGGTGGTTGTGGTGTTACAGGGGTAAGCTGCGCCTGTCGCACCTGCTGCTGCCTCTGCTTCGGCGGTTGTAGGCAGGGAGCGGCGGGCAGCGCGACCCGGCACCCTGGTGCGGCTGCGGCGCGGCTGGGCGCAGCACGCAGCTGCTTCTTCTCCCCACGGTTCTGGGTGACCTCTGCACTCCACACGACTTCCCGTGTACTACGAAGATGGCCACTCTCCATCGCTAACTGCCATCTCAAGGATGAGCTCTGTCGAGCCTGACATTTCTGTCATTTATTTATTGTTTTATAATCCAAAACATATGGACATTCCATATTGTTCTTTATACCGATATTTATACTATCTGCTCTGCTTTACGGTTGCAACCGTACTTTTTCTGTTTTTTAATAAAATAATTTAAAATTCTCTCACTTTACTGGTTTGTCTCCCTGTGTGGCATCCCGCATGCTTATGGCTTTATCTCCCAGTGTACAACATTAATAATAAGCTGAAACTCATTATGGAGCCACGTGAATGCGCCGCACGCAAATCAACAACTGCTACCAGCTCCTCCCCACTATCGTGTGCTGTCTTTAGCACGGCGTCGCCAAAGAGCCTCTGCGAAACAGGAGAAGTAACAGAGACAGGCCATCAGCAGATTACAGTTTTCAGTAGGTCCATGAGGCCTCCTTCGGAGCATCAGTGGGTGACGCTTACACGTATATGTTAAGTAGCCTCCAAAAAAAGACTCTACGTCACGTGTAACACAGTTCTCATGTTGCATTATTCGACGAGCCAGTCAGATGAGAGACAAGTGTAACACCAACGTGTTATGGCTCCAACCTCAGAAATATAATGTGTAGGGTAGCCAATTAGAACGAAAGGTGCCCTCGTATCTTTTCCCATCACTAGATACTGCAACATTATCCTTGACCAGTTCCCAAAATTTTTTCGCAGGCTCTTTTTTTGTTGTTGTTCGAGAGAGTTTCGGGTATGGACCGACGCTGTATTTCGTTCTCTCCCTTTTCTCATCAACAATAGAAACATTACACAACACTCTATACGCAGACATCGCAGTCAGATACAATAAAACTGTCATACTCACACTCCTTTGCCACAGGAGTAATGCGGCAATATGAGGGCAATAAAACGAAAACCGTTCAGATCAGGTGGCTCAACAATCTCTCGGGCTGGACGAAGCACTGTAAAGACCTTACATAAGCCAGTTAATGTAAGCTACTTAATCTATTGCTATCGAACGGGGAACTATTCTAAAGAATAGTGCGACACTATATTACGACATTATTTTTCATCATTTATTATATACCTGTCATATGGAAAGAAGTCAACGATGTACATTTTACCCAGGTCTAGTGACGTAAATAGAGAGATTGGGGGAGGCAGGGAGAGGGAGGGAGAGAGAGAGAGAGAGAGAGAGAGAGAGAGAGAGAGAGAGAGAGAGAGAGAGGGGGGGAGGCAGGGAGAGGGAGGGAGAGAGAGAGAGAGAGAGAGAGAGAGAAGGAAGCTTGTCTCCTCGATGACAAGGTTATTGAAGGCAGATTGCGAAAAAATGGGACACGAAATTCACCATGTCATCTTGAAAAGAATCACCCGAGAGTTTACAATAAGTGTTTCAGGAGGAAAACTGAAACTGGAGGTCCGAATAGGGAGGTGAACTGCAGTCTTTCTGAATGCGGCTGTAGTGGTTAAAGGTTGTGCGACCTCACCACAACAGACTGAAGTGACTAGCTTCGTTATAGTGGCAGGGGTGTGCAGTCTAATAAAAGAAGATGACACTGGTGGAATTATGTTAGGAAAGGAAACACTAAAGTAGTAGATGAGCTGCGCAGAAAACTAACTAATGATAGCCGAAAAGGAGACGAGATAAAATGCAGACTGGTAATAGTGTGGTATCGTCCATGGATTTCTGTGACACATCAATGTCGGCAAAGTGAATCGATACCACAGACATTAGCGAGGGCTCGCTGCAATCTCCAATGACGTATGAATGGATCTCCAGAAGACCACGCCTCTCTCTCATCAACAGCAGCGCACTCACACTGAGGTCAATATAGAGCTGAGTATACAAGAGCTCACCCCTGTTCGAAACCTCAGCGTCAGCAGTCACCATCATCGTGTGGACCAACGAGTAGTTAGAGTTTCAGATGAGCTTCTACTGTTGTTGATGCTGAGTATTGTATTTCAAGAGAACAGTGAAACCTGGTAGTCAAGGAAGGCAGGATTCGGTTGCGATTGTGGACGGGGCTGTAATCAGTTACTACTGGTTCCCTTTTGCAATTACACGCATTTATTTTAAAACCGTAATTCCAGACTCAGCAATAATGAGAGAATATGAATGGTGGGCTCCATGTGGTTCCCAAGTCGTGCAGCGATCGTAAACCAGAAAATTACCAAACATGCAGCAACCAGTCGCAAAATCGTGTTTTATTTATTCACTTTTGCAAATCGATTTCAACTGATTAACAGCCATCATCGGTGCTTGCAACCAATATGCAAACATAAAATTATGTTTGACCTCTGCTTAAGACAGTATTACTATTCAGGACACATATTGGTTGCAAGCATCGATGATGGCTGTTAATCAGTTGAAATAGATTTGCAAAAGTGAATAAATAAAACATGATTTTGCGACTGGTTGCTTCATATTTGGTAATTTTAATGAAAGAATAAACAACTGTGTAACTAATAGTGCTTTAGTGCGTTACAATTTACCTAATGAGCATAAAATACAGACACAGCAAATAATGTTCTAAAAACAAGCCAATGTGATCCCAATTAGAATTTTAAGGCAAGTAACCACAGTCACGGCTGAGGGCCTTTAACGCTAAGAACGGCAATTATAAAAAAAGTTGACAAACACACTGTAAAATAGCAATGCAATAGCAAAGGTTAATTTAAAAATACAGGCAACTGATCACCAAACGGATGATACAAAATGATGGTAAACTTGGTAGCACAACCATTTAAACCTGCTGTAATGCCAAGAATGGCAATTATATTAAAAAATTAGAAAAACATACAGTCAAACAGCAAATAAAACAGCAAAGGTTAATTTAAAAGGACAAGCAATTGATCACCAAACAGGTGAGACAAAATGATGGTGAACTTGGTAGCACAATCATTTAAACCTGCTGTAACGCCAACAATGGCAATTATATAAAAAATTTTAGTAACATAGAATAAAACAGCAAATACAACAATAAAACACAAGGGCCAGCCACAGACGGTGCACCAGGAATCGACCTCTGAATAGATCCGGCAAAAAACACTTTAGCGAGCGATGAGATAGGCAGTCAAGAGCTGCATTCACTTCACAAGATGGTAACTCACACTACTGGCAGTCTAACGAATGACTAATGATAATCTTGCTGAGGCTACCTGACGTCCAACAAACCAAATACAAAGATGTAAAAATACGCCAAAGCCGGAACCTGCAGTCTGGACTCCGTCCGCAGAATACTGTGCTTAGAGCGCCCAGAACGAGAAAGGAATCACTACTACCAGAGTATAAGAATCGTCAACCAACCTACAATCAAGAAAGCTATCAAAACTACACGCCTCACCGGACAGCAGCGGCAAGGCGAAGAAACGTGCACTGCCGTTACATACACTAACCCCCAGGGCAGGTAAGTGGGGTGTTAACGGCCACAAGGCAGGAAAAATACCGCTGGTTGAACTTAACAAATAGTAACAAACTGAAAGCAATAAATAGTAATTAGAAGTCCAGGAAAGCCAATCAGATCCGCCTCCCCGTAGCACTCCACTCGCTGCTCTTCACCTCGGCAACACTATGAGCAGCAACACGAAACCAAAGTCTCACAATGGTGGAGGTTTCTCTACTTGAATCCAAATGCACTCAACTTAAAGTTTGCAGGATCTGGTTTACGACGAGGTCGTGAGCACAGGCCTAAAAATTGTAGAGGGAGACCTAGAGATGAATACACTAAACAGATTTAGAAGGATGTAGATTGCAGTAGGTACTGGGAGATGAAGAACCTTGCACAGGATAGAGTAGCAAGGAGAGCTGCATCAGACCAGTCTCTGAACTGAAGACCACAACAACAACAACAATGACCGAATACACTAATTTTAATAGGTACCGTGGACATACTATTCAACGGAGTAGACAGAGTTGTCCAACTGAACGATGTTTAGTACATTCTTAAACTTTCGGAATTTATTCGTTGTCTGTGAATTCCTTGACGTCAGCTGTGTTACTTAAAGACCTACTATCCAACAGTGGCTTATGAAAATTTGTGCAGGATGGGGTTCGAGTCTCGGTCAGTCACAAATTCTCATATCTCACTTTTGGGTAGTAGACCTATAGGTAATAAAGCTGATGTGAAAGATTTCTCAGGCAGCGAATAAATTTAGAAAGTATTTCGTATTGCTGTGGATCATCAACAGTGTGTTCTTTCCGAAATGCATGAGAGTACTGTTTTAAACTTTACCATGTTAATCACAAAATCTGTAATATACATTGTAAGTTTGATAAACAAATGTCTCCCAATAAATATGACTCTTTTCGCACTACCATTAAACTTCTGAATCCTTTGTAGAGATTGTTTTTGATAGCAGTATTACATACGTGTTGGGCGCTATTTTTTGAGAAAAGATAAACAAAATGTTAAATCCCTTATTTCCTTGTACGGGTTGTTTTTCGTAGTAGTTTTATTCTTATACTTAATATTATTTTTTGAGAAAAGCGAAAAATTAGCAACGTCGAAAAATACCGTGAAAGAGTTATGTATACAGTACCACTGAAACCAATAGTTTTAGCTTCCTAAAGAGACTATCAATGGCCTTACAAATACCGAGAATTACAAATTATGTAATAATTAAAAATGTTAAACCCAACTGCAACACAAAACTTGCATTTAATTCCTTGTGATTTCTTAAAGATAGGAAATTCTTCCCAGTCACCCACGAAAAACCTTTATAAGCCAAAAGAACAACGACGGGCACATAGTAAGGATAATTTTATAACCGACACTTTTGAATGTACTGTGAGGCGCCTAATTCTTCACTCATGATTGGCCCAAGGTATCGAAATGACGTTTTCTGCAAGTTGGAATGCATGAAGGTGTAAGTAAGTAATCTGATGTATAGTTAACACTCATCTACTATTAATAACTAAGATGTTTATGAAGGTAACGTTGTACCTTTTTTGTAGTTAGGAAGAGTGTTGCACCTAGAGGATAGTGTACCTAGGAACACATGATGTTTGCTTGTCGGTGTTACAATATAGTGCCTGATTTTGCAGTCATAAGAAGGAATGCGCATTAGCAGCCGCCATCAGCAGTTTCTGGCATTGTCTCCTATTTTTGTTGTTGTGAGACATGGGAATGTGTATTGTCCAGCGTTTGAAAAATATTACGAGTTCTGCATATTTATGTGCTGTATTTATTTGCGATAGCGACGGGCCAGCGATAAAGCCGTTGAATGAAATATCCACATCATTCCTCATACTTCACAAACGGTTTCAGATATCGAAATGAGATTTTGGCAAATGATAGCTCACAGAGGAGAGTATTTCACCATATCTTTATTATGTAAAAACTTCATCATCTATCGTGTTATTCCAATAACTACACACTCTTTTGGTGAAAGAATGTAATTTTTAAGGGCCATCGATATCTGGTGAAACGAGAAATGCTAGGGGTTGGAACATCATGTATGAAGACATTACACGTTTCTTTGTACCGTGAAAGTGATTTTTCATAAGATACTGACTTTACTTTTCCTCAGTTCCTCACTTAATAAACTTAGTAAACCACAGTTTCATAATTCTCTCGCAATTGTGTCTGTACAATATGTTAGTGAGGTTGAACGGTGTAAACTCCGCGGTCTGTTGGCAAAAGAACCAAATTTTGACATGGCAACCAGGGAAATGTGTAGGTTATACTCAAAATTGATCACTCGTGACGCTTCTCAGGAAGTTACAAATGGTTAACAAGTCAGGCGAAAATAAATTGCTGCATTTTCGGAGGATTTTTTTTTTTAGGTACTAAAGAAATCGAGGTGACAGTAGATCTTTTATAATAGTCAACATGCAAATGTGGGCATGGAGGGGCCCCACTTAATATTTACAAAAAATGTGAGCGTAGGCTTCAGTTTATAATGACACTTCCCTCCAGCTCTCGGCGCTTTACCTACAGCGCTCTGAGTGACCCCCCATCAATGCCGCTCTCTCTGGAGCGTTGCAGATGATACAGAACTGATACTAAGCTATATTGTGACCATCCACTTCTGACAGATGTCGTAGCAGTGAAGTGGTTTGTGCGTTTGTGTACGTGTGTTTGTGTGGGAGGGTGGGTGGTTGAGTGGGAGGTTAGATGTTCGCGCGTGCGTATGTGTGTGTGTGTGTGTGTGTGTGTGTGTGTGTGTGTGTGTATAATACCTGGAGGCGTGGCTGAATGACAGAAAGGTGCCATCGTCTTTCGACATGCCTACGACTACATTGTGAATGGAGTTGTCTGATGGTTGTTGTGTCAACGTACACGGTACAACCCGTCTGCAGGGAATGGTGTACCAGAAGCATCCATATAACATGGCATAAGAACAGTGACTGCAGAAAGATTGCAACTCCCAGGGACTGGAACAAGAGTCACGTCGTGTCAATGGTAAGCGGGTTCAAACCCGACTGTAATTGCTGCTGTCAATAAATTCTTGTCCTTCTCATTTAGTTTCCAAGTGAACATTGCGAGGAGAACTGCGGACATCTGGAGCTGCGAATCTTAAAGCTGCACGACATCTTCAGTGGGCCAGACAACACTCCGACTGGAAGGGTGGGGTGTGGTTGATTAGTCGCGAGTTTTCCTCTTTGGGGAGGATGCAAGGCGGCGAGTGCAACAATAGCCCAGTGAGACGTATGACCTGTAGCGTGTGGAGGCCGTAGATCAGGCCGGAGGCGATTTGTGCGATGTTTTCTGGGGTGTTTTTCGTACCACGACTTGGGCCTACTCATTCAGTTCACCGTGAACATGAAGCAGGATCTTTACTCAACCTTCTCGGTGCCAAAGTGCTGCCCTTTCTGCTACATTCTGTGGGCAGTCCTCTCTTCCAAAATGACAATAGCTTTTATTAATTTCTCTACATGCGGATTCCTCAACTGTTGCTTAAAATAATGAATAATCGCTCCAGCTGCTGTGTAGAAATTGATCTAGTTCACTTCCGATATCGGCCATTGTACACTGACGGAAAAGTAATATCAACACCAAGAAGGAGTTGTACGACATTGTCTACGCGTGTTTGCACATCTGAAAGATGATGTGTATTCAAATTTCGCGCCAGTCACATAAAAGCGGCGCTAGTAGTGCCAATATTAGGGTGCAAATCAGGTGGTGAGCGTTACTTACCTTTAAGATCGTACGTGGTCAGCTGATGTTAGTAGAGTACCTTTAAGGCGACAAAGACGCCATTATCAACACCTCACTTCGCTTGAACGAGATCGTGTAATAGGGACACAAGAAGATGAATGTTCATTCTGCGACACCGCAGAAAGACTTGGCAAGAGTGGGCCGCTGTATATGATTGCTGGCAGTGATGGCCACGGGTAGGTACGGCCGCAAGAAGACTGGGCTCCGGGCGATCATGTGATCTACCGAGAGAAAATACCATCGTGTTTGCCTTATGGCTCTGGCGCATCGTACTGCATCTGTAACAACAATTTGAGCAGCAGTTGACACCACAGTGACTCAACCAACTGTTACTAATTGGTTACTTCAAGGTCAATTCCGAGCCAGACGACCGGGTAGCGTGCATTCTACTGACCCCAAACCACTGCCATTTTCGACTTCAGTGATGTCGAGTGAGAGCTCATTGGAAGGGAGGGAGGAGGTCTGTTGTGTTTTCTGATGAAAGCTGTTTCTGCCTCGGTGCTAGTGATGGCCGTGTGCGAGGCAAGTTGGGCCTGCAACCAATTCATGTGCGTGCTAGAATCACTGGACCTACACCAGGGTTATGGTCTAGGGGTGCGATTTCGCATTATAGCAGGAGCACTCTCGTGGTTATCCCAAGTACCCTCTCTGCAAATTTGTATGTCAGTCCGCTTACTCGACCTGTTGTACTGACATTCGTGAACAGCATTCCATCTTGTGTTTTCCAACAGGATAACGGTCGCCCACATGCCGCTTTGTAACCCAACATATTCTCCAGAGTGTCGACATGTTGCCTTGGCCTGCTCGATTACAAGATCTGTCTCCAATGGAGGACGAATGGGACATCATCGGACGACAACACCAGCGTCGTCCACAAACAGCACTAACTGTATTTATCGACAAAGTGCAACAAGCATGGAACTCCATTCCAAAAACTGACATCCACCACCAGTACAACACAATGAAAGCATGTTTGCATTCAACATACTGGTGGTTACGTCTGTTATTAATGTACCAGCGTTTCACATTTTCAATGACTTGTCTCTTGCATTCATTAGCCTGTAATCTTGTAATGTAGGTGTGGTATCTATAGTTCCGATGCCACAGCGTAGGTTGGTATTACGAGAGCGGAAGATCTTCGCCGACGACAGCGCCCTCTAGCCGACGCTGTGCAGCTCTGCGACCGCAGCTCTACTTTCGTCCAGTTCATGATGAGCAGACAGCAGAGAACCATCGCTTTAGCTTAGCTTGCTATTGACACTGTCTTATCTAGACTTTTGCTGCACACCTACGTGCTCATCACCTAAAGTTATGTAACATGTTTGCATATATTTATACTATAGTAAAACCACTTTTACTTCACTTGCAGTACCGACGTGCTTTACCTCACCTGCTCCTACTCGCTTCCTTTCATTCGGCTTCGTTGTCAGCTTTCAGGAGCAGACCCACGTGCCGCCTTTACAAAAGTTAGTCACTTTGTAAGTAGGCTGTTTAGGTTTTTATGTTGGTAACACCACGCAGCGCTCTGTATGAAAATTACTGACTGTGCTGTGTGCAGTCTGTGGCAGTTGGACGTGAACAGTGAGTAACGTTGCGCAGTTGGAAGTGAGCCGCCAGCAGTACCACTGAGTGAGATGGCAGAGTTTTGAGAGCGGATGATCTGGACGCGTGTCCATCAGAAAGAGTAAATTTGTAAGACTGGATGTCATGAAGTGATATAGATATTATGACTTTTGAACACTATTAAGGTAATACATTGTTTGTTCTCTATCAAAATCTTTCATTTGCTAACTATGCCTATCAGTAGTTAGTGCCTTCAGTAGTTGAATCTTTTATTCACCTGGCAGTAGTGGCGCTCGCTGTATTGCAGTAGTTCGAGTAACGAAGATTTTTGTGAGGTAAGTGATTCATGAAAGGTATAGGTTGTTGTTAGTCAGGGCCATTCTTTTCTAGGAATTTTTGAGTCAGATTGCGTTGCGCTAAAAATATTGTGCGTCAGTTTAGTGTTGATCAGAATAAGTAAAGAGAGTAATGTCTGAGTACGTTCAGTTTTGCTCAGCGGTTTGAAAATCAAATAACGTAGAGGCTTATCAGCACAGTCATTCATAAATTTTTTAAGGGGAGGTTTCAACTTGAATATGTTACCCAGACAAATGAATTCCAGAAATTTCATT
This sequence comes from Schistocerca piceifrons, assembly GCF_021461385.2. Classification (NCBI taxonomy): domain Eukaryota; kingdom Metazoa; phylum Arthropoda; class Insecta; order Orthoptera; family Acrididae; genus Schistocerca; species Schistocerca piceifrons. The sequence continues at coordinate 328,515,619 of NC_060138.1, read as the reverse complement.
TCTCTATCTTAATTAATTTTTGGTGTTGCTATGTTTCCGTAAGTGTATTAGTCCTTTATTAAATAGTTCACGAAACTGCCCTAAAACCGAGGGAGTCATCAAAAGTAAAGCCTCTTAATTTTTTATGTGAACACGTTTAAAGCTTTTTCAGTAAAATGAACATTATTAAAAGTCTACATCTTCATTCTACATGTCTACATATTTATTTTTCAACAAAGTCACCCTGGCAACGAACACATTTCTCACAACGAGAGACGAGTTTGTTGATATAGTCACTGTAGAGTGTTTGACTTTGTTGACGGAACTATAACCTCACCTCTGCCTGCACTGCTTCTCCACTATCAGTGTGAAGTCCTCCAAGGTGTTGTTTAAGTTTTGGAAACAAATTAAAATCGAATGAGGCCAAGTTGGGGCCGTATGGAAGACGATCGATGACAGTGAACCCAAGGCGTCGGATTGTTGCAGATGACGCAGCGAGCGTGTAAGGTCTTGCAATGCCACGCCATGTTGACGGAGGGGACGATCCATGTGTGGACGAACGCTTCGAACCGAAACCTGATTGTAGCACGCTGTCTCTCACGCACCGACATACTTACGTTACACACAGCCAGGTTGCATCCTGGTCTTCGGAGCCCTACAGCAGCAGAGGGCTGCAAACCTGAAAACATGAAGAATAAAAGTTCAGAATGTTAATAACGTTTGTTTTATGTAAAAAAGCAATTAAGAATTTTCACATAATAAATTAGGAGGCATCACTTTTCACACATCGTCGTATGATAGGTATATACACATTGTTTATAAGGAGATGAAAAACAAGGTTTATATGTAGAAGTGTAGATAGAGTATAAAACTTACATTATGCTGTAGAGAAGCCTCGTAATTGATAACTTCCTTAAAGTTACTCAGCAAATTCGTAGCTGTATCCAGATGTTTGCAAGCATGCTCTGTAAGCAGCACTCTAATGACCTCTACTGTTCCCTGTGATTCAATTACTGCACACTACAGGACGTAATTCTACACTTCACTTGGATGTCCCGTCCACTGACACTATTTTACTCTTTTAATAAATCTAAAATCTATTTTTAGCCTTTCATTTTTAAGACAAACAATTTGGAATTTTCCAACACGTCAAAACATAAATTTTCTGAAAAACAGGGAATAATCATAATTTAATGAATTGCACAGTCTTCAGGCGCCCATATTTCTCACGATATCATTGGGGACGTCCCGTCGACAACAATATCGTTAGAGACAGAGCATGGGGCCGGATTAGGGAAGAAAACCGGCCGTGCTCTCTCGAAGAAACCATCCCGGAACTTGTCTTTAGCGTTTTAGGGAAATCACGGAAAACCTAAATCAGGATGGCCAGACGGGGGTCTGAACCACTGTCCTTCCGAATGGGAGTCCATTGTGCTAACCACTGCACTACCCCGGTCAGTATTGGGAATGTAACATTTAAAATCCAACTGACTTTACTTCACCATTTCGACGTTACTTCTCTATAGCATTTACAGAACTTGTAACATTCTCTAGTCCTCTTTTGCTACTGGATTTCGTTAACATAACTAAGTTAACCTTGCCCGTGAGGATAATGTCACCTATGCAAGAATTGACTCATTGCTGAGATAAGATGAGAAACACATCTGTTCGCAGGTCTTCATTTGAACGAGAACTATAAAATGTTAATTCAACAACAGACCTACTAAATAAAACAGTCCATTCTTTCCGTTTTTAACAAACTCACATTCTTCTCAGTTTTCTTGCCCAGACATGTTTAAGCACATGTGTGACATCAGTTGGTCGTCGTTACAATTATTTTCATAATTATTATAGCATATATAAGTTTTGTAGAACATTCATTTGTTTTAATTTGGAAGCACATCGTGCTGTTTTCAATGTACACTAGACTCTCGCTAATCCGGCCTTCGGTAGTCCGGTCTCTGAGTAATCCGGCGCACATCCAAAAACACGTGCACAATGAATTATCGTGCGCAACTTTGCTTGGTTAAACAATGCTTTATATGCAGTATTTGAAATTGTAGATTTCTTTACAGTTCGGAATCATGTTTTCTAAAACGAGACACGTTATGCTGGACCTCAAGCAGAAACTCGAAATTTTAGATAAGTTAAGTCGAGGTTCTTCGCAGAAAGCCATTGCTGCTCAGTACAGTGTTGGATGAGCAACTATTTATGACATCAAAAAGAAAGAAGATGTTATTCGACAGTACTCAACACAAATGGATAGTGAGTTGGGAAAACGGAAGGTTATGCGAAAGAGTGATAATGAAGAACTGGAGTTAGCTTTTAACTGATGGTTCACATAACAGCAACGCATTAAAGGAATTCCAGTCAGTGGTCCGATTATAAAGGAAAAGGCAGTGCATTTATCAAACAACTTGGCGGTAGTAACTTGTTTGGAGCAAGCGAAGATTGGCTATCAGACTGGAAAAACGACATGGCATTCGGCAGCTGACAGTCTCCGGGGTAAGTCGCTGAGCTAACGATAAGAATGCTGATGAGTTTGTAAGCAAGATACGGAAGATAATAGAGGAAGAAGATTTAACTGCTGATGCATTGTATAATGCTGATGAAACAGGACTCTTTTTACAAGATGCTTCCTTCAAAAATATTAGCTGCCAAGGACGAGAAGGAAGCTCTTGGTTACAAGCAACAGAAACAGCGTGTAGCATTAACGGCGTGTTGTAATGCAATTGGAAGTCATAAACTATCGCTTATTGTGACTGAAAAATCTCAACATCAACGTTGTTTTCAGCACACTCACTTAAATACTCTACCAGCGCAGTATTGCGCTCAGAAGAAAGCGTGGATAGACAGACAAATATTCTCTCTGTGGTTCCATGGAACGTTTGTACCAGCAGTGAGAAAAGAGCTAAAGAAGAAAAAGCTTCCACTGTAAGCTATCCTTATAACTGACAATGCTCCCAGTCATCCTTCAGACGTTTCTCAAAAATCCGATGGTATATATGTACAAGCACTCTTTCTCCCACCCAATGTGACAGCCCTAATTCACCCCATGGACCAGGGAATTTTGGAATTAATTAAACGTCATTATCGACATTCACTTCTCGTCTCCTTTCTGAACATAAGTGAAAACGACTCTATCGAGACTATGCTGAAGGCGTGGAGAGCATTTAACATACGTGATGTTTCCAGAATGAGATTTTCACTCTGCAGCGGAGTGTGCGCTGATATGAAACTTCCTGGCAGATTAAAACTGTGTGCCGGACCGAGACTCGAACTCGGGACCTTTGCCTTTCGCGGGCAAGTGAGTCGTGCTTGGGTAGCGCAGTTGGTAGAGCACTTGCCCACGAAAGGCAAAGGTCCCGAGTTCGAGTCTCGGTCCGGCACACAGTTTTAATCTGCCAGTAAGTTTCATAGGTGATGTTGTTTTCCAAGCAGCCAAAGCATGTGATAAAGCGGAGAGCGCTACCATAATGAAGAGCTGGAGAAAATTGTGGCCATCCATTGATGCCGAGTTGAATCCAGTAGTGAGCGACAGCGATGAGCCAGTCAATTTCGAATTATCAATTTCTTTGAACACTGATATGATCCGCAACCTTCCAGAAGGAGAAGAAATTGATGATGAAGATGTTACTAAGTGGCTGAATGAGGAAAACTGTGATGCAGACCAGACTTTAACAGACGAAGAAATAATCAAAAGCGTACAAAAAAATAATGATGAAAATGATGAAGAAGAGGATACAGGAGGAGAGAGCATGAAGATTTCTCTCACTGCTGGTGCCGAGGTTGCTGAGGTCTTCCTGGAGTACATTATGCAGTACCAATGTAATGCTTGTAAAGCGGTTGCGTGATAAAGCATGAGACCATCGCATGTCATCATTGCAGCAGTTAAAAATTAGCGACGTGTTTTATAGTGAGTGATACAACTGCGTAATTATGTACAGTATGCACTCAAGGACTAAGTTTTCTTTGAAAATTAATGTATTTTTAGATTTAATAAAGTATATCCTCTATGTTTTAAAATTCTAGTCTTCGGTTTAATAAAGTATAGTACACTATATCCCCTGTGTTTTCAAAATAAATGAATAAATGGCCGTGAAAGTACAGGTTCATTAAATTGTTTTGAGTACTTTTTGTCACCCAGCAATAATGAGAGAGGACGAGATAATCTCTCACATATTTTTAGTATACAGAAAATTATTAAAGATTTTGTTACAAACTGACGCACCTTGAGCAAGACTTTAGAAAGTTAACGGCCTGAGCAGGCGTCGATGGGGCATGGTAGAGCACTAAAAGCATGAGGTATTTTTATGGTTCTTACCTCATAGAAACGGCATGTTTGGAGTTGGAAGCAATTGGCGGTGAGCCCATCCCTTAGTAAATCTTGCCCGACAGGGCCACAGCCGTACAGGGCAGACAGAGCAGCCCCTTGTCAAGACATGTCTCCAGCAGAACAATGCTGCTATACCTGCATTGGCACCAGCATAAGGCTGGGCTGGGGGCGACGGACTGAAGGGATGCATCTACACAGTGGAGTTGTAGACCGGGCATTGTGTGCAGAGCCACGTGTAATAAAAACTCACAAGTTTTCGTGTTCCCCGATACTGCAAATAGGCCTGTGACCCACTTCCGTCAGCCACCTCGGTTGTATAAGAAACTCCGTCGTCTGAGAAACGTGTAGAGATAGAACCTTTAGTACACCTCATAGCTAGGACTAACAAGCTCCAAGCTACAGGAGATTTAGATAAAGATCTCTAAGATTGTATCTGTTCGCTTCTTGCCGTGGGAAGTGACGCGACCTCGGAGGGAAACATCTTCCCCCTACGCGAAAACTTAAAAAAGCCGGTAATTGGTGGTTTCCTTTTTTTCCCCAGAGACACAGGTTTCGTAACTCTTGCTCTGGTTCGGCATCACTTTGTGCTGTCATGTGGGAGGGAAGATTTAGCACCTCTAGAGCCCTATGATTGGCTCAAGATGGCGTGAAGGCGATGTCATTTGTGCACTTTGTGGGAAAAAGGATTTTTTTTTTTTTTCTGAAGAGGTATGATGCACTTGGGTGCTGAACTTTGGTCTGGTAAGAAGAGATTTCTGGTTGATGCTGTGGCATGTGTGGTTGGTGCTTGGGACCTGTCCTGAGACTGACTTCACTTGCGAGTAGTTTAGACTGGGGAGCCTGTGGCGAAGTTCTTACTGAATCGACAGTGTGACTTCAAACGTCTCGAACTACTCGTTTGCCAAGGACACTCTTATTCGTTTTTGGTTTACCAGTCTTGATGTTTGGTATCCTTGTGCACTCTGTCGTATAAGTGAGCCAAATTGTTCCTTGGTATGACAAGCGAACTGGTGTGTCAACACTGAAATCTACCATGATTTCAGGGCTCTGGCAGAGTGTAAATTGCGATACGTCTGCCTGATCACTAGACCGTGACATCATTTCTTTCGTGCCCGCGATCAATTCACAGGTGCCGCCTCACGTCTCATCTCCGCCGCACACATCTCGCCAGCTGCAAGTTACATCGCTGCACGAAGCAGACAGGGTAACGTACTGCCGCTCCAGCCTTGTCAGAGTGTACACACCTCAATCGTCACTTGCTCTCAGCTGCACCTATATTGAGGAACTTCTGTAGATTATCAATCAAAGTCTGCTCAGCGTCAGATCAGCTCAGACTGCGTTATCCACATTTTTAGGACCAGAGTACTTGACTCACTTCTGCCACCCAGGATCGTTGTCCACTGCGGTTTTAAACCAACTGTTAGTTGTTTATGGTTTAAAATCAAAACTTGTTTAGCATAATTTATGTCTGTCTTTGTTTTGGGAAAATAAATGTTGTCAGCAAACTAAATTTTGCGTACATTCTCAATCATTTTTATATAGTCCAAACAGCGTTACCTTTCAATAAAAGGTGGCCACTCTCCATTCTGTAATGCATGGATCAGTGCAGATGCACGTAGGTGCCAAGGAATTCCTGCTCTCAGTGTCCTCAAAAACGTGTCTGATCTTTAAGAGCCACGAATGTGACGTTCTCTACAATATAACGCTGATTAATACTAACTAAACTGTTTAGGAAGTCAACTGATATGAAGTATTTACTGAACACTCAATCAAGCCTTTTATTTATAGTTTACACTTCCCTCTACAATTCTGTTTTCCTTATTTCAAAGACGCCTAATCAAGAAAAATTAAAAACTTTTTCAGTAGAACATAATACCTCCCACAAAGTTTTAGCTCTGATGGGCATTTAAAGAGGAAACGGACCCACTTTACCATCACTTCACCGGTCAGGTCGACTTGTCCAGTCTGAAGGGAGAACATCACGTAAGCATATACCCATAGCTTCACAGTTACTTGAAACTTGGAGAATTCGAAAGCAGAAAATGATAGTAAATAATTAGATCGTTTAAACACAAACATTTGAGGTTACACTTATCGTCATTTATCGATACCGAATAAAACAAGTTTAAAAGTCACTGTTTTAAACAGTGACTAGTAACAGTAAACTTATTTTTTCATTCGGTAATAGGCTGCTACTTTTCCTGTTAAATTATCTATTTCCTTCGCTGCTTATGTTCAAGAATACCATTAGCCAAAGATGAAACACCAACTATGTTATTCTGCTGATGCTTATATAGTAATTGCCAGTGGTGGAGGCTGAATACGATGCTCCACATCCGTGATTATGATATGTGGATTAGCACTGGATATTCGTCGACATGTGCAGAAATGGCATAACCGTTGAGAGTTTCTAGAAGTGTTATCTCACGACTGAAAGAAGTGACTGCCTGTACATCATGGAATAGTCCATAATGTACATCAAGCAAAGAATATCGACTCACACTCCAAATAACAGAAAGAGACAGGTTTTGGAGTCATTCACAAGTGACTTCAGACGTTAGCAGCGCAGATGTAGCCTGTAGTCCTATTTGAAGGTTGTCGGCTTCGAAGCCCGCGAACCACGTCCAATTGACTCCTGTCAATCGCCGTGCTGGACTAAAAAAAAAAGTGTGGTGTACCATGCCTAATGTAGACAACTAAGAAACATTACCAGTAAACAGCAATTAACCAGGGCGATGTTATCAGTGTAATGAGAGATTCCGCGCACCAGTTAATGTGGGGAGAACAAGAAATATATTACATTGTCAATAATAATTGCGGAACGTGTTAATTACGATGGAGAAAGAATCACCATGTGTGTGGGTAGCGTGTTAAGTGTGAGAACAACATTGTATATCTTCACAACAGTGTTTCTCATAAGGTGACTGTTCTTCACTGATGCCGCGAATACCGAGTCTAATGTGAGAAACGCATCTGCACCTCGTTCCGTGTACAACAATGGTATCAAAAATTAGTTTTTTTGTTTTACGAGACAGGAAAACGGAAAATAAATAAAAAAATTCTGTTTGAAGAAGTTTCGCTAGAAGTTTAAAATATTTTTACGAAAAGTAGAAGGGCGTGCTGAATAGTAATGCCTCCGAATTTTTTGTATGAAAGGTCCTGAAACTTTTTAAATAAAAAAAACGTTATAATTGTTCTACATATTTATTCTTCACGTATACATATTTATTTCTGAACGGACGCCTTATCGACAAACACATTTCTGCCAATGAGAGACCAGTTCGTTGATACAGTCACTGCAGAAAATTCGACATTATTGATCATAACCTGAACTGTGGCTGCACCGCTTCATCGCTATCAAAATGAAGTCTTTGAAAGTGCTCTTTAAGTTTTGGAAATAAATAAAAATCGTATGGGGTCGAGACTGTATGGAGGATCATCGACGATAGTGAAACGAAGGCGTTGGATTTTTGCAGATGTCGCAGCGCTCATGTGTGATCTGGTGTTGTTAAGCTGAAGGACATTCGAAACTCCATTACAGCACGCTGTTTTTGAAGCACCGGTATAGTTACGTTCAACATCACCATGTTACACACTACAATTCGGGGCTCTTTAGTGGCAGAGGGTTGTAAACATCTAGGCATAACGAATGGAGAGTCGGAATGTTAATAACGTTTGTTGTATTTAAATAGTTTTAAGAATTTTTACATTAAAAATCGGAGGCATTAGTTTTAGGTATGCCCCTGTAGTTTTCAATGCTGAAGTTATTTTGCTAGCGTTACGTGTGACTCTGATGTCGGCTGACCACAGCTGGCCTAGACGATTAACTCGTAGAACTGCTACTGGTAAAACAAGTGCAAAAGGTAGACGCCGTTTCCTGCTGTTTACAACCGGGAGAAGGCGAAAAACTGGCCAGCCGGTCTGGACCGGTAGAACGACGCTAGGCCCCTCCTCCAGGCTGCTACGTCCGAAGACGACCCAGGAACCGGATTGACGCCGCAAAAACGGGAACTCATAGCGTCTGTGATTTTCCGTGGCCTCTAATTCAGTACAGTTTTCCTGTTTACCAAGATGTTGACCTAAACTAAAGAAACCGCACAAAGATGTAAATAATCCTAGAGTACCTCGTATTTAGTGGAGATTTAAGTCAGATTAAACATTGGTTCCTTTACTGTTCAGTATTTACAGTAATGACAAACCTCTTTCCAACAATACAAGAAGTTTTATCTGTGCTGAAGATCTTGTGCTAGCTTGGCGGGGTGCAATCTTCGAAGAGGTAGAACTCACCCTTGATAACGCTCTGAACGAATTGGGAGCATGTTAAAGAACCAAATCCATCAAAATCCCTGTGTAAGCAGAGAAGTTTCAAGGAAATTACTTGTCTCCTAGAATGTAACACTCTTGGAACACTGTTTTACCCTAAAGTACCTAGGGGTAAGGCTGGATCGCACCCTCACTTTTAGAACACACAGCTCCAACATCAAGCATGAAGCCTATGCGTGAAATAACGTCCTGATTTTGGATACAAAATCACAAATTGTTAGAGCCACAGTACTGTTCAAATGATTCAAATGGCTCTGAGCACTATGGGACGTAACTTCTGAGGTCATCAGTCCCCTAGAACTTAGAACTACTTAAACCTAACTAACCTAAGGACATCACACACAGCCATGCCCGAGGCAGGATTCGAACCTGCGACCGTAGCAGCAGCGCGGTTGCAGACTGTAGCGCCTAGAACCACAGTACTGTCTCTCTGTTACTCTGCTGGAGAATATGCCTCATGTGTGGTATAGGTCAGCCAATACAGACTGTAGACTCTGCCTTGAACGAAGTTTGCAGGTTAATCACCGGATTCCTAAAACCCAATGCCGTTGAAAAGATATACTATCTTGCTGGCATTGCAGCTTCAAGTATTCGTTGAGAAATTGCTGCTGATCACGAGTGACTGAGGGTTGTGAATGGTGAAGCTCACACTCTGTCTGGCCAATAGTCCCAACCTAGGCTGAAATCAAGGAATAGTTTCCTCCAGACATCAAAGCCTTTGGAAGTACCTCCGATAATCGAAGACTTTCACTGTGGAAATCTAAGCACCAGGAATGGAGCCGCGTGGACAACTTCCGGCTGGCCATAACGAGGACTGGGATGTTTGGAGGTCCCGTAACGGAATAAAACCGGTGTCGTCGGGGCTAAGTCATCGCATAAGTCATGGAGCTTCGCGTCAGATGCAGCAAGTGCCAGTGTGACCAAGAACAACATTCAGAGATATGTTCCAATGCTCTCTCTGACCATTTTCGTGCTCAGAACAATACCTTTTGCTTGCCAGTGACAATGCCTTAGATGTGACTCTGTTTTGGAGAAATGTTTTCTACATGTAGATTCGGTCAATTCCTTTGTCTGGTTAATTCATATTTTTGTATCCAGAATGAAATCCTCACTCTGCCGCGGAGCGTGCGCTGTTGTGAAACTTGCTGGCAGATTAAAGCTGTGTGTCAGAGCGGGACTCAAATTCAGGACCTTTGCCTTTCACAGGCAAGTGCTTATCAACTGAGCTACCCAAGAACGACTCACGAACACTCCTCACAGCTTTACTGGAGATGAGGTACTCGCGGAAGCAAAACTGTGTGGACACGTCGTAAATCATACTCGGTCAGCTCAGTTGGGAAGAGAACTTGCTCATAAAAGCAACGGTCCTTATTTGTAATCTGTATACATATGATTGTTATATTTTCTTGTATATATTTAATTCTATGTATTCAGAATGCTTCTGACACTAGTAAATGAAAATAAATAAAGGCAGGGACATGTCCGTTTTAATGATAAATGGGATTTATATGAAAGAAAGTTAGTACTGATAAAAACTTCTTCTATTTGAAGTGTATTTCGAAGATGGGAAGCGCAACTACTCCGTTGGACGAAAATATATTGCAGCACCATGAAGAAAAAATGAGAAAACTAATGCCAAAAACTCGCACTAAAAGGATAAGTTGAAATAGTTAAAGCATTTGATCAATCCGATTCGAACGTTGCTACATGCTTGAAGTTTACGATGCCTGGCGTTTTTGCTGCTTAGGGAGTTTAAAGATATCAACACTGGCTATTAGCATCCATTTTTTTTTCCTCACGGAAGACCTTGATGCGAAGCAAGGGCCTTCGAATTAAACTGACGTTCTTGAAATGCAACAGGCTAGACATAAAACGGGAATGAGGACGTGCCGATAGTGTTGCTTCGGTATTACAGTATTGATGAAAACAGATCGCAGTTTTCTGCTAATATTCCAGATTGCAATCAGTACTGGTCATCTTCACGGATCCCAGGCATCGCTGATGGAAGCGTTGTGAATGTAACTTGTCAAAAGTTGTCACATATGACCTGTTGTACAAGGATTTTGTTTCATTATAATCCCTGGTGCTGCATCGTATCATCTCGTCTATGCGTAGGTAGGTTACTGTGATATGGCATCATAGAGTCCCGCATAAAGGGACAATAACTGCACGTATTTGCTGACCGGGGCAGTAAAAATGTTGTCATACCAGGTTATTTGTATTATTGTATAGAAGAAAGCATTGTACTCAGGATGTATCTTGAAGACTGCTTTGAACCAGAAGGTCATTCCTGGACAGACAACTGGCCAGCGATTGCTGACATTCAGGGAGTAGCGGTGTCCTTCCGTCAACAAACTTTGTGTGGAAAGTGAAAAGTATCGTTGTACCTAATGCGAAGATTGGTTCAAACGTCACGAGTGCTGTATTAAGGATGGTCCTATGCCCTTGCCTCCTACGACCTTTGATGCCAGTTACAGGGGACCTACAGTTAAACGTCGACGATGATCCACGGTATAACGTGGCTTTTTTCACATTAATGAATCTCTACCACAAATGGAAAATAGGCATAAATGACGGAACAAATTCTAGTTCCGGCTGGGGATCGAAACCTTGACCTTTGGATTTGTAGTTTAACATTTAGCCGACTCTTCTTTGTTTCTTATCTACTGCCGCAGCCTAATCTTCCACACGACAATTTTGTCTTCATCGGCGAACAACTCTCTTCAAACTTAAATAAAACAAACGAACATTTAAACTCTTTTGGTAACAGAAGACCTAAAACTTGGCACCTGTCTCACATGTTTCCTTTCAACTGTGTCAGCCTGTTACACTCTTAAAAGTTAAAAATATTTTCTAGGCTGTCGGTACGGATAATAGGCGGAAGCCATTAATAAATATAAAAAAAACTTGAAACGAAAATCATTCGCTTTGAAATTATAATTTTTTTCTCGCTCTTGAAAATGAGAACTGAGTTCCTCGATCATGAAAATAATATCAGGATTATTCCCTCATGGTTATTATAATAAATACACACCATGCAACTGAATCACAGTGGAATATTCTGCGTGTAAGCTTCACAAATACTTTAACGGTGATTACTATTGCCCAGTGTTTCTGAATGTGCAGTAATATTCAATGTTTGTGAGATAGCTTGAGAGGTTGTGCAATAATACTGGGCAGATCAAAAATATTTTGGATGCACTACACTACCTGTGAAATATTGTTCCTTACATGGGCAGTATTCACAACATTCTTGTCAGTCGCTTGCGTACTTAGGTTAGCTGAAGAACAGCCTCTGGGGTTCTTTGTCGTCGCTGTTCACTGTTGTGCGTGTGTACTAAAGTGGCTTCAAAGTCATTTGTATTAGAGTGTTTCGAAATGTATAAATCGTTGCCGGCTCTGTGCGATGTTAGAGCAGATGAACAAAAAAACCAGAAAATCAAGAACGTTTCTTTTGACTTGTTGCTCACCAAATATGGAGTGTGGTATCCTAAAGCTGGCAGGGAAGGTCTTTCTTTATGTACGGGGCAAACGTTTCCATTAATGAATCACATGTTGGACCATCAACGCACAAAAGTTTCTGATAATCATTTATCTCTGAACATAGCTGCTAAGGTTCAGTGACCGTGTCAGAATTATATTAGAACAAATAAGCCCTCGGTCACAAATATTAATTCAAAATTGACCAGGTTTCGACGCTACTATGAGCGTCGTCTTCAGAATTAGACTAACTGTTCTAAAACATATTAGGTATATAATACATTAATAAAATTAATGCGTCGAAACCTGGTCAATTTTGACTTAATATTTGTGACCGAGGGCTTATTTGTTCTAACATTATCATTTATCTCGTTGAACTGCTTTCTCTCTTTTCGTGTAATTTTTAGCGCTCTATATACCATTTTTTCTTCCTTCTTCTTTTCTTATCATTGCAGCAAAATGGAGCACTTATCATCGCAGCAGTGTCTTGAACTAAATACTGCACTATATTATTGCACTGTGTTATTTTGCCAATCGAGAAAGATTTTCAGTAATGTCGCACAGTATTATTGTACAGTAATATTGATCATCTACTCTTTACACTATTGACTATACAATGTCTGTAGCAACCCTTGAACCACTATGATAATGTCCTAGTATGTAAGAACATCGTTTTAACTTATAGTGCGATCATAGTGGTGCATATTTAGAGCAACTGGCTAAAGATCGATACAGTGACGTTTAGACATATTGAACAGTGAAGCAACAAAATTATATGTGTTTAGAGTGCAGGGTGTTGTGTGACTCAAGTTGTTTACCACATAAGTTTCGTTTACATTTTATGTAGACATGAAGGACGCACTCCGAGAGCGGTAGAACGTGGCCAATGGGGAAGCTATTGATGCAGCAAGACGTTGGCTGAGACGTCGACCAGTAGCAGTGGTAGCATGCGGGCGTACAGTCCCTCCCAGTAACGGTGCGTCAGGCCATCGCAGTGAACGGAGATTATGCTGAAAAATGGGGTTTTGTACCAAAAAGAGTGAGAAATAATATGGCGTATTGGATTCCTGACTAAAACCAACCTCGTTTCAGAAAAAAATGTGTTGCATTACTTATTGAACGCCCCTCGTATTGAACATCTGTCCAGCTCACCTTCGTCGGAAGGCGGCTGTCTACAGCCTTTGTCAGCAAATTTCTAAAAACGAATCTGTTTTCACGAAGTACTTTCGCTGCCTAGGACACACCTCAAATCCACAAGACCAGCTTATGAAGAAGGAGCCCCAATGCTTTTCCCTGCGTTCAATCGGGATGCTAACTGGAAACGTGAGTGGCAAGCTATGAAAACCCAGGACCACGAACTTATTGACAACACAAATGTTAAAGTTATAGACTTTCATTATCCTAGTGAGGTTTGGGTTCAGCTTGACAGTTTCCGGGCTGTGGAAGGTATGTGCAAATACAGTATCCACAAGGGGGCTTTTGCACCGACTGCGGTGATGTTGATACAATGAGTCGCACTGTAAATGAGTGCTCCGAAAGACGTTTTTCTGGTGGACCAACGGTGAACATGAAGCGTCCAACGAGGCCGCGCTGCTGCTACGGTCGCAGGTTCGAATCCTGCCTCGGGCATGGATGTGTGTGATCTCCTTAGGATAGTTAGGTTTAACTAGTTCTAAGTCTAATCAACTGATGACCTGAGATGTTAAGTCCCATAATGCTTGGAGCCATTTGAACCATTTGATTTCCGCAAGTGTACTTCACATACGACCAGAGTGTCTTTGGATTGAAGGATTTTGAGACACAGTTTCGTTGTGGAAAGTATTAAAAGCATCTTGCATTGAAGTTTGAGCTACATTTCGAGTTTCTGTAAAACTTCGCCAATCTTGAGGGTTTTACGTTCTTTTAAATTTGGTATGATATTTGTTGCTTCTGCGTAAGTGTTCTGAACTGTCTTGACTTGAAGGGAAGCCAACACCTTCCAGCTCTCAGGAACAGTGACGAGATGTTTGCTTGCATTTCTTTTGAATGTTCTTGGCATAAAATTAGGCGTTGACACTTTTTTGTATTGTTCTTTATGGAAATTGATTATGTTCGATGATGTTATTATTATTTGTCTAGCATACAGTTTTATGCTTGTTACTCTTATTTTGACATTAGTGTCACCATTCAAACTCTCAAAGTTCGTAATGGAAGTAAAATTACAGCACGTATGTTTGTTCAAATATGACTAAAGATTATCAACTGCTCTCTGTCTCTCTACTTACAAGTTGATTATCCAATATTTGTACCGAATGATCACTAAGTTGCAATACACACGTACTATCAGGTGTTAATTTTGGTGTCTGACGACGCAGAGTAAGAATTTATTATTTAATTAATCCGACAAACTTCCGTTATAAGTTCTCCTCTAAACTTTCCCCTTAAAAAAGCTTTCACCGTATATATGGTAATTCTAACAGATAATCCAGGGGTGTCATTAATATAAACGATGAATGATGTCGAAAACAGTACATAAACTGAAGAAGAATTATCAACATACTAACATTTATTTTAAATTCTTTTATCTCAAAAATCGATTAAACATGCGACTATCATACTGCAAAGAGTACAATTTAGTATAAAGGGGTAGTTTTTTGCGGTGAGACGCCGTTGTACACAACGATAACTGACTTTCCATGTGATATTATCGCTAAACTATTTGCTTGAAGTATAATATAAAAAGGTACCTTTTATCTTTAATTTTCAAATAGTGTTTCTTTTTTCAGTACTTTGCCTGGTTTGGTGGGGCCCGCCACGAATTTATGTCTTGTGCCAACCTCTTCATCTCAGAGTATCATTTGCGTCCTACTTCCTCACTTATTTGCTGGATGTATTCCAGTCTCTGCCTTCCCCAACATTTTTTACCGGTACAGCTTCCTCTAGTATTATGGAAGTTATACCCTGAGGTCTTAAGAGATGCCTTATCATCTTGTCCCTTCTTCTCGTCATTGTTTTCTACATATACCTCTCCTCACCGATTCTTCGGAAAACATCATTCCTTATAAGTTCACCCTATTTTCAACATCCTTCTGTAACACCACTTCTCATGCGCTACGATTTTCTTCTTTTTCGGTTTATCTACAGCCCATGATTCACGTCCTTACAATGCTGTGCCCAAAATGTACATTTTCAGAAACTTCTTCCTCAAATTAAGGCCTATATTTGATGCTAGTAGACTTTTACTAACCAATAATGCCCTCTACGCCTGTGCTAGTCTACATTTCATGACCTCCTTGTTGGGTCCGTCACGGGTTTTTTGCTATCAAAGAAACAAAATTCCTTAACTTGGTCAACTCAGTGATCATCAGTTTTTATAAGTTTATCGTTACTGTCATTTCTGCTACTCCTGGTTACTTTCGTTGTTCGTAGGTTAACTCTCAATCCGTATTCTGTTCTCAGTAGATAGGCTGTTTATTCCATTCAGTAGGTCCTGCAATTCTTCTCCAGTTTCACTGAGAACAGCAATGTCATCTCCGAATCTTATTACTGCTATTCTTCCAATCTAAGTTTTAAACATATTTTTAAACCTTTATTTTACTAAATCGTGGCTTCATCGATGAGCAGATTGAACAGTAGGGGCGAAAGACTGCACCGCTGACTTATATCTTTTTTCATCCGAGTGTTTCGTTCTTGGTCTTCCATTGGTAATGTTCCCTCTTGGTTCTTGTACATATTATATATTACGCGTCTTTTCCTATATCTTACTTTTATTTTTCTCGGAATTTAGAACATGTTATGCCACTTTAAATTGTCGAACACTTTTCTATGTCGACAGATCCTATGAACGTATGAATACGTGTTGATTTTTTTGAAATGTTGCTTTCATTATCAAGCGCAACAAGCGAGCGAATTGGCGCAGTGGTTAGCGCACTGGACACGCATTCGGTAGGAAGACGGTTCAAACCCGCGTCGGGCCATACTGATTTAGGTTTTCCGTGATTTCCCTAAATTTCTTCAGGCGAATGCCGGGATGGTCCGTCAGAAAAGGCACGGTCGATTTCCTTCCCCATCCTTCTCTTATCCGATGGAACCGCTGACCTCTCTAATATTTAGGAAAAAGTTGGTGTTTCAACCGCGGCTACATACTGTAGTTGGCACTGCACACAAATATTATTCTTCAAAAATATCTTTGCAGTTAATCCAAAGAATCTCTCTGATATCTGTGAGATAAGAATCTGTGAAGATCCTGCGTTGCAACAATTGGTTTTAAATAAGTCATGTTTTGCGGTCTTGCTCTAATAGCTTTGAAATATTAATGGGTTTATTGTCTCTAACTAGGGGACTGTGCCGTATGTGTAGGCCTCGATCAAATTTTGTTCCGTAATGGATAACGTCACTCAAGAGACGTGCATATATTCAAGCTGCTACGTAAAAAATCTCGATAGTTTGTGGTAGCGACCCCGCAGCTTAGCTACAGTAACGACGTCGTGTAGTTTGACTGTCAAGCGTAGTACAGCAAGGACATAGGAGATGCTACAACGCATTAAAGGAGCTATTGCGATTTCCTTTCCTCTCCATTTATAGGTTGCCCCTGAGGAAGCAGAGTGTCTTTATAAACGTATATTGAGCTGCATGAGCATCTTTAGAGTAATTTTCGTTTCATGGTCTAAAGATTTTGATATGAATTAGTTCTCAAAAGTGAGATTTATGTACGACTTTTGTTTAATTCCTTAACACTGTCGTCACAGCTGGTCGGCATATTGCTTAGAATACTGACCATCTTACCAACCGTGTTGCTGAGAGCGCATCAGGGCATATACCTGTCGGTACTTTCTTGGTATGGCATCTTGATTGTAGTAACATACGATCGAAGGAACTCACATTTAGCAATAAGAGTTGCCCAGAATGGGCGGAGAATATTTAAACTTTCCAATATCGATGGAACTGTAGGAGTGCAGTTGTCTGATAAATTAAGAGCAAGAATGAATTTGCCTCAGGCTGCAATTAAATGGTATTCACTATTATTCTAACATGATAGAGTTTCAGGGCTTCTAGCCTCGTCTTCATATTTGCCTGTGATCGGTTCCATATGCTGGCGAGGTCTAAATATATCTTAACTTTTCGTCGTTGAAGGAAACATGGGAACTCTCCGTCCATTGGAAATAAATACAATTCCAGCAATATTGTTTCTTCTGTGGCCAAATGCTGATCTTCGTAGATCATTAGGGACCAAGTAAAAGAAGAAGATGTGAACAAAAAAATGTTCTTACTTTTATTGAACAAAATACATCACTAGACTACACAATAAATAAAAGTATTTTTGCCATCACTGAAGGAGTTACATGAATTAAATCACTTGGATCATTTCTGTATAGTGGAAACAATACAACAACCTACACCTCCTTCCCTTCGTGAAATCCGCACGCCCAGTCATGGCACCAGTAGACAGCTAAACGTCTGTCTAACTAGATTTTCCTTACGGCTTCTGCCACTTCTTCTGAACTCGCCCTGCTGTAATAAACCCCGGAAGCACAACAGCTACTATGGAATATGCTGTTGCTAGTTTTTTGTGCTCCTGCGGATAGCTCGTAGCCAGGCTTCGTAGCTTTGAGGACTTATTCTTCAAAAGGAGGCTCCAAACCTAAGAAAGACTGGTCGCCAATTCGCTGATCAGACCTAGAAAGGAAAATTATATTATTACGAATCCCAGAAAGGCGTAGTTTCTTTTATACCACAAAAAGTCACAATCGTTGAAATGTCTGTTGGACACTATGAGGACCACATGCTACACTTTTACAGTACGTAATACAGTTTGGAGGTTTACATTTCTTCATGAGCAGTTTTGGCTGTTTCACTACAGATAATGTCGAAAGTGATGCGTTAAACATATAACAAATGTAATCTGAGTCTCATGGTAGTTGTTCATAACCAAAACCGGTCATAAAGGAATGAAAAATTGGGTCTAAATGGGAAATAAATTTATTGAAAAAAAACACGAGCACTCTACGATGATCGTTTTTATTTAAGCCATTCCTGTCATTTCTGCGTTATGATTCACTGAAAAAATATCTTTGACGTAATAGGAAATTAGAGTCCTATTTCTGGACAAAAGGGCTTCTTAGACTGTTCCTCTGCCAGGTGAATCCCCAGACGGAGCTGCATGTTTAAATCTTGGCGGTGAGTCAAACAGGCATGCGAATGGATTTTAGGGGACCCAGTTAACCAGCACTAAATCATCAATTTCTGAAAAAATAACCTAGACGACAAGCAAAATCACTCTGCATAATTAATTACTCTTCATTTTCTTCATGTAATTCCTTAAGTTGTAAGTACGGCACTTAACAACGATCCATATACACCAGCGCGAAAACTACAGTCATACCAGGTATCTTTCCGAAACTGACTCCAACACGTCAAAACCTGATGCAATAAAGTGTCATATCTCATAGCTTGTCACTCTGAGTGCCTGAGCGCGTAATTCGAATGTTAGTAGACAAACAAACTAAGTACTGTTTTTCCCTCACTGGTCTATAATTGTATTGTATGTTAACCGGGGGCCTAGAAACGACGGAGAGGCTCTGTCCCCGCCGCAGCCGCAGTAGTCCACAACCCCACGACGACTACCGCAGTCCACTTCACCTTCACCCCTCCACCGCCCGACACCGAACCCAGGGTTATTGTGCGGTTCGGCCCCCGGTGGACCCTCCCCCCTCCCCCATCCCCCCGAAGGGAATGTCACACACTAGACGAGTGTAACCCTTATGTTTGCGTGGTAGAGTAATGGTGGTGTACGCGTACGTGGGGAACTTGTTTGCACAGCAATCGCTGACATAGTGTAGCTGAGGCGGAATAAGGGGAACCAGCCCGCATTCGCCGAGGCAGATGAAAAACCGCCTAAAAACCATCCACAGACTGGCCGGCTCACCGGACCTCGGCACAAGTCCGCCGGGCGGATTCGTGCCGGGGAACAGGCGCTCCTTCCCGCCCGGAAAGCCGTGCGTTAGACCGCACGGCTAACCGGTCAGGGCTGGTCTACAATAGATCGCTTACGGAAGTACAAGACTTTTAAGTAACATAAAACAACGCAATGATTTACATATGCATGTGTCAGAACCTATATAACTGTAGCTATTCTACACCAGTATAATGATTCCACTGCCTAGTTCCACTTGGTACGAGGTACAAGGTCCAGTCACAGTAATACGACCACCGCTTATGTACGACGTCAGCGCGCACTAACCACTTACAGATGGCGAGTGCCAGCACCAGCAGTAAGAGTTCGTGAAGTGTATCGAGGGACGAGGAAAACAGTGCATTCGTTGTAATGCAGAAAAAGAGCGATTTATCTGACGACCAAAACGTCATGACCATTGGCATTCGGGCCACGGGTGGAAGCATTTCGGAAACGATTAAGTCTGTATACAGTTCGCTTGCCGACGTGGTTAAAGTATACCGTGCAAGGAAAAATGGAGCTATCCAAAACTGGCACTCAGGCAATTCTGGTGCGTCACGGACCGTAGATGACAGGGCTGAACGACGGCTGCGGAGATGTGTACGGGCGAACAGACGTGCGACTGTTGAGCAACTGATCACCTAGATGAACCAAGGGGCTACCAACAGTGTCTCCTCAACCACTGATCAGCGAATGTTGCTCCACAAGAGGCGCCTTGTTCATGCACCCACGTTGCCTGTTGTTCTTCGGCAACGAAGTCTTGAATTTGCACGCCAATACCGCGTCCACTGACTGGGAGAAGAAAAGATTTTTAATAAGTATCCTATGTATGGTCAACCTGTTTTAAATGTGGAAGGTCCCACGTTTGGTGGCTGGTAATAACTGCTAGCCATTAAAATTGCAAAACTAGGAATGTTACCAAATAACGAAATTTTGTTTTTTGTGTGCAATGTGGTAGCAAGAACACATGTTAAATTTGTAAATGATTTGGGAGGAACAGATTGTGAAATTTTGTACACATAGCTTCCAGCTCTGGCAGCAACAACGGCTCTAATGTAGCTGGACTACGAGTTGACCTGAACTTGGATGACTGACTTGAGTATGTCACTCCATGCTGATTCAACACTAATCCAGAATTTGCCAATCATAGCTGCTGGTGAGTGGTCGCACGCCAATCTCTCAGCAAACCGTGGCCAGTTTATAATCAGGGATGAACACAGCAAGCCTGTATTGTATTGCAGATCTGTTGAGAGTTCCGCTACAGCACAGTCATCATCAGTGCTTTTAGTAGCCAGTCACATAGACCCAAAAAGCTTGCACATGTACGTCTTATGAAAACGACATGTGCATATACCAGCTTTCTAGGTCTATATGACCCGCTACAAAACGCATTGGTGAAAGATTCGAGGCGCTTCAGTCTGGAACCGTGCGGCCGCTACGGTGGCAGGTTCGAATCCAGCCTCGGGCATGGATGTGTGTGATGTCCTTAGGTTAGTTAGGTTTAAGTAGTTCTAAGTTCTAGGGGACTGATGACCTCAGATGTTAAGTTCCATAGTATTCAGACCCATTTGAACCATTTTTCAAAGACTGTACCGTGACTGAAATCTAGCTAGGTCTGCAACAAAATAAAGATTGATACGCGATACGCGACTATTATTATCTCCGACTATAATCATTTCACAGTCGGTGACCACAATCATTCCTAATGGAATTCAGCTCCATGACCAGATGTTTACAGTGGGTGAGAGGTCTAGAGAATGTGCTGACGAGGTCAACAGTCGAAGATAATCTATGGTATATCGATATAGGTGAGGATATCTCGGGGAGCACAGGGTCATGTGTTGTCTTGTTGAAAGATAGTGTCACAGACACTTCGGCCGGCCGTTGTGGCCGTGCGGTTCTAGGCGCTTCAGTCTGGAACCGCGTGACCGCTACGGTCGCAGGTTAGAATTCTGCCTCGGGCATGGATGTGTGTGATGTCCTTAGGTTAGTTATTTTTAATTAGTTCTAAGTTCTAGGCGACTGATGACCTCAGAAGTTAAGTCGCATAGTGCTCAGAGCCATTTGAACCATTTGAACAGACACTTCGAAAACAGGACACAGCCACCGACCTTAACGCATCAGAAATGTAACAGCTGGCGGTTGTCAAAATTACTGGCGATTCGGAGCAGAGGTGATGGTTTTTTTGTACCCAAGTGCACCCCTTACCATCGTAACAGATGCTGGAGCCATATGCTGCTGACGAATGCAGCCTGGCAACGTTTGCTCTTCTCAGAGAAACGACACACGTCAGTCGTGTTGCTGCTCGCAGAACTCGTTTAAAAACGGCGTGGAGCCACTCATGTGTCCAGTGTAGTCGTTGGGTGTACCATTGATGTCGCGCCTCTCTCTGTTGGCGCGTGTAGGGAAATTACAACTATGATCGTAGTGGTGACAGTCCTTGGTGGTCAACTGTCCGTGTGGAAAATTGTCTTGCTGCAAACAAGGGCATTACCTGATTTACGATTATCGCTCACTTTCAGGTGGATAACACTATACGCAGGCAGCTCAGGTATACACTCATGACTCAAAGCATAATGACCACCTGCTTAATAGCTTGTTTGTCCGTGTTTGGAACGAAATACATGACTGATCCTACGTATCAGGGATTTGAAAGTTTGTTGGTACGGTTATGGAGAGAGACATAACTGACATGCGATCCCAATTGTCAACCTGCTGCATAAACTTTCCTTACATACAGAACATGGGCGGCGTTACTTTCACCTATTTTGTGTAAGAGGACTGGAATGTTGAGCATTTGCCTATCCATGCTTATAGAACGCTTAACGCCAGTTCAACATTCGCTGCATTGATCCTTCATTGTGTTGCAATATTAGCAGCCAGCTTCAATAAAGTCTTCTCGGGTTACAATCCGCGCAATTTTGATTGAAATACTCGAGCTTTCGATAGCTGTCTCTACCACCGTCATCCGGACTTGAAATCGCTCAGTGTCGTGCCTGGCATCGTGTTCTGCTTATACAGATGTAATGGCAGCGTCTGGAACCTTCCAGGGAGGGCTGGAGTGGCGCATGCGCGAAAGACAGATAGGGCAGCTCCCAGCAGCTGCGTCCCGCCGTAAGACCGAGTCACGTCAGATGGCGCGAGTGGCTGGTGCCACGTTTAATACTGCAACTCCCACATCCCTACAAGCGCCAAGCCTATGTCTTTGCTTCCATTCAATGTTCAAGGTAACTGGAAGACAGAAATACTGCGGCCGTGAAGATGCAAGCTACAGGTGAAGTAAAGTTAAGTCGTATTGCTTGAATGACTTGGACACCACAAAGGGCAGGTTGAGCTGCCTGAATTGTAAAGGTGTTTTCTACCCCTCGCACCCATAGGCATCTCTGCTTCACGAAGTGTGAGCGTTTTGTGTTGTTCATCTACATCTGCATCTACATGGATACTCTGCAAATCACATTTAAGTGCCGGGCAGAGGGTTCATCGAACCACCTTCAAAATTCTCTCTTATTCCAATCTCGTGTAGCGTGCGGAAAGAACGAACACTATATCTTTCCGTACGAGCTCTGATTTCCCTTATTTTATTGTGGTGATCGTTTCTCCCTACGTAGGACGGTGCCAACAAAATATTTTCGCATTCAGAGGAGAGTGTTGGTGATTGGAATTTCGTGAGAAGATTTCGTCGCAACGAAAAACGCCTTTCTTTTTAACGATGTCCAGCCGAAATCCTGTATCATTTCTGTGACACTCTCTCCTATATTTCGCGATAATATAAAACGTACTGCCCTTCTCTGAACTTTTTCGGTGTACTCTGTCAGTCCTATCTGGTAAGTATTCTAAAAGATGACGGACAAGCGTAGCGTAGGCAGTCTCCTTAATAGATCTGTTACATTTTCTCAGTGTCCTGACAATAAAACGCAGTCTTTGGTTAGCCTCCCCCACAACATTTTCTATGTGTTCCTTCCAATTTAAGTTGTTCGTAATTGTAATACCTAGGTATTTAGTTGAATTTACGGTCTTTAGATTAGACTGATTTATCGTGTGACCGAAGTTTAATGAATTCGTTTTAGCACTCATATGGATGACCTCACGCTTTTCGTTATTTAGGGTCAACTGCCAATTTTCGCACCATTCAGATATCTTTTCTAAATCGTTTTGCAATTTGTTTTGATCTTCTGATGACTTTATTAGTCGATAAACGACAGCGTCATCTGCAAACAACCGAAGACGGCTGCTCAGATTTTCTCCCAGATCGTTTATATAGATAAGGAACAGCAAAGGGCCTATAACACTACCTTGGGGAACGCCAGAAATCACTTCTGTTTTACTCGATGACTATCCGTCAATTACTACGAACTGTGACCTCTCTGGAAGGAAATCACAAATCTAGTCACATAACTGAGACGTTATCTATAAGGATGCAATTTCACCTCAAGCCACTTGCGTGGTACAGTGTCAAAAGCTTCTGGAAATCCAGAAATACGGAATCGATCTGAAATCCCTTGTCAACAGCACTTGAAGTATAACACAATTGGTGTAGGTGCCTGTAGTGGATGTGTGTGTACTGTGTTGTAAGATGGTGAGAGAATGGAGGGGAGAAACGGAGTGGCCTACTGCTCTCGAATAGCACCAAGGGGGCCATCTACGTCTACATCTACATCTACATCTACATCTACATGATTACTCTGCAATTCACATTTAGGTGCTTGGCAGAGGGTTCATCGAACCACAATCATACTATCTCTCTACCATTCCACTCCCGAACAGCGCGCGGGAAAAACGAACACCTAAACCTTTCTGTTCGAGCTCTAATTTCTCTCATTTTTTTTTGATGATCATTCCTACCTATGTAGGCTGGGCTCAACAAAATATTTTCGCATTCGGAAGAGAAAGTTGGTGACTGAAATTTCGTAAATAGATCTCGCCGCGACGAGAAACGTCTTTGCTTTAATGACTTCCATCCCAACTCGCGTATCATATCTGCCACACGCTCTCCCCTATTACGTGATAATACAAAACGAGCTGCCCCTTTTTGCACCCTTTCGATGTCCTCCGTCAATCCCACCTGGTAAGGATCCCACACCGCGCAGCAATATTCTAACAGAGGACGAACGAGTGTAGTGTAAGCTGTCTCTTTAGTGGACTTGTTGCATCTTCTAAGTGTCCTGCCAATGAAACGCAACCTTTGGCTCGCCTTCCCCACAATATTATCTATGTGGTCTTTCCAACTGAAGTTGTTCGTAATTTTAACACCCACGTACTTAGTTGAATTGACAGCCTTGACAATTGTACTATTTATCGAGTAATCGAATTCCAACGGATTTCTTTTGGAACTCATGTGGATCACATCACACTTTTCGTTATTTAGCGTCAACTGCCACCTGCCGCACCATACAGCAATCTTTTCTAAATCGCTTTGCAACTGATACTGGTCTTCGGATGACCTTACTAGACGGTAAATTACAGCATCATCTGTGAACAACCTAAGAGAACTGCTCAGATTGTCACCCAGGTCATTTATATAGATCAGGAACAGCAGAGGTCCCAGGACGCTTCCCTGGGGAGCACCTGATATCACTTCAGTGTTACTCGATGATTTGCCGTCTATTACTACGAACTGCGACCTTCCTGACAGGAAATAACGAATCCAGTCGCACAGCTGAGACAATAGCCCATAGGCCGGCAGCTTGATTAGAAGTCGCTTGTGAGGAACGGTGTCAAAAGCTTTCCGGAAATCTAAAAATACGGAACCAACTTGAGATCCCCTGTCGATAGCGGCCATTACTTCGTGCGAATAAAGAGCAAGCTGCGTTGCACAAGAACGATGTTTTCTGAAACCATGCTGATTACGTATCAATAGATCGTTCCCTTCGGGGTGATTCATAATGTTTGAATATAGTATATGCTCCAAAACCCTACTGCAAACCGACGTCAATGATATAGGTCTTTAGTTCGAGCTTAACGTGCCCATCGACTTCGTGGGACAGTGCGCAGAGGTTCGGCATTTAACCCAGGACTTTGGTGCAAAGACTGTTGGGCAGGGACCTTACACTACCACCAATCCCGTCCCCTCCGCCATAAAGGCAAATGGAAGATTGCCAACAGTGCGTGGCATACCTGGATGGTCACCTGTCTGGCTACTGGTCACTGTCGACGGTGTGTAATTTCGGTGCTCTGAGGGAACCGGTATATCCACCTGACAAGCTGCAGGTACCGAGCACAGACAGGGGACAGACTCACCCGATGTAATGGCAGACGCCGGTGGCATCGCGGAACTGGCCCTGTGGACAGCCACCGGTGCCGGCACCTTCGCGCACCGCCTTGCCTTCCCGCCTCTGAGTGGACACGAGCTCTGCGGCCGCGGGCTCTTCCGGCGGCGGCTGCCCCTGGTGGCCGGTGGCCGCCCTGGACAGCACCAGCGCCGGCGACTCCGCCACCAGCACCGCTTCGAGCGCCTGTGTCCCCGCCGCCTGCAGGTCCTCCTCCCCCTCGCGCTGCTGCTGCTGCTCTTGCTGGGGATCCTCCTTACTCTGCTGCTGATCCTTCGGCGGGCCCTCCACTACAGTGACCTGTACCGAGCAGAGAGCACTCACTGTCAAGGTCGTCTTATCACGGTCGGAGGCAGTCAAAAACAAATGCACCATTCAGAGAACTGGATTCTGACACCCCTACTCGATAATGTTTCGGGAATTCATCTGGCTGTCATTTATTGCGAGGCACGATATTTCGTCTGGGTATCTGTCCGCCCCCGGTAGCTGAGTGGTCAGCGCGACAGACTGTCAATCCTAACGGTCTGGGTTCGATTCCCGGCTGGGTCGGAGATTTTCTCCGCTCAGGGACTGGGTGTTGTGTTGTCCTAATCATCATCATTTCACCCCCATCGACGCGCAAGTCGCCGAAGTGGCGTCAAATCGAAAGGCTTGCACCAGGCGAGCGGTCTACCCGACGGGAGGCCCTCGCCACACGCCATTATTATCTGGGTATCTGATAGACATCGCCAGCTGATTCTGTGAAGATAGTGCCTCTCATCTCGTAAATATGTACGGAACTCGTAGTACACAGCCAAGAGGTTCTAATAAATATTTCTTGACTAAAATTGGTTTCAGTTCTCAGACCGTCGTCAGGATGAGATCACATGAAACGCATTTCATATTAAGCTGTGTAATGCCATGTTACATGCATGCTCACTAAAACTCACGTAATATGTCACATACTCGCTTAAGAAATTTGATATAGCTTTCATGGCGCTATAAACCTACGGAGTCAAATGGCATAAAATCCATCAAAAGTCACCGAAAATAAAAGTACGTCACAAAAGCAATGGGCTGGCAGTGTGACTGGCATACGTAGAGTGCCTCTACACAAAATGTTGGAACAGTGCTGTATACATAGAAAAAAGATTAATACTGGTACAGTGTATTACTGACAGCGTAATACGAGTACATTATCCTAATCGACAAAATTTAACACGTATTTAGGTATGTCGTTATACACGCAGGTCTAGAAAGCGTAATGGCGAAATTAACTTTCGCATGATGTATCAGTGTCAAGTAACGTAGCTCGAGGAAACTTAGGCCATACACAGAAAGAACTGCTACAGTATAGCACAGCATAGAAGGCGATGAGAAGGACAGAAATGACACTTTAATTTAAAGACGGTAATTACACTGGAGCACCGCGATTTATGATCCACCTGAACGTTACAGAAGGAGAGACATGATTCCTAATAGGGTGTACCATCACCACCGACGACAATGCACGCTCTGGAAAATACTCCCAGCTTCCAACAAAGTTAACAAGAATTTCTTGTGGTAGAGTTTTCTAGTCATCCAGCAGCGCGGTTGGCAAGTGGTGGATGGCCGTTAGTGCATCTGGACGTTCTGCAGTACGCCTACCCAACGCTTCCCTATCGTGCTCGATGGGATTTAGGTTGGAGAAGCGGCCAAGCCTGTCCATTAGCCGAATATCCTTTTATTCCAAACGCTCCTCAATCTACACTATTCGACGCGGTAGCGCATTTTCATCCATAAAAATGAAGTCAGGACCGGATGCACCCCCTGAAAAGACGGACACGGGGAAGAGTACAGTGGCACAATGTCGTTGACCTGTGAGTGTATCTTGTTCAAAGATCTGGAGGTCGTACGCCCATCCAGCATTATACCTAACCACACAATAATAACTGGACCACCAAAACGATCATGTTGGACAATATTCCTGCGTGCGTTACGTTTTACCACCTCTCACCATACAGCGGTACGTCCAGCACTGTACGCTCACCGGCCAATGTTATTGTGACACTGTGCAGTGTACTCCTTCCTCATGTGTGTCTTTTCAGGGGTGCGTTGTGTCACGACTTCATTTTAACGAACGAATGGACTGCCCTGCGCGTTTCCCCGACTTACGTTGGGAAGGCGTATTGCGGTACGTCCTCATGCACCAACGGCCAGCCACAAGTTGTCAACCACGCTTGTCGAGGAATGGAACGCCCTACCACCAGAAATTCTTACCAACCTCGTGGCCAACGTGGTACAAGTAGCAGAAAACGCACTGCCGTCCAGAGTGATCACACACCGTATTAAGACCCGTGTCACGCCTTTTGTAATGTCCAGAGGTTCATCGTCAATTGCAGTGTCTTCAGCGTAATTATTGTATTTGAATAAAAATGTTATTTCTGTTCGTCTCATCACGTATTTCATTCAGTTATGTTCTGTGCTATACTGTAGCAGTTCTTTCCGAATATGGTCAAAGTTTCATTCGACTTACGTTATTTGGCAGTGAAACATCACGCGAAAGTTACTCTTCGCGTTAAGTTTTTCACATTAGTGCGCATGAACGTTGGCAGTCCCGTTACTTTATGTGACGTATTCTTATTTTCACCGACTTAAGATGGATTTTATGCTATTTGACACCTTATGTTTTATGTCGCCATGTAAGATATTTCACATTGGTGATGTGTCATCTTAATATGTCAGTTTTCGTGAATATGTACCCCACATAGCATTATATTGTGAGTCAAATGTAAAATGTATTTATCGTGTTCTCTCCCTTCATATACAGATACCTGAAGATCGTCCGAGGACTGAAGCTGTTGTAATAAACAAGCATTTGTTATCAGTTCTTGGCAGTGAACTATGACGTTTTTAAACCTTCGGGCGAGACGGTAGATCGACGCAGCAATTGCTTTTTGCAACCCACGAAGTCGACCATTGCTGTTGTATATTCACTCCTCATACAGTGAAATACAATAAAACAATAATTTTGGCAACTGCTAATTCACTATCGGACACCATTTGAGCCGGTACGGTTCACTGTTTAAATTTATTTTGGTTCTGAAATCACCTGCCTTCTCAGTATTCACCGCGATGTCAATATCAAGGTCGGATTAGAGTCTCTGGTCGCCGTATATCTTTGGCGAGTTGGCTTCACGCGCGCCGCGAGGCGAGAGAACGAGGGAGAAGAGCTTGCTGGGAGTTAGCTCTGGATTGTGCGTGAGGAGCGACGTCGGTGTCGGAGGACAAGGCCTCTGGTCGGTGGGTCCCGCGGAAGCAGTGGGTTGGGGAAAGGTCCTGGTGTGGAGAGCCGGTGTTGTCCCGATCGCGATCATAGTAAGGTCATTCAGAGCCTCAGAAGTGATTTCTTGGTTCTGCCCTTGGATTCTGGCGAAGAATTACGGCAAGTTTGGTGTATGAGGTGAACATAAGAATTCTGAAAAGGTGCACGTTGGTAGCGCGTATATCAGATTTGAGTGGCGTAAGCTTTGCTTCGGTACTGCAGTCTCCAGTTAGAGCGCTGCTTGGGAGGAGAGCGTTGACATCTATTCAGCGCTTTGAAGTAAATGACTGGTTTGGATCGAAGGTGGATCCAAGTGAGGCACCGAATCATTGCCTTTCTTATTAAGACACCTAAGTCGGCCCCCAGCGTGTTAAACTGTTACCTACAGGTGTACCGAGCAATTGACACTCTGGTAGTATCCACCAGTAAACTTTGGAGGTACTGTCAAGTCTTTGCTGTAAGAGAAAGTTTGACTGTGGAGCTTTTCAGTTGGTCGCTTATGAATCATATTAATTGCAGTTCACTTCTTATAGTATTTTACGGTTGTACTTGTCGTATCGAAATCGCCGATAGTATTTTCATAATTTAGCTTGGGACGTCATTCTGTGGTTTGGTGTGGTCCCCCCAAGAGTTTAAAGCCCCAAATACTTTCTACTGCCTTGCTGAGGTTGCCTTGCAAAGGTTGTTGATTTGTCTCTTGTCTACCCCACCGTACCGGTGTTTGGTGCCGTGCAGTATAGTCGAAGTGTTCAGTAGTTCCGCATCTACTCCCTCGCCCGTTTTAAGATTTATGAGCCGCATCCACATCGACATATAATCCCAGTACGCAATTTGTGTAAGTTGGTTGCGCAATGTTAACGTTTTGTACATCGTGGAAAATCTTTCCCGTGCCGCGTGTGATCCTGAAGGAGAGCACGGTGCACAACAGCGCATGATCACGACAAAATCAAAAGATATGTATTGTATACATTTTTAACGGATGTAACCACTGAGATTAAGAGTCGATTTGTGTGTTTGTTATTTATTTTGAAAGGAAAAGATTACATACCTGGTTAATTATAACATATATGCTTAATTGTCATAATTCGTTGGGTGTAGTATGCATCACATTTAAGGAGGTTTTATAGTGTAAAGTGTCTAAAAGGAAGGAAAATATTTGAAAGGAAAAGATTATATACCTGATTAATTATAACGTAATGCTTAATTGTCACAATTCGTTGGGTGTAGTATGCATCACATGTAGGGAGGTTTATGGTGTAAAGAGTCTAAAAGGAAGGTAAATATTTTGTGATACGGTGCGCATCGTAGAGACTACGGGGTTCGATTGTCCATTGACAGTAAACAGATTTAATTGCATTTAAGTTCTCTTAATTAAAAATTTGTGATCAATATTTTATTCCCTTTAGAGATCACAGATGATATCTACGAAAACTTTGGTATTGCCATGTGGCGTTACAATATTTTATTTAACTTTGCATTATGCAATTTGTATTTTTGTTTCCTTTGCTAAAGAAGCGATTTTGAGTTTTAACGTCGTAAATTGATTCTCAGAGCTGTTCTTTGAACTGTTAAAATAATGCTTCAGGAACCTTTCATTAAGAAACTATATTGATGATCTTGCTGTTCATAATAACGGATGTTCACCTACTATTTTAAAATCAAGTTTATAAAGTTGAAAAATTTAAAAGGTAAAAAAAAACTTTTATTAGAGAAACGGTGCCTTGCCGGTACGCCCCACAACATCCACGTATTCAAGGTATTGGCCTTCGAGCGTTGTCTGTTTTCCCCGGTATCTGTCCCAACTAACGCATGCCGGGCCATGTCACCACTATTAAAGAGTCAGTGGAGATATGCATGGGGAAATACCTTATTAATAGGGACAGCACCTATCAAAAGGGCAACGCACTGAATCCCATTGTGTCCATGATTAGCTCTTAGTGAGCACCTCACAGTACGGCGTGGGCCACGGCGAGTGGCTGTTCCGCCGTCGAGTACGCTGCCTGCTGTCAGAGTGATTGGACTTGCAGCTATGATCATAGCGTAACGAGCGAAACGCACGCAGCGTGCTGGGAAATCGTGGGACGCAGTTTTCGACTGCTCGCCTGCAGACGTTTGGCAGGTGCTCAAATGAAATAACGTACGTTCTGCGCTCCTCAAACATCATCGAGTAATCATTACGCTGCGAAACTATAAGATTTACATTCTGAGACTAATAGCGTTGGCCGGCCGAAGTGGCCGTGCGGTTAAAGGCGCTGCAGTCTGGAACCGCAAGGCCCCTACGGTCGCAGGTTCGAATCCTGCCTCGGGCATGGATGTTTGTGATGTCCTTAGGTTAGTTAGGTTTAACTAGTTCTAAGTTCTAGGGGACTAATGACCTCAGCAGTTGAGTCCCATAGTCCTCAGAGCCATTTTTGAACTAATAGCGTTGAACGAGCACTGATATCCCCTAATACTACCGATAAGGTTGAGTGCTTATTACCCGGCTCGTGAATACCCTCAGACTTCAAGAAGAATATAATAATTCCAATCCCAAAGAAAGCAGGTGTTGACAGATGTGAAAATTACCGAACTATCAGTTTAATAAGCCACAGCTGCAAAATACTAACACGAATTCTTTACAGGCGAATGGAAAAACTAGTAGAAGCCGACCTCGGGGAAGATCAGTTTGGATTCCGTAGAAATGTTGGAACACGTGAGGCAATATTGACGTTACGACTTATCTTACAAAATACATTAAGGAAAGGCAAACCTACATTTATAGCATTTGTAGACTTAGAGAAAGCTTTTGACAATGTTGACTGGAATACTCTCTTTCAAATTCTAAAGGTGGCAGGGGTAAAATACAGGGAGCGAAAGGCTATTTACAATTTGTACAGAAACCAGATGGCAGTTATGAGAGTCGAGGGACATGAAAGGGAAGCAGCGGTTGGGAAGGGAGTGAGACAGTGTTGTAGCCTCTCCCCGATGTTATTCAATCTGTATATTGAGCAAGCAGTAAAGGAAACAAAAGAAAAATTCGGAGTAGGTATTAAAATCCATGGAGAAGAAATAAAAACTTTGAGGTTCGCCGATGATATTGTAGTTCTGTCAGAGACAGCAAAGGACTTGGAAGAGCAGTTGAATGGAATGGAGAGCGTCTCGAAAGGAGGATATAAGATGAACATCAACAAAAGCAAAACGAGGATAATGGATTGTAGTCGAATTAAGTCGGGTGATCCTGAGGGAATTAGATTAGGAAATGAGACACTTAAAGTAGTAAAGAAGTTTTGCTATTTGGGGAGCAAAATAACTGATGATGGTCGAAGTAGAGAGGATATAAAATGTAGACTGGCAATGGCAAAGAAAGCGTTTCGGAACAAGAGAAATTTGTTAACATCGAGTATAGATTTAAGTTTCAGGAAGTCATTTCTGAAAGTATTTGTATGGAGTGTAGCCATGTATGGAAGTGAAACATGGACGATAAATAGTTTGGACAAGAAGAGAATAGAAGCTTTCGAAATGTGGTGCTACATAAGAACGCTGAAGATTAGATGCGTAGATCACATAACTAATGAGGAAGTATTGAATAGGATTGGGGAGAAGAGAAATTTGTGGCACAACTTGACCAGAAGAAGGGATCGGTTGGTAGGACATGTTCTGAGGCATCAAGGGATCACCAATTTAGTATTGGAGGGCAGCGTGGAGGGTAAAAATCGTAGAGGGAGACCAAGAGATGAATACACTAAGCAGATTCAGAAGGACGTAGGTTGCACTAGGTACTGGGAGATGAAGAAGCTTGCACAGGATAGAGTAGCATGGAGAGCTGCATCAAACCAGTCTCAGGACTGAAGACCACAACAACCACAACAAGGTAATCGCTGAAAATTAATGCCACACAATACCAGAACATATTCAGCGAATACTGTACTGACAACAATGACTAGACGATTTACATCCAAGGTACAGAGACAAGTAGATATAGAACAGTTTGGCTTCATAAAGAGAACAACTACGATAAATGCAACTGGACTATTACGAACAATTGGAGATAGATACGTATAGAAAAGTAGGAATGTTGATGCAGGTTTTGTTGATTTGGAAAATAATATTTGACGAAATGATGTTGATGAAACTTTTAAATATCATGAACCAGACAGAATTTAACTGAAACGAAAGGCGACTAACACACAGCCAGCAGGAGTGGCCGAGCAGTTCTAGGCGTTTCAGTCTGGAACCGCGCGACCGCTACGGTCGCAGGCTCGAATCCTGCCTCGGGCATAGGTGTGTGTGATGTCCTTATGTTAGTTAGGTTTAAGTAGTTCTAAGTTCTAAGGGACTGATGACCACAGATGTTAAGTCCCATAGTGCTCAGAGCCATTTGAACCATTTTGAGCCACTGTGTCTGGATGACGCAGTGGCCAGCGCATCTGTGTAGCAGGCAGGACATCCAGGTTCGAATACCGGTCCGGCAAAAGTTTTCAACTTTCACCATTGATTTAAATTAATGCCCACTCGCAGCCGAAGTCTATAACTCCTTTGTGTCTTAATCCGTAGTGGCTCCTGGATCAGAATGGTGTCTTCTTCCGGGCGTGTCCGACAGAACAGAAGTATCCTCTACACAATAAAAAAAAGTTCAAATGTGTGTGAAAACTTATGGGACTTAACTGCTAAAGTCATCAGTCCCTAAGCTTACACACTACTTAACCTAAATTATCCTAAGGACAGACACACACACACCCATGCCCGAGGGAGGACTCGAACCTCCGCCACGACCAGCCGCACAGTCCATGACTGCAGCGGCCCTAGACCGCGCGGCTAATCCCGCGCGGCTTTACACGATCAATAAAGGTTGTGATTCTTCAGTTTCTCCCGGCGTATTTTCTGCTCGAACAGTCCACGGGTATACTGTCGGTTCATAGTGCCCGTTGGACACTATGAAAAATGGTTCAAATGGCTCTGAGCACTGTGGGACTTAACTGCTGAGGTCATCAGTCCCCTAGAACTTAGAACTAGTTAAACCTAAACATCACACATAGCCATGCCCGAGGCAGGATTCGAACCTGCGACCGTAGCGGTCGCGCGGTTCGAGACTGTAGCGCCTAGAACCGCTCGGCCACTCCGGCCGACCGGACACTATGAACCGGCAGTATGCCCGTGGACTGTTTGAGCAATAAAGGTTGTATTCTTTAGAAGCTTATGGTGGTCCATCGCTGAACTATGTAAAGTATTGAAGCTGTGGAGCAGTGCAGGTGAGGAAATTACCTGTATGGGCTGTTCGGCGGTGCGCACGTTGGCGCCGGACTTCTTGAGGAGGTCGAGGATGCCGAGTCCGCCGTTGCCGCTGCCGGCCGTGGGGATGAGCACGACCACGAAGTTCTCGAGGTGCGCGTGCACGTTGAAGTCTCCCTCCTGGCGCTGGTCGTAGCGCACAGGCGCGCCGGCCACCAGCACGAGCGGCAGCAGGAGCGACAGCAGCGGGGACGTGGCCGGCATCGTGGTCGCGGGGCTTCTGGCAGCGGCCCACGGTACCGCAAGCCCCCGTCCTCCGCCGTGCCGCTGCCCGCCGCTCGCATCGTCTTATTTGCGGAGGAGGCCGCCTCGGCGGCCGTGGGAAGGGCAGGCTCCGCTGCCGCCGCGCTCGCTCCGCCTATGAGAAGCCCGGTGCCAACGGACCGCTACGCCACAATTACCGTACCTACACGTTTAACGAGAAGGCATCTGACTCTGCATACGGGTGGTTGACACTCGCGTCAACCGCCCGCAATTACGTTTGTCTGCACTATTCTATCGCTTGAGCCTTATCCCGCAGTTACGCAGGGTCAGCCATCGTTAATCGGAGTTGGCATGTTAATGTTTAAGGGGTGGCCGGATGCCCTTCCTGCCGCCACCCCGTACCCTCCGGGACGGAATTAGAGTACCCCAGGTGTCTGCGTCGAGTGAAAGCCATGGAATAGAGCGAAAGTGTTCAGATGTCTGTGAGCCGTGTAACTGAGGTGGAATATGGGGACCAGCCCGGTATTCACCTATCGGGATGTGGAAAACCGCCTAAAAACCACATCCAGGCTGGCCGGCACATCGGCCCTCGCCGTTAATCTGCCGGGCGGATTCGATCCGGGGCCGGCACGCCTACCCGAGTCCAGGAAGCAGCGCGTTAGCGCTCTCGGCTACCCTGGCGGGTCTACGTGAAGGATTTGGCGTCGAACGAGTTTGTGGCGGAATCCACGCTTATTATAAAAATGGATATGTGTTTATATCTAAATTTGTAGGTGATTCGGAAATGCACAGGACGTTAAATTTCGTACACAGAGCAATAACGGCTCTAACCGACACCTTATACTACAGGCCTCACGATAGTCTTGAGACAGCACACTTACGTTGTTGTGATTGTTGTCTTCAGTCCTGAGACTGGTTTGGTGCAGCTCTCCATGCTACTCTATCCTGTGCAAGCTTCTTCAACTCCCACTACCTACTGCAACCTACATCCTTCTGAATCTGCTTAGTGTATTCATCTCTTGGTCTCCCTCTATGATTTTTACCCTCCACGCTGCCCTCCAATATTAAATTGGTAATCCCTTGATGCCTCAGAATATGCCCTACCAACCGAGCCCTTCTTCTAGTCAGGTTGTGCCACAAATTTCTCTTCTCTCCAATTCTAGTCAATACCTCCTCATTAGTTATGTGATCTACCCATCTAATCTTCAGCATTCTTCTGTAGTACCACATTTCGAAAGCTTCTATTCTCTTCTTGTCTAAACTATTTAGCGTCCACGTTTTACTTCCCCACATGGCTACACTCCATACAAACACTTTTAGAAAAGACTTCCTGACACTCAAATCTATACTCAATGTTAACAAATTTCTCTTCTTCAGAAACGCTTTCCTTGCCATTGCCAGTCTACATTTTATATCCTCTCTACTTCGACCATCATCAGTTACTTTGCTCCCCAAATAGCAAAACTCATTTACTACTTTAAGCGTCTGATTTCCTAATCTAATTCCCTCAGCACCACCCGATTTAATTCGACTACATTCCATTATCCTCGTTTTGCTTTTGTTGATGTTCATCTTATATCCTCCTTTCAAGACACTGTCCATTCCGTTCAGCTGCTCTTCCACGTCCTTTTCTGTCTCTGACAGAATTGCAATGTCATCGGGGAACCTCAAAGTTTTTTTTTTTTTCTCCGTGGGTTTTAATTACGTTAGGCTGACTGAATTTTTAGACATCCACCGCTCCTGGTGTTAAAAACTAGAACCACTAGCGGTACCAACATTAGCAACCGCTATTTTTTGAGACATGCAGGACAATTCAAAAAGAAGGAACACATTTCAAACATTTATTGCTTCCAAACGACAAAGGATAGAGACAATGTTCCTGGAAAGAGAAAAGTTCAAATTTTTGTGTATTCAAACTGCGCACAATGTGTTACACGACAAATATCAAAACGGCGGCTCATTTCTTGCCGCACACGTAGCAGGGAACTTTTGTAAGTGCAAGTCCGACGTTACCTGACTGACACCATTCCAGAACTATGAATTGGAAGACGAGGAACAGAAGATGAACTTCATCGTCGCTGGCCTCCCAGGTCTTCAGACCACACACCTTGTGACTTCTATCTGTGGGGTTACGACAAAGAGCGCGTTTTCATCCCCCCCCCCCCCCCCCCTTATGCCAGTCCCTATTGAAAGTCTGCGGCATCGCGCTGGTGAAGCTGTGAATTCGATAACGAGAGACTAGTTGCTTCGAGTGCCGCAGGAAATGAGCCACCATTTCGATATTTGTGGTGTAACACATGGTCCTCATATTGAATACATAAAAATTTGAAGTTTTCTCTTTCCAGGAACATTGGAATTTTGTTTCTATCTTTTGTAATTTGGAAGCAATTAACATTTGAAATCTATTCCTCCTTTTTGAATAGCACTGTATATACATTATTTAAAATAAAACGATTAAAATACAAAACATTGCAAGAAAATACAATTTCCGATATACGAAGCTCCATCGAATGTTGAAGTATGCGATGGATATCCATGTTATTGCTCTTCACACGTCGTGTATTAAACAGCGTTTATGTTGTCGCCACATACATATACGTTTAAACAGTCTGGGACCGGTTTTGTTCTGTGTGTATGTGAAAATCGATCTTACGCTACGACAGAATAAACTCGAGCCGGCTGGAGTGGCCTAGCGGTTCTAGGCGCTACAGTGTGGAATCGCGCGACCGCTACGGTCGCAGGTTAGAATCCTGCCTCGGGCATGGATGTGTGTGATGTCCTTAGGTTGGTTCGGTTTAGGTAGTTCTAAGTTCTAGGGGACTGACGACCTCAGAATATAAGTCCCATAGTGCTCAGAGCCATTTGAACAAATAAACTCGAGTTATCTCTTTACTGAAAATGGTGTACAACTGTTCCACTGCCCATTGCTAGAGAAACTATGATAATAGGGGCAGTCTTCTCATTCCTCAAAGGCAATGGACTTCATCAGAAATGAATAGCAGCGATACATAGGAGCAATTTTCAAGCTACAGGAAATTCAAAGGTAAGCTCCGAATTTTGATCAATCTGTTATATTGCGCCAAGGTGTACGGTATGTGTTTCACTTTATGGCCACGTACCTTTCCCTTAATGCCACCACAACATTCAGTCGTTAATTGGAAACGTTGCATCTCGAAGGAACATGTAGCTTCCGTCTGCACAGAGAATGCTGTGTGCATAGGTAGTACAGACCTATTTGGATTTATTCTGGTATTATTTTTGCATTATTTTGAAATTTTTCCCTTGGAAATTATTATTAATGACTAGTAATTGATTTCGATATGGTTTCAAGGTTTCCGAACTGCGCTTCACGGCAGACGTCATTCTGAAACAAAATGAATTTTGCGATGGTTGAGCTGGCGAGAAATATTCAGTGCGCTCTAGAAAATTCTCCTCGGCGTAGAAGCTGTTCCGTTGAATCCGCACCTGTCTTCCGTGTATTCTTCAAAAGTGGTGATGAGAAGCGGAACGTCAAGGGAACAAAGACTTAGAAAGAGCTATCGGTACAAGTTTGCAAACTCAGCTTCAGTGTGAACAGGGGATATATTTTGTGGACTTCAAAGGTTTAGAAGGAACGAAGCTACCGAGCCAATGGGTTAAAATCAGAATCTGGCATTAATTTTGCGCTTACAGAAACAGAACCTGTTCCTACATTTCTGTGTTAAACTGATATGAATAGTGAATTCAAAATGTCACTTTATTCAGGCAAAACACAAATAATAAAATTGCATTCATGATGGTTCTCTTGAGTAGTATATAATGTGGGTGATGTATGAGTGCTACTGACACTTTGGAATTCAAAAGAGTGAAATTACTTTTATACGTGAACATTTAAGTTTAGTAGATATACGGAAGAATCACTACAGATACTCTTCAGATTTCCTTTCATACCCGTGACTCGTTCTACCTCCGTGTCTGTGCAAGATGTAGATAACCTTTCGCTCCCTGATATCCGTGATAACTTCAAATTTCAGGGAGAGTCTATTCCAGTTAACACTATCAACACCTTTTTCTAAAGCTACAAATTCTTTAAATGTAGATTTATGTATCTTCAATCTATCATTTATGGTTAATTATAGTCATTCTCCAATTTACAAATTTATCTTTCTCAAATCGGCTTTTGCCATTCTTCTGTAGATATTAGTGTTAGTGTTTTGCAACCATGATTCATTGAACTAATGGTTCGGTAATACACCTGCCTTCTTCGCTATTGGGATTATTATATTCTTCTTTATATCCAGGTATAATGTGCGTGCCTCATAAAAGGTGTGCAAAATAAACCTGACCGAGGAAATAGTTTGTGTATTTTAAGAAAAGCAGCCCAACTTACATCACCTGTCCCAGGTGAGGCTGATGTAAGCTGAGTTGCCTACCTTACGGTGCAGGAAATATCTTCCGGTCCAAGTTTAGTCCGCCAGCCTGCTGGTTCTGTCAAGTATCCTAAAATTCTGCGTAAATGTCTTCCATTCCAAGCGCCTTGTTTCGATTTAGATCTTCCAGTTCTTTTTCAATTTCTTCTAGCCGCGCCACATCACGCACCTCATCGTCGTCACTTTCTGTTCTCTTTCCAGTATACCGTCTTCAGTTCTGTTTCGTTCATAGAGCCTTCCCCGATTGGTACTAGCTTACCGTCTAGCCCCTTGATGTTCACACTGCTGAATGTGTACTCCAACGTATCCCTAGAATGCCTGAACCAATTTCAAAGCAAGTTTGGTTCACATATGACTTAGAACCAAGAGACAACTACCACTAAAGTATGGCACCCCTATTTGTAAGATGTGGGGGAAGGAATGTGAATACATGTAAGCGTAACTACCAAAAGTTGCTGCAACTGACGGAATCGGCTGTGAAAATACAATTTGTATTCTCATACACTCTAACCAACCCGTCCTAAGTGGTACGAAGATGGCAGATTACTCCCAAGTGTACATTTCTAGGATTTAGTCATGACTGGCAGAGGAATTACAGGATGTTAATAGTGTGGTTCACTGATAAAAATATAGTTCTGCTTATACAGAAATGTATGGATACGTAATACCTGTCAAATAATTAAAAATGAAGAAAAGAAAGAACGATGAAAGACTAAGTTGCCAGATCATCTCCCATCCAAATTGTGATGACACATTCCTGCTTGTAATACGTTACGTCTCCACCAGTTCCTTCCGACAGATATTTCACAATAATTATGAAACACATGCCAACGTAACGCTGAACGACACTTGAAAAGTGCATCAGATCCTACAAGGCCTCTGATGTCTGGCGTGCCAAATGATCAGAACAAATCCCTACACCAGCTCGTACATTTGACAGCAAAAAAAAAGGGGCCACTGCTGAATGCACCCAACATATCACAGCTGTGTCACATGTCCTCTAATCCCTCTGCAGTACAACCGATTGACTATACACCATGGATACTGCAAAAGACTACTAGAGAAAAAATACTCTTTATGACAGTAAGTCGAGATGTAAACTAATACCGTCATACAACAAATATTGGAAAACACGTTATTAGAGATGAGACAGTCCTTAACGCTTGTAGATTAAACTTCATTACAATAAGTGACACTGCAGAAGTCTTATCACACCCATTAAACGACATGACGAGTTCTTCTTCATGTTCCGAATATGAACCCACTGTAAACCAAACAAAGCTCTCACATCTAACCGAGACTCAGCTGGGCGTAAAGACACGTAAAACATCGAAGTGTTCACAAGTTTACAAGGCCGAACGTTTGAACCAGGAAATAAATGACGATACGTTTAGTTTTGCGTCGGGAACCCCATGAAGCTTACATTGACCCTCAGAAGTAACCAAGAATGGTATGTAATACAGCGCAATGGACAAGTATGAAACGCCATGAAGTAAATTTGTGGTGATGGAAGAGGAGGAGAACCCAGCACCAATACGACTTGTTAACTAGGTGCAATCAGATGCCAGGTTTCAAATACGTTCACTAATAACGTGATACTGTACGCTAAAATGACGATGCAAACGATTTTTGCCCGGCAGGGATTCGAACCCGGCAGCTTTCGCTATTGTCTTATAGCTACGAATAGACATGAAACATTTATTGCTTCTTCACCAGTAGCGAGGTGTCCACATGTTCGGCTAGAGTTAACACAGCGAATACTTCTGTGCTGCCTGGGACTCCAACACCGCGCGTATCGTCGTTGTTGGCCCCAGCCGAAGAGGTGTCAACTATCAAAGTCTCTTTCACTAGTAGTTAGGATCGCGCTGTTCGTAGAGATCTGGAGGAGTTTAGCAGCGTGAGGAAACAATGAAATTATTTGACACATCGCGAAGGGTTCAGATCCAGAGAAAAATTGGAATCGGAGCTCGAATCCCAGTCCAGTGCCAATATTTTGAAAAATCTCAAGGTCACTTAAAATAAGAAATGAAAGTCCTGTAACCTTACATGACGACTGGTTCGAGAACTAAAATAACATTACTAGTGTAAGATGGCATGCTATAGACAATTTCTGCAAACAGCAACTTCAGCCTCTTCAGCCAAAACTAATTCAACTC
Organism: Schistocerca piceifrons; assembly: GCF_021461385.2. Lineage (NCBI taxonomy): Eukaryota > Metazoa > Arthropoda > Insecta > Orthoptera > Acrididae > Schistocerca > Schistocerca piceifrons. Next base: position 328,474,984 of record NC_060138.1, on the reverse strand, counting down.
TCTTCCAGCCAGTATCGAATGGACATGTTTAATGTTGATTTGCAGCCAAGGCACAGTCCTGCATTCCTTACTTGGCATTACCGGAGGTGAAGAGGATATGTTTATGGCTGTTAAAAACTGGTACTCGCAGCAGGAATCGAACCCACACCTTAGGCGTTACACGCTTGCTTCAGTTCAACCTACCACCGAATTTCACGTGTGTTAGCGTTATGTATTTGTCATAACGGGGTAAGCAGCACAGTACGAGAACTGTTGACTTCCACTTGAGCTGTTGTTGTGAATAACCTATTCGTGGCCTAGTAGTCAACGTCACGCAGTGCGAATGCAAAGACTTGATGTCAAACCCATTGTTTTCCTTTCCTTTTTTGAACCGTCTTCCGCGTGTCTTCTAAGAAAATGAGTCTGACGGAAGGTCAGAGACAGTTTCATTTATTTTCTAACCAGCCTGTAATAAATAAATCTTGCACTAACATGTTTGTGAAAGGGCTCATGGGTGCCCCTCGTGGTCAGACCAATTCAGAACCCTCGGCCACCGGCCGCTTGCTCCAGATCGGCGTCTGCCCAAATGATCGCGACGCGTGGTGCTTCCTAGCAAGTATAACATTACATAACATTGCGTATGATATAATATTATGGTTCAGCATGCTCTGTGGCGATTTTGAACGGCATATTGCTATAAGAGTATTTAACTTATTTTGTTCAAATGGTTCAAATGGATCTGAGCACTATGGGACTTAACTTCTGATGTCATCAGTCCCCTAGAACTTAGAACTACTTAAACCTAACGAACCTAAGGACATCACACACATCCATGCCCGAGGCAGGATTCGAACCTGAGACCGTAGCGGTTCCGCGGTTCCAGACTGTAGCGCCTAGAACCGCTCTATTTTGTTCAAGTTTGTAGTACTGCTCGTGCCATGGCAACTTGAATTTTCTCTTTCTTTGACGATATGAGGAGTGTCGTTTATGCATTAGAAAACGGAGTCTAAAATGGAGTAAAGTCTAACATTTGTGACATTGTGTCCTGCATGCGTTTAATAAAAGGGTGAAAGCAGTGGAGGCAATTCGAAACACCTGTGCACTGTTGGAGTGAGTGCTATCGGGAAAGTCAAATTGCATCGTTTCAAGTACAACTGTTTTGAGGGAAATTAATCACCACATTCAGGAAGACGAACGAGGAGTGATTAAGGACGTTTCTGCGTTTTGCTACTATGGTCAATGACAGTGTATCCGATAACTGCAGTGTGGCGGCCAATTAACATTCGTGTGACACTTGCCTTTGGTAGTTATATTGAGGTAAAAAGATTGGAAGGACGACTACGGTACTACGTCTTGTCGAAAACGAAGTAAGACGAGAAACAGAATCTCGAACTGGGAAGGATGAGGAAATAAGTCGTCAGGGCTCTTCTAAATAATTTGCCGTAGTAGATTTGAGGAGTTCACCGTAAATCTAAATCAGTGTCGCCTGATAGCGATTTGAAGTACCGCATGGTAACTTTATAAGGAGAAAATAATGGGTACACAATAGCAAACATTATCTCAAACGGTGGCCCGTATACGTTTGTTTTGTTTTGTCGTTTGGGCTTAAACGTGGCGTAACTCAGTATCAGCAAGTTGCTACATGCGTGGGATTGAAAAACTACCTGCACATCATCAGACGGAATATATTGTCGACAATTTCTCTGGTATTTGTGTATATTTTGTTCAATAACCTAACGGAAAAGTTATTAATATGGACTACTCGTTATCAAGAGAAAGAAAAATGGCGTTCTAAGGATCGGAGCGTGGAATGTCAGATCCCTTAATCGGGCAGGTAAGTTAGAAAATTTAAAAAGGGAAATGGATAGGTTAAAGTTAGATATAGTGGGAATTAGTGAAGTTCGGTGGCAGGAGGAACAAGACTTCTGGTCAGGTGAATACAGGGTTATAAATACAAAATCAAATATGGGTAATGCAGGAGTGGGTTTAATAATGAATAAAAAAATAGGTGTACGGGTAAGCAACTACAAACAGCGTAGTGAACGCATTATTGTGGCCAAGATAGACACGAAGCCCACGCCTACTACAGTAGTACAAGTTTATATGCCAACTAGCTCTGCAGATGACGAAGAAATTGATGAAATGTATGATGAGACAAAAGAAATTATTCAGGTAGTGAAGGAAGACGAAAATTTAATAGTCATGGGTGACTGGAATTCGTCAGTAGGAAAAGGGAGAGAAGGAAACATAGTAGGTGAATATGGATTGGGACTAAGAAATGAAAGAGGAAGCCGCCTGGTAGAATTTTGCACAGAGCATAACTTAATCATAGCTAATACTTGGTTTAAGAATCATGAAAGAAGGTTGTATACATGGAAGAACCCTGGAGATACTAAAAGGTATCAAATAGATTACAAAATGGTAAGACAGAGATTTAGGAACCAGGTTTTAAATTGTAAGACATTTCCAGGGGCAGATGTGGACTCTGACCACAATCTATTGGTTATGAACTGTAGATTAAAACTGAAGAAACTGAAAAAAGGTGGGAATTTAAGGAGATGGGACGTGGATAAACTGAAAGAACCAGAGATTGTACAGAGTTTCAGGGAGAGGATAAGGGAACAATTGACAGGAATGGAGGAAAGAAATACAGTAGAAGAAGAATGGGTAGCTTTGAGGGATGCAATAGTAAAGGCAGCAGAGGATCAAATAGGTAAAAAGACGAGGGCTAGTAGAAACCCTTGGGTAACAGAAGAAATATTGAATTTAATTGATGAAAGGAGAAAGTATAAAAATGCAGTAAATTAAGCAGGCAAAAAGGAATACAAACGTCTGAAAAATGATATCCACAGGAAGTGCAAAATGGCTAAGCAGGGATGGCTAGAGGACAAATGTAAGGATGTAGAGGCTTGTCTCACTAGGGGTAAGATAGATACTGCATACAGGAAAATTAAAGAGACCTTTGGAGAAAAGAGAACCACCTGCATGAATATCAAGAGCTTTGATGGAAACCCAGTTCTAAGCAAAGAAGGGAAAGAAGAAAGGTGGAAGGAGTATATAGAGGGCCTATACAAGGGCGATGTACTTGAGGACAATATTATGGAAATGGAAGAGGATGTAGATAAAGATGAAATGGGAGATACAATACTGCGTAAAGAGTTTCACAGAGCACTGAAAGACCAGAGTCGAAACAAGGCCCCGGGAATAGACAACATTCCATTAGAGCTACTGGCTGCCTTCGGACAGCCAGTCATGACAAAACTCTACCATCTGGTGAGCAACATGTATGAGACAGGCGAAATACCCTCAGACTTCAAGAAGAATATAATAATTCCAATCCCAAAGAAAGCAGGTGTTGACAGATGTGAAAATTACCGAACTATCAGTTTAATAAGCCACAGCTGCAAAATACTAACACGAATTCTTTACAGACGAATGGAAAAACTAGTAGAAGCCGACCTCGGGGAAGATCAGTTTGGATTCCGTAGAAATGTTGGAACACGTGAGGCAATACTGACCCTACGACTTATCTTAGAAGAAAGATTAAGAAAAGGCAAACCTTCGATTCTAGCATTTATAGACTTAGAGAAAGTTTTTGACAATGTTGATTGGAATACTCTCTTTCAAATTCTAAAGGTGGCAGGGGTAAAATACAGAGAGCGAAAGGCTAATTACTATTTGTACAGAAACCAGATGGCAGTTATAAGAGTCGAGGGGTATGACAGGGAAGCAGTGGTTGGGAAGGGAGTGAGACAGGGTTGTAGCCTATACCCGATGTTATTCAATCTGTATATTGAGCAAGCAATAAAGGAAACAAAAGAAAAGTTCGGAGTAGGTATTAAAGTCCATAGAGAAGAAATAAAAACTTTGACGTTCGCCGATGACATTGTTATTCTGTCAGAGACAGCAAAGGACTTGGAAGAGCAGTTGAACAGAATGGACAGTGTCTTGAAAGGAGGGTATAAGATGAACGTCAACAAAAGCAAAACGAGGATAATGGAATGTAGTCGAATTAAATCGGGCGATGCTGAGGGAATTAGATTAGGAAATGAGACACTTAAAGTAGTAAAGTAGTTTTGCTATTTGGGGAGCAAAATAACTGATGATGGTCGAAGTAGAGAGGATATAAAATGTAGACTGGCAATGGCAAGGAAAGCGTTTCTTAAGAAGAAAAATTTGTTAACATCGAGTATAGATTTAAATGTCAGGAAGTCATTTCTGAAAGTATTTGTATGGAGTGTAGCAATGTATGGAAGTGAAATGTGGACGATAAATAGCTTAGACAAGAAGAGAATAGAAGCTTTCGAAATGTGGTGCTACAGAAGAATGCTGAAGATTAGATGGGTTGATCACATAACTAATGAGGAGGTATTGAATAGAATTGGGGAGAAGAGGAGCTTGTGGCACAACTTGACTAGAAGAAGGGATCGGTTGGTAGAACATGTTCTGAGACATCGAGGGATCACCAATATAGTATTGGAGGGCAGCGTGGAGGGTAAAAATCATAGAGGGAGACCAAGAGATGAATACACTATGCGGATTCAGAAGGATGTAGGATACAGTAGGTACTGGGAGACGAAGAAGCTTGCACAGGATAGAGTAGCATGGAAAGCTGCATCAAACCAGTCTCAGGACTGAAGACCACAACAACAACAACCCTAATACACCTGGTGTCTCATCATAATACCATACAGGGAATAGCTATCTTAGTTAAACGTGAAGTCTTTGGTCATACTCGAGTAGCTTTACCGGACTACAGCGTAAATACAAAGTGGATGTGAATGTAGTTACTGAATGGAACACAGTTAATAGAGCACACAGTGATACGATTCATTCACCGATTTGTGTATTTTCAGTAGCAGTTCCACAGTATTTTATGTTTCTTACCTCTAGATCTACTGGTTACTGAAGGTAATGAGACATCTTATTATGACAAAATTACTAAGGATGTAGTTCTGAGTTCGATATTGCGGTCAGTAGCTCTGTCACAGAGTGGACAAAACGTCACTCTTGCGCCAGTTTGGAACAAAGAGCTTTGCCTCTTACTCTTCAGAGTGCGTCGACATTTTCTTGGAGCAAGCGACCAACTGCGGTGTACATCGGCTGCTGAATGCCATTGTGATGGCTGATACAGATGATTCACAATGTAGAAAACGAGATTAGTTGTAGTTGCTGTGTGGAAGTAATATCCCCCTGTCTTTAAACATATATTTGAAAAGTCGATGACACATGAAAGTGGAATTCATTCATGACTGGTATACGACAAATATATCAATTGAATCCTACAAGATAATTCTCTGTCATTCCAGGAAATAACAAAACTATCACAGCTTCACCAGACGTTCCTCTCTGTTGTCATGACCTTATCATACTCGTAGCAGGACGATTATGTTTCTACACACAATGTCTTTCTTGAGTGGGCTGACAATCCCACACGTGTAGCGGCTTGCTGATTCTGAGCTACGCCACGTTTAAGTCCAAACGCCAAAACAAAACATCGTTTGAGATAGTGTTTGTTACGGCGTACCCATTATTTTCTCCTTATGAAGTCACCAAACGGCACTTAAAATCGTCATCAGGGCGCACTGATATAGATTTACGTTGAACTCCTCAAATCTATTACTGCAAATGCCAGCATCAGTTCTTTAAAAGGACACTGACGACTTCTTTCCCCATCCTTCCCAGTTCGAGATTCTGCTTCGCGTCTTCTTTCGTTTTCGACAAGACTTTATACCGTAATCGTCCTTCCATTCTTTTGACCTCAATATAACCACAGAAGGCAAGTCTCGCACGAATGTTAATTGGCCTTCACACTTGCCAGGTATCGGGCACACTGTCATTGATCATAGTAGGAAATCGCAGAAATGTCCTTCATCACCACCTATTTATCTTTCTGAATCTAGTGATTAATTTATCTCGAAACGATCGTACTTGAGACGATACTACTTGACTTTCTCCATACGAGGCCCACATGTTTCGAAATGCCTACACTGCTTTCACCCTTTTATTAAACTGAAACAGAAAACAAAGGCACAAATGTTAAACTTTATTCCGTTTTAGACTCATAGCAACAAAAAATGAGAAATATTCAAGTTGCCATGGCACGAGCTGTACTAAAAAATTGAACAAATAAGTAACAATATGACATACAAAATCGCCACGGAGCATGCTGAAATATAGTATTATGTCATACTTATACTTGCTAATTCGAGCGCAGAAAAGTCCACTGGGGATCATAGGTTCTACGCCTCATGCGTCACGATCACTTGGGCAGACGCCGGTCGGTATCAAGCTGCCGCTGGCTGAGGGCGCTGAATTGACAGACGCCCACGAGTACATTCACAAACATGTTTCCGGAAAATTTTTCTATTACTGGCTGGTTAGAAAATGAACCAAACTGTCTCTGTCCTTCTGTCAGACTGATGCTCTCAGTAGACAGACGGAATACAGCTCAAAAAAGAAAGGAAAACAATAGCATTGCATCAACGCTGCAGTATTGTAAAGTGCTTAAAAATGTTATTAGGAAGGCAAAGAGCATGTAGTACGCAAATAGAATAGCTAATTTACAGAATAAAATTAAAACCATATGGTTAGTCGTGAAGGAAATTTCTGGTCAGCAGCACAAGGTCGACGACATAAAGTCAGTTCATAGTAAAAATATTTCTATTCCTGATAAGTTAGATATATGTACAATATTTACCAGTCACTTTCTGAGCATTTCTGGCGAATTAAATATAACTTAGTTTTCACAGGGAATCATATAACTCTCTTGGAAAATGCCTTTCGGAGATTGATGTCTTGAATACTCCTCTGTGATACTGACAATGAGATATTAAGTCAATAATTAAAACACTGAAGACTAAGGACTCTCATGAATGTGATGGGGTGTCCAGCAGAATTTTACAGTAATGTGCTGCACATTGTAGCTCTTTTCATAGCCATATTTGTTATTTTTTCTTTAAGAATGGTCAGTTTACTGGACGATTAAAGAACTCAGTAATAAAGCCTCTTTATAAAAAGGGAAAGAGGGATTATGTCAACAATTTCAGATCTATTTCTATGCCATAAGTGTTTGCTAAAGTTATTGAAAAGGCTGTGTATGTAAAGATAATTGACATTTTAATTTAACATAATTTGCTGTCAAATGTACAGTTCGGTTTTAGAAGTGTTTTAACAACTGAAAATGCTATATTCTCTTTTCTCTGCGAGGTACTTGATGGATTAAACAAAAGATTCTGAACGCTAGGCGTCTTTTTTTATTTAACTAAGGCGTCTGATTGTGCTGATCACAAAATATTTCTCCAGAAGTAGGATCATTATGGGATACGCGGAGCAGCTCACAACTGGTTCACCTCTTACTTTAACAACAGACAGCAGAAGGTCATTATCCACAGTGTTGAGAATGGCTATGATGTGGGGTCTGAGTGGGGCATGGTCAAATAGGGGATGCCCCAGGGATCAGTGCTGGGGCCAATCCTGTTTCTTATTTATATAAATGATCTGCCCTCTAGTAACACAGGTGATTCTAAAAGATTTCTGATTGCTGATGATACTAGCTTGGTAGCAAAGGATGTAAACTGATACTGGAGAACACTTCGATGTTTTATATCTCTTTATGCCCAGCTGAGTCTCGATCAGACGTGCGAGCTTTGTTTGGTTAATAGCGGATTCAAACTCGGAGCATGAACAACAACTCATCACGTCATTTAATGGGAGTGATAAGACATATGCAGTGTCACGTATTCTAATTAACTTTAATTTATAAGCGTTAAGGACTGTCTCATCTCTAATAATGTGTTTTCTAATATTTGCTGTATGACTGTCTTAGTTTACATCTGCACTGACTGCCACAAACGGCAGCATTCTCTGTTAGTCTCTTGTGGTACCCATGGTGTATATTCAGGCGACTGTACTGCAGAGGGTTTACGGGACCTGGGACACAGCTGTGATATGTTGGTTGCATAGGTCAGGCGCGGCCTATACCTTGGTAATCGGGGTTGGCCGGCATTTTGTGTAGTCAAGTGTAGAATGCTGCTAGCTGGAACCACCAACATAACCACCAGTATTAATTAGCATGTCTGTCGGAAATGTCTTCGTATCAACGCTTATTGTTGTTAGTTTGTTACCTGTTCCATCAACTAAATTCTCGATAAATGTTGGACAATGGAACAAGCATAGAACGCTTATAAACAACTAAAAAAATTAAAGAATAATGAAAATTAACGTTTATATGGCTACATGGTGGCCATTTACAGGATTTTTTTATCATGACTAATTATCTCTCCTTAGGAATTACTGTGTGGTTCAGACGTTCTTGTTAGGAGAAATATCTTTCATCTAAATTTGAAAACACTTCTGCCATCTGATAGATTTTTATTTCCATGGGTAGACTGTCAAAGAGTTTTGTAGGTGCATAATTCACCACTTACTGTGCCAAAGTTAGATTCATTTAGGGGTAATGCACACCATTTTTCCTTCTGGTGTCGCTACAGTCGCATGTTCGAATCCTGCATCGGGCATGGATGTGTGTGATGTCCTTAGGTTAGTTAGGTTTAATTAGTTCTAAGTTCTAGGGGACTGATGACCTCAGAAGTTAAGTCCCATAGTGTTCAGAGCCATTTGAACCTTCTGGTGTTATACATGTGAATTTCTCTTTTACTCTCAAACTAAGATGGGGTGTTAATAATAAGTTTCAAAATGAAACAGTGCTGTGAGACTGTGGCTAATACTCCCAGCTGCTTGAAGCAATACCTGCAAGTTATACATGTGTGAACTCTGCACATATCTAATTTATTTATTTACTTTTTATTTACTTTTTTTCTTTTTGTGCTGTGAATACTTTTTGCCTAAGCGAGGAGTTACCACAGAATAGCATCAGACAACACATCAGAGAATGAAAATACTGAAAATATGTTAACTCACTAACTTCTATGTCCCCAAAGCTGCCACTTATTCTTATTGCAAAAGTAGCCAACTCTAACGTTTTAGCAGGTCTGCTGTATGATTTTTTCAATTTAATTTTCACAATAGGGAAGCCTACGCTGTTTATTATTTCTTGTTGATACACTAGTTTAATAGGAGATGGGAAGTTTTTGACAGAACAAAACTGGATGAACTGCGTTTTTTTCAAAATTGAAATCTAGCCCATTTGAGCAAAACCATTCAGTAACTTCCACAAAAAAATTCTTTAGTGTTTTCTCTTTTGACGCTTCTTTGCTTAGCTTCACAACTATGCATGTGTCGTCTGCGCACAAGACTAATTCTACTTCCTGAGGCAAGTAAAATGCAGACCATTAGCAGAAAGCAATGACAGTAGTAGGCCAACGATCCTACACTGTGAGAGTCCCGTTATAATTTCTTCCCATGCAGACGATAAGGCGTTTTTCTTTATAATATTCGAACAGCTTAGGGTAACTTTCTGCATTCTGTTTCTTAAATAAGAACTAAACCCGTTATTTGATGAATTATGTATTTCATAAAAGCCTAATTTCTATAACATACTACGATAAGAAAAAAAAATGGCTCTGAGCACTATGGGACTTAACTTTTGAGGCCATCAGTCCCCTAGGACTTAGAACTACTTAAACCTAACTAACCTAAGGACATACACACATCCATGCCCGAGGCAGGATTCGAACCTGCGACCGTAGCGGTCGCGCGGTTCCAGACTGTAGCGCCTAGAACCGCTCGGCCACCCCGGCCGGCTACTTCGGTAAGTCACAGAAAGTTCCAGTTGGTAATAGTTTATCACTTAGAGATTTTTTATTATGTGCTCAGCAAATGTATAAATAGGTTACTGAGTAGAATGGCCCTTTTGAAATCAAAACTCTGGTTGACTACGTATCCCATTACTATGCAGGTGGATGAAAACTCTGGTGTACATTACCGTCTCAAAAATTTTTGAAAACGATGCGCTCTTACTCGGTAGGACTCTATAGAGAGCAACAAGTGATATTCAAGAACTGTAAAATGTTTGCCACAACATGAATCCGAACAGGCTAGCTCCGGTTCGAGAGACATCGCTTTACTACCTTGAACCGACTTAGTGACGGATGCGATTTATAAATGCTGTGCGTAGCAGCTTGACGTCCATGACGTCTGTTATGGGTCCTCTTTTCAGGCAAAGAATGTGGAACGCTTTTCACAGCCGAGTTGCTTCCAGTCTACTTTTACATACGGGACATTCAAATGAAACTCGGTCACTGGCGTAAAGTAGCGGTAATGATTTTATTAAATCAAAAATGTAGTTATACACAGTGCAGATACTCAAAACCAGTCGCCAAAACTGTTGGCATATTTATACCATTGCGACACTAGCCGGTCGAGTCCATCCTTGAAGTTAGTAGCAGCTGTCGGATCCAGGCCTGGACTCAGTCACACACTTCGTCGTCCGTTGCGAATCGATGTCCGCGAGTAGCTTGTTTTAGAGGTGATTCTGCGGTTGTCCAAGACTAAAGCGTTCACTTCCGCAACCATTTCCGGTGTGATGACACGATGAGCCTGTCCAGGACGAGCGTCGTCTTCCAGTGACTCGCGCCCCTCAAGGAATCGTTTGCACCTTTCCACAATGCTTAAACGACTCATACTGTACTCACCGTACACAGCCTTCATCCGTCGATACATTTCACAGCCTCCATCGCCCTCTGACGCAAAAAATCGAATCACTCCTCGTTGTTCCTGCTTGCTCGCTGCCTGTTCGGTAATGGACGATAACTGTGTGACCACCTTCTCTTCGGCGTGAAACTACACTGGCGTTATGCAGGATCAAACGGTGCGCAAGCATCAGTCTCTCTATCTATAGATGGCGTCATCATACCTGCAGTTACGTGGTGGCTCCTTTCGTGTAAGGCAAAGGTAGACGCGCTGACCAGGTTTCATTTGAAGGAACCTCATACATCTTATATGAGTCATATAGACAAAGATATCCACGGTATGTGTGAAAACTCTGTTTCTTTTTTTCAGAGCATTATTTCAACGAATAGCTTTTCAAGGTAATGGCCATGCACACGGAAGTACTTGTCCGAACGCTGTATCAACTTATCCAAATATATACGAAAAAGTCACGAATGGGCCTGTAAGTAAGTGGATTACTGGTTCAAATGGCTCTGAGCGCTATGGGACTCAACTGCTGAGGTCATTAGTCCCCTAGAACTTAGAACTAGTTAAACCTAACTAACCTAAGGACATCACAAACATCCATGCCCGAGGCAGGATTCGAACCTGCGACTGTAGCGGTCTTGCGGTTCCAGACTGCAGCGCCTTTAACCGCACGGCCACTTCGGCCGGCTAAAGTGGATTACTCTTACACCACTGCCTGTAGATCTTTTACCTAGAACGAAGTGTAAAATTACTGTTACTATTAAATCTTCTCTGTCTAATATTCATTCTTTTTAAAACTTTCATTTTCTCTATTTTTAACGAATACATGTATAAATATTCGCTCAGTTAATGCTGTAACTAATAAATCATATTTTTATCGCTACGTAAATATTAATAATTTTGTTATTATTATTACTACTACTGTGCTGAGAAACTACTTTGAAATCAGTTACATGTAGCAATTGACAGAAAAGTTAAAAATACGACATACAATATAAATAGAGAGAATAGGTCTAATGGAAACAATAAATAAATTAATAATAACTCACTAAGAGAATGATCTGTTGTTTCGATAATTCTACTAGGTTGTTGAAAATGGATAATTTGCCTAGACGACATGGATGAGCACAACTCGCACAATGAGCTTGATTTCAGCAAGCTTCTATTGAGGATCTGTCGAAAGTCAAACGATCCTTAAGAAGAATTTCCCAGAATGCTGGTGTCGACTGTTGGTGCTTCTGCTCCTATGCAGGGCTGCTCACTGGTTTTTCGGAGCCATCGAGTAGTGGCTCACAGAGACTTGCCTGCACTACCACACTGGATGAGCTCTCACGGCTTATCATACAGTGACCGACCAATTCCTAGGTGCCTGAGGGCAGGTAGGCAGGTAATGCCTTCGACACCCCTAATACTCCACATGCCTGCAAGCAACTCAGCTGAATGGCGTCGAAGGGGCTGCCTGCCCGCGGGCGCCTAGGACTTTGTCACATGTTGTATCTGTGCAGGTACATTTTGAAGCGCTGAACAAAGGTATGCAGGTAGTAACAAGGTTGTTGCCGAACTGGGGGATGTTAGAAGGACCCTTTACCATTTTATTCATGCACATGTAAATGTCGCCACTCCACCCACATCCCACTCCCCAAGATCACGCCACGCATGGGTGTGAAACAGAAGACAGGAGCGTTGAAAAAGAATAAACACCTTTTTCTGCTTAGGATCACGATCAAATTTCGTCGAATGGTTTTGAGCAGTCCCTAACGGTTCCATTCTGATTACCAGAGCAAAAATTGAGGGAGCATTACGCTGCAAAGGTGTCAGATTAGATTAATACTAGTTCCATGGATCATGTATACAATATTTCGTAATGGTGTGGAACGAGTCAAATTTTCCAATACATGACATAATTAAGTTAATTTAACAACATAATTAAGTTAATATAACAACTATTTTATTTTTTGTTTTTTTTTTTAATTTTTTGTTTGGTTTTTTTTTTCTTAATTTATATCTAAAAATTCCTCTATGGAGTAGAAGGGGTTGACATTCAGAAATTCTTTTAATTTCTTCTTAAATACTTGTTGATTATCTGTGAGACTTTTGATACTATTTGGTAAGTGACCAAAGACTTTAGTAGCAGTATAATTCACCCCTTTCTGTGCTGAAGTTAAATTTAACCTTGAATAGTGAAGATCATCCTTTCTCCTAGTATTGTAGTTATGCATACTGCTGTTACTTTTGAATTGGGTTTGGTTGTTAATAACAAATTTCATAAGAGAGTATATATACTGAGAAGCTACTGTGAATATCCCTAGATCCTTAAATAAATGTCTGCAAGATGATCTTGGGTGGACTCCAGCTATTATTCTGATTACACGCTTTTGTGCAATAAATACTTTATTCCTCAGTGATTAATAACCCCAAAATATGATGCCATATGCAAGCAATGAGTGAAAATAGGCGTAGTAAGCTAATTTACTAATATGTTTATCACCAAAATTTGCAATGACCCTTAGTGTGTAAGTAGCTGAACTCAAATGTTTCAGCAGATCATCAATGTGTTTCTTCCAATTTAATCTCTCATCAATGGACACACCTAAAAATTTTGAATATTCTATCTTAGCTATCTGCTTCTGATTAAGGTCTATATTTATTAATGGCGCCATACCATTTGCTGTACGGAACTGTATGTACTGTGTCTTATCAAAATTCAGTGAGAGTCCGTTAACAAGGAACCACTTAGTAATTTTCTGAAAGACATTATTGACAATTTCATCAGTTAATTCTTGTTTGTCAGGTGTGATTACTATTCTTGTATCATCAGCAAAGAGAACTAACTTTGCCTCTTCATGAATATAGAATGGCAAGTCATTGATATATATTAAGAACAACAAAGGACCCAAGACTGACCCTTGTGGAACCCCATTCTTGATAGTTCCCCAGCATGTGACATTCCCGGCTGCCAGTGATACCATGGACCAATTCGACTCTCTTATACGGCCGTACGCACAAGGAGATGAACCGTCCAGACAGCGAGTCACCTGAGATGACTGAGGTCTGAACTGTCAGTACAGCTAAGATTTCACCACAGGTTCCCCAGTCAAGACTAGTGGCAGTGCAAAGTCACGCTCAGGACCAGTGTCCCAAGTGGAACCCGCTCATAACAAGAGTCAAGACCATAATCTCCTTTCCAGATCGGATTCTGAATCATAAGCTACGTTTCTTCCCTCCTGCCTTTCTAGCAAACCTCGGTAAACTCGAAAAGAGCACTCACATTTTTACGCTGCTGGAGAAGGAGCCAGTCCCTGACTCGTGCATTCCCGCCCAGGGAGGTAAGGGGAAAGGTCTTATGGAACCAAACTGCTGAGGTCATCGGTCCCTAACCTACTCACTGCTGAACCTAAATAAAACTGATACTAAAATGTAGACTTTCACGGCCGGAAATGTCATGTCTATTATAATTATCCGGGCTGTTATGCCGTGGTCGGTTGATGAATACTGTGTCAATTCCCAACGTTTCGTTCCCGTCTGTGGAGGACATCTTCATGGGGTCTGTAGCTCGATGGACAACACACATACCCATGCCCGATTGAGGACTCGAACCTCCGACGTGGGGAGCCGCACGGACCGTGGCAAAACGCCCTAGACCGCGAGGCTACCCCGCGCGGCCGCCCAGGGAGGTAAAGATGTTATGCTCCCTTATTGTTTTTCGCACAGCCACTGTAGGCAGTGTGTTTTGAGTTTCCATTTAGGCCTAAAGTGAACAACACATTTATCATAGACATCATTATCTGGACGGGCCGAACGTTACAGCATGTCCGACCGGGACCTCAGCTAAACTAAGAGAAGTGCTATTGTGTCCTAGTATAGATCGTTTCAGAGCCGCCATAAATGTTGCGATCCGTCTTAATTCTTCCAAGGCCTTTGGCTTCCCAAAAAATCTCGGTAGGCAGAGGAACAACATCACCCGACGGCTCCATCGATAGCGTCCAGTCCAAGGTGAATATTGAAACTCGCGGATTTTTATGGGCGCCATCTCTTTACACAACGGACATTTACGACACTATCGAAGCGCATTGGCCGGGCGACTCACTTCTCTTCTGTGACCCTCTGCTTACAGTGAGCAGAAACGCCTAGCAGGTAAATCTAAGAAGACAGTTTTTTTCGCTTCTTCGGCCGAAAGCATTCTCCACACCCTATCGCGAGAAATTCTTGGGACCAGCGTTGTGCACTACAAGATTTTCTGTCAAATAACCGAACTGCCTGCATGTTTTCAACTACAGAGAATACTATTGGAAGGAGAGCTACCATAAAGATGCTATATGCCCTCATCAATGCCTGCTCGTGTTGATAACTTCCTGTCGTGTCATAAAATGATGTGTGTAATAACAACAATGAAGAGCGGCCTTGAAAATGAAAATATGTGAGAGAGCGACTTGTCCCCTCTCAATCAAAAAGCATCGACAGTTCACAATCTTCACACAGGGAGGGAAAATGTACGCCCAGAGGTGTTTATAAAATCTTTTCGTACAATATTTCCCCGTAAATGGAGTGTCAGCCACAAAAATAAATTTGTAGGAAGGTTTTGTGCAGGTAAATATCACTTTGTAGGTTGCTGAAGCCCTAAATATTTGCAATAGATATGAGAAGTTTAAGGAAGCTTTTCCACGAAAATACTGGTCCAGTGGAATACAGGAACCGTAAGGAAGGAAGTATAAATATTGGGAACAGAAGATTCTGCAGACTAACATATCGGAAATTTTTAAACACCATCTCCCCACAGAGACCAGAGCTTGAAATTAACGAAGCATTATTCTCATTTGTAGACCCTTCAGACATTTTAGAAGACGATCGACGTGCTTTTTGCAGGATATGTCAGCGAGTGCATATCTGAGAAGCGGATGATGTAAGAGAAAGGTATGACGGTACTTGAAGATGTGACAACAGCTGTTCGTTAGGAAGGAGTGACACAAGGGGAGCCACTTTTGTTCTTCTCTAAGAGTCGAACAGCGTGTCATTTTTAAAATTAAAATAAATATTAAATGTTCGAAAGAAGTTTTTTGTGTTTCGCCCATTAATATATGGTAAGGTGAGTTATGCTAGTTTAACTGTTTTTCATTCCTCATAAACATTAAATTTGTCACCTTGTGCTTACGTTGGAGGTTGAACATGAATCAGTGTCACAAAATGTACCCCGCTTATACTTCAAACCATTCTATTATTCTGAGGATTCTAACGTACATCAAACCTCATTCCTAATATTGTTGATAATTAAGAACATTTCTTATTAATAGCTAACTTATTTTGTACCGGTGCACTAGAAACACTTTATGACTATTCTCCATTTGCGCTTCTTGCTTTCGCCGTGTCTGAAGATCCACTAATGCCCCACTTTACCTCATTTTCCAGTTCTATCATCCTATGCTCATTCCTTAACTTTCTACAATTTATGATCCCCATATGAACTACAGTAGAAGCGATTGTGTCTTTGCGACGCATGGTAATTGACTCTAGACAGACTTACTATAACGTGCTTAAGATTCCTCCGTCCATTACTGCACGATGTTTTCGCAAAGACATACAGATCACCGAGAAGCCAGACGATAACAGTGGGGTTTCCTATTATCGTCATTGCCAGCTACCCGATGGAATCACAAGAGCATACTAATATAATACCAGTGGTTAAAATTTGTACAGTTGGATTCTGAGATGTTTCAGCCCATCTCTGCATCCATAGACCAGGACAGGAACTCATTAGTTCATAATACGAACTCGAGTTGGCAGATATCATTTTTCCTTCCTCAGCGCAAATCAGAATCTTTGCAGAAGGCAACACAGTCTATCTGAATTCAATTTTTTTTTATATTGACTCAGCTGGAAAGTTGTGATGTCCGTATATCCTCGGGAGGCCTCTTTTTCAAAGGTCACGGCCGATTACGTTCCCTTTACTTGCGTAAACCGAACTTTAGTTCCGTCACTGATGAGGTCGTCGTCGATGGGCTTTTACACCCTAATCTTGCTTCCTTTTTTTTTCAGCTCAAAACTTGACAAAGTGTGAATACTGACCAAGGAAAAACGTAAATTTTTGTACAGGAAAACTTTGCTGCGGGCTCTGTAAAATATTTGAGAAATTAGAATGAAACAGTTTACTAGATGAAAATGTTAGAACATACCACATATATTGCTAGCGTAATATACTAATCATATCACCCATACTTCGAATATGAAACGAAACTCTGTTTCAGATTCCATCCAGATTCCTGCCCGTGACAACATGAATGATATACTACGTTATTGCATACGTATGAGTTATTCAAGAAGTCATAATGTTTACGAAAACGTCTATATTTAGCTAAATATAAAGTTTATCTAGCTTTAACAGTCGGCTTCCAATTTTTATGGTTCAAATGGCCCTGAGCGCTATGGGACTTAACTTCTGCCCGAGGCAGGATTCGAACCTGCGACCGTAGCGGTCGCTCGCTTCCAGACTGTAGCGCCTAGAACCGCTCGGTGATATCATTTGTACTACGTAAGATTAAATACGGTGAAATTGTATTCACCGTTTACGTCAATGTTGTCCTTGTGCAATTATTACTCGGTTCGTTTGGAAATGAAACGTATCAAGCGTTTGAGTTTAATCCCAGCTGAAATTTAACTACCACAGGAAGAGCGAATTTGTTGGCATCTATTAATGTTGCAACAGCAATCATCCTAAAGGAGACATCGGATGCTGCATATTTTTGAATGTGAACAACTTTAAAATTGAACGGAATTACAGTTACTTGAAAATGAGAAACATCAGTGGTGCAGACGCTGGAGGAAAAAAAAAGGTTGCAGATTACTTAATTTCTTAAAGAACGTGCAAGCTTACTCTGTTATGGTCGAATATTGTATAGCACAAATATTAAAAATTTTACGGGGGTATGTTTATGTATTAATTTCTGTATTGTGTGAGACACGTAATTTGTCCATTAATTACTCGTCTGCAGTTTTCTCCTCGTGTAGACAGTGACATTATGAACTTTTATCTTCAAATGAATTTTCAGGTACATTACGTTCCTTGGTTAATCTTCGTCTTGCGGTTTAGCTGAAGGCCGAAAGTGAGAGACATTCAGATGTGCTTGAATCTACTTCCTTGAAGCCTGGGAATTAAACATGCTAGAAAATAGGGAGGCGGTTGGTTGAATGTCCTTAAAATAAGTGCATGGCAGACTTACGTTCATTTAAAGTACAGCAGCTGCATGTTGCACATAGGAGTACAGTCTGCAATTTAGTCTTAATTTAACTTCAACACACATCATTATTTAATTATTTATTTATCGATTATTTAGCCTGAGCAGATTAGGGCCTTAAGGCCCTACCCTACATCTGACCAGGAGCAAGACACACCAAACATATTACAAAAACTTTTCCAATAATATTAATATTAATAATAATAATAACTGACAGTAATAATAATAATAATAATAACAGTAAAGGGCATTTAGAATGGTGTAGATTAGCTTACAACATTTGAAGCCATTTTTAGTTTTGAAACTTCCTGGCAGATTAAAACTGTGTGGAAGGCAGGAGATGAGATACTGGCGGAAATAAGCTGTGAGGAGGGCTAGGCAGTCGTGCTGGGGTAGCTTAGTCGGTAGAACACTTTCCCGTGAGAAGCAAAGGCCCTGAGTTCGAGTCGCGGTCCGGCACACAAAATTAATCTGCCAGGCAGTTTCGCGCCAGTGCACACTCCGTTGCAGAGTGACAATCTGATTCCAGTTTTGCTATTATCAGAAGCGGCATGGAAAACGGAAGAGGAGTAGACTGAAATGACAGTGACAGTGGCTGTTAGGAAACAACAGAAAATAAATAGAGAACTCTGCCGACAGCGGGTAGGGAAAGTTTTGGAGGAGGGGGACTGACAAGAACGAGCTGGACAGACTGAAGAAGAAATGGGTGTTATGATAGAAAGAGGACCATTAGTTGTCTTTTGAACTTTGGAATCAATTTAATTTCTCACATACATAACACAACAATTCGTCAGGCCTTTACACTGTCACAACTTTTGTGTTGGTGAGGTTGGCAGGAATCTGAAACAGATCAGTCGACACGAAGTATTCCGATGAACAAAAATGTTTGATGAAGGCTATGTAGAACCTCTAATGCTGCATATGGGGCCATCATACTATCCTGAATATTCAAAATCTTGATATCATGCGCAGTACTGCTCAAAAAAAAGTTTTGCTCTACCCTCATTACGTGCGTAGTTGGTGTTATTTTGATCGGAAGTCTCTTTCTCTATACTCTTTATACCACATAAATCATTACGCACAGCCATCTGCGTAATGAAGGTAAATGAAGGCAACAGCACAAAATGCGTCGATCCAGTCAGTATGCAACCCTCTCCAAGTGATCAATTTTGATTCTAGAAGTCTATTGGGAGTATCAGTACAAACTTTGAATCACCGTGTGCCGTGAGATTATCTTCACCAACAGGTGTAGGATTTGTTTGACGCATGATGGTTGTCATGGAGAATATGGAAGGGACCAGTTGCTACTGCACGCCTCGGACATGCAGCCCCACGGGCTCAGCAGACAGGTCAATCAGTCATGTTTTGGGCTGGCACCATGTATGGAAATCGGATACTTATCACCGCTATCGAGGATAATTTGAGGTCTGTGCAGTATCGGTACAGGAACCTCGAACCTAATATTCATCCCTACAGTCAACATTTCGGACATGAATTCGTCTTTCAAGAAAAGAATATAGGATCCACCTTGTAAACAACTTCCGCCAAGAATCGACCGAATTGAATGGCCTGCGGTGCCTTCTGACATGAATCCAATAGAACATGCTTGGGACCAGGTGAAAATTTCATTGCGTCGTCACAGGAGGCCACACCACACACTGGACGTCCAAAGAAGGGCCAACTTGAACAGCGACGTCTCGAGCACTTTGTGGAGAGCTTCCCAAGGAGACTCCAAACGTGTTACAATGCGCAGAACCAGGCAACACAATATCGCTCCCAACAGTATATTCTGATTTCACAGACGTGCACCTTCAAGAAACTGACCTTAATTTTGTTTTTCAATTTCACAGCAAAGTTTTTTTCCGTTTCATAAGGCTTACACTTTCAATCCCTGCTCTTCTTTAACCCAAGTCCACACACGTCACAGATACGCTGTTTGTGTAACACGTTTTGTGAGCAGTTTATAGTTGTAATCAGTTACGTATAGCCGTTTATCTAATCTATAGTAAAAACGTCATTTGAGTAAAACATATTTTGTTTCCGAATGTTCACAGTTATTTCCGCAATTAGAGCAGAAAAATAAAAGTTTCCTAAATCATTTGTGATTGCTTACAGATTTTTTCCAGCAACTTTTAATTAGATATCGCCACAAAGTTCAAAGAGGAACACCATGGACAAAATAACATAATGTGACGTGTATGCGTTATACGTCAACCACTGGTGTAACTTAAAATCCGCTGACTCACTTGAATTTACGCTCTATATTGTAAGGCCGGAACAACTCAGTTAGTTCCAGTTTTTAAAAAAAGGCTAAATTGTGACAGTAATCAAATTTAATAATTTCCTGATCATATAAAATTATATCACATACGTTTATTGTTACGACGGGACACACCAGCTTATGTTGTTGATAGGTAGCATGTTCTCCGTATTTCAGATCTGGAGGTGGTCTCTCTAGACCGAGACTGCCCACTACAACAAAGAAATGCATGATGTAGACTGTGCTTTGTTCGATAAAATAGTTAACATTAAGCTCGAGCAAAGAAAAAACGGCGTTGCACAAAAACTATTGTCTTGTTTGTTATCCATAGCTGTTCAAAATCCACATACAACCAATCATAGGTGGATCCGCCTGACAGCCTTAAAATAGCACTCTGCTCTAAGATTCTTTTCAACCCTCGACTTTCAGCTTTTCATCTGTCTCCCAGTACACTGTGCACTGAAGATTTCCATAAACGCAACAAGCCTAAGTGACACCCTTTCATAATGTCTTTGTGCCGCTCAGCTAATATGAAAAGTGTAACTTTGCAAAAATTGCGCTGTTAAATGAAAGCTTTATAAAAATGTCAATTTCGCCAAACATTTTCATTTTTCCTTAGGTGTTAAAAATGCATGCAGTGCAACGAAGGCAGGAAGAAAAATATACCAGCCTTTCGCCATCAGGGTTACTAGAGTCACATTACTAGTTCATACTGGACGAGCCCTTATACAAGCCGGCCGGGGTGGCCGAGCGGTTCTAGGCGCTACAGTCTGGAACCGCGCGACCGCTACGGTCGCAGGTTCGAATCCTGCCTCGGGCATGGATGTGTGTGATGTCCTTAGGTTAGTTAGGCTTAATTAGTTCTAAGTTCTAGGGGACTGATGACCTAGAAGTTAAGTCCCATAGTGCTCAGAGCCATTTGAACCATTTGAACCCTTATACAAAGAACTGCGAAGGCATTAGTGTGACATAAGAAAAGACAAACCTACATCACGATACCTAGGTTTTGATCCTCAGTGCTCCCTAATAGTCCAGATCTCAATCAGTTCGCTACCTCACTTGGTGTAGACTGAGAGAAATTTGTAAGTAATCTGCCAGTCACGCAGTTATTGTGCACCTTCTTCACTTTTAATGTTTTTAACGGAAGAAAGCAATGATTCTGTTCCCTTTTAAAAGAAATAGTATCTCCAGAACTGGAAGTAATATTTCCTTTAGAGTCCGGATAAACGCTACATTGTAATTTTAGCGTTGTTCTGTGTAATTACCTCCCAGCATCTTATACACTACTTAATCTAACTTAAACTAACTCACACTAAGGAAAACACACACACACCCATGCCCGAGGGACGACTCGAAACTCCAACGGGAGGTGCCGCGCGATTCAAAAGTTAAACAAATAGAAAAGAAAACAACGTGGACTTCGCAGACACTACGAACGGATCCCCACTATTTAGCGAAAGATTTTTTATTCCACAGCCAACGAAAGAGAAGAAAGGTAAGATAAATAATGATGAACACAACATAATCACATATCAAGCTCCAACTACAACAGATATTCAGCAATTCAAGACTCATAAAGAGAGAAAAAACATGAAAATCTTGTATCAAAATATTCAGTACTTGGTGAACAAAAAACTTGGAGTGCATGTGGTCCTGAATGAAACACAACCGGATATATTATGCATCAGTGAGCAAGAGCTAAATAAAGCAGAATTTAGATGTCTAATAATAAGAGACTATGATTTCATTAATTATTTCTGTAGATCAAAACATAATGATCCGTGGCTGGCTCGTGTTATGCTTTGCATTAAACCTTGGTTGCTATTCTGTGATTAGTCTCCCGCAGTTATGGAGATTATGCTCTTATCCTCTCTCTCTGCGAGTCGCAGCAGCAGCGTGTATCGATATTCGTACCCATGAGTTTGTGTCGTTTGAATTTCGTTGTGGGCTGTTGAGACATTCCCGCGAGCAACGTGTGTTTTCAAGTTAGCGAAATTCTAGCCACCCTCCTGTGGAGTTTAACTTAACTTGATTATTTTTGAAGTGAAGTGCACCAGTGTGTGATATTATTGGATTTCAGACATTTTGCATATGAGAAAAGGACAGCCATCGAGCTGTAGTTTGTAATGATACTAAGCATGACAACCCGAGAGTAAAGAAACGAAATCTGTTTATAACGTGCGCCTATACCAAGACGCGCGGCCAGCGCTTAAAAGGTACTTTTAAACACTGTGACTCGCTGGGCGCAGATATTTAAAATCATTGCCGCAGCGGTTGATAGCAAGAAGCTGCGAAACAGAAGAAAGAACAATTTATCATTTGTTAGGAAAATTCTAGAGTCTTTATAGTTAGTTGTACTTCTGGTCGCCGATATGTTAACATGTACTTCATTACCTTTGATGTTTGGTTGCCGACTTGTTAAGACGTGTTGTGTAGCACCGCTACAAGTTGTATTTCATTTAGTGTGAAAAACCACGTTATCACCAAGAAAACAAAAACGCTTTTGTAAACTTTGTGACGATAAAAAATACTTACGCGCACGACAGGACATTTAATTTTTACAAAATATCACACATACAAAAGCAGCGATTGTTGGACTGTTCCACGTATGAGAAAAACATAAAAGTGTAAGTTTTGTATTCATTGTAAATTTGTTAATGTTTATAGTTTAACGCCTTTGTTCTTTGAGAATATATTGATGCTTCACTGTACAGAAAATCTATGCTTGTTCTTTTCTTTAAATTAACCACAAATAATGTTTATGTTTAAATGAACTTTGTTACAGGTTCGCTCTTTATTGCGGTGTCTCGATTGTATTTGGGAGACCATTAATGTGTTCAATTTCCGATCTGACAACTTTTTTTTTTACAAAATTTCACTGTTTCGCATTCATTTCCAATTTTTTTTTTATTATTCAAATAGGTCCCTTAGGTAATTTCATTGAAGAGTCTGATTGCGTGAAAGCAATCCGGGTTAAGAGGTCATTTGAGAAACTATTTTCACGCAATCAATCCGTACGTCTCCTAAACACAATCGAGAACCGACGCATCGTCGATCATTCATTAATTTTTCTCTCTTTCCAAGTCGTACCAAGAAACGGCCAAGGAGAACTGCCGTGAATACGCAATCTCGTGTTAAAAGGTTGCATTCTTTATCTTGTCGGCAAACATTGCCATGAATTATCATCATCAATGTTATATTTGGTTAAATGTGAAAAGCCAAAAAACCTTTTAACGCTAGAAGTGGTATCTTCTGCCTTGTGGCCGTTAACGATCCGGTTACCTACCCTGGCCGTTGACGTAAATTAAGGCAGTGTATTTTCCTCGTCGTGTTGTGGCTGTCCAGCACGGCGAGTAGTTGCACAGCCGAATTTGTAATTCGTTGTGGGCGCCGATACCTTCCGCATTGTTCCATTGTGGAGCAGAAATTATCCTGTCGCTTGGTCCGTTGACTGTCTGTCGGTTGGCCGACCGCGGTGGCCGAGTGGTTCTAGGCGCTTCATTCCGGAACCGCGCGACTGCTATGGTCGCAGGTTCGAATCCTGCCTCGGGCATGGATGTGTGTTATGTCCTTAGTTTAGTTAGGTTTAAGTAGTTCTAAGTTCTAGGGGACTGATGACCTCAGATGTTAAGTTTGCCGTCGGACTGAGGATTGTTGGGCCGACTGCCTGTATCACCTAAGCGAGCGTTAGTGTTTGAATTCCAGGCCGACTCTTGGAAACTTCTGAGCGCCGTTTGATGTTCTGCCTTTTCTTATTTGCCCTTGTTGTTTCTTTTTGTATGGCTTCTAGCCGATTTTAAATTAAAGTTGTTTTGCCCTTAAGGCGTGAGATTGTTTGGGCATTCAGCCTGATTTAAAGAAATTTTAGGATAAGGCCTTTTGCCTTTTAAAATTCAAATTCTTGTTTCTGAGTCTTAAGTGATTGGCCATCAGCCGGTTTTAAATTAAAGTTGTTTTGTCCTTGAGGCGCGAGATTGAATGGCGCATTTAGCTGGGAATTAAATTCTAAAATTAATGTTTAGCTTGCACTGTTTTTAATGTTTTCTTTCCTCTTGTAAGGTTTGTCAAATGAATAAAGCAGTATGTTCGAGTGCAACTGACACACACTCATTTTGGCGCCTTTCTACAAATTAAACTATCTGTCCTGTCCTGCAGGTATAGCAGGGGATCTCAGCTTTACATCAGATTTCGACAGGATACAGTGTCATTCATCACTACACATCACGAGTTTCCAGTCACCCATTGTCCAATGGCGTCTCTCTTTACACAATCTCAAGTGTCGCATAGTTTTGACTGGAGAAATGTGTGTCATGTGAAGTGCTGCTTTTCCATTGTACTTCATTATTCTTAACTCCCTGCGCCTAGATATTGTGCTAGCTGGACTGCTGGTGGCATTTTGAAACTCATGATTGATTACATCCGTTGATTTCATGGGATTTCTTACAACCGCCCTCTGCAATGCTCGATGGTCGTTCCCCTGTGACGTGGTACCTAGCAGGAGACTCATATACTAACCCACCATGTGTGCGCACCCTGACAGTAGCTTCTTCAAGGTGGCATCGAGAGAGGGCAATTCACCATGGCCTGACACTCTGGCGAATATGGCATTGTAGTGCAGAACAGCGAAGTACAAATCCTGGGTTCATCTCCATCATGCCGCGACCTCCCATCAGTAACCAATCAAGGCCTCGAGGACGGCAGACTTTGCACAGAGCACCCACCAAGACAAGGCAGAGTAATATGCATCGCGACATCTACAATAGGCAGTCCATGTGGTGTCGATGAGCAGCCATCTGTCGGGTGAAATAAGATGGATCATGTTCAGTTTCCATGGTCCCCATCCATGCCACACCTTTTGACGGCAGAGATTGACAACATAGGTAATCATGGACAGAGAACACAACGGACCAGACTTCAGCAGCCTGCATCCCACTGACAACATCACAGCAGATACGATCGATGTGAGTGGAAGAATGGCTAATGAAATGGGTAAACCCCAGCAATCGTCAAGAACATACTCCCAAGATCCAACAAGGTTGAGGCGCTGGACAATTGTCACTTACGTTGCGCATCGAGAGTGATGCAACAGTTGATCTTTGGGCGCCTGAGTGAAGCTGAAGTCACTTCCCATAATCTATGCATCATGCTGACCCAGGAAGAGAGTTGTGACCACCTCAGAGAAGAAAGAGGAATATTTGCAGCGGTGACCCAAACTAGATGGAGAATAGATGTTGATGATACTGATGTCATCAATCGTGACAGCCATACCTTGGGCATATGGGAGATATGCAACTGCATCAGCGAGGATGCTGTCACATAAGAGGATCGCTACCTGACTACCAGTAGGGGAAGCATGTGACTGTGGCTATGCAGTAAGTTTGAAAAGCTGGCATGTCATGTGGGCAGGTGATGCAGAAATGGAGGAAGCACACAGAGCTCGCTGCTAGAATCCCCACGAAAGGGCACATCACTGTGACAGAGAGGGTCTCGACCTCACCAAGGGGTTTCCATCGCCCTGTACATCTCCAGAATGCACATCCTCAGCATCGACGTCATCCAGTTTAGTGGAACACTTTCAGTGATGTGCCCACAGGTAGCCTCAGACATGGAAAGAGGAACAACCACATCAGATTCAGGAGATGGTTCAAATGGCTCTGAGCACTATGGGACTTAACATCTATGGTCATCAGCCCCCTAGAACTTAGAACTACTTAAACCTAACTAACCTAAGGACATCACACAACACCCAGTCATCACAAGGCAGAGAAAATCCCTGACCCTAGGTGGATGCTGACTGGAGATGGGGGTAAGGAGAGATGTCGCATCGTCTGGTGCCAGGGCATTGGAGCACAGCTTATCATCAATAGGAGGGTCGCCATCTAATGTACACATCCGATGAAGGCAGTCTTCAGAAGGGGTACGACTCTTCCGTTTCCTCAGCGACAGTTGCTTCCTGACATGCTGTTTCGTGTCGCATGGCGGACAGCTGTCGTCCAGCATGTGCCCAGACAGCAGAGAAGCGGAGGTCAGTACAGCTTCATGATCAACAACCACAGGGTCGGTACAGACGTCTTGATGCTGCTGATTGCCACGTTCGTAGGCACTTCCGCTCGCAGAAAAGCAAAATGTTCATTGTGTTGTCGAGAGGAGTCGATGCTGGTGCCAACTGATTCAGAGAGGATGCAGCAGGTAGTTCCTCCGTAGACACTTCCAATAGAGGTAACACAGTGTGTGCCGCAGGGAGAGCGACTTCGCCGATCGGCGTCCCAACCGGTCTGTCTTGGAGACATTCCGAACGGACATTGCCTTCCTGCCCACAACCTGGACAAGTGCATGACTGTCCATCATACATGACGACAGCTCTGCACCTGGCAATAACCATACAAGAAGGCACGTGTTTCCTCAGTTCAATTTTTTTCTGCCACACACCACTGAGGACACGTTGGGTTTCGAACATCTTCCACATCCGATGGCACCTCAAATGGGAGTTCGAAGATCCTCAACGTTCGGAGGCCAAAACCAATATGATCGACTATGACAGCCCCTGTATGGTCGTCAGAGTATCAGAACTTGAGATCGTGAGCATGACGCCACGACAATGTCGGCGCATAGCTCTTCATTCGTCATCTTGCTGTACACAGTACTGCTAATGATCGAAAAATGAAACCCGAAAACACGTTGCGGTGTGGGGCACATTTCGTCCTGTATAAACCGATCGACTTCACACACTTTTGGTCTCGCGTGATCCAAAGGAAAAGATAATTGAATCGCACGTCTGCGAAAGGAAAATGCCATAATGGTCAATGGATATGACACGAAGGCAAGCCGCTACGGGGAAGTAAACAAACTCGTGCTCCTTCGCAAGCAGCAAAACAGACGATACGCGAACACGACGAGCTCGCCTCACTACTGTCAAAGGCAGGCTGAGGCTATTCGCGCGGATGTTACTATTCAAATAGTTCAAATGGCTCTAAGCACTATTGGACTTAACATCTGAGGTCATCAATCCTCTAGACCTAGAACTACTTAAGCCCAACTAACCTAAGGACATCACACACTTCCATGCCCGAGGCAGGTTTAGAACCTGCGACCGTAGTAGCAGCGCTGTTCCGGACTGAAGCGCCTAGAACCGCTCGGCTACAGCGGTGGCTGTTGTTACTGTTTCTCTACTGACAAACGCAATACTCCTTGTCTCCTTTTATAGTAGCGGCTCGCTTCTCGTGACTTCTAGTTGTGAATTTCAAATTATGTGGTGGTGTCCGGATACTTCTAATGAGAGTGTGTGCCATAAGCGCAATATTTAGAGTACTTCAGACGAGTATTATGGATTTTCTGCACTGTCCTAGTCGCGTATCGAGCGAGGGAAAAAGAACCTTTTACATGAAGGGCTTATTTCAATAGTGGTACAAGTCCATTTTTGTTCATTCTGAGATACAGAGTCCTAAAGTCAAATGAGCGCTGAAAAATCTGCAGTTGAGATACCATAAATATTCAAGTATATATCTCAACTGCAGATTAACTTTAGGACTCTGTATCTCAGCACGAACAAAAATGAACTTGTACCACTATTGAAATAAGCCCTTCATATGTCCCTGTACGTTCCGTAATTTCTCTTACCTTATTCTCATGATCACTGCTTAAGACATACGATAGAAGCTGCGGAACTGTCACACGCAATCGTCCTCGAATGCCTGTTCTCGAATTTCACTCAACAGAGTTTCATGAGAACAAAATCGACTTACTTCGAAAGATTCCCGTTTAAGTTCTCGTCTCTTTCGCACACTTTCAACAGGTTACAAGTATAGTCGCGCGCCGCTGGATTCATTCGATCTGTACTTGTTGAAAGCTGTACTCCAGAACTGGCTGCATTAGCGTCTTGTACTCGACTTCCTTTATAGAACGCACCCAACAAATCGAAACCTTCCATTCGCATTCCCTAACACAGATTTTAGCTGTTAATTCAATTTCATATCGCTTTTTAGTATTAGCCCTAAAAATTTAAGCAATCTAACATGCTCCAGATGTTCGTCACAAATCTTTCAATCGGGTGCTGCCGTGTTTTCCCTCTTTTCTATAGGCATTACGCTACATCCATCCACATTTAAGGAGAGCTGCCATTCATTGCATAAAGTGGAACTTTTGTCCAAGTCTTTTTACATTTTCTTATGATCGAACGACAATGTTGCTTCCCTGTGGGCAAAAAGACCGTAAGGTAACAATCGAATGATGCTGTTAACAGTATTCGACAAATCACTGGTGTACAGAATGTTCCAAAGCCTTCGCATCAAACGTCTAGGAGTGAAAGATCCCGTCATGGGGAACAACTTCAGTTCGAGACAAAATGCTCGCTGTTGCTTCGCAGACTGGTTGTGTTTTTGTATTGATTATACTCCTCAGAGGCGGTAGCCACTCTGCGGCATGTGTATGCATTGTGTGTCGCCTGTATTCAAGTCAGCTGCTCCTTATAAAAGGGTGTAGGCCCAGCAAAATTAAATTGGTTGATTCGGTTCTAAGAACTCTTTCTCCACTTACAGACACTCATTCTTAAAGTTGCGTTTTTGACAATCACTCCGTTAATTTACTGGGGTTAGATAGTTAGTTACGTGTTCCATTGATCTACAGCACGGAAAAACCGTTATGATGTGGAACGTGTTCAACGCACAAGAACTGCGCACAGGAAACAAGTTTTTTTTTCTTTTTTTTGTTTACATTATAGTGTTACACATAAATATTTCTATTATCTATCCCATTCCCTTAAATGGCACGGAATGCATATATTATATCTCCAGATTTATTTACTCATATTCAAGGGGTAAATAGCACGCAGCACACCCGATTAGTAGACCCCGCTAGTTCGGCGAAATCTCATCGTCCAGGGCTAGCGGATGCTAAAGGTCGCCTAACGCCATCGGGAAGTGCGAGCGAACATTTTGACTCTAACAAAAGTTTTCCCCCATGACGTCACCTATCAGCACTTGTAATGACACACTTAAATAAAGATGGCAAGACATATTTAAATACATTCGTTTTTAGAACATGAAGAGACAGCATAAATGTTATTCTTATATCTGTAAATTTCAGCTCATAGCGGTGTTTGAGATTTTTAAAACTAGGTGCCAGTATCCTGTGAATTTAACAAGTAATGTCATCTGTTAGGAGCGTAAAGAACTATTTATACAAATGTTGTCTTTTTCCTATATGAAGAAACTCGTAAATGCTGATGTTATTATTTTCGTGATTAATTCTTTCAAAAGATTAATAATGTAGAAACCATCAAATACTTAGTGAAAGTGAATGAAGCATGTATAAGAAATTAACATAGCTAAACGGGAACTACATTCACTAGCCAGAAACATTTTTTGTAATAGCTTTGAGTACAGTTACAGGATGTGGCAGTTGGCTGTTGCGTGATGTGCTCGAATATACGGGGTGTTTCAAAAATGACCGGGTATATTTGAAACGGCAATAAAAACTAAACGAGCAGCGATAGAAATACACTGTTTGTTGCAATATGCTTGGGACAACAGTACATTTTCAGGCGGACAAACTTTCGAAATTACAGTAGTTACAATTTTCAACAACAGATGGCGCTGCAAGTGATGTGAAAGATATAGAAGACAACGCAGTCTGTGGGTGCGCCATTCTGTACGTCGTCTTTCTGCTGGAAGCGTGTGCTGTTCACAACGTGCAAGTGTGCTGTAGACAACATGGTTTATTCCTTAGAACAGAGGATTTTTCTGGTGTTGGAATTCCACCGCCTAGAACACAGTGTTGTTGCAACAAGACGAAGTTTTCAACGGAGGTTTAATGTAACCAAAGGACCGAAAAGCGATACAATAAAGGATCTGTTTGAAAAATTTCAACGGACTGGGAACGTGACGGATGAACGTGCTGGAAAGGTAGGGCGACTGCGTACGGCAACCACAGAGGGCAATGCGCAGCTAGTGCAGCAGGTGATCCAACAGCGGCCTCGGGTTTCCGTTCACCGTGTTGCAGCTGCGGTCCAAATGATGCCAACGTCCACGTATCGTCTCATGCGCCAGAGTTTACACCTCTATCCATACAAAATTCAAACGCGGCAACCCCTCAGTGCCGCTACCATTGCTGCACGAGAGACATTCGCTAACGATATAGTGCACAGGATTGATGACGGCGATATGCATGTGGGCAGCATTTGGTTTACTGACGAAGCTTATTTTTACCTGGACGGCTTCGTCAATAAACAGAACTGGCGCATATGGGGAACCGAAAAGCCCTATGTTGCAGTCCCATCGTCCCTGCACCCTCAAAAAGTACTGGTCTGGGCCGCCATTTCTTCCAAAGGAATCATTGGCCCATTTTTCAGATCCGAAACGATTACTGCATCACGCTATCTGGGTATTCTTCGTGAATTTGTGGCGGTACAAACTGCCTTAGACGACACTGCGAACACCTCGTGGTTTATGCAAGATGGTGCCCGGCCACATCGCACGGTAGACGTCTTTAATTTCCTGAATGAATATTTCGATGATTGTGTGATTGCTTTGGGCTATCCGAAACATACAGGAGGCGGCGTGGATTGGCCTCCCTATTCGCCAGACATGAACCCCTATGACTTCTTTCTGTGGGGACACTTGAAAGACCAGGTGTACCGCCAGAATCCAGAAACAATTGAACAGCTGAAGCAGTACATCTCATCTGCATGTGAAGCCATTCCGCCAGACACGTTGTCAAAGGTTTCGGGTAATTTCATTCAGAGACTACGCCATATTATTGCTACGCATGGTGGATATGTGGAAAATATCGTACTATAGAGTTTCCCAGACCGCAGCGCCATCTGTTGTTGAAAATTGTAACTACTATAATTTCGAAAGTTTGTCTGCCTGAAAATGTACTGTTGTCCCAAGCATATTGCAACAAACGGTGTATTTCTATCGCTGCTCGTTTAGTTTTTATTGCCGTTTCAAATATACCGGTCATTTTTGAAACACCCTGTAGCAACAGCATGTGTTTGTGATGGTAAATGAATGGACTACGGAAATTTACCTGGTACATGGCAACATACGGGAATATCACAAGAAGAGGAAGGGCTCTATGGAATCGTTGATGTGACTGACATTGCCAAAAAATGAACGATGAAGGACGCGAAGGTTATCTGCCACTGAAACGCGACCATGACTACAACAATCAAGCTAAGTGACCTTTCTCTTTGTAGAAAAATAACTATCTTCCCATTATTAGTGTAAGCAATATCGTTCATTAAAATCACTAAAGTGGATCCGTGTGTTGCTTGACTATTATTCTAACCCACTTTCGTAAAGCATTTAGCACTGAATCAAATAGAACATACTATTTTGCCGTTGATGTGAGCTGATAAAAAATGGTTCAAATGGCTCTGAGCTCTATGGGACTTAACATCTGAGGTCATCAGTCCCCTAGAACTTAAAACTACTTAAACCTAACTAACCCAACGACATCACACACATCCATGCCCCAGGCAGGATTCGAACCTGCGACCGTAGCGGTAACGCGGTTCCAGGCTGAAGCGCCTAGAACCGCACGGCCACACCGGCCGGCAGTGAGCTCATAGAGTCAAAAACTGCACAGTTTTCCTTGTAGAGGCAATTGTCTTGCCTAATTCATAATTAGCAGTTTTAGTTGTATATGCGACAATTTGAGTGACTGTCGTGTGTGCCATGACTGTAAATTACTGTGTGGTCCAAAGTGACATAAGCAGTATCGTTTGGAGAATTTCGCTAATACCCTAATGCTGTGGATGTTTTATTTATTGCTGATTTCAAAATTGTCAGTACATGCGCAAGAAGCTGTATTTTTCCGTGTGCTTGAAATTTAGATATAGCACTGTGTTGGGTAGTCCGATGCCCACGATCACATTTTTGCATAAATCGGTACCACTAAATTACAAAATCCCTACAGCCTACTAGACGGTTAAAGACTGATGCACTCTCCATACTGGAAAATTAAACTTCTTAGTACGATTGCTAGGGTAGTCTTAATGTTAGTCTGTTTTCTGTCAAACGTTCAACATTATCCCTATGTAGCAATTACTGAGAACTTAACTCTCGTTTAGCACTGCGATAAGCCATAAGTTACGGAAAATGGTTCAAATGGCTCCAAGCACTATGGGACTTAACAAAAAAATGGTTCAAATGGCTCTGAGCACTATGGGACTTAACTTCTAAGGTCATCAGTCCCCTAGAACTTAGAACCTAAGGACATCACACATATCCATGCCCGAGGCAGGATTCGAACCTGCGACCATAGCAGCAACGTGGTTCCGGACTGAAGCGCCTAGAACCGCTCGACCACTGCGGCCAGCATCATTTACGGAATTCCTACGTGAAATACAAAAAATAAAGCAAACCCGGCGAGCTTTCACGGTCGAATACACAACTTCCAAGTCGAACAGAAGCACAGTGGTCGTGCAGCTGCGCTCAGCCTCCGGCCGTCACGACGACCCGAAGAGAGCAACAAGAGGGAACACAAAAAGAAGCTGACAGCGGAGAAGCACCATTAGACGACAAAATTGCGCCAGGCGCCGAACGCGCTTCCGTCGCGCGCTGAAGCGAGCGTGCGCGGAATGCTGCACAGCAGAAAAAGGCGACCTGGCGGCCGGCGACCGGTTTGTGGCCGGCAAACGCGGAGCAGCGACCGCGCGAGGTCGCCCTCCGAGGCGCGAGCACACCAGGAAGACGGGGGACCGCCTGCCAACCTGTCCATAGCAGCAGCCGCCGGCGCATGCCAAGGAGGTCACCACGGTCGCTATCTCGCCTCCCGCACGCACCTCACTAGCTAGAAACCGAATGTGGGCTGTTCACAGATAAAGTAGGAGATGTGTCCACAAACATACATAAAAATCGCAACATCAATAATTAATTGATGTTGTTGTTGTTGTTGTGGTCTTAAGTCCAGAGACTGGTTTGATGCAGCTCTCCATGCTACGCTATCCTGTGCAAGCCTCTTCATTTCCCAGTACCTACTGCAACCTACATCCTTCAGAATCTGCTTAGTGTATTCATCTCTTGGTCTCCCTATACGATTTTTACCCTTCACGCTGTCCTCCAATGCTAAATTGGTGATCCCTTGATGCCTCAGAACATGTTCCACCACCCTATCCCATCTTCTACTCAAGTTGTGCCACAAATTTCTCTTCACCCCAATTCTATTCATTACTTCCTCATTAGTTATGTGATCTACGCATCTAATCTTCAGTATTCTTCTGTAGCACCACATTTCGAAAGCTTCTGTTCTCTTCTTGTCCAAACTATTTATCGTCCATGTTTCACTTCCATACATGGCTACACTCCATACAAATACTTTCAGAAAAGACTTCCTGACACTTAAATCTATACTCGATGTTAACAAATTTCTCTTCTTCAGAAACGCTTTTCTTGCCATTGCCAGTCTACATTTTATATCCTCTCTACTTCAACCATCACCAGTTATTTTGCTCCCCAAATAACAAACCTCATCTACTACTTCAACTGTCTCACTTCCTAATCTAATTCTCTCAGCATCACCCGACTTAATTCGACTACATTCCATTATCCTCGTTTTGCTTTTGTTGATGTTCATCTCATACCCTCCTTTAGACACTGTCCATTCCGTTCAACTGCTCTCCCAAGTCCTTTGCTGTCTCTGACAGAATTACAATGTCATCGGCGAACCTCAACGTTTTTATTTCTTCTCCATGGATTTTAATACCTACTCCGAATTTTTCTTTTGTTTCCTTTACTGATTGCTCAATATACAGATTGAATAACATCGGGGATGGACTCGACTCTTATGACAGCCATCTATTTTCTGTACAAATTGTAAATAGCCTTTCGCTCCCTGTATTTTACCCCAGCAACTTCAGAATTTGAAAGAGAGTATTCCAGTCAGCATTGTCAAAAGCTTTCTCTATGTCTACAAATGCCAGAAATGTAGGTTTGTCTTTCCTTAATCTACACTCCTGGAAATGGAAAAAAGAACACATTGACACCGGTGTGTCAGACCCACCATACTTGCTCCGGACACTGCGAGAGGGCTGTACAAGCAATGATCACACGCACGGCACAGCGGACACACCAGGAACCGCGGTGTTGGCCGTCGAATGGCGCTAGCTGCGCAGCATTTGTGCACCGCCGCCGTCAGTGTCAGCCAGTTTGCCGTGGCATACGGAGCTCCATCGCAGTCTTTAACACTGGTAGCATGCCGCGACAGCGTGGACGTGAACCGTATGTGCAGTTGACGGACTTTGAGCGAGGACGTATAGTGGGCATGCGGGAGGCCGGGTGGACGTACCGCCGAATTGCTCAACACGTGGGGCGTGAGGTCTCCACAGTACATCGATGTTGTCGCCAGTGGTCGGCGGAAGGTGCACGTGCCCGTCGACCTGGGACCGGACCGCAGCGACGCACGGATGCACGCCAAGACCGTAGGATCCTACGCAGTGCCGTAAGGGACCGCACCGCCACTTCCCAGCAAATTAGGGACACTGTCGCTCCTGGGGTATCGGCGAGGACCATTCGCAACCGTCTCCATGAAGCTGGGCTACGATCTCGCACACCGTTAGGCCGTCTTCCGCTCACGCCCCAACATCGTGCAGCCCGCCTCCAGTGGTGTCGCGACGGGCGTGAATGGAGGGACGAATGGAGACGTGCCGTCTTCAGCGATGAGAGTCGCTTCTGCCTTGGTGCCAATGATGGTCGTATGCGTGTTTGGCGCCGTGCAGGTGAGCGCCACAATCAGGACTGCATACGACCGAGGCACACAGGGCCAACACCCGGCATCATGGTGTGGGGAGCGATCTCCTACACTGGCCGTACACCACTGGTGATCGCCGAGGGGACACTGAATAGTGCACGGTACATCCAAACCGTCTTCGGGGAAGATCAGTTTCGATTCCGTAGAAAAGTTGGAACACTAGAGGCAATACTGATCCTACGACTTATCTTAGAAGATACACTCCTGGAAATTGAAATAAGAACACCGTGAATTCATTGTCCCAGGAAGGGGAAACTTTATTGACACATTCCTGGGGTCAGATACATCACATGATCACACTGACAGAACCACAGGCACATAGACACAGGCAACAGAGCATGCACAGTGTATATCCACCTTTCGCAGCAATGCAGGCTGCTATTCTCCCATGGAGACGATCGTAGATATGCTGGATTTAGACCTGTGGAACGGCTTGCCATGCCATTTCCACCTGGCGCCTCAGTTGGACCAGCGTTCGTGCTGGACGTGCAGACCGCGTGAGACGACGCTTCATCCAGTCCCAAACATGCTCAATGGGGGACAGATCCGGAGATCATGCTGGCCAGGGTAGTTGACTTACACCTTCTAGAGCACGTTGGGTGGCACGGGATACATGCGGACGTGCATTGTCCTGTTGGAACAGCAAGTTCTCTTGCCGGTCTAGGAATGGTAGAACGATGGGTTCGATGACGGTTTGGATGTACCGTGCACTATTTTAGTGTCCCCTCGACGATCACCAGTGGTGTACGGCCAGTGTAGGAGATCGCTCCCCACACCAAGATGCCGGGTGTTGGCCCTGTGTGCCTCGGTCGTATGCAGTCCTGATTGTGGCGCTCACCTGCACGGCACCAAACACGCATACGACCATCGTTGGCACCAAGGCAGAAGCGACTCTTATCGCTGAAGACGACACGTCTCCATTCGTCCCTCCATTCACGCCTATCGCGACACCACTGGAGGCGGGCTGCACGACGTTGGGGCGTGAGCGGAAGACGGCCTAACGGGGTGCGGGACCGTAGCCCAGCTTCATGGAGACGGTTGCGAATGGTCCTCGCCGATACCCCAGGAGCAACAGTGTCCCTAATTTGCTGGGAAGTGGCGGTACGGCACTGCGTAGGATCCTACGGTCTTGGCGTGCATCCGTGCGTCGCTGCGGTCCGGTCCCAGGTCGACGGGCACGTGCACCTTCCGCCGACCACTGGCGACAACATCGATGTACTGTGGAGACCTCACGCCCCACGTGTTGAGCAATTCGGCGGTACGTCCACCCGGCCTCCCGCATGCCCACTATACGCCCTCGCTCAAAGTCCGTCAACTGCACATACGGTTCACGTCCACGCTGTCGCGGCATGCTACCAGTGTTAAAGACTGCGATGCAGCTCCGTATGCCACGGCAAACTGGCTGACACTGACGGCGGCGGTGCACAAATGCTGCGCAGCTAGCGCCATTCGACGGCCAACACCGCGGTTCCTGGTGTGTCCGCTGTGCCGTGCGTGTGATCATTGCTTGTACAGCCCTCTCGCAGTGTCCGGAGCAAGTATGGTGGGTCTGACACACCGGTGTCAATGTGTTCTTTTTTCCGTTTCCAGGAGTGTATTTAAGTGATTATCAATGCAAGATCACAGATTAATGTAAGTGCGAGATAAGCTATTGCAAACGTGAAATGCTGGTATATTAGTAACCGCTGCTCAAATTGCTGTTGCAGATGCAGTGCGATACGACAGACTCATGTTCCGAATACGATGTTCTTCACTCTTGGTAGTGCCACGTGGCCGTCCGGAGCACGGTCTTCTTTTGACCGTACGTTCTCGTGACCACCGCTGCCAGCAATCATGTACAGCGGCTACAGTCCTGCCAAGTCTTTCTGCAATGTTACAGAAGGAACATCTAGTCTCTCGTAACCCTATTACACGCTCTCGTTCAAGCTCAATGACGTGTTGATAATGGTGCCGTAGTCGCCTTAAAGGCATTCTTGACTAACATCAACTCACCCCGTCCAGATTCAAGACCGTTACAAGGGGTTATGTAAGACCAACCTGATTTGCATCCTTATGCGACTGGAGTGATTTTTGAGTAGACATCATGTTTCAGATGTAAAAACATACCTACCAACTTTCGATTGTGTAGCACAACTCCTTGGTGTTGAGATTTTTTTCCATCACTGTATCTACTTTCTCTGCCAGAATATTGATTGCAAGGATGGAAGAGTTCATGCATTGTGCCGTACAGGTGCCGGATGTCACTTTGTGGGATAGAATTCCACGCCTGTTGCACTATATCGGTCAGCACAGGGACGGTTAATGCTGTTTATGAATAACACTGATGTAGCCGTCCGATAATGTCTCATACGTTCTCGATTGGAGACAGAACTGATAATCGAGCAGACGAAGGCAGACATGTCGACATTCTGTAGACGTACTCTGAGACGCACTCTGAGATGTACAAATTTGCAACCACGGTGCTTGGGGTAACCACGAGAGTGCTCTGCTCTCATACGAAATCGCACCCGAGACCATAGCTCCAGGGGCGCAAGTTCAGTGCGTCTAGTACCGGGTGATCAAAACGTCAGTATAAATTTGAAAACTTAGTAAACCACGGAATAATGTACATAGAGAGGTAAAAATTGACACACATGCTTGGAATGACATGGGGTTTTATTAGAACAAATAAAAAAAACAAAGTTCACGAAATGTCTGACAGATGGCGCTGGACAGCAAAACTGCTAACGTGACGGGTGAGGGGTACGCCGATATGCTACAGAATCGCATCATCCCCAGCCTGGCTGATAAACACCTGCTGGAACGTACGATGTTTATGCAGGACGGCGCTCCACCCCATATTGCTAGACGCGTGAAAGATCTTTTGCGCGCGTCGTTTGGTGACGATCATGTGCTCAGTCGTCACTTTCGTCATGCTTCGCGTCCCAGGTCCCCAGACCTCAGTCCGTGCGATTATTGGCTTTGGGGTTACCTGAAGTCGCAAGTGTATCGTGATCGACCGACATCTCTAGGGATGCTGAAAGACAACATCCGACGCCAATGCCTCACCATAACTCCGGACATGCTTTACAGTGCTGCTCACAACATTATTCCTCGACTACAGCTATTGTTGAGGAATGATGGTGGACATATTGAGCATTTCCTGTAAAGAACATCATCTTTACTTTGTCTTACTTTGTTATGCTAATTATTGCTATTCTGATCAAATGAAGCGCCATCTGTCGGAGATTTTTTGAATTTTTTTATTTTTTTGCTTATAATAAAACCCCATGTCATTCCGAGCACGTGTGTCAATTTGTACCTCTCTATCTACATTATTCCGTGATTTATTCAGTTTTCAAATTCATACTGACTTTTTGATCACCCAGTATATAGACAGGTCGATTGCAAGTCCTCAGTTTGTCACCATCTAATCAACACACTGCCATCATCGGCACAGTGGCAGAACCTGTTTCAGATCTCCACTAGGGCTGTTGATAAAATGTCGACATATCGATATGTTGACAATTTTCCAAAAATTATACATATTTTTCTGTGATATTTGCTCCCCAATATATCGTTTACGAAATGGCATTATCAAGTGCCGATATTTTTATTTTATATTATATTCTTTTTAGCAATTTTCGGTAAATATATGAAATTGTTCTTTCGATATTATAATAGAACATGATTTTACTGTCAATGCGTGAAGCAGTCTTACTGCTTCTATCATGTCCAGTCTTTCTCTTTGACGGTGTAAAGCAAGTATGGGTGGCACAAAGATTGCACCGGGGTGTGGCAGTGTGAATGGAGTAACAAGATTTCTCATGATGATAAATAGCACACCAGTTGAGCTAAAAAACAAATTTCAACGCAACTAGTGTGCTATTTCTTCATATCGGCATTCTTTAGAAACGTTTTCGAAAAAGATGACTATAAACTAAATGACAAACTGATTTTTGGGGTGGGCGGAGATGTGTGAGGGGACATGCTCGGCGCTATCAACAGAAACTTAACTTCACGACGCAGTTTCGACACTAGAAGTGCTAGGCCACTGGCGTTTGCAGGAATGAAAAAACAGGGAAGGCTGCATGAAGTGTTCCAGACGAATACAACATGTGACGAAACCAAACGGCGGACCAATGGGACACTTTTTATTGTGGTACTTAACATGCATTTAGCATTGTTAGCAAAGTGGTTATGCCAAGTGTAAACGTGCGTTGTTTTCCTTTCAACTCTTCCTCTAATGGGCAAAAGCAGGCAGCTAGATTGTTGATTTATAGAATATCTAACAGGCAGCTTACTTATAATGTACAGCCGATATTTTTATAGGCCAATACGTCGATATTTTTCATCAATGTATCGATACCACCTTCCAATATATCGAGCAAAGAAATTTATTTTTAAATATCGATACATGGGATTCCTGATTAATGAAAGTATCAACAGTCCTAATCTCCACCCTGCCCTCCAATGAGCTCTCGCTTAACATTACTCAAGTCGCAAATGGTGGTGGTTTGAGGTCTGTAGAATACACGCTACAGGCCATCAGGCTGTCCGGTTTCTAACAGTTCGTTTTGCTACTGTTGTGCCAACTGCTACTCAAGCTGCTGATGCAGATGCAGTACGGTGCACCAGACCCATACCCCGAACACTGTGGTCTTCCCTCTCGGTAATACCATGTGACCGTCCGGAACCCGGTCTTCTTGTGACCGTACAGTCTCGTGATCCTTGCTGCCAGTAATCACGTACAGTAGCTACATTCCTGCAAAGTCTTTCTGCAGTATCGCAGAGGGAACATTTAGTCTCTTGTAGCCCCATTAAACGCCCTCGATCAAACTTAGTGAGCTGTTGATAATGACGTCTTTGTATCCTTAAAGGCATTCTTGACTAGCATCAACTCACCACATCCACTTTCAAAGGTAACTAACGGTCAGCACCGTTATAGCGAGTATGTAAAGCAAACCTGATTTTCATCCTTATAGTGGCACTACTAGCGCCAATCTTACGCGACTGAAGTGATTTCTCAATAGACATCATGTTTCAGACGTAGAAACACGCCTACCAAATTCCGTTTATGTCTCACGACTGCTTCTTGGTGTCGCGGTTTTTTTCCGTCAGTGCATGTACTTCCTCTGTTTCTGAAGTAGTGGCAAACAATGCTGCTGCCTGACAAGAGTGCCCTTTGTCACCCACAGTTTTATATACAGGGTGATTCCTTGATGATGTTACAAACTTTCACGGATGATGGACAAGGGTAAGTGTATCAATCTGAGATAAGGGGTCCAGGTCCGGAAACGACCGAGTAGAAAGTTATAAGCATCGTTCTGATGCCTCTGACAATGGACCTCTTCTATTGCAACCTATTTGTTAAATGTATTTAGGGTCGACGTAGTACGGACCAAAGAAGAAAAAAGAAGTCCAGTTTTGCTGCAGTGAAACAAATCTCTTCTACGGAACAAGTTCTCATAGATCACGAGGGACGCGCTATAGAGCATATACGAGTATTTAGACATTTTTTCCTCTTTTGGTCCATAGTTTCTCCTCCCAAAATATGGAAAGCAAATGGTATGCAGTAGGAGAGGTCCACTGTAGGAAGAATTAGAACGATTTTCGGTTACAACTTTCCACTCCGTAATTCCCAGCTAACACTTGGTTCAAGAATCATAAAATAAGGTTGTATACATGGAAGAACCCTGGAGACACTTGAAGGTATCAGATAGATTATATAATGGTAAGACAGAGATTTAGGAACCAGGTTTTAAATTGTAAGACATTTCCACGGGCAGATGTGGACTCTGACCACAATCTATTGGTTATGAACTGTAGATTAAAACTGAAGAAACTGCAAAAAGGTGGGAATTTAAGGAGATGGGACCTGGATAAACCGACTAAACCAGAGGTTGTACAGAGTTTCAGGGAGAGCATAAGGGAACCATTGACAGGAATGGGGGAAAGAAATACAGTAGAAGAAGAATGGGTAGCTCTGAGGGATGAAGTAGTGAAGGCAGCAGAAGATCAAGTAGGTAAAAAGACAAGGGCTAGTAGAAATCCTTGGGTAACAGAAGAAATATTGAATTTAATTGATGAAAGGAGAAAATATAAAAACGCAGTAAATGAAGCAGGCAAAAAGGAATACAAACGTCTCAAAAATGAGATCGATAGGAAGTGCAAAATGGCTAAGCAGGGATGGCTAGAGGACAAATGTAAGGATGTAGAGGCTTATCTCACTAGGGGTAAGATAGATACTGCCTACAGGAAAATTAAAGAGACCTTTGGACAAAAAGAGACCCACTTGTATGAATATCAAGAGCTCAGATGTAAACCCAGTTCTAAGCAAAGAAGGGAAAGCAGAAAGGTGGAAGGAGTATATAGAGGGTCTATACAAGGGCGATGTACTTGAGGACAATATTATGGAAATGGAAGAGGATGTAGATGAAGATGAAATGGGAGATATGATACTGCATGAAGAGTTTGACAGAGCACTGAAAGACCTGAGTCGAAACAAGGCCCCGGGAGTAGACAACATTCCACTAGAACTACTGACGGCCTTGGGAGAGCCAGTCCTGACAAAACTCTACCATCTGGTGAGCAACATGTATGAGACAGGCGAAATACCCTCAGACTTCAAGAAGAATATAATAATTCCAATCCCAAAGAAAGCAGGTGTTGACAGATGTGAAAATTACCGAACTATCAGTTTAATAAGTCACAGCTGTAAAATACTAACGCGAATTCTTTACAGACGAATGGAAAAACTAGTAGAAGCCGACGTCGGGGGAGATCAGTTTGGATTCCGCAGAAATGTTGGAACACGTGAGGCAATACTGACCCTACAACTTATCTTAGAAAATAGATTAAGGAAAGGCAAACCTACGTTTCTAGCATTTGTAGACTTAGAGAAAGCTTTCGACAATGTTGGCTGGAATACTCTCTTTCAAATTCTAAAGATGGCAGGGGCAAAATACAGGGAGCGAAAGGCTATTTACAATTTGTACATAAACCAGATGGCAGTTATAAGAGTCGAGGGGCATGAAACGGAAGCAGCGGTTGGGAAGGGAGTGAGACAGGGTTGTAGCCTATCCCCGATGTTATTCAATCTGTATATTGAGCAAGCAGTAAAGGAAACAAAAGAAAAGTTCGGATTAGGTATTAAAATCCATGGAGAAGAAATAAAAACGTTGAGGTTCGCCGATGGCATTGTAATTCTGTCAG
Organism: Schistocerca piceifrons; assembly: GCF_021461385.2. NCBI lineage: Eukaryota > Metazoa > Arthropoda > Insecta > Orthoptera > Acrididae > Schistocerca > Schistocerca piceifrons. Next base: position 328,432,978 of record NC_060138.1, on the reverse strand, counting down.
AGACAGCAAAGGACTTGGAAGAGCAGTTGAACGGAATGGACAGTGTCTTGAAAGGAGGATATAAGATGAACATCAACAAAAGCAAAACGAGGATAATGGAATGTAGTCGAATTAAGTCGGGTGATGCTGAGTGAATTAGATTAGGAAATGAGACACTTAAAGTGGTAAAGGAGTTTTGCTATTTGGGGAGCAAAATAACTGATGGTGGTCGAAGTAAAGAGGATATAAAATGTAGACTGGCAATGGCAAGAAAAGCGTTTCTGAAGAAGAGAAATTTGCTAACATCGAGTATAGATTTAAGCGTCAGGAAGTCGTTTCTGAAAGAATTTGTATGGAGTGCAGCCATGTATGGAGGTGAAACATGGACGATAAATAGTTTAGACAAGAAGAGAACAGAAGCTTTCGAATTGTGGTGCTACAGAAGAATGCTGAATATTAGATGGGTAGATCACATAACTGATGAGGAGGTATTGAATAGAACTGGAGAGAAGAGAAATTCGTGGCACAACTTGACTAGGAGGAGGGATCGGTTGGTGGGTCATATTCTGAGGCATCAAGGGATCACCAATTTAGTATAGGAGGGGAGCGTGGAGAGTAAAAATCATAGAGGGAGACCAAGAGATGAATACATTAAGCAGATTCAGAAGGATGAAGGTTGCAGTAGGTACTGGGAGATGAAGAAGCTTGCTCAGGATAGAGTAGCATGGAGAGCTGCATCAGACCAGTCACTGGACTGAAGACCACAACAACAACAACAATTCCCAGAGCAGGGTCGCTTACTTCTACCTTATGCATTTACCTTGCTCCATCATCCGTGTAGGTTTGTAACCAGCAAGGAATCATCCTGTACAAATGAAATTGTCAACAAATGGCAACAAGAGATGGAAGCTTCCTTTCCACCGAGAAGCAATGTAACTGATTCTTTTCCGCAGATGACCAGCCTATACTCGTAGCTGCTGAACACAACTTTATATATAACAGCAAAACGACGAATTTTAAACATAGCTCCAATGTAAATCAAAGTAATGGCGTTTTGTAGGAAAGAACATCTTCGAGTTAAATTCATAACCTACTTGGGATGTGATATCTCTTACGCACATGACAATGATCCTTAAAGGTAACTATAAACGTATTTACACTTGTTAAGTAAGATTAAAAAGGACCCCCTGAACGAAACATGAGAGAGACATTAGGCATACTTAAATTTTATAATAGCATGATTGTACTTGTACTGCTCTATGGATCCCTAGTGTGGAATTTAACGACCAGCCAATTACAAAGAACTGATGCGGCAGAAATGAGACTTCTAAGATCGTTGGCTGGATGTAACTTAGAAGATCATAAGAAGATCGATGAAATAAGAGAGGAGCACTATGTTACAGGAATAATAGAAAAGATTTAAAAGTATAATGTGACCACAGACCGAAGGGCAGCAGAAGGATAGGATGACCACGAAGCAGATGATGCGATCAGCTTTAAATTGCTTCGTTTCGCAAAAGCTAGGACGTCTAACTCGAAAAAGTACAAGCTGATAATGATGATGCTTGTGCTGCAGGATATGACAGAGTTTCTGGATGGTCCCACTGTATCTGTTAATAATACCGCCATCCCATATTAGTGGCAACCCTGCCTACCAAGCACGTAAAATTAGCACGCCTCTGGGATTTTAATTAGCTTCCTGCTCAGCCTCGAACTTGCAAACATCAGCTTCGTACCTGCACTTTGTCTTTTTATGGTAGGTCCGTATTGATAAAACCACGTCTCATCGCCCGTGATGATTTTTTACAGAAAAGAGTTGTTCGCGTAATGCATTTCAATCAAGCCACGGCAAGCGTCCACTTGTCATTGTTTTTGTTCTGGAATTAGGTGTGCGGGGACAGTTTTGTACACAATTTTGTCTTCTTTTAAACTTTCTGATGAATGTCTTGAACAGTTAATTTAGAGACGTTGCTCCATTCTGATTTGTGGCACAACATCGTCGTCGCGATACGGTCACAGGTCCACTACTTAACACTGCCTGCTTACAACTGACTGGGCGAATCCACATCTGTTGGTTCCAGCTGCCACTTCCTGCTGCTGCGCTGCGTTTACTGTGCTGGAGACGCTTATACTCCGGGAATAAATACAGTCTCGGGACGTTTTGGACTGACGGTGTAAATCAACAAATATCTGAACCAGAGATTATTAGTGTCCGCATAAAAATATAGAAAGTAATTTAAACGGAAGCTAAGTGGTATTACGCTTGGGAGACAATGCATGAACAGATTATGTCATGTTAGAAAGAGGGTAAAAAAACTACAGAATCACGACAAAAGTGGCAAACGGGGTGCCGGCCGAAGTGGCCGTGCGGTTAAAGGCGCTGCAGTCTGGAACCGCAAGACCGCTACGGTCGCAGGTTCGAATCCTGCCTCGGGCATGGATGTTTGTGATGTCCTTAGGTTAGTTAGGTTTAACTAGTTCTAAGTTCTAGGGGACTAATGACCTCAGCAGTTGAGTCCCATAGTGCTCAGAGCCATTTTTGCAAACGGGGTAGTTGCTGTGATTTCTTACCACGCTAACGGTGTACCGCCGAGGTGTGTCTCAGTCACACACACCGAGTAAACAGCGTGACGACGTCTGTGTTCGAATAACATTATGAAGCCCTGCTCAAAGTAGTAGGCAGACAAACTAAGACTAGCTGCTAGAAGCTACTCGCCAAGAGCAAACCGCGTCCGTGGCATCGGCGTTTTGCGGCAAACGGGGTGCGGATTCCAGGTAACAGAACGAGGAATGAGCAGATGAGGCCGGCAGCGGTTGCGCTCCGCGCTTTCGTGTCCCGAGAGTTGCTGCGCTTCAGTGAGGTTCCGGCATCACAAGATACGGCTGTTGCCAACCACTGGCCGCAGCAGAGGTCAAAACTATTTGCTGCGGCTTATGGAGCCGACTCCTTTTGGCTGACATAGGTTTTGCACTCTGTTACAGTTCCGTCAGTCGAAAGAGTTTTATCTACATCCCCACGTGCCCATGAGACGAGGAAGCGTTTCAGATAACAATGCCCAGACACATTAATGGGACCACATGTCAAACACCTAAATAACAACTTTTTGCAGCGCCAATTGCTGCGACACTCTTAGAAAGACTCAGTGATGTTCCGAAAGGTAACGAATCCAGTGTAGCAGCCAGCTGCGCTAGGTTTCTCGAATAAGGATTCATGGCGCGAACAGCCCGATCGAGGTGGTCGTACAGATTTTAAATTAGGTTCAAATCCAGAAGTTTGGGGGCCAGGACGACACGGTAAACTCAGCCTGGTGCTCTTCGAACCACGCACCTAAACTGCGATCTGTGTGAAATGATGCTTTGTATTAATTATACATTGTCAGGTTGGAAGTCAGATCTGTAGAGATTGAATAAGAGTACCTAAACGTTCTTTCCACCAACCTGTCGTCTTCTAAAGTTGTGTCCCCAGCGCAGAAGACAGCCTGTCGGTCGTGGGATCTTCTTCGGCGGAGGTCACTATGCTGTCATCTCGAACTTGAACCAGTGATTGTGCTTTTTATGGCATGCCACTTGCCCAGGTTAGTCTCTGTGTCTACAGAGGGCAAGATCTGTAGTACTGACAATGATGGTAGGCAACATCTCTCTTTAACGTATACTGTTTGTCTATATTTTAAAATATCACTTTTGGCATCCCTGGTGGGGAATGTGTTTTTAAAGAACAGGCTGCTATCCATTAACGAGAACTGTGAACCGAATGAGGCGTGAAAATCATAGTGAAACAGTATACTGTAATGATTATTATAAAACGGCTGAATCAATAGTGTATTAACAGGAAAAAAAATAAAAAGCGACACTGTGTCAACTGTGAAATTATATCCTGTTCGAACTTTTGTAAGTTTCTTTGAATTGTTAGGCAGCAAAATTTATAAATGCCGCTAATTAATCCGCGTCGCGTAGTTGAAAATGAAAACGTGAAAACGCAAAATCGAAGTGTAAAGTTATAATTGGGTGCGCGATCCAAAGGGATTGCGTTTTATTTCACCACGTTTTATTTCACCAGTAAAAGAAACAACGCTTCAGGGAGCAGTTATCAGAGCAGCGCACAGTAGTCGAGGCGGATGGCATGGAAGCAACACCTGTGGCCTCCACCAGCTGCAGTCCAACGCCAACAAGTGGCCAACGACAGAGATAGGCGTCTACGGTTGAGTACTGCAGCTGAAGATACCCAACACGACAAAGGCAATGCGGCGAGCAGCAGCATTGCGCCGGAGAAGAAGGTAGCATATACGCTAGTCACTTTACAGCTAGCGAGAGGAAGCTAGTATTAATAACCATAGGGATTTTAAGAATATTGTTTAATTGTTTCGTATAATTTCCTTAATAACAAAATGTTGGGGGAAAGCGAAATGCGGTACAATTTTAGAAGTAGAGTAGCAGTGCAGCCTCGAGGTAATGAAATTGAAGAGGCAAGTCAATTACAGGGCGTGACAGATGAAATTAGAAATTTAAGTGAAGAGGAAAGTTTTCAAAATCGAATGGGTGATAGCTATTTACCAAGAAAACACAATTTCAGATAGTAGCAATAGTGAAATTAGACAGGTGGATTGTACTGTAGATGACATAAGTGTTAATAATAAGTTAAATAAGGTGAATGGTGATGTCAGAGGTGATGACTCTGACACCATCATTGCTAATAAATCAACCAGTAGGTTAAGCCATGGAACAGCATCGGCTGATACATTGCCTACACAGGATAATAATAAAAGTGTGGTTGAAATGTTAATGGAGTTAGTATCTGGGCAAAAAGAAATAATAAAGGATTCAAATAAATTAAAGAAAGGGCAAAAAATTACTTGCTGATAAAACAGAAGCAACAAACAAGGAGATAGCAAAAATTAATCGTAAGTTTAAACACTTAGAGACCAGCGTTGATTCTCATAAAACTAGAATAGGAACTTCTGAAAAAAGAATTGAGCATGTGAGTAAACAATGAGGACAAAAATTAGATTAGTGTAAGTAAGGGGTTAACCATGAGATCGGTGATGAAGTAATGAAAACAAATGATCTCATGCAAGCTACAGATACTTTTGTATTGTCAGTTAGGGATGAAGTCATTAAATTAAGTAATGATCAGTGTAAAATAAACAAAACTTGCAAAGATACCCATGAAAGGCAAAACAAACAGGTAATAGACCTGAAAAAATGCAGTCCTTAGCCGTAAAGTATCAAGAAGAGAATCTGTTTGTAATGGTAAACAAATACGATTCGGGGTCGCTTGAGAGAAATAGAACAGGAGGTAGAAAACATACCTCAACTAAGTGAGATGAGTTAAAAACATAGATGATGTGGAAGTTGCATTAAAACAGAAACTCGAATCGTGGATTGAATGGGAAAAATGTAAGGGTGTTGTTCTTATTAATGTAGTAGTCAATAACGCCAACGCTTACAGAGTTCCTAACTTTTGGAGCGAAGGTAGTATACATCCTGTTGCTTTCATTCATCAGTTTCAGGCATCATGCCTGACAACATGACAGAACAGCAAAAAATCAAATTTGTAGCCAGTCGTTTTGAAGGGGGCGCAATATTATGGGGAACAAGAGCCAGTAACACTTGTAAAATATACCAAGAATTTATAAGAGCATTCCACAAGTACACAAAACAGTATAAAAACAGAAATATTTTAAGCTAGGAGTTTTGAAAACAGTGGCTGCAATAGTTGTAAGGAGTTCTTTCAGTACTCCTGGGAAAAGAACCAGTATTTAACTGATCCTTTACGTGAATCTGGCTTAATAGAAATAATAGTTCTTAAGTTTCCAGTACATGTACAGGAGAAACTAATTCATGTCAACAAGAATGAGGTAAGCAACCTCTTCCTTTCTTTTCACGTTGTTAGTTCATCCCCCTTACCGCTGCAATTCATATATATTTAGGTTAGGATGAGTCCAGCCACAGTTAAAATGACGAAAGAGTTTTGGATCGACCACAGAAGTCGACCACTCCTATGTGATGATAGGGAATAGGAAGGTAATAGGTGACGTAAGAGTCGGCCACACATTTATGGTTTAGTAGGCGAGGTATTTTCGCCAAAGCATTATTATTAATTGTATCACGAAGCAAAAATGTTATCCGCACAGCTAATGAACTCAAAACATGAATCTCACGTAGGACATAGACAATAATAAGTACTGAGATGCAAATGCATAAAGCACATGAGAAATGTTTGTTACACTTATAGTGTTTGCATATTTGAGCAGCAAAGTCCATAATAAGATACAAGCGAATTAAGGGGATCACACCCTGCCTATGTAACCCATGTTAATTTAGGCAAGTGTTTGACCCATTTCAGAAAAAACTATTTGATGTATGACCTTAATATTTTTACTGTATGTTACATGATGATAATAGAGTGAACTGTACCAAAATCTACTTTATCCATTTTGTAGTTTTTAAGAAATACTTTTTTAAATGTATTAAAAGATATTAAGTTTTTTCTGCAGGAAATATTTTTTGTGAACTTCCTAATGGGCGAATATTAATGAATGTAGTACCAGAAGTGGCTTTTTATGTTATGCAGAGTCTCTGAAAATTTCATTTATTTATCTATGATGGTTTCTGATATAATGGGGCATATGTACTGAAAATTTTAGTTTGCGGGAAATTGACTTTAAAGAAAAAACTTTTGAAATTTGTTACAGTTAATTAAAACTGTCCTGCTGCATATGATGGCCCTTCTTTGGCCTCTTGCAGGTCTTCCAACTTCTTTTTCACCTTCCTGGATGTTTGTCTTGCTTTCTTGGCCATATTAGACGCAGACCTGTCTGCATCGGCTACCCTCATTTTATCGCGATGTTGCAGCCCAGGACATGGACAATTTTCACCAGAATTAATTACCAGCTTTTTGAGTACCCAACACTTTCCGGTATTACCACAGTTGAATAATAACAGCATCATGAACTCCTAGTTTCATTGTATGCATGCCTACAAATACAGTTTTAGGAAGGCGGTTCCAAATTATGCTGCTGAAACATTCATTTGTGTTCTATGTCTGCCCATGCAGACATTTCCTTAGAAGGTCAGGTTGAGCCAAGTCTCTGAAAATAGGTTTAATTGCTGTAATAACAGCAGCAGGAAAAGAATGCTGGTGAGAATAAGATTCTCCAGTTGCCTGAGCCCTATTGTATTTGCACCAAAAATTTTCTCCTGATGGACACAATCCATGACATGGCTTATCATCAGCAGAGGACTTATGGAAGAATATGGCCCAAGCATTTCTCTTCATTGCCTCCAAATTTTCTTTATTTCTCCTAATTGCCTGCCCATAGTATACCTCCAAGCTTTCTATAACAACTACTTGCAATCACACTTGAACAAAACTAACCGTGTGTTTGACAGCGAGTTGTTTAAAAACAGCAGAAACAAAAGAATACCGACCGTTGCATTCCAAGAATAGCCAACACACTCGGGAATAAAAGAAAAATCCCTAACGTGCAATGTAAGGGATATAAAGATCTAAAATATATGAAGAAAAGTGGGTAACAGAAAAGTGGGCGTGGCAGATAAACACACGTGGTAGGAAAATGCTCTTTAAATGCTCGAAAAAAAAATGTTTTTCAGCAGAATCATTTTCAGCGTACTTAAATAGAACCTTAATCTATCGAAATACGATGAAAACCGAAAATCGATTTGTTTCGACCTGAACCATGGTGTGGTCCCCTTAAAGCAACAGAATTTGCTTCGCTATTTTTCTCTGTTATCACGATCTAGGGTATCTTCAGTTTTCTCAAAAGACCTGTGAATCTTGCTTGAGTGCCTAGTTAAGTTATTGAATGAAATGAAAATAAAACCTGAAGTGTAAAACGAGAGCTGTTCTCATCTCGTTTCCATTTTCAATACGTAGACGTAGTTTAGTGGTGTGTCGAGCGCCGTTATTAACGTGAATGAAAGTAAGCGCCGACTGGGATGAGTCACGCCTGGTGGGTAACGGCACAATATTTATAGGTGGTGCGAGAGTGCACTGACTGATGAGGCAAGGTTCGGAACACTACCCATGAGAGGAGACAATTCAAATGAAAGCCCTGAAGTCACCACAGCAGTAACAAAGACTTTGTAAATATTATTGTATTATGTTCAATGCAACATTGTGTATACTGTAAAACTATGACTTTAATGTAAAGACACTTACATGCTGATATAATTTAAAGTATTTATAAATTATGTGACAGTAAACAATATATATGGATGGTCTAGTGCTGGCATAAGTAAAAACAAGAAAAGAATGAGAGTGTTACTAGACAAAAATTGACGGCACTGCGCCGATGTTAGATCAACAAATGTGAGCATTATTAGGTAAAAGTGGACGGCACTGCGCTGATATTAGATGAAAAACGTGTGTTGGGTAAGGATGGACGGCATTGCGCTCACAACACATATTGTTTAGTTCCAATCATATATAAACATCAATAAGTGTAGTTGAGTGGTTATGAGGAGATTTAATGGCCCAGGTGCCGATGTTTAGTGTTGAATAACAAGACTATAGAAAATTTAAAGGACAGCTAGGTGCTGAAAATCATAAATGATATTTTGTAGTAAGAAGAAGTTCATGATGTAATGTGTGCTTAGTTAAGGTTTTTTTGATAGAATTAATTAGGATGATAGCCCGCATCTCGTGGTCGTGCGGTAGCGTTCTCGCTTCCCACGCCCGGGTTCCCGGGTTCGATTCCCGGCGGGGTCAGGGATTTTCTCTGCCTCGTGATGGCTGGGTGTTGTGTTCTGTCCTTAGGTTAGTTAGGTTTAATTAGTTCTAAGATCTAGGCGACTGATAACCTCAGCAGTTGAGTCGCATAGTGTTCAGAGCCAGCCAATTAGGATGATATTTTAGGAAGAACAATTACCGTGAAGAAGAAAAGGGAGCTACTGAGAGATTGGAAACTTAATTTTTTTGAAGTATTGGGCAACATTTTCTCATTTCCAAACTTAATAGTTGTCTTCGAGAACAGGCCAATTTTGGAAATCAAAGAAGGAAGAGGATGTGTGATATTCCTGGCTGTGGCCGCCAGTATTTTATCTTGCTAGAAACTCACATTTATGCAGCTTCATACACGTGGAGTAGCATATGGCACAAAAGTGGAGTGAGGTACTAGCAGCAGATGGTACAGCGTGTACCAGTCCCGTGGGAGAGTCCGCCAGTTGTACTGAACTTGCTTCTAATTGGTCAGCACATTCGGGTGTTAGGCGCCAAAACGCCTAACTTCTCTTATTAATTATTTATACACTTTTCATTTTATTTAACCCAGTTTTCAATATGACAATCTCTCACGGTTACCCTAAGAGTCTACAATTTTTTTATTAAGTTTCACAGGTTTTGAGATACGTAAGAGTTAATACATTACAACGAAAGTGCTTCGGACACCTTCGGGAAGCTGGAGAGATCTGTAAAGATAGAATGAAAGTCCCTAACCGTTCTTTCCACCAACCTGTCGTCTTCTAAAGTTGTGTCCTCACCGCAGAAGACAGCTCGTCGGTCGTGGGATCTTCTGCAGCGGTGGTTGCTATACAGTCATCTCGAACTTGAATCTGTGTTTGAGCTTTTTTTGTGGGATGTCACTTGCCCAAGTTAGTCTCTGTATCTACAGAGGGCAAGGTCTGTAGTACTGACAATGATGGTGGGCGACACCTCTAATTAATGTATCCTGTTTTAAAATATCACTTTTTACACTGTCTTCTACAACACTCGACATAGCTTTCTTAATAGTACGGTAACTTTTCTAAGAACTTCCGATATAGAGTACGACATGTCCGTCGGAAACAGAGATACATGTCCGGTTCTGAAGAACACCCGAAACAGAATGAGTAGAGCAGCCGAAGTACTTCGTCTCCCAGGCGCGCCAAAGCAATCCGAAGGTGTCCGATGCACTTTGCTTTTAATATAGTTACTCTTATGTTTCTCAAAACTAGTGAAATTTAATAAACAAAAACGGTAGACTCGTAGGGTAACCGTGAGAGATTGTCACAGAGAAATCTGGGTTAAATACAATGAAAGGTATATAAATAATTAATAAGAGAAGTTAGGCGTTTCGGCGCCTAACGGCCGATTGTGCCGACCAAGTTCAGTACAAGTGGCGGACAATCCCGCGGGAACAGTACATACTGTACCATCTGCTGCTTGTACCTTACTCCACTTTTTTTACCATATGCTACTTCACGTGTATCAAGCTGCACTAAGGCGAGCTTCTAGCAAGAAAAAATACTGGCGGCCACAGCCAGAAATATCACATTTGTTCTACTGATAGATACCATCGTGCAGAGGAAAAACAAACTGCGTGTAGGGGTGTAAATCGTCCGCAAGGATGTATACATACTTGTGTTGATCCATTGTGCCTCCAGAAATGACAAGATCACCCAGGGAAAGCCACGAAAACACTCCCTAGACCATAATGCTCGCTCCTCCAGCCTGGACCCTTCCGACGATTGTCACAGGTTGTCTGCTTTCCGTCTGGTAAAGCGTAAAACGTGATTAATCTGGAAAAAGCCAACTGTCGCCACTCAGTGGACGTTCAATTGCGATAATGGCGTGCAATTCCCAGCCTTTGACGCCGATGAATATCAGACAGCCAGCATGGGTGCATGAACCAGGCACCTGCTACGGAGGCCCGTATGCAGGAACGTTTGCTGAATGGTTGTTGAAGAGACACTGGCCGTAGCACTTTCGATTAAATGGTTAATGAAATGTCCTTCATTTTGGGTAAATTACAGAGGATATATAATTTGAATTAAACAGTGGTTAGTTTACCACTGTGCATATCGTTAACATTACATAATTGTAGGTCAGTATATGTACACCTTGTTACTGGGCTAATACATAAAAAATATTTAAATTGCTCACCTTGTATATTTAGGATAAGACTGTTTTTATATCACTATGTTACAGTTTAGGTACTAAATATACCTTGCAATTGTGTAATAGCATGGAATTTGAGTTGCATTGAATACTTTTGTTTTTTTTCTGGTGTTTATCCCACTACATAAGCTAATGGATCTTGCAGAGTGTATAACCTGCCGTGTTAGATGCTGTGATTGACTACTACATATAAATAGCAATGTGATAAATTATTTTTTTATGTTTCTGTTGTATCAGTTAATACCTTGGACACACTGTGTACCTATTATCATACTTTGTATCATTACCTAAAATTGCTGGAACGTACAGTAGTATCTAGAATGTAGTTACAGATTTGCTGTAACTTTGATGCTGCTGTTGTCTTTTGTTACTGCCCTCACATGCATTGGTTCCTCATATGTATAACCCCCCCCCCATTCAAATACACAACACATCAAGCTCTTTACACTTGTGATAAATAGGATCTTCATTATTTTTTGTAATTGTCTTTGTGAAAGACTGTAACAAAAGACATCTTAATCGGAAAAATGAGACTGACATTTTGTAACGTGTGTACAACAATATTTTGGTTGTTATAACGCTGTATTGAGACGAAATTTCGTTTCTTCGTTATCATGTCTTATCGACTATGCTGTGCTAGCTAATTTTAAAGCTGTAAACAATGTGTATCAATGTTTTTGATTGTGTACCAGTGTTCAGTTTGTGTTTATACATCAAATAGAGACTAGTTTCGTTAAGACTTGACAGTGGCGCCATCTAACACCTGTTATTGTACATTATGTAGGCCCTGTTTTGTTTATTGTGTTTCTATAATACGTTCATGTCCTCTAGTCACAGAATGGGCTACCAGGCAACTGGAGCAATGTTATGTTAACAAGTCACTGGTGCGTCAATCCTACATGAAAGTACATCGTGTTTTGAGATTCTTTTTTCGGAATGTAGTCAAATTATGTGCTGCATTCCATATGGAAGCTTGCTGGGCCTGATACACTTACAGTGAGGTTGTTACATGTGTTTATCTCATGGGAGTTTGCGCCTTGACAATGATTAAATATACATATATGTATTTAATCCCCCCCCCAAATTCTATATGTCCCTCCAGATCATTGAGCACTATGCACTCCACCTCGCCTTCCGTATACACCTCCTATCCCCCATGCGGATTCTCTAAGACCTGATCCCTTTCTCCCATCTGCTCCTTTTCCTCGAACATATCAGAGTCTACATCTCCTGTAGACTTGATCTCCCCCCCCCCCCCCATCCCCTGGTTGCTCCTCTCCTCCTCAACCCCCACCAACTGCCACGCCTTCACCGTTGTGTCCCCTCTACCCTCCACCTCTACTCTCTTCATCTCTTTTCCCAAGGTGGCTTCCGTCAACTCCCCCACCCAGATGATGCCCTCTCTCCCTCTATTTATCCCTCCTATCAATTCTGATCCTCACCTCCCTTTCCTTACCTCTGTCCTTTCCCAGGCTCCCTCTCCCCCCCTCCAATCCCATTTTTACTCTCTTCTCCACCTACCCTCTCTTTGACTCTCTTCTCTCCCTTGAGTCCTTCTGTATTCCCCTCCTCTGCCTTTCCCCACTTCCTCTCGTGTCTGGCTTTTGCCCTCCTATGAGTCCTCTCCCTTCATCGGTTCCTCCCCCTTTGCTTTTTCCTCTCCTCCCCCTTTTTTCCCCCTCATCTGTCCGAGTTCCCCCCCATTTGCCCTAGGCTGCGGTGTGTCATCTCCATGCCAATTTTTTGGTGCAGTCTTTTCCAAAGTGTAGCGAACAGAAACCATACTGTCACTAGGGGTGATTTTTTTATCTTGTGCTAACAGAAACCAGACTGTCACCATGGTTTATAATTGTCTCTCTACTATTGTACCTGTCTGCTTACTGTGTGTTTTGATTACCATCGCCAACTCTTGTTTTGTATTTTAACTTCCACAAATTTCCGTCATTTTTAAAATTTAAAAGTCACCTTTTTTATCGCCCGCTTTTATTATTATTATTATCTTCCTATTGTGTTTTTAAAATTATGTAGGCTGAAGAGCGGCGTACTAAGCTGATGCCAGCCCGCCCTCTTGGGAGGGGAAATTCAAAACCAACAAAGGAAAAAAAATTAATTTTCATGATTGTGAATTTACATCAGCCATACACAGCAGGGCACAGTGTAGAAATTCTTGGCAAATTTCACCATGGTGTAGTTTTTATCTATTCTACATTAGGACATGGAATGAACGTTTGGGTAAGCATAGGCACAACTTATAGAGATATTGTTGTGCCACCATTGCCTCAGTTGTGTGGTGTCATCATTTCTCGTAGTTTTTGTCAGATGTGTGGTCATAATTCTCATTATATATCCTCCAACTCATGTTTTTACATTTGAAAATGACGACGTAGTTCGTTGAAACCGGTAATGTAACACTTTCTTTTTAAAGAAAAAAAATTATGTAGTGTGACTATGGTTTCACTATTGTAGTGTCAAATAAACTTTTAAATTATGTGTTAGTCACACTCCCTATGACAATCATGTCAGAATACAGAATCACACAAATGAGTCTAAAAGTTTTACTTATCTTTGTGACCTGTTAAATAAAGAAGTCTGCAACACAACATGTCATATAACACAAAAAAGATCCTCAACGGCTGGGTACAAATAATCGTAGGTAAACTTCATAGTACACAGCAAGTGCAATTTACAACAACCGTCTGTTCCCTTCTAAGAGTTCACTAAACGATGTTCCCTGTCTTAGTCAGCCCTGGACGACGATGTGTAACCAAGTTGGCGAGAGCTGTCCTATCTTCCGAGCAGGCTTCTGTCCGTTGACGTCCGGTCATTGGCGGATTGTACTCGGTCGGCAATTGGCCGAGGCGAAATCGATATCTTCGTCTTCAGCGCCGCCCGTGGCGCTGGTGGAACTTGCGCAAGTGGCGAGTCTCTATGGCACCAGCCCGCATCTTTGCGCTAGAGGTACTTTTACCCTGGCTGTGTCTTGTTCGGACGACACAGAAAGCACCTTGGTTCACCTGGGCGGCCAGTTGCTCAAAGTTGCACGTCTGTTCTCCCGTGCACATCCGCGCAGCCTTCGTTCGCCCCTGTCATCAACGGCCCGTGGTGCACCACAGCTGCCTCCTCGGCGCCAGCTTTGGATAGCGCCATTTTGCCGTGCACAGAATATTTCAACGACGGCGGGACGCAAACAGTTTTCATACTTAGATATTTTCGAAATGGTTCCACCCTTGGCCCTAAAACCAATGATCCAGCTTTTTCTGGCGTTAGGTAAATCGCTCCGATTCCGCATTACGACAACGACTGCTCTTTTTCTTGTCGGTCGACGCAGTTTGTATGATCTCCACTTCTTGTGCTGCCACCTTCCGTCTGTGAGTGGTCGTTGTGGAGTGACGTCGAGCATAGGAGGTGGTCACAATAATGTGACTCTGCCGTGTATGTGTGATATTAAACGTTCGTTGCTATTTTGACGAAGTTTTCGACTTTCCTCTAAAGTATCTGATGCTTATTTCAGTTCCTCAGTGATCCAGAAATCTTTTTAATCTAGTCTCTTTTCTCTTGGAATATGTTTGGTGTGTTAATTTGCAATTGTAATATAAGGAAGCCCGTAATATAACTGACAGCTCTGAAAAGTATACATCCGTGGGTTGCTCATTTAGGAAGGGGTCCAGAATATGGAATTAGGTGAACGGATTACTTATTGCAAATTATCTCTCTTTGGGAGAAGTCTTGTACGAGCGCACACGTACGCGTCCCGGCACGTGTCGTGTCTGCGGAGGGTAACACATTATCGTTAAATCCTTCTACTTCCACTCCAGGTATCAATGATAGCAATGTCTTCATCTCATTGTGCGAAAAGAGTAGTTTCTCTTGACTGGTGGATTCAGAGTAGCAGAGTAGCAATGAAAACCAAAACCCCTCGTCTCTCAATGTGTCGTGTTGTCACTCATCTCTGTACCTAGCTGTAAACACCTGCAACGCTTAAGAAGAATGTCTGACGACTACTTCCTGCAGTACACATTAGTGATAAAATAACTTTATCAGTCACTTTATTAGTTCTACCCATCGATTATGTGGTGTAGCGATTTCTTGGTGCTTCTGTTGTATCCGGGAAGGGCGAAACAGCAAAGACTGTAGGCGGGAGTGGAGAAACAACATAAATCTTTCAATTGAAGTTCACACAAGATCTGAATACACACACTGCCAGACTGAACTGCACACTGAGACCCTATCACAGTCACACAACACTGTCTGTATACGTCCGTACTGACAAGCGGCGGGTCCGACACTTCGCGAGACTGCAGCGTGACTTCGCACTGCCGTCCGTGGCGGGGCGTGCGCTTTTAACTAGTTCAAAAATGGTTGAAATGTCTCTGAGCACTATGGGACTTACCATCTGAGGTCATCAGTCCCCTAGACTTAGAACCACTTACACCTAACTAACCTAATTCGAAATTAGAATTATATTAATACCTTCAGCTGCTGACGGGCGTTGAAATATATCAACGGCTACTTGTGAAAATGTGTCTCCCGGCCGGGACTCGAACTCGGGATCTCCTGCTTATATGGCAGACGCTCTATCTATCTGAGCCACCGAGGGCACAGAGGATAGCGCCACTGCAGGGACTATCTCGCGCACACCTTCTGCGAGACCCACATTCTCACCTTGTATGTCCACATACTACATTCGCAGTGTCCCACCCAACACACTCATTACTCGTGGAAGACGTTCTTACCAAGTCCGTAAGAGTTCGGGGAATATGTGTGCATCCGCACGGAAGAAGAAGGTCACGGCCGGTATTGCCAGAACTATATACTTATACGGATATGGTGTCTGTTCTTTCGTACATGTCCGAAAGAACAGACACCATATCCAAAGAAGTATATAACTACCCTAAGGACATCACACATGCCCGAGGCAGGATTCGAACCTGCTACCGTAGCAGCAGTACTGTTCCGGACGGAAGGCCTAGAACCGCTCGGCCACAATGGCTGGCTTTGTAACTAGTCCGGGCGCGCAGAAGTGCACAGGCCGCCTGTGAGCCCGTGGTGCCGTGGCGTGGCGAGATTCGCCCATAGTCGGTAGGATGCTATATTCCGTATGTGCCCTGGCTGGTGTCAGTAGGGTTGACCTCACCTGAGATGTATTCCGGCGGTGGTGGCGCCTCCTATAGGCCGCGAGCTGAACGCCATCAGACTACTGGCCGCGAAACGCTGTAGGCCGAGGTAGTTGATGATACTGCAGTTTGCACTAAATAAGAAAGAAAAAGGCATAAGACGTTGTTGGTTACAAGAGCCTGAGAGGTAGGGTTTTCTTTCTGCACAAACAACGACCCATTTCCTCGCACTATGTGACAGTTGTGTTTTACGTTTATCTGTTGAGTGTTGTTGTTGGTTTGATGCAGCTCTCCATGCTACCCTATCCTTTGCAAGCTTCTTCAGCTCCGAGTAACTACTGCAACCTAAATCCTTTTGAATCTGCTTAGTGTATTCATATCTTGGTCTTCCTCTACGATTTTCACACTCCATGTTACCCTCCAGTACTAAATTAGTGATTTTGTCCTATCAGCCGATTCCTTCTTCTAATCAAGCAGGGCCACAAATTCCTCTTATCCCCAGTTCTATTCAGTACTTCCTCATTAGTTACGTGATCTACCCATCTAAACTTCAGCATTCTTATGTAGCACCACATTTCCAAGCCTTCTATTCTTTTCTTGTCTAAACTATTAATCGTCCATGTTTCACTTCCATACACGGCTACACTCCATACAAATACCTTCAGGAAAGACTTCCTCACACATAAATCTATACTCGATGTAAAAAAATGTCTCTTCTTCAGAAACGCTATCCTTGCCATAGTCAATCTACATTTTCTATCCTCTCTACTTCGAACATCATCAGTTATCTTGCTCTCCAAATAGCAAAACTCATCTACTACTTTAAGTGTCTCGTTTCCTAATCTAATCCCTCAGCATCACCTGATTTAATTAGACTACATTCCATTATCCTCGTTTTACTCTTGTAGATGTTCATCTTACATCCTCCTTTCAAGATACTACTGTCCATTCCGTTCAACTGCTCTTCCAACTGCTTTGCTGTCTCTGACACAATTACAATGTCATCGGCAAACCTCAAAGTTCTTATTTCTTCTCCATGGATTTTAATTCCTACTCCAAATTTTTCTTTTGTTTCTTTACTGCTTGCTCAATATACATATTGAATAACATCTGGAATAGGAAACAACACTGTCTCACCCCCTTCTCAACCACTGCTTCCCTTTCATGCCCCTCGAGTCTTGTAACTACCATCCGCTTTCACTACAAATAGTAAAAAAAAACTTTCGCTTTCTGTATTTTCCCCTACCACCATCAGAAATTGAAAGAGAGTATTCTAGTCGTCACTGTCTGAGATGAGTCTTTGGGTCAGTATTGCCTCGCGTTTTCCAACGTTTCTACGGAATCCAAACTGATGTTCCCCGAGGTCGGCTTCTACCAGTTTTTCCATTTATCTGTAAAGAATTCGTGCCAGTATTTTGCAGCCGTGACTTATTAAACTGATAGTCCGGTAAATTTCACATCTATCGTCACCTGCTTTCTTTGGGATTGGAATTATTTTATTCTTCTTGAATTCTGAGGGTATTTCACCCGCCTCATACATCTTGCTCACCAGATGGTAGAGTTTTATCATGGCTGGCTCTCCTGAGGCTATCAGTAGTTCTAATGGAATGTCGTCTAATCCCGGGTCCTTGTTGCGACTTAGGTCTTTCAGTGCTCCGTGAGATTCTTCACACAATATCATATCTCGCATTTCATCATCTACGCCCTCGTCAGTTTCCGTAATATTGCCCTCAAGTACATCGCCCTTGTATAGACCCTCTATATACTCCTTCCACCTTTCTGCTTTTCCTCCTTTGCTTAGAACTGGTTTTCCGTATGAGATTTTGATATTCTTACAGATGGTTCTCTTTTCTGCAAACGTCTCTTTAATTTTACTGTAGGCAGTAGATGTCTTAACCCTGTGCCTCAACATCCTTGCATTTGTTCTCAATCCATCCCTGCCTAGCCATTTTGCACTTCCTGTCGATCTCATTTTTGACACGTTTGTATTCCTTTTAGTCTGCTTCATTTACTGCATTTTTTATATGTTCTCTTTTCATCAATTTAATTCATTATCTCTTCTGTTACTCAAGAATTTCTACGAGCTCTCGCGTTTTTAGCTACTTGATCCTCTGCTGCCTTCACCAGATCATCTTTCAAAGCTACCCGTTCTTCTTCTATTGTATTTCTTTCCCCGGTACTTGTCAATCGTTAATGCTCTCTCTGAAACTTTCTACGACCTCTGATTCTTCCAGCTCATCCAGGTTCCATCTCCTTGAATTACTACCTTTTTGTAGTTTCTTCAGTTTTAATCTACAGTTCATAACCAATCAATTGTGGTCAAAGTCCACATCTATCCCTGGAAATGTCGTATAATTTCAAACCTGGTTCCTAAACCTCTCTAACCATTATATAATCTATCTGAAACCTTCCACTGTTCTCAGGTCTCTTCTTTCATGATTCTTAAACCAAGTGTTAGCTATGATAATGTTAAGCTCTGTGCAAAATTCTGCCAGGCGGCTTCCTCTTTCATTCCTTACCCCGAGTTCATATTCACCTGCTACTTTTCCTTCTCTTCTTTTTCCTACTACCGAATTCCAGTCTCCCATGACTATTAAATTTTCGTCTCCTTTCACTATCTGAGTTATTTCTTTTATCACATCATACATTTCTTCAACCTCTTCATCTCTTCTGCGTAGCTAGTTGACATATAAACTTGTACCACTGTGGTAGGCGTGACCGTTGATGGGGAGACTTGCGTGCCTCAGCGATACAAATAGCCGTACCGTAGGTGCAACCACAACGGAATGGTATCTTGTGAGAGGCCAGAAAAAACATGTGGTTCCTGAAGAGGGGCAGCAGTCTTTCCAGTAGTTGTAGGGGCAACAGTCTGGATGATTGACTGGACTGGCCTTGTAACATCAACCAAAACTGTCTTGCTGTGCTGGTACTGCGAACGCCTGAAAGCAAGGGGTAACTACAGCCGTAATTTTTCCCGAGTGCATGCAGCTTTACTATATGGTTAAATGATAATGGCGTCCTCTTGGGTAAAATATTCCGGGGGTAAAACGGAAATGGATAAGTTCCAGCTAGATATAGTGGGAATTAGTGAAGTTCAGTGGCAGGAGGAACAAGGTGGTCAGGTGAATACAGGGTTATAAATACAAAATCGAAAACGGGTAATGCAGGAGTAGGTTTAATAACGAATAAAAAAGTTGGAGCACCGGTTACCTAATATGAACAGCATAGTGAACGCATTATTGTAGCAAAGATAGACACGAAGCCAACACCCCCCAACAGTAGTACAACTTTATATGCCAACTAGCTCCGCAGATAAAGAAACTGAAAGAAAGTATGTCGAAATGAAAGAAATTATTTAGATAGTTCAGGGAGAGGAAAATTTAATTCTGGTGGCGGACGGGAATCTGATAGTACGAAAAGGATGATAGTAGGAAAAGGATGACAGTAGGTAAAGAAAGAGAA
This sequence comes from Schistocerca piceifrons, assembly GCF_021461385.2. Taxonomy (NCBI): domain Eukaryota; kingdom Metazoa; phylum Arthropoda; class Insecta; order Orthoptera; family Acrididae; genus Schistocerca; species Schistocerca piceifrons. The sequence continues at coordinate 328,413,529 of NC_060138.1, read as the reverse complement.
GTAAAATAATAGGAGGATATGGCCTGGGAAAAACGAATGGAAGAGGAACCACCTGATATAATTTTGCACAGAGCATAATTTAATAAACACTAACACTTGGTCCAAGAATCGTGAATGATGGCTGTAAATGTGGAAGAGAGCTGGAGAAAATGAAAAGTTCCAGACTGATTATGTAATGATAAGGTACAGATTTTGAACCCAGATTTTAAACGATAAGACATTTCTAGTGGCAGCTGTGGACCCGGAGCACAATTAATTGCTTATGAACTGTAGATTAAAAGTGAAGAATTTGCAAAAAGGTAGAGAATTCAGGAGATGAGACCTGGATAAGTTGCAAGAATCAGAGGATGTTGAGAGATTGAAAGGGAAAATTTAGGCAATGATTAACTGAAACACCAGAAGAATGTGAAGCACATATATTATTTTGGTCACTCTGTAAATTCTGTTTCTTATGTAAACATCGTTATGCATAGCCCACACAGAACAGAACCATGTAGCTGAGTAATCTTTGACTATTGCTACAATACATTTATGTTGCTACGCCGCCTCTGTCTGAGATCGCTAACAGAGTTAGATGCATTTTAAGTTGAGCAGTGTTGAGTAGCAGACGTATTTTGAAGAATGGTCGGGAAATTTTCTGTGTGAGCTTGAGACTGATAGAATTGGAGTACGAATACTTTTGACGCAATTATGGAGAGAGAAGCTAATGAGATTGCATATGACTTTTTATGAAATATTGAGAGATTGAGATAAGTACGCAAGTGCGTAGCTTTGTTTTGTGTTATTGAGATTGTGGTAACGAAGCTTATATGCTAGGATTTTATGTGGAATGCTCAGGTAGGAAGATGAGACTCCCCTTGCTTAAAGTTATCTCTTACAGTTACGTTACGAAAATACTATAGTGAACATTCAGATGATTTTTAAAGCATTACTTTTGAATATAGGGTTTCATTTTAATTTTGTCGGATGTCATTTCCTACCAGTTAAAATTCCCACAGTTAATTCAGTTTATTATATATGTACATACATTTCGCTTTGTGGTACGGAATTTTCAGTCGTAGCTTTTGCTATCGCTCTGCTACTGAATGCTGTATGATGATTTCAAAAAAAAATCTGCAAAAACGTTTATCAAGAGACGAGGTAATTGAAAATACAGTTTGGGGCCAGGAATTCCTTTGTAAGTTCAGACGCTCATTTACTTCAGAAATCAGGCTACATTCAGGGAGCATTGTATTTTTATAGAAACAGTTAGCTTCAATTTGTAGAAAGTATTGAGCAAATCATATAAAGTCTTTGTATAATTCAGTATAGTCAGAGTTTTGCACAACACAATCGTTTAAGTTAGGGATTAGTTTGTTTGGTAATCATTTTTGAGAAGTTTTGGTAGACAGTTTTAGGAAGATTCACTCACATAGAGAGAAGCCAATAAGCGGTTAAGTTAGAAGGAATACAGTAGATGACGATTGGGTAGCTTTGAGAGATGAAGTAGTGAGGACAGCAGAGGACCGAGTAGAAATCTCTGGGTATCGTAGGAGATTGTGAATTCAATAGATGGAAGGAGGAAATATAAAAATACTGCAAATGAAACAGGCAAACTGAAACACAGACATCCAAAACATGAGATTGACAGGAAATCCAAGATGGATAAAGGACAAATGCAAGTCTATAGAAGCGCATACAGAACCCTCTAATATCTCCAATATTTTTCGGTATAAAGCAGAAAAGTAATCTCCAGATGGAAAGCCGTGCCCAAAACCATCACTACTGAGTCAACTGAGCATCGCATTCATGGGAGACAAGGCCTGTCTAGCATCAACTAGCTCCATCTTCTCCACTGCCGATCGTGGCAGTCAGTCGCGATCACTGAATAAGAAACAACATTGTGAGATGTCCGCCTACAGTCTGTCATCATACAGAGTCATGTTTGCTGCCGAGGGGGTGGCCTAGTGTCAGGCGGCAGCGCCTATAACTTCGACGCTCTGTAGCGTCGTTGGATGACGTTTCCAGACACGAGTTCCAATCCTCGACTTGTTCCTCGAGGCACCCTCTACGACCCGTCGATGTTTCTGGAACATCCTGCATAACTACGGGAAAGACACTGTGTATACGAAAATTTATAGAGGCCTTTGGAGAGCAGAGAAGCAGCTGTGTGAATATCAAGAGCTTAAATGGAAAACAAGTTCAAAGCAAACAAGGGATATCTCAAAGGTACAATGAATATATAAAGGAGCTCTACATGGAAAATGGACTTGAAGGCAATATTATACAAAGGGCGGAAGATGTAGACGAAGTTGACATGGAAATCATGATACTATGAGAAGAATTTGACACAGCAATGAAAGTCCCAAGTCGAAAGAATGTTCTAAAGTAGACAACATCCCGTCAGAACTACTGTTATCTTTGTGAGAGTCAGGTATGACAGAACTTTTCCACCTAGTGTGTAAGATGCATGAGACTATTGAAATACTGTTAGTCTTCAACAAGAATGGAGTAATTCCAATTCCAAAGAAAGCAGGCGCTGATAGGTGAAAATATTACCAAACTATCTGTTTAATAAGTCGCAGTTGCAAGATACTACCACGAATTATATGCAGGAGAATGTAAAAACTGGTAGTAGTCGACGTGGAGGAGAAGATGTCTGGGCTACGGAGAAATGTAGCAACATGCGTGGCAATGCTGGCCCTACGACTTTCCTAAACGATACACTAAGGAAAGGGAAACCTACGTTTATAGCGTTTGCAGACTCCGGGAAAGCTTTTGACAATGCTGACTGAAATACTCTCTTTTACATTCTTAAGATAACAAGCGCCAAAATACAGAGAGCGAAAAGCTATTTACAACTTGCACAGGAACCAGACAGAAGTTATAAGAGTCGAGGACCATGAAAGGGGAGCACGGCTTCAGGAGGAAGTGATACATGGTTGTAACCTATCGCCGATGTTATTCAATATGTACAATGCTCAAGCAATAAAGGATACAAAAGAAGACTCTGGAGCAGGATTTGAAGTTGAGGGAGAAGAAATAAGAACTCTCAGGTCTACCGGTGAACTTGTAATTATGTCGGAGACAGTAAAAGACATGGAAGATCATTTGAACGGCACGGACAATGTCCTGAAAGGAGGATATCAGATAAACATAGAAAAAAGCGAAACAAGGGTAACGGAATTTAGTCGAATCAAATCAGGCGATGCTGAAGGAATTATAACAGGAAATGAGACACTAAAATTAGAAGAGTTTTCCTGTTTGGTCAGTAAAATAACTGATGATGGACGAAGTAGAGAGAATATAAAATTTTGGCTGGTAATGGAGAAAAAAGGGTTTCTGAAGAAGAGAAAATTTTTAACATCGAATGTAGATTTAATTGTCAGGAAACCTTTTCTGAAGGTATTTGTCTGGAGCGTAACTTTGTATGTAAGTGAAACGTGGACGATAAACAGGTCAGACGAGAAGAGAATAGAAGCTTTTGAAATGTCGTGCTACAGAAGAACGCTGTTGATTAAGTGCGTAGATCATGAAACTAATGAGGAAGTAATGATTATAATTGGGAAGAAAAGAAATTTGTGACACAATTTGATTAAAAGACGGAATCAGTCGATAGGACACATTCTGAGGAATCAAGAGATCGTCGGTGTAGAGTTGGAGGGAAGTTGGGAGAGACCATTCTCGATGGATACCAAGAGATGAATATAGTAAGCAGGTTCAAATGAATGTAGGTTGCAAAGGCTTACACAGGACAGAGTAGCATGGAGAGCAGCATCGAACCAGTCTATGGACCACAACAACAAAATCATCCATGTTCGTGAAGCACCAAAACATCTCAATAAATCACTGTATTACGCTGTGACCGAAGTCATACTGCTCGCCCTGTCGGAAAGGACTAACAGACAAATCCGTTGAGCTCTTCTGCATTATCTGTTCTCTATGATCTATGACCTGGTGAACCTTAGTAGGTCGCGAACTTGAAGGCTGTTTTGACGCAGTCTCCGACAGCAGCTCTCGATATGTAAGAGACAAGAGTTACGCCCTCTGTCGATGGTCACGAGCCTTTCAGGTGCTCGTAAGGGCTTTTCTAAGCTGTATCTTGACGGCAGGACGTAAGAGCTCGCTCGCAGATAACCGAGCGCTTTAGCGCCCTTCTCTCTCTCCGACGGCCTCGCATGCGCCGCATCAAACAGGTCACGAACGCGTGAAGTTCCCTCTTGTTGGACATGTTCCCAGTCACGGGCCGTGAATCAGTAGTTGTGTAACTGAACACTGCCTTGTAGTCCCACTCGTGGCACTCAGAGTAGCAATTATGTCCGTCCACGTGAGATGGCTTCCACGGATTACAGCGAAATACATGTTCACCTTTGTAAGTGATCGAGACGACCTTCTCTAGAGTAGTGACTGATCTTGTTGGAAAATTTAGATCTAATATAGTGCAGAATCTATCAGTAAGCTGCCGGCCGAAGTGGCCGAGCGGTTCTAGGCGCTACAGTCTGGAACCGCGCGACCGCTACGATCGCAGGTTCGAATCCTGTCTCGGCCATGGATGTGTGTGATGTCCTTAGGTTGGTTAGGTTTAAGTAGTTCTAAGTTCTAGGGGACTGATGACCTTAGAAGTTAAGTCCCATAGTGCTCAGAGCCATTTGAACCATTTTCTCAGCAATCTGAAAATAATATGTGCAAATTGTTGAAAATATTCTTTTCACGATTCATAAGGGCCGAAGTCACCAGACATTGTCACTACATTGTCAGCAAGTTCCGTAACGAAACATGCATCTCTCGCTTCTTCTCAGTTGAAATCGTTAAGTTCTGAAAAATTTTCACGTGTGAACAGTAGTTATTAACTTTCACACGTTTTCTGCACTATACAACTATAATGACTAACAAAGACGTGTGTCTGAAATTCTTACAGCCCCGAAATCGCTAAGCTCATAGTTTTACACTTCGATGACATTCTCATTCAGTACATATACATATGTAACCTCAAACATTTCCGAACCGTTTAAGATATCACAGTTATGTATTCATGTAGACGAACTGTGAGAAAGTCCTCACTCAACGACAATGATCTCTTTGTGTAACTATTATAGAGATATCGGTACCATCTTCGCTTTTCTCAAACGGAACTAGTTTCCACTACTAGAATCCTAGTTCCAAAGCAGCCGAATTCAGTGGCGTTTCACTCTGCAAAGTTCTGTTATTAATTTCGGGAAAATTACGATTTATTGTGTTGACCGTGAAACCTATTGCTGTCTTATGCGGAAGTCCGTGATTTCATACCTCAGAACGGACAAGGAGAAAATGTAGCTTTCATACTGTCCGCGTCATTCACGTGTGTCGAGTGCTGGTTGGTATGAAAAATTAAATGTCTCCTACAAACTAAGGGAAAATAGAAATCGTACTTCTTGATGGAGAATGCAGAAGGAACATGAAGACGACAACTGAGATATACACTTGAAGGTGTCCCGATATACCATGTCCAACAAAAATGTGCAAAAAAAAAAAAAAAAAAAAAAAAAAAGATGCTCTGGAATACTGCGCAGAGAGTAGGAACAGGATTGCAATGAAAGGAGCAAATGTACACTACTGGCCATTAAAGTTGCTACACCAAGAATAAATATAAATGCAGATGATAAACGGGTATTCATTGGACAAATATATTATACTAGAACTGACATGTGATTACATTTTCACGAAATTTGGGTGCATAGATCCTGAGAAATCAGTACCCAGAACAACCACCTCTGGCCCTAATGACCGCCTTGCTAACGCCTGGGCGTTGAGTCAAACAGAGCTTGAATGGCGTGTATAGGTACAGCTGCCCAAGCAGCTTCAACACGATACCACATTTCATCAAGATTAGTGAGTGACTGGCATATTGTGACGAGCCAGTTGTTCGGCCATCATTGACCAGTCGTCTTCAATTGGTGAGAAATCTGGAGAATGTGTTGGCCAGGGCAGCAGTCGAACATTTTCTGTATCGAGAAAGGCCCGTACAGGACCTTCAACATGCGGTCGTGCATTATCCTGCTGAAATGTGGGGTTTCGCAGGGATCGAATGAAGGATAGAGCCACGGGTCGTAACACATCTGAAATGTAACGTCCACTGTTCAAAGTGCCGTCAGTGCGAACAAGAGGTGACCGAGACGTGTAACCAATGGCACCGCATACCATCATGCCGGATGATACGCCAGTATGGCGATGACGAATACACCCTTCCAATGTACGTTCACCGCGATGTCGCCAAACACGGATGGGACCATCATGATGCTGTAAACAGAACAAGGATTCATCCCAAAAAAATGACGTTTTGCCATTCGTGCACCCAGGTTCGTCGTTGCGTACACCATCGCAGGCGCTCTTGTCCGCGATGCAGCTTCAAGGGTAACCGCAGCCATGGTCTCCGAGCTGATAGTGCATGCTGCTGCAAACGTCGTCGAACTGTTCGTGCAGATGGTTGTTGTCTCGCAAACTTCCCATCTGTTGACTCAGAGATCTAGACGTGGCTGCACGATCCGTTACAGTCATGCGGATAAGATGCCTGTCATCTCGACTGCTAGTGATATGAGGCCGTTGGGATCCAGCACGGCGTTCCGTATTAGCCTCCTGAACCCATCGATTGCATAGTCTGCTAACAGTCATTGGATCTCGACCAGCGCGAGCAGTAATGTCGCGATACGATAAACCGCAATCGCGATAGGCTACAATCCGACCTTTATCAAAGTCGGAAACGTTATGGTACTCATTTTTCCTCTTTACACGAGGCATCAGAACAACATTTCACCAGGCAACGTCGGTCAACTGCTGTTTGTGTATGAGAAATTGGTTGGAAACTTTCCTCATGCCAACACGTTGTAGGTGTCGGCACCGGCGCCAACCTTGTGTAAATGCTCTGAAAAGCTAATCATTTGCACATCACAGCATCTTCTTGCTGTCGGTTAAATTTCGCGTCTGTATCACGATATCTTCGTGGTGTAGCAATTTTAATGGCGAGTAGTGTAATAGATGACCTGGCAGTTGTTGTCACAATTCAAGCGTTAGCTCCAGTGGAGTGTCCCTGGGATACGTCAACCCAGCGTTGTTACCATTTTGCGCCCATATAGCGCCTGTCCGTATCATGTTTTACTTCACCAGCGGATTAAACAGCGGCTATATGACATAGGACGTCTGCATACGTCACAAGAGCTCTGAAACGATATCAAGACTACATGTTCTTGCTTCAAATAATCCTCTCTACCGATGAGACCACTTTTACAAATTGTGGAAATATGAATGTAGTAAATATGCTTTGCTGCAAATCCGCAGTTGCTGACGCACGTTGTTCGTCAGAAGCAGACAGGCAGTGGAGTGTGAACATTTTGTGCGGGACTATTAGAAACTACGGAATTGGCCCTTACTTCACTGAAGAAAACTTAATGAATAAACGATACACACAGTGATCACCGAAATGCTCCCAGCTCTCCTAGAGGAAGTACCACTTGAATATGTTGATGTTCACTGAAGTGGGATGCCCACATACAGATGGCGGTAGTGTCGTGTACATAAGGTAGCGTATTGGGGGAGCTGTCTTGTGTACTCAGATGTTTCGTATGAAGACGTGTCCTACGTGATTATGGCCGCACGACGGGAATTAACAGACTTTGAACGCACAATGATGATTGGAGCTAGACACATAGGACATTCCATTTCATAAATCGTTACGGAATTCAATTTTATGAGGTCCAAGGTGTTAACAATGAGCCGAGAACACAAAATTCCCGGAATTATCTCTCACCACGGGCAACTCAGTGGTCGACGGCCTTCCCTTAATGGCCGAGAACAGCAGAGTTTGCGTACACTTGTCCGCGGAAACAGACAAGCTACACTGCGTGAAATAACCGCAGAAATCATTGTGGGACGTGTTACGAACTAATCAGTTTGGACAATGCAGCGACATTTAGCGTTAATGGGTTATGGTATGGCTGTAGACGACCGACGCGAGCGCTTTTGCTAGCAGCATGACATCGCCTGCAACAGTTCTGACGGGTTCCTGACTGTATCGATTGGACCCTAGACGACTGGGAAACCGTGGTCTGACCAGACGAGTCCCGATTTCAGTTGGTAACAGCTGATGGTAGAGTTCGAGTGTGGCACAAACCACGAAGCCATAGACCCAACTCGTCAACAAGGCACTGTGCAAGCTGGTGCCAGCTTCATAATTGTGTGTGCTGTGTTTATAAGGAATGTACTGCGTCTTCTGGTGCAATTGAACCGATCATTGACTGGAAATGGTTATGCTCGTCTACTTGTTGACCGTTTGCAGCCATTCATGGACTTCATGTTCCCAAAGAACGATGCGCCATGTCACCGCGCCACAGTTTTTCGCCATTGGTTTGAAGAACATTCTGAACAGTTCGGACGAATGGTTTGGCGACACAGATTGCAAGATATGAATCCTCTCGAAGATTTATGGGACATAAACAACAGGTCTTTTCGAACACAAAATCCTGCACTGGCCTCACTTTCGAAATTATGGATACCTATACAGGGTGGTCCATTGATCGTGACCGGGCGAAATATCTCAAGAAATAAGCGTCAAACGAAAAAACTGCAAAGAAAGAAACTTGTCTAGCTTGAAGGGGCAAACCAGATGGCGCTATGGTTCGCCCGTTAGATGGCGCTGCCATAGGTCAAACGGATATCAACTGCGTTTTTTTAAATAGGAACCCCCATTTTTTATTACATATTCGTGTAGTACGAAAAGAAAAATGAATGTTTTAGTTGGACCACTTTTCTCGCTTTGTGACAGATGGCTCTATAATAGTCACAAACATATGGCTCACAATTTTAGACGAACAATTGGTACGAGGTAGGTTTTTTAAATTAAAATACAGAACGTAGGTACGTTTGAACATTTTATTTCGGTTGTTCCAATGTGATACATGTACCTTTGTGAACTTATCATTTCTGAGAACGAATGCTGTTACAGCGTGATTACCTGTAAATACCACATTAATGCAATAAATGCTCAAAATGATGTCCGTCAAACTCAATGCGCTTGGCAATACGTGTAACGACATTCCTCTCAACAGCGAGTAGTTCGCCTTCCGTAATGTTCGCGCATGCATTGACAATGCGCTGACGCATGTTGTCAGGCGTTGTCGGTGGATCACGATGTTAAATATCGTTCCAACTTTCCCCACAGAAAGAAATCCGGGGACGTCAGATCCGGTGAACGTGCGGGCCACGGTATGGTGCTTCGACGATCAATCCATCTGTCATGAAATATGCTATTCGATACCGCTTCAACCGCACTCGAGGTATGTGCCGGACATCCATAATGTTGGAAGTACATCGCCATTCTGACATGCAGTGAAACGTCTTGTAGTAACATCGATAGAACATTACGTAGGAAATCAGCATACATTGCACCATTTAGATTGCCATCGATAAAATGGGGGCCAATTATCCTTCCTCTCATAATTCCGTTGCCCAATAGTGCATATTATGCCGGTTTACATTACCGCTGTTGGCGAATGACGCTTCGTCGCTAAATAGAACGCGTGCAAAAAATCGGTCATTGTCCCGTAATTTCTCTTGTGCCCAGTGACAGAACTATATTCGACGTTCAAAGTAGTCGCCACGCAATTCCTGGTGCATAGCAATATGGCAGGGGTGCAATCGATGTTGATGTAGCATTCTCAACACCCAAGTTTTTGAGATTCCCGATTCTCGCGCAATTTGTCTGCTACTGATGTGCGGATTAGCCGCGACAACAGACAAAACACGTACTTGGGCATCATCATTTGTTGCAGGTCGTTGTTGACGTTTCACATGTGGCTGAACACTTCCTATTTCCTTAAATTACGTAACTATCCGGCGAACGGTCCGGACACTTGGATGATGTCGTCCACGATACCAAACAGCACAGATAGCACACCGCCGTTGGGCATTTTTATCCCAATAGCCATACATGAACACGATATCGACTTTTTCCGCAATTGGTAAACCGTCCATTTTTACACGGGTAATGTATCACGAAGCAAATACCGTCCGCACTAACGGAATGTTACGTGATACCACGTACCTATACGTTTGTGACTATTACAGCGCCATCTATCACAAATTGAAAAGAGTGGTGCAACTACAACATTCATATTTCTTTACGTACTACACGAACATGTAATAAAAAATGGGGGTTCCTATTTTAAAAAACGCAGTTGATATCCGTATGATCTATGGCAGTGCCTTCTAGCGGGCCAACCATAGCGCCATCTGCTTTCCCCCGTCAAGCTAGACGGGTTTCGTTCTTTGCCGTTTTTTCGTTTGATGTTTATTTCGTGAGATATTTGGTCCGGTCACTATCAATGGACCACCCTGTAGAGGCAACATGGCTCAATATTTCTGCAGGGGACTCCCAACAACCTGTTGAGTCGACGTGACGTCGAGTTCCTGCACTGCGCTGGTAAAACGAAGCCCGTCACGATATTAGGAGGTATCTCATGACTTTTGTCACCTCAGCGTGTGTAGTATCAGCATGATGAGTGCCCGCCTCACTACTGCTTGTGGTTAGGAAAGTGTTTACCCAGTTCTTCTCTGCTTTCTGGATAGTTGGCTTACATCTTTACCTGATCCGGCGCCACTCAATTATTTCTCTACAGTAAATCAAAGATGAAATCTATGCCTAAGTTTCGACGACCGAAGATGATTTAAAAAAGTACATCGTTGCACCATGTGCAGTGATGTCTGAGGAAACTCATCAGTCTGTCTAGAAGTTCTTGCAGCAGCGACTGCGAACGTATATTGCTGTAGACGGTGTGCATTTCGAACAAAAGTGGCTCTGAGCGCTATGGGACTTAACATCTGAGGTCATCAGTCCTCTAGAACTTAGAACTACTTAAACCTAACTAACGTAAGGACATCACACACATCCATGCCCGAGGCAGGATTCGAACCTGCGACCGTAGCGGTCGCGCGGTTCCAGACTGAAGCGCCTAGAACCGTTCGGCCACAACGGCCGGCTCATTTCGAACACTTCAAGACACAAACTGAGTTTTAAGCAATGTTTATCTACCTCTACAACAATGCTTTGCAAGCCACTGTCAAGTTCAGGGCAGACGGTACGTCCCATTGTACCATTTATTAGGGCCTTATCCCGTTCCATTCACATATGGATCGCAGGAGGACTGACTGCATAAATATCTCTGTGTGTGATGTAATTAGTCTAATGTTGTCTTAGCGACCTCTATGCGATCTTTATATAGGGGGTTGGAATATTCTCCAAGATTCGTCATTTAAAGTTGGCTCTAAAAGAGGCCATAGTCAATTCTATAGAAGATGATAAATACCACATGTCACTAGCGCCCGAGACGACATATTGTTGGCTCAACTGGACTTACCAAAACTTTCTTACCATCAAGTAGGTTCATCCAGCTGTGTCTACAACATGAATAGACAGTTGATATTTGTCTTGTGCTTGTGCTGGGAAGGTGAGTAGTGTACACAGGAATCTCATATTTGTGCGAGGCGACCAGTCTGGAAGGCATCACTTACAGCACATCCCAGCAGTGATCGTATGCTCTGAGTATGCTAACGTGTACTCTGGATTTCTGATGAATGGAAGACCATTATCTTCAAACTTTAGTTTGCGAACTGACAGCATACGAGTCATGATTTGGGAGGTTTTTTGAATTCAGCGTCATTCTTTCTACATCTGCCGGCCGGAGTGGCCGTGCTGTTGTAGGCGCTACAGCCTGGAACCGAGCGACCGCTACGGTCGCAGGTTCGAATCCTGCCTCGGGCATGGATGTGTGTGATGTCCTTAGGTTAGTTAGGTTTAATTAGTTCTAAGTTCTAGGCAACTGATGACCTCAGAAGTTAAGTCGCATAGTGCTCAGAACCGTTTGAACCATTTTTCTACATCTGTAAAATGGACACCTTCGAACAGATCATTGTTTTTCTGCGGGATACTCGGTCTTTAAACGAACCCACAGACCTCAGTTTCCATCCTCGACTAGAGATCGTTTGCTTCATTCTTTTTTTCTTAATCCGATCCTACACTACTTCAGTGATCCACAATATAGCGGCTGTCTCATGGCGGATATCTTAAAAAGGAAACAGTTCAATACATGGAATAATCAAGTAGTTCTCTAGCCCCGAATTCCAAAGAACGCATCTGAGATGCTTTCGAGAGGCGTTTTACTGCCAACAGTTCTTCCTTCACAGATCCTTACCGTAACCAGAGCTGTTTTACAGTAGGAATGACAATGACTTACTATAGTGGTCCCACACATCAACATTAACAGATCAACACAGCACTATTCGCACTATATTGGCGTTTGGAGCTAGTGACGTTACATGAACTCTACGAAGCGGTTTCGATTTTTTTAAATAATCTATTCTTGTACGGAAACCAGTGCAAATACGCTGCTGCCAAACGATATCTCAGGCATGGTTACTATAAATAACAGTTTGGCTCCTTATAACAAATAACTTCAGAGCAATATATTTCAAGGAGCGAAGTAGCTCACTATAGACTGATTTTTCACAGACTCCAGCTTACAAAGGCGCACTAACCCCAATAGGACTGAGCTACGGACAGTGTTCACACCAACCTACTGACTGTTGCCTATCTTTATCTGGCTATGGAAATTTATTAACGCTAGAATAGAGAAATGAATTCGCATCTTCCTTACTAAGTCCATGTTGTGTGAAAATCGGGCCCTCTTTTCGCCTACGTCCTCCTCTAGCATGCTGTTGCTTCTTTTTCTTCAAATCATTCTTGAGAGAAGTACTTGGCAGGAGAAATACTGCTACGACGTTAGCGAAAGTTCGCCCATCTGGCGGTTTATCGTTGTCATTTCCTGTCGTGTGTAATGAGCTCGTAACTATCCCACCCCATCCATCAGCACTAAATATGCTCATTTCACTACCTCAAATCTCCAGAGTTTCCGCTACTAAAGTACATTTCATTGTCCTAGTCACAATGGAATCTTCTCAGGTTATACAACCCCCGAGTAATATTCTTGTTTTCTTTTTTCGTGTTAACTGTACTGCAGATCTATTCTTATAACAGTGAAACAGTTTGTTCTCGTATATGGGTTTCTTATGAAATTGCTATCTAGTGGCATCGCACCTAGGATGCTAGGGATCCTGTGTATGCAGGACTAGTTTGCGAAGTGATAGCAGACAATTCCTCAACTTATATTTGGGATGGCAAAGTTCCATGACTGTTTTTAAGCCATACTTGTGTCACATTACATTAAACACAGAAATTACGGTATTAGTGGCGCGATGTTATTAATCTTCTATTACTGCTTTAACCTGGCTAAATTAGGTAAGCAGAATAGACCAGTAAAGGGCTGAGAACGGCAGTCTTAGGTCGAGCGATACATGTCTGCTTTCTTACGCAGCAGCTTAACTCGCTGCAGTCAAATAGTCTATGCACTGGCTAGAATTGCGAATTAATAAATAATCAGGTATATTAACCCTTCGGTGAGCGCGCCTGCGGCAGATAGCCGCAAGATTTAGTTTTCTGTTAGTATCGCAGATAGCGTTACAGTTGCGTCCACGTCAAGATACGTATATGTTGTTCTCAACGGATGTCACCACTTACTACATTTGTGCTATTCATGCTTTCAGCAGTTTGGTCGCTGTTGCTGCTTGAAACGTGAGTGTTGCGTTTGTGGTGTGCCTGCCGGTACGCGCTTTGTGATGTATGTATTTTCTATGCTTGTGTTTTTCTTTCGCCTCAAGGCAATCTTTCTTTTGTATTAGTATATAATGAATATTCGAATCGAATCATACTTCCCGTATACAATTTTCATAACTTTTTTCAGTCTTGGACATTGATTTGCTACAATATATTACTTTTACAAAAACATGTGTTTCATCAGGTCTCATAAAAGCGTGGAAATGGAGAAAAAGAAAGCATTTGACAGGCACCGTCTAACTGTTCGTCCTGAAGACTATGAGAAAGTACTGCGAGAATTGTCAGAAAAAGAATTACAAGAATTGTCAGATTCATGTGAACTGAGTCGGAAGAAGAAGTTAATCAATAAGAAAACCACAGCAGTGACTTCGAACAATCAACTGGGGAAACAGATGACCACCTGGTTGAAGAGGGGAGTCAAGAAACAGAGAATTACCGATTTTACGTAGGAAAAGATAAAGAAACTATTTGGATAAGTAAACCGCTTCTTTCTTCTCCTAAAACCATGGCCAAGAACATCCTAAAAGTTTTGTCAGGTCCAAAAGCAAGTGCTGAAACTACGGAAAAAGAAATTGATGCATTTTACCTATTTATTACTGATATTAGGTTAAAAATGTAAAACTTATTGCGGTGCAAAAGGCACAAAGCGCCCACTGATGGAAGAATGAAAGCCGCGCCCACCGAAGGGTTAAAGATAAATAAATAGTTAATAAAATGGATTTTAGTCTAACGTCTGAAAAGTATGAAGACTATACTAGAGGATTGTGTTGAATAATTGATGCTTTGATCAATCAGATAATCAGAAATATATTAAAAGGTGATCATACAGTTAAAAATTATAATATATATAAAAATAAAATCTTTTTCAATAGCTACGAAGTTGCAGAATCCCAAAAAGCTAATAAGTCGTCAAAGACGCTCGAGAAGTAAGCCCAGTCCAGTGATAACAAAACACAAAATATTTGCCAGCTCAGATTTAATCTACATATCTACACACGCAAGGTAAATAGTAGAAAATCATACTCTGCCCGTCTTACGTCCGTAATGATGACAGAAAAAAATCAAAGTTTAGAACTGGAAAGCATTTAGAACTCGCGAAAGCTAAAGTCACCTCGAAAGTTAGAGCAATCGAAAGCCCGTTCACGCTCGAAAATCTGTCACTTTCAAGACTGAATACCACAAGTTATCTCAGGCAGGTCTGCCATCTCCCACCTGTCGGAACTAGTGTCCCTCTCCAACTTCCCGCTTAGCTCTGTGCTCCAGTAGTGTTCTGTCACTGCCTGATTCTCATTGGCTGAAGGCCATACCTACCAAAAATATTCTTAGGTTATAAAGACTTGATTTAACTTGATCACCTTCTCTTTTAAACTTACGTATTATTACAATATTTAATAAATTGAATGTTATTAACTTTCTGTCGCACTCAGACCAATTCTAATAAGTATAAATAACAGTTTCATGTCCGCGGCTCGTGGTCTTGCGGTATCGTTCTCTCTTCCCGTGCACGGGGTCCCAGGTTCGATTCCCGGCGGGGTCAGGGATTTTCTCTGCCTCCACATGACTGGGTGTTGTGTGTCTTTCATCCTCATTAAGTCGCCGTAGTGGCGTTAAAGAACTCATGGAGCGGCGGCCGAACCTCCCCGCGAGGGTTCTCCCGGCCACCAAAAAACTGCGAACTCTGCAACCAGACCGACACCATCGAGCATCGTTTTGGTTGCAGAGAGAGCGGGGAAATACGGGCGGCAGCGAGAAGAATGATCGCCCACATCAACAGAGCCGACGAGAGGGCGATACGTGTCACAGTTGTCACTGTCCCGGACGCGAAGCCTTTCCCCAACGCAAAACGCCTGGCCACAATGTGGATCATCGCCATGACGGCACACGCCATCGTCAGCAAACGGCAGACCGACAAGGCGCAGTTCCTCACGGACCTGTGGGAGGAACACAGGAGGGCCAAACAACGCTGCAAGTACCGCGAGACCTTCCAGAACTTCCTGCAGGTCCCGCTGGACGCCGCCTTCCGAGATGCCTTCAACACGACATGACCGACGCCCTCCCACAACACCCACACCCCAGTCGCTGAGGACGTCGCCCACCGATCCCTCCAAAGCCCCGACGTCAAGTGTGGTGCAGTGCGGAAAGTGTTTGCGAAAATGTGCGCAAAGTGAAAGTGTGTACGTGTAACAGTGCCAAAGTGAGAGTGACGTGTGTCAATTATAGCCATACAGTGTCCAGTGCCCAATAGCCAAATAAAGCAGCCAAAAAGGGAATGATCAGTCATTAATTTAGTGCAAAGGATACAAAGACGTGTTTCAAAATAACAACGAAATGTCAAACAGTGTATTTCATGTAATTAATGTGTTCTCTCACTCACATCCTCTCTCTCTCGCTCTCTCCATTCAAGGTACGTTTTCTTCTCTCTTTTCGTTAATCATTTTTTGTTTTTTTGCTCTTTGTTTGCTGTGTTTATTCCTGCGATGTCAGATAAATGTTTCTTGGCAGTTGTTTATGTCTTTTTTTAATTACAAACTAGCGTTACTTTGATTTTTTTAAAATTTGAATTTAAAAAAAATTTCCTGTATGCTATTAGAAATGCACCTATTTTGGCATGTCGCTATATGTTTGCCAAAGGCGAAAGGGGAATATATATATATATATATATATATATATATATATATATATATATAAATTTCGGCGCATCATGTGCCTAAACGTTGCATGCCCCTTTGCGATTTACAATAATTTTAACATTAGACATTCTTTGCCCCAAATTTCCGTGAAACTGTTGCGTTCACCCTCACGCAGTACATTAATAACCTCCCGCATTCATTAATTTATTCACATAGATGTTCTGGTCTATATTCCCCTTTCGCCTTTGGCAAATACATAGCGAACGTGCCAAAATAGGTGCATTTCTAATACCATACAGGAATTTTTTTTTTTAATTCAAAATTTAAAAAAAAATCAAAGTAACGCTAGTATGTAATTAAAAAAAGACATAAACAATTGACAGGAAACATTTATCTGAAGGACACTCAGAGAATAAAAGTGTTGTAACTCAACCAAAAGACTACTAAAAGAACAATCAGAACGGAGAACGAGAAAATGAACATCACCGCTCAATGATCAAGCACACCATTTCATGTAAAGATCTGTAATTGTTAAAAAATTGTAAATAAAAGTTTATATACGTTACAAAAAATGCCATACACTCATTATTATTATTATTACAGTTTGATCATCAATAAATACGACAGAATTCTCGCGCTTGCATTAATTAGTTATCAAAGACGCGCGAAAAGAAAGCCCAATTCCGTGATCACAAAATACACAATGATGGTAAAATATTGTTAGATATTTGTTAAACAGTAACTTCGGCTTGCTTGAGAGAAGCGTCTTTTGGCGCTCTATATATTTGCGGCGTCAGCTTGTACTTGCGATTGACCACTTCTAAAACACAATTGTTTTTAGTATCGGCCGTAGTCAACGTTTAAATTTTCCTACCCAGAGGGTGATTGTGCTAGTGACTGGAGGCTCAGGAGGCGGATAACGAGCGCAATGAGCGCAACCGACTGCAAATAGTGGCACATGCCGGCACCAATAACACCTGCCGCCTGGGTTTTGACGTCATCCTTGGTCCCTTTCAGCGGATGGTTAATATGATGAACGGAACTAGCATCGCACACAGCATGCAGGCTAAGTTGACTTTAAAACATCGCAGCTAGGGTCGATCGCGGTTTTCTGGTTTGGAGCAGAGTCGAAAATCTGAACCAGAGGCTCAGACGACTTTGTGACGGTATCGGAAGCGAATTTCTCAATGTCCGCTATTGGGTGGAGAATTTTAGAGTCCCTGTTGACAGGTCAGGCGTGAACTACACGCTAGAAGCAGGTCCTAGGGTAACGAAGTACGTGTGGCATGCATATGGGGTTTTTTATGTTAAACACCACCTCCCCGCCTTGGGAACAAAAACAAATTGCCTGGCAAAATCAAAGTTACTTCATCCGTATTGTTCTCAGAGACTGCTCATCCTCGTAGGTTGGATACAGAGAAAGTTAGTATGATATTAGTAAACTGCACGAGCATCCGAGGAAAGATTCCAGAATTCGTATCGTTTATTAAAGGTTATAATGCCCAGATAGTATTAGAAAGAGAAATTTGGTTGAAACTGGAAGTGAATAGCAAAGAAATCCTTTAAGTTCAGGCTGGAATATTTATCATAGGCGTATTTATGGCAGTAAGGAATTCGATAATATCTAGCGGGATTATGACAGATTCCGAACGTGAATTAATCTGGGTGAATCTAAGTATCAAAGGTCGGTCAAAAATTGTAATCGGATGCTTTTACAGGCCCGCTGGGTCATAACTGCAGTGATAGAGCGCTTCAGAGAGAACTTGCAGAAAATTATTATCAATTTTCCTGATTATGCAGTTGTAACAGGAGTGATTTCAACTTATCAAGGACAGATAATGAGAGTCATGCCATCAAAACTGGTGCTAAAGACAGAGATTTGTGCGACATTATTCTGAATGTCTTGTCGGAAAATTATTTCTAGCATATAATTAGAGAACAAAATTGTGGAGGTAATGTCTCAGACATCCTATCACCAAACACATGTGAACTTATACACTACTGGCCATTAAAATTGCTACACCAAGAAGAAATGCAGATGATAAACGGGGATTCATTGGACAAATATATTATACTAGAACTGACAAGTCATAACATTTTCACGCAATTTGGGTGCATAGATCCTGAGAAATCAGTACCCAGAACAACCACCTCTGGCCGTAATAACGCCTTGATGCGCCTGGGCATTGAGTCAAGCAGAGCTTGTATGGCGTGTACAGGTACAGCTGCCCATGCTGCTTCAACTCGATACCACAGTTCACCAAGAGTAGTGACTGGGGTATTGTGACGAGCCAGTTGCTCGGCCACGATTGACCAGACGTTTTCAGTTAGTGAGAGATCTGGAGAATGTGCTGGCCAGGGTAGCAGTCGAACATTTTCTGTCTCCAGAAAGGCCCGTACAGGACAGCAACACGCGGCCGTGCTTTATCCTGCTGAAATGTAGGGTTTCGCAGGAATCGAATGAAGGGTAGAGCCATGCGTGTCGTAACACATCTGAAATGTAACGTCCACTGTTGAAAGTGCCGTCAATGCGAACAAGAGGTGACCGAGACGTGTAACTAATGGCACCCCATACCATCACGCCGGGTGATGCGCCAGTATGGCGATGACGAATACATGCTTCCAATGTGCGTTCACTGCGATGTCACCAAACACGGATGCGCCCACATGCTGTAAACAGAACCTGGATTCATCCGAAAAAATGACGTTTTGCCATTCGTGCACCCAGGTTCGTCGTTGAGTAAACCATCGCAGGCGCGTCTGTCTGTGATGCAGCGTCAAGTGTAACCGCAGCCATGGTCTCCGAGCTCGTAGTCCATGCTGCTGCAAATGTCGTCGAACTGTTCGTGCAGATGGTTGTTGTCTTGCAAACGTCCCCATCTGTTGACTCAGGGATCGAGCCGTGGCTGCACGATCCGTTACAGCCATGCGGATAAGAAGCCTGTCATCTCGACTGATTGTGATACGAGGCCGTTGGGATCCAGCACGGCGTTCCGTATTGCACTTCCTGAACCCACCGATTCCATATTCTGCTAACAGTCATTGGATCTCAACCAACGCGAGCAGCAATGTCGCGATACGATAAACCGCAATCGCGATAGGATACAGTCCGATCTTTATCAAAGTCGGAAACGTGATGGAACGCATTTCTTCTCCTTACACGAGGCATCACAACAACGTTTCACCAGGCAACGCGGGCAACTGCTGTTTGTGTATGAGAAATCGGTTGGAAACTTTCCTCATGTCAGCACGTTGTAGGTGTTGCCACCGGCGCCAACCTTGTGTGAATGCTCTGAAAAGTTTATCATTTGCATATCACAGCATCTTCTTCCTGTCGGTAAAATTTCGCGTCTGTAGCACGTCATCTTGGTGGTGTAGCAATTTTAATAGCCAGTAGTGCAGAATCAGTTAACATAGATGAAGGTATCGGTGATCTTTAGGCTGTGATAGCAGCTGTGACTTCGAGTTTGACAAGGAAGTTAAGAAAGGCAAGAAAGTATTTTTGCTAAGCGAGCATGACAGGATACTAACTGTAGAGCGCCGGCCGCTGTGGCCGAGCCGTTCTAGGCGTTTCAGTCTGGAACTACGTGACCGCTGCAGACGCAGGTTCGAACCCTGCCTCGGGCATGGATGCGTGTGATGTTCAAAAATGGCTCGGAGCACTATGGGACTCAACTGCTGTGGTCATAAGTCCCCTAGAACTTAGAACTACTTAAACCTAACTAACCTAAGGACAGCACACAACACCCAGCCATCACGAGGCAGAGAAAATCCCTGACCCCGCCGGGAATCGAACCCGGGAACCCGGGCGTGGGAAGCGAGAACGCTACCGCACGACCACGAGATGCGGGCATGATGCGTGTGATGTCCTTAGGTTAGTTAGGCTTAAGTCGTTCTAAGTTCTAGGGGACTGATGACCTCAGATGTTAAGTCCCATAGTGGTCAGAGCCATTTGAACCAAACTGTAGAGTATCTGGGTAGTCAGCATCATACACTCCTGGAAATTGAAATAAGAACACCGTGAATTCATTGTCCCAGGAAGGGGAAACTTTATTGACACATTCCTGGGGTCAGATACATCACATGATCACACTGACAGAACCACAGGCACATAGACACAGGCAACAGAGCATGCACAATGTCGGTACTAGTACAGTGTATATCCACCTTTCGCAGCAATGCAGGCTGCTATTCTCCCATGGAGACGATCGTAGAGATGCTGGATGTAGTCCTGTGGAACGGCTTGCCATGCCATTTCCACCTGGCGCCTCAGTTGGACCAGCATTCGTGATGGACGTGCAGACCGCGTGAGACGACGCTTCATTCAATCCCAAACATGCTCAATGGGGGACAGATCCGGAGATCTGGCTGGCCAGGGTAGTTGACTTACACCTTCTAGAGCACGTTGGGTGGCACGGGATACATGCGGACGTGCATTGTCCTGT
The DNA here is from genome assembly GCF_021461385.2 of Schistocerca piceifrons. Lineage (NCBI taxonomy): Eukaryota > Metazoa > Arthropoda > Insecta > Orthoptera > Acrididae > Schistocerca > Schistocerca piceifrons. The sequence continues at coordinate 328,392,779 of NC_060138.1, read as the reverse complement.
TGGAACACCAAGTTCCCTTGCCGGTCTGGGAATGGTAGAACGATGGGTTCGATGACGGTTTGGATGTACCGTGCACTATTCAGTGTCCCCTCGACGATCACCAGTGGTGTACGGCCAGTGTAGGAGATCGCTCCCCACACCATGATGCCGGGTGTTGACCCTGTGTGCCTCGGTCGTATGCAGTCCTGATTGTGGCGCTCACCTGCACGGCGCCAAACACGCATACGACCATCATTGGCACCAAGGCAGAAGCGACTCTCATCGCTGAAGACGACACGTCTCCATTCGTCCCTCCATTCACGCCTGCCGCGACACCACTGGAGGCGGGCTGCACGATGTTGGGGCGTGAGCGGAAGACGGCCTAACGGTGTGCGGGACCGTAGCCCAGCTTCGTGGAGACGGTTGCGAATGGTCCTCGCCGATACCCCAGGAGCAACAGTGTCCCTAATTTGCTGGGAAGTGGCGGTGCGGTCACCTACGGCACTGCGTAGGATCCTACGGTCTTGGCGTGCATCCGTGCGTCGCTGCGGTCCGGTCCCAGGTCGACGGGCACGTGCACCTTCCGCCGACCACTGGCGACAACATCGATGTACTGTGGAGACCTCACGCCCCACGTGTTGAGCAATTCGGCGGTACGTCCACCCGGCCTCCCGCATGCCCACTATACGCCCTCGCTCAAAGTCCGTCAACTGCACATACGGTTCACGTCCACGCTGTCGCGGCATGCTACCAGTGTTAAAGACTGCGATGGAGCTCCGTATGCCACGGCAAACTGGCTGACACTGACGGCGGCGGTGCACAAATGCTGCGCAGCTAGCGCCATTCGAAAGCCAACACCGCGGTTCCTGGTATGTCCGCTGTGCCTTGCGTGTGATCATTGCTTGTACAGCCCTCTCGCAGTGTCCGGTGGGTCTGACACATCGGTGTCAATGTGTTCTTTTTTCCATTTCCAGGAGTGTATATTCGGCATTGAGGACAAAGACGTGGGGCACAAATGGAATAAATTCTAAAGTATGGTTCAATACGCCTTAGACAAGGATGTTCAGAGCTAGGTCTTAAGAGATGGAAAACATCCGCCATAATTTAATATACATGTTAGAAAACTTCTAAGTAAACAAAGAGAGCTTCATCTGTTTCGTCCAGCCTCGTCGTCAATCTTTTTGTGTCTAGGAAGCCTGCATTATCGGTTCGCTAGACAATCGAACAAGTCGTGTTAATGAGTTTTATCACAATTAATGAAATAGAATACTTAACATTGACAATTACACAAATGTGTCGCAAGCAAAGCGTGGCATACGAAATAATCAGTCTTTGCAGTGACTGCTGATCTCTAACTGACAAAAGTCTGTCCTGAACTGCTATCGAAGGCGCTATCGTTGACACTGCTATCCAAGTGGAGTAGACGCCGCTATCGAACAAGTTATTCACAGAGATCTTTTAGTAACAATTCTAAAAAAAATCAGTATTAGTTGTGAAATGTAAACAAAATTGAAATAAGTGTATCAGGTAAGAAACTAAGAGAAAATGGAAAACTAATGAGAAAGAGAAACAAAAGGGACGCTTCTAGCGAAAGTATTCACTGTAAGTGAAGCGTCCTCTGATATCCGTACAATAAGGCAACTGATGAAGTGTTGGCAAAATGTTCGCGGTACTGCGGTGAACGGCGCAATCGTTGATGAGATTCTCACAGGTAGACCATGTACTGCACAGCGTCACTGAGTTGTAACTCAAAAATGGCGTAGGCAGTGTGTCCCAGTAGCCCGGCCACAGCATTGCACTTCGTTTTTCGGTGCAGTTTAAGGACAGGGTCGTCACCTGTCGGTCGCGGAGCTTATGTCCCCTTCACATAGGGGCTGCTGCTGTCGCGTTCTCGTCCTGGAAGGAAAGTCGGTCAGCGTGCGACTGGCTGACTTCTTCTCACAGCCTTCTCTGCTCTATCGTTCCCGACTGGCGTGCCGGCGCTTGACTTTACGCCGTAACGTCATCAAAGATTAGAGAGAACTCAAAACCTAGCTGAGACAGAGAAGTTGCTGTCCATGCATCAGCACGGCTTTAGAAAGCATCGCTCCTGCAAAAAGCAACTCGCCCTTTTTTCACATGATATCTTGCGAACCATGCATGAGGGGTGTCAGACGGATGCCATATTCCTTGACTTCCGGAAAGCGTTTGACTCGGTGCCCCACTGCAGACTCCTAACTAAGGTACGAGCATATGGGAATGGTTACAAAGTATGTGAGTGACTCAAAGACTTCTTAAGCAATAGAACCCCGTACGCTGTCCTTGATGGTGAGTGTACATCGGAGGTGAGGATATCATCTGGAGCGCCCCAGGGAAGTGTGGTAGGTCCGCTGTTGTTTTCCATCTACATAAATGATCTTTTGGATAGAGTGGATAGCAATGTGCGGCTGTTTGCTGGTGATGCTGTGGTGTACGGGAAGGTGTCGTCGTTGAGTGACAGTAGGAGGATACAAGATGACTTGGACAGGATTTGTGATTGGTGTAAAGAATGACAGCTAACTCTAAATATAGATAAATGTAAATTAATGCAGATGAATAGGAAAAATAATTCTGTAATGTTTGAATACTCCATTAGTAGTGTAGCGCTTGACGCAGTCACGTCGATTAAATATTTGGGCGTAACATTGCAGAGCGATATAAAGTGGGACAAGCATGTAATGGCAGTTGTGGGGAAAGCGGATGGTCGTCTTCGGTTCATTGGTAGAACTTTGGGAAGATGTGGTTCATCTGTAAAGGAGACCGCTTATAAAACAGTAATACAACCTATTCTTGAGTACTGCTCGAGCGTTTGGGATCCCTTTCAGGTCGGATTGAGGGAGGACATAGAAGCAATTCAGAGGCGGGCTGCTAGATTTGTTACTGGTAGGTTTGATCATCACGCAAGCGTTACGGAAATGCTTCAGGAACTCGGGTGGAAGTCTCTAGAGGAAAGGAGGCGTTCTTTTCGTGAATTGCTACTGAGGAAATTTAGAGAACCAGCATTTGAGGCTGACTGCAGTACAATTTTACTGCCGCCAACTTGCATTTCGTGGAAAGACCACAAAGATAAGATAAGATAAGAGAGATTGGGGCTCGTACAGAGGCATATAGGCAGTCATTTTTCCCTCGTTCTGTTTGGGAGTGGAACAGGGAGAGAAGATGCTAGTTGTGGTACGAGGGAGCATCCGCAACGCACCGTGTGGTGGATTGCGGAGTATGTATGTAGATGTAGATGTAGCTGATAAACAAAAGCTGAACGAAGGTAAAATGAGTGTAAGAAGAGCAATTAGATAAGCGTTCAGTGACTTTGAAATTAAAATTTTGTCATCCGATCGGAGTAAAAAGCGTAACAGGTTTCGGTGTTAAAATCAATAAGCGGTTTGAAATCCTCTATTCATTCACTCAGTTACCATACCGAAACCGAAACTGTAGATACCAAAGAGAAAGCCGAAATGCTGATTCGGCCTTTCGTAATTATTGTTTCACCCCGGTAGATCGTAACACGGTCCCTCCTTTCAGTCACTGTACGAACGTCGAAATGCCAGATACAGAGATAACTGATTGCGGAACAGAAAAGCAACTACAATCGCTTAGTAATGGAAAGGCACCTGAGGTAGATGAGACACTCACAAGATTCAACAAAGATGATGCGAAAGAACTTTCTCCCTTTCCAGCAGCAGTTTATCATAGATCGGTGGAGCAACGAAGGGTAGCTAACGACTGGAAAAAAGCGTAGGTCAGTCTCGTTTTCATGAAGGGTCGTACGACAGATGCGCATAATTATAAGACTATAACGTTGACGTCAGTCTGTTGCAGAATTATGGAACGTATTTTGTGCTCAAGAAATATGAAGTTTTTGGAGAACGAAAAGCTCCTCTGTAAAAATCACCGTGGATTCCGCAAACAGAGAACTTGTTAGACTTAGCTCGCTCTGTTCCTCCATGAGATCCATAGCGCTGTAGACAATGGCGCTCAGGTCGATGCCGTGTTTCTTAACTTCTAGAAGGCATTTGACATCGTCCCAGCCGCACTGCCGTTTAGCAAAAAGAATGTCAGCCTACCAAGTGTTGGACCAGATTTGCGACTGGATTCAAGACTTGCTTATAGAGAGAACTCAACAAGTCGGTCATAACGGAAGAAAAACGACATATATAAAGGTAGCTTCCGGATCACCCTAAGGAAGTATGTTTACAATGTATATAAATGACGAAGCAGAAAGCGTCAGAAACTCTTCAAGACTGTTTGCAGATGATACGGTTGTCTGTAAGAAAGTAACAACACGAGCAGACTGTATCAATTTGGAGAATGGCTTGGCAGTTGATCCTGATTGTAAATAAATGTAACATATTGCGCATATCCAACTCTTTGGAATCAATTATGGGAAACAGATTTTCTAAAAGCAAACCGAATGTGATCTACTTATGCAATTTTTAGGAAAATCAGTTTTGAACTGATTTTGTAGAACTTTAGATAATGGCACGTGAACAATATTTTGTGCTGGAAAACCTTAGTTTACTAAGTTGTTGTGTCCAAAGTTTCATGTTTATCATGCCTTTAATCAACGGGATGTAGGAAGCCAAAGTTAAAACTTTATTTGCAGTGCTATTTTTCCGTATACGTAGCTTCAATTTAAGTAGCATTATCAGCCCTGATTAGAAATTAAACCCGCTTTTCTGGGGGAGCGGTGGATGGGGTATTTAGACACGTTGTTTCGAATGAGATTGATTTTGAAGGTTTAGTAGAAAACTATATTTGTAAAAGACGTATAGAATATACCCTATTTTCACCTTTTCACAAAAATCATCTTTTCTATAACTTTGTAGATTATTGGAAAATAGTAGGTGAATGAAATTTTGTATTTCACATCCTTGTGCTACCGACCTACTGCGTATTAAGTTTAATGTTCACCATTAGTTTACTCTACGAGATACAACAATCCGTAGTTAACATTTCTTTTCGTGTCGCGATTTTCGCGCCCAACTTTGATTCAGATTATCTAGCACTGTTAGCTCGCGCTGGACAATCAATTGCACTTTCTTAGCGGTAAAAACTATAGTCTTTCTAATGAGCCCAGTTGGGAAAGTTTTATGGAATACAGTTTTTTGAAAAATCATGTCCAAAATACCTCATTTTTACCTTTTTACAAAATCTTTCATTTTGAGCTTAATTTATTCAGTATTGGAAAGTGACACAGAAATGAAACTTTACATTTGAGACTCTTGTGTTGATAGGTTATTATACGGCAAGATTCACGTTCGTCGAGCCTATATAAGAACCCAAACTTCGGTATATTTTCTGGCACCGACTTTTTTGGCCAATTTTGTCTAAACTTTTCTGGCTGAATATGACTCGTAAAATCCTGTTCATTGTTATTTTTAGCGGACGCATAAAGTTGTACAAGAGGACCAAATTTCATCTCTTACAACAAAATATTGCCGGAGATATAACAGCTCGTCCAGTATTACATCGAATATCTTTAAACTTTACCAGTGTTCATTAGGGACATGTGTGAATGCTCCTGTACAGTTTGAACGAATCAGTGACAGTCGAGCATGGAGGCCTACTTGAGTTGACATGAAATGACCCCTATTCTACGCAAGTGTCGACTGTTAAATAAACTGAAGAGCCAAAGAAACTGGTACACCGGCCGAATGTCGTATAGGGCCCCCACGAGCAAGCAAAAATGGTGCAACAACGACATGTCACGGGCTCGACTGATGTCTGAAGTAGTGCTGCAGGGAATTGAATCCCGAAGGGCAGTCCACAAATCTATAAGAGTACGAGTGGTGCAGATTTCTTCTGAACGGCACGTTTCAGGGCATCCCAGATAAGTCTGGGGAGTTTGGTGGCAAGCGGACGTGTTTAAACTCAGAAGAGTGTTCCTGGAGCCACTCTGTAGCAATTCTGAACATGTGGGGCGACGCATGGTCCTTCTGGAATTGCCCAGGTGCGTCAGAATGCACAACAGACATGTATCGATTGATCTGACAGCATGCTTACGTGCGTGTCACCTGTCAGAGTTGTATCTAGACGTATCAGGGATCCTATACCACTCACGCCCCACACCATTACAGAGCCTCCACCAGCTTTAACAGCCCCCACTGATATGCAGAGTCCACGGATTCATGAGATTGTCTTCATACCCGTACACGTTCATCCGCGCGATACAATCTGACATGAGACTCGTCCGACCAGGCAACATGTTTCCAGTCATCAACAGCCCAATGCTGGTTCAAAAATGGCTCTGAGCACTATGGGACTTAGCTTCTGAAGTCATCAGTCCCTTAGAACTTAGAACTACTTAAACCTAACTAACCTAAGGACATCACACACATCCATGCCCGAGGCAGGATTCGAATCTGCGACCGTAGCAGTCGCGCGGCTCCAAACTGTAGCTCCTAGAACCCCTCGGCCACCCCGGCCGGCCCCAATACTGGTGTTGACGGGCCCAGGTGAGGTGTAAAGCTTTATGTCAAGGATACACGACTGGGCCTTCGGCTCCGAAAGCCCATATCGATGATGTTTCGACGAAGGGTTGCCCTTCTGTGACGTTGAACGATTGTCGTCAGTCGTTGTTGGTCCTGTTCTTGCAGGATCTTTTTCCGACTGTAGCGATGTCGGAGATTTGATGTTTTACTAGATTTCTGATACAGTACACTTGTGAAATGTTTGCAGCGGAAAATCCCCATTTCATCGATACCTCGGAGATGCTATGTCCCGCCGCTCATGCACTGACGACACCACATTCAAACTCACTTAAATCTTGATAATCTACCATTGTAGCAGCAGTAACCGATCTAACAACTGCGCCAGACACTTGATGTCATACATAGGTGTTGCCGTCCGCAGTGCTGTATTCTGCCTGTTTACATATCTCTGTACTTGAATACGCATGCCTATACCAGTTTCTTTGGTGCTTCAGTGTATATTATCCATCAGCCAGCAAACATCTGTATTTTATTGTTTTAATGTTTAACTAAATTATCCTGCTGCGCTACTTGTTTTATTGTGTGTTGTCGATGTATTTATGCATAAATATTACACTGTGCTACTTGTTACTCATTTAAACTCTACACTCTAGTGTTTACTTACATATCTTAAAATGGGGCATGGTGCTATTTGGACAATGTAAATCAGAAGTAGTTACAGCGAGGTGGGTGTGTTTACGCGGAAATAAATCATGACGTCCTTATGATATATAACTCTTTAATGTGTTTCGTGCCATTTGTTTAACATTTATAGCAACGTTAAATGGTCATACAATGGTGTGCTTACAAAGAATGTCTTGGATCAGGCGTCAAGTGTCTGGCGTTAGGCGTCAGGCGTAAGACATTAGGCATTACGCGTACACTGATGATCCAGAACATTATGACCATCTACCTAACAGCCGGTATGTCAATATTTAGTTAGGATAACTATGGCAACAAGTCGTAGCATGGAAGCAACGAGGCCTTGGACGGTGCCTGGAGGTATTTGGCATCACATCTGCACACACAAGTCACCTAATTCTCGTAAATTCCGGGGAGTGGCGTGCCGAATCTGACACCACGTTTAATCACATCCCAGATGTGTTCGATTGGGTTCAGATCTGGAGAGTTATGGTGCATGCACATCAACTGTAGCTCCTCACTGTGTTCCTCGAACCACTCGATCACACTCCTGCGCTTGTGACATGGCGCATTATCTTGTCGAAAAAGGCCATTGCCATAGGGAACCACGATCGTCATGGAGGGCTGTACTGGTCTTCAACGAGTGTACAACACTCCTTGAGTGTCATGGTGCCTTGCAGGAGCTACAATGGATCCGTGGATGCCAATGTGAATGTTCCCCAGAGCATAATGTAGCCGCCACCAGCTTGTCTCCAACGTACAGTAAAGGTGGCAAGGAGCTGTTCCTGTGGAAGATGATGGGTTCACACTCCCATCGGCATGGTGAAGAAAGCGTCGGGATTGACCAGATCATGCAACCTAGTGCCAATGGTCACAGCCCATTTTGGATGTAGTTGCCAATGTAGTGGTGTCAGTATTGGCACATGCATAGGTCGTTGGCTGTGGAGGTCCATCGTTAGGAGTGTTCAATGCACTGTGTGTTCAGACACACTTGTACTCTGCCGAGTATTAAAGTGAAATGTTAGTTCTGGCACAGTTCGCCATGTGTCATGTTTTACCAGTCTGCCCAGCCTACAATAGTAGGGGGACAAAGTAGGAATCAATGCAATTTGTTAGTGAGAGTAGCTTACATTCAGGGGAAAGTATACATTTAGGGGAAAACCTATTGTTGTCTTTTGATTGACATGTCTTTAACCCCTTCTTCTACTAAGAGGATTATGCCCCCTAGTGGTAATCCATTCTTAATGTATTGTTTGGTTAAGAGTTTTTCCATGTCATTCCCACTCCTTCCCCATCCTTTTGGAAACCCAGCACCACTTCTGATATCAAATTAATTGACTAATTAGCCGTGCGTTTCTAGGCGCTACAGTCTGGAACCGAGCGACCGCTACGGTCGCAGGTTCGAATCCAGCTTCGGGCATGGATGTGTGTGATGTCCTTAGTTAGGTTTAAGTAGTTCTAAGTTCTAGGGCACTGATGACCTCAGCAGTTAAGTCCCATAGTGCTCAGAGCCATTTGAACCATTTAATTGACTAATTAATTAAACTGATTGATAAATTGGCGGAAAATAGCACAATTGTGCCACTTTCGGTATTCACGAGCTGTTTCAGGTTATTCGAATACCTAGCTACCACTGTAGCAAATTGATGGACTAATTAATTAATTAAATCGATATCTTACAGTTTTCTTTGCCCCTCCCTTCTGGAAATATTGATTGCTCGATCGCAGTGTGTGGGATATTGTTTAAACAATTTAGATAAAGTGTGGTATATTGTTTATTTAAACAATTTATTGGCTACAAGGTGGTCCATGGAATATAATTTAAAGAGAATTTGTTAGGAAATCGATTGCACTGTGTGGAATATTTAAACAGTTGCGGGGCTTTTTTCATTCCTATCACATAAGGAAACAAGTAACTACACCATCACAGATCTTTTAAACTTACCTGAAAAACATTCTCGCATGTCGCCACTCTCACAGGCTGCTCCAGCCGCACACCCCAGAACCCAGGACAGCTGTTGGCTGCCTCACCGTGAAGGCCTGTGCAGCAGCGCCCTCTGGCTTATGCCTCCGGGGCATGGAACCAGTGGTGTCTGTGACTTGCCAGCCACTACAGCCAGCAGAGAGCTGACCACTCGCTGAACAAAAACACACTTCCTGTCGGCGTCCACTGCGATGTCAAGTATGCATGAACCAATCTGTCGGATATCAGCGCATGCAAGACACCTTCCTTCCAAAGCAAGTACCTGAGAGGGAATCGATCCAGAAACACTGTTTAAGATAATAAATAATTAATTTCCAGTCACATGATCCTCATCTAGGGGATATAAGATGGACGCAGTAGTACTTCACACACAAAAACTGACGATTTCACAAAACTAGTAGCAGGCTGCTCTAAATACACTTAAAAAAATCGTTGCATACAAAGAGAGAAAGTGCTACGAACTAGCATGGACTTTTAATTGCCCCAGCCTTCCTGGCGCACTTTTTTTGTGCAAACTGCTTCAGGAGCTGTTAGATCAGGTGCGGATATCACATCTTGAAGATGTCACAAATGTTGTTTCAGAAGATGTGACATAGGAAATACTAATATATACAATTAAACAATTTGCTTCAAACACACACGGTTTAAACCTACTCGAAATAAAAAAGACCGTCACTGAACAGAAGTTTGCATGCATAAACAGTAGTGTTATTTTTTTATGAGAAATTTCATTAAATAATCAAAACCTGTTTTCATTTGACGTCACGACTGGAAGTGGTGGAGTATGAAATGATAATTCGAATTTCATATTTCGATGTGAATATATAGCGTCATGGTTACGGAGTTTCCGATCACTACAGGTCTACTAAGTGTATTTTCTGTTTTAAAAGTACTACAGAATTCCTAAGTTGAGTGGTTCTCTCACCTACACCAGGACAAAGAAGAAGGGAGGATAGGAAAGTAACAACAAGAAATCCACTGTGATGTATTAAGAAACACGATCCAGTCACAGTTAGATGACTGAGACGGTTGAAAACACTCTTACATCTCACGGACGCTCATATGCACCATGAAGCAATATAGCTCCAATGCTGAGAGACCAGATAAAACTAATGGCGTAAACGCGGACCATGGCTGCAGCCGCAGAAGCGCTTGTCAGCCAGAGTCAGACCCGACGGCCGTGCAGGGCCCCCACCCCACGAGAAGTGGTAGCAGTTCAGATGCTATCAATACCTCCTCCCATCAACCATGGACCTCGCAATTGGTGGGGAATCTTACGTGCCTCAGCGATACATATAGTTGCACCATAGGTACAATCACAACGGAGGGGTATCTGCTGAGAGGCCAGACAAACATGTGGTTCCTGAAGAGGGGCATTAGCCTTTTCAGTAACTGCAGGGGCAACAATCTGGATGATTGACTGATCTGGCCTTGTAACATTAACCAAAACGGCCTTGCTATGCTGGTACTGAAATGATTGAAAGCAAGGGGAAACTACAGCCATAATTTCTCCCAATGGCATACAGCTTTACAGTATGGTTAAATGATGATGGCGTTCTCTTGGGTAAAATATTCTGGAAGTAAAATAGTGCTTCCTCTGGGAGCAGACTACTCAGGAGGACGTCATTATCAGGAGAAACAAAACTAGCATTCTACGGATAGGAGCGTAGAATGTCAGATCTCTTAATCGGGCAGATAGGTTGTTGTTGTGGTCTTCAGTCCTGAGACTGGTTTGATGCAGCTCTCCATGCTACTCTATCCTGTGCAAGCTTCTTCATCTCCCAGTACCTACTGCATCCTACATACTTCTGAATCTGCTTAGTGTATTCATCTCTTGGTCTCCCTCTATGATTTTTACCTTCCACGCTGCCCTCTAATACTAAATTGGTGATCGCTCAATGTCTCAGAACATGTCCTACCAACCGATCCCTTCTTCTAGTCAAGTTGTGCCACAAGCTCCTCTTCTCCCCAATTCTATTCAATACTTCCTCATTAGTTACGTGATCAACCCATCTAATCATCAGCATTCATCTGTAGCACCACATTTCGAAAGCTTCTATTCTCTTCTTGTCTAAGCTATTTATCGTCCACATTTCACTTCCATACATTGCTACACTCCATACAAATACTTTCAGAAATGACTTCCTGACATTTAAATCTATACTCGATGTTAACAAATTTTTCTTCTTCGGAAACGCTTTCCGTGCCATTGCCAGTCTACATTTTATATCCTCTCTACTTCGACCATCATCAGTTATTTTCCCACCCAAATAGCAAAACTCCTTTACTACTTTAAGTGTCTCATTTCCTAATATAATACCCTCAGCATCACCCGATTTAATTCGACTACATTCCATTATCCTCGTTTTGCTTTTGTTGATGTTCATCTTATATCCTCCTTTCAAGACACTGTCCATTTCGTTCAACTCCTCTTCCAAATCCTTTGCTGTCTCTGACAGAATTACAATGTCATCGGCGAACCTCAAAGTTTTTATTTCTTCTCTATGGATTTTAATACCTACTCCGAACTTTTCTTTTGTTTCCTTTATTGCTTGCTCAATACACAGATTGAATAACATCGGGGAGAGGCTACAACCCTGTCTCACTCCCTTCCCAACTACTGCTTCCCTTTCATGCCCCTCGACTCTTATAACTGCCATTTGGTTTCTATACAAATTGTAAATAGCCTTTCGCTCCCTATATTTTACCCCTGCCACCTTCAGAATTTGAAAGAGAGTATTCCAGTCAACATTGTCAAAAGCTTTCTCTAAGTCTAGCTTCTAAGATAAGCCGTAGGGTCAGTATTGTCTCACGTGTTCCAATATTTCTACGGAATTCAAACTGATCTTCCCCAAGGTTGGCTTCTACTAGCTTTTCCATTCGTCTGTAAGGAATTCGCGTTAGTATTTTGCAGCTGTGACTTATTAAACTGATAGTTCGGTAATTTTCACATCTGTCAACAACTGCTTTCTTTGGGATTGGAATTATTATATTCTTCTTGAAGTCTGAGGGTATTTCGCCCGTTTCATACATCTTGCTCACCAGATGGTAGAGTTTTGTCAGGACTGGCTCTCCCAAGGCCGTCAGTAGTTCTAATGGAATGTTGTCTACTCCCGGGGCCTTGTTTCGACTCAGGTCTTTCAGTGCTCTGTCGAACTCTTCACGCAGTATCATATCTCCCATTTCATCTTCATCTACATCCTCTTCCATTTCCATAATATTGTCCTCAAGTACATCGCCCTTGTATAGACCCTCTATATACTCCTTTCACCTTTCTGCTTTCCCTTCTTTGCTTAGAACTGGGTTTCCATCTGAGCTCGTGATATTCATACAAGTGGTAGGTTACAAAATTTAAAAAGGGAAATGGATCAGTTACAGTTAGATACAGCGGGAGTTAGTGAAGTTCGGTGACAAGAAGAACAAGGTGGTCAAGTGAATACAGTGTTATAAATACATAATCAAATAGGGGGAATGCAGGAGTAAAAAAATAGGCGCACGGCTTAGCTAATATGAACAGCATAGTGAACGCATTATTGTAGCAAAGATAGACATGAAGCCCACGCCTACCACGGTAGTACAAGTTTAGATGTCAACTAGCTCCGCAGATGACGAAGAGATTAAAGAAATGTATGATGAGATAAAAGAAATTATTCAGATAGTGAAGGGAGACGAGAATTTAATAGCCATGGGGGACTGGAATTCGATACTAGGAAAAGGAAGAGAAGGAAACGTAGTAGGTGAATATGGAATGGTGGTAAAGAATAAAAGAGGAAGCCGGCTGGTAGAATTTTGCACAGAGCATAACTTAATCACAGCTAACACTTGGCTTAAGAATCATGAAAGAAGGTTGTATACGTGGAAGAGGCCTGGAGACACTGGAATGTTTCAGAAGATTACATAATAGTAAGTCAGAGATTTGGAAACAAGTTCTAAATTTTAACATATATACAGGGACAGATGTAGACCCTGACTTCAATCTATTGGTTATGAACTGTAGGTTAAGAAGAAACTCCAAACAGGAGGAAATTTAAGGAGATGGGATCTGGATAAACTGAAAGAACCAGAGGTTGTACAGAGTTTCAGAGAGCATTAGGGAATGATTGACAAGAATGGGGTGATGAAATACAATAGAAGAAGAATGGGTAGCTTTGAGAGATGAAATAGTAAAGGCAGCAGAGGATAATTAAGCAGTTAAAAAAGAATAAAAACGTCTCAAAAATGAAATCGACAGGAAGTGCAAAATGGCTAAGCAGGGATGGCTACAGGACAAATGTAAGGATGTAGAGGCATATATCACTAGGGGTACGATAGATCCTGCCAACACGAAAATTAAAGACACCTTTGGAGAGAAGAGATCCACTTGTATGAATTTCAAGAACTCAGATGGAAAACCAGTTCCAAGCAAAGAAGGGAAGGCAGAAAGGTCGAATGAGTGTGTAGAAGGTCTATACAAGGGTGATGTAGTTGAGGGCAATATTATGGAAATGGGAGAGGACATAGATGAATATGAAGTAGGAGATATGATACTAAGTGAAAGGTTTGACAGAGCACTGAATGACTAAGTTGAAACAAGACCCTGGGAGTAGACAGCACTCGATTAGAACTACTGATAGCATTGTAGAGCCAGCCATGATAAAACTCTACCATCTGCTGAGCAAGATAAAGCTCAGACTTCAAGAAGAACATAATAATTCCAATCCCAAAGAAAGCAAGTGTTGACAGGTGTGATAATTACCGAACTATCATTTTAATAAGTCAAGGCTGCAAATTATTAACATGAATTCTTTTCAGACGAATGGAAAAACTGGTAGAAGCCGACCTCGGCGGAGATCAGTTTGGATTCTGTAGAAATGTTGAACATTGCGTGGCAGTACTGACCCTACAACTTACGTTAGAAGATAGATTAAGGAAAGACAAACCTATGTTTCTAGCATTTGTAGACTTAGAGACAGCTTTTGACAATGTTGACCCCTCTATTTCGAATTCTGAAGGTGGTAGGGGTCAAATACAGGGAGCGGAAGGCTATTCACAAGTTGCACAGAAACCAGATTGCAGTTTTAAGAAAAGGTGGTCACAAAGGGAAGCAGTCGTTGAGAAGGGAGTGAGACAGGGTTGCAACCTATCTCTAATGTTATTCAATCTGTACAATGAAAAAATGGCTCAAATGGCTCTGAGCACTATGGGACTTAACTTCTGAGGTCATCAGTCCCCTAGAACTTAGAACTACTTAAACCTAACTGACCTAAGGAGATCACACACATCCATGCCCGAGGCAGGATTCGAACCTGCGACCGTAGCGGCCGCGCGCTTCCAGACTGTAGCGCCTAGAACTGCTCGGCCACTTCGGCCAGCTCTGTAAATTGAGCAAGCAGTAAAGGAACAAAAGAAAAATTGGAGTAGGCATTAAAATCCATGGAGAATAAATAAAATCTTTGACATTTGCCAACGACATTGCATTTCTGTCAGAGAAAGCGAAGGACCTGGAAGAGCAGCTGAACAGAATGGACAGTGTCTTAAAAGGAGGATATAAGATGAACATCAACAAAAGCAAAACGACGATAATGGAATGTAGTCTAATCATTTGATAGGTTGGCAACACTCACTACGTGAACGAAAATAAAAGAATAGGCATAAACACTGTGGCGGTGCTGAATGAGAAACAGTTAAGAAAGTCAATTGTAAATAGTGCAGTGCAGAAAATACTGCAGAATGCCAAAAACTTCCAAGTGCAGATGTGAAATGAAGCCTGTCGACACCAACCACTGCTAACAAGGAAGGAAGGAGCAGATTATGTAAAGAAACACTGTAAGTAGCTTGCAGACCAACTTAAAAAAAAATATGTTTTTAACCTAAAACAATCAAAAAATGTTCAAACTTATAGATCCAATTTACAGAATAACCACAGAAGATGCTTTGCAAATAAAAGCGAAACGCGTCTGGTGTAATCCTTTTTAATTAGATTGCAGTTAGCTCAAGACCGATAACCTACAGTAACAGATGTTAACAGCAGCTACGGAAGATGGCCAGTTGATAAAATTTGCCACTGGGGGGGGGGGGGGGGGGGGGGGCACACTCTCCCACTCCCGATCTCCTCCACATTCGTTCAGTTTATGCAATATTTTCAGAGTTTCACTAAGAATGCAGTTAATCAACTGAAACGGCAATATATCTTTCCATGTGCGGAAGTAAATGAACAGTGTTTTCCTAAGTTAAGTAGTGAACTATTTATCGAGAACCAACCAATTCTTTCTGAAGATTTCGGTTCCTTCAGTTGTTTCATTTCTGTTGAACTTGGTCTTGATACTTGTCTCATTAACAAATCTGTGACTGTATAGGCTCCTGGTAGTCTCCATGGGTTTGCCGCCACGTCCTAATATGCTTACCCTAAGCCACCCAGTGTACAAGACCAGCAGTCAGTTATCTGCCAAGCGGAATCGACGTGGTTCTGGCTTACATCCCTGTCTTGCGAGCTCACTTCAAGGAGTGTGAATCAGACTGTAATCGAAGCATGCTCTTCAGTAGCACGTACAGTATACAGTTCGCCCTGAATGATTTCTGCAGAACATTGAGGGTCTTACAGCCGTAGTTTCGAGATGACTGACGCCGGAATGAGAGTTTCAGCGTTGCAAACAGCTCTGCAACATGTAAACGTGCGCCAAAAAAAAGCAACCGATCAGGACCACAGGAGAGGCAAAACTGTTTGGCTGTGTCATCCTCAATCTAATTGCAACACTGAGATACCTGGATTCAGCACACCGCTTTCATAGCCCCTGTCAGCTTTCCAGACCTTGGAGCCGCTAATTCTGGATGAAGTAATTCTTCGTCAATCTCATAAGGCCGAGTGCATCCTATTCCAGTCGTCTCACCGTGGAAAATCGTCGGAAGTACCACGAATTGAATCCAAGTCCTCTGTCTGGAAATCATACATGCTAACCACTGAGCCTCAGAGGCAGATTATGAAGGTGCATGTACAGTAATTATAGCTATCAGGGCTGAGGCAATAAAAAAGTAATAAGGGAAATCTCATTACCTTAAAATGACCTCCCATAAGCATAATACTGAGATTGTCATTTGATTATATGCACCTTAGAATTTACTGCCACAAGTGCTATTGTGTGTCTTGCAAACAGTAAGTGAATGGTGTGGGGATGTGAGTGGACAGCGAGGCACGTGCGTTCCACGTTTTGAAGGGGCCAGCGTTAGTACCAGACAGATTTTAGTACGACCACTATGGAGGCGAAGTCTCACCTGTTACTGCTCCTAGTGTCCGTCGCTGCAGCGATGCCAGCTCCAGCGCCCAAAAACGATAACCGGAGAGGCAGGTCCGAGGCAAGCAAAAGTGACGTTGACTTTGTGGTCGTGCTGCTTCCCACCAACCCAATGGAAGGAAAGATTGACGTCGCCGAGCTGCTGAAGAAAGCGAGAGATACCATGCACCTGGTAAGCTGATTACCTCCTCAATTCCATATCTACATCTACATGATTACTCTGCAATTCACATTTAAGTGCTTGGCAGAGGGTTCATCGAACCACAATCATACTATCTCTTTACCATTCCACTCACGAACAGCGCGCGGTAAAAGCGAACACCTAAACCTTTCTGTTCGAGCTCTGATTTCTCTTATTTTATTTTGACGGTCATTCCTACCCATGTAGGTCGGGCTCAACAAAATATTTTCGCATTCGGAAGAGAAAGTTGGTGACTGAAATTTCGTGCCGGCCGGTGTGGCCGTGCGGTTCTAGGCGCTTCAGTCTGGAACCGTGTGACCGCTACGGTCGCAGGTTCGAATCCTGCCTCGGGCATGGCTGTGTGTGATGTCCTTAGGTTAGTTAGGTTTAAGTAGTTCTAAGTTCTAGGGGACTGATGACCACAGCAGTTAAGTCCCATAGTGCTCAGAGCCATTTGAACCATTTTGAAGTTTCGTAAATAGATCCCGCCGCGACGACTTCCATCTCAACTCGCGTATCATATCTCCCCTATTACGTGATAATACAAAACGAGCTGCCCTTTTTTGCACCCTTTCGATGTCCTCCGTCAATCCCACCTGGTAAGGATCCCACACCGAGCGGCATTATTCTAACATAGGACGAACGAATGTAGTGTAAGCTGTCTATTTAGTGGACTTGTTGCATCATCTAAGTGTCCTGCCAATGAAACGCAACCTTTGGCTCGCCTTCCCCACAATATTATCTATGTGGTCTCTCCAACTGAAGTTGTTCGTAATTTTAACACCCAGGTACTAAGTTGAATTGACAGCCTTGAGAATTGTACTATTTATCGAGTAATCGAATTCCAACGGATTTCTTTTGGAACTCATGTGGATCACCTCACACTTTTCGTTATTTAGCGTCAACTGCCACCTGCCACACCATACAGCAATTTTTTCTAAATCGCTTTGCAACTGATACTGGTCTTCGGATGACCTTACTAGACGGTAAATTACAGCATCATCTGCGAACAACCTAAGAGAACTGCTCAGATTGTCACCCAGGTCATTTATACAGATCAGGAACAGCAGAGGTCCCAGGACGCTTCCCTGGGGAACACCTGATATCACTTCAATTTTACTCGATGATTTGCCGTATATTAAACTGTGAAAAGCTCTAGCAATCTACCAGTGCACTCAGAAACACTTAAGTGGTTTATCCAGAGCACTATCGCCAATCAAAATAAGCATATTGGCCAAATATTCAGTCATTTTCATTTTCATAGCGCGAAAAAGCCCCATGGGGCTTAATAACAGCTGTGGCATTGCCCACTCAATTTCTCTACGGACCAGTGTTGGTATCTCGACGTCCCTTGTAACGGGGTAACATGAAAGTGAAGAGTGAACAAAGGCTTCTTCCTGCCTTCAACGATAACCAATTAGTGCTACCAGGGAAGCAAAGTGTCGATACGGCATCGGAAAGCCACGTGACACATGTTTACGCTTTCTTCTCCTGGACATTTTTGTAATTCCTTCTTTTGTCGAACAATAAATATTTCTTCTGTTGCCCACAACATCTTTGCAATTACCTTTATTATACCTTAATCTCTCTGTAAATTTCTGTGATTATCTTTTTTTATGGATGTCTATTCTCCAACTGATCTACTAATATTAGTATTCAATATTGCAGTGTCCACAGCTCAGAGAAGCTCGAACGTTTTATCGTACCTTTTACGCCCCTGTACAGTAAGTCTTCCTGTTTAGCTTGACCTTACTTTTCATGATTATTACGTTATGATTTGAATCTACAGTCTGGAACCGCGCGACCGCTGCGGTCGCACGTTCGAATCCTGCCTCGGGCATGGATGTGTGTGATGTCCTTAGGTTAGTTAGGTTTAAGTAGTTCTGAGTTCTAGGGGACTGATGACCTCAGCAGTTAAGTCCCATAGTGCTCAGAGCCATTTGAACCATTTTGTTTCTGGTTCGCCTTACAATCCAGTAGCTGATTTCGCAATTTCTGTCTCAAAATTATATTATTCAGCTGGTATCTTCCTGTGTCTCTAGGCTTTTCCCAAGCCTACCTTATCCTATTGCACTATATTGTCGATGTATTTAGTTCATAGTATTACACTCGAATTTTTTAAACTGTGAATGCAATCTACCAGAGCTCTTATAAACGGATACTATCGGATTATTTTAGTTTGTTATGGCCATTTTGGTGCGTTTATCAACATATAAAGCTAGCTGCCATTTAGTAAAATCCTGTGAAACTACTGTTTTGGCAATCGTACACAGTTAATATTCCTGAGACACATTGAATCTCAGTTGATTTACGATAATGATGTAGGACAGATCAAAGAATAAAATATGCGCCATTGCCAGAATTCGAACCCACATCTACTCTCTATTAGGCAGCTGCACTATCCACTGCGCCACACTAGAACTACAGCGTCAACACCTGCGTCGAATACCGTAGTACGTCTTCCTCACCGATACAAATTCCAGTTCATGCCTCAACCATTGCTATTACCCTTCTCAACTCGCATGAGTATTGTAGATGCTCTCTGATATTGGAATAGCCCCTTAGCAATGAGCGAAAATGGGCAAATCCTACCTGTGCCTCAGGTGTAGTTGATATGTTAATCAGGAGGACATAGGTGGGTATGCTGAGCAGTTCTGGTAGCTATAGCGCCAGTTTGCTGCAGTGTCTGGCGTATCTGTTTACAAAGTCAGAGACCTGGGATTGATGCTGCTACAAATTTTAATTCATTGCTTCTTTCTACAGCGTTATCGTAAATAAAGGTGAGACTCAATATGTCTCAGGAATATCAACTGTATACGATCAATGTATCACTTATGCCTGAGATACAGGCAGGATTAACCCCATTCTGTGCATTTCCAAGATACTATTTCTATATCGGAAAGCCTCTAAAATATTGATGCGAGTTTAGAAGGGGATATCAGTAGGCTGAGGCGTGAATTGGAGTATGAATCAGTGAAGGAGATATACACTAGGATATACTATGCAGCTGCAATGCCAGTGTGGCGCAGTGGCTAGCACAGCTAATTTTAATTAATTGGTTCATCCTCCATCATTGATTTTTTAGTAGTTCAGCATTTCCTTAGGATCATCCATCAGCGACATTTTCCAAGTACTTTGGATATGTTAACAACGTTAGCTACCCTATTACACGTGCATAGGGTACATCTACGGTTACCTTCGTTCGCTAGGCAGTATAATACACAGGGTTGTGTTAGTCAAAAATGTTTTAAGTCCATCAAAAATTTACGAAGAAAATCCGTAAGATTTTCTCTACTAAATGCAGAATATCATGTGTAAAAAGAACGAATGTGTATCACGCGAGCTGTTTTCTGTAAACCTGTTCCGAATCTTACAATTTTTTTTTTTTTTTTCGTTCCGGAACAACGAAACGTTCGACTTTATGATATGCTCTGTGATCCCACAACAGACGTACGTTAGAGATATACGTGCACCTGTTTTCTAATTCCTTTCATAAACAGGAGTGACCTGTGCTCTTCTTCTGTCACTCGTGACCATTCATCCTCTAGAGATTCTCGACAAAAACGAACAGAGAAAGGGGCCGAGGTAGCACCTTGTGAGACCCTTAATTCGAGGCTGGTCCGAACTCTCTCCGTTCTGTGTGTGTATGTGTGTGTGTGTGTGTGTGTGTGGGTGTATGTGTGTGTGAATTCCTAAGGGACCAAACTGCTGAGGTCATCGGTCCCTAGACTTACACACTACTTAAAGTAACTTATGCTAGAACAACACACACACCCATGCCCGAGGGAGGACTGGAACCTCTGACGGGAGGGGCTGCAGAATCCGTGACATGGCACCTCAAACCACGCGGCCACTCCGCTCGGCTCTCAGTTTTCTGTGACAGAAGCTATGCTTATAGTGTGGCTACATTCAGTCTGTTATCACAGTGAACACGCTAGGTGGAGTGTCGAGAGAGTTCTAGCCATGGCCATATTTACTATCGTTAGACAACTAGGGTGAACCTATGGAGAAATTTTGTAGCCTCTAGCACTCAAAAACACCACTTTTAATTAAAAATTCGTAATGTGGTATTTAAGAGTATTAGTCAACTGTGTAAAATTTTACAAAAAGATTTATAATTTAATGAACTGATGTTACAAATGCAATTAACTGAAATAATTAGAGGTTTCAACACTATTTATTTTCTAAATAAAAATTCCGAGAAAAATATAACAAACAAACTAATTTTACTGATGTTTAGGTCGAACACAATCAAAAAAAC
This sequence comes from Schistocerca piceifrons, assembly GCF_021461385.2. Lineage (NCBI taxonomy): Eukaryota > Metazoa > Arthropoda > Insecta > Orthoptera > Acrididae > Schistocerca > Schistocerca piceifrons. Next base: position 328,371,979 of record NC_060138.1, on the reverse strand, counting down.
AACAGTTTCAAAGAATTTTATTGGCTACTCGGTTTATGCCTACAAATAGAACTACGGCAATTACCGTTAGCTGTTTTAAAATATCACTTTCAGCACTAAGCGAAGTCAAAACGGTGAAACTGTCAACTAATATAGAGGTTCGAAGGCTCATTCTGACTAACTTTAGTACTGAAAATGACGTTTCTCCACTGTTGTTTGTGACCAGAAATAACAAGCATGCCGACCTCGATACGGAATCATTTCACTTCCTAGATGGTCATCTAAGTCATTACTACACGCTGTGTCCCCTGTACCAATAAATCTTTAATCCAGCCACAAATTTCGTACGGTAATCGATCTACTTAGACGCAAAGTCATCAACAACAACAGTAGTAAGCCGTTTCTATGCCTATTAGCGCCACAGATGAAGAGATTCAAAGAATGTATGGCGAGAAAAAGAAATTAGTAAGATCGTTAAGGGAAACGAAAATATAATTGTGACGACGGACTGGAATTCGGTAACAGAAAAGAAAGAGAAGGCAAAAAGTGTAACATATCCAAGAGAAAGAAATGAACGTGAAAGACACCTAGCTGAATTTAGCATAGACAACAATTTAATCATTGCTGACACTTGATGTCATAGGTGCATAGGTGGAAGAGAGCTGGAGACACAGGAAGGTGTCACATAGATTATATAATAGTAGACAGAGATTTAGAAACTAAATTTTAAACTGCAAACATTTCCAGTGACTCCGTTGTTTACTGGTTATGGATGCTAGAATGAACCGAAGAAACTGCTGTGAGACAGAAAGCTAAGAATATGTGATCCACGTAATTTAAGAGAACCTCTGATTGAGGAGGTTTCAAAGTGATCATTAAGCAACAATTGACTGTAACTGGAGAAAGGAATATAACAGAAGACAAATGGGTGGCCTCTGAGAGAGGAACATATATTGTAAAAAGACGGAGCCCGGGAGCTATCTGTAGATCACACACAAGATACTGAATTTAACTGAGGAAAGGGGAAATTATAAAGGTTCAGTAAATGATGCTAGCAATAAGGACTATAGACATCTAAAAAAAGAGATGGACAGAAACTGAAAAGCGCAAATCAGAAAGGGCTTGAAGAGTAATGCTAAGCTGTACAAGCTCTATTTATGGCATTTTTTAGACCTACTGTTTCTATTTATACAACAGAACGTATTTTTAACATTTCTTGGAGTTGTTCCATGTTTTGATTGATTGCGATGTTATGTCTCAGCATAGTAACAGAAATAATAATCGTAATGATATTAATAATAATTATTATTAAGTAACGGTATGCACATATTTGCAGTTTCTATTTTGCTACGTGTAGCTGGAGTCAACTCAGGTAAGTCCAGCTCATCACATCTTCCACGTGTCGCCCATTGTCGATGGCAAGCATCGATTTGTTTTCCATTACAAGCAAAATGATTTTCTAAAAGTGGAATTTTATGTGCCCATTCGATAGAGCGGAACCAAATTAGTCTGGCGTGTATTAACAGGAACTGTAAAACAGGAAGAAAACCAGCACTGCAGCACGATAGGACCTCACTGGCCCACACTGACTGCTACAGCTATGCAGAAGCGCTGCTCAGTCACTACTGGAGTTCTGGTTATTCTGTCCCTGTTAATAAACATCGTGAAAACCGAATATTGCAGTAGACTAATTTGGTATCGCGCTATCGAATGGGCACGTAAAATTCAACTTTTAGAAAATTATTTTCTTTGTAATGGGAAACAAACTGAAGCTTTCCGTCGACGCTGTTGTCATATTAATGACATCATGTGCAGGATTTGTTTGGGCTGACTTCAGCTCCCTGTTGTAAAAACTAAATTGTAAATTTCTAACGAAACACCAGTGAAAATGTACCTAACGACCCACAGGAGAAACACGGATTTCCATTTGCAGTTTACTTTTCTCCTGTGCACCGAAAAACATAGGGGATTTTAGAGGATTCCAGGAGAATAATAAACTGTGGGTGGAAACCTGTGTCAGGAACGGTCATCCACCGAAGCAACAGAACATCGCATTCGTAGGACACAAGACCTTTCTACGCAGCAGCTAGCTCCATCTTTTCCACTGCCGATGGTGGCAATCCATTGCAATCGCTGAAAAACAAACAACATTGCGGAGCGTTCCACCTATGCTCCATCAACAGACAGTCACGTTTGCTGCCGAAGGGCTAATCTCGTAGAATGCGCTCACATCTAACGCTCTTTAGCTTCATTGCGCCCTCTAGAGCCCCCCGATGTATGATAAAACATTTCTGGACACACCTCATATATTCGTGAGTATATCATGCATCAGTACCTATATCAGTTGAGAGACTATTCACATTTGAAGCAATGAGATGAATGTTTAATGAGAAGAATGAATATTGGACTGAATACATTTGACAGTAAGAGCCATTTGAAGCTAAGTGCTAAGGTAAAGGGCTACAGGAAGGAGAAACAAAATTAATACTATCCTCATTTAAAAATTGTTAGTGCATTTATATATAACTGTGGAAATACTCTGGAACGGCATCAGGGCACATTACCGTTCTATCTCTGCCGTAGTAATCACTTTTCATTTGTGTTTCATTTGTGGGAAAGGTAGATGCAGCTTATAACAATAGTAAAGAGACCATTGGAGGAAAAGAAGCACCTTAACTAATGTGAAGATCTCATATGAAAAGCCAGTACTAAGCAAAGAATGGGATGCTAGAAAAGGAAAGGAATATATAGGACTACACAAGGGAACGAACTTGAAACCAGTATTACAGACTTTTTATTTACACTTCCCGTTCTCTAACCGTAAGGATAGAGCAGACTGTTCGAGAGTCATAGAGTCATATTTGGAAGGTCAGGGAATTTTCGATAAAATACCAGGAGAGCTGGTAGTGGGTCAGAGCCAGTTCTAGTTTGGAATATTTGAGAGGGGGCTCCCAGTTTCAACATTTCGCTTACGACCTAGAGAAATCTCCTGGAAACTCTGGTCGGGACAGAGGCAACAGGAACTGTTTTAATTTAATTCTGAGATAGTATATCCCAGGAAGGAAAGTTACTTTGTGCAAAATTGTAATTGTTTATGAGCAAAGAGTGTAAAGCGGATGGCTCTCGACATTTCAAATGTACCTGCGCTTCTTGTTTTGTTTAGTGTGTACTACAGAAAGAAAGAAGAAATTAGATGAACAAGAAAAGGCAGATAGTATACTCCAACAAGAATTTGATCGTGCACAGAAAGATCTAAGTCGAGGGTGCTGGAGTATACGACACTCTTTCGGAGTCCAGTATTAGTACCTCCGTAATGAACTATCTACCAAAGACAAATACGTTGACTCCAGTGTTTATAGGATTGAGTGCGTCGACTGTGAAGCTTCATATGTAGGCCAGACTGGTAGGAAATTTCTAACGAGGTTTATTAAATATTATTTAACAAGAAAGGTAAGATTATTACTGAGCACAAAAAAATCTGGTGGCCACCGGCCCCCGACGTTGAAGAATTTCCATGTACTCCATACTGCCCGCAAAGCGAAAAAGCTAAATCTTTTAGAAGAAATCGAAATTCTTATGCATCCCGGTGCAGAGAAAGGTAGATTATTGAATGATCAGTTGATTAGCAGAAACCGTTTTATTATATCATGCCACCCACATTACTAATCCACCAATCGTTCTTTATCGTGAATGTTACGCAACGGTATTTATCTTCTAACTGGTTTATTATGCTCTGACTTGTTATGTTTTACTTTCATTTTAAGTATTATTGTCAGGCAGGTTTCAACAATTTCATACTTTATAAACGTAATTTACCTTCTATACAACTTGTGTCTGTGCACTATTTTATCGCTGTACCTGCTCTAATCTAATTTTAACAGTTATAGTATTTACCTGGTTAATTGTTTTCTGCATATATAATTTAGCTGAGCAACCACTTTTCTTCACCACGTTGGTTAACCACAGCTATATACCCTTAATGTTTCTTACTATGACTGTATACTCTTGTCTTCACTCCTCTACATTTCTACCGCCAACTGCGAGATCTGACGTATCTCATGCACTCGACCGCATTATATTTAATTTTGCCCACTGTACGCAACGCTCCGTGCTGTGTACGTCGGAAGGCGGTTGGCTACGTACTGTATTAAGTCAATTAAGTTGAGAGAGAAGAAATAAAAACATTGATGTTCGCTAACGACATTGTAACACTGAGGTGATAAAAGTCGTGGGATATCTCCTAACATGGTTCGGACCTCTTTTTCCCGGCGTAGCGCAGAACCCGACGTGGCATGGACTCATCAAGTCGTTGGAAGTCCCCTGTACAAATATTGACCCATGCTGCATCTATAGCCGTCCATAATTCCAAACGTGTTACAAGTGCGGGAGTTTATGTCGGAAACGACATCTCGATTACGTCCAATAAACATTCTGCGGGATTCAGTCGTGCGATCTAGTTGGCTAAAATATTCGCTCGAATTGTCCAGAATGTTCTTTAAACCAAACGTGAACAATTGCAGCATGGTGAAACGGAGCATTCGCATCCAAAAATTATACATTGTTAGTAGCCCAACATAACCATTTCCAGCCAATGATCGGTACAACTGGACCAGAGGACCCAGTCCGTTCCATGCAAACATAGCTCACCGTCAGCCATCACCAGCTTGCACAGTACCTTGTTGACAACTTCGGCCCACGGTTTCCTAGGATCTGCGTCACACTCGAACACTACCATCAGCTCTTACCAACTGCACACTGTACTTGGCTTACAAAACACTCGTTCGACCTATACTTGAGTATTGCTCATCAGTGTGGGATCCGTACCAGATCGGTTTGACTGAGGAGATAGAGAAGATCCAAAGAAGAGCGGCGCGTTTCGTCACAGGGTTATTTGGTAACCGTTATAGCGTTACGGAGATGTTTAATAAACTCAAGTGGCAGACTCTGCAAGAGAGGCGCTCTGCATCGCGGTGTAGCTTGCTGTCCAGGTTTCGAGAGGGTGCGTTTCTGGATGAGGTATCGAATATATTGCTTCCCCCTACTTATACCTCCCGAAGAGATCACGAATGTAAAATTAGAGAGATTAGAGCGCGCACGGAGGCTTTCAGACAGTCGTTCTTCCCGCGAACCATACGCGACTGGAACAGGAAAGGGAGGTAATGACAGTGGCACGTAAAGTGCCCTCCGCCACATACCGTTGGGTGGCTTGCGGAGTATAAATGTAGATGTAGATGTAGAAATCGGGACTCAGACGACCAGGCCACGGTTTTCCAGTCGTCTAGGGTCCAACCTATATGGTCACGAGCCCAGGAGAGGCGCTGCATGCGATGTCGTGCTGTTAAAAAGGGCACCCAAGTCAGTCTTCTGCTGCCATAGCCCATAAATACCAAGTACAGTGTGCTAATATATAGGTTTGTCGTGAGTTCACAGTGATTTCTGCCATTATATCACGCAGTTTTGCTTGCCTGTTAACAACGACAACTCTACGCAAACGCCGCTGCTCTCGGCCGTTAAGTGAAGACCATCGGTCACTACATTGTCTGAGGCCAGAGGTAACACCTCAAATTTGATATTCCCGGCACACTCTTGACACTGTGGATCTCGTAATATTGAATTCCCTAACGATTTCCGAAATGGGATATTAGATGCGTCTAGCTCCACCTACTATCCCACGTTCAAAGTCTGTTAATTCCCGTCATGCGACCGTTATCACATCGGAAACCTTTTCACGTGAATCACCTGAGTACAAACGACAGCTCCACCAATGCGCTGCGCCTATGAACGTTGTGTGCACAATACTGCCGCCATCTGTACATGTGCATAACACTATCCCACTAATATATTAGAGACGCCAGCGGACCTGACACTGTCTTCAAAAGATGTTATAAGATGAACATCAATAAAAGTAAAGCAATAATAATGTAACGTAGTTTAGTTAAATCGGAAGGTGCTGAACGAAAAACAATACGGAATGAGACACTAAAAGTAGAAGGTGTGTTTTGCTACTTGGGATCCAAAGTAACTGACCATGGTCAAAGTACGGAGATATTTAATGCGTACTGGCAGTAGCAATAAAATTATTTCTGGAAAGGAGAAACACATTACCAAAGAAAATAAATTACAATATTAAGATGTCTTTTATAAGGTATTTGTCTGGAGTGTAGTTTTGTACGGATGTCAAACATAGTCGATAAACAGTTCAGACAAGAAGATGACACAATGTTTTGAAATGTAGGGTTATAGGAGAATCCTGAAGATTTGACGGATAGACATGATGCCTGATGAAGTACTGTACTCAGTTTGGGAAATCTGTGGTACAGTTTGACTAAAGGAAGGCATCGGTTTGATAGGTGACGTCCTGGGGCATCAAGGATTCGTCAATTCACAATGGCAGGAAGTGTGGTGGGTAAACACTGCATAGCAAACCAAGTCTTGACTACAGCAAGGCAGTTACAAACGGTATAGGTTGCAGTAATCATGTAGAGATGAATAGACTTGCACATTTCTGACTGTACAATAATCACGATACTGCCGTAAATAGTTCTCAGACCTTGAACGCAGTAGTTTGCAAAATATACAGTGTGCCCTTTTTGTTCCCTGCAGATGCGACAATCACAGCAACAGAAACCTCAGAAGTCGCAACCACAGCGACAGAAATTTGACCAGCAACCTATAAAGCAGACGCAGCAATTTGACATACAGGCACTGGAGACAGAGCTACCTGAGATAGATCCAAAGGATCTTGAAGAGGGACAGAAACTTGTGGAAATGTTCGAACAATCAATGGCTCAGCGACAAAAACATAAAGAGGTCAAGAAACTTGAAGCGGACAACGAAGAGGACAAGAAACTTCAGGTAATTTCAATTTTTTTCTTGTTTCATCATATCTCATGTTTCTGGTAGATACTGTAATTGTACTTCGGAATTTTATTCCCACTTTTACATCCCTTGTGCTTTAATTTGCCTAATTTTCCTTATACTTTTTGTCTTAATGCAATACACTAGCATTAAAGGGCGGATGTTGGCTCACCACATTACTTCTCACGTAAGTTCATAGTTCTTGTCAGTTGTAGGGACCGCCACAGTCTGATACTTTGCTTCATACTACCCCCATCCACATATTTTTAATATATCTCTGCCTTATAATGTTATTATGTTAACTGGAAATGCCCCACAAGGGCCAACCCGTAATTGTCAATAAACAGCTAAAACAATTTACGACCAAGACAGTCTTATTTTAAATCTTCCAGAATTATTGAGCTGCGTAGGAGCTCCAGACAAGATAAAACTATACCACCGCTGAGCAAGATGTGTGAGACAAGCGCAATATTCTTCAGACCTGGAGAAGAATGAAATAATGAAAGTCCCAAAGAATGCAGGTTCTGGTAGATGTGAATATTATCGACTCGCCGGTTTAATAAGTCATGACTGCAAAATACTGACATGAATGATCACAAAACAGAAAAGCTGATACAAGCAGATCTCGGAGGAGATCGGTTTCCATTACGTAGAAATGCAACAACGCGAGAGGCAATACTAACTCTACGTTTCGTCTTAGAAGATATATTAAGGAATGACAGACTACGATTACACGATTCGTAGGTTTAGAGACACCTATAGACAGTCCTGAGTTTAATACGTCACTTGAAATGCTGAAGGCAGCACGGGTAAGAAACAAGTAGCTATAGATTACCTATAACTTGTACCGAAATCAGGCTGCAGTTATAAGAGCGGAAGGACATGAAGTACATGCAGTAGTTGAGAAGAGAACGAAAGAGGAGTTCACGCTATCCCCAGTATTATTCGGGCGGTACTTTGAGAAATCTGTAAAAGAAACCAAAGAGAAATATCGGAAGGGAACTTGAGGGAGAAGAAATAAAAACTTTGATGTTTGCTAACAACTTTATAACACTGAGGTGACAAAAGTCTTGGGATATCTCCTAACACGGAGTTGGACCTCTTTTTGCCTGGCGTAAGCAGAAACCCGACGTGGCATGGACTCAATAAGTCGTTAGAAGTCCCCTGCAGAAATATTGACACATCCTGCCTCTATAGCCGTCCATAATTTCAAAAGTGTTGCAAGTGCGGGATTTTATGCAGGAAATGGCCTCTCGATTATGTCCAATAAATGTTCTAAGAGGTTCATGTCGTGCGATCTAACTGGCCAAAACATTCACTCGAATTGTCCTGAATGTTCTGTAAACCATTCGCGAACGGCTGTGGCACGGTGAAAAGGTGCATTTTCATCCATACAAAAAAAAATCCATATTTGTATGGGAACACGAAATCCATGAATATCTGCACTTGGTCTACAAGTAGCCCAACATAACCATTCCTAGTCAATGATCGGTTCGACTGGACCAAAGAACCCAGTCCGTTCCATGCAACCACAGCCCACCATCAGCCACTACCATCTTGCACAGTGCCCTGTTGACAACTTCGGTCGATGGTTTCGTGGGATCTGCGTCACACTCGAACACTACCATCAGGTGTTACCAACCGAAATCGGGACCCAGCCGACCACGCCACCGTTTTCCAGTCGTCTAAGGTCCAACAGATATGGTCAAAAGCCCAGGAGAGGCGCTGCAGGCGATGTCGTGCTGTTAAAAAGAGCATCCAAGTCAGTCTTCTGCTGCCATATTCCATTAATGCCAAATGCAGTGTCCTAATGGATACGTTTGTCGTAAGTCGACATTGATTTCTGAAATTATTTCACCCAGTGTTGCTTGTCTATTAACACTGACAACTCTACGCATACGTCGCTGCTCTCGGTCGTTAAGTCCATCCGCCACTACGTTGTCTGTGGCGAGAGGTAACGCCTGAAATTTGGTATTCTCGACACACTCTTGACACTGTAGATCTCGTAACATTGAATTCCCTAACTATTTTCGAAATGGAATATTCCATACGTCTAGTTCCACGTTCAAAGTCTTTTAATTCCCTCCATGCGACCATAATCACATCGGAAATCTTTTCACGTGAATCACCTGAGTTCAAACGACAGCTCCACCAATGCGCTGCCCTTTTATACGTTGTGTGCACAATACTACTGCCATCTGCATATGTGCATGACACTATCCCATGATTTTTGTCACCTCAGTGTAATTATATTAGAGACACCACCGGAACTGACACTGTCTTCAAAAGATGTCATAAGATGAACATGAATAAAGGTAATGTAATGATAATGTAACGTAGTGTTGTTAAATCGGGATATGCTGAAGAAAAAATAATACGGAGTGAGACACTAAAAGTAATAATTGTGTTATGCTATTTGGGAACCAAAATAATTGACCATGGCCGAATTACAGAGATATGAATTGCGTACTGGCAATAGCAACAGAAGTATTTATGGAAAAAAGAAACACATTAACAACGAAAATTAATTAAAATATTTGGCAGTCTTTTATCAAGGTATTTGTCTGCAGTGTAGTCTTCTATGGATCTCAAACGTATTCGATAAACATTTCAGACAAGAAGATGACACAGTCTTTTGAAATGTAGGGTTATAGGAGAATCCTGAAGATCTGACGGGTAGACATGATGCCTGATGAAATACTGTATTCAGTTTGTGAAATCTGTGGTACAGTTTGACTAAAGGAAGGCATCGGTTTGATAGGTGACGTCCTGGGGTATCAAGGATTCGTCAAATTCGCAATGGCAGGAAGAGTGGGGGGTAAACACTGCATAGCAAACCAAGGCTTGACTACAGCAAGGCAGTTACAAACGGTATAGGTTGCAGTAATCATGTAGAGTTTATTGTATTTTTACTAATTTATTTATTTATTCAAGAAATTTTGTTTAAGAAAAATCTCTGTTTCTTATTTATTTTTGGTATTTTTAGTTATGATTTCCAGTGGTTTTATTTAGGTTTTACCTTCAGTCTTTTAAAAGATACAGAATATAAGTCTTTGGTTTTAAATACCACAGGAGAGCTATATATGTATCCGACAACATCGATCTCGCTGATACTCCTCGTCGGAACTGTTCCGCCTGAAACCTGTAAAATGTTTATTTCGTTACGAACATCATTCAGCACATCTAGGTGCTATGTTGTATGATGCATATGGATTGATGTGTCTAAATTTTTTTTTTTATCAAAGACAAGTTTATTGCTTCTGAGATATTCTCTCGAAGAATATTGACTGCGAAAAGATGCAGGCTCGCACTATCATTCCACACTGCACCTCCGATCGATTTACGATATCTGAAGAATGTTTGTCATTTCTTTTATAAATTGATCAATACACTCTTTGAATGCGTTTTATTTTCTTGAAATTATTTTTTGTGCCATCGACTAACTAAACATTCACACTGGAGCTTAATAGCGTCGCACAACAATGGCAAAATCTCTCCAACATAAAACACGTCCGATCTCTGTAATCGCTTCACACAAGAGTCCTCAAGTACACACCTTTGCTTACTTATTCCAGAGAGATGCATCTGTAACACGGAACGTCCAATTCTCGTAGACCGTTTATACTGCTGTACGCATTAATAATTCACCGCACCTGTGTCAAAGGATTTTACCATTTACCATGCATTACGAGAGATAAGTAGGCTTGCACATTTCTGACTGTACAATAATCACGATACTGCCGTAAATAGTTAGTTCTCAGACCTTGAACGCAGTAGTTTGCAAAATATACAGTGTGCCCTTTTTGTTCCCTGCAGATGCGACAATCACAGCAACAGAAACCTCAGAAGTCGCAACCACAGCGACAGAAATTTGACCAGCAACCTATAAAGCAGACGCAGCAATTTGACATACAGGCACTGGAGACAGAGCTACCTGAGATAGATCCAAAGGATCTTGAAGAGGGACAGAAAGTTATGGAAATGTTTGAACAATCAATGGCTCAGCGACAAAAACATAAAGAGGTCAAGAAACTTGAAGCGGACAACGAAGAGGACAAGAAACTTCAGGTAATTTCAATTTTTTCTTGTTTCATCATATCTCATGTTTCTGGTAGATACTGTAATTGTACTTCGGAATTTTATTCCCACTTTTACATCCCTTATGCTTTAATTTGCCTAATTTTCCTTATACTTTTTGTCTTAATGCAATACACTAGCATTAAAGGACGGATGTTGGCTCACCATATTACTTCTCACGTAAGTTCATAGTTCTTGTCAGTTGTAGGGACCGCTACATAGTCTGATACTTAGCTTCATACTGCACCCATCCACATATTTTTAATGTATCGTTGCCTCATAATGTTAATAGATTAACTGGAAATGCTCCACAAGGGCAATCGCGTCATTGTCAATAAATAGGTAAAACAATTTGCAACCAAGACAGTCTTATTTTAAATCTTCCAAAATTATTGAGCTGCCTAGGAGCTCCAGACAAGACAAAACTGTTCCACCGCTGAGCAAGACGTATGAGACAAGTGTAATATTCTTCAGACCTGAAGAGGAATGTAATAATGACAGTCCCAAATAATGCAGGTTCTGGTGGATGTGAAAATTATCGACTCATCGCTTTATTATGTCATGATTGCAAAATATTGACATGAATGATCACAAAACGGAAAAACTGATAGAAGCAGTCCTCGAGGAAGATCGGTTTCCATTGCATAGAAATGTAAGGCAATATTAACTCTACGTTTCGTCTTAGAAGATATATTAACGAATGACAGACTATGATTACACGATTCGTAGGTTTCGAGACAGCTATTGACAGTGTTGAGTTTAACACGTCACTTGAAATGCTGCAGGCAGCAGGGGTAAGATACAAGTGGCTGCAGGTTACCTATAACTTGTACCGAAATCAAGCTGCAGTTATACTAGTAAGAGCGGAAGGACATGAAATAAATGCAGTAGTGGAGAAGGGAGTGAGAGAGGAGTTCACGCTATCCCCACTATTATTCAGGCGGTACGTTGAGAAATCTTTAAAAGAAACCAAGGAGAAATTTGGGTGGGGAATTTAAGTTGAGGAAGAAGAAATAAACACTTTGATGTTTGCTAATGACATTGTAACAATGAGGTGACAAAAGTTGTTGGATATCTTCTAACATGGTTCGGACCTATTTTTGCCCGGCGTAGCGCAGAAACCCGACGTGGCATGGACTAAACAAGTCGTTGGAAGTCCCCTGTAGAAATATTGACCCATGCTACCTCTATAGCCACTCATAATTGCAAAAGTGTTACAATTGCGGGATTTTGTGCAGAAAATGACCTCACGATTATGTCCAATAAATGTTCTACGGAATTCATGTCGAGCGATCTAGTTGGCCAAAACATTCGCTCGAATTGTCCAGAATGTTCTTCAAACCAAACGCAAAGAATTGTGGCATGGTGAAACGGCGCATTCTCATCCATACAAAAAAAAGACATTGTTGTTTGGGAACACAAAATCCATGAATGGTTGCACTTGGTCTACAAGTAGCCCAACTAACCATTTCCAGCCAATGATCGGTTCGACTGGACCAAAGGACCCAGTCCGTTCCATGTAAACATAGCCCACCATCAGCCACCATCAGCTTGCACAGTGCTTTGTTGACAACCTCGGTACATGGTTTCTTGGGATCTGTGTCACACTCGAACACTACCATCAGGTGTTACCAACTGAAATCGGGACTCAGCCGACCAGGCCACGGTTTTCCAGTCGTCTATGGTCCAACCGATATAGGCAAAAGCCCAGGAGAGGTGCGGCATGCGATGTCATGCTGTTACGAAGGGCACCCAAGTCAGTCTTCTGCTGTCATAGCCCATTAATGCCAAAACAGTGTACTAATGGATACTTTGTAGTAAGTCCACATTGATTTCTGCCATTATTTCACGCAGTGTTACTTGTCTGTTAACACTGATAACTCTACGGAAACGTCGCTGCTCTCGGTCGTTAAGTGAAGACCATCTTCCACTACTTTGTCTGTGGCCAGAGGTAACGCATCAAATTTGGTATTCTCGGCACACTCTTGACACTGTAGATCTGGTAACATTGAATTCCCTAACGATTTCCGAAATGAAATATTCCATGCATCTAGCTCCACGTTCAAAGTCTTTTAATTCCCGTCATGCGACCGTTATCACATCGGAAACCTTTTCACGTGAATCACCTGAGTACAAATGATAGCTCTTCCGATGCGCTGCCCTTGTATACGTTGTGTGCTCGACACTACCGCCATAACATTATCCAATGATTTTGTCACCTCAGAGTAGTTATATTAGAGACACCAACGGAACTGACACTGTCTTCAAAAAATGTTATAAGATGAACATAAATAAAAGTAAAATAATGATAATGTAATGTAGTTTAGTTAAATCTGGAGATGCTGAAGGAATAACAGTAAGAAATGAGACACCAAAAGTAGTAGGTGTGTTTTGTTGTTTGGGAAGCAAGGTAACTGACCATGTGCGAAGTACAGGGATACGAAATGCGTACTGGCAGTAGCAACAAAAACATTTCTGGAAAAGAGAAACACATTAACAACGAAAGTAAATTAATATGTTAGGATGTCTTTTATCAAGGTATTTGTCTGGAGTGTAGCTTGTAGGAATGTCAAACGTAGTTGATAAACATTTCACACCAGAAGATAACAGAATCTTTTGGAATGTAGAGTTACTGGAGAATCCTGAAAATTAGACGGGTAGATGTGATGCCTGATGAATGGTATAGGTTGCAGTAGTCATGTAGAGATGAAGAGGCTTGCTCATTTCTGACCGTACAATAGTCATGATGCTACTGTAAATAGTTCTCAGACCAGTTTGCAAAATCTGAAATATACAGTGTATCATTTTTGTTCCCTGCAGATGCGACTATCACAGCAACAGAAAAATGACCAGATACTAAAAGAACAATCACAGCGAGAGCAACATAAACATGACCAGGTGGCATTAATTGAGCCAGAGTCATCTGAAACACTTGAGATAGAGCCGCAGGATAATGCAGAGGGAAAGAAAGTTATGGAGCTGTTTGAAAAATCACTGGCACAGCGACAGAAGCAGAAACGGCTCAAGAAACTTAAAGAGGAGCAACCAGTGTTGACCAGGGGGTATTTTACAGAAGTCATGCCAGATTCGCCAGAACTGGCGGGTGCATTGGATACAGTTGAGTCACAAGAGGCAGAGATGAAGTCGGGTGAGTTGCTGGAGGAAGTGATGAAGATGGCAGAAGAGTCGCCCAAGACAGCGATGCAGGTGGCAGAAGAGTCGCCCCAGATAGCGATACAGGTGGCAGAGGAGTCGCCCCAAACAGTGGTGCAGATTGCAGAGGAATCGCCCCAGGCAACGACGCAGGTACCAGAGGAGTCGCCCCTGACGTCCATGGCGCCCTCCATAAAAAAGCTGAAAGAAGAGGATTGGCCCGAGGAGCTCTTCCCCTGTCCACCAGGGGAGCAGAGGGACGCCGATGGTAATTGCGACGAGATCAGGTGAGATCCCACCTTCTGCTCCTTTCCCTTGTCCTGTAGCCTCCCAGTGGGAATGCTCTGTCTGTTACATGCAGCAGAGATGGCCCGGTATTACCATAGGAAGCGGCGAGCCCGGGAACTCAGCTCGATCAAAAGCAGTGGTCACTTGCTTGGGCAGTTCACGGCCAGCCAGAGGATCGGATTAAACGCCGTGTGAGTCAGAGCTTGCGACTGCTGTGATCCCTGCGATGTTATCGTGGCAGGTGATGAGGAAACGGCAGTGGCCATGATTTGATGAAATAGTCAAATAGAGCTGACGGACAATTAACACCGTGTGTTCTAACGTACGTTACGTGTCACACAGGCGATCAGGTATGGCGAAGTTTCTATAGATTCACGGATAATTTTTGGAACCGCGCTTTATTTGGGAATATTATTACAGTCTTAATCGGAAATAAGACGTTCTGCAGATATGTTAAAAACGGATATTGGCTGTGTGGCTGGCAATTTTTTGAAACAAAGGAGAATAAATCCAAGTTAACTGTAACGTCACTATGTAAACTTTTCTCGCCCGTTAACTAATAATTTTTTTTGTAGAGCCTGCTGATCTACCATACAGCTTTATTATCCGAACATGGCGGCCAGACAGAACGCTGAAATTAGTGTCAAGGTAATTGTGTGATTCGACAACAGTAATACTATAAAGTTGTTAAAGTTTTCGTGGCAACTTGAAGACAGATTGCCTGTCGGTTTCTGTCTCGGGTTCTTCGGCCGACTTTTGTTTGACGGTTGTTGTCCGTCATTGCTGTCCACCACCAGCAATGGAGGGTGAAGCTTTGACAAGCCAACCACTCGTGATGTAGAAAACTCAGAACAATAGTCAAACAACGTCGTCTGTAAAACCGGTGACACAAGCAAGTAGGCAGTTTGTCAGTAATGTTACTCGTAAACGTGAACATCCTATTTTTATAAGAATATGGATTTTACTGGAATAAATACGTAACTTTTGTATGTAAATCTTTTGTCGCTGCGTGATAGATAGCGCTATAGTTGACCAATAACACAGTTGAGTTCCAAAACGGTATCATCTCCCGAAAAATTCATTGGATCGAAAAAAGGAAACCAGACGTGTCCCTTAATTGCAGAAAATGTTTGTTTGAGGTGTGTCCTCTTACCTCTCACCAATAGCGTGTCTGCTTGTAAGTACTATCGTTACAGCAGTGCAAGAGCGCTGTAACAAATATATTTAAGAAGACCGCGAGCAGAGTTGCTGTTTGGTGGACTTGGTGCTCGGTTCCTACTTGAGCTAGGAATATGGGGTACAAAGTCTGGTTTAGCCCGAAGCAGCGGCCATCAGTATGCCATCATACGTCTGTCTTACTTAAACAATGTTTCAATATATTAAGCAAGGTTTGAACGACGAACCGGAGACGGCGCCCAGGCAAACAGTACGAATTGATTAATTCATTTTGAAAAATATTTTAATTGAGCTGAAATTAATGCTCAGCTAATGGCAACTTTTGTATGTCCACCGTTTGTATTTCAGGTTCAAGTACGTACGAAAAACATGTTTTTCTGGGAGGTTTTTTAAGCATGCAATTTCTGTAATTTAAACTTGTAGAATCGGTTCAAACTTTGAGCTAAGGTGGATAAATAGATAAATCTGAAACGAAATTTTTTATCCATTAATCTTTATCATTGTCCGGGCACGATGGTTTAAAATGTAGGTAAAAGTAGCACGTAAAAGTCATTCGTACGTGAACTGAAAGTGCGGAAACGGTTTAAAGTGATTCAAATAAATAAAAAAACGCATTCTGACGGTAAAATTGAAAACTTTCTTTCAAAAATCTAACTTCATTCTGATTTTACGTGTAAAAAAAACACGTTTTGTTGTGAGTTTTTTACGCACACCACTGCTATGTTCCAGACTTGTGCGAATCGGTTCAATATTTACAAGAAGATAGACAAAAACATGTAATTAATTTTCGTCCTGTTGTTTTTTTGAAAGCTTTATGCTTTGCCACGATATAAGCAACATGATTCTAAAGACAATGAAAAACCTATACCACACCGGTCGTCGCCCGACTCAACAAAAATCTACAACGGTTGCTAAGCTGTGGCGATCTAATTTCAAAATTATGCTAGAATAGAAGTAGAGAACCAGAGTGAAAAATGCTCCTATCACACAACAAAAACAGACTAAAATCTCCTGGACAGGGCCAGAGATATAAAAGAAGGGAAATAACTTTTGGACTTACCTTGCAGCTTCAAAGACATTTAAATCAAAACATCTTGGTATATCCGCGCTTTTTTACGAGTTAGCCCTACTCCGCCAGCTCTCTTAGCTGCAAGGTGTTGGCAAATTTATAGGCAGAAATCTCTAACACTGTGCCCAAAATCCAGAAGATCCCTCAGCCATAGTAAACAACACATAATGTCATATGGCTGAAGAACGTGCATGTAATATCTGAAAAAAGTTTTTATGGGGGTAAAATTCCTAGAAGTGGATTTGTTCCAGGGGGGGGGGACGGCAACATGTACAACGTTACTTCACTTGACACGATGTATCTTGTTATACTACATGTGTATTAATACGAACACGTAAAAATGCGCGAATATGTCAAGATGCTTTGATTTAAATGTCTTTGAAGCTGCAAGATAGTTGGAAAACTAGTTCTCTTCTTTTGCATTCCTAACTCTGCCCAGGACATACCTTTTTTGTGCTATGATAGGAGCATTTTTCATTCTAGTTCCATATGTGGCTGAGCATCCTAGTTATCTGTTGGGAACCTGATTCTAGCATTCTGTTAGAAATGTTGTCAGTTCCATGAGACTTTTAGTTTTGAGTGAGTTTATCATTTTCCTAATTTCAGAGAGAGAGGTGGGCTATAATTTCAGTTTCATCAAACTGATAGATATTGCCTCTTCCATATATAGCCTTGCTTTTTCTAATGAACATATGGATCCTATTTTCTCCACAACATATAAAAATGATTATTAAAATATTGCCCACTTCTGATTTTTTTTAGTAACAGAATTTTCATTCAGTTTGATGGTAGTAGCCGACAGTCTTCCTGTGCTCTTAGTGTCTCCGTTTCCCTTTCAACAATACTCCAAACTGTTTTCATTTCATTTTCGGATGGTGTTAATCTCAGACATAATACACGTAGTTTTGGACTTTTCAATAGCTTTCCTTAATAAAGCACAGTAGTTTTTATAATATTTGCCTGTTTCTGGGTCGTTATTAGATACATTTACCTTTTACAGTTAGAAGATATATTTATCACCTTAGTAAGCCATGGTTTCTTACATGATTTCTTACAATTACATTTCATTGCTTTCTTAGGGAAACTGTCTTCAAATATACTCACAAACGTATCATGAAATAAGTTATATTTCAAATTAACATCAGGTTCCAGGTACATCTCATCCCAATATAACTGCTGCAAACGTCCCTAAAATTTGCAATAGTTAAATCGTTAATTTAATGCACCAATTTGGAAGACTGTTCCACAGTATTGTACTGCAGAATAACTTTTAAGATACTCGTATATCGCAACTTCTCCTTTTTCCATATTGTATCTAGTTACATGTACTGAAACCTTATATCGACTTACATCTGCCTTTTCCATATCTGTGACTACATAATGTTCAGACAGGTATAGTACATCCTCAGTTTATAAATCTTCCAAATAAACAAGAAGCTCATCTAGTTTGCATTGCCCGCATCTCGTGGTCGTGCGGTAGCGTTCTCGCTTCCCACGCCCGGGTTCCCGGGTTCGATTCCCGGCGGGGTCAGGGATTTTCTCTGCCTCGTGCTGGCTGGGTGTTGTGTGATGTCCTTAGGTTAGTTAGGTTTAAGTAGTTCTAAGTTTCAGGGGACTGATGACCATAGATGTTAAGTCCCATAGTGCTCAGAGCCATTTTAGTTTGCATTTTAATCCCTGATATTCTGATGCAGTATACTAACACTATTTTTCACTGTACTTTTTAAAATATGTAGTACCTGCCTGTCTGAACGTCTCATTAAGCTTAATTCTTTTCAATATTGAATCACTAAACATGGATCTTAGCCTGAAAAATAGGTGCTTTCATGAGTTGCAGTGCTCCTTCCCCCTTAAGGATTTTGCTATCAGCCCAGCAAATTTACCCTTCCATATCCTACTGAGATGCATGTCATGCCTAGTGAAATCCCTCCTACAAATAACATTAACCTGAACCAAACCCATATCCTGACTCAGTAGCCACCTGAAGCAGCCAATACAAATCCGTATTGACCCTCCTTACAGAACTGTTCAACTAAGGTCGTTACAGAAGGTACTTTTAGCAGGTCACACTCAATGTTATAGCCCTGGTCCCTATCAATCCTGTTTCCTGCTCCCTCACTACCAAAACATGACCCTGCTTTGCAAAGCCCTTGCACAAGGATCCAACATCCTGTACCATTTGGGAAAGACGCGCACTACGCTTGCAAGAGTTTGTGATCTAGTACCTGTTACCTATTTTTCCAGCAAAATCTGGCACACGCCTTTTCCATGGCTGTTTCCTAGCAACAGGACATTCTCCCCCCCCCCCCCCGCTCCCCTGCCCCCACTTTCTAGTTTTTCTGAAACGGTTGGTTTCTTTATGAAAGTCTGTTGGATATTAATCACATTTATGTCTACTTGAGCCTCTTCGTCTCTTAACTGAGGTAGCAAGGTAAACCTATATTTTGTGCCGGTGATGAAACCATCAGCTACTGTTCTACTTCTGTGATCATTTTCGATTTTCTCTTATATCGTAGTAGTCTGCATTCAGATATTGTGGCAACATTAGTTTGATAAGCCCATCGACGACAGCAAGGTCGTATCACATCGGTTGGGAAAACTCGGTTTTTAATTCACCTATGGCTAAAAATCGCATAAAAAGCAACAATGGAACGCGTTTTTGACTGTTGTGAGACTGACGCAAGGCACACTTTGGAATCGAGAATCAGTATGTTTCACGACAGATCGGAGTCTCTCAGGAGTTACGTTCAGAATGCGTTGCACAATGCTTGCCTTCAATTCAGCTGAGTTTGTAATCAGAGAACTGAACGCAACATCTTTCAGATAACCCCACAGCCAGAAGTCACACATATTACATATTACAGATAGGTGATCTGAACAGCTACGCTATAGGGAAACGACGGATGATAATTCTAGCATTTGCAAAATACCTCTGCAGCAGCTGCTTCACTGGCTGTACAATGTACGGAGGAGCGCAGTCTTGCATAAAATGATCGTACACACACGTCCACGCTGTTGGTGGGATGGAATGACGTTGGTGTGCAAAAGACTCTTACAGCATTTGTCAGTGACGGTAAAGGTTAACAGGACCAACAGAAGCCATCTGCTCGACAAAAATATGGCCCTACCACAATGATGCCGTCAACCCACATCACACAGTTATCTTTGGAAATTGAAGTGGTACTGGCTGATATGCGAACTTATTTTTCGGCGCCCATATTGCCTGTATCTGCGTTTCTGCACATTGAAGTTTCCTTGGAGATGGAAATGGACTTCGTCTGTCCGCACAATGTTCCATCGCCATGCATTGTCCACTTCCACGCGAACAAGAAATTCTAAAGCAAACGTTTGTCTTACTGGTAAATCATCATGAAGAAGTTCCTGAACATGGATAATTCTGTATGGATAGTAAATTCAGGATGTTTCGTAGAATTTTATACACCATGCTCACAGGTATGTCGAACGTTCAGACAATTCCACGCGCACTGCATGTTTGCACACTACCGCTGAACCACCTCATGCAATGCTGTGGCCACGTCTTTTACTGACGTCGGATCAATTGTTTTGCTCTCTACCACATTGCACTACAAAAGAACCTGTGTTTTAGAATTTCGTAATCAGTTTCTCCAGACCCTTGGCAGACATCGATTCAACGCCTTTTCTCATAGCCTTGAGTATCCGAGACTTCTGCAGAGTTACTGACACACGGTCATCATTCTCGTAAAAGAGTCTTGCCGGCAGCGTGCGATCCAGCGCTAAGACAGTCAATCCTCGTCTCAGACACAAACTGAGGAACAGTAGTGTACTTCACGTCATTTATTTTACATATTCTGCCACTTGCAGCGCCATCTAGTGGTAAAATTTTAGTTATTTTTTTCCATAACGTTCCTCAGATCTTCGATAATATTCCCTATAAATTTGATGTCATTTTGAACTGTGGTGCTTTTTTTACAGCATTTTGAAACTGAAACTTTAAGTGTGTGTGCGTGTGTGTGTGTGTGTGTGTGTGTGTGTGTGTGTGTGTGTGTGTGTGTGTGTGTGTGAATCCGTATAGGGTGATTATGATTGAAGTTTCAGTTTCAAAATGCTGTAAAAAAAAAGAACCATTGCTCAAAATGACATCAAATTTGGAAGGAATATTATGGAAGATGTGGGGAACGTTATGGATATATGTACGAGGGTAATCTCAAAAGTAAGGTCTCCTACTTTTTTTATAAGTACAATGACCTGTTTATTTCTACAATGGTTTACATCAGTTTACAGCTTGAACATTTAGCTATTTTTCGACATAATCACCATTTCTGTCGATGCACTTTTGTAGACGCTGTGGCAATTTTTGTATGCCCATGTCATACCAGCTCGCCGCCATGCTGTTCAGAAAGTTATGAACCTCTTCCTTCACCTCGTCGTCGGAGCTGAATCACTTTCCGGCCAAATGTTCTTTTAACCTAGGGAACAGGTGATGGTCACTGGGCGCCAAGTCAGGACTATAGGGTGGGTGGGTGATTCTGTTCCACTGAAACTGTTGCAGGAGAGCAATGGTTTGCCGAGCGATGTGTGGGCGAGCGTTGTCATGGAGAATGTGTACGCCCTTGCTCAACATTCCTCTTCTCCGGTTCTGAATTGCCCGTTTGAGTTTTTTCAGAGTCTCACAGTACCTGTCAGCGTTAATTGTGGTCCTCATAAATTGACGGTCTCCCGCTCCTTTGTTCGTCGTGAATTTCGGTCCGACCAGCTGCAAACTCTCTACACCACTTACGCACGACTCACCATACACTTCCGTCAATCGGTGATGGATTTCAATCGGCGCAGTGCCCTTTGCGTTCAAAAACCGAATAACTGCGCGCAGTTCGTACTTGGCGGTAACATCCAACGGGAGCTCCATTCTCAACGGCTGCCAAGCCACGACTGAGCGCCTCAGCGTGGCGTGCGCATGTTTACACACAGCGCCTGAAGCACTCTTCATAACAGTGTGACCAACAGCCACACAAACAGAGTTCTGTACTTATGAAAGAATAGGAGACCTTACTTTTGGGATTACCCTCGTATTTCCTGATAGAAAAAGGGAAGTTCCCAGAAGACATGGTCGGACGTCAATGTAACTTCATACACATACACTCTATCGGTGCATATGTAAATTATTGTAGTTGCGATTCTCTGTAACAGGAAGACCAGCCAACAGACTGCAACAGTGTTTTTCTTGTTTAGTGTCGTTACCGGGTCTGGTAAGATATGTAAGGTGCATGAATAGCGTCAGACGTTGGGTTACCACAGTAAAGAACATGGAGATGCTGCATACTCGTGTTGAACAGTGTTATAAACACTTGACAGGGCCTCATTATGGGTTTCTATTTGGCAGGCTGGTCGAATCGCGCAGTATCCAGATTTTTGGACCATTCAGATGTGACAGTAGCCCATTGTTGAACTCTGTGAGAACGTGAGGGCAGGCTTACTCGTCGTCAGGATCCTAGTCGATTATGTCCGGCCACTACAAGGCAAAATCGTCTTATTGTGTACCAAGCACATTGTACCCCTGCACATCTGCGGCTGCCTCCCAAAAACAAATAATGGACTCCCTGCAACATCTGCGTCATCCCGTCGGTCGAAGACCAGTAGCAGCCAGACCAGAAATTATCACCCCATGTGTAGGCTCCCATTACCACTATAACTAAAACTGTGGCATTTGGAGTGGTGCCATGACTGGTATCATGGGCTGCTGATGAATGGTGTCACATCGAGTTCAGCAATGAGTCACAATTCTGCACTACCAGAGTAGGTGGATGACCATCGTAGGCGAGTGTGGCAGCAACCTGGTGAGAGGTCCCATTATTCTAATGTTTTGGAGAGGCAGAGAGGTATTACTCCTAATGCCTGGCGTGGGGAGCAATGAGATACGACCTAAGGTCACGGATGGTAATGATTGAGGGAACATGGCACAACAGTGCGTCATAGACATCCAGCACCCTTGGTGGCATATCTCAAGAGGACAATGCTCGTAGACACATGGCACGTGTCTACATGAACTGTCAGCTTGATGTTAAGGTACTCCTGTGGCCAGAAAGATTCCCTGATGTGTCCCCAACAGAACATGTGTGAGACCAGCTTGGACATCAACTCCATCCCAGTGCCATTATCCAGGATATCATGAAGTTGTTACAGCAATTGTGGGCCTACTTACCTCAGGAGAGGATACAACGGCCTTGCAACAACCTTCCCAACCAAATTAGTACGTGCATCCAGGTCAGAGAGGGCGCAATGCCACACTAATAAGTGGGCTGATACTGTCAAGTTCTTTGTAAACTTGTCTCAACTTCGTAATCACCGAAATAACATGACATACCATGAAGTTTCAATTTGTTTCCTTCTTCCCTTCTAGGATCCTGAAAACCATGATTCGTAATTATATTACCTGTTCCTTAAATTTGTGATACCTAACTCTGCTGTTGTAGTGAATCGTCCCACAACCATAAAATTAGACTGCAGCTTTTGTTAACTGCTGCTGCCATTTGTTACAATGTCTGAGGTTAACCCTTAAGTACGATAGGGTTTCAGCTTCATAGAACATCCCGTTCATCCTTCCAGGTCGAAGGACAATACTCGCACTTCATCAGACTGGAATCTATAAAGTCTGCTAAGCTGCCGATTTACTAGGTTACGAATAAAATGTTGGAGATTGTTGTCTCTATAAACTGAAGTACATACGGTATTACCCATGTTAGTCCGTTTCGGAAGTTGACTGGGCTGGCGAACATTTGCTGTGCGTGAACCTGTGGGGAAGGTCTTGAGATACCAATTGGAGAAAAGAAAACTCCTTGCTGAAAAGAAGATGATGAAGAGAAGGGAATTAGATGTAATCCTGTATATCAAAAATATCGACCTGAGACTGAGCACAAAAAATGACTACAGTTATTGGCAATCAGAAAGAACGGTCTCATTTTCCTCGGGTAGCATAAAGTGACCGAGTTTCCTGAACTCATTAACATATCGCTCAAGACAGCGAAGTCAGAAGGAGTGAAAATATCTATGAAGGTGTTTCATAGATATTTTCACTCCTTCTGACTTCGCTGTCTTTGAACGATATGTTAATGCGTTCAGAAAACTCGGCCACTTTATGCTACCCGAGGAAAATGAGACCGTTCCTGTCCGTAGCGAAGTGACCCTCTCCATAATGTAAGCACTGTAAATTAGAATATATGGAATCAGTTGACAGGTATCCTACACTGCCCGATACTACGCTGCTGACAGCTTGTATGTCCCAACGTGAGATATTTATAACGGTGACGGAAAGGGAGAAAATATCGATGCGCATCACATCTAATCCCATGCACATGAATGTACTTGGGAAGAATCTACGAATCGAAAGTTAGACAACATGGTTGGTATTGAACGATAGTCGGCTTCCATTCACGAACAATTTTATTGGGGAAACTCTTCACGCCAATCACTTTAACAGCTGATTCGGATTCACAAAGTATTTCCTGATCGTCACATTCTAAATGTTACTCCAATAATAACACCTTACTTAAGCTCCATGTGACTAGGTATGAATGCCGGTAAATTGTGATTTACACATAAATCTCTATTAAATGTTTGCTTACGTGCGTCCTTTACTTCCATTTTGATTCTGTTTTTACTAAGCAGATGTAATATTAATAATGGTGTCTTTAGTTTCGGGATGACCCAAGTGTATTAACTTCCTGACAGACATTGGATGCATTTTCCTAACACTATCTTTTTTACACTGAATAAAATGTTGCACATTAGAGCAGTAAGTAAGTGCAGATGCCACTAAATGGGCCGTGTCTGACTGCAACCCAATGAGATTCTAACCAAATGTCAACATAGCAGACCCAAAGTACAAACAAGTTAGGAGCTCGTTTCATCAGACTATGCAAGAGGAAAGCCTAGAACAAGTGATTTAGCACTTTGACAACAGTGCGCAGCAGACAGAATGCTTCACTGTTATGAGGTAAATGTAGTAACTTCACCAATAGATATTATAAGAATGGTTTTCAGAACGCAAAATTCGTATTAAGGAACACTCTGAAATCCTGAAGTTAAACGCTAGAGCAGCCGAGAGTGCTGAGAGGCTCAAGAAACGAAAGGACATTTGGTCACCAGTGTGGGATTGATCACTTCATTATCAGCTATAAGACCACTGCCCTCCTCAAGATCTTTCTCAGGGTGAGGCTATTCCACCTGCAGCAGCTCTATTAAGTTGCAGGATGCTCTGGTGAATTCAACGAGTGTTTACAAGCTGCCGCCAACTTGGGTACAAGTTCATAGACATCCGGCTGTGGAAGGGATTTTTGATCTGCAAGCTGTAGTCCTGCCAGGCGCAATGTGACTGGCTGAGAATGGGGGCCGCGCCGATCTTCTGTGGATGAAGAACCGATCTGCCCATCTGCAGGCTGTTCAGTGTTAGAGGCTGGGCACCTGTGTCACCATTACTGGGGCAGTACAAGTATCACCTTACTGGCTGTATGCTGGGACCACCAATCGAGCTGTCCTTCATGTTGCTGTCGAGTCTCTAACATTCTGCGTGGTGTCTGTTTGTTCTAAGTCGTGTCTCCCTACCACTTTCGCGCAACGACGCTCTGAGCGTGTTTTTTAGGGAATTGACTAGTTTGGACCTGGGACCTGTTGCTGGTAAGGAGACGCCAGACCACACATGACATGTAGAGTTCAGAAGAGTTCAGTGAGACTAGCGATGATATAACCAAATACTTAATGATTTCAGCGTCAGTTCCACTGCACTCCCTGTAAAGGAATCTTAATACTAACTAAATTTAGTGGAAGGGGTACAAGGCTTTCCTATTTTTAGTTAGCTGGTAAAATAACGTCGAAAAAGCAGTTAAGTTTACCATTGGAATTTTTATTCTACTCACAAAACATTGTTTATAAATTGCGCTATTGGTGAAAGGAAATATTTTAATACATGATGATAAAAACCATCTGCGTTCAACAAAAATGTGAACTCGCATTCCCTGAATGGGTTTCCAAGTTGTATAATGGATCGAAGGATGACATATGCCATATCACATCTATAATCTAGGTTTAAGTTAAGTTTCATAAAAGAGAAAACTATCAAAATGGTCTACAGTGAACCTCAATTATCTTTAATTACTTATTTAACTTCTCATAAATTACAGTGGCTGATGTGACTTCTCAATAATTATATAACAGAAAAATCACCGGGTTTCAGATTTTAACTTCAAGTAGCAAATGTGAATACCACGAAGTTTAATTGACGATCGACACTAGTATTACGTAAAAAGGGGATGTAACAGATGACACTTTTGCAGTTCTGAGTGAAGCCTTATGCGCTCTTATGCGGCATCGCATGCGTTCATTACCTTGACGGTGTTTAGGCACCGTCAGGGGGCGGCGGTCGGCACAGCTCCACACAGCTCGCCATCTCGGAAGCAACTCTCTCCTCGCTTCTCCTTATTACAATTTACCGAAGTTGGTTAAAAAAAAGCTATCTGGGTGTGTTTTCAACTGACCAATCAGGGTCTCAATGTTAACCCTAAGCTCCGCCTACAAAAATTCTGTCTATCCAGTGAGAAACGTTATACTTTTCGTGGTGGAGCAATGTTTTTAATGTTTGCTACGTAACATAGACGCGTATAGTCTCACGCTAAAACTTGCAGCTGGTGTTATCGTAAAATCTATACTGTTCTTCTGGAGGGCTCTATCTTTTAACATGGGCTGGGGGCTGCTCTTGGTGATCGGCCGGCGATGTGGGTGTCCGTCCTTTATCGTAGGACCTTCTAGCCTACACAGCTCTGCTCTCGGCTTCTGTTCTCGTTTCCCCCTTCGGAACTGCGTCTGCTTCATGGTGGGAAGGTACGACATGCATTTAGGCGTTCTTGTGTTAGTCTGTGGTATTCCATTTGCTCACTCGTTGATCGTTTTACTTTGGTTAATTTAATGTCAGGATTTATTCGGAGCTGTGTGACATACTGCCGGATTTGCTATCATGTGAGGGTTTTCATGGAAGGTGTTGGATTTGCCTGACACCTTACAAGTCTTCCGCCTTAATGCCGTCTCGACAACTGACTATGGGTGTCTGCAGTATTCTGGGATCAAGTCCAGGTGCAGCTCAATTAACTGAAAGTGCTGAGGTTCCCACAGACGTCCACAGCCATGCTAGGCTTTTAAGATACATGGCCGCCGCACCCTCCTAGGGGGCACGGCACCAACCACAGGCAATGCTAGAACCTGCGCTCAGCAAGTTCCTTGCTAGGCACTTTCATCCAACCTCGTGGTTTCAAAAAGGCTGCACTCAGCAAACAGCCTACTAGGCAGTACCGGGAAGAAGACAGAATGATTGTAAAGCTCTCGCCAGTAAATGATAAACGCTTGATCTTTTTTGACGTAGGACCCGAATCTGCGATTAAAAGGGTGTTTGCATTTGAAAATAAAAAGTTGAGCACCGCATGAGATGGACAGTTTTAGCACAGACAAATATCCCCTTCGAAAACATTAACTTTTCACCTGAAACATTTCTTCCATGCGATGTGTGTTTGTCGAGATATTTAGTTGTTCCAAGTTAAAACAAGCACCATATAGACTCATGCTCATAAAGTAAGGATAATTGCAGAATGTCGTGCCACACAACATGGCATTATACAAAACTGGCGCTAACAGCATAGAGCCGCCCGCGGTGGCCGAGCAGTTCTAGGCGCTTTAGTCCGGAACCGCGCGACTGCTACGGTCGTATATTCGAAACCTGCCTCGGGCATGGATGAGTGTGATGTCCTTAGGTTAGTTAGGTTTAAGTAGTTCTAAGTTCTAGGGGACTGATGACCTCAGATGTTAAGTCCCATAGTGCTCAGAGCCATTTGAACCATTTTTAATAGCATAGACACATACGTAACACACACGACACAGATCTGTAAGTCCACGGTATTGGTGATAAATTGAGAAAATCGTCCCGAAACACATGTGCTACAAAACGCCACTGTTTCCTGCGCATGTACCCCGACAGCAATATGGGATATGATCACCATGCACACGTACAAAGACCGCACAACGGGTTAGCATATTCTGGATCAGGTGGTCGAGCAGCTGCTGGGGTATAGCCTCCCATTCTTGCACCAGTGCCTGTCGCAGCTCATGAAGTGTCCTAGGGGTTTGAAGACGTGCAGCGATACGTCGACCGAGAGTATCCCAGACGTGCTAGATAGTGTTTAGGTCTGGAGAACAGGCAGGCCACTCCATTCGCCTAATATCTTAGGTTTCAAGGTACTCCTCCACGATGGCAGCTCGGTGGGGCCGTGCATTATCATCCATCTGCAGGAAGGTGAGACCCATGCACCCCTGAAAAGGCGGACATACTGGTGCAACATGACGTCAAGATACACTTGACCTGTTAACAGTTCCTCTGCCAAAGACATGCAGAGGTGTACATGCACCAATCATAATCCCAAACTACACCATCAAACCATGACCTCCATACAGGTCCCTTTCAAGGGCGTTAAGAGGTTGGCATCTGGTTCCTGGTTCACGCCAGATGAAAACCCGGGGAGAATCACTGTTCAGACTATACCTGGACTCGTCCATGAATATAACCTGGGACCACTGTTCCAATGATCATGTACTCTGTTCTTGACACCAGTCTTTACTGGCTCTCCTGTGACCAGAGGTAAGTGGAATGCACCTCGCAGGTCTCCAGGCAAATAAACCATGTCTGTTGAGTTGTCTGTAGACCGTGTGTCTGGAGACAACTGTTCCAGTGGCTGTGGTAAGGTCCCGAGCAAGGCTACCTGCCGTACTCCGTGGCCGTCTGCGGCCACTGATGGTGAGATATCGGTCTTCTTGTGGTGTTGTACACTGTGGACGTCCCGTACTGGAGCGCCTGGACACGTTTCCTGTCTGCTGGAATCGTTGCCATAATCTTGAGAACACAGTTTTTGGCACACGGAGGGCCTGTGTTACGACCTGCTGTGTTTGACCAGCCTCCAGTCGCCCTAGTATTCTACCCCTCATAACGTCAGGAGTATGTGTAGTTTGAGCCATTTTCAACACACGGTCACCATTAGCACGTCTGAAAACGTCTGCACACTTACTCGCTGCACCATACGCTGACATGCACCAACGCACCTCTGCATATGTGGAGTGCTGCCAGCGCCACTGTGCGACGACCGCAGGTCAAATGCACCCCATGGTCATACCCCGAGGTGATTTAAACTCGTAAACCGCCCACCAGAGCGTTGTTTCGCCATCTATCAGCATTATCCTTAATTTATGAGCATGAGTGTGTATTGTCTAGTTTGGTGAGTAGTAACTCAGTATCACTGTGGGGAAAGGTCGCACTGTCTCCTAACTGGAGCCCTACCAGCAATCGATACAGAGTGAGCACTGTGGCAGGATGTGCGCCGATTGAGGTTGGTGGGCCAACGTACGGAGGAAGTTCATCACCTACTCTAGCTCCGAAACAAACGTGGGCATACCATGTCTGTCGTGAGTCGTAGACTACAACTACGTCTACATCTGTATTTTGTAAACCAAATTACGGAATTTGGCGGAGGGTTCTTCGTTTATTATTGTTACTTCCCCCCTTTTCTGTACCAGTTACGAAGTGTCTGCGCGAGAACTACTGCTGGTAAACTTCCAGTTGAGCTCAAACCTCTCTAATTTTACCTTTTGTGGTTGACTCTTCTGGGAACGATATTAAACCATCCTGTTAAGCATAATGCCTCTCTTGCAGCGTCTGCCACTGAATTTTTTTTTATAAGTGAGGCTTCATTTGCATTTAAGTCTGCAGTGAAACTCTCTTTGCTTTCGGAGCAGCTTCTTAACGAGGCTGTCGAACCATGTCGGATGTTTCACTTCCCTCATTACTTTGCTCAGCACCCTTTGCTCAGCACACCGGCAACTTTGACGAGCACGTTGTTATTGCCTGCCGCCTAGGAACGACTATCTCGGAAACAGTGAAGCTGATCGGCTGTTGGCATGCTATTGACTTGAGCATCTTTAGAAAGTGGTTCGTTGACAGCGAAACCACGATTAGGCAGCAAAAAATTTCCAGAACGAGATTTTCACTCTGCAGCGGAGTGTGCGCTGATATGAAACTTCCTGGCAGATTAAAACTGCATGCGGGACCGAGACTTGCACTCGGGACCTTTTCCTTCCTCGGGCAAGTGCTGTACCAACTGAGCTATCCAAGCCCGATTCAAGCTCCGTCCTCTCACCTTTACTTCTGCTAGTACCTCGTCTCCTACCTTCCAAACTTTACAGAAGCTCCCCTGCGAACCTTGCAGAACTAGCACTCCTGAATGAAAGGATATTGCGGAGACATGGCTTAGCCACAGCCTGGGGAATGTTTCCAGAATGAGATTTTCACTCTGCAGTAGAACACTTGCCCGCGCAAGGCAAAGATCCAGAATTCGAGTCTCGGTCCGGCACACAGTTTTAATCTGCCAGGAAGTTTCATATCAACGCACATTCGGCATCATTGTACGCATATACTCTGGTGTCCAAAATTAAAGCAACGAACCGTTGTTTCCCCGTCTTGTGTCTAATTCACCGTATAATCATAAAAACTGTCAACAGATGTCCGTAAGATCATCTTCTACACGGAAAAAGCCATTCCAGTCAACGGACGACCACGTCAACGACAACGTCAGGGCAACTATCAAACGCGGTAGTGTTTGCTGAGTAGTCCCACATCCACAATCGTTGTGTATACAGTCACCGACGGTGCAGTATGGCACAAAGGAGACACCCACCAGACTCTCTGCGGTGGAGAGCAATAAGAAGAATGGAAGTAGGACAGTCGCAAACAGATGAGGCCCGAATCGTTCTGTTGTTTCTCGGATGTGGCAACCATTTATAGAGACCGAAACAGTAACCCAAAGACAAGGGCTGAGTGGAAAGCGTGTGATATCAGAAAGGCAGAAACGTTATTTGGATGTAAGGGCACGATGCTATGGCCTTATCACTGCATGGCAACTGGCGTCTGACATCGCAGCATCGATTGGACGGGTTATATTGAGACAAGCGTTATACACAAAGCTTCGGCAGTGTGTCCGTTATTGTTGAAGACCTGCTGTATATGTACATCTGATGCGTCTTCACAGAAGAGAATGTCTAAAGTGGAACAGTCTACATCTACATTCATACACCGCAAGCCACCCAACGGTGTGTGACGGAGGGCACTTTACGTGCCACTGTCATTACCTCCCTTTCCTGTTCCAGTCGCGTATGGTTCGCGGGAAGAACGACTGCCGGAAATCCTCCGTGCGCGATCGAATCTCTCTAATTTTACATTCGTAATCTCCTTGGGAGGTATAAGTATGGGGAAGCAATATATTCGATACCTCATCCAGAAACACACCCTCTCGAAACCTGGACAGCAAGCTACACCGCAATGCTGAGTGCCTCTCTTGCAGAGTCTGCCACTTGAGTTTGCTAAACATCTCCGTAACGCTATCACGCTTACCAAATAACCCTGTGACGAAAAGCGGCCCACTCTTCTTTGGATCTTCTCTATCTCCTCCGTCAACCCGATCTGGTACGGATCCCACACTGATGAGCAATACTCAAGTATAGGTCGAACGAGTGTTTTGTAAGCCACCTCCTTTGTTGATGGACTACATTTTCTAAGGACTCTCCCAATGAATCTCAGCCTGGTACACGCCTTACCAACAACTAATTTTATATGATCATTCCACTTCAAATCGTTCCGCACGCATACTCCCAGATATTTTACAGAAGTACAGTCGAACAGTGGGGCAATCTTCTTTTCACAGATGAGTCCCAATTCGGTCTGGAGAGTGATTCTCGACGCATTCGCAACTGGAGGGAACATGGAACACGACTTTTGGAGCCAAACATTATGAAAAGGCGCCTATATCGAGAAGGATCCCTAATGTTGTGGGCGGGGATTATGTTGACCGCATGAATACCTCTTCACGAAATTGTATGGGTGAACTGGCAAGGTTTAACTGCTGTCAGGTATCGTGACGAGTCTTAGGACCTCATGTCCGGCTCTTGCGAGGTGGTGCCGCCTTTGTATTAATGGACGACAATGATAAACCTCACAGAGCAAGAGCGGTTGATGTTTTCTTTGGAACGGAAGATATTGCACGTATGGCGTGGCCTGCCTGCTCTCCCGATTTGAATCCCATAGAGCACGTCTAGGGTGCACTGTGAAGATGGGTTGCATCACTTCGACATCCACCAACCGCTCTCCAAGACTTTCGAGTAGCTCTTCACGAAGAATGGACGTTATTGCGTCAACATGAAATTGATGATGTCATTCACAGCATGCCCCATCGTTGTCAGGACTTTATTGCTGACAGAGGTGATCACACCCCATACTGAACACATTAAAGAGTGGTCGTCCGCGGCTCGTGGTCTTGAGGTAACGTTCACGCTTGCCGCGCACGGGGTTCCGGGTTCGATTCCCGGTGGGGTCAGGGATTTTCTCTCCCTAGAGATGACTGGGTGTTGTGTGTGTTTCATTGTCATTTCATCGTCGTTCACTCGCAAGTCGCCGTAGTGGCGTTAAAGAACTTGTGGAGCGGCGGCCGAACCGCCCCGCGAGGGGTCTCCCAGCCACCAATGCCATACACTCATTATTATTATTAACAAGTTACCGGAATGTGTGTGCAAATCCATTAAGATGGAAAAAAAGACTAACAGTTTTCTCTACCGTCATACATATTGCAGTTGTGTAGTTTGCCTATTCTTTACATTTTCCTACTGTTTTGCAGCAAGAGAAACACAACCTTGCAAAATTTCCGTTTGTTACTTTAATTTTGGACAACAGTGAATTTAGAGTATCCTTGCTAACACAAGTTCCTTTTTTCTAGGTCATTCCGTGAATTTAAAAATCTTGCAGTGCCTCCTTTCTGAAGAAATAACAATCAAAAATTTGTTGGAACTATCCACGACAGCAGCAAACTCAAGTTATCGTAGCAAGGGCTCAAGATCCAAAAATTTTGTATTTTTTGCTTCTACTTTAACCTCTGATGTGGCTCTTGAAAGAAAAATGCAACACTGTGTTCAGATTTTTCCATCCAAAATCTGTAGTTTCTCAGACTGTCATCTACGTAAGTCTACTGGTGTGATGTGAACTTGTGCAGTAAGGGAAGATGTTTATCTGGCCTTTTTTGACTGTTCATCTTAATTTTATAATTCTTTTCATTACATATGAATGGTATTAAAGATTCAATTAATGCAGTGATGGTCAAAGTCCTTCTGATTAGCCTGTGTTGTATTGCACTGTTTCGCTCAATAAAGCTAAGAGCGTTCTTTCTTTCACCACTTCTTCTACGACTGCAGAATTCCTGGTTGTCGACTTATTTATTTATTTATTTATTTTATTTATTGTTTATTTATCCTGACCAGATTAGGGCCTTGAGGCTCTCTCATACATATGACCATCAAAGATATTACAAAAACATTCATAGGATTAGTAATAATAATAATAATAATAATAATAATCCCAATACCACAACAGATAAATGCAGATTTTGCAAACAACAAATAGAAACAGTAGATCACATCACAAGTGGATGTACAATACTAGCAAATACAGAATACCCCAGAAGATACAACAATGTAGCAAAAATAATACATCAACAACTTGCCATACAACATTAAGTAATAAAACAACACGTTCCCACATACAAGTATGCACCACAAAATGTACTGGAGAATGATGAATACAAATTATACTGGAACAGAACCATTATAACAGATAAAACAACACCACATAACAAACCAGACATCATACTCACCAATAAAAAGAAGAAATTAACACAACTAATCGAAATATCCATACCCAATACAACAAATATACAAAAGAAAACAGGAGAAAAAAGTGAAAAATACATCCAACTGGCTGAGGAAGTCAAGGACATGTGAAATCAGGATAAAGTTGACATTGTACCAGTTATACTATTAACTACAGGAGTCATACCACACAATATCCACCAGTACATCAACGCAATACAGCTACATCCAAACATATATATACAACTACAGAAATCTGTAATTATTGATACATGTACAATTACCCGAAAGTTCCTAAATGCAATGTAACATATACCACACAGTTAAAAGGAAGTCACGCTTGATCAAGGTCCGCATCACTTTCCATTTTTAACCAGACATAGCATCTGAGAAAGGAATATAATAATAATAATAATTGACACTATTAATGATAATTTACAATAATAATGAAAATAATAGTTGCCACTAATAATAATAATGATAATAATAATAAAGTGCGTTAGTGCTGCTCCATCGAAAAAACGTCTTAGTGAAAAGTTAATCGTGAATTACGAGCTACAAATTTCCTCCTTAAGTTTTGCCATAGCAGATTATATTAGCTCCAAAATTTATTGCTTGTTAGTTATAAAAACTGTTTATGCAGTATGTTTAGTCAATGATTAAGGAGATAACACTATGATGATATGAAAGTTTTTACGAAACTTGTACTTGGTGTCAGCATCCAGGTGTTTCGATCTCTGCATAACCTTGTAAAGGAAACTCTAGATACTGGAATTTTTGACAGAATAGGCTGAAGTATTTTGCTGTCTTTTCACAAATCTGCCATTTATTTCCACTGCTTGTTTTTTAGTAAGCACAAAGTCACAAGCACTGTTTACATCCAGTAAATTTCATGAAATTTTTACAAGACTTAATGCATAGTTGTTCATTGATATCTAGCAAAGAGCTTCATGCACTGTTCATCACAACTGTCGGAATACAAGTGACTAAGTGAAGTAGTGATGCAGTAAAGTCACCTGGCGCCAAAACTGCAAGACACATCAATAACGATTTGTCGTAGAAGCTTTTGGGACAATCGATGACTCAGATTAGTACTTTATAAACTTCCATTTCTTTAAGATTTAACATAGTTCCAAATTAGTAGTTGTAATTTTAAGATACAAATTCTCTGAAGTTATAATAAAAATGAAAGAGATGCACAAAGGTGTCAAAATAAATTGAATATTTCTAACATTACGACAAAACATAGGAAAAAATAATTTTTAATGCTTATTGTTTTTTTGCCTATATTACTTTTATTTAACATAAATCAATAGGTTGTTAGAAAAGGTAAACGAAATAGAGGAAAAAAACTGAAGTACTGAAGTAACAATTCACACTTTGGAAAAAAAGAACCAAGAACAGAATATGAAAAATATCAAAAAATAACAATCTGTTACAGGTACAATAATGATCTGCAGGTTTAGGTAATTGTATTCAATGTTACTGAAGAAAATAGACAGGTTTTAAGAAAGATGGTTCCATATCGGGACATTTAGAAGAATTTGGAGATGTATCGGCAATTCCACAGCATGAATGGTCTGATGATCATTCTGCTGAGTATTATTATACATTAAGTGAATCAGAAATACAAGAAGCATTGTAAAAGTATGAAGAAGAGGTTAAAGAGAGAAAAAACATAGGTATGGCTCAGAGTTTTGTTAAAAAAATAGACAGCGATGCTAGAAAAATAAATATGAACAAAATAATGTTAACGTATATCAGCCATACTGAGGACAGGAGTATTGGACTGAAACCTGTTCATATATTTAAACATATTGGCAGCTTACTAGAAAAATTTGATGGACATGAAGTTATTGATCGATGGAAAGGAATATGAAGGCACAGATGGACTGCTGAAACTTCTAACAAAAAAAATTGCTTTCAATGATAGATGCCCATTAGCTGAGTCACTTGATTTATCAGATTATACAGATACATTATTTCACTTAGAAACATTATATTCCAATAATAATCCAAATAAAATAAAATCGAGTAGAGATAAGAAATACAATACGTAGATAAAAGAAACTATTGATGTCTATTTTCAAAGAATAAGACTATCAAAATTAAATACAGTTTATTTATCTGATTATTATGAAGATGATATGGCTTCCGCAAAATTAACACATATGGATTATTCAAATAGAAAAATTGGAGAAGGTTTACTAAAGAAATACACTGGAGAAACAATAGAATATATGTGATTTGAATTATGTCAGAGATTTAACAGATGGGGAAGAATTAGATGGAAGTAAAAATTTTCATAACGAAAATGTTGGCATGACACAGATCTTTACAAACGAATTTAATGATTTTACAATCAGCAATCCAAAAGGAATTCCACACTTCATTAGATTTTTGAATAATTTACTCCTTTAATATTGAAAAGGTCTTGTTAACACTTTGATTAACAAACTACAATTAGAAATCCATTTTCCTGGCTACAAATTATGTGGCCTGGAGACTTAAATAGATGAAAGATTAGCTAGAGGAGATCAAGAAATCAATCCACTAGCTGAAGCATTCAAAAAACATAATGTTGCCTATAGAGAAAATAAAGATTTCGAAAAAAAGGCATGATGCAGATAAAGAACATTTAGCTGCAAAAGAAAGAATGCATGCTTCTGATGATTCAACTGGTGAAAAATAATCAGCAACAGCAGTTAGTAGAATAATGTATGGAAAAAGAAACTAAGGTATAGGCATTGATGCTGATGAAAATGGAGGGGGTTTATAGAAATTTCAGCAATGGTAAAACACTATTATCTAAAAAAATATTCATCCTTATTAAATTTTAAATCTATATGAATGAATAACTTCAGAATTGGTTACAACCTGGTATCTAGAGGCAAGATGAAGCAAGAAGCAATCAAAATTAAAACCAATACTGAAAAGTTGCATAGTACTGTTAAATCTTTAACTGATGCTCAAAATAGAAAGGCAGAGAAGAAAGATTACATATACCTGCTATGGAAAAAGTAATTGAATATCTAACAAAAAAGAAATAAGGATCAGTACTAAAAGAACATAATGAGGATTTTTCCTTTGTTATTGGCTGCATTGCCATATTAAGGTAGTACTGGTTCACTAGCTGGTGGAGCAGCTGCAGTTCCAAATAGTCATAAATAAAAAAAAAATATTCCTAAGGAACTGGCTAAACATCTTGGCTCTAACGAGCTGTTATATAATAGACAATGGACACAAAATTTTCATGAAATAATTTGTGGCGACTTGTGTCTATTTGTTTGAAAATTGATGTCAGACAATTTTAAGTTAAGTGAAATTTTTAATATAGTAAATGGAAATTCTTGGAAATAAGCCGCAGCCTAATGGTGAGACGAATAATGGAAAAATAAACTTTAACTGAAGGCTATATTCATTATAAAGGTAGAAGATTAGTAGATTTAAAAGATTCAAGAAGCGATTATGATGTGTTTACAAAACAATACTTAGAAAAAGAATGTTCAACAAATCCTGAATCCACAAGTATTCTAACACAACTTAATAACTAAGGACGAAATTAATCAACTTCCAACATCATAGTGAAACTATAACATACTAACAAATTATTTTACAATAAAGCGAGTAGAAAAAGCTTTTACATATTATTTCTCAATGTCAGATTTAACACCATACTGAAACCAGTTAAGTAATCTTGAAGCTAGAGTGTGAGACAAACATGAACCGAAATTTAATTTTGTTGGTGGCGATGAAGTATTAAAATATGCATTTGGGTGTGTGCTGTGAAAATCAAGACAATTATTTTATTTGGAGCAAATGTACATGGAGATCAGGCACGTACTGATTTTAAAATACAGGTAAACAAATATAATCTCGAGGAACTCCAAACTTTATATCCAACACAATTCAATAGTCTATCAGTTGAAATTAAAATCAAAGAAGAAATCTTTATGCCTCTAAATCAGTCTGTTAAAACTGTACCTATTTCAGGAGAATTTTTTTAGAATAAGATGATGATACTGGAATGAAACAATAAATTTAAACATTATTAAACTTTTATTTATGTAAATGGACAATCACAGTTAGTATTGAAGTGCAGAAAATTTATTGAAACACACAATCCTCAGAGTAAAAACCAAAAATGGAAGACAGAGGATTGAAAGAATTTTTTCAGCATGTAAAACTAAAAACAGTAGATTTGTTTAAAATAATTTTTTGGTCATGATAACAGCAGCATCTGTTAACAATGTAATATTCTCCAAGAAATTATTAATGAAATACAAAAACCTATGCTAAATAATTTTAGAACAAGAAATGTATTTTCTTTTGGTATAGATGATTCATGGTAAGCTGATCCAGTAGAAATGGTTTCTGGCAACTTGAAAGGAATTTCCAAAATAAATATGGGATATAAATCTTTATTAATTGTTGTTGAAGTTTGCATGGGCTATTCCAGTTACTGATAAAACTGACAAAATATGGTTAATGCTTTTGGAAAAATATTTAGAGAGAACTCCAAGATAGTTGCAAACAGATAATGGTAAAGATTTCTACAATAAAGAACTTCAAGAACTTGTAAGAAATATAATATTAATCATTATTAAACTTTTACAGAATTAAAAGCATCTGTTGGTGAAAGATTTAATAGAACACTAAAAGAAAGGAAATTAGCTTTTTGAGGAAATTGCGAGTTGATTGATTCAGTCAAAAATCTAGTTGATGAATGTAACAAGACAAAACATTCAACTATACAAATGAAACCAATCGATACTAATGATAAAAATCGTAATCACAGTCGCAGACTAATGTCTGATTTAGGTAACACAAAATAGGGGATAAAGTTAGAATTAGTAAGTATCAGGAAATTTCTGAAAAAGGATGTAAAGCTAATTGGATAACAGAACTTTTTGAAATTGAAGATGTTCTAATCCAATCATATATATTTAAATGCACTGGATGGAAAAATTTAAAGGAAATTTTTATAGTATGAACTACAGAAGATAAAATATCCTGACATATAACTTGTTGAGAAGGATTTGAGTAAGAAAGGCGATCAAGTATATGTCAAATAATTGGGACTTCAAAATTCACATGAGTTAGTGACCATAATGTTATTTTATAAAAGATTTGTTACATGTTGTAAAAGCTGTTGCTCAGTATATCCATCAACAAAGGAAACGAATTTCTGTATACTTTAATCTTCCGATTCATTTCCTCTTTCATATTATTGGACAAGTAAATTGAGTGACGATTGTTTCGATTATTATTATTTCTTCAGAGTTTGGATGTGTAGCTGCAGATACATTTAATTGTGCCTCAAGCTTTCATCTTTGAAGCCTAATCATATAGTAATCATACTCAAATTCATTATCAAATAATGTTAGAATAATAAACATATTCCTGAAGTAAATATCTTTAGTTAGTACAACAGTAAGTGGTTGCATTTCTCTTGTTTCTTCTACAAACACTTCTTCTTGTCTTCTTTTGTTTTGAAGCTCATCACTTCTTCCCTTCAATGCACAGTGTGTAAATATTCAATGTGTTCCTTTAAATTTTTAATTGTAGATTGTAGTTTGTATGCAAAATGCTTTGTGATAGCTTCTGAAACTTCTTACCAGTCTTGGAATTGCTCATCTTGTTCCGTTTTTCATTTCATGATCAATGAATTTAAACCTATTTTGTTAATAAATACTGTAGCATGTTTTATATGGGTGGGGAAACGATTAGTTCCTGCAGATATTTTCATATGTTTATGTGTAGCATGGCTGTGAATTGTTTTTCTTGTGTTTTCATATTCCAATATTTCTGCTACATCCATAGCTTCAAACTATGGATTATCGTTTTATCAATTGTTACAAATAATCCTGTTTCTATTCTGAAATTTAGTATTATTGGTGTTTCTCATCTAGTGGCACCTGAAACAGATGTATTAGGAGTTGGTCCATTTAAAGAATATAATTTTTTATATAATACTTCTTTTGTTGCCCATTCAGTAAATTTTTCAGTGAGAGGCATATTTGATTAAGTGCACTCAACCTGCATATTTGCCAATTGTAATTATTTACTTATGTAACTTCTATATACATAAATGGAAGTAATTGTTCAAAAATGTTAAGTTCTTTGGTATTGATTAAAATATTAAATGTGAATACTGGTTTATTACAGAGTGTAAAATATATTTTGAAGTTAAAATGAAAGTTGATAAGAATAAGGTTGGGATTATTTGAGAATTTAATTTTGTGCTGATTTATCACATGTTTTTAATGCATTTGGTCTATTAGGTATATATGAAAATGGTTATGAATGTTATATAAAATTTAATTATGAAGAAAGTAGTTGAGTTTTCACTTTTATTGAGGACTAATCTAATCATTGTGGTATTAAAGCTTATTTGTGAGTTTGAGTTAGTTTCTCTTATAATGTTCTTTGACTGATTCCATATTTTTATCTTGTCTATGATTTTGTATCCTTTCAACTCAAGTAGTTCTAAAGTTTTTGTAACCACATTAAGTTTATCAGGATGTTCTTCACAGATTTTAGAAATAATTCAAGCTAGTTCATCTCTTGGTAAAACATCTAAGACAGTGTCATTAATTGTTTTGTTATTTGCTTCAGTTGTGTGTCCTTGGTGATGATAATGGATTGAATATATTCCACTGGTGTTAGAAGACTGTCATATTACTCATTTATATTTTTTCAGTATTGGAATCATATTTGTGCAGTGGTGAATTAATCTCTTCCTCATCAAAACTTATATATATTTTACATCATCCAATTTCAAACCCTATAATTCTTTACCATTTTCAGTCCTGAAGGACTTAAAAGCAGATTTGAACTTCTGTTTGAACACTTTGTAGCTAATTCATTCTTGAAGGTGTACATAATAAAGTTTATCATCTGGACGCTTTGCTATGTAGTATCCTGATAATCTAGATTTGATTAACTTGATTGCTATTCCACCAACTTTAGAGAAATGACCTATTTGTACTTTATCTGTGATGATAGTGTGATTTATATCAATCAGTTCTATTTTAAAATCTTGTATTTTACTTGTCTTAATTTTTTCCTCTTTGCTTTCTCTTCTTCTAGTTGTATAGCAAGCTGTTCTTTTTGTCCTTCTTCCAGTTTTAGTCGTTTTCAAGTTTTTATTCTGTTCTATGCTTTTGTATCATCAGCATCAGCAAGTTTAGTTCCTAAACTCATAACAATCTTTTCTGAAATTTCTTGTTTTAAAAGTATTCATATTTCTTTAAAAATCATTTTATGTTATTTATTTATTTTATTTTGAATGTAGTCATATTCAAAAGCTAACATTTCATCATACTTAATTCAGTATATTCTACATTGTATGTGTTTAAGGATTCAACAAAATTCTTTTTAATTTGTTTTAATATTTCAGAGGCCAGCATCAAGGCCTCTGAAATTCCAAACTTAATAAAGCTAGAACTGTTAGTGATCAACACATTCATCTTTTTCAGGTAATGGAACCCAGATATTTTACACAAAGTACCTAAATTTAGCTGATATATGTTATGGTTAATGAATTCAAATACATTCATCACAGATACTCCACCATTAGTTGCACTCGTAAATGCCTCCATGTATAAAGAAATAAAATGTAATCAGAAAAAATTATTTTGAATATATTCATTTATTCTAGGTATCCAAATTCTTGAGACACTGGAAATCTTCATAATTACAGGTGCCAAATTTAATTTTATTTAAGAAATAGAATATAATCCTTTTTAATTTGTTTAAAATTTATAGGCGGAAATTATTCCCCTCTAGAATT
The DNA here is from genome assembly GCF_021461385.2 of Schistocerca piceifrons. Lineage (NCBI taxonomy): Eukaryota > Metazoa > Arthropoda > Insecta > Orthoptera > Acrididae > Schistocerca > Schistocerca piceifrons. The sequence continues at coordinate 328,330,835 of NC_060138.1, read as the reverse complement.
CCAATACAGAAAACATAAAATAGTAAATGGATAGTTTTATATTGTTTCCTAAAAAATAAGTATTATAAATAGTGAGACAAAAAGTAACAGAATTAAAAACTAGAACAAATAATTATGAATAAAATTTTATTCAAAACTGAGAAAAGAACAACTTATTGATCATCTCTCTGAGACTTATGCACCTTCAGTGGATGATCTTATCCAAAATAGCATCAACAACAATGATGTGAAGAATTATGATATGAAGGAACGAAGGGATAAAGCAAAAGAACTCAGAAATAAAGGATATTATAAACTAAAAAAAGAAAAAAAAATTATTGTTATGATTAAATCTAATTCTGAAAATTTATGTTTTGAGGAATTATGTTAGTTGTAGTCAGCAACAACTGAAACAAACACAATTATAATTGTTGATTAAACTAAAAATAATAATCTATATAATAACACAGAATGGATAGTTATATCAGGACATTTTGCATTACCTGAAGATTTTATGAGAGAATCTCAAGATAAAATAGATTCAGAAGTTATATTAAGACTACAACGAAATTGTATCTGAAGATTTCATATCTGAATGTTTGTTAAATTAACTGGGGCATTTTATCAACTACAAATTAGCTATCTGAAAATTTAATTTGAGAATTTCAAGACAAATTAAATTAAATTGCGATAGCAATTCGAAACTTAACTAAAAATTGGATGAGAGAGTTTCAAGGCAAATTAGACTGGAGTATTACATCAAATGAAGAAAAATCATCAAATTTCAAAAAAATAGGCTGGACTAAAAATCTTAACAGAAATCGTCTAAAAAATTTCACAAAAGATTTTCACCATAAATTAGATGTGTTTTATATATCAAGGAAACAAGTATTATCTGATCGATTTACATGAGAAAATCTGAATAAAGCAGACTCGAAAAACAAATCAACATATCACGATTTATCTGAAAAATGCCAGAATTTATGCCAGAATTTCAAGATAAAAAGGAGTGGAATAGTATATCAACATATAAAAAATTATCCAAAGAGCTTATGAGAGAATTTGAAGATAAATTAAATTGGTTGCGCATATCAATTGATCAAGAGTTGTCTTGTGAAGAATTGAAAAGAGAATTTGGGGATAAATTAAATCATCAAATCATGTACACAAATGTCTTCGGTATATTTTGCTAAGGATTTTAAAGGTCAAATTAATTGGAAAAAGTTTCTGAAATATCAGAATTTATCAGATTCTTTCACATAAAAGAATAATAAAACTTTATGAAATAATGAAGCAACCTGAAGGTATCGACTGTCACAGCCAGTAGGCTACATCGGCAACTGCTTGTTCTATATGCTTAACTAATCGAAATTATCAATTTTCATTAACAAAAGTCATCATTTGTTTCAAAGAGAATGTGCTGATAAATAATTAACAAAACACTCTTCTTGTCCAACATCTAGAAACGTTATTCAAAGAATACAATCAGATTTGCAGATTTAAAAATTAAAATAGTTACGATTCCGAAACTTTTTAAATTTTCTCTTATTATCTGATAGAAGTTGGCTTAATAGGGATTATAATTAAATCTTATCATTTCTTTAAAATTTGCATGTATTCCTCAGATAATACTTACTTTTGTTCTAGGCTTCTGTTTCATGTTCTAATAACATTAAAATTGTATTCATAGTAAAATAATGTTAAAAGACCAAAAGTTGGTCTCAAATTTTCATCAACTGTCTGAGGAACAACATGAGATAATATTCTATTTCTCTGTTTCTTTCTCGTATTATTTCTGATTCATTGCAATCGACTCAAGTAAATGTTTTGTATGTTCATTCCTCATTTTAATTCCATCATCTTTATTTTATTTAACTTATCCAAGTGAATTATTTGATCTTGGTAGATATTTACGAAATGATGGTGAAACTTCTTTATAAACCCAATCTGGAAAGTTTTCTGCTAAAGGCGTCTTGGAACTGTAAACTAAAGAATGAAGACTAACCTCATTGATAGATTTTGTTGAATTTCGCACTTAATTAGGTATCACCACTTCAGTGCTACTGAAATTTTCATATGTTTTACAACATTTTTCTTTAACGTAGTCCTTAATTGCATTCGTAGTACGTTCATATCCCAAAAGATCAGCAATTTTATTTGCATAAGACCTTGGATTATTCTTTTCATCAATAATAATAAACACTTGCTTATTATTATATGTAAGCTTGTTGTGGATGATGTCACTGCCTGGTCCCATTTAATAGAATACATTTTTATTGGAATATTTTTTTAAAATTTTGTATGTATTTGAGTAACACCAAAATTAAACTACCAAAATGATCAATATTTAAGTTTTTCGATTTATTTTATAATATTATAAGTTTATCTAAATGAAGATACTTCTGCTATCATTGTTTGTGAAAATAGTAGTTGGATGCAATAGCAATAATGCAATTAAATATTTAAATGATTTTTGGTTATTTGAATATTCCAGCAACAGGGGAAAAACTCAAGTGAGTGATTTTGTATTTAGAGATGCATTAATGATATTTCAGCACACACATGGTCTTGAAATAAATGAGTAGGCAAGTGAGGGAACTTTAAATTTTATGAATAAACCTAGATGTCATGTAAAAGATATAAGTACTGATTATAGAGCTAGTATGTATAAATGGAACGAGATAAATGTGAAATGACATCATAAAGATGCAACTTAAAAGGTATTACAAGTATAAAAAGGCAGCATTTTATTTATAGCAAAAGTATATTGACATTTGGTTTCATGAAGATAACAATAATCCTGATATTTTAATTATAAATGAAAGATGAGTACATAGTTATGAAATACATGGTCAACATTGTCTATGGGATATAGCAAGAAAAGGTAAAATCTTAGGTCAAGCATTTTCTTAAATATGAATAATGATCCAGTGGAATTACATATCGATGATCAAGATTTGTGGTATTTGAAGACTGATGGAAATACACCTTCAGTTAAAACAAATCTATTTGAGGTCTTGGTTAGTGTAATTGCATTAGGATACACAGATATTGATGGTGGAATAATATATCCATACTATAATGGTTCACATTTAGAATTATCTCAATGTCGTGTTGATGCTATCCAAAACTTGTATGGTAAATAAATACCAACACCTCAATCTTCTACTACAAAAAGAACTCCAGTTGGTTCATCTGAAACAATTGAATCATTATGTCAAATTTTGAAGTTCTATCACTGATCATTTTTTTGCAAGACGGTGTCAATAGTTTATGATATATAATCGCAGATAACGCAGATAACAACAAATTGGTTAATATTTTTACCACAATATTTACAAATAGTAAATGGAATACATCAAAGACCAAGTGAGGAAGTTGTTTTATTTGTTGACAATATGATATATATGATAAATCTCAAAACATAACCCAGGATATCCCAAGGCAGTATCTGTTATGCCATTATGTAAATAATTTTTATTAAGTAGTACAGTCAAAAACATATACAAGAGGAACATTTTTACTCTTTAATGAACTTTTTTATGCGGAGATAGTTAAATGTGATTTTAAATATAAAACACATGGTGCTACAACTAGAGAATTTCCAGATCTGGTTAAGGGATTGAATTCTGTGATTAAGTACATTGAATGTTTGTTGTATTTCTTCAGGTACGATACTTTGTGAATGTAATGTATTAATAAATAAATTAGTTGGAGTGGGTACCACTGATTTATCTTTATTTGCATTGATTCCAATAAACGATCAGAATTAGTTTCTGAGGCAGTAAACATATTAAAAGATATATTATACAATTTTACACATTCCTATTAATTTTTTTTTCTACATGAATGGAGTGTGTTCAATCTAATTTGTGTAGATATTGCGAAACTGAGAAGTCAGTTCATAATTGTACATCTCAGAAACATACAAAAGATCCAGAATGAGATTTTCACTCTGCAGTGGAGTGTGCACTGATATGAAACTTCCTGGCAGATTAAAACTGTGTGCCAGACTGAGACTCCAACTCAGGATCTTTGCCTTTCAAGGGCATGTGTTCAACCATTTCATTTACCCAAGCATGACTATGGCCCCATCCTCAAGCTTTACTTCTGCCAGTATCTCGTCTCCTACCATCCAAACTTCACAGAAGCTCTCCTGCGAACCTGTAGAACTAGTACTCCTGGAAGAAAGGATCATGTGAAGACATGGCTTAGCTCCAGCCTGGGGGATATTTCCAGAATGCTTCCAGGAGTGCTAGTTCTGCAGGTTCGCAGGAGAGCTTCTGTGATGTTTGGAAGGTAGGAGACGAGATACTGGCAGAAGTAAAGGTGTGAGGACTGGGTGTGAGTCATGCTTGGGTAGCTCAGATGGTAGAGTACTTGCTCACGAAAGGCAAAGGTCCCAAGTTCAAGTCTTGGTCCGGCACACAGTTTCAATCTGCCAGTAAATTACATAAAAGATGGTTATAGAACAATATTAGGAAATCTGTGAATGAATCTCATATAAAACATCACAACCATAAACGATTTCCTTGTGCTTGTGAAAAAGTTTTCTATATTATTGTAAAAATCATTAACAATGGATTCTGAGTGAAGAATATTCGAAAATATTGTTGTCAATGAAAAATGGTAAACAATAAAGTGCGAGCAATAACACACAAACAATGTGTTGATTGTCAAGAAATGAAAGAATGTTTTTACTTAATCCCATCACCTGAATATAAATATTCAAACACATATAAGACATGTACTTGGGAATATATCAAAAATAAGAAATCTCACTGAGCCTTTTTTAAAATTCCTTAATAAAAATTTCTGTATTAAAAAAGAAATGAAAAGACGATTGTTCAACATCGTGATTAATGTAAAATAAATAATTTGAGAGGATATAATAACTTAAATAAAGCTGGTGTAATTACGTTTATCAACAGTCATTGAGGTGGAAGTCTTTGGAAACATTCCCTTCTTTGGATGATGAAATTTTCGAAACCGATGAGGATACGCCACTGAGACCGATATTTCCACTTTTAGCCAATGCATACAAAACAAAAGAACAAATGTGCAAAAACATGGAAGAATAGTTAAAGATTAGCTAGTTGATAAAGCATTTGTGAACAGAATACAAACAGTAAATTTTGGGAACAATCTAAACTTGTATGATACAATTTTCTTCTTGAATTCATCAAAGCCAAAAATTATGAAAATCATGAAAGATAAACTAAAAATTTGGATGTGGGCTGAACATAATATTTAAACTTTTTTGTGAGTGCAGAATGCAGACAAGTGAAAATATTACAAATGAAAAAGAGTTTATTAAAAATTTTCAGACTGCTAAACAAGGTATTTCATAAAACATGTCGAATTTTCAAGATCGTTGGTCTGGTTGGACATTAAATACAATTATTGGTCTGCAGTTAGGAACTACCAGATATGTTCTACTCAGTGGATCGTCATATATCTGTCAGAAACATGAGATCTAAAAAAGCTTGCATTAATATCAAAAATAAGGATTACAAATGATTTCTATGGGCTGTGAAATCTACATTACATTGTGCAAATAAAAATGTGAAGAGAGACACAAAATATGAAAGTGTTGGTCTTGATCTTGATCACAAACTCTAAAATTTTTAATTTCTTGTAGTAGTTGATAATACCCAAAAACTGAGACTAAAATTAATGTACAAGGGTGGTATGAAAAGTTCTTGGAATCATCATGAGAGGTCAGTGCTAGCGTAACGAGTTGTTCACATAATATTCATTGTACTGCTGCCTGTAAACACATGCCTTATCAGTGCTTTTGGAAGAGAGCTGTGGCAGTGACATGGCTCTGTTATTGCTCCCACATAGTAATTTGCAAAGGTAGAAAAAATCGAGATTCGAGCAGTGATGAAGTAGTTAGTATAGAAAGATACGAAAGCAAAGGACATTAATTCCTATTTCCAGAATGCACTGGTTTGCTTCTTCATATTAAACTGTTGGCAAGTGGACAAATGAATTTAAATTTCGTTGGGAAGCTTAGATGATGACCTGTGCAGTGGTCGACCAAGATGTGGCACTACTCCAGAAATCATTGCGAAAGTGCACAAAATGATCATGGAGGATCGCCAATTGAAAGTGCATGAAATTGCTCAAGCTTGTCACATGTCATCTGAAAGGGTATATCACATTTTAATTGAAGAATTAGAAATGAAAAAATTATCAGCAAGGTGGGTGTCACGACACTTGACGATGGATCAAAAACGCATGAGAATGTACATATCAGAACAATATTTGGGCGATTTTAGGAAAATGAACAACGTTTTTTGCATCGGTTTGTGACTACAGATGAAACTTGGGTACACTAGTACACCCCAGAGACAAAACAACACTCAAAGCAGTGGAAACATACTGATTCTCCACCACCAAAGGAAGCAAAGACAATTCCTTTAGCGGGAAAGGACGTGGCATTAGTGTGCTAGGATGTGAAGGGGATTATGTTTGTAGGTTATCTCCCCACTGGGCAATCAATTACTGCAGAATATTATTCTAACCTCCAGGACAAATTGCAACAAAAGATATGTGAAGAAAGGCCAGGTTTAGCAAGGAAGAAAGTCATTTTCCATCAAGACAATGCACGCCCGCACACGTGTCATCGCCATGACAGAATTGCACCAACGAAGGTATGAATCGTTGCCACACCCTCTTTATTCACCTGATATGGCACTGTCAGACTTCCATCTACCCTAAAACTGATAATTTTTCTCGGTGGATGAAGATTCAAATCATACGAAGAATTGATAGCTGGAGTTGTCAACTAATTTGGAGGCCTGGAGGAAACTCATTTTCGAGATGGAATCAAGTTACTGGAACATTGATGGAGCAAGTGCATTAATCTACAAGGAGACTACATAGAAAATTAAAAAAGTTTCAGTGATCTATTTTTTCTATTCAGTTCTGAGAACTTTTCAAACCACCCTCATATCTATTGATGTTTATTCTTTTGACGAAAAATATCAAGTGAATCCATTAAAAGTTACGAAATATAAGAAAGAGAAACATGTAAATTCCTTTCTTTTAAGAATGTAATTAACTCATACTACTGTTAAATAAAAAAATTATCTAGTCACATTTCGATTCAAATTACAAAACATGAAGAAGTAAAATTTATTTGTTATATGTGTTTACAGTAAGTGAAAATTAGAGAGCATCACACCAAAATGCTTAGTTAACTCACAATTAAAAATTGACCTGCCAAAGAAAGGTGAACAAATAAGCTTTAAAAATTATCAACACCCACAGAAAGTTCCATTCGTTATTTATACTGATTTTGAGAGTTTGCTACTCAAGATGAATACGGCACAATTCGACCCTAAAAATTCATATACAATTAAATATCAAAAACATGAGCCAAGTGGTTTCTGTTATTATGTGAAATATATAAAGGGACACTATAAAGATCCAGTTGTTTATTGTTGTTCACATTCTCATAAAAAAATTATCAAATGTATGAAAGAGAAGGTTGAAGGAACTGGAAGCAACAATTCTGAAGTTGAAGAAATGAGTATATTAACCCCTGAAGAACAATCAAAATAGGCAACATCTGGCAAATGTTCATTATGTAAATGTTATTGCTTACAGAAAAATTAAAAGGCTCATCATTATGATCATTTGACTGGAAAATAGATAAATCCACTAGGTACTCATTGTAATTTAGAAGTTGAAACACCTAAATTTTGTACCTAACTACTCACATAATTTATCTGGATTTGATTCACATATGTTTGTAAAAGGACTGTCATGATAAAGACAAATAGACTTCATACCCAACAATAAAGACAGATACACTAGTTTTTGCAAGATGAAAAATTTATCAATGAGATTTACTGATACATTTGAATTTATAGGTTCTTCACTCTACAAACATTCATCAAAATTGAAAAAAAAATCTATGACAAACATTATGAAATTTTTATCAGAATATTTATTCATTCTAGTTATCAGAACAGGTTCTATCTACATGATTAAATGGATCCTTGGAAGAAATTTGAAGAGACATAGCTTCCATCAAAAGAAGAAATTTACAGTAAACTGAATGACTGTGGTGAACATTAAAAACATATATGTTAAATAAGTTTGGGAAAAATTTTACAACAAAAATTTCAGTGAATATCACAATCAATTTCAAAACTAACATTATTGGCCGATGTATCTGGAAACTTTAGAAAAACATGTATAAAAGCAGACAAATTGGATCCATCTTGGTATTTCACAGTACAAGGTTTATTTTGGTGTGCAATGTTAATAATGACTAAACAATGGCTAGAATTATTGTATCATTACATTATGATTTTCTTATGGTTGAAAAAGGAATAAGAGGTGGTACATCCCAGTGTTGTAAAAGATATTTGAAAGCAAATAATAAATATATGAATGATTTTTATGTGAAAAAGATATCGAAATAATGAACATATTTAGATGCAAACAATCTGTATGGATATGCCATGACTCAATATTTAACATACATAAGATTTCACTAGGGAGAACTAGATTCTTCTGATTCTGCAAAAATAAATGAGATTACAAACACTTCTAAAATTGGATATATATTTGAAGTAGATTTGGAATATCCAAAAGAATGGCATGATTTACATTAAGATATACCATTACCTCCTAAAAATAAACTTTTACCTGGAACTAATGAAAGTAAATTTTTGACTACTCTGGATAATAAAAATAATTGTGTAGTATACTATAGAAATCTTAAACAGTACCTGTCTCTGGGAATGAAGATAACAAAGACACACTAAGTTTTAAAATTTAAGCAATATAATTGCTTATATATATATATATATATATATATATATATATATATATATATATATATATATATACATATATTCTTTAACACAGAAATGAGAACTAGCAAAGAATGACTCTGAAAAAGATTTTTGCAAGCTGATGAATAATTTAGTATTTGGAAAAACTATGGAAAATATTAGAAACAGAATAGATATAAAATTAGTTTCTGATGGAGAAAAGTGTGGAAGACTTTAAAGAAAGAACAATATTTAATGAGAATCTTGCTGCTATCCATATGAACAAAACAAAAATTCTCTTTAACAAGCCAATTTATATTGGACTGGGTATACTTATCTAAAGAACTGATGTATGATTTTCACTGTAGAGTTATGAAACCAAAATATCGTGAGAAAATTGAGTTACATTATCAAGATACAGATATGCAACATACAGATTGAAGATTTCAATGCTGATGTGAAATTGATGCTTGATATATTTGATACTAGTGACTGTCCAGCAGATAATATACTCAATATTCCCCAAGTAAACTAGGAAGTCTCAGAAAAACTGAAAGATGAATTTAAAAGGAAAATAATGAAGAATTTTGTGTTTGATAGCAAAAATGTATACTTATAAAATTGGTGACAAGGAGGCAAAAAAAAAAAATCAAAAGGAGTGAATAAATGTGTTGCAAAGAAGAGTATACAGATTGTTTGTTCAACAATAGGAAGTAGTACAGAAATGAATTAAATACAAAGCATTAAGCATAAATCTTATTCACTAGAGGTAAATAAAAAAGTATTATGTCCTCACAATGATAAGATATATGTTTTGGACAGTAAAATAGATACATTGCCATATGGACATAGCATAATGAAATAATTCATTGACACAAAAATGTTTTTATTAATATATTTTCCTTAATACAGATTTTTACTATATAAATGGTCATTCTATACAAGAATCTAAAGAACGTTAGTACCTCTTAAAAGATTAAAAAATAAGTGGGCTACAGCTAAATGTTTTGTATAACGCTACTGGCTATGAATACTTGAATACTAGATATGGAGGGAAAAAATTTTATGGAGCCTAATAATGCATTTAAGATTGTTTTACCAGGCAAATACTTGAAACTGATAAGTAACTGGAATTTTCAACATTTTGAAGATGGAAACATTAAACTCAGATATAAGGGGATAAGAAGCTTATATTATTAATGAATTTCATGATATGGAATTTCTAGTCGAAAGTTTTATTTTTTCTAATAAATTTTATAATCTTTAAATAGACTTACTACACAGCTAAAGCAGTGAATGTCTGAATAAAAAATATTGCATAATTTCATAAAGATAAATATTGAACAGCTGGGTATTGTAGTATGTCTGAAGAATGTAAAACTCTACTAAGAAATTTAATTTACATGTGAATGTGGTAGAAGTGTAAACAAGTCTAATCTCAAAAACATATACAATCAACAGTTCACAACAATCCTATGGGTGTTAAGGAACTAGGAATAAGGAAAATTTTAGGAAAAAATAAGTAATTTACCTCCACTAACCAAATGAGAAAAAAATCATTAAGGTAAAGATAAGAAAAAAAATTTAATTTTTTCTAAAAAAGTCGAATGTAAGACAAAAAATAAAATAAAAAATCATATATAGTTTTTAGATGGATAACAGCAATATTGTGTAGGTTCTGGGTAGTTTTTTCCCACTGGTGAAAAAATTGTAAAATTCCAAATAGGAATTGAACGATTCTGAGCCAGTGGGAAAAAGTGAGCCAGGACCTGGAGAATACTGCTACTGAAGAGGCGGCCAGAGAAAAGAAATGTCCTTCCAATGAAGAGCTGCAGCTGGTGGTGCATGAGTGGCTACACACACGACCAGAAGAAACTTTTTCAGAGGAATCTATTCAATTACTACATACATGAGGAAGTGTTGAAGGATTGGGAGACTACACCGAAAGGTGATGCACATATGTTGCACTTTCGTTCATGAACAAAATTTAACAGTATATATAATACTTTCATTTCACTGCCCCTTGTAAAAAGGAAAAACTGGAAAATCGCTTTAAAGCAGCAAACCATTTGTTGATGAGGTCTTGATGTAGCCTTATGTGCTGTACTTCATCTCCTCAGTGGCAGAGGGACATGCTCTACAAATTCAGTTTCAGGGGTCTGGCTGACAGGTACAAATGATGTCAGATTCAACTGTGAGAAATTCAGGCATCAGAGTAGCTCCAACTGAATCGTCCACAACATGAAATTCTCGACCAACTGCACCTCTGTGGAGTCTCATATGAAACTTCAATACCTTGAGAGACTGAAGAGCTCTGTCACTTCTCATTCGGTGTTATGCTGCTTCATGTTCTTATGGAATATGATCTTTACTGCGATTTGACTTCATACAATACGATGAAATGGTGGGCGGTAGTTAATGGTCTTGTTTGCATGCTCTGGGGAAGGAATGACGGTAAGCTTTACCTGTGTTCAAAGGAATAGGGTGCCGATTTAAACGACTTCAGTAAAGGCTGCGGCGATGGTGAACCCAGCAAAGTGCGTTTTTTCTGCAGAACGTGTGGAGACATTTCTGGACGGCTGAGTTACGCAGTCTCATTGTGAAGACACATTTAGTTGGCGCCGGATGGGAGGCAGGCGCACCCAGATATACGGACTAGCGCCGATAAGTCGCCACTGCACTGACCAGCGCATTGTAGACCAGCAATAAAGCAGAGGATGGGCCCTTGTTAAGGAGGAAGCTGAAAAAGAACTGTGAATGTTCTGCTAAATTCCGTGGGACAGGGCGACTGGTGCCCAGACATCCAGACTCTGTTTCAAAATATATTTGTGAAAGCACGAGGCTTTTAGTGAGTTTATGGCTGTTCTTTGGAAACTTTGAAATGGACGCAACAGGAGAGATAACAAGCTGTTTATGGAGAGCTGTGCTTCCATTCTGAGCATTTTGTTAGCAAAAGACACGGCAAACGCGTGGGAAAGAGGGTGCGACGCTGAATCTTTTTTTTTCCTTTTTCTCGCAATTAACTTTAAAGCCCCTGATTGGTCAAATCGGTGTTTGCAGAGCAAAGGCCGCTCTCCCAGCTGAGAATGCTGGACTCCAGCTCGTGACTGGATTGTGTGAAAGTGGGGGGAGTCTAAAATGTAAAATTTGCTGTTGGTACCGAGCTGAGGAGGAAGCGAGCAGAAAGGAAGAACACTCTTGTACTGGCGCTTCACTAGTAAAGAACTGCAGGTCTCTACCTAAACGGTGAGACTTGTGACCTTCGCTAGTGTACCACTTAAAGCCTATGCCAGTCACCTTCTGAACCATCAGAGGTATTGCTTATATCACGCTCGTAACGAGTGAAGTGTGAGTGTGCCGGCCGAAGTGGCCTTGCGGTTAAAGGCGCTGCAGTCTGGAACCGCAAGACCGCTACGGTCGCAGGTTCGTATCCTGCCTCGGGCATGGATGTTTGTGATGTCCTTAGGTTAGTTAGGTTTAACTAGTTCTAAGTTCTAGGGGACTAATGACCTCAGCAGTTGAGTCCCATAGTGCTCAGAGCCATTTGAACCATTTGAAGTGTGGGTGTACTTATTTGTCTTGAGTCGGCCGTCTAAACATTTGACAAATTCCGTCACGCACGGTTGTGGCACAGAGTCAAATTGGTTTGGCAGATCAGCAAATGGGTCCACCTACACACTGGAATCCACCAGGGTTTCAGGGGCTCATAGGAAAGTACCTGCATTCCGAATTAACCGAACGTGAGACCGCGTACTTACGTTTTTCGGGAACGCACCATTAATAACAGATTGCTGCCGTCCACGACTTCAGTCGCCATACGCATCGTGGTGTGCAGCCTTGACCAGCAGGAACGTAAAGTATTCGCTGCTGCGACGTAGGACTCTAATATACGTTTCTTAGCACCCTGTTCTTTCGAAATATAGTTTTCTTTTTTGAATAGTAGAGTAGAGATGCTTGGTGGTAGCGTAGTTTGTGCCATAACCCAGATTCACGTGTATGAAGTCCCCCCCTCCCCGGTAACTGAGTGGTCAGCGCGACAGACTGTCAATCCTACGGGCCCGGGTTCCATTCCCGGCTGGGTCGGAGATTTTCTCCGCTCAGGGATTGGATGTTGTGTTGTCCTAATCATCATCATTTCATCCCCATCGACGCGCAAGTCGCCGAAGTGGCGTCCAATCGAAAGACTTGCACCAGGCGGTCGGTCTACCTGACGGGAGGCCGTCGTCACACGCCATTATTATTATTACGTGTATAAAGTCAGATAAAACGATTAGTGTTCTGGCTAGTGTCGTGTGTCTATTTCCAGGTGATTGCTTTGTACACCATAGACCCCATGTTAGTGAAAGCGTTTGTTAAATAAAAAAGGTTTGTGTAATGTTTCTTTCGTCATTTTTGTTGTCTTCTAATGTTGAGAATGAATAAATCTAGTGTCATTTAGATCACAACTTCTACCTGAGTTCTGATTAACAGTTCCTTTCCATTTTATTGTTACAGTCTAGATTAGAAACGTAAGTAGAAGCTTTTTATTTGGCGTCCCCTGCCAGGATCTCTTACTTCATTAACGATAGTCTTTCAACCTCACCTCTGTACACGTACAGTAACAGTTCTTCACTGGTCGTGAACAAAGATGTGCTCACACAGTACACCCCAGAGACAAAACAACACACAAAGCAGTGGAAACATACTGATTCTCCATCACCAAAGAAAGAAAAGACAATTCCTTCAATGGGAAAGGTCATGGCATTACTGTGCTGGGATGCGAAGGGGATTCTGTTTGTAGATTATCTCCCCACAGGGCAATCAGTTACTGGAGAATACTATGCTAACCTCCGGGACAAATTGCAACAAAAGATATGTGAAGAAAGGCCAGGTTTAGCAGGGAAGAAAGTCACCTTCCATCAAGACAATGCACGCCCGCACACATGTGTGAGCATCCATATAATGTCTCATCACTCAACACCAGAGCCCCACCACCATCATATTCCTCTATTTCCGAGATATGCCTGCACTTTTCCAATTACTGCTTTCCCCTAGGATGAATGTGCGACAAGAATCATTCTGCCAGAGGACAGACATATTGTTTCCTCGGTTGTGCAGTATCGTACGACCACATTACGTACCTTGAGTCAGGAAATGCGTGTGTTTGCAGCAGGACAAGTATCCACAGGAACTGTCGATGGCATCTGAAATACCACAGACTGTCAGCACGTCGGCTATTGTTGTGTTGTCTCTTCAAGTGGCAGCATAGAGAGGCGCACAGAGGGGTAACCTACAGTTCACAAGACTGGACGAAGGTGACGTCATTTTAACGTCACATGCTATATCAAAGACGAAACAATCTGCCTTTCGACTCTGGCGATCGTTTGATTCACAACACACGAGGTGAGCAAGACGTTCAACGTTCAAAACGATGACATTAAATTCAAGTAGAGAGAATTGAAGGTTACACTTTTTCTTTACTGCGGGGTAAGTTAATCTCGAAGTTTTATATATGTACGTCTTCGATGTCCTGACTGATGGACTCATTAACTCATCGTTGTCCAGCCCAAACCGCTAAGGATAGAAACTTGAAATTTGAAGAGGGTGTGCGTCTTCTACTACAAGAGTGGTTTAAGAAGGTATTTTTCGAAATTCCGCCCCAAAGAGGGACAAATAGATAATGAAACTGTTTTTGAAATTATGTCGCTATTTCGGTAATTTTGAAGCTAGACCTACGAAAACTGGCATTTGTTTTGTCGCTCAGAAATAAAAAATGTGTTCCAGCTTTTTTGGAAATTTAACCCCCTTGAGAAATAAAAAACAAATGTATGCTCTACTCTTCCTGGAAATTCAACCACTATGAGGATTAAATTGGGGATGAATTATTTATGAAACGATTTCGTTACATTAAAAAAATTAATGCTAAATGTATGAAAATTTGTAATTCACTTTTCAGTTAATATTAAGAAATATATGATACGGAGAGAAAGTTTCTACGGAAATAACACTGCAACAACGCAAAAGGCATGAATAACAAAAATCTTGTACTTCAGCTACCAGAATCACTTTTTGGTCAGAAGTATATTCGGAAAAAACTATTCTTCTATGACCTTAATTAACGTAAAAAGTTTAGAAGATATTGCAAATTGTGACAACGCAAAAAATCGATTAAAGGAAGACAAAAAAATTGTATAGATCACACAGTCTACGCGAGCAAAGAAGTGGGCGTTAAGCTAACCGTTCGTAATGTTTTATGTTCTACTTTCATGTGGACTACGCTGTGGATAAGGGAGAGATAAGTCTCGGCAAGATCTAGCTCCAAAACTTACTGAAAAAGTTGTACTAATTATAGAAACTCTGAAAACTGGTTACGGGAATTGGTCTGCAGTTAACAAATGGCGGAAGAATTAAAGCAGCAATTCATATGTCTTACGTCCTATGAATAAATGCTGTTTCGAAACATCAACATACTGAGGTTTACTCGAAAACGCGTCGCTATTCGAAAAGTGTAGTGTTTGTGGTTAAAGATGTACCGATACTTTAACTGAAGACGTTTCTTTGGAAAAGAAAGACCTCGTAAGTTGCTTTTTATGCACTTTATAGATGGCTAAGACTAAGTTACCTTTTAATTCTGTTGCAAATGTGTTAGTCTTTTCTATGCTTTTTATTCTGAATGGTGTTTGGCTTTACCAGATGATCAGCGTATGAATATTGATTTGCATTAGCTTGTTTCACTCTTAATTTTTAAGTTGTTGACAATGACAACTCACATTTGAGAGAGAGAGAGAGAGAGACAGAGCTCACACTCTGTAGACACTTAGGATATTACAGAAAGAACATACTTCTATTAACTCTATAACGAAGTCCCAGAATATTTTAGAAACACGAAGGTGAAAAAAAATTCGAATGTGGCTGGATGCGAACCACCTTCATAGCTACTCTGCAGTTCGCAACGATGAATTAGTGGGACTTATGCCTTGTACTGTTAACTTGGAGCTCATAAAGACTTTAACAGTCGACACATCATAATGCGGCGTTTAAGAATAGCAAATCGTACCCAGAATGACGTGTTTTTATAAACCTGCAATATGCCACTGTCTTGTAACGGCATACTTTAATAATACGCAAGTTACGACACGAAATTATGGAATCGAGTACAGAGTTTCCCAAGTACCTGATATCGAATGTTAACGGAAGTCGTCTGCAGTTCCTGTAGTTTTCAGTTAATGCGTGTGACTCCAAAATTACGTGATGTTTGCATATGGTTTTGTGAACTGTGCGTTACCCCGCGCCGATAGGGGTTCGCCCAACGACTATAACGGGCACAGGACACCCAGTTCTCCGAACAGAATCACTTGCCATCGTCATATGGGCCCAACGCCTAGTGTGATTATATGGAGTGCCACTGGGTAAAAAACACTGTCACTTCTTATTCCCATGCCGGTAATTTGGATAACACTTACGAGTACATGTTAAGGCTGGTGGTTGCGCCCTATCTTCCAGGTCTCCACGACATTATCTTTCAACGAGATAATGCAAACTCACGTGTTGTCCATTTGAAGGCTGACCTCCATGTTCAACTTAAAGCCGCGAGTGCATAGCAAGTTATGACTCCGGTATTAATGTTCTAAAAACATTCCCCTTAGTACGAAATTTACAGGAAGTCTACACCAGCTGATAAAAACAATGTGGACGGGTATGCTACAAGATTCTCTCCAACTGCCTCATACTGGAATTCAACCCTTGGGAGAATCACTAATTGGTGAATACCAGTAAGGTTTTCGCTCAGAGCGGCCAACAGTAGATCACGTCTTCGCTCTCCATCAGCTCAGTGAAAAACTAAGAGACGTGGTAAAGAAGAACCTGTTCAGTTAGCTAAGGGAGTTGAGGACGCCAAAGAAACTCATAACGTGGTGAAGACCGGCCTGAGTGGAACAAACGCTAAGGTGAAGTTGGAAACTCAGTAATAGATGACTTTGAAATTGTGATGGGTGTCAGACAACGAGATAGTTTCTATCCCACCATGTGCAGTTATGCCCTCGAGAAGATTATGTGTGAAATTTTAAAGGGAGCTTCGAAGGGATTCAAGTCACTGAGAAGAATCTGACATATCTAGCTTATGCAGAAGATATCTGCCTACTCAGCAACTCAGAAGAGGAACTGACACATTTGACCAGGGAACTGGAGATAGCCACCAGCAAAATTTGGGTTATTCATAAATGCAGCCAAGACAGATCATCTCGTTATGACTCATCGACAGCTGCGAGATACTGGGCAACCATATCTCTGCTGGTGAAAGACCAGTCCTATAAGAGATTCCGCGAATTTACATACCTGGAAGCGCTTTTCATATAAAACTCGTTATTCAAAGTAGAGATCAACACCAGAATCAGGGCAGGAAATTGATCCTTCTAGAGCTTAACACCACAGCTTCCACCCAGATGTCTCTCTAAACAGTTCAGTATTCAGCTATATAAAACCCTGATCCAGCTTTCGGTTCTATAGAGTTGGGAGACATGGAGTATCCGAAAACAGGACTTTCATAAACTTCTTGGTCTTGAGAGAAAAGTGCTGCGGAAGATCCTTTGTCTGATGCTTAACTCAAACACGGGGGATCAGACACAACCATGAGTTAAATGAACTGTGCCGAGATGCCAATATCAACAGAAGCAAGCGACTACAATTGGCTAGACTTGTGACTCGGATGCAAGATGACAGTTGGCCGCGGAAGCTCCTGGATTTCATCCCTATAGGTAGAGACCCCCAGGAAGAGCAAGGCAGAACTTCTCCATGAAGAACTACATCAGTCAGTGATAGATGTGGGTGAATGGCAGATGGCAGCGATGGATAGAAGATACTGGAAAAGGAAATTGTAGCAGCACGTTGTCCGCTGGGCCTGATCGCATAAAAGTAAAGTATAAACTTTGACCCATGAGTCAGCAACAACACGATATGACTGCTTTTAATGAAATACGAGTTAGTGAACAATCTTTTATAACGCAACGTAACGACAAAGACTACGTGCCGTTCAAATGTAATTGTACACTGTATGTTCTAACGCCTATCGTAAGGAAAATGATATAGTCGAAAGAAAAATCTCGATATACATTGCTGCAGCTCATGTCTCAACGTTCACTGCGACTTTCGCTGATCTTATTTGACTGCAAATTATACATAAAATCGTGCAAAAGTATGACTAGTGAAGGCAGCTTAAGAAATACTAGTTCTGCTGAAGGCTGTTCATTCAAATAGGCTGCACTCATACATGGAGCTTGTATGGACAAAGGCTAAATGAGAACATGTGCAAATGAGCATTAAAGGCCGTAGGATTGAAAAATGTCTTCATGAGCAAAAGCAATTCATGAGATATTTGATTTTATATTTGGTTATTATTCTGAAAATAAATACGAAAGCTCGTGAATAATACATACAGGTGGCTGTAAAGTACTACACACTTACAAATACGAAAAAGAGCCCCATATGCTTTCTATTCCCGTGATATTGTTTAAATCGTGGGTATGTAATGTGAAAGTATTTTCGGATGACTCAATAAAAAATATATATGATCCTCGTGCATTCAAACAAAGACGCGAACCGAGAAAAGAGCTAACCCTGCTTGCATGAATACACATGCCTCCAGGTTAGCCTAGGTTATCAGCGTGGGTGAGTTTTGTATGGAGCTCACTATATGTCTGTCTCCAACGCAGCAGGTTTATGAACGACCATTGCTGGATGGCCTTCGTCATGTGATCAGCTAGACTTTGCCGCCATATCTATGTGACAGCCTGCTAGACTTCCAGCTGCTACCTCATGGTCCGAGGTACAAACTGAACATCTCCCAGCCCTCAGATGTTGAGGTCTGCCAATGCCAGCTGACGCTCTCCAGCCACTGGTCCTGGGTTTGACCCTGAGAAACACCACTAGCAATTCCTGACACTGAATGTGAACTCACGCTGCTCACAGCTGCAGGAGCCTAGCCACTGCAGTCTGGCTCAGCGTGTCAAGGCAGCTGCTACCATGGCCGTAGATGAGAAGCGCTGACAATGGCGCGTCTGCACTGGTCCATCGTAGTCATTCATTGTCCGCACCTGTAGGCACGCAGTTTCTGCACCTGTTTACTAGAGAATCCTTAAAATGTTGCATCAACCACTGATCATCTACATCTTCCATATTCCTCTCCACCTCCTGCAGAGAACCATTGACCCACAACCGTCTACTCATTACAAGTGGTGACAGAAGTGGAATGATACACATGCAGAAAGAGTGCTTATGTAGACTGCAATTGTGGTTCAAGCAAATCAATGGATTACACCACTCGTAGGGTCCTTGTATCTTTGGGTTTGTCCTCTTCTAACTGTCCTGTTCCCATTCTGTCAGGGATACACTCAGTTATGATACCTGATAAACTGATGGCACCGGTTGTGTTTACTCAATGTAGTTTACCTGGACACACAGCCCTGTGTGCATCGCATGGCATAGTGTGCTGGGTATGCCGACACAAAGGGCATTACACCAGACAGTTACGTTCAACTGTGTGTGAAATCTTATGGGACTTAACTGCTAAGGTCATCAGTCCCTAAGCTTACACACTACCTAACATAAATTATCCTAAAGACAAACACACACACCCATTCCCGAGGGAGGACTCGAACCTCCGCCGGGACCAGCCGCGCAGTCCATGACTGCAGCGCCGTAGACCTCTCGGCTAATCCCGCGCGGCACACCAGACACTACAGCGAAAACTACTAAGGCAAGAAAGACCATGGGAACCAAGAAAATTTAGATCAATGTAAAGAAAAGGAATATTGTAAATAGAGAAGTGCGAGTTTAGTAGTCTACAGGGTGTTACAAAAAGGTACGGCCAAACTTTCAGGAAACATTACTCACACACAAATAAAGAAAAGATGTTATGTGGACATGTGTTCGGAAACGCTTAATTCCCATGTTAGAGCTCATTTTAGTTGCTCCCACCTACGCTCAATGGAGCACGTTATCATGATTTCATACGGGATACTCTACCTGTGTTGCTAGAACATGTGCCTTTACAAGTACGACACAACATGTGGTTCATGCACGATGGAGCTCCTGCACATTTCAGTCGAAGTGTTCGTACGCTTCTCAACAACAGATTCGGTGACCGATGGATTGGTAGAGGCGGACCAATTCCATGGCCTCCACGCTCTCCTGACCTCAACCCTCTTGACTTTCATTTATGGGGGCATTTGAAAGCTCTTGTCTACGCAACCCCGGTACCAAATGTAGAGACTCTTCGTGCTCGTATTGTGGACGGCTGTGATACAATACGCCATTCTCCAGGGCTGCATAGGCGCATCAGGGATTCCATGCGACGGAGGGTGGATGTATGTATCCTCGCTAACGGAGGACATTTTGAACATTTCCTGTAACAAAGTGAATGAAGTCACGCTGGTACGTTCTGCTGCTGTGTGTTTCCATTCCATGATTAATGTGATTTGAAGAGAAGTAATAAAATGAGCTCTAACATGGAAAGTAAGCGTTTCCGGAGACATGTCCACATAACATGTTTTCTTTCTTTGTGTGTGAGGAATGCTTCCTGAAAGTTTGGCCGTACCTTTTTGTAACACCCTGTATAACAGTGTGTATGGCACGTCTGTAAAAAGTAGAGTGAGTGCCATACACAGTTAAGTAGGATAACTGTAACCTGACTAAAAATGTATTATCTGGTATTGTGGCAACCACCAGAGCAATAACTAGTAAATGTTAGTTGGTTCTAATAAGGTAGATATAAGAGTAGTACAGTGCTGACAGAGAAGAACATGGGCCAAGTGCAGCAACAGTATCATATATTGAAGAGTGAATAGGCATGCGTATTTAAATACAGAGACATGTAAACAGGCAGAATGCGGCACGGCAGTCGGCAATGCCTATAAAAGCGTCTGGCGCACTTGTTGGATTGGTTACTGTGCATTCCGACGGACTTGGGCAATTCCAGCAGTACATTCACACCCCACACGTCCAGAATTGCTACAGAGTGGCTGCTGCTACAATGTCAGGTTATCAAGATTTAAGCTTGTTTAACGTGGTGTTGTAGTCGGCTCACGAGAGATGGGACACAGCATCTCTGAAGTAGCGATGAAGTGGTGATTTTCCCGTACGATCATTTCACGAATGTGCCGTTAATATCAGGAAATATCCTTCAAGAACGGGGCCTATGACGACTGAAGAGAATCATTCAACGTGACAGAAGTGCAACCCTTCCGCAAATTGCTGCAGATTTCAGTGCTGGGCTACCAACAAGTGTCGGCGTGCGAATCATTCAACGAAACATCATCGATATGAGCTTTCGAAGCCGGAGGCATACTCGTGTACCCTTGATGAGTGCACGAGACAAAGCTTTGCGCCTCGCCTGGGCCCCTCAACACCGACACTGGACTGTTGATAACTGAAAACATGTTGTCCGGTCGGACGAGTCTTGTTTCAAATTGCGTCGAGCGGATGGAAGTGGAATCCATGGAAACTACATGTCAGCAGGGAACTGTTCAAGCTGGTGGAGTCTCTGTAATGGTGTGTGTGGGGGGAGGGGGGGGGAGGGGGGTGCATTTGGAGTGATATGGGACCCCTGATACGTCTAGATAAGACTCTGACAGGTGACACGTACGTAACCATCCTGTCTGATCACCTGTATCCATTCATGTCAACTGTGCATTCCGACGGACTGGGGCAATTTCAGCAGTACATTCACACCCCACACGTCCAGAATTGCTACAGAGTGGCTCCAGAAACACTCTTCCGAGTTTAAACACTTCTTCTGGCCACTAAGTTCCCCAGATATGAACATTATTGAGCATATCTGGGATACCATGCAATGTACTGTTCAGAAGAGATCTCCACCCAATCGTACTCTCATGGATTTATGGACACCCCTGCAGGATTCATGGTGTCAATTCCCTCCAGCACTACTTTAGACATTAGTCGAGTTCATGCCACGTCGTGTTGCTGCACTTCAGGGTATTAGGCAGGTGTACCAGTTTCTTTCGCTCTTCAGTGTATGATTAGGATTTCCTGTCGTTACACCATGCAATATTGACTCAAAGCAGCAAGGCGCTGGGATATCACGGTTGTGAGCAGGTGTACCAGTTTCTTTCGCTCTTCAGTGTATGATTAGGATTTCCTGTCGTTACACCATGCAATATTGACTCAAAGCAGCAAGGCGCTGGGATATCACGGTTGTGAGATAGTCGCTGGACGTGACATCGTCGTGGTACTTTTCAAGGTCCCTCAAGATACGGTGAGCATGATAGCAGAAAATCCGCTTAAGATAGCTCCGCACCCCCGCAAGCTAAAGATATAACATTACGAAACAATGTATAAGATATTAACGAGTATTATGAAGTATGATAGTAGTATTAAGGCACAAGAGGGTAGTTGGAAATTGACTGTGACCCAGGAAGCAAGACAGTGATACCACCGAGCTCATGCAGCACGATGGGCAGGACAAGTCCCTCGAAGTGAGAGCTATCAAGAAACTGAGGTTTTGCTCCACTGAACAGCGCAGTTTTGATTCTTTTACGATAATTTTGTCCGTGAAAGCGACTATAACAATACTACCACGGACTCCTTTCTTTTGTATATAATCCTAATTCGTTATTAGTGATAACGCGCAGTTTGCCAGTGTGCCTCTAGATAAGTTCGTATAGGCCAAGAAGCTCGTGGTTTGTTCTTGATTGCTGGAAGAGCGTCTAGTAACGTCCGCTTATGAAAACACATGGCGTGGCTCTTTGGGACATACACCTTACTCATGTCTTCTGGCTAGTGATGGCAAGAAAGATATCACAAAAGTGGGTAAGATTAGTGAGGTTACAGTGATAGAATGTGTGCCTGATCCTAATACTTTCCTACGAGGTAAAATGACACAGCTGCTTACCAGACTGAAACACAGAGTTGAAGTAATGCAGAGTAAAACAGGACCTAAACAGCTCATGTCTGTGCCTCATAATAGTGAGACAACAAAGATAGATTAAATATGAAAAGGGGTAACGAACACCAGAGGTATAGGCTATTCCAGAGAGTTTATTCTACATTCATTTGGGAGAATTCAAAGAGCAAACAATTATAAATACAAGTATATTAGTGTTTCTCTTACAAATAATTTCTCAAGCTGGAATTATTCCAGGAGGGAGGACGTATAATGCTAATGGCTAAGACAGGAGCTAGTGCTACATTCAGGATGTGAGCTACAGGCAGTTGACACAGAATTTCACTGAACTCTCTGCTTCCTCGACAGCGACCCAATTCTCCAAGCAAAGCCCAGTCTTCAGTAAGTTTCGAAGGTACCAAAGTATGTAGTAGTACGTGCCTTCTGCATTAACAGGCCTCATTTTACTGTATATATATACCACTAGGCCCTGTTAGCAGGCCACAGGCATGGCCAGGCTTCAGACTGGCACCCGCCATTGGTCAATCTCTGCTGTGAAGTCGTCGATGCTCTGCGAATGAAGCTATTAACAATGGATTGTGGTTACAAACCAATTACTACTGCCAGATGGGCTTTGCCATCTGGCTGCCTATGATCTGCTGTCATCCCCATATGTCCATCTGCCAGAGGTCCATGCACCACCTCGTGGTCCAAAGCATGAGCTGAGGGCCTCCCAACCACCTATCTCCTGCTGGCTGTCGGGGATTGGACACTGGGCAACACAGCCTACTACCGTTGATGCTGAATGCAACAACCAGCATCCATGAGAGCTGAGGCTCCACTGCCAGTCCCAGCATTGAAGAGTCAGCTGCTAGCAGTGTTGCATCTGAGCCGCATGGAGGAGAAGCATTGACACTGGTGTATGTGAAAATGACGCCTGACCTGGGGATCACCAACTGCCACCTTGACACCCACCACCTATGGGCACGCAATTTCTATGCCTATTTACTAGAGAATCAGTGAATTGTTTTATTAACCACTAGGCACCTACACTGTCTGCACTTCCTGACCTCTTCCTCCAGACAACCTCTTCACCACAGCCATCCATGCCATTACAGTACCCATATTATATTAAGTACAATAAGAGAATTAACAATGAAATGTTGTTTTTAAACAGACTTGTCAAATTATTAAGCATTCATATTAACTGACCTATACAAAACACACAAAAATTAAAGTAGAAGTTCTGTCTATTAAGCAAGTACCTCACCCTGCCCAGATAAGTGCTACCAGCGTCTGGATGAGTCCCTCTCTGCAGGACGATTTTCAAGTAGTACTGGCTCACTGTGATACCCTCGCCGGCCGAAGTGGCCGTGCGGTTAAAGGAGCTGCAGTCTGGAACTGCAAGACCACTACGGTCGCAGGTTCGAATCCTGCCTCGGGCATGGATGTTTGTGATGTCCTTAGGTTAGTTAGGTTTAACTAGTTCTAAGTTCTAGGGGACAAATGACCTCAGCAGTTGAGTCCCATAGTGCTCAGAGCCATTTGAACCATTTTGATACCCTCCATATCGTCCAGAGACATCCATCGTTTGATTTGCGTGATACGAGTAGCTCTGTCATGTCAAGTAAAACAGCATTCCAATAGAATGCTCATCTATTTAATCATTGATAGGCTGTTGGTTTTTTGCTCAGCTCGTGGCCCTTTCATACATACTTCCTCGGTTTTAATCAGTGCCCACAGTCTTCTCAGTTCTGATACACGAAATACATAATGAAAAAATAGAGTTGAGCACATTGTTCAGTCAAAACGAATAAATCTCATAGCAAAGATAAACTCTAACAAAGTAGGAAAACGTTGTACTTAAGTACAGTATCAAGATTAGCAATGTCTCCGGCAAGTAATGAATAGAGGGTTAGTTCAACAACAACAAAAATATAACAGCTTGAATATTCTGTACAATATCACACAATGTACAAGCAATAGGCTCTGATTTTATCATAGGATGTCACAGAAACAATTTATTGTATATAAGATAATAATACAATACAAAGAAGGAAGCAGAGATCACTGTGTATCGATATTCCTGTTTTCAGAAAACGCCTAGGCTCTTAGGATAGTTGACATGGTGCCAAAATGATCTCAGACCCCTACAGGGATACACAATATAGATATTCTATAACCATTCCAGACATGTCTGGTGATATCATCTGCAACTTCTCCAAGATAAATCGTATCTATCACCACACAACACTCGAGTTACTCAGTTTACTTCAAAAATACTCCATCTACAGAACACTAACTACAACACACCACTCTACACTGGGCCTAGATCACTGGTGGGTAAACCAGTGGTCTGCAGACCGGATCTGGCCTGCCGCTGTTTCAGTACGGCCTGGAGAAGAAATTCGTGGGAGAGAGAGCGAGGTGCTGCAGAGTTTTTTTAATGAAAGTTTTTAAGACAGCAGTTGTAAAACATGGTAAATAAAGAAACAATATTCACAATGTACAAATAATTGTAAAATTCTGAAGATGGGATTGAACATAAAATGAATGCACTCTCAAAAATACATGTTTTGCAGCATAATTTATGAGCTCGGTGTGTTTGGAAAGGGGTGCCATAAACATTAACATCATAATGCTATGGTTTTGAATTTACATGCTAGGACCAGTGCTGTCGCATCACGTGATGAAGTGGCCTGCGAGCTTCAGTCACAGGCCCCTAGAAGTTTCACATGCCTCGTGTAGATCAATCTTATAGCCTGTTAGGCTCAAGTACCACTTATTTTAGGGAACATTCTTGGTTGTCACACCTTTGATCTGGAATGCAAGACTCTGCTACGTGACTTTTGCTAAAATACAAAAAATAAGTTCTTAATCTACCGAGAAAAGCGTTAGTCCAGGTTAAACAAATAAAAACGTCATTCTTCGAAGTATCTATCACAAATCAGCAATCTGTTGAAGAAAACGTTAGCTCAGTTTATACAAACAGCATCATCTTCCAACACAGGAACATACACACATATTCAGTTACTAATAAGGCAAACTATGTTACAACGTTTTCCTGATGTAACAAAAATGTAAAACAAATATGCAATAGAGCACTTCAGATAATGGGGGGAAAAAGTGTCACTTGAACCCTTTCGTTCAATCTCAATGATAGCTCCTTCATATCACCTGACAGTAAGAGATGAAGCCATTAGTAACAAAGATATACTAGGCGGAGCTGAACTGGCCCATTTTTCATATCATCATCATCATTACAATTCATAGCAGCACTTCTTTTTCATATTTTTGATGCATGCACATCATTACCAAGAGCTAAGACAATACAAAATAAGAACAGTCAATAAAATAATTGAATATGGACATGAAAATATAAAGTGCAAACATAATAACACAATAAAACACAAGATTTTCATACAAACAAACAAGAAAATAAATTAATATCAACATGAAAACATGAAGCACAAATGTTATAATTCTTAATAGTCGCCAGGCACCTGTACTAAGACAAAGATTATCAATGAAGCATTACTATATTAATTCTGATATTATCATAAAAATACATTCACCACAAACAGCTGGAAAGAAAATCAATAAACAGCCTCTGATATGTTGATTCACTGGACAGTTTACATCAAATCACCATGTTACTGTGAGGAGTGAAAGGAAAGATATTCAAAACATTCAATATCTGAGTCATCAATTGTCTCATCACATAGCCATTTTACCACTGAAGAATAAAAAGAAATTCTTAACTTATCAAAAAGCTACTATCTTGTTGGTTGATGCCAATGCACTACAGTTCAGGGAGGAAGAAAAAGAAGAATATGAAAAAATGTGGTCAAAATATATTATTCTTACACTCAGTGCTAACTTCTAGTTCTCTAACTCTTATTTGTCTCCAGATAAAGATCTCATTTCATTAGTCCTCTGGTGACAACATCCAGTTTTTCATCAGCTTATCTGCACATTTACACATGACAAACACAAAGTGGCCTTGCATTGTAAAAGTAAATGCCTATCTCTTTACTTCCAATCTTACAGTGCCACATAAATTCTAAATCCTATTCTGGTTTAAATGACAAAGAGATTTCTTCGTCCTGAATCATTTAACAGTAGTCTCCATAATTCTCATCTTAATCAACAACTCAGCTGTAATGTTTCTCTGCACCAGCAAAGTACACAATCATCATCATCAGTTCACAATTCACTACTCAGTATTCTGCAATAATGTCAAGAATAAGTTTAAGCACTGAGTAGCCTTTCTGACTACTACCAATTTTAACCGAAAATTACAGACAAGAAACTAAAATGATCTGAAAATTACGTTATTTTGATTATTATGTGACATTATAACACATCAAAACGATTAAATGGTGACATTCTGTTACTAATTTTTGTATATAGGTAGACAGCAATACTACCGTTGAGCATTCTGCGTCAGAAACTGTCTTTGAAAATGACAAACATACAGCTGGCCTCAGTCTTCTCAGTATAATTTAATGCAAGGCAAATGCTTCTGCAGGATCTATTCACTACTAGCCCCACCTCCACCAACGTAAGAACACTCACATACACACTAACATGAAAACAGAGACAAGTGCAAATATATAAAATCAGGATGAGATACATACATACAAACACTTGAAAGATAAACTGCTTCTCTAAATGTTTTGAAAAATATCATTGTGCATAAGCATATTAAGTATGGTGTGTCTTTTAAGGTGTGGGGTTAAGATTGTGTAAAAAAAGTGAACTTCTGCTTTATACTGATTACACTGTAAGTTACGTGATATTCTGAATGAAGTTAGTAATAAATTCTGTCTGCAGAAATATTGATTGTGTATGAAGGTACACAGTTTTTTCAGAGCAAAGTCACTAAAATATACAAAGATTCTATGACATACCATCAACTAACCAAGCATGCATATTTATACTTAAAATATGACCATTGACGAACTTTCAAGCAAGTATTTGTCACTGCAAGTAATTTTAGTACACTGCAATTCTCATCTCATATTTGGTAGTCCTCCTGTCTTTGCAGCCTGAGTAATCATACTTTATGGGATCTAGGTTTTATAAAAATTGAAACCACTTTATGTCTTCTTGGTATCTATTGCGAATTTCCTCCACTGCACTCTCAACAACTTCTAACCTGACAACACCTAATAACTTCTAAATGCTGATATATATATATACAGAAATTGTCAAATTCCAAATACGTTATTTACAATCAAAAATGTTCTTCCCACAGCAGTTTCACATTGACACATAGTGGTTGTAATTGTGAATTTAGTAATTTACTGCGTAAAATAATCCTTTATATCTGATCTAATAACGCAAAATAAAAATAATTATTTTCTTTTTAGTTACAAATTCGATTTTTTGGGTAGCATTTGCACAAATTCCTGGTGTATTGCTTGATGTGTTCATTAAGCTGATTTTTTTATGAAGTAAGCAGATTTCGCAAAATACGAAAATACGATATCTATTCAAAACACATTTTGTAAGCTTGTAATTAAAAGATCAATTACATCAGTTTCTGTTACTGTGGTTTTACATGGAATAAAATATCAAATTAATACACAATACGAAGGTTGCCCAGAAAGTAATGTACATTTCTTTTTCTCAGCCGAAAACAATGTTACGAATGTGAACTGAGCGTATGTTTTATTTGAAGTCTCCCGAGTGAGCGCGCCAAGTTTCCATCACTTCCGACAGATAGCGTGGTTGCAGGACAGTTTCAAAATGGCGTCTGTAGGTAACGTACATTACAAGCAACGTGTCGTCATTGAATTTCTCATTGCAGAGAAAGCAACTGTGGGGGATATTCACAAACGCTAGTGCATAGTCTATGGAGCATCTTCTGTCGACAGAAGTACAGTTAGTCGCTGGGCATGGAGTGTGAGGTCATCAGAAGGCGGTTCGACGGAGCTCCACGATTTGCAGCTGTTGGGGAGACCAACAGCGGCTGTCACACCTGACATGTTGCAACGAGCTGATGTTATCATTCACGAGGACAGACGCATTACGATTCGGTAGTTAGCGTTGCATCTGTCAATCAGCAAAGGAAGTGTGGATGTAATTATCCACACTAGTGGATATTCAAAAGTGTGTGCAAGATAAGTCCTGAGGTGTCTACCGGTGTATCACAAATCGCACAGAAAAACATTTGTTTTGATTTGTTGCAACGTTTTCAAGCTGAGTGGGAGGCCTTCTTGTCCCGTATTGTGGCAGGTGATGAAATCTGGGTTCACCATTTTGAGCCCAAAACAAAAAGACAGTCGATTGAATGGTGCCATTCCCACTCCCCACAGATGAAAAAATTCAAAGCAACTGTTTCCACTGGTAAAGTCATGATCACCGTGTTCTGGTACTGTGAAGGTGTGAGTCTCATTGATATATTTCCAGGTGGGAGTACCATTAATTCAGAAGCATAGTCAACATATTAACAAAACTCAAGCTGCGCTTCTGGCGACTTCGGGGCCACAGCAACACAGGAGATGTTTTTCTGCAATGCGATAACGCTCGGCCCCACACAAGTCTGAGATTCATTAATTGAAGCCACTTAGAGGCACCTTTGATAAAGATCTGCAGATTTGGCAACAAAATGAGTCTTCAATATTGTCCAGTTTGCAAAGGGTATTAACACAAATACAGGTAAGTGTAACATATTCCTCACCCAAGATTGCACTCACGCGTGGAAGTTGCAGCAGGTGCAAACTGCACGAAATTATAGTAATGAAAATGTGTATGGTTCTCAATTCTTTACCAGTGACATGTTGTATAATACGGAGGCAGTACCTAACTTGTCAACTGTATTACTGGAGGAGAATTTACTAAAACAGCGTCAGTCTCAGGTATTCATCCAAGAGAAAAAGACTATTCACCTTGCCGTTTTTCTTAAATCATTTAAAACAGCTTTGACTTGGTCCCGGACTGAACGACAAAAGATTAATTATGTGAAAGGCTAAATACAAGGTGAGGCGATCAAAAGATCAAGCTAAACAGCGCATAACTTTATCTATTACAAACAGTTTGGAAGTGCCTTCCTCAAGAAATTTTGGTCAGGCTAGATTCAGGAGAAGTAGAGAAAAAAGGTTTCCGAGACAGAATTGTTCAGTCCACGTCAATGAAGCCAAAGACGTTATTTTGAAGAGAACCTAAATATAACTCGCTACTAGAACGGTTCTGTCTCCAAACGTGATGAGTTGCGGATATTGAAAGCAAAATTACTGAGTGAGATATGTGAAAAACTTATACAAGTTCCGGAGACACACATAGAATACTCCCCGTCTGTACTCGACTCACTGGATTTCATCCAGAAAGACACGCACGACTCACGAAATAACAATAATCAGACAGCCCACGTGATTCAGTCGCGACAGTACAGCCAACCTAATTCACGAGGCCAGTACTTTGTTAACCATGTAGGACTGGCTAATCAGCCGACAAATGTGAATCCTTCTCCTCAGAACTATGGATCTAATTCGCCAAACAAGAGAAGAAAGAACGAAAATCGTTTCCATCCAGGATACTTTGACAGTCAAAATAGATGGAACATCCGGAATGGAAGCAGGACTGACAGTGAAAACCGTAACTACAGTAACCACTGTAATAACAGCAATATCTGTAATAATAGAAATGGACAACGGCAGTGGTACTTACCAAACGGCCAGCCGGTGTGGCCGAGCGGTTCTAGGCGCTACAGTCTGGAACTGCGCGACCGCTACGGCCGCAGGTTCGAATCCTGCCTCGGGCATGGATGTGTGTCATGTCCTTAGGTTAGTTAGGTTTAAGTAGTTCTAAGTTCTAGGGGACTGATGACCTCAGAAGTTAAGTCCCATAGTGCTCAGAGGCATTTGAACCATTTGAACTTACCAAACAACAAAAATAATTATC
The DNA here is from genome assembly GCF_021461385.2 of Schistocerca piceifrons. NCBI lineage: Eukaryota > Metazoa > Arthropoda > Insecta > Orthoptera > Acrididae > Schistocerca > Schistocerca piceifrons. Next base: position 328,300,280 of record NC_060138.1, on the reverse strand, counting down.
CTGGAAACCTCCCTACCTATAATAATAACAACAGTAACAAACAAAGTAGCTCAAAAAACAACGCACAAAGTGGTGCGGTTCAGGGGACTGGAGGACACAACATCCTCGTGTGAATATAATTGAAGTGGCGAATGAACCTCGATCGTCAAATTACGGCCTGTGAAATTAGATTTTGTCTGACTTGCCTTCACATAATGACTGGGGATCATATCGGTAACAACTACCTCTCCTCAGTTAATTTCAAGAACCATAATGACCGGATAGTAATCACACAGACCTTGTACAGAGAAAACATGGATCTTCGCGAGCAGTTAACAGAAGAAAATACGAGATGTCGTAGCCCAAAGAGTGAAATGATACAGGCACAGCACAAGCTGTCGTAGTGGTGTACCAACCACAACTGTTACAGATACGGGGCAGCAATATGTGCTGCATCATATAATTTGTATAAGAGGATGAGGAAATTAGGCCTCATTCCATATATTCCTCTCCAGAAACGCCGAAAGGTGAATGCGGTTGGCGTTTAATTGCTTGAGGTTAGGAAGCAGGTTTTTGTGACAATTAACTGGGGAATGGAGAGACAGAATGTCTATTCCTAGCAATAGATCATTTAGTCACTGACTGCCTGATAGGCATTGAGTTTCTGAAAGAAAAAGACGCAATAATTGATTTCTCCTTAGGAAAATGTTTCTTGACGCTCAATGGCGAAGAGATGGACGTATTTCTGGACAGGCAAAAGTTAAAACAAGGTAAATATCGCCAGAGCTATCTGATACAATTCTTAGGCTATGATAATAGCCATAACCTTTGTCACTCCGTAACAAAATATTAAATATCGGACTTAAAGGAACTCGTAAGTGATAAAGTATTTGAATCTACAGAAACTACTGAGAAACAACAAGGTAAGTTGTACACTACTTATAGGTATTTTCGCAAAAACCAGGTGTTGTTAAAACCTATATTTACAATGTAGACGTTGCCCCCCCCCCCCCCCCCCCCCCACTTGGTCAAAGTGAGCAGGAGTGAGAGATAAGGTCAAGCAACTGAACCATCTGCATCGCCATACTGCAGTCAGTTGTTAGTGGTAACCAAGACTAATGGAAATATTTGTCTTGTGTTGGATGTACATGGCATAAATTAAATATTTGTATCTGTACGTTCAGGACTAGAAAACCTTGATGAGCGATTACAAAATTTAATGGCGTCAAATACCTTACAAGTATTGATTTAAAAAATTCATATCGGCAGGTAAAACTAATACTACAATCTAGAAAGCATATGTCATTAATTTTTGGCCATGGCGTTATCAATTTCGCTCCCTATCTTTCATACTTAATATTAGTTCTGTAGTGTTCATCACTCCTTTAGACACAGTACTAGGTCCAGAACTGCTAGAAAGTGCAACGCTGTATGCTGACGATATTCTGATAGCAACAAATACTTAAGACGAACATTTTAGAGAAAACACTAGAGAAGTCATCACAAGCAGGAATTACAGCAAATTTACAAAAATCTATGCCTGCAATAGCGGAGATCAAATTTTTAGGACGTATAATATCCTCGTAAGGAATATGTCCAGATCCTGAAAAAATTAACGCAGTCAAGAATTTCCCATATCCAAACACCAAAAAGCAGATAGAGCATTCTTTGGACTCTGCTCTTTCTTTCGACGTTTCGCTCCACACCAGTTATTAAATAGTACTGCATTGCTAGGTTTACTTAAGAAGAACCACTCATGGCTTTGAACACGGGAATTGACCAATGATTTTAATGCAATAAAAGAAGCATTATTCAATTCAGATATCTTATGTCATCCTGGTATGAGGAAAGATTTTTGTGTCTCTACAGATGCCTCAAACTCAGGTTTGGGCTCATGTGTGATTGGTCAAGAACAGGGTAAGTGTGAAGTAAAAGTCATTAGCTTTGCGAGTAGAACACTAACTGAATGCGAGTGTTCTTATTCAACCACAGAATTAGAAACACTTGCAATTGTGTGGGCAATATTATACTGACGTGTGCAGAAACATGAATTACAAGAAGTAGATCGACGTTGGCACACGATGAGAACACAGTTGAAACAGGATAACGCAGGCAATCGAAAATAACATCACACCCCACACAATGACGCATTGTTCTATTGTAGACATCGTAATAAAAGAACTCCGGTTGAAAACGTAGATTCGCCTGTTTTGCTACCTTCCCCAGATGCGACGAAAAGTTCATCGATCACTCAGCAATTGTGTCATCTATCAGAAAGCAAAGTTCATAAAAAATGAACTGTTAAGACTGAACTGCGCTCTATTTTGCCTAGTAAACAGCTTGAAATCGTAGCTTTTGATATTGCTGGTACATACCCTACTACCAATGGAGATATGAAGTATGTTGTTGGATCATATGACTGTTTCTCCAAGTTTGTAAAGCTTATATGCTGCTAAGCCCGCTATGGCTGTAGTAATTATCAAAAGCGTTTCAAATGATTACATTACCACAGTAGGAAACCCAAGTCACTGCTAACAGACAATGCATCTTACTTCACTGGCCATAAAGGGAGACAATTTTTGCAAGATAATGGCATTCAAATAATTTTAATATCACATTTTAACACTCAAACAAATCCCTGTGAACAGGTGTTCCGCAAATTAAAACGGATTCATAAGCACTTATTCACACTAGCTATACATGTGTTGAGTGCAGTCGCTTGACTTCTGTGAGCAGGTAGTGAACCATCTTCCTATTTATGACACACAATACATTTCTGCAGACTTGATGTTGAATGTCAGAGAAAACAACGAAAGGGTAGATACTTTCCGAAATTTCCAAGACAAGCAGAACCATAAGAAGAAAAGATAAGATCCTGTGAACTGTACTCACTCATCAGTATGACGAGAATATCACAAACAAGCAGAACTATGAAGTAGGAAATTTGGTTTTACTCAGAACTCGCCCCAAATCTTCATAGCGCAGATGTAAGATCAGCGAGTGGGCACTACTCTAAGAAGGACCATACGTCATCACATGCATTCCACACCCAGGTTGTTATTTCCTCACAAATCCTAGAATCAACAAGTTTCAAGATTTGTACCCACACAAGTTTCAACACACATAAATCCAACAAATAAACATTATGAAAGGTAAATACCAGCTACGAGAATATTTGCTAGCTGAAGTTGTATTTGCATATTTGCATTCATATGCACACACTACTTTGAGGATGATTTGCACCAGCAGCAACTCATTTTTATGTATGACTTTTCTATGTTTTCTTAATGCCAAGTATTTTCACCCATATAGATACAATGCTGTTATTTTTGTATGCAAAGGTGTACCTCAGAATAATAAATGGATAAATACTTTGTATGCATAGTGCATTCTAATACTACTACAGTTGTTTTGTGAATAGAATGAAAGATGGTCATGAACTGATAAAACCGGATGAATAGTAAAATCCCAGATAATGATGTTCTGACAATAAATGAAAATATTTATACAGATACACTATACTGTATTCCATGCACTACCTAAATACAACATGATCACAAGTCTGTACAGTTATTAGCCTATTCACAATGTAAATCAGCACTACACTCACATCAAAATACTACTAATAAACATGAATGGTGGTGTACTGCTGACACGAAACTTGTCGCTAGAGGTCTGTTTCCTCTGCTACCTTTGATTAGCATTTGCTTGTTTTGTAACTGAATCGTTTTTAAAAGTGGATACTTCCCTATTTTGCTCTCAAGTGCTTTAGATATTGATGTGTTTAGTGACTTTTCTCTAACCTGACTTTTATATAAAAATTAAATATTAACTTGATGATATGTGAATCTTACACCCAGACTTTGGAGCGTATTTTAAAAGGCTGAAAATAAGTTCAGTCAAATTTGTAAAAACATGAGACTGGTAAATGGATGAATACTAATAGATAAAATGACTTGCAAGGACAACCTGTAAATATGAAAACCTACAGTAAATAAGTAATCATGTACGAGGGTATATAGACTTCTATTATGATGAAAAACAAACTAGTGGTGTGCCTGTGATAAACAGTGACCAGTCTTGTGATGGGATAGAGAATTAGTGCATAATGTGTAATTTTTATCGCTGGTGGAGTGCTAAACGAACATTAGGACCTGTAAACAGCATTACTGACAGATTCAAAGTTGTGCACTTACCTCATGAAAAAACTGAAGCCGTTTCCTCCGAGAGGTTGTGCTACCGAAGGGAGTCGGTGTATTCGATGGCAGGGGAACTCAAAATGTATCTTCGCTGAAAAAACTCCACATCACGTAAACACGGTATGCCACGCCCAACAGTCATGTGTGAACTTGGCCGCGGGCAGGCCAGCAGTAAAATGTGATTGGAGCCGGACGTCTGTGCGGTGCGCGGTATTGAACATTTAAAATAATGATACGCGTACATGTAAATGAAGTTATAGACACGTTAATACTCGTGTGAATTTAAAACTTTGTTCTTTTTATCATCGAAATAGAGGAAGAACTTTCAGTTTTGTCTGAACTTTCGTTATTATTATGCGATACTCATCTTTACATTATTCTTATTATTCTTATGTCCAAGTCTTTCCAGTTTATAAAAATTTGACGAAAAATGAGTAATTGTCCAGTCTGATCCAATGTTGTTATCTGCTGTAAGGCAAAGAATTCAGTTTTTTATATACTGTTTTGTATTTTAACCCTGTATGTACCATACAGGTGCATCCTTTCAAAAGATTGATGTCATGGAACAAATGTTTCACGAATCACAGAGCCTCAGCACTGCTGCACGCATGCGAATGGACACTGGGGTGAGAACCAACAAGACAACACTGTGTGTGTGAACATCGGTGGGACTGTGGAGATCAGACGAATCCGGCCTGACGCTGGTTGAGTGATGTCTCATGCCCCGTGTCTAACGCCACAACCTGCTTTTGACGTCACAGTCCGTGTTACATGTCATTCCTCCGATATACTCGCAGCCTGCATTACATCACCTACGAAACTGACAAGTGCTTGGAATCAATATTCGCCTATAAGCATTGTGTTGCCCATATAACCTGACGTTTACCCTGTGCAGAGTGACAAGTTTGTGCCAATGACTTTACCTTAGACAAATAATACATTAATTGGAACTTTCAAATAACTTCTGGGAATTCAGCCAGGTAACACTTTGAGCGATCGCCGATATTTCGGCGGGAGAAGCTCCTGCCATTTTCAAGGCAAACTGCAACGGACAGGCGACCTACATGCAAATTTAAAACATCGGTTCTCGGACTGATGCAGGAAAGATAACACACACACTGAACACTAGTGCCACCAAAGATGACCAAAGTCAGAGACATCGATAGTGAGACTACGAACTCGCAGGTGAGGTAGCATTGACTCTGTCCCTCTGTTTTTTGACAAGGGAGACTGCCGGATTCCAAACAGAGTTTAAACAAAAACCTCCATCCCGGTTAACGAGGTTGCTCGCTAATTTAATCTCAACTGCCTCCACAATAACAGTCTCAATAGCTGGACGTTCATGCCAATATCTCGGTGTTATTATATAAAATGGGGTGGCCAGTATCCACAAATGTTCGACAATAGCAGATCTACTTGGCTGCTGTAATCGTGTGTGCCGTTTATGCTCAGTACATCGGTCCTCCACGGTCCTGATAGTTTGAACAATATATGCCATTCCACAGCTACAAGGAATGCGATATACACCCGCCTTACGCAGACCAAGATCATGCTTAACAGAACTCAACAGCACTCTAATTTTAGATGGAGATCGGAAAACACATTTAACATCTTATTTCCGTAAAATACGACCGATCTTGTTGGAAGTGTTTCCTGCGTAAGGCAAAAAGGCAGTAGACTTAGGTGTCGACTCAAAATTATCATCAGTCACCCGATGTACAGTTGATCGATAGCGCAACGCACGTTCAGTCTGTCAATCACTATAACAATTTTGACGATGGTTACCTTCCCTTTCTTGACGTGTTGGTTAGGAGGAAGGATGATGGATCATTGGGACATGCAGTCTACAGGAAACGTATTCACACCGACCTGTACTTACTGGCTAATAGTTGTCACCACCTAGCTCAGCGTGAAGGGGTACTTCGTACCTTGGTACACAGGGCACAAGTAGTTTCCGACGCTGAGACTTTGCCAGCTGAGCTGTCCGATCTTGAGGTTACTTTTCGTCACCTGCGAATACGCAGTCTCACTATCGATATCTCTGACTCTGGTCATTTTTTGTGGCACTAGTGTTCAGTGTGTGTGTTTTCATTCCTGCATCAGTCTGAGAACCGCAGTTTGAAATTTGCATGTACGTCGCCTGTCCGTTACAGTTTGCCTTGAAAATGGCGGGATGTTCTCCCGTCGAAGTATCAGCGGTCGCTGAAAGTGTTACCTGGCTGAATTCCCGGAAGTTATTTGAAAGTTGTATACACCAGGAGAAACTCAGGTCTCTAATTGGAACTGTTTTAATCGAACAAGAAAAAAATGAATGCTTATTAACTTTTCTTTCTAGATGAACGACTATTCCCAATCAGGCAACGAAGTGCATCGTAGCCATTCAGGATGCATAGTAATACCCCTTTCTAAAAATTGTTTTGTATGTAAAATTTTGTGTAAAAATTTGCGACCAAAGAGTCGATGTTCATACTTGCGTTGTCGTTGTAATAAATGAAGGCTGCACCTTCAAATTTTTAGAGAGGAGCTAGGAGAAGCCTGGCTGTTTGCTTTTGTCTTTCTTCTTCCAGCCGCTATAATGTAAGCATTGTGGACGGTAGTTATAAATTATTCTTAATATACTAACTTATTCTGCGTTAGAGATCTGTTGATTCCCTATTAATTCACCGGATCACATGTTTATCTCGAAGTTCTATTTTTCAACATTTCTCGCAGGGAAGACGCAACACTTCGATTTGGCACCGATCCACCACTGGCGTGATTCGTTACTTATATGCAATGTTCATTTTTCCTTATTCTAAGACCAGAGCCTGCAGATATTCCGAGAGGAAGTTCGAGTTTTTCAAATCAGTCACACAGCATAGAGCCCTTATCAAATCGCGATATGCAAGTTGCATTTTCTAAAATTCCGTCGGTCCACATCGTCTATTGCGCCGCTCCTGTCTGGGACATTTACGAAATTTGTTCTGGTAAAATTTTAAAATAGTTTGGCGGAGATGAAAGCCAACTCACAAACAGGAACAAACATATCCTATCTTCAGAGAGGACGTAGCCTCTTTTGAAACTTTGGCCCTAGTTGGTACAGTATTCACAAAATTACACTCATTTTTTTCCACAAATTAGATGTAAATTGATTTATCCTATCCAAAAATATTATTTACTGCTTCCTGGGCTCTAACCGATTCCATTTCAGAAAAACTCTTTTCGGATATAAGCTTTTGGTCCAAATTTTGGGCAGATGCCTAGCATTGTCCTCCATTTCTTCCTGACACTATTCCATTCCATTTACTCTGTCTGATCATTCAACACTTCCTGCTCACCTTCAGTTATTCTAGTCTGCTCACGTACTGTATTGGATGTTGATTCAAGCTCTACTCACAACTCTTGTCTAAAACGCACTGCGTGGCCTGTAGGTTGGATCGGCTGTGACTCTCTATTCATTTTTTTGTAAACGTAAGTGTATTTACCCCACACTTCGAATCTGGTGTTATGTGCAAAAGGAGTCGTATTCAGGTCAAGGGGAGCTGTGGACTCAAAATGTTTGAAAGCTACTGTTATGGCTTGTAGCTTCCAGAACAGCAGTAGAGACAAGTGTAGTGGGATGTTTTGTTGCACAGAACCGTAAAATATACTCGTAAAATCGTCGCACAGAAATGGAGTAGCCTGCAGCAGGCTGGACTGCAGATGTACCGGGTGCTTATGATTAAAGAGCAGCTACTCACAGAGATCCAGCGTCGGCTGTAATTATCGTATGACAGCGAAACTTTGTAGATATTCAGACGTTAATACGAAACCGACTTTCGCTGGAAAAAAATTAGTTCCAATTTTGGCCAACAGGTGCGCGTCAGGAGTTGTGCATGCAAGATAGACGTACAGAAGTGTTTCCATATGTACTGCATTAGGAACGGTACGTGAGCAGGTTATTGATTCTGTTATTAACCACAGCTTACACAATTTGTTCAATATGAGCACGGGAACATAAACGAGATGCTGCATCCGCAAAACGTCATGATCAACGGTTGCTCGCAGCTGTTCCGGTGGAATCTGAGCAACGTGTGTCTGTTTACTGGACTTCAGATCAAGTAGAGCCCGAAAATGACCCTGGTAAAAGCGTTCTTTTAGAAATCTCTAGAGCCATAAGTCGCATGAATACAGATCAGGTGATCTTGCAGGCCGCCCATCAGGACGTCCTCTGGAGATAACACGTCTGTGGAAGGTGCATCGATTAGATCTTTCACAAGACGAGCGACATGAGGTGTTTACCCATCTTGCACGAAAACAGTGGTTTCCACGCAGTTGTGCTCTTCCAAAACAGCAACGTCAGAAGGATTACAAGAGGTGTTGTCAAGAGACTCAAAAATTGCATTGAAGTGTTTGGTGGAATCTATGAAAGTCAGCTTTGATCTTAGTCATTACCTTTGCTTACCACCTTCTGTGAGTATTTCTTTGGGTAAAATTCTAACACCTGCATCTGTTAACCAATGAAATTTGGACACATGTTTTGTGGGATGTTTTATTCGATTCGGCCCATACTACCACCCCCCGAAGTATTTGCTATTCCTCCAGCAAGAGTCTGTATACATCAAGAAGCGCTGGCGAAACTGCACGAGTTATACTTACCTTATTTCGAAGATTTGTGCACGTTTAAATTTTTTTCTGCCTCCTAATCCAGAAAATGATTAGAAGAGCAAACATTTTATCCGAATGAAGTGGTTATCCGTCCTGAAAACAAGTTTCCTCGAGAGCTGAAATTCGTTTCTTCTACGAGAGAATTTATTTTGCATAAAATAGATTAGCTGTGCTGGAAAGGAGCTTTACCTACAATTCAAAAGAAGTTTTCGTAAGAGTTCAAAAAAAGACATGTCACCGGAGTGACTTCGTAGTGCACAGCGGATATTACACTGAAAACTAACTTTTTTTTTTTTTGCTTTTAAAAAAGGTTTGTCATTTGCTACATTTTTATTAAACCTACAAATTCGCCGGAGTACGTTATACATCAACTGGCATTTCTGCACCAAAGGAGCCCTACGCACCATTTTGAATACTTTCAGTTGGCTACTGTGTGAACGAATAAACAAGTATCAAGAGAAAATGTATACATGTTCAGTGTAATGTGTAGTACAATATTGAAGATAGTGTAGCTTACATGAATGGTATGAGACTGTCACTTAAGTGTTACTGTTGATACAAACACATATGTGTACCAGTCGGGCAGCGGTCGTCTGTACTGTAGTTTTGGCACGACCACTGCGTGACTGTGGCAGTCTGAAAATGCGACACAACTGCAGACTGCTGCCACAGGCGCGGCGTCACCAGGAGACCGCCGAGCTGTAGCGCGTTTGTGGCTGTCGCATCTGCGGACTGCGGCGATGGAGGAGCGTAGTCTGCGCCTGGGAGACTTCTTCTGGCACCGGTTAAGAGAAGGTAAGAGGCAACACTCTCAGTTTATACCCGTTTCTGAAACAGGAGCAATCGCTCTTTCAGTGCTCTCCTTCTAACAAGTACTACAATACAAAAAGAAATTGATCACATGTATTGAACTAAAACTTATTGCGTTCTTTATCTTCTAATAAAGTAAGTAAAATTAATTCCATGATCATGTCCAGAGGACCACATAATTCCAACCGGCTGCCTTGCCATCCTGTGCCATAGGGCGTCATTTGGATGTGATATGGACGGGTACGGAATTGACAAACCGCTTTTCCACCCGACCTTCGAAAAGCGACTTGTCATTCAAGTAGCTCCTCGATTGGCTTCACGAGGCTGATGCACCCGTCTCCAATCCTATCACGAAGGTAAAGTTGCTGGCAACACTGGGAATTGAACCCCAGTCCTATGCAGTGCAGTCAGACGCGCTGTGGAGGCAGACAAGAGTAACAGTCATTCCTCTTTTGCAACATCCGCACTAAGCTGTCATCCTCTACATTTCATACACTCCCATGATCCTCACTTAACGTAACTGCAAGGTCAACTGTAGGAACATGAAACCTGTGTGAAATTCTGAGGAAGGAAGTCGGCCGTGTCCTTTCAAAGGAACCTTACGGCATTTGCCTGAAGCGATTTATGGAAATCACGGAAAACCAAAATCAGGATGGCCGAGCGCAGGCTTGAACCGTAGTCCTCCCGAATGCGATTCCAGTGTGCTAACCACTGCTCCCCCTCGCTAGGCGTGAAATTACGTTACGTGAAAACCTGTAAAGGAGTAGAAAGAAATTTCGGTCCAGAGTACTTATAGAAGAGCCAGTGGACACACATAAAGCATAGGAGAAATAAACAGTACTCAGTCAGCATCATCTACCTTTCATTAATGGAAACAATGAGTTAACTTAAAAGTTCTGCTACGAATCCCTACGTATGTAATTCAAAACAACTAAAAATCTTTATTTGCACTCACACAGAAATATTGTGAAGACAAAGTATTAAATTACTTAAATTAGATTTACACGGTCATGTGAACAGTTTTGCATACAATAATTTCAAAACACAGTATGTTACCTTTAAACATCATTGCCTGCAAATGGTGCAAGGGTACTACAAAAAAAAGTAGGTCCTATCACGACGTTGTTCCTATGACTAGAAAAATGGTTTCATTTTACACTACTGCGTGCGAAATGTCTTAAAACAATTCAATTTTCCTACAAAGCACAGAACAATGGTATATTTTCCGAATTTTACATTACATTATCCCTGAGGGCGAAGACTACATTTTCATTTCTAGCCCCTATTGTGGCCAGTGACCGAAACAGTTAGATCGTACATCATTCACTGACACAAGATTACATGTTTACTTCTTCTTCTTCTTCTTCTTCTTCTTCTGGCCTTTTTGCCCATCTAATACTCAAAGCCAGGCTTCGTCTTTCCAGAAAATAAAAGTCCATTTGCAATGTCCCCCGTATAACTCGCCAACACTTTTGTAAAATAACTCACCTTCAAGACTTCCTCTTACCGTTTATAAGTTGTTTCATTGTATAATAAAGGAAAATCGAATCAAACTGCTACACTGGTAATCAAGCCCACAAAACCTTGCAAGATATCTGCTAAACATGCACACTATTCAGAAACTTTACACCAGAGACAGGAGAATATCGCTGTTTATGAGAGTTTAAATGTTGCTTGCAAGCACTATCACTCATTTAGGGACGAACCTTGAAACATGTTGCCAAAAACAGTGTGCAGTTTCGATCTTGCTGTAGCAACATTGACAAATAAATTGTGAAGCAAAATCTTTATAACGAAGCAAATAACTATTACTATTGTTTAACAAATAAGTGAAACATGTTAGGCCGAAAAGAATCAGTTGCAAAAACGAATAATAGTTTTCACTACAAGATAAACAGTAAATCACTACTAACAGAGGAAGAATGGTTACAAATATTGTCAACTTAATATTTATTATCTCAAACTTGTTTATCATAGCAACGATATTAAAACTTTCTAATATTACTTTGTACCATACTCGCAATAATTGAATTTTATGACTGTAAATTTGTAGTTTTCCATACACACAGTTCAGATAGATGCGTTTTCTTGGTGTTAAAGTTCTAATACCTGCAGCTGAGGTGATGCAGAACTCATACCAGCGCTTCACCGAATGTTGTAACAATCGATCTTTTCGAGTAGAATGGAGCTGCCGTTTCAGTAGCAACACTCATAGGCACGGTCAGCAGCCATTTACATTTTCATTTTTGGATGGCATTACAGAACATAGACATATACAAACATCGTGAGCCTACACTTGTTAGCTACCTTGTGCTCACTGGATCATACGTCACACATTTTGGGTTGGAAATAAATTTTCGCATGACGGCAGGCCAAGGAAAATGTACACTACTGGCCACTAAAATTGCTACACCACGAAGATGACGTCCTACAGGAAGAAGATGCTGTGATATGCAAATGATTAGCTTTCCAGAGCATTCACACAAGGTTGGCGCCGGTGGCGACACCTACAACGTACTGACATGAGGAAAGTTTCCAGGCGATTTCTCATACACAAACAGCAGTTGACCGGCGTTGCCTGGTGAAACGTTGTTGTCATGCCTCGTGTAAGGAGGAGAGATGCGTACCATCACGTTTTCGATTTTGATAAAGGTCGGATTGTAGCCTATCGCGATTGCGGTTTATCGAATGGCAACATTGCTGTTCCCATTGGTCGAGATCCAATGACTGTTAGCAGAATATGGAATCGGTGGGTTCAGGAGGGTAATACGGAACGCCGTGCTGGATCCCAACGGCCTCGTATCACTAGCAGTCGAGATGACAGGCATTTTATCCGCATGGCTGTAACGGATCATGGAGCCACGTTTCGATCCCTGAGTCAACAGATGGGGACGTTTGCAAGACAACAACCATCTGCACGTACAGTTCAACGACGTTTCCAGCAACATGGACTATCAGCTCGGAGACCATGGCTGCCGTTACCCTTGACGTTGCATCACATACAGGAGCGTCTGCGATGGTGTACTCGTCGACGAACCTGGGTACACGAATGGCAAAACGTCATTTTTTCGGATGAATCCAGGTTCTGTTTACAGCATCATGATGGTCGCATCCGTGTTTGGTGACATAGCGGTGAACGCACATTGGAAGCGTGTATTCGTCATCGCCATACTGGCGTATCACCCGGTGTGATGGTATGGGGTGCCATTGGTTACACTTCTCGGTCACCTCTTGTTCGCATTGACGGCACTTTCAACAGTGGACGTTACATTTCAGATGGGTTACGACCCGTGGCTCTACCCTTCATTCGATCCCTGCGAAACCCTACATTTCAGCAGGATAATGCACGACCGCATGTTGCAGGTCCTGTACGGGCCTTTCTGGATACAGAAAATATTCGACTGCTGCCCTGGCCAGCACTTTCTCCAGATCTCTCACTAATTGAAAACGTGTGGTCAATGGTGGCCGAGCAACTGGCTCGCCACAATACGCCAGTCACTACTCTTGATGAACTGTGGTATCGTGTTGAAGCAGCATGGACAGCTGTACCTGTATACGCCATCCAAGCTCTGTTTGACTCAATGCCCAGGCGTATCAAGGCCGTTATTACGGCCAGAGGTGGTTGTTCTGGGTACTGATTCCTCAGGATCTATGCACCCAGATTGCGTGAAAATGTAATCACATGTCAGTTCTAGTATGATACATTTGTCCATTGAATACCCGTTTATCATCTGCATTTCTTCTTGGTGTAGCAATTTTAATGGCCAGTAGTGTATTTCTCTGCCCTGTTCTGAAGGAGTGCCGGATGTTCTTGACGCCAAACATAGTGCGTTGTTAGAAAGTAGTGCCAGGAAATTTCCGGGTCAATGGGTTGCTGCACTGAATACACGTTCCTCAGTGGAATCGTGCGTTTCGATGATAATACGTCGTTCCGCTTAGCATCACGCTTAAAAAATTGTTCAATTGGCTCTGAGCACTATGGACTTTACACCTGAGGTCATCAGTCCCCTACAACTTAGAACTACTTAAACCTAACTAACCTAAGGACATCACACACATCCACGTCCGAGGCAGGATGCGAACCTGCGACCGTAGCGGTCACGCGGTTCCAGACTGAGCATCATGCTTACAGTGATGAAAATTTCTATTTTCAGTATAAGTAATATTATGTGTGAAAGTTGAAACTTTGACAAGTCACAACTGTGCCTGATGTGTCAGTAGTGCCAACATTCTTCCCACGCGTAGCGTCAGTAATACTTATTAGTGAGACATCATTTCATACAAATAGTTTTAATATGTGATGCGTATTGTATAATTTTTGGGTGAATTTTGTCCAGGATGATCACTTCATAGCTATCTGTTTGAACTGCCTGACACTTTGTTACGTCATGCAGATGGGTGAGAATGACAGTCAGATTTATAAAGGAACACTTAAAGTAGAAATAAGTACTACTTTTATTTATACAGGATAAATGTAGTGTTGTCGTTCATGAATATATTGTATACACAGGGAGACTCTTGCATGTATACGGGAACGTTTTTTGCAGCAACGACAGATAATTTGCCGCGCGGGGTAACCGCAAGGACTATGGCGCCCTACGCGGTTTGCGCGGCTTCATCGTTGAAGTTTCGAGTCCTCCCTCGGGCATGAGTGTGTGTGTGTGTGTTGCCCTTAGCGCAAGTTAGTTTAAGTTTGATTAAGTAGTGTGTAAGCCTAGGTACCGATGACCTCAGCAGTTTGGTCCCATAGGAACTTATCACCACAGATAATTTGCAAGCGAAAATTCTTCTTTCTTTTTTATGTTTGCTCAACGTATTAGTCAATAATTAACGTCAGTGTTTTAATTATAGGAACAACGCATATTGTGACAAAAGTGCTTTAACCTTTCATGACTAAAGCTCACTTTACACTTATTTTAAAATTAAAAGTTCAAAAACTGTCTTTTCCTATGATCAAAAACAACAACATTTTAAGTCGAGTGATCTTGGAAATCGATTGGGTGGGATACATGTGACCGACGAATCTAACTGCCCGCCGCTGTAGCCGAGCGGTTCAAGGCGCTTCAGTCTGGAACCGCGCGACCCCTACGGTCGCAGGTTCGAATCCTACCTCAGGCATGGATGCGTATGATGTACTTAGGTTGGTTAGGTTTAAGTAGTTCTAAGTTCTAGGGGACTGATGACCTCAGATGTTAAGTTCCATAATGCTCAGAGCCATTTGAACCATTTGAGCGAACCTAACTAGGTCGATGTTATCATTTGAACCTAGGTTTTCAAAGTTAAATTTTTATTTGTATAAGGATTTTATCACGATGGCAAATGTAGAAAGCGTGTCACAAATCAATACCAAACGAACTTACTCTCATGACAAAATATGAATTACAGCGTACAAATTCAAAAAAAAAAAAAAAAAAAAAAAAATGTGAAGATGGAATGTCTATGATGTATAACGAAGCACAATCATTTCTGACATTCTTGAAACGGAGAAGATGGTAATTAGATGTGATTTTCGTAGCCGGCAGCGGTGGCCGAGCGGTTCTAGGCGCTTCAAAAAAATTTGTATGAAATCTTATGGGACTTAACTGCTAAGGTCATCAGTCCCTAAGCTTACACACCCTAAATTATCCTAAGGACAAACACACACACACACCCATGCCCGAGGGAGGACTTAACCTCCGCCGGGACCAGTCGCACAGTCCATGACTGCAGCGCCTGAGACCGCTCGGCTAATCCCGCACGGCCTAGGCGCTTCAGTCCGGAACTACGCGGCTGCTACGGTCGCAGGTTCGAATCATGCCTTGGGCATAGATGTGTGTTATGTCTTTAGGTTAGCTAGGTTTAAGTAGTTCTAAGTTTAGGGGACTGATGACCTCAGATGTTAAGTCCCATTGTGCTTAGAGCCATTTCAACCATTTTGTGATTTTCGTGAAACAAATAACTATGCCTTCTAGAAATACACAGCGCCTCTCTTGATCGCTTTCAGCCTTCTTTATATCCAGCCCATGGTCAATAGTATTTAGCTCCAAGCCGTGGATGCTTCTAGCTGGATGATAGACAGATATGAGACATTGCTCTAAACTGCTTATTACCTTAGTATGATATGTGTGACGATCGCCCATGAAACAACTTAGACAAAGCAACTATATGAAATCTTCATAGTGTGATCATTGTACTGTCGTTTGTAAAAATGGGACATAACATTTATATTCCTTTTAGAATTATCTCTTTGTCGTTTGACTTTGTGTAGACATCGAATAGACATCGTATCACTGTGTCTCCTAAAGAGTCATCACGCACATTTTCAGTGATGTTTCATAACGTATCTGAAATTTCGTTTTTGCTGTGAGTAGATCTTCTGATCAACACTTTCTTCACGCGTCGCCCTGTTTCAAAGGAAAGGGGTTGGGTTGGGTTGTTTCGGGGAGGAGACCAGACAGCGAGGTCATCGGTCTCACCGGATTAGGGAAGGACAGGGATGGAAGTCGGCCGTGCCCTTTCAAAGGAACCATTCCGGCATTTGCCTGGAGCGATTTAGGGAAATCACGGAAAACCTATATCAGGGTGGCCGGACGCGGGTTTGAACCGTCGTCCTCCCGAATGCGAGTTCAGTGTGCTAGCCACTGCGCCACCTCGCTCGGTTTCAAAAGAAAGCATAGCTTTTTTCCTCATTGCAAAGAAAATGTTCTCACAGTGAAAACAGTATTTGTCCATTCGAGTGAGCGGCACAAAGTTAGTCTACTTCAATGTTCGACTTAGCTGTATGTATTAACAGGAACCCCGCGGAATTAGCCGAGCGGTCTCAGGCGCTGCAGTCATGGACTGTGCGGCTGGTCCCGGCGGAGGTTCGAGTCCTCCCTCGGGCATGGGTGTGTGTGTTTGTCCTTAGGATAATTTAGGTTAAGTAGCGTGTAAGCTTAGGGACTAATGACCTTAGCAGTTAAGTCCCATAAGATTTCACACACATTTGAACATTTTGTTAACAAGGACATCAAAATGCCTGGAACAGCCAATAGAGCTACTCCAGTAGCGAGAAACTAACGTGGCTGCGTGGCAGTAGCAGACACAGCGCAAGCCGCCAAACGACACGCCTAGGAAAAAATGATGAACGAAGTTATCGATGTCGCGAGTGCCACAGGACACTGAAAATGGCAGTTTGCTTTAATCTCTCAGCATAATGAAATACAGTATTTGTTACCGTGGTGGGGATACAGAAAATGAAGCATTAGGCTGTTCTGTGTAAATATCTTGAAAATTATAACATCTCGAGCTGTATTGCTTCTATGACCTCGTGGATTATTCTATATTAGTCTCTGATCCTTTCGATAGCAACATCAGAAACCGAAAGGTCGGCAGACATCTGTTTACAACGTCTGCTTTGGGCGAATTGCCCAGCCACGTACGCTGGTCGTCCCGCCCAGCCTCCGTGCTACCACCATGTAACAGAGCTACACAATCGTTGCTGGAGTACTGGTTATTCTTCGTGTTATACTGTTGCTGTTAATATGTGCGATCAAACCAAATATTGCGTTAGACTATCTGAGACCGTTCTCTCGAATGAGCACATAAAATTTCTCATACTATTCGTCTTATGATTAGAAAGTAACAACTGTAAAGAAATTCGTTACAGTTATTTAGCATAAACCGCACAAATGAGAGGAATGTTACTCATAGCTAAGCGCTTTGGGAGTCGTACCTGGACTGCCTGTGTTCAATATTTCATGCACAGGCACTTAAGTAATGCACAAAATAGTCATGAAATTAAATAAAATGTAATAGAATATAATAAAATATAATAAAGTCCTCGTCGTACTTTAGAATCAGCAACACATAATCTCTGTTTTGCCTATTCATACTATCGCCCATTCACCGAAGTGCTCCAACCTATTCTTATAGTGGTACGTCCATCGCGTCTGCTTCATGTCACAACTACTGCCTTCCTGGGCTCCAGCTAGTTCTGTAAACAAGTACATGCCTCTAACAGACTGCTCTCAGCCACAACCCGTTCCACTGTATTACAGGGAGATTAGAGGGGACGTGAAGAAACATGTGAAGAAATAACATAACAATAGTTATTTACGCAAGTTGCCCATATACACTACTGGCCATTAAATTGCTACACCAAGAAGAAATGCAGATGATAAACGGGTATTCATTGGAGAAATATATTATACTAGAACTGGCATGTGATTACATTTTCACGCAATTTGGGTGCATAGATCCTGAGGAATCAGTACCCAGAACAACCATCTCTGGTCGTAATAACGGCCTTGATACCCCTGGGCATTGAGTCAAACAGAGGTTGGATGGCGTGTACAGGTACAGCTGCCCATGCAGCTTAAACACGATACCACAGTTCAACAAGAGTAGTGACTGGCGTATTGTGACGAGCCAGTTGCTCCGCCATCATTGACCAGACGTTTTCATTTGGTGAGAGATCTGGAGAATGTGCTGGCCAGGGCAGCAGTCGAACATTTTCTGTATCCAGAAAGGCCCGTACAGGACCTGCAACATACGGTCGCGCATTATCCTGCTGAAATGTAGGTTGGTTGTTTGGTTGTTTTGGGGAAGCAGACCTCTTTCAGAGGAACCATCCCGCCATTTACCTGGAGTGATTTAGGGAAATCACGGAAAACCTAAATCAGGATGGCCGGACGCGGGATTGAACCGTCGTCCTCCCGAATGCGAGTCCAGTGTCTAACCACTGCGCCACCTCGCTCCGTGAAATGTAGGGTTTCGCAGGGATCGAATGAAGGGTAGAGCCATGGGTCGTAACACATCTGAAATGTAACGTCCACAATTCAAAGTGCCGTCAGTGCGAACAAGAGGTGACCGAGAAGTGTAACCAATGGCACCCCATACCATCACGCCAGGTGATACGCCAGTATGGCGATGACGAATACACGCTTCCAATGTGCGTTCACGGCGATGTCGCCAAACACGGATGCGACCATCATGATGCTGTAAGCAGAACCTGGATTCATCCGAAAAAATGACGTTTTGCCATTCGTGCACCCAGGTTCGTCGTCGAGTACACCATCGCAGGCGCTCCTGTCTGTGATGCAGCGTCAAGGGTAACCGCAGCCATGGTCTCCTAGCTGATAGTGCATGCTGCTGCAAACGTCGTCGAACTGTTCATGCAGATGGTTGTTGTCTTGCAGATATCCTCATCTGCTGACTCAGGGATCGAGACGCGGCTGCACGACCCGTTACAGCCACGTGGACAAGATGCCTGTCATCTCGACTGCTAGTGATACGAGGCCGTTGGGATCCAGCACGGCGTTCCGTATTACCCTCCTGAACCCACCGATTCCATAGTCTGCTAACAGTCATTGGAACTCGACCAACGCGAGCAGCAAGGTCGCGATACGATAAACTGCAATCGCGATAGTCTACAATCCGACCTTTATCAAAGTCGGAAACGTGATGGTAGGCATTTCTCCTCCTTACACGAGGCATCACAACAATGTTTCACCAGGCAACGTCAGTCAACTGCTGTTTGTGCATGAGAAATCGGTTGGAAACTTTCCTCATGTCATCACGTTGTAGGTGTCGCCACCGGCGCCAACCTTGTATGAATGCTCTGAAAGGCTAATCATCTGCATATCACAGCATCTTCTTCCTGTCGGTTAAATTTCGCGTCTGTAGCACGTCATCTTCGTGGTGTAGCAATTTTAATGGCCTGTAGTGTACGTAATTTCTCCCGAGGACATGCAGCTTTACTGTATGATTAAAAGATGATGGCGTCCTCTTGGGTAAAATATTCCGGAGGTAAAATAGTCCCCCATTCGGATGTACGGGCGGGGACTACTCAAGAGAACGTCGTTATCAGGAGAAAGAAAACTGGCATTCCACGGATCGGAGCGTGGAATGTCAGATCCCTTAATCGGGCAGGTAGGTTAGAAAATTTAAAAAGGGAAATGGATAGGTTAAAGTTAGATATAGTGGGAATTAGTGAAGATCGGTGGATGGAGGAACAAGACTTTTGGTCAGGTGAATACAGGGTTATAAATACAAAATCAAATAGGGGTAATGCAGGAGTAGGTTTAATAATGAATAAAAAATAGGAGTGCGGGTTAGCTACTACAAACAGCATAGTGAACGCATTATTGTGGCCAAGATAGACACAAAGCCCATGCCTACTACAGTAGTACAAGTTTATATGCCAACTAGCTCTGCAGATGATGAAGAAATTGGTGAAATGTATGATGAGATAAAAGAAATTATTCAGGTAGTGAAGGGAGACGAAAATTTAATAGTCATGGGTGACTGGAATTCGTCAGTAGGAAAAGGGAGAGAAGGAAACATAGTAGGTGAATATGGATTGGGGGGAAGAAATGAAAGAGGAAGCCGCCTTGTAGAATTTTGCACAGAGCATAACTTAATCATAGCTATACAAGGGCGATGTACTTGAGGACAATATTATGGAAATGGAAGAGGATGTAGATGAAGATGAAATGGGAGATAAGATACTGCGTGAAGAGTTTGACAGAGCACTGAAAGACCTGAGTCGAAACAAGGCCCCGGGAGTAGACAACATTCCATTAGAACTACTGATGGCCTTGGGAGAGCCAGTCATGACAAAACTCTACCATCTGGTGAGCAAGATGTATGAGACAGGCGAAATACCCACAGACTTCAAGAAGAATATAATAATTCCAATCCCAAAGAAAGCAGGTGTTGACAGATGTGAAAATTACCGAACTATCAGTTTAATAAGTCACAGCTGCAAAATACTAACGCGAATTCTTTACAGACGAACGGAAAAACTGGTAGAAGCGGACCTCGGGGAAGATCAGTTTGGATTCCGTAGAAATATCGGAACACGTGAGGCAATACTAACCTTACGACTTATCTTAGAAGAAAGATTAAGAAAAGGCAAACCTACGTTTATAGCATTTGTAGACTTAGAGAAAGCATTTGACAACGTTAACTGGAATACTCTCTTTCAAATTCTGAAGGTGGCAGGGGTAAAATACAGGAAGCGAAAGGCTATTTACAATTTGTACAGAAACCAGATGGCAGAGTCGAGGGGCATGAAAGGGAAGCAGTGGTTGGGAAAGGA
This sequence comes from Schistocerca piceifrons, assembly GCF_021461385.2. NCBI lineage: Eukaryota > Metazoa > Arthropoda > Insecta > Orthoptera > Acrididae > Schistocerca > Schistocerca piceifrons. The sequence continues at coordinate 328,279,604 of NC_060138.1, read as the reverse complement.
GTGAGACAGGGTTGTAGCCTCTCCCCGATGTTATTCAATCTGTATATTGAGCAAGCAGTAAAGGAAACAAAAGAAAAATTCGGAGTAGGTATTAAAATTCACGGAGAAGAAGTAAAAACTTTGAGGTTCGCCGATGACATTGTAATTCTGTCAGAGACAGCAAAGGACTTGGAAGAGCAGTTGAACGGAATGGACAGTGTCTTGAAAGGAGGATATAACATGAACATCAACAAAAGCAAAACGAGGATAATGGAATGTAGTCAAATTAAATCGGGTGATGCTGAGGGGATTAGATTAGGAAATGAGACACTTAAAGTAGTAAAGGAGTTTTGCTATTTAGGGAGTAAAATAACTGATGACGGTCGAAGTAGAGAGGATATAAAATGTAGACTGGCAATGGCAAGGAAATCGTTTCTGAAGAAGAGAAATTTGTTAACATCGAGTATAGATTTAAATGTCAGGAAGTCGTTTCTGAAAGTATTTGTATGGAGTGTAGCCATGTATGGAAGTGAAACATGGACGATAACCAGTTTGGACAAGAAGAGAATAGAAGCTTTCGAAATGTGGTGTTACAGAAGAATGCTGAAGATAAGGTGGGTAGATCACGTAACTAATGAGGAGGTATTGAATAGGATTGGGGAGAAGAGAAGTTTGTGGCACTACTTGACTAGAAGATGGGATCGGTTGGTAGGACATGTTTTGAGGCATCAAGGGATCACAAATTTAGCATTGGAGGGCAGCGTGGAGGGTAAAAATCGTAGAGAGAGACCAAGAGATCAATACACTAAGCAGATTCAGAAGGATGTAGGTTGCAGTAGGTACTGGGAGATGAAGAAGCTTGCGCAGGATAGAGTAGCATGGAGAGCTGCATCAAACCAGTCTCAGGACTGAAGACCACAACAACAACAAGTGTACGTAAACAATCTAGGAGACAATCTGAGGATTCCTCTTAAATTGTTTGTGGGTGAGGATGTCAATTACCGCCTTGTAAAGTCGTCAGATGATCAAAACGAATTGCAAAATGATTTAGACGAGGTACCTGTATGGCGCAAGAAGCGGCAATTGACTCTAAATGCCGGCCGGAGTAGCCGTGCGGTTCTAGGCCCTACAGTCTGGAGCCGAGCGACCACTACGGTCGCAGGTTCGAATCCTGCCTCGGGCATGGATGTGTGTGGTGTCCTTAGGTTAGTTAGGTTTAAGTAGTTCTAAGTTCTAGGGGACTGATGACCTCGGATGTCACATCCCATAGTGTTCAGAGCCATTTGAAACATTTTTTGTTTCTAGAATATTGCTGTACGGCGTGGGATCCGCATCAGATACAATTGACGGAGTACTAGTCCAAACAAGCGCAACTCGTTTTGTACTATAGCGAAATAAGGGAGAGTGTGACACGGATGTGATACACGAAGTGGGATGGCAGTCATTAAAACATTTTGTTTTTCACTGCAGGAGCACCTTCTCATGAAACCTGAATCGCAAATTTTCTCCTCAGACTATGAAAATATTTTGTTGGCGCCTGCCTACATGGGGAGATATGCCCATCGTAATAAAATATGAGAAATCACAATTTGCACGGAAATACTTAAGTGTTCGTTTCTCCCGGGTACTGTTCGAGAAGTAGCTCAAAAGTGATTCTATGAACCCTCTGCCAAGCACTTAATTGTGAATTGCAGAATAAACATGTAGATGTAGATGTGCACTGTTTGGTTATCCCGTGTGATGGCCGTTCAAGATTCAGAAATGGTTCAAATGGCTCTAAGCACTATGGGACTTAACATCTGAGGTCATCAGTCCCCTAGACAGAACTACTTAAACCTAACTAAGCTAAGGACATCACACACATCCATGCCCGAGGCAGGATTCGAACCTGCGACCGCAGCAGCAGCGTGGTTCCGGACTGAAGCTTATAGAACCGCTCGGCCACAGCGGCCGGCGCCGTTCAAGACACCTTGACTGAGACAGATACAGAAATACGTCTGCGAAATTTGAAAAGAAAATGAAAGACTGAAAGAACACTAGTTACATGGCTCAGTGTGGAAATAGTTGAAGGAGGCACAAGCGAAGCTACTACTTATTAATACTTTCGAAAGACACTGCAAGAGCTGTTAGATTGTTTGGAAGTACTAGACCATGCTATCCAGGATCTGCTCTCAGGCACAGACTATGACATCGACGCCGGCCGGGGTGGCCGAGCGGTTCTAGGCGCTACAATCTGGAACCGCGCGACCGCTACGGTCGCAGGTTCGAATCCTGCCTCGGGCATGGATGTGTGTGATGTCCTTAGGTTAGTTAGGTTTAAGTAGTTCTAAGTTCTAGGAGACTGATGACCTCAGAAGTTAAGTCCCATAGTGCTCAGAGCCATTTGAATCATTTTTTTATGACATCGACATTACGAAGTGCGAAGAATGTGTCGAAATAGGTAGGAAGGCAATTCCGAAGGCCACAAGAAAGACTGCAAAATGTTTGTCCTCATCGGTTGCAAACCTGGCCTTACGCCAGCTGCAGTTGCGACAGCATCTTGTGTTCCCGTGACACTTACAGTCGAACTCCTGACCATCAGATTAGAGTTTGAGACTTGGGAACAGTTTCAGTCGTCCTTGGACAGAAATCTGTGCTATACACAAGCACGTCTTGCTCCGAGGCTACTTGGAAGACAAGGCAAAGAATTTGGTTAAAGGTGTTACAGTCAAGGCTGATTCGTATGAGGAAACGAAAAATTTAGACTAATCTCAATTATCGTGAAGCTTTGAAACCAATGACCACACGCGTCAACAGTCAGAGTGCAGCATATATTGAACGTAACAAATGCATACAAACCCTACGAGCTTCAAGGGAAAATGTGCGCGATTGAAGCTAGAAGAGAAACAATTGCCCAAAGCCACTTCACGAACCTAATGAAATGTTTGAATCATGAAGAAGAGTTAATCATGACCTCCCGCTAAATTAGAGGTGGAAGCGCTTCAGACACGTTGATATCCACAGCTTCCACCCAACAAGTGAACGTTAAAGGAGAAAAGCCGAGCAGAGAGACGAAATTCTCGGTGTTAAAAATTGCCCTTTCTTCTATATTTCCATGATATGTATATTGGAGGCACTTCCAGTCTTCCAAGATGATAACAGCCGTTTATCTTTGACGACGAACTAGTTTCAAATACTGAAATTTACTCCTGAAATTCAACTTAACTGTAATAAGAATGTATGTACTACCTAAGCCGTGTACCTAAGGCGCAACACCAAGAAGGAGTCGTATGACATAAACGGAAGTTGGTAGGTGTTTTTCTACATATGAAAGATGATGTCTATTCAGATTTCGCTCCAGTCGTATAAGAGTGGCGTTAGTGGCTCCACTATTAGGATGCGCTTCAGATTTGCTTTTAATACCCACTGTAACTCTCCTGAGCATTAGTTACCTTTGAAATTCGACTTCGTGAATTGAATGTCTTTAAGGAAACAAAGACGCCATTATCAACACCTCACTGAGTTTGAATAAAGTCGTGTAACATTCCTTCTGCGTTATTGCAGAAAGACTTGACAGGTATGTAGACACTGCGCGTGATTGTTAGCAGCGGTTATCACGAGAATTTACGTTCGCAAGAAGATCAAGCGTATAGCTCTGGCGCATCATACTGCATCTGCAGCAGCAATCTGAGGAACAGTTGGCACCGCAGGGACGCAACGAATTGTAACATAAGTATCCGGACACTTGGCTGAAAATGACTTACAAGTTCGTGGCGCCCTCCATCGGTAATGCTGGAATGTGTTGGCCCACCCTTATCCTTGATGAAAGCTTCCATTCTCGCATGCATCGTTCAATCAGGTGCTGGAAGGTTTCTTGGGGAATGGCTGTCCGTTTGTCACGGAGTGCTGCACTGAGGAGAGGTATCGATGTCAGTTGGTGATGCCTGACACGAAGTCGGCGTTCCAAAACATTCCAAAGGTGTTGCATAGGATTCAGGTCAGGACTCTGTGCAGGGCAGTCCATTACGGGAATGTTATTGTCGTGTAACCACTCCGCCACAGGCCGTGCATTACGACCAGGTGCTTGATCGTGTTGAAAGACGTAATAGCCATCCCGGAATTGCTCTTCAACAGTGGGAAGCAAGAAGGTGCCTAAAACATCAATGTAAGCCTGTGCTGTGTTAGTGCCATGCGAAACAACAACGGGTGCAAGCCCCCTCTATGAAAAAGACGTCCATATCATAACACCACCGCCTGCGAATGTTACTGTTGGCACTACACATGCTGGCAGATGACGTTCACCGGGCATTCGCCATACCCACACCTTGCCGTCGGATCGCCACATTGTGTACCCTGATTCGTCACTCCACACAACGTTTTTCCACTGTTCAATCATCCAATGTTTACGCTCCTTACACCAAGCGAGGCGTCGTTTGGGCGTGGTCTGTGGCTTAAGCCGTCGGCACACGGACCGTGCTGCCGAACGTTAACGTTGAGCGTGCCCAGTTCAATGTGCTGCTCAACGCTCAGGAATGATGCGACTTGTGCATACGGTACGTGGACCCCAACGTGGTATACGCGATCGCAACGCACTCAACCGACAGTTGAGGGATGTTTCTAGTTCGTTAATCACACTGTTTATTCAACGGGCGCGTAAAATTCCCACGTTAGCTCTATTAAAATGCACATTTCCCCCATCGTCCACGAAAAGGAAAGTACCATCTCCAATCAATAAGGACAGAGGCTTATAAAAGTTCCATTACAAGCAGTGCGTTACAAAATTGGAATACTTTCCGCATAAGATAAACATTATTTCATCATTCCCACATTTTAGTAAAACCCCAAGGTCAGTCTTACTTGATCACTGTTCGTACCCAGTAGCAGAATCTTTGCAACATGTCAATTACGAAGCGTAAAAGAAAAAGGAGAAAAAATACCTTTATACAAATAGCGTCAGCTGTCCTTTAGATTAAGCCAATCGAACAAAGTCACCCCTCAAAAAAAGGTGAACTTGTATTTACATAAAATCAAACATTACAGTCTATACTTATATTAAACTAATAATAAAGTATCAGAACCTAATAAAAGCGCGAATGTTAGGGGAAAAAAAAATTGTCGTGTCAGGACGCGAACCACCCCCCCCACCCAACGAAAAAACCTCATTAGTATACAATGATGCTATTCATTACACTATACCAACATCACAGTTGCTGTATCTAATAATAGTACCTTACCTCTTGCTAAAAACTTTCACATTGTACCAAGAACAATGCGTTTTGGGTGGATCTTCAGTGTGTCGCTGCCTTCAAATAGCCTACTCTCATTATACGCAAGTTACAATAATTATTTTGCAGTGAATATGATGTTTCTCATTATTTTATAGCAACGAATCACACAGTTAACAATGAGTTTTGCAGTGATTCTCAATTTGCTGGTGCTCGGAACGGCATATATACGTATAGGCTTGAAATGAATGCGAATATGGCGCGTCACAACTCTGTACTGAAGGGAGACGGCGTGCGTGTGGAAATCTCGCGTACAGACGTAAGACACAAGTGACACCCAATTACCTGACCATATTCGAAGTCCGTGAATTCCGCAGAGCGCCTCATTCTGCTCTCCCACGATGTTTAATGGCTACTGAGGTCGCTGATATGGAGTACTTGGCAGCAGGTGGCAGCACAATGCACCTAATATGAAAAACGTATGTTTTTGGGGGTATCCGGATACTTTTGATCACATAGTGTACTTCAAGAACAGCCCCGAGCCAGACGCCCTGTAGCGTACATTCTATAGACCCCAAACCACCACTATTTGTGACTTCACTGGCGTCAAGCGAATGCTCATTGGAGAGCAGGGTGGAGGTGTGTTGTGTTTGTGATGAAAGCTGGCTCTGCCTCGGTGCCAGTGATGGACGTGTGTTGGTTAAAAGGAGGCTAGTTGAGAGCCTGCAAGCAACCTGTTTGCATGCTACACACACTGGATCTATACCTGGAGTTATTCTCTTGGGTGCAATTTCGTATGACTGCACCACTCTCGTGGTTATTCCGCGCACTCTAAATGAAAATCTATACGTCAGTCTGGTGATTCGGCCTGTTGTGCTGCCAGTCATGAACAGCAAGGCAGAGGGTGTTTTCCAACAGCATAGCGCTCGCCTACATATCGCAGTTGTAACCCAATGTGCTGTATAGAGTATAGACATATTGCCCGCTCGATCACCAGATTTGTCTACAATAGAGCTCATATGGGACATCATCGGGTAACAATACCAGCATCATCCACAAACAGCATTAACCGTCCCTGTATTGACCAACCAAATGCAACATGCATGGAACCCCATCCCACGAACTGACATTCGGCATCTGTACAGCACAATGCATCCATGTTTTCAGGACTGCGTTTAAGATTCTGGCGGTTATACCGGTTATTAATGTACCATCAATTCACATTTGCAATGGTTTATCTCGTGCTTACATTAACTTGTGATCTCGCAATGTTAACCACTTAAATATGACAGCTAGATAATTGTATTAAAAAATTTATTACTCTACATTAATTATAGTTTTGTTTTACAGATGTGTATGTCGTGGACGCTCCCATCTTCTAAGACGATGAGAGCATTTTTCACAGGACAGCTCGCGCATTTTCTATATTTGACGAACACTCGAGCATCCTCTAGCATGTCGACTAGCCGGCTTAATTATCCAGTTTCAATGGCACCTCAAATGTGTGGGACTACTTGGAACAGCAAGTGAATGGTTCAAATGACTCTAAGCACTATGGAACTTAACATCTGAAGCCATCAGTCCCCTAGACTTAGAACTACTTAAACCTAACTAACCTAAGCACATCTCACACATCCATGCCTGAGGCAGGATTCGAAGCTGCGACCGCAGCAGCAGCGTGGTTCCGGACTGAATCACCTAGAACCGCTCGGCCACAGCGGTCGGCACAACAAGTGAGAAGGAACGATTAACATCCTCGAAATTTGGCAGTTCTGTGTAATCTGATCATTAATAAGTGGCTTCACCTGGCTATGGAGTTCTTGAAAAAGTTTGTGGACTCTCTGCCACGTCGAACCGATGTCAGTATCAACGGTATACAAGGCTTTAGACGATACTAAAGTGACGTCTCCTAAGGTGAATGGCTCTAAGCACTATGGGACTTAACATCTGAGGTCATCAGTCCCCTAGGCTCAGAACTACTTAAATCTAAATAAGCCAAGGACATCACACACAGCCATGCCCAAGGCAGGATTCGAACCTGCGGCCGTAGCACCAGCGTGGTTCCGGACTGAAGCGTCTAGAACCGCTCGACCACAGCAGTCGGCTCCTAGGGTAATTAAGTTTATTTTTTAATTTTTTTTATCTAGTGTGCTTGTTTCAATGGAAGACGATGTTGTTATTGTTTCACATTTAGGAGGTCAGTCATTTACTACAGAAGTTCTCTGGCACAAGGAATGAAGCAGTGAGGTGTGAGCACAGTACTCACTGCGCGAACTGCAGGCGGACGCAACGGCCCGCCTGGTTGCGATAGAAGCCGTCCCTGCAGCGCCGTCTGCGCTTCGCCGGTGTGCTGGAGCTGGCGGTGCTGGCGGGGGTCGTGGTGCTGGCGGATGGGGCGGCGGCGGCGGTGGTGGTGGTGCTGGCGGGAGCCTCTGTGGAAAAAAGTTCGAAATTATTTACTTGTTCCGCACGCTTGGGCGTCCGTAGACATTTATGCAAGAGCGGGCAAGCTTTCGGAATTTTCATTGATGCCATAAACGATTTCGTGAGTTTGAGAACGTGTCGTAGACCAGAACCATATTTGACAGGACGAACACAAAACGTATTGCACACTGTCTGATCTTGTATTGTCAGTATAAAGCTCTAACAACAGAATGGGTTGGCCAGGGGAGCTCAGTGGCTCCGAACGTGGACTGGTCATTGGATTTCCTACTCGGGTGGTACAAGAAAGCAGCACACTGATAGATAACGTTTTCATAGACCAAGATAAATTCAATCAAATAAAAACTTTTCCTGTTAAGAATGGTCTGTCTGGTCACGATGCACCGCTAGATACAGTATATGATATAGCTCCAAACAGTAATGCAAAACACTCCTCCAAAATAGTGCGTTCCATTAACGATTTAACACTTCAACATTTTATGGAAAGCTTGCAATAGTTAGACTGGGATGAGGTGTACAAGGAACATGATGCTAATTTAAAATTTAACCTATTTCATGATACCTTTGTGAGTATATTTGAAAACAGTTTCCCTAAGAAAACAGTGAAATACAATTGTAAGAAACCATGTAAAAAGCCATGGCTTACTAAAGGGATAAAACTATCTTGTAAACAGAAAAGGGAAGTGTATCTTATAGCTAGGAGGAGTAATGATCCTGAAACAATGAAACATTATAAAAACTACTGCACTACATTAAGAAAAGTTATTAAAAAGTCCAGAAGTATGTGCATTAAGTCTGAGATTAGCACATCTGATAATAAAATTAAAACAATTTGGAATATTGCGAAAAGGGAAACAGGGCAACTGAGAGCACAGGAAGACTGTATGTCTATCAAACACAATGAAAAGTTTGCTAACAAGAAGTCAGAACTAGAAAACATTTTTAATAATCATTTTTAAGTGTTTTAAAGAAAATAGTTTCCAGATATTCATTAGAAAATGCAAGGCAGTATATGGAAAAAGCAGTACCTACGCAATTTGATAAAATTGAAATTCAACCCACCTCTCCTACTGAAATTAGGAAAATAGTAAATTCACTCAAAAGTAAAAGCTCACATGGAATTGATGGCATTTCCAACAGAATACTAAAAGCTTGTTCCCAACAAATAAGTAGGATTCTCAGCCACATATGTAGTAGCTCACGGAAACAGGGAATTTTTTCAGATAGACTGAAATATGCTATTGTTAAACCATTGCATAAAAAAGGACATAGATCTGATGCTAACAACTATCGCCCAACTCACTTGTGACAGCTTCATCCAGAATTGTTGAAAAACTAATGTATTCTAGAGTAGCATCACATATTTGTAAAAATGAAGTACTAACAAAATGTCAGTTTGGTTTTCAGAAAGGTTTTTCAAGAGAAAATGCTATATATGCTTTCACTGATCAAATATTAAATGCAATGAATAACCAAACATCACCTATTGGGATATTTTGTGATCTCTCAAAGGCTTTTGACTGTGTGAATCATGAAATTCTTCTAGATAAGCTTAAGTATTGTGGTATGAGTGGGATAGTTCAACAAGTGGTTTACTTCATACTTAACTGGAAGAATGCAGAAGGTTGAAATTAACAGTGCAGATAGTCTATAAAAACCAGCAGAGTCCTCTAACTGGGGAGGTATCAGGAATGGTGTCCCACAGGGTTCAGTCTTAGGTCCCTTATTGTTCTTAATACTTATTTTCGGCTTGCCACTCTATATTCATGAAGATGTAAAGTTAGCTCTTTTTGCTGATGATACAAGTATAGTAAACACACCCAAGAAGCAAGAATCAGCTGAGGAAATCGCAAATAATGTCTTTCAGAAAACTATTAAGTGCTTCTCTGCAAATGGACTCTCACAAAATTTTGAGAAAACACATTTTATACAGTTCTGTACAGTAAATGGCATAACACCATTGATAAATATAGACTATGAATGGAAGTCTGTTGCTAAGGTAGAATACTCAAAATTTCTGGGTGTGTGCATTGATGAGAAATTGAATTGGAAGAAACACATTGATGATCTGCTGAAACGGTTAGGTTCAGTTAATTATGCTATTAGGGTTGTTGCAAATTTTGGTGATAAACATATCAGTAAATTAGCCTACTATGCCTATTTTCATTCACTGCTTTCATATGGCATTATATTTTGGGGCAATTCGTCATTAAGAGAGAAAGTATTCATTGCACAAAAGCGTGTAATCAAAATAATAGCTGGAACCCACCCAAGATCACCTTGCAGACATTTATTTAAGGAACTCGGGATATTCACAGTATCTTCGCAATACATATATTCACTTATGAAATCTGTCATTAATAACCCATCCCAATTCAAAATAACAACGAAGTGCATAGCTACAACACTAGATGAAAGGATGATATTCACTATTCGGGATTAAATCTCACTTTGGCACAGAAAGGGGTGAATTATGCTAACACAAAAATCTTTGGTCATTTGTCAAATAGTATTAAAAGTTTGGCAGATAGCCAACCAACATTTAAAAGCAAATTAAACGAATTTCTAAATGACAACTCCTTCTACTCAATGGATGAATTCTTAGATATGAAGTGGGAACTGTAAAAAAAAATAATAATAATAAATAATTAATTAATTAATTATTTTGTGTAAAGAAAACTTATGTTAAAGTGACACGAAATGTCGTATTCATGATCTATGGAAGAAGGGTTAATGTATATATGTATCAGTTGAGTAACAAATCTAGTGGCCGCATGCCCATGGCGCAGTCCGTGAGTTTAAAAGGACGTAACGAGCACTGAAGCATCATTCTTCCGGCTGACTCTGAAGATGGCTGAGTGATATACAGCCCAAAAGGCTGAATTTATGCGGCAGCACACCCGAAATTTAATGAAGCACCTTAAGCTCATATCACACGTAAAAATAGGAGACTGCCAGTCTCAATGCATGTACTATAAGTTTTTCTTCAGTTACTCCGGCAGTATTGTGCATACTTAGCATTCGAAGCGTGCATTCTACGGACGAGTGCACTTTCTCCCACACGATCCAACACAGTTACTACTGTGCGAACAACTCAGTACCGAGTACCTTGGCCAGCTCTTGTGGCTTGAAAAACAGATGCGAGAAGGTCAGTCCATTAATTGTGAAGGTTTTGTCACATCTGTAAAACTTACTGTTCCTTCGTTTAGTAGCTTATCAACACAGCTCACATCATCAAACCTTGGCTGTATACAGTGTCATATTTACGTCTATCTGTTTCTTTTCTTTTTATTTTCATGTTATCACATCAGTATAAACTGTACAAATGTTACGTCCATAACCATGGAATGATCTTAGAACATTTCTCTCTGTGGCAGCAAATTTCTTCCTATGAGGCTGACGTCTGTTGGAAAACAGTTCTCTGGGTATTTGTTCAGTCTTTCGGGATAACCATCACGTTGCAGCACACATTAAACGCAAATTTGTAAGATCATGTAACGAGTAATCGATCATCTTCCACACTCTATCACAAAATTACGTGGACACATCACAGATAACTGAATATTGAATTTCAAGATAGGATCATCAACGTTGATGCAACAGGAAGTTGTTTACGTATTTTCGTGTTTACAAACACGTCGCTAAATCGGATTTCTCATTCAAGACTTCGTACTGCCTGAAATATTTATTCAAAGAATTCGTGATTATCATAAGTTGTCACCCACGTCACTTTCCGCCAACTGAGAGTAGCACTTCCTAACACTTACATCCATTCCCTTACACTTTTTTACTTCTATGGTTTCATCTAGTACGACGCAAGTTATTCCCTGATGACGCCTTAAAACATGCGCTCTCATCTTCTCCCATCTTGTAGTCAGTATTTTCCGCATATTTTTTCCTTGCTGATTGTGTGAAGTATTCCTCATTTCTTATCTTAACAGATTGCCTAACTTTTGGCAACCTTCCGTAACACTGAATCTCAAACATTCGAATTTTCCTCTTTTCGGGATTTCCTACCAGCCCATGACATATATCCATACAGTGCTACGCTCCAGACGTCCATTCTCAGAATGTTCTTCTTCAAGTTAAGGGCTACAGATGACACTAGCACACTCCTCTCTGCGAGGAATTTGTATAAGACTAGCCCCTAAGGTTGGGAGCATTGCGAAAAATCACAGTGAAGTCGAACTTGACACAGTCAAATTCTGGCCATATCGAGTGTTCGGTCTAATCTGGAAGAAAGGATCCAAGAGTACAGTGTCAGTGACTGATGTAATACCTTTCAGTTCTGCCGTTACTTGTTACTTAACACTAGGACATATCCTTTCGTCACATTTCAAACGTGTTGGGTTCGAAAGTTGATTCGTCCATTTTGTTGTTCTTTTAGTTCGAAAGACTGGTTCGATGTAGCTCTCCATGCAGAATCCTCACCATACCTGCGTAACTATTGCAAGTTATGTCTGTTTGAACCTGCTTAACACAGTCCAGCCTAGGTGCTTCACTACAATTGTTACACCAGACACTTCCCTTGTTGCCAAAATGACAGTTCCTCGATGCCTCAGTAAGTGCCGTGTCAATCGATACCTATTTTAACTCAAATTGTGCCATAAATTTCTTTTCTGACAAATTAGATTCAGTATCTTCTCTTCAGACATACGATCAAATCTTCAGCATTCTTCTGTAGCCCCATATCTCAAAAGCTTCCATTCTCTTCTTGTCAGAAATATTTATCTTCCACCAGTCAATTCAGTACAAGGCTACACCCCAGACAAATACCTTAAGAGGACTTCCTTACACAGCCGAGGGACGTTCAGTAAGTAGCACAACACACTTTTTTCTCGGTCCATTTCGGTTGAAAAATGCTAATATCGTGGAGTATTTCTGCATCAGCCCCTGTAGTTTCATGAAGTATACGTAGCCTTCAAAATGGCGTTTGTAACAAAGGTGGGTTCCAACCAGAAAGCTGTTCTGAGTTTCTTTTGGCGGAAAACCAGAGGTTAGCAGATATTCAAACGCGCTTGTAGAATGTCTATGGGGACCTGGCAGTGAACAAGAGCAAGGTGAGTCGTTCGGCGAGGCGTCTCTCATCTTCGCAACAAGGTCGCGCAAACCTGTCCGATCTCCCCGCATGCCGGCCGGCTGCACACAGCCGTGACTCCCGCAATGTTGGAACGTGCGGACACTCTCATTTGAGATGATCGATGGACCACAACATAACACCTTGTTATTCAACTGTATCTATATGTCGGTAGAGCTATGACCCTCGTCCACAAGTTGGGATACTCAAAGATGTGTGCACGCTGGGTTCCCCGCCGGATAACAGAAGACCATGGAGAGCAACGAAGAACCGTCTGTGCGGAACTGCTTGTGCGCTACAAGGCTGATTGTGACAATTTTTTGTCGAACATCGTCACAGGCGATGAAACATTGGCTCATCACTTCGAACATGAAGAAAACGGCAATCCATGGAGTGGCACGACACCACCACTCCTCCGAAGAAAAATTTCACAGCCATACGCTGAGGGGGTAAAGTCATGGTGACCATCTTCTGGGACTCTGGAATGGTTATTCTTTTTGATGTCCTCGCTCATGGTGCAACGATCAAATCGGAACTGTATTGTACTACTCAGGAAGCTGAAGAAATGGCTTCAGAGTGTTGTCGCCATAAAAATGCAAACGAACGTCTCCTTCTCCATGACAACGCAAGGCCTCATACAAGTCTGCACACCCGAGAGGAGTTCACAAAACCTCTTTGGACTGTTCTTGATCATCCACCGTGCAGCCCAGACCTCGCACCTTTACACTTCCACCTGTTTGGTCCAATTAAGGAAGCATTCCACTGGAAGCAGTTCGCAGGTGATGGGGAGGTTACTGATGCTGCAAGACGTTGGCTCCGACCTCGACTACTAGAGAGGCACCCTGCTGACATACAGGCCATCCCAGCGAGGTGGCGTAAGGCCGACACATTGAATGGAGATTATGTTGAAAAACAAGGTTTTGTACCAAACAGTGGGGAATAATATGGCGTATTGAAATCCTGAATAAAACCCAGTTACTCTCAGAAAAAAAGTCCTGCATTACATATTAAACCCCTCCCGTAAATTTATATTCGATGTATTCAGATCTCTCATTTTCAGAAATGCATTACTTACTATTGTCAACCCTCATTTTATATCTTCTGCCTACGTCAGTTATTTTGCTGTCCAAATAGCAAACCTCATCTATTTCTTTTAGCATGTCATTCCCTAACCTCAATCCCTCAGCGTAGCTTGATTTAATCCGACTACATTCCATTACCCACATTTTATTTTTGTTGATACGCTGTAAACTCGTTTTAAGACACTATCCATTCCGTTCATTTGATCGTCCAAGGTGTTTGCCGCCTCCCCACGATAACGTCATGAGCAGACCTCAGTATTTTTAGAATTAATTATTACTCTGCAACGGAGTATACTCTGATTTGAAACTTCAGATTAAAACCGTGTGCTGGTCAGGGACTCGAACCTGGGACTCGAACGTGGAATCCTCGTCTTTCGCTTGCAAATCCTCTACTGACTGAGCTATCTAGGCATGACTCATGACCCACCACACAGCAAGGTATGCCTCAGAACGTCTGTGAAGTTCGGAAGATAGGAGATAAGGTACTGGCGGACGTAAAGCTGTAAGGACGGGTCTTCAGTCCTGCATGGGTAGCTCAATGTGAGCTTTCCTTTCAGCTAGCATATTTCAGTAATGAAGACGTGTTGAGCAAGATATAACATTTCGCACTGCCCTACCAATACTGGAAACCATATCACAAAATATCTTAGCTTTGTCTTGTCGCCATGTCTGTAGGGGAAACATATTCTAAGCTCCTTTCCATAGAGCGACTTTAGACCGAAGAAAAGGTCAACTAGGCAGTTATGGTGCATATAGGGGACGAACAAAAATATGGAAACTTCAAAAACACAACACATTACTATGCCCAATACCTTGCAGGAGAAACCGTACGCATTCAAAACAGTTTGCGGTCGTCTCGGAATGGATAAAGACAGGTTCTGCATGGTTTTCAAGGGATCCTTGTGCTATTGTTCCTGTAAAACAGTGATAAGTTTAGGTAACTATGATGGAGGTGGAAAGCGATCACGCACACTTCTCTCCAAAATAGACTACAAAGTCTCAATAATACTGAGATTTGATGATTGAGGTGGTCAGGGGAGTTGCGGCGATTCATCCTCGTGCTCATAAAACCTGTCCTGGACGATGCGAGCTGTGTGAACAGGAGCTCTGCCGTCTTGGAACAAAGCATCACCATTGGGAAACTAACATTCTACCATGCGATGGACCTGATCAGCCAAAATGGTGACATAAGCCTTGGCAGTAAGGTGATTCTCCAGAGTAGCCATGGGGCTCATGGAACACCACGATATGGCTGCCCAAATCATCGCCGAACACCCGCCTTGTTTCACTCTTGGAGCGTAAACTCGTCCAGAAGATGGAAACCGGGTGCCACTACACTAATCCGACCAAATAACTTTCTTCATTTGCTCAATAGTCCAGCTTTTATGGTTTCGGCACCATGTTTTCCTGTTACGGCCATTTGCATCACTGATGACTGGTTTTGGAATTCCAGCTGTCCTGCAATTCTCTGCTTAAGGACCTCCCTTCCTGTTGTTTTGGTACCGTTAGGGTTCGTGAGTGTAACATTCAGTTCTGCAGTGATTTCCGCAGCTGTCGTCCTATTATTTCTCGTCACGATCATTCAACACACACTTTCGTCCGCGTTGCGTCTTGGCGGATAGTTTTTCGCTTTCCGCGAATTCCGCATAAATCTTCGATGCAGTGCCTTTGAAAAACCAAACACTTCTCCTACCTTGGTTACGGAAGCTTCCACCGTACGAGCACAAACAATTTGTACGCGTTCGAATTTACTTAGCTTCGTCATAGTGCACTCTTAAATATACACAGAACACTGTTCTGATCACGAGTGACTCTTGCGACGTACTGAGGACATTGCACAGGTGGCGTTTGTGGTCAAATACAACAGCGCAACCTGCAGGCCTGGCTAGTGTTTGTATTTATGTTCAAGCAATCACTTGTTGTGTTTCCATTTTTTATTCAATCCCTGTATTCAGTAAAATACGATAGAACTCTTCCCTGCCATGACTCCTGCAGATAAAGTACCACCGATCAAAGTAGGCAACATTTACCCCGAGCTAGGCCACGTCTTCACCATTTGAGAAGAAAGAAGTAAACTTCCATCAAAAATACTAGTAGATAAATGGCCTCAAGAATTTAACTTTGTTTCTGAAGCAGCCAGTTCCTATGAACTTCTAATTTTAGAAGGAACAATATTTTATTTCCATTTTTAAGTGCCGTGAAAACTCCAAGATAAATTCCGAATGGTACTCAAGACATTTTATTCATTCTCGTTTATCGTTTTAAGATCTGTCTTTAGATAGTCTGCAAATACGATGACTTAACAGACTGCATGACAACAAAGGTAACGCTCCAATGAAGTCAAAATAGTAAGGCCACAGAGTCCACGCACCAACGAAGATAAATGGCGAGCGCAAATATAGGCTATAGGGAAAGATGAAGGCCCTTATTAAAATAAAACATAATCTTCAAAGCACTTTCCATGAAAGGCAATGGTTGCTTGTTCGAGGCTCTTTCGGATACACCTGAAGTCTCAAAAGTTTTTGCTCCACCTCCCTGAAATTTTATTCCCTTTCCAGATTTCTCGTTTGGCTCCTTTACTTGTTGCTGAATGTACGGATTGTTCTTACCGACGTTATTATCTTTTATTTCTGCTATGTCATGTGTTTCCTTTATGGTTGAGTTTGACGACATTCATAACACGGTTGTTTTTAATCATACGGAATCTCCCTAATACTTGTGGAAACTAGCTAAGTGTAGCTAAGAAAGACGGCCTTACCCGAGCACGTGGCGTTGCCGATGGCAGGCGTCGCAGCTGAGTTTTGAAGAATCGTCGTCGTCGTCGACGTCGTCGTCGTCTCCGCCTGCGGTGGGGAGTCGGCCGGCGGGTCGTCGTCGCTCGCCACGGGGTCCTCCGGGTCCTCGTACTCGTCGTACATCTCGTCCATCAGCTCCTGCACCAGACCAGCCCTCCGTGTCACACTGCACGCGGCTCACTGCCCCACTTGCTACACCTTCAAAGCTGGCCGGGGTGGCCGAGCGGTTCTAGGCCCTACAGTCTGGAAGCGCGCGACCACTACGGTCGCAGGTTCGAATCCTGCCTCGGGCATGGATGTGTGTGATGTCCTTAGTTAAGTTAGGTTTAAGTAGTTCTAAGTTCTAGGGGACAGATGACCTCAGAAGTTAAGTCCCATAGTGCTCAGAGCCATTTGAACCATTTTGAATACCTTCAAATGTGACAGTCACTGACAGCGAGAAGTATTCGTTCTCTGCGAAGGATAATATCATTCGATAAACAGATATCAAACTAATGACTTTATTATTATTTCTAAGAATTTCCCAGAGATTCGTTGTCATCTTGCAGAATCTGATGTGCTGCCGGTATTCCACGTCTTCCCAACACGATATTTTAACGTCGTAACTCGGCATCTTCGTCAGTTGTTTCCTGAGTTAAGACGTCGAAATATTGTGTCAGGAAGACGCGGAACACCGACAGTACACCAGATTCTACAAGATGACAACTTTATTATTGTTTGTCAATGTTTTTTCTGTCTGCCTACGTGAAGTGAATAAATGCAACTTTTCATACAATGAATGCTTTCAGAACCAGGAGTCATAGTTGCTGCTGAACCTTTCGGGCTGCATGACCGTGGTCGAAGAATCTTTTTTGGTTCCTGACGTAAGAAACTTTTTCGGTTCCTGACGTTTCATCGAGAGCTGCACTGGACGTCTTCACAGATGCTCCGGCCGACGTGACGCTGACTCTTGCCGACAGTCGGCAATATTCAGCGTCGCCAGGAATACCTCCGAAGATGTTCAGTGTAGCTATGGACGAAACGGCAGGAATCACGGCCATACAGCCTGGAAGATTCGTCAGCAAACGCACTTTTTGTTTTCGAGACGCGTTTTGTCTTACTTTATTGAGGTAAAACCTGAAATGCATACATATACAGTGTGGTCCATTGATAGTGACCAGGCCAAATATCTCACGAAATAAGCACCAAACGAAAAAACTACAAAGTCCGGAACTCGTCTAGCTTCAAGGGGGAAACCAGATGGCGCTATGGTTGGCCCGCTAGATGACGTTGCCATAGGTCAAACGGATATCAACTGCTTATTTTAAAATGGGGACCCCCTTTTTTTTATTACATATTCGTGCAGTACGTAAAGAAATATGAATGGTTTAGTTGGATCACTTTTTTCGCTTTGTGATAGATGGCGCTGTAATAGTCACAAACGTTTAAGTACGTGGTATCACGTAACATTCCGCCAGAGCGGACGGTATTTGCTTCGTGATACATTACCCGTGTTAAAATGGACAGTTTACCAATTGCGGAAAAGATCGATATCGTGTTGATGTATGGCTGTTGTGATCAAAATGCCCGTCGGGCGTGTGGTCTGTATGCTGCTCGGTATCCTGGACATCATCCAAGTGTCCGGACCGTTCGCCGGATAGTTACGTTAATTAAGGAAACAGGAAGTGTTCAGCCATATTTGAAACGTCAACCACGACCTGCAACAAATGATGATGCCCATGTAGGTGTTTTAGCTGCTGTCGCGGTTAATCCGCACATCAGTAGCAGACAAATTGCGCCACAATCGGGAATCTCAGAAACGTCGGTGTTGAGAATACTACATCAACAGCGATTGCACTCGTACCATATTTTTATGCACCAGTAATTGCGTGGCGACGACTTTGAACGTCGTGTACAGTTCTGCCACTGGGCACAAGAGTAATTACGGGACGATGACAGATTTTTTGCACGCGTTCTATTTAGCGACGAAGCGTCATTCACCAACAGCGGTAACGTAAACCGGCTTAATATGCACTATTGGGCAACGGAAAATCCACGATGGCTGCGACAAGTGGAACATCAGCGACCTTGACGGGTTAATGTATGGTGCGGCATTATGGGAGTAAGGATAATTGACCTCCATTTTATCGATGGCAATGTAAATGGTGCAATGTATGCTGATTTCCTACGTAATGTTCTACCGATGTTACTACAAGATGTTTCACTGCATGACAGAATGGCGATGTACTTCCAACATGATGAATGTCCAGCACATAGCTCGCGTGCGGTTGAAGCGGTATTGAATAGCATATTTCATGACAGGTGGATTTGTCGTCGAAGCACCATACCATGGCCCGCACGTTCACCGGATCTGACGTCCCCGGATTTATTTCTGTGGGGAAAGTAGAAGGATACTTGCTATCGTGATCCACCGACAACACCTGACAACATGCGTCAGCACATTGTCAATGCATGTGCGAACATTACGGAAGGCGAACTAATCGCTGTTGAGAGGAATGTCGTTACACGTATTGCTAAATGCATTGAGGTTGAAGGACATCATTTTGAGCATTTATTGCATTAATGTGGTATTTACAGGTAATCACGCTCTAACAGCATGCGTTCTCAGAAATTCTAAGTTCACAAAGGTACATGTATCACATTGGAACAACCGAAATAAAATGTTCAAACCTACCTACGTTCTGTATTTTAACTTAAAAAACCTACCTGTTACGAACTGTTCGTCTAAAATTGTGAGCCATATGTTTGTGACTATTACAGCGCCATTTATCACAATGCGAAAAGAGTAGTCCAACTAAAACATTCATATTTCTTTACGTACTACACGAATATGTAATAAAAAAAGGGGTTCCTATTTTTAAAAAACGCAGTTCATATCCGTTTGACCTATGGCAGCGCCATCTAGCAGGCCAACCATAGAGCCATCTGGTTTCCCTCTTCAAGCTAGACAAGTTTCGTTCTTTGTAGTTCTTTCGTTTGGTGCTTATTTCCTGAGATATTTGGCCCTGTCACGAACAATGGACCAACCCTGTATACTGATAGCGTAGTCTTCGATCCGGCAACACCGGCGACACCGGACTTGGAGGGGTGGCAGGTAAACATGTGATACGCCACTAGTGTGCATTGGACTGTGCTTGTGCCATGGTGGTTGTCTGTTTATCAGTTCTAAATGAGTGACACGAATTTCGAGGAATGGTGTGCGATCAGATTTTGCTTCACACTTCGATCTGTTGCAACGTGGAAATTTGATAAATTCCGGCAGGCCTGAAGAGACAGCGGTTTGTCAATGGTCCAGGCGTTTCAGTGGTTGAAGGCATAGTCAATTGAAGATGAACTCGTAGTGGAACGCCTTCGGTTTCAGGAACTGATGCTAATATCGACAGGTCGTCGGTTGACAGCTGGCTGTAGTCTAAATGATTTGGGAAAAGTTGAATCTTAGGCATAGAACCGTTCATCAGGGACCGAACATTGAAAACAATTGGGTGGAACATCATGACAAAGCGCCATGCCACACATAAATTACCGTAAACCGTTTTTTGACCAGTAAGAACATTCCTGTCGCTCCTCCGCCTCCTTATTCACCCGACTTGAGTCCCTGTGACTTTTTTCTCATTTCAATATTGAAAAAACACATCCACGGACATCGCTTTGGAGTCCTGGGCAATATTCAAATAGCTGTAACCGACCAGCTAAAGGTTATTCCAGTATCTAAGTTCCGGCATTACTATGATTAGTGGAACGACAGTCTCTGGCTCCGTGTGGCTCCCCAAGTCAAGTACTTTGAAAGGAATAATGTTCAATTATAACGTTATTGGAACAAAGCAGCTGAAAAAAACTCAGTCTCATTACTTTATTTTCGCTCCTAGTATTCTCACTTAAATGCAAATCTTTTGTCTTACATACACTGAACAGCTAGAACATTATGACCATCGACCTACTATCGATATAGAACCATCCAGGCGATAGCAGTGTCATCTGGCTAGGAACGACTGTTAGACACACGCACGGTGCATGTAGCATCACTAAAGTAAGCGTGCTGTCCCTGTGTAGATTGCGGAAGGCGCGCGATCTATTTGAGTTTGACCGAGGGCAGGTTGTGACGACCCGGAGGCTCGGCACGAGCATTCCGGAAACTGCACGACTTGT
This sequence comes from Schistocerca piceifrons, assembly GCF_021461385.2. Lineage (NCBI taxonomy): Eukaryota > Metazoa > Arthropoda > Insecta > Orthoptera > Acrididae > Schistocerca > Schistocerca piceifrons. The sequence goes on along the minus strand of NC_060138.1, from coordinate 328,258,879 downwards.
CGGGTGTTCGAGCTGTGGTGAGTGTCTTCAAGACGTGGCGAAACCACGTCCAGGCGTCATGAGGTTGGGCGGCCATCCCTCAGTATAGATGTCGAACGCCGTAGAATGGACAGACTGGTAAAACAGAACAGGCGGCGAACTGTGGCGGAACTAACATCAGACTTTAATGCTAGGCAGAGTACAAGGTGAGCCGTGCTTGGCTCGTGTTCCCGCCATCATGTATTTTACGCCCTGTTTATAACGTACTTCCACCTCACTACGTTAATTTAGATTCCTACTGTCAATGAGTTGCTGCTTTGCCTGACCGTGAGCGGCGTTAGCAGCGCGTATCGATATATCCCCTCTAGCAGTATCTTTGCTTGACTGCTATTACCTTAACGGTCGTTGTCTGTCGTAAGCGAGCACGGATAGCCAGTTCGGGTCTGCCAGTCAGTTGGAACGCGTCTGGAGCGCAGTCCGGACCTGCCAGTCTGGGAGTTGCAATGCGGCACTAGTGCAGTCGGGCTGGAGCAGCAGTGAGGTGTGCGTCGACATGGCTCGCCCGTCCATTGCCGCCACGTATCACTTGAACCGGGCCACGGTCTTGGTGCATCGTCGGTCAGTCGTCCTACCGGACGACGCGTGTTGGCTGGCCAATCGTTCATGAGTCGTCTGTGTGTGTGTGCGTGCGTGCGTGCGTGCATCGACTCCCGATTTGTTTTCGTGTGTGCTTAGTTTCTGTTGGGTATCGTTCAGCTCTTCGTGCAAGTGTTTGTCAGATTGTGTGTGTTGTTGGCGTTACTTCCACTGACGACTATTTTAGAGGTTGTCGGCATGCTGAGAGGAGTCGGTCGGTTGCTGCAGACCAGGGAAGTTATCTCCGCGCGGTGCAGTCGGCTGGCGGTCCCTGCGCAGTGTCGGAGCGTGTGTGGAGGTGTCCGATCGCTACGAGCTTCGTGGTTCACCGACCCAGGACGTCAAAGTTGAGTAGTGGTTTCAACTACCCAAGCCACGTGCATTCAGGTTGTGTGATCCGTTTCGGTGGTTCGCTGTTGGGGAGGTTTTCCTGTGAACAACACCGAGTGTTTCTATTGCTGAAATTTAGCCGCCATGCGGTGCAATGAACTATATTGGTTCACTACAATTCGAGTGCACCAGTGGAATTTTCTGCCTTGTGGCCGTTAGAGTTCCGGTTACCTGCCCTGGCCACTAACGTAATTTCAGGCAGCGTCCTTTCCTCTCCTGTTGTCGCTGTCCAACATCATGTGTAATTTTGACAGCTAATACATATTTCATTGTGGGTAATCACGTTCGTAACCTTTTGTGTTTGAGTTCTCATGTACTGATTGGTGGGAAGCAAGGCGGTATGGCCGTGCGGTTCTAGGCACTTCAGTCTGGAACTGCGTGACCGCTACGGTCGCAGGTTCGAATCCTGCCTCGGGCATGGTTGTGTGTGATGTCCCTAGGTTAGTTAGGTTTAAGTAGTTCAAAGTTCTAGGGGACAGATGACCTCAGATGTTAAGTCCCATAGTGCTCAGAGCCATTTGAATCATTTTTAGCAACCACCTGCCACACAATGTTAGTGCAAAGCGTCTCTTCCCATGTAACACCTGGTACAAAGCACGGTCTGCCATGTGGCATTGGTACCCACCCAGTGGCGGAGCTATCACAATTCGCATAATTTTCACAGTGTTGGGGGACTAAACCACGTTTTCATGAAGTATTTGTAAACGATATACACAAACCTTCCTTGTAAATCACTGTACCTATTAGAGAAAACTGTATTAAAATACCTAGATTAGTTTCTGAGATTAGCCTTCACATAGCGACAGGAAAACGCTCGGGGGACTTTAATTTAATATGTATAAAAGAAGAAGATATGTGTAGAACCTGACAATAATAATTTCATGTGGTCTAATAGTCTGGTGTAAATCTGTCAATTGGACGCCACTTTGGCAACTTGTCAGACACTAACAAAACCAGGGATAGGAGACGTACAGCTAAGCGTGGAATCCACGCCACGTGTCGCCTCTGGCGAATCCTCACATCGTTGAGAGAGTAATATAACCTTAGAAGGCAGACTGAAAAATCATTGGTCCGACTAGGGTTCGATCCGTAACCTGTCAGTTTTCAGGCACACACTTTACCGCTACGCGACCAGCTGGTCAAGCTCTACTGGTCCACGCAGTTGTTGCGGCTATTTACTTTAGTGGTTTTCCCACCAGATACCGTCTCCCCTGTAGCTGAACAGCAGTGACTTGAGTCCAAACGCTAAGCAAATATAGGACAGATTACATACTCAGTAATACTTAGCGGTAATAACTTATATACACAAAACTTCCTCATGAATCAGTCCATCTAAGTGAAAACCGCATGAAAATTCCTTCCGTAGCTCCTAAGATTAGTCTGAAGAAACTGTGGCAAGAGACTTTATAATATGTATAGATACGTAGACGCTAGATATAAAAATATAAGTACGCTGCTTTTGAAAAATTGCAACAGAAATACAGTCTTGTCGCGTTTGGGGTGTGTATTACAAAAGTGACGATCGAGAAGAAAGCTGAAAATTAAGTGTACAGTAAAATTATGTATAATGTGTAACATTAAAGGCTTATAATCTTTCTGAGCTCAATATCTTACCCATTATGAAGCGATGCTGACAGTTTTTCGGACAAGCAGATGGGGAATTTCAGTACATAACCTGGAAATCAAACGTTGTCGCCATGGTCCTGACGCCAGTTGACAGCGCGTGTACGGTCACATTACGAAACAGAGTGTTTAGCGTGTGCAGTGACAGAGAGCCAGGAATTAAAGAACAGTGTAGTGCTAGCCTTTTACCTCGACGTAAGTAAATGACTTCCTTTTAAAACAGTATTGTACACTACGGATAAACCGAATGATGTAGCAATGTTTTAAACAAACTGAAGACTACAATCTTCATTTGGCAATCCTGATTTAGGTTTTCCGTGGTTTCCCTAAATTTCTTCACGGCCTAACATCTGTCCCATCCTTACCAAACTGAACCTGTAAGTGTGTAAATGCATGTACATATCAATTATGTCATTTTTGTTGTTCTTCAGTTGAAGTATCATGACATGTCCAATACCACCAGCACCTAAAGGGTGCCAATACCGTTGTAAAAGTGATGAATGAAGCTACTGCTACTAGTACTACTTCTACCAAACAAAAGCTATAAAAAGTTATCGAGGAGCGGAGTTTCTGGAAAACTATTTCCGCACAGACAGACAGTACAGTGGGATATCTGATAACGGATAGAACGAGATGGTACTCTAGTTAAGGCACTAGATTCGCATTCACTAGGAATGGTGTTCAACTCCGTATGACCATCCAGAATAAGATTTCCTGCAGCTTTCCTACATCTATTAAAGCGAATTCTGCAAATGTTCCTTTACCAAAAAGACGGTCGATATTGCCTTCCATCATAGCTTGTACTCCGCATCTATCGCGCTCTCAGATTTCTCATATGAAGAAATTCATCAAGGAATTTTGTGCTCTTATTCACACGATCCTTGCAATATCAACAACCTCACAAAGCTGCATACGATGACGTTTTTCGGAAAATATCTCTATCAGGCGTATGGAATATGACGAAAGGCCAATATTCGTATGACGACAATTGTCTTGCAATAAAGGGCTTGAGTACTCGTGCAGAGACTTTCCATGAATTTGTTTCGATTCGCTATGTGTCTTAATCAATGATCTCTATACTACATGGACATCGAACTCCAGCTGTTTGAATGTGCCGGACAAAGACGCTCGTAGTTCGTTTCTTGCCTAATTACACCATGGCTGCCACGAAATGCCACGAGAACGCAAAATGGAAACACTTTTCGATTCTGCTCCCACATCAGCATCGCATATTAATATAAAGTTCAAAGTTAGAAAACACTAAAGAATTCTTTATCACGTACAGATCTGTCGAAGTTTTGTTGACTAATTACAACATGGCAGACTAAACAGTTGACAAGAATCTGTATGCACGTCGAAGTTCCCTGCTCTGAGATCGGATATCTACATCCAGTTAGTATACAAATCACTGGTGTGACCCGAGGTTCAAATTCTTTCAAACAAAAATGAGTTATCATTGTGGAATATTAATGCGCGCTGCACTTGTTTAGAAATTAAAACAAAAACGTTTAGAAACGGTTCTGAGGGTTCAAAGCGGGCGTATCCGCTGGATGCTGTGCTGCTGGCAGACGGAGCAGACTCGCTTCCCGCGGCTACGAGGAATGCTGGGTCCTGCTGCCGTAATCACCTCCCGCGACGCCCCCACCACGCCACCTGCAATGCCGTTTTCTAGTTTTTCCGGTCCTGGGTGAACGCCTTCATCACAGCATAGCATTTGTGAGCTAATGCTCACACAGTTTGTTTTGCCCTCAAATTTCTTTCTCTTTCTTTATAGTCGTGCTTCCTGTTTATTCTGGTTTTAGTGTGCCTTGGGAGAGCCAGTGCTGACAAAACTCTACCATCTGGTGAGCAAAATGTATGAGACAGGCTAAATTCCCTGAGACTTCATGAAGAATCTAATAATCCAATCCCAAAGAAAGCACGTGTTGACAGGTGTAAAAATTACCGAACTATCAGTTTAATAAGTCACAGCTGCAAAATACTAACGCGAATTCTTTAGAGACGAATGGAAAAACTGATAGAAGCCGACCTCGGGGAAGATCAGTTTGGATTCCGTAGAAATGTTGGAACACGTGAGGCAATACTGACCCTACGACTTATCTTAGAAGAAAGATTGCCGGCCGAAGTGGCCGTGCGGTTAAAGGCGCTGCAGTCTGGAACCGCAAGACCGCTACGGTCGCAGGTTCGAATCCTGCCTCGGGCATGGATGTTTGTGATGTCCTTAGGTTAGTTAGGTTTAACTAGTTCTAAGTTCTAGGGGACTAATGACCTCAGCAGTTGAGTCCCATGGTGCTCAGAGCCATTTTTTTTTTTTTTTTTAGAAGAAAGATTAAGGAAAGGCAAACCTACGTTTCTAGCATTAGTAGACTTAGAGAAAGCTTTTGACAATGTTGATTGGAACACTCTCTTTCAAATCATGAAGGTGGCAGGGGTAAAATACATGGAGCGAAAGGCTGTTTACAATTTGTACAGAATCCAGATGGCAGTTAAAAGAGTCGAGGGAGCGTGGCGGCACAAACTCGCAGGAAATCGAGGAAGGAACCACTCGTGAGTTTCAAAGCGCTACCAGCACTTTAGCTAGCACAGTGATTGCGCTTAGGGAGTCAAAAAAATGGGGTACAGTGTTCGAACATCATCTTAAAAACCACACGCTTCCGTAGTCAGTGTAAACCGTCGCTTGACGAGACGTAAAGAGTGACGCCACGGGTCAGCGGGTGACTAAAATGAGAGCTGAATCACGCTGAGCCGTGTGGCAGTCCGATGGATGTGCCCGGGTTTAGGGAACACACCGATAAATTTGCCTACAGTCATGTGTAGTGGAGCCTCCCTGTGAGGCTTTCGTACTTACCAGGTGAACCTGTAACTAAAGGTGCTGATCTTCTTTGGATCTTCTCTATTTCCTCTAACAATCCTGTCTGGTACGGTTCCCAGACTGCCGAACAATATTCAAGTAGTGATCGAATGACTGTTTTATAAACTACTTCATTTGTTGACGGACTACGTTTCCAGAGCGTTCATCCAATGAATCTGTCTGGCATCTTCCGTACCCTTCGTTAATTTTATGTGGTTGTTCCACTTCAAATTGCTCCGTACGCATACTCCTAAGTACGAGAGACGTTCAATAAGTAATGCAACACATTTATTTCTTCGAGAAATTACGCTAACAAAAATGCGGAATTTGTTGCGCAACATCCTAGAATATTCTGGCTTCAGCCCCTTTAGTTTCATGATGTTCCGATAGGTGGCGGCGCTGTACGGTCCTGGGTGAACGCCTTCATCACAGCATAGCATTTGTGAGCTAATGCTCACACAGTTTGTTTTGCCCTCAAATTTCTTTCTCTTTCTTTATAGTCGTGCTTCCTGTTTATTCTGGTTTTAGTGTGTTAGTCCGACCTGTCTTCCTGCTTAGCAAAGTTTTTCGACCAAATGTTTCTTTGCTCATCCTTTTTTCCCCACAAGAGTATAGCTGTCCGAGCTTCAATGCAAATTTAGTGATTTCTTAGAAATAATAAAAAATACATCAATTGCTTGACACGAAACTCCCATACTCCGACACGAATTTTGATCAAGCAGAACTATCCCATTTGTAATAAAATAACTATTTCACTATTGACTTACGGAAAAGCACTTATGGTAGAAAATATTTGCGATCTGATTTTCGAGTTCTTCTCTATTTCGTGTTATTTTATAGCATTCTTACACTGATACACTCCAACATGTTGAAACCACTTATAGCACTGGGGTCCGATCCTGGACATTTGCGTTTCGCATTCGACGCTCCTATCGACTGAGACATCAGACCTTGCCTCAGGGCCTGATTAAAAACTTCCTGCACATTTTTCTTCGCTGTTGCTAAAACCATAGAAGTTCGGTGCGTATCATAATAGACCTCTGCAGAAGGATATGACGGAGAATGGCCTACCTACAGTCTAAAGTTTGTTTTCCACAATGAGCGACGATGATACAGCAAGGATTGCAAAATATTTTCACTACATTAAAATCTTTCGTTCTTATAGTTTCTCACGTTTCCTGTTCGTCCCAGCCCACGTAAGAGAGACATAAATAGGTTCTTAACGACGCTATGTCTAGACAACGAGGGTAGAGAACATGTAAATAAGATATAATAATAGATACTAGCTGAGCTTATGGAATGTCCTCTATTTTTCTAATGCGTCTTTTTACATTGCAGCCAGATCCGGATGGAGCTGTTTATCTCGACAGCCTCTTATGCGTGTCTCTAGAAAAAGTGCGTTTAATTCCCTCCCATCGTTTCATTCAATAGTTATCCGTCGTAACACAGCACTGCACTAGCGTTCGCTGTAATGCAGCTTCAGGAAACAGATACTCATCGGACACGTCCAGCGTGAATTGGAGAACTCGGAAGAAGCCACTGCAAACAGACGCGGTCACAAATTCCCAGTTGACCTGGCGAGGAATGAGATCACAGTTTTTTGCGAGCCTCAACGATACAAATAGCTGCACCGTAGGTGCAACAACAGCGGAGGGGTATCTGTTGAGAGGCCAGACAAACGTGTGGTTCCTGAAGAGAGGCAACAGCCTTTTTAGTAGTTGCAGGGGCAACAGTCTGGATGATTGACTGATCTGGCCTTGAAACACTAGCCAAAACGACCTTGCTGTGCTGGTACTGCGAACGACTGAAAGCAAGGGGAAACTACAGCCGTAATTTTTCCCGAGGGCATGCAGCTTTACTGTATGATTAAATGATGGCGTCCTCTTGGGTAAAATATTCTGGAGGTAAAATAGTCCCCCATTCGGATCTCCGGGCGGGGACTACTCAAGAGGACGTCGTCATCAGGAGAAAGAAAACTGACGTTCTACGGATCGGAGCGTACAATGTCAGATCCCTTGATCGGGCATGTAGGTTAGAAAATTTAAAAAGGAAAATGAATAGGTTAAAGTTAGATATAATGGGAATTAGTGAAGTTCGGTCGCAGGGGGAACAAGACTTTTGGTCAGGTGAATACAGGGTTATAAATACAAAATCAAATAGGGGTAATGCAGGAGTAGCTTTGGTAATGAATAGGAAAATAGGAGTGCGGGTAAGCTACTACAAACAGCATAGTGAACGCATTATTGTGGCCAAGATAGACACGAAGCCCACGCCTACAACAGTAGTACAAGTTTATATGCCAACTAGTTCTGCGGATGATGAAGAAATTGATAAATATATGATGAGATAAAAGAAATTATTCAGGTAGTGAAGGGAGACGAAAATTTAATAGTCATGGGTGACTGGAATTCGTCAGTAGGAAAAGAAAGAGAAGGAAACGTAGTGGGTGAATAAGGATTGGGGCTAAGAAATGAAAGAGGAAGCCGCCTGGTAGAATTTTGCACAGAGCATAGCTTAATCATAGCTAACACTTGGTTCAAGAATCATGAAAGAAGGTTGTATACATGGAAGAACCCTGGAGATACTAGAAGGTTTCAGATAGATTATATAATGGTAAGACAGATTTAGGAACCAGGTTTTAAATTGTAGGACATTTCCAGGGGCAGATGTGGACTCTGACCACAATCTATTGGTTACGAACTGTAGATTAAAACTGAAGAAACTGCAAAAAGGTGGGAATTTAAGGAGATGGGACCTGGATAAACTGAAAGAACCAGAGGTTGTACAGAGTTTCAGGGAGAGCATAAGGGAACAATTGACAGGAATGGGGGAAAGAAATACAGTAGAAGAAGAATGGGTAGCTTTGAGGGATGAAATAGTGAAGGCAGCAGAGGATCTAGTAGGTAAAAAGACGAGGGCTAGTAGAAATCCATGGGTAACAGAAGAGATAATGAATTTAATTGATGAAAGGAGAAAATGCAAAAATGCAGTAAATGAAGCGGGCAAAAAGGAATACAAACGTCTCAAAAATGAGATCGACAGGAAGTGCAAAATGGCTAAGCAGGAATGGCTAGAGGACAAATTTAAGGATGTAGAGGCTTATCTCACGAGGGGTGGGATAGATACTGCCTACAGGAAAATTAGAGAGACCTTTGGATAAAAGAGAACCACTTGCATGAATATCAAGAGCTCAGATGGAAACCAAATTCCAAGCAAAGAAGGGAAAGCAGAAAGGTGGAAGGAGTATATAGAGGGTCTATGCAGGGCCGATGTTCTTGAGGACAATATTATGGAAATGGAAGAGGATGTAGATGAAGATGAAATGGGAGATACGATACTGACAGAGCAATGAAAGACCTAAGTCAAAACAAGGCCCCGGGAGTAGACAACATTCCATTAGAACTACTGATAGCCTTGGGAGAGCCAGTGCTGACAAAACTCTACCATCTGGTGAGCAAAATGTATGAGACAGGCTAAATTCCCTGAGACTTCATGAAGAATCTAATAATTCCAATCTCAAAGAAAGCACGTGTTGACAGGTGTAAAAATTACCGAACTATCAGTTTAATAAGTCACAGCTGCAAAATACTAAAGCGAATTCTTTAGAGACGAATGGAAAAACTGATAGAAGCCGACCTCGGGGAAGATCAGTTTGGATTCCGTAGAAATGTTGGAACACGCGAGGCAATACTGACACTACGACTTATCTTAGAAGAAAGATTAAGGAAAGGCAAACCTACGTTTCTAGCATTAGTAGACTTAAAGAAAGCTTTTGACAATGTTGACTGGAATACTCTCTTTCAAATCATGAAGGTGGCAGGGGTAAAATACAGGGAGCGAAAGGCTCTTTACAATTTGTACAGAAACCAGATGGTAGTTATCAGAGTTGAGGGAGCGTGGCGGCACAAACTCGCAGGAAATCGAGGAAGGAACCACTCGTGAGTTTCAAAGCGCTACCAGCACTTTAGCTAGCACAGTGATTGCGCTTAGGGAGTTAAAAAAATGGGGTACAGTGTTCGAACATCATCTTAAAAACCACACGCTTCCGTAGTCAGTGTAAACCGTCGCTTGACGAGATGTAAAGAGTGACGCCACGGGTCAGCGGGTGACTAAAATGAGAGCTGAATCACGCTGAGCCGTGTGGCAGTCCGATGGATGCGCCCGGGTTTAGGGAACACACCGATAAATTTGCCTACAGTCATGTGTAGTGGAGCCTCCCTGTGAGGCTTTCGTAGTTACCAGGTGAACCTGTAACTAAAGGTGCTGATCTTCTTTGGATCTTCTCTATTTCCTCTAACAATCCTGTCTGGTACGGTTCCCAGACTGCCCCGAACAATATTCAAGTAGTGATCGAATGACTGTTTTATAAACTACTTCATTTGTTGACGGACTACTTTTCCAGAGCGTTCATCCAATGAATCTGTCTGGCATCTTCCGTACCCTTCGTTAATTTTATGTGGTTGTTCCACTTCAAATTGCTCCGTACGCATACTCCTAGGTACGAGAGACGTTCAATAAATAATGCAACACATTTATTTCTTCGAAAAATTTCGCTAACAAAAATGCGGAATTTGTTGCGCAACATCCTAGAATATTCTGGCTTCAGCCCCTTTAGTTTCATGATGTTCCGATAGGTGGCGGCGCTGTACGTAGCCTTCAAAATGGCATCTGTGACGGACGTGCGTTCCAAGCAGAACCGTCATTGAGTTTCTTTTGGCGGAATACCAGAGCATTTCAGATATTCATAGGCGCTTGCAGAATGTCTATGAAGACCTAGCAGTGAACAAGAACACGGTGAATCGTTGAGCGAGGAGTCTGTCATGATCGCAACAAGGCCGCGCAAATCTTTTTGGAAAAAATGACATTTTGTCAATCTGCCCGATCCCCCGCGTGTCGGCCGTCCGCACACGGCTTAAGACTCCTGCAGTGTTGGACCTACGCACGCTCTCGTTCGAGGTGATGGACGGATGACGATCAAACACCTCGCCCACCAGTTGGGATACTCAAAGGTGTGAGTCCGCTCTTAACAGAAGGTCATGCAGAGCAACGAAGGACCATCTGTGCGGAGTTGCTTGCTCGGCACGAGGCTTATCGTAACAATATGCATCACTTCGGACCGGAAACAAAATAGCAATCTCCTTCGAAGAAAAAGTTCAGTTCCGCACTCTCCGCCGGTAAAGTCATGGCGGCCGTCTTGTGGGACTCCGAAGGTGTTATTCCGTTTGATTCGTCTCTCATGGTGCAACGATCAACTAGGAAGTGTTATTGTACTACCCTCAGGAATCTGAAAAAATGGTTCAAATGGCTCTGAGCACTATGGGACTTAACTTCTGAGGTCATCAGTCCCCTAGAACAGAACTACTTAAACCTAACTAACCTAAGGACACCACACACACCCATGCCCGACGTAGGATTCGAACCTGCGACCGTAGCGGTCCTGCGGTTCCAGACTGTAGCGCCTAGAACCGCACGGCCAGCCCGGCCGGCCCAGCAATCTGAAGAAACCACTTCAGAATGTTCGTCACCACAAGAATGCATACCAACTTCTCCTTCTCTGTGACAAAGTAAGGCCTCACACAAGTCTGCGCACCCGACAGGAGCTCACAGAACTCCAGTGGACTGTTCTTCCTCATCCACCATACCGCAAGGATTTCGCACCTTTAGACTTCCATCTGTTTCGCCCAATGAAGGGTGCACTCCGCTGGAAGCAGTAAAAGATTACGGCCAGGTTATTGACGCAGTGAGACGTTGGCTCCGACATCGACCAGTGGAGTGGTACCATGTGGGAACACGAGCCCTTTGAGTAACGTGGCGTAAGGCTATCGCATAGAGTGCAGATTCTGTTCAAAAAAGCGTTTTGTAGCCAGAAGAATAGGGGAATAACAGGGTGTATTTGAATCATGAATAAAAGTAAAAGATGTTACTTACCGATGAACGCCCCTCGTATTTTATGAAGGTAATTGCTTCCAGTGCTTGTTGTGCAATTATATTACGTCGTGAAAATTAATGGTCCTATAATACTCGGCTGGGGCACGCCGAAGAGACTTTATGTGTGAAGACTTCTTTCCGTTGAGAGTGATATGCTGTGTACTGTTTGCTAGAAATTCTCCCATCCGGTCACAAAGTTGGTACTATATAGCATATGCTTGTATTTCGTTCACTGGACAGCAGTGCACAACTGTATCGAACGCTTTCCGTAAGCCAAGGAACAGGGCGACAACCAAAGCGCCGGTGTCTGCTGCTTCCTGGGTCTCATGGAAGAACAGAGCGAGCTGGGTTTCTCACGATTGTTGTTTACGGAACCATGTTGATTCCTACAAAGGAGATTTTCGGTCTGCAGAAATGTCATAATACGCGAGCTCAAAACGTTTCAAAATTCTACAACAGACTGACGTCAGAGATACATGCCTATAGTTTTGTGCGGCTGTTTGCTGACCCTTCATGAAAGCGGGAATGGTCTGCGCTTCATTTTCAATCATTTAGGAACGCCTCGCTCCCTTAGAGACATTGGCCCCGGAAGGGGCGTGCTAACCCGATCGGCTATACGAGCGGAAGGGAGAAAAGCACCTTCGTGAATTGTGTTTCATTCACTTCAGTCCAACAAAATCTTAACATGGCTATTGCTCTATGCAGAAATAAATACACCACAGAGAAAAAAGTGACACGATGCCTCAAGCAAGGAAGACAGAATAGTGTTGTAAATCTGAAAGACAATCCCATGCTTCTCCTTGGCTGTATCACGATCACTGTCATTTACTCCACCCGTTCAGCTGATTTCAGTGATGTGCTATTTTCTGCTGCTACTGCCGTCGTCATAATTTTACGCCGTCACCCTGTGTGGGTGAATACAATGTGCGTGCCGGCCGCTGTGACCGACGGTTCTAGGAGGTTCAGTCCGGAACCGCTCAGCTGCTACGGTCGCAGGTTCGAATCCTGCCTCGGGCATGGATGCGTGTGATGTCCTTAGGTTAGTTAGGTTTAAGTCGTTCTAAGTCTCGGGGATGATGACCTCAGATGTTAAGTCCCATAGTGCTTAGAGCCATTTGAATCATTTGAACAATGCGCGTCTTTCATTTTAAAATTGACCGACTGTCAATCCTAAGGGCCCGGGTTCGATTCCCAGAGATTTTCTCCGCTCAGGGACTGGGTGTTGTGTTGTCCTAATCATCATCGTTTCATCATTTCATCCCCATCGACGCGCAAGTCGACGAAGTGGCGTCAAATCGAAAGACTTGCACCAGGCGAGCGGTCTACCCGACGGGAGGCCCTCGTCACACGACATTATTATTATTTTAAAATACAACCGATGGCGTATCTGTTTTGCTGCTCCCACGATCCCAAAAGGCGCAGATCCAACAAGGTCTTCACTCTCGATCCAGCGCCCCCCGAAAAGACCTTTTGGTAAAAGCGTTTATATTTTTACACACTTAAATTCTCCCAGTCCCTCAGTTAACTTTCGGAGAATAAAGTAGAATGGTAACTATAAAGTTCGAAAATGACTAGAAAGTCTAGAAATTAGAAATTATGTATACTACAGGAAAGGTAAGTTGTGCATGTGGCCTAACCAGGTGCAGAGAACCTTCCAGTCGGGGAAAATCGCACATTCACAGGCTGAACATACCTGCGCTCAGCAACAAATCCGATACATTTCATCAGGCCATTGGTAGAACCAACAAGCCACAGGGGTAGAGTAAGGCAAGACGTAAAAGGAAAGTCTTCGATTAAAAGAACAATAACTTAGACTGACTTTTCCCAAAACAGGCGAAAACGGCTGAAAGAAACAATCCCTATCCCCCACCGCCACATCAGTTTAGTCGCTTGCATAGCCACAGTGTCCGCCACGATAGCTGAATGGTCAGCGTGACGGACTACCGTCTTGAGGGGACCGAGTTCGATTCCCGGCTGGGCCGTTGATTTTTCTCCGCTCAGGTACTGGGTGTTGTGTTGTCTTCATCATCATTTCATCCCCATCCGGCGCGCAGGTAATAAGACCTGTACCAAGGCGGCCGAATCTGCCCCGTAAGGGGCCTCCCAGCCAATGACGCCAAACGCTCATTTCCATAGCCATAGTTTGCGGACATCTGTTCTCAACTGTTTTAAGTGAATTAATGATAATGGTGCGTGCACACTTCGATTTCACATCGTGTAAGATATGACGCTGTCAAATTTGGGAGACTTTGTTGCTATCATTGTTCTAAGTCACTTGCATGACACTGTATTTCTCAAATGTATTTTTCGGAGATGTATTTTCTCGGAAGTTATGCTACAGCGATACAATAAGGTACTGATGTAAACAAATTATTTTATTATTTCGTTAAAACTTTATACATATTTATTGTAACTGAACAATATATTATTATTGTATTAAAACGTTTTAAATTTTTATTGGTGTTATTATTAAATTCGTAGCAATCTGCAGCGCTTAAAGTGGCGGTTCTCTTTGGAAGGGGGGAAAGGGGGGATGGAAGAATGACAGTAACGAAAGTGACCCCTCCACCCTCTCCAAAACAGAAATCTGAATACGCGTTTGACACCCAAGGGCAAAAAAACATAACTGTTAGCGTGTCAGACACTACCAGTAAAACCACGATTCTTTAAAAACTCGAACTCCCAAGTATAGAACAACTTCAAATTTCTGATTTCTTTGCGTATGAGTTAACGTGTTAACTGCCTTTAACGCATGAGAGCGAAAGAAGTTTAGGGAAGTTGAAAGTCGCTAAACGCTCTCAAATGGTTCAAATGGCTCTAAGCACTATGGGACTTAACATCTGAGGTCATCAGTCCCCTAGAACTTAGAACTACTTAAACCTAACTAACCTAAGGACATCACACACATCCATGCCCGAGGCAGGATTCGAACCTGCAACCTTAGCGGTCGCGCGGTTCCAGACTGAAGCGTCTAGAACCGCTCGGCCACACGGTCTGGCAAACGCTCTTACTATGAAACACTGTGTGAGTAGGAACTGGGTAATTTGCGCTCCATTTTAATCAAAAGCTAGTTTCTCACACATCTCCGTGTTTATAACATCATTCGTCGTGAAATATGTATCGTACCATGTCATAATTTTATACGTACATTAAGTGGTGTAGGTGGACACTGTATGCTAACTGTGTTGCGAATAGGGTTAGTAGTAAAAACGTAATAAATTAAAATGTTATGCCTGATGTTGAAGTTTTACTGGACGCCGTTTTAAGGAAAAGCTAATTTTTCAGGTATCTAAATGTTTATTACGTCATACCTCCTGAATTATTGGCCGTACAATGATATAATTTAGCAGGTACATTCACTAGTATATGTGGATTCTGCCTGCACATTGGATTTCGAATAGAGTATGTAACAAAGAAGTGCCGGCCGCGGTGGTCTCGCGGTTCTAGGCGCGCAGTCCGGAACTGTGCGACTGCTACGGTCGCAGGTTCGAATCCTGCCTCGGGCATGGATGTGTGTGATGTCCTTAGGTTAGTTAGGTTTAAGTAGTTCCAAGTTCTAGGGGACTGATGACCCCAGCTGTTAAGTCCCATAGTGCTCAGAGCCATTAACAAAGAAGTAATAAATTAAAATGGTGTACATGATGCGGCAGTTTTTCACGCATCTCTGTATTGTAGGTCATACCTCGTCAATTACGTCTCGTACAATGATATATTTTTGTGGGTACATTCAGCGGCATATTTTGACACAGTCTGCGAAAATTGTTGCGAATAGAGTTAGTGGTAAAGAAGTAATAAGGTAAAACGTTACGCTTGATGCTGAAGTTCGACTGCACGAAAAGCGAAAATGTAGTAAGCGATAAACTTCTTTTCCTTTCATCGTTTTGTGGGAGGTATCAGCGAGTAAAAATTTCGTAAAGGTTTGAAATTATGTTTAAACTTGGTTCATAGTCGCTAAGTGCTGTCATTGTCAAATACTTGAATGAAATCCGTATACTTGCGCGCCGTCAGTTACGTTGCCTCAATACAAACACAGTTTTTAACTGTAATACTTGACTCATTCTGCTAAACTTTTAAGACAAGATTATAAGTCTGAATGAGTAGATTATGAAAGCATTTTAAATAATTAATTAGGCGAAATATTCAAAATCGAATTTTTGTTGCCCCTACGCTGAAGCTGGTACCGGGTTCCAGGGTAGCGTTTTAGTAATACAGATAGCGACGGTAAAACGAGTGCGATGTGCCGAGCGTTATTTACCGAGAGTGTGCCGTGGGGCAGCATGGCGACAAGTGCGGCGTCCGCGACGCGCACGTGCACGTTGACGCGGCCGCTCTGGCGCTGGTCGTACACGTCGGCGGGCAGCGCGTGTGCATGCGCGGCCGCCAGCAGCGCCAGCAGCAGCGCGCCCAGGGCCTGCGTCGGTCTCCGCGGGTCGGCCATGACTGGCGCGCCTTCCGCTGCAGCCGCTGCTCCTGCGTGCTCCAGAGGCCACTGACCGCCGACTGCGAGGCACGCGCGTCGCCTGCTTACACTACTCCACTCTGCCTCTTTGTTTACGGTGTTCAAACGCCCCCTTTCTCATAGCGTGCAAGTCTGGCAAGCCTAAGGTTCTTACAAGGGAACCTCCCCATCGCACCCCCCTCAGATTTAGTTATAAGTTGGCACAGTGGATAGGCCTTGAAAAACTGAACACAGATCAAATGTAAGTTGCAGACAGTATTTGATTTCAGTGTACCGGAAAAGAGAGATGCGGTAAAATCCTGTAAGTGTGTCTATTACAAGACAGCCTCTAACGATTTGTTTCGTAAATGGCAGTGTGATATAGCATAGCACTGGTAAAACAGGACTTGCCATAGTGTACAAGACAGTAATGTCCTCTTGAATTATAGCTTGTTGTTGTCGAATGTTAACTAATTGTGTCTTTTCCGACATGCAGATGGCGTGAATGATTGTATTCGCTACTGTTACTTCACTTGTCTGAAATGTTTGTAATACACACATGCATGACAGATTATTTACGGACACTGATCTCAACGTGAGAGACGGTCTTAGATTGTGTAATTTGTCCATCAAGCTGAAAGAAATTGCTTATCTTAGATGTTTCTCCTTCGGCGTTTAAATTCTCACTTTTTCTTTACTTCGATGATGTTTTCGAAATAATGAAGAAATTCGGTAGTGATTGGCAGTTATTGCAGCAAAATAGTGGATGTGTTTTTTCCTGATTTTACAAAGGATGGACACGTATGGGAGTGCATAACTTGACCTCTGAATTTTGGTCATTGGTAATCGGCGGCGGTGTACTTCGTTGAATGTCGCAAAATAATGGGATGCGTATTGTATCCTGCAGTCAAACGTAAACACTATACCGACTTTGCTCATAAAACTAAAAGAAAATGGGCTGCGCCAATTTTCGTGGAAAGAGGACATTTATAGTCGTCACTATTGTGTTTTCTTTTTTAATAGATGCTTGCTTATAGGAGATATGTTGACGTTAAATACAATTGCTACAGTGAAGTGTTTTAACATTCAGAACGACGGGCACTTGAGGGGGCAATGTGGGAATGGTCCAGTGTGTGTGTGGTCGCCCAACGCAGCTGTGAACCGACCAGGGCATGGCTCATTTTGGCCTCTTTTAACCTCGTTTTGTTCTGCTGACAACCGGCGATATGGACTTTTGTGTTAGACAATAACTGCCGAATGGAGCATCAAGCCACGTGCCTCGCCAGGGTTGCATTGTACTAAGACTCCTCAACCAGATCGGCGGGAGGTTGCTCAAGGGGTTGCGGTCGACATAGGCAGTGAGCTTCCTGTTTTTCAAGCAGAGGACGTTTGAAAAAGCGATTTTGAGGGTTCTCTGGAATTTCGTTGTTGTTCCGGGGGGGGGGGGGGGTCCAGGTATTCCAAGAAATACGTTTAATAGATTGCACAAAGCGTCCTCTTCTTGTCTTTTGTCTATCTGTGACTGATTGCCACAGGCTGGAGACAGTGTATCAGTGCCAACAGAAGGATCTCTTTGTGGACCACCAGCAGTAAGATAGAAGAGGCCTCTATCCCTACCTATGGTAAGGGGAGGGATAGATGAGGGTGGTAAGGGGGAAGGTAAGATTGCCCCTAATATGATTAGCTTGCGAGTGCCCATCGAGGAGGACACAGCTGCAACTGCTGCCCCTTCTGCAATCTTTTGGGACGATGATTTTCCCCAGTACTTGTGTTGCAATACGACCCATTGATTATGAGTGCTGGTTTTTTTTCATGACAATTTCTATCTGTAATTAGAACATCGAAGCATTTTCCATCCGTGGTTTCGCTTATTGGATTGGGCTGCAGGGTGATTGTCAAGCAATGTGGGGGGAGGTGTCTGTAGCGAACTTTGGTATCAAACAGTATAGGTATAGTCCTCAGCTGTATCCTTACAGGTAATACGCTTATTAAATTCCTCTCTGTCCAGCATCAGCATCTCGTCAGTTGAACATATTTCCCACAAAAAAATAAAGGTAGTACCTTCCACTCCAACCTTTTCCCAGCTAGCTTGTAGGTGAAAGGTAGAGTTTGAGTATGTCTACCACTAGTTTCTAGTGGTATTGTGGAATTTTTTCCCAGAAGGATAATACCAGTTGTATGACATCGTAAATTTTTGAGCTGTATTGCGATTTTAGACACTCCTTGTGTAGCGCTATGCATATGGTTGCGTAAATAGGACCAATCTTTATGATTACGTAATTATGACCGATCTTTACTTCAGTCTCCCCACCAAAATGAAGTGAACTAACATAACCTTCCCCTCCTGCATCTGGACAGTTCCCATATGTTGGAGGGGGTGGAGTGGGGGAAAGGAGGGGGGGGGGCACTTGGGCTTTCCATTCAGAAAGACCAGGGTTCAAGTCTCAGAATGGCACCATCATTTTTAATTTCCCGCCATTTCCTGGTTTTGGAGTGGGGTTGGACGTCTGTACAGCCCTGGGACAAAGAAATTCCCACCAAAGTTCAAAATTCCCACCAAAGTTCAAAATTCCCACCAAAATTTGAAATTCCTACCAATAGGGTGGGTAGCAGAGGGGGAGAAGGGCGGAGGGGATGGGGACCCATGTGCAGGCTGAAGAAAACACATGACTTCACCAGGGGATGGAGGTAGGGGTGGGAGTAATTAATTGATCAATTCAATCAATTTGGGTATCAATTTGATACCAAAATTGGGGCAGGAACCCCATCTCCCTGCTACTAACTCCCGCCACATGGGTCCCAGTATTAGAAGAAATTCTGGGTCACTACATACGCAACATCTACCACATGGTCCAACGGGATCTGTTCGATGTACGAGTACCGCCTGGCAGTAAGGCGATCATGGACAACGGCAGGATCTGTATGGCTGTCAAGAGGGGAGACCACAGAGCCTTTGGAAATCTGTAGACATCCTGGACAACATTTGGGAGGTACAACTCACCACAGATCTCCACTCATGAACATGAGCATCACCTTGCGTCAGAGAATATCAGGATTCATCTGTGAATAACACATTTCGGCAGTTGACATGGGATCGGCAGAACTGAAGGCGAGCTACGAGATGTTGTGTGAAGCAGGGTATTCAGACAGGACGATTATGTCAAACAGTCCTTTTTCGTAACCTATTCATCACAGTGTGACCGGACACAGCGACTCCAGTAGCCTTCTGAGATCGTCTTCCACTGCCACGGCAATGTCCATGCGATGTCATATCACAAAAACGGCCGTATATCGGTCTTTACGTTGGGGATATGTGTCGGCGACCTTGTCAAACAGCCGGCCGTTACGGCCGATCGGTTCTACGTGCTTCAGCCCGGAACCGCGCTGCTGCTACGGTCGAAGATTCGAATCCTGTCTCGGGCATGGGTGTGTGTGATGTCCTTAGGTTACTTAAGTTTAAGTAGTTCTAAGTCTAGGGGACTGATGACCTCAGATGTTAAGTCCCATAGTGCTTACAAGGGAACCTCCCCATCGCACCCCCCTCAGATTTAGTTATAAGTTGGCACAGTGGATAGGCCTTGAAAAACTGAACACAGATCAATCGAGAAAACAGGAAGAAGTTGTGTGGAACTGTGAAAAAAATAAGCAAAATATACAAACTGAGTAGTCCATGCGCAACATAGGCAACATCAAGGAGAATGTGAGCTCAGGAACGCCGTGGTCCCGTAGTTAGCGAGAGCAGCTGCGGAGTGATAGGTCCAGGGTTCAAGTCTTCCTTAGAGTAAAAAGTTTAATTTTTTATTTTCAGACAATTCTTATCTGTCCGTCCATCCGATGCGAGGTTTTCGGCACGTGAAATACTTTGTGAAAAGATTCTATGATTTTGCGAAGCTGCACAGGTACACAGCGCAGTATTGTTTACGTGATCGTGTGTCAATTATCAAAAGTCAGGCACTCGCACATAATCAACTTCGCTCTCCAAAATTCCAGGACATGTTCAGATGCTTGGACATATGCAGGATTTGACGGTCTACAGACGGAAAAATTTGAAAACGTTAAAGACGTATGTTTTGAAAGAGCACAGGGAAAACTGTGAGACTGTGAAACTGTTGCATTCATTTGTTGCAGTTTATGTGACAAACTCTTATGTTTTCATCACTTTTTTGGGAGTGATTATCACATCCACAAGAAAATCTAAATCGGGCAAGGTAGAAGAATCTTTTTACCCATTCGCCAAGTGTACAAGTTAGGGGGGTCGACAATACATTCCTGTCATGTGACGCACATGCCGTCACCAGTGTCGTATAGAATACATCAGATGTGTTTTCCGGTGGAGGAATCGGTTGACGTATGACCTTGCGATCAAATGTTTTCGGTTCCCATTGGAGAGGCACGTCCTTTCGTCTACTAATCGCACGGTTTTGCGGTGCGGTAGCAAAACACAGACACTAAACTTATTACAGTGAAGAGAGACGTCAATGAACGAAGGGACAGATCATAACTTTGCGAAAATAAAGAAAGTAAACTTTTCACTCGAGGGACCTCTCACTCCGCAGCCGCTCTCGCTAACCACGGGACCACGGCACTCCTTAGCTCACACGATCCTTAATGTTGCCGATCTTGCACATGGACTACTCAGTTTGTATATTTTGCTTATTTTTTCATAGTTCCACACAACTTCTTCCTGTTCCTCGATTGATCTGTGTTCAGTTTTTCAAGGGCTATCCACTGTGCCAACTTATAGCTAAATCTGAGGGGGGGTGCGTTGGGGAGGTTCCCTTGTTAGCTCCATCTTCTTGAGGCGTAGCGCCTTATACCGATCCTGCCTTGGAATTGGTTAAGTGGGACATGTCTCAGAGCTGGATCGTGACAGATGTTGACGCGAGACTGGACGCGCACGTAGTTTATGTATCAGCCGATAGAGGACAATATTGAATTGGGGGACTGTGATTTTAGTTTCGATCGTGCCCACTAGAGTGCACTAAAGTAATTGAATGTTTTTAATAAACTGCTATAGTATTTTCATAAAGTGTTATTATGTCTTTTTGTGTATGTAAAATGTTATAAATGTGTTTTAGCAGTATGAATGATGCGTGAGTGTGGTTTAAGGTTAATATGAAGATAATTGTTTAACGAGTTGTGTAGTAGGATTTAGTGTGGGAACATTTCGAAATGTATGGATATGGACAATGGGGATTTTTGCAGAATAGATTTGTAAAGTAAGTTTATGGTAAAGGAAAAGTTAATTCAGGTGTAAATAACAATAGTAAATAACTTTATGCATAAGCAAACTTCAGCATATTAGATAATTACGTCGGTAGAAAGTACAGTCGTTAGGTTTATTATTTTGCGATTGGTTATTGATGAAAAGCGCGACTGACGCGGGAGAATGTTGTTTTGCTATTGGCTGTTGAGTAAACTGACCAATAGTAAAGCAATATTCTTCGCGCACTTTTCTCTGGTGGTAGAGAAGACAGACTATCCTAGGGAGGAGAGGGAGCCTAGCCATGAAACAATTCGGACGTGTGTAGTAGTAGTTCCGATGGAAACGATTAAGTTGCCCGATCTAGCTGTGTTTCATACATCAAAAGTGTGGTAAAGTGACGGCATTATTATTCCGATGGGCGTGTAGAAATTTCGGAATTTTTAAACGAATTTTGTGACTAGAAAAGATTTATATTCTGCGTGGCGTATTGAGCAGGTCGGTGGCTAAAAACTGACTGCATTTGGAATCGACAGACTTAATATTTGGCGAGCATTCTCAATCAAAAACAATCAGTATTTTTGTAGCTATTACGTTTTCGGGAAATGCAACACCATAAACTTGCTAACGTGAGTGAAAGGGATTGTGAGTGACTGTGTTAAGACTAGCACCGGCTTGGCAGTGATACTTGTTCACCTATGTTTCAGAATATATTAATTCATTTCGTGAGAAAACTTTCTCCCGAAACGTAGATTAGTGACTTTAATTGTAGCCTGGTTCACTTCGAAGTACAGTAGGTTTCGCTCAGTTTCCCTACTGATGATATGCTGACACAATGTTCACAGGTAGGTGCAGGTACGTCGTAAAGGGACGGAAAGAACCGCGCCGCCGCATGTAGAACACGTATTCTGAGCTCAGATACGCTGCTGGGCAAAATTTAGCTTCGAAAATAGCTTTCACATGATGTGTCACTGACAAGTAACATACCTCTATGAAATTTGCCCCATATGCAGAAAGAATTGCTACAGTATAGTACAGAAGATAGCTGAGAAAAACAGAATGATACTTATGGTATATTGGTGATTTTTACTTATGGACCGTCTGACAGCAACTGAATAAAACACGATTTTAGTGCCGTTATTTTCTGGAAGGCATCATCAGCGGCCTGAAATATGTAGGCCTACATATGTATGCTATTTAATTTACATTTTGGTCACTGTACCTGTAGGTCATAAACAGTTCTGGTGGTTGGTATTTACTATTAAGTAGTAATGTTCTGAACTGTACTTACAGGTTGCGTGGACGATTTCCTACATATTGCGCTCCTGTTGCATTTTTGGTGTTGTTCTTCTTCTTATAAATGCCAATTTGCGGTTTATTCCCCACATTTCACAGCACTATGCACTGAACACCTGTTTCGATGCAATGTTTTGGTTTCTGTTGCCGACTGTGAGATGTTTTTGCCAAAGATCGAATGTTATTGCCAAACTTTCGAGTGTAATTATTGAAGTATCCTGTGATCTGTTCGTGTATGCATTTGTGTGTGTGTGTGTGTGTGTGTGTGTGTGTGTGTGTGTGTGTGTGTGTCTGTGTTTTCTTTGCTGTGTTTGTGTGTGTGTATGTCCAGAAGGCGAAGGAGGAAGAGTGTTTTTTTCCTGGTTCTGTGAGAGGAACGACTGCTTTCTTTCTTTTTTTATTGTGTAATATCTTTTATTAAGTGTAGTATGGAGCCTGTGCTGACCTGTGTTTATTCATTTATCACATGTTCGTTTTCAGCGATGGCTTTCTGAACGTGGAAGTTTTCTTACGTTTGTATAAGATGTTTGTCATGGTGACTTATTCTCATTATTTTCACTTCTTGTTCCATGTTTGTAGGATGGTGGTTATGGTGTTTTAAATGTTCTGCAAATGTTGAATGGTTTGTTTCGTACTTCCAACACCTGGTATGTTCTTTTTATCGTGTTTTAAAACTCCTGCATGTCATACCTATGTATACTGCATCACAACTTTGATATTCAAGTTTATATACTCCTGATTGTTGGAATTTCTGCCTCTTGGTAGCTGGTTGGCTTAGGTGTGATTGGAGGGTTTGCCCAGGCTTGTATGCTATTTTGAAGCCCTGTCTCTTCAGGATATTTGCAACTCTGTGTGTTAGTTTATGTGAGTAGGTCACGGTGTACCATCTGGCTCTGTACATATTCCAGGCCACTGATGATGCCTTGCAGAAAATAAAGGCGAAACGCGAATGGCACTAAAATTGTGTTTTGTTCAGTTGCTGTCAGACGGTCCATAAGTAAAAATTATCAATATACCGTAATATTACACGCAACTGAGGAAAACATGACTACAAAAGTTGAAGAATGATACTTTTTCAAAGACAGTAATTACACAGAAGTCACCACGATTTACGATGAACACCTGATCGTTACAAAATGCTGGACATGGCTCTTAATACGGTGTGTGACCACCACAGACGGCAATACACGCTCTGGAAAGTTCTCCTACGCTAGCCACAGCAGTGATAGAGTTCTTGTGGTATGGCGTCCCATTTCTCCACCAGGGTGGTTGAGGATGCTGGATGGTCGTTGGCGCATGTGGACGTGCTGCAATGCATACGGACGGGCTGCAGTACGCCTCTTCAACACACCCCACACGTGCCCCATTCGATTAAAGTTAGGGGTAAAGGGCAGGCCAATTCATTTGTCGAATATGTTCTCGTTCCAAGAGCCCTTGCACCTGCGCGGATCGACGCGATCGCACATTTTCATCTATAAAAATGAAGTCAGGGATGAAAGTATCCCTGAAAAGATGCATATAGGGTATGTCTACAGTATCACAAAGACGTTGACCGATGAGTGTATCGTGTTCAAAGATTTGGAGGTCAGTATGCCCATGCAACGTTATTCCTCCCCACATCATAACACTTGGACCACCAAAACGATCATATTCGGCAACGTTCCTAGATGAGTTATATGTTCCCACCTCGCGTCATATGAAAGCAGTCTAGCGTTGGCGAACAGGATCGTTTCGATGGTTGAGGTCTTATGGTGTGGTGGGGCATAATACAGCATGGGAGTGGTGGCCTCCAAATTTTTAATCATGGTACACTCACCCATCAAAATTATCCTGACGCTGCACTTCTTGCCCACGTCTGCCCTGACTTCATTTTTATGGATGACAATGCACAACCGTATCGAACAGCACATGTAGAAGAGCTCCTGGAACGAGCGCATATTCGACGAATGGACTGGCCTGGACGTTTCTCTGGCTTAAATCACATCGAACATGTGTGGAATGCTTTGGACGTAACATCGGAGGTCATCAGTCCCCTAGAACTTAGAACTACTTAAATCCAACTAACTTAAGGGCATCACACACATCCATGCCCGAAGCATGATTCGAACCTGCCACCGTAGCGGTCGCGTGGTTCCAGACTGAAGCGCATAGAACCGCTCGGTCACAACGGCCGGCTCCAGTAATTGTCAACCGCGCTGTTGGAGGAATGGGATGTATTACCATAAGAACTTCATACCAACCTTGTAATCAGCATGGGATTATTTTTTAGAGAGTCATTGTCGTCCGTGGTGATCACACACCATATGACGAATCATGTCTGAGCTTTTACAATGTCAAAGGGACCATCATAAATAGCGGTCACATCAGTGTAATTGTTCTCTTTGCCACTTCTGTTCATCTCATTCCGTATTTGGTTGGTTGATTAGGAGGAGGGGACCAAACAGCGAGGTCATCGATCGCATCGGATTAGGGAAGAGAGGAGTAGGAAATCGACCGCGCCCTTTCAAAGGAACCTTCCGGCATATGCCTGAAGCTATTTAGTTAGATCACGAAAACCTAAATCAGGATGGCCGGACGCTGGTTTGAACCGTCGTCCTCCGGAATCCGAGTCTAGTGTGCTAACCACTGCACCACCTCGCTCGGTATTCCGTATTCTTATCTTCTGGACTATACTGCAGCAGCTGGTGTAGTCCAAGTTTCATCGAGCTGTTTTACTTATCAGTGACACATTATGCACTGAGCGAGGTGGCGCATTGGTTAGCACACTGGACTCGCAATCGGGAGGACGACGGTTCAGACCCCAGTCTGACAATCCTGATTTATGTTTTACTTGCTTTACCTAAACGCTTCAGGAAAATGGCGGGACGGATTCTTCGAAAGAGCAGTGCCGACTTCCTTCCCCATCCTTCCCTGACCCGATGGGACCAATGACTTTGCTGTTGGGTCCCCTCCTCCAAATCAACCAACCAACCAAGCACATTATGCGAAAGTTACTTTCGTTCTTAAGTTTTGCAGAGCAGTGCACAGTGCAGTAGATAACAGCGGAACAGATACGACCTATAACACCATAAGAAATCTGCTCGCATATGAGGTTATTACCCACCAATTAAGTTCCGGGACAGGGCGACATCTTGTGCCAGACGCTGACGGGACTGCCACGAGAGGCAGACAACACCATGGTAGACATGGTTAACCTCATTACCAGAAGAAGACCTATCCGTAGTCATGGGAACGGTCTTCTTGGCAATCCCCAAGTCCATGGAAAACCACGTTTAGCCAAAGAATTATAGGCTTATAAGCTTCCTACGGTTTCTGATTAAGGTGTTTGAAAAAAAAAAAATCATCTCACAAAGGATTTCTCGCAGAACTGCAGAAGCCGGCTGGTGTGGCCGAGCGGTTCTAGGCGCTTCAGTCTGGAACCGCGCAGGTTCGAATCCTGCCCCAGGCATGAATGTGCGTGATGTCCTTAGGTTAGTTAGGTTCAAGTAGTTCTAAGTTCTAGAGGACTGACAACCTCAGATATTAAGTCTTATAGTGCTCAGAGCCATTTGAACCAATCGCAGAAGATGAGATTTTACTTCAGAAGCATTTTGGCTCTCCCGAATGTTATTGACTGTGCGACAATTTCTTCGAGACGCAGAACAAAAACAGAACTGCATAAAGCAGCAAGTAAATCTACGGCACTATCTTCCCTGATATTACCCAGGAGTTTGACAGCGTCTGATAGCCATGGATGTTGTACAAGTTCTTGGCAGTAGGATTTGACAGCTGCTAGCGATTTGTAGTCCTAGCAAGTAAAGCGGACTTGATGGTCCGACAGATTGAATCCGACGTTCCACATGGATCTGTACTTGACCATTCCTCTCCCTTTACACTGCTGACTTCCCCAGGAAAGAACAGTTCACTCTGGGGCTAGATGCTGAATGTACAGCGCTCCTCACGGGAAGTAGATGGGCGCAGGTCACTCTTCGTCGTCTGCAACAAGCGTACGCCGATCTGGAGACAAGGGCGACTTAGTGGAGGATAGGCTTGAATGCATCAAAAAGCCAGGCCCAAGTGTACACCAAAAGACACCAACCTGCTATTCCCCAGCTTTAGCCCTTTGGTGACCTGTACAGAGGACCAACGAAGCCAAATATCTCGGAGTATTCCTCGAATTAAAGATTGCCTGGGAGAAGCAGGTTTCTGAGGAAAACTCAGCAAGGGCTTGGCGAGTTGTACCCACTGTTGAGCTAACTGCTGGTCCATTGCGGCCTCACAACCTACAGAACACGCGTTCCACCCATGGTAGATTGCGCATGCGTGGCGTGGGCAAACGCAGCACACAGTCACCTACGGCGCTGCAACAGACGCAAAGCATAGCATTATGGAGAGACTTCCATGTTCTAGCGTCATTGCCAGTTCTGGACGTGCTTGAAGCCGTGCGTGAAACGGACGTCCTTTGAGTGATTTAAGCACTGTGCACACGAAATGTGCATTAAGTCAGGGAAATCATCTTATCTACTTATACGGCAGCCTGAGCGTAGGGCGGTGCAGTGATGACAAAGACCGATGCAAGAGGCTTGTGGTCTAGCCGAATAGGCGGGAAAGGCACATGCAGATGACTTAAAAGCCAAACGAAAATTCGCACTCTCCAAGACACGAGAAACACTCAGAAGTACAAAGTGAACAGTTCTGCACACAGCGCGTGCAGTAAATGCCTTCGAGTAAACACTCCAATAATCCCTGTACGGAAAAAAGATAGCAGATGCGTGCGCACTGTGGTTAATGACCAGGCGTGGATCGGGAATTTGTTCTTGGTGCGGGGGTCACAGTTTGTTACAGTCTCCCTTTCCTCTCAAAAACCTAATTTGTCATCACCCCACTTTCAATGGGCCACAAATGCCAGAGAATATATTAATAACAAAACGTTTTAATATAAAAATAATACCTTTTACATCAGCGCTTGTTACTATAATGCTTTTCATACCCGAGACTTTGTCATTCCGAGAAATACAGGATCTTAAAAACTTTCATCAGAAAACATTGAAAGTATACGTGCCATCCAACTGATTTAACAACTATAATAGCACCACACTCTTACAGTTTTGATGATACAAAAAATCCTGTTGGAAGAACATCTATCCCGAACTTAGTTCTAAAGATTCCCCAATATCTTCTATGTAATAGTTTCAACAGATAGTGTTCGGGAGCTGTGGGAATCAGGAGTTGTGTTTCTTCATTAGGAGACCGCAATAAAATTACTTCATTCTGAAGAAAAAGCCTGATACGTGTCTGTGGCATTTGTGAACTACTGCCTATGAGACTAATTTCGGATCATGATGCCAACCCATCCAAATGTACCACCCTATCCCGCACCGCACAATCCGGCTATCACGCTCGGATGCTACAGTCCGTGGAGCTGTTACGCTGTACCATCCCATCGAGGCTCTACAATACGAATATTGCGCTGTACCACCCCGACCGAAACAGAGTTCAGGTACAGTGCCGTACTCTACTGTATGGATATTGCGCTGTACTATCATATCGAAAAACGCGACCAGGTACAGGGCTGTACTATACATTCCAGCTAATGCTTTGGCACTGCCTCATACATAGTGGTGATACTCGCGAGGGGCAGTCGCCCTCCCTCCCTTGCACAGAAAATAGCGCAATTCGTCTAGGAGTTTACAACTGGATTGCAAGTACAATCGAATTTAGAATGTATGACCGGAAGATCACGTGACCGGAAGTGCCACCATCGTGGATCTTCAGAGTATAAAAGGAGACTTGACAATCGCAAACCAATCAATCCTCTGTGGTAGCTCAGAGTGTCAACATGGATCCCTCCAAAGTGCTTAGCATGCCTCAGCTGTTAGGGAGGAAGACGAGACCAACCGACGAACGCTGTGGTTTATGGTTGCTGCTGGAGAACCTGCACACTCTTATTTCTGACATTGGCAACATAAACTACACCGAAGATGGTACGTTGTCTAGCAAGAAGAATTTAAATGTTCTTACTCCTATCACGGAGCCGTTTTGCGATAACATTTTGGTAGTTAAAATACCATAATAAAAAATCAAATGGACTATCAGGAGCAGTTAGAAGGGGACGATCTGTAATGTTAAAGAAGGAGCTGTGAGGCTCACTTAACTATAATCTACGTAGTAAATTCTCCAAGTTAGTCACTACAAGACATGATGTCAAGGTGAAGCTACCATTTCTCCTACATGGAAGCGACAACAAGATTGATATTGGATAAAATCGGCATGGAAGCACTGGAAACTATTTCGAAGAAATATAAAAATCCTTGGCTACACCATATATAGCGGATGGATGTTCTAATGGAAGAGTTTCCTGGAATATTGCAGCAGCTACTTGTAGACTATTATTACCTTTCGTATTTAGACATAACGCAAAATTTTGTCGGAATTTTTAATAAAATGGAACTGAGCGACTATGTAATATCAACCCACGACTTCCTCCTGGAATGAGACCGCCAGGGAAGCAGCAATGTGATTGTGGACAGCGGTAAGACAGCTGGAATTGCCCGTTTAACGTGGATGAGTTCCAATTCTAAAAGTATATAACACATTTATATATCAAATCGCAAGTCCAGCAGTAAACAGTGTTATCGGTAATCATCTTATAGATTTTATAAAGTGTCCAGGCACGCGACTACGGGAAACTTTTAAATCTTCTTTGGCTAACGAACATGGCACGGCCAGGCTGGAGGCTACAGTATACAGTTACAGAACTGATCGTGTGTTCGACCAAATGCAAGGCTGTTTAAGTGTATTAGACACCAACAAACAGTTTTTACAATGTGCGCCACTTTACTCTGTGGCAACTGTGTCCATATGGTGTCAGCTAACTAATAACTTACAGAGCGGTTTTTGTGTGGCATTTAACAGTTTCTGCAATATGTCTACTGCGGTAATAATAACACCCGAAAATTGACTAGTGTGCAAGTAAGTCTGCCGGACCGAGAAAAGCTTATAAGTTATGCTTTGTCTGCATATAGTTTTAATTATCTACCTGTAACTACGTGGAGATTGTTAACTCTGACTCCAACAAAGGCATGAACCATGGACCTTGCCGCTGGTGGGGAGGCTTGCGTGCCTCAGCGATACAGATAGCCGTACCGTAGGTGCAACCACAACGGAGGGGTATCTGTTGAGAGGCCAGACAAACGTGTGGTTCCTGAAGAGGGGCAGCAGCCTTTTCAGTAGTTAAGGGGCAACAGTCTGGATGATTGACTGATCTGGCCTTGTAACACTAACCAAAACAGCCTTGCTGTGCTGGTACTGCGAACGGCTGAAAGCAAGGGGAGACTACGGCTGTAATTTTTCCTGAGGGCATGCAGCTTTACTGTATGGTTAAATGATGATGACGTCCTCTTGGGTAAAACATTCTGGAGGTAAAATAGTCCCCCATTCGGATCTCCGGGCGGGGACTACTCAAGAGGACATCGTCATCAGGAGAAAGAAAACTGACGTTCTACGGATCGGAGCGTGGAATGTCAGATCCCTTGATCGGGCATGTAGGTTAGAAAATGTAAAAAGGAAAATGAATAGGTTAAAGTTAGATATAATGGGAATTAGTGAAGTTCGGTCGCAGGAGCAAAAAGACTTTTGGTCAGGTGAATACAGGGTTATAAATACAAAATCAAATAGGGGTAATGCAGGAGTAGGTTTAGTAATGAATAGGAAAATAGGAATTCGGGTAAGCTACTACAAACAGTATATTGAACGCATTATTGTGGCCAAGATAGATACGAAGCCCACGCCTACCACAGTAATACAAGTTTATATGCCTACTAGCTCTGCAGATGACGAAGAAATTGAAGAAATGTATGATGAAGTAAAAGAAATTATTCAGATAGTGAAGGGAGATGAAAATTTAATAGTCATGGGTGACTGGAATTCGTCAGTAGGAAAAGGGAGAGAAGGAAACGGAGTAGGTGAATATGGATTGGGGGTATGAAACGAAAGAGGAAGCCACCTGGTAGAATTTTGCACAGAGCACAACTTAATCATAGCTAACACTTGGTTCGAGAATTATAAAAGAAGATTGTATACATGGAAGAAGCCTGGAGATACTGACAGGTTTCAGATAGATTATATAATGGTAAGACAGAGATTTAGGAACCAGGATTTACATTGTAAGACATTTCCAGGGGCAGATGTGGACTCTGACCACAATCTATTGGTTATGTACTGTAGATTAAAACTGAAGAAACTGCAAAAAGGTGGGAATTTAAGGTGATGGGACCTGGATAAACTGACTAAACCAGAGTTTGTACAGAGTTTCAGGGAGAGCATAAGGGAACAATTGACAAGAATGGGGGAAAGAAATACAGTAGAAGAAGAATGGGTAGCTTTGAGGGATGAAGTGGTGAAGGCAGCAGAGGATCAAGTAGGTAAAAAGACAAGGCCTAGTAGAAATCCTTGGGTAACAGAACAAATACTGAATTTAATTGATGAAAGGAGAAAATATAAAAATGCAGTAAATGAAGCAAGCAAAAAGGAATACAAACGTCTCAAAAATGAGATCGACAGGAAGTGCAAAACTGCTAAGCAGGGATGGCTAGAGGACAAATGTAAGGATGTAGAGGCTTATCACACTAGGGATAAGACAGATACTGCCTACAGGAAAATTAGAGAGACCTTTGGAGAAAAGAGAACCACTTGTATGAATATCAAGAGCTCAGGTGGAAACCCAGTTCTAAGCAAAGAAGGGAAAGCAGAAAGGTGGAAGGAGTATATAGAGGGTCTATACAGGGGCGATGTTCTTGAGGACAATAATATGGAAATGGAAGAGGATACAGATGAAGATGAAATGGGAGATACGATACTGCGTGAAGAGTTTGACAGAGCACTGAAAGACCTGAGTCGAAACAAAGCTCCGGGAGTAGACAACATTCCATTAGAACTACTGACAGCATTGGGAGAGCCAGTCTTGACAAAAATCTACCATCTGGTGAGCAAGATGTATGAGACAGGGGAAATACCCGACTTCAAGAAGAATATAATAATTCCAATCCCAAAGAAAGCAGGTGTTGACAGATGTGAAAATTACCGAACTATCAGTTTAATAAGTCACGGCTGCAAAATACTAACGCGAATTCTTTACAGACGAATGGAAAAACTAGTAGAAGCCGACCTCGGGGAAGATCAGTTTGGATTCCGTAGAAATATCGGAACACGTGAGGCAATACTTACCCTACGACTTATCTTAGAAGCTAGATTAAGGAAAGGCAAACCTACGTTTCTAGCATTTGTAGACTTCGAGAAAGCTTTTGACAATGTTGACTGGAATACTCTCTTTCAAATTATGAAGGTGGCAGGGGTAAAATACAGGGAGTGAAAGGCTATTTACAATTTGTACGGAAACCAGCTGACAGTTATAAGAGTTGAGGGACATGAAAGGGAAGCAGTGGGTGGGGAGGGAGTGAGACAGGGTTGTAGCCTCTCCCTGATGTTATTCAATCTGTATATTGAACAAGCAGTAAAGGAAACAAAAGGGAAGTTCGGAGTAGGTATTAAAATCCATGGAGAAGAAATAAAAACTTTGAGGTTCGCCGATGACATTGTAATTCTGTCAGAGACAACAAAGGACTTGGGAGAGCAGTTGAACGGAATGGACAGTGTCTTGAAAGGAGGGTATAACATGAACGTCAACAAAAGCAAAACGAGGAGAATGGAATGTAGTCGAATTAAGTCGGGTGATGCTCAGGGAATTAGATTAGGAAATGAGACACTTACAGTAGTAAAGGAGTTTTGCTATTTGGGGAACAAAATAACTGATGATGGTCGAAGTAGAGAGGATATAAAATGTAGACTAGCAATGGCAAGGAAAGCGTTTCTGAAGAGGAGAAATTTGTTAACATTGAATATAGATTTAAGCGTCAGGAAGTCGTTTCTGAAAGTATTTGTATGGAGTGTAGCCATGTATGGAAGTGAAACATGGACGATAAATAGTTTGGATAAGAAGTGAATAGAAGCTTTCGAAATGTGGTGCTACAGAAGAATGCTGAAGATTAGATGTGTATACCACATTACTTATCAGGAAGTATTGGATAGGATTGGGGAGAAGAGAAGTTTGTGGCACAACTTGACTAGAAGAAGGGTTTGTTTGGTAGGACATGTTCTGAGGCATCAAGGGATCGCCAGTTTAGTATTGGAGGGCAGCGTGGAGGGTTAAAATCATAGAGGGAGACTAAGAGATGAATACACTAAGCAGATTCAGATGGATGTAGGCTACAGTAGGTACTGGGAGTTGAAGAAGCTTGCACAGGATAGAGTAGCATGGAGAGCTGGATCAAACCAGTCTCAGGACTGAAGACCACAACAACAAACAACAAAAGTGTTATGTTAAAGCAGGAGAAACTTATTTTTCTCAGTCTAAAACATTGTTGTCCACAATACCGTCCGATATAGATATCGCCGAACTGGAATTGGTTCCTACAAATAATATTATACCACAAGACTTAAGAAAAAGAACCAATGTACCAAACAGACTTCAAATCATTCCCCATCAAAGAAGTTACTCCTTAAGTGTAGTTACTGCATTAAGTGTACAGAAATGGAGGACCTCGGAGTAAAGAAAAGAAAACTGGACTATATGGAGAAGACAACTGCCATAAAGGAAGAACATAAGCTGCAACTGGAAAAGGAATAAGATATTGCGGATGTCCAGGCCAGGCTTAAATACGGATTTAAACACAATGTATGGAGAAATCTGGCAATGAAGAGGGAATATAAAATGTTGGCATTTGCAGTAGATAGCAATGGAAACTAGTCACGAATTGGAGTACTGGCCGAAGTCAACGGAATCGAGAATATTTAGTATATTAAGGGATACACCAAAAATGTATTTATTAAGCGCTGTTCCCATTTGGATCGGTTTAAAAAGGATGGTCATGTTCTAAGTGTGACGCGTTGGATATTGTCCACCAACAGAACAGCCATTTGGCGAGTTTAAAACTGATGGAATAACTACATTTAATGGACAGTCGTTTGCAAAAGTTGTAAACTTAAAGTTCTATACAGATGTCCTCCCAGAACGTGGAGCAGAAGAGTTGCTGACATACACACTGGAGGATGTAGAACACTAACAATAGCACGATGGAGGAGATAAGAGGAAATATTAAAAACCCCGAATGCCCTCGCCTAGAATAAGTGCAGGAAGGAACTGAGCTAATAGTTAAAGCCGTAAAACTAGTATTTCGCAGGAAGAAAATTAGATATGTATTAGAATTCGAGAATATACGTTTTCTGTATTTGTCAAATTACTGATTGGAGAAGAAAGAAATAGATGATACGGATGTGGATTTAAGTTGTAAGTTAAAAATTAAATTGGACATTATTAAAGGTGCGCCTATTAAAACTAAGGAAAGAGTTATTTCTTTGGTAAATGGATATACAAAGGTTAATAAGGATTTTGTACGAGAATATTTACCTGTCTTATTCGCTAACCTACCAAAAATCCTAAGAAATTTCCTATAAACAAAAATTAATGTGCGTGTATTTCGGATGTGGGAAGTTGTTGGTTGGATGACCTTGCAATGTCGTTGAAACTAGATAGTTGAAAGCGTAGCGACCTTTTTCTTACCTATATGAAGTATGAGTTACAAACACCCACGTAGTTTACCGGGAGAGGGGGAGGATGATAACCGAATGCAGCCAGAGCATAACTTTATAAGTTTTCCCTGTCTTGAATGACCGAGTACCCCCAACAAAGTTCAGTTCCCCGCATTTTATGGTACTTTTTAGCTAATTTTATGTATTCTGAGTCAATTTACGTAATTTTGGAAGTTTTTCGCGAATTTTCATATTTCGTCATATTTCCCTCAATTTCACGTATTTCCCATCAATTTGTCGTAATCATACAAGGTTTTCCTCGATTTTTACCAATTTTATATCACTTTTCATATTTTTTCGATAGTTTCTTATTGCTGGCATACCCATGCGTTGCTTGATTTTATACGAGGATATTTGCGTGTACTATACAACAGCTTATTAAAAAAATCCTAGCAGTTCCCCTCTTCCCGATGATCTACATGCATGCATGCATTGTGGCTATTTTTTTTTCCTTTATTGTAATTTTAATCACCTATACAGGCGGGCTGGCAGCAGCACATTACGCTGCTCTTCAGCCTTAAGTGGAACAATAACATGACAGAGGTGATACAGACAATACAAAAAACGGCGGGCAAAAAATGGAGATACAAAAAAAAACAATAAACATGAAGCCGTTCACGTTGGACGATAAAAACACCAACACTTGTGGACACGGCGCACAAAACACGGAGAACGGCGATGGCACATGTGAACAGTGGAGTCGTAACTGCACGAAACACGAAACAAAGCACACACACGAGATACTGATGTCGATAATCTCCGGCGCGCGAATGTTCACTATGCGTGTGCGAGTCCGGGGACCTGCCAAGAGAGGAGGAGGAGGAAGGGGAGTGGGAGAGCGAGAGGGGAGAGCAGAGATGCCACGGACAGGGGGGAAAGGGGGGAGGGAGGAAGGGGGAGGGGAAACCCGGGGGAAGAGGGGTGGAGGGAGGGGACGTGGGAAAAGGAAAGAGAAGAGAAGGGAAGGGAAGAGAAGGGAGGGAGGGTGCCCAAAGGAAAGGACACCGGAAGTGGGGGGTGGGGCAGGGTCAAAGTTGATAGGAGGGGGTAGATGGAGGGGAGGAGGGCATCATCAGGGAGGGGGAGATTGTGGCTAGGAAGATCGTGAAATATATAGCAACACTCGCCTCGTAACTAGATGAGAACGACTGCTGCAATCTGGAAACTCGTAGTCTGGAAACAATTCCGTGTACTGCTATGACACGTCAGAGAGTTTGTCTGCAGTCTCACGTAGCGATGCAATTGATTGAAACTCAAATTCTGACACAGTTCTACACGATCATCTGACTCAAAGTCTACTGCGTGGGGAACTGCAAGCGGGAGTTGACAAGTGTAAAGAGCTGATTTCGGCAGCTGTTGCTAAGATATTTTATCCCATAAGTATATGCTCTTATTGCTTACCAGATGAGCTTCTCTATTTCTCTTTACACAATCCAGTCTGACATGTCCCCGCAGCCATGTCAGGACATCTACGAACTGTAGATTTCGGGTATTCTTTTATCCTAGTAATAGGCTATCCATTAGTTGACGGTGTGTCGACGGCACTTAGCATCCTGGAACGTGAGAGTTTCACTTCCCCTTACCTACAGAGTGCACACCTGCAGCAACGTAATTTATAGTCGAACAGTTAGCAAGTTATGCATTCGAACCGCAACCGTCCGCCGAAGACAGCTCTTCACACACACGTTTAGAGACTATGCATGCATGCTACCAATTACGAAGTCTCGGTTTAAACTGCTTGTGCGTTATTTTCGACAGTGCTACAATCCCTCTAGTAGCGAAAAAATCTTCACATAACAATTCTGTAGAGACTGTAAGCACATTTAAATTCATCCTGCTAAAGAGCGTAACATCTTCTATTCAAGTTGTATTACCGATATTTCGTAACAATATTACCTAGATTCTCTGCGCCTACCATACTTCCTTTTATACTCTTAAAGATTCACGATGACAGCACATGATCATCCCAGTTCCACTGTTTCGTGTTCTTGACGTCCATTGGGCGGAGGGAAACAGTCTTCCGTGAGTAGTATTCTTACGTACAAGTTAGAACAGCACATTAGTCGGACGGTATATACTGAAGAGCCAAAGAAACTGGTACACCTGCCTAATATCGCGTAGGACCCCCGCGAGAACGCAGAAGTGCCACAACACGAAGTGGTATGGACTCGACTAATGTCTGAAGTAGTGCAGGAGTGAACTGACACCGCGAATCCTGCAGGGCTGTCCATAAATAAGTAACAAAACAAAGGTGTGGAGATCACTTCTGAATAGCAGGTTGCAAGGCATCCCAGATATGTTCAATAATGTTCATGTCCGCGACCGCTACGGTCGCAGGTTCGAATCCTGCCGCGGGCATGGATGTGTGTGATGACCTTAGGTTAGTTAGCTTTAAGTAGTTCTAAGTTATAGGGGACTGATGACCTCAGATGTTGAGTCCCATAGTGCTCAGAGCCATTTAAACCAATGTTCATGTCTGGAGAGTTTGGTGGCCAGCGGAAATGTTCAAACTCAGAGGAGTGTTCCTCGAGCCACTCTGTAGCAGTTCTGGACGTGCGGTGTGTCGCACTGTCCTGCTGGAATTGCCCAAGTCCGTCGCAATGCACAATGGATATGAATGGATGCAGATGACCAGACATAATACTTATGTACGAGTCACCTGTCAGTCGTATCTAGACGTATCATGGGTCCCATATCACTCCAACTGCACACACCCCACACCGTTACAGAGCCTCCACCAGCTTGAACAGTCCCCTGCCGCCATGCAAGGTCCATGCATTCATGAGGTTGTCTCCGTACTCAAACACGTCCATCCACTCGATACCATCTGAAACGAGACTCGTCCGACCAGGCAACATGTTTCCAGTCATCAATTTCCAGTCATCAACAGTCCAATGTCGATGTTGACTGACCCAGGTGATGCGTAAAGCTTTGTGTTGTGCAGTCATCAAAGGTACACGACTGCGCCTTTGGCCCCAAAAGTCCACATCGATGATGTTTGTTTGAATGGTTCGCATGCTGACCCTTGTTAATGGGCCAGCATTGAAATCTGCAGCAATTTGCGGATGGGATGACCTTCTGTCACGTTGAGCGATTCTCTTCAGATGTCGTTGATCCCGTCCTTGCAGGATCTTTTTCTGGCTGCAGCAATATCGGAGGCTTGATGTTTTACCAGATTCCTTTTACAGAGAAATCCTCACTCCATCACTACCTCGGAGATGCTGTGTCCTATCGCTCGTGCGCGGACTTTAACACCACGCTCAAACTCACTTAAATCTAGATAAACTGCAATTTTAGCAGCAGTAACCGATCTAACAATTGCGCCAGACACTAGATGTCTTCTATAGGCAATGCCGTATTCTGCCTGTTTACATATCTCTGTATTTGAATACACGTGCCTATACCTGTTTCTTTGGCGCTTCAGTGTAGTGTAGCATTGTAATCGAATGCGCCTAGTCAATCATAACCAAATATTCTACAAATGCAATGCATTAGCTCAATTTTTTGTATGTCTTAGTCCAAGCATGTGTTGCGGATGGCTCCACTTAACCCGACCCAGTCCTCCCCCTGGTGAATCGAACATGTGTTATATCCGGAACGGTGTCTAGAGAATAATCCGCAATACAAAACGTCTGGGACAGGGTTCGCAGTTGGATCCACCAGTGAGAGGACTGGTTGTAGTTTATGGTAGCCATCCATGACACTCACATTGACACAGACTTACAGAAAATAGAGCAAATGCTCTGGATCCGTAGAACATATATTTTTGAGTGCCTCGGTGCATTTGAGTACAGTACTATACTATACCATCCGACTAATGTGCTGTTCTATCTTATACATAAGAATAACACTCACAAAATGTCTCTCTCTCCATCCAACGGACATCTAGCACACAAAATAGCGGAGTTGGGATGATCACGCGCCGTCATTGTGGATCTTTAAGAGTATAAAAGAAGGTGTCATAGGCGCAGCAGGATGCCTTGGTTTGATGTTATTGGCTCTGAGCACTATGGGACTTAACTGCTGAGGTCATCAGTCCCCTAGAACGTAGAACTACTTAAACCTAACTAACCTAAGGATAGCACACACACCCATGCCCGAGGCAGAATTCGAACCTACGACCGTAGCGTGTTGTTATTACTGGAGAATCTAGACAATATTGTTACGAAATATCAGTAATATAACATGCATTGAAGATGTTATGCTCTTAAAATGTGCTCACATCCCCTACAGGATTTTTTTTTTTGCGAAGATTTTTTCACTATTTGCGGTGTTGCAGCACTGTCGAAAATACCGTACAACAGTTTAAATCGAGACTTCGCGATTGGTAGTATGCATGCATGGTCTCCATATATGTGTGTGTGTGTGTGTGTGTGTGTGTGTGTGTGTGTGTGTGTGCACTTTGTCATTTTAAAGTTTTGCGCCGTAGTAATTGGGGTAGGATACTTGCAGGGTGGTTGTATGATGTTGGACAAATACATCCTGCATTAGAGTGTTAAGAGCGTTGCATTCTGCACTATTAGTACTTGAAACCATATGGCTTTAGCAATATAGGTTTTTTAGGTGGAGAACCGTGTAGTAATAGAGTGTGTGTTTCTGCTCTACGATCATTTCTTTCACGCTGGTTCCTTCCTGGTGCTGACTCCAGATAGTGGGATGATACTTCAGAATTGATACAACAGTTGATTTATGTGAAATGTTTCAAACTCCATCTGTCTGGAGCGCCATCATGTATAAACCACGCGATTCTTCTTAACCTTCTGTTATATCGCCGCAACACTCTCATGTCTACTATACACCAATGAAAAATGCTACCCTCCTCAAAATTCACACATCTGGAGATATCTTGTGCATTTGGATGGGTGCTCGCCCTATTCCTTCACGAAACGTGGAACGTAGTGGGTGTGAGGCCCTCATACATCTGATCAGTTGCAGATTAAATTGGCGACCGTGTTGCGGGACGATTAGTCAGGGACAATGTGGGAGAGATCTGTCAATCTCCGACTTTGTCCTATGAATGCGAGAATAGTCTGTGACACCCATCCACACAGGGAGAGATGGCCAGACATAATTGTTCAAATGATTCAAATGGCTCTAAGCACTATGGGACTTAATATCTGAGGTCATCAGTCCCCTAGACTTCGAACTGCTTAAACCTAACTAACCTAAGGACATCACACACATCAATGCCTGAGGCAAGATTCGAACCTGCGACCGTAGCATCCGCGTGGCTCCGGGTTGAAGCACCTAGAACCGCTCGTCCACACCGGCCGGCCCATAATTGTAAACTCTGTACTATGATCGATTGCTGTAAATATATAGATAACCTAATTGCATCGGTATAGGACGCTGCCTGGTATACTTTGATGTATATGGCCGAAAGGACGTACTGCACACTCATCTATCTGTAATCTCAGTCTAGTACATGGTGTATATGAAAGATGACCGTACTGCATAGTCATCTATCTGCATCACAGTCTATTACACAGTACTTGCTAAGTAGTGGAGAGGTGATTTAGCGATGCTACAGAAATTGGGAAGCAGACTGCTGTGTCATTGGCTGGCATTGAAATTACGGAAGTACTGGTAAATTTGTTGAAATTGATTGCACTATCAACTGCACTGGGTATTATCGTACTTCGCCCCATATCAACAGTGTCTTTCCCGTCCTGTCCATCCACTGGTGCGCTGTTGATTACCGCATAATGATTGACTGACACCACTTGGTTGAGATGAAGAGACCGTTGGTGGAACACTGGATATCTGCTACTTGTCACTGTGGAACATGGGATTAAATGTAGAGATCGTCACCTTCAGATACATGTTAGGAAGTGTTTCTGAATGCTGCAGACTCATCTTACTTCCTATGCTGCGATGCCATCCGCATGTTTTTTGTTTTTTGTTTTATTTTTCACCAATAAGACAACAGTACCTCTTTTTATCTCCGCTACCTCGCACATGTTGTGAACAGTACCTTCCTGCGATGTTCAACACCGGAACAACAATCACGCACATGACTGCAAAATGAGAAAACAATGCTCCTCAAAATGGAACATTGAGACATCCGCTACCCCGTCACTGTGGAAGATGAGATTAACTGTATAGGTCGTCACCTTCGGATAGCTGTTGGAAATGTTCCACAATGCTGCAAACTCTTCCAGTTACCATATGTTGTGATGTCTTTCACATTTTTGTCTGTGTTTTGCTTCTACCAACCTGTGTGTTGTGGGAGCTGCATAGTTTACACCATTCGATATTCACCTTTCTATGAGAGCCAATAGGTAGAAACCTGACACACACCTCGAAATCGTGGTAGAAAAATGAAGTGTATGGCAGTGTACAAATCTGTAGTCATACAGTGCTTAGATGTGTCACAACGATGTATTAAACTGCATACGAAGGAACAATACAGGAACCATCTCTTGTGATTGACCATCTGTTGGATATGGTCTTCCTCCAGTATAGTCGACAAAGTTTTATGCAGGTCTGTGCAAACATCTTCGACCACTGGCCACCTACTCCAATGGAGTTATATGTGTGCATGGAATATGCTAAATGTCAACACGCAGACAGTGCTTGTCTTTTGATATGTTGGAAGACAGAGATGCGGTAAAATCTTATAAGAGGATCTATCACAAGGAGTGGTATAACTGGTTAAAGTTTGGATGCAGACAGTTGTCTCAAAACGACACCAAATTTGCTCATAAAAGTAATAGAAAGTTGCTGTATCTGTTCTCATGGAATCATGACTGTTTTAATTACTATCACGATTACATGTTAAAATAAGCGTTAGCACAAGTCGTGTTTTATTTCTTGATTCATAACCTCTAATTATAAAGTAGACACCACCTGAATTATAGCTCGTTGTGGAATCTCGAAACGATAGTGTTTTTCCCGACTTGTGAGTAGATCGCATGAAACAGGCTGTGATGATCAATTTACTTACAAATCTAGAAAACAAGAGTCTGTACTGTTGCGAATGATTGTCTTCTTTATAATAGGAACCTTGCAGACAAGTTGGTAGAGGGGAGTTATGGTACAGAAATGTCAAATGTAAGTTGCAGACAGTATTTGATTTCAGTGTATCGAAAAAGAGAGATGCGGTAAAATCCTGTAAGTGTGTCTATTACAAGACAGCCTCTAACGATTTGTTTCGTAAATGGCAGTGTGATATAGCATAGCACTGGTAAAACAGGACTTGCCATAGTGTACAAGACAGTAATGTCCTCTTGAATTATAGCTTCTTGTTGTCGAATGTTAACTAATTGTGTCTTTTCCGACATGCAGATGGCGTGAATGATTGTATTCGCTACTGTTACTTCACTTGTTTGAAATGTTTGTAATACACACGTGCATGACATTATTTACGGACACTGATCTCAACGTGAGAGACGGTCTTAGATTGTGTAATTTGTCCATCAAGCTGAAAGAAATTGCTTATCTTAGATGTTTCTCCTTCGGCGTTTAAATTCTCACTTTTTCTTTACTTCGATGATGTTTTCGAAATAATGAGGAAATTCGGTAGTGATTGGCAGTTTTTGCAGCAAAATAGTGGATGTGTTTTTTCCTGATTTTACAAAGGATGGACACGTATGGGGGTGCATAACTTGACCTCTGAATTTTGGTCATTGGTAATCGGCGGCGGTGTACTTCGTTGAATGTCGCAAAATAATGGGATGCGTATTGTATCCTGCAGTCAAACGTAAACACTATACCGACTTTGCTCATAAAACTAAAAGAAAATGGGCTGCGCCAATTTTCGTGGAAAGAGGACATTTATAGTCGTCACTATTGTGTTTTCTTTTTTAATAGATGCTTGCTTATAGGAGATATGTTGACGTTAAATACAATTGTTACAGTGAAGTGTTTTAACATTCAGAACGGCGGGCACTTGAGGGGGCAATGCGGGAATGGTCCAGTGTGTGTGTGGTCGCCCAACGCAGCTGTGAACCGACCAGGGCATGGCTCATTTTGGCCTCTTTTAACCTCGTTTTGTTCTGCTGACAACCGGCGATATGGACTTTTGTGTTAGACAATAACTGCCGAATGGAGCATCAAGCCACGTGCCTCGCCAGGGTTGCATTGTACTAAGACTCCTCAACCAGATCGGCGGGAGGTTGCTCAAGGGGTTGCGGTCGACATAGGCAGTGAGCTTCCTGTTTTTCAAGCAGAGGACGTTTGAAAAAGCGATTTTGAGGGTTCTCTGGAATTTCGTTGTTGTTCCGGGAGGGGGGGGGGGGGGGGGAGGTTCCAGGTATTCCAAAATATGTTTAATAGATTGCACAAACCGTCCTCTTCTTGTCTTTTGTCTATCTGTGACTGATTGCCACAGGCTGGAGACAGTGTATCAATGCCAACAGAAGGATCTCTTTGTGGACCACCAGCAGTAAGATAGAAGAGGCCTCTATCCCTACCTATGGTAAGGGGAGGGATAGATGAGGGTGGTAAGGGGGAAGGTAAGATTGCCCCTAATACGATTAGTTTGCGAGTGCCCATCGAGGAGGACACAGCTGCAACTGCTGCCCCTTCTGCAATCTTTTGGGACGATGATTTTCCCCAGTACTTGTGTTGCAATACGACCCATTGATTATGAGTGCTGGTTTTTTTTTTTCATGACAATTTCTATGTGTAATTAGAACATCGAAGCATTTTCCATCCGTGGTTTCGCTTATTGGATTGGGCTGCAGGGTGATTGTCAAGCAATGTGGGGGAGGTGTCTGTAGCGAACTTTGGTATCAAACAGTATAGGTATAGTCCTCAGCTGTATCCTTACAGGTAATACGCTTATTAAATTCCTCTCTGTCCAGCATCAGCATCTCGTCAGTTGAACATATTTCCCACAAAAAAATAAAGGTAGTACCTTCCACTCCAGCCTTTTCCCAGCTAGCTTGTAGGTGAAAGGTAGAGTTTGAGTATGTCTACCACTAGTTTCTAGTGGTATTGTGGAATTTTTTCCCAGGAGGATAATACCAGTTGTATGACATCGTAAATTTTTGAGCTGTATTGCGATTTTAGACACTCCTTGTGTAGCGCTATGCATATGGTTGCGTAAATAGGACCAATCTTTATGATTACGTAATTATGACCGATCTTTACTTCAGTCTCCCCAACAAAATGAAGTGAACTAACATAACCTTCCCCTCCTGCATCTGGACAGTACCCATATGTTGGAGGGGGTGGAGTGGGGGAAAGGAGGCGGGGCACTTGGACTTTCCATTCAGAAAGACCAGGGTTCAAGTCTCAGAATGGCACCATCATTTTTAATTTCCCGCCATTTCCTGGTTTTGGAGTGGGGTGGGATGTCTGTACAGCCCTGGGACAAAGAAATTCCCACCAAAGTTCAAAATTCCCGCCAAAATTTGAAATTCCTACCAATAGGGTGGGTAGCAGAGGGGGAGAAGGGCGGAGGGGATGGGGACCCATGTGCAGGCTGAAGAAAACACATGACTTCACCAGGGGATGGAGGTAGGGGTGGGAGTAATTAATTGATAAATTCAATCAATTTGGGTATCAATTTGATACCAAAATTGGGGCAGGAACCCCATCTCCCTGCTACTAACTCCCGCCACATGGGTCCCAGTATTAGAAGAAATTCTGGGTCACTACATACGCAGCATCTACCACATGGTCCAACGGGATCTGTTCGATGTACGAGTACTGCCTGGCAGTAAGGCGATCATGGACAACGGCAGGATCTGTATGGCTGTCAAGAGGGGAGACCACAGAGCCTTTGGAAATCTGTAGACATCCTGGACAACATTTGGGAGGTACAACTCACCACAGATCTCCACTCATGAACATGAGCATCACCTTGCGTCAGAGAATATCAGGATTCATCTGTGAATAACACATTTCGGCAGTTGACATGGGATCGGCAGAACTGAAGGCGAGCTACGAGATGTTGTGTGAAGCAGGGTATTCAGACGGGACGATTATG
The DNA here is from genome assembly GCF_021461385.2 of Schistocerca piceifrons. NCBI lineage: Eukaryota > Metazoa > Arthropoda > Insecta > Orthoptera > Acrididae > Schistocerca > Schistocerca piceifrons. The sequence continues at coordinate 328,214,973 of NC_060138.1, read as the reverse complement.
TCAAACAGTCCTTTTTCGTAACCTATTCATCACAGTGTGACCGGACACAGCGACTCCAGTAGCCTTCTGAGATCGTCTTCCACTGCCATGGCGATGTCCATGCGATGTCATATCACAAAAACGGCCGTATATCGGTCTTTACGTTGGGGATATGTGTCGGCGACCTTGTCAAACAGCCGGCCGTTACGGCCGATCGGTTCTACGTGCTTCAGCCCGGAACCGCGCTGCTGCTACGGTCGAAGATTCGAATCCTGCCTCGGGCATGGATGTGTGTGATGTCCTTAGGTTACTTAAGTTTAAGTAGTTCTAAGTCTAGGGGACTGATGACCTCAGATGTTAAGTCCCATAGTGCTTACAAGGGAACCTCCCCGTCGCACCCCCTCAGATTTAGTTATAAGTTGGCACAGTGGATAGGCCTTGAAAAACTGAACACAGATCAACCGAGAAAATAGGAAGAAGTTGTGTGGAACTATGAAAAAAATAAGCAAAATATACAAACTGAGCAGTCCATGTGCAAGATAAGCAACATCAACGTTACTATAAGGTCAGAAGCGCTGTGGTCCCGTGGTTAGCGTGAGCAGGTGCGGAACGAGAGGTCCTTGGTTCAAATATTCCCTCGAGTGAAAAATTTAACTTTTTATTTTCAGTTTATGTGACAAACTCTTATGTTTTCATCGCTTTTTTGGGAGTGATTATCACATCCACAAGAAAACCTAAATCGGGCAAGGTAGAAGAATCTTTTTACCCTTTCGCCAAGTGTACAAGTTAGGTAGGTCGACAACATATTCCTGTCATGTGACGCACACGCCGTCACCAGTGTCGTAAAGAATATATCAACGAGTTTTCCTGTGGAGGAATCGGTTGACCTATGACCTCTCGATCAAATGTTTTCGGTTCCCATTGGAGAGGCACGTCCTTTCGTTTACTAATCGCACGGTTTTGGGGTGCGGTCGCAAAACACATACACTAAACTTATTACAGTGAACAGAGGCGCCAATGAACGAACGGACAGATCATAACTTTGCGAAAATAAAGAAAGTAAACTTTTCACTCGAGGAACGACTTGAACCAAGGACCTCCCGTTCCCCAGCTGCTCACGCTAACCACGGGACCACGGCGCTCCTTAGCTCACATGATCCTTAATGTTGCCTATCTTGCACATGGGCTACTCAGTTTGTATATTTTGCTTATTTTTTTCATAGTTCCACACAACGTCTTCCTGTTTTCTCGATTGATCTGTGTTCAATTTTTCAAGGCCTACCCACTGTACCAACTTACAACTAAATCTGAGGTGGGTGCGATGGGGAGGTTCCCTTGTTAGATCCATTTGCACCATTTTGAACCTTGTCCAACTCGCCTTGTTTACTGACCTATCTTCCTGTAGTGTGCCCACACTCTATGGATAACAGAGGAAGAGACATTGGCATCTGCAGCGACAAGAGTGAAAGTCCATTCTTTCTGGATCAGACAGACTGCCCTTGCAACTTATATGCATTTAAGATGTCGCATTGCATGCGCTTGGTTGAATACAACGTCCACAAATGACAACTGGCATTGAAGTACTGGGACATTGGTATTCATTCCTTCTGAGGGGTCACCGACACTGTCGTGCGTGAAACAGCCAATAGATAGCGAATGATTTTAATTGTTGTATACACTGAAAGTGATGGTTTCAAGTCATGCAATAAGACTGCAGGCATTGCCTGTTTCGAAATAGATTTAACATAAGACGTTGATACACGTATTCCCCTAATTCTTCTGAACAGTGTGTAATTTGTGTGCAAAGTGCACATTCCAAGAACAGAGATACTTTGGCCACTGTAGGATGTGAGCTGCAGGCGTGTTTTTGTAAGTGGGGCCGTCCCAGTTGCCCATGTGTATTTAAATTAATAAGTGTGACTGAAGCATCAGTCTCTAACTGAAATGGTACAGATTTATCAGAGATTTGCAGAGAGATGAGCAGTTTGCGGGTTGTCTCCTGAAAGTGATTATCTCTTCTGACTTGTGGAAATCTGTCTTTGTCCGAATTGCGATTAACGAAGTGTTTAGCTGTACGTATGTTAGACGATAGCTGGTTCGAATTACGTAAGTCTCGCAACGTACGTTTCGCTATGCGATCGCGTCGCTTTCGTCCATGGTTCCTGTTCGGGTCGCTAAGACGAGTGGGCACAGACTCGGAATGAGAGGTTATATTTACTTCAATTTTCTCAGATAGACATTTGTGCAGAACAGAATTTTGCGTTTCTTTTGCATGTATGTTTGCTGTGTGTGTCCTCATTCATGGTGGTGTTGGCATTCTGCATGACGGAGAAAGCAGTTTTTGCAATCATGCGTTAAGTAACATTTCACGCAAGACTTCGGAGGTTTGAACGATCCGAAGAAGCATCTGAGTGTGTCGCGCTGTGTTTACTCTGCAGCCTGTGGCAGTCTTGAGCTATCTGTGGTCAGCATTGCAGCAACGGGTACACTAACATCTAGTTCAAAGTCTTGAGCTTCCTCAGCTCTGATTACTTGAAGAATGTCATTGAGGCCAGTGTTGCAATGCTTTAGAATCTCATCCCATATTCAGTTATCAGCAAGGTTTTAAACAATGACATTGCGAAGTATTTCATCGTCAGAGAAAGAGCACCTCGAGCTCCTGCTGTTAATAAGGCTAGTATACCGTCGATTTGTTATATATTTTTACGAGCTTCTAACAGGGGCGGCTTATTTACAGATACCTGTGTACTTACTAGTTTATTTTTGTAAAATCTTGCGTGTTCGAGTGCTTACTAGGCACAACCTTTTATTTTAATAACAGTGTAGCGTACAGTACCTCCTTTGTTATCGACCCTTATATCGCCCCTCGTATCGTATAGGCTTTGGTTTGTTTTGGTTAGTGTAGCTCATTGTCAGATGGACCGTCAGAGATGGAGCACCTCGAGTTCCTGCTGCTAATAAGCCGAGTAAACTGTTCGTTTGTTATTTTTACGAGCTTATAACAGGAGCAACTTCAGTAATGGATAGGAACTGTGACTGCTGTGTACAGATGTGAGCTGAGTTGGTGACCCTTCACTCACAGGTCCGGGCTGCATTGGCTTCCGTCACACAGCTTGAGGCTGCTGCCAAGGGGCATCACTGTGGGCGCGGGGAGGGGGGGGAGGAGGTCGAACGAGGGGATGCGAGGGACGTCAAGCACGTCCCACGTGTCCCCTGATCAGTCCACTGCTATGGCCACCCTGGGTACTGCCTGCACTAAGGTTGACCCCCGCCGTATGGGAGATCATTCCAAAGTCTGGTAGGCAGCGGAAGACTTTCCGAGGGGCCGATCGTAGGGCCTCCTCAGTTCGTTTGTCGAACAGGTTTCGTGCGTTATCTGTAGCTGCAACTGGGTGCAGTCGTCAATCCTGTTCCAGAGGAAGCTTCTCGGTCTGCAAGGTCTGGGTATTCGCAGAGGGTGGGTTTGCTGGTAGCTGGGAGCTCCAACGTTAGGCGCGTAATGGGGCCTCTTAGGAACATGTCTGCCAAGGATGGGAAGGAAGCCAGTGTGCGCTCCGTGCGCATACCAGGGGGAATCATTCTGGATGTGGAAAGCGTACTTCTGGAAACCATGAAGAGTACAGGGTGCAGCCAACTGCAGGTGCTGGCTCATATCGATACCAATGATGTGTGTCGCTTTGGATCAGAGGAAATTTTCTCTGGTTTCGGGTGGCTACCAGAAATAGTAAAGACTGTCAGTCTTGCTTGCGAGATTAAGGCGGAGCTCACCATCTGCATCATCGTCAATAGAACCGACTGTGGTCCTTTGGTGCAGAGCCAAGTGGATAGTCTGAATCAGGGGCTGAGGCGGTTCTGTGGCCGTGTAGGCTGCATATTCCTTGACCTGCCCCATCGGTTGGTGGGTTTCTGGGTTTCGCTTAATAGGTCAGGAGTCGACTACGCACAAGAAGCGGCTACACGGGTAGTGGGGGCTGTGTGGAAGGGACTGGACGGTTTTTTAGGTTAGAGGGTCTCAGGAAACCACAGAAAGGGCGTCCATCTAATAAGGGGCAGGTAAAACACAGTAACGTAGTTGTAGAAACGGTCGGTATTGTAGTTGAAAATCGTCTTAGCTGTGTTGAGAAAGCTCTAAAACTCAAATAGTTACAGGTACAGAAAGCAGGTAAAGCCAGAAATAAGTTCAGCCAAAAATTTTCAAACGATCCAACAGTGTTCAGGAAGGAATGATTAAATACAGTTGGTGGTGGAGTATTTATTGCTGTCAGAAGTAGTTTGCCTTATAGTGAAATTGAAGTAGATAGTTTCTGCGAAATAGTATAGGTAGAGGTTATACTTGACAATCGGACTAAACTATTAATTGGATCGTTTTACAGATCTCCCGACTCAGAAGATATAGTTGCTGAACAATTCAAAGAAAATTTGAGTCTCATTTCAAATAGATACCTCACTTATACAATTATTGTCGGTGGTGACTTCAATCTACCCTCGATATGCTGGATAAATTATACGTTTAAAGCCGGCGACAGGCATGAAACGTCATCCGAAATTGTACTGAATGCTTTCTCAGAAAATAATTTTGAACAATTAGTTCATGAGCCCACTCGAAGCGTAAATGGTTGTGAAAGCATACTTCACCTCTTAGCAACAAATAATCCTAGTCAAATAGTGAGCATGGAGCCGTATACAGGGATTAGCGACCACAAGGCAGTTGCTGCTAGGCTGAATACCGTAACATCTGCAACCATCAAAAAGAAACGCAAAGTATATATATTTAAAAAAAGCTGATAAAAAGGCTCTTAACGCCTTTTTAAGAGACAGTCTTCACTCCTTCCGATCTGATCATATAAGCGTAGAAAAGCTGTGGAATGATTTCAAAGAGATAGTATCGATGGCAATTGATAAATATATACCACATAAATTAATAAGTGACGGTATTGATCCCTCATGGTTCACAAAACGGGTCAGATCGCTGTTGAGAAGTAACGAAAAAAGCATGCCAAATTTAAAAGAACACAAAATCCCCAAGATAGACAAAGATTTGCAGAAGTTCGAAATATAGTGGGTACTTCAATGCGAGATGCTTTTAATAATTTCCACAACGAAACTCTGTCTCTGAATCTGGTAGAAAACCCAAAGAGATCCTGGTCATATATAAAGCACATCAGTGGCAAGACGCAATCAATACCTTCAACCCGCGATAACAACGGTGAAGTCACTGATGACAACGCTACTAAAGCAGAGCTATTAAACACGGTTTTCCGAAACTCTTTCACCAAATACGACGAAGTAAATATTCCTGAATTCCAATCAAGAAGAACTGCCAAGGTGAGAAACATAGAAGTAGATATCCTCGGTGTAGCAAAGCAACTTAAATCAATAATAGAGGCAAGGTCTCCGGTCCCAGTCAGGTCCCTTTCAGAGTATGCTGATACAACAGCTATATATTTAGCAATTATATACAACCGTTCGCCCACAGAAAGATCCGTACCTAAAGACTGAAAAATTGCTCAAGTCACACCAATACTCAAAAAGGGAAGTAGGAGTAATACGCTGAATTATAGGCCCATATCACTAACGTCGATTTGCAGTAGGGTTTTGGAACATATACCGTATTCTAACATTATAAAGTACCTCGAAGTAAACGATTTATTGACGCATAGTCAGCACGGATTCAGAAAATACCGTTCTTGCGAAACACAACTAGCTCTTTATATTCATGAAGTAATGAGTGCTATCGACAGGGGATGTCAAATTTAGTCAATATCTTCAGATTTCCAGAAGGCTTTCGACACCGTTCCTCACAAGCATCTTCTAACCAAACTGCGTGCCTACGGAGTATCGCCTCAGTTGTGCGACTGGATTCGTGATTTCCTGTCAGAAAGGTCGCAGTTTGTTGTAGTAGACGGAAAGTCATCGAGTAAAACAGAAGTAATATCTGGCGTTCCCCAAGGTAGTGTTATGGGCCCCTCTATTGTTCCTGCCTTATAAAATGATTGAGATAAGATATCTGCATGGTGCGAAAAGTGGCAATTGACCCTGAATAAAGAAAAGTGTGAAGTTATTCACATGAGTACTAAAAGCAATCCGCTAAATTTCGATTACGCTATAAGTCACACAAATCTGAAGCCCGCAAATTCAACTAAATACTTAGGGATTACAATCACAAATAACCTAAATTCGAACAATCACGTAGATAATGGTGTGGGTAGAGCAAACCAAAGACTGCGAATCATTGGCAGAACACTTGGAAGGTGCAACAGGTCTACTAAAGAGACTGCTTACACAACGCTTGTCCGCCCTATTCTGGAGTATTGCTGTGCGGTGTGGGTCCGCATCAGGTGGGACTGACGGATGACATCGAAAAAGTACAAAGAAGGGCAGCTCGTATTGTATTGTCGCGAAATAGGGGGAATAATGCCACAGACTGAATTGGACAGAATTGGACTGGTAATCATTAAAACAAAGGCGTTTTTTGTTGCGGCGGGATTTTCTCATGAAATTTCAACCACCAGTTTCTTCCTCCGACTGCGAAAACATTCTGTTGGCACTCACCTACATAGGGAGAAATGATTACTACGATAAAATAAGAAAAATCAGGGCTCGCACAGAAAAATTTAAGTGCTCGTTTTTACCGCGCGCCGTTCGAGAGTTGAACGGTAGAGAGACAGCTTGAAGGTGCTTGATTGAACCCTCTGCCAGGCACTTTATTGTGAATAGCTGAGTAATTACGTAGATGTAGATGTAGGAATGAGGCCCCGCAAGAGCAGCGAAACTTAAAATTCATTGAGCTGATCGATCCAGTTTCTATAAGACTGATCGTTATGACGATGCGTACGAAAAAAATTGAAACAAACAGTCGATAAACGAATCTGTGCTCTGAAGTAGCCGTCTGATGCTCAAATAATGTCTTCTTAGGGTAAGCTGTGGGTCTGCAACTGAGGAAATAACTTTCGACACTATCTGAAAATATGCACGACTACCCACGAAAAAAAGAAAGTGTGATTCACCCGATGTGTTGTAGGCATGAAAGTGATGCTCTAGCTGCGGGCGATAATCCGGCCATTTGTCATGTTTTGCAGCAAAGGAGCGGAAGGGTGTAGAGGTTGCATCAGTCCACTGGCATTCTGTGCCTCAGTCTTTGTAGTTTGCTGAGTCTGTTATGCTTCCGTCAACCTCCCAATAGTTTCCAGAAAGAAGGTAATATATTGGCTCTGAAACTGAATAAGTGAAGTGAGGGATAGGTCTTCAGACGTTGCCATTACTTACACCACTTAAAGGCTCGTGAAACAAATACACCGACGAAAAAAAGAAATCGCAACACCAAAAAAGAGTTCTGTAATATAAACGAAATTTGGTAGTTGTGTTTCTACATCTGAAGGATGCCAATTAGCTTGCTTTAAATACGTGCTGTAATGGTCGTAAGCGTAAGTTACCTTCGAAATTGGACATGGTGAAATGATGTAAATCAATAATGCCTTTAAGGCGACAAAGACGCCAGTAACAACACCTCACTGAATTTGAGTGAAGTCGTGTATTAGGGCTAGAGAAGCTGGATGTTCCTTCTGCAATACGGCAGAAAGACTTGGCTGTAATGTAGCCACTATACATGACTGCTGGCAGCGGTGGTCACAAGAGTATACGGTCGCAAGAAGACCAGGCTCCTGACGGACACGTGGCGCTGCCAAGAGGGTGGTGGTGGTAAGTTCCTTTGGGACCAAACTGCTGAGGTCGTCGGTCCCTAGGCTTACACACTACTTAATCTAACTTAATCTAACTTAAACTAACTTACGCTAAGGACAACACACACCCATGCCCGAGGGAGGACCTGCGATGGGGGAAGCCGCGTCAACCATGGCATGGCCCCCAAACCGAACGGTCTGGTGAGATGGAAGACCGTCGTATTTGGCATATGGCTCTGACGTATAATACTGCATCTGCAGCAGCAATTCGAACAGCAGTTGGCACCACAGTGACACAATGAGCTGTTGCAAACCGGTTACTTCAAGGACAGCTCCGAGCCATACGCCCTAAAAATGGTTCAAATGGTTCTAAGCACTATGGGACTTAATATGTGAAGTCATCAGTCCCCTACACTTAGAACTACTTAGAACTAACTAACCTAAGGACATCACACGCATCTATGCCCGAGGCAGGATTCGAACCTGCGACCGTACCAGCCGCGTGGTTCCGGACTGAAATGCCTAGAACCGCTCGATCACAGCGGCCGGCCAAACGTCCTGTAGCGTGCATTCCAGTGACCCCAAACCACCGCCATTTGCGACTGCATTAAGTGTATTCGCAATTGCGAATATGGAGAGCCATCAACTGTAGAATGGTATGAGGACAATGAAAATTTGTGCAGGATCGGGACACGAACCCGGATTTTCCGCTTATAGGGAGCGGCCGCCTTACCATTTGCCTATCCATACAAGTCTCCCGGCCAGACCCAAATTTCCAATGTCGTCAACCATGCGTTTTGGTCTGGCCGTGAGTCGTCCACGAATAGCCAAATGGTAAGGCGACCACTCGCGATAACCGGAAAATCCGGGTTCTAGCTCTGATCTGACGCAAATTTTCATTGTCACCAATCTATTCTACAGCCGATGATTGTCCATATTCGCCGTTGCGAATATATCTAATGTATTTCATAATAGACGCGGTAGCCACGTGCCTGATCCTTTGGACACGCACGCATGTCCAAAGGAACTTTTCATCATAATTCAGAATAACACAGGAACTGTAATATCGTATTTGGGACTTCAGTGGTGTCAAGCGAGAGCTCAATGGAGGGCAAGGTGGAGGCCTGTTACGATTTCTAATGAAAACTGTTTCTGCCTCCGAGCCAGTGATGGGTGTGTGTTCGTGAGAAGGTGGAAAGTTTAGAGCGTGTGGTCAACCGGTCTGCTTGGTAAACATGTTCTTCTATGGTGCGGAGTTATTTATAGTAACAGTAATGTTCTTGATAGAGCCAGATTGTCTTGAATGCAGACACACTTATGTAGGTCCTTGAATATTATTAATGTTTAGTAGCGTTATGGCAACGGCCTTGCCGCGGTGGATACACCGGTTCCCCTCAGATGACCGAAGTTAAGCGCTGTCGGGCTTGGGCGGCACTTGAATGGGTGACCATCAGGGCCGCCATGCGCTGTTGCCATTTTTCGGGGTGCACTCCGCCTCGCGATGCCAATTGAGGAGCTACTCGACCGAATAGTAGCGGCTCCGGTCAAAGAAAACCATCGTAACGACCGGGAGAGCGGTGTGCTGACCACAGCCCCTCCTCTCTGCATCCTCATCTGAGGATGACACGGCGGTCGGATGGTCCCGATGGGCCACTTGTGGCCTGATGACGGAGTGCTATTTAGTAGCATTAGGCTACAACGAAGTACTTCCCCTCACTGCAGTCTTGCTCACCAATATTGATAAGTCTATAGATGCACTAAACCTGGGTCCGAATTCTGAATTGCGGCTACTTAATAGGAGGCGCCGGCCAGTCAGTATCTCGAGCAGTGACGTCATATGGGTTTGCGCCCTGCGGTGGCTTGTGCGTGTGGTGCCCCTCATCGTAGATAGTGAGCGGTGGAAGGATGGCCTACGCCGGCGGCGCGCTGGCGGGAGATTTCAAAGCGCCGTCCGTCATGTAGCTGTGAGCGGCGCACACGGGGTCAGACTCCAGAAAAAGTGACCATAAATTAAAAAAAGTTCGGAGTGAAGAAGTTTAGCTTAACAGGTTCGCTACAGTACGGATGTGATTATTGAATCCCTGTGTTAAAGCGGCCAGCTATTTCTTCCGAACGTTGAATTTCGGATGGAATACTTATCTTCAGCGAAATCAGTTCAAATCTTTTTAGAAGTGGAGGTTATTCCAAAAGAGTATGTTCTTACATAGGAACACTTATTTCATTAATTAACTATTAGTTTTGTAGTCAATTTCTTATCGGAAAGCAAGCAAAAAAATTGTAAAGATTCCACGACATTTCGCCTTCTTTTTCACTCTGTCCTTAAATATTTACTACCATCTACGTGGATCAGCCTCAAAATCCAGCTCCCAGAGGCAACTCCAGCTTTGAGTCATTTTTTAAATGACAGTTTCAAAATGCCTTTATTTACATAGAGAAAATAGGATTGAAAATTTTACTAAAATACTCATAAAATAGCTATGCGCATATAGTCATACCATTGTTATTTCTGTAACATTGCTAATTAGCTACTAAAAAGTTATAATTATTCTATATAAAAATATATTTTAAATGTTTTAAACATATAAAAACTACTCTTTATAAAATAACTATATAGTTTCCTTTGTACAAGCTTTTCCTTGATAAAACTAAGTTACATTCTACTATTACACATTCCTTCTTTGCGGAAATCGTCTCCAAGGAAAGCGAAAACCTTGTCGTCGGAAGCTGTCACCCTCTTGGTACCTGCTGCAAAGGAAGACACGGGATCAGATGCTGAGACTATTGAAGAGGATACAAATGTTGGTGGAGAAGAAGGTGAAGAAGGAAAAGAAGATGATGAACATGAAGCACAAGAGGAAGAGAATTAAGAACGCTTATAAAACTTTGTTTTTGTTATTAATATATATTTTCTGCAATAAAGACAGTAATGGAGGTAGTTTTGCAATATATTTTACCATAAAAATTATAACTGTTCACGGGAAACATTTTTAGTCCACTTCATTAATTTTTTCCAATTTCTTTGTGCCATATTTTTGGATTGCAGCAGGTTTTGCAATTCTGGCCAGGTTTTCAGGATTCTGGTCCACAGTACGGCGTGCCAGGTGCAGTTGGCAAAGATGCCATCGATGCCGCTGAAAACATTGGTCTTGTCAAACCGAATTTGTGAAAGCCAGTGCTCAAGACAGGTAGATAACAATATTTCTTGACTTCCGCAAAGCGTTTGACACAGTAAGACATAAAGACTTATTAAGGAGACTGCGATGATATGGAATATCAAACGAAATTTGTGACTCGATTGATGGTTTCTTCGTAGTGAGGACACAGCATGTTACCTTGAAAGGAGACTCATAGACAGACGTAAAAGTAACTTCGGCTGTGCCCCAGGGAAGCGTGCTGGGACCCTTGTTATTCATGTTCTGTAGTAATGACCTTGTGGACAATATTTATAGCAACCTCAGACTTTTCGCTGATGATGCATTTATCTATAAAAGCTGCACAAATATTGAGTCAGAGCTTGATATGATTTTGTCGAACCACCCAGATAGCTGCTTGCATTAGCAAGCCACGTCGAGGATTCAGGGAGGCGTGCCACAGGTTAAAGACGAGGGCCGGTTTGCTAGCCACCCTGGATGTGGTTTTTACACGGTTTCCCACATCCCACCAGGTAAATACCGGGCTGGTGCTCAGATCCTGCCTGCATCATACGATTCGCAAACATTTCGAAAAAGCTCATACAGTTTCAGATGTGATAACACTAGATGCAGACAGATGTGGTACACAAATTCGGTCCCGGGGAAGAGGGAAAGGAGTGGTGACAGAAACGACATCCAGCCATCCTCTTCCACTAACATGGTCATGAGTTTTTAATAGAAGTGATGAAGAGGATGAGATATAGAGACCGTATCCCAACGATCGTCCGTGATTTTTGTCAAATGCTTCCTTCCGCATTTTAATTAATAGTCACCTCACAAAATAGCTCCACATTAGCCGATCTGTCCATCAAGGACGCCCACTATCGATGGCGCAATATGCCACACCCACTGAATCATTAATGCGTCTCATTGAAAGCAGGAAGAGAGGATTTCAGAACGTGCGACTCTACTGTACAGCATATGCAGAAGACCTGTATGTTGTTGTGTCTTCCCAACAAGATCTGACCTCCCTGAAAGTTATACTTAAAATTTATATGAAGGCCTCAGGTGATAAACAGCAGGAAAACGACAATACTTCCTCTTGCAGGCGGGGGGAGGGGGGGAAGGCGAAGTACCTGAAGTGACGTGGACCAAGCAACAGCCTTGAACCATTCTCTGGGCATCTACAAGGGGGCCACCCCTGACCGCATCGTAACTGAGAACTGGACGGACCTCCTGATTCGCAGTAGAGAGACTCTGAATCTGCACTCCGACAGACACCTGAACCTCTAGCCAAACGTGTAAACAGTTCACGTACCCGCCGCAGGCAAAATGAACTACATGCCCAAAGTGCTTCTGCTCCTGGAAGCTTTGGCGTGAATATTCAGTGGATACTTAGCTGTGTCCTTCTCCGTGGTAACATCTTTAACACAGAGCTCGCAGCACTCGCACTACCTCCCTAGCAGGGCAGCCTTGGATTAATCAGTGTTCAGCACCTACGCGTGAAGCTCATATTCACCCAAACGAGAACAGAAATACAGCGTCGAGGTCATGCCTTCTTCGTTGTCTAATCCACCATGACACCAACGAGATTTCCGCCACAAACGCATTTATTGCAAGGCTTCTGCTGACTTTCAGTTTGATTCCTAATGCAGACTTTGATCCATAAGAAGAACGTAACAAAAAGGTGTTGCATGTGTAAGAAGTGCGCCCTCGGTTCAGTGTGAATGTTTGCCTGCAACTGCTTCTGTATATGTTCTAATCTTTCCTGAACCTTAACAATTTTGCCTCTTCGTGAATTTTCTTTGTCTCATGTACTTTATGTCCATTGGAAGCCATCCACGTGGTTTAATATTAGAGTTTGTGGGCCCACTGCCATCACCCTCTGTCTACTCAAATGTGCCTTCTGAAAAATGTTAATTGTTCGCGCCTGCGTGGTTTAATGTGGTTAAAACTTGGCCACGGTATGTAGAAACTGTGTCTCCGCAAACCATGTGGGCATACGAGTGTATTGTGAATCGTGTACCGTTTCACAAGAAATTGTACTTAGTTACCAGGCAGTTGTGTAGATGCATTACATCAATGTGTTAAGGAATAAATTATTTTGTCACCAATCTTATCCTACGTCTCTTATTACCTACGCCATTTACCTTGTAGTTTCCTTGTTAGCCCATCCACAGCGTTTCCATGCGCACAGGTCCAATAATTAGTGTTCCCTTTTTATTTAAAACAAATTCTTTAGAATAGATGATGTTTTCAGGAGTGCTACTGCAAGCTGCTCTTATGCACAGTGTTCACGCATTATTTACTTTATTTTAATATTTGATTCACGTGAACAATGCCTGGATCAAACTAGTAATTACATCCCATTCTTTACGAGTGATAGTACAATGAATGTTCTCTTATGAGTCTTTTTTCTTATGATTAAATTAATTAATTTTCCGATTCATCCGAACTCTTTATTTGTAGTGTGGCTAGAGTTGGTGGCGACCCAATCTTTTACGTTGCTTTTAATGTCAGATAGCATTTTCTTATTCAAAGTGAGCTTCATGTAACTTACACATAACGGCAAGTTTTTCCGCAACTTACACATAGTGACCATGACGCAAGCTAACTTACATCTGGCAATGATTTCTCCTGACTACCATCACATCCGGAAACACTTTTTTGAATTTTATTATGTATCCTGAAGTACTTTCTTGAATTTAGTTGTGTATGCGCCTGTGTATTAAATCTCACAGCTTCTTAACAAATCAATATACAAGATAACGACGAAGACCGCACCTGGAAACCCTGTTGAAAACAGCTAATCACAAGTGAACTGGACAGTACTGTGGAGAAATATTTAGCAGACTTCGTGCCCTTATGGATTCCCTCACTATATCTGAATATAAATGGCAGAGCGGTCGCGTTCTCGCTTCCCACGCCCGGGTTCCCGGGTTCGATTCCCGGCGGGGTCAGGGATTTTCTCTGCCTCGTGATGACTGGGTGTTGTGTGATGTCCTTAGGTTAGTTAGGTTTAAGTAGTTCTAAGTTCTAGGGGACTGATGACCATAGATGTTAAGATGCTCAGAGCATTTTTATATAAATGGCAGAACTCCAACGAACGATGACAACAACAAGAGTTACAAAAAAATGGTTCAAATGGCTCTGAGCACTATGGGACTCAAGATCTTAGGTCATAAGTCCCCTAGAACTTAGAACTACCTAAACCTAACCAACCTAAGGACATCACACACACCCATGCCCGAGGCAGGATTCGAACCTGCGACCGTAGCAGTCCCGCGGTTCCGGACTGCAGCGCCAGAACCGCTAGACCACCGCGGCCGGCCAAGAGTTACAGAGCAGTTAACAGATTCCAATTCTGTAGAGTCGATACTTTTAGCCGAGATAAATCTCCACTGCATTTTAATGCACCAATCAACAACTAAAGACAAGGAATGATGATTCTCAGTTTCTTACGTCGTGCACATAAACATAAAAAAACAAAACAATTAACTTGTCAAATTGATGAAAAAATTAGGTAACTACTAATTAAAATAAGAGCTATTAATTTTATAACTGGGTTTCTATAATAACATAGTTTTAGCGCAAAATAACAAACAAGCTTAAAAAAGGTTTGAATGTGTAGTTGAACTCACAACCTTTCTATTACCAGTCCAATGCTTTACTCTTACGTTAGTACGCCACACAGATAATTTCTTTCTTTTAATCTTGTCAAGGAACTCTGTTAACTGTACTGCAAAACTTAGATTGCGGATGTGATTGATCAGATAAACAGCATAGGAAACAGAAATACGAAACACACAAATGAATTCGGTACCGTGAGGGGGCAACTTCGCACAGTGACGTACTGCAACTATGCAAATTACGTTTACTTCATAATGTAGTAACACACGGCTCTCCTTCTACCCTTGCAAGCAATTTCGGTATAGCGGCTGAACTTAAAGCCCACCGAACGTTCAAAAATGGTTCAAATGGCTCTGAGCACTATGGGACTTAATATCTGAGGTCATCAGTCCCCTTAAACCTAACCAACATAAGGATGTCACACACATCCATGCCCGAGGCAGGATTCGAACCTGCGACCGTAGCGGTCGCGCGGTTCCAGACTGAAGCGCCAAGAACCGCTCGGTCATAGCGGCCGGCCCCACTGAGCGTAAACTATCAAATGACCACGTTGATCACTGTAAGCTCTCCGAATTAACGTCTGTAGATTTCTTAATTTCAAAACATCATAATAACTATAACCACTAAAGCCAAGAATGCGAAAGAATGGGAGATTTTAACTAAATGGTTTATTTATGATCGCTTGATAAATATTGTGAACCTGACATTCTTTTCAGTATTTTTGTACACAAAATAAAACGTTTACCAAAATATCACCTTTAGCAGTAGATATAGGATTGCCTTATTCGCATAAAAATATTTTTTTGTGACGCAACCGAACGTGGACAGCCCGCTAGCCTCCTCACCAAGCCACCCTTGGTGGTGTGTACTTTCAGGTAATTCCATAGTGGGCACAGCAGTACTGTATGTCAGTATGCTGGGTATTTTTAAGAGCTCAGACAATTCTGTGTTAAGAATGTCTGAAAGCAATGGTGGACCAAACGACCAGACGTCAAAGTGTTACTACAAGGCATGTTTAGAAAATAAATGTACCCTCCTCTTAAAAAAAAAAAAATTGCCGTCAATGAATGGTAGAGGAGGATTCCCTAACCACAGCTAGTATCATGGGAACACAGTAGTACGTAAACTCTTTTTTCAGTGTTCAATTGAGTAAAAAGTATCGGTAAGAAAGCATGTCAAATGCGAGTCACGTAAGTAGTGGGGCAAACTTCGTTTCAGGACAATCTGATAGTGTGGGATGCCGATATCAAAGGCAAGCATACATTCAGTGCCAAACCTTTTGTTCTCTTTTAATTGACAGGTCTTTACCCTATTGTTCTGCTAATTAGATTATGCGTACTGGGGATAATCCTTTCCTTTGAGTGACAGGTTCTTAACCTATTTGTTCTCCCACCCATCCCCCTCCCCCTCCTCTAACCCTCCTCTATCCCCCTGGGAACTCCCCTCGCCGATACAAGCACACTTATGATAGAAATTTGATTGACTAATTAATTCAGTTGATTAATGAATTAAACCCTCCCCCTCTGGTAAACCCCCTTACCCTCCCCACCCGTCTCCCACATGGAAATTGGCGACTCTGTGCTGGAGAGGAAGGATCTCACGAGAGGAAATTGTTCAAATGGCTCTGAGCACTATGGGACTTAACTTCTGAGGTCATCAGTCCCCTAGAACTGAGAACTACTTAAACTTAATTAACCTAAGGACATCACACACATCCATGGCCGAGGCAGGATTCCAACCTGCGACCGTAGCGGTCACGCGGTTCCAGAATGAGCATCACGCTTACAGTGATGGAAATTTCTATTTTCAATATAAGTAATATTATGTGTGAAAGTTGAAACTCTGACAAGTCACAACTGTAACTGATGTGTCAGTAGTGCCAACATTCGTCCCACGAGTAGACTGTAGCGCGTAGAACCGCTCGGCCACTCTGGCCGGCTCACGACAGGAGATTCAATTACATAGCAGGGAGTATATTGTTTATTTACAAAAAAATTCAATTTACAGGGGTTGTTTCTTTCTTGCTCATCAATCTCTGCTGTTTGGGAAGAGGCAGGTCTTGTAAAATACATCGAAAAGAGGTAATAAAGTCGATCGCTTTTTCTGGTCCAGATCACAGAAGGAATACCACCATGAAATACCCACCACGTAATTACACTTTTAAACATCTTTTGATCGCGAAGCATACACCATCCACTGGCGGCCCCCGCGAAATGGGTGTCCAAGAGTCAAGAGTGCTTGCTCGAGGCACGCAACTGACAAACTGGATGTCACACTTATCCCGAAACAAAAGCACCTGAGAAATTCCTGTCGAAACACATTTTCTCTCTCTCTCTCTCTCTCTCTCTCTCTCTCTCTCTCTCTCTCTCTCTCTGCGTTCCTCCGTCTGTCCCTCTCTCTCTCTCTTTCTCTCTCTCTCGTCCCGTGGCGTGCCAATGCTGGGTCTGCATATGTTGTCAATTGCGGTCGGACCAAACCACAAGCAGACAGTGTTTACCCGATAAACCCCTGAAGAATAGTGACACACGTGAGATGCCTTTCTTCAAGGCAAACGCCTGACTGAGAATCGATCCAGAAATACTGCTGAAATAATAAATAACTAATGTCCAGTCACATGATCGTGATGTAGCGGATATAATGTGGATGCGGTAGCTATCTCTCTCTCTCTCTCTCTCTCTCTCTCTCTCTCTCTCACACACACACACACACACACACACACAAATTGACGATGTCAAAAAACTAGTAGCTGGCTGACTCAGAATAAACTTTTAAAGAAAGATCGTTGCATACAGAGAGAGAGAGAGCTGTAGTTTGCTTTGCACATGACACAGAAACTAGCATGAGATATTTCATTGCCCCATGGACTCTAAACTGACCCAACCTTCCTGTGCACTTTCCTTGAGGAACACTTCATGAACTACTTCAGGAGTTATTAAATCTGGTGCGTAATATTACAGCTTGAAGATGTCACAAATGGTGCTTCAGAAGGCATGCCAGAGGAAATATTAATTAAATCGTTAATATAGCATTTAACCAATTTGCTCCACACAGTTCAAAACTACTCAAAATAAAGAAAGGTGGACGGACATTGCACAATAGTTTGCGTGCATAAACAGCAGCGTAATATTTTTGAAGAGAAATTTCATTACATGATCCAAACCTATTATTATTTGACGTCGTGACTGGAACCAGTGATATATGGAATGATAGCGGCAATTTCAAATTTCGACATGAATTTATACCATGGCGGTTACAGAGTCCCCGCCCACTACAGATCTACTAAGTGTATTTTCTTTTTAAAAGTACTATAGAATTCCTAAGGTGGCTGGTTCTCTCAGCTACACGAGGACGAAGAAGGTGGGAGGAAAGGGTCTACCGCGTAATAGGATAGTAACAACAACAAATAGCGCCATGATGTATTGAGAAACGTGATATGTTCACGGCTAGATCACTGAGATCTTTGAAAACACTCTCACATCCCCTGTATTCACCTTCTGGGCACTCACATGCACCGTGCTGCAGTACAGAGACTGGCCGTAAATGATGCCCATGACCACAGCCGCAGAGGCGAGTGTCAGCCAGAGAGAGGCCCGCCGGCTGTGGGGGTCCCCACCACACGAGGATCTGAGTGGTGGGAGTTTGAACGGTATCAATACTCCCAGTGCAAACGCTCATCATATGAATCTCCTCAAATTTCTACGGAGTATACATGCGACACAAGCGGTTTCCGAGACTACTCAATCCAAACTGGGTATTAGTTTACTACTCACCAGTCCAGGGGAACCTGCGACCCAAATCGTCCTAAACCAAAAGCTCAAAATGGTTCAAATGGCTCTGAGCAATATGGGACTTAACTTCTGAGATCATCAGTCCCCTAGAACTTAGAACTACTTAAACCTAACTAACCTAAGAACATCACACACATCCAAGCCCGAGGCAGGATTCAAACCTGCAACCGTAGGGGCCTAAACCAAAGCTCTCTCGGACTCTCTGAACAGTTTTGTGAGGGATGGGCAAGCCCCACACCAGAGCAAAGGTGTCTGCTGGGATTCTCTTTCCAGTCCTGATCTGCTTGCTTGCTGTTATGCTCTCTATGGCCATCTCCAGACTCTCAAGAATATTGGGAACCAAGTACATATTTATCACTGTAACTACAATTAAATATTATGATTGCTGCTGCAGTCTGACACCGAGCAATGTACTGGAAATGTCTCTTCTTAATGGCTATAGTTCTGGAATGAATGTCAATATTTACAGCACACACAATTTTCCATGTAAAATCGCTCTCATACCGTTATGGGTATGAATATGCTGAATCTATACTTGCTTCACGTTAGGTCACACCGCCATTTTCTCTGGACATGCCGAAATATAAGCCATAGTAACTTCACACTGCAACAAACACAAATTTCAGACAAGCAGTGCAGTTATCGTTTATATATGTACAACAACCGAAAAAACTATACTATGCCCACTCTCACACTAGCAACATGTCTCAATTCTCTTCAGTTCTAGGAAATTATTTGACATTTAGGTTTTCCAGTCAACACTTCTGGAAGGTGCAATATCGTGCCAAGACTCTCTCAAACAAGTGTTATAAAGCACATGCATCCGGTACTGTGTGACAATCAACAACACTCTCGCAGACAAAAGGACTGGAAAGACATCACCGATATGAGTTGGTGTACTGTACTCAACATCACTGTCGTTAGTGCAACAAGGAAAACGCAGCTAGCAAAATTGAATTTGTTACAAAAAAACGAAACATCGTGTTAGAGTGTCGTACAAAGATTTTGCTTGTTACCTGTGTGAGAAACGGTGACTTGATGATACAGACCTGTTTAGATCTTACGTGTGTGTGCGACCTCAATACCATGTTATGTAGAAAACTTATAGGCTTGAATGCAAAGGGTACAATAGACTTCTGTTTGGCCCTTTCAGCACACCAGCTATATGTAACTGAATAATCACTATGAATCCATCGTCACTCAGTTATTCAACTTCAAATGCATGCATGATGTCTGCGAATAAGGTAATGCCGTAATTCTGACAGTGAATCTGATGAGTGGTATTGTGTGTATTGTGAAAAGTATGGTCGTGCTTTAGCTATCGCTACTAAAAGGGGCTAGTGACTGCACAACTCTGCTTGTTCAAGAACAGAGCTGTAGCCACACATTAGAAAAAAATATTCTAGAGCTCTTACTTCCTCAATATGTTACAACAATCAGCCCTGAGGACTACAGATTTGCTGGGAAATGAGAATGTTGCTGCTTACAATGTGGTTTAGAGTGTGAAAATAAGAAATGAGTGTAATGTGCTCTGGACATTTACATGAAACTGATTAAGAGTCGTCGCCACGTGAATGCTTTTTATTGCTATATGTTCCCTGCACAACTTGTACCATTATTATGTGATATATATTTATTTATTCATCCGTAAACAAATTTCTTTGTATGGATGTCGTCATTATACATACATATGTACATTACTTTGTCATATAAGGTAATGATATACAAGCTATATATAATAAAATCCACGTGGGAAAAATATATAAAAACAAAGATTCCATGACTTACCAAACAGGAAAGCGCTGGTAGATAGGCACAATAAAAAAACACACAAACACACACACACAAAACTTCAAGCTTTCGCAACCCACAGTTGCTTCGTCAGGAAAGAGGGAAGGAGAGGGAAAGATGAAAGGATGTGGGTTTTAAGGGAGAGGGTAAGGAGCCATTCCAATCCCGGGATTGGAAAGACTTACACCTTAGGGGGAAAAAAAGGACAGGTATACACTCACACACACACACACACACACACACACACACACACACACACACACACACACACACACACACACACACACACATATATCCATCCACACATATACGGCATATGTATGGATGGATATGTGTGTGTGTGCGAGTGTATACCTGTCCTTTTTTCCCGCTAAGGTAAGTCTTTCCGCTCCCGGGATTGGAATGACTCCTTACCCTCTCCCTTAAAACCCACATCCTTTCATCTTTCCCTCTCCTTTCCTCTTTCCTGATGAAGCAACCGTGGGTTGCGAAAGCTTGAAATTTTGTGTGTGTGTTTTTTTTATTGTGCCTATCTACCAGCGCTTTCCCGTTATATATATATATATATATATATATATATATATATTTTACACACACAATTTATCATTGAATTACATAATGCTGAAGAACCTGCTTCAATCAAAAGAAATATATCACAAGTCTCCTGTAATACTTGTATGGGTAAATTACAATCTAGAATGTCCACTTTATAATTGATTAACCTGATTATTTATTTATGCCTATTTTATGTTGCATGAATTCTCTAATCGATTAAAAATTATTTTTTAGTAAATATTCTTTAAGGAATGCTTTAAATTTACATAGTTCCTTTATGCTTTTGATTTCTTTTGGCAATTTATTGTATATCTTGACAGCTTGGTAAAACATAGTGATTTGGGTTTTAGTTTTATTCATTCTGTCTAGGTGCAAGCAATTACTGTTTCTGGTTTGGTGATCATGTATGCAGCTGTTTGCTAAGTATTGCTCAATATTTTTGTGAATAAAAACTGTAGTTTGCAAGATATATTCACTTGGGATAGTCAGAATACCCCAATTTTTAAATATCTCACTGCAGTGTGCTCTTTTGTGACTCTTGCTCATTATTCTGATAGCTCGTTTTTGCAATCTGAACACATATTTCATATTTTGGGCATTTGCACCCCAGAATGTTATGCCGTAACTTATTATTGAATGTATGTGTGCAAAGTATGTCATTCTCTGGCATGAACAATTGCACACAGTGACTAATATTCATAAGGCATAGCATGCTGTGCTAATTTTTTTCCCAAGCATCCTAATATGTTCATCCCATTTTAATTGTTGATCAACATACATACCCAAAAATTTTGTGCTGGCTATACACTCTATAGTTTCACTTTGAACTTTAAGTTTGTCATATTCGGTTTTTTCTTTATATAGAAGTTTATGTTATTAGTGTTCTTCACATTAAGGGTTACTTTGTTGTTATTTGACCAGTTGTGAACTTCCTTAAGTGCCTTTTCAGCTTTTACATTTAACATTTCTGGTGTCCTGTCTGTAATTATTATATTGCTGTCATCAGCAAACAACACTGTTTCTCCTTGCATTACCCACTGTGGGAAGTCATTAATATAAATAAGAAATAGTATTGGGCCTAACACACTCCCTTGAGATACTCCAATGTTCAAATATTCTTCATCTGAAAGATGTTTCACTAAATAATTTGAGCTACTTGAAATTTGAGATATCTCCACCCTCTGCACTCTGTCTGCAAGGTAAGATCTAATCCATTTATTTACAACCCCCCTGATTCCTAGTGCTTCATGTTTACCTAGTAGTATTTCATGGTCAACTGTATCAAATGCTTTTCTGAGATCTAGGAAAATGCCTGTTACTTGTTCTCCTTTATCTAGGGCTTCTAGAACTACTCTTGTAAATTTTTCTATAGCTGCTTCTGTTCCCTTTCCAGTCCTGCTACCTAAGGTATTTAAAAGGGATGAACTCATTTCAAAGTAATGGCCCCGCTTTAAGCACTATGACTCGAAAGCGGAAAGGGCAACGTCAGATTGATGGACCGCCATCAGTATCATTTATGTCATTTTGGTTTAAGCTTTACAGCAACGTGAGTCTCAATTTCTCTGAGTCGTATTGCGGTTAATTTGTTAATAAGGTCATTGATTGCTTCAAGTGAACTCAAAGTTCTGAAGAGGAATATATCCAGATGAATGGATCTACATAAAACGAGGGAGACCTGACCATGAAGCAGAATGTGTAATTTGTAAGTGTTATGATATTATTGCTGATGGAGGAAGAGCAGATATTAAGGATCATTTAGCTAAAGCACAAATCAAATGTACTCTCTGGAAGTACTTAAAGAAATGTACAGTTTCTTTCTTTCAGATTCATTCAAAGAGAGGCAATTAGTAACAGCTGCGAAATTAGCAATGTGCTGTCATACCATTAAACATCATCATGTCTTTGGATCAGTGAAGTATAGGCTACTTTCACACTTAGCTCCAAACTGTCTCATGTTCCCGAAGCAGCAAGAAAAAGTGTGACGTTGGGCATAACAAAATTAAACATCCAATGTGAAATAATTGTTAGCACCCACCACTATCAAACAAATACACAGTGAGCAGCTGTTTGCAACTAAAGGCGGCATTTGCTCCAATCTTTCACTTCGCTAGGCTTAAGAGGAGTAGCCCGTTTTGTCCCAACTACTCCTTTCCAAATTATGTCCATTTTTAGTCAGTTTGGGAAAAATGTTCCGGTTTGTCAGGCAAAAATTATGGCAACCCTAGATTCATAGAAAGTTGAATGTAAAATAATCACAAAATGCGGGTGAGCATTATCTACATTTAATTTTACATTTGGTTTTGTCAAATGTCAAAAACCCCACAAGCAGCATGGCACAGACAGTCTAGCAGACAGGTACAGACTTGTCTAGCGTGGTCAGATCAGCACCAACCTGTCGAGTGCTCTCACACCAGCATTCACCTGCTGCTGTGGTTAGATTAGATTAGATTAATTATTCAGTCCATAGACCCACAAAAGAGGGGATCCTCCCGGGTGTGGAACATGTCAAAAATGTAATTAGAAAAACTTTAGTTTCATGAATTTTAATGTTCTCAGTCAATAAACAGTAAAATTATGTACATGAATTAAAATTAAACTTCTAATATTTACAGGTTTCATACTTACATCTGCTTTCATTAAATCCATCATTCCCACAGTGGTTAGTTACTTGGCTATTACAACCAAGTATTGTCAAAACTAAAGTAAATTATTCATTTCAATGATCCTCAGTTAAGAACAGTCAAATTATTCACAAGATTTAAAATTAAATTTCCACTACTTACAGACTTAAGACTTATATCTGCTTTCCATATATCCATCATTCACACAGTAGGCAATTACTTGGCTGCTACAACCTAGTAGTGTCAAAAATTAAAGTATAATAAATTTTCATTAAAATGGTCTACTGCACTTGTTGAGCAATTCATGGATGGAATAGAAGGAGTTGGCCAAAAATTCTTTTAAATTATGTTCAAATTGTGCCTTGTCTGAAACTAAATTCTTAATGGTTGCTGGTAACTTATTGAAAATACGCGTTGCTGAATACTGGACTCCTTTCTGGGCAAGAGTAAGTGTTTTTAAATCTTTATATATATTGTTCTTATTCGTAGTATTGATACTGTGTACTAAGCAGTTAGTTGGAAAAAGAGATGTATTGTTTACAACAAACTTCATTAAGGAATAAATATACTGAGAAGCTGTGTTCCTATTGGCTCTCTGGGGGAAGATGTGGGTGGAGGGGCCAGAGGCACTCTAGGGGGAAACATGGGTGGAGGGGGCAGAGGGTATATAAATGCCACTCCATCCCAAGTTCCCCTCATTCTGTTGTAAACCACTGTAGTGTGAGATCGACCGTCCTGCTCTCACTCGTGTGATCAGTTTGATCCTTTTTTGCATACATGGTACCAGTTTAGGTGAGAAATGAAGTGTTCAGCTACATCAAGCACCGTCAGTAGTGCCAGTGGTGGAAAACAGCAGAGGACATTAGAGCAGGATGGGGAATTACCTGGTAAGTACAGATTCAGATCAGAAACTGTAACTTTTCTCTTAGACTAAGAATGTCACAGTACTGAATACATTTCTTTTTATTGTCTCAGTGCATATCCACCAACAGCAAAGTGTGGATGAAATGAATGCTGTGGTGCCACAGCAGGGGCAGTGGCAGTTGCAGCAGCATTGGCAGCATTTTAAGTGTATATTCCCCCTGTATGGTACTGCTGTGATCAGCGAGTCTGTAGATGATTTCAGGAGATGGAAATTGACGACTGTAACTTTCTTTTTACTAAGAATTTCATATTGAATATATGTCTTATTGGCAAATAATCCACGAATGGATGACAGGTTCAATGTATCCCTTGATTCGAGTTACATAAAGTACCTGGATGTAAATAACTGATATGGGCATGCCATGCAGCAATCACTGCCGACTGGCAAGTTTCGATGGGTGCCTGAAGATGAATGTAAGGGATTAGGTGGAAAAATGATGGGGCATATGACAGCTAATTCTGATGTAGGGTAGGGGTGGAGGTAGAATTCACATACCCTATTAGTTTGTATGACGCTCACGCTAATTTGCCACTGAGTCCAGAGCAACTAGTTCCGCAAGGAGGCTCCACCCCAAAACTGATGACAACCCTGGGGAATAAGTGGAGATACATCATTCATTATCATAATCTCCAACAGTGTCTCAGCTTGGCGATGGAGCTGGTTAGAATCACCCAGGCTATCTCCTCCAACAGTCCCCCTGGTTGAATGAGTACATTGACTTGAATATGGGACAGAGAGCTTCTGCAATGAATGACTTTGAAAAAGATTTTTATAAATCATTAAATAATATAATTATCAGAAAACCAATGAAGAATTTGAGTGAATGATGTGAAATTTTGATTAGAACCAAAAGGGATGGGCATTATGCCGCAATAAAATGCATTGCCAGACCAAATTTTAGGCAGGTCACCATATTCAGTAAGAACTTTGGTGCTGTGAAGATGGTGAAGACTGCAGTAGAGTTTACGAAACCTATTTATGTGGGGATGTGCATACTAGACCTATCCAAACTCCACATGTACCACATTCATTATGAGTTTGGGAAAACTCATTTTCCAGATACTAAATGATTTTTTTATGGTTACAGATAGCTTCATCTATTGGGTGAAGAGCTGCAATCCATATGAAATAATGAGGTACCACAGTAATGAATTCAACAAATCCTCATACACAGCCCACAATCCTTATATTATTGTTCCACAGAACAGGAAGGTTATTGGTCTTATGAAAGATGAGGCAAATAGATTGCCGATTGTGGAATTCGTAGGTCTGGGATCGAAAATGTATGTGTATCACACACTGGAAGGTGCCACCCAGAGGCAGGCTAAGACTGAGCGTTGTATGGCATCGAGAGCCCTCTCTATCGAAATGTATTTGCAGCACATGTACAACGGTGTTCGCAGTGTGCACCACAGCCGCCACTTGAGGTATGGAAGACTAGTATTCAATTGAGAGGACACAATATGTACACTGTGCAGCAGTCGGCGTGTGTGTGTGTGTGTGTGTGTGTGTGTGTGCGTGTGTGTGTGTGTGTGTGTGTGTGTGTGTGTGTGTGTGTCGGCAAATGCCAGCATGGTTCACACACACACACACACACACACACACACACACACACACACACACACACACACACACCCGCGCGCGCGCGGAAAAAAATATATGTGTATGTATACGTGCACAGCATGTATGTTAAAAAGTTTAAAAAGAGCATAAACAAAAAATATATTAAAAAAGCATAAACAGAAAAAAATATTTGCATATTTATTTATTCACAGGCGACATATGTGCAGCCTGCAAATATATATATGCTACTGTAAAAGTAAGATGACAGAGATGACAGATAAGTCATAGATGGTAAAACCTAATATTTATCATTGCTGTGTGATAACAGCCTAAAATTTCTTATTACATGCATAAATTTCAAACTTTTAACCAAGAGATGTTGGTAATCTTAGGATTTACCAATGTGAACTGGTAATATCTGGCTCAAAAACTCCCACCTCGGCCATGCAGGTCCAAATCTGTTTCTTTGTTGGCAATTTTTTTGTCTCAGTCCACTCAACACTGCCTAGCTTCAGCCTATGTCGAGTATTGTGTGTGCATGTACATTCATCTTTGAGACTTGTTTTAGTGTCATCGTATCTTCTGCACCTTTGTATCAGAATGAGTGATGTTATGTGTAACAGACTTTATGAACTTTTAAGTGAATCATTGAGTAAGAAGGAGGACAAATATTTTTATGTAACTACTGAGTGCTATAATAGTCCATCAAGTGAAGTGAAAAATGCAAAAACTGTTGCCAATAAAAAATCTGTTCACTACAGATGTCTGAGTGGTATTATGATCTGAACATTGGACGTGAAGAGAAACTCATAACACCAGTGTCTGCTGAAAAGAAGAAATTTGTTATTATGTTTGTTTTGATGAACTGTTTAACATAATACAAGAGACCCACATTGCTATAGTGCATAGTGGCCAAACTCAGATGATCATGCAGCTGAATTGTAAGTACAAGAACATGAATGTTGAACTAGTCATTACTTATTTGGTTATGTGAACCATGTCAGGAGAAAAAAAAATAATAAAAAAAATTTAACGGGATGTTGCAGTGAAACCTACATACACAGTGAAAAGAATTACGCCAAATTGACTTAATTGGCATGTAGACAAACCTTGATACTTGTATACCAGGATCATTTGACAAAACGTGTTATCCTTAGAGCAATAACTTCAAAGAGGGCTGATGAAGTAGCATTTCATCTTTTGGATATTTTCATCATATTTGATGCCCCAAATATCCTTCATTCATATAATGATAGAGAGTTTTGTAACCAAGTCATTCAAAGTTTATATAGGTTGTAGAATCATATGAAGTTAGTCCATGGGAAGCTGAGGAACAGTCAGTCTCAGGGAGATCAGTTGAAGGAGAAAATCAAAACAGTGAAAAATAGGGCATATCATGAAGGGGTCAGATGTTCACCGTATCAAGGCAAGTTTAGTGCTCCAGTGAAAATGGGCATTGCCAGCTCTGTTATTCTATGTGATTTAATAAAAAATATAAACACTGTAGAGCTTTGCAAACAATGTTGAACACTATTACAATTGCATCTCAAGAAAGGGAGGTGACAGTCAAGGAACTGATTCCAATTAATTAAGGGCAAGAACAGAAGGAATACAGGTAGAACATATGGTTGCAGTAGGTGAAGAAGCACCAGAGACACAGGATTTGATGATAGTTAACACCAAAACACCAGCACAAACTGATGAGTGTGATGATGCTCTGACAACTTTCAACAATATTAATAAAGTGAGGCAGGTTCAAGAGGCTGTCAAAGAAGGTCTCCCATCGTAAGCAAAGAAAGTGAAAGGAGCCTCATGTAACAAAATTCCTAAGCCTCCAGTTGAACCAAATAGGATAATTTGAAGTACTGGATGTAGACTGGACAAAAATTGATGCAAAAATCAATAACAGCAGTGATGATAAATATTCAAGATAATAAATTTTATCATGTTGGTACCAAAGCAGACAAACTGCAGTCGTCATACTCTATGAACCAATTTATACTCCTTGAGGTTAATTTTAATAGGGTCAAAGAAGTAATAAGATAGGAAATAAGTGTACAGGAAATGGTTGCCAAACAATCTTCCACTGGGGAAATAGGGTTCAAGAAGTGCAGGTGCTTAAAGTGTGCAGCTACAGAATGTATGTGCAAAAAATCTTCCATGTTATGTAATTTTAATTGTTGTAACAAAAATTAACATTCACAAGGCAACATTTTTTATCGTTTTTGTGTAAATACAACATTTTTCACTAATTTTAATATTTAACACTGTTCACTATAATCACACTGGAATGTAAGACTATTTAAATAACATAATTTTACAATCTATACAAACTATTTCAATAACTGCTACGGTGATTTTTTAATGAATACTGTTTTACCAGTTTGCATGGGTAAATCCTAAGATTTACCAACATCCCTTGGTAGAAGATCAAAAGCAAAGTGTATCATAAGAAATTTTGGACTATTGTCACACTGTGAAGGTAAATGTTAGGTTTTATAGGCAAATTCTAGAATTTACCCCTCACCTTACTCTTACAGTAACATACACACTGAAGAGCCAAAGAAACTGTTACACCTGCCTAAAATCATGTAGGGCCCCTGCAAGCATGCAGAAGTGTCACAAGATGACGTGGCATGGATGCAACTAATGTCTAATGTAGTACTGGAGGGAACTAACACCATGAATCCTGCAGGGGTGTTCATAAATCTGTAAGAGTACAAGTGCGTGGAGATCTCTTCTGCACAGCACTTTGCAAGGCATCACAGATATGCTCAATAACGTTCATATCTGGGGGGTTTGGTGGTCAGCAGAAGTATTTAAACTCAGAAGTGTTTCCTGGAGCCACTCTGTAGCAATTCTGGACATGTGGGGTATCACTTCGTTCTGTTGGAATTGCCCACGTCCATCGGAATGCTCAATGGACATGAATGGATACAGGTGATCAGACAGGATGCTTATGTATGTGCCACCTATCAGTCGTATCTAGATGTACCAGAGATCCCATATCATTCCAACTGCACATGCCCCACACCATTACACAGCCAGCAGCAGCTTGAACAGTAACTTTCTGACATTCAGTGTCCATTGATTCATGAGGTTGTCTCCATATGCTAAATGTCTGTCCCCTCGATACAATTTGAAACGAGACTCATCTGATCAGGCAACATGTTTTCAGTTGTGAACAGTCCAATGTCACTGTTGATGGACCCAGACGAGGTGTAAAGCTTTGTATTATGCAGTCATCAAGGGTACAGGAGTGGGCCTTCAGCTCCAAAGGCCTATATTGAAGTTGTTTCATTGAATGGTTCACATGCTGACACATGTTAATGGCCCAGCATTGAAATCTGCAGCAATTTGTGGAAGGGCTGCAATTCTGCCATGTTGATCAGTTCTCTTCTGTTGCTGCTGGTCCCATTCTTGCAGTATCTTTTTCCGACTGCTGCAATGTTGGAGATTTGATGTTTTACTGGATTTCTGATACGGTACACCTGTGAAATGGTTGTACAGGAAAATCCCCACTTCATCACTACCTCCAAGATACTGATGACACTATGTTCAAACTCACTTAAATCTTGATAACCTGCCATTGTAGCAGCAGTAACTGATCTAACAACTGCATCAGACACTTGTCTTATATTTGCCGATTGCAATGCTGTATTCTGCCTGTTTATTTATATCTGTATTTGAATATGCATGCCTATACCAGTTTCTTTGGCACTTCAATATATATGTATCTAAGCACCATGTGCATCTTGTAAATAGAATAGTTTTTAAGTTTTTTCACCTTTCATTTGCCATCCAAGTGAGATTAGTTTTTAAGTGTACACAGTCTATCAGAATTATCATCATCGTAAAAAAGCCTCTGCTATCAGGGCTGTGGAAATTAGATCCTAAGTGTGCAAAGTCCGTCAGAATTATTGTAAAAGCTACGCTACTGGGATTGTGAAATTTAGTTGTACTAGTGGAAAAGTATCTCTGCATTAGTTTTTAATGTAAATGTATGTCTGGAAAAACTGTAAAAATTCTCATCCAGTGACAGTGGAAAATTTTTTTTTAAATATTTTCGACTGGTGTTACTGTTGTGGCATGTAAGTTAAAAGTATCTCAGCATTGGAATAGCAGAGTCAAATTGTACTTCAAGAATTATACTGTACCTCGAGAACTGAATCTCAAGAAATCAATTGTATGAACTGAATAAATGAAAAAATTCTTTACCAAACATCTTTGTTGTTGGTTGGAAGATAACAAAATTTACAGAATGGTTATACCTATCATGCAGCACGAATTGGGTTGTAGGAGCAGAAGGCAAGTGACCATGTCTGCTTCCAAGGACACATAGCAAACATATCTAAAATTACTTCTAGTAGAACCATAGACATAATATCTGGATGAAGCTGTACACTGTCAAAGCGTGAAGAGGGTGGGAGAAAAATGTACACAGAGATTGTGAGGTAAAAATTCATTTATTTCTCAAAGTAATTTTACATTTTCATAAGCAGACACAGGACACCTATAGAATTCCAGGTCTTGAATGGTTGCAAACCTGAAGATTTGATGCATCCTTGAGATCTTCTCCTTCCCCTTCTCGTAGATTATGGTCGAGTAGTCGAAGTCACCATATCTTTATACGGTATGCAAAGAACATCCTAATGAAGTCCATGGGAGAAATGTGTCAACCACTTTGCACTCTTCTGTGTTTTAGTGCACTACACATCCTTGAAAGACTTCAGTTATGCAATGCTGGGTGAGAATGTCTCTATTTTTCTGGCACCTTCTGAGTACATCATATCTTTAAATATGAACAGTCTACACTCATCATTAGAGAAACTGTGAAATAAAGAAATGGTTCATTAAAATAAGTAGTAGCATCTTACTTGGCTATGGAACAGACATTATTATTATTATTATTATTATTATTATTATTGCTGATCTTTCGAGCTATACACCAAATTCAATACATCTTAATTGATGGTGCTCCGTCACTGCGGCATCATGCATTCGAGTCATAGTGCTTAAATCGGGGCTCGTACTTTGAAATGAGTTCATCCATTTCAAGTGCATCAGGTAGCAAATAAAATATATAGCATAAAGTAATAGTACAAGTTGTGTAGGGCACATGTAGCAATCAAAAACGTTCATGTGGCAATGACTGTCAATCACTTTCATATATATATCCAGAGCACATTACATGCATTTCTTATTTTCACCCTCTCAAACACATTGTAAACAGCAACATTTTCTTTTCCCTGTTATATAATAGTCCTCAAGGCCAACTGTTGTAACGTATTGAGGAAGTAAAAGCTCTAGAATATTTTTTTCTAATGTGTAGCTACAGCTCTGTTCTTGAACAAGCAGAGATGTGCAGTCACTAGCCCCCTTTAGTAGCGATAACTAAATCATGAACATACTTTGCACAATATGCTCACCCCCACCCCTCAGATTCAGTCAGAATTACAGCACTACTTTACTCACAGACATCCTGCAAACACTTGAAGATGATAACTGAATGACGGTGGATTCATAGTGACTATTCATTTACGTACACCTGGTGCGCTGAAAGGGACAAGGAAAAGTTTACTGTACACTTGGAATAAAGCATTCTTTGCCTTCAAGCTTATATGAGGTTTCTACGTTAACACGGTATTCCTTTTGAAAATTCAGCTCCTACACACACGTTATAGGATCGAAATAGGTCTGTATCATTAAGTCACCATTTCTCACACATGTAACAAACAAAATCTTTACATGATGCTCTAACAGGCTCTTTTGCTTTTTCGTAACAAACTCAACTTTAACAACAGATCTGTCTTGCAGTGATCCTCTTCCTGCTCCAAAGTGTTAAACCTGTACAATGCTTAGTAACTGGACATAACAATGTGCTTGGACTAGCACAGTTTTGCGATTTCTCCACCCATTCACCTGGCCCCTGAAAATTAACTGTGAATGGGCGGGCTCAAGTATACTGCACGCTCAATTATTTCTTAGCCAAGGAAAATTTGTATGACCTGGGTGGTGGTAGGTAGGTCTCTAGTAGCTATGCATGGAATGCACTGACACAAGCCCCGACTTGGCCGTCTGAATATATAAAAGACGTCACAGTATGTTGTCTCGATTTAAAAGTATCAAAAACATGAAAAGGTTTTGTGGAAGTGGTGACGAAAAAAGAAAGGATGGAAGAAAGAATGAAAGAAAGATGCTAGAGCATTGTCAAATTGTAATTATATCCTTTATTCACTGACAAATATGTAATGGCAGGAGGCTTGTTTTGCTACTGGGCAGTGTGAAAATGACACCCAGCTGGTGTGAGTGTAGACGTATCATAATTTTTTTTTATACACCTATAATTGATAGTCAGAAATTTTATGCTGCTGCTTGAACATAAAGGTAGTGTGATCTGATGTATGACGAGATGTTAGTGGGAAATAATCAAACTACTATTCATGGAAAAAAAAAGAAAAAGAAAATTATGTACCTCTAGTCATGAGGGAAGGATAGATTTGATGTGGTGAATGGTGATTTCAATGGGTTGAAGACTACATCCAAATGTAAGGAGTGATAGAGAAATTTCATAAACAGCTACACAGTATAGCAATGCAAGAGTTCAACTGCACCTACTATAGCGTACAAACAGAACAGGCAATAGGTTGTAACAAAACATCCCCTCATCAGCACCCCTAAACAATTACAGGAAACCAACCCATATCGGTGACGTCTTTACAACCCTTCCGTGCGTGGGAGCATTGTTTATTACCACATAGTGGAACATCCCTGTGCTTTATGACACTTGTTTGAGAGACTCTTAGCAGGATACAGCACCTTCCAGAAGTGCTGACTGGAAAACCTAAATGTCAAATAATTTCCTAGAACTGAAGAGAATCGAGACATGTAGCTAGTGTGAGAGCGGGCATATAATGATTTTTTCAGGTGCTGTATACTTGTAAACAATAACTGCACTGCTTGTCTTAAATGTGTATATGTTGCAGTGCAAAGTTACTGTGGCTTATGTTCCGGCATGTCCAGAGAAAATGGTGTTGAGACATATTGTGAGGGATGTATAGATTCAGCATATTGACAGCCATAATGGTATGAGAGCAATTTTATGTGGAATATTGTGTGTGCTGTAGATATTGACATTCATTACAAAACTACAGCCATCAAGAGGACACATGTCCAGTACATTGTTCGGAGTCAAACTGCAGCAGCAATCATAATATTGAATTGTAGGTATAGTGATAAATATGTGCCTGGTTCCCAATATTGGTGTGAGTCTGGAGATGGCCATGGAAAGCCTAGCAGGAAGCAAGCAGGTCAGGGTCAGAAACAGCATCCCAGCGGAATTGCCTTTGTTCGGGGCTGTAGCCTGCTCATCTCTTGTATACACGTTCAGAGAGTCCGAGAGAGCTTCCTGCTTAGGATGATTTGGGTTGCAGGTCCCCCTGGACTGGTAAATAGTAAACTAATACCCAGTTTGCAATGAGCTGCCTTCGGAATCATGCGTGTCACGTGCATACTCCGCAGATATTTGAGGAAATTCAATATGACGAGTGTTCGTGCTGGGAGTATTGATAGCATTCAAACTCCTACCATTCAGATCCTGTGGGGGTTGGTGCATCCATGGCCAGTGGGCTTCTCTCTGGCTGGCACGTGCTTCCGTGCCTGTGGTCATGGGCCTCATTTACGGCCAGTCTCTGAGTACTGGCACTATACTGCAGCACGGTGCATATGGGTGCCCAGACGGTGAGTATATGTGATGTGAGAGTGTTTTCAAAGACCTCAGACATCTAGCCATGAATGGATTGTGTTTCCAAATACATCGCGCCAGTATTTGTTGTTGTTGTTGTTGTTACTATCCCATCACGCGGCAGACTCTTTCCTCCCTCCTTCTTCGTACCGGTGTTGTTGAGAGAACCAGTCAGCTTAGGAATTCTATGGTAGTTTTAAAAAGAAAACTCACTTAGCAGAATTGTAGTGGTCGGGGACTCTGTAACCGTGATGCTATAAATTAGGTCAAAATTTCAAATTCCAACTATCATTTCATACATCACTGGTTCCAACTGTGTCAAATAATAATAGGTTTGGATTATTCAACGAAATTTATTGTAAAAAATGTAACACTGTTAGTTAAGCAAGCAAAATATTGTGCAGTGTCGATCTTTTTTTGTTATTTGGTGTAGTTTTAAGCTGTTTGAAGCAAATTGTTTAATGCATTATTAAAGATTTAGTTAATACTTCCCTTGGAACGTCTTCTGAAGCACCATTTGTGACATCTTCAAGATGAAATATTCTGCACCAGATTTAACAACTCTGGAAAATGTACAGGAAGGCTGGTGCAGTATAGAATCCATGGCAGAAAGAAATACCTAGCTCCTATGTCATCTGCAAAGCAAACTACAGCTCTCTCTCTCTCTCTCTCTCTCTCTCTCTCTCTCTCTCTCTCTGCATACAACGATTTTTTTAGGTGTATTTCAGTTCAGCACGCTACTAGTTTTGTGACATCATCAATTTGCATGTGTGAGAGATAGCTACAGCATTGGCCTTATATCCCCTACATCATGATCATTATTTATTAACTTCAGCAGTATTTCTGGATCGATTCTCAGTCAGGCATTTGTCCTGGAAGGAAGGCGTCTCATGTGTTGGTATTCCGCAGGGGTTTATTGGGTAAACACTGCTTTGTTTGCGGTCGCATGCAGGCCCAGCAGTGGCATGCTACAGGATGTGAGAGAGAGAGAGAGAGAGAGAGAGAGAGAGAGAGAGAGAGAGAGAGAGAGAGAGAGAGAGAGGGGGGGGTGAGAGAGAGAGAGGGGGGGGGTGCAAAAGAGGGGGAGCGAGAGAGAGAGGGGGGTGAGAGAAAGAGGGGGACAGAGAGAGTGGAGGAGTGAGAGGGGGACTGCAGGAGTGAGAGGGGGGGAGAGAGAGGGGGAGAGAGGGGGGGGGAGAGGGGGAAGAGAGGGGGGAGAGAGAAGGGGGAGTGAGAGTGGGGGAGAGAGGGGGGAGTGAGAGTGGGAGAGAGAGAAGGGGGGGAGAGAGTGGGGGAGAGAGGGGGGGAGAGAGAGGGGGGAGTGAGAGTGGGGGAGAGAGAGGAGGAGTGAGAGTGGGGGAGAGAGGGGGAGTGAGAGGGGGGAGTGAGAGTGGGGGAGAGATAGGGGGAATGAGAGTGGGGGAGTGAGATGGGGGAGAGATAGGGGGAGTGAGAGTGGGGGAGTAAGATGGGGGAGTGAGAGTGGGGGAGAGAGAGGGGGGAGAGATTGAAGGAGTGAGAGTGGGGGAGTGAGAGTGATGGAGAGGGGGAGAGGTGGGTGAGAGGGAGAGGGGGACGGGTGGGTGAGTGGGGGAGTGAGAGTGATGGAGAGGGGGAGAGGTGGGTGAGAGGGAGAGGGGGACGGGTGGGTGAGAGGGGGAGTGGTGGGTGAGAGGGAGAGGGGGACGGGTGGGTGAGAGGGGGAGTGGTGGGTGAGAGGGAGAGGGGGACGGGTGGGTGAGAGGGGGACGGGTGGGTGAGAGGGGGAGGAGTGGGTGAGAGGGGGAGTGGTGGGTGAGAGGGAGAGGGGGACGGGTGGGTGAGAGGGGGACGGGTGGGTGAGAGGGGGACGGGTGGGTGAGAGAGCGAGAGGGGGTAGAGGTGGGTGAGAAGGGACGAGAGGGGGCAGGGGTGGGTGAGAGGGGGCGTGAGGGGGCAGGGGTGGGTGAGAGGGGGCAGGGGTGGGTGAGAGAGTGGTAGAGGGGGCAGGGGAGAGTGAGAGGGGGCAGGGGAGGGTGAAAGGGGGCAGGGGAGGGTGAGAGGGGGAGAGAAGGGGCAGGGGTGGGTGAGAGTGGGCGAGAGGGGGGAGGGGTGGGTGAGAGGAGGAGAGGGGAGAGGAGAGGGTGGAGGGGAGAGGGGCGGAGAGAGGGTAAGGGGGGAGGGGGAGGGGGGACAGCGAGAGAGCGATGGGGGACAGAGAGAGAGCGATGGGGGGCAGAGAGAGAGAGAGAGCGATGGGGGACAGAGAGAGAGCGATGGGGGGCAGAGAGAGAGAGAGCGATGGGGAGCAGAGAGAGAGAGAGAGAGAGAGAGAGAGAGAGAGAGAGAGCGATGGGGGGCAGAGAGATAGGGCGAGGGGGGGCAGAGAGATAGAGCGAGGGGGGACAAAGAGAGAGAGCGAGGGGGGACAGAGAGAGAGGGGGGGAGAGAGAGGGGGGAGAGAGAGGGGGGAGAAAGAGAGGGGGGCAGAAAGAGAGGGGGGACCGAGAGAGAGCGAGGGGGGACAGAGAGAGAGAGCGATGGGGGGGGGGGGAAGAGAGAGAGAGCGAGGAGGGGGACAGAGAGAGAGAGCGAAGGGGGGACCGAGTGAGAGCGAGGGGGGACAGAGAGAGAGCGAGGGGGGACAGAGAGAGAGAGAGAGAGGGGGGACAGAGAGAGAGGGGGGGGGACAGAGAGAGCGAGAGGGGACAGAGAGAGCGAGAGGGGACAGAGAGAGAGGGGGGGACAGAGAGAGAGGGGGGAGAGCGAGGGGGGACAGAGAGAGGGGGGGACAGAGAGAGAGGGGGGAGAGTGAGCGAGGGGTGACAGAGAGAGGGGGAGAGAGGGAGAGAGAGAGAGAGAGAGAGAGAGAGAGAGAGAGAGAGAGAGCGAGGGGGGACAGAGAGAGAGGGGGGGGAATGAGAGAGAGAGGGGGGGACAGAGAGAGGGGGTGACAGAGAAGAGGGGGGACAGAGGGAGGGGGGGACAGTGAGAGAGGGGGACAGAGAAAGAGGGGGGACAGAGAGAGTGGGGGAGGGGGGGAGGGAGGGAGGGAGGGGAGTGAGAGGAGAGAGGGGGAGAGCGAGAGGGGCGCAGGGGAGGGAGAGAAGGGGAGTGGGGAGAGGGGCGCAGGGTAGGGAGAGAGGGGGAGGGGCGCAGGGGTGGGATGGAGGGAGGGAGGGAGGGAGGGAGGGAGTGAGTGAGAGAGGGAAAGGGAGAGGCAGTGGGAGAGAGGGAGAGAGAGAGAGAGAGAGAGAGAGAGAGAGAGAGAGAGAGGAGAGAGGGAGTTTTGACTGAAATTTCACAGGTGCTTCTGTTTCAGGATATGTGTCGCAAGCAGTCTGTCAGTTGCGGGCCTAGAACAAACACTCTTGGACACCGGCGAGTGGCGTGGCTGCTGGTGGACACATCGTTTCACAGGGGCTGTCAGTGCACCCCAACTCTGGGCAGCCTGTGCACAGGTGCCGTTCTGTATGGGCCAATGGACGGCACATGCTTCGCGATCAAAATGTTTTTAGCAGTGTAATGGATGCTTCATGGTGGTATTTCTTGCGTAATTGGGATAAAAAAAAGTGATCAATATCATTACTTCTTTTTGACGTATTTCACAAGACTTACATTTTCCCAAACAGCAGAGAATGTTAAACAAGAGTGATACAACCCATGTAAATTGAATTTTTTTATAAATAAACAGTATATCCTCTGCTCTGTATTTGAATTTCTTGTCGTGGGATCCTTCCTCTCCAGCACAGAGCCACCAATTTCCAGGTAGGAGAGGGGAGGGGAGGGTTGGGGGGTTTACCAGAGGTGGAGGTTTTAGTTAACTGATCGATTTAAATAATCAGCCAGTCAAATTGATATCAAAAGTGTGCTTGTATCAGTGAGGGGAGCTCCCACAGGTATGGGGGAGGAGAAGGACGAGGAGGGGTAGCGGTACAGGGAGGCAGAGGATGATGGGTGGGGGAACAATAGGTTAAGGACCTGTCAATCAAAGGGAAGGATTATCCCCAGGGGGTCATAATCCACTTAGCAGAACAATAGGTTAAGCATCTGTCAATCAAAAGAGAACAATAGGTTTGCCTCTCAATGTATGCTTGCCCCTGATGTAGGCAATCTGCACTAACAAACCGTCCTGAAACGACAATTGCCCCACTACTTAAGTGTTATGATCCAATTCCTACGTGTGGAAGGAATAACACCTACCGAAATTTTTTCGCGAACCACAACAGTTTGTTGTGAAAGTATTATGAGCAGACTGTGTGTGTTTATGTGGTTTAAGGAGTTAAATGGAGGCAGGACAAATCTTCACAACAAACAGAGGAGTGGAAGATCTTCCATTTTCACTGATGAGTTGGTGCAAAAAATCGAGGAAACTACTCATGAAAACCTCCGATTGATACTGGATGAAACTTCTACAATGTTTCTACAACTCCCCAGAACACTCTTATACCGGACACTCACAGAAACTCGACGATACCAGATACTGTCAACTATATTGTGACTGGAGATGAAATGTGGGTGGCTCATTACACACCTAAGACATAAAGGCGGTCATTATGGTGGGATCACACCAATTCGCCAGTTGGCAAAAAATTGATAACCACAATTTGGGGAAAAGATTCATGACCTCAGTGTTTCAGGCTGAAAAGGCGTCATTTCACCCAAATTTCTGCTTCAGGGGGAGTTCATCAATGCACGATACTGTGAGACCCTAAAAAAAAATTAAAAAGGAGCATCAGAACAAAAGGAGGGGTATGCTGATGAGAGGAATGTGCTTGTTGCACAACAATGCCCATTCTCTCACAGCCTTCGCCACCCAGATGCTCTTGGACTCATTTGGTTGGGATGTACAATACCACATCCTTGCCCCCCTCCCCCATATTCTCCTGATTTGGCACCATTAGGTTATTATATTTTCACCTCCCTGAAGGCATACATGAACGGAATTAAATTTTCAAGCCACAAGCCATGCAGGAAGAAGTTCGGAAGTGGAAGAAGCAGCTGGCAGTTACTTCTTCAAGGAGGGCATAAGGAAGCTTGTGCCATGGCTCACTTGCATTGAACAGGATGGTGATTATGTGGAAAAACAAGTTTATCAACAAAATACTGTAATTTTTTCAAATACCCTTTTTCTAATGAGATATAAAAATCTAGTACACTTACTTTCTGAATGTTCCTCATAGTAGATCAGCTTCTAGTCCTAGTGTGAGGTGATCTGCAGGATTTTAACTTAGTGGACAGGGCCTCCAATGACTGAGGTTGTGTACATGTGTTTCTGTCACCCAGTTACAAATTATTTCCCATTTGTTTGGATCACTCTGTATCTGCTCCAAGGTGGCTGCTTGAGTCACTTCACAAAGTACGTCTGTTGTCATCAAACCCAGTCTCCTGGTAAAAGTAATGAAGAGGTCGTGAGCTGACCAATGCGGCAAGCAGTTCCAACCTAGTTAAGGTTACAATCTTGGTTGGTGCCAACCTGTTCTTGCTGCAGACAATATGTGCTGTGTAGCCAATTTCAGTAGTTGCCTTTACATACAAAACAGCATCATAAGCTCTTTCAGATGCATTGCGGAAGAGATCCACCTCTGCCGAATCACTTGTGTTTGTCATACCGATCCACCGAGGAATGTACATTGATGACAAATGATGAAACTTTGGACCCAAGAATGCCAACAACATCCAAGATTTGAGGGCAAAACTTCCTCCCTTGAAAAACCTCTCAGTCACATCTTAGAATATTACTTTAGCAACAGTCCCAACAGAAGAAAATAGGCCAAGGAGGTCATAAAACTGAGTGTCTGCTTGAAGAATGTTTCTCTTGCTTGCCAGTTTGTCAGTCAGGTCTTCCAATATCCTTTGGTAGTCAGTGGAGATAGAGTCATCTTCAGTATTCCAACTGATTCTCAAAACGCATTGTGGGCTTAATTCCAAGGTCTTTGGCATGCCATATGGCCTTCACTTCTTTTGGAAAAGTGGAAGGCTTAGTTGCAGAAGGAGAGCTATCAGTTCATAGTAAATACTTGCAGCACTGTCACTGTGTCTCACACTAGCTGCAAAATCATAAAGGAATATAAAATTGTAAATGAATACTGACACACTATTTAGTGGTGCTAGCTACCTTACACAGGTGGAGCAAAAAAAAGTGGCCTGGAGAGCAGAGTTCGAGGGTGCAAAGAAAGACAGCAGAGGAAGGGAAATACAGTACTAACCTGACAATAGCAGATGTTGAAAGTGACCACCATTCATTTCTTGACACTTCTAGGCACTGGTCAGCAAGTTGCTGAAGGTTGATCAAAGCTGTACTGCTAGAATTGCTGCAGTCTCATCCAAAATGTTCTTCTGCAGACTATGAGGTTTGTTGCAATACACCTTATACTTGAGGACTCCCCACACAAAGTAATCGCACACTGACAGATCATGTGACCTGGGTGGTCAGCTGGGGCCGCCATCAGACTAATCTCTGCCAACAACTGTCAGGCGTGAAAACTGAGTAAATGTGTCCAAGGATCAGCCGGCGGTATGGGTAGTTGCTCCATCCTGTTGGAAGTAACTGTAGCTCTTTTGCTCGTTCATTAACACTTCCACAAATGGTTTCAACAGGTTGGCAATGTCATCCAGGCCACTCCTATTTGCCCCACCCTGCAGCAGCAGACAAAGGGAATGGCCCTGACACAAGTCCAAAAAGTAAACATTTGAAGCAATATATCATCACATCATCTGTGATGGTGTAGGCACCATTTTCAGTTTGTTCAGCACAATACCAAAAGAGCCTAGTGAGATCTCCGTCCGATTTATTCAAGGTCAGTTGCAAGGCTTGACACACATAATAGACTAGTCATGTTGGAAGTTTGCGAAATCATAACAGGATCGTGAGGATGTCTGCCAGTATATTTGATCCTGGTTTGAGGGCAGCATTCAAGGATGGAGAGTCTAGTTTGTATGAAGATGCACCAAACACAATCTTGTATTTGATGCTTCCACTGATGCACTTCTTCACATGTGGTGTGGCAGGTAAAATACATTTCCAACCGTATAATCAGCTCAGCTTCTACCTCATCTCTCTTAATGTTATTTACATGGTCTCATAATAAATGAGCTTCAGTTGTTAACTCCCTTCAAACTTATTTTGTAAAGAACAAAGCAGTGATGTGGTTGCTAGAGGAAAGTATACCCTTCAGATGTGGCAGAAAACTCAGCGACAATTCTCTGCGCAGTATGCCTCTCAGGATTCTCACGAGACAGGTTGGCGCATGGGTGCCAATACTGCTCTTCATACTTTGTTATTCTGATTGCCTCCAAGTCCCATAAGTGGCATACTGACTCACTGGACATCTCACTTAAGCTATCCTGAATAAAGCTGACAGTTGACTTACTTAACTGCAGCATGAGTGCTATTTCCACTAATAACATATCTGAACATTGTGGAACGAAGAACCCAGGTATATGGTTCTTGGACTGGTTGTTCCAAGGTAAGACTTTTCCAATAATAAAGAGCTCCAAGCAGGACTTCAATATGTAGATATTCAGTGTCTCCTCTTGGATATGTCAGCCATGCTCTCCCAATCTTGTGGTTGATGTGAGAATTTGTTGTGGTAATTGATATATTGTCGTTGGTGGAGAAGCCCATCTGGTCAAAATGAATCTTGCTTCTTGTGAGAGATGAAGTGCACGATGATTCAAATGTCATTATCTCCACAGTTGTAGTTCCAGTCACATTGAGTTGGAGAGATTCTGTCAATTAATGGTTGATGAAACTTGAATGAATCCCCAAGTCTAGGAACCAAGTGTCTGTTTACTCCTACTGGTAGGTCATTTACTACTTACATTAGCAGTTTGCACGTATGTAAAGTTGTAAGTCTCATTTCAATCTTGTTCCATGTCATGACATAGTTATTACAGGTGGAAATGTGGTCCTCATCCTAATATTTTACACAAGATGCCTTTCCCGTTCAAAGCATTGATTTCTGTTGTAGTCAAGTCTAAGGCATAAGAAACAGTGGTTCATTTTCTTCAGGATATCTATTCTACATCTACATGGATACTCTGCAAATCACATTTAAGTGCCTGGCAGAGGGTTGATTGAACCACCTTCACAATTCTCTATTATTCCAATCTCATATAGTAAGCGGAAAGAATGAACACCTATATCTTTCTGTACGAGCTCTGATTTCTCTTATTTTATCATGGTGATCGTTTCTCCCTATGTAGGTCGGTGTCAACAAAATATTTTCGCATTCGGAGGAGAAATTTGGTGATTGGAATGTCATGAGAAGACTCCATTAGAACAAAAAACGCCTTTCTTTTACTGATGTCCAGCCCAAATCCTGTATCAATTCAGTGACACTCTCTCCCATATTTCACGATAATACAAAACTGCCCTTCTTTGGACTTTTTCAACATACTCCATCAGTCCTTTCTGGTAAGGATCCCACACCACACAGTAGTATTCTAAAAGAGGATGGACAAGCGTAGTGTAGGCAGTCTCCTTAGCAGATTTGTTACATTTTCTAAGTGTCCTGCCAATAAAACGAAGCATTTGGTTAGCCTTCCCCACAACATTTTTTGTGTGTTCCTTCCAATTTAAGTTGTTCGCAATTGTAATTCCTAGGCATTTAGTGGAATTTATGGCCTTGAGATTTGACTGATTTATCATGTAACTGAAGTTTAACGGATTCCTTTTAGCACTCACATGGATGACCTCACACTTTTTGTTATTTAGGGTCAACT
Source organism: Schistocerca piceifrons (assembly GCF_021461385.2). Classification (NCBI taxonomy): domain Eukaryota; kingdom Metazoa; phylum Arthropoda; class Insecta; order Orthoptera; family Acrididae; genus Schistocerca; species Schistocerca piceifrons. Next base: position 328,172,861 of record NC_060138.1, on the reverse strand, counting down.
GCCAATTTTCACACCATTCAGATATCTTTTCTAAATCATTTTGCAGTTTGTTTTGATCTTCTGATGAAATGATTAGTCAATAAACAACAGCATCATCTACAAACAACCTAAGACGGCTGGTCAAATTGTCTCCCAAATCGTTTATATGGATAAGGAACAGCACAGAACCTATAACACTACCTTGTGGAACACCAGAAATCACTTCTATTTTATTTGACAACTTTCCGTAAATTACTATGAACTGTAACCCCTCTGACAGGAAGTCACAAATCCGGTCACGTAACTGAGACGATATTCCATAAGCATGCAATTTCACTATAAGCCGCTTGTGTCCCACAGTGTCAAAAGCCTTCTCGAAATCCAGAAATACGGAATTGATCTGAAATCCCTTGTCAATAGCACTCAACACTTCATGCGAATAAAGAGATAGTTGTGTTCCACAAGAACTATTTTTTCTAAACCCATGTTGATTGTGTGTGAATAGATCATTTTCCTTGAGGCAATTCATGTTTGAACACAATATACACTCCTGGAAATTGAAATAAGAACACCGTGAATTCATTGTCCCAGGAAGGGGAAACTTTATTGACACATTCCTGGGGTCAGATACATCACATGATCACACTGACAGAACCACAGGCACATAGACACAGGCAACAGAGCATGCACAATGTCGGCACTAGTACAGTGTATATCCATCTTTCGCAGCAATGCAGGCTGCTATTCTCCCATGGAGACGATCGTAGAGATGCTGGATTTAGTCCTGTGGAACGGCTTGCCATGCCATTTCCACCTGGCGCCTCAGTTGGACCAGCGTTCGTGCTGGACGTGCAGACCGCGTGAGACGACGCTTCATCCAGTCCCAAACATGCTCAATGGGGGACAGATCCGGAGATCTTGCTGGCCAGGGTAGTTGACTTACACCTTCTAGAGCACGTTGGGTGGCACGGGATACATGCGGACGTGCATTGTCCTGTTGGAACAGCAAGTTCCCTTGCCGGTCTAGGAATGGTAGAACGATGGGTTCGATGACGGTTTGGATGTACCGTGCACTATTCAGTGTCCCCTCGACGATCACCAGTGGTGTACGGCCAGTGTAGGAGATCGCTCCCCACACCATGATGCCGGGTGTTGGCCCTGTGTGCCTCGGTCGTATGCAGTCCTGATTGTGGCGCTCACCTGCACGGCGCCAAACACGCATACGACCATCATTGGCACCAAGGCAGAAGCGACTCTCATCGCTGAAGACGACACGTCTCCATTCGTCCCTCCATTCACGCCTGTCGCGACACCACTGGAGGCGGGCTGCACGATGTTGGGGCGTGAGCGGAAGACGGCCTAACGGTGTGCGGGACCGTAGCCCAGCTTCATGGAGACGGTTGCGAATGGTCCTCGCCGATACCCCAGGAGCAACAGTGTCCCTAATTTGCTGGGAAGTGGCAGTGCGGTCCCCTACGGCACTGCGTAGGATCCTACGGTCTTGGCGTGCATCCGTGCGTCGCTGCGGTCCGGTCGCAGGTCGACGGGCACATGCACCTTCCGCCGACCACTGGCGACAACATCGATGTACTGTGGAGACCTCACGCCCCACGTGTTGAGCAATTCGGCGGTACGTCCACCCGGCCTCCCGCATGCCCACTATACGCCCTCGCTCAAAGTCCGTCAACTGCACATACGGTTCACGTCCACGCTGTCGCGGCATGCTACCAGTGTTAAAGACTGCGATGGAGCTCCGTATGCCACGGCAAACTGGCTGACACTGACGGCGGCGGTGCACAAATGCTGCGCAGCTAGCGCCATTCGACGGCCAACACCGCGGTTCCTGGTGTGTCCGCTGTGCCGTGCGTGTGATCATTGCTTGTACAGCCCTCTCGCAGTGTCCGGAGCAAGTATGGTGGGTCTGACACACCGGTGTCAATGTGTTCTTTTTTCCATTTCCAGGAGTGTATGTTCTAAAATCCTGGTGCATATCGATGTTAATGATATGGGCCCGTAATTAGTGGATTACTTCTACTACCTGTCTTGAATATTGGTGTGACCTGTGCAACTTTCCAGTCTTTGGGTACGCATCTTTCGTCGAGCGAACAGTTGTATATGGTAGTTAAGTATGGAGCTAATGCATCAGCATACTCTGAAAGGAACCTAATTGGTACACAGTCTGATTTAAGATGCTTCATTACTCTGAGGATATTTACTTCTACATTACTCATGTTGGCAGCTGTTCTTGATCGAATTCTGGATTATTTACCTCGTCTTCTTTGGTGAAGGCATTTCGGAAGGCTGTGTTTGGTAACTCTGATTTCGCAGTGCTGCCTTCGATAGTGTCTCCATTGCTATCGTGCAGAAAAGGCATTGATTGTTTCTTGCCACTAACATACTTCACATACGACCAGAATCTCTTTGGGTTCTTCTGCCAGGTTTTGGGACAAAGTTTCGTTGTGGAAACTGTTATAAGCATCTAGCACTGAAGTCCACACAACACTTCGAGCTTCTGTAAAAGATCACCAATCTTGGGGATTTTGCATCTGTTTAAATTGGGCATGTTTGTTTCATTGTTTCTGCAACAGTCTTCTGACCCGTTTTGTGTACCAAGGAGGATCAGCTGCATCATTTTTTAATTTATTTGGTATAAATCTCTCAATTGCTGCTGATACTATTTCTCTGAATTCAAGCCACATCTGGTCTTCACTTATATCATTAATTTGGAAGGAGTGGAGATTGTCTCTCAGGAAGGTGTCAAGTGAATTTTTATCTGCTTTTTTGAATAGGTATCTTTTTGGTTTATTTTTTGAGGATTTGGGGGTGTCAATATTCAATCTTGCTACGACAACCCTGTGTTCACTAATCCCTGTATCCATTTTGATGCTTGTTGTTAACTCAGGATTATTTGTTGCTAAGAGGTTAAGTGTGTTTTCACAAATGTTTACTATTCGCGTGGGCTCATGAACTTACTGCTTGAAATAATTCTCAGAGAATGCGTTTATCACTATTTCGGATGATGTTTTAAGCATACCTCCGGAATTAAACATGTATTTTTGCCAACATATCAAGGGTAAATTAAAGTCATCACCAAATATAATCGTACGAGTCAGGTACTTGTAAGCTTGCAACCTTTCAGCAATCTTGGGCACAGTGCTCAATTAATTTTTTTTTTTTTTTAGAAACTTCAGAAGTTGTGTATGATTCCCTTCTTGGATCTTGTGCCCTCATGGATGGACAAGCTAGTTTCTGCAAATTTCTTCTGGGAATGCACATGAAAATTTTGGGACAAGCACTCTCACATGAGAATCTACATCCTCTCCTAGTGCTCGTAGCACTTGAATCTGCTTATGGCACTCAATGTAGGTGGTGCTGAGAGCCATTGGACTGCCTTAGGCTGAAACATTAAGGTTCTCCAAGAAGGCAAAGTGGCTTTGGGTGTCCTGTTCTTATTTCTGTACTTGTATTTTAAAATTTGCTTGATCTGGTCCTGTTTGCCACCCGTAAAAGCAATCCCATTGACCAAATCCCTATATACAGAGGAACATGAGCTTATTCGTAAAAGACACATCTACAGAATTTGTGAACTTCTCCCAGAATGAAGGCCACGCTTCTTTGTCATGTGAGAAAGGATGCAGTTTGACAGTACGCAACTAGATGTCCACGCAGGTGTGTTGGTGAGCTGCTAAGGTTGGCAAATGCATATCAGCTGCGTTTCTATCCTCTGCTCCTAGAAGCCCTTTAATCATTTGAATGGTGTGTTTCCATTTGTCTGTGTAGTCCTCACTTTTAATTACTGCCCATAGTGTATGTCCATACTAGTCACACCGTAATGGGATGTCTACTGTCAATTGGCACTGTCGTGCAGTATACAACAGTCGCAACCCTTAGGTATGTTCGCTGTTTGTAACAGATGGTGCTGCAGTCTGCTAATACATTACGAGTCCCCTTTGTACTGTTAAATGATATGCCAAATGCACAGTATTGCTCTGCCACCAACTAGCATGCACCACATAACGACATATACGAAAACAACCAATCAATAATGTCAGTGAGTGCAGGACATCAGTGCCACGACTTATCTGCATGGGCTGAATGTGGGGTGGCACGATTGATTTTGAGATTTAAATCACTCAGTCTTCTGCAGTAATGTCAAATCCTCTTGAACTTGAAGTAGCACTTAATCTTTTCATATACCTCTCAGGTTTTGACTTCAAGTGTTGTTACTCAATAGTATTTACAGGAATTCAAACACAGTAAACTCAGCTCACCCATTTATCCGTGTCGTCCACTACATTTTCAGTTACAGTTACATACACATGTTGCAGAGATCAGCACATACTACAGTTCCCTACACCAACAGATAGTGTATGAGTCTCTTATTTCCAACATTGAGGAATGACATAGAATGTCGCAGAGAGTCTGTTAATAGTTCTTAGATGGAAGGTACAGATGTGCAGGGCTTACAATGTGCATGGTGTACACTTGACTATCCTCCCTTGTGGTTTTAGATGTGGTCAAGCAGAACCTTTACAACACGTATGACAGCCACCAAGTTTCCACGCAATCCAACATTGGGGCGCAGTCAATCCCAGTGCCCCACAAATCTCGATATTAGGTGACTTGATCAGCCAGCCAAATGGAGACCCACAATAACACCCCTTTCAAACTGTATCAGGTGCATATAATACCGTCTAAGATGAATACACAGCATCTATGTGTTCATCACAGTGATTGCTCAACATCTGACACTGTTCATACCCCTTAAATATCCTTCTCAGACCTGGTAACAATAATAAACAGAAACAACACAGTTTCATTCTGGTGGCCATTCTCATGTCACAGAAAATTGTAACTCTAAATCATTTACATAATTGCAGATGGTGTATACATGTATGAAATTATGAAGGAGGAGCAGAAAGTAAAGCACAATAATTTATTTTTTTTTTCTCCCATGGTGCTGCAACTGGAATGTTGAAATTTTATAACAATATAGTTTGAGGCTTGCACTACAAAAGGATTTTGTTTTTACGTGCAGCTCTGGTGAGAGAAGCTTGAACTGCGAAACGAACACAGTGTGCATGTTGCAGTTGCGACCTTGTCAAGAGCAGTGAATGTCATTCGATTCGTGGACTAAAGAGCATAAACTGAGTGAAATTTACTGGGACATGCATGCCATGTATGGGGATGACTGTATGGACTGCAGCAATGTCTCTATGTGGTGTGCATTCTTCCATGAGGGCCCTGTGACCCTTAGTGATTCACCACACTCCAGGAGGCTGGTAACAGTTGCAACCCCAGAGCCACTGAGGCAACAATTTTGAATGAGCGGTGTGCGCAACTGTGAACCTTATTGCACCAGTACAACATTTCCTATGGTGTGGTGTATGATACTGTTCATGACATATTGAAATTTCATGAAGTTAGTGCTTGCTGGGTGCCTAAGAACCAGACAGACAACCACAAAGGTCAGCGAATGATGACAAGCTTGGATCCCTTAATGTGTTACACTGCAGAAGGGCATGACTTTCTGAAAGCAAATGTCACTGCTGAAGAGTCGTGGGCGTAAGCATTACTTGTCTGAAACCAAGTAGGCCTCTATGGAGTGGAAACATGCCAGTTCCCCAGTATGAAAAAAATTAGAAGTGATTCGATCTACTAGGACAGTGCTTGTGTTTTGGGATATGCATGGTGTGTAACTGGTGTACTTTGTTGAACATGGGACCACTGCGAATGGTGCAGCCTACATTAAAACTTTAAGTTGTGTTGCACCATTTGTGATGAACGACACAATATTAATGCTGATGATGTCCAACATCTTCATGACAATGCTCACCCCCCATGCTGCTGCTCCTGTATGTGATGAAATTGCCAAATTTGGGTGGGAGGTGCTCCAGCATCCACCATACAGTTCAGACCTTGCACCATCAGACTTTCATCTGATTGACCCCATGAAGATATTCCTGGCCAACCAACACTTTGCAGCACATGCAGAAGTGAAATCAGCAGTCTGCAGATGGCTATACTCCAACCAAATAGACTTCAACAAACAGGGCATACTGAAACTGGTACTACAATGTGAGAAACGTAATGAGAACGTTAGTGACTGTGTAGAAAAGTAAGTAAAGATGTAAGTTCATTTTCTGATATCTGTTAAAGTTTTTGGTAATAAGATTATTGTGTAATACTTTCCTATCTTCCCTTGTACATTGACATCTCACCATGTCTTCTTGGTGATTCACTTTTTTTGCCAGGTAGTGTGTAAGCACTGGATCTTCATCAAAATCTTTGCACAACTCACCTATGTTCTCTGCTACCTGGTTAAGTTTGCCACTAGGTTTGATGATGCTTGTGAATTGTGTTCTACATCAAGTTTTTCCTGCAGCATTTGGCCTACACCCCTCCTGTGTCTGCTAGCTATTTGACTTTTCTACCCATCTAGCCCTAAAGTTATTTCTACAAGTCTGCTGCACTCTACTTTGCTCAAAAACTGGTTGTCTCTCTCCTCTCACTTCAGGTAACAAAAAAGACTGACTAATCAAACTTTGAAATTAATTTCTGATGATTATCCTTTACTTGTTACCTTTTCCCAGTTAACATAATCTCTTTCTCCTTTCAAACCACCTGTTCAAAATGGTCATTTTAAATTCTGCCTGAAAGTTACAAGTCTTTCTTTCCTGTTCATAATTCTCTTGTCTTACACGAGAAAGCCTCATACTTTACTGGCTTTCACATTACAATTGGCCCAATGAAACACCATAGTCCTGATATGTTTCTACCATACTCACTAACCTACACCAACATTCACAAGTATCACACGATGCTATGTTAAGAGTAAACTAAAAAACACTAACACACACTCAAACTGCAATAAATTAAGAAATAATGCATCTTACCCCCATATGAGTGACAGAGCTATCTTCTAGATGGTGGTTGGAAGTAAATACAAGGATGTAAACACTACACAGATATAAACTGACGAAGTTTTAGGTCACAGAAGAAATGAAACAAATTAAAACTAAGACACATGATACTTTTAACAACAATATTAAGAAGATACATCCCAAAATTACACAAAGCACCAATGTATCCAAAACAACACTAAGTGTTCTACACTGCTGTCTGAATGTTTGGAATGTAACTGACTACAAACACTCTGTTTGGATGTGTCAAGTGTTAAGATCCCCAGAAAGTCATCAATCTCTCAAAGAATGGGATGTCGTGACCATTATAACGAAACCAGGAGATTGAGGGACGTTTCATAACATTGATAACTAATAAGGAGCCATGGGCAATGCTAAAGCTGTAAGTGGTACTGTCACTGAGAAGACACACATCAAAACAGGAAAGAAGTTGGTCAATCAGAAGACTCATACCACACCAAATGGTACTCCCACATAGGGGGTCAGGTGCATTCAAATCACCAAGAAGGAGCAAAGGCAGCAGGAGGGGAGAAGGAGAAGGGGGATAGGGATGGGGAGGGGGACAGAGGACTTGTCAGATCAAGGTGGCCACCTCGAAGTAAGTAAGTGCCTTTCCCTGGGGCTAAATAGACATTGCAAATGGTAATTCCTGTGGTCATTCAAACTCTCATTCTATCACTTCCACTGCCACATACATGGGAATTCACATTCACGAACAACATCTGTGCACACCATAATCCACAGATTTTGTTGCACCTCATCCTTCATTCAACAGCAACTGGCCTCCAGACATGGATCTACATTTCCCATCATCCATCACACCTTCCAAAATTATGCACATGTCCTGTACATGCAAGTAGTGTCCAACCACTGCTTCGTCCACCATATACTGGCCCACACTAGGTATCAAAAAGAGAAGACTAAATACTCAATTTGTAATTAAATGGACAAGTCTACAACAGTGTCTTTAGGCTGGGTCAAACCAGCCTATACTTATCCAAAAGTCCCACTTTGTGCCTCAGTCCGTTACCAGAATCCATTTCTGATACCACATCTGTCCGGTGAACACATTCTGGCTGGTTCAAATGGCTCTGAGCACTATGGGACTTAACATATAAGGTCATCATTCCCCTAGAACTTAGAACAACTTAAACCTAACTAAACCTAAGGACATCATACACATCCATGCCCGAGGCAGGATTCGAACCTGCGACTGTAGCAGTCACGTGGTTCCAGACTGAAGTGCCTAGAACCGCCCGGCCACTGTGGCCAGCTATTCTGGCTGGCACACCTGTTTTGCAGAAAGATTTTTTGATGGCGCACCACTTTTTTCCTGGTGTTCTTGTGTAGTGTGATTGAAAATTATTAGCATTTTTATACAGTGTTCATGGTCTTGCCACCAGATATGTTGTTGGTTCCACATAAAATGTTGGTGTCAGCACTCAATGTCTATACTTTGTTGGGCAGACAGCTGGAGTTTGGTGTAAAAAAAGTGTGTGTGACGACAGTACTGAAAACCTTTACTGGCAAGGAGAGGTCCCCAATGGTGAGATTGACTTTCTGAAACAATCTATACGATGATGTAGGTTAAGGTGCAAGAAATCACACTCTAGAACCCTTCACCCTGGTGGATCCTCATTTGCGAGTAATTGGCAAAAATTGAGTGTTATGACCACAATGATCCATCATTGTGAAACATTTCTTTAGTGCATGTGAAGGACACAATAGAATAAATCATCTGAAATAAGTGAGACAAGCAAACTGCAAGAAACACGACAGCTGTATTGTTGTAACAAATACATGAAGATATCCTGTTATAAAAACAGAGATTTTGATCAAAATATTTTAACATCATTTGCACTTTGATTTTTAATTGCCAATATTAATTTGTTTTATTTTGTCATGGTAATATTTTATAGGAACAGTACTTTACGGACATGTGTTCCCAAATTCAGTTATTAACATACTATAGAACAATTTAATAACAATACTTGCTTTGGTACCAATTAATCTTAATCTTACATTAATAACAATATTTAAGCCTGAACTTATAGCTCCTTGCTGATTGCTGCCAACAGTAAAACCCAGTTAGCACATTTGAGAGTACTGCTATTTACATGGATTAAAAGGAGAAGAATGTGTTAGCATTTCTGCTTTCAGAAACAAAAATGGAAATATCAGATGTGACAGAACTAAATAAAAAAATCATCTACCTGAGAATTCGCTAGAACTAAGACTCAACACATCTCTAACAACTACTGCATTTGTAGTTTATTATGTGATTTTGATTACTGCATGTTGGTAATGGCTGACTACTATTCCCACCGATATTTCCATTTTTAATTTGTGTTCCAGTTTTCAAAACACTGTAAAAACAGAGATTTACACCAGGAGCTATAAGATGACTTAACAGTCTTCATTAATGGAAGTGTAGGAAAGAGTATCAAACTGAATCAGCGACACAGAGTATTACATTTCACAGACAAGAAAAAGAAAACTACCTTAAAATCCTATTATGAATTTTGTACTAAAGCATACAGGTCTTTACAAAAGTAACAACATTGCACATCCAGAGAGACAAGCATGAGATTTTGAGTGTTAATTCAGTACTTACTTCCACAGCTCACAATGGGAGATAATAGATTTTACATTTAGTTAACCATCATCCATCTCTCACAATATAAAAAAAACCACACCTTACATAATTATCACAATTTTCAAAAATGTACATAAATCACAGATCATTTACTTGTAGTAAAAGTATAAATATAGATATATTTGCCTCGACATTGTTAGTACCTGTATAATCCATATTGCTCCAAAATCAGTTTTTTTACATACTTTAATATTTGATGTAACTAATGTGTTATAAGTGCTAACATTAAACATCTTTAATTCTTGAACTGAAAATAGTAAGTAGTTGCCAGGTAATAAAATTCCACAGTCGCATTCAGTTTTAGCCTGTTTTTATTCGTCAACACTATTCCTCATCTTCAGAACCCATTGTGAGATTAGTTACATCTTTCACAATCATTTCAGCAATTTGCCAAGCAAGTTCCTCTTTTGCCTGTAAAGAAAGACAATACATTAGTTAACACAGAAATTTTATGGCTCTCTAATTATAGAAAACACACTTTCTGATAGCTTAAGGTTGATATCAAACAACAGCCTTTGAATTTAACGTTATTCCAATCCTGCCCCTTACAGACACAGTAACCACATTGTTATGCGGATGAACAGGCAACACACTATTATAAGAACATGCGCAACAGAAAATATGCCATTAATTTTCACTGTACAGTTGAAACTGGAAAAGTTGAACAGAGGGACAAACAGATCACAGTTAACACACACTTGCAATCAGTGCAGTAAAATGGAAAAGGCTTCTGTCTAGTCAACTATAGGATAGTAAAAATGCACCACCAGAAAACAGCAACACATTAGTTAAAATCGTCATAAACATGGAAAAGGAGGGGGGGAGGGGGGGGGGGGTTAAAGTGGGGGCACACAAAACTACAAGATAGCTATCCTCTTCAAAACAAATTTAACCAATAATAACCAACAGTGTACAGTGGTAATGACTGCACAATGTTGTGCCCCAGCCTGAACCAACAAAGAAAATGAAACATTGCAAACTGCCACTGTATAAGATTGCAGCTGGTGTCACATGTTAGTAACCGCCTAGCAGAGAATTTGTTAAAAAGATCTGTGAACAATACCATAAAACCAAAGATATAAACAAATTACATATACTGACACCCAAAAGCATTTACATCGAGCACGCTGTTTCTGGAAAAGTGTCTATGGGGGCTTCTTTTGGAACCAATCAATGCACTGATGTTAAATATGTAAAAAGATCTTTCATTGTCTATTGAAATATGAAGCAGACTGCAATGTAGTATGATTGTTTTAGTAGTCTCTAGTGTCACCTCGTCTTACACCTCTGATGCAGTTTTACAAGAAAGACAGACCTAATTCTGACACGTCAACAAAATTTTCAGTAGTTTCCATCACGCTAGGCACAAATTGAGATGCATACAGAGCATGTGGCATGGCACATGTGGCAGGGTGCAACACAATGCATATTTTTGTAACTGAACAGGTTCAAGTGCGACCATGCAAATTGGGACGCGACACGAAGGTGACGCAACGCGCACCTGAGCCAGGTTGCACAGCATAGTGGTTGCGGCACAGTTTTCTCGGAACGTGCACCATGCTAGCATTATGGGAGGAGTGAGGCGAGGAGGAGGAAAACAATCCTCCCATATGCTACCTCACGCCAATCAGTGATAGTGTTGGCCACCCGAAAAATATTGCCTTATTACTGAACTTTAGTGTCATAGAGTAGTGTTTGGTTTTCTGCCATTTAAGCTCTATCTTCTTCTTCTTCTTCTTCTTCTTTTTTTTTCAGTAGTCCATTATTTTTCAGTTATTTATATCTATATAGTTTTGCTGTTTTATCTCATTATTGATTTTCTTTTGTCAAGAACAATGCACAATTCAGTGACTGATGAGCCATTAGCCACTGGGATTATATCTTCTGCCTCCACAATGTCTGCAGTTTGCCAGAAGGGACACACAATTCATCGTGAGGGTATGAAATAGGAAGTAGTATTATAAAATCATGTAATCAGGAAGGAAGGTGGAAATTTTACATATTAGACAGTGAAACAAGGATGTTTATGTGCTGTCTATGCTGGCATTTCTGTACGATCCATTACCAAAATTCAAAAAGTGGATGCTAAAAACTGTTGAGAAACCCTCAATGTTTTAATTGGTGTGTAGTGTAGAGAAAATGCATTTCAGCGGTTGCATACACAGAATCATCATCGATAAACTAGTTACACAACAAGCTACACAAACAAAGAGTGCAGTCGGTATTATTCTGAAAGCATGAATATCCTGGAAGAGTCTGGTGATACAATGAATTTACTGAAATGTATTGCTGACAAGGCAGGCCTACACTCATGACAATGCTTTTTCTGAATGTCATGAACTTTTCCCCACAAAAGGCACACCTGGCTAGCTTCCGTATTCCTGTTGTGCACGTTATTGTCAGCTGCTGACATTACAATGGCCATTGTGTTGTGAGGTAGATCAGTTTACTTTTCTCAATAATAACTATTATTCATGAATCACACATTGTACGTTTGGCAAGCCATTGGAGAGGAACCGGCATCTGGCTTGTGCACGTCACTCCGCCTGAAGGTTATGCTCATCATTGTTAATATTTCTCAGATGAAGAACAGGAGTAAAAGCCTTTGATAAGTTTCCATTCAGTCGTTCAGTTGTTCCATAAAAACGCGAGAGAACTGCCGGATATCAGTAACTTCCTGCCACGATATTTCGGCGCAGTCTTCTGGCCATCTTCAGGTGAATGCCACTGTAGTAGTACTGACGAGTACGCGCTGAGCTCTGCTATTTAAAGCCTTCTGAGGTGACATTTCACATGTGCTGCTCAGTGTGCGCGTTCATAACGGCTCCGTGTGCTGCACCTCGCGCCCTCCACTATGAAAGCCTGGCGTATCGGTGTCAGGTCGATTTCCATCTTTATGCAGATAACTACGTCGACTACGAAGTTTCTCTATAACAGGATTCCAAGCACAGTTCAGCTGATAACCGCTATCTCGATTGATGAGAGTCTCGTTGTCAGACAATCTTATTTCCACATATTCATTGATAATCGAGCTCCAAACGTTTGATGTATGGGCCAAAAATTTTGTGTCATTGTAATTCATGGAATGGTCTGTGGAAATACAATGTTCGGCGATTGTGGACTTGATGGGTTGGAGAAGGCGAGTATGCCATTGGTGTTCCACAATGCGTTCCTGCACAGTTTGTGTTGTTTGCCCTATATATGATTTGCCGCATTCACACGGAATTTTGTAAACATCTGGTTTACGCAGGCCCAGGTCGTCTTTAACGGATCCTACCAGTGATGAAATTTTGGAAGGAGGGCAAAAGATGACTCTCACTTGATACTTTCTCAACATTCTGCCTATCTGTGAAGAAATATTCCCAATAAATGGTAGATAAACAGTCAACCTGAAGGCCTCTTCCTCTTCCTTGTTCCGTCGTTTGTAGGTTTTCATCACTCTGTTCACTTGCCTAGGTGAAAAGCCATTCTTCCAAAATACTTTTTGCAGGTGATCCAGTTCCGCTTGAAGACTGTCAATGTCAGAGACCACGGTTTTGAGAACGCCCGTTGTTTGTGCTGGATGGTGGCAACTAGTAGCTTGCAGATACAGGTCTGTATGAGGGGGCTTTCTGTACACCGAGTGACCAAGTGTGCCATCACTCTTCCGTTGCACCAAGACGTCTAAAAATGGCAGACAACCATCTTTCTCTATCTCCATGGTAAACTTTATGTTTTCATGTATGGAGTTCATGTGACGTAAAAACTCTTTGAGACGGTCCAGATCATGAGGCCACACTATAAAAGTGTCGTCAACGTATCGCCAAAATACTGTCGGTTTAAAAGTGGCAGAGTCGAGTGCTCTCTCCTCAAAATCCTCCATAAAAAGATTGGCCACCAGGGGAGACAAAGGACTCCCCATGGCGACACCATCAGATTGTTCGTAAAATTCGTTGTTAAATATAAAATATGTAGACGAGAGAGTGTGCTCAAACAATGCTGTAATGTCTGCACCAAACATATTGCCAATGAGGTGTAGCGAGTCCACCAGAGGCACCTTTGTGAACAGTGAGACCACATCAAAACTGACCAATAAATCACTACTTTGCAGTTGTAGTGACTGAAGTCAACTGATAAAATCAGCAGAATTCTTTATGTGATGTGCACACTTGCCTATCATTGGTTTGAGCAAAGATGCCAATAATTTTGCTAGGTCGTAGGTGGCTGCCCCAATATTACTCACAATTGGACATAATAGCACATTTTCCTTGTGGATCTTAGGCAGTCCATATAGCCTAGGTGGAACTGAACTGTTTGGTTTCAGTCTCTTGATGACCTCCTTCGGTAGAGAACTATTTGATAAAAGTTCTGCTGTTTTTCGCACTACTCGGCTCGTGGGATCCTTATCGATTTTGCAATACGTTGACTCACATAATAAAACATTGATCTTATTAATATAGTCATCCCTTGGTATGAGGACAGTAGCATTTCCTTTGTCAGATTTTAAGACTACTGTATCCACATCTGCTCGTAAGTTATGGAGGGCTATCCTCTCCATGGGCGAGATGTTATTCTTCATTGGTGCACCCCTGGTCGTTCAGTGTTGAAAATACAATGGGTTCTGGGGATTCAACCAAAACTGCAACAGAATTGACAAACTGACTTGTTAATCATTTCTAATTTAAAGAAGCATCATTATTTACGACTAATAGCTACATTTCTCCAGCATAATTTGAAACTCATCTTGCAGTAGCTATTGCAATATAATTCTGGAACAGAGTGTCTCATTAAACAAGCAATTGGCGACCAGAGAAAACCTCATTGTGTCAGTTTGCAGTAACATAAATGAAGAAATTTGATGTTTATTTCCATACTAGGAAATTATTGTTTCTCTGGCTATCAATGACTCTTAAAAAGTTACAGTCACTAGAGCAAAATAAATAAATAAATAAAAATAAAACTTTTAACTACTGATATATCGCCATAGATAAGAAAGTTCCATGTGTTAACAATTTGGCAACATGCTCCCCTTATTGGGTGCTATCAGTTGTCAAAATCTTGTTTCAATGTCTCGAGCGGTTTAGGAGACATGAGGGATGTTGTGAATATTTCATTCTCGTGGATGTGTGATCTGGAGTGAATGTGCTACATACGAATCTTTTTCTTGAGATTGGAGGCAGATAGAGACCACGTTCCAAATCTAAAGAAAACTTCAATATGTTAGCTAAATTTCATACACGGCAACATATAGTGAAACATGCACCAAATGTAAAATCATAGCTACAAACTTTTTGAATTTTGCGCAGTGTCATACTTAAGGGGATATATCACAATACATATGACCATTAGCGAGATGATGGGCACTTCACCACAAAGTTGACATACAATGCTACGAGTAACACAAAAATCAAATATTTTTACTGAATAGTTTCGGTAAAATCGTTTGAGAAAGACTATAGGGTGGGCATGCCTCAACTCTCTCAGCACAGAGCATCGTCAACCAGCACATCCAACAAATGTGTATGCGTTTCAATATGTGCAGGACCAGTGCAGTAGGTGTGGAACATGCGCTTTGCATTGTAGTGTCTTGTTGCATCACGCGTGCTATACGCGTCTCAATTTCTGCTTATCCTCAGGGTTGCCTTCTGTTTACTTCCTGATTTGGATGGAACAAACTGAAAACACAACTTCACTTAAATAAGTCTTTGCCAATAATGCAATTAAAACTGGCCTTGCTGATTTCAAATTACCCCAATATCAACCTTGGGCACATACAAGGTACGATCACAAAGTAATCGGAATTTTTGTTTTTCTCAAAGAATCTTTATTTATTCATCAACATCAACTTTATCCCCTTCAAAGCAATCCCCCTCAGATATAATGCACTTGTGCCAGCACTTTTTCCAATCTTGGAAGCACTTCTGGAACTCATTTTTTGTAATGGTGTTCAGCTCCTTCAGTGATTCTGTTTTTATCTCATCAATGGTGGCAAAACAAATTCCCTTCATGGTTCTCTTCTGTCTCAGGAATAGAAAGAAATTTCAAGGGGGCCATGTCTGGTCAATAAAGTGGCTGAGGCAACATAGCGGTTTTGTTTTTTTGCCAAAAAACCACAAACAAGCATTGAGGCATAAGCGGGAGCATTATTATGATACAATTTCCACAAGTGGTTTTCCGGCAATGCTGGTCATTTTCTTCTAACTGCTTCATGCAAGTGGCAGATGACTTCCAAGTAGTATTCCTTACTGATCTTAAGACTATAAAGCAGGAACTCATTATGCACTCTCTCAGTGCAATCGAAGAAAACAGAGAAAAGTGCCTCCTCAGTGATCAAATTTGTCGAATTTTTTTCGGTCTTGGTTCCATATATTCATGTTTCATGACCTGTTATAATGATCTTTAGAAGTTCTCAATCACTGTCGACTTCTCTGAGCGATATCTACACAATGCCATTTTTGGCTAACATTCAATATTAGAATAACATCCAAGTGATGTGCCGAACTGTAAAGTCACATGTCCAAAGAATATTAAACCGTAATTTGCATGTGGTGAATGTAGTCCAAGATTGAAGCATTCATGAAAGTTAAATTTTTTTTCCAAATCTCACGCTTGATTTATATTTCAATAATAGCTTTCAACGAAGGATATAATAAACAAATAATGACATCTCAACCCCGCGTGCTTAATGAAGTCCACCCCACTGATCATCAAATAATGCTAATGACAAAAAAAATCCGTAACTGGAAAGGAGAGAAATATTATTAATAAAGCAAACAAGCAAGGGAGCTCACATCCTCCATCAACGTTTTTCAAAATTCTGTGCTAAACTTTGCATTTATATGTTGCTCCATGGCACTACGACAAGTCTATTACACTTATTATGTCTCAACAGCCAAAGCACACAAATTTGCTACAAATTAGTGTGTTTGATACCATGCGAGATTTCTTGGCATGCCTTTTCTTGCACACACTGCTGAAACACATTTCCCATAAGTGAGTGGTTCATTCATTAAACTTTTTATAAACACGCCATGTATGATAAATTTGAGAGATTATTGAAATACTGAAGTCTCATAATTGTGTAAGAAAAAGTAAGGACAAAAAAAATTGTATCCTGGGAGAATGACATGATGGAAAGAATAAAACAGATGAAGGATTTATAGACTTATGCAAGCACGTAATCAAAATATATTAAACAGGGAACATTAATTTAGGAAGACTGGGATAAACCGAAAGTTTAAACTATGGTAAGATAGTTTCAAGTACCATTTACGGCATTGCTCAGAACACAAGGTGCAGATTAGGACTCCAATCATGATCTAATAATGACAAAAGAAATAATAATGAAGAGAAGAAACACACAGTGCAGTGGGACACAGACAAGTTAAGAGACTGACTCAAAACCCTCAGATTCTGTCGCCACTGGCAAAGTTGAATCCTTGATAGTAAGATGGGCACTCTAGCCATACCATACAGATGGCATGAATGTGGCCAAAACACCTTATCTTTGGAAAATATGGAACTTTAGAGACTATATTGTGAAGGTATATACGAACATGTAGCTCCCTGTATATGGCAACTGCATAAGCAGTCAGGATTCAGACTGAAAAAAATTACAAAATTTAATTTTAGAAGATATAACCACAAATTAAATGGTTCTTCCCCCTCAGTCAGGTTGTTTAACAAGTGGGTTGGAGACCACTTATTGGGAGAATGTTACCTGATTGAGGCCCAATATGAAATGCAGACTTCATTGAGGCCCAACTGTTTCATTTGTGCACATTTGCCTATCCCACTGAGCAATTATTTTACACGATTCCTTTTTTGACTCACTGTTCATCACGCAGTTCTTCTGTGAACCAATTTTATGTTCCTGCTTTACACGAGTGAAACTATAGAATAAATGAAACTCTTGACATGAATCAAATGGACATTTCACCTCATCAAAAATGAACAAAAAATAATGATAGAGGTTGAAGAAACGAATTAAAATATGTGCCATGGTTGGAACTTGAACCTGAGTTTCCTGCTTACCCCGTTTTTTCAGCTACTACCATTACCAAAGATAAAGTTGAGACTCATGTGTCTCAAGGAAAATATAACTCCATCAGAACAAAAAATTGTTTATAGCTAACAATATCCTTCATGAAATAAAAATTCATTCAAGTAAGTAAAATGCCTATGGTCCACATGGAGTGGCAGTACGGACAGATTCTCCTCTTGGTGCCTTGACTACATTGTGTTGTGTGTCAGATATCTACTGCCATCCTTGAAGGAGATTCACTAATTATGGAGTTGGCATGAAAGAACATCATACTAACATCAAGTTGCAAACTTTAATCTTATTAAAAGAAATCATCAGATACAAAAGAATTATTTCACAGAATGCATATAGAACGGTTGCAGCAGACAAACCAATGGCCATTCACAAGAGGAAGAAGAGGAAGATAAATGGTGATGAATATGTTTTGATTTGGTATAAAGTTGGTAATGATCATAGTAAAATAACTTTGTAAGGAGCTGTAATGTCGTATTATAGACAATAATGATATCTCTTTCATCAGATTATTTGTCAAAACAGAAACACGCTTAGCTTGCCAAAAGCCCAGAAGCGATTATTCTTTGTGTTACGGCACTCAGAGGCACTCTGAAATGCTCACTTGGAGTCTCAGAGTGAAACTATTGAGGTGGGACTCTGCCATGCCCAGTTAACGGCCCAAAGTGGCAGACCTAGTTTTATTGGCTGCCGCCGCCACCAGATTTGTGGTTTTACTTCTGATGATAAGAAGTTGCCTCAAAGTTCCCAGGCTGTTTAGAGTGATGCAACTTCTACTCTCTACTGGTCTGCAAAACAGTTATGGTACAATGTGAAAATAAATTTAGTTTGTTTTTTCTGACATGAAGGGGATGGTCCACCATGAATTTTTTTACCACAGTTAACAATCATCACTACCTTGAGCTGTTGAAACTATTTTCTGAGGCACTTCTCAAAAAAAAAGAGAGAAATAAAAAGACTGGGTGTGGTGGTGGAATGACAGCTGTGTAGTGCTGGAATGGGTGGGAACAGGGAAGGGGCTGGATGGGTGCAGACAGTGAGTAACAAAAGTTGAGGCCAGGAGGGTTACAGGAACATATGTTTGTAGGAAAAGTTCCCATCTGCGCAATTCAGAAAAGCTAGTGTTGGTGGAAAAGATCCATATGGCACTGGCTATGAAACAGACAATGACATGAAGAATATCATGTTTGGCAGCATGTTCAGCAACAGGGTGATCCATTTGTTTCTTGGTCACAGTTTGTCAGTGGCCATTCATGTGGACAGACAGCTTGATGGTAGTCATGCCTACATAGAATGCAGCACAGTGGTTGCAGCTTAGCTTGTAGACCACATGACTGGTCTCACAGGTAACCCTGCCTTTGATGGGATAGGTGATGTTAGTGACTGGAATGGAATAGGTGGTGGTGGGAAGATGTGTGGGACAGGTCTGGCATCTAGGTCTGTTGCAGGTGTATGAGCCATGAGGTAAGGGATTGGGAGCAGGGGTTGTGTAAGGATGGACGAGTATATTGTGTAGGTTCAGTGGATGGCGGAATACCACTGTGGGAGGGGTGGGAAAGGATAGTGGGCAGGACGTTTCTCATTTCACGGCACAGTGAGAGGTAATCGAAACCCTGGCAGAGAATGTAATTCAGATGCTCCAGTCCTGGGTGGTACTGAGTTACGAGGGGAATGCTCCCCTGTGGCCGGACGGTGTGACTTTGGGAGATGGTGGGAGACTGGAAAGATAAGGCATGGGAGATTTGTTTCTGCACAAGGTTGGGAAGATAATTACGGTCAGTGAAGGCTTCAGTGAGACCTTCGGTATATTTCGAGGTGGCAGCTGTCAACTTGGAGGTATTGCTGGTAATTAGTATGTTTGATATGGATGGAGGTACTTATGTAGCCATCTTTGAGGTAGAGGTCAACATTTAGGAAGGTGGCTAGTTGGGTTGAGTAGGACCAGATGAGGCAAATGGGGAAAAAGTAGTTGAGGTTCTGGAGGAATGTGGATAGAGTGTCCTCACCTTCGATCCAGATAGCAAAGATGTCATCAATGAACCTGAACCACATGAGGGGTTTAGTATTCTGGGTTATTAGGAAGGATTCCTCTAGATGGACCATGAATAGGTTGGCACAGGATGGTGCTATGCTGGTGCCCATAGCAGTACCCAGGACTTGTTTGTAGGTAATGCCTTCAAAGGAGAAGTAATTGTTGGTGAGCATGTAGTTGGTCAGGGAGACTAGGAAGGAGGTGGTTGGTTTGGAATCTGTTGGATGTTGGGAAAGGTAGTGTTCAATTGTGGTAAGGTCATGGCATTTGGCATGTTAGTGTACAGGGAGGTGGCGTCAATAGTGACAAGCAGGGCACCGTGTGGTAAACGGACAGGAAATGCCAAGAGTCAGTGGAGGAAATGGTTAGTATCTTTTATAAAGGAGGGTAGGTTTCAGGTACTCAGTTGAAGGTGTTGGTCTGGGAGAGCAGAAAGTCTCTCAGTGGAGGCACAGTAACCGGCCACAGTGGGGCGTCCTGGGTGGTTAAGTTTATGGACTTTAGGAAGCATGTTGTAAGGCGAGGAGGGAAATGGACTCCATGGAGGGGTTCTGGGATGGGCCCAAGGATTTCAGTAGTGACTGGAGATCCTGCTGGATCACTGGAATGGGGTCACTGTGGCAAGGTTGGCAGGTGAAAGTACCTGACGGCTGGCAGTGTCCTTCTGCTCGGTAATGCTTGCAGATCAAAACAACAGTGGTGGAGCCTTTGTCTGCAGGTAGAATTATAAGGTCAGGACCAGTTTTTAAATGATGGACTGTGGTTCTTTCTGTGGATGTGAAGTTAGTTTGCATGTTGGGGGATTTAGGGAATGATGGTGAGGCAAGGTTCGAGGTTAAGAAATTCTGTAAAGTTAACAGGGGGTGGTTTGGGGGCAGTGGTAGTGGTTCATGATTGGGTGGAGGAGTGAACTGAGTTAGGCAAGGTTCACTATTGGTCTTTGGCTGAGAATGATTGGTAGGGTTAGTGGCAGAAAAGGGTTTCCACTGTAGGGGCTGACAGAAGGTCTTTAAGAAGTCCTGCATGATTGAATTTGTGGGTGGGGCAAAAGGTGAGCCCTTTGGAAAGGACTGATATTTCTGTAGGGCTAAGGCATCTGGAGGAAAGGTTCATGACTGTGTTGTGGATCTGTTTCGGTTCTGGATTCTGTGTGGTGGTGGAAGGGAGTTTTGGAGGGTGAGATAAGTGTAGTAGGTCTGCGAGACAGGGTCTGTCAGCTATGAGGGGACGTGGGGGAGGTTTGGAGGTTGTTGTAGAGGAGGTGGACAGTGGTACTCCAAGGTGGGAGTAGGAAGTGAGCAGGGTGGAGAGGTTTTTGAGGTGGCATTGAGCATGTTGCTGAAGTTCCTGCAGGGCAGAAGTTTCAATGTGTGTTATGGGTTCCAGAATTTTGGACTGAATAGCAAGAGAATTTTTCAGATGGAGAGAAGGTACTGCAAGGAGGTTTGGGCTTGGTTAATAAGGTTTTGCAGGACTATGTTGGTGAGGGCTAAGGACTGGCGGAATCTGAACATGTGGACAATGACCTCCACATGTTCAGATTCTGGAACGACCCTAATCTTGTGTATAGCCAGTAGTGGATTGAAATAACCTATTTGTTCAGTCTGTAGCATGTGACATTTCATTCTGGAAATCATTAGGGAATTCAATATTCCGAGATCCTCAGTGTCAAGTATCTGTCAAGAATATCAAATTTCAGGCATTGCTTCTCACAATGGACAATGCAGTGGCTAATGGCCTTACGTAACGATCTGCAGCAGTGGCGTTTGCTTAGAGTTGTCAGTGCTCACAGACAAGCAACAACACATGAAATAACTACAGAAACCAATGTGGAATGTAAAACCAATCTATCCATTAGGAAAGTGCAGCGCAATTTGGCATTAATGGGCTACGGTAGCAGACATCCAATGTGAATGCCTTTGCTAACAGCTTGACATTGCCTGCAGTGCCTCTCCTGGGCTCTTGAACATAGAGGTTGGATCCAGATGACTAGAAAACTATGGCCCAATCAGATGAGTCCCAATTTCAGTTGGTAAGGGCTGATGGTAGGGTTTGAGTGTGGCGCAGATTCCAGGAAGCCATGGACCAAGCAGGTGGTGGCTTCATAATGGCGTAGGCTGTGTCTATGTGGTATCGACTGGGTCCTCTCATTCAGTTGAACTGATCTTGAACTGGTCACTGACTGGAAATGGTTATGTTCGGTTACTTGGAGACTATTTGTAACCATTCAGGGACATCATGATTCCAAATAACAACAGAAGTTTTATGAATGACAATGCATCATGTCACTGAGCCACACCTGCTCCCGATTGGTCAAGATTTTCTGGACAATCGAGTGAATGATTTGGCCATGCTGAATCCCATAGAACATTTATGGGCCACAATCAGGATGTCAGTTTGTGAATGAAATCCTGCATCAGTAACACTTTTGGAAATATGGATGGCTTTTAGAGGCATCATGGCTCAATATTTCTACAGGGGACTTTCAATAACCTGCTGAGTCTATGTCACACTGAGTTGCTCACTATACCAAGCAAAAGGTGGTCCAACAAGATATTAGGAGATACCCCATGACTTTTATCACCGCAGTGTAGTAGATAATGTCAGAAGCCCCATGAGGCTGTTTGCAACCAATGCCACTTTCTATATGAGGCTAAATGACAGAAATTAGGAAAATGGAGGAAGATAGGAAAATGGAGGAAGACCACCAGAGTATCAACAATGGGTGCAGAAAGGGAAAAAAAGCACGCCATTCCATTTTTCAAGAGCAGTCATCTGATAGATGCACAGAATTATTATTAATAATAATGTCGTATGGTTCAACGACCTGATACAAGTCTTTCAATTGGATATCAGTTTGGGGATTTATACGTTCCTGTGCCAATGGCACCCAGTGTTCCCATACGGTCTCTAAGTACAAACCGAGCCTGACAATGCTCAAATTTGGCGATTCAGCAAGAGCCTACGTACGAGGCAAGATCAGTTGTTGTAACCAATGGCACCCGAAACCATCACACCTGGTATTTGTCCGCTATGCCACTCCACAATGCAGCCCTCCAGGTTGTGCTCACCATGGTACTGCCCAACACATATGCAGCCATCACTTTAGGACACGTTGAAGCAGGACTCATCCAAAAAGATTACAGGTTGCCACTCAGCAACCCCAGTGAAGGTGTTCACGTGCCCAGTCCAGTTGGAGGAGCTTGTGGTCTCTGGACAATGGAAGTCGACATAATGGCATGCGTGCAACCAGTCTAACCTGCAGCAGATGGCGACGAACCGTCGATGCAGACAAGTTCATACCTTATCAGATTACCTTTCATTCAGAAGGCTGTTGCATGCAGCGACTGTTATATTGACTTGTAAATAATACATTTCAGCTATCAGTCGTCCTTTTTTAATTTTATTGGCAGATCTAGATTTCAGCTAGAAACTAGCCATGCATTACACGCATTGATAAAAAATGATGGTGCATTGAGAATAGCTAATTTCTAGCTGAAATCTAGATCTGCCAATAAAATTTAAAAAGGACGACTGATAGCTGAAATCTATTATTTACAAGTTCATACTTGTTGCTGTGCTCCAGCGATGACACTGTACGGTCCGTAATGGCCATGCGGACAAGATGACGGTCATCCCGTACTGAGGTCATGTTTCGTGGTCCAGTTCCCACTCATCGCTGCGCACAACCTTCCTGTATCCACTGCTTCCACACACGCATCACTGTCATAGCAGCATGCCCTGTGCAAGCCGAAATGTCACGGTATGAAAACCCCGATCATTCTGCCCCATTCAAACTCGCTCACATGCCAATATGGCTCCCTTAGACGTCAACGAGGCATACTGGCACTCACTGTATTGTTTCCACCTTGCGTGACAGTTCTGCACTGACTACACCAGGCGCAACACTGACCCTGTCGGACCGACACAAGAGAGCTCTGATCGGCCTACATGTACCCCATCTCGCTGCAAAACATATCATGTATTGCTTGCACACCCATCGCCACTTCCATCAAGTGTGGCGCTATTCGGGTAATTCCTTCTTGGTGTAGCACTTTCCACAAATGGCAGTGTACTTTAATATACTGCATATACATAACTGTTTGATTATGCTATTGGTAATAAAGTAATGAAAACAGTAACAACCATGAAATACCTAGGAGTAACTATTCAGAGTGACCTAAGATGGAATGACTGCATAAAACTAACAGTGGGGAAAATCCAAGAACAAGTGGGCTTTGAGTGTGAATATAGAACACTGGACTACTTGCAACTCATGAATAAAATATGGCAATATGTATGAAGTATGACTGTGTCTGCAATACTAACAGCCACTGAATAATAAAGCAACCTATGTTAGTATCCAGAGGAGTACGTCATGACTGCCACAGCTTCTACCAAACTTCATCAGGTTACTGGCGAATTCAGAATTGAAAGAATGATCAATCAAGAAGACTCTGTAGCACTGATACTATTATCTACAATCCTGGAGGAAATTTTCACCTCCTTAAACTGCAACACAAAGAGGAGAATGTGTGTTAATTAACCTACGTTTCACTGATGAAAATGTTACTGTTTACTTCTAATTCATGTAAACTCCAAAAATGAATGGCAGAACTTAATAGAGTAAGTATGGATGAAAGCATGAAGATCTATTACAATAAAACATCATGTACAACAAACCCACTGAAAAGACAACTGCATGAATGGCGAATGAGATCACATAATCAGTTTATGATTTAGGCCAGTAGAAGACAATAACTGAATGGACAGCAAAATAAATATAACAGAAGACCAGACGTAGCCTAGAGTGTCTTCACTCTCCAAAGCAAAACATCTGATGCATGTGAAAGCAAAAAGTGGCAATAAGTATTACATTATCAGTTTTGCATTACAGTAGCAAGATACAGAGTTTCTATGAAACGGGTGGGAGAAGAAACCATAACTTTCAAAAAGTAAATGTTGTTCAGGAAGATGAAGAGGTTTTTTTCTGTATGTGGAACTTCCAGGGGACACAAAAATACAAACAAGTGGATGAGGAACCACGCATTGGAAAACTGATGAGTATGACGTCCAACCAGGCAAATGAGCTATAGTTGGACCAAGACAGTTCCATATTGGACTCAAAAGACATAATAAAATGCTTCAGTGGATGTGAAATGGATGACAACAACAACAATGATGATAATGTCAATAACTGACATGACAAAATAAATATTTTCATTTCCACATACTACATTTAAAATGTTACAAACAGTAGCCATAATAAAGATTTAAAAAAAAAAAAAAAAACATTTATGAGGTACTCCTTACAATTAACTAAGGGTGTGTAACCATTAAGAACAGAAGTTAAACTTGACACAAAATATATTTGCAGTGTTCACTGTTTGCATAAAGTGCACAATAATCATACCTTATCTTCTTCCATGTTGACTAGTTTTTTAACAACACGAGTCAGGCGAGATTCTGGAAGGACAAAATAATGACATTAATAAATGAACTAATGAAACAGAATGGAAGAACACAGGAAGAAAGAAAAATGAACGGTGGCTTAGCAATACTAACAGATATACGAAATGTTGTAACTTTATCAGAATATCCTCACAAAAAGTCAACATTTTTGTACTACTCCAGAGGTGAGTGCATTCTAAACAAAGTTCATGATTAGAAGAACATTTTCGTTCCTTAAATTAGCTGCACTACCTTCATTCTAACTTATTCAGTCAACAAAAGACATAAAAACTATCATCAAACTGCAAGCAACACCAAATTTCATCTATGTCGTACCTTCTTTTCTATCTGGTTCTGGTTCAACATCACTTTCATATCGACCCAAAACTGTGATTCGCCCAAAAGAAAGGTCCCTGAAATGCATGGAAACAAAGTTTTTAACAATGTGTCCAAAATGAACATAACAAAGAGCTTATAATTTGCACAATTTAAAGATATGTATTCTGTTTTCATTGTAATCATGACCAGTGTCATAAATATTATAGCTCTCTTTCTTACATCTCAGTTTACATAACTGAAAGAGGGAAATGAAAGAGAGTGAATGGTAACACACAGTACACAGAGATAACTTAGTAGTACCACAGGCTACAAAATTACCTTAGCAAAGTAATTCATAGCTGTACTAACTAACCATCTCATGAATCATGCCGTACGTTAATTTATGTTTCTGGCATATGGCTATGTTTTTCTAAATATAAATAACATTAAGTAGATTTAACAACAAAATGCAACAAAGATTTTATTTTTCTCAACAGTTCT
The DNA here is from genome assembly GCF_021461385.2 of Schistocerca piceifrons. Classification (NCBI taxonomy): domain Eukaryota; kingdom Metazoa; phylum Arthropoda; class Insecta; order Orthoptera; family Acrididae; genus Schistocerca; species Schistocerca piceifrons. Next base: position 328,146,966 of record NC_060138.1, on the reverse strand, counting down.
ACTTAGCAATCCAATTTGCTTTTTATTTTACACTCTGTTGATGTAACTTCACTGATTCCACATCATTAAGATTTATTGGAAAATGATCCATGCAACAAGAAACTAACTAATAACTAAATAAATAAATAACTTGTAGATAAGAACTAGTTACACAACACAGAAGGATGTAGCTGCAAGTCATTAAGTGGTGTAGACTGATTTGAGGACTCCAAGAGCGTAACTGTTGGAACTCTGTGATCAAGTAATTGATAATTACAAGCACAATTTCAAGAGACCACAAAAGAAAACAACATGAATGGATAGTAACTGCTAACCTTAGATTCCAGATCAACTACACAATTACTCACATAACAGAGAAACCATGTACTTGAAGCACAGAACAAAGTTTGGATGGTATCATAAGATATGTATAACAAGCACAGGGTGAAGTTCAAGAAAATACTAAAAAACCATGAGTAGAATATGTATGGTCTGAAGCATAGAGAAAGCAAATAAATCTTCAATGAAATAACAGCAGTGACAGATATGCTAAAACTATTGCCAAAAAATCTTGACTAATGAGATGAGATGCTGAATCTGAGGAGACAAGGAATAGTTTAAAAAACTGAATTACAAGGAAGCTTATAAGAGAATACAAAAATCACTTTACTGGTAAGGTGGTTATTTTTATAATGGTTATTTTTATATTCCATAATGCATGTAAATTAGTAATTCTTACCCACCCCCTTTTATATATTAAATACACAGAAATTCTTCTGTGGAATAAGAGGAGTTGTCAAGGAGAAACTGTTACAGGGGTTTCAAATTTAACTATGCTCTCAGACATTTTATACCATTTAGTAAGTGATGAAAAATGACAGTGGCAGCATTGTGCATCCGTATTTAATTATTCATTTATTTATTTATTTATTATTTTGCTAAAGACAACCTTAATGTAGAATAATAAATGTCATTTTTTACTTCTGGTATAGCATGAGGAGCAGTCAAATGAAAACATCCACCACAATGAGACTATGGAATGGTTCAAACTCAAAAGTTATCACCATACGCATTCAAACATTTACCTCACTGGAAAATGAGATGACCAATTCCCGTTTCATAGAACGCAGTTAGCTGCTGACTGCTCCACAACTGTAATCACTCTTGCACTTCCTCGTCTGACTGAAAGTGACATCCATGAATGTCTTCCTTCAAGTCACCAAAGACTTGAAAATCGCCTGGTGAAAGATCCAAGCTGTATGGAGGGTGTTGCAGTGTATCTCAACCAAATCACTAAAGCGTAGACTTCATCCAATTGTCAGTGTGGGGACGGGCGATATTGTGCAACAGGATGATTCCGTCCAACAGTCCGAGGGCAAATGGTAAAGCCAACAGTGGAAATATCCCACATGTCCCCACCAAAGAAATCCATAGCTGTTCACACAAATTCCAGTAAAGTCACGATTACATCCTTCTTTGACTTCAGGGGGCCTCTGCTGCTCTGCTCATCAAGCTCCTCTAGCGGGGAACAACAATCAATGTCCAAAGTTACAAAAACATTTTGCAGAAACTGCAACACGCAATAAAGTCAAAACACCTAGGAATGTTGGGAAGAGTTATTGTGTTGCATGATAAAGCCTGCCACTACATTGTCAATCAAACAAAGACTACATTTCAGTGATTTGGTTGGGAAACACTGAACCATCCTCCACACAACCCAAATCTTTCACCATGATTTTCACATCTCTTGTAAACTGGAGAAATGACATGCATGGACATCAGTTGCAGTCAGACGAGGAAGTGCAAGAGTGGGTGTGGTTTGTGGATCCATCAACAGTTGAGCGCATTCTACAAGACAAGCACTGATCATCTCACCTCCCAGTGTAATAGTTGTCTTTAACACATGAGGTGATTACTTTTGAATGGAATCGTTCCATGGTCCCGTTGTGGTGGATGTTCGGTTTTCATTTGACTGCCCTTATAATTATGTACTTCACAGTTCATTTTGAACTGTAATACATTATTTACAACAAACTTCAGGAGGAATGAATATGTTGTGAAGCAGTAGTCGAAATGGCTAATTCCTTAAACAAATGTCTAACAGATGGTCATTGGTGAACACCACATATTATTCTTACATCAGCTTTTTGAGCACTGAAAACTTTCATTCTTAAATCTGAATTGCCCCAGATCATCATTGAAGGAAAACACGCAAAGTATGTTTTCTTGGTGATTTGTCTGTTCCTGAGATTTGCAATAATTTAAAGCGCAAATGTGGTCGAAATGAACTGTAATAGGAGTACAAAAATGTGTTCTTGCTATTTCCACCTAGAATTTTGAAGTTTACACCCTAGTTACTATTCCCTCCCCAGGTGCGCAGAATCGAATTATTCTGTCTCTTAGAAACTGACAGTCTGACCACTTGCAGAACACCACTCAATAATAGTTTTAAGAACATTATTTGTAATTTCTTCTGTTGCTCTATGTATCTACATTTCCATCTACATTGATATTCTGCAATCCACCTTATTGTGCATGGCAGAGGATACCCTATACCATCACTAGTCATTTTCTTTCCTGTTCCACACACGAACAGAACAAGGGAAAAACAACGAGCTATATGCCTCTGTATGAGCCTTAATTTCTTTTATCTTACCTTTGTGGTTCTTATTCGCAATGTACATTGGAGGCAACAGAACTGTTCTGCAATCAGCTTCAAACGCTGCTTCTCAACATTTCCTCAATAGTATTCCTTGAAAATAATGTCGCCTTCCCTACACGGATTCCCATTTGAGTTCCCAAAGTATCTGTCTGACATTTGCATTGTTTGAACCTACCAGTAACAAATCTAGCAGCCCGCCTCTGAATTGCTTTGATCTCTTCCTTTAATCTGACCTGGTACGGAACCCAACACTTGAGCAATATTTAAGAATAGATCGCACTAGTCTCCAACATGTGGTCTCCTTCGCAGATGAATCGCACTTTCCTACAATTCTCCCAGTAAACTGAAGTTGATAATTCGCCTTTCCTACCACAACCCTCACATGCTCATTCCATTTCATATCGCTTTGTAACATTGTGCACAAATATTTAAAAAACTTGACTGTGTCAAGCAGAACACTAGTAATACTGTAACTTAACATTACAGGTTTGTTCTTCCTACTTATCCACATTAACTTACATTTTTCCACATTTAGAGCTAGCTGCCATTCATCACAACTAAAAATTTGGTCTAAGGCATCTTTTATCTTCCTACAGTCACTCAACTCTGACTCATTACTGTACACCATAGCAACATCAGCAAACAACCACAGATTGCTGCTCAACCTTCCACAAAATCACTGATGTATACAGAGAATAATAAAGGTCCTATTACATTCCCCGGGGCACTCCTGGCGATATCCTACTCTCCGATGAGCAGTCAACATCAAGTTCTATTACTTAACAAGTCATCGAACCACTCCTATTTCTGTAAACCTGTTCCATGTGCTTGTACCTTCTTTAATAGCCCACAATGGGGCGCTTTCTGGAAATCTACAAAAATGGAATCTGCCTCTTGTTCTTCTTTCATACTTCACAGCAGATCATTGAGAAAAGTGCAAACTGAGTTTCACACGAATGATAGTTTCTAAAACCATGCAGATTCGTGGACATCAGCTTCTTGGTCTCAAGAAAATTTATTATATTTCAATTGAGAATATGTTCAAGGATTCTGCAGTAAACCAGTGTCAGGGATATTGGTCTGTAATTTTACAGGTCTGTTCTTTCACCCTTCTTGTATAGAGGAATCACCTGCACTTTTTCCATTTGCTTTGTACTTTGCACTGAGTGAAAGATTAACAATAAATGCAAGCTAAGTAAGGGGCCCATGCCATAGAGTGCTCTCTGAAAAACTGAATTGGGATTCAATCCAGACTTGGTGACTTGTTTGTTTCCAACTCCTATAGTTGTTTCTCTACGCAGGGATGATACAGTGGTGTGTTCGATGGTCAAATGACGATGATGATGATGATGATGATGATGATGATGATGATGATGTCCCATACTCCAAGAAGTGTAGGGGACGATACGGGAGACCTGCACCGCCGTACTAGGCAAGGTCCTAGTGGAGGTGGTTTGCCATTGCCTTCCTCCGATCCTAATGGGGATGAATGATGACGATGAAGACGACACAACAACTCCCAGTCATCTTGAGGCAGGAAAAATCCTTGACACACCGCCAGGAATCGAACCCGAGACCCCCATGTGCGGCAAGCGAGAACGCTACCACAAGACCACAAGAAAATGATGATATGTTTGAACAACTCTCTTGCATGACTGATTTCTTGAAAATGGCATTTAAAATTTGGGTGTTAATTTTGCTATCTTCAACTGCCACACCAGACTGGTCGAAAAGTGAATGGATTCTTCAACTGCCACACCAGACTGGTCGAAAAGTGAATGGATTCTTCAACTGCCACATCAGACTGGTTGACAAGTGAATGGACAGAAGCCTTAGACCTACTTAGGAATTTTACATAGGAGCAGAATTTTCTCCTTGATGGTGGTAGTAGTTGTATGCTTCGCATATAGATATTTCCACAGACACATGAATTTATACTAACCTTTCCTTGCAGTCATTTTTGTGTTCTCTTTTGAACCAAGAGTGCAGCAGCCTCTGCTTCCTCAGCAGTTTCCGAATCTTGTTATTAAATCAGGGTGATATTTTCCGTCCTTAATCCTCTCACTACACACATAACTCTACAGTCCATGATTTACAATCTCCTTCAGCTTTGCCCATAATTCCTCTACGTCCATCTCACTTGCACTACGTGATGTCAGATCATTGTTTAAGTGAGATGCTAACAACTACTTATCTGCTCTTCCTAACAGAATCTCTCTCCTAGCCATCCTAACTGATTTATTAACTTTCAAACCACTGTTGCTATAATGATATCATGATCACTAAACCCCTTTTCTAAACTGATGTTGTCGATAAGATCCGGTCTACTTGTAGCTACAAGTTCTAAGATATTTCCACTGTGTATGGGCTGCCAAACTAGCTGCTCAAGACAATTTTCAGAAAACATGTTCAAAAGCACTTCACACAATTGTGTGTCTGTACCTCCTGCAATGAATCCCTAGACATCCCAATCTATATACTCTGTAGGTGACCTCCAACTAGCAATGCATGATCTGGGTATTTACGTGAAGTTGACCATAGACATTCTTTGGTTGGCTCTAGAACTGTCACAGCACAATCAGGTGGCCAGTAAAAACAACCAACAATTAACTTGGTCTCACCTAGACCTGTTAAATGTAACCAGATAACTTCACTGGCATACTCATCTTAGACCTCAATGAGACAATACTTCTGTCAACTGCAGTGAACACATTTGGGAACTTTGTTACAAATACTTTGACAATTTACTGATAAAATTTTGACTGTCTAATTGACTTTACTCTTAAGTCAGTCCGATCTCCCTTGCTGCGTATCGATTGATGAGTTTTCATTAGAGTACCTGAAACTATCGCCTAGCCTAAAAAACTATCATGTGCACTGCAACAGCGCTCTGCTAACTGAGTAGCTGCTTCCTTTGTGTAGTGCACACCTGACCTATCAAGGGGAATCCTACAAATCCCCAACCAATAATGCAGGTCTAGAAACCTGCAACCAAGGCCATCAAAGAGTCACTGAATCCTTTGGTTGAGACCTTCGACTTGTTTCAAAACCAAAACCCCTATAAACTCTGGGAACAGTGCTGCAAATTGCGAGCTCTGCTTGCACTCACGCATGAAGCCAGCAGCCTTCGACACTTCCATCATCCACCTGTATTGTACTGATTACAATGCTAGTCTTACCAGCAAAAAGAACTAATTCTGCTTCTTGTATATTACACAAAACGTCATTTACATCCATGAGAAACAATAGTGAACCTAAGACCGAGCCTTGTGGAACACCATACATGATTTCTCCTCTGATTTATGGGTAAAGTTGATACACAGATTGTAAATCACGCCCTGGATAAGTATGTGCCTAATAAGTGGATTAAGGACAGAAAAGACCCAATGTGGTTTAATAATGAAATTCGTAAATGCTGAAGAAGCAAAGGTGCACTCTTGGGTCAAAAGACACAAATCACGACAGGCAAAGATTAGTGGAGATTTGTGCACCTGTGAATAGATCTATGTGTGAAGCATACAACAGCTGCCGCTGTCATACCTTGGTTAAAGATCTGGTAGAGAACCCGAAAAAACACTAGTCCTACCTAAAATTGCTAAGCAGGTCTAAGGCTTCCAATCCAGTCACTCATTGATCAGTCTGGTTTGGCAGTAGAATATAGCAAGAGGAACGCCAAAGTTTTAAATTCCACATTTAAGAAACTGTTCACATGGGAGAATCTGATAAACGCACCGTCATTTGACCATCGCACAGAGCCCCATATGGATGACACGGTAATAAGCATCCCTGGCATTACGAAACAACTGAAGGAGTTGAAAACAAATAAGTCACCAGGTTTGGAAGGAATCCAAATTCAGTTTTACACAGAATACTCTATGTCATTGGCTGCTTATTTAGTTTGCATTTATCACAAACCTCTCAATCAGCACAAAGTGCCAAGTGACTGGAAAAAAGCGCAGGTGACTCCCGTATATAAGAATGGTAAAAGAATGGATTCGCAAGATTACAGATCAATATTTTTTACTCAGTTTGCTGCAGAATTCTAGAGCATATTCTAAGTTTGAATGTAACAAATTTCCTAGAGACCGAAAAGTTAATGTCCACGAATGAGCATGGCTTTACAAAGCATTGCTCGTGCAAAACCCAGCTTGCTCTTTTCTCAAATGATATTTTGCGAACTACGGATGAAGGGCAACAGACAGATTTCATACTTTTGGGTTTCTGAAAAGTGTTCAACATGATACCCCATTGCAGACAGTTACTGAAGGTATGTGCATATGGAATAGGCTACCAGATATGTGATTGGCTCGAAGACTTCGTAAGTAATAGAATCCAGCATGTTGTCCTCAATGGCGAGTATTCGTCGGAGACAGGAGTAATATAAGAAGTGCCCCAGGGAGGCACAATAATCCATGTAAATGATCTGGCAGACAGGATGGGCAGCAATCTGCAGCTGTTCACTGATGATGCTGTGGTGTACAGGAATGTGTCGAAGATAACTAATTATAGGTTGACACAAGATGACCTAGACAAAATTTCCAGTTGGTGTGATGAATGGCACCTGGGCTATTAACATTGAAAAATGTAAGTTAATGCAGATGAGTATGAAAAATAAACATTAGTAGTGTCCTGCTTGACACAGTCACATCATTTAAATTTCTGGGCATAATGTTGTGAAGCAATATGACATGGAAAGACCAAATTGTAGTTCATCTGTAAAGAAGACTGCATAGAGGATACTAGTGTGACCTATTCTTGAGCACTGCTTGAGTGTTTGGGATCCACACCGGGTTGGATTGAAAGAAGACATCGTAGCAATTCTGAGGTAAGCTGTTAGATTTGTTACCACCCTGTTTGATCAGCATGCAAGTGTTATGGAAATGCTTTGAGAGTTCAAGTGGGAATCCCTGGAGGGAAGAAGACATTCATTTTGAATAAAACTACTGAGAAAGTTTAGAGAACTAGCATTTGAAGCTGACTGCCGAACAATCCGACAGCCGCCAACATACATTTCGCGTACGGACCACAAAGATAAGGGAAGTTAGGGCTCATACAGAGGCAGAGAGACAACCATTTTTCCCTTGCCCTATCTGCAACTGGTACGGGTAAGGAAACATCTAGTTGTGGTACACGGTACCCTCCGCAAAGCACTGTATGGTGGCTTGCAGAGTATGTACAAAGGTGTAGATGTAGAATCTGTATATTCCCTTACTTCCAGTACTCACTGCACCCCTACCTTCTATATGATTCCTAACATACACAAACCCAACCACCCAGGATACCCCATTGTGGCTACAGTAGTTACTGCATCCCGAGAGAGAGAGAATCTTTGCCATTGTGGACCAACACCTCCAGCATATTAACTGTAATCTAATCTCCTATTAAAAGATGCCAACCATTTCCTCTACCAATGCTCTACGTTCTAGTTCATTTACCATCTGGTGTCTGCTCATCCCTGTTGGTGGTACATGATGTCTACACCCTAATATCCCCAATGCCACTAGTGAACACTAACTTTTCCAAGCCTGACTGACTCCAAACTTATAACTTGTGTTCTGATCATCATGACCAACTACATCCTCACCCATAATTACTTTTCCTCTGAAGGCATCACCTACAACTTTATCCAAGGCACATCAAGGGGCACTCAAATGGTACCATCCTATGCAAACCTATTCATGAGCTGTCTAGAGGAGTTCTTTCAAACCGCTCTCCTGGCTCATATTCAATGATGTTATCTCCATGATTTGGCCTGAGGATACACCCATTAACATTTCTCCAGAATCTCTACACCTTCTCTCCCATTTACTCCGCCCGGTTCTCCATCCCAATAAGCCATTTTTCTGGCCTACAGAATCATGTACGATTTCATATTTAGATGCTAATATATTTTGTGCAATTTGTTGGAAGTATTAGGCAATATAACATATACCTACTAGTACAATGATATTAATATGTTACAATGACTCATTGGGTTAAATACCAGTTAAAAGAAAATTAGTAATATTAAATGCACTGGTGAGAGCCGAGTGTCCACATGAGGATGACTGAATACAGAAGCAGTTGCCATCCAAGGTGGCAATGGTTCAACAAACATTCTCAATATTAACAGGTGAATGTAGAGCGAGTTTTGTCTATGCGCCAGAGGGCATTATGAAACCAAGTACAATTACAGATTTAGAGTAACATACAACTGATAAGTGTTAGGGCAAATGTTACGTAACTAACTGTGGTAACAGAGAAAGATAGGACTATCTGACTTGCTCTTATATTACTCCTCTAACATTAATATAATTTTTCTTTAGTCAAACTCTTTGTTAATAGTGCATACACAAGAATTACTCAAAATATTCAATTACTCACTTAAGGTCACAGTGTGGTAAAGAATAAAACTTTTCTTAATTAATCAACTGGTCTCAAATTTTAAACATATAATTTCTGCATACTGCTAAATGTAACTACAGAGTCACAACTCAATCTATCCAACAGTTTTTGAGAAATAATTATTGTATATTATTTTAGATGTTTTTATTCTTCTTTTATGTACTAAATTGTGATTGAAAAATTGATTACTGTATTTAATAATACTGATACAAGGGTGGTTTGATAAGTTCTCGGAATGGAACAGAAAAAAGTACTTACATCACTGAAACTTTTTTTATTTTTCAATGTAGTCTCCTTGTAGATTAATGCACTTGCTCCAATGATGTCCCAGTGCCTTGATCCCATCTCAAAAATGAGTTTCCTCCAAGCCTGCAAAATGGTTGTTAACTCCAGCTATCAATTCTTCGTCTGAAGTAAATCTTCATCCATCAAAAAAAATTCTCAGTTTTAGGAAGAGAGGGATGTCTGACGGAGCCATATCAGGTGAATAAGGCAGATGTAGCAACAATTCATACCTTAGTTCATATAGTTTTGCCATGGCAACAGCACATGTGCCTGTGCATGCATTGCCTTGATGGAAGATGACTTTCTTCCTTGCTAAACTTCACCTTTTTTTCACGTATCTTTTGTTGCAATTTGTCCAGGAGGTTAGCATAGTATTCTCCAACAATTGTTTGCCCAGTGTGGAGATAATCTACAAACAGAATCCCCTTCCTATCCCAGAACACTGATGTCATGACCCTTCTTGCCAAAGGAACTGTCTTTGCTTTCTTTGGTGGCAAAGAATCAGCATGTTTCCACTGTTCTGACTGTTGTTTTGTCTATGGGGTATAGTAGTGCACCCACGTTTCATCTGTGGTCACAAACCGGCACAAAAAATTTTGTTTGTTTCTCCTCAAACAGGCCAAACATTGTTCCGATACGTCCATTCTCATGCATTTTTGATCCAGCGTCAAAGAGTTGCAGCACCCATCTTGCATCACGCATTTTCAATCAGTGATCCTCAATGACCATTTTGTGCACTTTTGCAATGACTTCTGGAGTACACACACACCTTGGCCGACCATTGTGCAGATCATCATTTAAGCTCTCCTGGCCAAATTTAAATTCATTTGTCCACTTGGCAATATCTGAATAAGATGAAGCACAGTCCCCCGTGTATTCGGGAAATCAGCATGAATGTCTTTTGCTTTCATACCTTTCTTTACGAAGTACCTAATCACTGCTCGAAACTTTATTTTTTCCATCTTCACAAATCACTATGCAGGAACAATAACAGAGCCAAGTCACTGCCACAGCTCTTTTCTGAGAGCACTTATGTGGCACGTGTTTACAGGCAACAGTCCAATGAATATCACATGAACAACTCGCGCTAGCACTGGCCTCTCATGGTGATTCTAAGAACTTTTCAAACCACCCTCGTAGTTTTGTATAAGCTTTTTTGGACATATATTATGGTGACCTTAAATTAACTTTCAAAGTTCTGAATATTTTTACTGAAATAAACAAAACACTCATATACTCGAGACTGTCAACACTGATAGTAAGAGTTTTCTCCAATAATTTCATTTAATTTATGGAATATTTACTATGAAAAAGTTATATTCAAATGTTCAGTTTCACAAATTAGAGATAAACCTAGTCAAAGTTATGCCACACACACACACACACACACACACACACACACACACACACACACACCCCGTCCTTGTCCTAAAATCTACCTGGGCTATAAGTGCTATAAGTTGTCCTTTCTGCTCTCTTCCGAGTTTCCTCGGCTTTTGTGGCTGTCAATCTGGATGTATGTCATCATTTTTTTTTCTAATTCTAGGCACCACTTGGTCTCTTGCTTCCTTCTTCACTTGTCTCTAACTTTGCTCCTTCACGTCCTCATTGCTAACAGTGGCGTGGTCTCTGTTGGTCTTGTTACTTCTGTCAAATAGCACCCTTGAGTAAACTATGGAACAGCTTCAGTCACAGCTAGTTCTAGTTTTCTTTTGGATGGAAATTCATTCTTTGGGCACTTTGATCAGATTATACTATGTAGGCACTCATTTGCATTTTCAGTCTTTTCAGCATTGCACCTGGAGGGAACTGTATCAGATGCCAGCCTCTGATAAACAGATATTGTTCTAACAACAGATGGGCTGAGAGCTGTATGGATAGAAATTTTATGTGATTCTGCTTCTTCTCCTTTGGCATGGGCATGATTACAGAAACGTAAAGAATTCTCACCTGTTGGGCACTTCCTGTGTTGCAGTTTCTCATCAGTGCTGATACAGTGGTACAGTGTTGCAAATACTGCACTCTTCATTGGCATAGTATCTGGAGCACTGTCAGCAAAGGCTCTTCTATAACAATGAGACAGCCTGACTTTCCTTTGCCACAATTCTCAACCCTCATCTCCAAGTTGTTTTGCAATGTGATTCACACAGTCTTCCTTCGTAGTTTCTGTGTTCCCATGGACATTCAATTGAATTAATTATATTGTTTCTACATTTCTCTTTCGAATTTCACAAAAGCCTTTCGTATTATAACTGAGCATATATGAATGAACATATTTAAGGGGGGAAAAAAATCACTATTTTCTAACCAGACTATCCCCTTGAGCAGAAATGATCAAAATCCTGTTATTCACTGTGTAGTTTCTTAATTACTAATGATGTAATATTATAGTTAGTTCATCTGGAGTTAATTTATTTAAAGGAATATTTATAATTTACAATGCATGTGACCAGGTGAAGGTGAAATTTCCTATGAGTAAATATCTGTTTGTTTCTAAATTAACATAGATCATTTGACGGCCGTCATTCTCCTCTTTTCAACAAATGTTTTACTTTATCCAAAAATTTCATACTTCAAAAGTTATTCATATTCAAAACTCTCATACTCTAAAAATTTTCAATCTTTAATTGGGATTATTTCCAAAATTCAGTACCTCAGTTTTCAAGCCCTGATTTTTCTGTTTCCAAAAATGCCTAATTTCATTAAAATAATTTGTTAGTTTGTTAATTACTCAAATTAGAAAATTCCACTTTCTTGAAACTTTTTGGCAGGCTTTGGAATTGCCCGAGTGCTTTAAAATCAAAACCATAAAATAGTACCCATTACTTTTGCCATTTTTTAGTTATACGAATCTTATGTCATTGTCTGTTGTATACCTGTCTCTTTTAATTTTCCTGATTTTAATGTAATTATTTAATAATGTGATACATGTACATTTTACAACATTTTGTGATTTCTGATTTTATGTTTGCCAATGAACGTGTGTGGCACACACTACCACAGTCAGGCTGTGGTTGGATTTCAAAATGTAGTGACCAGGTAATTTGCCATTCATTTCAGCAGGCATTATGTTAATATCACTGTAGGCAGTCTATGTTCAGCTATCAAAATGTACAGCCTGTGTCAAAATTGTTTAAATCATTGTGTTAGTCTGCAACTAGAGAATTTTGTGATATGGTGCTTATTAATGTAACTTGCTAACCTGGCTCAGATATTTAGATGACTGTTTGTTACAAAGCTGATCATCAGACAGCACACGCTGACTGTAAATAAATATGAAGAGGCCAAATAACAATTTAATGTATGTTCATCTCTTCCTTTAAAAGCTGGAGGACAGCAAATAAAAAAAAGAGACCAAGAGAAGATTGAAGCTGAGTACCAGGTTAGTAGGCTTACACTGTGACACTAATTAACTCACTTGATATGTAGATACTTTTGTACCATCACCACTATGTGCACGCTCAATCAGATTTAACGTTTGAAATCTTAGTATATGCCATCTACAGTAAGTGTAAGATGTATGCAATTTTATTTTTTGTCTACTTGTGTGCAAAATGATTACTTCATTCTAATAGATATTTTTATGATAACAGCCCTTGGAGGGAGAAATTATTTAAATGGATTTAGAAAAGTATTCATTGAGTGCTCTCTCTCTCTCTCTCTCTCTCTCTCTCTCTCTCTCTCTGCTGTACAGCTGTGTGGGGATAAGCTAGTATTCAAAAAAGGGAACCAGTAATGTAACACACTTTATAATCCATGTCAAATCTCAGAATATTATTGAAAAATTATTATCGACAGCAAAATTATTACACTATAATTTTCTATTTTGCTCCTTCCTATTTTTTTTTTTTTTTTTTTTTTATTGTGTACTACCCCAAGAACTGACCTTATTAAGATGTAAAAAATTATGTTTACAGACAGTCAAATTTATTTCACCTAATAACTTTCCTCTAACTCTCAAGCAGCTTTTTCAACTTCATTATCCACCTACTAAAGAAGCAATGTGGCAAAACACTTTTTCCAATACAAAATATCACTTATTTTTTAAGAGTCACTTATCATTAATCTTTAAAATGCATCAACGTCTAGGCATTTATGAATTTAGGGCATTTGCTTAGGCATTTATCCTTGGCATTTGTCCTAACTTATAAATGCCCGGTATTTTACACCACTAGGTAGGAGATGCTTATGACAGAACTGAAGTAGTTGGTAGAGAGAGGATGTAGGACACAGATCTTGCACGGAGGTATATTGCAGATATAGGAGTTTTGATGCAAGGGACTGGGAGGAAGGGTGGTTTAGGGATGGAAAGGATATTATGTGGGTTGAGTTGATGGTGGAATACTAATGTGGGAGGGCTGAGGAGGACAGTGGGATGATATTTCACATTTCAGGGCATGGCATGGGGTAGTTGAAATCTTGGCAGAGTACACGATTCAGTTGCTCCAGTCCAGGATCATACTGAGTTGCAAGGGGTATGCACATCTGTGATCTGATAGTGGGTATGTGAGTGATGGTATGTTGGTTGGGGAACAGGGTAAGGGCAATCTGCTTCTGGACAAGGTATGGAGGGTAATTTTCGGTCCCAAAGACCTCAGTAAGACCCTTAGGCCGGTATTACACTATCAAATTTCTTCGTCCAATATCTTTGTCCAAAATCTTTGTCAAAGATATTTGATAGTGTAATAGGGACTTTGTCAAATGTCGTCCAATATTTGATCAAATCTAGGGCCTCGCTGTATATTTGATCAAAGAAACCGCTTGTCTTCTGTTCACTGCAATGTGACATGTTACCTCATGGAGCGCTAGCATCGCTGCAGCGTTCTGTCGTCTGTAGTGTTTTTATAACCATTGCCGGTAAATACAATTGGTGTGTGCCGACAACTACAAAATTAATAGAAATGTCTGAAGCTGATGAGGCGCTTTACAACGTGAGGCACCCTGAATACAAAGATTAAGAAGATTGGAGACCTAACCTAACATAACCCTCTCCTGTAGCAAGGAATCGGAGTGTTATAGTGAGCCTGTCTTCTGAAGATGTAGCAGTTCTTAAGTGAATATTGTGCTTTGTGATATGAGGATACACGTCATTGAGCACATACAGAAATGTATGCTCATCCATTCTTAAGTAATTGATGTACGACTTGACGTCTTCCACTGTAAGCTCACGTAACAAGTTTTGTTGAATGCTTTTATCGTGTCGTCGTAAAACCCACGGCTTCACCCAGATTAGATTACTTTTTTGTTCCGTAGATCCGTGCTGAGGAGATCCTCGTGGATGTGGAACATATCGATTTTTTTTAAGCTGAAATAACAATACTAATAGTATGAATAAATACAATACATCATTTGTTTCTATTAAAAATTTCGGCAATGGAGTAGAAGGAGTTGGCCAGTAGTAAGTCTTTCAGGCTCCTTTTAAACTGATCTTTATTTCTAACTAAATTTTTTATGTTTCCTGGCAAATTATTGAAGATGAGTGTTCCTGAGTAGTGGACCCCTTTTTGAGCTAAAGTAAGTGCTTGTAAGTCCTTGTGCAGATCATTTTTGTTCCTGGTATTGTATGTATGAACTGAATTGTTTGTTGGAAAAGAGATATATTATTTACGACAAATTTCATTAAGAAGTAAATATATTGAGAGGTAGTAGTTAGTATACCCAGTTCTTTGAAGAGGTTTCTGCAGGAGGTCCGTGAATTTACTCCACAAATAATACGGATTACACGCTTTTGGACCTTGAAAACTTTTGACTTCAAGATTTACCTCAAAATATTATTCCATATGACATTATGGAATGAAAGTATGCAAGCTTTTTCATTTTTATGTTGCCTATGTCTGCTAACACTCGAATTGCAAATACAGATTTGTTAAGGCCTTTCTGCAGTTCTGTGGTGTGCTCCTCCCAACTGAATTTATTATCAAGTTGTAATCCCAGGACTTCTAAGACTGTCAACCTCGTATGTATGGTTCCATTTTTTCCCCCCACTTCTTTTCCGCATGTGCACACAAAGCAATTGGAGTACGTAGAACTGCTGCGGTTAATAACAAGTTGTTGTCAGCCATCTTGAACTTTGACGAAAAATTTGATGACAGTGTAATACCCCTTGTAACGCTACGTCAAAGATCTTCGTCAAATATATTGGACGGAATATTGGATCACATCTTTGATCAAATCTTTGACAAAGAAATTTGATAGTGTAATACCGGCCTTAGTATATTCAGTGAGGGACTCGTCATCGCTACAGTTGTAACAACCACAGGTGGATAGGCTGTATGGGAGGGAAGGTCTTGGCGTGGATTGGGTGTCAACTGCCAAAGTGGAGGTTTCGTTTGTGGTTGATAGGTTTGATGTGGATAGAGGTACTGATGTAACTATTCCTTGAGGTAGAGGTCCAAACTGAGGAAGGTGCATTGTTGAGCTGATGAGGACGAAGTGAAGCGAATGGGGGAGAAGGTGTTTAATTCTGAAGGAATGTCGATAGGGTCCTCAACCTTCATCCAGATCATGAAGATGTCATTACTGAATGTGAACCAGGTGAGGGTTTAGGATTCTGGGCGATTAGCAAGGATTCCTCTATGTGACCCACGTACAGGTTGGCATAGGATGGTGCCACTGGGTTGCCCATTTCTGTACTACAAATTTGATTGTGATGCCTTCAGAGGACAAGTGTAGACAAGGCTGTAACTGGTCATGGTAACCTGGGAAAAGGTTGCAGGTTTAGAGCCACTCAGACATTGGGAAAGGTACTGTTCAACAGCAGCAAGGCCACAGGCATTTAGAAATTTAGTGTATACAGAGATGACAATGACGTGTACGGTGCCAAGTAAAGAAACAGGAACTAGGGAGAGTTGGTAGAGGAAACACCGGTGTTTTAATTATAAGGTGGGTTACTGGTAACAGGTTGGAAGTGTTGGCCCACAAGGGCAGAAACTCACTCTGTGGTGGTACAGCAATCAGCAACAATGGGGTGTCCTGGGAAGGGGTGGGGGGGGGGGGGGTTCAGTTTGTGTACTTGAGGAGTGCAGGGAGTGATGGAAGTCTGGAGAGAGAGAGACTCAGGGAAGAGGATCTAGAATGGACCTAGGTATTTGAGGAGGGACTGGAGATCATCTTGCTTTTCTGAAATGCGATCACAGTGGCAGGGCTTGTAGTTGGGGATATCAGACAGCTGGCAGTGAACCTCTGTCAGATAAGCCCTGCAATTCATTACCTCATTGTTGGATAAATTGTCAACAGGTGGGATTATAAAGATGGGATGAGTTTTTAGGTGATAGATTGTGGGTCTTTCTCTAGATGTAAAGTTAGTTTCCATGTTGAGAGATTTGGAGAACATTGATGAATCAAGATTCAAAGCTAGGAAATTACGGAAAGTTAGCAGGGGATAAGCTGAGGACAATGGATGTGAATCATAGTTAGATGACGAAGTAAACTGAGTAAGGCTGGTTTCATTATTGGTTTTGTATCGAGTCTGACTGGAAGTGTTAGAGGCAAAAAAGTGTTTCCACGATAGAGACCCACAGAAGAAGAGAAATTCTTTAACAAATCCCGCATGACTGAATTTGGGATTGGGGCAAAGAGTACAGCAATTGGAAAAGCCCAAACCTCGGTGGGACTAAGGCTTTTGGAGGGCATACTCATGACTGTTCAGCGTGTCTGTTTAGGCAATAGGCACTTAGGGTGGTGGAAGGAAGTTTCTGAGAGACCGATAAATGTAGTATGAATGCAAGGCAGGGCTTGGTAGCTACGTGGCTATGAGAACATGTGGGGGAGATTTCATGGAGGTTCCTGTTTGTAGTGATACTACGAGGGCAGTTCAATAAGTAATGCAACACATTTTTTTTCTGAAACAGGGGTTGTTTTATTCAGCATTGAAATACACCAGGTTATTCCCCAATCTTTTAGCTACACAACACTATTTTTCAACGTAATCTCCATTCAATGCTACGGCCTTACGCCACCTTGAAATGAGGGCCTGTATGCCTGCACGGTACCATTCCACTGGTCGATGTCGGAGCCAACGTCGTACTGCATCAATAACTTCTTCATAATCCGCGTAGTGCCTCCCACGGATTGCGTCCTTCATTGGGCCAAACATATGGAA
The DNA here is from genome assembly GCF_021461385.2 of Schistocerca piceifrons. NCBI lineage: Eukaryota > Metazoa > Arthropoda > Insecta > Orthoptera > Acrididae > Schistocerca > Schistocerca piceifrons. The sequence continues at coordinate 328,129,555 of NC_060138.1, read as the reverse complement.
ATCCGACGGTGCGAGATCGGGGCTGTAGGGTGCATGAGGAAGAACAGTCCACTGAAGTTTTGTGAGCTCCCCTCGGGTGCGAAGACTTGTGTGAGGTCTTGCGTTGTCATGAAGAAGGAGAAGTTCGTTCAGATTTTTGTGCCTACGAACATGCTGAAGTCGTTTCTTCAATTTCTGAAGAGTAGCACAATACACTTCAGAGTTGATCGTTTGACCATGGGGAAGGACATCGAACAGAATAACCCCTTCAGCGTCCCAGAAGACTGTAACCATGACTTTACCGGCTGAGGGTATGGCTTTAAACTTTTTCTTGGTAGGGGAGTGGGTGTGGCGCCACTCCACTGATTGCCATTTTATTTTAGGTTCGAAGTGATGAACCCATGTTTCATCGCCTGTAACAATCTTTGACAAGAAATTGTCACCCTCAGCCACATGACGAGCAAGCAATTCCGCACAGATGGTTCTCCTTTGCTCTTTATGGTGTTCGGTTAGACAACGAGGGACCCAGCGGGAACAAACCTTTGAATATCCCAAATGGTGAACAATTGTGACAGCACTACCAACAGAGATGTCAAGTTGAGCACTGAGTTGTTTGATGGTGATCCGTCGATCATCTCGAACTAGTGTGCTCGCACGCTCCGCCATTGCAGGAGTCACAGCTGTGCACGGCCGGCCCGCACGCGGGAGATCAGACAGTCTTGCTTGACCTTGCGGCGATGATGACACACGCTTTGCCCAATGATTCACCGTGCTTTTGTCCACTGCCAGATCACCATAGGCATTCTGCAAGCGCCTATGAATATCTGAGATGCCCTGGTTTTTCCCCAAAAGAAACTCGATCACTGCCCGTTGTTTGCAACGCACATCCGTTACAGACGCCATTTTAACAACTCCGTACAGCGCTGCCACCTGTCGGAAGTCAATGAAACTATACGAGACGAAGCGGGAATGTTTGAAAATATTCCACAAGAAATTTCCAGTTTTTTCAACCAAAAATGGCCGAGAAAAAAAATGTGTTGCATTACTTATTGAACTGCCCTCGTAGATAGATGTAGTCCAAGGTGGGAATGTGAGGTGAATAAATTGGTCAGTTTTTTTATCATGCATGATGCTCTAGTCCCTGGAGGACACGAGTTTATATCTTTTATCTGGAATATGGGATGCAGAAATTTTAGATTCCAGCCCAGAGGCAGTCGAAAGATGTTTGGGCTTGATTTATATGATTTTGTAGGACTAGATTGGTGAGGGCTACGGACTACAAAATCGAAACGGACAGAGATCATTGCAGAAGAACAGGTTGCAGCTGGAGATAGGTAACGTGATGAGCAAATCATTTGGGGGAATTCCATGAGTTAGGCAACAATGCAGGAACAGTATATGGGACTGGGTGATGGCTAGGGATAGGGAAATTTTTTTGTAGCGGCGCAGATTGACATCATAGAGGAGGGGGGAGAGAGAGATATGAAACTCAAATAAGTGTAATGAAAAATCATTTATGAAAACAAAATAATACTGATGCGAAAATGGGATGAGATCAAAGTTAAAATACAAAAAATAAATAAATAAAAAGATGATAATAGGTTGGGATGAAGCTCGGTAAGTGGTCATGTGTGGAGAGAGGGGGCAGCAGATATAATTAGATTGAGCAGGGTCAGTAAGGAACATGTTTGAGTTGGGAAGAAGATGGGGGAGGCGGGAGACTGTTAGGTAAGAGAGGGAAGAAAATACATATGGTTCATGGAAGACCAGGAAAACATGAAAATACAAGTGGGAGAAGGGATACACTGGGATAAATTTTAAGGTTCAGGAATAATGATATCAGTAGGCACAATGTGAGATACAAGATGCTGCACCAACAGTCCACACGGGCACATAGAGAAGTGCTGTGTGTGGACGATACAGTTAATACAGAGTGGCTCGAAAGTCAAGAGCTCCACAGATTATGTGGTTAGCAGTTGGAAAGTGCGTGTGATGTGGAAGGCCACAAGGAAAGATGGGAAAGTAGAGAAAGAAAAGGATGGACTGTGGGTGAAGTTATGCAAAAGAGAATAGTAACAATGGGAAAAAGTACTGGATTATAGGAACAGTATGGTTAGGGATGGGGGAATATACAACTGCTTCCTGTGGGAGTAGGCAAGGACAAAGGACATGGTGGGCACCAGATAGTGAGCTTTTAGGTGTAGCAGTAGCTTAAGCTTAAACAATGCATTAGTGTCTAATGGTAACTGCAGTGAAGCACTTCATACAGGTAGGTGTGCTTTTGAAACAATCATCAACAACACAAACAAAAATGTGTAACAGTGTTCCACCAAAACACTCAGTGTATCCAAAACAAAGCGCAGCAGCTTGAAGTCAAGTTGCAAACCCTAAATAGCTCTGTTATATGCATCACTGAGCACTGGTGCAAGGAAAGTGAAATTGCCTATGCAACTTTGCCCTCATACATACTAGCATCTTCTTATTGTAGAGTTTCAATGAATCAGTCATGTATTCATATTAAGAATGAACTCCAATATAAGGTTAGAAGTGCCACTGTCTCTCTTGGTGAAGAAAAACACTTTGAAGGGTCAGCAATAGAGTTATCATCTCAAAATGTTCCCAAAAAACTTGTCACATTATGTGTATATCATTCTCCTGGTGATGATTTTGACATATTGTGGACTTTCATATCATCTTTGTCAAATTGCACAAATAAATGTTCCTATGGGAAAGGCATCCAAGCTACATGCATACAAAAGAATCTACTCCAAATCAGTCACGCAAAACTGTACTGTACAGTTAAGTCGTGAAACCTGGGACGGCGTACTGCACAAACAGATGCCAGCAAAAAGTTCTGTCGTTTCATGTCACTGTTTAAGGTCAAATCTGAAGAATCATTTCCCAAAGTCCTACTTCCCATTGGAGCACAGAGCAACACAAAATGGTTTACCAGTGGGATTACAAAATCTGCCGAAATCTTCAGACAACTCAGCTCTATAAAGAATACATGCAGTGACCCTGGTTTGTAAGCTATTACAAAAACAAACAAAAAAAATGTACAGAAAGGTACTTCAGGCAGCTAAAAAGTCAGCTAACAACAAACTGACAAAAAATTCAAATAACTAAAGTAAAGCTGCTTGGGATTTAGTTAAACGTGAGACTGGAAATTAAAAAAAAAAGACACATTCAAACATTAAAATCAAGAAATCAGGCAATACAACCAGTGATAAAAAAGAGCTGGCTAACTTCATAAACTCATACTTCACCAGTATTGCAAAAGACCTGCAGAGCAAATTTCCAGAAAGATCTGATATCCCAGTGCAAAATTACATTAAAAAATGCAATAGTTCAGCTCTCCACTACCGAGAGAGAAGTAAGCAGTACCATAAAACAATTAAAAAAACAAATCCTCAACAGGACTGGATGAAGCCCCAGTTTGTGCATTAAAAGTGTGCATGGACAGCATTAAAGCCCCTTCAACTGACATCATTAACCAGTCTT